>NW_024429190.1:56169573-58954573 GCF_017639785.1 Mesocricetus auratus
GGTAATTTCACAGTTAATACCTACACCACCTTTATATATAAATCTTACAAACTTGGTCACTAAATCTCAGACTTTAGATTTGCTACTGTAATAATTGAGAGATGAGAGAGAGAGAGAGAGAGAGAGAGAGAGAGAGAGTGTCAGCTCTAGACAGGATTAGCACGCATTGTGAGTCTGTGGGATTGTGGGTAGGAATTACTTATGAAAGCTACGCACTTTAAAGCGTCACATTTTCTCCTTATGGTCCAAGTGATGTTGGTGTCGCTATACAATGAATTTTCAAAAAGATGCACACATCAATGTACATAGCTCAATAAAATTGTCTGCTAAATGGGCAATGTTGGCCTAAAAACAAATAGAATGAAATTTCTTAATAGTGTTTTTCAGAGAAGCAAGTTTTTCTTGCCATCATTTTTTGAAATGCATTTGGTGTTGGGGAAAGGAGGAATGAAATTGTATTGTGAACTTGGAATTAGACTGTGTAAAAAATAATCCCAGTACTGGATATGAAATGCACAAATATGAGAAAATACAACTGTAGAAAGATCATAACAATATTTTTTCTGTAATACAAGACACAGTATAGTGGAGGAACTAATAAATGACAAAACAAAACTCAGATGAATTAATTTTCGATATACATTTACATGCAATGGCTCAATTGGCCACTCTCTGAGAATACTGTCTAATAACTCCAATAGAGAAGTTTGGAACACAACTTTTGCAACTGTCATTTATGACCATTTTCTTCATAGGGCTTTGGGAAGGGGCAATAAATATAAAAGAAATTTCACCCTGCTATATAACCCAACAAAATTAGGTGCCTTAATAGGTTAAGTGAGTCAGTGCTAAATCAATACAAAAATAGATGATTTGGGTTCATAGTCTGGTCAGCCAAGTTTATTTCCCAGGCATAGTACTCCCTACAAAGAAAGCAATTAATATGCTCAGTGAGTCAGGAGCGCACCTTTATAGGCAAGAGGGAACGTGAAAATAGATCTCCTGGGTGGCAGGTTTCATCCAATAGGTACCATTACCCACATTTAAGACCCGATAAAATCCACATGATGTTTTGTTCAACACTGGGTAATGATGAGTTTCTTCTCATCACTGAACTGTGGGAACCACACAGAACTGTATTAAGGCCATTGTAAAATTCCCAAAGAGTTATAAAGGAATGTTGGCCCCAAATTTTTGCCAGTAATAGTATTATCTGGGGCTGATAAGATGTATTCAATTTTATAGGTCACAGGTCTTAAACGATTTTTCCCTTAATTCAATTTTATTTTACATTCTTCAGACCTATCAGTTCTGCCTGGTCTAAAGACCCACAACACACACAGATGACTGTATTGTACTTCAAACATAATGACCATGTAACAACAGCCATGTCCTAACTGTAACTCAAGTAGTAGAGAGAGGAACACAGACCTGGCTACCTCTACAGATACTTAACTAACAAGAGAGGATATGCTAAGAAACAAGAGCAGCATATACAAAGACCCAGAGAGAGGCAAGGGCAAGGTTGATAAATGTTCAGGAGTAGGAGGCTTGGAAGACTGCATTTCATGTTTAAGTTTACGTAGTTTTTTTTCCCCAAAGGTGATGGACCCTTGAAGGACTTTGATAAAGAAGATGGCCGTAGAAATTATCTTGACCCATCAGTATTCACTGTGCTGGACATACCCTGAGTTAAGTAAGCCTCAGTGGAATGCTCCTGACATACATGGCCAGCCACATACATGAAGGATGTAAAACAATGTATTTCAGTTTGTACAAAATTGGTATTGATTTAGGCACTGATTCACATACATTTCTTACTATTTCTCTCTCCAGCTCTGAGGACAAAAGCACAAGTGACTCCCCTTTCCCCAGTCTGGAAATGTAAGTCAAAGTAGCCAATATCCAAGTATGAACTGTTTGAGGCAAAATAATGTGACTAAGTTAGAAATCTGACTTTAGCTTGTTAATGCCAGATTGGGACACATTCTCTGCACAGGTCCTCCAAGCACCCAAATCAGACACTCCAGAATATGGAATGCTCAACTGTGATCTTTCAATCTACTCATTACCAGGAGGAGGAAGGAGCTGAATCAACATTTTTTTGTTTTACATAATATCACTAGAGAAGACGACTATTGTTTTAGAAGTTGAGCAGACTTGGATAATAGTTCTATAATAAATAAATATTGCAGAAGATTACCCTCTTAAGAATTTATATATAAATGTTGTTATAGAAAAGCAAACAGCCTAGACTTGCTGAGGCAATTTTAAGGAAGAATAAGATCATATTCCTGGAAAGCTACAACCACTTATGACGTACATAAACCATGCTTGGACACAAGAATTGTAATGCTCAGACCCCCTATATTATGCAACACTTCTGACTCCACGTAACTGAATGAATGACCTTGCCTTCAGATGCCTGCTCATATTAGAGACTCATTAGATTCAAAATGGCTGCTCAACTGCATTTTATAACTTGTTCTCTCCTGTGTTTCAACAGTTGTCATATATTCACCAATTTGTATCATACAATATGGTTAACATTGTCTGAAATGTGTTACTGTCCATCCAATGTGCTAAAAGAGAAGCAGACATATTTGTTCATTTTGATTTTTAATTGAGTCCCAGTACCTTAAAACACCCCAGTGTGTAGTATATATAAAATAATATGACTGGGTGAAAACAGGAATCCAAAAGATGTTATCAGACAACAGGAACCAAGGTCCTTCTAGAAGTTGACAGTAATAAACAGCAGGGTCAAGAAAGAGAAGGCCTGTATGAAGACTCTTCAAACAGAGTGCTGTTGAAATGATCAGGGCAAAATGGAAAAATCAAGCTGTTCTGTAATTTCTACAGTTGGAGGACTAGATCACTTGTTTCAAAATGGAAACTTTAAAATTTAATCCCAGCACTCGGGAGGCAGAGCCAGGCGGGTCTCTGTGAGTTCGAGGCCGGGCTGGACCGACAGCCTCCAAAACAATACAGAGAAACCCTGTCTCGTAAAAACCAAAAAAAAGTTTTACTAAAAATTGTTTTCACAATTCAAGATTAAGAAAAATGCTTTGAGCAAAACACAAGCAACAAAAAATCAGAGGAGGAAAAAATAAAGATATGTTGTCAACAGTACATTAAACATGCCTTACATTGAAAGGCAACATAAGTATAACGAAACAACAAGCTACAGTTCTATAGAGATATTTGCAGCACATAAGTGACATGGAATTAGAATCCAGAGTAAAATTTTTAAAAAACTACACATCAAAGAAAAAATGACAGCTTGATAGGAAAATGTGCCAACTGTAAAATATGTCAGAGAAATGGAAAAGTGGAGATACATGAAATATCAGCCATCTCTGCTATCAGCTATGGGGAGACAAATTTAATCCACAACATGATGCAACTTCACACTCACCCTACCAGGATCATAACAATGAAACTGTCCAAGAATGTCAGTCTTTGGCAGTCATGTGAAGCATAATTAACACTTCTTACTACATGGTCTGTTTAAATTAAAGTAGCATGTGGAGGAACTTTTGGAATTATTGATGTAATTTCACAATAATATTAAATTGTATTAATTTTTAAAAAGATATAAAATATGATTAAAGGTACACATTCAGTTCTTCAGTTCTGTCTAGCCCAGAGGCAAAGAAATCCTCTGCTGCCTTGATCTTGAGTGCACTTACGCCCTAATGACCAGTGAAACGTGACAGAAGTGACATGTTTTAATTCTAATCCATGCACTTTAAGAGTTGCTATGCAAGACTTCACTCACTGTCTTACTATGCATCAGGGCCCTTCTGAGATTATAGTGATGAAAAGTCTCTGTGTAATAAAAACATTCTGAATGCCAACCAGGTAGCTACCCTCCAATATCACCTGTACTGCAAATGGCAGGTAAATCTTCCAGGGGTACCCATTAAAATACTGAGATTTTAGAATTATCAGTTGCTACTATAAAACTAGTTCAGCTTGACCAACAGTGTCTGTATTCTAGGGAAATTATTATATATGTATATAAGAAGACACTGATAAGGAAGCCTTAAAAGTAAATGATTGTAAGGCAAACATTTGGAGAGACCACAGTGTCCACTAAAATAATAAGAGGTGCATTGTGCTCTAGTTAATGAGGTGGAATGGATCACAGAAAATGAGTGAATCCAAGTTATGTCTTTCAATTAGCATTAATTTTAAGAGTTTATTGTTAACTAAAACAGTCAAGGTGAGGATAATATGTAAAACAGCATGCATTTGGATGCAACAAGATCTTGTAAACACGTGTGTAATACTGTATTACCATCTATCAGATAGATCTTTATTTCAAAATGGTCAGGAAATACATAAGGCATTAAGTATCAGATTCAAGAGTGTTATTCTTTCTGAAAAGGATAAACAGTTAAACTTGATTAAAGGAGCTAGCTGTGGTAATCTTACTTCTGAATCTGAGTAGAAGATGTAGGAGGATTTACATCGTTTTTCTCATTTTAGACTCTAAATAAAAATACTAATTATTTATGTGAATAAAAATATTCAAGTACCTTTTGTGAAGTTGTAGGATGAGATATGGAACCCAGAGGAGGGGTACAGTCTGGGGTTTGAGGGAGGGCTTGAAGGGGCTTAGTAGGTGTGGAGGTTGATATGCCATGTTTTCTTAATATCCATGGGAGGCCTGACCTTCAGTGATGGAGGAGGAGTGGATTGGGGTGTGTGGACAGAGGGGATGTGGAGGGAGGAACTGTGAGAAGAGGAGGGTGGGGAAACTGAGGTCAGGATGTAAATAAGAAAGAAATGAATTAAAAATATTCTAGCAGGGATAGGTTATCTTTGGAAGTCAGCTTTGCACTATGTAATAGCTAATGAAAAGAAAAAACTGTAGATTTTCAGTAAGATAATTTCAAGTGGAGACAGAAGCATTCTCAGGAAATTTCATAGAACATATTCCCAAAGTTGATTAGTTGGTTGTATGCAGCAATGGAGAAAGTTTGTAAGACTTTAGGGCAGTAACAAGTACTATTTATGTACAATTAGTGGTTATAATATATATTTTAGTGTGTTTACTAAGAGTGAGCTAGCTGAGATGAAGGAAAAACAATTTCCCTAATTTTCATGTATTATCTCAACAATAATGATTCGTTGTTAGTGTGGTATTCAGTATGGTGAACACCAAACAAACTTCTATTTAGCAATTCCAAAACAAAAACATCTTTTTTCTTTGGTTTGGGTTTTGTCAAGCTCTCTTTTTAGCATCTTTTCCTTTTACTCATGGAACTTAAAAAACATAGAGGATCAAATAACACAGGGAGACTTCAGAGGTGAGCTATGGAGATGATGATATTGTTGGACCTCATTTGAGAGCCCTCATCATAGAACGAGACATATTCCTAACTCAAAGGAGAGAGGAAAAGTAGTCTGCTGAATGCCTAGCAAGCCTTTTCCATAGCTTATCAAAAACAGAAGGCTGGTATCTCATAATCAGTAATGGATCATCTAATGCAAGCTTAGAGTTCTTAGGTTGCTAATTGATGAGAGTCAATAACAACATTCACAGAGTATTTGATGTTTGATATTATAAATGTGCCACAAATGAACCAGCAAGATTGCTCAGCAGATAAAGATTGTATACATAGATATCTATTTAAATCACCCAATAATGGCTGTGTCAGAGCTCTAACTGGCCATCTCTTGTTACCTAATGAAGCTGCTAGTACCGGTACTGGGTTACATATAATTGAGATGTTTGGCAAAGGCGTTTCATTGGAACCCCCAACAACCCACCCTGTTGGCAAGACTATAGGCTCCTCTGCATAAAGTGACATCAATGCCCCATTGTTGAACATCTACATAACTCATTAATCATAGGAAAGTACTCCCACATGCTAGAGTATTGGGTACAGAAAGGTACTCTACGCACTATCAAATGAGAAACATAAACACCAACCCATCCAGAAGCCCTAGCAATGGTGTCCTTGCTGTCAGATATACTAGTGCAATAATGGCACCCCATGACATGGAACCCATACCCAACGCTGCTTAGGTTACCAAAATCCTAAGACTGGATAGCCTGTAGCCGACATAAAACTAAATACTACAGTTCTGCTAAAAGAACATGACACTAAAATGACTACTAATGGCATTCTGTGATACTCGTGGATCAGTGTTTTGCTCAGTTATTAACAGAGAAGTTCACTCCTGCAGCAGAAAGAATACATAGAGATATCCACAGCCAGACCTTATGCAGAATGACAGACCAAGAACACACACACAGTACTAAAAAGGATGTCTCCATTAAATCCCTCTCCTCAGAGCTCAGGTAGCCCAGCTGAAGAAGAGGCGGAAAGAATGTAAGGGCCAGAGTCGATGGAGGACACCAAGAAAATAAGGTCTCGAAATCAGCATGATTGATGCAATATGAACTCACTGAGACTGAGGCATCATATACAAGGCCTGCACAGATCTGTACCCGATGGGGTATTAGAGTTGAAAAAAGTGGATACAAGAGTTTAACCATAACTCAGAAACGTTCTACAACTGATAAATACTTGGAAGTGAAAATTTAGTTTCCTTCAAGGGACTCTTAATGGGGAAAGAAATTACTGTTCAGAGTAGGCTACATGCCCAGCTGTGGATGGACAGCACAGAATACACTCAATAGCATCTTTGGAGCTTCCTTGACTTACAAGATTTCTTGTCAGGGCTTTTCCTGTTGTTGTTTTTTAATTGTATGTGATTTTTATTCTCTCTCTCTCTCTCTCTCTCTCTCTCACACACACACACACACACAGAGAGAGAGAGAGAGAGAGAGAGAGAGAGAGAGAGAGAGAGAGAGAGTTATGTATTCTTCTCCTACATGTCCTTTTGGTATATATTATGGATTACTGCTTAGTGTTTTTTTACGGTATTCCTGAGTATGAGAATGAGTGGGATTTTGTTTCTCATGCCTTTTCTTGAGCCCTTTTCCTTCTGTTTGTTTTTCTCTATTCCAGTGCCAGTGTTAGTTTTGTTTTATGTTTCGTTATTATCCCTTGGAAGCCTGTTAGTTTCCTAATGAGAGATGGAAAGCAATTGGATCCAGATGGGAAGGGAGGTAAGGAAGAACTGGGAGGAGCAGAGGAAGAAAAAGTGAAATCAGTATATCAATAGAGGAAAAACACTAAAAATAAAAGATCAAAAACATTTACAATTATTAGTAAAAATCAGACAAATGACAGATAAAGTATAATTAAAATATACTCATGCTAGGTTTTAAAATAAAAATAAAATAAATCTATTTTAAAAATGTTATTGCCACTAAGCCTGACAGTTTGAGTTTGAGCCTCAAGACTCACATGAAACAAGGAGAAAACAAACCATCACCAGTTTCCCTATGTTCTCCACATATACATTGTGGCATGTATGCACAAGCAAGCACACACACACACACACACACACACACACACACACAACCCCCAGACTTTGGCTTCAAATCAGATGTGTGCCAAAAAGCTTTTCCTAGGACATACTAGTTTAAATTGTGATACAGAGAGAATATGTGGAATGGATAAAAAGTGTGTGTGTGTGTGTATGTGTGTGTGTGTGTGATGTCTGTAAAATAGGCATACTTGTTTAAAAAGGAAAATTACTCTGAGGAATTCTATTATTTCTATTTGGAATTATTTGACACGATTTTTCTATCAGTGACATGCCAATGGTATTTTTTTATATACAAGTACAAACAACTCTATCCATTATGCGAATTTTTGCATATGTATAATATATACTAAGTATACAAATTGAGTTCCCCCCCCAGGACAATTAAATTGCAGCAAGCATAATATACCCCTTGTCAAAAGAAATGTAAATATGTCTGGAACTATATGTGCTTAGCCACAAATCTTACTTTCTCTTTGCACAGTACATTCCCTTGTGTTATTCTTCATCTAATCCATGACTCCAAATGAACCTCACATAATAACACCATTAATAACACTTAGCACTTACATAGCACATTCTATCTCATGGTACTGCATATACATGTTAAACAATTGAAGCACATTTAAGGAACTTAGCTGTATATAACTCCAATTCTTATGAGGATCAAATATTGTATTATTATTTTTGATGATGTAGTTTAATTTGTTTTTAAGGAATATATTTCCATTGTCATATAAGAGGAATAATCTTCATGGCGGGAAAGTATACGAGGCTATAACTGGTTTTTACAGATGATTAAATGCTTGGTTTGAACCAGAGGCTTTTGATGACTGCTGAATCCATTTATGACCTCATATACTACTCTCCTGAGGGACATTAGATTCTAAATAACACCAACCGTGTGCCTTTACTCAAAGGAGAAGAAAGAAAAATAAAATGCCCTTTCAGTTGAAAAAAATAAAACCAACAACCCACATATAGAGAACCCTCTGGAAATGTTATAAATAAGCATAGGTTAGATTATATTTAATGAAGGTTCTGCAATAAATTTGGGAGTTAGGGTACCATTTGATATCTGGGTAGCCCTTGAACAGAACAGTTACAAAGAAGTTCTTTTATCCACAGGCAAAAAAGGAACATGGGGTTTGTAACAGGCTCTGGCATCAGTCACTGTTATATGGAGCCTGCAACATACTGTCGGCATACATTGCTTATCTGATAACACTGGGCATGAGCATAGATTCCCTAGTTTGACAATTTACATAGACATTTCTAACGATGCCGTTGGATGGCATGTTTGGGGCAAGGATCTAAATAGTGAATGGGAAAATGCAGACAGGGAGATGCAAGGAAGCCAACGGAAACTGCCCGTGTCGCTCTCAGATGCATCGAGCAAAACACATGTATTATTGTTCCTCATGTTGACACTTACACATGTCCACAGGGTTGCTATCTGTTCCGTGATTCAACTGTTTTTTTTAAAGTGTACACTACTGATTTACATTTCTCTGATTACAGAGGAGAGAAGAGGTCAAGAGGAAAGTCGTCTGCAGACGAATGTGAGTAATGAACTTATAATAGATATAGGGGAAAGGTTAAGAAAGGAATGGAGGAGCTAGATTGTCTCAAGTTTATTTGGGGCATGTGATGGACTGTCATAGTGAAAATTTCTGTCCTTATAAAATAATATATAATAAAATCATAATAAATAACATAAATTGTTATTGTATCCAAGTACCTTTATAATAAGAAGAAAATAGTAAATTATGTACCATTCCTTATTTACTCGTAATAATCCTATCATGAAAATTTGATTATTATTAATTCACAGATTAAGAAACATAGATGATGCTTTAGCAAGCATTTGGTTTTAATAGGGAAACTCCTTCACATATTTGTGTGTTTCTTGGACCTATTTTGGGAGATTTTGTAGATTCTAGAACCAGAGTCAATCTGGAAGAAACCCATTGTTGTGTAACTTTGACGGGTATAGATGCCCAGCTGTCTTCTTCTGGCTCTCTTTTTCCTGGTCACAAACGTGAGTTGCTTTGTTCAGCACACCCTTACAAAGGATGGACAGAAAGTTTGCCTGAATGGTTCACAGAGCCTCTTAGAGTTTGACAGAATAAAACTTTCCTAGTTGTTTTGGTCAGATTTTTTATTCTGATCAATAAACAGTAACAGATACAGTAGGCATCTGCGGATGGGGGAATCTATATGTAAATCCAGTTGGTCTGATTCCTGTGGTTTGACTTTTAATAAAATGACAGGTTTCAGAAACTAATGTTCTGGTTTTCTGTGTCAGATCATCGGCATGATTCACTTAGCTGCGTGGCAACTCATTTTACTTTCATGGTAATCGTGTCACATAGGTACAGCTATTCAGAGTGTGCATATGAGAAAACTGAGGTGCAGAGTTTATGCAATTCATTCAAGATTATCCCATATTTTCTCATGTGGAACCAATAATTATTCAGGTCCACTTCAGAGCCCACTCAAATATCAATGTCACTGATCATGTTTCTTTAGTACATCCCTAGTGGCTTAAATACAAGTTGGAGTTTAATGCAAATATTTTCTAGTCCCAGTGGAATAGGCAAATTGTTAAAGCATACATGGTACAAGAATGGTCTAAGAAACGACTTACACTGTCTATCAATGGTATCTTAGGTTACTCTACATGTCTAATTTCATTGAAATTGTTCGAAATGGTTGAATATTTTCTGAACTAAAAACGTGGCTGCCTAAAATAATATCCATTTATTCCATTATCTCATTGTACAGAAGAATAAACATGCAAGAAATTATTTCTTTTCCCCACATTTAGATTTTCTTGATACTACAGAGGCCACTAATTTGGCTTCTGTGATATACAGAACAATATTGCATTATTAGTTATTACCATACACGTAGGCATTTTAAAGCCTTACATAGCCAAAGTTACATATACAATTGACATCATTTGTAATAAGTAAAGTAGCAATCATTTTTATTTATATAGGCCCCTTTATTTAAGTGCCAACTCATACAGCCACTTTGGAAATCAGTATGGAGATTCCTCAGGAAAATGGGAATCAGTCTACCACAAGACTCAGCAATTCCACTCTTAGGCACATACCCAAAAGATACACATTCATACAATAAAGACATCTGTCCCACTATGTTCATGGCAGCATTATTTGTAATAGCCAGACTTGGAAGCAACCATGCCTCTCAACTGAAGAGTGGATAGAGAAAATGTGGTGTATTTACACAATAGAGTACTGTTTAGCGGAAAAAAAACAATGGAATCTTGAAATTTGCAGGCAAATGGACTGCACTAGAAGAAACCATCCTGAGTGAGGTAACCTACTCACAAAAAGAGAAACATGGGATGTACTTACTAATATATGGATTTTAGTTATGAATCAGGGAAGTGCCAGCATACAGCCCCACTGCCAGATAGTCTGGGAAACAGAACCTTCATCCAGTGACTGATGGAAGCAGAGGCAGACACCCACAGCTAAACACTGAACTGAACTCCAGGAATCCAGTGACAGAAAGGGAGAACTGATGAACAAAGGGGGTAATACTGGGCTGTTTTGACCCACAGAAACAGTTGACCTGAACAAGGGGGAGCTCTTGGACCCCAGACTGATGGCTTGCTGGTCTGCATGGGACTGATCCAGACCCCCTGAATGTGGGTTTCAGTGAGGAGGCCTAGGTAATCTGTGGGGCCTTGGGTAGTAGATCAGTATTTATCCCAGGTATACAAATGGACTTTGGCTGCCCATCCCACAGTGAGGGATGCTCTCTCAGCCTGGACTCATGGGGGAGGGCCTAGGCCCTGCCCTGGATGAAATGACAGACTCTCGAGATCCTTCATGGAGGACCTCACCCTCCCTGATTGGGGTGGCCAGGGGAGGAGGGGAGGGAGAGAGAGCTGGGATTGACATGTGAAACAAGCTTGTTTCTAACTTAAATTTAAAAAAAGGAAGAAAAGAAAGTGTTTCAACACCCTCCTCCTTTCTTTTAATTACATTTTTTGTTATCATACAAACAAATGAGTTTCTGTGTAATATGTTTTCATATCCATATTATTATACTTTCCTCTTATTTACATGCTTTCCACTGTTTTTTTTTTGTCCTTTTTCTACCTCTAGTTTTCATGTTTCCCCCATTCTCCCTTATTTACCAAAAGGACAATCTGGCAGCAAAATGTTAAAGATGCAAATTTGATAACACAGACAGATGTGCAAACCCCACTGACATTCCAGCTAACATTAACTGCACACTACAGGTAATTGGCTGGGTTGCTCTTCTTAGCAGTGCAAATGGAAGCCTCATACAGATGTTCCCACTTCTCTGTGGCTGAATAGGAGGTCTGTGCATGATGTGTGCTTGTCTAAGTATTCCACTAAGAATAGAAGGTTCCTCTCAAACAGGTGCTCAATGAATGCAGTGCAAAGGCAGCATTCTTTAAGAGAAAAGGTTAATTGACCCTTGATACACATCTCTAACATAATAATAGAAGTTGTGCTTTGAGGAAGCTAAACACACTGGGTAAGAACTAGCACACACTGACAGTAGCGATAATTTTGTTTATTGGCTTACTTTGTAGAGGTCTTGTGTTGATAACCACAGAAACTATGATTTCATTAGTGCAATAGGCAGGTCATTTCTAGGAGAGAGCACTCATTCCTATAAAAATGTTACTTAGGGTGTAATATGTGGATACTAGCTTGTTTATATTTATAAGTTCTTAAAACAATGAGCATAGAGTCTTGAGGTCCTCAAGAAATAAGCCTTCTTTTTTACATTTCATACTTTTAGTTAGTCTTTAATATTAATTTACCTAAATGTTAAAAACATCTTTTTGTTTTTTCTCATTTATTAAAATTTAGATCTTCTCTCATTTTACATATCAATCCCAGTTCCCACTCATTCTCTTCCTCCTGCCACAACCTTATCCCCACCTCACATGCATCCACTTCTTAGAGAGGGTAAGGCTTCCTTTGGGTAGTCAAGGAACTCTGGCACCTTACTTTGAGGCAGGACCAAGCCGCTTCTCAAATTTCTAGGCTGAGCAAGGTATCTCTCCAAAGAAAATGGGCTGCAAAGGGACAGTTCAAGTGCTTAGAATAAATCCTGGACCCACTGACAGTGGTCACCTACATTCAGAAGGTATAGTGTGGTCCCATTCAAGTTACCCTGCCGTTAGTAATCCACACACCTATGAACAGATGATTTTTGACAAAGAAGCTAAAATTATACACTAAAAAAAAAGAAAGCATCTTCAACAAGTGATGTTGGCTTAACTGGATGTTGACATGTAGAAGAATGAAAATACTGTGACAGGATTTATGTTGAGGTCTTTGATCCATTTGGATTTGAATTTTGCTCATGGCAATATGTTATCGATCTATCTGCAGTCTTCTGCATCCAGTTATGCCAGCACCATTTGTTGAAGATGCTTTCTTTTTTCCATCGTAAAATTTTAGCTTCTTTGTCAAAAATCAACTGTTCATAAGTGTGTGGATTAATATCAGGTTCTTCGATTCAATTCTATTAGTCAACCTGTCTGTTTTTGTGCCAATATTAAGCTGTTTTTATTACTATAGCTCTATAGTAGAGCATAAAGTCAAGGATGGTGATGCCTCAAGAAGTTCCTTTATTGTACAGGGTTGTTATAGAGAAAGTGTGTAGTACCATTGAATGAATAGGTATAGGAGACCACTTCCTGAACCTAACACCAGTAGCACAGACACTGAGTTTGACAATTAATAAATGGGACCTTCTGAAACTGAGAAGCTTTTGCAAGTCAAAGAACATAGTCAACAAGACAAAACAGCATCCCACATAATGGGAAAAAGTCTTCACCAACCCCACATATGACAGAGGGCTGATTTCCAAAATATATGAAGAACTCAAGAAGCTAACCACTAAAACACCAAATAATCCAATTAAAACTAGGGTATTGAACTAAATAGAAAATACTGCAGAAACCCTACAAACTCATGGAGATTGAACAATGTACAATTGGACCATCCCTGGGTAAAGGAACAAATAAAAAAAGAAATTAAAGACTTCCTCGATTTCAATGAGAATGAAGACACAACATACACAAACTTATGGGACACTTTGAAAGCAGTGCTGAGAGGAAAGTTTATAGCACTAAGTGCCCACATGAAAAAACTGGAGAACAGTCATACAAGAGAATTAATAGCACAGCTGAATGTTCTAGAACAAAAAGAAGCAAACTCCCCCAGGAGGAGCAGACGCCAGGAAATAATCAAATTGAGGGCTGAAATCAATCAAGTAGAAACCAGGAAAACACTGAGAAGAATCAATGAAACAAAGAGTTGGTTCTTCGAGAAAATCAACAAAATAGACAAACCTGTGTCCAAACTAACCAAAAGACAGAGAGAGAACATGCTAATTAACAAAATCAGGGATGAAAAAGGGGACATAACAATGGACTCTGAGGAAATCAAGAGAATCATCAGGGCATACTTTGAAAATCTGTACTCCACAAAATTTGAAAATTTAAAGGAAATGGACAATTTCCTGGATAGATATCACTTGCCAAAACTAAATCAAGAACAGATAAATAATCTAAACAGACCTATAACCCCTAATGAAATAGAAGCAGTCATCAAAAGTCTCCCAAACAAAAAAAGCCCAGGCCCAGATGGCTTCAGTGCAGAATTCTACCAGAAATTCAAAGAAGAGCTCATTCCAATACTCGTCAAAGCATTCCACACAATAGAAGCAGGAGGCTCACTGCCAAACTCTTTCTACGAGGCTACAATTACCTTGATACCCAAGCCACACAAAGACACAACTAAGAAAGAGAACTATAGACCAATTTCCCTCATGAACATTGATGCAAAAATACTCAATAAAATACTTGCAAACCGGATTCAAGAACACATCAGAAAAATCATCCACCATGATCAAGTAGGCTTCATTCCAGGAATGCAGGGATGGTTCAACATTAGAAAATCTATCAATGTAATCCACCATATTAACAATCTGAGAAAGAAAAACCACATGATCATCTCACTAGATGCTGAAAAAGCCTTTGACAAAATCCAGCACCCCTTCATGATAAAGGTCCTAGAGAGATCAGGGATAACAGGAACGTACCTGAATATAATAAAAGCAATATACAGTAAACCAACAGCTAACATCAAACTAAATGGAGAGAAACTCAAAGCAATTCCTCTAAAATCAGGAACAAGACAAGGCTGTCCACTCTCTGCATATCTCTTCAATATTGTACTTGAAGTTCTAGCTACAGCAATAAGACAACAAAAGGAGATAAAGGGGATACAAATAGGAAAAGAAGAAGTCAAACTTTCACTATTTGCAGATGATATGATAGTTTACATAAATGACCCAAAAAACTCCGCAGGGTTACTCCTAGAGCTGATAAACACCTTCAGCAATGTGGCAGGATACAAGGTAAACGCAAAAAAATCAGTGGCCCTATTATATACAGAAGATGAAGTGACTGAGAAAGAAATCAGAGAAACATCACCCTTTACAATAGCCAAAAACAGCATCAAATATCTGGGGATAATGTTAACCAAGGAAGTGAAGGACCTGTATATCAAGAACTTTGTGTCTTTGAAGAAAGAAATCAAAGAAGATACCAGAAAATGGAAAGATCTCCCATGCTCTTGGATTGGTAGGATCAACATAATAAAAATGGCAATCTTGCCAAAAGCAGTCTACAGATTCAATGCAATCCCTATCAAAATTCTGGCACAATTCTTCAAGGACCTGGAAAGAACATTAATCAACTTTATATGGAAAAACAAAAGGCCCAGGATAGCCAAAACAACCCTATACAATAAAGGAACTTCAGGAGGTATCACCATACCTGACTTCAAGCTCTATTATAGAGCTATAGTCCTGAAAACAGCTTGGTATTGGCACAAAAATAGGCAGGTAGACCAATGGAACCGAATCGAAAGCCCTAATTTTAACCCACACACCTATGAACACCTGATTTTGTCAAAGAAGCTAAAACTGTACAGTGGAAAAAAGAAAGCATCTTCAACAAATGGTGCTGGCATAACTGGGTACTGGTATGCAGAAGACTGCAGATAGATCCATGTTTATCGCCTTGTACAAAACTTAAGTCCAAATGGATCAAAGATCTCAACATACATCCAGCCACACTGAAACTTTTAGAAGAGAAGGTGGGAGATACTCTTCAACGAGTTGGTACAGGAGACCACTTCCTAAACATAACACCAGTGGCACAGGCACTGAGATCGACAATTAACAAATGGGACCTTCTGAAACTAAAAAGCTTCTGTAAGGCAAAGGACACAGTCAAAAAGACAAAAAGGCAGGCCACAGACTGGGAAAAGATATTCACTAACCCTACATCTGACAGAGGGCTAATCTCCAAAATTTACAAAGAATTCAAGAAACAAGTCTCCAAAACACCAAAGGATCCACTTGAAAGGTGGGGTACAGAGCTAAATAGAGAATTCTCAACAGAGGAGGCTAAAATGGCCAAGAGACACTTAAGAAAGTGCTCAACATCCTTAGCCATCAGGGAAATGCAAATCAAAACAACTCTGAGATACCATCTTACTCCTGTCAGAATGGCTAGAATCAAAAACACCGAAGACAATTTATGCTGGAGAGGATGTGGAGAGAGAGGAACACTCCTCCACTGCTGGTGGGAATGCCGACTCATACAGCCTCTTTGGAAATCAGTATGGAGATTCCTCAGGAAATGGGAATTAATCTACCACTAGACCCAGCAATTCCACTCTTAGGCATTTATCCAAATGAGGCAGGTTCATACAACAAGGGCATCTGCTCCACTATGTTCATAGCAGCATTGTTTGTAATAGCCAGAACCTGGAAGCAACCTAGATGCCCCTCAACTGAAGAGTGGATAGAGAAAATGTGGTACATTTACACAATGGAGTATTACTCAGCAGAAAAAAACAATGGAATCTTGAAATTTGCAGGGAAATGGATAGCACTGGAAGAAACCATCATGAGTGAAGAAACCCAGTCGCAAAAAGACAAACATGGTATGTACTCACTCATATATGGATTTTAGATATGGATCAGGATAGTGCCAGTCTGCACTTCCACAGATAGAGAGTCTGGGAAACAGGAAAGAACCTAAAAGATATGCATATATGCATAGTACCCAAGAGAAGAGGATGGAGACAAGATCCTCTGAATGGATGGGGAACACGGCGAGGGGTGGGGGGGAGTGGGACCTGGGAAGAAAGAAGGGGGTAAAGAGGAAGGGAGTTGGTCATGGGGGAACAGGAAGTTGAAGGGGTGGGGGTAGAATAGGGGGAAGAGGGAATCATAGGATCGAAGACAGATCAGGCACCAGAGTGACCTCGAGTGATCTAAAGGTATAACATCAATTGGCAAGCTAAGCAATAGTGGAGGGACCACCTCGAATGCCCATCCTGATAATGAACTTGATGTCTATAACCATCCGGGAGCCTTCATCCTGTGACTGATGGAAGCAGAGGCAAACACACAACTAATCACTGAACTGAACCCAAGGAACCCAGTGACAGAGAGGAGTGATGAGCAAATTGGCAAAGAATGGGCTGGCAAACCAGCAGAGACAGCTGATCTGAACAGGGGAGTGCTCTTGGACCTCAGACCTACAGTGGGGAGGCCAGCATGGGACTGATCTGGACCCCCCAAATGTGAGTGTCAGCAAGAAGGCCTGGGCAACCTATGGGGCCGTGAGCGGTGGATCAGTGTCTATCCCTGGTATACAAACTGTCTTCATGTGCCTATAGCACAAAGAGAGATGCTCATAGGGGAGTGCCTTGACCCTACCAAGAGTAAAATGACAGACTCTAGATATCCCCTATGTGGAAGGATTTGGCAATAGGGTGGGAGGGAGGGGGGAAGGGGAGTGCGGGAAGAGGGGAGGGAGAGGGAACTGGGATTGACATGTAAAACAAGCTATTTAAAATTAAAATAAAAAATGATAAAAAAAGAAAATACTGAATAGAGGAATCTCAAATGGCTGAAAGGTACTTAAGAAATTGCTCAACATCCTTAGCCATCAGGGAAATACAAATCAAAACAACTTGCAGATACCATCTCATACCAGTCAGAGTTGTTAAGATAAAAAACACCTATGCTGGTGAGGATATGGAGAAAGAGGAACACTCCTTAATTGTTGGTGGGAATGCAAACTTCTGCAGCCACTTTGGAAATTGGTATGGCAGTTTCTCAGAAAATTGGGAAGCAATCTACCTCAAGACCCAGCAATACCACTCTTGGGCATATACCCAAAAGATGCACACTCATATCACAAGGACATTAGCTCAACTATGTTCATAGAAGCATTATTCGTAATCGCCGGGAACGTGGAAACAACCTAGATGCCCTCAACCAAAGAATGAATAAAAAAATATGGTACATTTAAACAATGGAGTACTACTCAGCAATAAACAACAATGACATGTTGAAATTTGCAGGCAAATGGATGGAATTAGGAAAACAAACATCTTAAGTGAGGTAATGTGCCTTTTTAAACTTACAGTTCTGAGATAGGTGACTGGTGGCCCTGATAATTATTCTGGTTGGCTCAATTATCAGGTTATAGGCTAATAAATTAATTGGTAGGACTTCCCTGATCAGCTTATCTATTGTCAATATGTTTTGTATCTTCCTTAAATCTATGTTGGTCATGAGTGATATTGTAATGGTGGTACAACATGGTACTAAGCATCAGCCCAGTTACACTGGAATCTTATAAGTATCTATCTGCAATTGTTTTATTGGAATCTGGACACTGTGTTATGAGGAACCACACTGTACTAATATTTCAAGGCAATGTTCCTGAAAGCATTTGCCTTCACATATCTTAGGGACCCAACCACCAAACCTCCTATTTAAATTTCTCTAGCTCTACTTCCAAAGATGATTGTATGGGTGGGTGGGGCATAGCCACTTTTCTTAGTCCAAAATCACAACGCCAAATCCATGAACACAGTCGCTATTTTGTTGTTTGTGCCACTGATTCAAGGAGAGAATAAGACCTTTAATAGTTTGAAAAGAAAAATAGGAGGCAGTCATTAGGCTATATTAATTCTGAAAATCCTTCCAAAAGAAGTGGTTGTCTAGTCACCATTTCCTCGAATATATTTACTGAATTAGGCTTGTTTTTTTTTTTGTTTGTTTTATGGGGAGAATGGCCAAATCAAATGAGGCTAAGCTGATTCTACATTATAACTATGACTATTTTTGGTTTTGTTTTATTCTTTTGCTGTCTTTTGCTGTTTCCTGTTTTGTAAATATTACTACCGTAAAAACACAATGGGCTTTTTGTATATTAGATTTCAGTTTATTACACATTCATACTCAAAACTACTTCTTAATTGTTTAGAAGACATGCCTATCTCTGGGATTAATTACGATTTTTTTTTTGTAAATTAGAAATTGGGATGCTGTCAACAAAAATTAATATTATCATTCCTTGCATTCATTTATGCAGCTAAAGACACCATTGCATTATTCTGGAGACCCCCCAGAAGAGCTAAGCACCTCTAGATTTATTATTAGTCCTCAGGAAATGGATTGATGTATTCTTTGCCACGTTTCAGATTACTTCAGCCGCACCTTTTTAGGATGATAGCTAAAGGCAAATGTGGCAATGAGCCCAATATATGCACCTATTTTAACTTTTGCTGGCATCATATTTGTTAACATCTCTGTGAACAAGGAAATACATGCTTGAAATTAGGAGGAACTTGTATCCACTACCCTCAGGAAAGCAATTGCTAAAGTCGTATGACAAAGCACATAGAACAAGAATACAGCCAGTCTGTAGTTTGCCAGCTTCAGACATGTGTAAACATTTCACTTTAGAGACACGTGCACTTATGACTTAAACTCTTAAATGGTAGCTACAATAAAAACTTCCTTTGTAAGAAAAGTCACCTATATTATATCTGTCAAAAGACCAGGAAGCATCAAGTCAGCATGGAAGGCTCTACTAAATTCTCTTGTTTTCAGACACAGAAGTTACCCATCTTCAGACTGGTTACATTTGCCAATGGAAGAATTATTTAGTAGAAAAGTTTGCTTTAGTTCATTGAAAGGTTTCATTGTCTTTTACAGGTGTAAATTGTTTTCTTATCTTTTATGTGTTTTAATGAAATATCTAATCAGAACAGAGCACAAGGAAATTTTCAACTCCATAAAATATCAAGCATATCTTCCTATAAAGAAGGGATATTTATCTTTGATCAACAAGGATTTTCCTTAAAAATCAACTCAAGGTCATAGGTAATTTTTAGGTATAATATAGACAAACTGCATTATATTTCTGAAGGTGTCATATAAGAAAACATACCCCTAACCTAAAAGTCTATTTTATTTTCTTTAAATACATAATGGTTGAAATTTATGAGCCCCTTTCAGCCTCTGTGGTCTTTTATTTCCCCAAGTGGTCACTAAAGATGAATTAATTAATATTAAAGGACAGAAATATAATACTTTTTGTGACTTTCAACCCCGAGAGCAAAACCCATTAGTAGCTATAGATTTTTCTTTGTGGCAATGAGCTAGTGTATAATCAATTTGTGTTAGTCTAATAATATATATTAAGATAGTCACTCTCTGTGTGTCTGTGTTGCTGTTTCCAATCAGGGTTTCTATCAGGCTGCACATTAGGAGATGGAGCATAAACCAAGTCCAAAGAGTTATAAATCAATCCCTTATGTCTGACCCTTATCACATCATCTTCTTAATAACCCCTAAGCCATATAAGCATTCGTTTTAATCTGCAGCTTTATTCTAAGTAGAACAACTTAATCATTTAGGCTTCTCCTTTTTTTCCCATATTTTTATTTAACGTTTTACACATGTCACTTTCAGTTACCTCTCCCTCTCTTCCTCCCCCACCCCCAATCCTCCCAACCCCTCACCCCCACTCCAATCCCCCTCTGCTCCCCAGGGAGGGCAAGGGCCTCCATGATGGATTTTCACAGTCCTTCACATCTTCCCGGGAATGGCCCAGGTTCTTCCGCATCTGTCCAGGGCTTCTCCTTCTTTAAATGAATTACTCTTAATAACCAGCAGACATTTGCCTAATGTTTTTAGTATTCTCTTTTTTCTTGTTATCATTTTCTGTGTACATGTGTATTGTGATGTGTGTGTTTGAATTCATAGTGTGAGTAAGTTCCAATGTTCATATGTGGAGGTCAGAAGAAGCATTGGTTGTTAGTAATTGCCTCATGCCTTGTTTGAGAGAGAATCTCTTTGTTGATTGTCACTACCTAACCCAGCCTAGCTCGACATGAGCTTCCAGGAATTTTCCAGTCTCAGTATTCCTTCTTTGTATAGGATCACTTGAATATCTATAACCACATCCGGCTTTTGTAACATTTCTCAGGATTTGACTTCATCTCTTCATGCTGTTGGGGGCAAACCTTTTCTCAGTGAATCATTTCTAAGGTTCCCTTTTGTTACCCCTCCTGTCTCTGTCTCTGGTCTCTGGTCACTGTCTCTGTCTCTATCTCTGTCTCTTTCTTGGTTTTTCAAGACAAGGTTTCTCTGTGTAACAGAGACCTGACTGTCCTGGAACTCACTCTGTAGATCAGACTGGTCTTGAACTCATGGGGATCTGCCTCTGCCTCTGCCTCTGCCTCTGCCTCCGCCTCTGCCTCTGCCTTAGTTCTGGGATTGAAGATGTGTGCCACCATGTCTGGCTATCTTTTGTTCTCGTGATAGCATATTTTTGTGTGATAAAGTTTTTTCTCTTTTTGCATTGTCAAGAATTATTCTTCTTTGGAATTTGGAGGGTTTTATATATTGAAAATGCTTAGTGTAATCTTAACCCAGTGAAATTATTCTCCTATAATACACATTGTGAAATATAAGGGACAAAATGGAAATTCCAAGCCTACATCTGTTTACTTTGCTCATTGATCATTTTTTTCTTTTTTTCCCAAATAGTTTCTGTAATTATTTTGCCATTATGCAAGAAGACAATTTTGTGGAGAGGAGGGAGGGGAAACTGTGGTTAGTATGTAAAATAAATGAAAAAATGTTAATTAAATAAAATAAAAAATGTTATTTTTACTAGACTCTCTGTTACTTTGCATTTAACCCCAGGATCTTTATCTCTCAAGATTCAACAACAATCATACTCTATTTTGCTGATCCAACAAGGTTCATGAAGATAAAGCTGGTCGCTAATACAGATTGTCTTCTGTGTACTTTTTCTCAACAGATGCACACACTGGAGATATAGAAAACAGGAACTACTTTCTTTACATAACCTCCTGTTACAATGCCTCAGTGGGCTTTTAAAAATAGTCCCTTTGTTGGGTTGGTGTGCTAGTCAATTTTAATTTCCTTTATCTGTCTTCAGACCATCTATATTCTGCTCATGTATGCATTCTAATTTTTCATAACCATCAGTCATATAGGATTAGAGTCCACTCTAATGACCTCATTTAAACTTATTTCTTTGAAAGTTTCATCTTCAAGTGAGACATTTGGAGGTGACAGGAGTTAACATTTCAGCAAATGAATCTGTTGATAAGAGGATACAAAACATTCTCTGAATTTCTGAACATGTGTGTGTCAGTGTGTGTGTGTGTGTGTGTGTGTGTGTGTGTGTGTGTGTGTGTGTGTGTGCTCTATCAAGTGTGGTGAATCCAGACAATACAATGTTATTTGGAACTAAAGAAATAAGCAATTAAGCCACAAAAAGATAAGCAAAAATTGAAAAGTATATTGTTAAGTCAAATAAGCCATTCTAAAACCTGTATGATTACAAATGTGTAACTATCTAGGTAAGAATGATTAGATAGCATGAACAACAACATCAGAACCCTGCCAATCTAGGAGAAAAATGCAGGAATGAGCTGATGCTCTGTGGTCCTAAATAAGAAGCATGGTACACTGTCCTCCTAGAAACACAGAACACTGAATTCTGAAGTAGTACGAGTAGGTGGTAGCTGGCCTGCTAACATGTCTGCATTTTCCAAGTTTCCTTGTATGTGTTTGTTCTACATGGAGACCCTGTTGGTATGGATGCTCACTGTCCAATCTGATATATGTGCAAAGCAATCATAGTCCATAGGGTTCCCCTATAATAAGTAGTTGTTCATATGTAATAAATAGACACAATTACCTGAAATTGCCGCCAGAGTGGTTCATCTCCATGTCAATATTGACCCACAGGTCTTGTAGTTTTGTTGAGGGATGCCCCAGTAAGGACTGCAACAGCAAGACTATTGTTAGAGTGGTGAACTGACTTTGTACAAGGCTAAAATGGTGCTATTGTGCATTTTCTAAAATCCTTAGAGCCAAATGTTTTGCACATTGCTGGGTTTGGGATACAATGTGGTCCATATGTTTACTAGTGGGGGATATTGGAAGTCTAGAAAGAATATTGTGTATTTGGATAGAGATGTGGGTTTATGGAAAATTTCTGTGATTTCTGCTCCTTGTATATTGTAGGACTGCTTTAAAAATAAAATGCATTTAAGAATCATGACAATGCCAAATGGTGACAAACATGCAAAGGAAGTAGATCTCTCATACATTAGCAGTGGGAATAGAACTTAGAAACAACTAAATATACCACAGTATACCAATGGATAAACAAGCAGTAATATATGCATATCATTCATTATTGTGTATTATCTTTACATGTACAACAACCTGGACTGACTTAAATTGTAAATGAAGATTGGAAAAGGTCACACAATGTGCAATTTTATTTATAAAATAAATTTATTCATAATTTAAGCAGTCATGTATATAAATCCATTACTTACATATATCCAATATATCCAATGTATTGATGATACATGTATACATTATAGACTAATGCAAAGGGATTTAGGTAAGTAAGACTAAGTCTATTAAAAGGTACCATGAGTGATCAGAGTGAGTGCTGGAGCAATGAAACATCTTTGTATCTTGATTGAAGCAATGGTATAGAAATCTACCCACTTGATTAAATGGAATAGAGCTATACATACACATGCATTGCACTAAGGTTGCTTCCCTGGCTCAGTTGCGATATTGTAGCTAAGCAAAGGGTAATCTTTGGGGATGATTAGATGAAGATACATTAGGTGGCTGCATCCCACTCTTTTATGACCTACAATAATTTCAAAATAAAAGTTAAGAGAATGCACTGCTAAAGTTATATTTAGTACCCAGTACTTTGAAAAATAATTAGAATCATAAAATCTCCTTAAAAATATGGGGTAAGTTCTAAAATCTGCCCCCAATATTCCATGTAATATTGATTTGTTTACATAAAATGCAGCATTTTCTAGGGTCTGTCTTATATAGATAGGGTTGCAATTGTATAATTTATTCTAGTATTCTCTCCTTTCTTGCTTCCATCTATCATTTCTTCCTTATTTCTTCCTTTAAATTTTCCTGTTTGCCTCCGTCCCTCCTTCCCTCTGTCCCCAGCTCCATCCCTCCTTTCCTCCTCCCCTCCTTCCCTCCCTCCTTCCCTCCCTGCCTTCTGTCCTCCTCCTTCTCTCTCTCTCTCTCTCTCTCTCTCTCTCTCTCTCTCTCACTCTCTGTCTTTGTCTGCTATTTGAGTGACAGGTAAGTGCTAAAGAAAATTGATTAGTATATTTTATATTACTAAACCCACAAACCCACAGAATGAAATATATATCTAATGGTTATTTGTATGCTAGTTAGAATTAACCCAACATTGTTGGTGTTTTCTTTATTTTTTCTCTTTCTTTTTAAAATTTTATTTATTTATTTTTAAATTTCATTTTATATTCCAACCAACATTCTCTGTCCCACCCCTCCTCTTGACCCCTAACCTCCCACAGCAGCCCTCCCTCCACCCATTCCTCCCAATAGGTAAGGGCTATTGGGGAATCAACAAAATCTGGCACATTAAGTTAAGGCTATATTCATTCATTCAGTGGTTTATTCGTTCTTTAAAAATTAATTTGAGACAGGGCTGCTCTATGTGACTAAGTTTGGTTTTGAACTAGTGATACTCCAGGCCCTGACTTCCTGGGTGTTTACTTGTGCACTTCATTTTCTACTCCCTTGTCCATTCCTATTTATTAAAATGGTGTATTAGATCTTTGTTTCAAAGAGAAACAGGGAGCTATGTTTACTTATAAGCTGTCTCCATTCTAGTGTATTCCATTCTCCCTATGTGTTGAATCCTCATGTTCTCAGCAATATGACATTTGTGTGTTAGATGTTTGATGACTGTTATGACAATCACTGCATGACCTGCTGTCTTAAACTTCAAGCAGTTTAAATACATAAATCCTTTATAGGAAAGGTTTTCCTTTTGCAAAATTTTCTACCATATATTTTGTCCATTTTCTTCCAAGAGTATGATTTTTACATTATTCTTATACTTTATTAGACTGTTTGGCTAATTACCCTTTTTCACATGTTTCTCTTTTAGTAAGCTTTTTTTGAGATTATAATATAATCACATCATTTCTCCCTCCCTTTTCTCTATCCAAACACTCTCACATATATTTCCTTGTTTTCTTTCCAATTTATAGCCTCTTTTTTATTAATTGTTGTTGCATACATGCCTGTATATATGTATACATACATGTTTAAAATACAGAAATACAACTTGCTTAGTAGGCGCAGTGTTACTTGTATGTATGTTTGCAGTGCTGACCATTTGGTGCTAGATAATTAATTGTTGTGCTCCTCTCTAGGGAAGGCTACTTCTCCCACTCCTAGTGTTCCTTAGTTCTCTTAGTTCTTTTTTTTTTTTGATTTCACAAAGCATCTTTATTAGCAAACATGTTCAAGAAATGCATTTTATGAATGCCCCAGCTAGCTTTTCACACCACATAGTTTATAAAGGGATCACTGTGCATTTTAAATGGATTGTTCTTATCCTAGAACCTGGACAAGCTTGCCCTGCCACAATTGCTCTCCTTCCCCCTCCCCTTCTCCCTTTCTTTTTCTCCTACCTCCATCCCTCTACCCCCATGCTCCCTATTTATTCAGAAGATCTTGTCCAGGGGTCCACTATGTCTCACTTAAGGTCCTCCTTGTTACCTAGCTTCTGTGGGGTTGTGAATTGTATGCCGACTTTCCTTTGTTCAATGTCTAATATCCACTTATGAGTGGGTGCACACCATGTTTTTCTTTCTGTGTCTGTGTTACCTCACTCATGATGGTTTCTTCTAGTTTCATCCATTTGCCTGAGAATTTCAAAATATAATTTTTTCTGCTGAGTATTACTCAATTATGTAAATGTGCCACATTTTCTTTATCTAGTCTTTGGTTGAGGGGTATCTAGGTTGCTTCCTGGCTATTAAAAATAATGGTGGTATGAACATAGTTGAACAGTTGTTCTTGTGGTATGAATGTGCATGTTTTGGGTATATGCCTAAGATTGGAATTGCTGGATCTTAAGATAGAATGATTCCCATTTTCCTGAGAAACCACCATAATGATTTCAAAATTGGCTGTACAAGTTTTCATTCCCAACAGCAATGAAGGAATATTCCCTTTTTCTTCATACTCCCCAGCATAAAGTGTCACTGGTCTTTTTGATTTTTAGCCATTCTGACTGGTGTAAGATGGTATCTCAAAGTTGTTTTGATTTGCATTTCCATGTTGGCTAAGGATGTTGAGAAATTTCTTAGGTTCCTTTCAGCCATTTGAGATTCCTCTATTGAGAATTTTCTTTTAGTTCTGTACCCCACTTTTTAATTCTATTATTTGGTGTTTTGGTGGCTAGCTTCTTGAATTCTTTGTATATTTTGGGAATCCAGCCTCTGTCAGATGAGGGGTTGGTGAAGATCTTTTCCCATTCTGTGAGCTGTTATTTTGTCTTGTTGACTGTGTCCTTCATCTTACAGAAGCTTCTCAGTTTCAGGAGGTCCCATTTATTAATTATTGCTCTAGGTTCTTGTGCTACTGGTGTTCTATTTACGAAGCAGTCTCCTGTATCAATCTGTTCTAGGGTACCTGCCACTTTCTCTTCTAAGAGGTTCAGTGTGTCTGGATTTATGTTGAGGTCTTTGATGCATTTGGACTTAAGTTTTGTGCATGGCAATAGATAATGGATCTATCTGCAATCTTCTGCATGCTAGCATTCAGTTATGTTAGCACCATTTGTTGAAGATGCTTTCTTTTTTGCATTGTATACTTTGAGCTTCTTTGTCAAAATCAGGTGATCATAGGTATATGGATTAATATCAGAGTCTTCAATTCGATTCCATTGGTAAGTCTGTCTATTTTTGGACTAAACCAAGCTGTTTTCATTACTATAGCTCTACAGTATTGTTTGAAGTCAGGACTGATGATGCCTTCAGAAGTTCCTTTATTGTAAAGGATTATTTTGGCTATCCTGGTTTATTTGTTCCCCACTCACATGACTGGATAGGTGTACCAGACAGAAACTTAACAAAGAAATAAAGGAACTAACAGAAGTTATGACTCAATTGGATTTAACAGACATCTATAGAACATTCCATCCAAACACAAAGGAATATACCTTCTTTGCAGTGCCCACATACTCAGCAACAAAGCAAACCTCAAGAGATACAAAAAAATCAGAATAATCCTCTGTATGTTATCGGATCTCCATGTTCTAAAGTTAGAATTCAACAACAACACAAACTGCAGAAAGCCTACAAACTCATGAAATTGAACAATGTTCAATTGCATCACTGCTTGGTCCAGGGAGAAATTATAAAAAAATAAATTAAAGACTTCCTAGAATTCAATGAAAATGAAAGCACAACATACCCAAATTTATTGGGCACTTTGAAAGCAGCGCTAAAAGGAAAGTTCATAGCACTAAGTGCCCACATAAAGAAACTGGAGAAATGTCACACTAGAGGCTTAACAGCACACCTAAAAGCTCTAGAACAAAAAGAAGCAAACTCTCCCAGGAGCACCAGGAAATAATCAAATTGAGGGATGAAATCAATAAATTAGAAACTAGGAAAACAATGCAAAGAAATAATGAAACGAACATTTGGTTCTTTGAGTCTATATTTCTTTGTATAGAGGTTAGGCCTCATGAGCTTTCTATTTTCTATTTTAGAATGTATAGTATGTCCTTGTTCAACTCATGTTTAGGCAGTTATTTTTGTGAGACTTCCTATGCAAAGGTTCACCAATTCCTATGAGACACAATATATGAGCCTAATCCCCCGACTCTTGCCTTCTTTTTTCCATAGCATTTGCAGTGTTCCTTAAGCCTTAGGTGTGGGGTTATTTTGTAGATATATCCATCGAGACAAAACTCTAAACTCTGCATTTCATTTAGTTGTGATTTTCTGTAGTGGTCTCTGTCTTTTTCAAAGAGAAATAACATTGATAACTATACTTATATGTAGCTATAAGAGCAAAATTTAAAATGTAGCTAGGGATTTTATTCATGTTTAGTAAAGTGATGGTTGTAGGTCTTATCCAAATTCCTTGACTTCACTTACCCTGATTTTTTGACTAGGTTTCCTATAACAGTCATGATTTCCCTCTTGTTGAGTAGCTCTTAAGTAAGATTAGAGAGCTGTTGTTTACCACTAAGGTATGGGTGAAACAAATGCACACAGGGTTATTGTACCATGTTTCTCATTGTTTTGGCTCATAGGATACATAGCTGGGTGGGAGTATTGATTGTGTTTCCCCTTTAGAAGTCTGCATTGGGTCTACTGGTGTTTTTTTAATAGAAATGTTATACACAAGCATATCAACCCACGTGCAATATTGTCACAAATTTTATTAGTGGGAAAAAGATAAGGGAAGACAGAATTTATTGATTCCAGTTCCTTGACTTTTCCAATTTTTTATATATTTTTCATAAGTGATATGCTTCAAAAAATCAAAAGTTAAATTTTCATATCAAAGGGTGTCCATTTTAATCTTTGTGGCAACTGAGATCACTGTGGAATGCTTTGCTTGCACAGCATTTACTTTTTTATCACTGGAAGGAAAAGACTTGGTGTGAGTCATGATTCTCCAAAGAAACAGAACTCATAGAATATGCTTGTGGTTATGTTTATTACCTTGAGTTGGCTTAAAAATTCCAGAGCCGGGAAAGCTGTTAAAGACACATTCTGTTGGAGTCCAGAGACAGGAGAAAGCAGATATCCTGGCTCAGGCCAGCAGGTAGAAATATTCTTTCACACAACCTCTTTATTGACTATAATTGACAACATAAACATCATTATCCATAATTGTGATAGAATTTTATTTGACTCAATTTACCACTTTAAATACTAATTCTATCCGAAAATACTCACATACATGTATTCAGGAATAATGTATTCTTAAATGTTTGGGCACTCCATGACTTGTTTGACACAAAATTAACTACTAAGGACAATCATCACAGACTTATTCTGAAAGTCACTAGTAGTGACTTTACCTTTTTTCTTTTTCATTTTACTGAAAGTGCAGTATGGGTTATGATGAACAGTAGAATAACTCTGACTACCATATCTTTTAATATAATCTTTCTTTATTTTTTTGAATTTTTGTGAGATTATAACAACTATATCATTTCTCTTTTCCTTTTTTATATTAAACATTCTTACATTCCTATTACTTTGCTCTTTTTTCACATTAATGTCCTCATTTAATTGTTGTCACAAGTGGTTTTATTATGTGTGTACATTAATTACTGTCTAAATTCAATGTACTTCAAAGTCAGGAAACACAAAGGTGAATAAAATACCCTGTTCTTCGATTTAACAGGATAGAAACACATGAAAACAACTAGAAACAGAATTTAAATTTCAACACCCCACGTGTTTTATTCAATATGAAGAATGATTTGAAGAATGATTGATTTGGATAATTCTCAGAAGTTCAGGATAAACGAACTTTAATGTTCTGAAAATGACTGTGGAGTTTGGCCATAGATTCTCATAAAATACATGAAATTTCTTACTGAGAATAAACAAAGCAAAAATAACAAATAAATGGTTGATTTCCAGGGGGGAATTCTAGAGGTTAGATCTAAGGGGACTAGAGCAAATGATTTGAGAATACTGGTATTTGGAATGAGGCTGCAGTCCACCTATCAGAAATACAACAGTTGACTGAGGTTAGATAAAAAAAAAAAAAACAAGGGTAACCTGATACAGAGTCAAAACAATGTGATGAACTTAGGTTGGTCTTAAATATCAGCCATTTTTGCTTATGTTTGGGCCTTATTTCTGAGCATTCTGCTGAATATAGAGCTGGATGAATAAAGCTGAATCAACTTACAATGTAGGTCTTAGAGTAGTCAGGGTGTTGAGCTATGAGATACTCAGAATCTGTGTCTTTCCATCGAAAGTCTTCTTCAGTAGGAGAAGATCAAACACAGGATTTTAGTTAAAGAATCTAGAATTAACTCTCTATATTTTATTATTATTATTATTATTTGTTTTTTTGGAGACAAGGTTTCTCTATTGTTTTGGAGGCTACCCTGGAACTCAATCTGTAGACCAGGCTGTCCTGGAACTCACAGAGATCTGCCTGCCTCTGCCTCCTGAGTGCTGGGATTAAAGACATGCACCACCAATGCTGGGCAAGTCTCTGTATTATTAATTACCATGTGTGACATTTGCTTCTCTTTGTTAGTTTCTTTATCATTCAATGAATCCAAGTAGACTGATTACATGGATCATTTCCATAATACCTTCTTCCCATTTGGTGCATTTAGCCTTACTCACTGATCTTAGAAACATCCAAGTAGCATGATTCCATCAATGGGGGTATTTCAAACATAAAGATTAATATGTGTTTCATTTGTCAATTGCTGGAAAAGACACCATTCCAAAAATTAGTGACTTAAAATTAATTTGTATTTCTATGAAACTGGAATTTGGATTTCATTCAGATGGTTTATTCAGTGGTTTTGTGCTGTTCTGGCTCAAGGTGGTTTATGGAGATGAATTCTTTTGGTAGCTTGATTTGGGAGATTGAGATATCTAAGAGCTCTCAGCCAATGCCTTGAGGTGTTATCCCAAAGTGGGATGTACAGAAAGTTTCCTTATGTGGTAATATATGTCTCTCTGAGGACAATCAGGATCAATAAAGACTCTTTATATACAGTATCAATCAAACCATGTCACAATACTACATAGATTCTGGAGATTTCTACATATATTGCAAAGAAACATTTGCAAAACAATCAAAACACCATTACAGACTTCATTATAACCAATTGTTTGCAAGAATGAAGAAAAGGCACTTACATTTTTAATGTGGTACTCCTGTTACTTTGACTGACTTGAATTTTAGCATTTTCTCCAAATTTTGTGCTAAATAATGAGGCACATGGATCACAGCTACATCTACCATATTTCCTATTCTATACTAGTTATATAATTTCTAACTTCCAGATACAAATGAACCAAGAGAAAATAAACTGGCTAACACTGAGTTGAGAGAATAATATGAAATAGTCAAGATTTCAGAACTCAAGTGACCCAAATATCCATGAGTAGTAATAAATATTTGTTTAAAGTCATTAAGTTTTAGATTACTTTAATTACTTCAGCTATGTATAAATTAGATTTTCAGAGGAGTTTCATCTCTTATAAGTCTAAGTGGATATGTATGTTTTCATTAGTGATTATCAAGGAGATAGATGAATGAAGATTAGTAGCAGTCATGATGGCAGAAATTTCTGTACTGTGCTAGATACTAGTGAAAGATATCATAGATCTTCAAATACTTTTTGAAGACTCCATAGAAGTGAGGCTCCATGTAAATCTTAATCTGGATTAACATGATAAATTATAAAATAATGAATTTACTTTCACAAGTTAGTCATGTATTTGAAGTAAAACTAATATCCAAGTGATTATACAGGTTAATAAATGAGTGTCTGTGGAGAAACCAGAGTATTATTGCATTTTTCAAGTGTATTGTGGCATGGATCATCACCTGACCTACTCAATGTTAGTAAATCTTGTTGTAAATTATCAAAATATGGATCAAAAGGCAGTGTGCTCACTATCTCAGGTCAGCTGTTTCTGTGGGGATCCTCACACTGGTCTTGACCCCTTTGGGCCTTACTGACAGCAAGGGAACTTGCATAGGATCAAACTAGGCCCTGTGATTTTGGGTGACCTTTGTGTGTCTTGGGCAGTCTATAGAGCCATTGACAGTGGGACCAGGATTTGTCCCCAGTGCTTGAATTGGCTTTGTGGAGCCTATTCTCTTTGGAGGGATACTTTGCTCAGACTAGATATAGGGGTAGGCTCTTGATCCTGCCTCAAAGTAAGTTGCCAGAGTTCATAGACTCCCCTTGGATAGCCTTACCCTATCTGAGGAGTTCATGGGGGGGGTATAGTGGGGGGATGTGGAGGAGCAGGAGCATGAGAGAGAGTGGGAACCGAGATTGGTATGTAAAATGAGAAAAGATTGTTTTAAATAAAAAATGATTAAAGAGGTAGTGTGTTTAGTTCAATCCTATTCATAACTAATGCAGAAATTTCTGTTGATACATTTTAGAATAAGATGTTCTCATTTAAAAACTTCTTTAGAGAAGCTTAGGTTTAACAATATAAGAAGAACATAGTAAACTCTTACTTGTAAAAGACTGATGGAAGCAGAGGCAGACTCCCATAGCTAAACACTGAGCTGAACTCAAGGAATCCAGTGACAGAGAGGGAGGAGTGATGAGCAAAGGGGTTAAGACTGGGCTGGTTTAACCCCCCGAAACAGCTGACCTGGCAAGGGTTAGCTCTTGAATCCCAGACTGATGAGTAGGAATCCAGCGTGGGACTGCTCAAGACCCCCTGAACGTGGTTGTCAGTGAGGAGGCCTAGGTAATCTATTAATCCTTGGGTAGTAGATCAGTATTTATCCCGGGTATACAAATGTACTTTGTGTGCCCATTCAACAATGAGAGATGAACTCTCAGCCTGGACTCTTGGGGGAGTGTCTAGGCCCTGCCCTGGAAGAAATGACAGACTATGGACACCCCCATGAAGAGCCTCAGGCTCCCAGGGGAAATTAAGGGATATTGGGGGTTTGGTGGGAGGATGCGGGAGGAAGTGAGGGAAAGGGAGAGGGATCTGAGATTGACATGTGAAGCAGCCTTGTTTCTATTTAAGTTTAAATTTAAAAATAAAAATAAAAAAGACTGATACCAAGTGGCACCTGAATGGATAGCATTTCCTACTGGTGGGCTGAATTCTAGGTGTGTGTTTTCATGCGTAATTTGTGTCAAGGGTAGCTTTCAAGCCTCAGTTGACATGAGTTTTCATGTTTTGCTAGTTGTATAGTTAGGGAAATATTATTTGAACATCTTTATACTTTCAAAAATAGAGCAATAAAGATAAAAGAGTATATTATAAGTCAAATCAAAACCCAAAGTAATGGAGAATTTTATTTTGAAGATTTTTGATGCTGAAATTTTGTCAATTTTACAAAGAAATAAAGAATAGGTAGAGAAGTAACTAGAGGACAGGGCAAAGAAAGGGAGAACAGAATGGGAAAGCACTCGAGAAAGTAGAAAGATCTTTGCCTTTCTGCTTAGACATTTAATCACTAGCATGTACTCCAGTAAAAACAGATTACAGCTATTAGTGTGGTATTATGAGAGTTATTATTACCCCAAGTAATAAAAGAAGGAATAGGTTTTAGTGACTACATTCCAGGAATTCCTAATGCCTAGCTCTTCTCTATGGTGATGGAAGATTATTCATTTTGTCTGAATAACCAATAAATAGAGGACTGGCAGTTGCTGGTGTTACAGGCAGACATCCAGATCCTTACAATGGCATAGGATGTATTTCTGGCATGTTCTGCATAATAAATAGATATTGTTATTGCTATTATCATCATTGCTAATGAAGTGACATAAAGAAAAAGTACACTTTCAAATAATCCATCTCAAGCAAAATAGCCCTCATAATCTAGCATGAACTTTGTATTTGCTGCTTTCTGTTGGTGAAGGAAGGATAGAGTCAAGAGTTTGTTGGATTCAGTTTCAAACCTGTTCCTGTGACAACATTTGTCTTTTGACAACTGTTCTAGCCATTCTGAATATTAATTTTTCCAATCTAACCTGTTTTGTTAAAGGATATTGAAAAATAAAGCAACAAATAAAATAATATTTGAATTTCAAATGTTCAGTGGAAAATAGTTTGCAGGATAAGGTTCTATTTTGCAATCATTCTGAAAAATAATTTGGACTTTTGAAACAAGGTGTATAAGAAACATTTTATGAGGGCTTACATAAACACAAAATACTTCATTGGTATTTCTCAATTTCCTTACATCATGGCTTCCATACAAATATTAATTCTATATCTCACTGTAGTTATTTATATTGGGTTTTCAATATTAAAAGTTTGTTTCAAACTGAACACCCTTTTTTGAAATTATTTCTATGAGAGAATTTGAGTGGCTTGTCGAAAACTGTAGAAGAGCTAGGCATGTATTCCCATTCGACCCCTCTATATCAGCATGTAGCATCTGCAAGTAAAGAGCACAGGCCGGAGCAGGAGAGAAAAGCACATAAGACTGTTATTGAAGTTTAAGAGTGAGAGTAATAAATGCCATAAGAGCAAACAGAAAAAAGGTGACAAGGTATCAGAAATAATAGAGATAAATTCTACTCCTAGAAATCACAAAGGAGCTAATATTTGAGAAGGGTTTTGAAATGGGTTTGGAATATGAAAATACAGAGGTAGGGAGAAACCAATTTTGACTAGCAGGAATTTAATAATAAATTTGTGGAAAATGGAGATAGGTGATATCTGGGAAATTCTGAATGTGCATTTTCCTTTTGTCTTTTTGAACATAAGACCTTTGTCCTTGCTGTCTTGGGGTATTCACATCCACAGACTGGCAGTGAGACTTACTCTCATGGCACAGAAAATACAGAACTAAAGCAAAATTTAGCCTCTAATGTTCAGAAATAAATTACTTTTGGAAAACTCAGTGTTGTTTGAAGGCAAAAAAGTTTTTTTTAATTTATTTTTAAATTTAAATTAGAAACAAGGTTGCTTCACATGTCAATCCCAAGTCCCTATCCCTTTCCCTCCCATCCTCCCATGCCCTCCCATCAACTCCCCCAATATCCCTTCATTTCCCCAGGGAGGGTGAGGCCCTCCATGGAGGTGTCCATAGTCTGTCATTTCATCCAGGGCAGGGCCTAGACACTCCCCCAAGAGTCCAGGCTGAGAGTGTATCTCTCATTGTTGGATGGGCACCCAAACAGGTTTTTAATTCACTTGTCATCTTCAGGCATCTTACAGGGACTTTTATCCTTGGAGCTTGTCCTTCCCTTGAAATATCCTCAGTTTTCCTAGTGTAGCCGAGGCTACTAGGCTTGTTTCTATAAAGGAAGAAATATGTATTGGTTATACAGAAGGAAGAAAAAAAACCATTTATTCTGATTGAGGTAAGTCTCCAGAAGTGGTATGGATCTCCTTTGTGTGACTAGTTAGTGAGAGCCTCATTCCAGGAGAGTCACAGTGAGTTATCAGAAGGGATGATACCCCAGAAGGATGTTGGGAGGTAAGGTTTAGTCATTCTATGTATTCTATCTGTAGTGGTGTTCTCAGGTAATTAGGGACACAGTCCTATAGATTAGAAATAACTGGTCTACCCTGAACCAAACATCTAACACAGTGATGTTGTATAACGTCCATCTTTCCTTCCATAAACCCAGTGATCCTGGGAAGGATATCAGAAACCATGTACTACAGATACTAAAGTATTATGCATTATAATTAGGAAATATGTTTTTATCAGATAAACAATAATGGCGTCTTGTTATAGTTAAGACAACCAAGAAATAAGGCTGAAACATAGATTCTATTCATAAGAAAGGAAAAAAAAGTAAGACAGATTCTTTTGGTTGGGATTAAAACTGTGACATTTGCATTTCCTTTTATGAAGTCTTGTTTAGATATAGAAAAATGGCCAATATCATTTTTGTAATCCCCAAAATAATTTAACAAGTCTATGAAAAGGCTTGGCTTTGGATTTTATCAGTTTCCCAAGTTGTATGTTCTTGGTCAGATCACTGTCAGATTATAGAAATAAAAAGAAAATGGATTCATTTTCCAACCCCTCAGACTCGGTCTTGTTTTCTTGTCTAGATGGTTCCCAACTCCTTTCATTGAAGCCTGGTGAGTAGTTGCGACATCAGGCACTTGGCTCCAAACTCAGTGAAAGTTAGAATCACCTTCCTGAGAAATACATCTGTAGTCTGTAACTTGAAGTTAAGTGGAGATAATAAGGAATGAGGGTGGTAATTTTAGGAGCTCTTACATTTAAAAGAGGCATTCTGACACAGTTTAGGGATACTTCTGTGTGTGGAGAGGATTTGATTTGAAGGAAAAGTTGAAATACAGGAAAGTGGTACCTTTAAATATGGGAAAGTGAGGACTCGAAAAGGGAGGTATTTACAGTCCTTTGGGCCTATTGAAGAGATAATGGACCTGGCTTGCAGTTGATGCTTGTTACAATGTCTGGTAAGCTGACTAAAAGACAGTCATTTGACTGACAGGTCACTTCCTCTGACTTTAGGGGTAATCTTATATAAGTTAAGTTAAATTTATATATTTGTAGTAAATTTGTATTAGGTCTACACTGACAAATTATAATTCCTTGGGCTCTAGATGTGTGCAAAACACATGATTAATGTGAATATGTATTAAAATTGAACTAGGCTCAATTTGTGATTGCAGATTCAAACTTAGGTTTCAGGAAATTTGCAGATTACTGCACCTTGTCCTCAGCGGTTTCTCCAGTATTCTTGGAACTGCATAGAAGGTTAGGAAAGTAGTAGACCAATAATTTCTTATATTTATTCCTTCAAAGAAACAGTGATTTAAGTAATCATCCATGTGTTAAAATGTATAAAAGCTAAGACATCCAGATAGGAGATCCTAGAAACTGAGTAGAACACAAAAATAAGAAAGTGCTTAGCCTTAATGTATGGCAGAGAGGCTTGGCCCTGCCCCAATCAATTGTGTCAGACTTTGTTGACATCTCATGAGAGCCCTTACCTTTGAGGAAGAATTGACTGGGGGGTGAATGGAGGGGGAAGTAAGGGGGCTGGAGGAGGGGTGGGAGGGAGAACTGTGATTGGAATGTAAAATAAAATTTAAAAGAATAATATATTATAAAAAGTGGTCATCTGTAGAGTGTAGACTTTCTGCCAGCTTGGTTCCAGAACCGCATCAGTCCCAAATGAACACACAGGAGGCTGTATTAATTATGAAGCTGTTGGCAGTTTGCTTGTTTCTTACTGGCTGTCTCTGACTTAAGTATTTAACCCTCCTAAGTATTTCTCTTACTGGAGAAAGGGTCCGGACCTGTTACTGCTATGGTGGCTACATGATGTCTCCCTGTGATTCTCTTTCCCAGAATCCTCCTCAACTCCTAGTCCCACCTATCTTGCTTCCTTATTGGCCAACAGTGCTTTATTCAACAACCAATAAGAGACAGATTTCAGAATGATATCTCCTATCAATCATCTCTGAAATCATAAAGAAAAGAAAATACACATTGAAGAAAGCAGGATGGAGAGTTTTAGATTATCTATGTTACCTTCCAAAGGTTGTAAGGTATTTCATATAGAGATACTCTCTCTGTATAGGGAAAACAGAGCTCAACTTTTTTGAAGACCACATATCCAAGCTTGCTCCAGTTCTAGTTGGTATGATAATACCAGATTCCAGGTCCTGCTCTTCAGCCTCAGGCTTCATACTGTTCCTGTGTACCCATCTATTATCTCTGGACAAAATGGATAGGAAGGGCTTTCCTCTTTTAAGTTATTCTGTAGGCTAGAAGAGGTTCTAGATATCAACACAAGACTATGGGATTCATGGATAACCATATATATATGTATATATATATATATATATATATATATGTTAAAGCATAAGTAATTGACATAGAAAAATGGAGATTTAAAACTTCCTGAGAAAGAATTCGAAACGGTCCTATTAAAGAAGTTCAGTGAGTTGCAAGATAACACAGGCAGCAACAGATGCTAGGCTGGTAACGAAGTAACATTGAGATATGCCCAGTGCAAGTTAAAAGTATATAATAGTAGGGTATGGATATTATCAGAGCATACTATATGCATATAAATGACATCATAATGGAACCCATTAATGTGTAAACATGCATTAATAATTATCATCATAATAAACAAAAATGTATTTAATATATCTTGCCTACCACCTATGACAATTTAGGAACACAGGATAGTGGAGAACATTGTCTATTTGGCCATGTGGCTTATAATGGAACTCATTAATGTGTAAACATGCATCAATAATTATAATCACAATAAATAAAAATGTATTTAATATACCTTGCTTACTACACATGACAGTGTAGAAGTACAGGATAGTGTAGAACATTGCTTATTTAGCCATGTGGCTTCGTTGCATGCGTGGGTGATGTGATTTTAACCACTATTCAGTATCACAAGAGACTGTGCTACATATATTATTTAGTCAGGAAAAGAACAAAGTTTAAAATCAAAAGCATATTTCTGCTGTCAAATATTTTAAAGTGAAAACAACATAAGTATCATCATTTTAATGGTACTGTCTATAAGTAAAGATGACAATAAATATATAAAATCAGAAATTCAGTAAAGGTTTTGGCCTTCTTGTTCTGAGGAGGAAATGAAGGGGCAGTGGGTCTGGGCAAACTAACAAGTGGAGGAGACCTGAAGGGGAGGAGAGAGGGAAAACTGTGGTGAGAATATGTTGTATGAGAGAAGAATCTGTTTTCAATAAAAAGTTATTAAAAAAAGAAATCATACAGAAGAACCACACAGAAATTCTGAAGCTGCAAACACAATGACTGACCTAAAAATATTTCAGAGTATTTCAATAGCAGTTTTGAACAAGTAAAAGAAAGAGTCAGTGAACTCAAAGATGGGTTGTTTGAAATTTCCCAGAGGGGGGGAATACAAAAAATTAGAGAGAGAGCAAGAGAGAACGTGCATGCACAAGACAGACAGACAGACAGACAGACAGACAGACAGACAGACACACACACACACACACACACACACACAGAGAGAGAGAGAGATCCATGGATCATTTCTTTTCTCTTATCATTTAACTATAATATCCATCTCCCTCCCACCTTTACAAGATTTCTGTCTTTATATCCACCAATAATGTTATAGGGAATTCCTTTTCTCCTGCCTTCAACATTCACTCTGCCTTTAGCTTTTGATGGTGCATATGCTTTAATATATCTTTATGTTTCATCCACCTCAGGTTTTTGTTGTATAAATCTAAATGTCTGTCTGAATAACTCCAGATTTTGGAACATTTGTGATTCTTTAATTATTACCCTTTCCCTCTTAGATTTGAGACTCAAATGTTTATAATACTTTATGTAAGAGTATGCTATAAACACCAGGAAAGTTGTTCTTTCAGTCTCTCTCTCTCTCTCTCTCTCTCTCTCTCTCTCTCTCTCTCTCTCTCTCACACACACACACACACACACACAGAGAGAGAGAGAGAGAGAGAGAGAGTGCCTTTGAGAAATTTCATGAACTATTGTTATAAAATAGCCACACTCACCACATAAGATGGAGAAATGGACCATGGGTGAGATTGTGTCCTGTAAGAGAGATTATAAGTAATCTCTGGTCATGAGAATACTGAAAATTAATGTCTTTGGATTTCAATGATGGGTTTTTGTTTTCTGAAAAGGGCCCTTTGATAAACACTGACTGACTTTACTCTCATGTTGTCCCATTCAAATTCAATTTGCAGACACCTATTATGTAAATAGAAGATTGGTCTTTAGAACATGCCTGTCTCTCATGTTCCCACAGGAAAATAGCAAAGCTGTTCAAAATACTATTAAAAATATACTGAAAATAACAGCTCATTTCCGTTCCCATTTTCTTGCAGAAAATACAAGTTACTTGATGATAGATTCCCTTTTTTTAGTAGTCTTTTATCACAGGTTTTGGAGATTACTTTGAATCACCTCTTTGTAGAGACATAGAAACACAGGTTGGCTAAAGCTGAGAGTTTGTTATAGCGGCTTTACCACAATATGGGATGAAATAGGAGGATTTCTCACCTGCAAGGAACAGTGACAAATCCCATTGCATACCTTTCTTCTGAGAGACCATGAACTGTGTGTTTCGCCTTAAATTCGACCATTGTTTTATCACATTCACAGACTGTATTTCAGCGTTATAATGTTGAGACCTTAAAGAGCAGAAAGGAAGTTTTGCTTCTCAGGACATATTGGGCATATGGCAAAGGCCATGACCATGAAATGATAGCAGTCATTTACTCAACATAATATCCTGAAAGTTTCTCTCTTTTTTATGTTTTCCTTTCCCCAAAGGAAAATAAAATACAAAGAGATAAAAAATCAGGATTTCATCAAGTTTTGTCTTCTAGCTGTATTATTCATGTGGCTTCTTAAGGAGTAATCCATACTTGACTACAGTAATACTTTTGAATTCATAAAATGGATCCTTATCATCCTGCAGGCGTGTAACAATAAAGGAAACCAAAAATGCATCTGCTAGCTAAGTAACTAATGGTAAATTTCAAGATTCCATTGTTTTTTTCCCCACTGAGTAATACTCCATTGTGTAAACATATTTTCTCTATCCACTCTTCATTTGAGGGGCATTCAGGTTGCTTCCAGGTTCTGGCTATTACAAATAAAGCTGCTATGAACATAGTGGAACAGGTGTCCTTGTGGTATGAATGTGCATCTTTTGGGTATATGCCTAAGAGTGGAATTACTGATCTTGTGGTAGACTCCCATTTTCCTGAGGAATCTCCATACTGATTTCCAAAGTGACTATACAAGTTGGCACTCCTACCAGCAGTGAAGGAGTGTTCCCATTTCTCCACATCCTCTTCAGCATTTTGCTGCATTAGTTCCTCTTCTATTGCTCTGATAAAACAACAGGCAGCTGGCATGGTGGCTACAGTGGCTATCTGGAGCTTAAGACACAAACCACAAGCTCGAGAGAGAGAGATTAATTGGAAATTGCACCAGTCTTTGTATGCTCAAAGCCCATTTCCTGTGACATACTTTCTTCAAGACCACACCCTCTAAGCTTTCCCAAACAGTGCCACCAACTTGGGTGCAGGGGCCATTTTTACCCAAACCACCATCCATATGTTCCTTAGAAATGCTATCTGTCCTTCAGATTTCTCTTGCTCTATAATTAACACTGAGGCTATTTAAGCACATTTCTCAGAAGTATCTGATGGAAATTGATTTTAAAAAATAGATAACTAAAATTAATTTTATTGCTACACAAGTTTTAATACTCACTAGGTAATCACAAAATATTTTTACCAACCACACTATTTGCCAATTCATATGTTTCTAGAATACATAAAAATTAACTGGTAAGAGTTAAAAGATGGCACTGATTGTACAGATTCAAGGAGAATTAACAGGGGCAAGAAGGAATGATGAAGTATTCAGTGGCCATGGTGAGGGGAAGCAAGTATTACTTCATCATCTTCTGCGAAGGGCAGAGATGGGTCAGCCCATCAGAGTCCAGCAGTGGCTGTGGGAGGGTTTGATCAGCTTTTTAACCACTGCTATGCTTTTGGACATGCAGACAGGACATAGATACCATCAGAATGATGGTTTGAGAGGATTTGGGGAGGGTGGGAGGTAAGTTATGGTGAAATCTAGTGTTTGATAACTTTTGTGCACTCAGACTGATCTCCTGGTAGATCTCATCATGAGGCCAAAGGAAAAGACATTCACAGTGGTATCATTTGGGTTCAAAGATCTGTGACTGTCTTTTACATAAAGCATCAACTATTAAGCTTTAACAGAAAGGAGAAAGATAGGAATTAATATAACATAAATGGTAACGTTGACTAATTTGTTGCTGTTGGTGACTCTTAGTTTTTTATTTTCCTCTTTTTGAGGGAGAGAGTCTAGCTTTGCATTCTGGATGGACCTTGGCCTCAAATTTCCCCTTCTCTGTTTCTCAATTGCTATTGGCATGTCTTACCCATTGTGTTAAGTTTTACATGTGATTAAAAGGCTTAGTTAGGTTACATCATTGTTCAAATCCTCTTTTTCCTTACAATTTTTCTTATAGGCTCATCCCACACTCAAATATATTTTTCTCTGTACTATGCTACTCACATCTTATTGCTCTATAATAAACTCCATAAACGTCCTCTCTTCATCATACTGCTTCACTTTCCTATTGACAACCAAAGACAGAACAGCTGTACTAAATATAACATACCAAATTGCCAGGATTTCAAAGTTCCCTTTGAGACAACCAATGGAAACGACAAACTTGTACAGATGGTTAAAACACTTCATTGATGTCTTTCTTTGCCTACTGGTTCATCAAAATGGAAAATGCAAATTTGCCTAAGGTCAGCCAGAATTTCTTTCAGGGATTCAAGTTTTTGTTTACAGGTAGAGCACTTGCTATTAGAATATTCACTTTGCAAACACAATGAACATGTGTCTAGTGCCTAAAGAAGGGTATTCCCATATGCATGCCTCATTTCCAATACATACAAATTCTATCAGCAAGGAAGATGGTAGTATGCATATTTGCCAGATTAAGGCATATTCAGCATCTTTTATTTATTGTTTTGAGACAGGGTTGCAAATGTAGCCTAGACTGCTTTCAAGCTTATACCATGACTATCTGAGACTCCTGAAAACCAGCATATTGGATGTTGCCATGCCTGCCTTTGCTATGCATCTTGTGAAGTGGTGTAGCATGAAAAATAAAAGATCCTACAAGGATGATACCAACAGGCAATCTAAGCAATAATGAAGAGGGTACCTTACATGCCCTTCCCCTATAATGAGATTGATAACTACCTTATATGCCATGTTAGAGACTTAATCAAGTGGTTGATGGAAGCAGAGGCAGACACCCACAGCTAAACACTAAACTGAACTCCTGGAACCCAGTTCTAGAGAGGGAGGAGTGATGGGCAACGGGGTCAAGACCAGGCTATTGAAACTCACAGAAGCAACTGACCTGAGCAAGGGGTAACTCATGGATCCCAGACTGATGGCTGAGAGGCCAGCATGGAGCTGATCCAGACTCCTGCAATATGGGTGTCAGTGAGGAGGCCTTGGCAATTTATGGGGCTTCTGGTAGTGGATCAATATGTATCTCTGGTGTACAAATAGACTTTGGGAGCCCATTCCATTTGGAGGGATATGCTCTTGGCCTGGACACATGGAGGAGGGCCTTGGTCCTGACCGGGATGGTATGACAGACTTTGGGGATTCCCCATGTAGTGCCTCACCCTCCCTGGGGAGTGGAGGGAAGATGGGATGGGGGTTGGGGGGGGTTGGGGGAAAGGGAGGGAAAGGGAGGGGGTTGACATATAAAGCAGGCTTGTTTCTAATTTAAATAAAAAAGGAAAAAAGGAAGTGAAAAAAAAGAAAAAGAAGACTCAGAGACAGATATTGGGGTTTAAGCTTCAATTTGAAGATCAGAAAAGCAAAGCAGCCAAGTCAGTAGATCTTACCTCTGTTCAGCTGAAGTGGCAATCCTTTCTCCATGATTCCTTGAAGGCAAAAGGCTTTCAGATACTGTCTCCTCCTCATTCTATTCCTTTCTCTGCTCAGCCATATCACTCCTGCTTCTACTTCCCTGGTGCAGGATTAAAGGCATGTGAGCCCAGGTGCTGAGATCACCTTTGCGTGAGCTGTTGCTTTTAGGACTGGATCAATTTTGTGTAGTCAGTGTGTCCTTGAACTAAAGAGATCTGTCTGCCTCTTAAATCTGAATCCTGGAATTAAAGGTTGTTATTTTGATCTCCAGTGGCTTCAGTAAATCACAAACAATGTATCACCACAGAGTGATATAACAAATTCACAAGTGGATGCATTTTTCTCATTGGATCCCTGAATCTTTGGTGGCTGTGGTAGTTTGAATGAGAATGGCCCCCATAGGATCAAATGTTTGAATGCTTGGTCCCAGTGAGTGGGACTATTTGGGAAGGATTAGGTGGTATAGTCTCTTTCTGGAGGATATATGTCACTGAGAGTAGACAGACATTGGGGTTTCAAAAGTATCTTCCAGTCTCTCTCTCTCTCTCTCTCTCTCTCTCTCTCTCTCTCTCTCTCTCTCTCTCTCTCTGTCTGTCTCTCTGTCTCTCTCTCCCTCTCCCACCCCTGCACTCACTCTCTCTCCATCTCTACATGCTGCCTGTGGATCAGGATGTAGAGCTCTCATCCATATCTCCAGAGTTCTGCCACTCTTCTTCCCACTATATGAATCATGTACTAAGCCTCTAAATCTCTAAGAAATGCCTTGGGTATGAGGTCTCTTTGAAGCAACAGAAGAATAACTAGAGTGGCTAATTTACTTTTTGGTAATCATGGCCTCTCTGAGTTGCATGTTGTGAGCAGAGGATATCACCTTAAGGGAAGCCCCTTATTATATTATCTTCACTATGAAATGTGACTCCTTAGCAAAGATGATTTTGGGGACTAGTAATCTTGGTGAAAAAGGCATCATTATTCCCTGAATTGCAGTGCTGATACAAGACTTAGTGACAAATAGATATGCACTAGGACTATAAATCTTTTCTCAAGAGCAACATCTGTATGAAAAAATTGGCTCAAAGAAATCAGTAACCATTTGCCTGGTTTCCTGGGATATGGTCTTGGGGTTACTATTAATTTCTTCCGTTGACATGTTGCCTACTCTACAACAGCTGTCACTAGAGTTGTGAAAGAAAATGTCTTCTTTATGTTACACCTAGCCTTCAATCCTGTTGCTATGGGCACATTAGAAATAGGCTCATCAGATATGATACTTAGTGACCGAGAATGGAAGCAAACTTAGGGCACATGCTAATATATTTTGTGAGAGTCTTCCCTTAAATTGAGAGAATGTATGTGGCCTGTAAATAACATATACTGACCATTCTGAACTGTCCTCTCACTTAAACACATTGATATTCCATCTTCCAAATATGTTCCTCATGATTCCATGAGGGTGAGTATAAATTAGGGAAGTTACCACATGAAGATATTTTGCTATTATTTTAAATACCCATATATATTTGGTCAACATTCCCAATTCCAAGTTAAATAGTTCTTTTCTGTCAACTGGCTAATTGTATAGTTAATTAGCATCATATCTTTCTATTTCTTGTAACTGGTCTCTGTACCAGACCCACAGCTGTGACCGCACTCTAGACATGTGAGAAAAGCTATTTAGGAAGCTGCCTTTCTTTTTTTTTTTTTTTGGTGTTTAATGTAGGAAGCTTTCTGCATATTAGGAATGATTGCAGAATTTGAGTTGCCCCTCTCAGTGTTTGCATGTTTGCATATGTATTTGCATGTGCATGTGAGTGAGGAGGAGCAAAACTATTTCAGCTACTCAGTGCTATAGCACATTGATTTTCTGAAACTGCCTTGCACTGAAAGAAGTTTCATCCTCCCAAGCCTCCAATGGTAATTGCAGCAATGGATACCAGTGTCCTATAGCCTTTAGTGAAGAGGTCACCTCTGTGTTTGTCAGATATATGAAACATCAAGTCTTAAATCCAAATGTGAGAAGATATATTGTGGGAGCATCCTCTTTGATCTCTAGGGAGGCTGCAACAAAGTGTCACACACTGGGTAAGAGAAGCCATGTAATTTTAGGTGTCTGGGACCAAGGTATTTGTGTGGTTGATTCCTTTTTGAGTTACTTTTTCCTAACTTCTAATGATTCTCTGAACTATTTGATGTTCCTTAGGAGTTAGATTTTTTCGTCCATTCTCTCTCTCCTTATTTTCCCCTCTCTTTTCTTCTCTCTGCTTCTTATCTCTCCCCCTGTGTATGTGTGCAAAAATTCCTTCTTATAAAGACACAGGTATTAATGAGGGATCACTCTACTTCAGCATGACTTCATAAATTAACTGATTTAGCAAATTATACATGTACTGGCCCTGTTTCTAAATAAGGTCAAATTCTGTTGTCCTGGGATTTTAACTGAAGCATACAGTATGTGAGCTTTTCAGGAATAAAAATATTAACCCTCAAGTAGTCTTAATGCTTAACGTAGTGTCTTTCCATACAGACATGAAGTAGTGAGAACAATATATTCACTCCTACAGTGTTGGGCTTTTTAACTGTAATGTATCTGTTAATATATATTATATTCCTCTGAAAAGTGTTACTTTAGGAAATGAACTGGTGACAGACAGACTGTTCTATTGGTCCCCAATGACTAATTAGTTATGTAAGAACTGTTCCTCATTGTGTGATTAATCCATTGACTTAACTTTTGCCTCCAGTGGTGCATACTCAGCTACTTCAGAGACTGGAAATCCTCAAGCCTGTAAATGTCATTCTGACCTGCATCAGGAGGTTTGATTAAAAAATTATTGCCTGAGCTGGTTACCTGTAAGTGCTTTTGAAGCTCATAAAATAACCCAATCACTTCGGAATCAAATTTTGATATTTATCCCGATGATAACCTGCTCATAAAAGAATTAAGTTAATTTTTGTCAGTACCCTGTGAGACATTTATTCAGATTAATTGTTTTTGGCATCCTGTGCTGCCTGTTTGCTACTTTGTCTGTTTAAATCTAACGTTGGTTTCTATAATCCTCGGGCATATTTCATTTTCTGATAAACACTGCCGAACACTTTGAATGTGAAAGACAATAATTCCGGGGAATTTTACTTTCCCCATGTATTTTTCTTGTGCCAAATCTTGAAAAGTGGTAACATGTTTATAAACTTTGCTGTAGGTGCCCTGTGTCAGACAGGTTTTGTTGCTGAGAAAAGTACCTTAAAATGTAGCTTATGAGGGAAAAAAATCCATTTGGAATCATGGTTTCAGAATTGCCAGACTGTAGTCACTGGACCTTCTTGCTTCTAGGATTGTGTGTTTCAAAGTAGAGTATCATGGCATAATTGATGCAGTGGAAGTTTATGGTGGGAAAGAAGCATAGAGAGAGGCCCCAAACTCTGGCGATCCCAGCAAGGTGAGCTTGTGTCTCTGGGGGGGACACTCCCAATCCTCAACTCGACCCCCATCCCCTCCATCTTCCAGGCCGCTCTTGGCACTCAGAAGACCTGCCCACATAGGAAAGACATCAGCCCTTCCAGGCCCCAAACCCTGGGGATCCCAGTCAGCCAGGTGAGCTTCGGTCTTGGGAGGGGCACTCCCCATCCTCTGCCTGACCCCCATCCCCTCGATCTTCTGGAGCCACTCCTGCCATCCAGAAGACCCGCCCACACAGGAAAGACATCAGCCCTTCCAGGCCCCAAACTCCTGCCATCCCAGTCAGCTTCAGGAAGGAAGGAGACCAGTTTAGACAGAAAGACCCCACCAGCACCCACTGGAAGAAGAAATGGGAAGAAGACAGAATAAGAGCTCACTCAGCAGTCAAAAGACCAACATGACTCCACCAGAATCTAGGGAAACAATGCCAGCAAGACCTGAAAAGCACTACATAGATGAAGCAGAGGAGACAGACCTTAAAAATCATTTTATGAAGATGATAGAGACCCTCAAAGAAGAAATGAAGAAATCCTTTAAAGAAATAGAGGAAAAAACAAACAAAAGAATCCATGAAATGGGGTAAAAAATTCAAGAAATAAATCTCTCAAAGCATCTAAAGAGTACCAAGAAAAAACAACCAAACAAATGAAGGAAACAACTCAAACAGTTGAAGGATTGAAAGCTGAAATAGAAACAATAAAGAAAACACAGAACGAGGGGATGCTGGAAATGGAAAAGCTGGGTAAACGATAAGGAACTACAGACCCAAGTATCACCAATAGAATACAAGAGATAGAAGAGAGAATCTCAGGTGTTGAAGACTCATTAGAGGATATACAGTCATCAACCAAAGAAAATCTCAAAACCAATAAATCCCTAACACAAAATATCCAGGAAATATGGGACACTGTGAAGAAGCCAAACCTGCGAATAGTAGGTATAGAAGAAGGCAAAGAAATACAGCTCAAAGGTACAGAAAACATATTCAACAAAATCATAGAAGAAAACTTCCCTAACCTAAAGAAGGATATAACTATGAAAATACAAGAATCTTACAGAACACCAAATAGGCTGGACCAAAAAAAGAAGTAACCTCGCCATATAATAATCAAAACATCAAACCTACAGAATAAAAAGAAAGTATTAAGAGCAGCTAAAGAGAAAGGCCAAGTAACATATAAAGGCAGACCTATCCAAATTACACCTGACTTCTCAATGGAAACGATGAAAGCCAGAAGATCCTGGACAGATGTCCTACAAACGCTAAGGGAACAAGGATGCCAGCCCAGACTACTATATCCAGCAAAGCTTTCAATTACCATAGATAGAGAAAACAAAATATTCCATGACAAAGCCAGATTTAAACAATATGTGTCCATGAATCCAGCTCTACAGAAAGTGTTAGAAGGAAAACTTAGATCCAAGGAAGATAACTACACTCACAAAGACACAAGCAATATACAATCCCACTTTACATAACACCAAAAGTAAAAGGGAGGAAAAACTACACAAAATAACTTCACTACCAATAAATCAAGCACAAACAAGAATCATGAATCAATGGTCATTGATATCCCTCAATGTCAACGGCCTCAACTTGCCTATAAAAAGACACAGACTAGCAGAATGGATACGAAGACAGAACCCATCCTTCTGCTGCATACAACAAACATATCTCAACATCAAAGAAAGACGGTATCTCAGGGTAAAGGTTTGGGAAAAGATTTTCCAATCAAACGGACCCAAGAAACAAGCAGGTGTAGCAATCCTAATATCTAACAAACTAGACTTCAAATTAAAATCAATCAAAAGAGATGAAGAAGGACATTTCATAGTCATCAAAGGAAAAATCCATCAAGATGAAATCTCAATTTTAAACATCTATGCCCCAAATACAAAGGCACCTACATTCGTGAAAGAAACATTACGAAATAAGCTCAAATTGCACATAAAATTGCACACACTAATAGTAGGAGACTTCAACACTCTGCTATCATGGCTAGACAGGACCTCCAGACAGAAACTTAACAAAGAAACAAAAGAAATAATAGAAGTTATGACCCAACTAGTTTTAACAGACATCTATAGAATATTTCACCCAAACACAAAGGGATATACCTTCTTCTCGGCGCCACATGGAACCTTTTCTAAAATTGATCACATAATAGGAAACATAGCAAATCTCCACAGATACAAAAAAATTGGAATAACACCCTGTATCTTATCAGACCACCATGCATTAAAATTAGAATTCAACAATAACAAAAATTGCAGAAACCCTACAAACTCATGGAAATTGAACAATGCACAATTTCACCATCCCTGGGTAAAAGAAGAAATAAAAAAAGAAATTAAAGACTTCCTGGAATTCAATGAGAATGAAGACACAACATATGCAAACCTATGGGACACTTTGAAAGCGGTGCTGAGAGGAAAGTTCATAGCAATAAGTGCCCACATGAAGAAACTGGAGAACAGTCATACTAGAGAATTAATAGCACAGCTGAACGTTCTAGAACAAAAAGAAGCAAACTTATCCAGGAGGAGCAGACGCCAGGAAATAATCAAATTGAGGGCTGAAATCAATCAAGTAGAAACCAGGAGAACATTGAGAAGAATCAGTGAAACAAAGAGGTGGTTATTTGAGAAAATCAACAAAATAGACAAACCTGTGTCCAAACTAACCAAAAGACAGAGAGAGATCATGCTAGTTAATAAAATCAGAAATGAAAAAGGGGACATAACAACAGACTCTGAGGAAATCCAGAGGATCATCAGGGCATACTTTGAAAATCTGTACTCCACAAAATTTGAAAATTTAAAGGAAATGGACAATTTCCTGGATAGATATCACTTGCCAAAACTAAATCAAGAGCAGATAAACAATCTAAACAGACCTATAACCCTTAATGAAATAGAAGCAGTCATCAAAAGTCTCCCAAACAAAAAAAGCCCAGGCCCAGATGGCTTCAGTGCAGAATTCTACCAGAAATTCAAAGAAGAGTTAATTCCAATACTCCTCAAAGTTTTCCACACAATAGAAGCAGGAGGCTCACTGCCAAACTCTTTTTATGAGGCTACAATTACCTTGATACCCAAGCCACACAAAGACACAACTAAGAAAGAAAACTATAGACCAATTTCCCTCATGAACATCGATGCAAAAATACTCAATAAAATACTCACAAACCGGATTCAAGAATACATCAGAAAAATCATCCACCATGATCAAGTAGGCTTCATCCAGGCATGCAGGGATGGTTCAACATTAGAAAATCTATCATTGTAATCCACCATATAAATAAACTGCGAAAGAAAACCACCACATGATCATCTCACTAGATGCTGTAAAAGCCTTTGACAAAATCCAGCACCCTTCATGATAAAGGTACTAGAGAGAACAGGGATAACAGAAACATAACTGAATATAATAAATGCAATATACAGTTAACCAACAGCTAACATCAAACTAAATCGAGAGAAACTCAATGCAATTCCTCTAAAATCAGGAACAAGACAAGGCTGTCCACTCTCTCCATATCTCTTCAATATTGTACTTGAAGTTCTAGCTACAGTAATAAGATAACATAAGGAGATAAAGGGGATACAAATAGGAAAAGAAGTCAAACTTTCACTATTTGCAGATGATATAATAGTTTACATAAGTGACCCGACAAACTCTGCAAGGTTACTCCTAGAGCTGATAAACACCTTCAGCAAAGTGACAGGATACAAGGTAAACTCAAAAAAATCAGTGGCCCTGTTATATACAGACGATGAAGTGACTGAGAAAGAAATCAGAGAAACCTCATCCTTTACAATAGCCATAAACAACATCAAATATCTGGGGATAATGTTAACCAAGGAAGTGAAAGACCTGTATATCAAGAACTTTGAGTCTTTAAAGAAAGAAATCAAAGAGGATACCAGAAAATGGAAAGATCTCCCATGCTCTTGGATTGATAGGATCAACATAATAAAAATGTCAATCTTGCCAAAGGCAGTCTACAGATTCAATGCAATCCCTATCAAAATTCTGGCACAATTCTTCACAGACCTGGAAAGAACATTAATCAACTTTATATGGAAAAACAAAAGGCCCAGGATAGCCAAAACAACCCTATACAATAAAGGAACTTCAGGAGGCATCACCATACCTGCCTCAATCTCTATTATAGAGATATAGTCCGGAAAACAGCTTGGTATTGGCACAAAAATAGGCAGGTAGACCAATGGAACCGAATCGAAAGCCCTAATTTTAACCCACACACCTATGCACACTTGATTTTTGACAAAGAAGCTAAAATTATACAATGGAAAAAAGAAAGAATCTTCAACAAATGGTGCTGGTATGACTGGGTAATGGTATGCAGAAGACTGCAGATAGATCCATGTTTATCGCCTTGTACAAAACTTAAGTCCAAATGGATCAAAGATCTCAACATAAATCCAGCCACACTGAAACTTTTAGAAGAGAAAGTGGGAGATACTCTTCAACGAGTTGGTACAGGAGACCACTTTCTGAACATAACACCAGGGCACAGACACTGAGATCGACAATTAACAAATGGGACCTCATGAAACTGAAAAGCTTTTGTAAGGCAAAGGACACAGTCAACAAGACAGAAAGGCAGTCCACAGAATGGGAAAAGATATTCACTGACCCCACATCTGACAGGGGCTAATCTCCAAAATTTACAAAGAACTCAAGAAGCAAGTCTCCAAAACACCAAAGGATCCAATTAAAAGATGGGGTACAGAACTAAATAGAGAATTCTCAATAGAGGAGGCTAAAATGGCCAAGAGACACTTAAGAAAGTGCTCAACATCCTTAGCCATCAGGGAAATGCAAATCAAAACAACTTTGAGATACCATCTTACTCCTGTCAGAATGGCTAAAATCAAAACACCAAAGACAATTTATGCTGGAGAGGATGAAGAAAGAGAGGAACACTCCTACACTGCTGGTGGGAGTGCCAATTCATACAGTCACTTTGGAAAGCAGTATGGAGGGTCCTCAGGAAAATGGGAATCAATCTACCACAAGACCCAGCAATTCCACTCTTAGTTATATATCCAAATGAGGCAAATTCATGCAACAAGGGCATTTGCTCCACCATGTTCATAGCAGCATTATTTGTAATAGCCAGAACCTGGAAGCAACCTAGATTCCCCTCAACTGAACAGTGGATAGAGAAATTGTGGTACATTTACACAATGCAGTATTACTCAGCAGAAAAAAACAATGGAATCTTGAAATTCGCAGGTAAATGGATAGCACTGAAAGAAACTATCCTGAGTGAGGTAACCCAGTGACCAAAAGACAAACATGGCATGTACTCACTAATATATGGATTTTAGATATGGATCAGGAGAGTGCCAGTCTGCACTTCCACTGACAGAGAGTCTGGGAAACAGGAAAGAACCTAAAAGATATGCATGGTACCCAAGAGAAGACAAATGAAGCAAGATCCTCTGAATAGATGGGGAACATGGCGAGAGGTGGGGGGGAGGGGGACCCAGGAAATAGAGAGGGAAGAAGTGGAAGAGAGTGTAGGTTGTGGAGAAACAGGAAGGTCGACTGGGGGGGTAGGATAGGGGGAAGAGGGAATCATATGTTAAAGACAGATCAGCCACCATTGTGACCTCTAGTGATCTAAACGGATGACACCAATTGGCAAGCTAAACAATAGTGTAGAGACCACCTCGAATGCCCATTCCTGATAGTGAACTTGATGTCTATAACCATCCTGGAGCCTTCATCCAGTGACTGATGTAAGCAGAGGCAAACACCCACAGTTAAATACTGAACAGAACCCAAGGAACCCAGAGACAGAGAGAGAGGATCGAAGAGCAAATTGGCAAAGAATAGGCCCTCAAAACCAACAGAGACAGCTGATCTGAACAGGGGAGAGCTCTTGGACCCCAGACCGACAGCTGGGAGTCCAGCATGGGACTGATCCAGAGCCCCTGAATGTGAGAGTCAATGAGGAGGCCTGGGCTACCTATGGGGTCCTGAGAAGTGGATCAGTGTTTATCCCTCGAATACTAACAGACATTGTGTGTCCATAACACAAAGAGGGTTGCTCTTTCTGCCTAGACTCTTAGGGAAGTGCCTGGACCCTACCCTGAGTGAAATGACAGACTCTAGATATCCCCTATGTGGAAGGAATTGACAATAGGGTGGGAGGATGGGGGGGATGGTGGGGGGGTGCGGGAGGAGGGGAGGGAGAGGGAACTGGGATTGACATGTAAAACAAGCTATTTAAAATTAAAATTAAAAGAAAGAAAGAAAGAAAGAAAGAAAGAAAGAAAGAAAGAAAGAAAGAAAGAAAGAAAGAAAGAAAGAAAGAAAAGAAGCATAGAGAAAGAGAGAGGAAGGACCTCTCAATCAGGTAAACCCTTCAAATGCGCAGCCCCAGTGACATACTTCCTCCAACTAGACACCAGCTCAAAATTCCCAAAGCCTCCTGTATCAAGTCATTGTAAACTCAACTTTAGATTAATCTACGAGTGATACTAGAACCCTAATGATCAAATCACTTCCTCAGAGTCCGTCACTTTAACAAATGAGCTTCTAAATACTACTAACATTTTTTAGGCTGTAGAGATTGTTACATAAACTAAGACTAACTGATAGCATCTTACAATATAGGTTTATATGGCAATTATTGGAATTGGAAGCCAGTTCACCAATTAGGAACTGAGCTAAGAATTTGCAAATTGAATAAGACGCAGTTGTATATCATTATATACAATTAGTTTTGGTCATCATTTTTGGTAATTGTTTAGCTATGACTTGATCTTTTTATTTCCTCCACAACCAAATTACCTTAGAAACATGCATATACATCTTAATACTGTTTTTAAAATGTTAGAATATAGAGTAAATAAAAGATATATATTCATCCTTGTTCATGAACCAGCATTGTTATATTATTTCTATTTAGCAAAAAATATGATCTGATTCGGGTCCTTTTATTTTGTGTAATTTTAAACTATGTGACATATTCTGGGGTTATATTGACAAGGTTATCAAATCCTAGAAGTGTAACAACAATTTTCTTTTTATTGCTCTTCATTGCATTGCAAATTCTTGATCCTATAGCCTTGCCCATAAATCTAGTATCATGACCTGGGAAGGGTAGTGGTTACCTTAGACATGTCAGAAGTCACCTGATCCTTTATTATTTACTGCAGCCCTATTATAAACTCTACTGACAGGAATATTTTTAAGGATTAATCTACTCCTAAACATGTTTCTGCTATGGTGTGGAGTTCTTTTTTAGGGATACACAGAAACAGTTATCTGCTTCTAGATTCCATTACATTTCACACCATCACCTAACATGAAGGAGAAATTGAACCAAGTGGGTAGGCTATATTTTCTTCAGATTATGGCTGTTTTCTTTGTCTTGTATGTTTTCTAGACAAGTAACTAGATGATCCTATTCATCTTTTGGGATTCTGCTTTGGCATGAAATATATAGATGTATTATTTTGGGAAATCACCTTTGCCATTTCTCCTTGGTGGAATTTATTCCCCATGTGATTTAACACTTTTGAGGGAATGTTGTCTTTGACTACTTGTCATGTTCTGTTCAGGAAATTGTACAGCTCCTGAGTGTGTTCTGCACATGTCCCTTAAAATGCAGGGAAGCAGGAGCTCATATGTCACTGCATATTGTAGAGCTCAGGGGACAAAATATACCCCAATAGGCCCTGTGCACTTTTAGTCCCCCAAATAATTCTGCATGACAGTCAAAGTGGAGGAAAGACTCTTCCCTTTCTCCAAAAATTCTGAGGATTTATGCAACAAATAATACCACAATTCCTGTCTTCGAGGTCATTTAGACTCCGTGAAACACTTCCAATTCACATACGCATGCATAATATATAATGGCCTTTTCTACAGGCTGCAATAAATAGACACATTTGGTTAAAGTAAGGATTGGTACTCCAAAAGACACTAGCTTGAGGTAATATTTCCCATTTTAATTGGGATTCCTATTTCTCACAGCTTATGTTTCTTAGACTCATTGTAGTTATGCTTTTGAATCTCCCACTTCAGAGACCATAGTTTACTTATTAGATCAGAACTATTTAAAATTCACCTTAATCATCTTTCAAGGCTAGTAGGAAGCATGCGTAAGGGAGAAAATAGTTTTGCTTAAGCATATCAAAGAATTGGTTCATATTAGGGTACTAAAATAAAATGCTTTAATGCTGAATGCCTTTTACTATAAAAAAAGACCCACACGTGGTAGCTCTGAAAATTTCAATCCAACAGCTACTAAGCAAGTGGTTCTTAAGTCTCAATGAACTTAAGGAGTCATTTTGGGCACCGTTTCTTGGCAATGCTATGGTATTATTCCTGAGAACAGCACTTTCTGAAGAATTTGTCACTGATTAGATATTTGTATGTTTTTGGAAATGACAAACTTCTCAGTGGTGGTAATAGAAAACTTGCTGTGCTTCATATATAAGCTTCTTCTTTTTCAGGTACTTATGTACTCATTTTATGTGTATATGAGGTGCCTGATTCTATGCATCCATGTGTATCTTGCATGTGCAGGAATCTATGGAAGTTAGAAGAAGATTTTAGATCCCCTGGAATTGGAGTTGCAGTTATTTGTGAGCCATCGTGAGGATGTTGGGAAACCAACTTGGGTACTCTGTGAGAGCAGCAAGTGTTCTTAACTGCTGATCCATCTCTTCAGACCCTGATAGACCACTTCTTGTTTTAAGTTTTTGAAATTGTATTTAATTATAACATTCTCTCTTCCATTTCCTCCCTAAAAGTTTTCCTACATACCTCTCTCCAATCTCCTTCAAATTTATGGTCACATTTTTCATCTATTGTTATTAATAGCACATATAAGTATATATATATAAATACATAATGTATATATTTGTCATACACATGTATTTTTAAATATTTCACTTTTTACTGATACAGTGGAAACTTAGTGGTGTTAAATGTTTTATGTTACAGTCACTCAAACTTTCAGTATTCTTTTTTTATTTTTTTCCTTAAACAAACCTCAGAAGCAAAAAGTATTTCAGACATCTCCTATTCAGACAGAATGGGACATAAAGATAGGTTATAATTCTGAGGTTGAAATGGATGATTGGGTGCTATTATTTTATGCTTAAATTTTTACTTGACTATATTTCAAAGTGTAGTTGCAGTCCTTATCACACTCACTTTCTTATGCATCTCTCTTTCTGACATGTGTTTTCTTTTAAAAGCAGAATGAAGAGTCATGAGCATAAGTTTGAGCTTAAAAGAATATTAAGAATGTATACTTTTTTATTTCAAATCTCAATTTATTATTTCTTATTGTAAATCTTAGATTACTTTCAAAAGCTCCCTTACTCATATGCTATACAATGCTTCATTTAACAGGTTAACTTTTGGAACAATGTGTAGGAGTATTTTACTTAGAGCTATTATGCAAAATACCAGGAGCTTCACAGGCTTGAATCACAAAGAGTAGTAGGTGTGGTGAGGAAGAACTTTGATTTGTTGTGAACGTTTCTTTTTTCCCTCCTTGCACAGCTATATTTAACCTTGGGACCGTTTGCTATGTCCCAGATATATTTACACAACTTGGAAGCTCAGTGAATGTTTCTTTTTATAGTGGTATAAAAAGCGTTTGATTGAAATATTAACAGTGACAGAAGTGCAGCTCGAGTGCTGTTTGCAGTGCTAGAGTGACATTATAGTCCTAGACAGCGTGTAGGCAGTAGGTCACAAACAGATCACATGCTAGAGATAAGATGAGTTTAGAAAATTATTCTTGGTTGAAAATAATTTCAAAATTTGACTGTCAATTTTTTGAAACTCTAAAGTAGGGATAGTAGCTTATGCCAATAATCTCAGTACTCATAAGGCAGACACTGGAGAATTTCTGAGTGTAAGGCCAGTTTGGCTTGAACCCAAAGCACAGAAAGGAGGATAGAAAGAATGTAGGATTAGGAGACTGGAGAGGAGTACTTTCAAATGCTGTCTTCTAGATAAGACACAGCCCATTGCACTCAGGAACACACAGCAGCTACTCAAGATCTACACAAGATTCAAACACAATCAGACCAGTCAACATCCCAGCAATGGTGGAATTGGAGTTCTCAAGGGTCTCTATTCCTAGCTGAGTTTGGCGATTGAAAGCTTCTGGGTAAGTCAAACCATTTTTCTTTGTGAATGTGGCTGCTGGCAGGTAGTCTGTGATCCAGCATATAACTTTTAAATTTATCAAAATTTATTGATACCATATGAGCACAAAGACATACTAAAATCACACCAGAACAGCCAGAACCAAGAGCTTATCAAGTACACCAGACTGATGGAAGAGTATGACATCTTCACTTGGACACCATAAACAGGACACGTAGTACTATGATTGCAACAGCCCCCAGCAATCTGTCATCTAACTATCGAGGGTACACACAGAGAGAACTCCAGATGATTCCAGGGGCCTTAGCTTGGCTCTGTCATCCATCCAGTCCTGAGTTTTCCCTATACAACACTCAGGGTCCTGTATTTTGCTTCTGCAGCTCAACTAAGCCACAAGGCTGAGGTAAACTCTGACACTGTGGCTTAACCTTCAGCACAGACCTCTAGCAGAGTTTGCTTTTTATTTTCAGGGCAATTCTTTCTGCTTCCCTATCAACCACCTACTTTTAGTTAGGACTCCTTGAAATTTTTTGAGCATTGCTGTGGCCTCTTTAACTCTTTGCCCTAATCTTAAACCTTAAATACAGGTAGGTAGATTTATTGTGTGATGTGCAGTATGTGACCTGAGAGTTAATGTTGGTAATTAAGACAGGAATAGAAAAACATCCTTGTGTTTGTCTTGACCGGATGTCAAGGGAAATCAAAACTAGTTGGGAAATTGCTGTCAGTCAGTGAATCTTCTGTGACTTGCTAATTCATTGTTAGTCAATAAATTCTGACATTGTAGAAAGACTCAAATATGTTGATCTACTTTTCCGACAGCACACTTATGATGCTAATATTTTACAATTCCTATTTTAATCCACCATGCAGTTTTTCTCCCTTGGTTCCTAAGAATTTGCCATGGGATAGATATGCCACATAATGGTAGCAAAACAGCACACAATGTAGGAAATTGACTCACTATTCCTTTAATAGCAGTCAATTTAATGTGTAAAGTTTCAGAAACTTCACTGCTGACAAATATTTATATTATGTGACACTATATTGTTGGGACAAGGCAGAAACTCAAATGTCATATTCTAAGTAAAATAAAGGTATGCCCTGACAAGCTCTGAGATAGCTACAACTTTGAGTTTACATTCATGATCACTCCTAAAGTTAGTGTTCTGAAGTCCCAAGCAATTGATGCTTTCTGAAAAATGTAATTAATAACAAGTATATGCAAATTAAATTAATGTGTTTATATGTGTACATATATATCTATATGAATATAGATATATATCTGTATGTATGTATAGAATCTTGTCTGAAAGCAGGGTGTGAGCTGGAGCTGGAGACTAGACACATTTTCACATCTGTGAAGGAATCAAGATTTATTATGTCTTGAATGTCAAGATTGATCTCTAAAATGTCAAATGTCTCAGGAAAGAGACTCTGCTTTGATAGGATCAAATTTATCATTTCTTCTCATGAAGCTGTCATTGAATTCCTGGGCTCTCCTAGTTTAAATTTAAAGGGGCATTAACCCTCAGTAGCCTTAATTTTTTTTTTTACTATGTTACAGCTACCATAGAATGGCAGAAATTCACAAGAAGCATCACAGGGTAGAATTCCTTAGAGAGTTCTCTTTTCTTTCCTCAGTGATTAGAAATTTAGCCATTGATAGATAAACACACACACACTTTTTGAAGCTTCATGAAATTTTGAAATTTATGGGCTTTGGGGGAATAACTTTGACAAATTAGGAAATATGTATTGAAATATGCATTCATTTTGCTCTACCTAAAAGGTAGAAGATGAGAATTTATACTCATGCAAAAATCATAAAAAACCTTAAAAGTCAAGTTAATATGAGGAGAAACAACCACAGGAGGAAGTTATAATCATGCAAAAGAGAAAACAAATAATTTCTGCAGTCACATGCTAGGCATGTGGAGGAACTGCATTTATAAGAATGAATCACAGGTAAAGTTAATCAGTCTTAATGAAGAGATTTGTTTGGAAAGCATGTGGATTTGTATATAATGTCAAAATGAAAAGTATATACATGTATGACCAGAGGCAGTAGATAACTTCAAGCAATCAGTGTTTTCCAGACAGGACCAGGAAGATGTACATATGAACTCAGAGAAATATAACAGCATCCACAACACCTATGTAGGCTCATGCATGAAGGAGGAGAGGTGGGTAAGCAGTCCCACCATAGCTGAGGAGTTACTGACATTTGATAGTTGCTGGGAGAAGGAGAGTCATTTTTTTCCAACAGAGTGGTACCTGGTATATTGACCACACTCCAGGGAAGGCACCATGCCCATGACTAAGTGGTCAACACAAACCTGGCTAGATGTTTTACTTTTACTTTTTGAGCTAGAGCAAGAGCAATGAGAGCATGAGCAAGAGAACAAAGCTGTGAAACTGGGTGGGAAGGAAGGCTTAGGGGGTCCTGAGGTGAAGGAGATGCATGTGACCAAAATACATAATATGGAATTCTCAAAGAAAAAAATATTATTTTTTAAAAGTTTATGTATGGATTGGAAAGGTTTGTTCAGCTGAAAGTCTTCACAGTGCTGTGACAAAGTGCTTGCATTATCTTCTCAAACACCTGGAACTGTTTCCCATTTTCCTCAGTCTTCTTGTGTGTTGAAGATTCCTGTCTGGCATATCTCTTGAGTTAAAGAGAACCATTAAAATATGTATTATGCTTGAAATAATTAGGCTTTCAAAACACAAGACGAAACATTTTAGTAAATTATTGACAGATGAAAAGAAAGGAAATTGCAAAAACGAATGTCATAATTTCTTTGTAAAGAATCATAATGAGATAAAGTAATGATCATAATAATTAACAACAAAACAATATTAGTACAGAGAAATTGTCAAAGAACAGAATCAGGGCAGAACAGAGAGATACAAACTCAATATGTGTGCATGATTATTTGAAGGGTTTTTTTTTGTGTAGCTCTCAGAAAAGATTATTGAGTAGTTAAGAAAATTCACCACACTATTTCAAATACTGAGATGAGATGCCAAAGGTGAACTCCAGATTGAACAAAGGATCATTTGAAAGGCTTTGGCATGAACTGAAGGCAAAGACATGATAATACAATAACAATCAAGAAACCAGTTAAATAAATTCATACGTATTGAAAAAGGGAGCATTGTAAAGTGGCAAGCATCTTGTTAAGCATGATTGAGTAAAGGTTTCCTTTCCCCCAGGACTACACAGCAAGGTATTTATAGATCCAAAGCAAGCTCAAACAAAGATGCAGAAAATTTTACAGAAATCATCAATATCAGGTACAAGAAGCTGAAATGGGTTTATGCAAAGGAAGCTAATAAAACGCAATGATGGAGGACAGAAGTGAGTTAGCACTCTTAGGACATGAATCAGGGCAAAATGATCCTGGATCGAGAACAATTCTGACCAGCGAGACAACTTTCAATGGAAAAAAATTAGGTGAACTATTTCCTTGTTTTAGATGGGACCAAGAATATTAGATTCAAGCAGTTTTCCAGTTGTGTTACTGAACTCAAAAAACTGAAATGCTTGTTTTCTATTGAAGTTCTTCTTTGGCTTCTATTCTGAACACTTGAACTTAGAATATTTGTATTCATAATGGAAACTTAGGATAAGGTTGCCATCATTTCTCAGCATTGTCTTCATCTGTGACTTGTTTCATGGTGATTCAAGGGTTCAATTAATCTAAGATTTTTCTCTGGGCATAAATATGGGTTCATCATTGTTGTTGTGTTTCATCATTATTTTGAGAGGAGTCAAATGTGAAGATACAGAAATGTACTCAACCTGTAAAAAGAATCCATATATTTATGTATAAAAGTTAAGAAGTTTGTTGATTAGTTGACTTCGGGAAGACAGATGGGATGTTTTCTAGTCTATCCCATGGTAATATTCAGACCCTAGATTATAAAAACAGAAGGAGATACTTAACAGTAGTCAAGGTAATCAGAATATAAAAAGTAAAATGGAAGACTACATTGATAGAACTAGAGTAACTGAAATGAAGTTGATTAACAATATTCAACTTCTGTGATACTAATAACTTTTACATATTGTAAAAGAATTACTGGGTGCCATAAACTTTGTTTGTAATGCCCGGATGCTCTAGCTGTTTACTCTAAAAAATATGTAAGACTTCCACATTGATACAAACAGAACCCTCATACTGGAAACATTCTCATCTACCAAAAAATTAATGGAAGAAAACAAATGTTGGTATAACTACGTAATAGAATATCACTTAGCCATATGAAAGAACAATTTACCAATGTATACAGCATAAGTAAATCTCTAAAATATAAGAAAAATGCCATATTTCATTTGTATGTATTATATTTTCTGTCAGTTTTAAATATTCCTATTTTCTATTGTTATTTTAAAATTATTATTTACATAGATGTTATTTGTTTTAACATTTTAAAGTTTATTTCTCATATATCTGCTTTGTTGCCAATTGCTTATGTGATTTTATTTTTTTCCAACATTTATAAACTTGTTTCTGTGGAGGTTAGTGATCAGTCGGGAAAATTTTATGGATGGTTGCAAAGAAATCATGTTTTATAGTCAACTGTTGGGTGAAATAGCCTGCAGTTGCAAATTAGAGAAAGAGCACTGTCATTATTAAAGTTTCTAAGTACTGACTCATTCTGACATGCAGAATAGAGGACCATTAAAGTCATCAGTTCTAATTGTGTGTTTATCTAATTCTCTTAACTTTCATCAGAAGCTGTTGCATCCAGTTTGAATTTCTGTTGCTAGATGGGATCATGCTTAGGACTGTTATGATTCTCTGTGATTTGTATGTGTGTCTTCAATCATATCCTGTTCCATACACTATGGTTGGATGTTAGTATCCCCACTGCAGCTTCCTGCCTTTACACTAGTTTTATGAGGCATATGTACACAAACATATGCAGCAATACGCACAGATATACACAAGCACACAAATACTTTTCACTTTAAATCAGCTTTTTCATTACATTTGTTTTTTTAAGCCTCATCCATCTGGATCTTGGCCTCTTATTTTTATTTATTATGACACTTTGTGCTTTTTATTATATATGCATAGGCATTTATATTTGCTATGCTTCTTGTGCAATTTTAATCTTAATGTCTATTTCTTAGTTTTCTATTTCTGCTTGTTCTATTATTTGTATGATAGTTTTTTTCTGGGGTTCTACTTTATCACTATTTGGTTATTTGTTGGTTAATGAGTTATTATTTAATGGTTTCTCAGGTATTTAACTTTTTCAGCCTGCATTTTAACGATACAATGCCTGTTTACACAGTGTGAGACCCTCTCTGGCTACTGTACTGAATCTTTGTTCTGTTTTTGTTCTGACTCATCATACAGTCTTGAAAAGCATTATTTTTCTATTTACCACAATGATCTGATGCACAATTGAGAAAAATTATACTTTCTACATATCCTTTTAGCTGCCATTGCGGCTCTCATCATTCAAATTTCTCTTTAGTGTTATATATCTTTTATGAATTCTTGTACTACAGTTATATTAGTGATGGGTTCTGTTGGCTCATTTGGGTGGCAAAAGTCATTATTTTATCCTTACCTTTAGAATATACCTAATCTGGAGATAAAATTGTCATTGATATTTTTTCCATTGAACAATCCACATAAATACATCAATATATTGTACTTTGGCAACAGCAGCAGCAGCACAAGACAAAGTGGGGTGGGTGACATCTTCTGTAGCTGATTTTAGATTTTTCTCTTTTCTCCTCAGGCTTTCTTTCAGACTCTTCAATCTCCAGGATTACAGTTTTCATTGGATTCGATATTGCAGAAGTTATTTCTTCAACTTTTTTTTTCTTTACTCATACTCTTGTTTTCTCAGACTCCATGCAGTCACATGTTACATTAATTCTGTGCCACAGGACACAGGTAAGCTGGAGAGGAGCTGAGTTCTTTGGTAATTTTCCTCTGTATCCCTTATTTTTTAGTAGTTTTATTGCTCTCTCCTTAGCTTCACGTATCGTTTCTTCTGATATGTCTGTTCTGAGGATTATCCTGCCACTATTTCATTCAGTATTATATTTTTAACTCTCAATTTTGATTTGAATCTGTTCAATAGCTTTTCGCTCTTGCTTCTTAGCCTGTTTGTGTTTTCTTTCACATTCTCATTTGAATAAGGTTTGTCATCCATGGTTCACCCACCTCAGTCTATTGTTTCTTGCTCTGATCCTGGTAATTAACTGGTTTCTTCTCACAGGTCGTGGTTTCCTGCTTCTTCCTGCAACTTGTAACTTTTACTGCATTATAGTACATTAATGTAAATTTTAGAGTACCTTGTGGCTTTTGGTTAGGTCTAATTTATACACTTATTTTAGTCCAGTATCTTTCAGAAGAAATGATAATTGCCAGAAAACGTGATTTGTCTCTGTTTTAGATGAAGAAAATGGGAACTATTCCAATCACCAAGCTTCAGAGGTTATGTGACTTGATTGCTATTTACATTTAACTACCTGGTCCAGAGAAATTAAACCTTCAGAGTCCACTGATACTATCTCTAAATAAGACCTATTTTCTAGTAGTCTATCTCTAAATAAGACCTCTTTTCTAGTAGTCTGCCTTAGAAATTATGATTGACTTTACATCCAAGAATCCTTTTCGCTATCCCCATTTTGTCTATATAGGGGAGGCCTCTGGGTTCCTTTCATGCCATTGTAAACCCATAGGCAGAAAAAAAAAAAACAGCTGGGGACTGGACTTCAGCAAACAGACGAGGTTCCTCATTGTTGATATTTTATCAGGGAATCAGACAGCTATTGCCTTTTTTCCCTGTTGTAGTAAACTACACACACACACACACACACACACACACACACACACACACACACACACATATATATATATATATATATATATATATATATATAATTTTTACCAATAATTTAGTTTTTCTTTTTTGATGTGGGAAAGCCTCTGTGGCAGCTCTTTTTTCCTTGGTAGGAGCAGGGATTCTTTCTAGGAGTTTCATAAGCATCTAGCATATATTATTTTTATTGCTATGACAAAAGGTAATGATTCCCAACAGAATAGGTTTAAAAAACCACATTACTTTGCTCATAATTTTATGTCAGAAATTTGGGAAAGTATGAGCATCCAGTTTCTGCCTGGAGTATCCTCTATGGCTCCAGTGAGATGTTGTGAAGGAGGAAATGGGCAAGATATCCTTGGTGGCTCAGTTATATGGTTCACACTTGATGTTGCTGGTCAGCCAGCTCCTCTAGTGTGGCACTCTTGGCAAGGTTAGTCATTTTACTTTACATCTGGTTTCCCTGATGGGGAAAATCCAAAGTAACATGAACATACACATGAATTTCTGTGATCTGGATTTGGGAGTCATGAAAGATCCCTTTTTGTATTGCTGAGGGAGATGCAAGTCAATCCAGCTCAAGAGAAGGGGATACAGATCCCATTAGTCACATTGCTATTAAATGGATTTTTTCTTGACATATATAAGGTGTTTTCTTTGCCTCACTAACACTCTAAATCAGAAAGTACTGTGATAATCACAACAGAACTAAGATAATAATGCCGGCTTTGCAAATGGGAGCAAGCTACAATGAAAACCATTGCAGCCAAAGGAGCACAGAGACTGTTCACAAGATGGTGACATTGTCACTTCATGTCTTGGCAGGAAAATTCTTTCCAAGGGAAGTTTATAGACAGTGACAGCGTGGTGGCTTCTGTGGTTATAGGCAGATTATCTCAGGCCAGAATTGACTAATTTTCAGGCAGAGATCACAGGCTCTAAAGAAAGTCTAACTCTGAAGTGCATTACAGAATTGGAAAGACAGAGTGCCTCAGAACCAAATACTACATTGTAAAGAGCCTCAAGTAACCCAAATCTACCAAGACTGTGGAAGAACGAAAATCAACTATCAGACTGAGAATTCTTTTCCTACCCCTTTCACCCCTGCAGAGATTCTGAGTATCATCACTATTTAGAAAGAGGGAGAGATAGGCTGAGGGACGGATGAGATAGACACAATTTAAAGCTCAGATTTGCAAACATTTTTGAAATTTTGTAAACGTATTCTTCTCTCATACATTACACCATGACTTCAATTTCCCCTACCTCCACTCCTCCATATGCCCTCACACATATACACTTCCCTCTCCCTCAGATCTACTTACTTCTCTTGTATCCCTTCAGAAATGAGCCGGACTCCCAGGGATATCAGCCAAACACTGCATAATAAGTTACCATACGACTAGGCACACACCCTCATATCGAAGCTGAATAAGGCAACCCAGTAGGGGGAAAATGGTTCCAAGAGCAGGCAAAGGAGTCAGAAACACCCCTGCTCCCACTTTTAAGAGTACCACAAGAAAACCAATCCACACAACTATAAGGTATAGGGAAATGACCTAGCTCATACCCACACAGGTTCTGTGTGTTTTTTTTTTTTCGTTTCAGTCTCTGTGAGCCTGCTTAGTTGATTCTGTGGGCATTATTCTCCTGGTGTCCTCTGCATGGCCCCTCCACCCCCTCCTACAATCCCCCCCACCTCTTCTTCAGGGTTCCTGAACTCTGACTAATGTTTGGCTGTGGGTCTCTGCATCTGTTCCCATCAGTAGCTGGAGGAAGCCTTTCTGATAATGATTGAACTAGGCACCTATGGATGAGTATAATAGAATATCAAGAATCATTTCATTTATTTTATTTTTTCCTTTTTTCCAGCTGTGTTTGATACTATCTTAAGTCTCTAGGCTATTCAGCCTCTGATTCCTGGCAATCAAGGCAGTGTCGGGAATAGGCTCCCTCTTGTTGGACAAGTCATTGGGCTCTCCCTCATGTTCTGGGCCACCATTATCTAGGCACATCTTCCAGGCAGGACAAATTGTAGGTTAAAGGTTTTGTAGTTAGGTTGATGTCCAGGTCCCACCATATGCATTATCAAGGACTGGGAAAGCTAGAGAATGGGAAAACCCCCACAAGGACAATGAGACTAAATTTGCAAGGAAACAATAATTGAAAATGGAAGGTTATGGACTAAAATGACTGTAAGATTTGCCCAGTTCCTCAGGAGGTATGTATGTCTCATAGCTGGTTAGATGCTAGAATAAGGGAGAAGCTCATGTGAACAGAAATGCGGTTCTCAGAGATCAATCCTTTCTGTAAATATTTGGGATAAGATTAAGAATATTCCCCTGTCACGAGATATGGACAGACCCTTAGCCTGTACCAGTAGCAGGATTTAATTATTTCTATGAACTAGTAACTGCTTAGTATCTTTCATTACCTTTTTTTCCCAACAGGAGACAACTGGTATGTCAGAAATAAGGAAGAGATAACATACCTTTTATTGAAGGATGATATCTGAACCAAAGGACAAGCATCATGTAGCTCCTATGCTTTTGGTATATAGAGCAGGATGTAGTGGGAGTGCATTAAGTGGTATTTTATTGTTTATCTGAAATCTAAACATAACTGAATTTCTTGATATTATATCCTGAACCTGGTATTTCACTGTAGATCCAGCAAGTATTTCCAAAAAGGAGCAAAAGCCAATACTACTTGTCTTCAATTTCTTTCCCTCTCTAATGATTTTAGTTCATATCTTTATCATGATACAAACAATTGTAAAAGCCATGACAGACCTGCTTGCTTTGGTTTCATCTCTGAAGTCAAGCCAAATACCAAGGGCAGAAATCTCTCCCTGGAACAGCCAGTGTACCATGTATCCCTCTGCTCAGAGAGCATCACAATTGTTCGTGGCTTCAGAGATCCCTTGCCAACTGGAGTTCAGAATTCAAAGCAACCTTTCATGCTTTATGCTCTTCCCCTTCAACACAGCTAAGTGAATGATCTAAGTCAACCAGAGATATTTTCTTCACTGATGCATGCTTAAAACTCCCGTGAAGCCAGCAAACTCTGAAGTTTGAAGTCCTTTATCACCAGTTACTTTCTTCATTATTGAAAGAAAACAACACCCTCTTTACTTCTTATTTTCCAAAATGGAGAATATTCTCATTTATCACAATGACAGTGAAATTTTTAAATACTTTAAAATATACCAGAGAAGTTGCGTGTGCTAGAATTCATGCCAAAACCTTGAAATCTTAAAACATAAGCATAAGCAATTATATACATGTAGCTAATTATCAAATATAGCTAAAACAATGCAGGAGCAACTTCAAGCTCTATATCCATATTAGAAATTAAAACTCTGAGATACAGAGAAATCATGTGGTTTGCTCAAGGTCACCCATAATTAGCCAGGCAGTGAGTCTATTCTGTTGAGCTGTCTCACATTGTTTGTATAAAAGATTCATTGTACTGATTTAGCAAATGGAAACAAAGAGGTAACATTCCTTATGAATTTGGTGATTTTTAAATCTACATACTCACCAGAGATAGCTATTATAATTAATGTGAAGTCTGTCTTTTCTACATCTTTATATGTTTATTTTGTGTATCTCAGTAGTATGTCCTTATTATAGCAATTAGTTCTTTTTTATGGATGTTTTGTATGAATATATGTACATGTGCATTTGCATATACATTTTTGGGAGCATACCTACCTACTCAATATGATAGATGCAGTTTAAGTGCATTTTAAATATTGAGTATAGCATTTTAAATATTGAGTATAGTATGTAATTTCTATATTTAATTCTAAAGTATTTAACCTTAGTCATGTGGCCAATAGCAGTGTGTGCTTTTATTTGTTTCAGTTAAACTTTTAAAGCTTGATGCATGAAAATTTTTCTGTCTTTCAAACTCCTAAGGATTAGTGAAATTGTATGGCCTCATTTGATGTCAGCCCCATCCACATGTCATCCATTAACTGTTCACTCTGATTCTTTTCCATTTCTTTTTCTGTTAGTTATTTTTCCCTAGCTAATTTAGAACTTTTATGATAATGGTTATGAACATTTGTTCAGTTTTCTGTTTTTAACTTTGTTTGGCACATCCCTTTTGATTACATATAATGCCTTTTGATTTTAAATTTTCTCCTTTATTTATTTAAAATTTTATGGATCCCACCCTTGCAATGGCCTTCTGAAAATAGAAATCAGATCCTATCACTTGCCATTTTGAAGCAACTGGTTATTTTCTCATTACCAGCATTTTTCTGTGCCTTATTGTCCCTATCTCTCTCTACTTGGGCATCTCACACTGTCTTCTCTTCTGTTTTTATTTCCAGGCATAAAGGAAAAACGTGCTGATCCTTCATGCCGGCTACTCCTTCTGCAGGAGATACCCTTCTTTACCCTTCTTTATCCCCTCCAATTTGCTGTTACTATTGATTGATTAGTTCTCCAAAATATGTTAAAACTTTAAACCCAAATAAGAGTGTGATCTTATTTTGTAAGATCTTGCAAAGGTCATTAGGATGGACTCTGATCCATTATACTCTTATCAAAGAATTGATAAAGACACAGGTTTATGCTTCTGAATTTGTGAAAGGCATGTAGGGAGTACCTGGCAAGATGTGCCCATATGCCAACAATTGCCAAGTACTGTTCCCAAACACAAACTGGAAGTAGGAAGTCTGCTTACCAGGAGTAGCTAGGTAGCTTTGCCCACACCTAGAGTTCAGATTCAGCCTCTGGAATCCAGATATTGCACATCTTTTGTTCTAGTGCTTTGTTCTGGAAGCCTGAAGCCTCTAGCACAGCCGGCTTCTGCTTGTCCTTAAGTCTTAGTGGAGAGGCCTCTCTCCTCCTCATCCTCACTGTTCAACATACTGTTTTCTCTTCAGAGAAGAGATAGCCTCCAGCCTTTCTGAATCAGAGAACTTTATTTCACAACATATATCAGTTATAATTAGCTCAGGAAGACAGAAATTGTCAAATATGTTTTAAGATGAAAAGAATTTAATAAAGAAAGATTCATGCACAAAGTTTGGGAGGGAAGAGATATAAAGATCAGAAAATGACTTTGTTTACCTGAGAAGTCAGAGACTTCAGGAAATCAATGCTAATTATTACAATTACCTTTAGTGAGAGGATTTATGATTTGCTAATAAAAATTTTAAAACCCCAAAAATGTTGCCAGACAAAATAAAAAACGTTTGCCTGTGAGGGGGTGGGAAGAATTCCTCTTCACTCTTTGGAGGTTTGAGTCTCCTTAATAAAGTGTTGATAAGTTCATAGAAGAAAAGGAATAAAAACTCATTAATATGCATAAACAAAGAGACTAAGTAGAACAAATGCCCATCATCCAGGGGGTGAAGAAACATGTAACACTTTTCAGGGGAGAGGGAAACAGGGTGAACAGGCCATTCAAATGGTGGGTAAAAAGTTTTCAGTTGGAGAAAAGTGTATCCTTGATAAACAACAGTTTGTAACAAGGTTTCTCTGGGCTCTGAGACAAGTAAGGGTGGAGGACATACTAGGCAGACTGTCTCCTAGATGAAAAATCTGTCTGAATCAGTGATGACTTTCCATCGCTACTCAGTTCCAGTGATTAATATTCTTGGCTATTTGATGACATTGCTAGAGAAGTGGTTTAAGACCATTGCATTTTGAGATGGAATTTCTTTGTTGAGTAAGATAATTTTATAGATAGTCTCCCCTTGTGCTTTAGAAGATAAAGAATATCACAGATGGGCAGAAACAAGGGGATGATGAGAAGGTCAAATGGACTTCAGTTCGGATCTGTTTTACCAACCTGGTGTTTTTGTAAAAGAGAAAAATTAAAGGAAAATAAAAAACTGAGTTGAATCAGCTATTAAGGCCAGAGAATATTTAGTTTCTGTTTATTTGTATGGGAGTTTCCATCACTGTTTACTTTTTAAGCAACGATGATAATTACAGTGTGTTTCAATGTAATGGGAAACTATGCCTAGTAGAAAGTTGCAGTTGGAATGTACAGTGTTTCTGCCCATTATGCTATATATTGCTGCACAACCTTCATTCCTTTTCTGATTCAGTCATATCCTATCAAATCTTTCAAAGATACATTTCATATTAATAGCTAAATTGTATGTCTGCATCTCATAATTACATTTTATGTGTAATGATCAGCAAAAGATAAGGAGACAGAAAAAGTGAAAAATATGTGTAAATATACGTATAGCAAAGCAAAGAAATATTTCCTGTGATCTCTCTTTTTGTGATTGAGCAGAAAGGCTTTGCTGCTCATTATGCCTTTCAATTATTATATTCTCATTCCATTGTCTCTTTACTTTCAGTTGTTTGCATTTCATTGTTTGGTAAGGTATGAAAATTATTAAGCACGAGCCATCTAGATTTTACTAGCCATGTGCACATATAATTGTCTTTCTTCTGTGACTTTTTGGACCACAAATGTAGAAAAGGCTAGAATCTTGTGAGAGATTAGCATGAAGAGGGAAAGGCTTTGATGTTCATGCTTAGGGATTCAAACTTTGTATTTCTGTATCAAAGAAGAGTCTTTGATGTTTTCAGAGTCAGGGATCTGGTGCATTTGCTAGCTTAGCTTGACTTTTACATTCTTGATTTATAAGACTGACTTGAGGGAAAAAACTCTAAAGCAAGAAGGTGAGCTGTGGGCATAACAATGTTGTACAGCAGGTGGCAAGGTCACAAATCAGTAAACAGAGAAATAGGACCAGTTCTGGCACATGAGGCTTGATTGAATTTGATGTCTACAGAGTAGGAAGAAACCTGTTTTGTAATGAATGTTAGCAGGATGTAGTGGATGGGATTCAGCCCTGATACAAAAACACAGTGGCACTTTGAGGATAATGGTGAGAAACAGAGACAATGCCCACTATCATTTGGCTTCCCAAGATTATCAGAATTTCTTAGGGCTAATGATTGGATTGGAGAGCTTATCTTCTGGATGGGAGAAGACACCATTCACTGGAGAGGGAAAAATATCTTTTAACACCCACCCATTCTTCCTATGGTACAGTTGATAAGATGGCAAAAGGATTTACAGAAAAGAGTCATGGAACAAATTGAAAATCTTTCATGTTATTTGTTTATAGTGAGTATGTTTTCTACATTTTAACATTCCTAGCATAAAAAGCCATTGTGGTGTATCAGGCTGATTGTAGATATTAAAAATTTATCTTGAAGATGTTAGAAGTGAAATTTTATCAGCTAAGGAGGCATGCTAGGTGTCTGTCATGGGCTCAGGGCAACTCTGCATGATACTTAGTTACCTGTTGCTATTAATATGTCATAGTAAAGGATCTGCTGAGTACTCCTTTTGTTCTTCATTCCTGAGAGTGGCCTGAGATACTGTGCAGGAGAAATATTCTGGTCAGCAAGACTGACTACAGAACTAGAACAAAGGGAAGAAAGATCTAGAAGTAAAGGCCGCAGTCACACACTTCTGATATGGCTTTCAACACTGTGTGTCCTTTGTCCCAGAGCTGCAGGGAGGGCTAGTCCATGATACAGCAAAGTGGAGGAGAAGATCCAACAGGAGAGGAGAGAGGGTGAAAAACAAACACTTGGATTTAGTGAGGGTGACTTTAGGAGTTGACTTTAGAATGATCAAGTGTGGTGGTTTGAAAGAAAATGTTCCCCAAAGAGAGCGACACTGTTAGGAGGTATGGCCTTGTTGGAGTATTGTGGTGATGTTGGAGGAAATATGTTACTGTGGAGGCAAGCTCTGAGGTCTCATACATGTTCAAGCCACGTCCGTGAGACAGACCACTTCATGTGCCTGTGAGTCAAGATGTAAGAAAACTTAGTTTCTTCTCTAGCATGATGTCTGCCTGCATGCTGTCTTGTCTCCCACCATGATGATAATGACTAAACCCCTGAACTATAAGCCAGCCTCAATTAAATGTTTTCCTTTATCAGTATCCTTGGTCATGGTTTCCTTGGTAAAACACCAAGACTCCTCAACTTTCTCCCTTCTCCCTTCTGTTTGACTAAAGTTTGTGGGAACACCAGACCTTGAGCAGAGACCCACTTCCCCTTCTGCCTGGGAGTAGGCAGCTGTAAGACAATGTTTACTAAAAACAATACAATGCCTGGGGGCATTAAGTTCCTGGAAAAGGCCTGCCCGCAGAAACCACCCTGAGCTCGACATTGTCCAAAGACTAACCGCCTCTTCTGCCACGCCCAGATCAGTTTTTGGGGTCAGAGCAGAACCAGCCAGGAGAGAGGAGAGAGCAGAAGCTTCTCTGGTGGGAGCCTTTCTTAGGAAGTTTTCTTGAACCTTTTTGGGGCCTGCTTAAAGTTTTCTTTACATCGTTGAACGAGTCTCTGTGTTGTCAATCCCCGACACCCTCCGCACGTTCTCGGACACAGGCCGCGCAGCAGACGCGACAAAAGTTCAGACAGACTTTTTCCTAATTGTGACTTGACCTATCTTAGAACACTTAGATTACTGACTACTTCAATGTATACATTCTTTACCTGCTTCTTTGAAACATATGGCAACTTTGTAGTTTACAGCCAATTATAGCACCTAGGAAATATTTTCTTTTTGAAATGTAAACATGGAAGGAGAAAGCCTCTTTCTTTTGTATGTGAGTGTATGGAAACCTAATTTTCAAGAATCTGTTAGCAAAGAGAGATTTAGTAATCACAAAGAAATGTGCAAATTCAGGAATAAGTCATTGATGTACATGCATTCTCTAGGACCTTCCCCAGCTCACCCTTGGGCTTCTGATTGTGTTGAATGAAACTTGTCTTCATCCCCACTGTAGTAGAATTGGATAATGACATCCTTGTCTACACAGCTTTGTCTATTGTGATATTTACTTTGCCTAAATGGTTATTGGAAAGGGAGTAGGGAGGTTTGCATCATAAAGAAGAAAGCTATGACCTTGAGGTCTCCATGTATTCCAAGAGTTTCATTTTTAGAGATGAAAATACAAAGTAGAAAAAAAAGTAAAGTAGAAGAGTGAAGTGAAGTAGGGTTCAGAGTAGACTTAAGAATGTTTTACCTGAAGGTGCCTTTATTGTAAGCTTGTTGCATTAGTCAAGGACCCTGGAAAAGAGAAAATCTCAAACAAGTTTGGTTAACAAGTATTTTATTCCTGTTCACTAATGCACATAAGATGCTCATCTTATCCTTTATAAAATGAAGACTATGGATATGAAGGGTTTGTCTCTAGCCTTGTCATGGGTAGAGACGGGGATTTGTCCATGAATCCTAAGTCCTTGGTCAGTGGTAGAAGAGTATTGGTTTGTTTTGCATAAACTTCTTTCTAGAATATGAAAGGCAGAGTAAACATTATAGAGGAACTAATCTTAACCATGTGTTTACTGAGGAAACAGGACACAGATAAAATTCAATACTGACAGGAGCCACAGGCCTGACTTGCTGATATACCTGCAGGGAAAGTCGGCCGGTACGCAGCAAGGTGCAAGAACTGTGGTGACCACTGACGCTCCACAGTGAACTTCGGAAGATCATGGCTGCTGTTTCCTTTTCACCCCGCATGCCCTGATTAAGTTTGTTTTATGGCAAAGCATAATGGAAACACATGCACAGCAAGAGGATTTATGGAAATAGTTTCAGCTTGGCTATGTTAGTGCAGTGCGAAGTCAGTCCATGAATGAAATGAGAAGGAACGATAAGCATTGTTATTCCAAAGCACTTGAGCCCCACTCTATGAGGATAGAAGCAGTAAGAGTGATAGTGACAGGGTGTTATATGGATGAGGTTATTGATTAGATGAGCAAGTCTGCCCTGGGTAGTATGATGTATCTGCAGTTCTCTGCACGATCTCAGTTAGACCACAGCATTCTATTTTAGTCACTCCTATTTCCTGTGTAGGAATTCCAGAGTATGAGGTCAGGAACTGTTTAAACATCTTCTGGTTGCTACTAAGTAACACTGTATCTGGCTGATAGAGCAGTCTCATTACAGACTAGTTTAAAGAATAGTTGAATGAGACAGTGATTTCTCTTGAATGGTGGATGCGAACATAAATCTCTAACAAAGGAAAGAACATATTATATGCATATACACATACTTTATAAAAAGTTTTTATTCGATATTCTTTTCACACAAAACACTCACATAAACAAAATTAAAACCAACAGCAGCAGCAGCAACTTGAAGCTTATACAGGCACTTTGAGTCCAGCAGTAAGAAGTTCGGACTTTATGGACTATCGGAGAACATTTGAAGGAAGATAAACAAAGTCCAGGAATTATTGTCCAGACAAAACTCTTTTAAAATATATTCATTTGTCATATTTTAATGTCTAAAGTCTACTACAAATGTTTAAATATTATTCACATATATTCTCTATTTGGGAATACTGTAAAAATGCAAAATCATGGGATTGGAGAGATGGCTCAGAGGTTAGAAACACTGGTTGCTCTTCCAGAGGTCCTGAGTTCAATTCCTAGCAACCACATAGTGACACACAACCATCTATAATGTGTTTTGGTTCCCTCTTAGGTCATGCAGGTATACATGCAGGCAGAACACTGTGTACACAATAAATAGATAAACATTGAAAAATACAGTAACATTGGCAGGGGCTTGGGGAGGAAGGGAGGGAGAGGGAGCTGGGATTGACATGTGAAGCAAGCTTGTTTCTAACTTAAATAAATAAAAAAGTAAAAAAAATAAAAGAAAAAATACAATTACATGTATGCATTCTAATACAATCACTGTTTCTGTCAACCAAGCCTTCTTTTGCCTCTCTTTCACTAAAAATGTGGTGTAATATGCTCCTATTCTGGGCATCATGATGCCCAGATTCCCTTCATCCTTCTCCAGCTTGAATCCTTTTGAGGGTTTTGCTTCACATACCCCCTTCTTGTTCTCTTCACCATCACTCTTCTTAAATGTTTCCTGGATCCAGCCCACGTCTTGTAATAGAATCAGCTATGCCTTGCTCTTATTGTAATTTTAAATTTCCTTTTAACAGACACATAAATATTAATGGAGTGTCAAGTGATGTTTTGATATGTGTATGTATTCTACAATGTTTGAATCAGGTTAAACATGTCTGTTTTCACAAACATTTGTCATTTGTTGTTAAGTAAAAAAGCTTTCAGAATCCATTTTTTTAGTCTTTTGTCATAGACAGTGTGTACAGTATGCTATTGTGTCTACAATGACTTTACTGTGCAGAATTGTACTTGAATGTCCTGCTCTTTTTTGCACATACTGATCAGCCTGCTCCTCACCCTTGGATATCTTAACTGACTATAACAGGAAAGCAGGTGAGGAAGACCTTGAACACACATACATACACACAGAAAAATGTTTGGATGGTTTTTGTCTCATTGCACTTTGTCTGGGCATGTTCTTTTTAAAAAATCATTAAAGGCCATTGACTTATATATTATATATGGTTTGTTATGTTTGGTTTATTATATTTTGGTATTGTGCTTTCACAGTATTTCTGTATGTGCTGTGTAGGTGAGAGTGTCTCTGCATCTGTATGCGTTTTTTGTGTGGGCTTTTTCTATGGGTCTTTTGTTTCTGTTTATTTTCATGTCCTATTTTGTGTGTTTGTTTTAGCTTCCTGTTTTCTAATGAGCAAGAAAATGAAAGAGTGCAGATTTGGTTTGATGTGGGGGTTGAAAGATCTGGGAGGGCTTGGGTGAGGGAAACCATGATCTGAATACATTATAAGAAAAAGAATCTATTTTCAATAATATTTAAAAAAATATTTTTACCTTCAAGCCCCTCCTCTGCTCTGCATCAAGTCTGTTTCTGTTTCTCCTTTTCAGCTTGTTTCTGAATTTGTTTATCTTTAGTCTAGTGTTGCTCAGCATCGTGCCAGGACAATACTTCTGCATGGTGAAAAAGTTGCCATCAAATTTATTTAACACGTTTTAATAGTGACCACTGAATACAAGATTTTTTCTAAGAGATTTTTAAAAGATTACTCACATAAAGATAAGATTATGACAGCTGCTGTTTTATACCCACTTTACAGATGAGAAGATGAAAACACAAGCAATGCAGTTCATTTCTCCAATTTATAAAATAGTTGACAAACCAAGGATCCAACATGAGAAGTCTGGCTTCAGAGACCAAACCCTTCACCTGTACTAATTCTTCTCCCAAGACAAAAAGAGCTGGAGGGTATAAGCAAGACAAAGCAAACAAAAAAAAACAGTGAAGGTTGAACTGATCATACTTAAAAGACACATTAGGATGAACAATGCCTAAGAATTACTGAGGAATAAAAAGAAGGAGTGAAGAATGATGGAGACATATAAATTCAGGGAAATAGAAGTAGAGAAGTGGTCAGACTGGAAAAGTGTATAGGAGTCAAACATTTCAATTAGAAAAAAAACCTATTCAACATATTCCTTCCATGCAGCATGAATTTATCTTCTTTTTTGTGTTCTTTTGATCACTCATTAGAAGCTAAGGCTTAAATGTTTCAAAAAGAGATGAAAGAGTTTGCATTGAAGATAGCATGGGAAAATTGAGAAGAGAATACAGGAAAAGTGTGTTAAGATGAGTGGCCTGCAACAGAGGACTGTGACACATTTAAGAAATAGTTGGCAGCATTAGTGGTTTGCTGGGAGACTTTAGAACTCAGAGTGCCAAAGAAATACATATATTTTTTTTAAAGTCCTGTGACTGCTTGTATACTAACATGACTAGAAACTGCTACACTTTGGAACTGTGTGAACTACAGTCTCTAAATTGTCAGCAGTAACTCTGGTGATTCCCTCGATGTGCTAATGTTATCCCAGGGGCTTCTTTCAGGTCATGGTGTTTTCAGAAACAGAAGGGAGGGGACCTGTAGAAAGTCTTAAGGCAAAGGAATTGGCAGAGGAAATCTGCTTGCTTGTCCCACTTACAAATGTCATTGGGAGACAAACATGCCTGTAGGTGAGTCATCTACAGTCCCCCCCCCCCCCCCCAGGTTCCATTTCTGATGGTGAACTTTATAACAAAGACTTGATGTTCCAACCAGTGCTGCTACCATTATTAAATGGGATGTTTCTTCTCGAAATGGCACAGGAGCAATGTCTAGAGGAGACTGTCTCCTCTCCCCATGTCAGAGAACTCTGGAACAACTCTAGAAGTGAATCTTCCTTTGCCAGATGATGAATCTCCACTCATTCATTCATCTCAGAAGAGGGATAGTGATTTTTCTTTACCACTATACTGAGGTGAAAGGTATAACAAACACAGTCATTTTATTTGCTGGCCCGCGTTTGTGGCTGGTTTTGCCTGTTAGTGCTTTTGCATCCATTTGAGAAAATGAGCAGAACAGACAAATGTTACCTTGCTCCACTGTCTTAGTTCTTACTTTGGAAACAAGGCATGTGCCCTTCGATGTCACTTGTTTTCCACATCTTTGTGCTTTTGTTGATTTTTCAGTGTTGAACTCTAGTCTTTGAAGCCAGATGCTGAAGTGTCTGACACTCTTAAGCATAATTTGGCTGTGTTATGCTTTGTAGAGAAAATGTGTTTTAGGGGAGCTTCACTCAGGCATGGGTTCCATTTACTATATAGAGCTGGGAGTTCAATTCTGATGAGTCAATAGTATGCACATGTAGAAAGAAACCTACTGATATGTATATGAGGCAGCGTCAGAATGCACTCCAGTAACACAGAAGAAGCTAAAGAAAATGTGGAACAGTAGTTATATTTGTGGATTAGTCAGAGGATAGCTCATTTGGATGAAAAAGTGTAATGAGTAGCCTTGTTTTGAAATTGAAAGGTGAGAAATGCAGACGTGTTTTCAAGGTCAAGAGATGTCCAGCCTTTCTTGAGCAGTTGTGGCATCATGTGATTATTGCGGTGTAAAATCTATTGGGAATTTCCCGATCAGGATGCTACAGGAGAATTTTCAGAACACCTCCCAAGTGTTGCATGAGAAAAGGTGAGTTAAGAGGACAGGTTTTCACTAATGAGAACTGGTTTATTTGTAAGGTCATTTCCAAATTACACCAAGGACATTTTACTTGAAGAAAGTTTGACAGAGGTTCACTGGAAGCTATTTATTTAGCAGGAGCAAATTCAATGTTTTCAAAAACTTTATATATGGTAACTATGGTGAATAAAGAAAGTTAAATTCTTTAGTCATGAAAGTCCATATTATAAATTTTTATTCAAGAAATCCACTTCCTCAAGATGAACATTTTTATTGATTGTGAACAATATTTTCTTATATGTATTGGGAACTTTTCCTTCCATTTACCTTATTATCAGGAATTATTCAAGATGTGACACTTATCTTTCTGAGTCTGGGTTGTCTCATTTTTGTGGGTCTGGATTATCTCATCTTTGTGGGTCTGGGTTGTTTCATCTTTGTAGGTCTGGGTTGTTTCATCTTTGTGGATCTGGGTTGTCTCACTCAAGTGTTTCTCCACTCAATAAGTGTTTCTCCAAAAAGAGAGTGAGCCTCTTGTATTCATCTTGCATCTCCATGAACTCGCCTGATGGTCACAGATTAGTAGGAGCTAAGTCCTCCCCTAAAACTGCACAGATATTCAGTGAAGATGAATGCAATGCTTCTCTCGCTGATTGGAAAATTGGAACCATCTTCTCTCCTGTCTCTAAAAGCTAGTTATAGAGGTTTCTTCATTTCTCTTCAGATAACCTTCATTTGTTCCTCAGCAGCATGCTCAATAGGCACTTTCATCTCTATGCCCCGGGCAGACTCTTCACTCATAAATCTGCATGTTGCTATGTGACTGCTTAGACATGGGTGTTCCAAGACCCTGCTGATCTCCTCCACCACCTCCGAGAGTAGGGCTGGTAGTCACATCTGACCAGTCAGAAGCAGAGTGGAGGGAAGGAGACTCTGGGAATGGTGTCAGGTAGGGATGCTCACCCTGGAGGTTACCATCATGCCTGGGGGTTCGCTCAGCAGCATTTGAGGAGGAGTAGCTGTGCTGGGAGTGAGGAGTAGGGTTCTTCCCCACTGAGGCTGGGAATGGATGATAGGTTGGAACAATGGACTGAGTTACCTGGCCCTCCTGCTGGGGCATCATTGTAGGTGGGAAAGCCACAATGGGGAAATGGGCCATGTCTGGGAGTAATGCTGCCTTTTGGGATGAGCTGCAAAGTCACAATGGAGGGCAAGGGCTCCTGCTGGGTGGAGATTTGCTTCCCCTTAGGTGGTCTGCTCTGAGGAGCTATGCCAGGGTATGCTCCCTCAGCAGGAGCCAGAACCATGCCATACATTTCATTGTACTAGGTCTCATTCATCTCTACAGTGTTCATCCAGTCTGCTGGGACAGTAACTGGATGCAATCTGCCCAAGCTTCCTGTGCTGTCACTGCCTAGGGGCACAATGTGGTGGTGGGATAACAGCTGACTGACTGAGGGAAGCATGGTGCTGGCTCCAGGAGCCAAAGGCTGCATTTCATGAAGGTTAGAGAAAGACAGTGCATCCTGGGCATGCACTGGAGAAGCTGGGGCAGCAGCAGCCAGCAGAGGGGTGGGTGAAGCCTGTACGATTCCAGGGGATGTAATCATGGGAGAGGATGTGGCATCAGAAACATAAGTGTGGGAAGACTCAGGATACTCAACAGGAGAGATGGAGGCTTTTTATAGTCAGACATTCTTGCAGCTTGAACATCATTTTAAGTCCTGAGGGCTTCTGTATCCAGGAGAAGATTCTGCTCTTGAGTCGAACTGGGAATTGTGCCTGGGACTCTGCCCAGGTCCACCTGTCTTATCTTCTCCACCTGGAAACGGTCGTCACTTCACTTGGCACTGTTTTATCTCCACCTGTCTGTGGTTGATCCCTATCAGTGTGTAATAGGCAAGACTTTGGTGCTTTTAATAATTCCTGCCCTGGAAAACCACTTTAGCCTTTGTTCCCACATGCCCAGTATCTCAAGGGAGCCTCACAGGGTTTACTCTGGTTATGGTTCTCAGCCTTGCCCTTTGAAGTATGCTTCTATGGAAAACGCACACACTACAGTCTTCATCTTTCATTCCTGAAAGGAAGGAGAAAGCGAAATATTCAGGGGTTAGGAGACCCCTTCTGAACCTGCACCTTAATTCTATTCCCCACATGTGGGTGTGGAGGCCCATATACACTCACTAGGGGGAAGGATATAAGTTGTTCTTCTGTTTTTTGACCTAGTCAGTATAAACATGTACTCTAGGAAACCTAAGTACTATGATACTCTCATTTCATTGTAAAGTGGGAAAATGTTGGAATGACCAAGAGATAGGCTAACTCACTCAAGAAGCAATTGACCACCTGCAGGCCCTCAACTGACTGCCACTGTGAAGCATGTTCATCCCCAAATCCTAGGACTCTTTGATCCAGCAGATGAAGGTATTCTTGGCTGCTGCACTGCTCCTCATGGATGCCCTTGCCACTTAGGACCAAGCTTACCAGGGAACCCAATGACTCTCATCTTCATTATGAGCAGTTTTCTTTGAGGTCAGAGACTTGTTTATCCATTTCCCACCACACTGTGTGATCTGAGTCAGTGGTGCACACAGTGAGTTCTCAGTAAAGATGTGGAATCTGTGTTCAGGTTGCGGAAGTGGAGAATGGGTAGTTCCCTGAGCACACATGAGGTGTTTTTTGCACATCTTTGCTTCATTTTCTTCTTTTTTCCCTCTTTATTATTTTAATTTTAAATAGCTTGCTTCACATGTCAATCCCAGTTCCCTCTCCCTTCCCTCCTTCTGAACCCCCCACCATCCCCCCCAGCCTCCCACCCTATCGCCACTTCCTTCCATATAAGAGATATCTAGCGTCTGTCATTTCACTCAGCGCAGGGTCCAGGCACTTCCCTAAGAGTCCAGGCTGAAAGAGCATTCCTCTTTGGCTGAGACTTGCCTTGCGCTGACCTTGTGTTCAGATTAAGATTGTGCCTCATCCAAACCTGCATCTTGTATTGTGGTCTCAGCAGCTTCCTGTACTCTCAAGAGTGGAAGCATTTGTCAGCTGTAAAACTAGGATGGTGGTTTTCTCCATCTACCCACTCAGTCAGCTAATAATTGGTCCTGTGGCCATCCCATCACTTTCCTCCAGGTACCATGATGCCCATGGCACAAGGAAAATGAGTTCTGCTGGAGCATTTCTGTACATTAATAGGTAGATCAACTGGAGGGATTGTGTGTTTGTGTGTTTTAGGGGATTTTGTTGTTGTCTTAACAATAGTCTTTATTTCTGCAGTAGTTGAAATAAGTGTCCCCTATTCATTTGTCAGTTTGTGACCCTTGTAATTCGGTGTCTGTTACCATGGTAGTATATAAACAAATGGGGATGTTTAGTCTCATCCAATTTCATTCAATCAACAAAAACAGTTTGTTCCATCCTGGTCTATGGCAGATTATGTTTGGTTATTTGGTTTTACTCTAATGAGGTAACATCATCCTACCAGCCCTTTTCATGCTGTAGAGACATTTTACTGCCCTAAATGTTGACTTTCTCCCGATGGACAGTTCCAGATTAAGAAAGCCTGTGTGTGTGTGTGTGTGTGTGTGTGTGTGTGTGTGTGTGTGTGTGTATGTGACTCTCTGCCACAACCTCTCTTCCCCAAGCTCTAGTGCCACTGCCTGGGAACAACAGCCTCTAATACAGGAACTGGTCCTTCCCTAGATTCAATGGAGAACAAACTTGCTGGTTTTCCTTCCAGGATCTCTCAAAGTAGATCTTTAGGGTTTAGGAAGAGGGATGTAAAAGCTGCCATTACAGACAACAGGCTACTGAGACGAGGACAACAATGCCCATTATGCATCTAGTTCATCCCTTAGATGTTAGAACTCTTGACCTATGTAAAGGAGTGGTGGGTAACCCCTTTCTCATGGGGTCTGAATCAGAGGCTAGATTCTTATAGGACACGTCCTTTATTTAGTTCATGCATAGAACCCTGTTTTGGACTTATTTTTATCTACATGAATTCTTCCTTCTTTTGACTACTACATGCCTTTGAGATTTTTTAAATTTGTTCTTTTGTTTTTATTTTTGTTTTAAGCATTTTTGTGACTTATGTGATGGTGGGGTGATTGAAGGAAAGAGACTAAGTTAAGCTTTCTTCAGCACAGGCAGGTCTGTCATAGCACTTGATTGAACTTGGCTGCTCATAACCCTTGCAAAGAAAAGAACCAAAAGTATAAGGTCTGTTAGTGTGTGGTTTCAGAAGTTAGACTTGAACCAATGCCTTGAATGTATGAGGGCTGTTTGGAAGGACACATGTCTCTATGTTCTGAGGCCTCCACCCATAACAGTTTTGGTATTATGGCAACTTCCTTGTGTATATTTCCCTGAAAAGTGACCTTATATCTGTTTGTATACAAAACACAGTAACCAGAAAATGACTGCATGCTCCTGACTATAAACATAGGAAGGAAAGTGCATACTGTTTTTACTTAAAAATTTTTCATTCTACAGGTAATTTAAGATGAAATTTATATGAAAGTATTTTTATCACAAAATAAAAAAATGGTTCCATATCAAGGCTCAGTGAAATCATACAAAAAATAATGATTGTTTCTGGCTTCATCCGTTTACCTGTGGATTTCATAATATTATTTTCTTAAAATCTGATGACACACATTGCATAAATATATCGTTTTTGCTGACAGTTCATTGGTTAATGGACATCTTGGCTGCTTCCATATAACAAAGATAAGCAGGTATCTCTACATTTGAATATAGAGTCTTTTGAGATAGAGCCAAGAATGGTACAGCTGGATCATGTGGCAGATATAGTTCCAGCTTTTAAAAATCACATGATAAAGAGTTAATGTGATGCTCAATTCTCCAGTAATGACAAAAAAAGACTGAATGATTTTGATTATTGTCATTCAAAATGCAACTCATATTTTCTTCTACATTCTGAGCAGGACTTGTAGATAAAGAGTTTTGTAGTGCTAAATCAGGGACAGTATAACACTGATGCAGTTTCTGCTACCATTTACATTTAAATATACTTAAATATTTTGAGATATTAGATGTTTCAACAAATGTAATAGTCTAAAAGAAAATTCTAAACTAAACCATAATAGATAACAACTAAAATACTATTTTCACAATAAAACAGTAAATGACCATTTCATCAGAACTTGGTTGGCACAGAATTTATCTTCAGGTGTAAAGAGAACAACGCTTTCGAAACTTCAGCAGCTGTATGATGCCTCTAACTTGAGTTCACTACCGTATCTGCTGTGAGGTGCTCAGGCTAGTCACAACATGGAGACTGAAATGTGGCTTTCTTTCCTAGGATAAATAACCACACTGATGGCAGTTAGCAGCTTCAGTTAGCAGCTTACAGATCTTAAAGAAAGTCGTTAACTTGGAAACAGAAACACTCAAAATTAACATTAACTGCTCCTCAGCCTTTCTAACCCTCTGTGGCTCTTCAGACTTGTGCATTCATCTGGAAGCCTAATGAAACCCCACATGCAAAGTACATTCAGAGAGTGTGCACTTTGTCACCTATTCTCATTCTTTTCCTCACGATGCACACATACTTCTATTAACAGGAAGACTTCATAGATTCTTTTTGTCAAGAGCTTATTGGAAACAGAAGTGTCCTCTGTCAGCTAAGTGTGAGGAACTGAGAGTCAAGTTCTGGCATAGGGAAGCTGTCAACACAATCTAATGATTGGGCTGATGTCCAATTTTCTAATATTGACCTGGTTCTTAAGAATCCCAATAAAGTAAAGTAACAATGTCAGCCACAGCAAAACGCATGAGTTAAGACATCTCCATAGTTTGTGGAGAGAATGTCAGTTTCCTATGGCAACATGTAATATCTGTTTTTATTACCTGTGACGTGTTAGCACAGAGTTCCTTGTGATGAGTAGCAGACCAGACCTGAGGCATTGCCTGCCTATGGAAATCAGGTATCCAGATGGCACACTCAGAGCTAATGTTCTTCAATTTAGTGAGAAGTCCAAATGTTTATGGAGCCTGTGAAAACCATACTTCAAATGATAATTTTCACAAAACTGTTTTGATTCATGTTGAATTTTTTTCTCAGAAGTTTGGCGATGGGAAAGGAAAGCAAATGGTTGCTTTTTAGTGAACTCTTTCCCTTAGGCAACAGGAACTTTATAAGAAATATGAAAGCTTTGAATTATCTAACCAAGTCTCCTTAAATTTATGTTGCCTATGCTTAAAAATGAACTCCTCTAATGTTTTCTTTCTTTATGTGTAGATATGAGCTGAATTCATTGAGTTTGTTTGGACTCAAATGGAAATGTATAAATAATACACATTGGTAGGGTAATACAATATTTTAATACACGTATACTCAAAGCAATGGTCCAATCATGTTAAATATGTCTATCTTCTCAGACATTTACCATTTCCTATGGAGGAAGCTTCCAAAGTGCCTTTCTTTTTCTAGATGTTTGCTGTGTATAATATATTTTATGCCCTCAAATATCCTGCTTCTAGCCTTTAGCTTAGTGCCCATTGATCAACTTTTCAAAAGTCACTCTGTGTCCTGCCCTTCCTATTCTTTATTAACCAAAATTTTGTTTCATCTTCAAAGGGATGATTGGCTTTCAGTCAATATTTTGTTTTAACATTCCACATGGTCAGGGGATCATGTGATCAAAACCTCTCAGCACATACCACACAAATTGTCCCTAAATTTCCTCAGGTTTCTCAGGAGTGTTTCCTTCTGACTTCTCTCTTGAGAAGACATTTTATTTATGGTATGTTTTCTCCTCACCACACTGGACTAGACCAGTGAATGATCCATTTTTCCTATATTTTCAAAAGTCTTTTCCAAAGAACCATTGACATATGTAATACGCCATTCTGGAATTTTAGGACAATGGTAGGAACTCGGTGTTTTATCTGCAAACACACTTCCCCTAGAAACTCTCTCTTGCTTTGCTATTAGGTCTTGTCATTGACTAATGTTGCTGGGCTCTAGCCTTTTTGCTTGACTCATGATTTATGATTTCATAAAATATATGAAATTTTATTTTTCAATTTGCAAAATTGCTCAATACTGTGTCTCTTTCTCTTTTCATTTTCACTTTACTGAGCTTACCTCCTCATCTTTTTTTTTTTTCTGGAACTATATTCCTGGGCTCAACTGACAAAAGTAAGTGATTGACTTAACATATTCCTAACTTCTTGTTTCTAAAATACTCTATTGAAAGATAAAATAAAATACAATTAAGAGAGAAGTGGCAAAAAGCAAACTAGAGATAAGAAACAGAAAATATGGGTAAGGAGATAGAAAGGCACACAGAGTGAAGATGGATATAAGAGTTGTACCAAGTAGTATGTGGGCTGTGACTCCTTTAATTTAACTTGTTTCCTAAGATAGGGAGAGATGGCCTGGTAAGGCACATCACGACTTGGTTCACATAGGAGTAGGATCATTAAGTGTTGACTTAATATCAGCTGGACACTCACAATTTATTTTCTGATTGTTATGTCAGTGTTATTTTGACATTAACAAGGAGAGATTCTTTTGGTAATGATACACAGAAACTAAGCGATACATAATAGATATTATCTTACTTTGTTTCTTAAACCCATGATGATGTGAATGCTAAGAAATTTTCTTGGGGCACATCTTAGGGGAACCCATATATACTCTTCATGTACAACACTTCTGTTGTGTGACTTTTCTCCTTGGAATTGAAACATTCTCCTAGAGGGAGGACAGTAGCTCATAAGACTCAGGAGGCTAATGAAACTCCAAGGGTCACGAAGTTCTGAAAGCTGCAAGATTTCTAAAGCCCCTTTGTAAGGTTCTGTAGATATAAACCAATTGCTTGGAGAATGGAGACCTTGCAGTAGAACTGCCAGCAAGTTGTACAGGGAGCTCTTAGGCATGCAACTTTTATGAAGTGTTGTGTATGCGGAGTGGTTTTCTCATGATGAAGCTGCCTTTTAGTCACCAAATAATCCTGAAATGATTCCTTCAGCCTTCTCTATATAGCATCAATAAAATAATTGGTTTTTCAAGACAGACAAATGTAAAAAAAATTCTCAGTCTGTTTTCATGGTCCTATTTAGGACAGATAGAAGCTTGTTCATTTGTCCCCATAAAAGTCACATAGTAGCTTTAACCTTTTACAGGCACAGTATAACCCAGCCTCAGAGAAAATGTTCATAGTACTGGCCTACAAATCCTAAGAATGCACAGCGTGATTAGAATTCATTAGATTCCAATTTATTTCTTAGCCTTTAAAGTTTTTGTTTTTTATTTGAAGGATGTCAATCTTTTTACCTGTTCTAATTTGCTCCCTGTGTTACAAACACACACAGAGAGGAATAAAATATCCCTTCTATGTAACACAACACAACGGGAAACCATAGATCCTACCTATCAATGCTTCAAAAATCTTTTCTCTGTGATTTGTTCTTTCCCCCCTTTGCTCAGATGGGGTCTAGTCAGCCGCAGTCCTCAGGGTCCTGTCTGGTGGGAAGACAGCCAGAGGCCATGTAGACCTTATTACATAAGGAAATATGTGGTGAAGAAATAGGAGAGAGAGAGAAACGGAATGGTTCATGCGCTATTAAAAGACACAAAAAGAAAGAAATGAAGAGGGTCAGGAGGGGTAGACGTTGGAGGCCTGCTGGCCACCTGGCGTCATGGTTCGGGTAGACCTACTAGAGTTGGTGAAGGAGCTGGTTCTGTGGAACCGTTACTTGGAAAATCTCCAAAACTCGTGGCAGCCACGGGATATCTCAGAGGAGTTCCGGTGAGGATCCAGGGATAATGGTGTACCAGAAGCCACAGGCCTTGAACCAGACCAGTTACTCATTATAATAGACATTTGTCAGTAAAACTGATGGGACAAAGAGGTGCACTATACGGCACACTGAAGCCGCCAATGCCACCAGGACCAATGAAGAGGTTTTGGAGAGATAGGGAAAAAGCAAAGACATTTTTCTTTGTTGTTGTTTTCGCTATTTTTTTTGTTTTTGTTTTTGTTTGTTTGCTTGCTTACTTTGATTTGCTTCCTTTTGTGGGGGGTCACAGCAGGGATGAAGGGATTATACGGGGGAACAGAATTGGAGTGCCTGATGTGAAACTCTCAAAGAACCAATAAAGACTTTTTGTATAGTATATTCTATTGCTTTTCATGGGTTCCTGACTTCTATTTTTCAGTATGTGAAATTCATCAAGCTTGAATTAAATATTTAAAGTAATTGAAAATGTAAACAATGTATCTATAAGCTTTTGTGCTTTATACTTTAGAACAGGCATATGTAAGAGACAAGGCGTGAGAGTCAATTGGGATTCTGTTTTACCCAATGGCATAGCACTTTCTCAGTGAAATAGCCATGGAATAAACAAAAACTTCCAAATTTCATGCACTGTACTTCATATCCACTTATATAGATAATTTGCAACGAAGTTGCCTTGGAACGTTATTTATGAGTTTGTTTAATTTTACTTAGCCATTAAGGAACCTGACTTAAGTATATATTATTAAAAATATAGAACCAAACTAAAGATCAATGAAAATCATAAAACACTCTGTAAGTTTCTTAATGGGCTGGAGATATTTTATAGCCACTATCAGATAAGCTATTTTTCTTAAAGTAATAAATCATCTTTTAATATTCCATTTCAATAGAAAAGATAATCTGTGTCAGTCATAAAGCACTGTAATTAATTTTTTCTAGATTATTATGCCTATTTGCATATATTGGAGAAATGTGCTTTTTTAATCTTAATAGGGATGAGATACATTGGAAAGATGCTTATTTTTAATCATATAGGAAAAGAGTTCTAAACAATTATCTAGTTTTGTAGCTGAGGTAGACAATGTTTCATTCAAATATTCTCTAAAACAAAAAACCTACGAAGTAGATCATTTAGGAATTTGCTTTATAATCTTTTCAAAACAGAAAAATGAAAGTTTCACTAGACAGCTTTTTAATAGGTTCTACCACACACAAATGACTTTTTTTGTACTTCTATATGAACTTTGAAGAAGCTGCCATGGCATTGAATAACGCACCAATGTGGCAGTTAAAAATAACATTAGGAAATTTAAATGAGTTTCTAAGAAGAATATTAAAAGATTACATTTTCACTGCAGTTCTCAAGAGGGACACAATAAAAACAATGTAGCTAAAAATCGAACTTGACTCAATCGTGTATGATTAATTGTATTGAAAAAGAGTGGGTAGTTGTCTGATTTCTAAAGATGACTTAATACATTTTTGGGTTTTGGTTTAGGAAAGCTTTACACACACACACACACACACACACACACACACACACACACACACACACACTTGACCACATTGTTTCTGCTCTTTGTGTTGCAGTGTCTCTATTCTTCGGTCTGTCTAGCTCTTTTGTCTCTTTACCTGCTGTTGTCCTGAGATGTACAAAGGGTAAAGTCCTTCCTAGATCTTAAACTCTGATTCTGTGATTCTATTTCTATTTTGCATGCAGCTACTGTATTTATGCTGAGCCAACAAAGGCAAAGATATGGCTAGTTTTGCTTCTATTTCTATTTAGTTTCCTGCCTTTATGCATTTCAAAACTATATAGCACAAATAAAAAGTGTTTGATGAACATCCTTAGCCATCCGGGAAATGCAAATAAAAACAACTCTGAGATACCATCTCACTCCTGTCAGAATGGCTAAAATCAAATACACCAATGACAATTTATGCTGGAGAGGATGTGGTGAAAGGGGGACACTCCTCCATTGCTAGTGGGAGTGCCAACTGGTTCAGCCACTTTGGAAATCAGTATGGAGATTCCTCAGAAAAATGGGAATAAACCTACCACAAGACCCAGCAACTCCACTCTTAGGCATATATCCAAAAGATGCCCATTCATACAACAAAGATGTCTGTTCCACTATGTTCATAGCAGCTTTATTTGTAATAGCCAGAACTTGGAAGCAACCTAGATGTCCCTCACCCGAAGAGTGGATAGAGAAAATGTGGTACATCTACACAATGGAGTACTATTCAGCAGAAAAAATAATGGAATCATGAGATTCCCAGGCAAATGGATGACACTAGAAGAAACCATCCTGAGTGAGGTAACCCAGTCACAAAAAGAGAAACATGGCATGTACTCTCTCATATATGGATTTTAGACATAGATCTGGGGAGTGCCAGCCTACAATCCTATGGCCAGAGAGTCTGGGAAACAGAAACTTCATTTAGTAGCTGATCGAAGAAGAGGCAGACTCCCTCGGTTAAGTACTGAGCTGAACTCAAGAAAGCCAGTAACAGAGAGGGAGGACTGATGATCAAAGGGATTAAGACTGGGCTGGTTTAACCCCCAGAAACAGCTGACCAGACAAAGGTTAACTCTTGAATCCCAGGCATCAGCCTGGGAATCCAGCATGGGACTGATCAAGACCCCCTGAATCTGGGTGTCAGTGAGGAGACCTAGGGAATCTATTGAGCCTTGGGAAGCAGATCAGTACCCATCCCAAGTATACACACGGACTTTGGACTCCCATAAAACAATGTGAGGTGCACTCTCACCCTGAACTCTTGGGGAAGGGTCTAGGCCCTGCCCTATATGAAATGACAGACTATGGATACCCCCATGGAGGGCCTCACCCTCCCTGGGGGAATGAGGGGATAACGGGGGGGGGGGGTTAGGGGAGGGCACGGGAGGAGGGGAGAGAATGGGAGAGGGACCTGGAACTGACTTGTGAAGCAACCTCGTTTCTTATCTAAATTTAAACTGGAAAATAAATTATAAAAAAAGTGTTTGATGAGAAAAATAATACAAAATAACATTTATTCAATCATCAATTCACTCATTCATTCATCTAAAATGTTTGCTCACTGTTGGGGAAGTCCTTTGTCAATAAAGCACTGTTGGCCAATAGGAATCTAGATAGGAGGGACTAGGAGTCCAGGAGGACTCTGGGAAGGAGAAACACAGAGAGTCGAGATGTAACGCCATGGGGTAGGAAACCCGGAAACTTCTCCGGTAAGAGACATACTTATATTAATAATTATGGGGTAATTCCTTAAGTCAGAGCTAGCCAGTAAGAAACAAGCAAGGCCAACAGCTTCATAATTAATATAGCCTCCTGTGTGTTTATTTGGGACTGATGCGGCTCTAGAACCAGGCTGGCGGGAAGGCTTCTCACAAGGAAAAAGCTTCTCTTAACAGCTCAGTGCTTACCAAGAATTATCTTGATACACAAGACATAAAGATTTGACTTCATTTCAACTCTCTTCCTATTAGTTCACTTCAGTTGTATAATCTTCAATAGCTCTCAGTGGGGTAGGAAAGTAAAGAGATATGAATGTACATGTATGATAGAGTACTGTCCTGTACATACACTTAAGTCATAGAAATAGGACAGGTCAGTTTTACCGTAACATGGCTGCTAGGAAAGTAATGCATGGACTCAGTACTGAAAAGGGAAGAGATTTTTGACAAGTGCTGGCAAGGTTATTCTAAGGGAGGGGAGAAGTGAGAGAAGTAGACATATGTGTCCATTACCAGAGCACAAACTGATACAAAGCCTTCCACTTAGAAAGGGGTGGACCTCATCATCTGAAACACTGGCCTGTTATGCGTGGTGAGTACAGCAGGGAATGGCTTACAGGCTCTCATCAGAATGTTCAAGAATATGATGTGTTTAACATTATAATGCAATTAACATAGGTTTATGTCAACTTTGCACTAACCTTTAGTTTTCTTTAAAAATACACTTTATGACATAAGCATTTTTTGGTTGATAGTTTATACTTATTCAACCACACTGATAGTTTATAATCAAACTATTAAACTATTTTGGTAGTATCACAAACAACTGTTATTATCCTAATGATTGTTGCCTCTATTCAGAGAACCCTTCTATTGGTTTTTACTTTCTCCTTTTCTTATTTATTTCATATAATCATTCCCATGACTTTTTTATAACAGGAAATTTTACAGATACAAGTATTAACAGAATCTTGATTTTATTCCTCTAATACAAGTGTATTCCAACTGCCTAATGATTCGTTTGTAATGATATTTGAGGGTCCATTCATGAACAATATTTTACATGAGATGGAAGGATTTAAGTACCACTTTTTGTCCATATCCACAGTCTCAATCATATGTTAGCATGAGGTAGTTTTTGGCTCTTGGGTAGTAATCAGCTTGTTTAAATTACGATATCATGGGAAAAGCTACCATGGGAATGCTTAATAAAAATTGTTCTTGCTAACATATTTTCATGGCAAACGAGATAATTTTAGAGTGCAAAACCTTCTCCTCTTATATTCTTTGTGTTTTCACTTACTTATCCTTGTCTTTTATATAAATCCTTTGAAGCTATATTTTGTCATTGTGGAAACTTTCACACATGAACTATAACATAGAAAAGACAATTATGACTTGGGAAGAATATTATTGAATAATTCTTCATTCAACCTAGATGTTGTTGTTAGTATTCAGGCATCTGTACTGGTCTATCGTTGTGTTTCTGACAGGCACCCTCAGCTGCAGCCACTAAGAGCACCACCTGTGCTTATTCACAGGGGACTTTTAAAAGGGCCCTATCAGGGTTGGAGAGATGGCTCAGTCATTAAAGGCTAGGCTCACAACCAAAAATATAGAAGGGCTCTACCCACCTCCCATCCTCATCTCTATCTCTTCTCTCTCTCTTTCTCTCCCTCTGTCTGTTCCCCTCCCTTCCTCCCTCCCTTCCTCCCTCCCTGCCTCCCTCCCTCCCTCTCTCACTCACTCTCATTCTCTCTCCCCCTTTTCTCTCTTCTGCTGCTTCTGTACATGGAGATCAACGTCTTCCCTCCCCTTTCCCCTTTTTATGATCATGTTCCCTAATTGAAAAAAAAACTCTGTTTGAACCCTGTTCAATGGCATCTTTCTCTCTTGTGCTGTTTTTCATAAATTATTACAATTATCAGGAAGAAACGATGAAGATCAATTACTTATAAAATTAATCATTTGTGAAAAATTTTAAGAAGAATTTGATTATAGAATATAAAGGATGGTTGATTTCCTTATTATACATACTTGCCAGCAAGAGCTGTCATTTGTTTTATTGATCTTTGTTATTCTGATTGGTGTAAGATGAAATATTAAAATAGTTTTGATTTTCATTTCCCTGGTGAAATGCAATGCTGAATATTTCTTTAAGTACTTCTAGCCACTTGTATTTCTTCTTCTGAGAATATACTGTGATTTGTACCCTACTTTTATTTGGATTATTTGTTTTCTTGATGTCCAGTTTGTTTAGTACTTTATATAACTTGGCTATTAGCCCTCTAACTGCACATGTAGTTGATAAAATTATTTTTTTATTCTGTAACCTGCCACATTGTCTGAATAATGGTATCCTTGGGTATTCAAAAGCTTTTCAGTTTCACAATTTCCATTGATTAATGATTTATCCTAGTATTTGTGCTATTGGTGTTCTGTTTAGAAAGTCTTGGGCCAATGAGTTCAATAATATTGGACACTCTCTTTATCAGATTCAGCATATCTGGCTTTATATTCAGGTCTTTAATCCATGTAGAGTTGAGTTTTGTACAAGGAGCTAAGTATAGACCTAATTGCATTCTTCTACATGCAGCCGTCTAATTTGAGCAGTGCCATTCATTGAGGATGCTGTCTTATTTCCAGTGTGCATTTCTGGCTTCTTTATTTAAAAACAACGACAACAACACAACAATAAAACGAAAACCCGGTATCCACAGGTATCTGGACTTGTGTCTGGGTTTTCAATTTGATTCCATTCCTCAATGTATCTGTTTTTATACCAATACCATGCTGATTTTGTTGCTATAATTCTGTAGTACAATTTGAGATCAGTTATATTGATACCTCCAGCATGTCTTTTATTATTCAACATAGCTTTAGGTATCCTGCTTTCATTGTTGTTGTTGGTTTTTTTTTGTTTCCATATGAAGCTGAAAATTGTCCTTTAATGTTATGTGAAGAATTATATTGGGTTTTGATGAGACTACATTAAATCTGTTTTCTGTAGGATGGCCATTTTTACTACATTAATTCTAATCCCTTGGGAATGGGCCATCTTTTAATCTTAATGTATCCCCAATTTCTTTCTTCAATGTCTTAAAGTTTTAATCATGCAAGCCTTTTACTGGCTTAGTGTTATTGCAAGATAGTTTATATTTTAAGACTTTTTGTTGAAAGTTATTGTTTCCCTGATTTCTTTATCATTTTATTTGTCATTTGCATATGGGGAGGCTATTGATTTTTGTGTGTTAATTTTATATCCTGTTACCTTATTGAAAATGTTTATTAGATATAGGATATTTTGGCAGAATATTTAGAGACTGTTACATATGTGATTATATCATCTGCAAATATACTTTGATTTCTTCCATTCTTATTTGTATTCCCTTGATCTCCTTAAATTGCCATATTGCTCTAGCTAAGACTTACAGTTCTATATTGAGTAGTTATGGAGAGAGTAGGCAAGATTGTCCTATTACTGATTTTTGTTGAAATGTTTTGAGCTTATCTCCATTTAGGGTGATATTGCCTCCATTATATTGAGGTATGTACTTGTATAGCTAGCTCTCCAGGATTTTTATCATGAAGGGATTTTTGTCAAAGGCCTTTTGTGGATCAAATGAGATGATCATGCGTTTTTTTCTCTTCACCTTTTTATATGATAGATTATATATGTCAATTTATATATGTTGAATTATCTATGCATCTGTGGGATGAGGTCTACTTGGTTTTGGTGAATGATTTTTTGATGTGTTTTTGAATTAAATTTGCAGGTATTTTACTGAGAACTTATCTATGTTCAAAGTAAAATTGGTTTATTATTCTCTTTCTTTGTTGGGTCTTTATGTGGTTTCAGTACCAGGGTAATGGTGGCTTCATAAAAAGAACTGGCCAGCATTCCTTCTGTTTCTGTTTTGTGTAATAATTTGTGGAGGATTGTAATTACTTTTTGGAAAGGCTGGTAGAATTCTTTGCTACAACCATCTGTCCCCAGGCTTCTTTTGGTTGGGTGACTTTTAATTATTACTTCTATTTCACTAGGGGTTATAGGTCTGCTTAAATTGCTTAGCTAATCTTGAATCAACTTTGAAAGCTGGTATATATCAAGAAAAACTTATTGGGCTTATGGCTTAGACAATCCAGCCCATCATAACAGAGAAGGCAAGTGTTACCAGGAGAATGTTATGCCTATGGAACAAGAATAGGGGGAAAACACTCTCACCCAAGTAGCCTTTTCTTTTTCCCTTTTCCTTTACTCTGGGATCAGTGCACATGCAGTAATACCCCACCTTTATTCAATATTACTAAGCCTCTCTGAAAGCACTCTCACAGACACACAGAAACAGTTGTCTCACTAATGCCCTAGGTCTGTCTTAATCAGATCAAGTTGGTAACCCCAACTAATTATCAGAGTGTACCTTATAAGATATTTATGGAATTCATTCAGTAATAGAGTGAACAATTTTGGTTTTATGAATTCATCTCTTGTGTTCACGTCTCACTTCTGCCTCGTAATTTTCATTTTCTTCTTTATTTTGTTTATGTTTAAATCATTGCAAAATTTTATTACCTTAGTTTTTTTATTTTGCAACTGTTCTTTTCTTTAACACTGCTATTCCACAATTTTAAAAGTGCTAATTAAGTCATCTAAGCAAAGTGTATTTATGCTGTACTTTCTATTATCTCAGTAAGAAAGAAATTTTAAAGACTATGATTTTCTAGTTACATACATTTACTAGCCTACTCTCCACACCACCAGAGAAGCTAGGAAACAAGAAGGACTCTAAGAGAGACATACATGGTCCTCCAGAGAAGGGGAAAGAGACAAGATCTCCTGAACTAATTGGGAGCATGGGGGAGAGGAGATGGAGTTAGGAGAAAGACGAGGGGAGAAGAGGAGAGAAGAGAAGGGCATAAGGGAGCAGGAAGATTGAGTCAGGCAGAGATTAGAGGAAAGTAAGAAAAGAGATCCCATAATAGAGGGAGCCATTATAGGTTTGATGAGAAATCTGGCACTAGGGAAATGTTCAGAGACCTACAAGAATGACCCCAACTAACAATCTAAGAAATAGTGAAGAGGATACATTAAATTCCCTACACTGATTATGAGACTGATGACTATCATATATGCCATTCTAGAACCTTCATCCAGTAGCTGATGGAAGCAGAAGCAGACACCCACAGCTAAACACTGGACTGAAATCCTGGAATCCAGTTGCAGAGAGGGAGGAGTGATGAGCAAAGGGGTCATATCAGACTGGAGAAACCCACAGAAACACCTGACCTTTACAAGAGGGAACTCATGGACCACAGACTGATAGCTGGGAAACCAGCATAAGACTGATCCAGACCCTTTGAATGTGGGTGTCTGTTAGGAGGCCTGGGCAATATATGGGGCTTCTGGTAGTGGATCAGTATATATCCCTAGTGTACAAATGGACTATGGGAGCCCACTCCACAAAGATGAATACTCTCTCAGCTAGACACACAAGGGTGGGCTAGGCCCTGCATCAAATGATATAACAGACTTTGTTCCATGGAAGGCCTTACCCTCCCTGGGGAGAAGAAAGGGGAAGGGACAGGGGGTCAGTGGGGGGCAGGGGAGGAAGAGAGGGAGAGGGAACTGGAATTGACATGTGAAACAAGCTTGTTTCTAATTTAATTAAAAAAGACAAAAAATTAAAAAATCAAAAAATAATGTGATTTTAATTAATTAATTTATTTATTTTGTCAGGCAGTGGTGGCACCTGCCTTTAATCCCAGCACTCAGAAGGCAGAGGCAGGTGAATCTCTGTGAGTTCAATACCAGCCTGGTCTACAAGAGCTAGTTCAGGACAGCCTCCAGGGCCACAGAGAAACACTGTCTGGATAAACAAAAAATATTTTTTAATTAAATTCATCTTTTTAAAAGAATGAGACATTACCATTTGTGATAAAATGTGTGGCTCAGGAACGTTCCAATGAGTGAAATATGATGAAACACACAAGTACAAATGTAGCTCGGTTTCATTCATATGGGAAGAGTAAACAAAAATGATAACTGACAAACAAATAACAAAATAAATCCATAAACAACTAAACTGGACAACTTAATAAAGTAAACCCATATAAAATTACCTCATAAAAACAGAAAATAGGAGGATTTTTGTAAGTGTCTAGATGAGAGAAAAACAAAACCTTGCAGTGTTGTAGGGAAACAGAGTATGAAAATCCAAAGAACCACATAGAGTCTATCATGACTGCTATTTTAATCATCATGGAAAATTTGCTAAGAGATTATATTTTGTTTTATGTACATATATGACAGCTACATACAGTCCCAAATGTGGTGAATATTCTAATTATTTAATTTTATCAAAACAACTCCTGTGTTGTGCTGAGGAACATTTATAAGAGCTAATTAGTTATAATTATTTAGGACAATAAGTCCTTTGCTGTCCACACTACATATACTTCTTTCTTTTCTCAAAATCCTACTGTATACCTGTCCATTGTCTTTCAAAAACATGGCCCCCTTTTTATTGTTATTATATGCATATATAATACATATATAATGCATACATATATTCCTATGTATAATATTCTCAGTCTGTATAATGCTACTTAATATGTATATTTTCTGGACCAAATGGCACCGGGCAATAAGTTGGAATGTTGTTCCCGGGAAGACTACTTTTCCCCCCACACACAACATGTCAACTCAATGTTCCTTAGCTGCCAGTATTTCTTTGTGTAATGTTGCAACCTCATGGACTTGCCTCATATACTATGGCATGTCTATTGGTACCTCCCTTGCTCAGCTCATGTTTATCTTTAAAGTCATTAGAGATAGCACATCCCCTCAGAGGCTACCTAGATGTGGTGTCAGCCACGATTTATGAATAGCTTTGTTTGTTACTGGAGTTACTTGAGTTATTTAACTGCAGAGTGGATGTCATATAACAGCTGGATGTGCTCATATAAAAGGCTGATCCTACCAGCCATGAACGTGCCCAGGGTGATTACCTTGTTCTGGTCAGTCTTCTAAATTTGTCCCCAGAGTTGACACTTTAAAATGGAAACAGCATGTACGAACTACACCTACTTCTGCATGGAGACGAGGGCCAGCCCCCACCCATCACATTTCCTACATTATACTAGGAAGAGTACACTTTGAAATATGTAAAAGTTTACACAGATATTTTCCAAAATATATTTTGATTTTTATATTTTTGTATATAATAACCATATAAAATCCTGCTACCTGTAGTCCTTTTTAAATCCCTTCACATTAGCTCTTTATCATCTGGAGAAAATTATAGCATATCAGTATGCCTCACTGGTAGTGAATAGAAAATGTTTTTTACTTTCACATATTTGTAACTTTCAACCTGCTTATACAAAACTGAATTGCTTACCACTTTCCAGGTTTCCAGAAATGTTGATATGAATTGCTATTTTGTGCAAAAGTAGACTAGTATGTCATTTCAAAATCATATGCTGTGATATCATAATTATAAGCCATTGAATCCATGTCTTTATTGGAAATGTAAAAGTTCAGCACTGAGTAATAAATGTGAGCTTGGAAGTAAGTCATTCATCTCAGAATCATTACTTCTTAACCCTCAAAGAAAAAAGCTATTATAAACTGCTTAAATATTTATTTGACATTATTATCTGAGATACATAGCTGCATGGTGCTAACTATGTGTTTGCAAAGTCTCATAAAAGAAAAGCATAACAGGGAACACTTTTTTATCAGATCTAGAAACTAAAATCAGCAATAGAAATGTGAAGGCATCTTTGCTTGATAGTTTAGAGGTTTCAGTGAGATTTAGTAATTTACAAAATTTGATTAAGATGCTTAAAATGTCATTTATGCCTACCACTATACAATTTCATGCATTGTTATAAATCCTTCCAAAGTAGTCCCGGGAGTGTGGTAAGTGGTTCAAACAATGATGATAATTTTTCTTAGTTATTTTAAAATTTAACTCAAAATCATCATTATTAAATATATTGGAAAATACATTTTGTTTCTATCATAGAAACTTTGATTTGGTTTTACACAGAAAGAAATCAAATTGAAACCTTGGGTCATTGACAATCTTTTGCCAGCATCAATTTTGTTATGTGTTTTTGTGGCACAGATTAGCCCCAAATTAGAGATTTATAAAGCAGACAACATTTATTGGATTATTAGTTTGTGGATTGGAATCCGATTCCACATAGCTGATGTCTAGGGATGTGACTCTGAATCTTTCAGAAGTCTGTGATCTAAGCACTGGTCACAGTAACAAGGTTTGCAGGGAGAACCCAATTTTAAGCTGACCTCTGTGGCTGTTGGCAGTATTCAATTCCACGTGGGCTTGTGGGTTAAAGATCAATTTCTTGCTGGTATTCAATGTAATGCTGAGGACTTTTTCTATTCTGTTGGTCTTGTACACAGAACTTTGTTCATTCTAGGTAAGCATCCTACCATTGGACATTGCAACTTTCTTTTTACTCTTAGTTTCTGAGTCGGTGTCGTATTAGGTTGTCAAGAACAACTTTAAGCTTGCTTTGTAACACAAATCAGCCTTGAACTTCCTGCCTCAGCTCCCTAATGCTACTAATGGTAGCTATAATTGCAGGCCTATACTATCAGACCCAACTTGTATCACCTCTTTTTAATTATTTATTTATTTTCTAATTGTATTAGATATTTTTGTTGCTATGACCAAATATCTGAAAGAAACCACTTAAGGTTTAAATTGGGATATGTTTCATGGGAGAGGGGCCTTCATAGTGAGGGAGGCAGGCAAGTGAGAGAGGCTACAGGTGAGCGCTGTGTGAACTCTCTCAGGTGTAGGTGGACCAGGAAGCAGAGAGGAAAAATGTTCAGGCTCAACTGCCTATTTCTTTTACTTCTTCATTTACTCTGGACTGCTGTTCATGAGACAGTCCTGCCCACATTCAGAGTATTTCATTTTCAGCTGACATCCCAGGAAATGTGCTCAAAGGCATACGCAGAGCTGTGTCTAACTGATTCTAATTCCAGAAAAAGTTGGCAATGAAGACTAGCCATCACATGGATGGAAACTTCTGTGAATGCCCCCTAAAGCAAAATTTGGACGCTTTTGTTATTTTGTAACTTTTATAGAAGTGAGATTTGATGACTTTTTTGTTGTGATATTTTAGGGCAATATTTACTTATTTTTATTTTATGTTAATGAGCGACCGCATGTGTCTGTGTACCACATACATGCAGTGACTGCAGAGGCCAGAAGAGGTCACTGGATCCCCTGGAACTGGAGTTACAGACTTGTTTGATGGACAGATGAGTTCTGAGAATCAAACTTGGGTCGTCTGTAAGAGCAGAGAGTACTCTTAACACCTGAGCCATCTTTTCATTGCAGAAAAGTAACTAAATCTAACCTGAATTAGTCAGAGGGGATTATGAAAGAACATTAATATCATTGGTGATAATTATTAGAAGCATGTTTAAATCTGTCTCCTGTACTTGTTGAAGACATTCCTTTGAATTTCGATGATACAGAGAAAGAAAAATTTACACTGGACACGCCTATGGTGAGGACAATAAATGATGTAGAAGTAGATGTAATAAAAGGTAATCCTTTGTTTCTTATCTCAGAACATATATTTGTTAAATTTGCTTAGCAATACTTATCTATTCCTCTAAATCTCTTCTATTTTTGATTTTTAAGTTAATTTTGGGAATATATGGATACTCAGGGGAAGGTTTAATTTTAATGTCTGTACCCTGTTCTTTAAGCATGTTGCTTGATTTTCTTAGATTAAATTGGACATCATTTTTTTGTATGTAAGAACCTTGAATCATGATCTAGTAATCAAACTGTGTTGGGGTTTCTCAGTGACAACCCAAGCACCCTTTAGCTTTCTGAGATGCAGAAGTTTGTTTTAAATAGTCTTTGTTTCAGGGCCTATAAACATTTTTAGACACACTATGGATACATTTTTTTATATAGAACAGGAAAAATTGTATTTGCCTATATTGGATCAAATTAATCTCAGAATTCCAGATGGACATTTATGATTTACATGTACAGACTAGACACAAGCTAGAAACACAACATAGACACAGCTAGAGACCAAGTGATTTTATTTAAAAGGCCATGTATAATTTCCCATTAGTTTATTTGATTTCACTTTAGCAGCCAGTATTATTTCTTCCTACAGAGTGCTAATAATTCCTTTCGTTCTGCCTTTTACAGAAGCTATGCGTTCTTACTGCTATGGCAAGAAATCCTATGAGTAAGAGAGTTGACTATAAAATAAGCTTCATTAGATTTACTATCTGTCTCAAGGTACAGTAATTTGAACACAAAGCTCCCAGATACTGCATCCTGTGAACCCATTCCACTAAATGCTCATCAGTGCACCTTAATATGCCTGAAGTATTTGTAATAGCCTAGATTTGTGTTTCTGAGAATGAACACTTAGAGAAGGCCAATGACTTGTTTCATTATTCATCACTTTTTTCTTCTTATTAACACAATTAACAGCTGTTCCAACCCAAGTGATAAGTGTAGTTTCTAGCTATTCCACTAGACAATGAAATATGATTATTTTCCTCTGACATAGACTCAAAGAGTTTTGTATGCTTATTACAATTTGGTGATAATTTAAGAATTATGTGTAAGTAACCACTTGCTTTCTTGTAAATCAAAGCAGATTGTGTGTAAAAGATTTTTGAGATATAAATTGCACTTTGCATCTTAGTATGAAGTAGTTTTCATATATGCAACCCATTCTTCTTTTTATCTTTTTCTCAGATAATAAAATTATTTTGCTAGTATTTTTAAAGAGAGGTTAATGATCAGTTTCGTTGTTGTTGTTGTTGCATTGTCCTTCCTTCTTCCTTCCTCCCTCCCTCCTTCCCTCCCTTCCTTCCTTCCTTCCTACAGGATATTACAATATCCTGTTACATTCTTTGCCAATTTGCTCTTCGCTCCTCTCTCTCTGTCGCTGGGTTCCTTGGGTTCTGTTCAGTATTTAACTGTGGGTGCTATCCATTTCCCTGCAAATTTCAAGATTCCATTGTTTTTTTCTGCTGAGTAATACTCCATTGTGTAAATGTACCACATTTTCTCTATCCACTGTTCAGCTGAGGGGCATCTAGGTTGCTTCCAGGTTCTGGCTATTACAAATAATGGCAAAACCAGCAGAGACAGCTGATCTGAACAGGGGAGAGTTCTTGGACCCCAGACCGACAGCTGGGAGGCCAGCATGGGACTGATACAGACCCGCTGAATGTGAGAGTCAATGAGGAGGCTACCTATGGGGTCCTGAGCAGTGGATCAGTGTTTATCCCTCGAATACTAACAGACATCGTGTGTCCATGACACAAAGAGGGTTGCTCTCTGTGCCTGGACTCTTAGGGAAGTTCCTGGGCCCTATGCTGAATGAAATGATAGACTCTAGACATCCCCTATGTGGAAGGAATTGGCAATAGGGTGGGAGGATGGTGGGGATCAGGGGAGGTACTGGAGGAGGGGAGGGAGAGGGAACTGGGATTGACATGTAAAACAAGCTATATGAAATTAAAATTAAAATAATAAAAAAACAATATCTTGTTACAACAGCCCTGGTTTGCCTTGAGCTCACGGAGAGCTATTTGCCTCTCAGGTCCTGACATTAAGGGTTTGTACTACCACCTTTGACCCATGATCAGATTGTCTTGATGATATCCAAACGGTTTCAAAATTAGCAATTCAGAAGTTAAAAAGAATGAATTTGTGATATTTGCCCATGTGTTTTCTGTAGCTTATTAACTTCTCCCCAAATTAAAGAAATCAATTTTGCAGAATATGTAATTTACAGTAGGTTTGTACTTTATTTTCCTTTCAAATCCTGATATTTAAACTTATTATCTGATGAGCAAAAGAACGAAAAACAATAGACTTGCAAAACTTATTAGAGTAAGAAATCTTTTACTATTATTATTATAACTGTTATTATTTGTAGGGTAAATACAGCAAATTGGCAGGGCTAAAACCCTGAGCATTTGGGGCTGGGTTCCAGAATAGTGCAGGGACACCATGACCACAAAAACTCTTATAAAGGAGAAACATTTCATTGGGATGGTTTGTATTTTCAGAGGTTTAGTCCATTATAATCATGGTAGGCATGGTAACATGCAGTTAGACATGGTGTTGGGTCTGAGAGTACTTTCATCTTGACTCAGATGCTTCAGGAAGTGGTCTGTCCCACTGGGTGTAGCTTGAACACAGGAGACCTCAAAATCGCCTCTGCAGTGACAAACTTCTTCCAAGAAGACCACACCTACTCTAAATAAGCCACACCTCCCACTAGTGTCACTCCCTTTGGGTGTCATTTTCTTTCAAACTACCACGATCAGTATGATTTGGTGGAACAGGACAAGAATTTTAGGTTATTTTCTCCTGAAATCTCTCCAACAAGCCAAAAATCACCATAACTTTTGCTTTCCTATTGTTTTAGGAGGCATTGCTTTCTTCATTGTGCTATAACTCCAGATTTTATTTTTTGACTTCTACTTTCACATTTAGTGTAAGACCACACCAGAGTACCAGAAAAAGAAAATTGGGGGAAAATCATTAATAGCAATAAGATTCTTTTAGACTTTGTTAATACATTAACAAATTAAATTCTTTTAAATTTAGAGGTTTTGATATCTAATTAATGTTTCTATCTTCTAATACCTTTCAACTAAATGTCCCAGACTTACCAGTCCAGCTCATTCTGGATTAGGACCAGATACTTGCAAATGCGATAAAGTCAGTGATGTTTACTCTACCAGTCTGCCACTAACCTCTTTTTATCATCCTTGCAATGCTATCTGATTTGGATTAAATCCCTCTATAAATAAAGCTTGTGGATGTTTCAGGCAGCATATCACAACAATTACACATCTAAGTGTTTGTCAGTATGCACAAAACAAGCTGCAGAACATGCTATTTGGCAAAATAAAATAAGTCAGGCAGCTGTGTTCAGGTTTCTGTGGTCTACAATTGACTTTTAAATAGGTATAAATGACAGATAACGTGTTTACAAGGATCAGCAGTCTTTACAACAACAACAAAACAAACAAGCAAAAGCAGTCTAAATAAAAAGGTAATGTTTATTGATGAGGACAGACATGCTCACACACAGACAGATGACAGACAGACACACTCATACACAGACACAGACACAGACACAGACACAGACACACACACACACACACACACAAAACCCCTAAAGTTTTAAAAAGCTAAAAAAGAATAAATAAACAAAACAGGAAAAATCCCTGAGAATTGAAACAAAAATTCAAATTATCAGTATAATTGGTTCATGAGATAAGGCATTTATGCCACAAATAAACTTTGTAAGAAATTATATTTTTATTTTCAAGTGATTAGCTGATTTATGGAATACATTTCACTTGAATGTCTTGATTGTTTGGCAGTTTGACACTATTTATTTGTTATTTTCCTGAGTAGTGCATATGTGGAAATTACAGGATAGAGGAGGCATCTTTGTATTGAATCTACCAGGACTATAACAAACTATCCAGTTTTATAACCCTTAATTCAAATCTCAACACAGTACCTATTATACAGTTTCTGTTGCTTTGACATAATTTATTACCCATGTATTCTTTCTTTTCAGAAAAAAAACCAAATGTAATCATGTGATTATTACAGAAACTAAAGCATGAACGCCTAATTTAAAAAAAAAGACATGCTACTCTTCAAAAATATTACTACCTTTTGAACTATTTGCCTTGTCATAAAGTACTGTAAAAATATAGTATATCTGGACAAGATTGATAATAGAAAAAGAAAGCCACATCAATGGTAATCTGTGAAAATCTAAAATTTTCATAGAGGGAGTGGGTATAATGTCATGGCTTTGTATCCTGGCATTTAGCTTTAAGAGGTATAAGTAGACAACTAAACTAGGTATAACTGTGTTGTTTTCCAGCCCCCCACACTCATTTCCTTCTGGACAGAATTAGCATGACCTTTCTGCAGCCATCTTGAGTTTTAAGCAACATTATTTCTCTTGCTCTTTTTCACTTTTAGTACAATACTTTTGTTAGTTAATTCCTCAACAAACTGCATTTCTTATAACTCTGGTCCAGTCTCATTTTTTGGGGGGGGAGGTCTTAAGAAACATTGGTCCATTTCTCACAAGTAGGACAGAATTGTACATGAAGACGTTCACCATAGTACAAAAAGCAACTTTAATAAACCAGATGAGAAGGCAGACATTTTGGTGATGTGATACTATATCAGGTTATTAAGTGGGAGAGAGTGATATCAATGCAAGGAGCCTTGACTCATGGCTGAAAACTCTTCAGCCTGCCCAAATGTTGTAACCCTAGAGCTCCAGAAATCAGAACTCATGTCATCCTTCCTGGGATAATTCTACAAAAAGAGATCTTTTAAAATTTGCCTCCAGGAAAAGCAACAAGGGTGTGTGGGAGTAGGAGAGTTGAATGGTAGAAAAAAACCCAAATCACCAAGCAACTTTCTGTGTGGGAGACAGAAGAAAGAAGTGACTGAGGGAAGGAAACAAGAGGAAGCCGTGCAATGGGAAGTGGTGTTCAATAGGATTCAATGCAACAATTATTTACCCCTTCTGTGCTGTGTGAGTTAATTCTTACATTGCCACCCTAACTTGCAAAGTTCTGGAATTTGGATATGGAGCCTTTGGAACATAAGTATGTTTGGATGAGATAAGACCATGAAGTTGAATCATTTAAAATAAGTTTAATGATTGTATAATAAAATGAGATACTAAGAAAACAGTGTTTTTGTTGTTTAAGTTTCTTTGTTGCTATGAAGAAATACCCCCAACAAAAGCAGCTCAAGGAAAGAGGGGCTTATTTTAGCTCACAGTACGAAGTTAGAGTCTACTGGATTGGGACAGTCAAGATGCTAGGAGCTTGAAGGAGCTTAGCCCCTTATGTCAGCATTCAGAGGAGAATACTGAAGGCATGCATGCCAATCCTCAGCATGCTTAGGGGCCCATCTCCTAGCTGATTCTAGATCAACTCTACCCACCAGTGTTGTGACAGAGAGGGAAAGGGGCCACTTACAACCTAGAAGGAATATTTAACCTGAAGTTCAAGGTTTCAGGTGTGAGATAATAAATTTATGTTTTTAAAACTACCAGTCTATGGTATGTCATTGTAGCAGTTCCAAATTATCAAGGCAGTTAATAGAAGACAGGAAAGATGGCTCCTCAGGTAAAAGGGACTGCTGTACACGCCTGCAACATGAGTTTTACTTCAGAACTCCCATGACAGAATGACAGAATTGACTCCACAAAGTTTTCATTTGACCTCTACCAGACAAACACACACATACACCCAAGCACATATGCATACACACACACACACACACACACACACACACACATAGTAATTTTTATGGTAGAAATAATAGTAGCATTTTAAAGGGAAGTTAATGGCATCATAAATACTAAGTTTTCTAGTGGAAAATAGTGCTTAAACATTGTGGGACATAAATTAAAAGAACTCACTAATGATGGTTAAAATTAAAAGAACTTACTAATGATGGTTACAATGGCTAATAGAAAGCTTTGATATTCTAATATATGAGACTTCACAATCAGTCTTTGTGATTTCAGTGGAGATAGTTTTGCTTAGGAGTTTTTTGAGGAAGTTCATTTTGAGCTTTCTAGAGGGAAGGAAGTTCTGATAAAGCAATTTATAGAATAACTTTCCTTCTTTTAATGATACTATGTCATCGAGTATGAAAATGTGCCTGCTTCTGATCTGAGCACTAAATATATGCAGTGAGCACACAGAACCCATAACGCTCTCCCTTACTGAGTTTACATCTGGATGGAATAGGTAAGTCAATGAACTGAGAATGGTTGTCTACATAGTATAACATTGCATGTCAGCAAGTGAAACAGATAAAGACAAAGAATGACTCAGGGAAACTGAGGATAGCCTGCAAGTCTAAATGTGGTGACCAGAAAATTCATCAAAGCAAGGGTTCCATGTCACAAAGAGGTGAAGGAACTTGAGGGAAAGTGACACAGACATTGGAGAAGAGAGTTCCAGATGAAGGAACAGCAGAGGAAAGGCTCAGGGATGACAGTATCTTTTCATATAGTCACTCATTACTTAACACAGACCTTCTGTGAGAATGCTACCAGCTGTTTGTTGTGTAAACCATAGTACTTACACCAACCTAGGAGACACAGTCTACTTTACTAACTCACAGTTAAACACAGAGTCACACTAACTGTGACTGTATTATATGTATACATATACATTCTATATACACACATATAGGTACACAATAGACATCAATATACACATACAGCCTTCTGTTTTATGGCTGAAACAATATCACATTAAATAAGGCATGTAGATGAAGACATAATACAGAGACATAGTAAACAAAGATGAATGAGACTATTGCCAGCAGGAGACATTGCTTCATTAAAGTAAACTAAGATATATATCTAAGATATATATATACATATATAGATATATGTGTGTGTGTTTGTGTAGTGTATGTATGTTTTTGTAACTTGATATATATATACATACATATATAATGATATATATGTATATATGTACACCAGCATATTTATTCACTACATGTATTAATAGATTATATATTTACTAGAGTACATGGCTTATTGTTTATACTCTAGTAAATATATGAATAGATAACAGCCATTGATGAACATTATTAAGGGTGTTCTGTCTGGCCATGGTTGTTTATGCCATACTATTGCCCATCTGTAAGCCCAGTGGACATGTTACTCCAGCAACAACACTAACATGAATAATGTGTTGTTCTATATCATTAGACAGGTCTTCTTTTCCATTATAGTCTTAATAGACCATCAGAGTATAAGCTGCACAGTTGGCACAAGCATGTTTGGAGTGTTTGGTTGTAAATGAACACAGATCAAGAGTTCAGTATGGCTGGAGCTGAGCAAGGAGGAGAAAGTGAGAGAAAGATAAGTAGGTTTGCATGTGGTGAGATACAAAGTGTCTATAAAATGGGCAATGCTAATGCTTCTGCATTGCAATTTCAAAGTAATGTTAATGAACCAAACCAAGTTGTAATTACAGGATTCAGCTAATTTCTGTACACTTTTGCAAGTAAAATGAGAATTTTTACATTTGCATGTTGACAGTTTTTTAACAGATGGTTTTTGTGTTAACCTGAAACCCAGGATCCAGATGCTTAATTTTAAATAGACAGGAAGGTGTTATCTGAGCAAAACCTTTGAGCTCCAGTCTTTTTGATGAGGCAAGGTAAGCCAGAGTTTACATCTGGGGCCAAACCCATTCTCCTGGAGGGTGAGGGCAGCATTCTCAATCTGTACAGGTTTCTGGATGTGGCTGAGATGTGTTGAAGCAAGAATGTACTTCAGTAAGCAGAGTCAATACTCTGAATAAAATCAATGCTTTACAGTCACTATTAGATGAAGATTTATTTTCAACCTTGGTTATTGATTTAGAAACTTTAATATTTATTCAGGGTATTACACTGTCAAGTGGTTATTCCTGATTAGCATAGCTTTAAAAAATCAGTAAGCATTTTCAACGATTATTTGAATTATTTATTATTATAATAGTTTTAGAATTAAAATGTCAGTGAAAACAAGCTGGGATGCTATTTCAACAGTAAATTTGAAGAACGATGACAGTACAATGGAAACACTTTTGAGAGATATAAACATGATTTTCTTCACAGTTTTCTGTGGAATAGTTTTAAATTGTGATATAATCAGTGGGTCAGAAACAAAACAAAATGTCATGAATATGGGAAAGATGTGTAGGGAAGAAAGGTGGCTAGCGGAGGTGGGAGGAATAAAATAGAGAGCAGAAAGGTGGAAAAACAGGATAGATACATGTTTCAAATTGTCTATGCAATTTTATGAATAAATATGGATTGGCTAAAATAACTGGAAGGATATCTTATGAGAACTATCACCATGGATAATTTAAATTATTAGAGTATATGTTTGTCATGATGTTATATAAAGATAGGAGATCATGAAATAAGTTCTTTTTCTGTTGGTTTTGGGGCCACACATTTGAGATAAACAGTACCAGGTTGAGGAGGAAGACAGACTTCCCATTCTGAAATATGTCTCAAATTCAGTTTTTGTCTTTGACCACACCATTAGACTTATTAAATAATACTCAACTTCAACTTCCTGTTTTTGAATGAATCTTGTTCATTCAATCTGTCACTCACTTCTGCATAGCATTCTAATTACAAAATTTATCTTCAAAATTCTGCAAATGTACATGAGTAATTTTAGAAAAAATTCTAAACTTAGTTAATAAAATCTGGGCCCTTGTAATATGGTATAATCTCATTTTTCCTACTAGTTTCTTCCTAATTAGTTCTCAATCACAACCCCTGTCCTGATGTAGTCTGTCTGTGTCTGGCACCCTGTACCTTTAATCTTGCCACATGTCAGAACAGATAGTTTTTCTATATTCAAGACATGATATATAATTTATAGGGCTAAGTAAAATATTAGAAATATAAGGGCCATTGTTTGAAGATTATTTCAAGTCAGTAATGGGAATCAAACTCAGAGTAAGGGTATTCCTGAAGCAGTGCTCTGTCAACTATATATATATATATATATATATATATATATATATATATATAACTATGTATGTTGCAGAAATGTGACATCATCCTATTTTGTTGCTCTTTTGAACTAAAATTTAGTGTTCCAAGATACATACTGAATGCTTGTTTGTATAGACAAATTTTTATAAGTCCTCTAAGTTAACACAACTGATATTTCCCAATTATCAACAGTGCTGTAACCTATGATCTTATTTTTCTGTACTTGGTATCCATGGGAATGTTAAAATTTCAAAGTGACTGAAGTTCCTTCATCCTTCATCTCTTCTTTCTTTCTAACATAATGCATGATGCACCGTGATGAGACAAATTCTGTAGAGTAGAAGATGGGAATGGTCATCCACCTTTTCTCAGAGACCTCCAGAAAAGCTTGATTCTGTTTAAGCTTTTCATTGCTGTCATTATAAGGAGGCTATACTTTGAAAAAGTAGTGTGTATGCTTAATTTTTTCTTGTCATTCTCATAGATAAGAATAGTCCAAATGAAAGTATTTTATGTATGATGAGAGTTTAGATGTATGGTAACAACCTTGGTCAGGTGCTTGGTCTTTGTTTCACTTTACTGTACTGAAGAAAATATATCCAAAACTCTGCATTCTTGTGACTAAGGACTTTATGTAATCATTCCTATTTTCTTCAAAAAATAAACATCTGAATTATATAGGTGACAACATTGGATCTCTAAGGGATTCCAAATAGTGTTATATAGGGTTAGAGTATAATGAGAATGGGCAGACGATTACTGCCTTAAAAAGCATGGTGGAAACAGGAGTGAATTCCGCAGGAACAATCCATTATGTAGAGATGACTGGGGGAGCTGGAATAAACCATGTTCCTATTCACAAAGTGACCTTGAAAGTTCATTACTTGACCTCCTTATATACATCAATAAATCTTGCTATATTTGGAGAGAGCTCTGGGAAATGAGGCATTACCAGAATGCCGGCAATGTTTACAAGATGTGCAACAGTAAAACGGATGCTTTCATTGTGCAACGTCTGTGTTGTGCCTTGGTGTAATTAGGTTCAGTGTGATTTCATTTTCAATTAGTGCTATCAACTTAATTCACTTTTCTTCCAGTTACTAACAAGGCAAGTTTGAAAATATTTCAGACTTATTAACAGTGTTCTCTTGTTCATTTTTAGTCTTTAAGGTATCATTTTATTTCTCCTAGTTACCCAATGAGAACAAAATTCTTCCTTTCCTGGAGGAAAGCATCCGATTTCTAGAAGGCCATCTTTTACTAAGGGCTTAACATTCATTAGGGAAAGAGAAAAAGACAAGTGAAGGCATGTGGATTAAAGTGTTTGGTCTGGACTCTGAAGTTCCCAGGAACAGTACGGTGACGCGTTTCAGGAACACAAAAGTTTAGGTTACTTAGGACAACTAGAAAAGGATAGGGATGACTTTGATTAGAGGGAAAATATCTAGGTGAGTGTTAAGCCGTATTCTTTACTTTTTCATGGCTATGGCAAAATATTTGACAGAGGCAAGACAAGATTTATTTCAGCTTATTATTTGATAGAATAGTCTGTCCTTGTTGGGGAGGCATGCTAGAACTCAAGGCAATGGGAATATATGGCAGGGACTTCTCTCCATGAACCAGGATGCAAAGTGTTCAGTCTGGAAGCAGGAATGAGCTATTATGTCAAAGTCTTTTTTTAGTGACTGACTTCTTCCAGTTAGCACCTGACTCAAAAAACATGATGAAATCCACAAAAATAGCTGACCGGATAAGGGGGAGCTCTTGAATCCCAGACTGATGGCTGAGAGGCCAACAGGGGACTGATCCAGACTCCATGAATGTAGTGTCAGTGAGGAGGCCACAGAAATCACTGGGGCATTGGGTAGTAGATCAATGTTTACCATGGTGTATGAATGATCTTTGGGAGCCCATTCCAAATAGAGAGATGCTCTCTCAGCCTGGACACATGGGGAAGGGCTTAGGTCCTGCCCTGGATGAAATGACAGACTTTGGAGATACCCCCAAGGAGGGCCTCACCCTCCCTGGGGAATGACGAAGGAATAGAGTGGGGGACTGGGAGGGCTGGTGGAGGGACAAGGGAGGAGGGGTGGGAGAAGGAGCGGGGATTGACATGTGAAGCGTTCATGTTTCTAATTTAAATAAAAATATATATTGAGGGAAAAATTATAACAATAAGCTCTCCAGAGAAGATGCTTAGAATGATTTATTTTACCTTTATTTGTGTGCATGTGTGTTTGTGAGGGTGATATGTACACTTATGTACACGCTGGTAGATGTATCAGATGGGTAGTAGGAGGAGTGAAAGGCAATTGTGAACTGCTTGATATGGATGCTGAAACTAACTTCAGTCCTATGCAAGAGCATGATGTACCCCTAAACACTTAGGGGTCTGTGCCTGGAAACACAATTTTTAAAAACACATTCTGTTAGTAATATATGAGAAACAGTTCCGTAAATCATAATTTGAAAGGAAATAATTTAACAATAACTCTATCATGTATTGCCTCACTTTGGCTTGTAGGGAATGGATGACAGAGTACTTTTGAAGGGTGGGGTGGCAACAGGGAGAAAAAAAATTTAAATCTGGTCTCCATATTTCAATTAACCGAATGACATAGCTAGACAAAATAATAAGCAAATGGTCTTTGCTAGCAGAAATGCCATCAAGAATGTCCTTAATGAATGTATCTAATTGTCTATGATTGCTTAGGGCAAACATGTCTGGAAGCTGTGGATTAACGGGGGCAGGGATTTCCAGTTAGTGTATCAAGCAGGGACACTTACAACCCAAATATTTCCCCTCTGTGGAAGTTAAGTGACGACATTTCTAAGGTAGAAACTTCCCTCTTAACCTGGGCTACTACAAGCTTGGTGTTAGAGTGAGGAGCTCTGCTAGAGGCCTAAGAATTTTGCTGTTTTATTTGCATCCAGCAATCATTTGCATTCTTGGAAATGTATGTTGTGACAGATAAGTTCTCAAATTCTTGGGAGTCTATCCTATATTATGAGCCCTTGCATTTTAGATAAATAAAAGTCCTCTAACAATGTAAACCTTTCAGTTAATTACAATGCTAGAGTTGGAGGAAACTCTGATAGCATAGAGCAATCTGTCATTAGTTCTTTCCAAGAGCACCCTTTAGTACTTCTCTCTTCATCTGTGTGCAGCAGCATATAAAGCGGTGAAGTCAGTAGAGACTGTCCTTTAAAATGTGCCAGCCACTGAGGAAAACCACTGTGTGTGGCAGTAGGAGAGTGGTATGGCAGGGATGGAGGGAGGAGTGCTAGGATTTAAGAGAAAGAAGAGTGTTGTAGCTGACCAGTGCAGACCGTATCCAGTTCTCTGGTATCTTTAGAGAACTTGATTGTTGGGGCTGATACACTCCCCATCTACCACTGCAGCTACCACAGATGGACACCTGCAGAAAACAAAATTGAGCTCTCAGAGAGCCAAAGCTGAAAGGAAAAAATCCATTATCTTAAAAGTCCAGTATGAAAGCAATGTATCCACACTTACTCAGAAAGCGAAGTTTGAGTCTGGGTAGAATTCTTGTTCAAAAGCTAGGAAAGAAAAAATAAAGAAGAGAAAAATCTATATTCAATAGAAAAGTATTTCATGACTTAAATAAACTACGTGTAATTCAGAAATTAAAAAATTCTTCAAAACATTATTCACTGGATTAATAGTTAACTCTTTGTTCTAAGTAAAATGCAACAGGATATGACCTGTGGAGACTAGAAAATGAGTATTAAGCATATAATAGATATGTGTAATGTCTACGTAGAACGCAAATGAAATCTATAGAACTGACAGAATCTTAGAGATAAGATTTCTACAGACTCAGAATTTAAATAACTTATTTCATAAAGACACTAAAATTGCAATTAAATAACTGGAACAAAGTGCAAGGTTGAAAAAACCCTCATGCATATCAGTGAAAGGGATGGAGAAGACAGTAATTTGAAAGACTAAGACATGTACCTTATATACACATGCAACATGGATATTATGGGATGAAAAAGATCCTTCCAGGAAGGGAAGAAAAACAATCTGTCCTTATAGCAAAAGAAATTCCCTATCTCCAGTAAAAGAATCAATAGAATAGGATTACACAATCCCAGAATTATAGCCATTCAATATCTATGTCTCACAGGTATAATATAGATGAAATACCTCTACTTTCCAATTAGCACTGATCAATCTTGTCTGAAACAATGGCACATTCTTTTGTTCTAGAATGGCAAGTATTAACCTTGTAGCTGAATTTTAATAGCAAAATTAAGGATACCATGTAGAAAATGAAATAACATTGTTACTTTGGCTGTGTTAATAGATGCATACAGTGACTTTGATCAATTGTATTTAATCAGTGGACAAAAGACATTAAATAGTAAGACTACTCTTTCTGTTATTTGCAGCACTTGGGGGTGCTAACAGTTCTTTGATGTAGAAACATGGGTTATCTTTTCTCTGGCAGAGGAAGGATCGTGGTGTGTTGTCTAATCCTTTCCTCTGTGTCTGTACAATTACTCACCTCCGAAAGGTCTTTTCATTCACTATCTATTGAAGTAATAGGGCATCAATGGTGGATTGAAAGTCACCTAGAATACTTAGCGTGTATTCTAATGAACCAATATTTGGGGACTGATCATTAAATTCAGGTTATTTCATAAATTCAAGGAATTGCTACGCACTGACACACATGTTGGCCCTCAAAGGCAGTAGGCAGGTAGAATTATCTTCTTTTTATAATAAGCATAAGAAACAACTGCATTTGCATTTCTCATTAGCATTAAATCTCTCTCAATTGCATTCGTGTGAAAGTTGTTAAAGAGAGGTGCTGTGGGATTTGTATTAATTTGGATTAATAGTGAATGGCTGATAGGGGGACATCACTTTAGTGATGCAGATTTGGGGTCTTAGTTGATAGTATTATAAATTGCGTTTCTTCAGGCAACATGGAGATAATTAGATGCTCTTTAAATTTACTTTAGCCCAGTACATGATCCAAATGATTCCTTTAGTATGAGATAGTTCATTCTGAGAAATATATGAGACAAGATGCTCTCTCTCTCTCTCTTTCTCTGTCTGTCTTTTATCTTTATATGATGGTAATTGAGCCAAAGGCCTCATACATTTAACATACACAGACATTTAAATTTAGCAATTATAGTATTGTTTGATGACAATTGATTTAAGGAAGTGAATAGCCTAGGATAATACTTCTTGTCTGGATTACTACTGTCAGCCAGCACGTGTATTTCCAGGGCATACCTGAGCATTGGCGAATATAGATTACCACAACCTGTTTTTGCATTCACTCTTTCCATATTCCTTTTTAAAAACTCCCCCATGTGATATTTCAGTCTTTTCTCAGTGGTATTAATATTGCTCACTAACAGTTGAATTGTGATTAATGTAGTTTCTCTCCCTCTCTCCTCTAACCCCTTTCTGTGGTGTGTGTGTGTGTGTGTGTATGCGTGTGCGCACACGCGTGTGCATGTAGCATGCATGTGTACTGTCGATGATCAAAGCTGGCCTCAAAAGTTAATATTACAGCTTATTGTTGAGCTACTCTCTTAGTTAAATGTGTATAAAATTCAGTTACATGTTATTTGCTTTTGGATTATCTTCACACACATTATGAAGGAAAAATTAGATAAAAGAAAAAGATAGAGGAAATATTTAAAGAGTACTGTGGTGTGACAACTGAGGACTGTTAGAAAAATAAGGACCAAACAACCAATATGTGTTTACAGAGAAACAAGGTTAAGGTTAGTTATGAGAAATACTATTTAAAGTGAAAGACAATTGTGAATAAGAAAAAAACCTATAGGTAACTTGGGATGGTGAGAGAAAGAAAACAGCAGGTTGCATAGTCAGAATTGAAGGTTCTTAAAAGAAGCATCAAGAGAATTTAAATCATCAATGTGTGTAATTTTTTTGTTCTAGGCATAAAAATGAGATTCAGTCAGTAATACAAGGCACAAGGGGAGCCAGGCAATTGTAGTCAAATAAATTTTATTAAGTTACAATTAAATCTCCTATATAAATCTTGGTTCTTGGTCACATACTTGGTGAAATAATTCCTTGTGCAGTGGTAAAAATAAGACAGAATTATTGTAAAGCATAAACAAAAACAAAAGCAAAAAAACAAGCATCTAATAAACAAAAAACCTTAACAGACATTGGAGTTAACAATGGCTGCAGGGATGCATTTAGCTATCCTTGTTCAGTTAATTCGGCTTCTGACGTTTCCTCAACTTGCTTAAGGAAAAGACATACAGCTTCAGTCAATAGCCCTACTCTTCAAGTAACAGCCACAGAAATATGGAGTTCAGAAGATATAGCCTTCTGGGACTTTGGTAACCTCAGCCATGTCATCTAAAGGTCAGGTGATGCTATCCGGATCTAGCACTTGAGTCTTAGGCTGAAATCTCCTATAATGCAACATGTCATGCTATTTCACCCTCTGTATCATACGATAACTCTCAGTTTTCATATTAGATACAGAAGCACATAAAAGTTATCAGTTAAACAATATTTTCCATCATGTGCAAAATTGCCAGTGCAGGAGCCTTCTGGGGTACCGAGTCATGCAGGGCTATCACTAAATTCAAGCACTTAATTAATCATTTCTGGAGATATAAAGAAACTTAGATGGGAATCGATACAAAAGACATATAAAATAACTAAAAAGCCAGACAAATGTGGTAAAAATAATGTCTTAGATTTTATTAGTTTTCAGAAATCATAAAGGAAGCCATTATTGAGAAGCAGATTAAAAGCCAGGAAGCCAGATAGACCAGACCTTGGAGCTCTATTTTCTTGTTGGTTAGGGCACCTGTTTTGAAATTGTTAGCTTCCCTCTGGATTTTCTTTTCTATGTTTTCACTTAATGATCTAGTCTACTTCAATGTAAGTAAGCAAGAATGAAGTTTCTACTGTTTTATTTCAAATTTCCTTTTACTCTTACAATGAGTAGAAGTAGATGGACATCACAAAGAAAACAGAGCTACTTACTGATTCCTTATTAAATAGTTTACATTGGGCAATCATCCTTCCCAGTACAACTAACTTTAGTATAATTACTAGTTTAAACGTAACAGTACAAAGGCCCAGAGAAAACAAGAGACTGCACAAGGTCATTGCTTTGCAAGTTAGAGACATGTAACTAGAACCAGTCAAGCTTAACTTTTTAATCTGCTTCTTGCTCTAGGAACTGTATTCTATGTTCATGGGGTCAGAAGCTGCAGTATTGTCATTTTTTTACACAAATATGCTTTCCAAATAAGTTATAGGAATACCAGGCAAAGTTTCACATAGCACAGACACAAGGATTGTCTTATTTTGCCATGATGGAAACGGAGCCAATGCCAACGGATGTGTAGCTCACAATGCTGTCATTCCTGAAGCCTGTTGGTGCTAGGCCAACTATGTGTCAGGGTAGCCCAACTTTCAAATCTGGGAATTTAAGTGCTACATTCTGAAAACATGCATGTGCTTGATACAAGGGAAACACAGAGGCATCTTGCTCTTGAAACAGATGCAGTGCAAATTGCAAACACTTTGTACCAGAGATGAATTATGAATCAGTTTTCTACGTAAATAAATACTTTCATGTTAAGCATGGCAAAAATGGAGAAATACAATGTTCACTTAGCAAAGATGGTGAAGAAGCGTGAGACATAAAGCATCTGCTAATCTGTCAAATGAAATGAAAGATACATTATCTAAAAGATAATCAGCATTACAAGATGAGGTGGAAATCTTGAAAATAAGAAGAGCCTAGAAATGCAAGCATGTTCTGTGACTGCAGCTCATCATTAAAGACCTCTAGATACTTAGACACATTTCAAAGCGTATTTTTACTCTATGTTATCAAGTTTGATGTATCCTATCCATTGTGTGCAAGTAATAGACATTTCTTTATAAACACTATTTCAAAATAGAAAGCTATTTATCTCATCGAATTCTTATATTGTCATTAATTCTCCTGACAAAGATGACTTGATGAAACTTAGATTAAGTATCAACATGATTTTAGTTTGCTTCTTAAATAATATTTATAATAAATTTTAGTTTTTGGAATGAAAAAGGAATATAAAAATTAGGCAGTTTGATTATCAGCTGTGTTTGGAAGTTTCTTACTATATCTAACATAAGAATGTAAAATTATTTATTTGAATATGTTCTCAGTGGAAAGGTGAGGTTCTCAGATTTCTCTCTTTTGAAAATGAAACATTTAAAATTTGAAAATATATTAGATACCAACAATGAAAGCCAGAAAATATTAGTTTAAAATATAAATATGTGTGTGTTGTATAAAATACTTTAGGACTATTTAAAAGTTAATTAGTGTTCATGGATGCATAGGGTCTATTCATGACAATTCTTTTGGGGCAACAAGATGGCTGTTGTATTGATCCATTGTTTCAATATTCAAAATGGGTGGGAGATATCTCCCTTTCAACTTTTATTAGTCCACCTAGAAGCTGGGAACTTCATAGCATAAGCAAAGGAATGAATCTCCTAGGACCAAGAGCCCCCGTGTCATTTCTCTACGACTTTATTTTTCTAATTGAATTATAAAGCCTTAGCCCAGGAAATTATGAATCTCCTTGTGAAATCATGTCAGCACTACTCTTTTTATTAATGTCATGATTAATTTTAACAACTCATAAAATATTTTATTAGCGTTTGTGCTTATTGTCTCACTTTCCAGTTTATTTGGCTCTGTGTCCAAAGAACTTTCTATACTATCAAGCTACTCTAACAGAAAGTGCATTTTCTTTGAAAAGTTCATTCTTTTCCTATGTTCTTGCACCTAAGCATCTCTACATTCTTTAAAACTGTTGGGCCAAGTGTTTTTCATTGCAATCTACCTTTCCATAAAAATTTTAAAAGTCACAAAATGTATTTGGGGTGTGCATGTGTGTGTGTGTGTGTGTGTGTGTGTGTGTGAGTATGCATATGAGACAGACACAGAGAGAGACAGACAGACACAGAAAGAGTGACAGAGAGGGAGAGAGATTTTCTAAGTAATGAAGTGAATGTGGGATGGTTACATTATAAGCAATATCCTTCTAAATAATTTAATTTCCCATTATGTCACTCAAAAGCTCTTCCCTGGTAATGTCTGTGTCTTGTAATGTGTAATTTTCCAAATGGAAAGTGTGTGATATTAGGTTACTTTTACAAACAAGTATTTTTCATTTAGAAAGCATATGTGAAACTTTATAAGTAATCAGACACAAACTACTAAAAAGCTCTCAGATTTGGGCCTTCTGTGCTATCCCAATTAAGGTGGATTTTTCTTCACTCTGGGAATTGCACTGTATAACTGATTACCAAGCACATCATGCAAACGGCTCATAGAAACTGCAAACAGCCCATTATGGAGAATGCACCTTATTAACAAAGGTCATTTTAGAATCTCACCCTGGTAACTAATCGTGTCAAATGTACAGTACATCAATAGGTGCGTAAACTAGGAAGCAGCGATTTCCAATTAAGTGAATCAGTTTGACCTTCTGAACTATAAATAAACTGCAGCAACAGCTCCTGATTAGGCTTAAAGATTCTGACTTCCCTTGCAAACAAATGTCCCAGAATTAAAGCATACTTAGAAAGTTAATCCTGTAAAGAGTCAATGAACAGATTTAGTTTCAGCATTAATGCCTTGGACCCGAGTTTCCTGGAATTTTGCAGTGAAGGCAGAATGGGAATGCACTACTTTGAATAGATAAACAAGCTCTGAATTAGTTTTCATCCTCCCCAAGGATAACTAATTTAATAAGAGCAAACCCACTTTCAAAAAGAACTAAAATATTTGCTCCTCTGAATAATTACAGGTCTTGGTTGGTTTACCACCCCTTTATGAATACACACAATTAACTATACTCAGTGAAAGCTCATACCACTTGTTTAGAATGGATTTTGACTCCTGTTAGCTTTTGTTTGATGTCTATCCTAGAATTTTTACAAACCCCATTCACTCACTTTAGGTCTAAAATTAAAATCCATCTAGTTCTTTAATCCAACAACCTCAAACCCCATATGCATAACTGATATTACTAATGCACCTTCAAGGAAGCATACAGCTGAGTGGTTTTCTAGTCTTCATAATGGCATTCTATAGGTTCTCATGTACAGGGTTATGTACCTGAACAAAATAAAACATTTTGTAGCTCTAAAATATACTGGAGTCTAGAAGCTTATAGCAACAAAAGTCCAGGAATTGTTTTATCAGCCCAGGCAGAAGTGACTAATTTTCAGCAGTATCCATGGCTACTCTTTTCAGAGCATACAGGGATGAGATGAATAGTAAACCTAAATGATCAACAGCTAGAGTACATTCCCACTCAGAGGAAACACATTTAATAATTAGGGGAAGAAGAACCCTACAAGGAAATCATTTTAGAAACTTTGTATGAAAATTTCAGTTTCTCAAAATATCTTTGAATACATTTGCAGACATGGTTTGTATGGAAATGCTGGCCATGGACATGATTGGGGCTATTGTGGATTTGGTTCCTTCAAATGTACATAGAATACTGTAAATCACACACTGTGATTAAAAATATCTCATATGAAGTCTTATGTGACCTCATGTGGTTTTCAGCAGTCCATCAATGCTAAGGCAGTGGAGGTGGAGGTAGTTTTCTCCTTGATCCATGATGACAGAGGCATGTATAGTTTACCTGGAGAACAAGTTTGGTGAATTTGAGACAATAAAATAGTGAATTTTCAGGATGATTAAATGCTCTACATTATATTAATTTTATTTATTTTTCTTTTTTGTTTAAATTATAAACATGCATGCTTCAAATGTCAATCCCAGCTCCTTACCCTTCTCCCTCCCAGTTCCACTGCCAGGCCTCCACCCCCAGGCCAATCCACACATCTCTCCCCAGGGAGGGTGAGGCCCTCCTTGGGGGGATCTCCAGAGTCTGTCATTTCACCCAGGGCAGGACCTAGGCCTTTCCCCATGTGTCCAGGCTGAGAGAGCATCCCTCCTTGGGGAATGGGCTCCTAAAATTCATTTGTACACCATGGTGAACACTTATCTATTACCCAAGGCCACAGAGATTTCTGAGGCCTCCTTACTGACACTATATTCATGGAGTTTGGATCAGTCCCCTGTCCGCCTCTTAGCCATCAGTCTGAGGTTCAAGAGCTCCCTCTTGTCCAGTTAGCTGCAAACTTGTATAACCACTTTGGAAATTAGTATGGAGATTCCTCAGTAAAATAGGAACCAGTCTACCACACGACCCAGCAATTCCACTCTTAGGCATATACCCAAAAGATGCCTATTCATACAACAAAGATGTCTGTTCCACTATGTTCATAGCAGCAATATTTGTAATAGATCTTGGAAGCAACATAGATGCCCCACAACTGAAGAGTGGATAGAGAAAATGTGGTACATTTATACGACGGAGTACTACTCAGCAGAAAAAACAATGAAACCTTGAAATTTACAGGCAAATGGACAGCACTAGAAGAAACCACCCTGAGTAAGATAACCATGACCAAAAAGACAAACATGGTATGTACTCACTCATATGTGGATTTTAGACATGGATCAGGGGAGTGTCAGCCTACAATCGCAGGGCCAGTGAGTCTTGGAAACAGGGAGTTTCCCAAGAGATATGCATTATACCCCAGAGAAGTGGAAAGAGGCAAGATCTCCTGAGCAGATTGGAAACATGAGGGGAGAGGAGAGGGAACCAGAAAAAAGATAGGGGGATAAGAGGAGGGTAGAAGAAGACATGGGGGAGCAGGAAGGTTGAGTTGGGGAAAGAATAGAGGAGACGAGGATGAGAGATACCATAATAGTTGGAGTCATTACAGGCTTGAGGAAAGAGCTGACACCAGTGAAATTTCCAGAGATCCACAAGGATAACACCAAATGGAAAACTAAGTAATAATGGACAGACTACATTAGTAGCCCCTACCTAATGATAAGGTTGATGACTTCCTTATGTGACATCCTAGAACCTTCACCATTGACTGATGGAAGCAGAGACAGATACTTACAGCTAAACACTGAACTGACCCGCAGGAACCCAGTGACAGAGATGGAGGAGTGATGAACAAAGGGGTTAAGATCGTGCTAGTAATTTTAAAACTGAATGTTTGACTCTATCAGTGTTGTCAAAATTAAATATATACCATTTTGGACAAAAATATGGCATCTGTGCATATAAGAGTGAAAATTATGTGACATTCCTAATTCACAGAATCTTGAAGTGAAATTATGCTACAGGAATCACCTTTGGTCCACCCCTTTTTGTCTTTTTCTGTGCTTCTGGAGCCATTCCATTCTCTATTATCATAAAATTTCCCAGAGCAAATAATGGCTAGATCTACACAGACTCACTTGCAAGGTAGTATGTCATACTTTCCAGAAGAATTTGTATTAGTTAATGGTAAAAAGGGGATTTAATTCAAGTGACTGAGTACCTTTTAATCATGTGCTAACTTAATCCATGGATTATATCTACTCAGAAGATTTTCCCGGATGCCATTCTCCTTCTCTAACACATAAAGGCAGGAGAAAGCACTGAATCAATACAAGCTTTGTGAAGGTTTGTTTCTTTTGTTTGCCATATGTACAGATTTCCATCAGCCCCTTAAATGATGCCAGATGCCTAGTAAGCACTCAATATGTACTAAGTGCATCCTCCTTTCTCTCACTACTATAATCTGTATGTATAAAAACAATAGGACTATAGACATCTGGTTATGAAACATTATAGTTATCCCTTGATATCTGCAGGGGAATGATTCCAGGATTGATCCCACAGGATATAAAAATCCAAGGAAGATGAAATACCTTATACAAACACATGAACTTTGCCCAAAATACAATCTGTTTTAAATGATCATGAGATTACCTATAACACTTAACACACTGGAATCACCATGTAAATAGTATACTGTATTGTTTGGGGCATAATGATATCAAATAATTCTGTATATGTGCAATATAGATACATGTTGCTTAAAATGTGGTTGATTTGATCTTCAACTATAGAAGAACCCACAGATATGGACTATAGATTCTAGGGAGACGGGCTTAAAGTGGAAATGGGTGACAAAATTATGAGTTAATGTGGTGGAGATTGCCAAGAATTTACCAAAACAATTTCCTCTTCCTCCTGAGCATAGCAAACAGACTACACTTCCTAATTTCCTTTGCCCTAAGGGGTGGCCCTGTGTGTAAGTCTGAGGCACTCAAATGTATATTGAAGTGGCAGGAACTATTCTCAGAACTTACCAGAACCTTCCACATGCTCCTCTTTAACACATTCTCTGCTCCTGTTTGCACACTGGAAGATCTGTCAGAACATTTGAAACTCTAGAAAAGATGTCAGGAGTTTCAATACTGATCCATAATATAGAAGTGTCCTAGCAGAGCTGGAATTGCAATTTCGATATAACTTAGGTGTTATTGCATCAGGGACAAGTAATAGCAGTAGGGCAATAGAAATCAGGATAAAGAAATAGATATACAATTGTAAACACTAATACAAAGAATAAGCACTTTCATAAGGCAGTTAGCATTTGGTTCCATAGTAGTTAGATTGTTAATGACCATACTAGACCATAAAAATAGTCTAGTAATAAAAAAGACTATCACTGTGTCAACAAACAGATCCATGTAAAGTGAATATAGAAATATTGAACTGACATATGTGTTAAAACATCAAAAATCCTAATGTCCATGCTTCTCAATAAATGTAAAACTGACTTAGACATCACCACATAAGAATCACTCTGTTTTTGTTTTTTCCTTAATTCTTGAGATTTCAGCAATATGGGTTAAAAAGCTTCAGGGCTCCTGATGATGCTGAATGGATCCAGATCCTTGGGTACCAGGCTAGTGTATTTGAATCACAGAAAGTTTTGGTGAGATGGACACTGTATCTACATATTTTGGATTCTATTCAGTAAGTGACTATACTTGAATCAGGACATGAAATAAAAGAGCTTGTCCTGTCAGGACTAATCAAGGACACAGACAACTTCTGAGTTTAATGTTAACTTGTCATAGTTGGAAGAATTAACATTGTCACAGATTTTTTTTCTCAGAGTTTTAGGGTTCTCTAAGGTTTGGGAGAGAGAAGAGCAAGTTTCCTAGAACACAGGAAGAAAGCATTTCAGCTAACCCTGTCTCAGAGCAAATGTCCACTAAAGAACAGTAATTAGTCTGGAGGACATAAAACACTTTCCTTGTCCTAGCTCTAGTATGCAGGACTAAAACTTACACTCTAACCAGGGGAAACAAAAAAAAACTCCAATCTTTTTGATATGTGAATCACTTTAGAATTCCCACTTGTGGCTGCACATTTAATGTTATCTTAGAAAATGTGCTAACAAACTTGAACATATTGTGGCTTTTTATTACAAGGAAGAATTTTTAAAAATGAAATCTGCTGTTTCTTACTCAGAACATAATGTGAAAGCAAAACAGTGCAGAGGAAATGGCAGCAGAATTATGCAGTTTGGGAAGACTGTCTTAATTTATCGTCTATGAGAAACACTTTCTTCTTCCACTGTGACATAACTATTCTTATATTCTAACACATTTCTACATAGAATTTTCATATTTTTAGAAGATCTTCTATCCTGAAACTGATCTCTGGGGAGTAAGGCTTGGAAGGCTCATTAACAATGTGTGAAGACTTCTGACACTGCCTCCCAAAATGTAACACATTATTAGGAATAATATTGAGGCAAAGCAATACAATTCTAAGGAAATTTTGGAACTCCTGGGAGAATCAGTGAATTGGAAATTAACTCATTATTCAGATATGTGAATCTGATAAAAGTGGGCTTCCTACAGGATGTTGGTAATATCTACTCTTATGAGTTCTAAATTCATAAAACTTCATAACTTTGGAAATGAGGGAATTTAAATACACTACTGGAAGGCTGTTCGTTGAGCTGCTAGATGACTACATATAATAGATACACTCCTGAATTTCCCTGAGACCTGTTGCTATATAGTAAAACAAATAGTCCAAATCAATCTTGTGACTTTAAGAAACCTAACCCAAGAAGCACTAGGGTTTTGTGTATGGAAATTCTGTGGATGTATAGCTTAGTAATATAATCTAACTTGAATGCAAACTTGCCAAAGGCATTAATGTAATCCCTGTGAAACTCATGTCTCCAGTAATTTTAAGAAAGGAAAAGAATTTAAATGGATCTGATTTTTTCTCCTTAATTTAGGAAGTAAGAAATTATGTAAAATGCACAGGGAGTGGCCAGTTTTAAAATTAATCAATTAATAACTTTTCTGAGCCTAATCACAATTTTCCCTCCCTACTTCCTCTCCTCCTAGTCCCTCCCCCAAATCTCCCCTCTTTCTGACCCCATCCATGCCTAGCCCTTTCTTTTCAGGCAAGGGCAAACCTCCCATGTATATGAGGCACTCATTATGTATATTAAGTTGAAGTAAGGTGACTATGAACATTATTTCTTCTAAGCCTTGGTTGTTCTCAGATATGATGAAATCAATAAAGAAATAAAGCACTACTAGCAACACTTGAGGTGATTTCTGTTGGTGGGGATTGTGGGGAGGGATAGTGCAAGCACACTTAACCAAGGAAGCTTGTTATGTCTATCTGCTACTGTATAGCTTAGACTTAACAAGCTATACAGTAGCAGATACAGTATTCATGCTGTGCAGTATTTCAGGGATATATTGGAATCAATCCGGGTGGGATTCAATGGAAGAGTAATAATAGAGGGAGGGATTACAGCTCTAGTTGTGATTTAAATAGGTAGTTCTAATAACGATGCTTGTAATAACAGGTATGGCAGTTGGGTAAGACTTTTTAGTAAGAAGGGAGAAGGAAGCAACTTTGACAACTGTATAAAAATACCTAGTCCATTTAATTTTGCTCCTGTGTGTTGAAGGCTGACCATTTGGGGATTGGGCAATGTTTCAGGTAGCTTGTTCCTGAAGAAAACTGACTATCTTGCTGTTGGCAGCCACTGATTGCTGTAGAGAGAAGCCTTTTCTGTCCCAGCTGCTTTGGATCTTACCCACCAGTCGCCTGGGCTCTACCGCGTTGTAGTCGCCCAATAACACACAAGACACTGTATTAATTATGAAGCTGTTGGCTTTGCTTGTTTCTTACGGGCTAGCTCTGACTTAAGTATTTATCCCATAATTGTTAAACTAAGTATTTCTCTTACCGGAGAAAAGTTCTGGACATCTTTCTTCTCTGGTGGGCTACATCTTGATTCTCTGTGTTTCTCCTATCCAGAGTCCTCCTGGACTCCTAGTCCCACCTCTCTTGCTTCCCTATTAGCCAACAGTGCTTTATTGACATATACACAGGACTTCCCTCATCAGATTGTAGATTTCTTTTTGTTGCAAAATTACTAAACAATTCTATTTGAATTATGAAGGACAATATATTTTGATAATCAAGCTTATTGATTAGGAAAATTTTAATTATATGCATCTGTATAGAATTTTATTTTTATTATTTTGAAATTAAATATAAGAATTACTTGTTGTGAATTTGACAATTATATTAATGTGCAATGTCACTTACATCATCTATAATTAAATTAATAAGACCAACACTGTATTTCTTTCACAATATAATAGTCACACTATAATGGGTATGAATCTTACTATTAAATGAATCTCTATGAAATAAATAATAGTTACTAATTACCAATAATCACAGGGTAGGTATACATAATTTATTTTAGTTTTCAAAATTAATTGAAAGCTAATTACTATGGTAAATTATTTGGTAAGACTTTGGGATCACCATATTATAGTTATTTTATCAATATAGAAATAATTTATTCTTAAATTTGATGGATTTACCAGGCCTTATTCTTTGAAATTCTGACATATAAAATAGCATCTAAGATAATATATATTATTTTCACCAAATTTCAGGGTAGGAATATGACTTTAGATAGTAAAATGGAAAACCTCAAGAGAAGTATATAGAAAATCACAAGAGAAGCATATGATAAACTTTCTTCTATTCTTTGAATAAATTTTGAAGAAATATATGGAGTACTGCAAAATGGAGAGCCCATGGCTAATATTTTAAGTAGAATATGAGACTGATATCATAAAGAAGGGTATGACTTTAACATTTATGTCTATATCAGACATAAATGATACATTTCAAAAACAGATAATATGCATGAAGAATTTATTACTCAAGACTATTTTCAGAAGGTCTAGGTATTTCATACTTCTACTTAAATATTAAGTGAGAAAATGTTAACAATATAGAGGAGACTTTATAAATATTAATAAATTATTCCAAATCATTAGGAATATAATAGTTTCCAACAGCTATAAAACAAAATACATAATGTTTTTTGATATAGCAAATATGAGGGGACAAAACATGGTCACCTGAAAAATGAGAATGGAAAAATAGGGCATCATTTTTAAATAATCTTGGCAACATGATGAATGTGAAAAATCATGTTAAGTATCCAACATCAAAATCTGAGAAGTTAGAGAGGCATTCCAAAGAGTGGGAATGAGAATACCGGCCAAGTAGATTGTATGTACTGTTTATCTTTTGCCAAGGAAATGACTGGTATTTAGAGAATAATCCAGAAGGCTTCTATCTCGTTTACTTTATCAACAAAAAAAGGAACAAGCCAATTTATTTCATCCAGCATTTTGCCTGGCACTATGACATATTATAGAAGGATCAAACCTTGTTATCAAAGTGCTTAAAGAAGCTTCAATATAAGTATAAAACATATGAGAGATAACACATACAAGAATGCTGCCACTGTTATTGAAGACAGATGAACATGAAGTCTTCAGAATAGTTTAAAGCATTTTACACAGTTTTCCTACACATTCTCTGAGTTCAATTGTAAGTTATAAGGCAAAAAGATTTGTTGATCAAATATGCTTTAAATTTTTTATCTTGAAGAAATAAAGTACACTAAAGTCTGTTTAGCAGAATGAAATAGGAATCACTATGAGAAGTTATTAAATAATATTACTCTAATCCTCCTAGAAATTGGTGAATATTTATTGAAATCAGATACCATAGTGAAGAATAGCTACTTAAATATATGACTTTAGCATTTGCTTAATCTTTATTAATCACTTTAGTATTAAATTGGAAATAAAATTCAATTAAATAGGGGACTACAAAATTATTTTAGAGATTATAAAAATCTGTGAAAAGAATGTGTTGATGTTTATAAGAATATTGTTGATGTAAACATGGGTTATTGTCATTAGAAATATTATACAACTTATTAGAAACAAATTTTGGCTATCAACTCACACTCAGCACATCTGTCATTCTAACATAACTACTAAGTCACTTCTCCTTACCAAATGAAATCCATATTTTTATTAAAAAACACTATGCTAAATGCAAGATTTATATGAATTAAGTTATTAATGTAACACTTCAAAAATGCTAGTGATAAGATTTCTATTCTTGAAGTAAAACGGTTCAATTTTAATAAAATTAGTACTCACTCTATTCTTGAGATATATTCAGAAAAAAGTTCTATGCAAATTTTTAAAGCAATTTTGTTATCTTCTAATTATACTATTAGGTATGAAAGGAAATAGACTCATAACTGTGTACTAATGTGGATGACCTGAAGAAACAGGAACTCTCTTTTAGTGACTAGCCACTGTCAAACAAATGTTGCCTGGAAGTGAAGAGACAAGAGTGCTCTAAAGATGAAAGGAATGACTGGATTCTGGAAGTGAGATTTATATTACTATTGATCTGTGATTAAATTCTTTTCTTTTGGACAACTTGCAGATGGAATATTAGGGTAGTTTGTAGGAACTATACCGACTAAGATAAATGTCAGAAAAGAGATAGAAGATTGTAATTCCAGTTTTCTCCATGGTAATTTGGTTCCACAGCAAGCAACATTACCAGATAGATTTATAGCCAGTTGCTAGTTTCCAAACATCAATGATGGATGGCTTGATTTCAAACTGGAGGGAGAATTTTAGCGCTGAAACAAAGAGCTCGCCTCTCACATTTTACAGCAAATGGTCTATGTTTTATAGCAATGACTGTATTGAGAGGGAGTAGAGTTGTTTTAATTTGCAAATTATACATAACCATGAAGGGAACTAAAATGTGGCACAGTGAAAACTAAATATCAGTCTTGATAAATTACATTCCAGCAGATAAAATATAAACCCACTCATGTTTGTGAAAACAGGACAACTGTGTCAAATACAGATTTCAGATGCCTTGGGACTCAATGCATATAGTTTTCATGTGGCTTTTTGTGAATCTACTTTTACCTTAGAGGCATATTATCTCAAATTAAGCAATTACCTGTATAGTCTCATACAACTTACTTTCAAGTAGACTGAGGAGAAAAGGGGAGGTTTGGGGATAGGAATTTAGAGAAAGTGACAATCGAGAGTAAGAAAAAGATGAACCACGCCACATTCTGACTGGATGCTTATATTGAAAAATCCTCAGGGTGAAAACTCAGTTCTCTTAATTAGTAGACACAGACTCTCCATGGAAATAGTATTAATGGATAGAATCATGGAACAACTGTTTCTTAAGTGAATAAATACTGTTTTTTCATAATCTTAAGTACCCAAATAGAATGCTTCTCATCAACCAATGTCATCATGGCAAAGTTTGATAACAAGTGAGAATAATGTATATCATTGTATGTTAGTGCTACTTTCAAAAGCAATGTTGCTACACATCAGCTACCACCAACTATTATTGATAATATAATTGAATATAAATAAAATACTTATCAACATATAGGGGGCTCTCATCATTTGCCAAGCATACCGATTATCTCAAACTTGATGCTTTTTCCCTTTTTTAAGTGAAATGAAACTTGTGAGGTTAAGAGTACTTCCTTGCCTGTCTGCTTTGGGGTGAGTGGAAAAAAGATTCTAGCTATAATGTAGCTGTCTCCTAAGTTAGAATCAAACATATTTAGTTAATAGGAAACTCACCAAGGTGCCTACACCAAATATTGTATTTTTATGCTAATGAGGCAGTCAAATGCAATCTCTTGAATGTATAAGTCAACAGGAAAAGCAAATCTGAAGTAACAATCTAAAATCCTTTAATATCTCTATTGTTAATATTTTCTTAGGTAGACCTGGCACACCTCTATAAATGTATTACATCAGAACATATATGTTATGTATAAAATAAAAGACTGCCCTATGACTTTTCAACTGGAAGCATAGTTTGCAGTGTATTTATTGGAGATGATTACACCAAGGTGGAGCTCATGGACAACATACTGACAGCTGGAAAACCAGCGTATGATCAAACCAGGCCCCCTGAAGTGGGTGTTAGGAGGCTTGGGCAGTCCATGGGGCCTCTGGGTAGTGGAACAGTATTCATCCCTAGTGTACAAATAGATTTTGAGAGCCCATTCCTCATAGAGGTATACTCTCTCAGTCTAGACATATGGGGGAGGGTCTAGACCCTGCCCCAAATGATGTGACAGACCCTTTGATGATCCCCCATGGAAGGCCTCATTCTCCATGAGGAGCACTGGAGAATGGGAGGGAGAGGGAACTGGGATTGGTATATAAAATAAGATTGTTTCTAATTTAAATTAAAAAATGAAAGAAAAAATCCTTCTTACAGAAGCTATTGTGTTTTCAACATTTTTGTTTATCTTCAAGCTAAAAACATCACACCAGAGCCTGAAATATTATGCATAAACTTCCTCTTCAGCAGCTGTGGCTATGAAATAGGAATAATAATGTTTTTTCATCTCTTACCTTGATGGCTTGTTTATGAGGATCAAATGAGAATGTGGAGGCACTTTGGAACTGTAAAAATAACGGTAGAAATCTAGGGAAGTTCTAAAATGAATAATGAACGTGTGAACTCATTCATGAAGGTATTTTCATTTTCTTTAACGATATTATCCAAAGTGGTAATAAGATATGGAAACTCAACCTATCTCCTAGGACTTTGACAATAATATTTTGGAGCCATTATCTTGAAATAGTTGGCAAGTCTTAGTAAAATATTCAAATATTAAAACAGCAACAATAAATATGCTGAATAAATTTCAATATACTGATTATTTACCTCCAAAATCATGATAATATCCTTCAAGATATAGTGTCAATTGCCTGTTAAGATTGCACATATATGCACCCATGTCTTTTGGATTCAAATCACAGTTGTACAACCTATCTATCTCATAAATTTGAAAAAGTTTACATGAGCTTTCACTGCAGTTTAATTTATTATCTGTGAAATACAACAATATTTACCTCTCAGGGATGTTGAACAAATTATGTAGCTGGTAAAAGATACAAGTAGCACAGTGATTTATCAACAGGAAATTCTCAAACACTGAAGAACACACACACACACACACACACACACACACACACACACACGAAGAGCGCGCACGAGAGAGAGGCTTTGCTTATAGTTTTATTCTTTGTAGATTATCTATTGATTATATGCTGTTGTAATCTCCTTTGCTCAAGAAAGAGACTATCTTTTTATTTAAACAACAATATCTATCTTTTACTCTATTTTTGACTTTTGGAAACATGTCTTTGATACAGAGTCTAAGCTGGCTTCAAATGCAGGCTCCATAATTCTCCCATCTCTGCCTTCCAAGCTAGGATTATATGAGTATCCCTCAGGTAACACTTATTTTCTTTATTATACAAACCTTTGGCATGTACATGATTTCTGTTTTTAATTTGTGTCAAAACTTTAGCTAGAGCCATATAATATACCATCAAATTGAAGTAAGAGTACTTTATTTTACTTTTTAAAAAATGAACATCAGGATACCATTCCAGAACTAACCACTTTGGGCTACAGTGTCAAAACTGTAGGTTTGCCATTTGTCATTTGCCTTTCAGAGAAGAAGTGCATTTCAGAATCTCAGCCTGTCTCATTGAACCACTTAGACAAATGGTAGTGTGGTATGGATATTTATTTGTCTACACCGTAAGGAGTTGTCTCTGCCTAAGATGACTTCTGATTTGTTTAATTAAAGAGCCAAATAGTCAACAGCTAGGCAGGAGAGACTAGGCAAGACCTACAAGGAGAGAGAGGAACTCTAGGAAGAAGAGAGGAGGGTTTAGCCAACAAGATATGCAGCAAGTTGAATGTGCAGAATGGAGGAGAAGAAAAGAACCATGTGGCAGAACGTAGATTAATATAAAAAGATTAATTTAAGTGAAGGCCAATATTTAATAATTAATAAGAAATCTGTGTGTCATTATTTGGGAAGTGGTGGTCCAAAGAAAGTCTGACTATAATAGTATATGAAAGAATCATTACAAAGGAGATAATGTCATTTAAAATATTTTGTAAAAATTATGAAATGGAGAGGCAGAACAAAGCATCTGACATTGCTGCAATTCCTATCTTGCCCCTCCACCTTCCAGGGGAGAGATGAGTACCAGACCTTTACCAGCCGACCTTTCCCTCTTTGAGTCCGCTTACCTGCAGCAATCAGAGCCTTCCTGCCACGGAATCCTCCAGAGGGACCCAGAGGCAAAACAAAGCATCCAGCATCAGCTGCCATTCCAGTCTTGCCCCTGCACTCTCCAGGAGAGTGGAGAGGAGAGAACCTTGAACCCATATCCACCAGGAGAGGGAGAAATCCCACCTGTACCAACTGGAAGAAGAGATGGGAAGACAGCAGTATAAGAACACTTTCAACAACAGAAAGACTTATATGATATCACAAGAGTCTAGGGATTCTACACCAGCAAGACTGAACATTGAAATTCAGATGAAGAAAAAAAGAATGACATTAAAAACAATTTTATGAAAATGATAGATAATCAAAAAATGAAAAAAATCCCTTAAAGAAATAGAAGAAAAGACAAGCAAAAAATTGAAAGAGATAGAGGAAAAGAGAAACCAAAAAATGCAACAAATCAGCAAATCACTTAAAGAAAGCAAGGAAAGCCAAGGGAAAAAAAGCAAACAGATGAAGGAAACAATTCAAACAATTCAAGACCTGAAAACTGAAATGGAGACAATAAAGAAAATTCAAACTGAGGGAATGCTGGAGACAGAAAATCTGGGTAAACAGTCAGGAACTACAGATGCAAGCATAACCAGTGGAATACAAGAGACAGAAGAATCTCAGGTGCTGAAGATAAACTAGAGGAAATAGTTTCATTGCACAAAAAATTCTTAAGTTCAACAAATTTTTACCACGAAATACCCTGGATACTGTGAAGAGACCAAACCTAAGAATTATAGGTATAGAAGAAGGTGAAGAATCCCAGCTCAAAGGTACAGAAAACATATTCAAAACCTCATAGAAGAAAAGCTTTCCAACCTGAAGAAGTATATTGCTATGAAAGTACAAGAAGCTTACCAAACAACAAAGAGACTGGACTGAAAAAAATGTTGCCTTGCCCCTTAATAATGAAAACACCAAACATATATAATAAAGAAAGCAGCAAGGAGAAAGGTCAAGTAACATATAAAGGCAGACCTATCAGAATTACACCTTATGTCTCAATGGAAACTCTGAAAGCCAGAAGATCCTGTATAGATGTTCTACAAACAGTAAGAGACCACAGATGCCATCCCAGACTACTATGCCTAGCAAAACAATCACTGTATATGGAGAAACCGAGGTATTCTATGATAGAACCTGATTTACATAATACATATCCACAAATTCAGCCCTACAGAATGTACTGGAAAGAAAACTCCAACCCAAGGAAGTTAGTTACACTAACAAAAACATAGGCAACACTCTAACAAAAGCAAGGAAAAGGGGGAAAATTCGCACATAGTGCCACCACCAAAAACAAATCCAAAACAAACAAGAGTCAACAATCAATGGTAATTAGCATCCTTCAGTTTCAATGGGCTTAATTCACATAGGCTAACACAATGGAGAAGACAGAATCCATCCTAATGCTACATACAAAAACATACTTGGACTTCAATGACAGATTTTGCCTCAGAATAATGGGTTGTTTAAAGATTTTCCAACCAAATGGCCCTAAGAAGCAAGTTGCTCTAGCTATCCTGATATGTAACAAATTAGACTTTAAACTAAAATTAATCAAATGAGATGAAGAAGGTCATTTCTTATTCATCACAGGAAAAATCCATCAAGATGAAGAATCATTTCTTAACCTCTCTACCACAAATACAAAAGCATCCACACTCATAAAATAAACACTACTAAAATTCAAATCAAACATTAAACTCCACACACTTATAGTGGGAGTCTTCAATACTCTGCTCTCACCACTGGACAGGACACCAGACAGAAACTTAACAAAGAAGCAAAGGAAGTAAGAAGAGTTATGACTCAATTGGGATTAACAGACATCTTTAGAACATTCCACCCAAACACAAAAGAATATACCTTCTTCTCAGTGCCACATGGAATCTTCTCTAAACCTGACAATATACTCAGCAATAAGGCAAACCTCAACAGATTAAAAAATATCAATTCACCATGTCTTAAAATTAGAATTCAGCCACAAAACAAACTGCAGAAAACCTATATACTCATGGAAATTGAACAATGATCAACTGCATCACTCCCAGGTCAAGGAAGAAATAAAGAAAGAAATCAAAGACTTCCTTTAATTCAATGAAAATGAAGGCACAATACACCCAAACCTATGGGACACTCTGAAAGCAGTGCTAAGAGGAAAATTCATAGCACTAAGTGCCCACATGAAGAAACTCGAGAATAGCTACACTAATGAATTAACAGTAAACCTGAAAGAGCTAGAACAAAAAGGAGAAAACTCACCTCAGAGGAGTAGATGGCAGGAAATAATTAAATTGAGGGCTGAAATCAATAATGTAGAAAAAAGAGAAAAATACAAAGAATCAATGAAACAAAAAATTGGTTCTTTGTGAAAATTAACAAGAGAGACAAAACCTCTTCCAACCGAACCAAAAGGCAGAGAGAGAACATGCAAAATAACAAAATCAGAAATGAAAAGTGGGTCGTTACAACAGACACTGAGGAAATCCAGAAAATCATCAGATCACTCTTTGAAAACCTGAACTCCACAAAACTAGAAAATTTAAAAGAAATGAAATTTTTTTCTGAATAGATACCACTAACCAAAATTAAATCAAGAATAGAAAAGCAATTTAAATAAACCTAAAACCCCCAATAAAATAGGAGCAGTCATCAAAATTATCCCAACCAAAAAAAGCCCAGGGCCAGATGGTTTCAGTGCAGAATTCTACCAGAAATTCAAAGAACAGCTAAAACCAACACTCCTCAAATTGTTCCACGTCCATAGAAGTGGAAGGGTCATTGCCAAACTCTCTTTACAAGGCTATAATTATGTAGGTCACCCAAACCACACAAAGACACAACTAAGATAGGGAAGTATGTACCAATATCCCTCATGAACATTGATGTAAAAATACTCAATAAAATACTGGCAATTCCTGGCACACAAATGGACTTTGGGTACCCATTCCAAACGGAGGGATGCTCTCTCAATCTGGACACTTGTGGGAGGGCCCGAGCCCTCCCCAGAATGAAATGACAGACTCTTGAGATCCCCCATGGAGGGCCTTACCCTCCCAGGGGAATGTAGTGGGAATTGGGGGGAATTAAGTGGTATTGATGTGTGGGAGCGGGCATGGAGGGGAGGGAGAGGGATCTGGGACTGACATGGTACACAAGCTTGTTTCTAATTTAAATATATAATAAAAAAGTGTTTCAAAAAATACTGGCAGTTCAAATCCAAGAACCAAGAACACATCAGAGAAATCATCCACTATGATCAAGTAGGCTTCATCCCAGAGATGCAGGGATGGTTCAACATACAAAAATCCCTCAATGTAATCCACCATATAAACAAACTGAAAAATAAAAACTGTATGATCATCTCACTAGATGCTGAAAATGCCTTTGACAAAATTCAATACCACTTCATGATAAAGGTCTTGTAGAGATCAGGGATAACAGGGATATGCCTAAACAAAATAAAGGCAATTTACAACAAACCAACAGCCAACATCAAACAAATGGAGAGAAACTGAAAGGGGTTTCTCTAAAATCAGGAGCAAGACAAGGTTGTCCACTCTCTCAATATTTCTTAAATATTATACTTGAAGTCTTTGCTAGGGCAATAAGACATCAAAAGGAGATAAAGGGGATACAAATAGGAATGGAGGAAATAAAACTTTCACTATTTGCAGGTGATATGATAATTTACATAAATGATTGAAGAATTCTCCCAGGGAACTCTACAGCTGATAAACACCTTCAGCAAAGTGGCAGGATACAAGATTAACTAAAAAAAATTAGTAGCCTACTATATATAGACAATAAAGGGACTGAGAAAGAAATCAGAGGAACATCACCCTTTATAATAGCCACAAAAATCTTGAAATATCTTGGGGTAACTCTAACCAAACAGGTAAAAGACCTCTATGACAAGAACTTTGAGTCATTAAAGAAAGAATTAAAGAAGATAACAGAAAATGGAAAGATCTCCCATGCTCTTGGATAGTTAGGATCAACATAGTAAAAATGGCAATCTTACCAAAAGCAATCTACAGATTCAATGCAATCCCCATCAAAATCCAAGCACAATTCTTCACAAATCTTGAAAGAACAATACTCAAATTTATATGGAAAAATAAAAAACCCAGGACAGATGTAACCACCCTGTACAATAAAGGATCTCCTGGTGGCATCACCATCCCTGACTTCATCTCTACTATAGAGATACAGTAAGGAAAACAGCTTGGTATTGGCACAAAACAGACAGGCAGACCAATGGAATCAAATTGAAGACCCTGATATTAACCCACACATCCATGAACACCTAATTTTTGACAAAAAAAGCAAAAACTATACAATGGAAAAAAGAAAGCATCATCAAAAATGGCGCTGACATAACTGGATATAGACATACATTGTGGAAGAGGACAGATGATATCCTGCCGGGAGAGGGAGTGACCCAAGCTAATGACCTTTGCCATTACAAGGTGGTGCTGTGAGGAAGCCATGGAGACAAGGCTTCAAGTGTTTACTAAGAAATACAATTGGCTGCCCAAACTCATACCAGATGATGTCATCACAGTAGCAGACCATGCCCAAGAGGGGATAGGACACGAGATACATAATAGGAATACGTTTAAATTTATTGGATAATATGTTTCCTGCCCTACAGTTTTTTGCTTTAAGAGGTCTTTGCTAGGTTTGGTCTTTTCATGGTGTCCCATAATTCCTGGATGTTTTGTGTTAAGGATTTGTTGGATTTAAGGTTTTCTTTGGTTGATAAATCCATTTCTCCTAATGTATCTTCAACACTTGAGATTCTCTCTTCCATCTCTTCTATTCTGTTGGTAATGCTTGTATTGGTAGTGCCTGACTGTTTGTCCAGCTTTTCTATTTTCTGCCTTTCTTCAGATTGTGTTTTTTTTAGTGTCTCTATTTCAGTTTTCAACCCTTGCAGCGTTTGCATTGCTTCTTGCAATTTTCTGTTTATCTGTTCGTCCGTTTGTTGCCTTTTATGAATTTTTTGGTTTGTTCTTTCTTCCATTTCTTGCATTTTTTGGTTTGCTTTTTGTTCCATTTCTTGGATTTTGTGCTTTGTTTCTTCTTCCATTTCCTGCCTTTTTTGGTTTGTTTCTTCCTCCATTTTTTTCATTTTTTGCTTTGTTTTTTCTACCATTTCTTGCATTTTTTGCTTTGTTTCTTCTTCCATTTCCTGCCTTATTTGGTATGTTTCTTCTTCTAATTCTTGCATTTTTTGCTTTGCTTTTTCTTCCATTTCTTGCATTTTTTGCTTCATTTCTTCTTCCATTTCGTGCCGTTTTTGGTTTGTTTTTTCTTCCAATTCTTGCATTTTTTGGTTTGTTTTTTCTTCCATTTCTTGCATTTTTTGGTTTGTTTTTTCTTCCATTTCTTTGAAGAAACAAAATAAAATATAAAATACCTTGGGGTAACGCTAACCAAACAAGTGAAAGACCTGTATCGTAAGAACTTTGAATCTTTAAAGAAAGAAATTAAAGAAGCCCTCAGAAAATGGAAAGATCTCCCATGCTCTTGGATAGGTAGGATCAATATAGTAAAAATGGCAATCCTGCCAAAAGCAATCTACAGATTCAATGCTATCCCCATTAAAATCCCAGCACAATTCTTCACAGACCTTGAAAGAACAATAATCAATTTTGTATGGAAAAACAAAAGACCCAGGATAGCCAAAACAACCCTGTTCAACAAGGCAACGTCCGGAGGCATCACTATCCCTGACCTCAAACTCTATTATAGAGCTATAGTCCTGAAAACAGTTTGGTATTGGCACAAAAATAGACAGGCAGACCAATGGAATCGAATTGAAAATCCGGGTATTAACCCACACACGTACGAACATCTGATCTTTGACAAAGAAGCTAAAAATATACAATGGAATAAAGAAAGCATCTTCAACAAATGGTGCTGGCATAATTGGAGACTGGCATGTAGAAAAATGCGGATCGATCCATGTTTATCGCCATGCACAAAACTTAAGTCCAAATGGATCAAAGACCTCAACATAAATCCAGCCACACTGAACCTCTTAGAAGAGAAAGTGGGTGGTACCCTTGAAAGAATTGGTACAGGAGACAGCTTCCTGAACATAACACCAGTAGCACAGACAGTGAGATCAACAATTAATAAATGGGACCTACTGAAACTGAGAAGCTTCTGTAAGGCAAAGGACACAGTCAGCAAGACAAAAAGGCAGCCCACAGAATGGGAAAAAATATTCACTAATCCCACATCTGACAGAGGGTTGATCTCCAAAATTTACAAAGAACTCAAGAAGCAAGTCTCCAAAACAGCAAAGGACCCAATTAAGAAGTGGGCTGCAGAACTAAATAGAGAGTTTTCAATAGAGGAGTCTAAAATGGCTGAGAGGCACTTGAGAAAGTGCTCAACATCCTTAGCCATCCGGGAAATGCAAATCAAAGCAACTCTGAGATACCATCTCACTCCTGTCAGAATGGCTAAAATCAAAAACACCAATGACAATTTATGCTGGAGAGGATGTGGTGAAAGGGGGACACTCCTCCATTGCTGGTGGGAGTGCCAACTGGTTCAGCCACTTTGGAAAGCAGTATGGAGATTCCTCAGAAAAATGGGAATAAACCTACCACAAGACCCAGCAACTGCACTCTTAGGCATATATCCAAAAGATGCCCATTCATATAACAAAGATGTCTGTTCCACTATGTTCATAGCAGCTTTATTTGTAATAGCCAGAACTTGGAAGCAACCTAGATGTCCCTCACCCGAAGAATGGATAGAGAAAATGTGGTACATCTACACAATGGAGTACTATTCAGCAGAAAAAAATAATGGAATCATGAGATTCGCAGGCAAATGGATGACACTAGAAGAAACCATCCTGAGTGAGGTAACCCAGTCACAAAAAGAGAAACATGGCATGTACTCTCTCATATATGGATTTTAGACATAGATCTGGGGAGTGCCAGCCTACAATCCTATTGCCAGAGAGTCTGGGAAACAGAAACTTCATTTACTGGCTGGTTAAGTACTGAGCTGAACTCAAGAAAGCCAGTATCAGAGAGGGAGGACTGATGATCAAAGGGATTAAGACTGGGTTGGTTGAACCCCCAGAAACAGCTGACCAGACAAAGGTTAACTCTTGAATCCCAGGCATCAGCCTGGGAATCCAGCATGGGACTGATCAAGACACCCTGAATCTGGGTGTCAGTGAGGAGGCCTAGGTAATCTATTGAGCCTTGGACAGCAGATCAGTACCCATCCCAACTATACACACGGTCTCTGGACTCCCATAGAACAATGTGAGGTGCACTCTCACCCTGAACTCTTGGGGAAGGGTCTAGGCCCTGCCCTATATGAAATGACAGACTATGGACACCCCCATGGAGGGCCTCACCCTCCCTGGGAGAATGAGGGGATAACGGGGGGGATGGGGGGGAGGGCACGGGAGGAGGGGAGGGAAAGGGAGAGGGACCTCGTACTGACTTGTGAAGCAACCTTGTTTCTTATCTAAATTTAAAATGGAAAATAAAGAAAATATTAATAAAAAAAAGAGGTCTTTGCTATTAAACAATAAATGAGATCCTTCTTGACTCGACTCACTGTTGAGACTGATTGTCTCTAGTTTCCAGGGAGGTTATAGGATGGGCAAACAGCACACTCTACCCTCTCTGACCTCAACCCAAGGGGTCCCTAGAGACCCCAACACTTAGAAGTTTGCAGATAGACCCATATATGTTGCTTTGAACAAAATTTAAGTCTAAATGTATCAAAGACCTCAACATAAATCCAATCACATTGAACCTCTTAGAAGAGAAAGTGGGAGGTACCTTTGAACAAATTGGTACAGGAAACCACTTCCTGAACATAACACCAGTAGCACAGACACTGAGATCAACTTTTAATAAATGGGACCTCCTGAAACTGAGAAGCTTCTGTAAGGAAAAGAACACAGGCAAAAGGACAAAACTTCAGCCCACAAAATGGGAAAAATCTTCACCTACACTACATCTGACAGAGGGCTTATTTCCAAAATATACAAAGAAATAAAGATGCTAGTCAACAAAACACCAAATAATTCAATTAAAATTGGGGTACAGAACTAAAGAGAGAATTCTCAATAGAGTTATCTAAGATGGCTGAAAGACACTTAAGAAATTTCTCAACATCCTTAGCCATTATGGAAACGCAAATTAAAACAACTCTGTGATTCCATCTCATTCCTGTCAAAAAGGCTAAAATCAAAAAACATCATTGACAGTTTATGCTGGAGAGGATGTGGAGAAAGGGGAACACTCCTCCATTGCTGGTAGGAGTGCAAACTTGTACAGCCACTTTGCAAATCAGTATGGAGATTCCTCAGGACAATGGGAATCAGTCTACTACAAGATCCAGAAGTTCCACTCTTAGGCATATACCCAATGGATGCACATTCATACAACAAGGGTATCTGTTCAACTATGTTCATAGCAGCATTATTTGTAATATCCAGAACCTGGAAGCAACCTAGATGGCCCTCAACTGAAGAATGGATAAAGAAAATGTGGTACATTTACACAATAGGATACTACACAGTGAACAAAAAACAATGGAATCTTGAAATTCACAGGCAAATGGATGAAACTAGAAGAAACCATCCTAAGTGAGGTAACCCAGTCACAGAAAGACAAACACAGTATGTGCTCACTCATGACTTTAAACGTAGAATAAAGGATTACTAGACTATAATCCATACCTCCAGAGAAGCTAGTAAACAAGGAGGCCCATAAGAGAGAAATACATGGTCCCATGGTGAAAGGAAAAGGGACAAACTCTACTGAACAATTTGGGACCATGGGCGGAGGAGGAGGGAAGGAGGAGAAAAAGGAGGGGTAGAGAACATGAGGGATCAGGAAGATTGATTCTGGAGATGAATAGAGGAGATCAAGAAAAGAGCCACATCAATAGAAGGAGCCATTATAGATTTAAAGAGAAATCTGGCAATAGGGACATGTACAGAAATCCACAAGGATGACCCCAACTAGGATTCTATGCATAGTGGAGAGGCTACCTTAAATGCCCTTCCCCTAAAATGAGAATGATGACTACCTTAATGCAATCCTAGAGCTATCATCCAGTAGCTGAGGGAAGCAGAAGTAGAGATCCACAGCTAAGTACTGAGGCAAACTCCTGTAATCCAGTTGTAGCGAGAAGAGTGATGAACAAAGGGGTCAAGACCATGATGGGAAAACTCACAGAAACAGCTGACCTGACAAGCGGGAACTCATGAAACTCAGTCTGACAGCTGGAAAAACATCTTAATATCGAACCAGACACCTTGAACGTGGGATTCACCTGGGAGGACTGGGCTATCTATGGGACCTCTGGCAGTGGAAACAGGATGTATGCTTAATGCACGAACAGACTTTGGGAGCCCATTCTCCAAGGGGACATACTCTCTTATCCTAGATATACAGGGAGAGGGCCTAGGCCCTGCCACAAATGATATGACAGATTTTGATGATCCGTTATGGAAGGTCTCACCTGTGATCACAGGACTGTGAATGGAGATGGGAGGGGAGTCACTGCGGGCGTGGGAGGATAGAAGGGAGTGGGAACTGCGACTGATACGAAAAATGAATTTAAGAAATTATGAACTGTGTCACAAGAGCAGCTACTTGGAAAAGTCTTTCCCTGGCCACCCTCCTTTGAAAATGATTTCAACAGCAAGTTTATTTGGATGTTAACAAACTATGCATGGGGACACACAAAGTGTTAGCACCATACAAAATGAGACTTTTTAGGGAAACACAGAACTTCATATGTTTTGAGTTCCCCCTTTTCCATCCATGACTAAGAGATTATTCTTTCATTTTTGTTCCATTAATACTTTTTTTTTTACTTTTCTGTATGATATTTGAGTAAACAATGGTGAAAGCTGAAGTGTTGTCTTACATAATTTGCTTTGACAATGCAATGGCTTAATACTAATAAGGTTATAGCATATCATCATATAAAGTTATATTTCTGATTTCTTGAACTTATCACTTCAAGCATCCTACAGAATTTCTTTTGATTCATCAACATAAGGAGATATGGGCTGAACTATTCACTTTTTGATTCTTTATATTTTTCAACTTCTCAGAATAGAGGGCAAACTTTCTGCAATAAATGCTTGGGAAACTAGGAAATGAAGCTGGTCCCATTTTTCCTGAGGAGTCATGGCTGTTTCAGAGCACAGTTCACAGCATTTACCAATCACTTTATATGTATTTATCCAGCCACATTACCAGATTAAACATGTTTCTTAGACACATAGGGTATATTTTACCGTAATTTCATTGTGACACCAAATCAGTGAGTTATTTTTGTTTTAGAATTCATAAATTTGTTGTGTTTCATCATCTGGTTCACTCAAAAAAACCCTAGTAATTAATTAATAATAAGTTGAAAAAAGGGTAACATTTTTGCTCAAATTTAGCTCAATTTTAGCTCAGATTTCCTAGATGTAGTTTGAGAAGTATTTGACAAAGTAACAAATTAAAAATTATGATTTTACTAAAATTATTTGTGATGGCTAACTTTCCCAATATTTCACCATTAAGTACTAACTCATAACTCATATGCCATTTCTTAAGGTTTGGTGTGTGTGTGTGTGTGTGTGTGTGTTTGATTGCTTCTACAATTATTATTATCATTATTTACAATTTGACTCTATTGTGTATTCTAATAATCTATTTTTGATATATATTTAAAGCATTAAAATGATGTTAATTGAAAAAATGCAGTTTGTTCAATTAATAATATTTGTGGTTTAGCTAAAATTGTGGAGTTGACGTGAGGTTAGCATACTGGTGCATAGAATTGATTTAGAGGACCAGTGGAAATATGAGTGAAATAGACTTGTAAGTACTGAAGAATTGTTTGAGTCAGAAATTAAAATTGACTGACAGAATATAATATATAATATGGTAAGTAATGTTTTTTGAAATTCTAATCCAAACACTCAATAAAGTTTTGTTCTACTGTACATATTACTAATGTTTTAACAGAGTTTGTCACTTGCATGCATGTCTTCTCTGCAAGGAAAATAATGGCTTATCTATTTATGGTATTTAATATTCTCCACTATGAATTTTACACTTTCCTGAGAACAACCAGAGAGCATGGCTGTTTCTGTGTTTGTGAATTAGGGAATGAAGCAATGGTGGTGGACAAGTAGTTTCAAGTGGAAAAAGAAAAAACTCTGCGTGTCTAAGGAATTAGGTAGTTTAGAATTTTTTTTCTGATGCTATATAAAAATCACATGCCAGAATCTTTATTCTTTATTGAACGTTCTTCAAAAAACAATGGTTCCATATTGTTAATAAAATGATGTGTCTTAGAGGAAGGAAGCTTTTCTCCAACCTCCTTCCCTGCTGTCTCACTGTTCACATTACCTTTTCACATATGGGATTTCATTTTCTTTCCTCTCCAATAAGAAATATTTCAGTACACAGCACACTGAATCAGTGGTGTGCCGAATCACACTGACACTAGAAAAGTTTGATGTCAACCCCAATGAAAATTACGCAAAACCCAAGAGACACATTCAAAAGTTTCTACTGAGTCTGATTCACAAAAATGTCCATTCTTTCACATCTTTCACCGTTATGCATTTTATTATACTTAAAATACTGTGAAACTAGGTAGGAAGAAGCTTGATATGCACAAGTTTGAGAAGCATTCTTTTTTATTCACAGATGTTCACAATGTTAATGACTTATAACAGTAGTCATTTGGAATGGAAACTGAGCATAATAAATATTTTTGGTGTTCTGAACAAGTTTTTGTCTAAACATTTACATTTCATTCGTTCTTCAAGAATCTTTATTTATTTCTCTAATCCTGTAAGATAATTATGAAACAAAGCAGTAAAAATCTTCATCTAATGGGAACATCAGGCAGGCTCAGGGAGCCAAAGCAAGAGCATTTCTCCGATTGCTGAATCTAAAATGGAGGAGACAGAGATTGGAAGTCCTTATTATGTGAAATATTTTCTTTTAAAGTCATTACAAAATATAAAATTATTTGGAAAGAAAATGATTAATACATGAAATATATTTACAAATAAAATTTATTTCCTAATTTGTCGTGGTGTTGTGTTTTGCCATTGAAGTTGTTGTGATGGCCACACCTTTTGGATATGGTTTCAGTTACAGACATGACCCATTATAAGGTAGAGGTTGCTTTGTGTTCTCTTGGGTTGCAGAGAATATTGGAGAGCAGAGACTGCATCTTCTGAGCAGTAAGACCATGGTGGTTATTTACTATTATCTGTGTAAGTCCTTCCCTAATAAACACCTATTTATTATTTGTCTTGGGTCTGGTGAACTCATTTAAACCCTGCTTTCACTTATTCACACTTATGAAATTTTAGTATATATAAGCTAATGTAGACAGTTCTCTAGAGGGATAAGGACAAATTAGATAACGTTGAATGGGAAGAGGAAAATGCATGTTGAAAGGGACCACATTATTTTAGAAGCTGAATCCATGTCTGACTGTTGATGTGACTATTCTTGTGCAGAACCAGTGCAGACATCTATATCTTCTGTGTGTTTGTGATTTCACTGATTTATTTTTATTTTGGTCATAAAATGATATTTTTAGCCTCTCAGACTATATTTTTTCTCTTACATTATTTATGTTCCCTATTATAAAATGTTCCCTACTTCTTAGAGGGGGTGTTATAAAAGTCTTATTTAAGGACCATCACTCATCCATCATTTAATCTTAGCACCCTAAGTAGTCATGTGTCTCTTCATTCACTGCTATCATTAGAAAATGAGGATTGTCTGATTTAGACTGAGACTAGCACACATCTCTGGGTACAAATATAGTTATTTAGAAGGCAGCTTTATTCTACATCAGTTTGCTGCACAATAGCATTCATTTCCCTCTTTTAATCTTCCTGGAGTGGCTTTTGCCAAGATTTGTAGTACAAAGCATGGATTCCCTACAGTGAAGCAGGTTTCAAATCCAATCAGAAAGTCGTAGGTTACCCTCATTGTGATAGTACCACTATTGCTCAAGTGGGTACATCTTGCATGGCTGGTTAGTTTTGTAGATTGTAGTGTTCATGCCTGAGTGAGACAATTAATACCTCTCCTTCTCTGAAACCTGACTAAAGACTTTGAAAACTATAAAAATTATCTTGTAGGGAGGAAGCTGCCAGGTAATTTTCAACCTGATTTGTTTATACCATACATCCAAGGTCTGCTAATGACATATTCAAGGAGAAGAGGAATCATTGTGTTCAGTTTGAGTACAATGGGTAGTTATAATCCAATGATCACATTGGCATCCTAGTTAAATTATATGAGTCACAAACTCAACCCAGAATTTGGAAAACTTGGAAAGGGTCTGGTGGTGATAAGGGGTGGATGGATGATGGAGTGGGAGGAAGGTAAGAGAAAGTTTGAGAAAGGAATCACAACACACTGTATCCATCTGTAAAATTGTCAAAAAAATTAATCAATAAAAATGATCACAATTATGATTTCAAGCTTGTTTTGTGATCACAAAAATGCTTTGAATAAAATGTGCATTTCAGTTCTCCATGTATGTTTTCATTTTTATCTGCCATCATTTGATTGTATCAAGTTGATTTACCAATTAGTGAACTCTCCAGCCATTGCTTTTCTGTTAACCCAAACATGCCATCTACACTGTTTCAAAACAATTCATCTCATGCTTTATTGAATTGTAAAACTCTCAGATAAGAGTATTCCTGAATATAAAATGTATGACATATACTTTATTTATAACCGCTGTTTACTATTTTGAATACAACCTCCAACCGAATTTTTACCTTATGTTTTGATTTCTAAGGATATTTATTTGGATCCTACACACTTTGCTCTTATAACTTTTCCATTATACAGGAAGCGTTTGCATTATTTAGGAAGGCAGAAAACCATAACATTGTGACTTTTGATGTAATGACAGTAATCACCATATATACTTACCTTGTCCTTAGATTTTAAGTGTTACTCATACCCAACGACTGTGATAAACTGATAGTTTTGTGCGATAAATGGGCTTTGCAATCATTCCCCCACTTTTGCCTGCTTCTTATATACTTCTCTCCCTGGGTGAACCCAATTCCTGTCCACCTGATCAGATAACATGGCTATTCAGGTGCTTCCTGAGCTCACTTCAGCTATGTGCATTTCTTTGCAATCTGTACTTTAAAGTGACTGATGATGATATTTACTTGGGTGTACCTGGTTCCTGTATCAATCTGTTGTTCATTACTGAAAAAAAAACTCAGTTTTTGAAATACCAAAATAAGGAAGCCTCACTTGCTTGGTGGATGGTGGCATGGGAGGAGCCAGAGTGAGAGACTGTGAGTGAAGCTTATTTTTTAAAACAATTTTCTCTCCTGGTGATCAACACAGGATTCTATAAGATCTGAATAATCCTCTTCCTTCAAAAAGCAGAGCCTTCAATATCTAATTACATTTCACAAAGCCCCACTGCTTAAATCAGGTTCTATTACCTTCTAATGCCACTTCAGGTTGAACCAGTCTTCCAAAAAATGGACCGCAGATCATGAGCTTCCTTAGACATAATTAATTGGAAATCAATTAAGTACCTTTAAAAATTAATCACATTTTTTTCATGATAAAATATCTTGCTCTTTTTAGTGGTCATTATGCTGACTAGTCACGGCACATATCTGGTCATATAAAACACAAGTTTTTACTTTTTTCTCTCTCTCTGCAAAACACATTAGTCAACAAGTTTTCTTAATTTTACCTCATTAGATTTTGTTACTCATCTTCTGTCATCAGTCCTCTATTTCAGTTTCCAGGAAAACATTGATTCATCATAATATTTCCTTGAAAAATACAGCGGAATGGTGGAGGCTGAATTGTGAGGTTGAGGCCAGTTTGGAACATATTTCGAGACCCTGTCAATAACAAATAAAACAATTACAACCCAGTGTTCTGCTACTTGCAGAGTAAACTCAAAATTAATTCTAGCAAACCCAGTAGGTCCCTCACCTCTAGGATTTGCTATTTCATTTGTCTACCACCAGGAGCACTTTTGTTATTAGCAACTTTCTCCATTGTCATTATTTTCCTTATTTTTCCCAGTTTCCATGAAATACTGCTTTATTCTTGTATTTGTGGGTCTAATGCTTGCATCACAATTTCTCTTTGGTTTCAATGATGGCACTAAAATGCTAGTACATTTAATGCACTCACACCATCCACATACATATGCACAAAGCTTTAACTTCATAGTTTTAGTGTGTATTTGAGATATACATGGAAAAATTTAATTCTCAGTTAATTACAGATCTCGCAGACTTTGGGTTGATGTATGTTGCTGTATGTCCTGATATTTTTCTAGTTTGGGAAACTATAGCAACCTTCTCCTATTTTAGCAGCTCTATTCCAGTTATAAAATAGTTTCTTTTGTGAGTCTTTTCTTCTATTGCTATGCCAGAGTAATGGAGAGATATCTGTTTCTGTGGCATCTTTCTAAGGAGAGTTTTATCTATTTATTTATTAAGATTTATTTACTTATTTGTTTGAGTGCTTTCCTGCAGGTATGCATGTTCACTAGTGCATGTAGAAGCCACAAGAGGGTATTGGATCCTCTATAACTGGAATCACTGACAGTTGTGAACCATAGTGTGGGTGCTGAGAATCAAATCTGACATGGTCCTCTGCTGAGCTGGAAATGATCATAACCTCTGAGGAGTCATCGCTGTATCCTGAGACAGAGGACTCTCTGTCTCTGTCTCTGTCTCTGTCTCTGTCTCTCTCTCTGTCTCTTTTGCTCTCTGTCTCTCTCTCTCTTGTACACATGTGTGAGTTTTAATGTAAAGGCAGGACACTGTGGGCACATACCTATTACCCTAGCACCCAGGAAGTTGAGAGGAGAATCACATGTTTGAGGCCAGCTTGTGAAACGTAGTGGGTTCAAAGTCAACTGAGGCAATTAGCAATCCCCTTGCTCAAAGTAGAAGCAAAACAACAGAGCATATTTACATGTGGTGCAGTAGTACAGTGCTTGCTCCCTTTCTTGCTTGGCCCGCATAAGTCTCTGACTTTCATATCTGGTACTGAACAGAAAAAGCAAGTTTGTAAATTGCTGTGTTTTTAACTCTAAGTTTTGGGATTAGCAGCTCCCTCTAGGAGCAGAAATGATACTTGTTTATTTTCTAGAATGACATAATTCTGCGTTCACCATTTGATACATGATCTATCATTAATTTATTTAAGTTTTTATAACCAGAATGAACCGTATACAGATGCCAGCAGTCTTAGGCAGTTTTCTAATTCTCCTGCTGGATTGCATTTGTGGCCTAGATAGCTGTTTGTTTTGTCTTAATTCTTTATCACTTTGTAGTCAATTGAAAGATTTTGTAGGAAACTTTTATTTATATTTATATGAACTTTTTTATATATAAAATATCAGACTGGGGAACCATCTTACTCTCTTAAAACAGTAAATAAAATGCTGGGCCTGCCTGATTGGATTTGTTTGAGAGTAAAGGAGAAAGTTCATGTCACTACTTGAAAGAATGAGAAAACTGAACTAAAGGTGTCACAGCTGTGGTGAATTGGTCTCATGTGGGTTCAAACTAAAATATCATTGGAAACTGTGTATTAAAGGAATACTTAGCTTTTTATTTGGATGAAAGAGAGATGTGAATTAGTGTACTTACAGGAAAATATACGTGCATACCGTACTTCAGTAATAGCAAAAACAAAAACAAAAACAAAAACTCCTTTTCTGTGATGTTGTGACATCTTATTACCTTTGCTGGAAAAGAAAGCATAGAATCATCTGTAAGTAGCAGCGTTTCAATGTGACACTTTGGAGCCGCTCTAGAGATTTCGACTTTGATGTGATGCTTTTCATAAACTGACAAATGTAAGGCTGTGTGCGCTCTGATCACCAACTTTGATCTTTCCTTCAGCAGAACCAGACTCAGGGCTCATGTCATTATCGTCATTAAGCTCTGCAAGAGTTTCCTGCTGTGTGTTTTAGATAGCCACAATATATTTCATTTCAAGATAGCCATGAAGGAAACTATGCTTTCCTTGTTTTCTTTCTCATATTCATTTTTGGAGTAACAGGCATATGAAACAAAATGTTAACCATAATTTAAAAATGAGTATTTTCCTGATAACTCTTTCTTGGCCAGAAAAGAGCTTTCTTAATTTATGAATCACTTTGAATTTGGAATATCTCAATGGCCATAAAGGTAGACAGAAACTTGAAATTTACTTATTTTAGAGTGAAGCTTGGAATCCTGTCATTTTATTATACAATTTCTATTCCAACTAAGTTGTTGTGAACACATTTTGATTTGGTTATTAAAATTATTTTAGATTGCTTATTGGTAGAGATTTTATATAATTTTAACATTAGAACTATTAAATAATTTCCTCCATGCAGAATAGATGTGCTATGCTTGTGTCAATGTCAAAGTAATCTTACTGGTGTTAAAACTGCTCTGGACTGACAATGACTGAATAATTCATTGGTTGCTGAAAGGTCAGTTTGACTATTTCAACAAACATTTGAGGAGATCATAAAGCTTCAGACACAGTGGGATTTTAGCAAAGCTTTGATTATCTCTCACCATCCTCAGATATTGTTCAGATGTATTGCTATGATTCTGATATTGGAAGAACTGAAGTATACGTATATAGATGAAAATTGTAGTTAAGCCAGTTACCCAAAGTTGCACCCAAGGTCACAGTGTAGAACCTGGAATTTACATGCCTAACGCCCCCATGTGTGTTGTTTCATTGTTCAATCAAAGGAGGCAGATTATTTCTTAGATGTGTTATGATTGGGATTTTGCAGCTTGGAACAAAATGGTATCCTATATTTATATAGCACCATTAAATTTCATCTCACCCAGTCACCTAGCAAATAGTTCTTTAGTGCATGGTGTGTGAACAATCCTATGAGAGAACCAATATCACTTTTGCTGCTCTCAAAGAACTTCAGGTGTACATTATATGTCTTACATAAGGCATAGAGGTGAAAACACATAGAAACTGTTAGAAAATAGCACTAGAGAAAAGAGCCAGTAGAGTAAGTTGACTCATCTTCTATGCACCACTTATTTTCTTTTCTACTTTCTGAAGTTTAGACCTAGACTTGGGGTATGTGCCTGTTTGAGTTACCAGATAATATGGTAAGCTCTCTTTTATTCTTTTTAAATTATAATATATTTGTATCATTTCCTCCTTCCTTTTCCTCCCTCCAGCCCCGCCATGTACCTCACCCCTTGCTGTCTTTCAACTTAAAGGCCTCGTGTGCGTGTGTGTGCATGTGTGTGTGCGTGTGTGTGTGCGTGTGCGTGTGTGTGTGTGTGTTCCTAAATACATAAATACAACTTGCTTAGGTTGTATAATGTTACTTTTATGTGTATGTTTTCAAGGCTTACCATATAGTATAGGATATGTACTTGCTATACTTTTCCCTAATGTGGTTGTTTGATGGAAAATGGTCCCCAAAGAGAGGGGCACTATTTGGAGGTGTGGCTTTATTAAAGTAGGTAGGGTCATGTTGGAGGAAGTATGTCACTGTAGAGGTGGACTTTGATCTCTTATATATGCTCAAGCTACACCCAGTGTCTCAGATCATAGCCTGTGAATCACGATGTAAGTACTCTCAGCTCCAGCACCATGTCTGCCTGTATGCTGCCAGGTCCCACCATGGTTATAACAGATTAAACCTTTAAAACTGTTGCCCACCCCATTAAATGTTTTTTATAAGATTTGCTGTGGTCAAGATGCTCTTCATAACCATAGAAACCTTAACTAAGACACTTGAAGAAGGTTTTATCTCCAACTCTCAGCATTCCTTATTTGCCTGTAGTTCTGTGCTTAGAGTTCAGGTCTCATGAGCTTTCCTCTGTATACATCAGCAAGTTTGTTTGCACTCTCTTTATTCAGGTCATGTTTAGGCATTTATGTTAGTGATACTTTATTCACATAGCTTCAAGAACTTCTAGGAGACATGGTCTCACAGGAAATCTCATTAATTTTGTTTTTAAAATCTTTCTGCCCCCTTTTCTCCAATGATTCTTGAGCCTTGTGTGCATGAACTGTACTGTAAACATACCAATTGGAAATGGCATCCAAAACCTTGCATTTTGATTGGTTATTTTTTTTTGTTTTGTAATGACCACAATCAGTTTCAAAGAAAATTTTCCTTGATGAGTGGTTAAGATTACACATCAAATATAGTTAAATGCTATGCTACTTTAGTAAAGTGGTACTTACAGGTTGTTTAAGATCCATTATTTCACAGCCTTCTGTAGTTAGCTAGGTTTTCAATATAAAACATGATTCCTCTCTTGTTGAGGGTTATTATGTTCACTTAGGGAGCTGTTGGTTATTGCCATGGTTTGTGTCCCACTACTGTACCCTTAACGTATGGTGTCCTGCTGGTCTTTGCTGTGGTTCACAGCCTCATCACTGGGTAGTACCCAGAGTTGCCTCCTTCCTTTAGAAGTTAAGCTTCTAATTTGATAATCTTTTAAAAATTTATTTATTTTATATCCAGATCATAGCTCCCCCCTCCTCTCCTCCTATTTCCTTCCACAACATCCCTTCACTCACTTCTCCTCTGTTTCTGTTCAGAAAAGGGCAAGCTTCCCATGGGTAACAATAACCATGGCATATTAAGTTGCAGTTGAACTAAGCACCTTCCCTTGTATTAAGGCTGAGCAAAGCAATCCACTACGAGAAATAGTTTCCCTAGACACAGCCAAAGGAAGAGAGTCTTCCTGCTCCCATTATTAAGAGTCCCACAAGTAGACCAAGCTATACAACTATCATATATAGGTAGAGGGCCTATGTTGGTCCCATGCAGGCTCCCTGGTTGTTGATTCAGACTCTGAGTTCCTATGATCCCTATGAGCTTAGTTGTTTCTATGAGTTTTCTTGTGATTTCCTTGACATATCTTGCTTTTACAATTCTTTCTCCCTCTCTTCAGCATGATTCCTTGAGCTTGTCCTGAAGTTGTCTGTGGGGTGTCTGCATGTGTTTCCATCTGTTACTGGATGGAGGCTCTCTGATGACAATTGGGGTAGTCACCAATCTGATCACAGGAAATAGCCAGTTCAGGCTCAGTCCACCATTGAAAGAGGTCTTAGCTAGGGTCATCCTTGTATATTCCTGGGAATTCCCCTTGCACCAGGTTTCTACCTGACTCCAAAAGGCCTTCCCCATTTCTATTCATCTCTTTCAGTACTGTCCCCATCCATCTACACACCCCTCAACATTATCTCTATTACAAATAAAGCTACATAGTTGAGCAAGTGTACTTGTGGTATGACTGAACATCCTTTGGCTATATACACAAAGATGGTATAGCTGGGTCTTGATGTATAATGATTCACTATTTTCTGAGAAACCAACATATTGATTTCCAAAGTGGCTGTACAAGTTTGCACTCCCCGAGCAGTGGAGGAGTGTTCCCCTTAATCCACACCCTCTCCAACATAGGCTGTTAATTCTGTTTTCGATGTTCTCATTTTGATTTGCATTTCCCTGATGACCAAGGATGTTGAATATTCTTTAAGTGTTTCTTTTTGAGATTCTCCTGTTGAGGATTCTCTGTCCAAATCTGTACCCAGCTATTAAATTGAATTTTTTCTAATGTCTAATTTATTGATTTCTTTATATATTTTGAAGATCAGCCCTCTGTCAGATATGGGGTTGGTGAAGATGTTTTCCCATGTTGTACAGTGCTGTTTTGTGCTATTGACAGTGTCCTTTGTCTTACAGAGCTTTTCATTTGAGGAGGTCCCATTTATTAATTGTCTATCTCAGTGTCTGTGCTACTGGTGTTCTTTTCAGGAAGTTGTCTCCTGTCCAGTGCATTCAAGACTATTTCCCAATTCCTCTTCTATCAGGTGCAGTGTAACTGGGTTCGTTTTGAGGTCTTAGATCCACTTCGACTTGAGTATTTTGCAGGGCGATAGATATGGATCTATTTGCATTCTTCTACCTACTGATATCCAGTTAGACCAGGACATATGTTGAAGATGATTTTTTTCTATTTTATAAGTTTTGCTTCTTTGCCAAAAATCATATGTCCATAGGTGTGTGGATTTATGTCTGGGTCCTTAATTCAATTCCATTGGTCTACCTCTCTGTTTTTATGTCAAACCATGCTGTTTTTATTACTGTAGCTCTGAGATAAGGGATGGTGATACCTCCTGAAGCTCCTTTATTATAGAGGATTATTTTAGCTATCTTGGGTTTTTTGTTTTTCCATATGAAGTTGAGTGTTGTTCATTCAGAATTGTGTTGGAATTATGATGGTGATTGCATTTAATCTACAGATTGCTTTTGGTAAAATGACGATTTTTTTCTATGGTAATCCTATGGATCCATGAGCATGGGAAATCTTTTAATTTTATAATATATTGTCCAATTTCTTTCTTCAAAGACTTGAAGTTCTTGTCATACTAGTCTTTCACTTATTTGGTTAGTGTTACGCCAAGTATTTTATATTATTTGTGGCTATTGTATAAGGTGTTGTTTCCCTTATTTATTTCTCAGTCTTTTTATCATTTGCATGTAAGAGTGCTACAGATGTTCAACTAAGGTGTTTTTTCAAATGTGGGATTTCCTTATAGAATTTGTTGTGTAGCTTATGTATATCATCATGTCATCTGAAAATAACAATACTTTGACCTCTTCTTTTCCAATTCATATCCCTTAATCTCTTTTTATTGTCTTATTGCTCTACGAGAATTTTGAGTAATATATTGAATAGAAATGAGGAGAGTGGACAACCTTGTCTTATTCCTGATTTTAGTGGAATTGTTTTGAGATTTCCCCATTAAACTTGGTATTGGCTGTTGCTGTATATTGCTTTTATTTTATGTAGGAATCTTCTTTTATCACTGTTCTCTCCAAGACGTTTTTCATGAATGGGTGTTGAATTTTGTCAAAGGCTTTTTCAGCATTTAATGAGATGATCATGCCATTTTTTTCTTTCAGTTTGTTTATGCAGTGGTTTACATTGACATATTTTTGTATGTTGAGCCTACCCTGTATCTCTGGGATGAAGTCCACTTGGTAATGTTGGATGATCTTTTTGATGTATTCCTGGATTCGGTCTGCCAGTATTTTATTAAATATTTTTGCATCAATATTCATGAGGGAAATTGATCATAATTCTCTTTCTTTGTTTTGTCTTTGATTTGGGTATATGGGTAACTGTGGCCTCAAAAAATCAATCTTGTAATGTTCCTTATGTTTTTATTTTGAGAAATAATTTGTGTATTCATATTAGCTCTTCTCCTTCACTAAAACCTTTTGGCTCTGGGCTGTTTTGCTTGGGAGACTTTTAATGAGTATTTCCATTTCTTGATGACTATATGTCTATTTAAATTGTTTATCTGATGTTGATTTATCTTTACTAACTGGCATCTCTTTATTTTAGTGTTTTTCAGTGCTTAATTCTTAGATTTTTTTTCAGTTTAATGATTGCAGACTCAAATTTCAAGGGCTGTGGCTTTAACTTATTGGTCTATCCAGTTTGAATATTGAAATTAAATATACAAATGATAAAAAGGCATCCATACAGCAAACTCATGCAGCTGTTTCTAAAAACTCTTCACTCTCTTATTTGGGTAGCCTGATCATTGTACACTTGAGCACCTTGGTCATTGTATTAGAAAGCCTCAAAGAATTTGGTGTAGCTGGCATCATGCTCAGTTCATTACATTCCTTTAGCTTTCTTACTACTGGTACTTGCGATACATTTGAATGATCTATCCTATAATCTAACTCTAGTCTATCCGTACATCTTACTTGTACCTCTGATAACTTTCTAATCTGCTTTCATTGGCCCTGCCTCATTCAGTTCATTCATCAATCGCCTACACAGAGGATTACACTTCATTTGATCCAAATCTTTTCAGGTCTCCCACTTTCTTGAAGTCGAAGTAACTTACTAGACACAGTATCAGTGAATTGCAATACACCCACTGTTTCAATACTGATTGGAAATTTCTAGTGCACCTGGGAATTCCATAATGGGTTGGAAAGTGCCAGTGAGAGTTAATAATTTCCATTTGTACTTGAGAAAGAACACTGAGAAATTATGTCTGACAGAATTCAAGATCATTCAAGATAGTAAGGCAAGTTGCTAAATATAAAATTGTCTTGCTTATTTTTCTACTGATTACGTGTATTTTCCTCTTTCTTTCATGCCTTCCTGCTATTTCACAAGCTGTTCCTTTAGTCTTGAATGGCCATTCTTATCTGTTAAACAGGCTAATTCCTACCTACTTGGTAAGAGACAGGAGGGACAATTCTTCATCTATGAAATTGTCCCTGACCTCCTGTCTCCCACTGAGAGCCATTCTCACTCTTCTAGGTGACCCTATCACACTTAGTAAATACATCATCCCACTGAGAAAGGGCTCTTGTTAAATCTGGTGAGCAACTGTGAATATTTCAGCCCAAGAAAGTATATAAGCTAGTTCACCTAGACACATGGACTCAACACATTTTGTGTTTTCTATATATGACACTTGTTTCTGCAATGGCTGCTATATTAAAGATACTTGATAATAATTGGAGTAATGTATTTAAAAATGTGTCATAGACAATTTAATAGAACATTTTATTTTCTTAGCGGCTAATAATTCAAGTCAGTCTAAAGCAAAAAAAAAGTCCACAAAATTATAGTATTCCATTCACAGATATTAAAAACTGGTGTCACATCCCTCCTGTAAGGACCAACCAAGTGTGGGTCTTGCTATAATACTTAGCTTGTGATGTTATTTTCTTTCTAATACATCCAAGAAATTGTAAGAGTCAAGAAATAAAGGGAGTGTCATCAGAGTCACTGGCATCAGGGAAATTGGATGATGGATGGTGAGGAATTATTCCACTACCCAGGTGATCATTGGGTACTGCCTTTTAGGTCAAGTGATGGGGATTCCTCCATAAACTACACACCTGTATTATAGTGAGATACATGTATGTATCCCCTCATTTTGAGTATACACTCTGTACTTTTAACTGTGATTCTGCTCTTCTGAGACAAGGGCTAGAAAGGAGGAGCAGAGAAGAATGGAGCAGGTGAAAAGCAATCTACCGTGATCGTTCCCATGGCAAGGAGTTTTAAAATCCTTGGTGTCAAGTGCATCTTGCCAAAGGAGGTAGTTGAGTTTCTGCTGTTCACGTAGGAAATACAGGAGAGGAGATGGCCATAGAAGATGGATTTATAGAAAAGAGATTCCTCAGTGTAGAAACGGAGAAGATCACAGTGCAAGGGGATAGGTTTGAACCCCCATCTCCTGGCATAGTCTAACAGCTGTGCAGAGCGTGTGTGAGACTGAAGTGCATCATTAGAGAGGCACACTAACAAGTAGAATCCATTCATCCATGTTGGCTGAAAAACAACACCAGCCACCACAGGCAAAACTGTGGTGAACCTCATCATGTTCACTGCCCACCTCTTCATGCTCATTATTGCCGTAGTTACTTTCTAAAGATAGAAGAAATGAAGGCACTGGAAAAGAAAATACATCAGTTTTTCCAATTAATATCTAAATCTGCAATGAGATCCAACAATGGGGAAGAGTTAACCTTCACACAACTCAGCATGTGGACTCTTGTGCTGAGGTGGAGTACATATACAAGTGGCCAGACAACTGTAGAACCTATCTCTGATGCTCATTAAAAAATGTCTATATCCTGTAGGGAATAGAAACTCAACAGAACATGTTGGTGGGCAATGATTAGAAATAAATAATCCATTTCATATCTTATAACATTGCAACTGGACTTACCTTAAGAAAACCAGTTTGCTTGAATGAAAGTAATGAATGCTAGGAGGCAACAGGAGTTCACTAAGGACTCATTATAACACTGTGATATCATTTTATTTTCTGAAAGTGTTCCTTGAGGTGTGGAAATACCCATGTCTGATTGTGATGAACAAAGAAGCCTCAGGATGAGATTGGAGATAAAGGAACTTGCATTTGTACAAGAGTCTTGGGGAATAAAAGTGTCAACCAGAGTGAGGTTTATATTGAGTTAGAAAAAGTAAGCAGAAATAAATGAAAACCAGCTCTCACTTGGTTTTCTGCATCCTGGAAAGGTGATGCCATGGCAGAGGATATCAGCATCACACTAAAGAGTCTCCAGTTTGGTCTGGATGTCAAACAGGCTTCTACTCTGCCAGAGAGAGCAGCTCTCAACTAGTCACGGGTACTGTGTTTCTTTATTTGAATTATAGATCACATTATGAGAACTGGCATCTGTTCACTGCCGGCCATCTAACTCAGAATGAACCCTAAAAATGTGCTTATTTTCCCCAAAGAGAAGTATCTTATTGCAATGAAGAAGATATTAGCTCCACACATTTTATTAAATCAGTTGAGATATTCTTCAAACTTGTCATTCAGCAACACTTCAGAATGTTCTGTCCTACTATTAAATAATCAAGTGTATGCCTGTGGTTTTGTACTAAGAGGTTTTCTTGGGGACTCCAGTATTGTAGCTTGAGGAAATCAACAACTCTATGCTGAGCCAATGAATTATTATCTCTTATGTTTGGTTACTCACATCCTGGACTGATTCTTTAATGCATGATTGAATTTTGATAAAATGATAAAATACATTTTCTGGATTAGCAAACCTGCGAAGGTCAGTCCTTGGAAAACAGTGACCTCTTGAAGGAGTGACTTTCTACAATCTATGGACCAGGGGATCTTAATACATTGTTTAATGTTGTATTGACTCATATTTAGAATTTAACCATCTACTGCCTAACACCAAACATTGGAAACTTTTCCTATGAGTTATTGGTCAGAGAAGTGGTATTTATGTTGGATGTGACCAAGAGACATGAAAGAAAAGCATATACAGTTTTGGAGTCAAAGTGCTTCTTGAATGTGTCTTGAAAGCACAGCTTTGTCATAGGAACACACAAAACAGCAAGCTCATCACGCAGACACAGTTAGGCAGCTCAAACAGCAGATGTACTCTGCTCCTCAGTGCAGAAAATGACATGAAACCTCACACAGGCATTAGGGAAAAAGGTTCCACGTGTTAAAAATTGTTAACCACCTGCCAGTACTGCACAACAGCGGGTGCATATGTTAAATGTCTACAAAGTCAAAATGACTTAAAAGCTTTTGCATGGCTATGATATCACTTTTTGTCCCTCGAAAACCTCACAGCAAATAAAACAATGCATGGCACATTAGGTGCTGTAAAACTTTGTCTTCAGAAGTAACTATAATTTAACTTCTTAAAAAGATTAAATTGAACACAAAAGGCAAATATAGAATTCTTAAATAAATCCAAGTGCATACAACTTTTACGGCAAAAATTTAAATTTGAACCCCTTCCAATAGCATAGCATTGTCAGACTAGGAGAAGTTACCAGCAAGTTAATTATTAATTTCTTGTAAAATCCAAGGCCAATTATGACAATCAAGATAGACACTAAAAATATTCCTCATGCTTATTGTTAGTGAGGAACATTATAAATATTGCATACAAAATAGTTTTCAGTAAATGTTATGAAATAGATTCTTTTTATGTGTTTTTCTAGAGTTGACTTTATATTAATTTAAAAAATTATGCTTCAGCAATAAATAACATTTTTAGTCAATCATGAATTAAGTTTTACTGTTTGGCATGTTAAGAAAAAGCACTGTGACTTCAAATATAGAATTTTTAAGATTATTAATGTTTGTTGAAGTTTAAAAATATCTATTTCATTTTCTTCAATAACAATATCAATAACACAAGAGTGAAAAATGAAATGGCTTGTATAGTGCTATTAGATTATCATTCAAAGAAAACAAATTCAAATTATTTCCCTATAATGTATAATTTTCTAAGTAGGTACTTCCCATCATGTAATTCAGTGTCCATTTGAATAATTTAAAATGCATTTTCATATATTTGTGAATTATAGGTTTTTCTTCTGTGCTCTATTGGAAATTTACATTAGTTACAGAATACAAAGGTTGATGTGTCAACCTAAATTTTTTTTGCTACTGTCAGTAAGATAATCTTGTATCACAAATATTCCTCTCTATTTAGAGCTAAGGTGAATTATAGGACATATTCAATGTTACAAAATAGTTCCTCTACCTAATGGTATATCAAAGGAGATACTTACCTAGTCACCCATTTGTTCTCTGTGTTTTCCAGTCAAGTGGAACTTTGTGACTAACACAGGCAAAAGGACTAATAAAAGGAATACCTGCGTCCCACTTCCAAGCTGAAGCACTTTGGCTGAAGTATTCCAACATATGTTGTGATCTCAAGCTGGCTATGGAGTCCATGTGTGGAGAATGTAATGGCTGAATGGCTTCCTGTGCCACATCTAGGAGAAATGCTCTTTCATCTTCAGTCATACTGAGGGAAAACCTACAATAACTAAGCTAAACAAAAGTAAACTAAAACAAGCCCTTGTCTCATTTGAAGGCAAGGGGTTTCAGTTTGTATGGCAGTGTTTTGCTATGACTATTGTATTTTGTTTGCCTTTGTATTTCATAATTATAGGTGTTTTCCATAATTACATGTATGTTTGGGATATTTAACAAACATTTACAAATATCACTAGTAGGATACATTACTAACACGGTTGTAAGGGGGAGACTGAGAAACTTGTATTTGGAGCTTAATGCATGTGTTAGGTATGGTAGCTTCCACTTCAAGCTGATTTAAAGTCCTTTTTTCTTTTTCCATCATACTTTTTGGTCTCTGATTCTAGGTCAGAATTGAATCTACAATATGAAATTTCAAGTGTCAAAGTATTACACAAATAACAGCAAATGTCAGTACATGAAAGAGTAGTTAGACCACTTTTGTAGGAATATGTTCTTTTTTTAATTAAGGTATCTTAAAAGGCAAAACTATTTAATTTAGCATCTTCCAATGACACTAAGTCACAACTTCACTAAAAGGAGAAAGTTATTCTCCCTGAGGTTTTCGGCATGCAACATCCAAAGACAGATTGACATTTAAATTCGATCAGATGGGTGAAACTCTGTTCCCCTTTTGAACTTTAAGGAGAAAGTCCTTAATCATTCCTCTCAATCTTTACTGCTTTACATATGCCACGTTTGTGAGATTGAAACTTTTAGTTGGCACATTAAGAACTTTTTAATCCCCCCTTTTGAGAGATCAGTGTAATCTGCCGCTGCTGCCTGTTTTATACATGAGGAGACTCTCTGAAGCAAGCGGGACTCAATAACAGCGGTGGCTGACTTGCTGGATAATTTAAAGATGCAGCCATCTGACAGCTGATTCTTCAGTGACTCCACTTCTACTGACAGAGGTAAAAGAAAATGCTGAAGTTGTCAGTCCGCTTCTATTTTTTATGAGCAAATTTTGTACTTTTTGGAGCGAGGGGAAGGAAGTGCATTGCAGGAATGAACTTCATGTGCCAATCTGCAAAGCAATCCTTGCTCTCCCTTGTGTGGGAATAACACTTGTGGGGCATTTTTCACCTGAGGATGGCAGAGTGCCTCATTAAAATGGATTTATTAAGCCTACAGGGCCCTGTGTAGAAGAAGGATGGTCAGTTGCTAGTTCATCAAGATGGAAAAAGTGGGTAGAAAGAGTCCAAATGACTAGGTTATAGGATACCAAATTGGCAAATTTTATTCATTTTCTGCCCTGATTTTATAAGTGAGGTCAGTTTAACCATGCAATATGTTGATTCTTTAAGCTCAATAATTGTATAAATTTAAAGTACAGGTCTTTACAAAATCAGCCTGTCTGACATTTTGGGCTAGCTGATTCTTCGTTGGGAGATGGTGGGAGGCATCTTGGGTATTAAAGCATGGCAAACAGCACAGTTTTTCTGGTCTCTACCCACAAATACTAGAGCAATGCCTCTATTATGACCACCAAATATCTCTAGAGTTTGATAAATATCCTTTGGGGGGAATAGACCTCACTGTCCCTCTAGCAAGTATTATTGTCACTTATATAAACTGATAAGAGACCTACAGTATACTTTTGGAGGATTACATAAGAAAACAATTTCAAAGTGAGAAAGCTGAAAGCAACATGTAAACGCAAGCTTGATTTGAGAAAATTGTAGTAGAACATAAAGATTCAGAACCCAAGATTCCTCTGGGTGAGAGTAATACTAAAGCAGTCAGTACAGGCAAAGTGGTTTAATGTGAAGGACCCATCCATTTAGCCAAAGGGGAAGGAAGTTGGTGAGAGGGAGGTGCTATCTCAGAGTCTCATTAGGAAGACTGAGCTACAGGACAGGGTGTTGGAGCAAGAAACTCTAACCTAAAGCTTGCAATAGACTGCATCCACAGCAAAAGATCAAAGCCTTTCTGCCTTCTCCAGGCTGCAACTGATGATGATGCAGGGATTGAGTATACTCTCCACAAATTATGTTTGGAAGAGAGTGATGGTGAGTCTGCTAGAGAAAGACATCAATAATTATTGAAACTAGCTTTGAGAGCAGAAGCCATCCAGGAGGGACCTCACTTTTTTATATATCACCTATGTGCTGCTACATGCTAATTTATCCCCTGAGACTACATTAAATCAATTCCTAAGCTATAATTACTACTAGAAGTAGCAATTTCATATATTTAAATGTCATTTAGCAATTTCCCAGTGCTAACAGTAAAAGCACTGCTATCATTGATCTTGTCACCTAGTTTCTGAAAGAAAGACTTCCTCCTTGGAACTGAGAATTCTTTTCATTCTCTGTAATTAATTTTGATTTCCCTTTGCAAAGCATTGAAATTATTTTTTCTAGAGTAAAATATCTTCAAAATGTCTCAGGCTTTACATGAGGCATATTAGGTCTACAATAGTGTCTCATTCATTAATCCATCAATTTATTCTTGTACCCAGTGAATCTACAATATCTTTTTGAACATATACTGTTAGGCATACATGCAATAAAGGACTTGCAAATACTCATAAAAGTGATCCCTGTTCTCAAGTAGATTTACTAAATTAACACATTTCATAACGTTTATAATATAAATACACACTGTATCTATATATTATAATCAGAACACAGGAAGACAGTTGTCATGATCAGCCTACACAAGTGATAAGGATAGAGTTATGAATATCCTCATAGAGCACTCTAATGAAGCAGATGAGTGCCTTGGCTGGACACATATTGTGAAATGCTTCCTGTGATGACATTATGGAATATGAATAAGACTTGAGTGATAATGTTGGTAAAGTGATCAAGAGAGAATGATAATCAGGCTACAGTGGTAATATATGTATGTGACAAGTGGTAATGGCCTGACCTGAAGCATTAATAATGGGAAAAGTTGATGTGGATTTGTCTAAGATAGTTATAGGTGGTAGAGTAAAATGAGTAGATAATTACAATTATGGTATATAATGATGTTGGACTTGAAGAACCAAAGTCTACTACTAAGTCTGCCTTCGGTCAACATATTCAACCCAAGAGCATCTTTGTGGTATTGTGGGCTGTGGGCAAGCGTGCATCAATCCTAATAATCATCACGGACTTTCTGCATAGTTTTCTGCCTTATCTACTATACTCTTTACTTTTTGTGTTTTCATGTCTATTCAATCCTAGTCTTGCTTCAAATTTCAGTGCACAAGTATACCTTTGCTTTCTTAATTTTCAGTGTTAATATTGTTTATGTGTTTACTCAGATTCTTACTTCCATTTTCCTGTCCCATAAAACACACACACACACACACACACACACACACACACACACACTGTATCAATATCTTGATAAGCATTGGATAAATAGATAGAGGAAGATCTTTGAATGTGTAATTGGCAACTATCTATCTGGTACCACTTACAACTTATTCTGAGAACTCAAGTACGATTAGCAGATAAAATTGCAAACTGAGCATTCTCATATTTAGCCAAAGTCATGACAATAGGTACAAACTTTTGCAAGAAAATATATGTTGAAAGAGAAAGTCTGGGTTTTATGTGTAACTCATTGCTACAGTACCATCTTAGCAATAAGGCCCTGGTTTTAATCCCTAGAAACAGTCCACTGTGACTCTTCCTATGAGAGAATTCACATTTTTTTCTAGCATTCCTGATTTATTTTCTCTATCATTCTGGATTCCTAGCTCTAAGTCTTCAGATGTTAATGTACAACATAGAGTAATAAAGAAATCAGGCATGGTGGGGACTTTGGAGAGGGAAGTAATAATTCAGAGTATTTGAAGTGGGAAACAGGAAAGTGTGGAGAGGATTCCAACTGGGGAAGAGAAAGAGAATTCAGTACAGTAGAAGAAAGAAGGAGGAGGATAAATAACATCGGGTTTGTCTGATAAAGCTTCAAAGAACTTATTATCTTGCAACTATAAACAAGATAATACATATTTTCATATTCATATTATTTTATATACATATTATATATTTATATTTTATACATGACAGCATATTTTATGTATGTATGTATGTACATATGTGCATATGTATGTGTATTCTTCCAGATAAACTTGTCTTAAAGAAAATAAAGCAACTTGAGCTAACAATGCTTCTAAACAAACTAGAAACTAACAAGACTGAAATACCAGGAATGAGGGAGGGGACTTGAGAGGGACTGTAGGGAGGAAGGGTAAAGGAGAAAATAGTATGATTTTATTTTATTTAAAATGTATAAAAGAGAAGATACTAGAAAACAAAGAATTTTAAGGATGTGAAAACAATGAGAAAAATAAGAAAATGAAATAATTTGCTGGTAGAGTTAGGAAAAAATGCACTCAGGTCATAAGGGGCAAAACATCCTTAGAAGTTAATGGTTGTATCTAGGAATGATTGCATGTCCATGTAATTCCTCTTACTCTGGAGGCTTAAGCTAAAGCTGGAGGATAGAAGACTGAATGACACCTCAGCATTCCAGCAAGTTCAAGGAGATCATGCTAGACAACTTAGTGAGGTCATGTGTCATAAAGAGAAAAAGAAATTGTTCAAGGTTAGTGAGATAATTATAGTAGAGTGCTTGCCTGGATATTGGTTAAAGCCCCAGTGATTGAAAAAAAATTACAAGTACTTTTGAGAGAAGAAACAGGACAATAGATTTAAAAGATGTTTGGTTTAATTTGAGGCCCATACTAGGAGGGGGATCCCATTCCCTACACTGTCAGGATGACCAGGAACTGGACACTGGATAGCCCAGAGATCGGGTAGAACTAAACACAACTGGCAAAAACAAACATTAACAAAATCAGTGATACAATTCCTAATGATATACTGCTATACTTATAGATGAGAGACTTGTCCAATTGTCTTCAAAGATACTTCCTCTGGCAGCATTTAGGAGCAGAGGCAGAGACCCACAGCCACATATTATGCAGAGTCTGAATTGGAAATCTCTATTAGGTACCTCCTATCAGAGATCTGGGAAACCAGCAGAAGAGGGGAGGAAAGACTGTGGGAATCATAGGGGATGGAGGACAGCAAGAGAACTTTGCCTACTAAATCAACTAAGATTGCTCATATGGATTCACAGAGACTAAAATGACAAACACTGGGTCTGCATGGGTGTGCACCAGGTCCTCAGTGTATATATTATTGCTGTTATCTTGGTGTTCTTATGAGACTCCTAGAGGTTGGAGCAGGTGTGTCTCTGATTCTTTTTTTTTTGATTGTTTAATAAATTTATTGTACTATTATTTAATTTTTAAAATTTTTATTACTTTAATTTTAAATAGCTTCATATATGAATCCCATTTCCCTCTTCCTCCTTTCCTCCGGCTCCCCTCCCACCATCCCCCCAGTCTCTCACCCTATCCCCACTTCCTTCCACACAGGGGATATCCAGAATCTGTCATTTCTCTCAGGGCAGGGTCCAGGCACTCCCCTAATAGTCCAGGCTGAGAGATCATCCCTCTTTGTGTTATGGACACACGAAGTCCATTTGTATGCCAGGGATAAATACTGATCTACTGCCCAGGGCCCCATAGGTTGCCCAGGCCTCCTCACTGATTCTCACTTAGGGGTTCTGGATCAGTCCCATGCTAGCCTCCCGGCTGTCGGTCTGGAGTCCAAGAGCTCCCCCTTGTTCAGATCAGCTGTCTCTACTGGTTTTGCCTGCCTACTCTTTACCAATTTGCTAATCGCTCCTCTCTCTCTTTCACTGGGTTCTGTGGGTTCAGTTCAGTGTTTAATTGTGGATGTTTTCCTCTGCTTCCATCAGTCACTGGATGAAGGTTCTAGGATGGTGTATAAGATAGACGTTAAGTTCATTATCAGGAACAGGCATTTAAGGTAGTCTTTCCACTATTGCTGAGCTTGCCAGCTGGTGCCATCCTTTTAGATCACTAGAGGTCAAACTGGTGCCAGATCTCTCTTCAAACCTATAACTCCCTGTATTATAGTTTTTCTCATTCTGTTCTCCTCCTATCCTACCCCCCACTTCCTGTTCCCCCATAACCTACTCTCTCCTCCTCTTCCCCTCTTCTTTCCAGCTCCTATTGCCCCAACACACACCTCCCACCGTGTTCCCAATCTGTTCAGGAGATTTTGCCTCATTCCTCTTCTCTGACTAAGGAAAATAATACTTACACATTTATCATCAAACATCTTTAGAGGAAGCCATTATTTCCATCTTATTGGAAAAGAAACTAAAGTTGAGATGTCACAGTGATTCAGAGAAGGTTATAAGTTCTAAGTGGTAGAAATGAGATTTCTAACCTCTACATGTCTTAATTTTTAGATCAGATTATTCATAGTAAAAATTAGCAGTTACTTAAAGTCATTGGCCAGTGGGTCCAGATGAAACATAGATAGGACCCACTGAAAGAAGGGAACATGCATGGGTCAAGGTAAAGAGTAATTAAAATTCCTTGGAGTGCAATTGGTACATTTGGGATACAGTAATAGGAAATGTAAAGGCACCAATGTCTGTGACCATATTTGGGAATTAGGAGGTTAAGACTGCAAAGATAAGGGGTATGCAATTGATGGGGAGCTCTGATGTGGGATCCTGTGTGTCCTTCTTTGAATTAAAAGTGAGCTGTGTTGATTTCAAAATTAACAAATGATAATATTCAAATATTAAATTGAGCCTATCAAAAAACCATGTGAAAACAGGAAGTGGAATTAATGGCAGACAGAGGTGACAAAGAAAAATCTGACCCACATAAGGAGAGACCAGAGAAATGGGCACAAATCCATCCTCTAGTGCATTTGGTCTTCAGAGAAATTTTTAAGTAAAATGATATTCACTATTTTATTATAGAACTTGTTGTAAAATAAACTGTTTTACTTTTAAAATGTTAGGTTTTAATGCTTGTTTAATAAATATGTTCTATACAGAAAGTTGAGATTAAAAACAGTAAATAAAATCTCAAAATTAAAAACGAAACATTTTTTGAGAGAAACTTTCAGGAAGCTGCATGAAAATTTGTTACTTTGCTGAATAATATTTATTCATACATTTGATATGACTATTATGAAATCACCATTTATAATATAACGAGTGCATGTGAATTTCTCTAAAAATTACTGTTGTAAAACTATATAACTAAAGGAAATTTTACTATTGAAACAAAAAGAATAGAATGTGCTTTTTAGTGAATGCTTAGTTTCAGTCATAGAACAGCAGGAAGCTGAACATGCTATGTAGATCACGCTGGCTTTGAACTCACAGAGATCCACCTCTGCCACTTGAGTGCTGAGATTAAAGGTAGGCAACACCATGCCTATGGTCTTTAGAAATTTAGTCTTCTTCTCAAAGCACTGAAAGATAAAGGGCTCAAGAAGTGTATTTTATAATTTGTAACCATTTAACTTTTGATAAGTTTTCTACTCTTTGTTTCTCATTTATTAAACGGTTACAAAATTAAGCATTTTGTAATCCTCTATGCATTTTCAGAGTCTTCTGTTATGGAAAGTGACTTGTAAATCTCTTTATTCAGCCTTAGTGGCAGTGGTTATAATCCAATGCTCACTCCACTGGAAAATTGGAACTCTTGCTCAGCTGTCTCATCCATTGCCCCACCTCTTATTGTGAATAAGAATAATAGAATAATAGGTTAATCTCATGCAATGTATAGTGCTGTATTATTTACCAAAATTTGTTTTGGTAAGTCAATTATAATGATGTCTCAACATTCCACAGACAAGTGATCATATTACAGGAAATTTATGCCTTGTCAAATTCCTGGGAAAGTAGAGTCTCTGCTCTTTTAATCAAAACACTTCCTGCTCCTAGAAGATAATTCTCTAGTGTGTGCCAAGGATCTAAAACACAATTTAATTCTTAGTAGAATTAAAAAAAACTCAAATCAATAGCAACAGTCTGTAAATGGCTCTAAATAAAGCTTGTCAAGTGTGTTCAGTGCCTGTAGCTACAGGTCAGAAAGACACGTCCATGTGCCTTACTGTCTCAGAGTGCAACTTTATCACAGTTATATTTTCATTGTCATTTGCTAGTCACATTGGAAGTCACATCTTGCCAGAAGAACTAATATTGGCACTGATAATGTGAAGTAGGGCATTACAAACTCATTTGGCAAATGGCACTTGTAATAGGAACAAAGATTTGCCTTTTAAAATTGGAAGATATATCTGTAGTATCTTTCCTAAGGCAGAGAGGAAACTTTTAATCCAATCTGTTAATAGTTTTTCTTCATGCCCTTCAGCTCATTTTGTATTTTAGATTTGGTCAATGATGCTTTGATTTATTGATTGAATAAATATACTTTTATTTAATATGCTTTTCAAGATTGTCATCATGAACAATTTTATACCATAAGTCCTGGAAATACTGCTTGTTAGTACTTTGCTTGATTCCTTCTGTATTATTAATGATCAAGTTAGATAAAGTAAAGCTATTTACTGAATTAATGATCATAAGGTTAAGTTTAGAGAACTGCAACTTTCTTATATTATTATAAAATGGAAGAGATATAAAAGCCAAGAATTGGAGTTTATAAATACATAAAACAAAATTTTAATTTGAAAACTGCTATATTCTGAACATTTGATCGTCCTTCATAGATACATGGGTTAAAGACTTAGTACTTGGTTTGTAGGAGGCTATTTGAAAGTTATACCTAGTGGGATGTTTATTGTTGAAGTCTACTGGAAGTGAGTTATGAAACCCCTTTATCTTCCTATTCATCTTTTGCTTCCTGGTTCAGGAAATAAATGTATTTGCCTACCATGTTCTTCCTTCCTGTCTTTGTCATTCACCCCATTTGGGGGGGAGGAGCAAAGCAACTGAACCACTCATTCATGAACTGCGGACTTTAAAACTGTGAGCTGAGTAAATTCTTACACGTTAATTATCTTAGATGTTTTGTTGCAGTGACAGAACGCTCTTTGAATGCACATAACCATTGGAAAATAGGTAAGCATGAAAAAGAAGACAGTGGAGTAGTTAAGACTGTAGAATGCATCCAGGATGATTCTATTCAAATCAAAAGCATGACCATCATGCTTTTGTTCCCCATAATTGTTTCCTATTACTTTATGGCTATTTATGATTTTTTTTCTGCTTTTAGTAAATGGTGTATTGAAAACCATTTGAATATGTTGCTATTTTTCTCTAGTCCCATTTCTATTTCCCATGGTGCTTTGTACATAATATATATTTAATAAATCTTTATTTAATAAGTGATGAATATTTGATCTGGTTACTATCAACATCTACCAAAATTCAACTAAAGCAAACAGTCTATTTCAGTTTCACACAGAGCAGAATCTACTGACATCTGACCTTCTTTTTGGTAAGATCTTTATTTAGGAACTGGTGTTACAATCAACTGTATTACAAATTTTTAAAACAGGTTCTTTTGTTGTTTAGAAAATAATGAGACTAAAAGCATGTGCCGCTACCACCACCTGGCTTGTCCTGGATATCTTAAAACAGCTACAGAACCACTCAAGAAAAAAAGCTAATTATCCAAACAAACAAACAAACAAACAAACAAACAAAACCTAATATATAATGCGTATACATAGACACAAGAAAAAAACTGAAACTAATATTAGACTTATCAATTCCTGCCAATAAAGCAATGCTAAGAAATGAATAGTGAGAAGGCTTTTGGCAGGGTTTGCTCCTGTTGGCTTCTACAGTAAGGGAAAGCATCTCTAGAGAGATCAAGGGTTAGATGTAGCCATGGGGAACAAGCGTGAGAGCCGAACTCCATTCATGGAGTCTGAAACCAACTCTTCATCAGGTAACAATGAAATGCTGTCTATGTGCTTTCCTTAGGAGTCAGTTCCAGTATTCTTGGCATGTCTCTCATTTTCCTTTAAGAATTACCTTACACATTGATTATCTGCAAACCTATCTCCTCATTGCCTTAACCTATTACACACAAGTGATTTTGATCAATATTGACTCAGTTGTCTTGATGTTCGTGTTCTACGTCTTCACTAATATTCTTACTTTATGGGTTCTTTGAGGGGTTATGCAGTGGATCAGCCATGTGCAGTGTAGTCTCCACCATGAAGCATTCATAAGCAGATGCTTTTAAGAAACAAAGCCTTTTATAACATCCCTGAAAATACATTAACAAGGTGTTGACTTTGATCAAGTTAACTCTCAGCTGGGAGATCAAATGTGTTCGCCTGAATTTTAGAGTCAAACACTTCAGCTGCTCTCATGAGTGAGGCCAACTGTTCGAAATGATTCAGAGCTAAAGTTGTGGAAGGTGGTTGTTTGTCAAAGAGTTGTTCTGCATGTTAGTAACAACTCTAGCAGTGCTCATGCCACCATATGTTGTCAAGGGCTATCATCAGGCCCATGCCTGCTATAGTTTATTAAACACAGATTAAAATAAGCAGGCAGCAGGTATGAACTGAACCTTTTTTCACAGATTGGTCAGCATGTTCAGCTTGCATGCTTCCTCCAACCATCTCTGCTGAAGCCTTTAAACATTCCTCAGTTTTGAATTCTCCTTAGTAGCATGGGTGTAGAATTATCACAGGAAATATATGACAAAATAGATAACAAGGACAAAAACAAGAAAAAGAAAAGTACACTGGTGCCCAAAGAGCTGACTAGGAAAAGTGCCTGACATCAGTTGTCAGGAAATCTTTCTGTGACTCTTCTAGCTGGATTTTATTTTTGCCCCACTCCCTCCAGAAGAACCTACTATGAAATTTAGGGTATCCTTGGGCAATGTCAAAATTTCAGGTTAGACTTATAGCCTTACTATGGAGCAAGAGGCTACTAAATGAACAGAGACCTGCTGGGAAGTTCAACTTATCTGAAGTACTTTAAAATGGGTAGGGAAGTCATGGGCTCAGTGTATGATGACTAGTCAGGATTGTAGATTTCATTCAATGTTGACTCACCTGTGAAGAATGCCCTATTGGAAGATTATCTAGGTTATCTAGACTTCCTTGGCCCAGGTTCAGTTCTGATGGAGGATTATATTTTAAGAGTTGGAGAATAAATGTACACACAAAAATTGCTCTTTCTTCTTGGCCATGGATGCTACAAGTTTCTGTAACATTGATTCCTCCTCCTCCTCTTCCTACTCCTACTCCTTCTTCTTCTCCTCCTCCTACTCCTTCTTTCCTCCTCCTCTTCCTCCTCCCTCTTCTTCTCCTCCTCCTCCTTCTTATCCTTCTCTGTCACCATCTCCTTCTCCTCCTCCTCCTCCTCCTCCTCCTTCTCCTCCTTCTTTTTCTTCCTCTTCTTCATCTTCGTCTTCTTCTGCTGCTTTGTTTTTGAGACAGGATTTCTTTGTTGCTTTGGAGCCTGTCTTGGAACTAGCTCTTGTAGACCAGGCTAGTCTGGAACTCACAGAGATCTGCCTGCCTCTGCCTCCCAAGTGCTGGCATTAAAGGTGTGCATCACCACTGCCCAGCTGAGATTCTTCTTGAAGTATATAGGAACTAATGCAGAGACCCACAAATGGAAAATTTGTAAAAAGCTACACACTTTGGAACACTCGACCCTAAGCAGGATGCCTTCATCAAACCCCTCCTCTCAGAGTCCATGAAGTTATCTGAAAGAGGAGGTAGAAAGATTGTGGAAGCCAGAAGGGATGGATAATTCCAAAGAAACAGTGTCTTCTGGACACAGCAGCATGGATACACATGTGAAATGTGTACTCACAGAAATTGAGGCTTTATGCACACAGCCTGCACAGGTTCCAAACAAACTGTAGGAATCAACAGTGAATGGGAAAAGTAAATAGGGCTTCCTATTTCCAACTAAGAATCTAGTACCCGTTGACATCCAGTTGCAAAGGAAAAATATGTTTTCCTCAAATGGGCTCTCACTGATTATATTGACCATACTTAAGTGTAGGTCCCATGTCTATTAGTATTTACCAACAGTGAGTGAGCTACATGTTATTTTGCTTCCTATTGCTTGGTTTAAGCATTTTTTTATCTTACTGGTTTTTTGATTGTATATTTTGGTTTTTAATTTTGGGTTTATATGGATCTCGTTGTGTGTGTGTTTCCTGTGCCTTTTGTTTTTTAATTATATTTTAATTACGTTTTTTCTTGTTAACTATTTTCTAAAATAGAGATAAAATGGGCATGCAGTTGAATGTGTGAGTATATGGGGAGGTTCTGGAAGGCATTGTGGGAGGGAAACCAGTGATCAACATATATTGTGTGAAAAATTGTTTTCAAATACACACACAGTAATCTTTGCAAATGTTTATTTTTTATTTATTTTCTTACTTATTTACCTCATTTCTTGTTTTTACCTCCCAGACCTGGGATGGAGCAAAGCTATTTACACTGTGAGGACAAAAGCATAAAATTTGGAAAATAGGGTAAAACAAACCTTGTCCAGTTATGGACTTCAAGGGCCTGTAGCAGCAAAACATTGAAGCTGGAGATTGGAAAGGGGAAAACAGAAGGACCTCAGATAGCTAAGTCTGTTTCAGGCCCATGACAACAGTCGTAGATCAGATTCACTTGACCCTCCAGGTTCTCCTGACTGAAGAAATCTTTATGAAACCTTCATTTGGCAACTCTCAGTTGCAGGTAATGGGAAATAGACTGTCTTTGCTGTCTCACAGTCCTCTGTTAATGGTTTTTAACATTTCCTCCCTCAAAATCAATATACCTAATTCATAAATTAAAGGTCATTTTAAAAGGGAATGTGGTCAGTGAAGAAGGAAGCCAGTTTGTCATGCTGTCACCTCACAGAAAACTCAAACTTCCATTGTGTCCTACGGTTCACCAAGTATGTTTAGGATTTCCATAGCTTTGCTTCTTTCTTTTTTCTGTTTTATATTTACAAGTTCACAAAGCTCAGATTTCAATATACTGGCCCAATCTAGGGATGTAGCCACATCAAGAAAATCCTTTCTCGTACACCATCTAATTGATGGGGAGGGGGTATCTTCTACTTATTAGAGATTTCTGTGTTAGAAGCAAATGTAAGCTCTTGGGTGTATAATGTTTTTAAGATCTGGTCATTAGTCTGCTATACAGATAGTGCCCATTGATATGAAAAAAAATCTTGCATGTACTAGGATATTTTCTTTTAGGTACCAAACATCTTTCAATTCATGAAACAGAGACTTATATTTTGATATGAATTCTCAGCCTATGAATTCTCAGCGTAGCTCAGGTTCATATGGCTAGCTCTTTTTAACTTAAATTAACATATTTCTCTTTTTCTATCTTGTGCCTCAAGGCTTTCTTCTTTTCTTTCTGAATATGCTACTTTCACTGCTTTTCATATCCGGCTGGTGGCAGCTGCCTGGCTTCTGGCCCTGAGCATCTCCCTCAGTCTTCCTGTTTCATCTCTTGTCTCCCTTCTCTCCAAGGCTATTAAGCTCCTTATAGAGAATGAGATCATTTGGTGAACCTTGATACTGAAATTGATGAAGATTCAGACAACATAGGAAAGAGCATTTTCAGTGCTTTCTTCCAGGTACCACATCCACCTATGTAAAAGTGGTGAAGGCAGGAGAGTGAAGCCAAGGAGGAACAGTGGGTGGGGAACACATCATTCTAGGGATTCCACTGCAATGCTTGTGAGAAACTCCTTTAGTTATGCCCCCAGTTGCAAAAGATCATCTTCCTGCTAAAAGATGTGTGTGAGCATAATTTATCTGTTCCTTTTGATATGTAGCTCATAACTGGTTATCCTAACTCATATTTAGTACGCATCAGGCACTGTGTCTTATCAGTGGTTTCTCTTTTCTTAACCTGCAGGCAAAGCACAGTTCTTGTTGCTATCCAGTCATCTTTTCTATTTCTATGTCCTCACTCATTCTATCATGTCTGTATTCCTCCCTTTTATTCATCTTAACCCATCTGTCAGACTCTGGCTGCAAAGCTGTGTCTTAAGTCTCACTAGAAAAAGAAATTATATCCCTCTGCTGAATTCTCCTTTACATTTGTAATATTTCTGATAAATTAATATTTCACCTTATACATTGACTTATATATCCTATTTATATACAAAAAATTCTTAACAACATTTTCATTATACCAGAAATTATTTTTATTAGTCTAGTTATAATTTACATACTACTAATAGATAATAGTATGTAAAAATAATAGAGAGTTTTCAAGTTATTATTTTGGTTTAATACTTTTTTTACTACATAGAAATACTGTATAAGTATTTCATTGATTATCATTGATTAAATAAGTAGCTTAATGGAGGAAATACATAATAATTCTTCAGTATACTAATTATTAATTTAATTGAAGAAAGACAAATAATGACATTTGTAGACATAACCTGGAAAGTATAAATTCACAAAGAAATAATGTAGAAAAATATTTTAACAATCATGCAATATTGATAGCATTATATGATTATTTCAACTTATATATGATGAAATTAAAGTCCACAAACAATGCGTTGGTGGTTCAAAGGGTATAGTTTATAAATCTGACCAACTTGGTAGAACCTAGCCTAAGAATTCTCAAATTCAAAGTTCTCAAAAGAAATATCAATAGTGGATAATTACAGGAACGCTAGTGAAGAGATGTCTTCCTGACTCATTTATCAATGGAACAATTTATTAATTCATATTAGAAATATTTTTGAGTCATACTTACAAACTGACCCAAAAGTTATGTGTCAATGAACAGAGTTACCTATGGGAAAATTAATTACTGAATGTGAGGATCTCATTTAATCTCTAGACAGATGCAAAGAAAGGGAAAGTGGCCTATGCCAGCCTTTCCATTTCAGTGAAATTTTTACTGGATATTATAGCTTTCTTATAGCAAAATTACTAGTGAGTATTCACATGGCCACTCTTAACAGTAAGACTTGGGGAGGCAGTTCTGTATTATTCATGTTAGCAATTGAGCAAATTAAAATGCATTTATGAAAAAAAGGAAGTATAGGATGTTCTATGAGTGACTGTGATTCCAACAAACTCCAATCCATTGTCCACATGCCATCCTGGCTACCTTTCAGCTGTGAGAACTGTCAGAATGGAAACAGATTTATCTCAGTACTGAAAAGGACCCCTCAGCACACAGCTGAGATTCTTACCTGGCCTCTATACGCCTCCCCTTTGTCTCCTCCATTAGTTTCCTTTAAATGAACCTTAACCACACAGAAAATATGGCCACTCTAGTTAGCTCAAAATTCTCTTTTGAAGTCAAATATTTCATGCATACTTTATGCATTAATAAGTTTCAGCATAATGAATGGAAAAAATCAATGACTGAGTAAGTACATAATATATATTAATTATGAGAGAAGGAAACTAAAAGAGAAAGCAATCAAAATGGATGCAGAAATGAATCTATTGAAGTTATGTAATAGCAAATAGATAGATAAGAGTCACACTTATTGTTAAGGACACAGAGAGAATTATAATAAAATAACTTCCAGTAGAGTAACAAACACATCCTTTTAAAAGACTGAGGTTAAACAAAGAATTTTCTCCTTTCGTGTATCATTCTTCACTTGGGACATAAGACTTGCTTGGAAAGTGACAAGAGGGAAAAGGAAACCTCTCATAGTGAATGACACAGTAACACTTTTAGAGAATAGGAAACTTTAAGATGTATTCTCTCGAATGTTGGAATTAATACCTCTTAGTGGCTACTTCACTCTCCTTTCAGGAAACCTAGCAGCACTCTGGCTTAAAAGAAAAACCATACAAGAAAAATAGAACAAAACAGACAAAATGTGCTGAAATTAACAGCCAGCTTTGGAATGTACTGTGAATTGTAAAATGAATTTAATTAAGCCAGTGGAGCAGTGTTCCTTAGGTCTTCTTAATTAGCCAATGAGGCCTTCATCATTTCTAATTGTCTTGAACAGAGACAATGATTACAGAAATGAAATGCTAGCTGGTCTACAGAAATTTAGTTTCTTTAAAATATCAGCATTTGGACAGTGTAAACAAATTAGAATAAAGTGACTCACATGGGCTTCAATCTAATCTGCTGTAATTTGAGCAAAAAAATAAACATCGTAAATATATAAAGAAATGATTAATGAAGAGTGATGAATATGTTACATAAATGTGGGTTCATACGTGAAATAAACTCACATAGACATACTCATACCAAACATTTACAGTCAACTGCTTGGCTAATTAACATTTTATTTAATTATTGCCTTTCCAAAAATAAAGAGATCTCAGTGGCTTCAGAGTTAATATGGAAAGGGCATTAGGGTAAATTAGAAGTGGTTGTAAAAGGCAAGTGTTAGAAGCCAGACACTGAACCGATAGCGGTTGTTTAAAGTTTTTATGGATACATCCTTGATGGCGATTGGTATTAGAATCCAGCCAGAACAGAGGGAAAATCTTGTACCCAACAATTTATTCTATCTATAAATGAACAACAATTCAATATTTTAGGAAAGGGACAACTACAATTGTTTCTAAACTAAGATATGAATTCATTTTGAGGACTGTTGTAAAGATTTTATGTTTAACAAACTGAGTGGCTTCTTTATAGATCTAATTGGGACATTTTGTAAATAAATTCCGGGGCCTTTTTATGGGCTCTCTTATAGCACAGTTCAATAATCTAGAATTAATGAAATGTCTGTGTTCCAGCTTTGCAGATATTTATCTTAATCCAGGGCTGTATGTTCAGGAGGAATGAAAATAGCACTGAGGAAAACCAACCCACTGCTGCTAATTTTCATTCTATTGATGTCTTGTATGTATAATTACATAATAACTCATTGACAATAAAAAGAAGTACACTTCTGAATTACAAGTTTATCCTTTACCTAATGTTTTCTTTGTGGTGTAGGGTTCTTCATTGAGTGGGAAAACAAATGACTTGGTGACTAGTCTCTGGAGAGGGGTTGGGTAAAATACATCTGGTTTAAAAGCTGCCAAAAGTAAGAGGGATTGGTGATATTTTATACCTTTCATTTGCAAAGAAAAAGCACTAATTTTCTTACAACAAATACATGACAATAGTTTCAAAAAGCAGGAGCATTTCAATGATGTTTGAATGAAACATTGGATTTTAGAAAATTTTACTATTAGAAAGTAATGAAAAACAGAACAAAGTAAAGAACTCTGGATAATTTTAAATTTAATTGAATATCTAATAGCTAAAAATACTCTAATAATGATTTATACTTTTATCTGTGACCATATATTCTTACAGAATTTTTACTTTTCTATAACAGACATAAATTTGAATTGACAAATAAAGACTAAAATAGATAAATATGACATGAGAATGTATCTTGATGAGTCACAGTGTGTTGACCCAAAGGCACAGACTTGCTCTCCACAGAAGAGCACATTTGCTGCTAAATGTGTGAGATCCCAGCGGTGAACCACTATGGAAAACAGAATAGAGAACCTTCAAATTGACAATAGAGCTACCATCTAACCCAGATATCTCAGTACACACACACACACAACACACACACACACACACACTATGTGAAATGAAGTTACCATACCAAATTAATATCTGTACATGTTTATTGTAGTTGTATTGAGAATGATGATTCCTGCATTCAAACTCTCCACATAAATGGGCAGATGTATGAAGAAAGTGGTGTGTGTGTGTGTGTGTGTGTGTGTGTGTGTGTGTGTGTGTGTGTGTGTGTATGTCTGTGTGTTTGGGCTTTTATTAATGTGATGAAACACTATGTCCAAAAGCTACTTGGGAGGAAAGGTTTTATTCAGCTTACACTTCCAGGTAACAGTTCGACACTTCCAAGTATATCACTTGAGGGAAAAGTCAGGGCAGGAATTCAAACATTGCAGGAACCTGGAGGCAGGAGATGATGAAAGGCAATAGAGGAATGCTGGATATGGCCTTGCTTAGCCTGTTTGCTTATAAAACCTAGGACCACCCGTCCATGAATGGCATCACTCAAAATTCCTGGACCCTCGTCCATTAATACTAATTTAAAAATGCCCTATAGGCTTGCACACAACCTGATCTTTCTTTTTATTATTTTTATTTAAATTAAAACACAATCTTATTTTACATACCAATCCTAGTCCCCTCTCCATCCTGCCTTCCCACTCCTCCCACCATCTCCCCATCCCTCCCCCATGTGCTCCTCAGAGAGGGTGAGGCCTCCCATGGAAGATCATCAAAGTCTGTCACATCATTTGGGCCAGGAAAAGATGTTCATCAATCCTATAGACTGATTTTAGGGAGACAATTTCTCAACTGAGTTTCTCTCCTTTCATGTAACTAAAGCTTATGTCAAGTTGACATAAAACTAGCCAGCACAACACGTGCATACATGTGTGCCCATGCATGCATAAGGGGATAGTACTTAGTGGTTAAAAAAAAACAGGAATGGAATTATCTCATTTGTATAAAAATGAATATAATTGAATAATAGTATATAAAGAGAAGTAAGTTAAACACAGAAAAATGATGTTTTATATATTTGTGAAGATTAAACAACATTGATCTGAATGAAAGACAATGGTTGTGAGTGGCTGAGCATGGCAGAAAGAAACAGGGTATGTGAAAGAGTAGTTGCCTTACTCATTCTACTTTGTGTGTATATATCGAAATATTATATTGAAAAGCATTAATATATATAATCATGGAGTGTTAATCAAAACTAAAATAAAAAGGATAATCTGTACAAAATAAAATCAAATAAATATATTGATATTTCAGGTATAATGTGTAACCATTTTCCTGTTATGTATCTATAACTAAAATTACTATTAATCTATCTATCTGCATGAATATTGCTAAAGATTATCAAGGAGAAACCCACACAGGAACTTCAAACACAATTAAGTCCTTTTTTATTATAACTCAGAGAAAATCTGTTATTATATGTTTTATAAAGATCTATGCTGTTGGTAATGAGATAAGCTTAAGGCAAATTATGTAAAGATTTCTGTATTTAAAACACTCAGGGACAGAGCTAATTTCAAAATTCAGATTTGTAGAACCTATCCACGTTATCTTGTTTTCCTCAGCATGCAATTCTTTACTATGTAGATTTCTTGCCGTACATAACTAACCTATTCCAAAGTAGTTTTAGAAATCTGTTCAGCAAAAATGCAGTAGAGTGTAACCAGGTCTCTGAAACGTAGTACTTTCTAAACACTTCCCACCATACTTTAAGTTTTTGTTTTACTGACAAGTTAGTAATCAATCACTGTGACCAGAGGAGTGGTTTCTAAGGGTTCTTACCTAGCATAATAGTGCAGGACTTCTAGATTCCTTACTGACTCTCTATAGCAGTGGTTCTCAACTTTCCTGATGCTCTTTGTGGCCTTTAATAAAGTTCCTCATATGTGGTGTCCCCCTTTCTACTTCATAGCTATGATTTTGCTACTGTTATGAATTGTAATGTAAATATCTGATATTCAGGATATATGATATGTGACCCACAGGTTAACAATTGCTGTAAAGCTTCTGACAGCTAAGGGGATGGTGAGAGGTTCTTCCACAAGCATACTTAGAGCAGATCACAATCCAAAATATGCACAGGTATTGGGTACTTTGCTTGTGGCTTTAATTTTGTGGTAAGGTTCATTTTGGCATTATTTTTTTTTCAGAATACTTTTTTCTTTTTTATTGTTTATTTTTAGGTTTAAATTTAGATTAGAAACAAGGTTGCTTCACGAGTCAGTTCCAGGTCCCTCTACCTTTCCCTGCCCTCCTCCCATGCCCTCCCCCCAACCCCCCTCAATATCCCCTCTTTTCCCCAGGGAGGGTGTAGCCCTCCATGGGGGCATCCACAGTCTGTCATTTCATCCAGAGCAGGGCCCACACCCTCCCCGAAGAGTTCAGGGTGAGAGTGCATCTCACATTGTTGGATGGGAGTCCAAAGTCCATGTGTATACTCGGGATGAATAATGATCTATTGCCCAAGGCTCAATAGATTACCTAGGCCTCCTCACTGACACCCCCATTCAGGGGGTCTTGATCAGTCCCATGTTGGATTGCCAGGCATCAGCCTGGGATTCAAGAGTTAACCCTTGTCAGGTCAGCTGTTTCTGGGGGTTAAACCAGCCCAGTCTTAATACCTTTGGTCATCAGTCTTCCCTCTCTGTTACTGGCTTTCTTGAGTTCACCTCAGTGCTTAGCCATGGGATTCTGCCTCTTCTTCCATTACCCGCTGAATGAAGGTTCTGTTTCCCAGATTCTCTGGCCATGGAATTGTAGGCTGGCACATCCCCAGATCTATGTCTAAAATCCATATATGAGAGAGTACATGCCATGTTTCTCTTTTTGTGACTGCGTTACCTCACTCAGGATGGTTTCTTCTAGTGTCATCCATTTGCCTGCAAATCTCAGGATTCCATTGTTTTTTTCTGCTGAATAGTACTCCATTGTGTAAATGTACCACATTATCTCTATCCACTCTTCGGGTGAGGGGCATCTAAGTTGCTTCCAAGTTCTGGCTATTACAAATAATGCTCCTATGAACATAGTGGAACAGACATCTTTGTTGTATGGATGGGCATCTTTTGGATATATGCCTAAGAGTGGAGTTGCTGGGTCTTGTGGTAGGTTTATTCCCATTTTTCTGAGGAATCTCCATACTGATTTCCAAAGTGGCTGAACAAGTAGGCACTCCCAAAAGCAATGGAGGAGTATTCCCCTTCACCACATCCTCTCCAGCATAAATTGTCGTTGGTGTTTTTGATTTTAGCCATTCTGACAGGAGTGAGGTGGTATCTCAGAGTGGTTTTGATTTGCATTTCCCGGATCTGATTTGCCAGTATTTTATTGAGTATTTTTGCATCAATGTCCATGAGGGATATTGGTCTGAACTTCTCTTTGTTAGTTGTGTCTTTGTGTGGCTTTGGGATCAAGGTTATTGAAGCCTCATAGAAAGAGTTTGGCAAAGACCCTTCTGCTTCTATTGCATAGAATACTTTGAGAAGAATTAGTATTAGCTGTTCTTTGACTTTCTTGTAGAATTCTGCACTGAAGCCATTTGGCTCTGGGCTTTTCTTGGTTGGGAGACTTTTGATGACTGCTTCTATTTCCGTAGAGGTTATAGGTCTATTTAAATTGATTATGTGTTCTTGATTTTATTTTGGCAAGTAATAGCTATCCAGGAAGTCGTTCATTTCCTTTAAATTTTCGAATTTTGTGGAGTACAGGTTTTCAAAGTATGACCTGATGATTCTCTGGATTTCCTCAGAGTCCATTGTTATGTCCCCCTTTTCATTTCTGATTTTGTTAATTGGCTTGTTCACTCTCTGCCGTTTGGTAAGTTTGGACAAAGGTTTGTCTATCTTGTTGATTTTCTCAAAGAACCAACTCTTTGTTGCATTGATTCTTTGTATTGTTTTCCTAGTTTCTACTTTATTGATTTCAGCCCTCAATTTGATTATTTCCTTGCAGCTACTCCTCCTGGGGGAGTTTGCTTCTTTGTGTTCTAGAGCTTTCAGCTGTGCTGTTAATTCTCTAGTATAACTCTTCTCCAGTTTCTTCATGTGGGCACTTAGTGCTATGAACTTCCCCCGTAGCACTGCTTTCAAAGTGTCCCATAGGTTTGGGTATGTTGTTTCTTCATTCTCATTGAATTTTAGGAAGTCTTTAATTTCTTTTTTTATTTCTTCTTTGACCCAGGGATGGTGCAGTTGTGCATTTTTCAGTTTCCATGAGTTTGTAGGTTTTCTGCAATTTGTGATTTTGTTGAATTCTAATTTTAAAGCATGGAGGTCTGATAAGATGCATGGAGTTATTCCAATTTTTTGAAGCTGCTGAGGTTGGATCTTTTTCCAAGTATGTGGTTGATTTTTGAGAAGGTTCCATGTGGTGGTGAGAAGAAGGTATATTCTTTTTTATGTGGATGAAATGTTCTATAGATGTCTGTTAATCCCAGTTGGGTCATTACTTCTATTAGACCCTTTGCTTCTTTGTTGAGTTTTTGTCTGGTATTCCTGTCTAGTGGTGAGAGTGGTGTGTTGAAATTTCCCACTATAAGTGTGTGGGCTTTATATGTGATTTAAGTTTGAGTAATGTTTCTTTTACAAATGTGGATGCCTTTGTATTTGGGACATAGATGTTTAGGACAGACACTTCATCTTGGTGGATTTCGCCTGTGATGAGTATGTAATGACCTCCTTCATCAATTTTGATTGATTTTATTTCAAAGTCTAATTTGTTAGATATTAGGATTGCTACCCCTGCTTGTTTCTTGGGTCCATTTGATTGGAAATTTTTTTCCCAATCTTTAACTCTCAGGTAATGTCAGTCTTTGAGGGTGAGGTGTGTTTCTTGTATGCAGCAGAAGGATGGGTTCTGTCTTCGAATCCATTCTGCTAGCCTATGTTTTTATGGATGAGTTAAGGCCATTAATGTTGAGGGATAATAATGACCATTGATTGCTCATTCTTCTTTGATTTGGAATGGTTGTTGGTGGTGGAATTTTGTGTGGAATTCCACCCCTTTATTCTTTTGGCTGTTGGTAGAGAGGGATTCTCTAATGCCTATGTTTTTCTGGTTGTTGTTAACTTCCTTGGGTTGGGTTTTCCCTTCCAAAACTTTCTGTAGGGCTGGGTTAGTGGATACATATTGCTTGAATCTAGTTTTGTCATGGAATATCTTGTTTTCTCCATCTATAATGATTGAATGCTTTCCCGGGTATAGTAGTCTGGGCGGGCATCCATGGTCTCTTAGTGTTGGTAGAATATCTATCCAGGACCTTCTGACTTTCATAGTTTCCATGGAGAAGTCAGGTATAATTCTGACAGGTCTGCCTTTATAAGTTACTTGGCCTTTTTCCTTAGCTGCTCTTAATATTCTTTCTTTATTCTGTATATTTGGGGTCTTGATTATTATGTGGCAAGGAGACTTTTTTGTGATCCACTCTATTTGATGTTCTGTAAGCTTCTTGTACCTTCATTGGCATGTCTTTCTTAAGGTTTAGAAAGTTTTCTTCTATGATTTTTTGAATATATTTTCTGCCTCTTTGAGGTGGTTTTCTTCTCCTTCTTCTATACCTATTATTCTTAGGTTTGGTCTTTTCATGTTGTCCCATATTTCCTGGATGTTTTGTGTTATGGATTTGTTGGACTTAAGATATTCTTTGGTTGATGAATCCATTTCTCCTATTTTATCTTCAATACCTGAGATTCTCTCTTCCATCTCTTGTATTCTGTTGGTAATGCTTGTATTTGTAGTACCTGACTGTTTGCCCAGCTTTTCTATTTCCTACCTTTCTTCAGATTGTGTTTTTCTTATTGTCTCTATTTCAGTTTTCAAGACTTGTACTGTTTGCATTGTTTCTTGCAATTTTCAGTTTATCTTTTCGTCCATTTGTTGCCTTTTATGAATTTTATCGTTTGTTCTTTCTTCCATTTCTTGCATTTTTTGGTTTGCTTTTTCTTCCATTTCTTGCATTTTTTGGTTTGCTTTTTCTTCCAGTTCTTGTATTTTGTGGTTTGTTTTTTCTTCCATTTCCTGCCTTTTTTCGTTTGTTTCTTTTTCCATTTCTTTCATTTTTTGCTTTGTTTTTTCTTCCATTTCTTGCATTTTTTGGTTTCTTTCTTCTTCCATTTCTTGCATTTTTTGGTTTGTTTTTTTCATCCATTTCCTTGAGTGATTTTCCTATATCCTCTTTTAGGGCCTGTATCATTTTCATAAAAGTGGTTTTTAGGTCATTCTCTTCCGCTTCATTTGCATTGGAATGTTGGAGTCTTGCTGGTGTGGAGTCTCTAGAAACTGGTGGTATCATATTTGTTTTTCTGTTGCCGAGTGTGTTTTTGTATTGTCTCTTTCTCATCTCTTCTTCTAGTTGGTGCAGAAAGAGCCCCTTACTAGTCTGGGGCTTAGGGGACCAGAGTTCCCTTTTGGTGGGTGCTAGCAAGTCCAATGATCTGGTAGTTCTTCTATTCCTTGTCCTCCTGGTCCCGTAGTTGGAGAAGAAGGCCAGGAAGCTGGGGTGCTTAGCGTTCTACCTGGTCCCCTGGACCTTTTGCTGGATCCACTGGTTTTCTGGTTTCGTTGGTGGGAGAGAAGACCTGGTGTCCGGGGTGTTTGGCTCCAGCCAGAATTGGAAGCCATGTGCAGTTCCCAGGTGATCCCCAGGCACTGGAACACAGACCCAGATGCAGGGTCTGTTTTACCTGGAACCACCTGAACTGCTGGTCCCCTGGTCTCCCTGGCTCCTCTGGTTTCCTGGTCTCCTTAGTAGGAGAGAAAAACTGGAATCTGGGGTGCTTGGCTCCTGCTGGGATTGGAAGCTCTGTGCAGTTCCCAGGTGATCCCCAGGCACTGGAACACAGGCCTGGATGCAGGGCTTGTACTGAGTCCTGCTGGAACAGCTGGTCCCCTGGTCTCCCTGGCTCCTCTGGTTTCCTCTCGTTTTGGCATTCTTGCTGGAGTGGCATGCAGCAAACCTCTGGAGTTAGCTGTAGAGCTACAGCTATGAATGTTATAGTTTAATAAGACCCAAGTTTCTCTGCTTGTATAATTTTATGTTCTTCAATAATCCAAGGGCAGAAATGCCACTTAAGATTTTTTATGCATGCATAGACATTTTTAAAACTACTATCTTGCTAATAATAATAATAATAATCCATCTCTGATATATATTATGTTTACTAACTGGCTAATAGTATTAAGTGTAAAAAGTCAAGTTAGTATGTTATGCTAATTAACCAACTTTTTCTATTGACTGGAGATGAAGATAGTTAAAAGTTACCACCAGCTGCTGTCAGTGACTGTGATGCAGTTTGTGGGCTTATTTTTTTTTTTTGCATTTTGTGCTAATTTACCCTTCCACACATACACAAATAACAATATATTGAACTGCAGGATGTTTTGAATTCAGTTGTTTTATAGTTCAATATGTCAAAACCAACTTTTGCAATTTACAAAGCCATAGTATATGATCACCTAGATTTTTATTTTAGAAAATGAAATTAATTTCACTTGTGTGTGAGTTTGCTTGGGGTAGGGGTAATTTGGCCATATTTTAATGGTGCAATTTGACCCCATAGATTTTTGTTATCAGGAATATAAAGACTTTAAAATACATGCCATAATTTAAAAAATATATCACATCTCCTTTTTGAGAACATATCCATGTGTCAAAAAACAACTTATCCTTTTACTGGGCTATTGTTTCCTATGATTTATGAAAGAAAATTGTGTGTGTGTGTGTGTGTGTGTGTTCCTCAGTTTAAGACTTTGCTAAAATGTAATTAATTTCATGTACATTGTATTTTTCTAAACCTATGAAGAAATATGTTGATTTTCTCACATGAAATACTCAAAATATATCTTTAACATTTGAATATTTCAAAGTACTAAAAGTTTTGACTTTTTATGTTTTTCTTTTGAAATGAGAGAGAAGAGATGAGAAAGAAAGAATAACAATATAAAGTTGGTTACATAGAGAGATTGGAAGGTTCTAGAGAAGTTGAAGGAGAAGAAAATAAGATAAAATATATTGCACAAAATTTTTTAAATAAATTGTTTTCTGAATTATTTCTTCTTCAAATAATTATTCATAAACATGATTGTTTTAATTTATTTCTGTTATAGCACTAAACAATTGGTTTATTAGGACATTTTCTATACAAACTGACCTACACTCTGGTCATTTCCATCCCTATTAGTACCTCCCTCAATTCTCCTTCTTTTCCCTTGCTAGCCCATTTCCTCTCTCCAAATAGTCTCTCTGATTTTGCCACATATAGTTGCATGAAAATTTAAATCTTGATTTTTCATATGAGAAAACCTGGTACTTTGTTTTTCTCTTTCTCCCCTTCTCCCTCATACCCCTCTCCTCTTCTGAGATCTTGTCTCTCTCACTGCCCTTTCTATGTTTTCGTGACTTTTATGTATCTTTAAGCCTAGTTTCAACACATGGGAAGACATGTGTCATTTATCTATCTGAATCTGACCCAAAATGCTTACCATGATACTCTCTAGCCCTGTCCACTTTCCTGTAATTGGCACAAGTTCATAGTTGTTTTTAACCAAGAGAAATTTCATTTTTCATTTGTATTGCATTTTCTTTTCTTTCTTTTTTTTTTTGGTTTTTGGTTTTTCGAGACAGGGTTTCTCTGTATTGTTTAGGATCCTGTCCTGGAACTCGCTAGGTAGACCAGGCTTGGTCTCGAACTCACAGAGATCCGCCTGCCTCTGCCTCCCGAGTGCTGGGATTAAAGGTGTGCGCCACCACTGCCCTGCTCATATTGCATTTTCTTAATCCATTCATGTGTCAATGGGCTGCATGTTACAACAGCTAACAGAAAGAATCAGCCTACATGAGCATGAGACATATTTAAATCATGTATGTGTCTGGGAGGTGCCCTGAGCCACATGTGGGAATCAGAGTACAATAAGGGAATTCTCTTCCATCTACAGGGACTCCCTAGGGCAAAGTTGCTTGTCCAGCTTAGCTGCTTCTGTGTTCAGAAAAAAACATTGTGTTAAGTTTCAATATAGAAACCAACTGGCACACATATTTAAATGCTAATGCACATCAATAATTATTTTCAGGAGCCTGGCGTTGGTGGCACATGCCTTTAATCCCAGTACTCCAGAGGCTGAGGCAGGTGGATCTTTGTGAGTTTGAGGCCAGCTTGGTCTACAAAAGCTAGTTTCAGGACAGCCTCCAAAGCCACAGAGAAACCCTGTCTCGAAAAACCAAAAAAATATTTTTCAGGATATACTTCTTTAAATAAACTCCTCTCAGACTTTTTCAAAACTTGTTTTAAACTGAGGCGATAAGAACTCATTTGTACAAATTCTTGGTGTCGTCAATGTCCAACAGTTAATAATAAAAATATTTACTGAGTCCAAATGGGGGAACATCTGTTAGCAGACGTGTATATTTTTGATCTGAATGGTGATTTTTAATCTATCAAGGTAAACTTTCTGACTTATAATTCATTGACTGTTCATCACTTCTTTTTTTTTTTGACCAGCATTTTAGCATGCTTTTTTAAATGATAAAAGTCAGTGCCAATCTCAACTTGTCTTCAATATAGTGTGCTTTATTTCCTTCCCAAGTTCCTCGGGTGTTTGATTTAACAAATGTTCATGACTTCTCAAAACAATTCTGGAATCACAGCCAAGATCATCCCACCAGGACCTATCTGATCTTCCCCACCAGGCCAGACATCACCACCATTTTCTGAGATAAGCTCTTACTCTCTGTTCCTGTCAGTTATCAAAGTCCTACTGTCAGGGGTGGCTAGCTGACGTTATTTCTGTGTAACATTTTCTATATCAAATTATCTTTGATCATGGTATTTGAAAATACATTTTTCATCAAAATACATTCTGTAATCATATACCATAATACATAAATCACAGCTGAGGACAAAGTAATGAAAATGATAAAGATTGATGAAAGACAGGGGTTATTGCATCTATCTTGTGATACCCAAAGAACTTACCTGATGGGGAATCCTGCATCATTAGAGTTTAACACTGTATACACATAAGACGCCATGACTAGAGGAAAGTTCCTGAGGCAAACACATGACTTGAGATAATGGTTCAAAACTAAATGATTGAACTTACAGATCTTTGTAAATGGTGGTTCACAAGTAGGAGACAATATGAACATCTATTAATAGATACTTTGCTGATTCTTTGAATGTCTTTATGACTCCTTCAGAATCAAAAATGTGTACTTGATAGTTTTATTACCTCTAAAAGTTAGATAACTGCCTGACATACAAAGGGCTAAGAAAATACTTTTTTCTAAATTAAGTTTTATATTTCTCTTTATATTTTGATTAGATACCTACCTATTTTGCTGCACCTGGAGTTTAATCTTATTGACACAAGAAATTCAGTTCTTACTATTTTACTTGACTGTCACCTGGAAATATATTTGTCTTTCCATTCTCAGAATTAATACTTAAGCAAATTCATGGTGAATTATTTGATAAGACTGATACATTAAACAGTATTGTGATAAATACAACTGATACTGAAACTGTGTTGGTTAGTTTTGCCATCTTGACCCAGAATCACCTAGAGGAAGGAACTTCAATTGTTGTTTCCTTCAGATTTGTCTGTAGACATGTCTGAACCACATTTTCTTGATTGGTAATTGATAAGGGAAGTCCTGTCTACTATGACTGATAACAACCTAGGGCAAATGATCAGGCGAGGTATAAGAAAGCTGGCTGAATATAAGCCTGCCAACAAGCCCTTAAGCAGCTTACCTTCATGGTTTCTACCTCTGTTCCAGGTTGAGTTATTGCCCAGCTTCCCTCAATGATCTAGTGTTACAGGACCATGTAATCCAGATAAACTTTTTCTTCCAAGATTTCTAGCAGTCTCAGTGCTAATCACAGCAATAGAAAACTGAACAGTACAGAAAATAAGGCTTCTACAACTTGAAGGACTTCTCATCCAGCCTTAAACAATACAGTTGAAAAATAAATGCACCTTCAATAGCAACAAAGAGATTCTTCTAGGTATCAGTATAATAACAATATGACTTCTAAGCTACTTTAAGTAATAGCTGAATACGTTCAAATTGAGCATCAATATCTATCATTAATAAATACAGAATGTACTTAAAATGATTTTCTGTCAGTGTGGGGGTTAACAGTGAACAAGTATAAATTGATACATTATGACATGCATCTAGATTTTTTAAATCCTTCAACAAATAGAAATTATTATTTGGCAGAATGAATTTTAAATTTCCTTGACTTTTAATTTTGTTTCCTAAATAAATTAAATCTTTGCTAATACATTATTTTGCAATTTTTTTATTTTTAAATGTAGCATTTGGTAATAACATACACATGCCTCTTACCTCATTTCCAAGATTCCTTGAGGGAAAATCCCTCAATGAAATTGTATATTAGAAAAAGTTAAGTATCAAGTTATTGGGTGGGGATCAAGATTCACTAGACTCAGTACAGGTGAAGTGAAGTTTATTTGGGGAGAATGCACTCAACACGAAGCAGGTGATCACTGCAGGTTCCAGCTCCAAGGATCCTCCCAGGCTGTCCCTGTGACCTGACTAGAAGCAAGAGAGAGCATGTTGGCATCGGAACACCCTATCTAGTCCTATCCTCAGTCATATCCACACCTGTGACCACACTCAAACTGGCGTGGTCAGTGCAACAGGGGTGGATATCTCACTACACCAAAGGACTGAGGTACTGTGCTAAGAGTGACCATTCTATTGTATACACTTGGTTAGGGTCATTAAGATTCCATCCTATAGGATGAAGTTCACATTCTGTTTCAGCTCTCATACTCTTTCAATTTAATTTGTTTCCTTTTCATTCTCTTCCATCAGTCTCATTTCTGTCACTCGTTCTCTAAGTACAGCCATAGCTCATTTGTCAAATTCAATGAAATCACCACTATCTCTGTATAAACATGTATTTAAATTATTTCTAATGCCTAGTAGCTGCTCTTTCTCCTTCTCTTTTGCTGACTTTCTCTTAGTCTCCTAAGTCTTCCTATGAGGGGTGGTTGCCAAATATGGTTCCAAGAGGAGTGGAACTAGCATCACGTGGGAACATGTTAGAAATGCCGAGTTCTTAGACCGTATACACAACAGTTGCACCCTCTTCCTCCTCCTACATCATCTCTCTGGATAATGCCATGAATATTTGCATTTTATCAATTCTTCCAGATATTTCTGATGAGGCAGTAAGTTGAGGAATAGCATTATAAAGCAACCCATAAAAATCGAGTGACAAAAATCCAACCCATTGACTTCAGGAACACTGCAGTAAACGTCACTTGGGTTTCTGGATTCAGCAGCTGGTCTACCGACCGAGAAGGCTGTACTGTAGAACCCTCTAAGAAACAAACTTTCAAACATGTGCTTCTGGTTAGAGATTCCCATCTTGGAAAAAATCTCAAATTGGGATTTATAATAATATCATGAGTGCTCCAATATGCAGTATTTCTGTGAGTAACTGCTTTCTCGGTTCTACTATGTCATTATAATTACTAAAGGTCCATTGCCCCTGGAACAAGATCCAATTCTGATGCTATTCTAGCTATGTCCAGATGTCCATTTTTTCATTTGTCTGTAATTTTTCTGGTTATTACAACTTTTGTCATGAGGTCTCAAGGCTTTGTATTCAAAACTTTCTTCATAATTCAGTATGTATTGCTCATTTAAAAATACACAACATTAATTTTTATTCTTTGAAAATGTCATGTATATATATGCATACACTATGAAAAATTATCATATATACCTCTATTCTCCTGCCAACAATGCTCTATAGATTTAATTCTTATATCCACTTTAATCTTTTTCTTTTAAAAATGAATCCACCGAGTCCACTTATTGTTGGTTATATGTGCATGAGTGTGTCAGAAATATACCAATAGCCACACCCTCAAAGAACAAGGATTCTCCCTTCTCCAGCTATTGTTTTATGCCAATAGTTGGGGCTAAGACTCTGTGAATTCTTCCCTCATGTATATGAGAATATTGATTGGCATGATATTATGCATCGGTAGCCTCAGCAGTCATGAGTACAACAGTCACAGTTTTATTTTTCTCAGATCAGACTTACTTACAAACATCTAGTTAATACACAGACTCTTCCAGATATGCAGAAGTGGGCAGTCATGTGATATAAAAAGATTTTAAATAAAAAGGAACTATTTTGAATTCTTTTCTGTGTATCGCTTTGCTATGACAGATGATTGCCTTAATTATGATCTCTTCTTTAATATCAGTATTGATGCCAAATACCAATGCTTATCAGAAAACATTTACTAGGCTTTTTATGCCTTATCTTTTGATGTTTAAATAAAATACACCAAATTTGAAATTATTTATCAGTATCTGCTCTTATGTCTCTTGGTAGATTATAATCTTGATACTAGGTGGTGTTTTCTTACTTCCTTACCTGTTTTGTAAAACACCTCTCAAATTGCTTACCCATGTCATACTTAGATAACTGTGTTGAAAATCAAATGTTTCTAAAAATAAACATCAAGTGGATTTAGAAACAAGTTCTTTTCTTCATATTTTTAGAACAATGTCAGGGCAAAAGTATTACAACCTGTTACTGTACCACATATATCAGTCACTGGGTCATCTGTTACTATGTATTCTTAAAGATTTAATTATTTCTATTTTATAAGTATATCTCAACCAAGTGAATGCTTGCTGCCTATAGAGGTCAAAAGAGGTTGTCAGATCTCCTGAGACTGGGATTATATACAGTTATGACCAACTACATGGATTCTGGAAACCAAACATGGGTTTCCTACAGAGCAACCAATGCGCTTAACCTGATGAGAGAACCTTTTCTCAAAGTCTCTGTCACTATTTTTAATGCGGAGATTACTAATCCTAGAAACTTTTTTAAAAGGAAAACCTTAGGCATCATCTCAAACCAACTATATCTGAATCAATGTCTAAGCAGATGAGGGAACACTCAGGCTCGCTTTAAAATTTAAGAAGCATGTTTTACAAGTTTAAGTCTCAAATGCATCATTTTGATTAAGCCATACATTGACTTCTTTATACTTATAGGCATTTGATGTTCATATACATTTTAGTGACCTACTTTAATAAATGCCATTTCATAGGATTTATTTATTTATTTTATGTTTGCCTCTAAGACACTGTCAAATCAATAAAGAGAAAGGAATTCTGAGCTTTGGCAAATGTGGTTCATTGGTTATATATTCAAGCATCTTCCTTTAATGTCTCCTTGAATTTCTCATCCTTGTTTCATTCTTTCCACATCTGTAAAGCTATTAAACAAATCAATGGCTGTATTATGAGACTAGCATTCCTACTAAATGCCCTCTGGGTTGTGCCTATTATGGATGAGCCTCACTTAGTGCCTCTGCATGACTCTACAGACCAATAGCAGTCTGGATCCAGTTGTTGTAGAAAGATTATTTTTCCTTTCAGAAAACATAGGTCACCATCTTGGAGCAGTCGCATAGGCCTTTTACCCAGATCTAGATCTTGGGGAGACCTTTCTCTTGCAGGAAGTTGCCATGCATCCATATGGAATTGGTGTCACCATGGCAGGGCTAATTTGTTCCCTTCTATTTGTTGTCCTACTAGGGAATTTAGGGAGCACACACCATGTTCATTTTGTTATATGACCTGTAAGTAATAAGCTGTCACAATGAGTCAAGGCCCACTGTGTCCTTATCCACTTAGTGCACAGTGGAGGGCAAGGACAGACCAGCAGCAGCTGCTCTGTGCAAACTGTTCAACCTCATTCGACTAGTACCATATTGAAATTTCTTTTTCATTTTGTGTGTCAGTTAAAATATTTCTAGGCAGTACTTTTTGCAGTATTATTCTTTAGAATGAAGTAGCAGATCAATGATTTTTGTATGAATACACAATTGAGAAGCTTCATACATTGTAGAAGGAATAACAGGACTACACCTGTTTGATTTGGCTATGAATATCTATTAGATATAGCTATTTTTCCATTTTATTTTTTTCCCATTGCACAACTATTTTTTTACCAAATTTCTATTTAAATTTCAACTCTTAAACATAGTTTCATTCAAACCATGGCAACACTGGGTGATATCATTAAAAAACATATATGTAAAGGAAAGGTGATAACTAACATTTGTAAATGATATCCTATGTTGTTTAAATACCATTTCCATCATAAGTAAAAATTCATGTCTTTATGTATTTGTATTTTCCATCTTACATCTACTTCTATCAGTTGGCATTCATTTTCTAATCTCATTTATTGGTTGATATTTTCTTACAAGCACAGAAGTGCCATATTTACTATAACCAATGAACTTGCTGGAAACATTATTTTATATTTTATATTAATAGTTGTGTTATTTTATATTCTATGTTTTACCCTGTGTGGCTTTGAACTACACAATGTTCTCTGTAATAATTGTTTAAACCTGATGAATTCTGGTTGAGTATTAAAGACTCAAGTGTTAATCTGTTACTTAATCCATTTGTCTCACTGAATACACTTAAAGAAATTGATTTTCAATTTATTCTGGGTATAGTGACTTAGAAACTTGACATGGTCACTTATTTTATGTCTGTTTATAATCATATCAAGGTATTTATAACATGAATTATGTTGCTATGCATAAAACAAGATACCAGAGATAATTCCCAAGGTAATACATAGATCTACCATACACTTGAAAGGATAACATACAGAGAGGATAAGCAAACCATTATCTAGAGGACAACTAAGGACAAACCAGTATCAGATTAAAAGGAACAGATTTTCCTCTGATCTTTTCAAATTTTCTGTTAATAACAGAATTTACATTACAATAGATTCCACCAATACTTTACTATTGGTGAATATCACCAAAATAAGTTGTTCTATCTCTGATAAAGAGATTTCAGAGGGAACTCAAGCATCTGATGTTTGATTTGTGCGGATAAATTGTAGAGTTTATCCCAACACCACAATCCCTTAGCACGTGTAATTCAGTCTTGCTTATTCACCCTTTTCCACATTTCTCAATTTATTTGCCAAAGGACAGCATTTTGCATTTTATATGTTTCCTTTTATGTATATTTTCTGAATTTGAGTCTAAGTTCCTTAAGGATGGGGACTAAATGATAGGATCTCGTGTATACTTACTGTGTTGTATATCATCTAATGCTAAATAAATTATAGATGAACATGTTTCAAAAGCTTAAAATAAAACCTTTTAGCAAAGTTTCAGAGGCAGTTGTAATGACTGCCCTGAAGTGTCACTAACTAATGACTTAAGTAATGAAAATATATTTTATATGCTTTTTGTTGCATGTATCTTATACTGTGTTGTACACGAAATTTAGTATCTAAGAAAAAGCCAATCAATGTCTGACAAAACACTTGTGATTCAGCTTACTTGTAAAAACAGTTCTAAAAAGAATAAACTGTGAAAAATATCTCCCCTACCACCTGATAACATCTCTCAAGATAATAAACATAGAGGGTGTTCATTATTTTTATGCTGTTGTGATAAAAACACCATGATTAAAGAAACATAGAAGGAAGACTTGTGGTTCCAGAGGGTTAGAGTCCATAATAGCAAGGACAGCACGGTAACAGGCATCAGGCATACATACATATTAAACCTCAAGCACAAAACAATGTAAATGTGAAGTAGGCCAGGCTTTTTATTCTCAAATCTCGTTCCCACTGACACATCCTCTAGTAAGATTATAACCCCCCTATTCAAAACCCTCCCAAATAAACCAGTGCCACCAACTGGTGACTGAGTATACATGACTCTGGGGCATATTTCTTGTTTAGACTTCCACAAAATTTTTGGCAAAGATATAGTCTATGAAGTTGTATAAGTCTACCTACAAGGAAATTTCAGGATGTTATAAAACAGTAACTTTTAATTTTATCGTATTCTAATCTAGGTTTTATTTGTGGCATAGAATTCGGGAACTGTTCTTAGGAAATTGTTAACACTCTACCCAAGGAAGGACTGGATTCCTTAGCTGCAGAGAGCCACCTCACTCAATGCCATAGCCCATTCTAATTCTCTCATGTCATTGTCATGTCTTGTAGGAATCATAAAGACTGGGGAAAATAGCCCAACCACAGTCAACTGAGGAATTCTAGCTTCCACTCTCCTTGTGCGATTGCCCATGGTTGTGAGGCCCACTTTACAATTCACTTTCTTTTTCTATTCAACTCTGATAATATTTCTTTCACTTTTTATTTTTTAACATTTTTCACATCCCAAGGATTAGGAGGTTGGGACAGTAAGACCTCAAGTTTGATGCCAGCCTATCACCACACAGAAAAGCCAGGTAAACAACGACTTTGCACACATGAAACCTCTCCTGACTTTCCTATCCCAGGGACCACAATCAACAAAAGAAATCAATACCATTTTTATACCACATCATTTTTAAAAAGCCTGTAATCTCAGTGCTGGGGGAACAGAGAAATTCTGAGTTCAGGTAAACCTGTACTACATAATGAGATTCAGGTTAGCCTAACATTTATCTAAGCAACCCGAGAACAATAAATAAATGTATAAATAAATAGATAGATAGATAGATAAGTAGATAGATAGATAGACAGATGACAAATAGATAAGTAAAAAATCAGGTAAAGTGGTGATTTTCTGTTCTCTTTTATTGTGTTAGGAATTCAGTCATATATCTGCATACATTACCCAAATCTACTTATTCTTATTTAACAGAGTAACCTGAGTCAACTTATCTAACTTTCAGTTTGTCCTGAAAGATATTTCAGTGATTGTTGAGTTTGAGTTTTTGGCTCGTCTTGCTAGGAAATATTTATTTGGGTAACATCATACTTCATTATTCAACATGTGTCTGGAAGGAGGAAAATACAAATATTCAGACTTCTCATGAGATGTTTTATTCTATCCTTTTATTATGCCTTAGTGTGAAAGTTAGAATTATATGAATGAACTGATTTGAAAGAACAATTACCTGACAAATCTCATTTTAATATCCTAACATGCAAGTGTCTCTTTCCTGTGCTTTTTTTTTGAAGAACATTGTACTGTATACTTTTATAGTCTTGAAAAAGATTGACAAAATATTGTCACAGGGTACTTTTATTGTAATGTTCTTTTGTTGTTCTTAAAAGGTACAGTTTTAAGATAACAAAAAAGCAATATGCTTTGTCAAAATAAAAATAAGGACAATATTTAATATTGAAAGTGCTGTGTGTCTCTCCTAGCTCCAGACTAGGGAGATGCATGCCCTTTGGTAAATGGCTCTTCTGTAGGGTACTGTGCTCATTTGCAAGACAGTTTAAAACAGATCTGGGATGTTTCCTCTCTTGTCAATATCTCACACTTCCATAGTCATTCAGCCTCCCAACAAATTCCTCCTGCTGAGTTTTATGGAGATTCCTTTGAACAAACTCAGTGTCCTCAACTTTCCCCATATGATTTCCTTCAACAGTAATTGACATACCTGTGTTTGTGTTTCCATGTCTATGTATATCTTTTATTAGTAATACTGTCCCACAATACATTCTCCATTGAGAATTTTCTTCCTCCTGCTATCTCACTCAGGGTTCCTTTTTTTTTTCTTAATTTAATTTTAAATAGCTCGCTCCACATGTCAATCTCAGTTCCCTCTCCCTCCCCTCCTCCTGCATGCCCCATCTTCTTCCCCAGCCTCCCACCCCATCCTCACTTCCTTCCACACAAGGGATATCTAGAGTCTGTCATTTCACTCAGGGCAGGGTCCAGGCACTCCCCTAAGAGTTCAGGCTGAGAGAGCATCGCTCCTTGTGCCATGGACACACGAAGTCCATTTGTATGCCAGAGATAAACACTGATCCACTGCCCAGGGTCCCATAGGTTGCCCAGTTTGAGAAGACTAATGTATGTCTTCCCATGCTTATGTTTGTCATACGACTGACTTCCTTTCTGATGACCTCTATCCTACATTCTTTTGTGCAAGTGCACTGTTCCCTCCCTCCATTTACAAGTATCATTTTGATAGAAGCCTTACTTGGCTAGCTAAACTAATTGGGCAGGTGTCAGCTATCTTAGCAATATTCTACCTAACACATATGAAGTGTGATTTCCAGTTACTGTGGTTTTGATGGGAAGGAGGGTTACTTATGTGATCAAAAAACATTTTGAGTGTTTAGCGATATTAAAAATGGCATAAACCCTGTCCTTGAATCATGTACTAGGCTATTCATTTCTGAGGGATCTAGCTTTCTTGAGGATGTGTAGCCATAAACACTTCCCTCCATTGTTTACTATGGCTATATGTAATTTCCATTAAATAAGTTTTCATTAGAGATGCTGTATTTCCCATGCCTTCAGATTAGGAGCTTTGAACCAACTGTCCTCTCTTAATAAAACATACAATATAACATATAACAGATAGGACTTTAAGGGTATTCATTCAACTGAAGAATCAATGTTCAAATCAGATGTAATCTGTATATGGTATCAGAATTTGCAGTAATCAACAAATCCATGGGTTTTTGCTCTCTAGTAGTTAGGGTGATCAATGGAATGAGCTTCTGCTATTTCTCTTGGAAGGAAGAAGCTTCTCGGGGTTCTTCCCCGAGAAGGCACTGCTCCTGGCTGGGGTGCTATTTGTACCATAAATGATGACTTGTTGCTGTAGTGTTTCTGCAGCAAGGATGAGGTCTCTCTTGCCTTTAGCAGTCTGGAGCAAACCCCATGCCTGTGCCAGAGAACGTGCTGCTATATATATATATATATATACATATATATATATATATTGCAGAATGAGTGCTATTTTATTATTTACTTCTCCGAAAGATACTCATTGATCAAATTCAGCATATCCGTAATGGGGATTTATTACTCCCTTTTATTTTCTTATGTGAGGATTAATGATTGAGGAAAAGTCTGCTTAACAATTGGATACACACACACACACACACACACACACACACACACACACACAACTTGTTTGCTTTATTAAACCAAATGGCTTTTATTCTATGAATGTTACAAGGCTCTAAGGATTCCCTTGAGTGGAGAGTTTCAAACTTCCCCCAAATATTTTGGGTTTGATTGCAGGATCTTCTCTGTAGTTTTCCCTTTCCTTCTCTTCCCTTCCTTTTCCTTATTCCTTCCATTCTCTCTCCCTCACTTCTTTTATTCAAGCACATCATAATGTTTTGGACCATTAAACTCATTTATGAAGACAATAAATTGGCATAGTAATGTATACAATGTACATAATCTAGCTGATAAATACTACATGACCTGAACCCAGACTTCCTGATGATTTCATTGCCTTTATCTTTTGGATTACCACACGGCATTGCCAATGCATGGGTTCCTCTGATACTACCTTTAGTGTACTGGAAGAGTTCTATATTCATCACTCATAATTAAATTCTCAAGCCCTTTCATATAATATAGTAAATGGATAGAAAGTATTTTTGAGACTCCAAATCTTAGGAAAACACTCCGCACTGCAGCCAAAACACTGATGCTTAGGTCTACAAATCTACATTTGAAGCTCCATCGCTGATATGGAAACACAAATTGTTTTGAAACCCACTGCCACATGCTCTCCTAATTTCTGTTATCTAGCTTCATAATGATTCCTGCCAACTTCTGTCTGTAGGATGTCTTCCCAGTGCATGGTCTTTCCTCACTTTTCTATGTTGTTGAATTGCTTGGTGCTTGCTGGACAAAGGGAATCACAGACCTATCTTTCCTGTGAAGCTAATGTATAAGCATAAGCCAATGGTCAAACTCTCTCTCTCTTTAATTTCGTTTGTATAAGAGATGGTGCTTCAGACTTTGGGCATGATATGTGTAGCTCATAATAATGTGCTCTCTGTGTTCTCTCATTCTTTTCTTTGCACAACATAAAGTCTCATCTATCTAAGTTCGTTAGTCCCTTCAGTGTACATGTGCTGTCTCTTTTCTTTTGTTTATAGGCTGCTATAATTGATATTGAGTTTGTCTTTACCATTATACTCTGTGTAATCTTTTAGAAAATTCTCACTAGCTCAAAATTGTAATGCCATTCACTAGGAAATATAAATCAGAGTCAAGGAAAACTGAGAAACACAACCTTGAACTGCCTGAAGTGTTAACTAAATAAATGTCTTTATAAAGTTACATAGACTCATATATTTTATTCTGTTATCATATAATGTGTGTTAGATTTTATAATATTTCAATGATACATTATAATGAAGCTAATACACTACTTTTTCTGAAAATATTAACTTATATTTTCCAACAGCTACATTGTTGCTTACTTGTGCCTCGTCAACATTGCAATAATGTCCTATGCAAACAGTTAAATAATATTGTCAGCATTTTTATGATCTTTAGTTCATCAGGTAGAATGACAGAATATCATCTGTAATATTATACATTGTTCAATCAATGTCCCCTAAACATCAATAGACCTAGCAAATAGTGGACATAATTAAGTATTTTGAGAATAATTAATTAGTAAAGAAATATTATTGTCACTCTCTGGGATCTCCTGGCCTGGAAATTGCAGCCAAGTTGACTTGCTCCTGGAGGACTAAGCAACCAGGAACCTTCTTAGAGCGTGCATCTACTTCTGCCCTCACTCAGGGCAAATCTAAGAAAAATAGGGATAGAAAAAGGCAAGAAACCCAATTCAAAGGTGCAGAAATGTATTCAACAAAATCATAGAAGAAAAATTTGCCAATCTAAAGAAAGACATGCTAATGAAAATACAAGAAGCCTACAGAACACCACATATAGTGGACTACAAACACAGTTCCCAATCTACATAATAATCAAAACCCCAAACATACAGAATAAAGAAAGAACATTAAGAGCAGCAAAGGAAAAAGGCCAGGTAACATATAAAGGCAAACCTATCAGAGTCACACATGACTTCTCCATGGAAAATCTGAAAGCCAGAAGGTCCTGGATATTGATTCTACAAACACTATGAGGCCATGGATGCTAGCCCAGACTACTACACCCAGCAAAGCTTTTAATCACTATAGATGGAGAAAATAGGATATTATTTTTTATTTAACTTTTTACACATGTTACTCTCAGTTCCCTCTCGCTCTCCTCCTTCCCTGGCCCCCCAAACCTCCCAACCCCTACCCCACTCCATCCATTCCCCTCTGTTCCCCAGGGAGGGTAAGGGCTTCCATGAGGAAGTCTGTCATATCATTCCTGGCAGGGACTAAATTCTCCCCCATGTGTCCAGGCTGAGAGAGCATCCCTCCATGAGGAATGGGCTCTCAGAGTATATTTGTGTGCCAGAAATGAATACTGATCCACTCTCCAAGCTCCCACAGATTGCTGAGAATCTTCATGATGTACTTTAAAAACCTATAATCCACAAAATTTGAAAATTTAAAAGAAATGAACAATTTTCTGGGTAGATATCACTTATTAATTTAAATCAAGAATGGATAAGCAATTTAAACAAACCTTTAAACCCTAAAAAAACAGAAGCGGTCATCAAAAGTCTCCCAAGCAAAAAAAGTCCAGGCCCAGATGGCTTCAGTGCAGAATTCTACCAGAAATTCAAAGAAGAGCTAACTCCAATACTCTTCAATATGTTCCACACAACAGAAACAGAAGGTTCATTGCCAAACTTTTTACAAGACTAAAATTACCTTGGTACACAAAGACACAGCTAAGAAAGAGAATGTCAGACGATTACACATCATTAACTTCGATGCAAAAATACTCAATAAAATACTAGCAAATCAAATCCAAGAACACATCACAAAAATCATCCACCCTGATCAAGCAGGCTTCATTCCAGGGTCACAGGGATGGTACAACATAGGAAAATCTATCAAAGCAGTCCACCATATAAACAAACTGCAAAAGAAAAACTACAAGATCATCTCACTTGATGCTGAAAAAGCCTTTGACAAAATCCAACATCCCTTCTTGATAAAGTTTCTGGAGAGATCAGGGATAAGAGGAACACATATGGACATAATAAAACAATGTACAGTAAACGAATAGCCAATATCAAGCTAAATGGAAAGAAACTCAACACAATTCCACTAAAATCAGAAGCAAGACAAGGCTGTCCATACTCTGTGTTTCTTCAATATCATAATTGAAGTTCTAGCTAAAGAAATAAGACAACAAAAGGAGATCAAAGGGATACAAATTGTAAAGAAAGAGGTCAAGCTTTCACTATTTGCAGATGATATGACATTTTACATAAGTGACCTGATAAACCCTACATGGGAACTCCTACAGCTAATAAACACCTTCAGCAAAGTGACAGGCTACAAGATTTACTAAAAAAATCAGTAGCCCTATTATATACAAACAAAAAAATGGGCTGAGAAGAAATCAGAGAAACATCTCTATTTACGATAGCCACAAACAACATAAAATATCTTGGGATAACTCTAACCAAACAAGTGAAAGACCTGTATAGCAAGAATTGTGAGTCTTTAAAGAAAGAAATTAAAGAGGGTACCAGAAAATGGAAAGATCTTCCATGCTCTTGGATAGGTAGGATCAACATAGGAAAAATTGCAATCTTGCCAAAACAATCTACAGATTCAATGCAAATCCTATCAAAATACTGGTATAATTTCTCAGTCCTTGAAAGAACAATAATCAACTTTACATGGAAAAACAAAAGATCCATGAAGGCCAAAACAACGATGTACAAAAAAGGAACTTCCAGTGGAATCACCATTACTGACTTCAAACTCTGTTATAAAGCAATAGTCCTGAAATTGCCAGATTGGTATTAGCACAAAAATAGACTGGTTTCTTTATTTTGGACTAAAATTTGAGTAGGTCAGCCTCTCAGACTCAGTTGAATAAGGCTCTGTTTTCTGTTTCTTTCGTGCTTGACCATATAATTGATTTTTTTTTTAGTTTCATGATGTTTCAGTCATGGCAGGTTTAAGTCCTAAATGACGGGATGGGGTAGAACATAGAATATAAGATGATGAAACACTACAGAAGAATTGAAATGAGTTTTAAGGAAATTTAGAGAAACAACCTTTTGGCTTGGGTTCTGAGAGTATGCTGAGATATATTGCTATATTAAATGAACTTTCAGCTATTCTAATTTTATTTTATTATTTTCAGTTAAATGCAGGTTGCTTACCTCTAGAAAAAGTTAAATAATAGCCGCCGTGGTAATATATTTTGCAACTTCCAAATACATTTATGAGGTTATTACCAACACATGAAAAGTAGACAGGATAAACAGAAAAAGTAAATTCTAGTACAATATTCTTAATAGCAGTAGATACAAAAATCCCCAAGACAGTGCAAGCATACTAAAATTGGCAGTAAACAAAGAGCCGTATTCACTATGAAGAAATAGTATTCATTCCATGGATACAAAGATAATCCACACATATTCAATACATGTGATATAAAATATCAAATGAATTAAGGACAAAACCATTTGGTAAGGCAACTATTTGTTCATAATAAAATAGGGAAGACATTTGGGAAAGAAGGAATATTTTAGCAATTCTTTAGGGGCAAGATAAAATATGCTAGCATCTAACATTTTACTGAAAGTAAAAACACTAAATGTTTTCTCATAACTAACTGAATCAAGTCAAGGATGCCTACTTTTCCTACTTTATTTAGCATAATATTAGAAATTACAAACAAAGAAATTTGTCCTGAGAAAGAAAAAGAAGGAATGGAAATTGCAAAAAGAAGTCAAATTGTCTCCATTTGCAAATGGCATGATCTTATTTTTTCACATTCTCTAAGGTGTCATCAAAACCTATTAGATTCACTTAAACATTTCTGAAAATTATATGATGCAGTCTTAACAGGCAAACTAGGAACATTTTTATATAGCAATACTGAATTCCTTGAACAGTAAGCTGTATAGCAATGCCATTTATAATAGCAAAATATAATGCCTTAAAACTTTTAGCCAAAAGGTGAAAGATTTCAACAATGGAAAGTATTGAAATTTTGATTAATAATTGAAGATAACAAGCAAATCAATAAGGAAAAATTCTGAAAAACACAGCATATGTATAGATGGGGAATTATAAGCATTGTTAAATGTTCACATGGCAAAAAGCAAACTACTTAAAAATGTCAGCAACATTTTCTAAGATTTAGGAAAAATAATACTAAAATATGAATAAAAAGCACAAAAAAATCTGAATAACCTAAACATTCTTAAATAAAAAGAACAAAGCCTGAGTGATTGTGCTGTCTGACTTTAGGATATACTGCATAGATATAGCGATACACACAGCATTATTTAGCATAAAACAGACACAGACTGATGGAACAAAACAGAAAGTGAGGAACAACCCAGGCATTTCCAGTCAAAAGATTTTCATAATGGTGCAAAAAAATGTGCATCAGAAAATAGACAGCCTTTTCAGTAAGTGGTGAAAACAAAAATTTAATACACATACAAGGAAGAATGCAATTAGACTTTTATTTCTCATAAGCTAGAAAACCTCTAAATTGATTAAAGACTTAAATGTAATGCCTCCAGAGATTATGAAAATATTATAAAAAACATAAGAGAGATATTTCAAAACATAGCAATGAGCAAAGATATTTTACAAGACGCCAAAAGCAGTGGAGACAAAAACAAAAGTAGTTAAGTAGCAATTCAGTGAATTAAACCTATTTGTAGGCATACCAAAATAGATACAGTGAGTGAATTGACAGAATGAAAAAAATTAATAAATTATAAAGAGTATATCTAAAAATCCTTTAATAGTTAGTCAATACAAAACTGCAGAAACTTAATAAGTAGAAAACAAAACCAAAAACCTCCAATTAAAATGGCCAATATATTAAAGAAGATATGTCTCAAAATAAGACATAGAAACTGCTAATTTATGTGTGTATTAAAAGAGCAACATTTCTAATCAGTAGCAAAATGAAAACCAAACCTACAGTGAAATTTCTCACCCCATCAGGAATAGCTATTGTCAAGAATTCACCATAACAGGCAGTAGGAATAATACAGAGAGTAGGAAATGATGCCCCATGTAGACTGCAGAGGGTAGTGTTAGTCAGTGTAGCCATTATGTAAAACAGCAACAAGTTTCCTCAAAACAAAACTGAAATCAGCACATCATAGAGACATTCACATTCCTAGGTTATTGTTTCAGCGTTCTTTTTAAATTTATTATTATTATTATTATTATTATTATCATCATCATCGTTTATTACATTTTCAAATTAGAAACAAGCTTGCTTCACATGTCAATCCCAGCTCCCTCTCCCTCCCCTTCTTCTGCTCTCAGCCACCAGTCCCCCTCCAGGCTCCCACCCTATCCCCACTCCCTTCCATATAGAGGGTATCCAGAGTCTGTCATTTCATTCAGGGCAGGGCCTAGGCCCTTCCCCAAGAGTCCAGGCTAAGAGAACATCTCTCTTTGTGGTATGGACACACGAAGTCAATTTATATGCCAGGGATAAATACTGATCTACTACTGGCCAGGGCCCTGTAGATTGTCCAGGCCTCTTCACTGACACCTACATTCATGAGGTGTGGGTCAGTCACATGCTGGCCTCTCAGCTGTTAGTCTGGGGTCCAAGAGCTCCCCCTTGTTCAGGTCAGCTGTTTTTGTTGGTTTCACCAGCCCATTCTTTATCCCTTAGCTCATCACTCCTCCCTTTGTGTCGCTGGTTTCCAGGGGTTCATTTCAGTGTTTAGCTGTGGGTGTTTGCCGATGCTTCCATCAGTCACTGGATGAAGGTTATAGGAAGGCATATAAGGTAGTCGTCAAAATCATTATCAGGGGCTGGGCGTTGGTGGTGCACGCCTTTAATTCCAGCACTCGGGAGGCAGATGCAGACAGATCTCTGTGAGTTCGAGACCAGCCTGGTCTTCCGAGGGAGTTCCAGGACAGGCTCCAAAAGCAATACAGAGAAACCCTGACTCAAAAAAAAAAACAGAAAAAATACCATCATTATCAGGGATGGGCATCTAAGGTAGTCTCTCCACTATTGCTTAGTTTACCAGTTGGTGTCATCCTTGTAGATCTCTAGAGATCTCACTGGTGCCAGATATCTCCTCAAACCTATAATGACTCTTTCTATTATGGTATTTCTCATTCTGTTTTCCCCTATTTTCCCCAACTTAACCTTCTTACTAACCTCTGACCTCTTCTCTCCTCCTCTTCTTCCCCTCTCTTTTTCCCAGCTCCAACTCACCTCCGCCCCCACGCTCCCAATATGCCCAGGAGATCTTGCCTCATTCCCCTTCTCTGGGTTACCATGCATATCTCTCTGAGGGTCCTTCCTGCTTTCCAGACTCTCTGGCGGTGAGATTGTAGGCTGGCAGTCCCCTGCCCCATGTCTAAAATCCATATATGAGTGAGTACATACCATGTTTGTCTTTTTGCGACTGGGTTACCTCATTCAGGATGGTTTCTTCTAGTGCCACGCATTTGCCTGCTGTTTTCAGGACTACAGCTCTATAAAAGAGTTTGAAGTCAGGTATGGTGATGCCTCCAGAAATTCCTTTATGGTATAGGCTTGTTTTGGCTATCCTGGGTCTTTTGTTTTTTTTTCATATTAAGTTGATTATTGTTCTTTAAGGTCTGTGAAGAATTGTGCCAGTATTTTGATGAGGGTTGCATTGAATCTGTAGATCGCTTTTGGCAAGATTGCTATTTTTACTATGTTGATCCTACCAATCCAAGAGCATGGGAGATCTTTTCATTTTCTGGTATCTTCTTTAATTTCTTTGTTTAGAGACTCAAAGTTCTTGTTATACAGGTCTTTTCACTGTTTGTTTAGTGTTATCCCCAGATATTCAGTGTTGTTTGTGGCTGTTGTAAAGGGTAATGTTTCTCTGATTTCTTTCTCAGCACATTTATCATCTGATTATTATAGGGCTACTGATGTTTTTTGAGTTAACCTTGTATCTTGCTACTTTGCTGAAGGTGTTTATCAGCTGTAGGATTTCCCTGGTAGAGTTTTTCTGGTCACTTATGTAAACTATCATATCATCTGCAAATAGTGAGAGTTTGACTTCTTCCTTTCCAATTTATATCCCATGTTTCAGTGTTCTTAATAGCTTATCAATGTAACCAACCAAAGTGTCCAACTACTAATAAAATGATTTTTTAAATGTTTTACACACTTATAACAAAGTATACTAAAAGAAATGAAATCTTGTCATTAACAACATTATGAATAGAACTGTGTATCTTTATACTAAATGTAATAAGCCAGAAATAGGATATGTTCAATGTGATCTTACTCATTTGGAATATTAAAAAGGGGGATATGCTGGTACATGCCTGCTATTTGATCTTTTAGGTGACTGAGGCAGGAGGACCATTTGTGTGGACCAGATTGAACTTCAGTGTGATGCTTTTCAAATCACAACATGACAAGACAAAACAAAAATCTCATTTCATAGAAGTTGAGATTACACTAATGCCCATAAGAGGTGAGCACCATGAAGGGAGAGCTGGGGAAGGATTGATTATCGGGTGCTAAGTCGTAGATAGAACCATGAAGTCCTGGTGTGCTAGTGCATAGTAGGTTTATTCCAATAAAATGATATTTAAGATGCATAGATATAAATTAGATGTTTTTATAAAAAATGGCAAATATTAGAAAAGTTTGATGAATCAAGTGCATGAAGGTGCTCACAAAGGCCAGAAGACATTAGATCGTCAGAAGTTGATATGGGGATCAGTGGATATGAGCCACTATGTGAATGATAATGTAAGAACCTTGGTCTTCTGCAAGGGAAATGCATTCTCTTAATCCCTGAGCTATTTCTGAAGTCCCTAAAAAGAAAAACAAAGCAAATAAACAAAAACATTTCTTTGTAACTAGTAGGAAAAAAATTTGTCCTGTCCACAGTTGTAAATCCAGAATAAACAGTTGGGGTAATTTCTAACCATGGTGTAAGATTTCTCCCTTAACTTGGTCTTTCAGGACATGGATATAGGATAAGGAAGATGGGCATGATTTTCTTTCTACTTCCTCTCATAAACAATATTATTTCTAGATTTTAAAAGTGCTCAGGTGACTACTATAAGACAATCTTGATGAATTACAGAAATTACTAATAACAAGTTCCATTCAGTATGAAAGCTATCAAGACAGCTATTAGTCCTGGGATACTAGCAGTCTTAACTGCAATGACCAGATGAGGTCTCCTCTACAGAAATTTCTGTGGGAAGGGGGGTGGTGAAGAAAATTACACGCAAACAACCAACACTGATCTATATATCATAGAAAATTATTCTTAATTTCTTAGTCCATAATATCTGCTTTTTGAGTAAGTTAAATTTTATCTGAGATTTTTTCCTTTCTCGTGCATGATTGAATGCCTGCTACTGAAACATATTCGTATCTTTAGATAGCTCTTTTTTTCTTTTTCTCATTAGTTGCCATATTCATGCACATTTAAGGCAAGAGAATAATTAGTTTCAGATAAGATAACTTTGATCCTAGTGCACGCACTGGATAATATGGCTTCGAAAATTAACAGCTTCAAGCTAATATTTAAGGCTGTCCAAAACTGTGCTATCACTCAATTCTCTAATATCTCATATATTTCCATTTTAATTAAGGAATTTTTGGCAGACAGCAACAATAGTTACTACCATATCACTCTGTCAGCCTGAAGATCACCTAACTTTTCAAAAATACTTTTTATTTTTTAAAAATCTAAGTGTCTATTGATTCTTTTATCAGTACTTATTCTCCCCATTCCTTTAAAGTAACTCTCTGTTCTTACTTAAGAAATATAAAATTAACAGATATATATTGGGGGAGCATTCACACAATGATGGTAAATAACTGCAATTGTCTTCTCCTGGAGACTCAGCCTCTGCCCTTCAAGATGCTCCAACCACAACCCTAGAGACAGTAAGAGAGCCCCTTCTCTCTTTTATAAGGGGTCATGTCTGAAGCCATACCCTAAAGTGTGGCTACCACCCCAAGTCCACTTGCAGAACAAGATGCCACTATAATTTGTGCTTTATTCAACCATCATCAGAAATGCTTTCTCCCGACGCAGATGGGAACAAATACAGAAGCACACCGCCAAACATTATTCAGGGCCGGGGGTGGGGCGGTGGACCATGGAACATACCACTCTTAACTCTTTGGGGTATCTCCACCAAATCCTTCTCCACAGAGCTCAGGAAACCCTGTGAAAGAACAGGTGGAAAGACTGTAAGAGATCGTGGGGATATTGGGGTGGGGAAGAATTGGAAGGAGTAGAGGGAGTAGAAACTCTAATCAATATATATCATATGAGAACAGATCTAGTTATAATGAACTGGGGGAAAAATAGTTGTTTTTGAATAATTTACCTTCTATCCTAACAATATTGATGGATGGTGTGCAACTCTGCACTAGACACAGTAACTTGCACAGTGCATCTACCAACAAAGCTAGGCCTCTGGATTTTGAGAGTGAACAAGGTCTGGAATTCTGCAGCTAACTACTAATACATAAAATCAGATGTCTGAGTTGTGACCATCAAGTTGGGTGTAGCGGATGTAAAGGATTTCAAGGAGTCAGAATCCCAATGGATGTTTTATGCCATAGGATTAACATTTTCTAGAGTCAGATCTACCTTTACACTTTTCGTTCTGCAGAATAAACAAACTACCTTTTATTTCATACACAAGTTCAGCTTCCTTACTTGAAACAGGAGGAATGCTATTTATGACATATAGTGTAAAGTACCTTGTCATCAGGTCTGTCTGATTATTTGACCACCATTTACCTTTTTCTCAACTAGTGAGTGTACTATAAGAGGGTAATCTGCAATAACTAACAATGATGATAAATTCAACTATAAGACATTGATTTCAGTCTTTAATATCCTTCATTAGAAACCATGCATATATAGACATTTAAAAAGTTTTCTCTTTATAACAGTTACAATGAATTTTGCTTTAAAATGAGTTTATTAATTTATTAACATGAATAATTATCAACAAATGAAGTAAATGAGAAAAGATGAGCTTTTTGTATACTATTTGTATCACATGGTTAATAGATTATCTGATGGACCTGGAACTTAGCAATATTGAATTTGCCTTATCTCTCTATGATTTATTTCTTTACATGATGCTAAAAAACATAATTTTTCTTGTTTTATAACCTTTTCTCAACTCATTAGCTTCATTGTTTTGACTGAATATTTCTATTGCAACTTGAGTATTTCTAGTAAAGATAAAACAATTGTGATAACTAACATTTCTCCACCTATCTTCAAAATTATAGTGAAAGGCAATTGCAGTGAGACAAACCTCATGTTCACAAAAAATTCATATATAGTTGTCTACAACTCAAATGTCAGCTGTAGAAACTAAAAGAGCTCTTAAATAAGCTCAGTACTTAAACCATTTTATTGGCTGCATCAGAAGACCAGGGGTATTGGGACTGCTGATCAATTGATCTATATTCCAGTGGAATCACAAGACGCTCATCTAATTTTCCTAGTGTTCCATCTGGAGTGATTGCAAGCATCAAATTAAAAACAGTGAACTGATTGCAGTGTTATCATTTTCTTAAGGCCTTGCTTGTTATTAACCAACCATCTGCAGTTTCAATGGTGCTTAATGTGACCCACCCATTAGCTATATTTTACATATCAGGAACACCATCAAAATAGCCTTCTGTTGCATTTGATTTTAATGACCATTAAAACCTTCAAATACAAATATTATTTGCCTTTATTGCTTTATAAGTGGTGTACATTTTAGATTTCAGTCATTGTGTAGTTTCTGTGAAAGCAAACAATGAACACTCTTCAAACATTGGGTATAAAGCTAATCCTGGATAGGGTTTCCTATGTCTTTGAAGACAGAAAAATCAAATATTAGAACTTGTTTTTCTGAGTCAAGGCATTTTTTAGTCAAGGTTATAAAAACATTCCTTACAAGCGTGTTTGACAAAGGGTAATGCACTGTATTGTCTAAATATAAGTACTACATTGTCAGACATTATGGGAATTGCACATTGGCGAGAATCCATGTAAAGTGGAATGTTCTGGTAAATCTTTTAAAAACTGAAGGAAATAAATGCCTTCAAAGAAGAGATGAGCAATGCAGAAAAATTCTATGTCAACCACATGTGCGAGTATACAGGTAATAACTGAAACCTGGAGCATTTAAGACCTCCCTCAGATCCTTTGTGATTAGCAAAGCAAGCTAAAAATACAGTCTTCATACCAACGAAGGCCATAGAGATCAGTTTTGTTTTCTCATATGCTTTTTCTCCACTCCATTAGCTTACTGCCTTGCAAATCGTATCCAGGTTTCTATAAAAACCACCACCCATGAGTATCAAAGCAAACTAAGTAAACATTTATAAGCAGCAGTTAGCTCCTTTCTTCCTGGCCTTGATTTTATTTACTCAATTAATTATTTAGTCTTAACAAGGAACACAGCCTCCCTCTGCTCTCCTCATCCCTTTGAAGTCATCAGCTGTGAAGGGAGGCACTAAAGTAAATGGACTCTGCTTGCAGGGATAACAGAATTGCTGGTGGCTATTGTTTTAAATGCCCCAAACATAACAGCAGCGGCAGCTCAGTAATAATAATATAAAAGTAATTATGAAAGGTTATTAAATTGGGAATGATTGCCATTTATTCTCCATGAAAGGCAAGCACAGAAAATGATTATCATGATTTAAATATGAGTAGGTTATGTTATTTAAGGGGATAGCTATATTTTCCCAGTTAGACATCACCGTATAAATTCCTCATTCATCTCTTAATCGCATTTAATTGGAAGTTTGTGTATGCCTAAAGACTGAACTCAAAGATTGCCCTATAGGTTTATCATTACTATTGCTTCATGCCCCCACCCCTTGTGAAACCTCACAGATTTGATACTTAAAATAATACTTCACATTTAGGTAGCATTTTTCATCATTATCTTACTTTCTTCTTGACATAGCTGCTTGAATCCCATTTTCTTTTCTGTGGATTCAATATATCCTGCGTGATTATGAGACCTAGTTAATGTCACATAGCTAATTAACAACAGTAGAATAGGAGCTCAGAATGAGGCCTCTGGACACAAAGTCAATAATTAAATTGCAGCCTTGTCAGGAAGAGTTCTCTACTAGTACTGTACTGTGACCCTCAAATCATAGCGGATCAAATTGAAACCAGGGTAGCTAAAATATGAAAATTTAAATGGCAACAGAATTAGAGTTTCCTGTCTTTAGCACACGTTTTCCTGCCTGTAACTCTGCTGATGTCTTCTACACACATGATGGTTGGTTTGAATACAGATTTATTCTCCCTTCACAAGCCCAGCTGGTTGCCTGGAAGCAAACATCTACTACCCTGCTATATATTAGTGATTGGTTCCAATAACAACATCAAGGAATTCAAAGGGTTAATTCTGTTCCTCCCTTTCTAAAGAGGCATTATCTATTGCTCTGCTAGATGAGGCTTTTACAAACAATTTTGTGACAGGAAAAAACTTTTTTTTGCAGAAAGACACCTTCACAGTTTCAAGGAATACTGAAGTCTGTATAATATATTTCCTCACCTTTTTCTGACTTACCTTTCCAAAGGACTTCAGCATAAAATCTTATCGAGATTATATCAGAAAACAAGAATGCCCATTTCCTTGGATTACTCAAATTTGTACCTCTAATCACAGCTTTCCAAAGAAATAACAATTCAAGCATTTTTATGTACTTAAATTTCTACCATGAACCTTTGTGGGCTTCTCTTTTGTACAGAAAACTGTATTACATATTCTCTGTCTTTAATATAATTTCTTTTCTAGTCAGTGTTCTTGTTCTCACACTTAGACTTCTAAATTCCTAACTCTATCATGAAATGTATGAAAGTAACCTTTAGAGTAGAGCTACCTTTTTTGACATATATAATGTATAATCAGGCATGCCTTTCAGTAGGCATGTACCATTTATATTGACTACATTCCACTAAAAATCTCCCATTTCTTGCTTCTATTAGGATCTTTCACTAAAAATCCTTTACTCCTTTGCTGGCTACCACCCTCCCTTCACCAAGTCCATCCTTCTGTCATCATTCCACTCATGTTCTATAACCTCAACCATCTATTGTCTTTAGAGCTTTTTCTTGCTTTATTGAAGTCTTTCTTTTCATATATATATATATGCATATATGAGTTTAACTGTAGATTTTGTATGTAAAAGAAGATATATGGTATTTGTCTGTCTGAGTCTAGCTTATTTTGTTCAACATAGCGATATGCAGTTCCATTCATTTTCCATAAATGTCATAAATTCATTCTTCTCTAAGGTAAAAGGCATCATTGTGCATATGTACCTCATTTTCTACTGTAAATAATGAAACAAAGAACGCTGATTACTATGATGTGCATGGCTTTGTGGCAAATGTCTGGGGCGACATGGAAAAAATAACGAGAGAGACATGTACAGAAAATCTGGGATCAAGTGGGAAGTGCAGTCTGAGAAGTATAGAGACTGAGGATGTTTATTATAAATAGTTGAATACGGAAACGGTTTGTTTTATAAAGCCAAGTGAAGAAGCAAGTTTCTTATCTACAGATGAAGAGAAATAAGTGTTAACATACCTTGGTAAGGGGCTTCTGTAAGGGACCAATCTCAGGTTGCAGTCATCCTGGAGGAGGGAGCTGTGGATTATATTTTATCCAAAAAACTGTCAACATGCATGCTCAGAACAGGAGAAGACCCTGCTATTCCCAGGTGTCTGAGGCACGGGGGTCATTTACATGCTTATTCTTATGTCTAAAATACATATTCACTCAGGACTTCATCCACTCCATACAATTGGTTTGATTTGCCGACTTAGAATCTTTTCTGACCAGTGCTTGTTATACATAAAGCATTGATATTTCTACTTAGAATTGCTTATGTTTGCTTTTTCTTTCATATGCATTTTAAGATTATTTTATAGTTTGTTAAGAATGTCATTGGAATTGTGATGAAGATTGTATTGAATCTGTGTATTGCTTTTTGTAATATAACCATTTATTTTGTTATTGATTCCTTCTATGTAAACAGGAAGTCTTTCCATCTTCTAGTGTCTTTATCAGATTCCTTCTTCAGCATCTTACAACATTCATTGTCCAGAGTTTTTGCCTCTTTGGTCAGATTTATTCCTAAACATTTTATTTTTGTGAACTACTGTGGATGGGATCTTTTGCTTATTTATCTTGGAAAAGATTATTATTACTATAATGAAAAGCTACTGATTATTGTGTGTTAATGTTTATCCTCCTACCCTTCTAGAAGTGTTTCTCAGAATTTGCAGCTGAAATCTTCATGGCATTTATAGCATACAAATCAAGTAGTCAGCATGTAAGAATAGCATGTAAGAAATCTTCCATTTGTAGCAAGGTTACTTCCTTCTCATGCCTTATTGCTATCGCCAAACCTTTGAGCAGCACATTAAGTAAATGCAGAGAAAGTGATCACTCTTTTCTCATTCTTCTTTACAGAGAAAATGCTTATATTTTCCCTATGTAATGTATTAAATGTTTGATATATTTTATACTAAATTATGTACCTTACACTCATAGTTATTGCATAGCTTCTAAATCAGGAAGGGACCTTTCCTGTATGTTGATACAATCATATGATTTTTGTCTTTAGTACTATTTATGTGATTTATTTCATTTATATATTTCCTTATGTTGAACCAACCTTAATCCCTAGAGTGAAGTTAAATTGGTCATGACATGTAATCTTCTTAATGTGCTTTTGATTAACATTTCCAAACATATAATTGAGAATTTTTACACATTAGTTGTGAAAATTGGTCTGTGACTTCCTTTGTTTATTGTAGCCATCTCCAGTTTTGCTACCAGGATGACTCTGGTAGCTTTCTTTCTCTTTATATCCCTAGGATTAATTTGAGGAGTATTGGGATTAGATCTTTTCTAAAAGCAGTGAACATTGACAGAGAATCATTTGCTCCTTGACTGCTTGTTATTGGGAGACATTACTTTTCAGTCTTATCATGTAGTATGGAATTATGTTTTTTTCCTTGGATATGTTTTAAAGTACTTCTTAATAATTCTGAATTTTATTGAAATCTGTTGTGACCTTTCTACTATTCATCCATAATTTTAATAATTTGTGTCTCCCATCTTTCATTGTCATAATTGGCTTGAGTTTTACCAGTCTTGCTTATTTTTCTAAAGAGCCAACTGCTTAATTGAGTCAATGTATTATTTCTAATTAATCTTTGACATGATCCTTATGTTATTCTCTACTAAATTAGAGTATGGCTTATTCTTGTATGTAATATATCATTAAATCATTTATTTACAACCCCTCAAAAATTTTAAGCAAAATTCCTATAATTTAAAAAATAATACTTTATTAATTCTTTGTTAATCTCATACAGTGTGTTTCATTCCCACCTCCTCCCAAATCCATCCACCTCAACCCTATTTCCATTCCCAATTTCTTGCTTATTGTAGGTGTTGATAATGCTTTGATGCAAACACTCTCTTGAAGCAGAGTTTAGAACCTTAGGTTCTTGTAATCTTTTGTCCCCTCTGCATCTATCTTCCCTGAGTCTTAAGTATAAGAGTCGTATTGTAGATGTTTCAGAATGGATGGACATCTCATGGTCAGTTGTTCTCTGCTTCTGACCAGTTGCAGTTTTCTGTAATGGTCTCTGACAGCTGCAAAAATGAATTTCTATGGAGAATGTTGATAGGCAAACTCATCTATGAATATAAGGGTATGTATTTAGTATGTAGTCAGGAATTATATTGGCTTAGGAAAGAGATAGTAAAAGATTCACCTCTAGTTCCATGACCCCACCAGCCATGGGCATTACATTTGCTGTATGTACAATGTATCTTTGTTATATTTGCTCCCCCCTCTCTCTGTCTTCACATATCCAAAGCCAATGCTATCTCCTCCTTTTTAAAAATAATTTTCTAAGTCTATTCTATTTTATGGTACTCAAATCTGTATGTGTGTATGGCTACCTACAGGGCCATGACAATGTGTCAGTGGCCAGAACCGCAAGGAAAAATGATTCTACCTCATCAGCAGCCAGCAACTATAAGCTGTTCTCAACTAAGAATGAGATATCAGGAATCCTCCCCCTCCCCCATGTGCAATAAATGTGAATTAGCTTCATTATCTGCCCACTGTGAATTCATATTTGCAACAGACATGGCATGTTCCTTGGCTGACATTACATTATTTTCCCTACTTTTCAGCTCTTACCTTTTGCTATTGAGCTTTAGTCTTATGATGTAATAAATACATGAACTCATTTATTTTATTTTGCATTTGTTAAAACTTGTAATCTATTTTTATAGCACATAAGGTTTTTTTTGTTTGTCAATATATTTTATCACACAACAGAAACCAAACTAGAAGATACAGCAAATACATTTACCCAGTGGACCATCTTTCTGAATCTTTTTTCTTTATATGAAAATTCTGCTGCACTAAATGACATGGAAACAGCTTCTAGTCTGCCATCTTAACTTGAAAAATCTGCAAATGGTTTGTTTCAATTACTTTCGATGGCTTACAACAACATCTGGTATGTAGATGCTAATTAAATTATTGTTTAATTAATTGAACTTGACTAGAAGGTTAAAAAATCTTCCCAAACAAGTGAACTGTTATTTCTTATGCAGTTTCACGTAGACATTTGAAGGAAAAGAAAAATTATTATGGGTTGCAATTTTCAGAAAAAAAATTCTCTGGAGCTGGTAATATGGCTTAGTATCAAACTTTATAATGTGAGTTCCTTTATAATCCAAGCGATAGAAGGAGATAATGGACCTCCCTCCACAAGTCATTGCCTCACCTACACACTCTTCAAATGAATAAGCAGCACTCCTGCACTCACCAAATGAATAAATCACAAATGTATGTAATTCTTCATTGATGATAGAATGTTCTTAAATATTTGAAGGGAGGCCTGATAACAAATAATGACAGCGGAGAAGAAAAGAAAGTGGGAATTCCTGGATTATAGTATATAGTGAACTACATGACTTATGAAGAAAACATGGGGAAAGAAACACTAAATATCCACTAATCTTATTCTTAATACTGTATTATATCTATTTACATTTAATTGTATTTCCTTATTATATGATTCATCAGTTAGAAGTCTTATAATAAATCACATCATTTGTCCTAGTATCTCTGCAAGTTTTTCAGTAGTTGACAACATCTTAGAGTAAGTGGACAGGAGAAATCAGGAAATATCAGGAGGAGAACAAGGTCTGTAACTGACATTATGGCCTGTGATACCTCTGTACTTCCACTCTCCATGGCTTGTCTATATTTAGTTCTGTCTTAGCTCTTTCTCCTCATTAGCCTCTTCTCCTATTCACCTTCCTCTCTACAGTTGGCTATGTCCTCTTATGATTCCTTTTCTAAATATTGTCTTTTAGTGGAATGATGAAGACAGTTTCTTTTCTAGGATCAAAAAGGAGAACTGAGTCTTATTACTGCTATTGAATTACTAATTTTGCAATTACAAAGTTAGAGAACACCAAGTAGTTGCAAACCCCTTCTGTATTCTGTTTCCCATCATCTCAACCCAAGCGTTACACATTTCTGAAGGTAAGCAAACACCCATTCATAATGTAAAAGACACTGCTGCCTGAACCTGGCAACTTATGAAAGAACAAATAGCTTTGAAAAGTCATTTGCCAAGGAAAATTCCACTCTTCTGTTGTCAGTGTTTCAGCCAATATTACCTGTTCTGGAAGTTGCCCTCATTGCTTAGAGGAATTCTTTTTGTAAATGTGCTACGAGCTGATAAACTCAATCCTGAAGGCTTCTATTCCTTATGTTTGCAATTTCATTAGACAGCACAGTGGCCCCCTTTTCCCTTTTTGCTTTATTCTTACTTTAGACTCTGATGGTGATAGCAGGTCTCTCTCTCTCTTTCAATTTAAGTATAATTGAACTTGAGATTAGTTGTTCACAGATGCTGGTAAACCGTGCTATGTGCTGCCTAAAAACAAATTCCAACTTCAATTTGAATAGCACCTTTCACATCAGTACCCCAAATTGCTTCAGAGTAATACATCATCAATATTTCACAATGTGGCATTACTGAGCAGCATACACAATGATTAAGCCATCCTTTTAAACAAGCTAGAGAAGCTACCACCAAAGGGTACTGCATGTTGAAATAGGTTGAATCTTCTTCAAGTGATTTAGGCTCAAACAATGTTTTAGAAAAGACTAGAAAAAAGGTAGAAAACTGCTCCTGGGGCACAGTTTTTATTTGTGTCAGCAGATCAAAATTGAATAAATTAATGAATAAAACACCATGCTTTATGTGTAAGGATATACCTGATGTCCAAGTAGTCCATGGATCTCATTTTCTAAATGAAGAATAACATTGTTGTCTTTTATCTAAAAATTAATCCATGGGAATGCATTTTCCAAGATGAAAATAAAAATATTAATCCAGGTCTTCTCTCTCTCTCTCCTCTTTGCTACATCCAGCATCCTCTTCAATGACTCTAGAATTTACATTATTCCTTTCCATGTTAGTTATTTTTCTTTCATGTGTTATTCTTAAATTCTATTTTGAACATGGTCTTGTGCATGCTGTCATAACTGCTGTGAATTCATGTATGTAGCTCATCTGATAGGATTTTCAGCTATAATAACAGAGTCAATTCCTCTCCTCAGTCTTCAGAATGCTTTAATTAGAAGAAAGTAGAAGACTTTCATGAGCCAACCCTTAACCTTTCTTCCTATATTTCTTTTTTATTTACAAAATTGATACCTTCATATTTTCTATACGTTGAATTTATATACTAAATGCAATGGTCAATTTCAGGTCAAGTAGACTTATAACTACTGCTAACTACCGTTTTAGTAAAGCATTATTTCAGATGTATTTGTGACGGTGTTTCTTTTGGGCCTGGAGAAATGTAACCTCACTATATGTGTATATCATACACTTGACTATGTTCTCTAATATATCACAACAAAAATAAATAATAAGAAATTTGTCTTTGCCTTTTTATTTTCATGTAGGCTAGGGCAAGCTTATTTTGCTTTTGAATATCAGAGCTCCAAACTTTCTGGGCATGAGACTTTAGGAGCCTTATTAGTAATCCTGTGAGTTCTCAGGTCGTTGATTGGAATGTAAATGACATCTACTTGTGTGGTTCTGAGCATTCAGAAATGGAAGGATTTCTCTGGCATCCAAGAACCTCCAGTTTCAGAAAAGCTGGCAAGGAACTATTCAGCCTTTGAATTCAGGTAATCCAATTATTTCCCCACCAAATCTATCTATTTTTCTGTATCTATCAATTAGTCAGTCAGTCAATCTATCTGTCTGTCTGTCTGTCTATCTACATTTCTACCTACCCATCTTCCTACCTATCTCCTATCTGTCTATCTCTCTGAAGAACAGACACATGTTAGTATTTTTTAAATCAGCTTTAAACATTTGAATATACAAATCTTTTAAAAAACACAATAATTTGATTAGGCAGCTGAATTTTGGAAGTGTTTTCCTCCAATTTTAGTTTCCAATACCTAATAATTATTAATAAATTAAATTATGATTTAATAATTACTCAATAATTCTTTAATACCAGTCACATTGTTGAATGGACAAATGTGTATACAGGTTGAAATAACAAAGACTAATTATTCTTAATATTTCAAAAGGATATGAATCTCTTCTTTAGTATTTTAAACATAGACATGTTAGCAAATAAAATAGTTATTCTTATGTATCCAGATATCCAGTTTTCTTTAAAGTTTTCAAAAATCAATAAATATACTAAATTCTAGGTTTTTGTGCTGCCAAAACCAAGTAATTTTCATGTTGGAGAAACATCATAGAGGAAGTTTTAAATTTTGCTAGATTTTCTGCCATACTATAATTTAAAGATGCCAATTTCTTGGTTGGCAATGTAAACCCTCTAATTATTCTTCTATAAAATTACATGTCAAATATTTGAAATATTTCTGCAACATTGAAAACATATAGCTTTGCTTATCATGTTAAACAATTCTATTCAACAAGAGTATAACCATTGCTTTCTGAACATTACCATATCTCCTTTGAGAATTATTGTCTGACAAACCATTATTTCAGAATTCTGATGCAAATGTAAAAGAACTTAGAAGTCAACACTCTGATTCATAGAATGTGAAAAGTTATGCATCAGAAAATAAATGAATGGCATCACTATAAAAGTTCAGATTGTAGGGTGAAAAATAAACTTCTTATATTCTGGAGCAATAGTGATTTGCAGACTTATACCTGGTATCTGCTTACCTGAAGCTAATACTGCTAAAATCATGAACTATTAGGAATATCTTATTGGTAATTTTAATGATATTATGGATGCTGAATGGAAACATAACAAAACAACAACAACAAAAACAAAGCCAAAAACTGTAAAAACAACAACAACAAAGAAAAAAACCAATAAAAATTGCAAAATACCCCACAAGACTGAAAGGATCCTGCAATCTGTAAAACAGTGGCTTCCATCCTCTTGACATATATCTCTAGGAATCATTTATTATTCCAAAGTGAAACTCCAAAAAATGTAATTCTGGCTGGAAGAGGAGAAAGTTGTCTTTGTGAAACACATATGAACATTTTCTCTGAAGTATGGTCACATAATAAAAATTCATATGCAAAAGTTCATTGTTTTGCTATGTGTCAGGAATTAGTCATCACAGCTTGAAACAAAATTATCTCTCTATATATATTTATGTTAAAAATAGATAAACAGTGGGGCCTGTAGAGAGTCTTAGTGGTTAAGAATATATACCATTCTTGTAGAGGCGTTGAGTTTGGTTTCCAGCACCCATGTCGGGTAGATCACAACCACTTGTACCTCCAATTCCAGGGCCTCTGATTTCCAGTTCTAGTCTCCACAAGCATCTGTTCTCACACATACACATACCCACACACAGACACCCACACATGCACCTAGTTAAAAGTTATGTAAGATAATGTATGATGGAGGGTAAAGCTTATGTGGCAAAATAATAGTTATCTACATTCTGAAAAACTGTTGATGGTATTCCTTTGATTGTCAGTCTAAAACTTCATGCCTATTTATGTTATAATGTTATGTTTTAAAATAGATGTTTATAAAATATAAGGTATAAGAATCCTAAATGAGAACTAAAATATGAAAATTATTGGCAAATTTATAAAGCATACAATTCTGGTTACATTTCCTGAGAAATAATTTTTGAGCACAAAAAATGCAAATTTTGAGCATAAAAATATAAGTTTTGAGCATAAAATGGGTCAATCACAGTATAGTGGTAAATATTTGAAATGGAGGATAGGCTACTTATGTTTTTTTGATGATTTTATATTATACTGTGAATAAAAACTATATGATATAAACATGTGTAATTGTACGGTGAAACAATTTTAAAATCCAATTACAATAAGGAAAAAAAGAACTCAGAACTTCAGGTCATCTCAGCATATACTATGGGAAATCACGGAAACTTTGCTTTGGATAATGAGACAGATTTCATAAACAGAAATGACATTAACGGATTTTTTACTCACACAAAGAAGTTGATGTAGATAAAGGCAAGCATTCCTACCATGTCCAATAATGGCTTGAGGATGACATGGTGTTTGTTGGTAAGATTGGCTTGTAGGAGTGATTGCTCTTGCTTGTGTACTGTCTTTTACAGTTTAAACTAAGCATAGAATCATTCTGTTTGTTTAATTCCTTCTTCAACAGAGACCTCAGTCCTTTCCTGGTAGAGTTGCCAGATGAATACTTTGGGTCCTTCCAGTATCAAGAATAATCTGCATTATTCAAACTCTACACATTTAAATTTTAATATCATCTAAAATAATTTTCTTTAATCATCTTAAATAATGCCTTACTATGTATCTGGACTTAGCCAATTTGGCATGTAAAATCTACATTTCAAAGACTTACTATGATCCTACAGTAACATATATCATAGTATTTTTTAAAAATAGATATATAGAGGAATGGAGTAGAATAGAAATCAAAGAACTAAATCTATGTAAGTATAGCTAGTTTTTATTAAACAAATGTGCAAAAACTATTTCAAGAAAGAGTAGAGAGGCCAATCCATTTGGGTTAAAAATGAGTTCACAACCCTATAGTCCTGAAAACAGCTTGGTATTGGCACAAAAACAGACAGGTAGACCAATGGAATCGAATTGAAGACCCTGATATCAACCCACACACCTTTGAACACCTGATCTTTGACAAAGTAGCTAAAACTATACAATGGAAAAAAGAAAGTATCTTCAACAAATGGTGCTGGTCTAACTGGATGCTGTCATGTCAAAGCCTGCAGATAGAGTCCTACCTATCACCATGCTCAAAACTTAAATCCAAATGGATCAAAGACCTCAACATCAGTCTAGCCATACTGAACCACTTGGAAGAAAAAGTTGGAAGTACCCATGATCGAAGTGGTAGAGGAGACTGCTTCCTGAACGTAACATCAGTAGCACAGACACTGAGCTCGACAATTAATAAAAGGGACCTCCTGAAACTGAGAAGTTTCTGGGAGGCAAAGGACGCAGTCAACTAGACAAAATGACAGCCCACAAAATGGAAAAAGATATTCACAAACCTCACATCTGAGAGAGGGCTGATCTCTAAAATTTACAAAGAAGCAAGTCTCAAGAACACCAAAGAATCCAATTAAAAAGTGGGGCTCAGAACTAAATAGAAAATTCTCAATAGAGGAGTTTAAACTGGCCAAGAGACACTTGAGAAAGTGCTCAACATCCTTAGCTATCAGGGAATTGCAAATCAAAACAACTCTGAGATACCATTTCACTCCCATCAGAATGGTTGAAATAAAAAACACTAATGATAGTTTATGCTGTAGAGGATGTGGAGAAATGGGAACACTCCTCCACTGCTGGTGGGCATGCCAACTTGAGGGGCCACTTTGGAGATCGGTATTGAGATGCCTCAGGAAAATGGGAATAAGCCTACCACAAGACAGAGCAATTCCTCTCTTAGGCATATTTCGAAAAGATGCACGTTCATACAGTAAGGACATCTGCTCAACTACGTTCATAGCAGCATTATTTGTAATATCCCGAACCTGAAAGCAACCTAGATGCCCCTCAACTGAATAGTGGATAGAGTAAATGTGGTGCATTTACACAATGGAGTACTACTCAGCAGAAAAAAAAGAAGATGGAATCTTGAAATTTGCAGGCAAATGGATGGCACTAGAAGAAACCATCCTGAGTGATGTAACCCAGTCACCAAAAGACAAACATGGTATGTACTCACTCATTTATGGATTTTAGACATGGGTCAGGGGATTTCCAGCCTACAATCCCTCTGCCAGAGAATCTGGGAAGCAGGGAGGACCCTAAGAGGGATATGCATGGTAACCCAGACAAGGGTTATAGGAAGAGATCTCCTAATTGGATTGGGATCGGGGGAGGGGATGGGAGAAGGAGATGGGAGAAAGAGAGGAGGAAAAGAGAAGCTGAGAGGAGAACACGGTGGGGAGGGGAAGCAGGAAGGTTGAGCCAGGGAAGGAACAGAGGAGAGAAGAATAAGAGGTACCATAATTGAGGAGCCATTATAAGTTGGAGGTGAGATCTGGTTCTAGTGAGATCTTCACTAATCTACAAGAACGACACCAACTGGCATTAAGGCTACCTTAAATGCCCTCCCATGATAATGAGATTGATGACTACCTTATATGCCATCCTAGAACCCTCATATAGTGGCTGACACCCACAGTTAAAAGCTGAACTGAACTCCTGGAACCCAGTTGCAAAGAAGAGTGATGAGCAGAGGAATCAAGACCAGGCTGGTGAAACCCACAGAGGCAGCTAATCTAATCAAGGGGGAACACATGGATCCCAGACTGATGACTGAGAGGCCAGCATGGGACTGATGCAGACACCTCCAGCCCCCCCAAACCTGTGTGTCAGAGAAGAGGCCTCGGCAATCTATGGGACCTTGGAGAGTAGATCAGTATTTATTCCTGGCACACAAATGGACTCTGAGAGCCCATTCCACGTGGAGGGATGCTCTCTCTCTCTCAGCCTAGACACATGAACGAGGGCCTAGGCCCTGCCTGGGATGATATGACAGACTCTGAAAATCCCTCATGGAAGCCCTTATCCTCCCTGGGGAGTGGAGGAGTGTGGAGTGAGGTGGGGGTTTGGAAGGATTGGTGGGCTTGGGGAGGAAGGGAGGGAGAGGGAACTGAGTAACATGTGTAAAAAGTTAAAGAAAAAAAAGAAAGTTTTAAAAAAATGAGTCCATGAATTGACCTTACCTGTTACTAATGAGTCATAATGAGTCAACTCCAAATTAATCAGAAATCACTATTTAAAATGGGAGACCATGCATATTTTTCTCCCATTATTGAAGGAAACAAAATATCATTTATAATACATATGTTTATATTGACTGTTTAGCTATAACTAGAAACAATTATTTATAAAGAAAAATAGCATGGCAAATTGAAATTTACTAAAATTGAAAACTGCTCTGCAAAATAAAAAGTTAACAACATGAAAATATAAGTCACAGATTGGGAGTAAATATGCAAGAAACATATTTGGTGGAAGTCAGAAATATATGGTGAATGTGCTTCTCTGTTGTATATTATATCAATGTAATGAATGTAATAGAACAAGGACAACCTACAGAATGTTGGAAATCAGGAGTTTGAACAACCTAAAGAAAACTACTATGATGATAAAATTACTTCCCCTGGGTCTATATGTTAACAATTTTACTACTAAGTAAATAGATGGTGTTTGTCAAGTTTCTGCTGTTGGAATAAGTGTTTATAAATAAGCGAATAGTGGAAACAAGAGACACATACTTGGGTGTAGTTTATAGTTTAATAGACCAGAATGAGCTGAATATTTGGTTTAGCATATAGATTACTATCTACAGAATTATCAATAGAATCTGTGTGTGTGTATCATACACACACACAAACACACACATATATGTGTTCCCTTGCGTGTGTAGATTCAAGAACAGTCTGTTCAATATAGTGAGATCCCACTTAGCCCCCTAAAAATAAAGATAAAATAAAGATAAAATGTTATATATAACTCACAATGTGTAATAAATATTAATGTGCCCATATTGATGCCCTAAATAGGAGAAAATTATTCTCCTTCCTTAAACTGTGAGCTGTACATAGTGTATTTCTTCCAAAAGATACAGTATGGGAATAACTTAGCTGTGGAGAATCAGAAATACATGATCTCGGCCAGAGTCATGTGACCAAGGCCCACAGTAGAAATTAATAACAATGACAACATGTACCCTCAATAGAGTGATGGGAATGGGATTATACCTCAGTAGTTCCCAGGAACACTTTGCCCCATGTCTCATTTTGCAAATCATACAAGTCAAATATCAAATGAGGAACAGCATATCTCAATAAAGCATTATAAAAAACAAAACAAAACATTTGAGGAATGAACACAGAGAAGACAACAGGACTTAAAAGACAAATATGATATGATTTGTTCAATGATGATTTGTTATGATCTCTAGGATGAAATTTTTGAGAAGAAAAAGATCTTAAATAGAACTGAGGAGGTGGAATAAGATGTGGGTTTTAGGACACCTGTATGTAAAAATAATGGAAATGGTAATGCTCATATATGAGCATTCTCTACTGTCCATGTACCTTTCCAATATTCTCAAAATGTCACAAAAAGAATCTAAAATTAACCTCATATGGCATTTTCACGATGTATATATTATTTTCTATGGTTGAGTTCACTAACATTTTTTGTTTTGTTTTTTTTTGCTTTTTGCTAGTTAAAAATTAAACTCAGCATAAGCAGTTTTTCTCACTGTCCTGCACAATCTGTTGAGTTGAACTTGGCTGAAACATGAACACTGTGTTTTCTTCTGATTTTTTGATGAACAGCTTTTAGAAGAATTAGAATAAGACACCTAAGTACTTGGTATCCTTTCTTTGTCCTGAATGAATGAAAGCTGCATGATTTTTATAAAAAATGATTTGTGAATCTATATTCTCTAGAATGTTAGATAATTTATACTTCTTACAATATCATGCTTGGATATTCCAATACTTTAATCACCAAAGGTTATGAATGCTACATTTCATTTTTCTCAGGATTCATTGCTATCTCTGTCAAGTCATTTTCTGAAGACATTGTTTATGTTATGCACATATATTCTCTATGGCATTTAATTATGAAAGCTCAAAAAATACGTATTTTTAGTTAGCTAATGTTAAGCAATTTGTACAATAGACAATCTAATATCCTGTGCCATAGAAAACACATGTATGACTCTTTTTGTCTGTCTTTCTCCCACTGGGATCTGAAAAGCAGTCTAGACATTTTCTGAGAGTGCAGACCAGGGCTGAAAGAAGGTAAGTACAATGAGGAAGGGACATTGAGTATTGAACTTGCAGTTAACACCAGCCTTTCTTGTTTTCTAAAAATCCAGAGCTAAGAACACATTGTCATCCACTATGGAAGGGTTTCACATTCACTGAATGCGGTAAAAGAAAGAGGATATAATCGTGAGTATGAAAATAACATCAGTATTTAAAGTGACATTTTTCTTCCCGTAATGCTTGGCACACAGAAGGCATTCTGGAACTTTCTACTGAATGGCACTTTGACATACCACTTTTTCAGATTCCATGACACAGAGGTAACTTTCTACAATTTTTCTTATTTAATTTACTGTTGCTGTTTCATTGTTTTTATGTTATGATATTAGTTTAGTGTGTATGAACACATGTACATGTTAGCTTTTTTGGAGGTGCATATGTGTGTCTTTGCAGAGGGGCATATGCCACAGAACACATGTAGAGATCACAGAGTTTCTACCTATTTGAGACAGGGTCTCTCTTTAGTCACATCTATCCATGCCAGTAGCTGGTTTGTGGATTTCCTAGGATTCTCCTATCACCACTCTCCATCTGTAGGCATACAGGGATTACAGATTTGTGGGTGGACCACTGATGTGACTTTTAAGTGGGTTTTAAGAACCTGAACTTGCATGTTAGGCTTCCTTAGAAAGCACTTTAATATATATTGATGAGATGGTTGAATATATATATATCATATATACACACATACTTTTATGTATTTTTAAGCCTATTTGTCATTTAAAGCATCCACTGACTTAGAATAATGTTGGTGATATTTTATCTTCATGATTTCCATACAAGTCTTGAGGACATCTACAAAATATATCAAATTTCTAGTGTTGTACGTTGACCGAAAAATATACTCATCTATACAAAATATTAGTTTTAAAATCACTTTTCTGCATTTTGGTTTTGTTGCTCAGGGAGACTAGAAGGTGTGCTTGCCATTCAAGTTTTCTTATATTTATTTGGTCTAATTTTGCATTATATAACTGCTTTACAGAAAATTATCTCACCATTTAATGAGGTGTCAGTTGGTAGAATTACAACATCAATGTTTTTTAACAAAGCATTTGCTTCTATTGTCCTGGTTGCTGTCATTGCTTTCTCTTTCAAGAGCAATAGCCCTGCAGTCTGAGTCTCTATGTCTGAAATTTCCTTTGAATTGCATTTTGAGATTTTGATAGAAAACATGTCACAGAAATCCAATCAATACATAAAAATGACCTAATGCCTTTGAGAGCTGACAAAGATAAAAATGATTCTCAGGCACATTGGGTGATTTCTGAGGGAGTGTCACTGTTTGTGCTTTAAAGTGAGGAAAGACTGAGGAGTAAAGCAGTGATGCTGTTATTATTGTTGGTGGTGAGTGTGAAGTATGTCCTTGGTCCTTTTCTCAGGACATGAGATTGTCATTCCCTTTTGGCTGGTGGCACGTATTTGTCCATTTACAAGTGTACTCTCCTTCACTTGTACTCTCCTTCAAGGAAATCTAATGACTAATTGATATTTAAATGTACTACCGTTGAATTACCATCACACTTCTAACATTCTTGTGAGACTGGCTGAGGCCTCTATTATAGGTGATTATGGTGACCCTCACCTAATCTCCTTTCTTCTTCCTTCTCCCTTACCTACTGGTTTTGTCTAGAATGTGTCTTGACTAAATCTCCAGGACACAAATCATATCACAGAGTTGACATCCAGAGAACGTTGATTAGCACTTCTCCATGAGACTGAATTCAGCTCTCTCTTTTAACTTTGTGCAACTTTATCCTACCACTTTCCCTTCATTGTTAGGTCACATTTATTATACAAACACTGTGTGCTCGCTTGAGTGTTACTTAACTGCAATTTCAAGTCTGATGTAAACATATCCATAGATACTGGCAAACAGTAAACAGCACAGAAGAGAATGCAATTTTGTACAGATTTTGCACAAGTCTAAGAGGTATCAGAGAAATGAGGTACCACCATAGTAAGAACTAAATATCTAGACATCTGCCTGTATCATTAGGAATCCTGTAAATTCTAAAAATAGCAATGAGAAAGAACAAATGCTGCTGGGAATTTAAATTATTGAATGATATGCAGAAAGACATGATCAATTATGAATTATGATGATAATACTTATTGATGTATTTTTCTTCAGAGGTGGTTCTTACCAATAATCACAGAATGTTTGCCATGAGAGTTAAAGAAAACACAGTAGAGTTCCACATGAAAAGACAAATGCTGTCTTAGTTATGAGTAATTGTACTTAGATGTATGTGCTTTAGTTTTAAGGAGACAAAGAATGCACAGTATTTTCCTAAGGATTAATGTGCCTTCTAAAATTTGCAAATCACTGGCAGAATGAATCTTTAATCTTGTAGGATCTAGTTCAACAAACATTTTCTCTATGTAAATTTATACACAGCTGTTTGATGTGGCTTTGTAAACATGTAAGAGAATTATTTATTATCATTTTTACTTATCTTAAAATGAAATTTAGGCTTTATGTGGCATTTTATAGAAATTGATTCTACAATGGTGACATGTGATGTCACTTTGTATAGCAGATAATAGGAAGGAGTACAATGGCATGCATATCTTAACTGAAGAAACAGGGCTGTGTGTATACACTTGTTTAAGCACCATCACAGGCTTAACTAAGTGTGCACATTTGGGAAAGTATGCATGTATCCATGCATATGTCTGTGTAGCTCTGTGGGATGCATGTGCTGTTAGGAAATTAATCAGTTCATACTAGGCCAATAGAAGGATGGTTCCACATATTGCAAACTAGTATTAAATATTGATTTCACTGGAAGACAATGAATTAGAGAATGAAATGACTCTTCTGGTCTCACATTAAAATTTAAGTATTATCATCAAGTGCTCAAACCTAAGTTTCTATAGAACACTTTTCCTTGAATAGGAAAAGGGATAGATCTTTCCTGTTAATAGTTTATATTGTATCGGTCATAAAGTCACCCTCAGGTCACTAACAGAATTTATACCATACTAGTTATCTTAATGTTAGAAAAATAATTGTGTGTGTGTGTGTGTGTGTGTGTGTGTGTGTGTGTATTTTCTTTGGATAACCAGCTCCCAAATAATGACACAGAGGCTTCTTTTTTATACATAATTTCTTTATTGATGCTTTGAGATTTTCACATCATTTGGCCCAAATCTGTTTGCCTCTAAGTTCCCCCATATCCTCTCCTTACCCCTGTAGCATCCCCCCAACATAAAATTAAAAAAATCAAACCAAAGGAAAGCATGGCATGCAAGCAAACAAACAAGCAAATAAAAACAAGTATAAAACAAAACACTCCCCCAAAAACCTCTTTGCTTCTCCATCTTTCTAGCTATTCCTACACCTCTTTATTCTTCCTGGTGGCATTGGGAGCAATGTGCCAAATAGTATGTACCCTTTTGCCTCTCTAGCAAGAGAACTGGCTCCTACCCTCACAGAAGAGCTGACCCCTGCACTGTGGAGAGACGGCCCCACCCTTCACTACAGGCTAGGGAGAACTGACCCTGATGGCTTGTGTCTAAGGAAGCTGGCTCTGCTCCTTTGCTTGAGGTGGACAGGCCCAATGACCTGGCCTGGCAGGCTCATCCATCACCCAGGCCATCAACCATGCCTTGGGTTGGGTTGACCTTCCCTAATGTCTACATCTTCTAGGATATGCTGGAGCTTTTAAAGGAACTGGTCCTGTGGAATAATGCCTGGGGGACCTTCATGACTTGGGGAAGCTGTGAGCTATCTCAAAGGAGTTTCCATGAGGTGTGTCAGAAACCAGAGGCCTTGAACCAGATGAAGGCTTCTTATTAATTATGAAACCTAAGACTTTGTCTTAGGCTTATTCTCAACTAGCTCTTATAAATTAAATTCACCCATTTATATTAAACTATATTCTGCTATGTTGTTCATTACCTCTCATTAGTACAACACATTCCAGTTCCTCCTCATATTGCTGGTAAATTCCCACCTCCTGGATTCTTTCCCAGAGTTTCTATCTATCCCCAGAAGTTCTGCCTATCCTCTCCTGCTTAGCTATTGGTCATTCAGCTCTTTTTTTTCATTTTTTATTTTAATTTTAAATAGCTTGTTTTACATGTCAATCCCAGTTCCCTCTCCCTCCCCTCTTCCCGCACTCCCCTTCCCCCCTCCCTCCCACCCTATTTCCAAATCCTTCCACATAGGGGATATCTAGAGTCTGTCATTTTACTCTTGGTAGGGTCAAGGCACTCCCCTAAGAGTCCAGGCTGAGAGAGCATCTCTCTTTGTGCTATAGGCACATGAAGACAGTTTGTATACCAGGGATAGACACTGATCCACAGCTCAGGGTCCCATAGGTTGCCCAGGCCTTCTCACTGACACTCACATTTGGGGGGTCCAGATCAGTCCCATGCTGGCCTCCCCACTGTCGGTCTGGGGTCCAAGAGCTCTCCCCTATTCAGATCAGCTGTCTCTGCTGGTTTGGCCAGCCCATTCTTTGCCAATTTGCTCATCACTCCTCTCTCTCTGTCACTGGGTTCCTTGGGTTCAGTTCAGTGATTAGCTGTGTGTTTGCCTCTGCTTCCATCAGTCACAGGATGAAGGCTCCCGGATGGTTATAGACATCAAGTTCATTATCAGGAATGGGCATTCGAGGTGGTCCCTCCACTATTGCTTAGCTTGCCAATTGATGTTATACCTTTAGATCACTCGAGGTCACTCTGGTGCCTGATCTGTCTTCGATCCTATGATTCCCTCTTCCCCCTATTCTACCCCCACCCCCTCAACAGCTCTTTTTAAATCAATCGCAAGGAGCCTTAGGCAGATGACATAAAAGAGAGAAACATCTTCATACAGTGTGATCAAATATCCTGCAACGGGGTGCATTCTCGTTTCCATACACATGCATGGAATGTCAGAGCAGGGTATTGGTTCTCCGTCTCTATCACTGCCTGCTTTATTCCTTTGAGGCAGTAACTCGCACTGATTCTGGAGCTCATCTGGTAGCCAGGAAGTCCAGGGATCTCCCTGTCCTTCCTGACAAGGCTGAGGTTACAAAGAAGTGCATGGCCACATCTGACTTAACTGGGTGCTGGATCAGTATCTCCTCCCTAAACTAGACAATCTTACCCACTGAGTCATCTCTACAAATGTAGAAAAATGAATTAGATATACCGATCTAAGCTTGCTCCCTTGTTACTGGGAAATGTTTGAAAAGAGACCATCTCATTCTTAGCTTTGCTTTTCTGAGAGAGTTTATATTCACAGGATAACAGTAGTTGCAAGTTTAACTATGGAAAACAGCATTTTGAATTGTCGTTGCAAACCTCTAGGGAAATGACTACACTGAGTATCATGGTGTGGTTACTACTCATTTCCTTCTGTGTTATGCATGCAATTCCTTCATACGAAGGTATGAATGAGGAGAGCAAGACCCTCCAGATCTCATGTTCTTTCCCCTCTACTTCCATATAAAGTATAGCAGCCTTCAATCATGCTTGATCTCTGCTATACACATTTCTCACTGTCTGCCCTTTAAAATCTGGAGCTTTCCATCTGTCATTCCATGAGCTATGCCTTGGTGAGAAGCATTCCCAGCGCTTCAAGTTTTGCACTGAAGCATCCATCAAGCCCCTGCTTAAATACAGGTGAGTGGATTCACCGGAGACACTATATTCCATGTGTATGTGTAAGTGCACACACACATGCATCCTTTTGCACTGCTGTGAACAACTATCACACAAAACTTGAATTCAAGAAACATATTTCTATGTTCTTTGTTGTCATTTCTTAAATGTTATTCTTCAAACCCTTTTGAAGAAGAGTGCCTTCAATGTTTAATACTTTAGATTTAGCACTTCATTCTTCCTTAGTGGGATCTATAATCACCTGGGTCTCAGTATCTTTCTTTAAATATTACTTGTTTTAAAAATTATGTAAGATTCATGGTTTACCTGTCCACACTCTTCATAGGTTCTTGACAGTTAAATAATTTTGGACAAATATTCACTTACTATTCTTTTGTGCATGTGTATTCTTTTATTATTTATTTATTTAATCTCTGTTTTATTACATCTGATCTTATGTCCCCTCCCTCCTTTTCTCCCAATTCTTCCACTCACCTCTCTTCTCTCCTCCCCCACCCACTCCTCCTCCAGGGATACCAACCAAACTTGGCATATCAATTTGCAATAAGATTAGGCACCTTTCCTCATATTAAAGTTGGATGAGGAGACTTAATGTGAGGAAAAGTGTCCCAAAAGCAGGCAAAAGAGTCAGAGACAGCCCCCACTCCCACTTGTAGAAGTCTACAAGAAGATCAGTCTAGACAACCATAACATAAATGTAGAGGACTTTGATCAGACTCGTGCAGGCTCCCTGATTTTCAAGTCAGTCTCTGTGAGCTCCTATAAGCTAGGTTAGTTGACTCTGTGCCTTTTCTTGTAGTGTCCTTGTCCCTCAGCTCCTAAAATCCTTCTCAGGATTCCTGAGCTCTGGCTAATGTTTGGCTGTGGGTATCTGCATCTGTTTCTGTCAGATGCTGTGCGAAGCCTCTCGGATGATGATTAGGCTAGGTTTCTGTATATGAGTATAGCAGAGTATCATTATGCATCATTTATTGACTATTTTTGCCTAGGTCATGTTTGGTTCTATTGTAGATGTCTGGGTTATCCAGCCTCAGGTTTGTGGCCATCCAAGCAGTGTCAGGGCTTGGCTTCCTCTAGTGCCATAGGTCTTAAGCTGGACTGCTCATTGACTGGCCACTCGGCTGATGTCTGCTAGACATTTAACACAGCACATCTTATGGAAAGAACAAATGGTAGGTCATAGGTTTTGAGGCAGTGTTGGTGTCCCAATGCCTCCACTGGAAATCTTGCCTGGTTACAGGAGGTGGTCTGTTTAGGCTCTGTATCCTCCATTACTATGGGTCTTTGCTAGAGTCACCCTCAGATTCCTGGGAGTTTCCATTGCACTAGCTTTTTACCTTAATCTCAAAATAATCCACCCCACATCTGCAATTCCAGTACTCAGTTCTTCCAATCTTCTTCTCATCTGATCCCTCTTGTTACATTCCCCACCCACCCCCAGTCCACATGTGATTTATCTCTATTTCCTCTTTCCAGGGAGATACATGATTGTTTTTCAAGTTTCATTCATTTGCCTGCAAATTTCACGATGTCATTGTTTTTAGCAGTTAAGTAATACTCCATTCTGTAAATGTACCGCATTGTCTTTATCAATTTTTTGAATATCAATTATTCCTGAGAACTGTCATATTGATTTCTATAGTGGCTGTACTAGTTTACACTCCCACCAGCAGTGGAGAAATGTTTCCCTCTGTTATACATCCTCACCAGCATGAGCTGTTGCTTGTGTTTTTATCATAGCCATTCTGACAGGTATAAGATTTTCACAGTCAGTTTGATTTGCATTTCCTTCATGGCTCAGGATGTTGAACATTTTTAGTGCTTCTTGGTCATTTGAGATTCCTCTGTTGAGGATACACTGTCTAAATATATATTCCCTTTTAAATTGGATTATTTGTTTTTTAATATATAGAATCTTGAGTATATATTTTTTGGAATTCAGCTCTAGGTCAGATGTGGAATGGGTGAAAATCTGTGGAATGGGTGAAAATCTTTTTTCATTGTATATGCTGCCGTATTCTCCTGTTGATGGAACTTTGCCTTATCGAAGCTTTGCAGTTTTAAGATGTCTCATGCTGACATCCAGTTTGATCAGCACTGTTGGTTGAAGATGCTTTCTACTTATGCTGTATATTTCTGACTTCTTTATAAAAAAAAAACTGGAATCCATAGGTGTGGATTTTTACAACTGGATCTTCTTTTCAATTCTGTTGATCAACCTGTCTGTTTTTATGCCAACCTTGTGGTTTTTATTGCTGTATCTCTGTTGTAGGCTTGAAATCAAGGATGGTGGTAATTCCCAGTGGTTCTCTTATTATACAAGATTCTTTGAGTATTTCTGGGATTTTTATTTTCCCATATGAAGTTTAATATTGTTCTTTCAAGGACTGTAAAGAATTTTGTTGGAAATCTGATGATGATTGTATTGAATCTGAAGATTGCTTTCAGTAAAATGACCATTTTTTCTATGTTAATTCTATGAATTTATGAGCAAGCCAGGTCCTTCTATTTTCTAATATCTTCTCCAACAGGTCTTTCATTTGCTTGCTCAGGTTTTCCCCAAGATTTTTTATATTATTTGCAGCTATTGTGAAAGGTGTTATTTCCATGATTTCTTTCTCAGCTCATTTGTTGTTTGGAAATAGGAAGGCTACCGATTGTTCTTTTGTTTATATTTTATTCCTCCATTTCGCTGAAGGTATTCATCAGTTTTAAGAGTTCCTTAGCATAACTTTTGGATGGAATTATGTATATTATCATATCATCCACAAATATTGATATTTTGAATACATCCTTTCCAATTTGTATCCCGTTGATCTCCTTTAGTTGTCTTTCTACTAGAATTTCAAGTACAATATTGAATACATATGGAAAGAGTGGACAGCCTTTTTTTCTATATTTTATTTTTTTAATTTTAAATTAGAAACAAGGTTGATTCACATGTCAATTCCAGGTCCCTCTCCCTTCCCCTCCCCTCCTCCTGCACCCTCCCACCAACACCCCCAATATCCCCTTATTTCCCTAGGGAGGGTGAGGCCCCCAATGGGGGTGTCCATAATCTGTCATTCATCCAAGGTAGGGCCTAGACCATCCCTAAAAATTCCAGAGTGAGAGTACATCTTTCATTATTGGATGGAAGTTCAAAGATCATTTGTACACCCGGGATAAATACCGATGTACTACCCAAGCCTCAATAGATTACCTAGGCCTCCTCAGTGACACCCACATTCAGGGGGTCTTGATCACTCCCATGATGGATTCCCAAGAGCTAACCCTTGTCAGGTCAGCTGTTTCTGGGGCTTAAAGAGCCCAGTCTTAATGCCTTTGATCATCAGTCCTCCCATTCTGTCACTGGATTTCTTGAGTTCAGCTCAGTGCTTAGCCATGGGAGTCTGCCCCTGCTTCCATCAGCCACTGAATGAAGGTTCTGTTTCCCATAATCTTTGGCCATGGGATTGTAGGCTGGGACTCCCAAGATCTAAGTCTAAAATCCATATATGAGGGAGTACATGTCATGTTTCTCTTTTTGTGACAGGGTTACCACACTCAGGATTGTTTCCTCTAGTGCCATCCATTTGCATGCAAATTTCAGGATTCCATTGGTTTTTTTTTTCTGCTAAATAGTACTCCATTGTGTAAATGTACCATATTTTCTCTATCCACTCTTCGATTGAAGGGCCTCTAGATTGCTTCCAAGTTCCAGATAATACAAATAATGCACTATGAACATAGTGGAACAGATATCCTTGTTGTATGAATGGGCATCTTTTGGATATATGCCTAAGAGTGGAGTTGCTGGGTCTTGTGGTAGGTTTATTCCCATTTTTCTGAGGAATCTCCATATTGATTTCCAAAGTGGATGTAAAAGTTGGCACTCGCACCAGCAGTGGAGGAGTGTTCCCCTTTCTCCACAACCTCAACAGCATAAATTGTCCTTAGTGTTTTTGATTTTAGCCATTCTGACAGGAGTAAGATGGCATCTGTTTTGCATTTCCCAGATGGCTAAGAATGTTGAGCACTTTCTCAAGTGCCTCTCAGCCATTTTAGACTCCGCTATTGAGAATTCTCTATTTAGTTCTGTAGCCCACTTTTTAATTGGACCCTTTGGTGTTTTGGAGACTTGCTTCTTGAGTTCTTTGTAAATTTTGGAGATCAGCCCTCTGTAAGATGGCTGTGAATATATTTTCCCATTCTGTGGGCTACCTTTTGTCTTGCTGACAGTGTCCTTTGCCTTACAGAAGCTTCTCAGTTTCATGAGGTCCCATTTATTAATTGTTTATCTTACTGTCTGTGCTACTTGTATTATGTTCAGGAAGCTGTCTCCTGTACCACGTTGTTCAAAGGTGCCAGCCACTTTCTCTTCTAAGAAGTTCAGTGTGGCTGGATTTATGTTGAGTTTTTTCTGATCCATTTGGACTTAAGTTTTGTCCATAGCAATAGACATGGATCGATCCCCATTCTTCTACATGCCCGCATCCAGTTATGCCAGCACCATTTGTTAAAGATGCTTTCTTTTTTCCATTGTATATTTTTAGCTTCTGTCTTGAAGATCAGATGTTCATACATGTATGGGTTAATATCAGGGTGATCAATTCAATTCCATTGGTCTACCTGTCTATTTTTGTGCCAATACCAAACTCTTCTCAGGACTACAGCTCTATAATAGAGCTTGAAGTCAGGGCTGGTGATGCCTCCAGATGTTGCTTTGTTGAGTAAGGTTGTTTTGCCTATCCTGGGTCTTTTGTGTTTTCATACAAAATTGATTATTGTTCTTTTAAGGTCTGTGAAGAATTGTGCTGGGATTTTAATGGGGATTGCATTGAATCTGTAGATTGCTTTTGGCAGGATTGCCATTTTTCCTACATTGATCCTACCTATCCAAGTGCATGGGAGATCTTTCCATTTTCTGAGGGCTTCTTTAATTTCTTTCTTTAAAGATTCAAAGTTCTTGCAATACAGGACTTTCACTTGTTTGGTTAGTGTTAACCAAGGTATTTTATGTTTTTTTGTGGCAATTGTAAAGGGTGATGTTTCTCTGATTTCTTTCTCAGCCCTTTTATCATCTGTATATCTTAGGGCTACTGATTTTCTTGAGTTGATCTTGTAGCCTGCCACTTTGCTGAAGCTGTTATTCAGCTGTAAGAGTTCCCTGGTAGAGTTCTTTGGGTCATTTATGTAAACTATCATATCATCTACAAATAGTGAAAGTTTGACCTCTTCCTTTCCATTTTTTTCCTTGATCTCCTTTTGTTCTCGTATGGCTCTGGCTAGGAATTCAAGTACAATATTGAAAAGGTATGGAGATAGTGGACAGCCTAGTCTTGTTCCTGATTTTGGCAGAAATGCGTTGAGTTTCTGTCCATTTAGTTTGATGTTGGTGGTTGGTTTGCTGTATATAGCTTTTATTATGTTTAGGTATGTTCCTGTTATCCCAGATATCTCCAAGTCCTTTATCATGAAGGAATGTTGGATTTTGTCACAGGCTTTTTCTGCATCTAGTGAGATGTTCATGTGATTTTTGTTATTCTCCTTGTTTATATGGTGGATTACATTGATGGATTTTCATATGTTGAACCATCCCTGTATCCCTGGGATGAAATCTGCTTGATCGTGGTGAATGATTGTTTTGATATGTTCCTGGATCTGATTTGTCAGTATTTTATTCAATATTTTTACATCAATGTCCATGAGGGATATTGGTCTGAACTTCTCTTTCTTAGTTGTGTCTTTGTGTGGCTTGGGGTTCAAGTTTATTGAAGCCTCATAGAAAGAGTTTGGCAAAGACCCTTCTGTTTCTGTTGTGTGAAATACTTTGAGAAGAATTGGTATAAGGTGTTTTTTGTATTTCTGGCAGAATTCTGCACTGAGGCCATCTGGACCTGGGCTTTTTTTGGTTGGGAGACTTTTGATGACTGCTCCTATTTCCATAGGGGTTATGGGTCTATTTAAATTGCTCATCTGTTCTTTATTTAATTTTGGCAAGTGATAGGTATCCAGGAAGTTGTCCATTTCCTTTAAATTTTCGAATTTTGTTGATACAGCTTTTCAAAGTATGACCTGATGATTCTCTGAATTTCCTCAATGTCCATTGTTATGCCCCCTTTTAATTTTTGATTTTGTTAATTTGCATGTTTATACTCTGCTGTTTGGTAAGTTTGGACAAAGGTTTGATTTTTCTCAAAGAACCAAGTCTTCATTGCATTGATTCTTTGTATTGTTTTCCTACTTTTACTTTATCGACTTCAGCCCTCAATTTGATGATTTCCTGGCATCTACCCCTCCTGGGAGAGTTTGCTTGTTTGTGTTCTAGAGCTTTCATCTGTGCTGTTAGTTCTCTAGTATAAATATTCTCCATTTTCTTCATGTGGGCAATTAGTGCTATGAACTTCCCCTGTAGCACTGCTTTCTAAGTTCCTATAGGTTTGGGTATGTTGTGTCTTCATTCTCACTGAATTCTAGGAAGTTATTAATTTCTTTTTTTTTGTTTGTTTGTTTGTTTCTTCTTTGACCCAGGAATGGTGCAGTTGTGCATTATTCAATTTCCTTGAGTTTGTAGGGTTTCTTCAATTTGTGTTGTTGTTGAATTCTAATTTTAAAGCATGGTGGTCTGATAAGATTCATGGAGTTATTCCAATTTTTTGTAGCTGCTGAGGTTTGATATGTTGCCAAGTATGTGGTCGATTTTTGGGGAGGTTCCATGTGATGGTGAGAAGAAGGTATATTCTTTTTTATGTGGATGAAATGTTCTATAGATGTCTGTTAATCCTAGTTGGGTCATTATTTCTATTAGACCCTTTGCTTCTTTGTTGAGTTTCTGTCTGGTAGTCCTGTCTAGTGGTGAGAGTGGTGTGTTGAAATGTCCCACTATAAGTGTGTGGGGCTTTATATGTGATTTAAGTTTTAGTAATGTTTCTTTTACGAACGTGGATGCCTTTGTATTTGGGGCATAGATGTTCAGGGTAGACACTTCTTCTTGGTGGATTTTGCCTGTGATGAGTATGTCATGAGCTCCTTCATCTCTTTTGATTGATTTTATTTTAAAGTCTAATTTGATAGATATTAGGATTGCTACCCCTGCTTGTTTTTGGGTCCATTTGATTGGAAAATCTTTTCCCAACCTTTAACTCTCAGGTAATGTCTGTCTTTCAGGGTGAGGTGTGTTTCTTGTATGCAGCAGAAGGATGGGTTCTGCTTTCAAATACATTCTATTATTCTGTGTCTTTTTATGGGTGAGTTAATGCCATTAATATTGAGGGATATAAATGACCATTGACTTCTTATTTTTCTTTGATTTGGAATGGTTGTTTTTGTGGAATTATGTGTGGAATTCCACCCCTTTTTTCTTTTGGGACAGCCTTTTCTTGTTCCTGATTTTGGTGGAATTTTTTTTTTGCATTTCTCTCCATTTAAATTAATGTTGACTATAGGCCTGCTGTAAATTACCTTTACTATTTTTTAGCATGTATCTTGTATGTCTCATTTAACCTCAGAAAGTGGTATCTACCAAGAAAATTGTCCATTAATTTTATGTTTTCCAACTTTGTGGCGTTTATATTTTTGAAGTATGACTTAATTATTATTTGGATTGTCTTGGTGTATTTGGTTCTTTTTATTCTAGAACTATCAGGTGTACTGTTAAGTTGCTAGTATGAAATCTCTTCAGTTTCTTTATATAGGCACTTAGTGCTATGAACTGTCCTCTTAGCAACATCTTCAATGTGTCCTGTAAGTTTGAGTATGTTGTGCATTCATTTTCATTAAATTCTAGGAAGTCTTTAATGTCTTTATTTTTTTCTTTGACCCAGCATTCATTCAATAGAGAGTTCAGTTTCCATGAGTTTGTAGACTTTCTCTTGTTTCTGTTGCTATGGAAATCCAACTTTAAATGCAGTGGTCTGATAGGAATCCAGAGATTATCTCAATTTAACTGCCTCTGTTGAGACTTATCTTGTTACTGAATATGTGGTCAATTTTGGACAAAGTTCCATGAGGTGCTGAGATGAAGGTATATTCTTTTGTGTTTGGATACAATGTTCTGTAGACATCTGTTTGAGTCATACTATCTGTTAGCTCCATTATTTCTTTGATTAGTTTTTGTCTGGGTGGCCTGTTCATTGGTGAGAGTGGTGTTTTATAGTCTTCCTCTATTATTGCATGAGGTTCTTTGTGACTTATGCTTTAGTAATATTTCTTTTACAGATGTACTTGTATTTCGAACATAGAAGAATGCATTACCTATATAAAACTGTCTTTACATTTTTGATTGTTCATATGGTTTGTCTGATGCTGTGCCCTTATGTTATTTAACATTTGTGCCTTTCACGTTTAAAATTCCCATTTATATTTTTTAAAAATATTTATCTTCCCTATATATGTGAAGAAATATTTTCTTCCCCTTAACTTTCAATTCAATTTCTCTTAGTTCTTTATATATAGGAAGGTGTTTAGAAATCTTCATTTGCCAAGTCTTATTTCTGGTCCTGTTTAAAGTCAAATATTATTCACTATGGTTCACTGTTTCTTGGTGTGTGTCACTTTTAAAAGTGATTTGACATATTAGATACCATAGCAAATCTGGATACCAAACCTTCTACTCTTGCATCCTTTGTCAGTTGCTTTATCTGTCTAGTTGCTTGGTAGACTAAATCAGTCCATTATTATTACTTTTCTCCTCCTTGCAATGCCTTGCCTTAGAAATCTCAGCTTACATTTTCTCTTTCCATTTATGTGTAAGTCTGGGTTCAACTGCTTAGATCTTATTGAGGAAAAGTCATCTGCTTCAATGTCAAAGAACATTTGGAACCACATGGTGCAAAGAGAACCAGCTTACACATTATTGTCCTTTGACCCCTATACACATGCTGTGTCAAGTTTGCATAAGCATGCACACATAGACACAAGAAAATAAATATTATCTGTTTTGGAAGCCTAGATGCCTAATATTTGCCCATAGAGTTGGAATTATACAGTAGTCAACATGGAGCGATAGAAAGATGATGTGCTGATGTGCATTGATGGTGAAACATACCCAGAATTGCTTTTACACTTTAGGAACTTGAAAAAGATGGAAACTACTAGGAGATGATTGTATCACAAGTCCTGGGAGATAGATGCTTGAATGTCAGCTCATTTAATCCATATTTCTAAGTTCTGTAGATGTTGCACAAATGTGGTTTGAATTTCAATTGTTGTAGGCCTTTTCATAAATCTCTAGAGACTGTGAATGATTATTTTTGTTAAATATTATCAGCGTAAGAGATACCCTTCTGGGGAAGACATTTCTCCAAACTCCACACATTATCATTCTAGAAATATCAAATCTGAAATTATTATATTTTATCTAAATTTTGCATGTTCCTTATTTAAAACATTAAATGAATTTATTGTACATTTATGTAGCCTAGAAATAAACCATTTTTTCATGATTCCCTTACCTGCAAATTACATTATTGATTCAACTATCTTTAACATCTTCATATGTCTCTAATCTAACCACCACAATTCTATTTCAAACTACCATATATTCTCTTTATTCACCCATTCTTGGTCACCTAAAAAGTCTATTATTACTATTATATTAAGAACAACATACATAAAATAGGAATCATATATAGTTGCCTACTCAATCTTTCATGATTGTTTATGAAACATACTATGCAAGCCTATCTTGGTTTTAATTTTGTCCTTCTATATCTCCAAGGTGAATAACCCATAGAGTTTCATCTCTCTCCTTTGATGTTTTTGTAAGATGTGTCTCACAGCTTTGGCATTTATTTAAACATATATTTCTGCATATAGGCTGCCTATTTGTCCTGAATAACTACCTTCCTTTCTCTTCATCAAGTTTACTTGTTTTTCAAGATCCTGTTTGGACACTCTGTGACCAAAAGAAGGGTCCCAAGATCCCCTCAATTGAACTAAGTGCATCTTTTTATGCTATGTTATTTCCCAATTCAAAAAATTTTCTATATCAGCAATTGGATTTTATAACCCGTAAAAGTTCATCCTTCTATTTCTGTTAGACTGTTGGCTTGTCATGTTCTGTGCTTCCAATCCTTTTCTGGCTTTTTATGGTTCTGAGTGTGAACACTGAAATCCTTAAATTGACTGACTAGCTCCGAGTAATCCATTATCTCTCCTCTTCAGGCTTTAAAGATGTTCCTCTTCACTTGGGAATGGCCTCCCTTGTTCCATGCTCCTATCTCTGACACACAGATACCCTATCCTTTTTAACTCTGATCCTTTTCTGCTCTGACTTCACATGCTCCTTTACCAGGAAAAGATTCCTTGAAATTAAATTAAATACCTTATTTTTCCCTATATTTTTATTTGCTGTGGTTTTCAAAACATTTTATACGTTTAACGATTGTTTGATTTAGCCCTCACCTCAATCCCTGAAGGAAGATGTTAACTCTCTGCTAACAAGAATTGCATTTAATTTGATTTTTCTTTTTCCCATAATGTGTTGTGCATTGCTTGGCACTTAGAATACATTCAATGTAATCAGGTTGGGTAAGCTCACAAATGGCTCAATGACTTTTATAATGACAAAATGATCAGCTCAAACACCCTAGTGTTTCACAGGCTTTCAACTGTGCTTTGTAAACTAAAATTAATGTTCCATAAAACTGATATTAATAAAATATTTAACAATGAGAAATGAAAGCATTAGAAAATATTCAGAACAAACCACATTTATATTCCAGTTTTCTACTGAATTTTATTCACAACAAAATGCATTCTATTCAGTATCTATTGCCTGTCATTTAGGTGGAAACATTATATTCATGCAGATTTATGAAAGTATCAATCTTCCTTGGTCTTGGCAGAAATTCTACTGTGAATTCTTGGTAGGAACCTTCCATTTTACATGTCACCCTCTAACTAAACTACTTTGTTCCTTAGGTTCTATTTACATGTTGCACTTGGCTTTACCTAGTGCAATCATATGGATGGCAATCCATTTCTCAACAGTTCATTATTTGCTTGTATGTCTGGCTCCTGTATTGGAATGTGGACCCACTGGAGGAAGCACCTCTGTCATTGTATCTGGCATATGTAGATTCCAAGTTAGGGGTTGCAGAGAGAATAAATTAAGTCAAGAGAGTGTCTGAGAATCACTCAATGCTTTGCATAATGAAAATTATATTTGATGGTCTAGCCTGGCTTCACTAGATTCGGAAATCCTTTGCCAAATAATATAGAAAAGCTTCAGTATTTTTGAAATATTTTCTTTCTATCTGATATATCATATATTCCATCTTTTAATCTACTTATAATTTATTCATAAACTAGCACTAGTGAGCTATCATCTTTTGTGAAAAGCTTTTATCTTCCTATAGAAATTTAACTGTAAAATTAACCATTGGGATAATTTACTAGAACTAAGAGAATATGATTCCACTTACATGATCAAAATACTAGCATTCTTGAATTTTTACATAATAACTTCTTTTAAATTCTCAATCATATTTCATAAAGGAGAAATAAATCCCTATTTTTGGAACTTATGTTTTGAAATGCATTTTTAGCCAAAATTTTAAAAAATGAAATACTAAGTTAAGCAATAATGGAAATAATAACTCTTATTACATAACAATTTTTAACTAAACATGTTAGAAGTACTTACTCTTCCTTGGATATTCTTCATCTACCCAGTGGCTTTAGTGCTGAAGATTTGGTTCCATCACTGAGGGTGATGCAGTGTTTTTTTCCATATTTAATTTTGATTTTATCTTGTAAGACAAATTTTCTCTCATTTTTGAGATTATCACATAATTACATAATTTCTCCCTTTTTCCTCCCTTTAAGCCCTTCTATCTTAATCACTGTTCAATTGCTGTAAAGTGACACCATGATCAACAAACTTTTTTTTCCTCTTATAATTACATTTTTAAATTAATTTTATATACTGACCACAGTTTACCTTCTCTCCTCTCCTCCTGTTCCCTCTCCCAACTCCTTTCTACCCTTCACCCATCCACTTCTCAGAAAAGACAAGGTCTCCCATGGGAGTCAACAAAATATGGCATATCAAACTGTGGCATCAAAGTTGAGTGAGACATCCCACCGAGGCAGTTCTTATGAAACAAAGTATTTTACTGGGGATTGTTTTCAGTTTCAGAAGTTTAGTCCATTATCATTACAGTAGGGAGCATGCAGGCATGGTACAGAGTAGTTGAGAGCTACATCATAATCCCCAGGCAGGATCACGATTTACAAGGGGTACACCATGTTAAGAAGGAGATGCTTTCAGAACAGCTCAAGGGTTAGAGGAAACTTGCCATCTTTAATATTAGCACATGAAGGTTGAGACATTTAGCAAACTTCAGCAGAGACTTCCTAGCTGCAATTGTATGCAGCTTTAAGTACATCTGAGACCAAGATGGCAGCCAAGCAAGAACTTGTTTGTATAAAGTAGGAACTTGTTAATGTAAAGAAGCAATGACAACAGGAAATAGAAATGCAAGTAGTATTCCCCCTGTTAGCCTCTGATTTGGCAAATAGATTAATATTTGACAGAATTGGAGAGAAAAAGAGTAAAAATTGTGATTCAAGGTACATATGGGGACCATAATACTCAGCATTTGAACTGCTGGAATTAGGGAAGACTTAATAAACAATAAAAGAGCCTGTGGCAGTGGAGTGAGTTTTGTGAGTCTGTGGGACATGGTAGTGGATGGTATCAGTCTGGCTGCTGTAGAGATAGAAAACTCAGTAATGTAACTTCTTATCTCTCCTTGTGGCGACAACACTATGACCTGAAACTGTATGAGGGAATCAGTTCCTGAAGGGGCTATTAAATCCATTAGGATGGCTTGACTATCTCCATTTGAGCTCCCCATAAACGTTTGGGAACAGAGGAGGGAAAGGCACTACTGAGAGAACTAAGATAAGGAGAGCTGTGTTAGAACCCAGTTCATTGGGCCAGATGGGACAATGTTCACAGAGGAGATTGAAAAATTGATCCAGAATGGAACTTTAAAGCTGGTGTGAGCTTTAGTAATTTTTCTGAGTGTTTTTGTGGGATGAGATCTTTATAAATCAGGACAGACTTCAGCAGATCTCCATGACTTAGACCAGCATTTAAAAAGGTTCCATGAAGTGAAAGAGAAACCTAGAAAAGAGACGAAAAAGACAAAGAAGGAGAAGAGGTCCGTCTTGGTTACTCAGAGACAAGTGTGTCTGGATTTGTGTAGAGTTGAAGTTCTACACAAATCCAGGGGGAAAGAGGGGAAAAAGATAGAAAACCAAATTGTGTCTTAAAGAGCTTCTGAGGGGGATTTAAATCCTAAGAAGTTGACAGAAGATGCCCATGATAGAACAACATGGGAGAAGGTGATGAACTATGTCCCAGTGATGGATAATTATAACCCCCAGTATAAGGGGGGTACATTTACCTACAGCATAAGGTTTTTCCTAAGGATGGAGATGCTTTGCCCAGCCAGGAACTCCCCACAAGACCAGGTATGGTGGATGAACTCAGGGCTACTCTCACCCAGGGGGCCTACAGGTGTGGCTGGGAATGGCAGCATCTATTTCCCTCTTGGTGCAGAGTAGGTTCAACAGATAGAGGCAGGCCCACTGAGTTTAACAGATGTGAATAAATATAGGTAGATTCTATGAAGAGCTCCAGGATTTGGAAATATAAAGCTCAGAGCTAGTTAAGTCAGTACCTTCTGTTCATGTTTTGTACCCAAACTTGGAAAAAACTATTTGTACAAATGGGTGGAACCTTTCCATTGTTGTGTTAGACCTTGTTTATGTTCAACTTTAGTATTGTCTTAGTGGTGAACTTCCGGGATTGTTTGACACTTGCTGAGAATAAATGACAATAGGCTTCTAGACTGCTTAGCCAAGGTTGTCCTTGTAAACCCACTATTTGTTATGAGATAGTAGTTCTAGATGTTGTCTTATCTGGTCATCCTCTGAAGTGGGTTTTGTTACATAGAGGATATAATGTTAGCCTCTGAGTGTATTACAGATTAGGAAACCATTGGAGACACAATGGTCCCTCCAACTACATTACTACTCTACTGGAGCAGGGTTAATTGAAAGGAAAAAAGGCCCAATTTGTGGTTGTAAAAGGACACTTTCAGGGGAGATAAGGTTACTGAAAAACAACGTAAGTGCCAGAGGTGGGCAACATCCCTGTGATGGCCAGAGAGCTCCAGAGGCCCCACAGATCATAACATCTATTTTACTGAGAATAATTTCATGCCACAACTAGATGGTAAGCCCTTATTGCAAAGACACCTGGCATGTGCATGTTTTGACTATAGGCCATGAAGAAATTAAGCAGGGAATGACCTGGAAACTCCTACTCTGTTGGCTGACTTTCACAGTGCCACAGGAGACCAGGAAGACTGCTGATGGAGAACTGTCACCAGGATCCCTGCTCAGCTGTGGACCTGTCATGTTTAAACACTTACATGGCAGGCAGAATTTGCCTCCCTGTGCAATAGCATCTAGGCTGTCTTGGGCAAAACCAGCCTTCTGACTGGATTTAGGGCTGGCTCCCAAAGAGGAGTTCATATCTGATATTGTAAGCCAGGACAAAAAACCATCATAGGGAATGTCATAGGTCCCAATGGGTAAGCAACTTCTGTCATTTTACTAGATGGGTGTGAATTTTTCCTGTCAAACTGTCCTCTAAAATGTGTCTAATTTTTTATGTAAGTCTATATTTTGTTTGTAAATATTTTATTAAGCAATATTGAGTGTTTCTTGATTAGGTCTATTGGTCTGTGGTTTCCTTTTTTAATGCATCTTTACCTGTTTTTGTATTAGAACGAAAGTGACTTTATAGAAGGAGTTTGTGAGTGTTCCTACTGTTCTATTTCTTAAATATACTTGAAGAAGCATTGAATGCAAATCTTTGAAATTTTGGTATATTTCTCTGTGAATTCATCTGGGCTTGGTCTTTTTACCTGGAAGACTTTATAATTCTATTTCATTCCACTTATTTGTTATCATCCTGTTTAGTTTTTTTCTTTAATTTCTTTTAGGTTTAATTTTGATGGTCTGGCTGATTCTAGAAATTTATTCATTTCTTTTAGATTTTCTGACTTAATATTGAGTACAGGTTTTTAAACTGTTCCTAACATTCTGAATTTCTTTGGTATCTGTGGAAATGTTTTTTTATTTCATTTATGGTTCTGTCAAATTGTCCCTCCTCTGTTTTGGTTAGTTTGGTAAAAATGTCTGTTGATCTTGTATATTTTTTCAAAGAACTAGGTTTTACCTTGATTAACTTTCTGTTTGTATTTTTGTCTTTGTTTCCATGTCATTGATTTCTGCTCTGATTATATTTCTTCCTATTAACTGGGTTTGGACTTTGTTTCTCCCTTTTTCCAAATTTTGAGTTGCGTGATTCAGTCACTTTGGTGCTCTTTCTGACTTGTTAATGTAGGTACATAGAGATATAAACGCCCTTATAGCACTGCTTTTGATATGTTTTAAAGGCCTTGCTGTTTTGTGTTTTTCTTTTCATTTCATTTGAGGACTTTTTATTTCTTTGTTGATTTTTTCCTTTGATTCACTCATTATTGTTTACTTTCCATGAATTTATGTATTTGTTAGAGATTTCTTTATTTTAAATTTTAAGTTTTATTGCATTGTGTTTATGTAGGATATAAGAAGTCATTCTAATCTTTTTGATTAATATTTTTGTATTTAAATATTTATCTGTGTCACTAAATGTGTTGCATTTTAGCAAAGTTTCTTGTTTGGGTAGATAGTCTATAGATATCTTTTAAGTCCATTTCAATTGTATTTTATTTTGGTGTTTCTCTATTTATTTGTTGCCCAGATGGCCTGATCATTAGAGAAACCACAATATTGAAACCACCTACTATTAATGGGTTGATATTAATCTGTATCTTTAGACATAATAATATGTTTTACATTTGAAATTCTGCACTTCAAATTTTGGTGCATATGTGTTTATAATAGTATTTGTCTTTGGTTAACTGTTCCCTTCATTAGAATGAAGTGGCCCCTTATCTCTTCTGATTAGTTTTATTTTGAGCTCTATTTCATCAAATACTAGGACAGCAGCACTTGAGCAGCACTTGCTTGCTGGTCCCATTTAATTGGAAGACTTTTATCCATCATTTTTCTCCAAAGTGGCACCTATCTTTAAAGTTATAATGTGTTTCTTGTAGAGAGCAGGTGCATTTTGTTTATTGATCCATTCAGTCAGCTAGTGTCTTTTGACTGAACAATTGAGGATTTGGGTTTTGAATTTATTATTGAACCATATATTAACTGTCACAGTGTTGTTGTTTGTATCCTGGGTGATGCCTTGTCTTTTAATAATTATGGCTATGGATTACTTTCCACAATATCTCTGAGTTGCTTATTCCTCTTTTCAGGCCTATTCCTTCTTCTCTTTTATTTTAATGTGTTGTTTGTAAGTTTTTGTTTTGTTCTGTTTTTTGGCAGAACAAACATGGAGTGTTTCTATTTCTCTTTAAGTAGTTTTTCTGGGTCTGTGAGTGATAGTATTTTAAGACTTGGAATGCATTTTTCCAGGTTCTTCTGGCTTTCAGTATTTCCAATGTTAAGTCAGCTGATTTTTTATATTTTTAATATGTTTTTATTTAAATAAGAAACATGCATGCTTCAAATGTCAATCCCAGGTTCATCTCCCATCCATCCTCCCTTGTCCCTCCACCAGCAACCTTCCCACCCCAAGCCCAATCCACACATTTTTCCCCAGGGAGGGTGTGGTCCTCCTTGGAAGGAATCTCCAGAGTCTGTCATTTTATCCAGGGCAGGACCTAGGCCCTACCCCATGTGTCCAGGCTGAGAGAACATCCTTCCATGTGGAATGGGCTCCCAAAGTTCATTCATATGCCATGATGAACACTAATATACTACCCAAGGTCCCAGAGATTTCTGAGGCCTCCTCACTGCCACTACATTCATGGAGTCTGGATCACTCTCCTGTTGCCCTCTCAGCCATCAGTCTGGGGTTCAAGATCTCCCCATTGTCCAGTCAGCTGTCTTTGTGGGTTTTACCAGCATTGTCTTGACCCCTTTGCTCGTCACTCCTCCATCTCTTTCACTGGGTTCCAGGGGATCAGTTCAGTGTTTAGCTGTATTTGCCTCTGCTTCCATCAGTCACTGGAAGAAGGTTCTAGGATGGCATATAAGGTAGTCATCAACCTTATCATCAGGTAGGGGCTACTAAAATAGTCTCTCCATTATTAATTAGTTTTCCAGTTGGTGTTATCCTTGTAGAACTCTGGAAATCTCACTAGTGTCAGCTTGCTCCTCAAAACTATAATGACTCCAACTATTATGGTATCTCTCATCCTGCTCTCCTCTATTTTTATCCCGACTTAACCTTCCTGCTCCCCCATGACTTCTTCTACCCTCCTCTTATCTCCCTCTCTTTTTCCAGGTTCCCTCTTCCCTCCCCAAATGTTCCCAAACTGCTCAGGAGATCTTGCCTGAAACCACTTCTCTGGGGTATAATGCTATCTCTTGGGAACCTCCCTGTTTCCCAGACTCACTGGCCCTAGGATTGTAGGCTGACACTCCCCTAATCCATGTCTAAAATCCATATATAACTGAGTACATAACATGTTTGTCTTTTTTTGACTGGGTTACCTCACTCAGGATGGTTTCTTCTAGTGCCATCCATTTGCCTGCAAATTTCAAGATTCGATTGTTTTTTTTTCTGCTGAGTAGTACTCCATTGTGTAAATGTACCACATTTTCTTTATTCACACTTCAAATATGGGGCATCTAGGTTGCTTACAGGTTCTCGCTATTACAAATAATGCTGCTATGAACATAGTGGAACAGACGTCCTTGTTGTATGAATGGGCATCTTTTGGGTATATGCCTAAGAGTTCTATTGCTGGGTCTTGTGGTAGACTGAGTCCCATTTCCCTGAGGAATCTCCATACTGATTTCCAAAGTGGCTGTACAAGTTTGCATTCCCACCAGCAATGGATGAGTGCTCCCCTTTCTGCACATCCTCTCCAGCATAAGCTATCATTGGTGTTTATTTTAGCCATTCTGACAGGAGTAAGATGATATCTCAGGTTTGTTTTAATTTGCATTTCCCTAATGGCTAAGGATGTTGAATACTTTCTTAAGTGTCTCTCAGCCATTTTAGACTCCTCTATTGAATAGTCTCTATTTAGTTCAGTCCCCCACTTTTAAATTGGATCCTTTGATGTTTTGGAGACATATGTATTGAGTTCTTTCTAAATTTTGGACATCAGCCCTCTGTCAGAGGTGGGGTTAGTGAATATCTTTTCCCATTCTGTGGGCTGCCTTTTTGTCTTGCTGATGGTGTCCTTTGCCTTACAGAAGATTCTCAGTTTCAGGAGGTCCCATGTATTAATTGTTGATCTCACTGTCTGTGCTACTGGTGTTATGTTCAGGAAGCGGTCTCCTGTACAAATTTGTTCAAGGGTATTTCCCAATTCCTCTTTTAAGAGGTTCAGTTTAGCTGGATTTATGTTGAAGTCTTTGATCCATTTAGACTTAAGTTTTGTGCATGGCAATAGACATGAATCTATCTGCATTCTTCTACATGCCAGCATCCAGTTATGCAAGCACCACTTGTTGAAGATGCTTTATTTTTTCCATTGTATATTTTTAGATTCTTTGTCAAAGATCCGATGTTCATATATGTATGGGTTAATATCAGGATGTTCAATTTTATTCCATTGGTCTGCCTGTCTATTTTTGTGCCAATATCAAGCTGTTTTCAGGACTACAACTCTACAATAGAGCTTGAAGTCAGGGATGGTGATGCCTCCAGATGTTGCTTTGTTGAGTAAGGTTGTTTTGGCTATCCTGGGTCTTTTGATGACATTTCCTTTGTATGTGGCTTGCAGTGTTTCTCTTCTTTCTTTTAATATATTTTCTTCGTTATGTACCCTTTGTATTTTAACTATGATATGCCTCTGGGATTTTATTTCCTGTTTGTCTGGTGTTCTGTTTGCTTTTTTATCTATATAGGTATGATTTTCCGCAGATTGGAAAAAATTACAAATGTTCTTGTTGAAGATCTGTTCTATGTTATTGATGTAGGATTTTCCCCCTTCATCTATGCCCTTAATTAATAAATTTGATTGTTTTTCATGGTATCCCACATTTCTAGTATTTGTCTTTCCTGTTTTTTCCATATTATTTGCTTATTTGGTTTTGTTCCTCCTTTAGCCCTGATGTCCTGTCTTCTGTTTGATTCATTAAACTTGTAAGACTTTCTCTGGAGTTTTCTAGCTTATTAACTGGCATTTTAAATTCCATCTTTACTTCATTTTTATTCTTCTTCAGTGTTCCTATATCCTTATTGGGTTCTGGCCTCAAGTCTTGGGTTGTCCTTTTTATTTCTACTAGCCTTATGTATGCATTTTATTGGGCATCATTTGGATCTTTTTTTTTCTTTATGGTCTTCTAAGTTTTGTGTCCTGGGTTCTTCTAGCTGATTGTCATTGGCAAACATTTGTACAGGACTTGTAGTTTTGAAAGAGGAGATAACACAGGGGAGCAGGAAGGTTGAGCCAGGGTAACAATAGAGGAGAGAAGGATGAGAGATTTCATAATAGAGGGAGCCATTATAAGTTGGAAGAGAGATCTGGCACTAGTGAGATCTTCACTTACCTACAAGAATGATACCAACTGGCATTAAGGCTACCTTAAATGCCCTCCCATGATAATAAGATTGATCACTACCTTATATGCCATCCTAGAACCCTCATCCAGTGTCTGACAAATCAGAGGCAGACACCCACAGCTAAAAGCTGAACTGAACTCCTGGAACCCAGTTGCAAAGAGGAGTGATGAGCAAAGGAATCAAGACCAGGCTGGTAAAACACACAGTGGCAGCTGATCTAAACAAGTGGGAATGCATGGACCCCAGGTTAATGACTGAGAGGCCAGCATGGGACTCATCTAGACCTCCCCTCAGCCTGAGCCTGGGTGTCATAGAAGAGGCCTCAACAATTTATGGGACCTTCGAGAGTAGATCAGTATTCATTTCTGGCATACAAATAGATTCTGGGAGCCCATTCCTCATGAAAGGATGCTCTCTCAGCCTATACTCATGGGGGAAGACCTAGGTCCTCTCCGGGATGATATGACAGACTCTGAAAATCCCTCATGGAAGCCCTTATCCTCCCTGGGGAGCTGAGGGGGTATGGAGTGGTATAGGGGATTGGAAGGATTGGGGGACTGGGGGAGGAGGGGTGGGAGAGTGAACTGAAAGTAACATGTGTAAAAGTTAAATTTTAAAAAAATAAAAAAAGATGATTTGATCTTTCATGATGTTTATGATGAAATCTGGGCTTTTGGACTTCTTCCTTAGTTCTAAGTCTTAGAAGATCTGTGGGTGGGTGGGACCTAGAGAACAGAAATGTTTTTGTTGGTGGAATGTACTCAGGTGGATAGAGGGTACTGCTTTTGTGTATAGAATTTGCATCCTGGTCCAATTCTGGAGTATAAAAGCAGATCTGCTGGATGGAATGGCATGATATGGTATGAGAGCGGTCCTTCAATTGGGGATTGATAGGGAGGTTCCTGGATGAACTGAAGACATCATTTGTGATGCAGGCAAGGGTGGCTAGATTACTATAAACTTTAGATGTGTGGGCTACCTCTGCTGGGTCATTGGGAATTCATAAATAGGCAGGATCAGAAAATTCACTGTGATATACATTGGAGAAAGATTTGGTCAGTATGGGTGGTGGGGATTTTGGGTGTAATCCACAAATGATCTCTGGGTGGTGACAGGTCATATGGGTAAGAAGAATATGGAAGATCTGTCTGGGTGGTGAGGTTGGCTATGATGTAGAAGGTACCATATTTGTGGCAAGTATGACATACCCTAGAAGAAGTCTAGGATTTCATTACAGTGTAGACAGGGATGACCAGATTAGTCCTTGATACTAGATATGTGACATAGGCTAGATCTGGTGGGTTGAGAAAGGTTTGGGTAGAAAGGTTTGGGAGACCTATTGGCCTGAATCCTGGAGATGGGGGTTCTGGCTGGCTAGAAGGTTGGATGTGACACTTGCATTAGACTTTATGGGAAGAAACGTATGAGAGGCTTATAGGTCATTGAGGGTATGACCTCGGGAGAGTGATGGCTACCCAGAAAGAACTATACCAAAGTTACTTAATGTAAAAACCAAATGTGAGCACTTCATCCTCTCTGTCTTCTGTTTATAAAAGTAAGTGAGGAGTGCTCCTTGTAAACACTCCCAGTACACACCAGGGAACCCTTGTCAGAGCCAGTATTACACTGTACTTTCAGCTAAATAGACTTCTATTCTTTATAAAGCTACTCTGCCTGAAGCACTTAATTCTGGCAGTAAATACTAATGTAGAACTGTAACAATATTTCATTTGTGTTTTTATTTATGTGACAAATGTATTTGCATTTTAAATTTAGATGTATTCTGTAGGCTACTATCTGTCCTTAATTTCCACCCTAAGTTTAACAGATACATTGCAGTGGAGCTCTGAATCTCAGATTAGTTTTTGTTTTCATGTTTGTTTTTCTAATTAACCATTTGTTCAATTTACCAAAATGCTTGCGCATGAAATATGTGACAATGATGGAAAAGATAATACCTTGACTCAAGAATCTTCTGCCTGAAGGTAAATTTCATATAATCCTTCTGAAAGTTGGTGCCACAATATCATTTAGAAATTGATATCTTATGGAGAAGTGTAGTTTTAAAGTAAAAAGGAAACATTTTTGCAGCATAATTTTCATGATCACCTTTAGCTACCCTTGACATTTTAAACAGGTGCAAAGTTTCTGACCCACAAAATAGTTCTGATCATTTTTTAGACATACTAATCATACATTCTTTTGAAATTATTATTTTGCTCAAATTCATTAATTGTATAATTTCATCTTCTTTACCATTAAAATGGGAAATCATTTTAAGTACACAGAAATTTGTCTTTGTTACCTATAGTTTTATTTTTTAGTATATTAAATCACTATAGTATGATAGGTGACTGTGCTCCTAAGAAATAAAACATTTTTGGTGACTGGGATGGTGGACCATGAAATGGATGATGCAGTAAGTATTGTGATTGAACAACACAGGGCACTTACAGATTCACTGAAGCAAACAGCTTTTCCAGACTTTTTGCTATCTTTCCTACTTGTGGTGTAGGTCTGTAAAGGACAGTGACCGAAAAGCATAGATAGCATCATCATTGTCACCATCATCACCACTATCATAATTTTCATCATCACCATCATAATCAACCTTACCATCATCTGCTTCTAACATGTAAATGGTAAAATGCTATGTTATGTTTGGACAGTCACTTCTGAGTAACCGGTTACAGAGTTAAGCTTGTAAGGAAAGCAATACAGCAACACGACAGTTAAATTGCTCCCTTAGGAAGATTAGGTTTACTAAAAACATATCAATCAAAAATTCAAAGCGGGTCTGGGGTATTTCTCATGCTATGATGGTTCACATTTTCATCTTGAGGGTCTTGTCATGCCTTTGGTAGCACAGACACAGGGGTAGGACAGCAGCCACAGGTTCGGGCATTGATATTAAATCCACAGGAGGATTTTTGCTCCACCTTGCAAAATGCCCAAATGTCATTCTAAAAAGCTGCCTCATTTGACCCTCTGTGATAGCAGCAGGTGTATGCAATATGCTCTGGATATCTGTGACAGTAGCAGCACGGAGGCTGCATGCTACCCAGTGTCAAAATGTGCTTTCTCGACTCATGTCAGAGTCCTTTAGCCCAGTAACATTTGTAATTTCTGAACAATTCCCATAAAACTTAGGTGTTGTTGACATGAACTGAACTCCCTATGGCCAGCAATGTTATTCTCTCTCTCGTTTCACTTTCCAGGTTGATAAAAATCAATAGTTCTTCTCGTAGAATTCTGACTTTCCAAGTGGTGTTCAGATTCATGTGAAATATGTGTCTCAGATAAAGGGACAGGAATGGATATTCTATTTCTATATGTATTTCCAAGTTTACACAAACAGTAAATAATGCTACTCTTAAGTACTGTATTAATAATATCATTGAAAATGATCACTTTGAAATTAGCTTTTGAATTTTTGAATATAGTTAATATAATTTTGAAAATATTTACTATCATTAACATTGTATTTTTCTTTTCTTTTCTTTTCTTTTTTGGTTTTTTTTTTTTCAAGACACGGTTTCTCTGTATTGTTTTGGAGGCTGTCCTGGAACTCGCTCTATAGACCAGGCTGGTCTCGAACTCACAGAGTTCCGCCTGCCTCTGCCTCCCGAGTGCTGGTATAAAAGGCATGTGCCACCAACACCTGGAAACATTGTATTTTTCAAACTGTTGTTAAAATAATGCCTCTAAGCTCATTAACTTATGACAAGTTTTAATTCAAATTGATGTTGCTTTGTTCATTCATTATTCTTTGATTTTGCCTAGACAGTCTTGGTCAGGGTATCCAGCCTGGTGCCTACAATTTAGCTAAGCTGGCCTTGAACTCACAACATCCTCCTCACTCAGTCTTCTGTGTGTAAATATTAAAACATGAGCTAACATGGCCATCTGATGCTTTTATTTTATTTGTTATATGTTTTTAACATTTTTGAGCATAAAACATAGTTATATTATTTTCCTCTGTTCCTTTTCTCCCTCCAGCCCTTGCCATTCATAGTCTTGCTCTCTTTCAAATTCATGGACTCTGTCTCTTTCATTGTTTTTACATATATACATTACTTTTTAAACTTGCTTTGTATTTCTTCTTTGTGTCTTTCATGTCATGCCTCCAGATCCCACCCATCTACCCTGCCCTAGAATAAAGCAAAATAAAATTTAAGAGAAAAAAATGAAAAGGAGGGAGAAAGGAAAGATTTGTCATGGAAGCTGCAGTGTGACACAGTATATCATGCAACACACCGCTTTAGCCATAATTTCACAGTGAGCCATACAATACACCTCTTTATCCATACATTTTTACTTGTTGGTTTTCATTGCAAAGGATTTCTCCCATACCATAGATTCTGGGCCCTCACTGGGACTCTTCTTGGACATCATGTTGCTTCCCTGTATCAAGGGGATCCTGATGCTCTGGGTCCTTAGGACTGACTCCAACCCCACCCCATGGGGTGAGTGTTGGGATAGTCCAATACATAATCCTTGTTCTTGGCCTGGATAGCTGCAGGGCTGGTCAGCCTGCCAACTCTCCCCTGTCTTCACCACCAGAGTGAGCTCTCCTGCATTTCTCTGACTACTTCACACCTTGCAGGGATGAGCAAGATGCAGGCCTGGTCTCCACACCCTCAGGGTGAGTTCCCCAACACCTACACATTCAATGCCAGATCTGCTGTGTTGTCCAGGCAAGGTGCAGGGGTCACTCTCTTGAGTGCTGAAGCTGTTGAGGGGCCAGGGGAGCTCTCCAGCTCTTAAGGCCTCAGGACCTGCTAGCTCTTTTACTTGCCTCAGGCATTTATGGGCCTGGGGTGTGAGTTGGTCTCTACTGTGTTGCCCAGTTGAGGTACATGGTCCACTTTCAGGAGAGCTACAGCTGGTAAGGGGGAAGGTCAGCTCCCTTTCCTACCACAGGTGGAAGGGGCAAGGTGGGTCTTTTCCTCTTGGCAGATGAGGGGGTGTGGCCAGCTGTGGGAACAACAGACCTTGGCCTGAGGCCCACTTCCCCATCAGCCTGGAAGAAGGCAGTTGTAAGACATGTTTACTGAAAACATGCTTACTGAAAACAATCCAGTGCCCTAAGAAATGTTTACTGGAGCTATAAGTTCCTGATAAGGGCTCTCTCACTGAAACACCCTGACTTTGACCTTTCCAATGGCTAGCCGCCTCTTCCTGCCCCCAGCTGCCACTGCCGACTCTGGTGTCAGGGACATATAACCACCAGCCAGGGAGAGGAAAAAAGAGCAGCAAAAGCTTTTCTGAGCCGGGCGTTGGTGGCACACGCCTTTAATCCCAGGACTTAGGAGGCAGAGGCAGGTGGATTTCTGTGAGTTCGAGGCCAGCCTGGTCTACAGAGCTAGTTCCAGGACAGCCTCCAAAGCCACGAGAAACCCTGTCTGGAAAAACAAAAACAAAAACAAAAACAAAAACAAAAACAAAAACAAAAACAAAAACAAAAAGCTTTTCTGGAGGGAAGCGTTTCTTGGGAAGTTCTCTTGAGCCTTCTTGAGAAGCATAAAGGTTTCTTTACGCCACTGACTGGTCTCTGTGTCATCAATCCCAACACCCTCGCCACATTCTCGGATACAGGCTGTGCAGCCGGCTGGCAGCTAGCGATCTCTCTCTAAGCCTCCAGTCTATCGTGCTCACACCTCTACCAACAGGTTCAGCTGTATTGTGCTACCTATGCATGGAGCATGGTCTGCTTTCCTGAGTGTCACAGCTGCTAAGGCAGAGGGTCAGATCTGTCATCTGTTGCAGGCAGTAAGGGGTAAGGCATAGGGGGAGCATCCCCGCCTCATCCATGCTGCCTTATGACAGATGAGTAGTAGGGACAGCTTTCTTATGCTCACCCTCACCTCTGCCAACTGGATTGGCTGTTGTGCTGCCCAGGTGAGGGGCAGGGCTTGCCCTCCCAAGTGTTATAGCTGGTGGCAGGCAGAGACAGCTCTTCCACACATTCTTATGACCTCAGGGTCAGCTTTCCCACCCTCCTCAGTCATTGATGGACTGGCTGGTGGGGTGCATTACTTTACTATGCAGTCTCCTGAAAATTAGAAGAAATGAAATTGCAAAAGGCTTGGGGAAGGGCCTAGTTCCTGCCCTGGATGAAACGACAGAGTCTGGAGATCCCCGCAAGAAGGGCTCACCCTCCCTGGGGAATGATGTGGGGATTGGGCTGGGGGCTGGGGCGGGACTGGTGGTGGGACAAGGGAGGAGGGGTGGGAGAGGGAGCTGGGATTGACCTTTGAAGCATGCATGTTTGTAATTTAAATAAAAACATATATTGAAAAAAAGAAAATGATTTAATTGAATACCAATTTGGGTAGCAAAAGATAAAAACCCATGTCTTCCATCTGAGGGCTCTAATTCTCTGCAACTCTGGATGCCAACAGTTGGCAAATTTTGTGTAAAAGGCCAGACTGTAAATATCTCAGACTTTGCAAGCCATATGGTCTCCCATATAACTATTCAACTCCTGCCATTGTGGAATAAAAAGAGTCACAGAGAGCATGGGAATGAATACTAGTGGCTGTATTCTGTGAAAACTTCATTCTTGAAATCAGGCCTTAGGCTAGGTTTGAACCACAAACAGTTTGTTTTATGCTAAACCTTTTCAATTTGGGCTAACTTCATAAAGATTTAGTAGGCTTAACAATGAGCTGCACTGAGGCTCCATCCTCTGAATGATACACATTTCAAACTGTGCTTATTTTGACTCATGTACACAATATACATATTGCAGCCTTTCCATATTCACTATATCGTTTGAGTAATTCTTCTGTAACTCAAGGTATATCAATGCTCCAGAATGTGTCATTCTTGAAAATTTCAGGTCATGTAATTTCAGCTGAGGGATTCAATTGTTCCTAATTTCCACATTCCTTATCAATATCAATATTCTGTTGATATTTCAAATATCAGTATATTTGTCTAATCTTTACTTGGAGAATAAGGCAATATATAATTTTAGTAGTAGGAATCTATTTGTGGTGATAGGGTATCAAAGCACATTCTCATCTGTCTTATGAAGTGAATTCACATGAGCCTGGTTGAGAAATAACAGTGTCAAGAGCATAATCATTCTGTTGTCCAGACACAATGTTTCAGGTATACTCTGGAGTTCAGAATACATATAATGAATAACTGAATAATGATTGAAATCTGATGAATGCGTGCTTTGTACTAGGGCTCCCTGTCATGTCTATTACTACATTTCATTCTTTTGTTAAACTTTTAATGTGGGCACCATTGTGACTTCTATCCACTCTTTTTCTTATATATAAGAAAGAAAACACGTGTCTTAGCCAAATTCATTCAGCAAGTAAATTACAGGGTCCAGATCCTTAGCTTCTATTCTATATACATTTTCTTATTAGGTAACAAGAACACATGAAAGAAAAAATCAATTGCAATGTAATATTCTCCAGAGAAAAATAAGAAAATAATATCAAGCCAGAACTAGGTAACTTGTTTAAAAATAAAGCAACCAGATAACACTAAAAGAAGACAAGGGAGAATTTAGCTTCTTGGCAAATTCCTTATCATGTTCTGATTAGACTATTTGGAAAAGAAATATTTACAAAGAATGTATATAGAGAAGAATCAATCAGAATATGCAATGTGGGGGAAACAAATACAGGAGAAAAGTCTTTAATGAAGGAGATCCAAGGTGTTTACAATTAATTTGATTTGAAAGGAAAACAAACAAGGATGTTCTACAATGACTGTGCTCTAATTGGACTTCTTCAATAAAGTGAATAGTGATTTCTGAATAAACCATGTGAGCTCTTTAAGATTCTTGGTAAATATCTGTGTGTGAAGTGGACACAATGATCCTATTGTGCACCAGTGTTCACAAGAATGGCATCTGAAAAAGTGGCACTGGAAAGTACATAGAGGAAACCTGTCCAGTATTTGCATGAGAAAAAAGGACAATCAACCCATGGAAGCAATAGAGCCATCCCACCTTTCCAGGATACCCTTGGTACAAAGCTGAACTTCAAAAGGACAACACAAAAAATGCACACCACATTTTCTTGCTTTGCCCTTGCCTTGACACTTGTTTTTGTCTTAGTCATCGTTCAATTGCTTTTAAGAGACACCATAACTAATGCAACTCTTATAAGAGAAAGAATTTACCTGGGGGCTTGCTTATAGTTTCAGTGGATTAGTCCATTATCGACATAGCAGGGAGCATGGCAGCATGCCCAGCAGTCTTTGTTTTGGAGAAACAGCTGAGAGTTCTACATCCTGATCCACAGGCAGTAGAAGCAGAGAAAAATGAAATTTTGAAACAACAAAGTCCATCACAGTGACACACTTCCTCTATCAAGGCCACACCTCCCGATCCTGGTAGTTCTTTCAAAGAGTTTCACTTTCCAGTAAGAAAGTATTCAAACATATGAGCCAAAGGGGCCCATTGTTATTTAAACTACCACAGTACTCTTTTTGGAAACATAGCACTATCAACTATACCCTAGGTTTTTTTTGTTTATAGTTTTTCACTTAATAAAACCCAAAGATTATCTATCCTAGTAGTACAACAGAATAGATCTCATTGCAACATTAGTGTGAAGACTCATTAGTTCGCTTAACATTTTGGTTCATAAATGATGCCTCATATACACATCACTATATTGTTGTCAGTTTGTATATTTTGGCTGCAGCATTAGAAGTGGAAATGTAAAGCCATCAGATAATGTTCATATGCTCATCTTGATGAATATTGCCAAGGCAGCTCTATCTGAGTGTTTTTGTGCAATGTCATAAAAATAATAGGCTATTACATTTATATATTTTTCCAGTTTTATTTGAGGGCAAATGAGGATTTTGTTGTAGTTTTGGTGTGTAATTCTCTTATCAAATGATAATGATCATCATTTATTTTTGTGAAATGTTTGCATAATATTTATAGCCACTGTGTTTGTTTTTCCAAGTTGTCTGCACATTAGTGGTCAAGTAACTACAATTTCAGTTTTTCACTTATCTTTTTACTTTGTTTTTTTCATCAATTGTTTTGACATACAAAGTATTTTATTTTAAAATTATTATATAATTAAAATTGCCTTCTTTTGGATCATATCACAGTGACCAAGAATTCCCAATTTAAGACATTCAACCTGAATATAATGTTTTTATATAAATGTATGAAAATTCCTTTGCTTGTCATATTAGTATTTGCTTTTTCATCCTATTACCTCTGATTTTTAATCCTGATACCGCTGATATCTGTAGTACAAAATTAGGTTTACTTCTTTGATGGTTTTCCTTATGACCATATTTTTGATGCATCTTATTCAACCTCCCAACTCTAGAAAATTGAATGTTATAATATATATGTATGCGTTTGTATATATGTATATACACAAGTGTGTTCTTGCATGTAGAAGTCAGAGTAAAAGCTAAGATACTATATTGCTTCAGAGACTGGACCTTGACCTTGAGATAGTTCATTTTCTCACATAGGACAGAACAATTAAAGCAAAGCTAGCTGGCCAGTGAAGCCCTCTTGTGTAATATTAGTTGAAGATGTGTTTCATTTCCTTATATTGTGGAAGATTTGTTTAGTGATGCAAAGATGTGTTGTATTGTCTTATGTTGTATTTATTTAACTCTGTAAAGCTGTGTTACTTTGCCTGTGTAAAACACTTGATTGGTATAATGAAGAACTGCAGGTCCAATAACTAGGCAGGAGAGAAGGATTGCAGGGCTTCCAGGCAGACATAATATGTAGAAGGAACAAAAGCAGTGAAAAAAGAATGCCAGGGGCCAGGACCCCAGCAATACAGCTAGTTATGGAGTAAGAAGGAAAGAGAGTTATATAGAATAGAGAAAAGAAAAAGTCCAGAGGCAAAAAGTAGATGGATAATTTAAGTTAAGGAAAGGTGGCTACAAATAAGCCTATCTAAGGCTGGGTATTGATAAGTAAGACTAAGTCTCCGTGTATTTATTTGGGAGCTGGGTAGCAGGCCCCAAAAGAGCAAAGGGAATAACAAGGAAAAAAACCCAAACCACTACCAACAAGAACAAACCCCAGGGATTTCTAGTGTCTGTCTTCCCAGTGCTAGGACTAAGCACTCTGAAGTTTGTATGTGACTTTTAGAGATCTACTAAGTTCCTCATACCTTCATGGCAAACATATTGCTAGCTAAGTTATCCCTGCCAAATGTATTGTGTAATCTAGGCTTTTGTTTATAGTGTTAGATACATAGATTTATGTGATTGCATATTATTTTTCTTCAGACATATGACAACTGTTATAAATAAGAGTGAATGTCACTTAGTCATTTACTTCTTGGTACACATTGTAAATACACACACACACACACACACACACACACACACACACACACACAAAGAGAGAGCAAACCAAGAGGGAGAGAGAAATAGATATATTGATGAGAGTGAGATAGCGAGAGAACAAGAGAGAGAGAGAGAGAGAGAGAGAGAGAGAGAGAGGGAGAGACAGAGACAGAGACAGAGACAGAGATACATGGAGCATACTCTAAATCAGATTACAGGCATACAATTTCATTCTTAACCACTGTGTACTTATATTTTGCTAAGGCAAAGACTGAGACTTTGGAAGCCTAAGTTGTTTGTCTATTCTTCGGAAGCCACTGAGGGGACTGTATGGTCTAATTAGCCCACTTTGTTTGTACAGTCTTCATTTTGAAGCACCACACAATGAATTAGTCTAATTTCCCAGGATAATATAATTGGTCTTTGACTATTGTATTTATCTTAATTCCTATGAATAATATTGTAGCATATCTTTTATCTTTTAATATTATTGTCATATTGTAGATGAATCTTTCATCTTTTCTTAGAATATCTGGCTGTTTCACCTCTCTATAAACAACTTCTTTCTTAAGGAGCTTTCCTCATAGAACATTCTATTGCTTTATTTCCCCTTTGGTGTCTTGTGTCCTAATTGAGTTTACTCTAAGATGGAAGGTTTTAATCTTGATGGGAACTGTCACACAATATCATGGCTGCTAAAATGACTTATCATCTTGTCGACTTCATTTTTGTATAGCCATATGCTTACTGCCCCTTTACTGAACCAATCTATCTCCTATTATTTTGTTGCTTTAATATTTTCTCTTTCCTACCTAGTCCACGTCACTAATGTGATATATCCACATTAATCTCAGTGAACTTCTCCCCCCCCATATATAAATCACTCATTTTCTAAAAGAGATTATTATTGTAAGCGTTTCGGGCAGCTCGGGATGGGTCAGGCATTCTGGCACTCGGGAGTCACAGAATATTGAAGTGTTAGTTACACAGCTCAGGTGGAAAGATATCCTGAAGCTCGGAAGCCAAGGACCACCACAGGTTACAGTAAGCTTAGCAGTTTACTGCCTTGACTCAGGGAAAGGCTTCAAAGTGTATCAGCTCTGCTCCTGCAGAACAGGGTCTTCCAGCTGGGGATGTTAGCCCAGTGTAGCAGTTTTGCTCTGCAGGAGGATTTTCAGGGGAAGTTGCTACACTTCAGCTCTGCTCCTTAAGAGTGGAGAGTGGAGGGCAGAGAGTGGGGTGTAACAACTCTGCTCTGTCAAGGGAAGGTTTCCCAGCAAGTGTTATAGCCCTGCTGGCTTTACTCTACCCAGGGTCGTTGCCTCTGCTCAGCCACCACTGCAAAAGAAAACTTTCACCCAAAGCTCATCGAAGGGGTTTATTGGAAGGAAGCAGCTGGACCAGCCAAGCTGAACATACTCAGGGTTTATACAGGGTTTCTTGGGAGCAGGGAAGTTTTTCCAGGATAGGGATTGGTCCGATTTCAGTGCTGAGCTCAGATTGGCTAGAGCTCTGTTCGAGGATTGGTTGGTTTTCTACACAGGATTAGGGTCAGATTTGGCTCTGGTTTCAGGGCCAAAAGTGTGTTTCTTTCTTTAGTCCTTTTTAGCCTTTTGGCTTCAATTTTAGGGCCAGGGTGCAGTTCTTTCACTGACTCTGATTCCAGGGACAAAGTGTGTTCCTTTGGCACTGGTTTCAGGGTCAGAGTACATTTCTTTGGTTCTGGTTGCAGGGCCAAAGTGTGTTTCTTTGGCTCTGCTCAGGTTGTGTTTCTTTGACTGGCTCCTTTTCCCTACAATTATTCCTATCTTTTTATTTAAAATTTATTTTTCATTTTACATACCAACCTCAGTTCTCCATCCTTCCCCTTGTCCAGCTCCCCCCACTTCCTCATCTTATCACCCCCCAATCAACTTCTCAGAGTGGGTAAGACCTTCATTGGAGAGTCAACAAAGTCTGGCATACCAAGCTGAGGCAAGGCCAAGCCCCTTCCCTCTATATCAAGACTGAGCAAGGTACCCTACCATCATGAATAGGCTCCAAAAAGCCAGTCTAAACACCCAAAATAAGTCCTGGTTCCAGTTACAGCCCTCTCCCCCTATCAAGTCAAACCACATATCTGTATGTTCAGAGGGCTTAGTTCAGTCCCATGCAGATTCCCCAGGTGTCAGTCCATGTCAGTGAGCTCCTCCTGGATCGCATCAGCTGTCTCTGTGGTTTTTCCCATCAAGGTTATGACCCTCCTTGTGCATACAATCTTTCATCCCTCTCTTCAACGGAACTCCAGGAGCTCAGCCCAGTGGTCATGTCACTGCATCTTATATACACTAAAAATTATACTAACCTTGTCTTTCTTTTTACATTTGTCACCATTGTGCAATATATTTTTGTTTGGTTGTATGGATATTTTTTTCAATTTAATCGAATCAGTGATTTCTTTTTTAATTGTTGTATCTCCATAAATTGCAAAAGTATTTGAGACAAAGTGGGTATTAGAAATTCTTATCCAAATAAACAATATGTGTGGTTCACCTAATTGTCTAACAGCTTTTCTTATGTGGTATTACACAATGTTAATGTGAACACAATGTCAACTGAAAAATTCAATAGTGTTCTTATGTCACCATGATGAAAAATAACAGTGGCGATTTTACTGTGATGTTTGATGATATAAAGTTTGAAATTAAATTAATTTAGTTTTCTCCTTCCTCTGCTAACTTGTATTTCAAATTCCTGAGTTAATATCCAGAATATATTTATTTTATGCTCTCACACACGCGGTGTGTTTTACCATTGTATTTCTGTGATAACACTGTGAATATTGCAGCTCTTACAAAAAAGAACATTTAATTGGAAGTTTGCTTACAGTTTCAGATGTTCAGTCTATTATCATCATAGCATGAAGAGTGGTGGTGTGTAGGCAGGCATCCACAATCAGCAGGTGCAATGACTGGACTTGAGATGGGTTTTTAATACATCAAAGCTCACCCTCCGTGACATAATTCCTCCAACAAGACCATACCTCTTAATCCTTCTAATCATATCAAAAAGTTCTCATCTCTGGTGACTAAGTAATCAAATGCATGAGCCTATGGGGGCTGCCTTCTTATTTGAACCACCATACCTTTTGTTTGGTACCTAAATTTTTTCTTCTCATACATGGGCCTTTTCTCTTTCCCCCTCATATGTAATATACTCAGCAGTGTGCCTAAAACATGTCAGTTTTAAGTCAATTTTGAATTCAGTTGGGACTTCAATTCAATGTGTTGATATTCTTTCAGTATTTTAGTTAGGGTTCAGGAGAAAGAGTGCATTTATTAAATCATGATGGATAAAGGCCAAAAAGCATACATGACAGCAGGGCTTTAACCTCTGACTTAGAAGGTACTTTACTGAAAGAAAGTGATTTATTATATTTTTAACTTCTGACTTTTCTGTAACATAAAACATTGATTGTGTCCTCCATATAATGTGCACTCATGTATTTGTTGTTTGTACAATTCTTCTTTGAATATTAATGAAACCTTTATTTACATCCTGAGCATGAAACTCATCTATGTGTTTCCTAAGCAACTTTCCCCCTTTTAAGAGTAAAAGACTGTTGATCCACAAATGTTGCTAGATGAATCTTTCTGTGGCATCTGAATGTCACTTGTTTGGATTTCACAAAGCAGAGTTCTCCCAAGTTATCTTAGTTGAAGAAAGCATTTATCTCCTTTATACAAAATGTGTTTCTTCAGCAAAAGAAAAGCAATTTATGTTCTTCTGGAGGTTAACAGGTGTTACAGGATTCCTAAGAATAATTTATCAGACACTAATAAAATCCAGTATCTCTATGTGAATTCTTGCTGAACTCAGTGCAAGTACACTTATCATTATCTCACTGAAGAAGCCTGTAACAGACAGGAGTGTGAAAAGACATAGGTGAGGAATTCATGTTTACTTATTTTCTAAAGAAAAATTTCCAAGAATGCTTCTAATTTTCCAAATAAAAACCTAGTATACCAAAGAATGCAGGGGGACAAAGTTGTTTCATTACAGTCCCAATATTCAACTTTTGTTTTGTAGGGCACTGTTTGAAGAAGAATGTGAGAGATACTTTATTTTAAAGCATTTTTTCTGACGTCAAAAAGAAGGTACATCTGTATGTGTGTAAGCATATATGTGAATGTTTAGTTTTTAAACTCCCTAATATAAATGAGGGTTTACCCAATATAGATGTAAGCTTGAATATACTTGCTTGCAGATATTGATTTTATAATAGAATTGGTTTAGTTGTTCTCAGCTAAAAAGAAAATTATATGCAAACTAACTAACTAATATCATTGCATTCAATTGGTGATAGCATGTTTACAGTTTCTCACTTTATTTTAAATATATCATTCCAATTCTTCAAATTTGTCAGCTAACCTGCTAGAACCCAGTCTAAAGGCTGACTTATTTTAAAATAATAAACTTAGCACGTGTGTACACAGTGGGTACACAGTAGGGTACAGTATAAACTCAAAGTGAGTGGAGGGGGTGTCATAAAGATTTTGGTATTAGTTGTTAGCAGCATTGAAATTCTAGCTTTTCAATTTATTACACGACTACTTTCCTAGTTTCATTTTGTTCATCTCTCAAGTGGAGATAAAGATAGCCTGATGTTTCACAAAGTAACAATCAACATATAAGAAGCAAATCCAGAGGCAAAGATTGCCCAAGTGGAGATAATTTTATTTGTACTAATATTATCATTTCTATAAATTTCAACTCATTGTGCACTCTGTCATTCTTTATACTAGCACTGACATCTGGATCTAAGCATTGACAAACTCCACAGGAAAATCATACCAAGGATACACAAATAGACTATCACAATGCATTGATTTTAGTTAACTTTACATATAGTTCACCAAAAGATATTCTTTCTCCTGTGCCAAAAAGATTATGTTTAATATTTCTTAATAATTTTTCCTTGCTCACCATTTATTTACCGTGAAGGATAAACTGACAGTCAAATCCTAATCCAACCTCTGTTTCTTATTTCTTTCAACATACCTTTTTTGTACAGTTAGTCACTGTGAATTTCAGAGAATACAGCACTAACATCTCATTCTATTTGTGTAATGCCTGTTCTTACCATTCATGATGCCTTACTTTATTGCACTTATGATAAACTCACTGTACCTGAAAGGAAACTCTCCATGGAGTTTCTTCTTGGTATATGTGTCAAGTTTAAGTTCTTCTAAACATCCCCACTGCATTTTGCTTCCTATCACTTGACATAGATTGGCTCTGATAGAAGACAATGATGCAATTCTCTCCCAGTTTCTCCTATTACACACAAGGATCAAAACAATCTTATTTTACCTAGAAGTATTTGTTTAGTATTTTTCTTCTCTCTCAATTACAAGTTCCCAGGTGACAGGGACAACTATGTTTTATTCACCATTAACATATGGCAAGTATCTCAAGAGGAGCCATTAATTGAATTATGGATACAGCATCTTTTCAGTTCTGAGGAAAATTGCTAAGTAAGTTTGACACATGAGAGAATGATTCTCTTCTAAGAGTGAGTTAGGCACAATGAACACAGAAAACAAACCCCACAAGTATCTTCTTTATGTTGTCACTGACAAATCCTGTAACAGCTTCATGACAAAGTGAGAAAAATAGGAAATTTCCTCCCTTGGATGTATTTGAAAGTTTTTTTATTATTTTCTGAATAATATTTAACTATGAGATATTGCTATTCATTCATTCCTGTAAGTCACCTTCTATTGTTAAGATATGACATATATCTGAAGGTATTAAGCTCAACACATTTGAATACGGAAACAAAAACCTCATTCCTATAAAATTCACCTACATGAGAGGTCTTCTGTACCCATTTATATGGAAACTCAGGACCATTGCTTATGTACTCACATCAACAATTATGAAATAATTAGGGAGATTAGCAATCATTACAGGGTTAACTCTTAATAGTATTGAATTTTAACCACTCAATATGGAACTGCCTAAGGCAATATCAGAATGAAACAGACTCAACCATATCTTCTTTGGGACCCACAGAACCATCCTTATGTAGCTACAGGCTTCAAGCAAGGCCTTCCGTCAATTGGGATTTAATCATCTTGGAGAGCACCTGAGCATTTTAATCATCATTTGTTCTCAAGGTCACATCAATCTTGGCCTATTACTGTAATTTGATCTTTCCTCTTATACAAAAATACTAGGCCTTTCAGTGAAAATGAATGATGGGATTAATAAAGGAAAAGAAACTAATATTTCCAAAGTATTTAAATTGAATTTTAAAATTATTGTTGTCTTAAACTATTCTATTATAACTACACTGTACTACCCAGAGACAGTAAGGTATCCTTCACAGGATATCATTTCTTGTGATTCTCACAGTCATTTAGGACCACATATGCCATATACACCTGGAGACAACATTCATGATTTCCAGGACACATGGTTTGGGTTTGAAGCCCCATGTCTGTCATTCACAACCCAGGTGGCCTATAGTCATAACCATCTTTATGACGCAGTTTTCTCATGCATAAAAAATTATAGTATCTAGATTAGATAAAGATTTTCAGGATTAAATTTAGCAAATGATTTTGAGTACCTGGAGCCATTCTTGGTAAATAGGATTATTTACAATATCAGCAACATCCAGTTTAGCCAATATTCTCTATTATTTAGTAACTTATTTTCAACTTCTTGTGATCCATTTAGGTCAACACAATAGCTTGGCTTTCTTTAGATGAATATTTGTATGAGAACATCTGAAATTATTTATCATTCTCATTTTTTGAAGTCATATAATTTAGAAAAAGCTTTGAAAATCACTGAAGAGAAGAGAAACAATTTTTCATCTTCACTTTTTTATCTTTGAATACTTAGAAATTCAATTCTGTGCAATTGTGAAACATATTTACTGACATATGATTAGTTATTTATCACCTCAATGAATAGAACCATTCCTTTGATTTTACTTCTACTTTTGTTTTGTGGTGCTGCTGTGTGAAAAGTAATTTTAAGTGAAATTTTACATCAAATCACCAATGCTATCACTTTTAACTTTAAAGGAAGACAGTAAGTACCCTTGAACAACATTTCTCTAATCTTTCACAACACTTTTTTTTTTAGTTTGACTAGACACCTGAAATGCTTCACCCTGAAGTTGTGTTTCTATGTCTTTTTCCCTTCATCTCATGATCCCTCTATGGTAGAGGCCACTGGATTCATCTTTGGATCTGGAAAGACTTCAAACAGAACATGAAGCAGATGCTTAACTTCAGTTTACTGGATAAAGCCACATAGGGTGAGTGAATGGGCAATGCACTGCTGTTGGGTCAAATGAGAACTTCATCCTTGTGCTCAGAGAATCTTGTATCCTGGTTATTTTAAAGGCACAAGAGAAAAACATTTTAGAAAACATTCCAACTGTCAATGAAACTGCATGTGTCCGGGCCTTTATCACATTTACTAGATTGGTATAAGTCAACTGAACCCATCTCATTAATAAAATATATTATTTAAGAGTACATAATGTTTTTACTCCTCTCAATTTACAACAAAGTAAGGTCAAATGCTATAGATACTTTTCTGAAAAATGTCTTCTAATTTTTAAAGCCATTGGTAACAGTAAAAATTACATTTGCATACTGGGTAACACATATAAGACACTTCAACATGTCAATTGTTCAATTGTATAGCACTGTTTTGAGAGTTATTATTATTATGCCAATGGATATCTGGGAAGATGGGGTAACAGGGTTCAAAACATGGGCTCTTTATTTGCAACAATTCTAGGAAATAGTCACTATCTCCAAGCCTGGCGAATGCAGATCAAAAGGCTTTATGATGAAATAAACACATCAGTGAATATAGTATTGTAAACCTATTTTTGTTTATGTGTGCACATTATACACACATGCCTCTGCATGTCTGTGGAAGTTAGAGGTCAACACCTCATATTTTTTATTTCTCTTACCTTATATATTGAGATAGAATCTCTCACTGAATGCGTAGTTCAGAAATTTTGCTAGCAAGTCCCCTGGAGTCACCTATTTACACTTCCCTAGCATTGAGGATACAGATGAGTATATTAGCTCCTGAATTCTTCTTGTCAGTCCTGGGGATCAAACTGATATTTTTATGCTTGCTTATTGAATAACATCTACTCAGTACCTAGAACTTATCATTGGTCTTTGTACACATGCAACAAACATTAAAATTTAAATTAATTATTTTTATAATTAAATTGAAGGAAAGGAACTTTATGGTTTTAATTTTCATTTAAGTTAGTAGCACTAATTAATTTAATTTGAATTCATAGCACTTAAATAATTTAATTTAGTGGTCAAATGGGTAGTTACTTTCCAAGGCTCTAAATAATTGGTGTTATAGTATGAATATGTCATTCACAGTTTGTTTGCTTGAAACTTAGTCTCTAGTTCAATAGTGCTATGAGGTGCAAACTAACGGGATCATGTTAATTCACAAGAGTCCTTTGTAATTTATACACTTTTATACCATGTATTATGTGAATTTCTTACAAACAGAGTAAAAGAAAAACATGCAAGCATTAATACCAGAAGAGAATTTTTCATTTAGAGTTACAAACTTTAAGTTACAGCATGTTGACTAAGTGAAGACATTAGAAATATTCCACTTATGATGCTCTTTTAAGGGGAAGCAAAATCAAAACCAGACATGGTCAGATAACTTGCTGGTTTGATTGTATCAATAGTTTGGCTAGGGACACCAACTGTCTTCTTCCTACCAACTGTGTCACTTATTTTTTTAACTGCTTCTTAATATATTACTACAGTTTAGCATCTTAGGAGAGCACACATGTATTATTTCAGAGATTCTGTGGATCAGCAGTCAGTAGTTGTAGAATATCAAACACTGTGTCTCAGCATCTTGCAAAGCTACAAGATATTGGCAGGCTTCATTCTTTTATAAAGATGGAAAATTTACTTCCAAGATCACCGAAGCTATTGATAGGATTCAGTTTTATGTGAATATACACCAAAAGCCCTTGTTTCTGCTGTATTGTCTTCTATACAGTTCTTTGAACTCCTGGAACCCGGCCATAGTTCACGGAGTTTGTTCCTATTTCCTTGCCACATGGCTCCTCCAAAATAAAGATGCCATAGTCAAGCAAATATAAGGAGTAAAATAAAGATGCCATACTCAAGCAAATATACGGAGTTTTTGGAGAAAGCCTGTGATGAAGCTCAAGTCTTATGTGTGGTAGCTTTATCACAGGAATAATAGTTTGTCAGTTTTATCATATCCAATGAGTAGGAGTAAGGGGCACTGTTTACCAACATTCATTGGGAAGGGATTGAATCAGGGCTCATGCACTTGGTTTCTGGAATATACCAGCTGCTTTAAAGTCTTCCCAAGTAACCGATGTACTATGCTACAACTATAGGAGTAAAAAATGTCATGGATCTATCTGCTTATCTATTTTTATACCTTACTGTAACATTATTTCCTTATCTTTTACTAAGAAATATAAATGTTGAAACCATGTGGTGAATAACATCAGAGTGGAAAAATTCATAAAAGCTAAAATGAGTCCTCTAACTATGATGTTTTATATTTAAATTGTGTGGTGGTTTGAATAGGAATGGACCCCATAGGCTCAAAGATTGGAAAGTTTGATGACCAGGAAGTGGCACTATTAGGAGGTGTAACCTTGTTTGTGGAAGTGTGCCCCTAGGTGTGGTCTTTCAGTTTTCAAATGCCGGCTCAGTGTCTGTCTCTTTGTCTGCTGCCTGTGCATCTGGATGCAGTACTCTCAGATACTCTAAAGGACCATGTCTGTCTTCATGTTGCCATGTTTCCCACCATGGTGATAATGGACTAAACTGCATAATTTGTAATAGCTAGAATCTGGAAGCAACCTACATGCCCCTCAACTGAAGAGTAGATAGAGAAAAATGTGGTACATTTACAAAATGGAGTACTACTCAGCAAAAAAAAAAAAACAACAAACAAACAAAAACAACAACAACAAAAAATGGAATCTTGAAATTTTCAGGCAAATTATTGGCACTAGAAGAAACCATCTTGAGTGAGTTAACCCAGTCACAAAACGACAAACATGAACCTTCATCCAGTGGCTGACGGAAGCAGAGGCAGACACCCACAGCTGAACACTGAACTGAACTGCTGGAATCCAGCTGCAGGGAGGAAAGAGTCATGAGCAAACGGGTTGAGACTGGGCTGGCAGTACCCAGAGACACAGCTGACCTGAACAACAGTGAACTCTTGGACCCAAGACTGATGGCTGAGAGGCCAGCATGGGTCTGATCCAAAATCCCTGAATGTGGGTGTCACTTAGGAGGCCTTGGCAATCTATGGGACCACTTCACTTTGGGAGGGCAGCGCCGGCTTGGAGGTAGGCCCCAAGAAACAATAAAGCAGAGGATAATTTCTTAAATGCCTTGAACTAGAGTATTTATAGCTTCCTGGAATAGTTGTAGATCAGTATTTATCCCTGGCTCAGAAATGGACTTTGGGTGCCCATCCCACATGAGGGATGCTCTCTCAGCCTGGACACATGGGGAAGGACCTAGGCCCTGCCCTGGATGGTATGACAGACTCTGGAGATACCCTCATAGAGGGCCTTACCCTCCCTGAGGAGTGGAGCAGGGATTGGGTGAGGGATGTGGGGGTTGTTGGGTTGCAGAGGAGGAGGAGATGAGGGAGGAGGAGGGCAGGAAGGATAGGAAGCTTGTTTCTAATTTAAATTTTAAAAAGATAAAAAAACCCTAAAAACCCATACTCCACAAAAAAAAGAAAACCCACATTAAATGCTTTCCTTTATAAGAGTTGCCATATAATGGTGTCTCTTCACAGCAATAAAACATTGAGTAAAACAGATGGCATTTGACAGTTTCTGGAACATTTAAATATTTTAAACCTTTTGTCCTCAACAAAATAAACTAGGAGACATCAAGGACAAGAGTACTGTTCATATATTACAACAGTGGAAAAAATGGTACATAAGAAATTCAGGATTATAATCTAGTTATGCCTACTTTGCAAGTGTAATTGAATCACCTTTCTATCGATTTATTCTCTACACTGTATATCTGCTTTCAGTTACTATAAAAAATGAATCCAGGCATGATTGCAAAGATCTGCAATCCTAGCTATTCAGGAGGCTAAGTCAAGAGGTTCATGAGCTCAAGACCTGGGATGCCAGCCTCAAGAACAGGGAGTCTCTGCTCAAAAGAAAAAGAAAAGAAGGCATGGCTATAACTCAGTAGTAGAGAGGCCTTGAATTTGCATATCAACCCTACAAAATAAATAAGAAATTAATAAATACACAAGCACAAAAATAATTGTAAATAATTTGATATAGGCATGATCTGGTGACAAATCACTCCATTTTACATTATTATAAATGAAATAAAATTAATATTAATAAGAAAACCTATGATTTCTCTGAATTAAGCTTGCTTTCGTTTGTTTTTTAACAGAAGACTGTGACATTTATATCTTTAAACAGACCTCTACAATTGTGATAGGACATGATCTATTCTATTTTATATATTCTATATATTTCTGTTATAAAAATAAACCATTGATATTGTTCAATTAAATGTCAAAAAAGAAAAACAAAACCTATTCCTTTTAATGTCACAATTTCCAATTTAATGAAAACCTGGATGTAGCATTTGTTTTCTCTCCTATACCATTCCCCCAGGCAGAGAAACAATTTGCATTCCATTCATCTTTGGTGAAGGAATAAAATACAATACTGTCCAATTTGAAACATGTAAAAGTACAGTTTGTATTAAGGATCTATATAATGCAGAGGCTCACATTTACTTCCAGCTGTTGCCATTATCCTTGCCATTACTTCCAAGGGAAATATGACATGGAAGATAATTCTAAGGCTATACTAAGGGCAAGCATACCTTGGCAGTAACCAACAGCTCTCTGATTGGACTTAAGACCAGTTCAACAAGGAAAAAAATGCATTGTACTGGGAACGTATCTAAGTAGTCAGCTCTAGTGAAGTCATTGTTATTAGAGATTTATCAATTCTACAGCTACTAATTTATTAATCTAGTACAATTCCTAGTGATCATGTATAAATATCTGTCCTTATATCTACATATATGTCTATTGTTCATGCCTTATCAAGGAAATTTCTTTTTTAATAGATTTTTATTTGGTGTTAGATAGAAAACCACAACCAACAGAAGTTTAAATGAGATCCAAATCTCAGTGGATGTATCTATAAACTCTCCCACACAGAAGCCTCATGGGGCGTTGAAGAAGAGTACAAGACTGCAAGAGTCAGATGACTGGTCAGCTTGCTGTGAGATTGTATCTCCTAGTAATATCAGAGGCTACAACCATAGAGTCTCACCAACATGGCTATCCGAACACGAACTAACTAAGGTTGATACCAGATGACATCCCAAGGTGGATGAAGGAAAACCCACAAAACCACAGCCTATACAAAGAACTGTAGGAAGTGAAGAAAGCTGAGAGCAAGAGAGGTGGTCTTCCCCAGGGAAGAACATATCAATTGGTTGTCCACTGCCAAATGCTCACTTCTGAAAATATATGCACAAATCACATTATACAGATTGAGTGGGTTATATTGAGAAGAGGACCCAGGCTTAGTTTCTGTCACATACATGACATCTCATGACCATGTGTAACTTCTGTTTCAGAGAACCAATGTCATTTTCTTTCCTCCTTTGGCAATAGGCAAGCATGTGTTACACAGACATACAGGTGAATTACATATAATAGAGAAAAAGGATATGATGTTGAAAGGGGTGCGTTTGATGGGGGTCTGGCAGTAATGGGAGGTAAAGAATGTAGAATGATTATAAATAAAATGTGTTGTATCAGTCAATGTTCAACCCTAAAATAGGGGAAACGCTTGGGGAGTTGTATCTCCACAGAAGATACACAGCTATTCTGTAAGTGTGCTTTCAAAGAAGAAGATATTAGTTAAGTGGCAAAACTTCCAGTTCTGAAGAACAGGGACTGAGCCTTTATAGCTAGTGATAAAGGAAAGAAGGAAATAAATAAACGAATGAAGAAAGGAAGAAAGGATAGAGATGTGTGGAAAATAGGAAAGAAAGAAAAGATTTTCAATTCTAATTGTTAAATAATTTTAGGCTAAAATCGCAATATCTTTCAACACTCATCAGAATGCCTACTATTCAACAAGTACATGGATAGTTACAGACAGCAAAAAACCATTGACAATGATATGGAAAAGCATGGAAATTTATTTGCTCTCTTTGTCATTACTTGTTTTTCTATTTTATTTTTCATAAATAGATTTTCATCATTAACTTTACCATTTTGCAACTTCACCTAGATGATCCCTAACTCTCTACCCTCACAACTTTATATTTTCTCTTTTTATCAAACAAAAGGACAGAAGAAAATGAAAATACTAATTAAAACTTCAAAGATAAAAACTACAAAATCAAACAAACAAAATTCACATAAAAAAACCATGGAGTCTTTTTTATGTTGGCCAACTACCCTTGGGTTTGTAGTCAGAAATGTAGTGTAGTTGATGTACCAGTATCACTCCAATGCAGGAAAGTGGTTTTTGTGGGAGTGACCAGCTACTTTTATCTCAGATTAAAGACCAATTCCATGAGGTAAAGTGTTAAAATGATTCAAAATCCAAGACTAGAAAGTTTAAAGTTCCAAAGGGAAAACTTCTTTTCTTGTGCTAAGTTAACACTGCAGTAAGATGAATTCTAATGTCATGTTGTTGTACCCATAGGTGAGTCCTCATCAAATAAACTTTCTCTTTCTGTAGGCAGCAATTAACAAAGACATTCACAATTGGATGAATAGCAGAGAGTGATAGACTTTGAAGCACATAGTCCTCAATGGAATGACGTTATCAAAGCCCTACCCTTATGGCTCTGGGATCAGTATGGAAGAGGAGGTGGCAAGAATCTAAGAGACAGAGGTAGTGGATGTCTCCAAGTAAACAGCATCATTCAAATATAGCAGGCTGGATGAGAGTGTGAACTCATGGAGAATGAAAGCATGCACAAGACCGACCTATCTAGGTTCAAATCAGACAAAATTCCAGCATATAGAAGAGGAAATGAGCACAAAGTCTCATCCCTGACATAGAATATATTTTTTTGCAGTTGATACTTGGTTGGAATAAGAAAATATGCTTCTTAAGCTCTTAGACTTTTCATACTAGGTCAGGTTCCATGAGCATCACTGTGTCTTTGCCTCCTCTGGGACGCTTGTTGAATGCTTTGTTTATTGGCTTACTTGTAACTAAGAAAATTCTTGACAGCCTAAAAATCAATGAATTATATTATAGAAATTGGTAGTAAAATATTTTAATATATAGTTGTTGTATAATTAATTTCTTAGACAAAAAATTCTGAGACTCAGAGCCATCAGTTAAATTATTGTAAATGACAATTTTTTAATGTAGAATGAAGAATTCTCTATATTTCAGCTTTGCTTATGTGATCTGTAGTAAGAAGAAGGGAAATCTATGTTTAATATAATATTATATATATCAGCAATTAAAAAAACAGGGAGGAAGTGAAGATGAGAAAGTCTGAAGGGGAGAAAGGGAAGGTAAAAATTATTTAATTATACTGTAATTATAAAAATATTTAATTTAAAGAGTGGGAATGTATTTAATCACTCTACAAATTTCACCATTTTCAAGATAAATACATACTTAGAATAAAACGGGTACTATCAAATAAATGGGCAACTTGTAATAAGTTCATAAATAATATATAGTAGTTAATACTGCCATGAAAACAAACACAAATGAGCGTCAATCTCAACATCTTTTCTACCAAATACTTCTTCAATAATGATCATACAACTGATTGGCAATTGGGAGTGACTCAGTAGTACCTGGCTGGATCAGTGACCAATATCTAAACAGAAACCAATATCTAAACTGAAAACATTGACATCTTTGCTCTGTTACTGAGATATGATTTGTGCTTATCTTTTTAACTCTCAAAGTCATGGTTGTAGCTCAACTGGATACATTTCTGTCTAGAGTATAACACACTCTAGATACAAAGTGTAACTCAGAGCACCATCATCTCTTTGTAGTGCCATTCCAAAGCCCTAGGAAATTTGTCTCTGTGTACCCATGCTTCCAGCTTGTTGTCTCATGGCAAGCCAGAGAATTATTGGTAAACCATGTTGAGACTCAACCATTCCTATGTCCTAGCTCTGAGAACACGCAAAGCTTTTCATGGCTATATATTTCATATTACTTGGCCCCTTCCTAATTTTTACACATTGCAACACCTCCCTTTGCCCGTGTTCTTCCTTGGACTTTTTGATACATAAGCTTTTTTAAACTAATGTTTTTTTTTCTTAAAGTACTCTTCTAAATGTCAGCATGACTCATTGTATTCTTCTTCAAGTCTGCTCAGGTATTTCCAGATGCCAGTGACTGTTTTAAATAAACACAAAAACAGTACCTCCCACTTAGCATGAATAATGTAAACCCAAAGACAGATATTGGGATTCAAGAAAAGCAAAGTAGCCAACCACTAGAAAGTTCTTACCTTTTCCATTGCTCAGACTGAAGGGGCGATCAACCGGACCTCATACTGCATTCCAGCCTCCACTCCTCTCGACCAAGCCTCAGAATCCTAGGCTACCCTCTGAGACTGCACTGAGTTCCTTATATTCTCTCTAGTGCAGAGATTAAAGGCATGAGTTCCCAAGTGCTAAGGTCACTTCTATGTGAGCTCTGGTTTTCTTTTAGACTAATTCACTCTCTTGTAGCCTTGGGTGACTGTAAACTCACAGAGATCCATCTACCTCTGTCTCCTGAGTCCTGGGATAAAAGTTATGTGCCACCCCTGTCTGGCCTTTTGGGACTGAGGCTAGCTTTGCATTCAGATCTCCAGAGACTTTATTAGATCATAAACAATATTATCACTACATCCCACAAGTGCATATTTTCTTTTTTTCTGTTTTCAAGTACACCTTATTTTTTGTGTCTCATTCTATTATTCAGTTTTGGTCTTCTCTCCATTGTTTTCAGTAGAAACAGATTTCATTTTGTTCCTATCCTATTTCCACTTCTTAGACAAGTGTGGAGTTAAAATCTGTTTGTTTGCTGGGCGGTGGTGGTGCACGCCTTTAATCCCAGCACTCGGGAGGCAGAGGCAGGCGGATCTCTGTGAGTTCGAGGCTGGGCTGGACCGATAGCCTCCGAAACAATACAGAGAAACCCTGTCTCGTAAAAACCAAAAAAAAATCTGTCTGTTTAATGAATTTCTCAATCCAGAAATACCACACAGATATCAAGTATGGTACACAGGGAGTCATCAGCAGATTAAAATACCAACAAACATTTTTTACTAAAACATCTGAGACAGAACCTAGGGAATTTTCAGGAAATGAAAAGACAGAATAAGGGCTAGAGACCCTGTTTAGAAATTTCCTCTCTTTCTCTTTGTCTTATGTAGAGAGACAGCTAGTTATGGTTTCCAAACAGAACAGTCACGATTCTGACAAATGACAGAAGTGCAGAACAGCAAGCTGCCTTATTTATGAGACACTATTCTCAGAGAATAAATGTCTATGTGGTGAAGACTAACTGTGAGTGTGGTGTAAGTGACTTGGAGGATCTGCCACCACATAGTCAGAGTCCAGCCCCCTTTGAGCTTCCTAAATTGTCACAAGGCATCTTGCATTGTTAAAGTGGCACTAGCCCCTTCTCTAGGGGAGATGCCATCTTTGTTAAGGGTAAAGTCATTTTCTTTGCAGATCTGAGAATCTGTTTCAGCTGCTTTCTCTGGGAATATAAATCTAACATGTTATGAGTGTGAAATGTTAAAAATAGCAGCAAGTTATTCATGCCATTCAGAAGTCATTTGTTTTAGGAAAGACTTGACTTTTCTGGAATGATATCTTAAAGTTTCAGACTGAACGTTCGTTTTTAGAACTAACATTATTTCAAACTTCTTTTCTTTCCCTGCATCTACTTGAACACAAACAAAAAGATCATATTGCCGTATATTTCACTTTCTGCTCCCCTTATTCATGTATTGTGTGCCATATGTCCATCCCTGAGCGTTGCTCTGAACTAATAAATTCATAGACAAGATAGAGCACAAAGCGTTAGATTTTTTTCACTATCATAACTACCATAACCTATTCACTCCTACTTGTATTATCTTTTAATTTTGCGCTCAACTAGATGAAATAAAATCATTTTTAAAGAAATTTAAACATAAAGATTACTTTTCATTTATTTTTAAGATTATAATTTAATTACAACACTTCTCACTGTCCTTTCTTCCCTCCAAGCCCTCCTATATAGCCCTTCCCACTCTCCTTCACATTCATGACCTCCCTTGTATATACTTATGTATTCCTAAATATAACCGGTTGAGTTAATACATTGTTACTTGTATTATATTTTCAGGGCCAAACATCTGGCACCAGATAAGCAGTTATTATCCTCAGGGAGCACCGCATTTCTGGTTCCCGCTTTTACTCATTGCTTTTGCTCATTGTGTATAGTTCTTGTAGTAGGGTTGAAGCCTTGTGGGCTTTTCTTCGTCCAGTTTGGTATATTCACTGAACTCATCCATATTTTAAAGACAATGCAGTGAGATTAAAGACAACCTCAGAGAAAGGGATTTGATCTTGATAAATTAGTTGTAAATACTGGGAGAGTATCATCTGAGAGACAGGGGAGAGGAATAGGAGAAGGTAATCAATTGAGGAGAGATGCAGAGGTACTAGAGAGTGAGGAATTGTTACTGGATGTCCTTTTCTCCATGACCCAGATACTTCCTCTATCACCACAGGCTCACTGTGCAAAAATTATGTCAATATGGTTTGTCGTTGTTGTTAATTGTTCTGTTTTCAGGGAAAGTGAGCCACCATGAAGAGACAAATGGAAGAAAAAAATGATAAAATTATTCCTTCTGTTGTTGATATTGAAACTCACCTATTGCTTACTACTGTTCTCTACTAAAATAAAAAAGATGGTTTCCATCTTTAATTTGAATAATATTTATCTTAAAATAATTTAAAATCTTCTAGTTTGTCTTACTAATATAAGTTGTTGAAGCAACGTCTCACTGAAGACTGGCCCCCATGAAGAATATAGTAGCCAAAACTTCTGGCCATCTCACATTTCCTTGATTCAAATTAACTACTTGTAATTTACCATTTGTGCAATCATATTCCAGGGGGAAACATGTTCGTGAAATTGATGAGCTTGTGTTTGATCTGCTCAGAGCAAACCCAATTAGGCTAGGACGACATTTGTATCCTTGTTAGTAAACTATTCATCACCATGACACAATGCTTGATTAAACAACTCAAAAGAAAGACTCGTGGTTTTTAGATGTTTCAGTTACTGGGAGCAGGCTCCATTACTTTTAGCCCACAGCAAGGGAGAACATTTTGGAAAAGAGGGTGTGATGGAGTAGATCTGCCTCCTTCATGTCAGCCAGAAAGCATTGAGAAAGACAGCAATGGACCAGGGACAAGATGAATGCATATTCCACAGTCAATATCCCTCAGTCAGGATCTATCTGACAGTTTCCATCACTTTATAGTAGACTCAGAGCTGTCATGATCCATATTTGTTTCCGTGACTGGAATGATCAACCAAGGGCCAAACCTCCAATTCCAGAGCATTTTTTAATAACACCTCATGCAAAAATCATGACATCCACTATAAGGTTTCTGTTATCTCAGAGTTTACAGTCTCATTCAGCAGATAAACATGTAAGAAATTGTTATAGTAAGATTTATATGGTGAGAGAAAAACATGATATACATGTATGTAAGAAACTCATGTGGCATTTAAATTGAGATCTAAGGGCTATTAAGTTAGCAAGCGAAGGATTAAAATATGAGTAAAATTGTGGACAAAGTCAGAAAAAACACGTGAAAGAAAAGATTATTTCATATTAATAGAGAACATGTTGCTAAAGGTATTAGAGGAAGAGCAGTGTCCAGTTGAGATGGGAGGGAAGTACGTAGGGGCCAGAATACTGAGGTCTTACAGGCCATGAAACTGATCTTGACTATTATCTTAACGTCAGTGGGAAGCCATTGAAGTTATTAAGTAGATGAGTGGTATGATTTATTTAAATATTTCAAGTCTCTCATTTCTCAATATATAGGGTATTAAAATAATCAAATAGAGTGGCAAGTTCAGTATGTGGAGGCTGCAAGAAAGTTATTGAAGGCTTGAACTAATAATTTCAAGTTAGTTTATCAGTGGTTCTTAATGCTGCCATCCTTTAGTACAATTCCTCATGTTATGGTGACACCCAACTATAAAATTACTTTGATACTACTTCATAACTATAATTTTGATACTGCTGTAAATTGTAATATAATTATCTGATATGCAAGATATCTGACATGTGGTACTCAAGGGGGTTGCAACTTAGGTGAAGAACCGTTGGGTTAGAAAGAGCCTTTCAAGAGATGTTATATACTTATTTAAATACTAATCCTTTCAAGTGCTTTGGAAAGCATGAATCCCTGGCAGATCTAAACTATATGGCTTCAAATCTGAGATTCATCTTCTGATAATCATCATAGGATTTTCAGAGGGCTAGAAGGATGGTATACTTTATGTAATGTGTCTTAGGGGTTGAAAGAGAAATGAATACTATCAAATGGGGTTCCAAAACAGTTTCACTATATCTAAAAACAGTGTAGACACAGATTTAGTCTGCTCATGCTAATAGTTCTAAGAATATTTTCACTAGTTGTTCAATACTAGCCTGCTGAGTGTCATCGAGTTCATTTGTATCACCACCTTTATTTATTCTTCAGAATTTTCAACCAAAGTATTATTTCTTTTCAGTACATACCATTCATTTATCTAAATGACCCAGTTACTGGATAAACACCCTATATTTAATTTTTCAATAGGAAAAATATGTGTGTTATTTAGATGTTAAAGTACATGTAGACTAAGCATAGACCTTGCTCTATTGTTCTTGTAGAATGCAATGAATATAACTCCATACAAAAGAATGACATTTTCTGATATAATCCTTGTAAAATTCCAAATCTACTCAAGTAGAAGGTGCATACAATAGGAACTAAATATCACATTTTATAAAATAAGGCTATTATTGAAACAGAAGAGATGAAACTTAAAATTGAAGAGGTTAATGGCCATAAAATTTAGTAATGTTTAATCTCCTTAATTCCTTATATGCCTTATGTATGTATGTATTCATATATACATATATGTGAATTAATATAAAAAGAGGTCATGAATTTGAAAGAGAACAAATAATATATGGAATGGGTTGGAGAGAGGAAAGGGAAGGGGATAATTTTCTAACTATATTACAATCTCAAGGGATAAAAGAAATAAAAAATACACTAATAAAATTGTTATCTATAAATTACCAGTTTTCTCAAGGAGCTCTTGTTTAGCCTTACCTTTTTTTGCTAACTTATGTTATTAAATTTATCAAATATTTATTATCATATATATTTGTCAAATGTATGAAATGTTACACTCATTTAAGGAGATGCAGCCTTTAATCAACCTACTTGATGATTCTTACATTCTGTTCCCTTTTGCTATTTAGTCATTAGTCATTAAATTTGCTCCCTTACTATTTTTATCAGAAATTATTTTAATAGTGATAACTCTCAGCATTAGATTTAGTCCATTTTCCAGATTTAAAAGGAATTGCTTGAGTGTTTCAATTTTAGTTATAATAATGGATTTTACAGCATCAATTAGAATGTCTACATTACAATTGCATGTAAGTGCATTCCATCTTTGCATAAGCTAATGGAGTTAGTTGATAAATGTCATAAGTGGACTTAGATCATTTCCATTTCTTGCCCAAATCTATCTGGGCAATTATTATTGTACATCCTATGCAGGAGTTTTTGGCACCACAGTAGCAACACACTTGACTTTATGTTTTTGAGAAGTTTGTATTTAGTATTGTGTCTGCATTATTCCAGCTCCTCCTGTGTCCCTCTCCTCCTTTCCAAATCCATGCCCTCTTCTCTTTTGCGTATTATTTTCCATAAGCACACACAAAGCCTAATAAGTCCATTTGCTGCTATTTATATGCAAGTATCCAAGACTGACCACTTCTGATAGGACAATGTTTGTGGAAGCTCATCCATAAAGGACTCTTATTCTTCTCTTCTCATTAGCTATTGACCACCCCATGTTCTTCATCTACATATGGAAACTTTTGGGATTTCCTCCAACTACAGTCATTTCAACTCATGGAGTCATACAAATGATATTCAGGCAACCATATTGCTGAGAGTTCATGGGTACAGTTTTACTGTCATGTCTAGGGGACACTATCTGGAAGCAGGCATCTTTGTCCTCTGAGTCTTACAAACTTTCCAGCCTTCGAGAATGTCTCCTGATCATTAGGCGTAAGAGAATTGTTGCAGATCTAGTAATTGTGCCTGGACATCCCATAAACACTTAATCTGCAATTTGGCCGTTTGTAGATATGTGTAGCAGTCTCTATCTATTGTATAATATACTTCTCTGATAACGGGTAAGAACTGCACTTATCAGACCACATCAGTGCACAGACTCAATATGCTTAAAGTTTTTTCAATCCTACTAAAATGCAAAATGCTTTAAAATCATAACATAACAATATTCCTTTGCAATCCACTTCTTTTTAACATTTTATAATCATGGTAATGAACTTATTTCTACAATATTATATTTTATATAACCATTGTTGCAAGATTGTGTCTACCAATATATGAAGCTATTGTTTTATTCAAAAGCATGCTTTTTGTACCACATTTTGATTTCCGTCAAATCTGTGCTATAGTTTTTTAGAACTGATGATATCAGTAAATTAATTCTACCTACATTTTCACTGATTACAAATATTGGAAATGTATACCTATGGCTATTGTATGCCTTTCATGATGGTGTCTGTGAGTGATACTGACACCTGAAAATAGAAATTAGACTAAGACAATAGAAGACTGAAAACATCTTTACTTTTTTATTATCTATTTTTTCACTGCTAGAGAGATGAGTCCAGAAGATTAAATGTACACAAGATGCTTATCTTCAAACAGGAAGACATCCTGAAAAATGGAATTGTGAAACTTTTCTGGAAGCAATGACAAAAAAGTTTTGTTTAAACTTCTTTGGATTTTATAGCATAATCTCTGCCTCCTTTAGTCATATGTGCCCAAGAACATACTTACTTTTCTTATACCTTTCCATTTTCATTTTATGTATTTTCTGTCTTACATCTCTACATATCCTTACCTGAATAGAAAACTCAAGGATGAATGCCACACTTGATTCTAAGAAGCTGATGCCCATGATGTGCCAAAGCCAAAGTCAAGGTTAGGATATGACATTTTTTAGTTAAGGTCTACCCTTTACTAGTGCCATATCCATGTGAGGCAAAGTCTTCTTTGTTTTTACTTTTGTTCAATAACTATTGAGTTCAACTTTAAGAGAGGAAGCTCTCTTTTGACAGTATTTCCTTTGTATTAATTATCCTTTTAGTTTGTACTAAATTATTAAATCTGCCATTCTAAAAATTTAGGGCATGCTATATATCTAACAGTATATGAAATCATGTGTCTCACACATATTCCATTTCTTTTTATGCTTATATCTATCATTATTTAAAGAATATTTTGTCAATTCTCTGTTATCTTACTTTGGAATTACTAACATTCATTTAAAAATAATCACACTATAATAAATCTCTCATCATGAAACTACATTATAGGTGCATTATAGGTACATTAAAAATGTTTAATCCTCTAAGAGTTATGATCTCATTGATTTCTGTGATTCATTTTTGTCTTTAAAATATTTATTTGTTTTTACTTAGTGTGTGTGTGTGTGTGTGTGTGTGTGTGTGTGTGTGCACCAGAAATTCTGTACTTGTATGCAGAGATCTCAAGAGAGTACTGCATTCTTGAAAGCTGGCGTGACAGGTGGTGGTGAGGTGTCCAATAAAGGTACTGTGAAACAGACTCTGAAGAGCAGTTAACACTCTTAAGCACTGAGACATCTCCCTTACTCCAAATTCAAAATCAAATCATTTTCTTTACCACTCTATAGTGTCTGTTCTCAAGAAAGAAACACTTGTTTGAAATGATTATACTTCACAGTAAGGCACTAATGACTGAATTTTAAAAACCATGCATTTCTATTGCTTTATTAAGTCAGCAGAAAGCAAGTACATAAGGTAGAGTTGGGGAATTATTTTACCCAGGTCTCAAGTATTTTGTTCTTATTATCAGGGCATTGTCATCTTAAAGACAATCTTTTATTTAAATGTTTTCTGAAGTCCATAATGCCCTTTCCTCCTGTGGCTTTCTTCATGTCTTATTATTTCTGAAATTATTTTCTAATGTCATGTGTGTAATCCTTAAATCACTAATAATATATATGTAGTTAGCATACACATTGCACTTTCATTTTGTTTTCTCTTGTTTAACTATCTCATTGATTAAAAAAACAACATATGTATAAGTTCTTAGCATGGTTGAAGCCACAGTTAGTGCTGATGACCTATTGTGAACAAACCATCTATTTCCTGACCTTTAAGAATTTATAATACTATTGTAATGTTGCATAATGTTTCTAGGAATCAAATGAACCCAGGTTCTCTGGATGAGTAGATGGTCATTTTAATTGCTGACAAATATATCTATTCCATGAAGTGCTTTAAACCCTCATCCAGAAGAATAAATCACCACTCAGAAACATACCCCAAAATTTACACTATTTTTCATTATTGTCCAGTAGAAATCTTCATAGATTTTCAATATATACAGTAGAAATGTAGAGAACAAGCAAACAAACTTGGAAATGAGACTTTTATTTAAGGTTTTTCTCTAGGGAGTCTTAAAGGTTGTAGAACAGGAGGAAAGGGTTCCAGATGTTAGACTTCTCATAATAAATATATGATAGAAAACCACAAACATGTCTATTTTCACACTGTTGTAAAGAAAGTAGCCTCATATTGATCGAAGGCTGCTTGAATGGACATGATGATATAGAAGCCTGGAAAACTAAAATTGAAATAGATCCATATATAGTTTCATCCAAGCCATGCAATGGAGAACTACATCATAGAAAATGAGTGGTATAGTTGAAAAAGTTTATTCTTGGTCAAAGTTCTGTTTCTGCTATGGAAAAAAAGAATCCATACATCATAGCATGTCTGTCTTTATTGCAAACTTGTATATATGCTCTATTAAATTATATAAACAACAGCTTTTTTTAAAATTCGTTGGCTGAAATTTACCAACTTCTAAAATAAATCGCAACTTATTTGAAAAGGTACACAATGAGTCAAAGGTCCCTAGAATGAACACAGAGAAATATCTGAACATGACTTCCACTATAAAAGAAAGATTTCAAATATTTCATAAATGCTTTCTATATTACCTGCATCAGTAACACAGCTGGAGAAAATTACTGTGGAAACAAGGTAAGACCTCTCATACAGAGAATGATCTGGGAGCAACAGTCCAGTAGTTCATGTAAGCTGTATTGTTTGTGCCAGGATGAATTTGAGCTGACAGGAAGAATGCCATTGAAAGCCAACAGAACTGTTATATCCATATTTATGAAAAATGAAATACCTAGGTGAAATACACCCATCAGGAGTGGCTAAAAATTTAAACATAAATTTTACACCCTGAAGTTTTTTTTATTCACTTGCTACAATTAAAATTATCAAGCAAGTAGCAGATTTTGCCTTTGTTATAGTCTAGCAATTATATAATAACCAAAATTTAACTGTGTGCACAATTTTATTTCCATACAAAGAATGATATATTAATATTTTTAACATAAAGAAATACTTGTTAGCTCTAAATTGATGATTATTTCCATTCAAATATAATTTGTGGAGAATTTTAGTGCTTGTTGGATCATGAGAAAATAAGAAACTAGTTCAAAGACAATTTTCCTCATATAAAAAAGTTGAAATTGTATCTTTTGTGTTTTTGCCTAAGATGTCCCCCTTTAGAGTCATCTGCATCCTTCTATGGTTGTTTACAGCATCCAACCACAGTTAATCTCTCTGTTAAGTGGACATAGCTATTTTTGTAATGCTATGGGTTTTGCTGGTTGCCAGATCATTAATGGACTATGAATTATGCAATAAACTTCTCCTGTGCCAATAAAGGAGAAGCCAGCAGCGAAGACTGGCCTGAGAATAGACAACATGTGACAATAAAAGACAAATTCTTTTATTCAAAAAACTAATTAAACTTAGAAATAATTCATGATCAGATGGTTGTGTGTGGCAGATCTGCTGCCATGGAAAAGTCTGAAGAGGATAAAGACAAAGATCACTGGATTTGGAATAGAGACTTTGGGAATTATAACTTCAGTGTCTGTTTTCTTTCTCCCAAATTAAGATCTTATGCTTGTCAAATTACGTACAACTCACAAGATTATAGACTCGGAGCTTTTCCTGAAAAACAGCAGCAAAGCCTGATATATTTAAAGAACTTTCTGGTAGCATCATTTTAAACTTATGCTAAAGCTCTAATGGACTATTTTGCTTTTGAAATTACTCGTACTGAAAATATAACCCTTTCTGGATTTGAGAGTAAAACAATGAGAGATGAACAATGCTTCATCTTAGGCAGAATGCCAATTCTGTTCATTAGCTTGGGATGATTCATTACTTTTAGTGAATATTACATTCAATTTGGCCATTTTACTTCTATGTTTCTGAGTAAGTAAAAAAACCTCTTATTGTAAATGTACACAGAACCTAAAAGTTTTGTATGGTGTGTCACATGCTAGTGTACATTGATTCTGTCACATACTAACTGAACCAAGAAGTATTAGTTATGGATGGAATTATGTATCCAAATCTATAGAATGAAGTCTAAAACCTGGTACCTCATAATATAAGCTTATAAAGAAAAAGGGTGAACAAGATGAAACTAGTTGAGATTATGTGATTATTGGTGGAGTTAATCCACTATGAATGGTATCTTCATTCAAAAACAAAAACAAAGAAACAAAATGTCTCTTGGTAGTCTCTTCACAGAGGACAAGAAGAACATAATTTATCATTGACTGACCATGCATTATCTAGAATATGAAGTGCACAACAGCAATCTACTAAAATATTCCAAAGTTTGAAATAAGTTTCAACTGCTAATATACCAATGAGATGCTATCTATTGCAATCATCAAGGTAAATGTTAACTGTTGCTCAGCAAGAAAGCATCTTCAACAAATGGTGCTGGCATAACTGGAGACTGGCATGTAGAAGAATGCGGATCGATCCACGTTTATCACCATGCACAAAACTGAAGTCCAAATGAATCAAAGACCTCAACATAAATCCAGCCACACTGAACCTCTTAGAAGAGAAAGTGGGTGGTACCCTTGAACGAATTGGTACAGGAGACAGCTTCCTGAACATAACACCAGTAGCACAGACAGTGAGATCAACAATTAATAAATGGGACCTCCTGAAACTGAGAAGCTTCTGTAAGGCAAAGGGCACAGTCAGCAAGAAAAAAAAGGCAGCCCACAAAATGGGAAAAAATATTCACTAATCCCACATCTGACAGAGGGTTGATCTCCAAAATTTACAAAGAACTCAAGAAGCAAGTCTCCAAAACAGCAAAGGACCCAATTAAAAAGTGGGCTGCAGAACTAAATAGAGAGTTTTCAATAGAGGAGTCTAAAATGGCTGAGAGGCACTTGAGAAAGTGCTCAACATCCTTAGCCATCCAGGAAATGCAAATCAAAACAACTCTGAGATATCATCTCACTCCTGTCAGAATGGCTAAAATCAAAAACACCAATGACAATTTATGCTGGAGAGGATGTGGTGAAAGGGGGACACTCCTCCATTGCTAGTGGGAGTGCCAACTGGTTCAGCCACTTTGGAAATCAGTATGGAGATTCCTCAGAAAAATGGGAATAAACCTACCACAAGACCCAGCAACTCCACTCTTAGGCATATATCCAAAAGATGCCCATTCATACAACAAAGATGTCTGTTCCACTATGTTCATAGCAGTTTTATTTGTAATAGCCAGAACTTGGAAGCAACCTAGATGTCCCTCAACCGAAGAGTGTATAGAGAAAATGTGGTACATCTACACAATGGAGTACTATTCAGCAGAAAAAAATAATGGAATCATGAGATTCACAGGCAAATGGATGACACTAGAAGAAACCATCCTGAGTGAGGTAACCCAGTTACAAAAAGAGAAACATGGCATGTACTCTCTCATATATGGATTTTAGACATAGATCTGGGGAGTGCCAGCCTACAATCCTATGGCCAGAGAGTCTGGGAAACAGAAACTTCATTTAGTGGCTGATGGAAGAAGAGGCAGACTCCCTTGGTTAAGTACTGAGCTGAACTCAAGAAAGCCAGTAACAGAGAGGGAGGACTGATGACCAAAGGGATTAAGACTGGGCTGGTTTAACCCCCAGAAACAGCTGACCAGACAAAGGTTAACTCTTGAGTCCCAGGCATCAGCCTGGGAATCCAGCATGGGACTGATCAAGACCCCCTGAATCTGGGTGTCAGTGAGGAGGCCTAGGGAATCTATTGAGCCTTGGGCAGCAGATCAGTACCCATCCCAAGTATACACACGGACTTTGGACTCCCATAGAACAATGTGAGGTGCACTCTCACCCTGAACTCTTGGGGAAGGGTCTAGGCCCTGCCCTATATGAAATGACAGACTATGGACACCCCCATGGAGGGCCTCACCCTCCCTGTGGGAATGAGGGGATAACGGGGGGGGGGGTTGGGGGGAGGGCACGGGAGGAGGGGAGGGAAAGGGAGAGGGACCTGGAACTGACTTGTGAAGCAACCTTGTTTCTTATCTAAATTTAAACTGGAAAATAAAATAAAAAAATCTTTACTAAAATAAAAAAATGAAATATGACCAGATAATCAACTTAACGGAAAAAAAAGAGGGCTTCACTGCCTATTTTTCACACATTATTCATTCTCTTCCAATTGGTAATCAGGATGGTTTTCTGCGTTGGCTAACAGAATTTCTAAGGACTCATGTTTTTATGATGCATGTTTGTTTTGCAACTGAAATAGTGTGTTCACAGAAGTTAGATTCTACTCTCCCAGAGACACTGCAGACACTGTGCTTTCACCCTGATGGTTCCATTGTAAAGAGATGGCTTCCAGGATCTTAAGAACTTTTTTAAAGATAGTGATGACTAACTGCACACGTTTCAAAGGGAGAATGTACTTATAGTTCCTAACATCCATGGTACACAAGGAAGAAAAAAATGGGAAGAGAGCCATCAAACCTTGGCTCCAGAGAAATAAGCTTCATTGTTGATTCATTTCTTCCTTTGAAGTGCTCTATACAGAGGAACAGCACTCCACAAAGACAAATGTGGACACAGATCAGAATGATGTAGCAGTCAATGGATGCAGACTGTCTACAAAATACAAGCCACCAGGGGAAAGGATTGTGGACAGATGGTTCCCTCACTGGCCTTGGAAGAAACTAACTGTGCCCTCACCTTGGTTTTAAGTTTCTCTCATTCTTTTTTTTTTTAATGTAAAGTTTTTTTTTTCAAATACCTTGGTTTTAAGTTTCTCTCCTTTTTTTTAAATGTAAAGTTTTTTTTTCAAATTTTTTTTATTTTAAATAGCTTGTTTTACATGTCAATCCAAGTTCCCTCTCCCTCCCCTCCTCCCGCACTCCCCTTTCCCCCCACCCTCCCACCCTATTGCCAAATCCTTCCACATAGGGGATATCTAGAGTCTGTCATTTTACTCTGGGTAGGGTCCAGGCACTCCCCTAAGAGTCCAGGCTGAGAGAGCATCCCTCTTTGTGCTATAGGCACACGAAGACTGTTTGTATATCAGGGATAGACACTGATCCACAGCTCAGGGCCCCATAGGTTGCCCAGGCCTTCTCGCTGACACTCACATTTGGGGGGGTCCAGATCAGTCCCATACTGGCCTCCTCACTGTCAGTCTGGGATCCAAGAGCTCTCCCCTGTTCAGATCAGCTGTCTCTGCTGGTTTTGCCAGCCCATTCTTTGCCACTTTGCTCATCACTCCTCTCTCTCTGTCACTGGGTTCCTTGGCTTCAGTTCAGTGATTAATTGTGTGTTTGCCTCTGCTTCCATCAGTCACTGGATGAAGGCTCCCGGATGGTTATAGACATCAAGTTCATTATCAGGAATGGGCATTCGAGGTGGTCTCTCCACTATTGCTTAGCTTGCCAATTGGTGTTATCCCTTTAGATCACTCGAGGTCGCTCTGGTGCCTGATCTGTATTTGAGCTGGAGAGATGGCTCAGAGGTTAAGTTTCTCTCTTAAAGATGGTTGGTGTTGTCAAAGTCCTTCCTTTTTTGGCTTCTCTGAAAGTACAACACTAAAAACCCAACTCAATCTTTATATTTCAATATCTTTGCAAGTTGCCAGGCTTTGGAAGCATAAGCATTGGAAAAAGGACTATGTAACTATATTAATTTCAGAAAATTGTTAAGAAGTTTAAATAAGTTAGAATACGTGAGGCATTGGACCAAGAGTCCAGAACAGAAACTGTAACAGCTGCAGCCTGTAGCCTCCTCCATGTGGATGTTGAAGTCCTATTTGCAACGTTAAGAAGTGCTTGCATAGAGCTTGCCTGTGCTGTTGTATGCTTTGGGCTGTCTTTATAGTTTGTTGTGTATGTAGCGCTTCTCCTGTGTTGTTCAGGAAATAAAGATAAGAGAATCCTGTAACTGTTCTGTACAATCATACTTCAAAACACTTCCAAACCTCCCAGCCAAATTCAAGGAGCAACAGTAATTAACTAATAGGGTCATAATAAAAGAAGGCGTAAAGTTGAGTAAGAAAAGATAATAAGTGGTGAAGAGTATTAAAAGCTCATTATATTCATGTATAGGGTGGGAGGCTGAGGGGGATGGTGGGGGTGCGGGAGGAGGGGAAGGAGAGGGAACTGGGATTGACATGTAAGGCAAGCTATTTAAAATTAAAATAATAAAATAAAAAAAGAAATGGTCAAAGAATAAAAAAGAAATAAAATGTCCACTTTTATCTAAGACATTCTGTCTCTGTTCTAAGTACAATTAATATTCACATGTGAGTTAAGTCATAGGTGGTTTATAACATCTTTCAAGTATACTTTTCCACTTTATTTTCTTTTTGAGGGTTGATATTTTAGCATTATATGTGAAGGGAACTGTAAAAATCAGAGGGACAAAATATGCCTCTGATAAATGAGGGATAGGGGAAATAAAAGGAAGTAACCCAAAAGCAAAATCTTTTTTTTGTTTTTTTTTTTTTTGAGACATGGTTTCTCTGTATTATTTTGGAGGCTGTCCTGGAGCTCGCTCTGTAGACCAGGCTGGCCTTGAACTCACAGAGATCTGCCTGCTTCTGCCTCCCGAGTGCTGGGATTAAAGGTGTGTACCACCAATGCTGGGCTAGCAAAATGTTTTTTTAGAAGCTATCCTGTAATCACTATTGGGAGCTTCTGTATTTTTGAGCGGGTTGCCACAAAAATAAAGAAAGCCAAAAAAACAAACTGTTTTCCACAATGATGCTCTAATGAATTAAAACTGGCAACACTGGATAAAGGGATTAACTGTAAATGAGGAAGATGAACGAGACAACCTAGAAGTTTACGTCTGAGACCATGATGGGCTGAGTAAAAGTCCAGATACTTTTCAGCGATCTTTGATTTTGGTTTTAAAATTGCTTTTATGTTTTAGATATACTATGATTACATCATTTCCCTCTTTCCTCCCTCCAACCACCCATAGACCCCATACTTGCTCTCTTTCAAATTTATGTGTTTTTCTATTAATTTTTATTACATGCATATATGTATATACATATTGTGGTGGTTTGGAAGACAGTAACTCCCAAAGAGAATGACATTATCATGAGGTGTGGCTTTTTTGGAGTACATATGGTCTTTTCAGAATAAGTATGTCAATGTGATGGCAGGCTGTGAGGTCTCATTTGATCAAGGTGTGCCCAGTGCCTCAGTCACTTCCTGTTGTCTGTGGGTCAAGTGCCTCAGTCACTTCCTGTTGTCTGTGGGTTAAGAGTAGGACTCTCAGCACCATTGGCAGTCCCATGGCTGTCTGCATGCCACCATGTTGCACTATTGTGATGATAGACTGAATCTATGAAAATGTAGACCACTTAGTTAAATGTTTGGCTTTAGAAGATTTGCTGTGGTTGTGATTATCTCTTCACAGCAATAGAAACACTAAGACACTTAAATATTCCTAAATATAACCTGATCAATCTAAATAATGGCACCTGTGTGTATGTGACAGAAGGGACAAAAGAACATGAGAGTCAGAGATTCAGGGAATTTTCCTGTGTGATTCTTCTGTCTCTTAGGAATGTCAGAAGGTACACCCATAGTTTCTCACCAGCATCACTGCGTACCAAGAACTGAACATGACCCAAACCAACAGACATACCAACATGGATGGGAGAAACACTATGCGCTCTCAACACTACACAAAGAACTACAGACAACCAAGGAATATTGACATCAGGAGAACTAGTCTTCTCCAGGGAAAAAGCACATAGATATCTTATCCAATGCCAGGTAGTCAGCTCTGAAAACATGTATACAAATTACAAACTAATTTTTTGCTTTACTTTTTGAATTAATGTTTGAAAGGTTCATACATGTGTATATTTTCTTCTGATTAGACTTTATCTTCACTTTATTCCCTTCTTAGCTGCAAATTCTAATAAAACTTCTCCTACTGTTATGTCTTTTTATTTTTTCCAATATAAACAACTATTAAATGTTATTATTGTTCTTCTTTTAAAAAAGATAAGACCTATTCTTTGTAACAGTTCTGACTGTCCTGGAACTCACTTTGAAGAACAAGCTGGCCTTGAACTCAGAGAAATCTGCCTGCCTCTGCCTCCTGAGTGCTGGGACTAAAGGTATGTGCCACCACTACCAGGCTATTTTTATTATTTTAAAAAAGATTTTGTGTTCCTAATTTGCTCAGGAGTTCTTGTGCCTTTCCCCTTTTGGGGGGGACCATGTATTTTCTCTTAGGGTCCTCCTTGTTTCCTAGTTTCTTTGGTGGTATGAATTGTAGGATGACAGTCCTTTGCTCTAAGTCTAATATTCATATATGAGTGAATACATACCATGTTTGTCTTTCTGTGACTGAGTTACCTCATTCAGGATGGTTTCTTTCAGTTCCATCTATTTATCTGTGAATTTAATGGGGAGGGGAGGGAGTAGGAAAAAGAGAAGGGGAGACGAGAAGGAGATCAAGAGGGATCAGGGACAGGAGAGAAATAAAGGAGAGCAAGAAAAGGGATACCTTAATAGAGGGAACCAGCATACGTTTAACAAGAAATATGGCAGTAGGGAAATGTTCAGAGACCCACAAATATCACCCCAACTAAGAATCTAGGCACCTTTGATGCCCTTTCCCTATAATGAGATTTAGGACTACTTTAATTGTCATCCTGGAACCTCCATCCAATAGCTGATAGAAGCAGAAGCAGGTACCCACCACTAAGCAGAGGCTTACTCCTGAAATCCAGTTGTAGAGAGGGAGAGAGGGAGGGGAGATTACAAAGGAGTCAAGACCTTGCTGGAGTAGCCTACAGAACCAGGTGACCTGACCTAATGAGAGCACAGGGACCACAGTTGTAAAGCTGTGGAATCATCACTGAACTGAACAAAATCCTCTGAATGTGGATGCCAGTTAGGAGGCCTGGGCAGTCTAACACTGGAACCAATATTTATCCCTAGTGCACGAATGGACTTTGGGAGCCCATTCCTTATGGAGGGATACTATTGCAGCCCAGATACACAGAGAAGGGCCTAGGCCCTCCCCCAAATGATGTGACAGGCTTTGATGATCTCCCATGGAAGACCTCACCATCCTAAGGGAGTGGATGGGGGTGGTTTGGGGAGGTTGGTAGGGAGCATGGGAGGATGGGAGGGAGAGTGAATGAGGGGATTGATGTATAAAATGATTATTTCCAAAGAAAAAAAGAAAAAAGATTTTGTGATTATAATTAGAATATTTCATATCTCCCTTCCCTTTCCTTTTTATAAACCCTTCCATATATTTTTGTCCACTCTCCTTCAAATACTTGACCTATTTTATCTAATTATTATTACATGTATATACATACATACATGTATATTCCTAAATGTAGCCTTTTAAGTCTGTATGATGTTGCTTATGTGTATGTGTTCACAGTTGATGATATGACACTGCACAAACAGTTGATATGTTCTTCCCTTGAGAGATGACCACCTTCTTCTTCCAGTTCCCATCATGTTTCCTCACCCATTCCCTCTCAAATTTCAAATTAATAGTCTCCTTTTCAATAATTATATTACTCTGTGTGTGTGTGTGTGTGTGTGTTTGTGTTTGTGTGTGTGTGAGTCAGGGTCTGTTTAGTGCTGCTTTTAGGTATGTTTTTATAGCTAAGCACTTGGCAGTAGATAGGCAACTAGGAAATCAGGGAGCACATTCCTATGGGACACTAATTCTATTTCTCTCACCAGTCATTGCTTGTTCCTTCCTCTTCATTTGGGAGTTAGAGTTCCCTCATTTACACTGGGTTGTCAACCAGTATTGTCATTATTAATGTCTTGTTTAGGTTGTTGGACTGTTGGGATTTTATGGGTAGAGCTTTTCTGTCATTTTAGAAGACATGAATTTTCATCAAACTTCCTCATCTTCTAGCTCTTATAATCTTTAGTTCTTTTTCCATAAAGTTCCCTGAATTTTAAAAGTAAAAGTTGGGTGGTAGTAGCATCAGTTTTGGCTAGCTAAATCATGGTCAGTTGTCCTTTGAATTTATACCAGCCTTACCACCATCCCCCCACCCAAAAGCCCAATCACCACATTATTCCCCAGGAAGGGTGAGGCTCTCTTTGGGGGGAATCACCAGAGTCTGTCATTTCATCCAGGGCAGAACCTAGGTCCTTTACCATGTGTCCAGGCTGAGAGAACATCCCTCCATGTGGAATGGGCTCCCAAAGTTCATTTGTATGCCATGGTGAACACTAATCTACTACCTAAGGCCCAAGAGATTTCTGAGGCCTCCTCACTGACACTATACATATGGAGTCTGGATCAGTCCCCTGCTGGCCTCTTAGCCATCAGTCTGTGGTTCAAGAGCTCCCACTTGTCCAGTCAGCTGTCTTTGTGGGTTTCACCAGCATAGTCGTGACTCCTTTGCTCATCACTCCTCCATCTCTGTCAGTGGGTTCCAGGGGATCAGTTCAGTGTTTATCTGTGAGTATCTGTCTCTGCTTCCATTGTCACTGGATGAAGGTTCTAGGATGGCATATAAGGTAGTCATCAACCATATCATCATGTAGGTGCTATTAATGTAGTCTCTCCACTGTTAATTAGTTTTCCAGTTGGTGTTATCCTTATAGATCTCTGGAAATCTTGCTAGTGTCAGCTCTCACCTCAAAGCTATAATGACTCCTACTATTATGGTATCTCTCATCCTGGTCTCCTCTATTTTTAGACCAACTCAACCTTCCTGCTCCCTAATGTCTTCTTCTACCCTCCTCTTACCCTCCTCTCTTTTTCCTGGTTCCCTCCCATTTCTCCTCATGTTCCCAATCTACTCAGAAGATCTTGCCTCTTTCCGATTCTCTAGGGTATAATGTGTATCTCCTGGGTACCTCCCTGTTTCCCAGACTCACTTGCCCTGGGATTGTAGGCTGACACTCCAGTGATCCATGTCTAAAATCCATAAATTGTGAGTACATACTATGTTTGTCTTTTTGTGACTGGTTACCTCACTCAGGATGGTTTCTTCTAGTGCCATCCATTTGCCTGCAAATTTCAAGATTCCATTGGTTTTTTTCCCCATGGAGTAGTACTCCATCATGTAAATGTACCACATTTTCTCTATCCACTCTTCTGTTGTGGGGCATCTAGGTTGCTTCCAGGATCTAGCTATTGCAAATAATGCTGCTATGAACATAGTGTTATTGTATTAATGGGCTTCTTTTGGGTATATGCCTAACAGTGGAAACACTGGGTTCTGTGGTAGACTGATTCCCATTTTCCTGAGGAATCTCCATACTGATTTCCAAAGTGGCTGTACAAGTTTGCACTCCCATGAGCAATGGATGAGTGTTCCCCTTTCTGTACATACTCTCCAGCATAAGCTGTCATTGGTGTTTTTTATTTTAGCCATTCTGACAGGAGTAAGATGATATCTCAGGGATGTTTTGATTTGCATTTCCCTAATGGTTAAGGATGTTGAGCACTTACTTAAATGTTTGTGGATTAATCTCAGAGTGTTCAATTCAATTCTACTGGTCTACCTGTCTATTTTTGTGCCAACACCAAGCTGTTTTCAGGACTACAGTGCTATAATAGAGCATGAAGTCCGGAATAGTGATGCCTCAGATGTTGCTTTGCTGAGCAGGGTTGTCTTGACTATCCTGGGTCTTTTGTTTTGCAATATAAAGTTGAGAATTGTTCTTTCAAGGTCTGTGAAGAATTGTGCTGGAATTTTGATGGGGATTGCATTGAGTCTGTAGATTCCTTTTGGCAGGATTGCCATTTTTACTACATTGATCCTACCTATCCAAGAGCATGGGAGATCATTCCATCTTCTGGTGTCTTCTTTACTTTCTTTCTTTAAAGACTCAAACTTCTTGCAATACAGGTCTTTCACTTGTTTGGTTAGCATTACCTCAAGGTATTTTATGTTGTTTGAGACAATTTTAAAGGATGATGTTTCTCTGATTTCTTTCTCAGCCATTTTATCGTCTGTATATAGTAGGGCTACTGATTTTCTTGAGTTGATCTTATATCCTGCCACTTTGTTGAAAGTATTTTTCAGCTGTAGGAGTTCCTTGGTAGTGTTTTTTTCGATCACTTATGTAAATTATCATATCATCTGCAAATAGTGAAAGGTTAACCTCTTCCTTTCCAATTTGTATCCCCTTGATCTCCTTTTGTTGTCATACTGCTCCAGCTAGAACTTCAAGTACAATATTGAAGACGTACAGAGAGAATGGACAGCATTGTCTTGTTCCTGATTTTACCGGAATTGCGTTTAGTTTCTGTCCATTTAGTTTGATGATGGATGTTGGTTTGCTGTATATAGCTTTTATTATGTTTAGGTATCACGACCTTTACCATGAAGGGGTGTTGGATTTTGTCAAAGGCTTTTTCATCATCTAGTGAGATGATCATGTGATTTTTGTTTCTCAGCTTGTTTAAATGGTGGATTACATTGATAGATTTTTGTATGTTGAACCATCCACTGGTAGATTTTTGTATATTGAACCATCCTGGCATCCCTGGAATGAAGCCTACTTGACCCTGGTAGATGAGTTTTCTGATGTGTTCTTGGATCCGATTTGCCAGTATTTTATTGAGTATTTTTGCATCAATGTTCATGACGGATATTGGTCTGAAGTTCTCTTTCTTAGTTGTGTGTTTGTGTGGCTTGGGTTTCAATGTTATTGAAGCCTAGTAAAAAGAGTTTTGCAAATACCCTTCTGCTTCTATTGCATGGAATACTTTGAGGTGAGTTGGTATAAGCTGTTATTTGAATTTCTGGTAAAAATCTGCACTGAAGCCATCTGGGCCTGGGAATTTTTGGTTGGGAGAGTTTTGATGGCTGCATCTATTTCCTTAAGTGTTATAGGTTTACTTAAATTGCTTATCTGTTCTTGATTTAATTTTGGCAGGTGATATCTATCCAGGAAGTTGTCCATTTTCAAATTTTGTGGAGTACAGGTTTTCAATGTATGACCTGATGATTCTCTGGATTTCTTCAATGTCCCCCTTTTCATTTCTGATTTTGTTAATTTTGGTGTTCACATTCTGCCTTTTGGTGAGTTTGGATAAAAGTTTGTCTATATTGTTGATTTTCTCAAAGAACCAACTCTTCGTTACATTGTTTCATTGTATTGTTTTCCTAGTTTCTTCTTTATTGATTCTCAGCCCTCAATTTGATTATTTCCTGGTGTCTACTCCTCCTGGGTGAGTTTTCTTCTTTGTGTTCTAGAACTTTCAGGTGTGCTGTTAATTCTCTAGTGTAACTATTCTCAAGTTTCTTCATGTGGGCACTTAGTGCTATGAACTTTCCTCTTAGCACTACTTTCAAAGTGTCACATAAGTTTGGATATGTTGTGTCTTCATTCTCATTGAATGTTAGGAAGTCTTTAATTTATTTTTTTTATTTCTTCTTTGACCCAAGAGTGGTGCAATAGCACATTATTCAATTTCTATGAGTTTGTAGTTTACTTCAGTTTGTGTTGTTGTTGAAGTCTAACTTTAAAGCATTGTGGTCTAATAAGATACATGGATTTATTCTAATTTTTTGTACCTGTTGAGGTTTACTATGTTGCCAAGTATGTGGTCTATTTTTGAGAAGGTTCCATGTGGTGCTGAGAAGAAGGTATATTCTTTTGTGTTTGAATGGAATGTTCTATAGATGTCTGTCAAACCAAATTGGGTCATAACTTCTATCAATTCCTTTGTTTCTTTGTTAAGTTTCTGTCTTGTAGTCCTGAATAGTGGTGACAGTGGGGTGTTGCAGTCTCCCTCTATAAGTGTGTTAGTTTTATGTGTGGTTTGAATTTTAGTAATGTGTCTTTTACAAATGTGGATGCCTTCGTATTTGGGGCATAGATGTTCAGAATCAAAACTTCATCTTGGTGGATTTTTCTTGTGATGAATATGAAATGACATACTTCATCTCTTTTGATTGATTTCAGTTTAAAATCTAGTTTGTTAGACATTAAGATTGCTACCCCTGCTTGTTTCTTGGGACCATTTGATTGGAAAATCTTTTCCCAACCCTTAACTCTGAGGTAACGTCTGTCTTTGAAGCTGAGGTATGTTTCTTGTATTCAGCAGAAGGAAGGGTTCTGTCTTCGAATCCATTCTGTCAGCCAGTGCCTTTTTATGGGTGAGTTAAGGCCTTTAACATTGCGGGATATTAATGACCTTTAATTGATCATTCTTATTTGTTTTGGAATGGTTGTTGTTGGTGGAATTGTGTGTAGATTTCCGCCCCTTTTCTCTTTTGGCTGTTGGTAAAGTGGAATTATTTATTTCCTATGTTTTTCAGGTTATATTTAACTTCCTTGGACTGGAGTTTTCCTTCCAGAACTTTTTGTAGGGCTGGGTTAGTGGATATGTATTGATTAAATCTGGTTTTGTTATATAATATCTTGTTTTCCCCATCTGTAGTGATTGAAAGCTTTGCTGGGTATAGTAGTCTGGGCTGGCATCCATGGTATCTTACTGTTGATAGAATATCTATCCAGGACCTTCTGGATTTCAGAGTTTCCATGGAGAAGTCAAGTGTAATTCTTATAGTTTAGCCTTTATATGTTATTAGACCTTTTTCCTCAGCTGCTCTAAGCATTCTTTCTTTATTCTGTCTGCTTGGGGTCTTTATTATTATGTGGTGAGGGGACTTTTTTTTGTGATCCACGCTATTTGGTGTTCTGTAAGCTTCTTGTACCTTCATTGGCATGTCCTTCTTTAGGTTGGGAAAGTTTTTTTTTTCTATGATTTTGTTGAATATGTTTTCTGTCCCTTTGAGTTGAGTTTCTTCTCCTTCATCTATGGCTATTATTCTTAGGCTTGGTCTTTCCATGGTGTCCCATATTTCCTGGATATTTTGTGTCAGGGATTTGTTGGATGTAAGATTTTCTTTGATTGATGAATCTATTTCTCCTAATATGTCTTCAGTACCTGAGATTCTCTCTTCCTTCTCTTGTATTCTGTTAGTTATGCTTGCATCTGTAGTACCTGACCGTTTCCCCAGTTTTTCTATTTCCAGCATTCCTTCAGACTGTGTTTTTTTTTTATTGTCTCCATGTTAGCTTTCAACCCTTGCACTGTTTGAAATGTTTCTTGTAATTTTTGTTTCATGTTTTCTTCTGTTTCTTGAATTTGTTGGATTTTTTTGGTTTGTTTTTTTCTATTTCTTGCATTTTGTAGTTAGTTTTTTCTTCCATTTCTTTACTGGACTTTCTGACATCCTTTTTGAGGGCCTCTATCATTTTCATGAAGGTGTTTTTAAGGTCATTCCTTTCTGTTTCATCCTCATTGGGGTGTCCAGGTCTTACTGGTGTAAAATCTCTAGACTCTGGTGGTGTCACATTTGTTTTTCTGTTGCTTAGTGTGTTCTTATATTGCCTCTTCCTCATCACTTCTTCCAGTGGGTGTAGAAAGAGTCTCTTCCTCACCTGGTGTGTAGGCAACCAGGGTTCCCTTTAGGTGAGTGTAAGCAAGTCCAATATTCTCTAGCCTCTGCTCTCTGTCCTCTGTCCTCTGCCCTCTGTCTTCTGCCCTCTGCCCTGTGTGTGGGCAGAAGTGGACCAGCTCTCTCTCAGGCTCCTGGTCACTAGGTCATCTGTTGGGGGGTGAGGAGTCGGAGAGAGGGCGAGCAGGAGGAAATTGGGTCTAAGATGGGGACCCAGTGCTCACCTCTGCCCTCTGCCTTGAGTGTGGGCAGAAGTGGCTGAATTTTCTATAGTTGTTTTCTATAATGTTCTCTGCCTATGAAGAAAACAAACAATTTTGATGCAAGGTGAAAGTTGAAACTTCCTATGGGTACATGGATAAGTATTTAGAATTTAGTTATTAATTATATTGCTTTAACTCAGTGACAGTGTTTCTGATTTCTCCTTTCAACAGGCCTTAAATACAATTAGACAGCTGCTGGTTACCACCTAGATATTAATGTCACCATTATACCTTTAGAATATTTTGCCATGGTGGCATTGCTGTAGTTTATAATTGCCAGTGAGATGAATTTATTCTTTTGTCATTAAAGAAATTGTCACAAATAAATATGCTATGAACTTAGTTGATCAAGTGTGTTTGTGGTATGATTTAGCATCCTTTGGTATATGATCATAAGGCTAATAAGATGGCTGAGTGGATAAGGGCACTTGCTGTTCAACCTGAAGGTCTGAGATCAATCTTCTAGATCCACACGGTGGAAAGATTCATTAATTGTCGTCTGACTTTTGTACATATGCTTTCTGTCTCTGTCTCTGTCTTTGTCTCTCTCTCTCTCTCTCTCACATACACACACACACACAAATAAATGAATGTAATAAAAGATAAATTGTCAAAGGACTGAAATCATCAACCATTATTTTAATTGTGCAACAGCCATTCATTGAAGACAAAGCCTTTACTGATAGAAACACCACAATTCACTATAAGACCAGACAATTATTTTCACTTAAATCATTAGTTAAGTCTTTTGCATTAATGAACATGCTTCTAAAACACAGAATGCTGCTGCACATTTAGTGGAAAACAATGTTTTTATGCTCTGGGAAACCATTATTTATGCAGTGGGAAACCACTAAACGTATGTGATTTGTCACTGCAAAATATTTATTTTAATGCAGTTGCCTGGACTGAAACTTGTGACCATCCCAGGGTATGCTTTCACTTTTATTTCATTTACCATGATTTGAAAATTGGCATTCTTAAACATTTCAGTTTCTGTAATGACCACATTACAAGTGGTCACAGAATTTTCTAGGTACATACAAGATATACAAGATGAGAGGATTTGTCACTATTAGCATGCCCTCTGTGACCACCCGCTTTAACTTCAGCCTTCTAGGCCAGCATCTCACACAGAAGCTGTGAAGAATCCCAGTGCTCCTTCCCCACTGTCGCTGTCTCTCTCCACTTGGACTTTTTTTCTCTTGCACCTTCCCTCCAGTGATCAGGCCATGCTATTGCAAGTAACATGAGTTGTAGGAAAAATTTCTGAATGTATGGTGACATAACATTTGCAGCATTTCAAGAGGTACTTCAAGATACTTTTTTATATAATAAGGGGTTTAGGGGTTTTCATATGCTAATCTGACTCTTATTTTATAATTCAAATTTAATGGTATGAGCTAAGAGCGTTCAATCAAATCTTTTGAGTCTTGTTAACTTTTAAATAGAAGATATTGTCAGATGTGTACCCTTAATGGGAAAATAAACATTTTTAACTTGTTGTTTTGTTCTTTATAATTTACAGAGGAACCGTGAAAATAATCCTGGTTTCCCATATTTCCTTCCCTAGTTCTAATGTTCTATTTTCAAGTAAGTTTTCCTTGGTTATTATCTATTTCAGTTATTCTATGTGAGACTGAGGTAGAACCAAAATAAAATGATGTATATTTTATTATATTTGGATGAATTATCAGTAATTTTTAAATGCTTCAGAATAAAAACAAACATACAAGAAAGGGTATAGAATCTACCTATGTTGATCATGAGTTAGGTTCTGTAAGCAACTTGTCTAATTAAGTCTACACCTCTATAAGACAATTGTCTAGTATTGCTCTTCACAAAGAACCCATGAGTTGGGGTGATTAAGGAATTCTGCCTGATCAAAGCCATAGAGTAAGCTGTACAGGTGACATGGCACTCAGTCTGACTTCAAGACTTCGCTCTAGCATACTGCTTTAATTTTGTGCTCATGAGGAGTGAAGACTGCTGTCCACATATACTACCACAAATAGTGATGGTACTTATTGTCTCCATAAGAATGATAGTTTAGAAGCAAGCTCTTGAGGTAAAAGATACAACTTTAATTTCCTCAGCAATTATCAGGTATTCGTAGTACCTGAAAAACACCATTGTGATTTAATACATGTACTGTGTGAATGTGAATACTTATTGGAATGCTATAGGCGAGTAACATTTGTAAATTTTAATGTTGTAATTTTGATATATTTATGCACACTACCACGTAGGATAATCTTCTCATTTGAAAATCAACTAAATATCATAAACATGAAAAAAAATTTAACTTGACTGACAGTTTTATTTAAAAGTTACATTGTGCCAAGGGATCATGAAACACAATCTATCAGAACACTTTTCTTATTCTTTAGGATGAGTCTTACATTTTTTTCTTGTAAGTATCAGAACAATAATTATTTCTCTACATTGAGGTATGAATTTTGTTATATGCTCATTTTGATTTTATATGTTCTTTTTATTAAGTTACAAAAGTTCAATATTTAATGTTCTCACTATTTTGTAGTTTGTTTAGTTTAATTCAGGATAAGAAATTTAGATAAAAACCTTTCATCATTTCTAGATTTTATATTCTTTTAATTAATAAGGAGAAATATATATATAATATAAAATTATGTATATATGAATTATAAATCTGAGAATAATATAAAAAGAAATGTATGGGACATGGTATGCATCACTTTGTACTGAATATTTTACCTCCCTAGAGGTGTATGTTTTATTCTGTCAGGTACACAAATGCATGCACAGTCGTACACATATATACATAATGGAAAATATAATAAAGACTTAAAAACATTTTTATTAAGATTCCCTTCTTAGATAACTATGTTGTCACTTCCTGTTAGAGAATAATCTTTGAAAACACCTGAACAGTTGCTGTAAAATTTCTGCTGTCAGAAACTACAGTGAAGTGACGATAATCAGAGATACTTCTAGCATGTCTCTGGGTAGCTAATGGTTCTACTCTGAAGAAAGGGGTGTACTTTAATTTTGTAAATATGAATTCTCTTTATCCTTTGTTACTCAACAAAACACATTCAGCCCATTTGGGTTATCTTGTCTATAAAAGAGTTGTGTTGGAACAGCTCCAGCGGTGACACATTTTATGCTAAAAGATTTTGTACACTGCATAATCAGTTTAATTAGTAATTTTCTCACCTAGGTTGATTCAGCTTTCAGAATGGCCTTTCAACAATGTTAATCAGATCATGCTTTTCTTGTTTTTAAAATTCCTGCGGCTGCCCATAGCTTCAAATATTTAACCCAGCTTTCAATTCCCTTATGTCTCCTGCTAACTTTTCAGCTCTTTATAGGAGTTGCTACTTTCCTGCTTTTGCTGTTTTGTTTCCCAGATTTCAATGTTCCTTTACAAGGGTTGCTTTCTTTCTAGAAAAAAACAATCTTTTTGGAATCATTGCTTCTCCCTAACACTTTCATGATTCTTCTAAAATATATCCTACTTCGAGTTTTCCTAATAACTATCATTATTTCTGATCATCAAAGTTTAAGAATCTTTAGTTGAAACCTTGAGGTTCTTTCTCTGAATTCTTTTCCACTCCTTTCCATCCCAGCGCTCACTTAGGCTCCTTTCTTCATCACTTATTTTGATTGTATTTTGAGAATTTCTCAAATGCACACTGTATTTACACCATTTACACCCTTTCCTTTTTCCATCCATTTTCTCCCATGCTCCCTACTGCATCTAAAATTTATTTGGGATGTGTGTGTGTGTGTGTGTGTGTGTGTGTGTGTGTGTGTGTGTGTGTCTGTGTATGTCTATGTCTGTCTGTGGGTGTGTGTATTCACTGATTCCATTTATTGTTGCTGATATGTACATGTGTTAAGGCTTGACCACTTGGGATGGAATAAACTTCCAACTCGACCCTTTCTTAGGACACACTTAATACCTAACTCTTAATATAGGTGTAGGATCTTGTGAAAATTTCCCCATTCATATTGTCATGTCAACTGGTATTGTCATTGTGTAGGATTTTCTTTGGCAACCATATTGTTGATATTTCATGGGTACAATATGCTTGACATGTCTAGAAGCAACTGTCCTGTTCCTCTAGTTCTTAAAATCTTTCAAACCTCTCTTCCATGAGTTTCTCCAAGCCTTAAATATAAGGGTTATATTACACTCATCACAGAGTAAGGGGTTATGAGTCTCTCAGTGCTTTATTCAGCCTTCTGCTTTGAAATCTTGCCTATGAGAATCTTCCATTGTTCTCCATGTTATATAGTCTGGTAGATAAGCCCTCCTAATTAACAACACTGATTAGTTTATTCTTTAATTTTTAAAACAGTCTTTTGGCATTCACAGAACCCATTGAATAAAAATGTAATGTTTTTCTTTAAATATTCTTAATGTTATACTCTATTCCTTATATAAAATATTTGTCCTTCACTGATCATTCTCTGAATTATTTCTTTGTCAAATACACACAATTCTGTGAATATATGCCTCCATTTTTCTTCATGTCTCCAGATATACCCCTTCATGACAAATAGAGACATTCCTGACTATTCTACTGCAGAAAAAGCTGGAATGTCTAGTATTAATCTGCTTCCAGTTTATGTTTCAATGAGCATCCAATAATGTTGCAATGATTGCAATCCCATAAACCTTTATTAGTTTTGTTTCTCTGCTATAATAATTCATTTCGTATGAGCTAACCTCAGATCCTCTTAGAAATTGCATTTTTGCATGACTGTATTGCTAATAATTGTATCATCCTGTAACCAACCATACATTTTGCTATGTAATTTTGTGTTTTTTCCTTGCCTGAATTAAAATATTTTTTGTTGCTTCCAGATTGGTCAGTGAAGGAAGTAGATGAGAGAGGGTACCATTTCCAAGCTCTGACCATGGAGACTTCCAATGTTTCTGCTACTCTTCTTGTATAAATCATTGTGTGAAAATGCCTAGCCATGACTAAAAGTCACTCTGCCCAGTCTCAGTGAGAAAGCATTGGAATGGAGTTACCTTTCTGGAAAGTGTGAGACAAACTGTCTATCTTTGCAGAGTACCATTGATATTTGGGATGGTTTCTTGTATAGCAGCACCAGTTGAATAGTTGAATGTATCAATTCCAACATAATATCAATTTTCACTTCTTATTGCAGTTGTGGTTCTATTCTGAGTATACTTGACAGAAAAAAAACACTATTCTGGTGTATTCATTATGTGATAGACTGCCGTATTTTGTTTTACTTGTTTTGTTGTGGTTTAGACAGAATTCTGCTTATGTAGCCCAGACTAGTCCAGAACTGGAAAAACTCCTGCTTTACTCTCCTCAGTGTTAGTGAATATAGTCATATCTCACAGGTTACTATTTTGAATTACTATCACCACTTCTTCAAATCTATTTTTGCTGTGCATAGTGAAACACTACTGATCATATTACAGAGAAAACCTTAGCTCAGTTCATAGGCCCCATCTTCTTCCATCTTTAAGTCCTCAACAAAAAACTGAATGCACTCATCTTTTCAACTGAAGTGGCATTATTCTCAGTCCTGTAGAATGAATTGATAAATTTTAAATACATCATGTTGTACAACAATTAAACTGACACAAAGAACATAAAACAGAGGCAAAAATTCAAATTTATTTCATATATGTTTTCCATGATGCATGATCTCTCTTCAAGAAAAGAAGACCCCCCCAAAAGAGTAGTGTGAATTGAACGTTTATAAAATCAGTTGGACAAAGAATAGCAAATTGTGAAAACTTGACAAGGAAGGGGTTTTAGACTACACTTAATCTTGGGTAAGTGACTAGAAAGATAATGTTTGGTCTCATAGGATTTGTTTGATTGGATTTTTCTTTCTTGTGTGAGCTCTCCATCTCTAGTTGTAATGATGCCTTTATACCTCTAGATAGAGAAACATTTTTCTTACAAAATTTTCAACAAATCTTTAGCATAGTCAGCCTTTTTATGTACTGCTGTGTGTGGGGTTTTTTTGTTTGTTTGTTTTTCAAGACAGGGTTTCTCTGTGTTGTTTTGGAGCCTGTCCTGGAACCTGCTCTGTAGACCAGGCTGGTCTCAAACTCACAGAGATTTGCCTGCTTATGCCTCCCAAGTGCTGGGATTAAAGGCATGTGCCACCACCACCTGGTGTTTTTTTATATACTATTTTTATTTATTTTTACTTCAGATAAAATGTAATTTTATTATGTCCACATGTACTCCCCACTACTATATCCAAAACCCACTGCTATATCCGTCTGTCAACCTCACTTCTGATGTTTTTCTATTTACTTAATTCTCTCATATATTACATACTGATGGCAGTTCCTCTGCCTCCACTCCTCCCAGTAGCCCCTCTCCCCAAGATCTACCCTTCCTCCATTTCCTTACAGAAAACAACAGGCCTCTCAGCGATATCAAGCAAATATGGCATAAGAAATTATAATAAGACTATTCATATACCTCATATCAAAGCTGAACAAGGCAACATAGTAGGAGGAAAAGGATTATAATAGCAGGCAGCCACTGCTCCCACTGTTAGGACTCGAATACCAAGCCATATGACTATAACATATATGCAGAAGACCCAAGTCAGCCCGAAACAGGCTCCCTGATTATCAGTTCAGTCTATATGAACCTCTATGAGCCCTGCTCAGATGATTCTGTGGATCACTTTCTTGTGGTAGTCTTGACACTTCTGGCTTTTATAATCCATCCAGGTCCTCTTTTTGGGGGATTCCTTGAGCTCTACCTAATGTTTTGCTATGGGTCCCTGCCTCTATTCCTATCTGTTGCTGGATGAAGCATCTCTGATGACAACCTAGTCACCATTCTGAGAGTATATCAGAATATCATTAGAAATCATTTCATTGACTGTTTTTGCCAGTCGTGTTTGGTTCTATCCTAGGTCTTTGGTTTGTACAGCCTCTGGGCAAGGTAAGGCATGGGGTCCCTCTGGTGGCTTGGGTCTCAATTCCAACCTGTCATTTATTGGCCACTCCCACGAGTTCTGTGTCATCATTACCCCAGAACATCTTGCAGGCAGGACAAATTGTAGGTCAAAGGTTTTGTGGCTGGGTTGTGGTCCCAGTCCCTTCACGAGAAGGCTTGATTGGTTACAGAAGATGGTCACTTCAGGCGCCATATCCCTCATTACTACTTGTCTTAATGAGGGACAGGCTCCTCGATTCCAGGGAATTTCCATTGCTCTAGATTTGTACCTTGCCCCTGAAATGCCCCCACACCCAATTACAGTAGCCTCTTACAGTACACTCTCCCTCCACACCCCATCTCATTCCTCCTGTTCCTTCGCCAACCTACCCTGAGGATGCCTGCAAAATCTATTCTATTTCCTCTTCTCGGAGATCCTTGAAACCCAGATCAAGTCCTCCTTGTTACCTAGCTTCTCTGGGTCTGTGGATTGTAACATGTTTATCCTTTACTTTACAGTTAATATCCACTTATTAGTGAATAAATTCCATGCTTGTCTTTCAGGGTCTGCATTACCTCATGCAAGATGATTTTTTTCTAGTTGCAACCATTTGCCTGAAAATTTCATGGTGTCATTGTTTTTAACAGCTGTGTAATACTTAATTGTGTGAATGTATTACATTATTTTATCCATTCTTTGGTTGAGGGGCATCTTCACTGCCTCCAGGTTATGGTTTTTACAAATAATGCTGCTATGAACACAGTTGAACATATGTCCTTGTGATATGAATATGTGTCCTTTCAGTATATGCCAAAAAGTGGAATTATTGGGTCTTGAGGTAGACTCATTTCCAATTTTCTGAGAAACTGGTATATTCATTTCCCAAGTGGCTATACAAGTTTGCACTCCCACCAGCAATGGAGGAGTGTTCCCATTGTTCCACAACTTCTCCAGTATGAGCTAGGGCTTGTGTAATTGATCTTAGCCATTCTGACAGGTGTAAGATGGAATCTCAAATTTGTTTTGATTTGCATTTCCCTGATGGCTAAGAATGTTGAACATTTCTTTAAGTGCTTCCCTGCAATTTGAGATTTCTCTGTTGAGAATTCTGTTTAAATGTGCACCCAATTTTTAACTGGAGTACTCAGTTTGTTGATGTCTAGTTTCTTGGGTTCCTTATGTGTTTTGGATGTTAGCCCTCTATCAAATGTAGAGTTGGCAAAAATCTTTTCCTATACTGTAGGCTGTCTCTTAGCCCTATTGATGGTGTCCTTTGCCTTACAGAAGTTTCCAGTTTCATGAGGTCCCATTTATCAATTAAAGGTCTTAGTGCCTTCACTATTGTTCTCTTCAGGAAATTGCCCTCTGTGTCAATGCGCCCAAGACTGTTCCCTGCTTTTTCTCCTATCAGGTTGAGTGAATCTAGTTTTATGTTCAGGACTTTAATCTACTTGGACATGAGTTTTGTACAGAGTTAAAGATATGGATTTATTTTCATTCTTCTACATGCTCGCATTCAGTTATATCAGCACCACTGTTTGAAGATGCTTTCTTTCTTCCATTGTATATTTCTGAACTATTAACAAAAATCAGGTGTCCATAGGTGTGTGGATTCACATGATTCACATCTGGGTCTTTGATTTAACTTCATTGATGAACCTGCCACTTTTATGCCAATCCCATGTGGTTTTTACTATTAAAGCTCCATAGTGCAGCTTGAAATCAGTGATGGGGATATCTCTGGAAGTTCTATTGTACAGGATTATTTTAACTATTCTGTTTTTTTTGTTTTTTTTTGTTTGTTTTTTTGTATATGAATTTGAGTATTGTTCTTTAAAGGTGTGTGGCAAAATTGTGTTGGAATTTTGATGAGGATTGTATTGAATCTGTAAACTTCTTTTGATAAGGTGTTCATTTTTCACTGTTAGTGCTACTGGTCCGTGAACATGGGAGATATTTCCATCTTCTGATATATTCATCAAATTCCTTTGTCAAATACTTGAAGTTATCATCATATAGTTTTTTCACTTCCTTGGTTAGGAAGATATTTTATACTACATATGGCTATTGTTACCCTGATTTCTTTCTTAGCACATCTTAGCTCCCTTGTATATAGGGGAGCTATTGTTTTTTGTCTTGTTTTTGGTTTTTGTTTTTTAGTTAATCTTGTATCTAGTCACTTTGCTGAAGGTGTTTATCAGCTGTAGAAGTTCCCAAATAGAGTTTCTTGGGTCACTTATATATACTTTCATATCATCTGCAAATAGCAATATTTTGACTTCTTCCTTTACAATATATGTTCCCTTGAACATTAGTTTTCTTATTGCTCTAGCTAGAACTTCAAGTGCTTTAATAAGTAGATATGGAGAGAATGGAAAACCGTGTCTTGTTTCTGATTTTGGAGGTATTGCTTTGAGTGTCTCTCCATTTAATTTGATGTTGACAAAAAAGCTTGCTGTAATTGCCTTTCTTATATTTAGGTATATCCCTTGTATCCATGATTTCTCCAAGACATGTATCATGAAGGGTATTGGATTTTGTTCAAGGCTCTTTAAAAATCTAATGAGATGATTATGTTTTCTTTTCAGTTTGTTTATGTGATGGATTTTCATATGTTGAACTATCCCTTCATCTCTGGGATGAAGCTTCCTTGATCATGGTTCGTGATCCCTTTGATGTGTTTTTTGGATTCAATTTGCAAGTATTTTATTGAGTATTTTTGCATCAATGTTCATGAGAGAAAATGGTCTGAAATTATTTTCCTTTGTTGAACCTTCGTGTGATTTGGGTATCAGAATGACTGTGGACTCATAAAAATGAATCTCACAATGTCCCTTCTGTTTCTATTTTATGGAACTATTTAATTTGAGGAGTGGTGGCATAAACTCTTCTTTGAAAATCTGGTAGAATTCTGTGCTAAAATCATCTGACCCTGGTTTTTATGTTGGAGGGTGAGACATTTAATGACTGCTTCTATTTCTTTGGGTGTTATAGGTATATTAACTTGCTTATGTGATACTGATTTAAGTTTTCTAGTGGTGTTTATTGAAGAAACTGTCTATTTCTTTTAGATTTTACCAATCTTGTGTAGTACAGATTTTTGTGGTTTGTCCTTATGACTCTTTGGATTTCCTTGATGCTTGTTGTTATTTTCTCATTTTATTTCTAATTTTGATGATTTTTCTCTTTGTGTCTTTCAGTTAATTTATATAAGGACTTGCCTATAATGTTGATTTTGTCAAAGAACCTACTCTTTGTTTCATTGATTCTTTGTATTGTTTTCTTTGTTTCTATTTTATTTATTTCAGCCCTCAGTTTATTTCCTGCCTTCCATTCTTCTTATATCTATTTGCTTCTTTTTGTTCTAGAGCTCTCAGGTGTGCTGTTAAATGGTTAGTATGAGCCCATCCCAGTGGGAGCCAAACATGCCAGATCCCAGGTCTTCTCTTGCACCAAGGAGACCAGGGGACCAGCTGGTCCAGTAGGACCAGGTAAAACAGGCCCTGCATTCTGGCCTGCATTCCAGTGCCTGGAGATTGCCTGGGAACTTCCACAGGGCTTCCCATCCTGGTGGGAGCCAAGCACCCCAGATTCCAGGTCTTTTTTCCACCAACGAGACCAGGAAACCAGAAGACCCAGGGATCAGGGGACCAGGTGGGAGGCTAAGACCCACAGATTCCTGGTCTCCTTCTCCAACCATGAGAGAAGAACTAGGATGAGGAATAGAATAACTACCAGAGAGTATTGGACTTGCTAGCACCCACTGAAAGGGAACTCTAGTCCCCTAACCACCAGACCAATAAGGGGCTCTTTCTGCACCCACTAGAAGAAGAGATAGGAAAGAGACAATACAAAAACACACTCAGCAACAGAAAAAGAAATATGACACCGCAAATGAAGCAGAAGAGAATGACCTTAAAACCACCTTCATGAAAATGATAGAGGATAAAAAAAATCACTCAAAGAAATGGACGAAAAAAACCAACCAAAAAATCAAGAAATAGAAGAAAAAACAAACCTTAAAAAGGCAGAAAATGGAAAAAAACAAATCAAAAAAGGCAGGAATTGGAAGAAGAAACAAACCCAAAAATGCAAGAAAGAACAAACCAAAAAATGCATAAAATGCAACAAATGGACGAAAAAATAAACCGATAATTGCAAGAAACAGTGCAAGGGTTTAAAACTGAAATAGACACAATAAAAAAAAACAATCTGAAGAAAAGCTGCAAACAGAAAGGCTGGCCAAATGGTCAGGTACTACCGATAGATGCATTACCAACAGAATACAAGAGATGAAAGAAAGAATCTCAGGTGTTGAAGATACAGCAGGAGGATTCATCAACCAAAGAAAATCTTAAGTCCAACAAATCTATAACACAAAACATCCAGGAAATATGGGACACCATAAAAAGACCAAGCATAAGAAAAATAGGTATAGAAGAAGGTGAAGAAAACCACCACAAAGGGGCAGAAAATATATTCAACAAAATCATAGAAGAAAACTTTCCCAACCTAAAGAATGACATGCCAATGAAGGTATAAGAAGCTTACAGAACACTGAAAAGAGTGAATCACAAAAAAGTTCCCTCACCACATAATAATCAAGACCCCAAATATACAGAATAAAGAAAGAATATTAAGAGAAGCTAAAGCAAAAGGCCAGGTAACATATAAAGGCAAACCTATCAGAATTACATCTGACTTTACCATAGAAACTGTGAAAGCCAGAAGGTCCTGGATAGATATTCTACCAACACTAAGAGACCATGGATGCCAGCCCAGACTACTATATCTGGCAAAGCTCTCAATCACTATAGATGGATAAAACAAGATATTTCATGACATAACTAGATTCAAGCAATACTTATCCACTAATCCAGCCCTACAGAAAGATCTGGATGGAAAAGTCCAACCCAAGGAAGTTAACTACAACCAGAAAAACATAGGCATTAGATAATCCCAATTTACCAACAGCCAAAAGAACAAAGGGGTGGAATTCCACACATAATTCCACCACCAACAACCATTGCAAATCAAAGAAGAATGAGCAATCAATGGTCATTAATATCCCTCAACATTAATGGCCTTAACTCACCCATAAAAAGACACAGGATAACAGAATGGATTCAAAGACAGAACCCATTCTTCTGCTGCATACAAGAAACACACCTCACACTCAAAGACAGTTATTACCTGAGAGTTAAAGGTTGGGAAATATTTTCCAATCAAATGGACCCAAGAACTAAGCTTGGGTAGCAATCCTAATATCTAACAAATTAGACTGTAAAATAAAATCAATCAAAAGAGATGAAGGAGGTCATTACATACTCATCACAGGTGAAATCCACCAAGATGTTTCTATACTGAACATCTATGCCCCAAATACAAAGGCATCCATATTCGTAAAAGAAATATTACTAAAACTTAAATCACATATAAAGCCACGCACACTTATAATGGGAGATTTGAACACCCCACTCTCACCATTAGAAAGGAATACCAGACAGAAACTCAATAAAGAAATAATGACCCAACTGGGATTAACAGACATGTATAGAACATTTCATCCACATAAAAAAGAATATACCTTCTTCTCACCACCACATGGAACCTTCTCAAAATCGACCACATACTTGGCAACATATCAAACCTCAGCAGCTACAAAAAATTGGAATAACTCTACGCGTCTTATCAGACCATCATGTGTTAAAATTAGAATTCAACAACAACACAAATTACAGAAACCCTACAAACTAATGCAAACTGAATAATGCACAACTGCACCATTCCTGTGTCAAAGAAGAAATTAAAAAAAGAAATTAAAGACTTCCTAGAATTCAATGAGAATGAAGATACAACATACCCAAACCTATGGGACACTTTGAAAGCAGTGCTATGGGGGAAGTTCATAGCACTAAGTGCCCACATTAAGAAACTTGAGAATAGTTATACTAGAGAATTAACAGCACAGTTGAAAGCTCTAGGACACAAAGAAGCAAACTCCCCCAGGAGGAGTAGATGCCAAGAAATAATCAAATTGAGGGCTGAAATCAATAAAGTAGAAATGAGGAAAACAATACAACAAATCAATGCAAGGAAGAGTTGATTCTTTGAGAAAATCAACAAGATAGGCAAACCTTTGTCCAAATTTACCAAACAGCAGAGAGTAAACATGCAAATTAACAAAATCAGAAATGAAAAGGGGGACATAACAACGGACTCTGAGGAAATTCAGAGAATCATCAGGTCATACTATGAAAACCTGTACTCCACAAAATTTGAAAATTTAAAGGAAATGGATGACTTCCTGGATAGCTATCACTTGCCAAAATTAAATCAAGAACAGATAATCAATTTAAATAGAAGCAGTCATCAAAAGTTTCCCAACCAAAAAAACCCAGGTCCAGACAGCCTCAGTGCAGAATTCTACCAGAAATTCAAAGAACAGCTTATACCAATTTTCCTCAAAGTACTCCATGCAATAGAAGCAGAGGGGCACTAGAAGAAACCATCCTGAGTGAGGTAACCCAATCACAAAAAGAGAAACATGGCATGTACTCTCTCATATATGGATTTTAGACATAGATCTGGGGAGTGCCTGCCTACCATCCCATGGCTAGAGAGTTCATTCAGTGGCTGATGGAAATAGAGGCCAACTCCCAAGGCTAAGCACTGAGCTGAACTCAAGAATACCAGTGACAAAAAGGGAGGACTATTGACCAATTGGATTAAGACTGGGCGGTTTAACACCCAGAAACAGCTGACCTGACATGGGTTAGCTCTTGAATCCCAGACTGATGCTTGGGAATCCAGCATGGGACTGATCAAGACCCCCTGAATGTTGGTGTCAGTGAGGAGGCCTAGGTAATTTATTGAGCCTTGAGCAGTAGATCAGTATTTATCCCGGGTATACAAATGGACTTTGGACTCCCATCCAACAATGAGAGATGCACTCTCACCCTGAACTCTTGGGGGATGGTCTAGGCCCTGCCCTGGATGAAATGACAGACTATGGATACCCCCATGGAGGGCCTCACCCTCCCTGGGGAAATGAGGGAATAATTGGGGGGGGTTGGTGGGAGGACACGGGAGGAGGGGAAGGAAACACAGAGGGACCTGGAATTGACATGTGAAGAAACCTTGTTTCTAATTTAAATTTAAAAATAAAAAATATAAAAAATGGTTAATATGTGATCTCTGTAGTTTGTGCTATGAACTTTCCTCTTAGCCCTGTTTTCATTATTTCTCATAAGTTTGGGTATGTTGTGCATTTATTTTCATGGAGTTTTAAGTATTCTTTAATTTCTCCATATCTGCCTTAAGCCTACAGTCATTCAGTATAATCTGGTTCAGGTTCCCTGAGCATGCAGGCTTTCGTAGGGTCTCTACCTGTGTTGGAAGTGAGATATGGTGATGAGGAGGGGAGTACGTATTGAGGATAGTATTTGGGAATATTATTGGCACCAAGATGGTGGAGGAGGTCCATAGGCTGGCCATGTGTCTGTCTGCCTATCTGGGTTTCTGAATGCAGGCATGATTTGTGGCCCAGCAAGGAGACTCGGCTTAAGTTCCCATTTTTTTTTTCTTTTGTCTGATGTGGACTGCACTTGAACAGTCGATATTTGCTCGAGGTGGGGGTGGGAAGACAGCAGGAGGGCATGGGTGTTGGGGTGGTACAGGGTGTCAGCAGCTCATGTCTTTTCAGATCTGAACAACTGAGACATTGGGAGGATTCTTGGGGCTGGTCTGTCTTTTTACCTGCTCTTCTGACTGACATGATCTGTATGTGAGCAGAGGATATCTATCCTTGTAGAGATGGGGTCACAGCAGTGGAGCAGGAAGTGTGGTGGGAAGGGGTGTATACACGGCAGCTTGGGTCTTTAAGATACAAACCGAGGATATGGGAAGGTCCCAAGGGCAGATGGACCTGTAACATGTTCTTCTGACTCACATACGACTTTTTTACCCCTCTGATTGCAGTTAGTATTGCTCTAGTTATACAGGTGTATGCACTGCAGCATGGACAACCTACTGGGTACCACACCCCTAAAGAAAGTGAATTCTCCCTTCTCTACTATTTATCATGTGCCAGTAGCTTCTCAGCATTGGGTAGGGATTCTTAAATCTCTCCTCATTTGCATCAAAATTTTGAGTGGATTAAATTTGTGTGGGTTTCAAGCAAGAAGCCAAAGCATGTTATTTTTTCTTTTTTAATAACCATAATACTTATCTTCATATCATACATTGTTGGAACTCTCAGACTTCCTCAAAGTGGATGGTGGTTAATATGGAGACTCACAATCAAAGTATACAGAATACATGTCTAGAGAGGTTTGAGCCATCAGTGTGATATCTATATCACCATACACAGAATTAAAGGAACATTATGTAAAATTGGGCAGAATATAAGATTAAGGAGTTGGAGTGGAAATGTTGTAGAATATTCAGGTGTGCTACATTTGTTTATTCTCTGGTACAATGCCCGTGCCACAAGCAAGTCCAAAGTATCAGGAAAAGAAAGAAAAGACGTCCAGCTGTTTGTACTAAGAGAATGCATGTGCTGCCTTTATTGCTAGGAGAGTGTGCACGTGTGTGTGTGTGTGTGTGTGTCTTTATTGCAAATGCTAAGAGGTCTCTCTCTTGTAGAAGGGAGCAGTCTTATTTATACAGGCTTACAGCACAGTGGAAAAACCCCAGGTGGGAGAGAGCTTGTTTTCCTTGTGCTCGATGTTGACGTCTGTGGGGCAATGCGGGGGCTGTAAGCCAGGACTAGAAAACAGGATGCACTTTTGGCTATCAGCTGACAAACAACTCAGAGACCCTGTGGGGGCTAAGCCCCAACATACCCCCCTTTTTATTTTTTGAAATTTTGGTTGAACTGTTTGCTACTCTATAGAATCTTCCATACAGATTTCTTTGGCTCTCAGGCCATGTTGTAGGCTTTTGCTATTTTTCCACTGACTGGCTCTGAGGACTCAAATAGTCAGCCTTTTCTGTTAAGACATTGACTGACTGGATGCTCTTTTTGGCTATATCCAAAGCAAATTAGGTATCCTTTTAATCATATCCAAGGCACTTTAAGCAGTTCACACTCACGCATGCACAATCACATTTCATACATACTGGTATGGCCACACCATACATTCAGAACATACATACATCTTTCAGTCATCCTTTTTCTCTAGGTCATGATTAGTTTGTTGAAATGAAACTTCCCCAATTAAAATCTCTATGACATAACAACTCCAGCCAATCCTTGAATTAAAGCAAAAGGTTGAAAAATTCCTGTGTGCCCCTCATCATCCCTCCATTTGAGAAGTTCTGAGCTACACTCAGGGGCTACAGCTGTACCCATTCCTTGTAATTCTGTAGATACAGGATAGAGAGGCCAGGCTTTTGGCCAAAATGTGACTCAAAAAATTGACCTTAATTTTGTATCAATAACCAACCCTGTATAAATGCAAACAAACATTTATAAACAATATTTGGGAATGTGGGTGTCATCCTTTCCAAACTACTTCCTGCTGTTAAGGGGCACTGAAATACCATGAGAATCATGATAGAAAAACAAAAAACCAAGAAAAAAAAAAAAGAAACCTGTTGAAGTCCTTGTTTTTGTGGTCTGCAAGGCTGCATCGTCTCAACTGTTTTAGACGTTGGATCACCTGGGCCACTGCTTCAGGTAGTCTTGCTTCATCAAACCATACTAGTCTAGAAGGAAGCCACAGCTTTTTATTTTCTGTGGAAACAAGAGCAGAAATTCTCTTCCCAAGTAACCTGTCTTTATATTTAAATTTAGAAGTCAAACCATTTTCTAAATATATAAGTTGGAATAATTTAGCAGCATTGATAATCAAATGTCTTTTAGTAGTTTTTGTTCCTCTCTTAGCAATTAAACAGTTTAAAGACTTTAAAGACACACAGTATCCAGACTCTCTGTGTATTTTCCATTCCACATACTCTTTTTTTTTTTTTTTTTTTTTTTTTTGGTTTTTCGAGACAGGGTTTCTCTGTATTGTTTTGGAGGCTATCCTGGAACTCGCTCGAGAGATCGGCCTGCCTCTGCCTCCTGAGTGCTGGAATTAAAGGCATGTGCCACCAATGCCTAGCCCCATTCCATATACTCTTATCTTTTCTTTTTCCTTCACTTAATACCAGTACCTTGTTTACTAACTGTTACCAATTTTAAATTCACCCATTTTCAATCCATCCTGCAACTGAGGATGATCCCTCAGGTAAAAGCCTTAAATTTACTCAATCCACCCTCCAACTGAGGGCGATCTCTCAGGTTCCCCTTTCTTTCCCGACCTTGGTGTCCCACAAAGGCCTGGTACCCCGAAATTGGTGCACCTTTCCAATACACCCTCATAGCTTTACTTGCTGGTCAGCCTTTGGGGATAATCTCTCATTTCCCCTTTACTTTCCTGACCTCAGTGGATCAGGCGAAAGGCTGGGATTTAATCCAATCCCCCCTATGACTGAGGGTGATCTCTCAGATTTCCCCTTACTTTCCCAACCTTGGTGAATCCAGTGAAGACTGAAGATTAATTCAATATACCTTCTCCTTAGAAGGTAATCTCTCAGGCAAAAGCCTGGAGATTTTGATGTACCTGTTTTGAAATCTTTTTTTTTCCCTCAAGTCTCTCCTCTCCTGAGTCTTCTTGCTGACTGATCTTTCCCAGTTTTTCCAAGTCTCTCTGGATATTGGTGGGACCTCCAATTGCAATGCCCATGCCACCAGCAAGTCCAAGGTATCAGGAAAAGAAAGACAAGATGTCCAGCTGTTTGTACTAAGAGAATGCATGTGCTGCCTTTTTGCCAGGAGAGAGAGAGAGAGAGAGAGAGAGAGAGAGAGAGAGAGAGAGAGAGAGAGAGAGAGAGAGAGTGTGTGTGTGTGTGTGTGTGTGTGTGTTTATTGCAAGTGCTAAGAGGTCTTTCTCTTATAGAAGGGAGTAGTCTTATATATACAGGCTTACAGCACAGTGGAAAAACCCAAGGTAGAAGAGAGCATGTTTTTCTCATACTAGATGTTGATGTCAGTGGGGCAATGTGGGGGCAGTAAACCAGAACTAGAAAACAGGATGCACCTGTGGCTATCAGCTGACAAACAACTCAGAGACCCTGTGGGGTCTAGGCCCCAACACTCTGGAATATTTGTTTAATGCTGTAGATATGTGTTGTTTTTGTTTATGTTGCATTTATTTAACTCTGTGAAGCTGTGATTCTCTGCCTATTTAAAACACCTAATGATCTAAAAAGAGCTGAAGTGCCAAAAGCAAGGCAGGAGAGAGAAATGGGTGGGGTTGGCAGGCAGAGAGGATAAATATAAGAAGAAATCTGAAAGGAGAAAGATTTGAAAATGAGAGAGAAATGAGGAGGAATTCAGGGGCCATCCACCCAGTCACCCAGTCACCTAAGAGTGAAAGTAAGATACACAAAGAAAAGAAATAAACCCAGAAGAAAAAGGGATAATTTAAGTTAAGAAAAACTGGCAAGAAACTAGCCAAGCTAAGGCTAGTTAATAAGTAAGAATGTCTCCTTGTGTGATTTTGTGGGACCTGGGTGGTGAATTCCTTCAAAAAGCCTAAAGAGTAAAGAGTGAAAAATACACAACAAGGAAAGGACTGCTATAAAACTGTATATGCCTTCTAAAAAGTACCTTTTGTAGGAGAAACTATGTCCAGTCTTCCTAAGCCACAGTCACCCTGTCTAGGTGCCCAGGTGCACAGGACAGATTGTATGAGCATGCACAGCAGGCACTTCCTCTCTGAGCCAAGCCTGCCTCTATACCCAGAGAGAGCTGACTAAGAGATACCTGACCAGAGAGATACCAGTGAGGAAAAGACAATGCAGCTGAGTCAGCTGCCTGAGACAATCGGTATAAAGGCAGGTCTAACTTTCATAATAAATGAGTGCCTGAGTAGTTAGTGCTGGGTCTTCTCACCCTCTTCCCCAATGGGTATCTGAGCAAGGTAACCCGTAATAATCTTTCACTCAAAAAAATCAACATATCAAAGAAAATGTTTTGAAGTGATGTTTTCCAAATTCTTTGAAAACAAATTTACATATGTAAAAATATTGGAGTTGGGCATCACGGTAAGGTTTTTATCACTATTTCTAAAATGGTTAAAGAAGAATAATGGAACAGGAAGAGTGATGGATGGCAGAGCAAAGTAGATGAGAGAATATAGAGAATAACTAAAACTAACGTCATTTTGAAACAGCCATATTGAAATCTACCACTGTAGAATCTTTCTAAAATACATGCATATACAGATATAAAAGAGCTTTAATGGAGGTGAGGTACCATGTAACAGGGGAGAGTATCCCAAGTAAATATTCCAAGTAGTAAATAAAGTCCCAGTACCAGGATTGGGTTACCTTCTCTGGATTCATTGGCTAGTGGGGTCACATTATAAGCTGTATCAGTTAGGGTTTTATTTCTGTGAAGAGGCACCATGACCACAGAAACTCTTACCAAGAAAAATATTTAATTGGGGTGGCTTACAGTTTAAGAAGTTTAGTCCATTGTTGTTATAGTGAGAAGCATGTCAGCATGCATATAGACATGATGCTGGAGAAGGAGCCAAGAATTCTACTTCTTGATCCACACACAGCAGAAGGAGACTGTGTACCACACTGGGCATAACTTGATAATAAGAGACCTTAAAGTCCTCCCCACAGTGAAACACTTCCTCCAAAATGACACATCTGTTTTGACAAGTCTACACTTCCTAAATGTGCCACTCACTGTGGGTCAAACACTCAAACACATGAGTCTATAGGGCCAAACCTAATCAAACCACCACACAAGCCATTGTTAATACTTTTGGTTACTCTCCAGAACTTTATGGTAAGACCTTAATAGGTGACTATATCACATGCTTAAGCCATAGAACATGGCTAAATAAAGCTGCTACTTACCTGTAAGCTTCATCCTTCCTAGATATCTTCTGTTTCTGAAAGATTCCAAGCATACTACCAAAGGAAAAACTAAAGAATCAGTCTTTCTCAGCTATAAACCATGCCATATATATTATATGTATATGTGTGTTTGTGTGTGTGTGTATTCTTAAACATATCTATAAAATTTTATGAGTCTATATAGAGTTACTTGTTTGTATATGATTTCAGGGTTGACCACTATATTGAATAACCAATAGGGGATCAGTGGCACTATTCCCTGGGGAAGACTATTTCTTCTAATCTCAGCATTTCTTCATTGCGTGTAGTTCTTTGTCTTTTCATGTTAGCTTGTTTATTGGTGTTATGCTTGTTAAGGTCTTCTTTAGTCAGCCATGCTGATAAGACTTCATAAGGGTAGCTTCTTTGAAATTTCTAAGAAATAAAGCATCACATTGAATTTCTGGTTCTGGCTCTTATAATCCTTCTGGTACCTGATATGATCTCAGAGCCTTATATTCAGGAGTTATGCTAGAAATATGACAGTTGAGGCTGGGCACCGCAGAATCATTTATTGCCTTCATTTTCACCAGTGTTTATTTCTGCAATAATTTCCATCTGCAGTTTCTTTGAAGAGAGATGAGACCTTTATCTATCTCTAGGCATAAGGATAAATGTATCAAGTGTAGTTAGGTTTGGTAAGGAGGCATTTGTAGTTTCTTCTCCCAAATTCCAGACTTTTTATTAGACCCTGGTAATTGGTTAGGTTTCTAGTATCTGGCATGATTTCCAGTTTATTGCATGGTCTTAGGTCTTATCAGCCTCTACTTAGAGAATTCTATTGCATAATCTAGGGACTGTCTGAGAAAAAAGTCATCTCTGTAGAAAGTTGTACTGAGAAATGGAGAAGTGAAAGGGCAGATGCTTGATGACATGAATAAAGCTGGTGTGTATCCTTAAACTTTCACATGGCCCAATACAAATGTATCATCTGCCTTTATTCTGACCTTATGTCACAATAAGCCCATCTTCTAAACTTTGCTGACTGGAGAGCAAGATCCTTCTTCATTCACATCCATTGTATTAGGATAAATCTCAAGGGGAGCCTGGCGTGGAGAACCATGGTGGATTCCATGGCAAGTGTGGGTGACCTAGGCAGAGGACAAGCATACAAGGTGAACAGAGTTTAAGTGAGAAGTTTTATTAGAAAGTGGAGGGAGGTAGAAGGAAAAAGAAAAGAGGTAAAGGAACACAGGGACAGAGAGAGAACAGAAAATAAGAGGGAGACAGAAAGTCCTATCTGCCCCAAGGGAACAGTGGGAAAAGAGAGTGGGAAGACAGCTGGAAAAGAGCAGAAAAAGAAGAGAGCATAAGTCTGTGGGGATCTGTCTTTTAAAGGTCTCCTTTGCCTTACAGAAGCTTCCCAGTTTCAGGAGGTTTCATGTATTAATTGTTGACTGCAGTGTCTGTGCTATTGGTGTTATGTTCAGGAAGCAGTCTCCTGTACCAAGGGCACCTCCCACTTTCTCTTCTAAGAGGTTCAGTTTGGCTGGATTACAGTAAGGTCTTTGATCCATTTGGACTTCAGTATTGTGCATGGTGATAGATATGGATCTATCAGCATACTTCTACATGCCAGCATTCTGTTATGCCAGCACCATTTGTTGAAGATGCTTTCTTTTTTACATTGTATATTTCTAGCGTCTTTGCCGTAGATCAGATGTTCATACATGTGTGGGTTAATATCAGGGTGTTCAATTGATTCCATTGGTCTACCTGTCTATTTTTGTGCCAATACCAAGATGTTTGCAGGACTATAGCTCTATAATAGAGCTTGAAGTCAGGGAAGGTGATGCCTCCAGACACTGCTTTGTTGAATAGGGTTGTTTTGTCTATCTTGGGTCTTTTGCTTTTTCCTTATGAAGTTGATAATTGTTCTTTCAAAGTCTGTGAAGAACTGTGCTAGGATTTTAATGGGGATTGCATTGAATTTGTAGGTTGCTTTTGGAATGATTGCCATTTTTACTACATTGATCCTACCTATCCAAGAGCATGGGAGATCTTTCCATTTTTTGGTGTCTTTTTAAATATTTTTCTTTAAAGACTCAAAGTTCTTGTGACACATGTCGTTCACTTGTTTGGTTAGCATTGCCCCAAGGTATTTTATGTTGTTTGTGGCAAATGTAAAGGGTGATATTTCTCTGACTTCTTTCTTAGCCCTCTTATTATCAGTATATAGTAGGGCTACTGATTTTCTTGAGTTGATCTTGTATCATGCCAGTTTGCTAAAAGTATTTATCAGCTGTAGGAGTTCCATGGTAGAGGTTTTTGGGTCACTCTTGTAAACTATCATATCATCTGCAAATATTAAAAGTTTGACCTCTTCCTTTCCAATTGTATCCCTTTGATCTCCTTTTGTTGTTGTATTGTTTCAGCTAGAACCTCAACTACAATATTGAAAAGGTATGGAGAGAGTGGACAGCCTTGTCTTGTTCATGATTTTAGAGTTGAGTTTCTGTCCATTTAGTTTTATGTTGGCTGTTGGTTTGCTGTATATAGCTTTTATTATGTTTAGCTATGTTCCTGTTATCTCTGATCTCTCCAAGACCTTTATCATGAAGGGGTCTTGGATTTTGTCAAGGACTTTTTCAGCATCTAGTAAGATTATCCTGTGATTTTTTTTCTCAGCTTGTTTATATGGTGGATTACATTGATGGATTTTCCTATGTTGAACCATATGCATTCCTGGAATGAAACCTACTTGATCGTGGTGAATGATTTTTTTATGTGTTTTTGGATATGATTTGCCAGTATTTTATTGAGTATTTTTGCATCAATGTTCATGAGGGATATTGGTCTGAAGTTCTCTTTCTTAATTGTGTCTTTGTGTGGCTTCAGTGTCAAGGTTACTGAAGCCTCATAAAAAGAGTTTGGAAAAAAACCCATCTGCTTCTATTGCATTGAATACTTTCAGAAGCTTCTATAAGGCCAAGGACACAGTCAACAAATCAAAAAGGCAACCCCACATCTAACAGAGAGCTGATCTCTAAAATTTACAATGATCTCAAGAAGCAAGTCTTCAAAATACCAAAGGATCCATTTTAAAAGTGGGCCACAGAACTAAATAGAGAATTCTCAATAGAAGAGTCTAAAATGGCTGAGCATCACTTAAGAAAGCGCTCAATATCCCTAGCCATCCAGGAAATGTAAATCAAAACAGTTCTGAGACACCATCTTCTCCTGTCAGAATGGCTAAAATTAAAAACACCAATGACGGTGTATGCTGGAGAGGATGTAGAGAAAGGGGAAAACTCCTTCAGTGCTGGTGTGAGTACCAGCTCATACAGTCACTTTGGAAATCAGTATGGAGATTCCTCAGGAAAATGAGAATCAGCCTTCTACAAAACCCAGCAATTCCTCTCATAGGCATACTTCCAAAAGAAGCACATTCATACAACAAAGATGTCTGCTCCACTATGTTCATAGCAGCATTTTTTTTGTAATAGCCAGAACTGGATGCCCCTCAACTGAAGAGTGGATCAAGAAAATGTGATACATTTACACATTGGAGTACTATTCATCAGAAAAAAATGGAATCTTGAAATTTGCAGGCAAATAGATGGCACTAGAAGAAACCATCCTGAGTGAGGTAACCCAGTCACAAAAAGAGAAACATGGTATGTACTCACTCATATATAGATTTCAAACATGGATCAGGGTAGTGCCAGGCTACAATCCCACTGCCATAGAGTCTGGAACCTTCAGCCAATGACTGATGGAAGAAGAGGCAGACACCCACAGCTAAACACTGAGCTGGACTCAAGTAACCCAGTGACAGAGAGGGAGGACTGATGAGCATGAGGATCAAGTTTGGTCTTGTTTCACCCACAGAAACAGCTGACCTGAACAAGAGGGATCTCTTGAACCCCAGACTGATGGCTAGGAATCCAGCTTGGGACTGATCCAGACCTCCTGAATGTGGGTGTCTGTGAGGAGGCCTAGGCAATCTATGGGGCCTTGGGTAGGATAAATATCAATATTTATCCCTAGCATACAAATGGACTTTGGGTGCTCATCCCACAATGAGAGATGCTCTCTCAAACTGGACTCTTGGGGGGAGGGCCTAGGCCCTGCCCTGGATGAAATGACAGACTATGGATAACCCCCATGGAGGGCCTCACCCTCCCTGGAGAAAGGAGTGGGGACTGGGGAGGGGGAATGGGGATTGGTAAGAGGGCATGGGAGGAGGGGAGGAAGAGGGAGAGGGACCTGCGATTAACATGTGAAGCAATATTGTTTCTAATTTAAATTTAAAAATAAAAAAGACATAAAAAGTGGGTCCTTTACACCTGTGTGCAGACTACGCAATCATGGAACCCTGGGCTGACCAGGGTACCACCTGAGTTCATTCTGCCAGGTGACAGGGGCAGGCCAGCAAAATTCCTGTTGGTATACATTGTATACCAACAAAACAATAGATAGCTTAGTAGTTTGGAAGTTTCATTGATACCTACTTTCTGAGAACTCTAAAACAAGAGTTCTGATGATTAGTGCATTAAGAGGGAATTGGGAAGTGAGAACTTTGGTTGAAATGTACAATGAAACAAAAAAATAATAAATTTAGTAAAATGAATATCACTTGAGTGTTCCTGACCAAATTGTCTTTTGTCTTCATAAAAGAGAGCTAAAGTATAATTACTTTGGTAAAGTATTAAAGAGAAATGACTATGTAGAATGGATATTCAGTGGACTTTCCAAACAAGTGACCACATGAGCCATGCCATATTTCTCACAATGGAAGTTCTTTATTTTTTCTGAGATCGTGATGAAAGTCCTGTTGAAGGAAATATTTCTCTATGTTGATCTGAACTTGGACAACGGTCTCTCTCCTTCCATCCTATAATTTCAAATATACTAGAGGGCACTTGTTTTTTGCTCATTGTTGCATACATATTAGGTAGCAAATGAGTAGAACATTGAATGTACCCACTATTTTTTGATGAATACAATCACAAACTAAAACACAAATTAACTGAAAAATCAGTATATGGAACCTATGTGAATAATTGTAGCATTGAAATATGACTGTGTTGTGCTCAACCTTTCAATTGCTCAAATTTAACAGTTTGTTATTTCAAGCTGTTATTTAAATTCCACATTCTGTATTTGTTCACTTATGAATAGTCCAATCTGCTAAAGCCTTTTTACAACCAGATTATTCATCAGCTCTATAATTCATTCTGAATGCCTTTTTCTTTTAAAACCTTAATTCTCTTGTTTCATATGTGCATTTACTGGTGTGTTGATCCCTAATACACACTGTTGATTCAAAATAAACAAAATATAAACTAAACTGTCAGAATATCCCCCAAATACTGAACTTGTTTGCATATTCAGGACTTCCAGTGCTAAATTGGGTTCAATTATTCAATCTTCTAAATTAATTTTTGATATTACCTTTGTCATCTATCAGCTTTATCATTTGGTTTGATCAATTTGGTAAATTTTCACCTACTAAAACTAGTTACTAGATAGAATTAACAGTGAAAATGTTTAAATGACTACAATCAGTGTATCTAATAAAACCAAAAAAAAACCCAGAGCATTTCAGAATGTCAGTCAAGATTATTCATTCCAGCAGGAAACCCTTGTCATGTTACTTTCTATTCATGGAGCTGCAATATGCCAATGGAAAGCACAAGTATAAGAGCTACTATCAACTCTCGAGAGGAGGTTTGGACCTCTTATGTCAATAATCTACTGTAATCAGTGGCATTGCTTTTTTTACCTGTTTGGTAGCAATTTAGCACATTTCTGACTTTAGTTTCTTTGACATAGTCCCAATCAAAACTTTTGGGTGAACATCAAATCTGTAAAAGGAGGAAGAAGAAGGAAAGAAAGGAGGTTGGGGAAGAGACAGAATTAGAGAAAGAAAAAAAGGATTCACCTCCATTCCATCTCACAGATGGAAATTAGGAAAGAGCAACAGGGAACATACAAGTAAAGCATATGCCAAGTGGGGAGAAGTGTGTCTTGAAAATATCCAAGGGAAGCCCTGCCACAGAACGACTAATTACTGTCTTCATTAGTGCTTCACAACAAGAAATATGAGCTTAAGGGGAGGAAAGTCCTAGATTCCCCCAGAGAGATTATAAAACAAAGTGCTCCTTGATCTGATCTCATCTGTTCCTCTCTTTTGTCTTTACTGACAAAGAGGAGACATAAATAATCTCCCACCTTCTGCTAAGGGCTACACAGATTGCCAATTATTTAAATGAATAAGAAGGAATGTTGACTGCTGGGAGATACACTTAAAAAATGGAGAAGTTGACGTACCTATGCCACGACAGTAGATCCCAACTCCTCCCTCAATGATCACCCCCCCATACTAATTGTGAGAACAGAAGAAACTGAACTATACATTTCTGCCCCATTTGCTTTGAGAAAGCTTGACTTCCTAAAACCTTACAAGCCTGAGCTTCATGAACTCAGTATCCCAGCCAGTCACAGGACCTATAAACAGCTGAGTGTTTCCTCAGGGTCAGCATGGTCTTCCAAGATCAATGTTATTTTAAAGTCATGTGGGATTAAGCATTCTTACTGGTAGTCTTCCCTAATGCAGGAAAGAAATCACATCTACATCCCAAGGATTCTCAGCAATACAATGGTAACTGAAATTTTAAATGTTGCCCATGTGCCAGCAATCCTGAGGGCTTTTCGTACATTAGGCCATGCACAAATGAGAAAACTGAGGAGTTGCCCATGTTTGAACAGCTGGTAAGTGTTATGGTATGGTTGTAATTCCTGCACTTGGCTTGTAATGTCGGTATAATAATCATTGTGAGAAACTGTTATTTTAGCTAAAAACCACATACTGTGTGCCAATGTTAAGACATGATCTAAACCATGAAAATGTAGTGTGCTCATAATATGTAAGGTGTCTTTTACTCATATATACCATAAGATTTCTTATGAATGCTTGAATAGTGACACAGGATTTAATATTAAACATTAGATCATGAGATCAAGTCTGTCTGTCCATATTCTTAACTTACCTATCAGGAGTAGCTTTAATGTTTTGTATTATGGATGCACATTCCTAGCTTGAAAAAGTATCATTTAACTATTTAAGTGTACAGATCCATGACTTTAAGAGCAAATGTCTTATTGTGCAACCTTCACCGTGTCTATCTCCTTGATCTTTCTCATCTTACAAAACTGTAGCTACTGTTAGACAACTATGATAATTTCTTATGTTCCTAAGGTCCTGGTATTCACAATTCTACTTGTGAATGTTTGGATGAGGAAATAGATGTGAGAAATTATGCAATTATTCTTTAATTTCATTTAAAAATACAGAGAATAGTTAGTTAGACTTGTAGTATTAACAGAAATTATCCCCCTCCCCTCCACATATTATCCCTGTTGTTTCTCCAGATATTATTATTGGCACCACTTGGATCACAAATATGTAATTGTGCTCAATTTTATCATGAAGATGGTGGCAAATATGGCAGTGTAGTCAATAATCTGTTGTTGAAAGGGAAGGATAATTCTCCCAATTTCTTAACTCTCAGTAAATAAACTATGCTGAGGTATCACTGTACTGTTATATGCTCTATCTCTGCAAATAACAGATCAATGATTTAAGCAGTATTTTCTGGAGGCACTAACAAATCAGCCATTTCTTCTATTAAGTGGCTATTTTGTAAAAGATTCTATTAAGGGGCTGGAGAAATGGCTCAGCAGATAATAGCACAGACTGCTCTTCCTGGGAACTATGGTTTGATTCACAGAACCTCTATGGCCCCCTACAATCATCTGCAACTGAAATTTTGGTGTACTTGATATCTTCAGTCCTCCATAAACACTAGGTATTCCAGTGTTCTGTAGACATATATGTGGGCAAAACACCCATATTACGAGCTGTGGGCCTTCATGGAATTGCTAAGCTAATGAGACAAACATATAGAAACTGCACAGTTTTACAACTTTTATTAAGCATCTTTTGCTACCATTATAGATTTCTATTTTTCTAAGTAAGACCTTAATTATTGCATTTTCAGCTCTGTATTTTATTTTTCCAAGCATGACAACTCTTCATATTCATTAAGCCTTTTCATGTAAATATGGTCTTCCTTGTATCCTTGAAAAGACAACAGGCCTCAGACCCATTTTCTAGATTCACGAGTAAAAAGCTTAGAAATGGATCCAATTATTTAGTTGATATGTACTTCTAACCATGACATTGGTGTCCTGTCTGCCAAATGATACAATTTTATGAAGAAAAAATCTCTTTGATTTACTTTAGTTCAATCCATCGCAATTTAACTCACTAAGCTGTACTAAGAATATAGAACATAGTTTTGTAAGTAATACAAAATACATGTAAGGTAAATTTCTTAATGTTAAATGTTATGTAACTTAATTGAAAACACAACACATGAACTTCAGCAATGTAGCAACATATCCCATTACGCTGGGATAATGTATGCTATAATTCTTAATTGGGTGGGGGGGTACAGATAATGGCAATCATAGTCAAATTATTATGTAACACAGTTGATGATGAATTTCTTACATACTGACAGTCCTTTACAACACAATTTTTAAATTTACTTTTGGAATTTATCTACCCAAATTAAGTTATTTTTATTTCTATAGCAATTCATTCAAGGTCTTAATGTTACATGTATACTGGTAACTAACATAAACTATTCTGATCCATATATAGGTATAGTTTGGAGGAAGTAAAATGACTTAATAGACATACATAGCAAACAATGACACAAGTTCTTTGTATTTAAAAGGAAAAGACAACTTTTTGAGAGAAAATATAGTGAAAAACTTCTTTGAACTTGAGAAAATGGGTTAGGAAGGTTACTACAGAGGCATTTGTGTGAACATTTAAGAATAAGTTAAGTGCATGAATAAGGAAGTACATGAAGATTCATACCAGAGAGGGCAGGTTAGAAAAGGTTAATGAAACAAGGGAACATAGTTAGATATGTAGCGGTAGGCCAGTTTCCTTTTCAACTCTTTCCTTAGCTTCCCAAGACAAATGAGAATTTGATATTTATGTTGTGTGAAGGAAGCTAATGGATGTTCAGGGAATTACAAACACGAAATGTTCAAGGGGAACAAACACAACTTTATGAACAATATGTTAAGCAAGAAAACTTCAGTAGGTTGGGAGGATCTTGAAATTAGAGTAGAGAAATGTAGGTGTCTCTAAAGCTTGCAATGTAACAAAGGAATCCAGAATAACTTCTGGATATTTACTCTCAAGTAATAAAAATATATTGCAAGCTGTTCAATATTTTTGGTGATTTGTTACCTTGTTAGTCATCTCAGTGAGTTTAAAGACAAACCTATGCTTTTGAGTTTCTCCATCAGCATATAAAACACTGTCCTGATCATTAAGAGCAGTCAGGTAAATTTTGTGGAGCTGCTAAACCAGCAATTTTGGAGGTTGTATTTAGTAAAACTAGAAAAATCAATTATGATATTTTAAACAGGTCTATGGTTTTAAAAAAGTGACTAAAATATCCATTAATTGGACTCTCTACCATTGAATTTTTTTTTGGTTTCTCTGTATTGTTTGGGAGGCTGTCCTGTAACTCGCTCTGTAGACGAGGCTGGTCTCGAACTCACAGAGATCCTCCTGCCTCTGCCTCCTGAGCGCTGGGATTAAAGGCATCCGCCACCAACACCCAGATCCCATTGAATATTTTATGCATTAAAGGACTAGTAAATACAGATTACTAATAGACAGAGAAGGAAAGGGGGACACAGACAGATAATAAAGATGACAACTTCAGCTTCTCTCTCACTTTCCCAACTTCAGAGAAAGGCATGGGTGAAAGTTATGATCAGCTTGTCCTCAACCAGGATAACCCTGCATGACAGACCAGTCAGACAAACTCAAGGCAATTTTACCCAAGTTTTGGTCCTTCCAGTTGCCCTTTTTTTGTTTACCAAACCTAAATTAGGCTTCCTTTCCAGCCTACCAAGAACCCTTAAACCCCCAGCCTTCAAAAAGAGATGGACTTCTGCTTCCTGATTCACCTTCTGCTTTGAACAGGATCCTTTTTCTCCTTGTGCCTTGCTGGTGTGTGTAGATTCTTCCTGCTATGGCTCAGATTTCCCTTACTCTTACAAGTTGGGCTCAAGATTTTTAACAGCTGTTTAATTCTTTTGTTGCTAGACAAAACAAACCCCATTCAAATGACTTGTGCAGGTTCTTAGCCCAACCAAAGAAGACTGAGTTGATTCTAGGAAGTAAAAATGCACTGTTCACCAGTATTCCTTCCTCCCAGGATCCTGGAGACAATCACACACAGCGGGGAACCTAGTCAAGCAGGAATTCCTACATTGCCACACAGCAAGCATATTATAAAGCAAAAAGCCTCTCATGTGCCTAGGCTCCCTATGCTTTAACTAGTGAACACAAGCCATTCATGCAGTGTCCTCCTCTAGTTCGACCTTGGCAGCCAATCATCCTTTCTTAGTAAACATCTCAGGTCTCCCCCTCCTGACTTCCTCTTGGTACCATCTTTAACTGGCTTGTGTGCCCTTCAACATGGAGGTCAACAGAGAAAGGAATTCATGGTATAGCTGTTTTTTTTTTTAATGCTATTAAAAATTTTGACTTGTGCAAGGGAAAAATTCCTGTTATATTATTCACAATGTTAAGTATGGTTAAAGAAAGATAAACATTTTATGTTTTAATATTAATATCTGTGACATGGTTAATCTTAGGATGATAAAAATATTAATAAAATAAAAGCTTTTATAAGTAATCTCCCCATAGTAAGTAGGAATGTTAATTATTTGGTCTCTTGATATTATCATGTTCCTATCTAGAACATTAAATGTCTCACAAGATTTCAAAATATTTTATTTTGAATGAATGAAAGGAAAATTCAAATGTCTATTGAATTTTACCTGGTACTCATTAACCCTTATGGAATGCAAGACCTGTTTTTACAAAATTTATTCAGGAATTTTTATTCTAATTTTTCTATAATGAATTTGGCATTCTGGGTGGTGATATACATTGTCACAGGTGTTAGGTTTCAAAAGGAGAGAATCCCATTGGTGCACAAAGCCTTGTGAGCTCCCAGGAACACTATTGTTAATCTGGAACCTCCAGATCATTCATTGTATATCCTGAAAAATACATGGCTGAAAAATAAATACAAAGTTTATATCTCCAGTTGTTTTTCTCCACTCTTAGACTTCTATTCCTTTATATTGCAAGCCAATTATCAGAGGAGACTATCCAAAACTGTATGTACCTAATAGTCATTGGAGAGGTTGTTTTATAAATTGAATTTACTTTGAATAAACTTATGTAAGGAAAATATTTATGATAGTCTTGAAACTGCAAATCGGTTTCTCTTTACCTTTATATCATTATATCAATGCCCCTAGTATTCACTAAGTAAAGGAAAATGAAAAGTTAAGAACTAAATGAAGCTCACCAGTCACTTTACTCTTCAAGCTGCTGTGCAGCAGTATATATTTTCTCATTTGTATTATAGATTGTGAGTTTATTCATGTCTATTTGATTAAAGAAACATCACCTTTTGTTTCTGAACATGATGAATAAGCTCATGTTCGCTTGAAGGGTGACAATGCAGCATTACTTTGATTTTTATGATCGGCTGTAATGCCCCTTGCTAATAGCCTAAAGCAGTAGATTCAGATAAAAAATTACAATGTTTACTATCCTCCCTTGTATTAGGTAGAAAGAGTCCCCCAGAGAATATCATTATCTTTACCAAGGATGATTTATGTTTGCAGAATATTTTACTGTGGAATTCAGAAGTCAGATACTCTTCTGGCTTTATATAAAGTTTCATCTCTATACCAGGCAGCAAGAAGTCAAATAACCTCCCAGGATACTTACTACATGAAATAATTTGAACAGTTTAACATTCACAGCTAATTCTGTCATGCTTTGCTAAAATAGTGCAGCATTTAAATGCTGAAGAAGCAATAGACTGATAATGAAACCATTTCTAGGCAAAGAACTTGGGACAGGTATTTAGTCTGGAGAGTTTCATTGTAAATATCTATGCATTTTAAAGGCATTTCCAGTTAATGCAATGCAAAGTACCACATCTGTAAGGGAAGTCATGAACTTCTTTTAATCAGAACTTAGCATGAGAAGGACCTTTGCAACAAAAGCTCCCTTGAATGGAAAAAAATCAAAAAACAAAAATTTCCATTGGGTTACAGACACTCCTATGTAATTAATTCAGCACTTAATTCATTTTGCTCATAGCTATGAAATAACTTCCTCATAACAGGCATTCCCTGAATAGTAGAAAAATTATTGTAGAATAAATGGGTAGATGAAGAGATGAAGTATGTTCATGCATTAAGATCATAGCCAAATGAAATATGATTATCTCTGTGTCTGGGATTAAAGATTTATAAATTATAATTATAATTATAAATTTTATAATTATAATTATAAATATTTATAATTATTTTCAGACCATGGGTTTGTGTTTTCCTTGACTACAGAAAACAAGATTCCAGATCATAGTGTTTGCTTCCTTTGTTTTGCTTTGAGTTGTTTCTGTCATGGTGTATGAACTCTGGGGTAAAGAAGATGTGCTAGTGCTATTAGCTTGCAAGGAAGAAAGAGTAGGAAGAAACAGCTCAGATTTAAAATGAATCAACTCTTGTCAAGAAGGTGATAGAAAACACCTAGCTGCTCTGTAGCAAAAACAAAGCATCAGTTAAGCCATTTGAATATGCACACATTTTCTTATAAATACGCTGTTTATCTCTCCATTGTGTCCTCTTTTTATATCTTTAGAAACTTTAAAGTGATCATTTAATAGATCTTAATTTCTAACGAGGGTTTAAAATGAGAGCACATGAGTCAGGTCCTTTGGAAGTGGAACCAGGAAAAGTGATCTAACAACTCTAAGCTTTGGTTTCTTCATTCATGTGTAGGGATAATTGGGATAATCTCAGTGTCTCTATCATGTTGTGGTAACTAAAAGGGAGATCGGACCTGAACCCTTAATGGAATCCATACTTTCAATATAGTGCATTAGCTTAAAATATTTGATTTAAAACATTACGGTCTTAATGTGAACTGTAGAAAAAGACATTACTTTTTTCTGGACCTTGAATGGCTACATCTGATCTGTTAGTAACTGGTACATTGACATTGGTCTTGAAGATAAAATAATTTTATTCTATGAATGTCTTATAAATGGGTAGTTGTAGGCATAAAAGGGAAGCTACTTTGTTCATAGATATGAGATCTCAAGAATTATGTACTTCCAGAATGAGAGATGGCCCCTGAATTATTCACCATAGTTGTTTACTTGTTAGGCAAATGGGGTTTTTTCTTTTGCTTTCCATTTTTGTACCCATTTGAAATGGGATGCTTTGGAATACTTTGATTGAAGATTTAACAGAGAAATCAAAATACTTCCATTTTAATTTATCCTGCTAGTTCTAAGATCAAAAGGGGCTGGGATTTGAAATCAATGTTTGATAGCAACATTGCCTAATAACCAAACACCCTATTATTGTGCAGCATTGCTATGATAAAACTAAGTTTTATTTCCAGGTGGTGAAAGTATCAGACATGCCAGGTTACTTTCAGTATTATGGTTTCTGAATAATATCAAATGAGCCAAACATTATTCCTGTAACTTAACAGTATTTGTAAATAGCATAGATGTCAGTTCACCAAGAATATCACCAAGTGTAATGTCCCACCATGAGTGGAAAGTTGTTAGAATCCTCTGAAATGTTCTTCCTGTAGGTTGTCTACAACTATTTATGAATGTTCTTTTCAGAATGGCTTTTGTGTCTTTGAACCCTGGATCAACAGTAATGGTAAGACTGAATAGTTGTTCTTTATTAAACTTGCAAATATTAATTGAATAACTATAAATAATTCATTCCTATAAATACACATTGATTAGTGGCACATAAAATGAGGCAAACATTTAATATGTATATTATTTGGTTCTTAACAGAGCCCTCTAATGCATCATTCAGGGACTATAAAATGAAATCCTAAGAAGATATCAAATACTAAAGTAAATCACAAAATATTTTCACTAAGATTTCTGCTAAACTGCAGACATGCTTTGTTTAAACCCTGAGGTATAATAGTGACTTCATGGAATTCTTTCAGTGATCCTTAATGACATAAAAAATGAAAGTTTACCTAAAAATATATATAGTAATATGTACCATACATTAAGGACTAAGAATGCTGGACTGACTTCACATCCTAGGAGAAATGAAAGTTTGACTATAAACATCTTCAGATAGATTGAATCATTATTAGCCCATGACGTACACTAGGAAGAGAGTCAGGGAGGAGCCAAACTGCAATATCTGTCCTTGTTTGTGTTATCACCATGCCATGATGTGCTGATTCTAGAATGATGGTGTGGTTGGGAGCTCACTATGGAGACTTCGAAGTTCTCATTTGTATCTAATTTGTCAATGTCAAAGTTATTCATGCTGCAGTTAAGCTCTAATGGTTTGGGCACATGCAACATAAAAGTTGGAAATAATTATTCTCTACTGAATTGATTGGGCTCATTTCAGTAAATGGAAACTAAACTAGGAATGGTAGACAATATAGAACAATTTAGTCTTTGCAAAATTCTTGTTTAAGTATATATTATGCAATAAAGTATGACTGTGAGATGGCTATATATATTTAATTTACATATATACATATGAAACTATATTTCAGCAGAAATTTTATAAGCATTATTATAGATTTTTCCTCCTTAAGCATTTTATAAGAATATGTCATAGAAACCTCAATTACTAAATTAATTATGAAAGTGTTCTAGTAAGTTGCAAAGATGAACCCACCTGTCCAACAACACAATAAGGTGGAAAAATATCTCTGTATCTAAAGTACAAACAACTTACTCTTCCTAAAATAATCCCTTTTTCTTTATGAATTGAAAAAAAACCTAAATGTATTACCGCAATAAAATTTCAGGCTAATACCATATGTTAAGGCACTATCATACTTTTATAAAGTTCCATAGTAATTCTATAACATTCCTTATTTTTTAAAATAAGTCCTTGTTTAGCAAAAGATGGTCATTATATAGCATGGTGAGCTATGGTGATCTCTAGAAGACATATCTTTTTTCTGGCTGAGCAGCCTGCTGGCCACTGATGCAGAAGCCTCTCTGTCAGTTTTCCTGGCTGGATGACAATCTTGCAGCATCGTCTGGCTCAGCAGGCTTCATTTTATCTCCTGCTGGGACTAGAGGCTTCTTGAAAATGTGTCTGGCAATGAAATTTATTTAGTCCTGATGTGGGTGAGTTGCTCTGCAACCCACAATGCATAACCATCTGTTCAGCTGGGATGTCTCCATCTGGGCTCACTACTGTTTCTGTGTCCCATCTAACTATAGACACCTGGGACTGTCTGAGAGTTAACTTGTATGTGATGACCATACCACAATAACTGAACTGATAATGGTGTGCTTACTTGGGTATGGAAGTTGATTGAGATTCAGTGTCCTTGGGACTGTATGATGGTAACAAGAAGGGATATCCTGAAGAAAGCAGCAGACTTACTGATTATATTGGAGTTACCCACTTAAGCCAAAGCAATTCACTGTTGTTTAGCCCAAACCAGGGTAGTAGTAGACTCTTGGGTCACAAATGAGTAACTATCTAACCTTCTGGTTTTCATTCCCTCATTAATTGAAAGCTTAAATTGAACAGCTAAATGGGATATTTTTACACTGTGAGTTTTCTTTTGGAAAAAGAAAATGTATAAAGAGAGCTTTCATTTCAAGCTTGATTGCTGAAATTAAGATGAGAAGTATAAAACAGATCTAGACTGAAACATTTTTGTTCAGTTACCTGCCATGAATGATGCTAAAAGGGATCTGAAAACAACACCGTATCAGATTGCCTTGCTTTGCTAGGGCTCTAGCAGCAATACTAATTAAAAGACCCAGAGATTGAAATTGAGGTTCAAGCTTCAAACAGAAGATCAGAAAAGCAAAGCAGCTGGGCACTAGTTCTTACTCTATTTCAGACTGAAAGGTGATCCTGGATCCACCAAACCTCTCTTCTTAGTATGGCTAGAGAATCCTGAGACTTCAATGCCTTCATATCCTCAGTGAGGCTGGAAAATGAATGCCTCATACTGGCTGCTGAAGACTCTGCTTCTATCATTTATACCCCTCTAGTGCTGGGCTTACAGGCTTGTGATCCTGGGTGTTGATATCATCTTTGTGTGAACTGTTTCTCTTTAGAAATCAATCTTGTGTAGATCTGGGTGGCCTTGAACTCACAGAGATCCATTTACTTCTTAATCCTGAGTCCTAGGATCAAAGATATATACCACTCCCTCCTAGCTTCTGGCTACTGGGATTAAAGGTGTGTATTACCACTATCTGATCTCTGTAGCTTGAGGCTGACTTTGCTTTCTGAATCCTCAGGCAAGTTTTAATAAATAATAAATAATATATGACCACAGGCTCTGACCTCCCCCTACTGATTGCCCAAATATAGGCCTACTCATGAATTTAGTAATTAGTTGAGTGTCTCAGTTAATGTTTCTATTGCTGTGATAAACCACTACAACCAGAAGCAACTGAGGCAGAAAAGGGATCATTTAACTTTACAGTTATGGGTAGTAGAACTTTGCTTAAGAGAGATAAAGCAGGAACCTTGAAGCAGGAATAGATGTAAATGCCATGGAGGAGTGCTTATTGGATTGCTCCTCATGCCTTTCTTAGCCTGCTTTCTCTTGGCAACTAGAATGGCTAGCACAAGAATGACACATCTACTGTGAGCTAAGTCCTTTCACATCAATCATGAATTGCAAAAATGAGGTACAGGCATTCCTATAGATCAATATGGTGGGGATAGTTTCCAAATTGAAGTTTCCTTTTCAAATGATTCTAACTTGTGTTGAGTTGATACTAAACTAACCAGCACCATTAGGTCTGCCATCACATAATAATCTTAACCAGCAGAACTGCTTCACAGTGAATGAGAAGCCATATTTACAATTGGACACTAATTTTCATCTTAATCTGAGATATTTCTAGTGGACATTAAGAGCAACATACTCAGCTGTCTGAAACCTATCCATTCTATCTTGTTTTTGAAACCTGGTAAACAATTTAAATAACATTCATGTCCAGGAAGTTAGATATAGGACAAATCTCACCAGAATGGCACAGTCCTGCACAAGACTTGTCAGCATATTTAGATCCTTGGATCAATGTTACTTCTGATCAGGTCATCAAATCTTTGTATATTTCTATGACCTATCTAACATTGGCAACTTTTAGAATGATACACAAGATGCAGACAGATATGATACATAGGAATTATAGTTACATCATGGAAAAAGGATAGGACACAAACTAGTTACAACTTATGGGAGCAATGAATAGAGCAAGGTCTAGAAGAAGCCCAAACAGGACAATGTTAGCTACCTTAAAATTACAAGTTCTTGTTTAGAGTTACTTCCTTCTGACTATTCAATAACTATTAAGAACTAAGCAGTTCAATAATACTTCTGTGTACAGTGTCTTCATTGGAGTTCAACCAAAAGATTCTTGTTTGACTGTCTGACTTTTATTTTCCAGATGTTCTTGGAGTTTTGAGAGAAATATATAACTTATAATGATGTGTTTCACAGTCACATCACATCTGCCTGGAATGCTATCTGTTGACAAAAATACCAGGTGGATAAAGACAACCATGACCTTGGGCAAGACATTTCAGAGGCTTAATTATCACTTCTAGTAGGCTTCAGGGAATGCTAGGTCTCTCTTTAGATAAGGTGCTGTTTTGCTGCTGCTGTTTGGTGTTTTTATTGTTGTTGTTGCTTTATACAACAGTTCCAATACAAATGTAGGAGGTTATAGGTATGCTTGTATTACCACACAGTCTTTCGTGGCTAAATCCACTTGAATTAGTACATCATTCTGCCCTCTCATCACAAATCCTGTTAAGTTTCGGTCACCATGAAATGCTCCTGCTTTCACTTCTCTGAAAAGTAATATTTCTCCACATTATTGCTTGAAAAACGCGATTTTATTAACTTGGTGTAGTATCTACTCAATTTTAAATGTTGTTGGTCAATATGGCTAAACCCACACATCTTTAAAGTAGTCAGGTATGATTTCTGAATATAGTTTTAATCATAATTGCTTGCTATCTGACATAGAGATCATAACTTTTCAATTTAGACTATGGAAGTCTGCTAGAGTGTATGTCTCATGTTACTAGTAATTAATAGTGAATTCTGTAACTGTGAATTTAGCCAGGAATTTTTTGGAGAAGGATACCATTATAGCTTATAAAAAGCATTGAGATTATAACGTTCAAATAGAATTTATTGCTCAAATTCAATAAATTATTATGGTGGTCAGTAATTCTAACAAAATGTGAATTCAGTCGGTAATAAACAATAAAAACATGTGTTACCACAAAAGTCATTACTGCCATTACAGATATGACACTTCAGTCTTTTGATGGTACAACAAGGCCATTTCTAATATAAGTCAAGAACTCCTTCCAGCACATTCTTATTGTTATTTTCATGAAACAATCTCCATGTGGTGGATATTTTAGCTTCAGTGCAGGCTGTTTGCTAACTATTTAGACAAGCCTGGATACAGTCAAGCTTAAAGCCACCTGACTATCTATATTCGAAAGAAAGATTTATACTCTTCAAAGCTAGAGGTATGGGAACTCAATGGGAGCTCTGTCTCCTGGCTGCAATCCTGTCAGAAAACTACTATAGGTAGAAACTGAAAGCTGTTTGTGAAATAAGAAGTCATGATCTAGATGATGTGTGAGCTGATGATGGCCAGATGCAGATTATTTCCCTGTTTTGTGGAGATGTCTGTGGATTCTTGCTGCTTTTGGATACTGGGGAGCTACTTCAGCAACCCAGAACATTTGCAGAAGGCTGAGCTTGGGGATGAGTTAATGCAAGACCTCAGAATTGACTGGGAAATGGTGCAGGGCTTGAGCTGCATAGAAACAGTTTTCTCCATTCTAATGCAGGTAAGCCTTAAGCTAGGAGGCAGCAGGAAACTTCCAATTACCAAAAAATGTAGGTCATTTCCCTTCACATGCGATGAGTCTCTTTTTTTCCTATAGAAGCACAAAGAAAAGAGAGGGCTGGGGGTCCATTCTTACCTGAACAAACCAACAATTGTTTCTATATTCATGCACTAAGACATGGGTTCCTAGTATAGCTATGTCTGTGCTCATACAAGGTTGTCCCATGCAGCAAGTGGTCCCTTGCCGGTGGAAAGAGTCAGAGACACAATCTCTACTGTGAACACCTTTGGATCAAAGAATGAATAAGGAAGAGGACAGGGTAAACTGGATTGTGTGCTGGAAGCACAGAAATGAACTAGACCTATTTAAAGTTAATGGCACCTGTTGTAGAACTATTTCTTATTCAGAAGTCTATAACCCATGCTTTCTTATCTCTTAAATAAAAATATAAATTTACTTATGTTATTTCTTATGTATGAGAATTTTCCGTGAATGATGTATGCATACCATGTGCATGTCTGATACCTTTGCGGGTCAGAGAAAAACATTGCATCTCCTGGAATTGGTGTTATGGATGGTTGTGAGCCATTAAGTAGATGCAAGAAATTCAACCCAGATCATCTACAAGAACAGCAAGTGCCCTAATTCACCAAGCCTCCTCTCTAGATCCTGACTTAATTCTTCAATGAATGGAGAAAAGGATTCCACCAGCCAAGCTGCTATCCCAGGGTAGTAAAGTGCTTCAAAAACAGAGGGTGAAGCTCTGGTTGATGACTTTGTGACAGAGTTGGCTATGATTAGTAGCTGAAAATTTTTTTTCAAGACAGGGTGTCTATGCAGCTTTAGAGCCTGTCCTGAAACTCAGGCTGTAGACCAGGCTGGCCTTGAACTCACAGAGATCCTCCTGCCTCTGCCTCTCAAGTGCTGGGATTAGTGGCCTGTGCCACTACCACAGTAGGTATGATCTTTGATTTGGCTACTCTCATTGACAAGGACCTGGAGGTTCTATACCTTACTTGGTGTGGAGGAAGAGCTAGGACCGAATAGGGATATAGTCCTAAAATGTCCCAGCCTTCATTTTGTAATTTGTGGTGTCTGTAACATTAAGCAAGTACAGTGTGGTATTTCTCACATGATGCCAGATTTATGAACATGTTTTAGGCAAGATTAATCATCTGGAAATGATTAGAAATGGTATATAGCTCATTGTCATTGCCAGTGTATCTCCTTCTGGGTTGCTTTCTTTTCCATATCTTTATGCTTAGGAATTCACATGTGAAAGTATTGTTATCTAACATTCCCTTGGGAAAATGATTGTGTTTCCCTGAAGTGTGGTGATGACATGAGAAAAGACAAGAGAGAGAACAAAGAGAAGGCACACAAAGAAGGACGCTTTTGAATCTGGAACTTACTTTTTGATTCTCACAGTCACAACTCAGAATGAAGTTTCAGTAGAGAAAGAGTGGGGCTCAGCTGTGATTTTCTGTTCTGTACTTAAGCTGGAGGGACGGGTACAGAAAGTTTTTGCAAAAAGCAGAAGGTAGTAGACAGAGTCGCTGTAGTGTCCTCACCTATTGAGGCCATTGGGAGACTAGTGGTTAGGAACTCGGTAAAGTCACCATAGATGAGGTTGACAGTTAGTTTTATCTTGTTACTTCTGTACACACAGGCACTGCATGGCTGTCATCATCATCCTGTTATTCAGTTCCCAAATTTAGAGGTGTTTTAGTATTGTGCAAACCATTCAAGATAAATTCTACCTATATTTTGCTATTACATTTTGCTCATGTGTTTACTTTCTGTATCTTTAAAGGTACAGCACATTGTGGTTTAAACATATGTATTGGTACTTTCCATACTGGTTTTATACAAGCATATATTCCAAAGCCCAATTGAACAATGGATTGAGAATTATGTACACAGAAATACCCTTATTCTTGGAACATATGTATAATATAAACATGTGACCTTATCAGGAGATAAGAACTGTGTAGTTGGTATTTGGGTTTAAAAAAATTAAGATGTAGTTAATCATTATATATTATTTGGTTGGGATGAATATTCAAGAGTTCTTAAAATTTTCCAAAGCTGACTGATATGATATGTTGGTACTATGAGGAGACTGACAAAAAAAAGTGTACACGCAGTCTCTCTCTCTCTCTCTCTCTCTCTCTCTCTCTCTCTCTCTCTCTCTCTCTCTCTCTCGTCCATAGATCCATTTAGGAACAACACTAAGGCACTCTGTATGTTCTCTCATTTTGTCAACACTTAACGCTGTCTCAGACATACACTAGTGTACACTCTTACAAGTAATATTTTAATAGGGTGATGTTTTATTTAAGACTTTCTACTTAGTAATGTATTAATTATAAAAACAGTGACTCGTCAGGCTTATCTGAAAACTCCTTGCATGGTCTATGGAGCCACACAATGCATTCAAAGCTAAGTCTGCAGGGTAGGTTGCAATTGTAACTATAGCATCCCCATAAACTTTCTTTCCTTTTCCTAAAGTACCCTAGCATCATATTTCAATATTTAATATAAAATAATAGATGCAGTGTTTATATATCAGAAATATTAAAATCACGAGTATGCTTATTTTGGTAGATTTTTTTCATACACTGTGTTTTGATTCTGTTCACTGACATAACCTAACTCTTCCAGTTCAACACTGATTTTCCATCAACACATTTTGGGTATTTTTCCATACAACTGCCAATTTGTGTTGTCTAGATGTTCTCACATGTGTGGTTTTTCCACTATAGTATGGTTAATGCATCTGTTTCTACACTTTAAGAGAACAATGAGTCTACCACTCTCAGCAGTTAGCAAATGTCAGTTGCTCTGTAGCTAGTGATGGAATTTCCTGCCCAGCTCTGCTTACCATGCTGAGATTTCTCATGACTTGATCCTGCACAGGTTCTGTAAATACTGCTCCAATCACTGTGAGTTCATATGTTCAGCTGTTCTCTTGTGTCCAGAAGATACTTTCTCTTTGTTGTTATACACCATCTCTGGTTCTTGCCCTCTTTCCATGACCCTTTTATACTATGATTTCTGATCTTTGGGAGGAGGATATATAATACGTCTGTTCCATTTATATATTATTAGCCTCCCTTTAAGTTGAGCATTCTTCTGTCTCTTATTTTCTGTACCTTGGCCAATTATGGCTCTCTGTGATAGTCACTATCTACTATGAATAGAAGCTTCTCTGATAAACATATGTAGATGCCTTAATCTATGACTATACAGATAACTCATTAGAATTAGGCTTAATATTATGTTCATAACAGTTGTAGGTTCTCTGCTAGATCCTACTACCTCGCTAGTCATAGGTTCTTTACTTGACAATGGTGTCGAGTTTATCTTGTGGAGTAGGACATTAATGCAGAAAGTGGTTGGTTCTTCAATGACAATCAAGCCAGTGCTGTATGAGAAGGAATGTGTTGATACATAGGTCAATCATTACTGCAGTTCACAGTGTTGATAGTTGGGTAAGACTTATTATGATTGCCTCTCTTGTTTGTTAGCATGCATGGTGCTTTCCTGTCCTATGGAGGCTGGTCAGTCTGGATGGAATTTCTAGGTTAATACCGGCTTGATTTCTCCATATTTTTTGACTTGAGTGTGTGTTATCTTCAACAATACAGTGTATCACAATGCTGGAGGGTAACAAAGTGCATTGGCAAAAGCTTTTACTGTATGGAGACCCACAACTCATTTATAACAATTCCAATGGCAATACATTTTTGTTGATTGACTTTTTGTTGTGCACTGATGATGAGTAGGAGCATTATGGCTCTGTTACATAGTAGTTCCATTTTTGTTCTTTTTACATATGTTTATATAAGAAAACATAACACAACATACACACAAATACTCAGAGAGAGAGATGGGGGAATCTTCTACAGTAGTAGATTTACATAGGACTTTTAAAAATATTTAATATAAATTATTCTTCACCATAGTTTCATTTCTATCATACCTTTTCCCTTCCCCAGTTTAACCCTTTCTGTTCCATTATTCTGATTACTTTTTTACTGTCAACTTGATATACCCTAGAGTCATTTAGGGTGAGGGAATTTTATTTGAAGAATTACTTTAATAGGATTGGCTTCTAGCTACATCAGTGGGGAATCCTACTGATTGATGATTGATTTGAAAGTCTCCAGGCCACTATGAATATTGCCATACCTGGCAGGTATTTCTGGGCTATGTAAGAAAACTGCCAAATAAGTCAGAAAGCAAGCCAGCAAGCATATGCTTCTATGCTTTCTGATTCAGTTCTTGCTAAATTTTCTTCTACAAGTACACTGAACAACGGATTTCATACACTGTGATTATAAGGTGAAATGAAAACTATCATTCCTAAGTTGTTTTAGATAAGAGAGTTTTATCATGAAATATAAAACCAAACTAGGGCACATATTAAATACATTTATTAATATATCAGGAAAGATGAAGGTGAATATATATATATATTCTATTAACATTATAACTAATAGGAAATTGTTATGAGATGAATTGATATACACAAAAAGCAGAGGCAGAAACACAAAGCATGGAAATACTCTACTTCTACATTCGTAAGTGAAAAATAGAATCACTGATCTATACATAAGTCATTTTAGGAGTCAGCAAACTTTTCAATTGCTCCAATGTGACATAATCTTTTACTACCATCTAATAGTTTTAAGGCAAAACTACAACTTCAGATTTCTGCTGTCAATAAAATAACATTACATCAATTCAACAGGTCCTACCATTGCTACAGTTAAACCTAAAGAGAATAGAAATTAACCAAGTGAAGCATAGATGATGTCTTAATTTTATTGAAGTATATTGTAGTAGACCAGTTGGTGGTTATGAATGATAAGTATGAGTTAGATGTTGAACAACACAGGAATGAATTCTTCTTTTCCCATGTTATTCACCACATACTGATATGATTGGGGACTGAGACCTGAATAAGTTATGAAAAGGATAAAAGAGCTTTTGTCATAAATGTAAAAGGTTTTTTCTCCTTTGGGGTTTAATTATAGTTTGCTTCATGAATTCCTTCAAATATTATACTTGGAAATTTGTACTCTAATGATATTATCGGGATCATTGTCAAAGGAAAAACATGAGAAACAGTGTTGAGAGGAAAGCACAGACATTATGATTAAGACAATATGTTCAAATACAGATAGATCTCACAGCTCTGGGATTTATTTTTCTTTTCATTTTTAGAAAAAATGAGCATTGCTGAAGGAAATATTTCAAGACATTTTAAATACAGGTTAACAGAATACAAATGGAAGAGGAATTAGATCATTAGAAGAAAATGGAGCATTAGGAAATAAAGTTCTCTCTGGGGTATCGCTATTAAAGTTATCTATAACTTGAATTTTTCTATATAGACTTTTTCTGAGAATGAAATATTGTACTTCTCATCTCTGCAGCCATGGTTGTATTAGCTTATGTTAAGTTCTGATTCTGCAACGATAAACAGCACACTTATTGAGGGTATAGGTAACTGTTTAGCAGGCAGATCTCTATGAGTTCGAGGCCGGGCTGGACCGACAGCCTCCAAAATAATACAGAGAAACCCTGTCTCGTAAAAACAAAAAACAAAAAACAAAAACAAAAAAACAAAACAAAAAAAAAAGAAATTACTCATAAGAGAAAAACAAGCAACCCAGATGAGTCGAGTAGTTTTGCCTCCACCGAAGTGGAAGCCTAAAGAGAGCTAGTGCTGTGCAGTTCGGTCTTTTATTCCTTCCTCTGTACACGCCCCTAGCCATGCCCGAAAGTGGGCCTGGCTAGTGGCATAGTTCCGCAGCCCTGTCTGTAGTCATGCCCAAAGTGGGTGCAGTTCTGCCCTTTCATTACCACATCTGTATTCATCTTTAGAGCACCATATGGCTAATGGCGGTATCCCCCTACAAAGTTCCACAGGGTTAACAGACTTGTGTGTATTATCAGTGTACCATTTTAAATTCTCACCTCAGGACCTGATATATCTAGCTTATAAAAACAAAGGAATGATTATAGTTGGGGCTAGATATAATTATTAGATTTAAAGGTCTAAAGTGCTAAACTTTCCTATTATAAATTATAAAAAAGAGTGGGTGGCATTTAAATGCAATAGAAGTAGATGCTACCTTTTTAAACATCTATGTTTTGAGTTTACATTGTGACTTATCCCAGGGCATTTACACTTTCCATTCATTACCAATGTCTACTGACATTACTTCCTCTGTTTATTTCCAGAGTAGACTGAGGACACCTAGACTGAAACGGATATTAGAACCAGCAGAAAGTGATTACAGGTGGCATCTGGCAGGAGCCATTTTCTTTTAAGGCCTTGACATGTCATTACTGGTAAACATGTTCTATTAGCTATCTAAAGGCACAATATGTGCCAAAGGAGATTATGGCAACCAATCAATGTATGTATGTATGTATATATGTATGTATGTATATAAATATATACATGTAGATACATATATATACATACATATATATATATATATATATGATGTCCACTGTAGTTCACATGCACTGACCTGTCCTCATTTGGAAATGCATTCCATTTTAAGCTTCTTAGATGCTTCTATATGGTCTAAGTATTTCTGAAAGCTGTTCTTCCATGCTAAAAACAAATGGCAACAAGTCCTCTTCTTAAGCAAATATTGGTGTATTAATAAACTATTTCATGAATTTTTATTTATTTATTCAAATTATTAGCATTGCAGATTCAATAAATTCTTCATATATATTTATGCTTAATAAACTATTTTCTGTAAAATGTTGACTCCTTGACAGTTTTTTATTGAAGCGATGATTAATTATCCAGTGATTCCACAAATACAACAATCAACACAGCAAGGGTAGTATATAGCAGTATGTATCTGGTTGTTGACAGATGTACACTTACTGTTGACCCAGTGTCACACTGATTTTGTATGGTTTTTTGGATTGACTTTCTTTACATTGTGAATAACAAATATCAGTTTCTAAACAGCTTCTTATTCCATACAATGGTATCTAATTTCTGCATCTATTTTACTTAAATTCTGTAAATGTTTTTGGGCTCAACATATGTCTTATGTTTAAAAATTCTTATTTTTTTCTAGCAATCACTTAATGCCTTCTCCGCTTTCCTATTATAAACAGAAAATTATAAACAGGTAATTCAGGTTGATTTTTCATATAGCCACTCAGTGCTACTCATGTCTCCAGTATCAAGAACAGCCATTTTCTCTCTCATTTTGCTATGAAAATTGATCATTGCATATTTCCTGCTTTGTTCTTATAATTGTTCTGCTGTTTTTATACCCTTGATTTTCATTTAAGTTCATAAATCCTTTCATAAGACACTTTTAAAAGTATATCTAGCCCTTTAAAATGTCTATCACAACTAATGCAAATCAATAAATATATTACCTTCTTATTTATTGTTCTATAGAATTTAATTTAAAATTTAAATAAATAAAATCTCAAACTTTAAAATAATTTTATTGATTATTCAAACATTTTATGTATGTATTGAATATATTTTGATTATATATACCCCAAATTTCCTAGTTCAATCTCCTATGGGACCTCATCAATATGTAACCACCTGCATTCCATCATTATATTGGCTAAATATTGTTTAAATGCTGTACAAGTGCAAATGTCAACCATTTTTCCCCTTGAATTCTTTTGGTATGCACTTTTAATATAAAGTGTTTACTGAAGAACAATTAAAGGAAATATGCAATAATACAAGCTTTTCTATACCTTGGTTTTATTTTAATGTATGAGTGAAATATTTTAATATATTTGGCTTTTCAAAATTTGTACACTAATTCTTAAAGGAATTCATTCCATTTTTACTGAATGTGTAAGGTTTTCTTGAGTGATTTTCATTGTGTCATATTTCTGATTGAGTCAAACAAGAAGGCATAGGATAACATGAATTACTTGCTAAGAGAATTTTATTTCTCCTTAGGAAGAATGAATATGTGTCCTGAAAAGTATCAGTAGTATTTAGAATAGAATTTGAATTTAGTGTCAAAGTGACTGCTGTGGTAAGTTAATACCATAGGATTTTTATAAGTGAAGTAGAACACACAAAGCCAAACATAATAAATGGAATGAGGATGTGTGGTGTACAGAATGTTTTCTCATATACTAGGATCTGTAATATATTACCATAGAAACGCCCAGAGCTCAGTGGTTAACTTTTCTGTCGTTTCTTTACCAGTGTCCATTGCTTTAAAAAATTCCTGTAACTTTTTTTTCTGAAAAGTTCTCTTGCCTTTTAATTTTTACACTCAAGTTGAAAACACATCACCTATGAAAAATTAGGAGTAGAAAATTAGATGCAATAAAACATCTCTATAGAACTTTATGACCGTTGTAAATAGTCATCTGTTCAGCCCATGAAATTTAATACTCAAGAACCAGTGTAACCACTTACTGAAAGTTGTCTCATCTGCAGTGAAGTCATCATTCTCAAGTCTGACTTGCTCTTCCATAAAAGAGACATGAAAAAAGGCACTACAGTAGAACCCACTTGAGTACTTTGTTATTGGAATCAGAGTTATTTTTTTCCTTTCAAATTACTTATAAATGGGCAATGTGTATGATCAGTCCACGGTTCTACTTTCTCAGTGACAATTCCTTATTACTAAACTTATGCTATTGATTTCTGCCCTATAATTGTATCAATGGTATTTTTGTAATTTAATATTAGCTCTCTTTCATAAATAACATCAGGCACCAGTCTGTCTTACTCTGATATCTATGAGTTGCTTGCCAAAGATAAGGCTGAAGGAACACAATCTTAGACAAGCTCCATCTGTCCCATTTAGACAATATACAGTGTCAGATTTCAGTAGTAGAACTGTAAGGCTCTCTCAGGTATACCACAGAGAGGGCTGCTGATCAAAGAGATTAAAAATAAACAAACTTCTGAGGGTGATTGTAGTAAGTATAATTTTAAGCTAGATAACTATTTACAAATATGTCTTGGTATTCAGGGCTAATGTCAGGTGGAAATATAAAGCCAATGCAAGTCAGTGCATTTCAAATATAAATGGGGTGGGCTAACATTCATGGCATGGGTCTCAGGCTGAACCAGTCATTAGCTTCCCACTCCCTCAATCTGTGCACCACCCTTACCCCAGCACATCCCATAGGCAGGACAAACTGACTATAGGTCGAAAATTATGTTATTGGTTTGCATTTTCAATCCCTTTACTGGAAGTCTTGCCTGGTCAAAGGAGGTGGCCAATTTAGGCTATATGTCATCTGCTATTGCTAGGAGTATTAGCTGGCATCATCCTTGTTGATTCCTAGGATTCTCTTATACCAGGTTTCTACCTTACCCTGAAATGTGCCTCCCCTTTCCAATCTTCTCTTTCAGTACTCTCCCCTTCCATTCCTCCCAACCTGATCTGTCATGTTTCCATCTGCACCTGCCGTCACTCCACCCATGACATCTCTTTTATTTCCTCTGTGCAGGGGATCCAAGTGTTCCCACTTGAACCCTCCTTGCTACCTAACCTCTCTGAGCCCATCCCTGACACTGCTTGGAGCACCAGGACTTAGAGGCTGGATAGCCCAGAGACCTAGGATAGAACCAAACACGACTGAACAAAAAAAGTGTCAATGTGATAATGTTTAATGATAATCTGCTACACTCATGGATTGGTACCATGACCAGTTGTCATCAGAGACCCAGAGACCCTACTGAGCTCAGGAAATTCTGTTGAATATGGGGAGAAAGGATTGTATGAGCAAGAGGTTTCAAGAACATCACAAGAAAGCCCACAGAATCAGCTACTTGGTTCGTAGGATCTCACAGAGTCTGAACTTCAACCCAGGAGCATATATAGGACTGGCCCAGGCCCTCTACAGATATGGAGCAGTTGTGGAGTTGTGTAATCTTCCTGTGAAACTCCTCACAGTGGAAGCAAGGATAGTCTCTAATAACAGTTGCTGGCTTTTTGAACTCAAGAGAGTTCATATTGGGATGCCTTGTCCAGCCATGGTACAAGGGGAGGTGTCTAGTCTTATTGCAAATTAAAAAAAAAAAGTAAAAAAAAAGAAATAGGAATCACAAAAATGTAGGAAATTGGTTTCATTCAGTTTGTTCTCATCATAATTACCAGGTAAACTTTACTGAATAACCACTAAGTATTTGTATTTGTGTTGATTTCCAAAAAGAGTTTTATTATGTTGAAAAATAGAAAATTTAATGAAACAGAAAGCTGTCAATTGAGTGAATTGTGATGTCAGAAGACGGCAAATCTTTTGTTGACAAAGAAAACACCAATAAGGCAAGAAACACCTTTATGAGAAACTAACAACAAAATTCCTGCTTCCAGAAACATCACATGACAAGACTGAAGTAGGTTATTTTTAAAGTCCTATTGCATTATTCTTTTTTGATCAAAAATTATAGTGTTCAAAAAGAAGATAGCATGAGACCAGTAACTCATGTATACCTCAAAATACTTTAGAAATTCTTGTGTCCTCAGCCCCAGCCTCTCAACTTGTCACTACTGACGCCATATATGGGGCCAGCTCGTTCTTTCTCATACAATGCACAAGTTCTTTCTACCCACTGTATATCAGTAGCAGCTCACTCTTTTTTAGTTCTAATCAAGGTTACAGAGACTAAAACAGCAATGTAATACTAATGCTTATTTTAAAATATGGCCAAAGCAAAAAAGTTGTTGAGTGCCAGGTGTTGGAAAAAATGAACTCATAGAGACTGAAGCAGCAAGCGTAGGGCCTGCCCAGATCTGCACTAGGTCCTCTGCATATATATTAAAATTTTCAGCTTAGTATTTTTATGGGACTCCTGAGTGTGTGAGTGAATGGATCTCTGATTGTTGCGCCCGCTCTTGGGTCTCTTATCCTTCCTTGCCCAAATTTCATATGATTTTTGTGTTATATTATATTTTATTTTGTCATTTTGGGTTGTTATCTCTGAGAAGTCTGTTCTTTTCTAATTAGAGATGTAAGAGGAATAGATCTGGATGGGAGAGGAAATGGTGAGGACCTCAGAGGAGTATAAGGAACATAAATTATAATTATTGTATGAGAAAATAATCTATTTTCAATAAAAGGGGAAAAAAGAAAAGAAAGAATAAGTTCTCAATTGTAAAATGGTTTAACTCAAGTGCCAGGAATGGGCTACATCTAATTCAGTCATTAGAAAAAGAAGTGCCCAGGAATCACTAAACATCTCAGGTTATTTCCAAGGTCATTGGTTATTCTCTACAGAAAGATAGCATGGGTCTGTTGCTGAGAACACTTACATATCTCATCAAATACGAAGAAACTGACCTGGTACCTAGCTAGAGGCTTTGTTTTGGATCAGAATTCATGGTACTACAAGGTACTCTCATGCTACCAGAGGAGAAAGACTATCCTCAACTAAGCTTGTAGGTACACGTTCTATACCAGTGACCTGCCTGCAAGATAAGCTGGTGGAATAGTGGCACAAATGCTGTGAAAGTAACCAGCCATTCTCTTATTGGATCTAAAGCCCATTCCATAAGATGGAATTCATGCCTGACACTACTTGAATTGCCAAGAACCTGCGACTACATAGTTCATGTCCTTAGAGGCAACACAAATACCAATGTTCTGTTAAAGGAACAAAACAATACAATGACCTCTCATGTTTGAAGCTATGCAGAAGAGGAAGAAGAAAGAATGTAAGAGTCCGAGGGAATGGATGATGCTAAGGAACAGAGCCTTCCAGACACAACTGAACTGGTGCACATGTGAACTGCCAAAGGCTGTGGAGGCATTCACAGGGCCTGTATGATTTGAAGCTAGACAGGGTCCCAGGCAGACACTGGCTCCCACCCCAATCAAGAAGCTATTTTCAATGTAGACTCATTTGCAGAGAAAAATTAGTTTGCTCCAATGGAGAACTGTCAATCTTACTGTTTGCTTTTTAAAGACAGAAAGCAAGGACATGGGTTTGGGTGAATGAACAGTTGTAGAGGATAGGGAAGGAGTTATGGGAAGGGGAAGAGATTATGGTATAGTGTATAAAGACAAAGTTTTATTTTTAATTTAAAAAATTAAACGAAGCTGGGCATTGGTGGTGCCCACCTTTAATCCCAGCACTTGTAAGGCAGCGGCAGGTGAATGTCTGTGAATTGGACTTTAGTCCAACCTGGTCTACAAGATCTAGTTCCAGGACATCCTCCAAAGCCACAGAGAAACCCTGTCTCAAAAAACCAAAACAACAACAACAACAACAACAAAAAAGCTAATATTGGGGCTGGACAGATGGTTCAGCAAATAATAATACTGGTTACTTTTTTTTAAGGCTTTAGATCTTGTTATATTGCTTCATCTATTTTGAAAAGGTTATTTAAAAGCAATATTAGACCCTATGATTTTTCCTTATATACCTTGGCACACTTTATAAAAACACCAAGTTTCTTTACATATATACAACATCACTATCCCCTTGAGCAAAAACTAATAGTATATCGGTGATGATGCTGAACACTCAGTTGTTGTTTATTTTTGTGTTTGTCTTGTATGCTTCCTTTTTTGATTTTTGAAACACTTTTTTATTATATATTTAAATTAGAAACAAGCCTGCTTACCATGTCAGCCCCATCTCCCTCTCCCTCCCCTCCATGCCCACTCCTGCCTATCATCCCCCTCAGCCCCCCACCCAATGCCTACTCCATTACTCAGGGAGGGTAAGGCCCTCCATGGGAGATCTCTAGAGTCTGTCATTTCCTTCCTGGGAAGGCCCAGGCCCTCCCCCAGGTGTCCAGATTAAGAGAGCATCCCTCATTGTGGGATGGGCACCCAAAGTCCATTTGTGTGCCAGTGATAAATACTGATCTACTACCCAAAGCCACATAGATTGCCTAGGTCTCCTCTCTTGTAGAGGACCTGAATGTATCAGTTACTTTTCTATGACTGTGATATAACACCATGACTAAAGCAACTTCTAGAAGGAGCTATTATGTGAGGATTAATGTTTCGAGGGATATGACTTCATCGCCATTCTGTTATGGAACATGGAAGCAGGCAAACATACATGAGGAGACACTGGAAGCTCATATCTGGACCCACAGATACCAAGTGCACTGGGGATAGCAGGAAGTTTTTGAAACCTTAAGCCCATCCTCAGTGTCATACCTCTTCTAACAAGATCACATCTTCTAATCCTTTTTAACCAGGATTAACTCGGGAACTAGGTTTTCAACTTCCGGAGACTTAGTAGAATGCCGCAAAGCATTGCACTGGTTTTGGTTACCACCACTCTCATGTTGGTGTGGTTCACAACCATCTATCACTCGGTTCCAGGGGATCCAACACCCTCCTATAAGCTCTGTGGACACCAGGCATGAATTTGGCAGCACACTCATACATATGAAATGAGTAAATCTTAATAATAGTAGAATATAAGTGATCTTAAAATCAGTTTTCTCTGATCTACTAAAATTAATGATATTCATAACACTTTGTGTTTTATTAATTTTGCATGATAGTAAAATGAGTGCTTATATTCACCTAGAGACACAAATGAAAGTATTCATAAATCTGTCCTCTATCTTCACACTATGTTTTGATTAAAAGATTTGATTATTATACCTTTTATTATAGAGGGTTTTATGTAAGAGTCACATAGAAATTAACATGTCATCTAGTTATGAACATAAGTTAAATGTAGTTTAAAAACAGCATGGGTGGGCATTAAGACATGACTGAGGAGAAGAATACAGAAATGTGACAATGCATGTTTCATGGCTCAATTCATAAAATGTTTCAAAGCAGGCAAAAAAAATACCACATTAGTTAGGGGTATACTATAAAGCGTTAAAACCACTCTATGCCTATTTTTTGTTTTGTTTTTATTAGTATTAAGTTATGTTAATTGTACCAAGGAATGACTTCATTATGACATTTTCATACATGTATATATATTACCATGATCATATTATTCTTTTTATCCCTGTTGCTGATTCACCTTTTCTTTTCACATTGGTACTGTTGCCAGGTTTTTAGTGGTTTCTGTATTTATTTGTAATGTTGGGAAATTGAACTCAGAGACTTAGCGACTGAAGCATATGAGTATTACATCTTATTTACATCTACTTCCATTTTATTAAATACATAGGAAAGAAAAACAAGTATATTCATCTTCATGAGTCTAGTTTATTCTTCTTATACAAAGGTATCCAAAAGTATCTATTTTCATGAAATGACATTAATAATAATTAAGTCTGTATATAGTTACATTTTCTTATTGTTTAGAAAAAATTTACCTTTACTCTTATAACTCTAACTCATGACATTTACCCAAGTTTTAGAGACATATAAATTCATGAATTTTGTATATAAATCTGAGAGTTATTATACTCCCTATACCACAATTTTGGAACATAAGACACAGAGACACTAGTTAAATTATCTCCATTGCAAATTTGTGACACAAATTTTCACAGCACTGTTATTCATAATCACAAAAAGCACAAGCACAAATGAAACACAAATGTAACTCAAGTACTCAATGACTAAACAAATACATTATAGACATAATATAATGTAATACTCTTTAGCAATATAAATGAAGTAATGCTACATTCTTCAACATACAATCTTGAGAATTGTATGTAAGTGGCTGAAAGCAGTCATAAAATTGTATATTGCACGATTCCTTTAATGTCAAATGTCTATTACAAACAAAATTTGTTGCTTGATATAAATCATTTACTTTCATTCCATAAAGATAGTAGGTGAGGGGAGAAGAGACTGCTGACAGATAAAAGACATTTTGAATATAATAAGACATTGTAAGAATAGTTAATGATAATGGCTGCAACATACTGTGAATATACTCAAGGTTACAGAATATATATTTTCCAAGAATGACTTTTATTGTAAATTAATTATTTCTCATTAACACTTTATTTCACAATCAGTTTGTGGTCTTATAGATACCTTGCAGTTATGAATTGTGAAGATTAATTTATAATCAGTGATATTTTGTCCATCTCTCCATCTGAAATGATTTATCTCAGTATTTCTACACATGACTTCAAGAATTCAACCTTACTTAGGCTCCGTGGGTTTTTTTTTATTAGATTCATGACAGTTTGGAGCTTCTTGTGAGATTTTTTTTTCTGGAGATTGTAAATCCTATGCATGATTTTTAGTCTAAGAATACATACAGACTTATGATACTACATCACAGGATATATAAGTACTACATGATAATAAAACATCTATAAATCATGTTGCTCACCTATGTTAAAAATTCATTATCTGTAAAAAGCTGGGAAGCTGACATTTTAAGGAAAAAGTTATTTACTTTGCAAAATAATTCAATGTTGATCCTTCTTTTTAATTGTGGGATTTTAAGGCATGTTTTACATAACTTAATTACCAATAATTTTATTTACAGAAAATTTACAAGAACCAAGTTACTAATGAAAGGAAATCATACTTTTTATAAACAATATAGAAGCCTAGTTTTCATTTTGGCATTTATATGAACAATTTGCTTTTAAGTATGTGCAAAAGAAGGAATACAGTGGGAAACTAACAGAGAGATTGTTTTATGGCTATACAAATAGTGTTTTGTAAACGCAAAATCAGACTCTAGCATCAAATAATTTATGTTCTCTGCATTTATTTACTGTTAAGTAAATGTTAGGGACACACCTGGTCTAGCTGTTATGCATTGCTTAATTTCATTTTCATTTTAAATTCTTAGTAATGTTAACCTTGTCTCTAATCAGTAAAAAAATATTTTCAACTTAAACTTTAAAAGTTTATTTTTGAACCTATTAACTCCACTAAAAGGTCTGGGGATTTTGACAAATATGTCTCAATTCATGCTCTGTTTTCCTCAGCTTGATAAAACTACCGAGTGTAGAGTTTCTTATATTTATTCTAGAAATCAAACAGACAGAAGGAATCTAAAATTAGTTTACTGAAAAATAACCAGATTCATTTAGCATTTCCTTATAAAACATTCTGAGTATCCTGTGCTCATAGTCAGGTATGTCTGTTATAACCACCAGTGCCTCTCACCTATCAAATCCAGAAAACAAGGGGGAGGCAGCTCCTTCAAGACACATCCAAATGCAGACCTGCCAAATGCATGCCTTCTTTTCCCTGTGTTTCTCTCCCTCACCTATATCAGAGACCACTGTGGATTGTGGTCTACTTGTATTATGTGTCCTTTTGTACTATAGATAAAATTAAAAAATGACACTTATATAATTCTTTATATATGAAACTTATCGCAGAAATAACATTTCAATCTGACACCTGTGGATTTTCTATTCTCTTTTCCTTTCAATTAGATCATATGTTATGCTACTGATCTGCCAACAAAATGAAACATCTTCAAGCTTTAATTCAGTGACATCTTTTATGAGAAAGGCCCTGTATGCTAGCAGTTTCCATGTAAGATAAATGGAGTAATAGCTGTTTATTTTAGAATTAGGAGATGCTGTTGTTACTATAAACTTCAGAGTCTAAAGTGTGAAGGGATAGATGTTCTTACTAGTGATAAGAGTGGATATGCCAAGGATTAGGGACTGTGACTTGGATTATTATTTTCTGTGTTCCTGTATCTCTCACATGTACACATATACTCACTCAGTTCAACAACACTCATCAATATGGTCCAGTATGTTTTATTCAAGAGTGAATATCTAAATTGTTATTGGGGGTCATTACTCAAATCATTATTATACAAGAGTTGGTGGTGGGTGGAAGATATGTGCAAATATTAGAGGAAAAGCTATAGTCAAAGTACATTAGATGCATGTAAGAAAATGTCACAATAAGACTTGTGTCATTAATATGCACAACTAGGAAAAATGTTTCATTGTACATTTACTCTTACAAAATGACAACGTAATAAAGATATTTAGAAATTAAGTACATGATGGGTTGGGATTGTGGAAACTCTATCATAAGCAATATTCTTACTGTGTATGATTTACAATTAATTTATTAGCAAGCTTTCATGAAGAGTCTGTGTTTAGGAAGTCATTTAGATAACTGGCACTGACAAACTTCTAAGTATTCAAGAAAGCCACTTTTAGTTTACACCAAAACAGCCTTTGATAAGTCCTCTGTTCAGAATGCTTTCAGATCTCTATTTTCCTTAACATCCCTGACAAACTTCAGTGAACCTTATGATAGTACTGACAGTCACCTCTTTGAATTTTTGCTTTCATTGACTTTACGCTACTTTTGGGTATCTTGTCTTCAAGGTCTCTAATTTGTCACTTCTGTAATACCTCCTGCTACTCTCATTGGCTCTCTCAGTTTATTATACTCCCAGGACTACTGCCCAAAGGTAGCACCATCTACAATGGACTGGGCCTTCTCACATTCATCATTAATGAAAGAAGTATCTCGCAGGCTTACCTATAGGCTGATTTTATAGGAACATTTTCTCCTTTGAAGTTTCTCCTTTCAGATGACTCTAGCTGCTTGGGTCAAGTTGACAAAACAAACAAGCCATCAATAAAATAATTTCATTTTAAAGTTTTATTTTGACAAGCCTTATGTGCTAACTTTTATGTAAGGACAGCTCATTTATCCCCCCTTACGCAAAGATTATTACAACTCTCAACAAGATAGGCAAAGCAAATTTCCTCTCCATAAATATCATTTATTTCAAAAATTAGTTATGTAAATAATTGACTCTTGGCTTTTTTGGCACATAAATAATGAGACAGTGATTTTGGAAATGTACATGCAAGCACACCTATTTTTAGAGATTACGTTTTTAACTTTTCCCTGAGTTTTAAATTCTGTTCATTTGAAAAATGATCATGTTGAAAAAGGCAATGATTTTTTTAACACTGGTAATGTATTTGGTGCTTTGGAGAACCAGCATTAATACACTATAGCAATAAGAACAATGACTTGCTCTCTGTAAAAAATGGTTAAAAACAAGAAAATTGTATTGGCTGTGATAATGCTATAATTCATCCGTCAGAATACAGTAGCTACACTGCCATTATTTTATCAATAGACTCATTAAGATGCTAAAGATTTTTCTCCTTGAGTTATGTGCTCTTCTGAACAGTCGATGGAGCCCTTAGCAATTCTTTTGATCTGAACAATCTGCCTTTGTTTCTCTGGAAGAAGGATGACTAATTGTGCTAGAGAGATCATAGTTGCTTCAAAAGAAGCCTGTGTGCTATTTTAAATATAATACATATGCAGTATTCACTATGGAATATTATGGAATATAGTTGGCAGGCAGGGATAAAAAATTAAAAAGATCCAGGTTTAAATCCAATTCCACACTATAATTGTTGAAATTTATAGGTATGTTAATTAAAACATTAATCTTCATAATTTTTAGTTTATGTTCATATAAGGTTATATCTATATCATGGGTTGCTGTAGACCCCAGGATTTATGCAATGAGAGTACAGCACACACTTCAGGGGTCAATCCATCAGAGATTGCTTATCTCTTGAAGGACATAAACTCATTTAGCAAGGAGAAGAGTTATATTGTCACCCGAGATGCATATCTCAACCTTATCTGCAAAAGGATAAGAAATACTGTCTTCTGAATGTGCTAAGCTGTCCCCATTGAAGATTCTTGTGTGAAGAGCTCTTATCCTCACATTACAGTGTAAGAATTCTTCCCACAGCACTACAGTATATTAATTGGTTACTGGGCACATTTTCCCCTGCTTAATGACTCCCTCACCTGAGGTTGTGTGCAAAGTTACTATAGAAATCTTTTATTCCCTCCGATCCTGAGAAGCATTTCACCTTTGGGAGCCTGGGTAGGGGCTGCAGAAGATCTCATAGCCTTTACAATGGGTCATATGAACTGGAAAGATCATATATAGTAACATATTCTACAGAAATTAACACCTCACTGTAGTGCATCAAGGATTGATGGTCTTCACCTTTCTTTGAAATCTGAGTGCCAATTAAACTGTCTCAGTAGAGGTAATATCACTTGGAGTTGCTTAGTCTTTTTTATTTCTTTTTTTTACAGTATTTTTTATTTAAATTAGAAACAAGCTTGTTTTACATATCAATCCCAGTTCCCTCTCCCTCCCATTTTCCCATGTTCCCCACCTGCACCCGATCCCATCCCCTTTTTGCTTCCCAGGGTGGGTAAGGCCTTCTATGGGGGATCATCAAAGTCTGTCATTTGGCATAGTTCCTAGGACCTTCCCCTTGTGTCTAGGTTGAGAGAGTATTGCTCTATGTGGAATGGGCCCCCAAATTTCATTCATACACTAGGGTTAAAACTGATATACTACCAGAGGCCCCATAGATTGATCAGGCCTCCTAATTTACACCTATATTCAGGGATCCTTGTTGGTTCCATGGTTGCTTCCCAGCTATCAATCTGGGGTCCATGAGCTCCCCCTTGTTCAAGTCAACTGTTTCTATGGGTTTCCCCAACATGGTCTTGACCCCTTTGCTCCACACTCCTCCCTCTCTGTAACTGGATTCCAGGAGTTTGGCTCAGTGCTTAGCTGTGAGTGTCTGCTTCTGCTTCCATCAGCTACTAGAGGAAGGATCTCGGATGGCATACAAGATAGTCATCAATCACATTACAGAGGAAGGGCATTTAAGGTAGCCTCTCCACTCTGGACTGCTCTCTGGACATTTCCCTAGTGCCAGATTTCTCTTTAAACATAAATGGCTGGTTCTTTTAAGGTATCAATTTTATTTATTTATTTTTATCTATCTATCTATCTATCTATCTATCTATTTATTTATTTATTTTTGAGACAGGGTTTTTCTGTGGCTTTGAAGGCTGTCCTGGAACTAACTCTTGTAGACCAGGCTGGTCTCGACCTCATAGAAATCTGCCTGCCTCTGCCTCCAGAGTGCTGGGATTAAAGGCATGGGCCACCACTGCCTTGCTCTCCTCTGACTCGATCTTCCCACTTCCTCATGTTTTCCTGCCCAATCCTCTTCTCCCCTTCTCTTTCTCCTAACTCCCTCTCTCTCCCCACCATGCTCCTAATTTGCTTAGGAGATCTTGTCCCTTTCCCCTTCTCTGGGGGACCATGTATGTCTCTCTTAAGGTCCTCCTTGTTTTCTAGCCTCTCTGGAGGTGTGGGCTGTAGGTTAATACCCATATAAGAGTGAGTGCTTGTCTTTTAGTGACTGGGTTACCTCTCTCAGGATGGTTTCTTCAAGTTCCATCCATTTGCCTGCGACTTTCAAGATTTCATTGTTGTTGTTTTTGCGGCTGAGTAGTACTTCATTGTGTAAATATACCACATTATCTTTATCCATTCTTTGGTTGAGGGGCATCTGTTTATTACCTGTTCTGTCTATTACAAATAATGCTGCTATGAACATAGTTAAACAGATGTACTTGTAGTATGAATGTTCATCCTTTAGGAATATACCTAAGTGTGGAATTGCTGGATCTTGAGGTAGACTGATTCCTATTTTCCTGAGGAACCACTCTACTGATTTCTAAACTGAATGTACAAGTTGGCAGTGGAGGAGTGTTCCCCTTTCTCCACATCCTTTCCAGCATGAGTTGTCATTGGTGGTTTTGATTTTAGTCATTCTGATAGGAGCAAGGTGGCATCTCATAGTTGTTTGGATTTGCATTTACCTGATGACTAAGGATGTTGAGCACTTCCTTAAGTGTCTCTTAGTCATTTTTGATTCATCCATTGAGAATTCTCTATTTACTTCTTTACCACACTTTTTAACTGGATAATTTGGTGTTTTGGAGAGTAGCTTCTTAAGTTCTTTGTATATTTTGGAAACCAGCCCTCTGTCAGATGTGGGGTTGGTGAATAACTTTTCCCATTATTTGGGCTGCCGTTTTTCCTTATTGACTGTGTCCTTTGCTCTACAGAAGCTTCTCAGTTTCAGGAGGTGTCATTTATTAATTGTCCATCTCAGTGTCTGTGTTACTGGTGTTATGTTGAGGAAGCAGTCTCCTGTGCCAATTCACTCTAAGAAAAAGTGTAGCAGGATTTATGTTGAGGCCTTTGATCCATTTGGACTTAAGATTTGTGCATGGCAATATTATGGATCTATCTGCAATCTTCTACATGCCAGCATCCAGTTATGCCAGCACCATTTGTTGAAGATGCTTTTTTTTTCATTGTATAATTTTATCTTTGTCAAAAATCAGGAGCTTGTAGGTGTGTGGGTTAATATCAGGGTTTTCAATTCGATTCCATTGGTCTACCTATCTTTTTTGTGTCAATACCAAGCTGTTTTCAGTACTATAGCTCTATTAATCTTTATTCTATAATGCTATTTGAAAGATCCTCTGTGTAGGTAGTGGAATTTAAAAGGTGTCTTATAATTATCCTCTAATTGTAGCTGCTCTTAAGTAGTTTAATTAAATGTGCAACAGAAAAAAACTTTTGCTTGTGAGTCAATTCTAGTTATTAATTTGCAGATGTGTCTTTGGAAATACCCTGGAATACACAGTAGACAAAAGGGTCAATGACTTAGTAGTAAGAGATGTAAGTCAAAGCCTCCACTAACGTCTGTCTGCTACTGTTATGAGCTATGCTGAATATAGTTGTTTCACTTCAGAGCCATGTCCTGTGCAGCAAATAGATAGTATTGGTGTCTTGTTTGATCACAATTCCTGGATTAATGTATGTACTCTAGCAACTGAATATTTGGTTCCATATTCATTCAGATAATCTTACCACTATAAAGTTATTCTATATTACCAAAGCTTCATACATTAGTCAATAAAGTGCAAAAACTATTTTCTCCAAGACGTGACCTGTCTAGGTGTCCGCCATTTTACCAGTCTTAATGAACATCCAACTTTGGGAGCTACTTTCCAAGATGGCACCCATGTCTACAACTATTTATCTTTTAATTTAAACTTTTTCTCTGTTGAATATGTGGTGGACTTGCATGTCCAACAGAAGCAATGCTGCATGACAAAGATCAGTTCATAAGAATCTCTAAAATATCTACATTTGTCTCTTAGGATATTTGTTACCTGAGATACAGATTAATATATAAAAATGATGATAGTTTCATGACAATCATGGTGGAAGGAGCACAAACCAGAGAGAGATTTTGTGTAATTACGGACTACAACATCCCAGATATGTGGGAGAATAACCATTTTGCACATTTTTACACAAATAAGTACCATATTAGGAAGATCTGAGAGAATATGTGTGATAGCTACCTTCAGTTGCTTGACCTGTCCTATTCCTAATGTGGGAGCAATAATAAATCTCATTGTATGTACCAAGATTCCTGATTTACTAGAACAAAAACAATACGAATATCAGCCTACTTGTCTTTGTACTAATATGAACAAGGAAGCATTTTCAGAGTTAATTATTTAATTCCCACCATTTCTTCTTTTTATTCCACTATAATCCTTTTTTCTGGTTTCTTGAAACAGGGTTTCTCTGGAACTCCCTCTGTAGACCAGGCTGGCCTGGAACTCACAGAGATCTGCCTGTCTCTGACTCCCAAGTACTGGGATTAAAGGCATGTGCCACCAATGCCTGACTCCACTATAATCTTTCAATAAGTCACTTGCACAAGAATAACCTCTAAAACCTTCCTAGATACTGAAATGTGGCATTCTCTATTTTCATGATTTAAAGATGTTAAAATTGAAGCACTGATACATGAAATCGTTCCCCAAAATCACACAGCTAATCATTGAAAGAACAGGCATTTGAAACAAGCATTAGAGGCTTTGTGTTTAACTGAAATATAATTATGCTTCTGACAAGTTACCTTGGCTCACCAGAGCTGCATAATTGTTAAGGATACATACTATGTTCAAACGTGAAGTCAAATTAGCCTTGAAATATAAATAGAAATGATTTTTAGCCCCTTTCCCCCCTCCTGTCTTTGTTCTTGGGGTCTGTGTCTTCTACTGAGGGGAAGAATCCACTGTGGTGTTTAGCATGTGTGCCTTCTGCGATATGGCAGAAGACAGCACATGGGGCTGGCTGGCAGTCGACCAAATGCTGTGGTGTTCCGTTTACACCATGCCAATCCTTTTGTCACTTGTTAAAATTCAGTGTTCTTCCCACTCTCAAACATTGCTACCATCTGCTTGCACATGACTTCCACAATGACTATGTGGTAATTGCAGCTGTGTGCCTGATACCAATTAATAAATGAAATGGCCTAAGAAAATTCTCCTTTAAGCATCTATTTAAAACAAACCTCTACCTTTTCAGGTTTTGTTGTGCCTATCATGGCCTAATTGATGCTTCTTTTCTGGGTTTCTGATGTTATTGGAAATTACTGGTGCTTTTTTCTCTAAAACAAATTACAAAATCCTTTCTAAACATCTATCAATCAAATTAAAATAACTTTAGGGAAAAATTCTCTAAAATCACAATAGTTGTTATGCAGAATGGAAAAATTTTTCATTTAATTTCTTTAGAAGTAGTCAAGACATCACTCAATAGGGAATGGAATAAGCACAAGAGTGATGTAGGTTACAGTTATCAAAGCTGGAGGGGTAGAGCCATTTAAGACATCTAAAAATAAAGTCTTAGATATCAGACATAGAACTCCAGCATTTGGGATTTGTTATTATGGATTCTAATCTTACATTAACACAGTGTTTCTTCACTATGCCATAATTCCTCCAAACACACACACACACACACACACACACACACACACACACACACAGACACACACACACACACTGTGCCATTATATGTTGGAATTTATTTTGTATGTAATTTATTTTCTTAATCCACAGGAGTTCATAATTAAAAGGTTGCCTTGAGGCTTTGACAATAAAATGGTGTTGTGACTGAAAGACTGTGGGGACTTTTGAAGTTGGACTAAGTGCATTTTCCATTATGTCAAGGCCATTAGGTTGTTGGGGCCGGCACTGGAATGTATGACCTGAATGAGAAACACGTTCCAGAGTCTCAGGTATTTGAGTCCTCAGTTGTTAGCTTTGTCTCAAGGAAGTATGTCATTGTGGGTTTCTTTGAGAGTTTAAATTTGGACTGCTTCCAGTTTATTCTCTCTGCCTCATGTGCAGTTCAAGATGTGATTTCTCAGCTTCCTGTTTCTGGCCCCATGGCTGCTACTTTTTGTTATGCCTACATTCTGAAATCCTGAAACCATGATCTGAAAATAAAGTCTAAACATGTATAAATTAACTTGTCCAGGGTGCTTCATCACAACTGGTTTGAGAAGAGATTTGACACCAGTGAGATCTCTAACAATTTACAAGGAAGACACTAACTGGCAAACTAAGCAATAATAGAGAGACTACCTTAAATGCCCATCCCTGATAATGAGTTTGATGAATACCTTATATGTCATCCTAGAGCCTTCATCCAGTGACTGATGGAAGCAGAGGCAGACACCCACAGCTAAGCACTGAACTGAACCTCTGGAAACCAGTGACAGAGTGAGGAGTGATAAGCAAACTGGTAAAGAATAGGCTGGTGAAACTCACAGAAACAGCTGACCTGAAAAAGGGGGAACTCTAGGACCCCAGACTGACAGCTGGGAGGCCAGCATGGGACTGATCTAGACCCTCTGAATGTGGGTGTCAGTGAAGACGCCTGGACAATCTATGGGGCCCTGGCTAGTAGATCAGTATTTATCACTGGCATATAAATGGACTTTGTGTATCCATACCACAAATAGGGATGCTCTCTCAGCCTGGACTCTTGGGGGAGGGCCTAGGCCCTGCCCTAAATGAAATGACAGACTCTGGTTATCCCCTCTGGGGAAGGGAGTGGGGATAGGATAGGAGGAGGGGATAGGAGTGGTGCTGGCATGGGGGTGTGGGAGGAGGGGAGGGAGAGGGAGCTGTGATTGACATGTGAAGTAAGCTTGTTTCTAATTTAAAAATGTAATAAATAATAATAATAAATTTAAAATGACCCATTAAGCACAACTTCACACCCTTCTTTCTTTTATTTCATAGTTCATTCTTGTAATTATTCTCCAGTATATCTGTTTATCTTCTCCCTCTGTAAAACTAACTCTATATCACATGATTTCCATTTATTACTTTCCTGCATTGCTTGTTTGAAGTTAAGCAGAACCTTAAAGATAGATGGATGGATGGATGGATGGATGCATAGATAGATAAATAGATAGATAGATATAGATATAGATAGATATCCTGCTGCTCCTGGACTTTTTTCTATTTAAGAGTACAAAGTTTAATACTCAGCAATCTTATTTACCTAACAAATTCCCTTCCCACCTTCACTTCAACCCATATCTACCACATTATCTGGATTTCGCTTTCTATGAGTTTAAATATTTCATCACGAAATCATTCTACAACACCTGCCACCTTAAGTAAAAGGAAACACCATTCTCCAGCTACTCCCCAGTAGCAGCTTAGGGCATAATGTAAATTTATGCCAGGAACTTACTTATTTGCACTCTTGCTTCCCATTAATTTATAGTTTCTTAATCCTTCTATGTCCAGTTTATCATATGATGGTTCTTGTTAAATTTTCTTTTTTTGTTTTTTGTTTTTTTGGTGTTGTTTTTGAGACAGGTTTGTCTGTATTGTTTTAGAGGCTTCCTGGAACTAGCTCTCTAGACCAAAATGGCCTCGAACTCACAGAGATCTGCCTGCCTCTACCTCCTGAGTATTGGAATTAAAGGTGTGCGACACCAACCTCTTGTTAGATTTTCTAATATTGTGCTACCATCAGAAACTCAGGTTTCTGTTGTCTGATTACTTTGTTATTCAACTGTTTTTGGCACTTTCTCCCAGCTTCGAGGAGTCTACTAAGGCTTTTGTGTTTTATTTTTCTCACTCCGCAGTTCCATTCCCCTGTCTGGTATTTCTGTGAGTCGTCCCACAAATAAGCAATGTCCTTTTCAGCTCTCATCTTTCACTTCTTTTTCTTCTGGCACATTCCCTGGGTGATCTTACTCAGTTCCAGAGTTTTACTGTATACTGATGACTCTCTGGTTTACAATTCCAGGCTAAATCTCTCCCCTGGGCAGTAATCTTATATATTCAACTGCCTATTAATATTTCTCCTATGTGTTTTTAGGCTTCTTACACATGCAGCACACACTGTTAACACACAGCATGAGGTACTCTCCCTTCATCATTTTTAACCCTCTTCTTCATGCAATTCAATTGTGTGTTTGCATATTTATTCAGCAAACAGCTTATTTAACATTTCTCCAAACTTTGTATTTCTTTTTTCCTCGTTTATTTTTATTTACAGAGCATTTACTTGCTTGTTTTCCATCTCTCCCACTAGGAAGTAAAATTCACAAAGACCTCCATTATCATATCCTTAAAAATCCAAACTGCGGGGCTGGGGATACAGTTCAGTTCATAAAGTGCTTGCTACCCAAGCATAGTGATCTGTATTTTGAATTCCAGTACCCTCCTAAGACATCTGAACATGGTGGCATGCACCTTGTCTCAAGCACTGGGGAAGGCAGAAAGGAGTGATCTCCAGATGGCACTGGTTAGTCAGTGTAGCCAATCTGTGAGCTCTAGATTCACGGTGAAATGTGGTTTCAGAAAACAAAGACTCTTTCGAGGAGATCGTTCAATGGTGACCTCAGGAGTCTACTTCTGGGCGCACCCATGTGCAGGCACACATACAAACATATACACAAACTACACTTACATGCAGTCAAAATTTTTACAGTAGTCAATAAAATACATAGCACCTGAGATTTTATAATAAATAACCATGATTGCGTTAATAGTTAAGGGGGTCTGGATCAGCCATATGCTGGTTTCCCAGCTATCAGTCTGGGGTTCATGAGTTCCCCCTTGTTCAGGTCAGCTGTTTCTGTGGGTTTCACCAGCCTGGTCTTGACCCTTTTGTTCATCATTCCTCCCTCTCTGCAATTAGATTCTAGGAGTTCAGTTCAGTGTTCAGTTGTGGGTGACTGTTTCTGCTTCTGTCACCTACTGGATGAAGGCACTAGGATGGCATATAAGTTAGTCATCAGTCTCATTGTTGGGAAAGGATATTTAAGGTAGCCTCTCCACTATTGCTTAGATTGTTAGTTGGTGTCATCCTTGTAGATCTCTGGGAATTTCCCTAGTGCTAGATTCCTCTTTAGACATAGAGCAAAGGATTACCAATCCACACCTCCAGAGAAGTTAGGAAACAAGGAGGACCCTAAGAGATATACATGGTACCCCCAGAAAAGGGGAAAGGGACAGGATCTTCTGAACAAATTGAGACCATGGGGAAGGGGAGAAGGAGTTAGGAGAAAAAGAAGGCAAGAAGAGGGGAGAGGGAACATGAGGAAACAAGGTTGAGTTGGGTGAAGATTGAGGAAAGCAGGATAAGAGTTACCATAATAGATGGAAATGTTATAGGTTTAAAGAGAAACCTGGCACTACTGAGGGATCTTGATGATGGTCACAGAGTAAAGGGAGGAGAAAGTAACATGCAACAGCCATCAAGAGATGACCCAAAACATAGTCAAGCAGGTTGTTGTATACCTCATAAGGGGGTTTCATTGGTGTGGTGATTAGTGCTAATTGTCAACCTGATAGAGTGTTGAACCACTGGGGTATGGTCCTCTGGCCAATTATCTTGAATGAGTCAAATCAAGACTCTCCCATTCTCCCACTATGGTGCCACCATGCCCTGGCAGGTATCCTGTAGTATATAAATGGATAACGGGAGCAGAAGGGCATGCTCTATTCTTTATTTTGTTTTCTTATTTTAGGTGTGCTATAACCAATTTCTTTCCCATCCCAAGAAAGATATAACCTTCAATAGTTTGAATGAATTCTCCATCATTAGCATTGCTTTTGTCACAACAATAGAAGAGTAATTAAGACAAAAATCTTGAAACCTAAAAGTGGTGCATTACGCTGGGCGTTGGTGGCACATGCCTTTAATCCTAGCACTCGGGAGGCAGAGGCAGGCAGATCTCTATGAGTCGAGGCCAGCCTGGTCTACAGAGCCAGTTTCAGGACAGCCTCCAAAACAATACAGAGAAACCCTGTCATAAAAAATGAAAAAAAATAAAGTGGTGCATTACTGAGAGAAAGCTGACCATTAGGTTCTTAGTAATCTGGAATTGATTTGTGGATGGAATGCGGAAAACTTTAGAAATTTGGCTTGGAAAAACCCTTTGCGGCCTTTTAAGCAAAACTTTAAGGGGAATTTTGATGGAAAATAGGAGTGCAGGATGAAGCATGGACAATGGGGACCTGGGTTTTAGAGTGAGGCAAACCTCTATGAGGAAGCTAGACTAAGTGTGATTCAGGTGATATTTGACCATCACTTTGATTTCGTTCTCTCCATTTATTGAGAATTTGAGTGAAGTTGAGTACTAACTAATCTGTTTGTTGGAAGAAAGATATAGATAGGAGAGTGTATATGCAAAGCAACTGCAGTTGCTAGAGAAATTAATGCCTTTAAGGAGAGTTTGGGCACTTTGCATTAGGCACTGACACAAGAGGAAGGATGCCTTTGACCAAGACACCACCCATCAAGGGCTCCCACTTGTCAAGATACAAATGTCTGTAAAAGGAGAGAGCATGGATGAGAATGAGATCTGTGGAAGAAGGAGGGTTTCAGCCTTTACAAAAGAATCCTTGTAGGTAAGTGCTTCCCCACAGTCAGCACACAGAAAATGTAATGCATGTGGTACCTGTATGAGGGGCATGAGGGATGCAATGTTGCAGAAAGTAGCTAAATCCAGGAATATGTAACAGGAGCAGAATCCCACAAAGGAGCCCTGTTAAATAATGTTTTGATACTGTGCAGGTGTAGTCTTGGTTTTGCCAGAGGCCCCAAGATATTTGAGATACCAGGATCTTGGGTCATCTGGTAGGGAGAAGGATGGACATGGAATGGAACTGGCCCTGGATGAGGACTGTCTGTGCAGATGGGTGAACTGGAAGATTAAGTCTACTAAGGCCCCCTGGAACCCAATCAATTGTATCAGGAGACTCTGGTTTCAGACACAAAGTGGCAGGATGTGAAGTTTTCCCTGTTGGGTTTGGATTTGTTTGGGCTGATAATTCCTTGCTATGTAATGATTCTTCCCTTTGGAACAGAAATACTCTGTGTCATAATGCTTGCGATTATAGCACTGTAATTTGGGCAATATACTACTGAAGATCAGAGTTAAGAGGTTTTAGACTTTAAGGCATAGAAGCTGCTAAACAGGAAAGAACCTAAAAGATATGCATATATGCATAGTACCCAAGAGAAGAGGATTGAGACAAGATCCTCTGAATGGATGGGGAACACGGTGAGGGGTAAGGGGGGAGTGGGAGCTGGGAAGAAGAGAGGGGGAGAAGAGAAAGACAGAGTAGGTCATGGGGGAACAGGAAGTTGAGTGGGTGGGGGTAGAATAGGGGGAAGAGGGAATCATAGGTTAGAAGACGGATCAGGCACCAGAGTGACCTCTAGTGATCTAAAGGGATAACACCAATTGGCAAGCTAAGTAATAGTGGAGAGACCACCTCGAATGCCCATTCCTGATAGTGAACTTGATGCCTATAACCATCTGGGAGCCTTCATCCAGTGGCTGATGGAAGCAGAGGCAAACACAGTTAAACACTGAACTGAACCCAAGGAACCCAGTGGCAGATAGAGAGGAGTGATGAGCAAATTGGCAAAGAATGGGCTGGCAAAACCAGCAGAGACAGCTGATCTGAACAGGGGAGAGCTCTTGGACCCCAGACTGACAGCGGGGAGGCCAGCATGGGACTGATCTGGACCCCCCCCCCAAATGTGAGTGCCAGTGAGAAGGCCTGGGCAACCTATGGGGCCTTGAGCAGTGGATCAGTGTCTATCCCTGGAATACAAACAGTCATTGTGTGCACATAGCACAAAGAGGGATGCTCTCTCAGCCTGGACTCTTAGGGGAATGCCTGGACCCTACCCGGAGTGAAATGACAGATTCTAGATATCCCCTATTTGGAAGGAATTGGCAACAGGGTGGGAGGCTGGGGGGGGAAGGGGAGTGCGGGAGGAGGGGAGGGAGAGGGAACTGGGATTGACATGTAAAACAAGCTATTTAAAATTAAAATAAAAAATGATATTAAAAAATAAAAAAAATCCTACCAGGACCTTTCGTATTGGACCAAATGTACTTTGCTTTATAAAATGTTCACAGTCCTACCAGGACAGAGTTATAAGGTGATGGTTTAAAATTTATGTCCTTTTATCTCATGTTCATAATGTGCAGAATTGTTATGATTAATTCTTAATTGGTAGAATCTAGAGTCACTTGGAGATGGACCTCTGAGCATGCCTATGGGGCATTATCTTGACTGTGTTCATTGGAGTGAAAGATTGGCATACTGAGAGTAACATCATTCCTGGAGAGGGATTCTGGAACACATGAATGTAGAAATGGAGATGCAAAGAAGGCATGTATTGCTTGCTCTGAACATATGAATCGATTCTGTGTTCTTCACAGGCTTCTCGGGCAGCAAATGTAATGTTGGGATATTAAAATGTTTTTTTAAGCATTGAAATATAGGAAGCATTTGTTCCTATTATATGTATATGGCACTTTGTATGTCTTTATTTTCATGCCTCATTGAGTTGTAAACTGTAAAGATTTTAACCGCATTCTCAGCCCTAATAAGTACATTAGCAATGTTTTCTACCTTGGTTATGCATAGTATTATACAGTACATTTCATATAGTATAAAAGGCAATAAATCAGATATTAAGCCCAAATATTTTAACATTTTGATAATTAATATTAATTGTACAGATGTTGTTAAATAGGCATTACAGACATCTCTATATAATTTTCAAGGCCAAAATAATAATTGTTTAAATTTCAGGTATATGCATATTTATTCCTCTTATAAATCTAGTAAGGTAAGTAATAATTCTAATATTTAATGCTTTCTTAATCCTACAAAGTACTTTTAAATTTTCTTATTTTTTTAATTCAAATCATGTACCAGAGAATTATTTTGAGTTTCCTCATCAGACACTGTCTATATTACAATCACATTATAAAGATTCCAAACATTGTATGACTTAGAAGATGAGCAAATCATAACAATCTTAATTACTGAAATACTAATGTTTTACAATTTAGTGGATAGAAGATACACAAACATATTTGAAATATATTGAGAGCACATCAGAAAAGAGAACTTCAGTACAGATGTTAACATCAGGTCACAAAAGACAGCACCAGACTAAGGAGTAGCAACTGACAGAAAAGACATAGCAGAGCCGGTCGGTGGTGGCGCATGCCTTTAATGACAGCACTCAGGAGGCAGAGGCAGGTGGATATCTGTGAGTTCGAGGCCGGGCTGGACCGATAAGCCTCCAAAACAATACAGAGAAACCCTGTCTCGTAAAACCCCCCAAAAAAAGAAAAGAAAAAAGCAGAATGGAAAACAAATCTAGGACAGCCAGATAGCTCAATGGATGATGTTACGTAAATCCTAAGAATCTGTGTTCAGTCTCCCAAACTCCCTTGACAGAAGGAGAGAAGCTACTCCTAAAGGCTGTCCTCTAAACCCTCCACCTACATGCCATAGCATTTGTGTGTCCTCATACACACTTGCACGCACACACAAACACATATACACACACATAAAAATAAAAAAATCAACTTCTTATAATTTATTTTAGTCATAAATTTTAGGTTTATAACTAACCAATCTTTCCAGAGCCTGTACCATCTTTCTCAGTAGTGGTTATTGCCATAAACTAACTTCTCCAAAAGCAAATACTTGTCTGGGTTTTAAACCCAATCCCAAACCAAAAAGGGGTGAGTCATTTCTGGATGGGCTTCATAGTCTTTCTAAGTAAGGTTGAAAATGGAAACTGTTGTGAAGTTCTTACATTTGGTGTCATGGGTAGTAGTCATCACATTTCCAGATTCTAAATAAGTCAAAAATACATGAAACTGCAGGTGTATCTAATTACAAGTAAAGAGAAAACATGCTATGTCAAAATGAGCTTTAAACTACACTTCCAAGCGACACTACTTAATAAACACGAAGGCACTTACCATCGCAAGAGAAAATATTCAAATTGTAGAAACAGAATTCTAGAGCCCTCAATTAGATTTGACAACCTGAGCATCACAGTCAGTTTGTTCATATACCTTTGCACTACTGGCTGGTAAAGTGATGGAGTTGCAGGCACGTATTTTACATCTCTTAGTGATCCACCTTCCCTGTTTCAACTCCTTAATTTAGTGTAATTTAATTCTTTTGCCAGCTTATCATTTACATTTTCAAGTTAAGAAATGTTCAGAATGCTTTCCTAAAATGAGTATTTAACCTCATTTGCACTTTACTGTTCAAAAGAGATGAGATCATTTTCCAAGGACAGTGTCAAATTAAAATTTAAGAGAACAGAGACAAAATGGCAAGGTGATTATTTTCAACAGTTTCACAATAGGGCAAAGGTATTAAACCTGAGTCCACTGAAACAAACACTGGCTGCTCTGGATTAAATTCTCTTTTTTTATGCTTAGCCAGATGTCAAAAATTTTTTTCTATCATTCAACTATTGCTTTGCTAATAAATTTACATCACAGGGGCAGAGACAAAACTTACAACGTCACATTTTCAAAAGTAAGAGCCTGGAGAAAAGGTCATGGGTCTATAGTAATGAAATCAAAATTTAATGAAATAGAGAACACTAACTTTATCTTGTTCAACAGTTACAGAAACAATATCCCAAAGAGATACCATGAAAAATTTCTGTTATGATACATAAACTGAATTGTCCATATGTTATTCAAAGCAACATGCAGAAAGTTCTGGACACTCTAAACTAAGGTTTATCGGTTTCTTAATGTTCTGTGTCATAGTTCTACTGTTTACCTACTATGACTTCTCCCATTATTTTGAAGAAGAAAAAACCCCAACTCATTTTTAACAGTGTGGAATCAAAGGATGCTGTTCTGAGGCACAAATGTTATTTGCCTCTTCTTCAGGCAGCAGGAAATCCTGGGAGAGTGTCTTGTAAGCAAGAAGGCTAGAAGTGGAGTTGAAGGAGAGAGCGATTGCTTCTGACTGCTAATGTTTAATCTGTCCCCTACAGAAAGGAAAGAGGCCTTTTATCTTTGAGCAGAATAAGGTGATTTAGAAGGGGAACAAGATGATGCCACAGTCATTGATGCCAGTACCTTAGTAGTAAATTCAATTCAGTACATGACTTATGTGCATTTAAAAACTGAGATAAACTCACGAACATAATGGCTCAGGGTTTCTTTTAAGTCCCTTAAGCTGTTGTTGCCTTACTGTTACAGGGTACTTTGAAATACTAGTGTTTGATGTATTGCATTTAATAACAAGATATCATTTCACCATCTTCATAAAAGTACTTTTCACTCTGAAACTGGACTCATAGGTTGAAAGGAAGTCAGAACACATTTTCACCCAAACTATGAATAAATAAACCAGTATGAGTCAGTATAACACATTCATAATTATTTTGTAATCAATTTGCATTTCAATTTATTTTCTAAAATACCATTTGATATCTGTAAGGACATGAGACTTTATGAATGTCAACTAAGTTGTATTGAATCATGCATCATTACTATAATGATCAGAATATTTATTTCTATTTCATGGTATTACTAGTGTATGTTTGTGATTTCGGTATTATTTTCTAAGGTATATAAACGTTAACTGTTACAGAGGAACATTTTATGGTTTTAATGAGAAATATTCACATAGTGTTTCCAAAGTCAAATTGATCCATAAGAAATTGTATATATTGAAATGTATAGTTAGTGAATTTTACAATATGTAAAAATATGAAACCAGTGCCACCATCAAGTAGGTTATTTAGAAAACAAAAAAAGAGGATATGAAATTTGGAGAGGGGTGATTTGTAGGGACCTACCACTAGCTGAAACGGGTAATGGTTAGATATGATAAAGATACACTGTATACATATATGAAATATTTGAGGAATAAATAACAATATTATTTAAAAATATTATTGATAAACATAGAATTTGGGTATGGGTAATTTCACTGCTGTTTGTAAGTTATTTTAATAATTTTATTTTTTGAAATCAAAGTATAATTGTATTCTCCCATTTCCATTTTCTCCTTCACACCCTTTCCATGTACTCTCCTCTTTCTCTCAAATTCATGGCCTCCTTTTCCTTTATTATAAGTGTATGTGTGTGTGTGTGTGTGTGTGTGTGTGTGTGTGTGTGTGTTCCTAAATAATGATAACCTACCAAGTCTAAATAATGCCATCTGTCTGTATATCATTTCAGGACTGACATTTGGTATTGGACCACCAGTTGGGGTTCTCTTTCTTTGAAAAGACTGTTTCTCCCTATTTCAAACAGCTCTTAGCTTTTCATCATTGTCTTTAGTTCTTTGTAATTGAGGGACTTTGAGATTTCACCCTTCTTTTTTTAATTTTTTATTCACTTTACATACTAACCACAGTTCCCCTTCCCCCCACTCCATCCTTCAACAACTCCCCATCCACTCCTCAGAAGGCTAAGGCCTCCCTTGAAGAGTCAACAAAGCCTGGCAATTCAAGTTCAGGCAGCACCAAGTCCATCCCTCCTGCATCAAGGCTGAGCAAGGAACCCTGCCATAGAGAATGGGCTGCAAAATGCCAGTTTACGCACCAAGATAGATTCTGTGCCACCCTTCTATGTTCAGATGTCTATGTGTCGTTTCCTTGTTGAAGTCTTGTTTTGGTTGTGGTGATATTTTGTTTATCATATAACAAATAAAACTTGCCTGAAGATCAGAATGCAAAGCTAGCAACACTAGCTAGCCATAGAGACTAGACAGTGATGGCATACACCTTTAATCCCAGCACTCAGGAGACAGGCAGATAGATCTCTGTTAGTTCAAGACCACACTGAGCTACAGGAAATTGACCCAGTCTAAAAGAGAAACAGCTCACTCAAAGGTTATCTCAGTACTTGGGATCCCATGCATTTAACCCAAGGACTAGAGAGGAATATAAGGCAGGAAGAAACAGAAGCTGATTGCAGTCTGATGTTTGTTAGAGACAGATGTAGTCTGGAGATGCAATCTGAGGACAGGATTGCTTGTCCTTTGGTCTGAGCATTGGTAGAGGTAAGAACTCTCTAGTGGCTGGTTGATTTGCTTGTCTGATCTTCAGCATTAACCCCAACATCTGTCTCTGCATTTTTATTATTATGTTGCTAAACCTGCGTAGTAACCAACTACATTCTAAATATCTATATTTTCGCAAATATGAATAGTTATCACCCCTCATCAATTTTACCTCTCTTTTAAATAGATAAAGATCATTATAGAAACCACAGCAGACTCAAACGTGCGAACAAGTAATCTTGTGGTGGGCAGCCCCAATTGATCCGTTTGTAGTACAACTGCTGTACCTAGGACTCTGGGATCATGGTGAAAGTGGGGGTGGAAAGAATCTAAGAATCAGAGAAACAGAAGTTTTCTGTAAAATTTCATCTTTCAGAAATGTCAGCAAAGTATTTAAAGATGGTTTATCATAAGGCCATATTTATTAAATACAAGAAAATTGTATTTGTTACTTCAGGTTTTTTTCCTACCCACTTTTAATTCTTTTTAGTTCTAATATTGTGGACTTTCCTTCCCTAATTGTATGATCAAAGTTAACTTCTTAATGACTTTGTGTTGTTACACAGTAGTTTGAATTTTCTAGAATTTTACATATATAAAGGTGAACAACACATTTCTTTTTTCTGTCTCCAATTAATCAGAACATTTCTCAACATTCATGTATATTTGGTGTCTATGCCAGAAGAGAGGCAAATTTGAATTTTTTTTTTGAGAAAGGATTCTGTTTGTAGCCATGGCTTTCCTGGACTGCACTCTGTTGACCAGTCTGGACTCAAATCCAGATATCTGCCTGCCTCTACTTCCCAAATGCTGGTATTAAAGGAATGTGGTCCACCACCCAGCTGCAAATTAGAACTTTATAAAGAGAAATTAATAATACTGTGTCATTCTATGTTCATTTTTACAACATTAATATTCTTTGTGTGTTTAATTGCATAGAGTCTATAGTAGGATATTATAAAATTTATGTATCCATCTATTTGTAGAAATCTAGATCATTTCAAGTATGTAGAAGTATTTAAGATCTTGTTTGCTCATATCTGTTTATTAACATTAACAATAGAGTAGCAGGGCTATATGCTATGGTGTGTTTCATTTTTCAAGAACATCATCAGCTATTTTCCAATTTTATACCATTTTACATACCTACCAGCAATGTGCTATCTTGGGATTCATAAAGCCAAATACTTTGTTCTTTGTCCTTACATGACCACAGAGCACTGTTATTATTCACCACCCTCAGTGGCTCTTTTTTTTTCTTTTAAAAGAATTAATTAGAAACAAGCTTCTTTTACATGTTAATCCCAGTTCCCTCTCCCTCTCCCTCCTCTCCTCCCCTGTGCACAACCCCCATCCTATCCCCTTTTTGCAACCCAGGGAGGGTGATGGTGAGGCCTTCCATGGGGGAATCCTCAAAGTCTGTTATATCATTAGGAGCAGGGCCTAGGGCCCTGTGTGTCTAGACTAAGAGAGTATCCCTCTATGTGGAATAGACTCCCAAAGACCATTCCTATTCTAGGGATAAAATACTGATCCACTACTAGAGGACCAGAGATCTATAAGTATGACACCAACTAACAGTCTAAGCAATAGTGGAGAGACTACCTTAAATGCCCTTCTCCAATAATGAAATTGATGACTACCTTATATGTCATCCTTGAGCCTTCATCCAGTAGCTGATGGAAGCAGAAGTAGACACCCACAGCTGAACACTTGGCCAAACTCCTGGAATCCAGTTTCAGAGAGGGAGCGGTGATGAGCAAAGGGGTTAATACCAGGCTGGAGAAACCCATGGAAACAGCTGACCTGAACAAGGGGGAGCTCATGGACCCCAGGCTGACAGTTTAGAAACCAGCACAGGACTGACCCAGTTCCCTTGCATGTCAGTCTCAGTGGTTCTTTCTCGCACCCCAGATTACTTCCCATACAGATAATGAGGAGATAAGGAGTACACAAAGGAACTTTCTTTTGAAAATTTCAGAGTTCTTGCCATGCTCCCCTTTCTCTTTCCTAAAATATCTCATTGCTTTGGCTTCCTCAAATGTCATTTCTCACCTCAAACTTATAAAATCTACCTGATTTCTGCTATTTGAGTCCTCGCTATAAATTCTTTCAGGAAGTAAGCTGAAACAATCACAAGGATTACTATTTGTCTGTCTTATAGTCCCAATGATGACTGTCCTTCCTTGCATCATGTAAAATTCCTTGTAAACTGATGTTTTATAGATTTTGCCCATATCTTACTTCTTTTATCAGGAGAAAAAAGATATGATGAAGTCTATACTGGCTGAAATAAAGACTGACTTTTAAATTTATTTTAATTGCATTGCTTTATAAAACAAACTGAGTTCCTCTTTCTTATTCCCAATGATTTTGAAGATTTTCTCCCACTTAATTTTGAATCACAAATTGCAAAGCTAATTTGGAAGGGATTGCCCCTTGAGTTGTTTTACAATATAAATACCAGTCTGAATTCTATTCATGATTCAAAATTTTCTTCTTAATATGCTGTCACATTTATTCTAAGAATGAGCATTTGAAGCACTATTTTATTTGTGGCATTGTGTGTATATATGCATGCAGGCATGCATGTATGTACACAGTGCTTGGAATCAAACCAAGATCCCCAAGAATGACAGACATGCATTCTGTCACTGGGTTCATATATTACCATCTGTTTTCCTGGATTCTAAATAAAAAATTCATATACTTAAAAGTTTGGGATAATTTGTTAGATGCATATAAATGTCTTTTCGTTGCTGTTACAAATCCTGCTTCTGAATTTATACTAAGACTAGATCTTCCTAAAACACTTCTCTCAAACCTACCAAAAATTCTCTTGTTTTCAGGGTCTAACTTTTAATATTATTCCTCTTCTGTATGAGCCTATCCCACGTATGATCGAATAAAGTCCTTCTTTGGGAATTTAGTTTTGTTTTTATTTTTTCTCAGTATGTATATTTACACACACACACACATATATATTTATAAATACTTTTATATAATATAGTAATATATAAAATACTATATAGTGTCTGGTGTGGCCTTGGGTAGGTCCTGGCAGTTAACCATGTTGTTGAGGGTTTATGGATACAACATTCCTGTTCTGTTCACAAGACACTATGCCTGTGTAGTGGCCTAGTCCTCCAGCTGTTGTAGTGTTCTGCGGTCTCTTTGGTATTTCCTGTGTCTTAGGCTCAGGCATCTATTGAACCTTCAGGACCTCCTTTTGCACTAATATGAGTATATTTGCCTGGGTTTATTGTAAGTTCCATATATAAATCAATCTGGGTTACTTTTGAAAAAATTAACCATTAATTTTCAGCGATTCTCATTCTTCAACATCTTAAATGCTGTATGCAAATTCACTCAGTACATAATGACTCATTACCACAGATTTTAATCGTAGAAAGCAATAGTATGGTCTATGAAAGTAGTAGATGATAGAGTCTGTGTTGTGTCTGTGTGTGAATGTGTAAAATATTCCTTCATCCCCTTACTGAACTTGTTCCTTAAGACCTCTCATTTTCTTAGACATTTAATTTTCCTGGACATGATTGTGGCACAATGCAGCAAAAGGGAAATAGTTCTGGACTTGTTATCAGAAGACCGAAATTCAAGGTCTTGCTCTGTCATTTGCAAACCTTGTGATCCTAGACACTTAAACATTTCTTGATTTCAGCCTCAATTTTAGATGGAGATAACATATTTCAAAATGTGGTGGACAGGATAAAATGAATACATATATATAAAAGTCACTTGTGAGATTGAGTGTTGTATAATCGAAATCACGCCCATTACTGTTATTTTCTTTTAACTTTGAAGTGTTCTCACTTGGCATTTAAGACCTCTTTTGCACAGCTTTCTCCGCCCTTTCATTATATTGGAATCCCATGTTATTGACTGCTTTCAGGAGTTTTCATGTTAAAAGTTAGTTCCAATTTAGTTTTTCTTTTTTTTTATCACAAGCAAGCCTATATTTACATTTTTATGTCAAGACTGATACACAATAGAGAAGAAGTCTGTGCCTGGTGAACATGAAGTCATCCTCAATATGGTAAATATTAAACTGCCAATGGTTGGTTACATTTGGAGTTTGAAACTATTTTTTTTCTTTTTACTGAAAATACCTATAAGGTCCCAAGAAGTATGAATGGCATGATTTAAGTCTGAATGAAGTAAAGAAATTTCATCTAGCTTGTATTTTGGAGGATCAAGGGCATGTTCCTGCTATGTCTTGCTTCTGTATAGGGCACATTATGGCAGATGGTATCAGTGGAGACTGTGTCAAGTGACTCACAGAGAAAGAAGGTGGGTCAGGGCCAGCCTTACCTCTACCAATGTTGTAAAGAGGATTATCAAAGGAATTGGAGAAATATGTCATGTCACGTCACCAGAGTACCTGACAAACTCTGATTAGGCCTTGTTATTTCTTATCCACACATAATGGTACAATCCTGCAACTGAGCCATTAATTGCAATGGACACTGGCAAAAATACCATTCAAATCAACCCAAGCTATGATGAGCCTGCTTCCATGTGTCTGTTTCTCTCTACCCCTGTCTCCTTTGAGTGTGTGTATGTCTTTGTCTCTAGCTTTCTTTCTGTCTGTCTCACTGTTTTTGTCTCTCTCCTCTCTCTCAGTGTGTGTGTTAGTGCGTGTGTGTGTGTGTGTGTTTGTGTGTGTGTGTGTATGTGTTTGTGTGTGTTATGAGGCCATGAGTTTTATAGAACACCCCGTACCTCAGATTTCTACTGTATATTCTGAGACAGTGTAACAAAAACCAAATGAATAGAAGAGCTGATTTGATGAGATGATAGGATAAGGACAGAAATTGAGCAAAAAGAAAAGTAGAAATTATATATAACACTGGTGATAATTGATAATAATCTATATTGAGAAAAAGAAATAGTTCAAATACTTTTTATATAATTTAAGAGATAATATGACACTCTGTTAATGTCCCTGTTGCTTTTACTGCATTTATTTTAAGTTCAAACTTCTAGATCCCACTGTTTAAAATAATTTCTGTGTGGGAGTACTGCAAGTTTTTTTTCACTTAAGATTTCTCTTATTTATTTTCAAAATTACAAAATATACTTTTGTAGTTTAGTTTACACATAATATATAAACATTGATTTATTCTAATCTAAAATCTTATAACCAAACTAATGTTAGGTAATTTGAATTTTAAACACAATATTTAAACCTTAATGGTCTTTTGTTTTCCAATAATTTTACTAAAAAGTCTATCAATTTTGATAATTATATTTGAAAGTGCCAGTACAATTAATTTATATGGCATGAAATGCTGTTTGTTTTGATAACTCTGTATATGTTAAGATATTTGTGTGCCTGCACATTTATACATACTTATCAGAACTTAAAAAATATTTGAACATTAATATATTGTAACCACCTCCCTTAATTCTTGTTTTTTCATTTTATCTTTCCCATTCTAAGTTGATTTTTTAGTTCTAAAATTCACCAATTAGTAATAATACATATGATAATTAAGAATGATTGATTAAGCTCTGTCTTAATTAGGGTTACTATTGCTGTGATGAGACCCCATAAGTGGGCCAAAAGTAAATTAGTGAGGAAAGACTATATTTGGCTCACACATCCACATCACTGCTCATCACTGGAGGAAGTCAGGACAGGAACTGAAACAGAGTAGGAACCTGGAGATGGAGCTGATGTGGAAGCTATAGAGAATGCTTCATACTGGTTTGCTCCACATAGTTTGAACCTTGTTTCCTTATAGAACCAAGGAATAGCAGCCCACGGTAGGCTCTACCTACAATGAATAGGGTAATTCAACAACAATCACTAATTAATAAAATGCCTTAAAGTCTTGCCAATAGCATGATCTTAATGAGGCTCCCTCCTCTCTGATGACTCGAGCTTGCATCAAGTTTGCATAAACTTAGGATATGTTCTTCAGAATTAAAAGTAGGAAGATTTTTTACATGTGTTGGCAGGTAACAATTTTAACTAAGAAATGAAATATAATTATGCATTTTTCACTTACTACAACTCTTCCTATGTTCTTCTCTTTTTTAATTTTATTTTAGAAACAATCTTATTTTACATATTGGTCACCCTCTTCCCTCATCCTCCCATCCTCCTATGTCCCTCCAACCTCCCCAACTCATCCCCACCCAATCCCAAGGATAGTGAGGCCTTCCACAGGGGATCATCAAAGTCTGTCACATCGTTTGGGGGAGGGCCTAGGCTATCTTTTGTGTATCTGGGCTGCAATAGTACCCTTCCATAGGGAATGGGCTCCCAAAGTCCATTTGTGCACTAGGGATAAACACTGGCTCCACTGTTTGAGGTTCCATCGACTGCCCAGGCCTCCTAGTTGGCACCCCCATTCAGAGGGCTTCGTTTAGTCCAATGCTAGTTCCTCAGCTTTACCACTAGGGTCTCTGTGCTCTCACTAGTTCAGGTCAAATGTTTCTGTGGGTTTCTCCAGCACGGTCTTGGCTCCTTTGCTCATCTCTTCTCCCTTTCTCCAACTGGATTCCAGAAGTATGGTTCAGTGTTTAGCTGTGGTTGCCTGCTTCTGGTCGATCAGCTACTGGATGAAGTCTCCAGGATGGCAACCAAGGTAGTCATCAATATCATTATAGGGGAATGGCATCAAAGGCAGCCTCTCGACAACTGCTTAGACTATTAGTTGGGGTCATCCCTGTGGATTCCTGAACATTTCCCTAGTTCCAGTCCTCTCTCTAAACCTATGCTAACTCCCTCTATCAAGGTATCTCCTTTCTTGCTCTCCTCTATTCCTCCGCTGTCTCAGTCTTCCTGATCCCTCTTGTTCTCCTCCCACCTCCGTCTTCTCTGCTTCTCATTTTCCTACCTCCCTCCTCTCTCCACTTATGCTCCCAATTTGCAAAGGGGTTCTTTTCCCTTTCCCCTTCTTCAGGGGACCATGTGCTTTTCTCTTGGGGTCCTCCTTGTTTCCTAGTTTCTCGGTTTGTGTGGATTGTAGACTGGTAGTCATTTGCTCTATCTCTAATAGCTTATATGAGTGAGTATATACCATGCTTGTATTTCTGTGATTGGGTTACCTCACTCAGGATGTTTTTTCCCAGTTTGACCCATTTGCTTGTGAATTTCAAAATTTCGTTGCTTTTTTTCTTCGGCATTATACTCCATTGTGTAAATGTACCACATTTTCCCCATTCATTCTTCAGTGGAGGGGCATCTAGGTTGCTTTCAGGTTCTGGCTATTACAAACAATGCTGCTATGAACATAGTCGAACAGATGTCCTTGTACGGATGTGCATTCTTTGGGTATATGCCTAAGAGTGGAAGTGCTAGGTCTTGTCGTAGACTGACTCCCATTTTCACGAGGAACCACCATACTAATTTCCAAAGTGGTTGTAGGAGTTTGCACTTCTTTTTTTTATTTTTTTTATTTTTTTCATTTTTATTTTAATTTTAAATAGCTTGTTTTACATGTCAATCCCAGTTCCCTCTCCCTCCCCTCTTCCCGCACTCCCCTTCCCCCCCCCTCCCTCCCACCCTATTGCCAAATCCTTCCACATAGGGGTTATCTAGAGTCTGTCATTTTACTCTTGGTAGGGTCAAGGGTTAGGAGTTTGCACTTCTACCAGCAGTGGAGGAGTGTTCTTTCTCCACATCCTCTCCAGCATAAACTGTCATTGGTGTTTTTGATTTTAGCCATTCTGACTGGAATAAGATGGTATCGCAGTTGTTTTGAGTTGAATTTCCCTGATGGCTAGGGATGTTGAACACTTTCATATGTGTCTTTTAGATTCCTCTATTGAGAATTCTGTATTTAGTTCTGTACCTCACTTTTAATTGGATTATTTGCTGTTTTGGAGACCAGCTTCTTGAGTTCTCTGTAAATTTTGGAGATCAGTTCTCTGTCAGATGTGGAGTTGGTGAATATCTTTTTCCATTGTGTGGGCTGCTATTATGTCTTGTTGACTGTGTCCTTTGCTTTGCAGAAGCTTCTCAGTTTCAGGAGGTTCCATTTACTAATTATCAATCTCAGTGTCTGTGCTGCTGGTGTTATATTCAGGAAGTGGTCTCCTCTACCAATTCATTCAAGGGTGCCTCCCACTTTGTCTTCTTAGAGGTTCAGTGTGGCTGGATTTATGTTGTGGTCTTTGATCCATATGTACTTAAGTTTGGTGCATGACACTAGATGTGGGTCTATAACTCAGAGGTTAATACCACTGGCTGTTCTTCCAGAGGTCCTGAATTCAATTCCCAGCAACCACATTGTGGATCACAACCATCTGTAATCAAATCTGGTGCCCTCTTCTCGTGTGTAGACAGAAAACTTTATACTTATATTCCTCTATTAACCCTCTCTCAAACTCATGGCTGTAGTTACACACACACACAAACACACACATACACACACACACACACTCCTAAATAGTTAAATGCAACCTTCTCAGTCTGTATAATGTTACTTGAATATTTAGGTTTTCAAGGTTGATATTAAGATAACCAATTGCAAGGACTCTTTACTGAATAAGACTATCTCCCTGCTGTAAGTATTTCTTAGTTGACTGAAGTTCTTTGTAGATTGTTGAGGCCCGGTAAGATTTCCCCTTTATGAGTTAGCATGACTATTGACGTCTTTCTTGTTCAGGCTTTTTCTAAGCAGCCATGTTGTTGACATTTCATGGTTGTTGTTTCTTTGGCATTCTAGGTGACACAGTTTCAGAGAAGCCAGTTCTTTTGGCTCTTACAATCCTTCTGCCTTCTCTTTGATATACCCTGAACCTTATGTGCAGAAATTGTTTTGTAGCTATATCTACTCTGGTTGGGTAACCGATGATCAGTTGCTCTCTGTATTTTGATTGATTTTGGTTTTCTGTAATGGTCTCTGCCTACTGAAAAGAGAAGTGTCTTTGATGGGGGGGGGTGAGAATTGCACTTATTTTTGAGGATTTTTATTTAGGAACTATGGAAGTAGATAACATTTACAAAAACACATATGGAATATAAAGGATTCAAAAATGACACCACAACTTTTGTACTATCCACCTGTAAATTACTATGCTCATCCATATGTTGTTAATAAGGATGCCTGGGGAAGGAAATGAGTGAGGAAAATTTAAAACTCATATTTATTAGATTCTTCTTGTTGTTAGCTTCATTTTGGTCCTTAAAGAATCATGTAATTCAAAAAAACTGGGGAATAAAACTTAAGGGAAGCATATGAAGATCATGAAACAAGTGTAAACCATGCAGTCCAGTGAATGAAAATACTCAAAGGAGTTATAAAGAGATAAAGTTAAAATTATCAAGTGCAATGTTTTATAATCACTATTTGAATCTAAGAACATTTTTAAATTCATTTTAATGATGACCAAACAATATTTTAAAAACCCTGTTACTTCACTATAAGTAGGATAATTTTAATATGAATCTTAATGTCCTTGCTAATTAATTGAAAATACTAACAAATTAAAACTCAAATCCAATACATTGCTCATTATAATTTCCTATTACATGAGTATATTTTAACAATAAGATTGTTATTCAGACCTGAACTAACTTAATAAATTTTAGATTTGCTCATAAATTAACCATTTATGATCAATTTAGTGAGTATTATTATCAAGAAATATTTCCTAAAGCAGAGAAGTTATTGAAAAAAACCTTTGTTTCTATTTTCCATGTACTATATTATTGAGCCCAAATCATCAAGCAACATAAAAACTGGTATTCTGTGACTCTTGTTTTAATGTCAAAAAAACTCTTCATTATTTTAAAAGACTAACAATGTCACAAACAGATTTATTATTAGTTCAGTGCTGAACATCACTCTGTGTGGCATGCTCGACACTCCAAATCTCAATTTATTTCCTCACCTGCGGGTAACCTCAGATTTTAGATTAATGTCATTTGATGACAGTGCACTTCTGCATGACACAATTTCAGTCGCTCAGACAAGGCTTTGATGAAAACCTTTAAGGTAGAATGAATCTCTTTGGCTATTAAAAAGTGTCCTTGCACATTTTTTTAATCATAATGAATAATTGTCAGGGGTAAAAAGAGTAGCACATTTCAAACTACCAAGAAAATACACTCGTTGTAAATTGTTTTTCAGTGTCAAAATCATTGGAGTCATATGAACTGCTTCTAACTGATGTAGCCTGTCCTAGAGGCCCACAATACATAGGAGAAAAGGGTGCACAGCTGCATTTAGCCCAGTCAACTTCTCAATAACCAGGGTTGGGAGAGCAGTGATACCTTTACAAAAACAGAAGACAGATATTGATCATGATGTTTCACAAATCCTGTTGCTGTATACCATTAAGATATAACACCTGCACATTTTAAGTCTATCACAACTGAGACAAGAATATTCCCTACCTCTAAAAGTTGTTAATAAAAATTACATCATAGATAAAGACAACACTGATTCCCTATTTCCTACAACTTCAGAGTGCGTTGAATATTCAGGTTCAAGCAACGTTTAAATGACATACATTTCACGATAATACTTCCAATTTTAGCCATTCTATTTGGAAGAATGTTTTCTTAAAATAAAGATAGACTGTTCTCAAATAACACAACCCAGCAACAGTGTTTTAATGAAGTGTGTGTGCAAAATAGGGCTTGAAAGCATGAATATTGCAAAATGGCAATAGTCAATTCAAAATTCTTAAAATCCTCACACCATGCTGTTCTAATCCCCTATTCAAATTTATGTTGGAAATAGTCTAATACAGGATTGACTAATACATGTTATCGTTCTATTTCATCTGTTCATATTGCTTCATTTCTGGAATATTTTTGGATAACATTTTCCTGTCATTTCACTTAACAATATTTCTTCAAGATTTGTTGCTACTATACTTAATTTCTAATTATTTAATATGATATAAAATATATTTTTACTATTGAAAATGAATAATAATTATTGGTATGATTCACTGACTGCCTATGACAGCTCTATTAGGTAATTGTCATTTTTAGGAGTGGAATACACACACACACATACACAAAAATCCTAATTTTTTAAATTGTTATGCTCGGTAATCTGTTACAGAAGCCAACCCTTCACATAAAATAGAGAAAGAAGAGTTAGAATAGAGTGTGTGGCCCTGGCATGTGATTTCCACAGTTACTTCTGAGAAGGACGTATTTTCCTCTTTTCCTACCAGCAGGAACTTGCTCTCTTAGTCCTTCATGTTAGGTTACATGAACACACAGGACAAAAGCCTCTTCTAAGCATTTGTCCTGCATGTTCTTTGCCAAGTATGTGATTGAATTACAATTTCCACTCAGTGTGTTTACAGATACCACAATGTCTGTGCTCTCACTCTAAATGCTGCGGGAAAACATCTCTCCCAGTCTCACTGGGCTTCCATCCATTCCTACCTTGCTTGCCTTTGTTCTGGCTACCATACAATCCACGTTGCAAGTTGAAACACCTGGTGCCCGGATCAGCACTTCATACTCAAGAATAATTAGGTAAACACTGATTGTTTTATTTTATTTTATTGATTAATAAAAGAGGCAGACTAGGATAGGAATGAAGAAGACGAGGCATGAAAAGATTGCAGATCATTAACATAGAATTTGTTTTGTACCTGATAGGAAGGAGGCCTTTAGTATGTCTCCATAGTACAAAAAAAAATGAAGAATGTTTTCAATCATTGATCAACTTTGCATTTATACCAATTCAAGAATGAAATGGATGTAATATTTCCTGCTTGTGGTGTCTTTGATAACAGGCTGCCTGCTTCATGATCAGGTTTATCAGTAATGTTAGACAATTTTCTATCTTGTCTTCTATTCTTCTGTATATCACATGCATTGTCTAGGGAGAAGAATAAAACAAGACTATTTTTGACATGCTCATCTCTCTGTTTCTGTTCCCATTCTGGTGTTATATCCATTGTCATTATTCTTCAGGTCTTTTAATTCTATTTTATGGCTTCCTCCATATGTGTGTGTGTGTGTGTGTGTGTGTGTGTGTGTGTGTGCATACATATATGTATACATAATCTGCAGATGATATGATAGTTTATGTAAATGACCAGAAAAATTCTACCAGGGAACTCCTAAAGCTGATAAATACCTTCAGTAAATTGGCAAATTGCAAGGTTAACTCAAAAAATCAGTAACTCTCCTACATATAGATGATAAACGGGCTGAGAAAGAAATCAGAGAAATATTACCTTTTACAATAGCCAGAAACAACATAAAATTTCTTGGAGTAACTCTAATCAAACAAGTGAATATTTGAAAAAGAATCTTATATGTGAATACTACATTTACATCAGGTCTACCTCTTTTCTTTCCCTCCTACTCCTCCTGTGGTTCCCCACTCATCTCAAATTCATAGACACACATATACATACATACATTTCATGTTGGGATGCCTATATGTGTATGAGTTTAGAACTGACTATTTGGGATTGGATAACCATCAGATGACTTGATCCTAGTGAGCACCGATTCTTCTTCTCTCAAGCTATTATCAATGGCTCTTTTTTTCATATATAGAAGAGGCCCTGTGAGGTACTGGTGTATAGTTGTTAGTATAATTTTAGTTTTGTTGCCTGCCTCCTAGGACTTATATTTTATCTATCTGTAGCAAAAACATGTATACCTTAGAGATTACTTTACTTAGTTCTTTAAAAGAAAATCCTAGGGAGGGGATATTATTTGAATATTCAACTCAATCATTGTGTCTGAAATCAAAGTCTACGTATATCCTGATAAAATCATATGTATCTCTGTAAAAAGCCTTAGAAGAACAATCAATTTAAACTTAAAGTAGCATCTTCTGCCCTGTAATATTATTTTCTGATAGCAAACACCTTTTTTTGCTCTTTTTATTGTCCATTTTGTGTAATCCTGACAGAGTCTGTATTTGATATGTATTTGGATGAACACATATAGTCTAGGGGCTAAAAAATAGAATACTGCTTAGAAAATATTGGAGTTTATGCTCATGGGTTTTTGTTTAATAAGTATTTTAGATCTAGTAGGCTTTGGTTTGCTGTGATTTGTTAATATTTATGAGATTTTGTTGCTCATTCATTATGAACATATTGACTTTTCTATTTATATAAGATAGCTGGAAGCAGTGTTATTGACAATATACTTTCAGTGTTACATAATTTGTTTATTTCTAATACACTTACATGATAGAGTGAGAATGATACTCTTGTTCAAGTTCAGTTTATTCTACATAGCCTGCACAGAAAAATAAAGAACAAAGATGAAATATTTGTGTGTATCTTATATGCTGAATATTTTTAAAGCTAATGGTGCCTTTCTTACTGTTAAAGACTGTGAATTATGTAAAACATACAAACTTGTTTTGGTAAGAGCTCTGGTAGACAAAGTTCTTGATGATGAAAGGATTTTGTGAATTGAATTCATACACCACATAAATTCTATATCTCATTAACTTCATCACTAAATGTTTGCAGATTCTGCCTTTCAAGTCATCTCCCCAAGCAAACTTATGAATAAATCTTCATGAGAGCTTTGTTTATTTTACAAAATATCCATATTCATTAGAAAGCCAAAGTGAAAGTTTTGGTTAGTAGATATCATTTTCAAGAAAGTAAAGACATTTTTTAGATAGGGAGGACAGTTTTTCTGAGTATTCATTTGTTCAAACATACAGAACTGTTTGTATATAATTACAAAGCACAGAATAGGCTCCTAGACTTAGATACTGTATTAAGGATTGTCCAAATAACTGCTGTTAGCCATTTAAACTGGTAGTAAAGGTGATTTAACTGATTTCTGTGATTTTAACTCAATTTCTGTGTGTTTTGAACAACTTGAAGAGAATGAACTCTAAATAAGTTAAAAATCTGCATGTTGATTTAGAAGTACTGAGAGGTTAATTACAGAGTGTCTAATGGACCTGTCATTCTTGTGTGCTTGGTTCACCCTAGTTCACCAACTGAGGACTATGTTCACACTGAAGACTATGTTCACACTGAGGACTATGTTCACACTGAGGAATATATTCACATGGAAACCAGGTTTACACTAAGGGCTATGTTCACACTGAGTACTATGTTCAAACTGAAGACTGTGTTCACACTGAGGACTATGTATACAATGAAGACTAGGTTTACACTGAGGACTGTGTTCACACTGAGGTCTATGTTCACACTGAAAACTATGTTCACACTGAGGACTATGTACACACTGAGGACTAGGTTCACACTGAGGACTAGGTTAACACTGAAGACAATGTTCTCAGACTATTTCTACTCATGTGGGACCTCATGCCTCTTTGTGATGGAAAGTTAAGGGTTAGCAATATGAGACCATATTTTGTTTATGATTATATAAAGACTTCTCAAATACTGTAATGTCCTATATCCATTGTTTGAGTGTCTAGAAAGCCAGAGTTTGTGATGAAAAATATCCCAATTTAAAAAAATATCAACTAGGTCTCTCAAGAAACAGCTTAGAGAATTCTCTAGGGAAAGTTTTTGGAACCTCATCACTCTTTGCACTAAGAGACACAAGCTTTGCTTTTATTAAGCTGTTTGGATTTCAGGATAATTTCAACATCACCTTCTTGTGTAAATGACAATTATGTTCATTACAATTGCTAAAGTTCAAAGGATCTGTGTTACATAGTCAAATACACTGCCACAACTTGAGTGGTTCACACAAGTCTCACTGAATTATGACTTGAAAATGAAGTTATAGAAGATACAGCAATCTTGTAAGGTAACACTAGGACATGAATCAGCAGCTGTGATGCTGACAGTAAAGTTAATTATCTATTAAGAGGTAGAAAATGAGAGGTGAAGCACATATTGGTGCTCTATCACCTAAATGATTCAGAAAAGCCACCACAAGAAAGATTTAGAGTGCTTCAGATGTGGGCACTGAAAATTTTGTAGTGTGTCCTTGTGCAAAGATGACAGAAGTACTTTCCAGATGACAGCAATGGGCTTCAATGTGACATGATGTACATTTCACAGTTAATGAAGACTCGTTGCCAGTGTTTCAGTACATGGGGTGTGCAGAAGTGATTAATTAGTAGAGAATGGTGAGGATTTGTTCAATATAGATAAAAGACTTAAGTTCATTCATTGGTACTTGAAAAACAAATAGAATACATAATTTTGTTTTGTATTTTTATCCAACTCATTTCTAAAATTATCTTTTCAAAATCTATACTTGTCACTTATGATTTTCACATTTTTCTCACATTAACCATTTCTAAGCTTGTTTACTCTTCAGGCAAGATATGGGGAAATTATTATATTTCAAATTATCTACATTGAAATTTTCTCAATGTTTTGCTTTATGATGCTTTGAAAGTATTTTATACATACACACACATATGTGTATATATATAAATATTTTTCAATCTTCAAGAAACTTTCCCTGAATTCTCTTATTTAGAATATCTTTGGAGATTCATATAATTCCTGCAGAATAGTGAATTTATCTCTGTTTAATACATACATATACATTAAACAATTTGAGAATATATGTTTGACACTTGAAACAAGTGAATTGCTTTTTTATGAAATAAAATTTAAAATTCTCACAAGGTTTTTGATATTAGAGTCAGAAATCTCATTAAATTTCTCCTTTAAAAAAAGTCCATGGAGTGTTCAGTGAGGAAATAGAAATGTGAACAAGTCAGTCATTTCTGAGACTGGCAGCTGAGAAATATCAGCAGTCAAAAGATTAGAATGAGTTTCTGGGAGACAGAAGACTGCCGACAGCCCCTTGATGGGTATGTTATAATAAAGGGAGCTTTGTTTACTACACTCAACACATTTGCTTTAATGGAGCTAGAATCTGTATGAAGGTCCCTAAAATAGGTTGAGGAGTAGGATCAGATAGCAGTATGACTCATATTATGGCAATAAAAACTTAGCATGTATCATGGCACTCCAGTTCCTTTACATAAAGCTATATTTTTTAAGATTTAATTACCAGATACATGATAATTATTACATCAAGGTGAATATACATCTTCCTTACTGAAAATTTGCTCACATTGATAATACTGCCCTTGCTATAGGATATGATTATGTTCACATACAAAAGATAAACACAGAGAGAGAGAGAGACCACTGTAAACTACTCTTATTCACAGAAAAACATAATAAGAGCAAAATAATACCTATATAATGATTATGTGAATTTGCTTCTTTTATTTTTCATGTTTATCAATGAGCTAAAATGAAAAAAAGAGAATATTTTGAAAGAAAAGCAATAAAACTCAGATACAAACATACAAATAAAATCTACTTTTACTCCTAGCTTCCTCCCCCCTTTCTCAAAGCTCCCAGTTTACTCAGGAGATCTTGTCCATTTTCCCCTTCTCCTGGACACCTTGTATGTCTCTCTTATGGTCTTCCTTGTTTCCTAGCATCTCTGGCAGATTGGATTATAGGCTGGTAATCCTTTTCTTTATGTCTGATATCGATATATGAGTGAGTACATACAATGTTTGTATTTTTGTGGCTGGGTTACCTCACCCAGGATGATTTCTTCTACTTCCATCTATCTGCCTGTGAATTTCAAGATTCTATTGTTTTTTTTCCTCTGCTATTACCCCATTGTGTAAATGTACCACATTTTCCTTATCCATTCTTCAGTTGAGGGGAAAACCCACAGAAACAGCTAACCTAAGCCAGGTGAAGCTCATGGACCCCAGACTGCTATCCAGGAAACAAGCATAGAACTGATCCAGACCCCCCAGAATGTGGTTGTCAGTTAGGATGCCTGGGCAATCTAAGCGGCCTATGGTAGTGAATCAGCATTTATCCCTAGTATATGAATGGACTTTGGGAGCCCATTCCACATAGAGGGATACTCTCTCAGCCTAGACACACAGGGGAGAGCCTAGGCCATGTTCCAAATGATATGACAGAATTTGAAGATCCCCCATGGAAGGCCTCACCCTCCTTGGGGAGCAGAAAGGGGTAAGTGAGGGCCAGGGGAGGAGGGGAGGGAGAGGGAACTGGGATTGACATGTAAAACAAGATTGTTTCTAATTTAAACAAAAATTCTTTTAATTAGCATTTTTCAGTTTAAGATATAATTTAGTGAAACTAAGCAAAAGTTGTGATTTTTAGTTGTCAGTTACAAAAAATTTAAAAGACATGATGAAAATTAAATCTACTAAAATTTTTGTAACAAAATATAAAATGTTTTAAAGCATAGAATTAAAACTACTAGTTAATCAGAAATGATAAACTAATGATAAACTGAAGTATTGTAATTGGAAGTAGAATCATTAAACATCAAATATGGAATGAATATACAAGGAGCAGGTAACAAGATTAGCAAATTATAGGAGAATGTCAATGCTAAAGATAAATGTCTCTAACCCATCCTTTTGTAGTCAAAGGTTGATTTTTTAAAATCAAAGCCCACACCTATTTAGACACACCACAGTTAAATACAGTACCACCATGTCTTCAATCTCTCCAGCAGGCTTCATATTTCTATAGATAGACAAGGTGTTCTGGTCTGTACCATTGCAATTACCATGCATATCTCAATCACTTTTGATCCTACTGCAAACATCCCCTTACTATTAATTGTTTATGATCTCTATAGAATATAAGGATAAATCAGTATACCCTTATCACTATTATTTTGTACAAATATACTTCTTCTGTGTGACTTGTAGGTTCAAGATTGTATCTACTGTGGATGGCAGAATTATTTCAGCACAAAATTATGCAAAATTTATAATCTAATTTGTTAGAAAGTTAAAGCCTGCATGATAGCTATTTAAGTGTTATCTTTAATATGTTAATGTTACAAATTGTATTAAAGTACTTGGGAAAATATCTTACAATATATATTAAGATGGTCTTTTTTGAACAATATAATAGGGCAGTTTTTATTAAAATATGTAGTTATATCCATTTGACTTCATTCATCCAAATTCTTTTATATTCTGTGCCTCCCCACTACCTCTAAAATTCCTATTTTTATTGTTAATTGTTACACATACAGAGAGAGGATGTAAAAGGAGAGATAGAGATGGACAAGAGAGTGACAGAGACAAAGAGAGACAAACAGAGAGAGAGCGAGAGCAAGAGAGAGAGACAGAGAGAGAGAGAGACAGAGAGAGAGACAGAGAGAGACAGAGAGAGAGAGAGAGACAGAGAGAGAGAGACAGAGAGAGAGAGAGCCAGAGAGAGAGAGAGAGAGAGAGAGAGAGAGAGAGAGAGAGAGAGACAGAGACAGAGAGAGAGAGACAGCTTATTTTGTTCAGTGTTGCCCAAATACGCATGAGTTCAGGAATGACCATTTGATATCGGGTAACCACTTAAGGAGCATCTCCCTGGGTGAAGACTATTTCTCCCACTCTCAGCACCACTTAGTTGCCTTTAGTTATTTATGTCTGTGTGGGTTCCCATGAGTGTCTCCCCTTCTACACTAGTGTGTTTATTGCTATTGTTCTTCTTGTTTAGACTGCTATGTTGTTGAGGTATCATGGATGAGGCTTTCCTATAAATCTGGAAACACAATTTCACAGCAGATTCCTGGTCCTCTGTGTCTTACCATCATTTGGCTTCCTCTTCGATGAAGCTCCAGGCCATTATACTCTGAAGTTGTGTTGTAATTATATATATGGGGCTATTTGCATTTGACCAGTTATTTTTTTTTTGCAATGGTCTCTGGCTGTTACAAATAGAAACTTCTCTGGTGAGGGCTAGGGATGCATTTACCTGTGGGTATAAGGATAAGTATTTAAGATACTATTAAGAATGAATGCTGTTTGGTAAAATGAAAAGAGTAGATTCTCCTTTAAGATCCATTACCACATTATCTCTGAGAAGTTGGTTTCTAGTCCCGGGAATGATTTATCCTTTGATAAGGATGCGTTTTGTTCAATGGGACAGATGTTGGCTACAGCCACGACATAAGTGTTGCCGCTATTGTACATGAGGAATCTCTCACAATGTTGGCCATTGTAGGCTTCATAGCTGGGTATGCACCTGTCTTTGCAGCTTCCAAGGTGAAAGATTATAAAAGTTAGTTACTAGGGAGGAGGCTTTCATGTCAGATTAAGGTCAGATCCTGTGAGTCCTGTGTTTGCAGTGCAAGGTGCCTTCATCAATAGGGACTTAGCTTCAAACTTTGTTAGGCACAGGAGGCAACGGATATAGCACATATTTATTTGAAAGTCTCTTGGCCTCATGTCATGCCTGGTGCTGGGATTTTTTATTAGATACAATATGGCTCTTGGGGGGAAAATTTCCAACATGAGTAGCATTACTTCATGTAAACTATATGCTCATATGATTGCACATACACTTATATGTATTATATGCAATTTTGTGAAAATAATATACAGTATGATTCCTTTTGATTCTTCAAACATCTTTAGGGTTATAAATTAAGCTATTCCTTATTTACTTTTTAATCATTAGTTGATTTGGTTCTTTAACAAATTTGCACATATATAAAGTATCATGATCACTGTACTCTCCTTCTCTCTGATCTACCTAACTCTTCTATTACCTTCCCTTATAAACCCAATTTCAATGGCTGGAGAGATGGTTCAGAAGTTAAATGCATGTGTTGCTCTTTCAGAGAACCTGTGTTTGGTTCACTGCACATGCATGGCAGCTCACAGTGTCCTTTAACTCCAGTTCCATGGCTTCAGAAGCTATTTTTTGACCTTAACAAACAAAAGGCAAAATGCAGAAGCAGTTGAATCTCTGCGAGTTCAAGGCCAACCAATTTCACATAGTTTCAGGATTGCCATAGTGGCAAGTGAGATGTTGTCTCAAAAAAGAAAAAGCCTAAAACCTAAACAAAACAAAACAAAGCATTAATATAATTATTATTGATCGGACTCAGCAAATTGTACTTAGGCTTTACTTTTATATTCATCATTTTATGGTGTGTGTGTGTGTGTTCTAAGCAAAAGCAATTAAAGAAAGAGACCATGGATTTGGAGTGAACATGGTGTAAATATAAAACTTAAGAAATACTGTAAAGTATCAAGTCCTGTTTTCACATTCATGCATTTTCTGTTGTTTGTATTTTGAGGTCAAATTGGTTTAACCAGTATCATTTATGATACTGTGACCAGGAGTTTGCACAGTCTACTGAGGCCTCATAGGTCTCTCGGTAGATATATAACTGAAGACAGTCACTGTACCAGTCTTAGAATTCATCAGTAATTAACAGCTCATCAGGAAAAAGTAGTGTCCCATTAAACCCCTCAAAGACCATGACAGAGTATGGATGGGTCCAGTCTTGTATAGTCCATTAAACTATTGCTGCTGTGCCGTCATGACTACCCTGCCTAGAATACGGCATTTCACAGTCCTTCTTCTTGTTTGCCAGCTCTTACATTCTTACTGCTCCCTCTTTCACAATGTTCTTTGAACAATAGAATGGATGGTATAAATACCCGAGGTAGGCCTGAACAATCACCATCATTGGCCAGATAGATGTCTCTTCATTCATTGCTGTTTATTGAAAAGAAAGAGTTAATGTAGAAAGGCTGGAAGTAGTTTCTTTGGAATAAGCTAAGCATCTCAGAAGTAAGTGAAATATTTTACCTACAACTACACTGAGTACAATGGCAGAAATACAAAAGCAAAAAAATAGCACACTTCTAAAAGTGAAGAAAAAAATACTTGATATGTAAGGAAAATAAATATCTGTAAATAAATAGTGATTTGTATAAGTAAATTATATTTGTGAGAAAAATATCTAGGAATAAACATTTGCCTTAATAACATAATGCTAGATAAACTTCTTAGGGAATATTAAAGAAAAGTGTAGCTTTAATTTTAACATGCACATGAGATCAATTAATGTATTACATATGCAAATGGGAAGGCAATGACCCTGATTCTGAATACTTGTTATTTCTGGAGCTGGCATATGGCTTTCTCTAACAGCAGACATAATAATTTCAATAATTTAGCTGCTAATACCATGTAATGAACTCTGATTTGTGTTAATTTGGCCATTACTTATCAATTTCATGCTAATTTTTTAAAAAGTCACTTTTGAGCCAGTATTATAATTTTTATTTTGCATGTAATTTTTCAAAAGTGAAAAGTACCAGAAGAAAAATTTGATCCAGAAACTTTAGTAAAACTATAGCAGTTTTGCAACTTATGACTGTATGTGTATTTCAGGAAGTTCAAATAAAAATGTTTCTAAGAATTCAAAGTTTTCATATATGTGTTATAGATATACATTTTGCCAGTTTGCATATATAGAAATCCAATATGGCAAAGACGGGAAAAAATTCCCCTCCTATCAATTACAAGTAAATTTACCAAGGTTTTATTGTAAGGCTTGGTCTTGTTTATATGACTTCATTGTAGGTACGGATTGAATGGAAACTAAAAGGAGGCACAAACAGTTCTCCATTTGATTCTAGTGGGAAATTTAATAATAGACTGTGGTAAGAGTAAAGTTATTCTTGTTGTTATATACATTATTTTAATATCTCATTTAACTGTCCACACCTTTACCTTTTTTGTGGAGTGGGGCCCTTAATTCAAATAAGTCTTGTAAGAATTTAGTGAGTTACTATTTGAAACTTCAGAGCAAGTGGTAGGAAGTAAACAGGAGTTGGAAGCCATATGTCTGAGTGGCTGGCATGCAACAGAACACAGATTTCTGGTTACATCGGCTTTCATACATTCTCCATGACAACAAGCCTGAAACATAAATACGATCTGTGTTATTTTTGTAAACATTCTTCAATAGATAATTCAAGATCAAGGACAGAATTCACACAATAAAATGCATGTTTACCTTTTCTGGCTCCATCTGTGTGCTATGTTACTTGTCTCTCTTCCTGGATCATATGTGTCTGTCTATGCTAAACTTTTGTATTAACTGATATTCATGATGTTGAATAATTCCAGGCCACTGAAACAGACTTATCTCTTCTTGAACTGCTTCCCTAAATATATTTGTCTAGGAAATTCCTAATAGTATAGAAATGCTCTTTGGTGTATTCTCATTATTCCACCAAGATGAATGCTTTCAATCCCATAATTCCCTCTGCTACTTAAATTCTGCATTCACGAGCATGCTGCAATACAAATATTCTATTGCATGAATTTTGGGAATGTATAATCTCAGCTGGTGAGTACAATAGTTGATATATTTCAATATATATTACTTATCTGGGTAAGTATATAGCATATAGTAGTAATTCAGAGACTATTTCCAAAACATTATAAACAGTATCATTCAATAACGATACTCATTACATGATCTTCCAATATAAAAACTAATTAAATAACAAATTCTTTTACTTTTGGAGAAATTTGGAAGTACTTTTTTTCTCTACATTTATACTTCTAGTAATAGTGTCTGTGTATCATTGACGATGGTGAATTTCTCACTTCATGAAAAGAATATACTGAATGTCAAATTCAATCAGCTGAAATTGTTAGTTGAGAACTTTAATGTTTCAGTTCTTCCTTAGAGACAAAGTTGTAGATATCTGGAATGATGAGTTGTGGTGTGGGAAGTAATTGTCATTGATCTAGAAATACACAAGAGGAAAACAACATGATAAAACAATAAAAACACCCATAGAAACAGGTAGATGGATAGATAGATAGATAGATAGATAGATAGATAAATTGATGATTGGTTGATTTTAGGCTCTTGAATTATCCTGTATCCTGTATTCGTCAATGCCAGGCTCATGTGCACAGTCTCCAACCCTAATTTCTTTGTTCACTGCAAGAGCTCATCTCTTCCATTCCTAACACAGTCAAGGGTCCAGATTCCAATAGACATCTGAATCATGTCACAGCTCCAAAATATTGAATGCTGAATAAACTACCTTGCATGTTTGCTTCTCATCTATCCACTGATCCTTATATATCTACCTCAGTCATTTTACCAAGGAACAGATTTCGTTATGCTTTGACTGGAGATGAAGCAAAACGATGTGGTTGCAGCACTACAGGAAGATTGATGGGAAAATGAGAACTGAAATAACCTATCGTTATGTGTTTGTGGGTGTCTTAAGGATAGCAGGACTGGAAACAATTTCTGTCTGTTCTAAGACAAGCAAGGGCTGCATTGCTCTTCTAGGGGTAGGTCACACATTAGCTGTGCAAAGTCAGAAAGATCTTGGTGGGCATAAAAATAATCTCACACCTTGGTTTGGACCATTTGCTACTCCAATCCATTAATCAAAGTGAATGACACAATTCCATTTGTTGGTTGGAAAGAGACTAAATAACCAGCTTCATCAGGTTTGACATGGGTAACTTGTGTATGGTGACTGGAGGTGCTACCTGCAGACAGACATTCCTGCCCTTTTGATGTGCTTCACGTGAAAGATACAAATGGAAACAACTTTAACCCCCAGCTTTCCAACATTTTTACTACTGACAAAACAAAGCATGTTTTTTTCTTCTGGGAAAAGGGAGTCTACCTGTCTACCTCACCATTGCTGAAGAGAGACAGAGGTTAGCTTCCACAGTCATAGTGAAATGGTCTCTGGGAGTAATGCTGGAGGAATATTCATATCCTTTAAACCTTTCAAGGTTGAATTCTAGAAGAATGATTAACCAGAATTATGAATTTCATATGCATGTTTCTTATATTTATAAACTTGTTTTTGATGGAGAAATGAAATGCATAGTGAAGTATATGTATGTATTCTATTTATCTAGAGGTGACTGAGTAATAACAGCACTTACCATATATCTGCATGTTTTTCTAATACCATCATGACAGACCAAAGTGCAGATACTATCAAAGTTCATCTGTTGAACCACTAATTTTACTGGAATTACTTATCAGAAATTAGGTGACAGGTTAATTTACAGGAACATAAATGACTCACTGACATAGTATTAATAAGAGGAAGGACACAGAAGACACCTGCTCTGAAATGGAAAAGACAAAATTAGAAAAGGCACTACTATTGGTAGTGCTAGACAGGTTCTCAAGAGAAGCAACCCTCCCAACTGTGTGTGTATGTATATGGGTGTATTTGTGTGTATGGGTGTGCATGTTTGTATGAGTGTATGAGTGCGAGTGTATGAGTGTGTGAGTGTGTGTGTGTGTGTGTGTGTGTGCATTCTGCCAGTGTTTCAAGAATTTGATTTGAATCTTTCCCCAGTCTACTTCTATTCACTGCAGTCACTGATTTCAGTCAGCATTGCACTGTCTGAGCACACGAATGTCAAAGAGAAATGTTCCTTTTTGTTTGAAAATGGAGTTGAATGCTTAGAATAGATTTGATGAAAATGAAAGAACTATGCATACACATAAAGAGCAAGAATGAGAGAAATAATAAAAATGCAGAGGCATTCTACAATATTATTGCTTAGCAACTGTCTTGAATTCCAGTCCTTTCTGAAGAAATTCAACCACTAGATAATATATTTATATGCAAGCAAGATAGTCCAGAACTTTAAACATTAAAGTAATACATTCTAGTTCTCAATTGAAATAATTGATAAATAGGTAGATACTTAACACTATGCTAATATAAAATGTCTTTTTTGTAGGTTTTTATGGTATCCTACCTGAACTAAGAAAATAAATAAATATATAAATACTTCTTGGCTAGAAGATATCCTTTTTTATTAAATCAGTCTACTTAATATCAAATATAAAATGTGCCATTGCTTTTACTGACATTATTTGGAAACTGCAATATTTGGCCTTTGAGGACTTGTGGTTGTTATATACAATGACAAAAAAGTAAATAGTTTCTAAAAGATATATATTCAATTTAAGGAGAGGAGATTATATTTTTGTGATTTAAAAGTATGAAAATTATGGGGGAGAAGGTAGGACTTGAGTTGGTGTTTGTGGATTATGAGACAAGAAAACTAAGAGGCCATAATTACAATGCCTCCAAGTCATCCAATGTGTCTCCCTGGGAACAATATGTAACTTATCAACAGAATTGAGACAGGTGCTGTCAGCATCCAATAGCATGCCAAAGTGCTTGTGATTTATTTTTCTGAGAGCAGTTATTAAATGATTCTGCATAAGCAGTAGTGGCAAAGAGAGATAACATAATTAAAAACATAATTTATATGGAATCATTTCATTAGATAGAAGGGGCAGGAAGATGGGAGATATGGCAACAATCAAGAAGATTGTTATAAACAAATTTGAATTATTTGACCTGCGACTCTGGCTCTTCATAATTATTTACTAAGACAAAATATTATAGTCACATTCTAATTTGAATGATAAATATCCCTTGTCAGTCTTTGCAGGTATATGGGTTTTCTAGCCTTTTAACTGAAAATATTTTACCTAGATGACATCATGTGTAGAATAGTACATAATAATATGTAGCATTTATTATTTTATGTGGCAAATATAATGATGTATTTTGAATTCCTGACTTATTATGGCACTACTCTCTGGGATATTTTGATGGTTATAGATTAGCTGGCCTGATTCACTCAATTCTACAGTGTAAGTTACTTGACCTTGATGTATTTTCTATTGCACTTTATATCTACTTCTCAGTTTTGCTGACTTATATGTCTTCTTGTAACCTTAGCTTTATCTCCTCTTAGCTGACTTCAAAAATCCATCTCCTCTAGTTTCCCATCTAACACTATCTCAATATACCATCTAATAGAGGATGCCCATTAATAGCACTAGTAAACTGTAAACTGCAGTAAATTCTATGAGTAGGATTTTTATCTTGGCTTTTCTCCTCGTAAAACCTATATATTTTTCTGTGTCTCTCCAGAATAGGCTTTGTCAAAAGTGAACAGAATATAAATATTTGATTTATTACTTTCCTATCCAAAGTACCAAAATTGAAATGCCATGTCTGAAACACCATTTGTCATTAGGATGGCAAATGTTCGAGCAGTCTACTTGAGTTTTTCTTCATGAACATAGTTAGAACTGCAATTTATAGAGCCAAAAAGAAAAAGAAAAGGGGGATTAAGTATAGCCTCAAATATGTCCTTATCTACTATATGTACATGGTAGGTGTCATAAAAGGTAAGTATGCAGAATTCACAAAATATGACTCTTACAATATACAAAAAACATTTTGAACTGTTTGGAGAGTTACTATTTTACTATGTGATTACCAAGTAATCACAACAATGTAATGAGTTTCTCATCTCCCCTTTCATTTGTCTATATCCTATGGGTTTCAATATATCACATTAGCCCCCTAATGCTTCCTTCATCTGGATGAGATTGGTACAGGCCTTTCATTTGCAGTTTGTGGGGTTAAAGTTAGAGAAATATGTAGCAGAATAGTGATTATTATTCTGTTTTGTGATTGGACAGATGTGTAATCTGTGCACATTTCCAAGAACTTCTATAGATGAGAAGCCATTTTTGACTTCAGCTTAACTGAATACAATTATGGACTTTAGCCTCCTTCACATAATACATTTAATTTTAGGAGACTTACACTTCTGGTTTTTCTCCTATTTGAATAAATATTTGTCTCATATATCTTTACTGGTTTTTTTGTGTTTGACTCTTAACTGTTGGCATCTCCCCATGCCTTCCTTTTTATCATTTCCCCTTATAGCTTTGGATATTATTTAAATGCTAATGAATACCTATTTACTAATCCAATCTTTTTTTTAATTTTAGAAGCACTCTTATTTACATAACCTTTCACCCACTCCCTTGCCTTCCCACCCTCCCATGCTTCCCACCAACCCCTGCAACCCACCCCCACCCACTCCCCAGGAATAATGAGGCCCTCCACAGGGTATCATCAAGGTTTATCACTTCATGTGGGGGAGGGCCCAGGCCCTCCTTTCCCTATCTGGGTTGCTATAGTATCCTTCCATTTGGAATGAGCTCCCAAAGTTCATTTGTGACCTAGGAGTAAACACTGACTCCACTGTTAGAGGTTCCATAGACTGCCTTGGCCTCCTAGCTGACACCCACATACAGAGGGTTTGGTTCAGTCCAATGCTGGTTCTCTGACTTTACGACTAGGGTCTGCATGCTCTCATTAGGTCAGGTCAACTGTTTCTGTTGGTATCTCCAGTTCCGTCTTGGTTCATTTGCTATCTCTCCTTCCTCTCCATAAATGGATTCCAGGAGTATGGCTCAGTGTTTAGCTGTGGGTGCCTGTTTTTGCTTTGATCAGCTACTGAGTCAAGGCTCTAGGAATGGTAACCAAGGTAGTCATCAATCTAATTATAGTGAAAGGGCATCAAAGTCAGGCTCTCCACCACTGCCTAGATTCTTAATTGGAATTGTCTCTGTGGATCCCCTACCATTTCCTCTGTGCCAGACCTTTCTCCAAACCTGTACTGGCTCCCTTTATCAAGGCATCTTCTCTCTTACCCTCCTCTATTCTTCCCCTGTCTCATTCCCCCTGTTCTCTATCATCTTCTCCTGTTGGCCTCTTTTCAGCTCCCCCCACATGCTCCCAATGTGCTCAAAGGTTCGTGTTCCCTACCCCTTCTTCTGGGGATCATGAATTCTTCTCTTGGGGTATTCCTTGTTTCCTATCTCCTCTAGTAGTATGGATTATAGGCTGGTAATTTTTTGCCCTATGTCTAAAAGTAATATATGAGTGAGTACATACCATGTTTGTCTTTTTGTGACTGGGTTAGCTCACTCAGGATGTTTTTTCCCCAGTTCCATCCATTTGCTTGTGAATTTCAAGATTTCATTGTTTTTCCACTGAGAAGTATTCCGTTGTGTAAATGTACCACATTTTCTCTATCTATTCCTCAGTTAAAGGACATCTAGGTTGCTCCCAAGTTCTGGCTATTACAAACAATGCTGCTTTGAACATAGTTAAACATATGTCCTTGTTGTATGAATGTGCATTCTTTGGTTATATGCCCAGGACAGGAATTACTGGATCTTGAGGTAGACTCATTCCCATTTTCCTGAGGAACTGCCATACTGCATTTCGTAGTGATCATACAAGTTTGTACTCCCACCAGCAATAGAGGAGTGTTCCTCTTTCTCCTCATCCTCTCCAGCACAGACTGTCATTATGATTTTAGCCATTCTGGCTGGTGTAAGATGCTATCTCAGAGTTGTTTAAGTTGCATTTCCCTCATGGCTAAGAATGTCTTAATTGTCTTTCAGCCATTTTAGATTCCTCTATTGAGAATTCTCTATTTAGTTCTGCACCTCATTTTTAATTGGTTTGTTTGGTGTTTTGGTTGCTAGCTTCTTGAATTCATTGTACATTTTTGAAATCAGCCCTCTGTCAGATGTGGAATTAGTGAATATCTTTTCTCATTTTGTGGGCTGCTGTTTGCCTTGCTGACTGTGTACTTTGCCTTAGAGAAGCTTTTCAGTTTCGGGAGGTCACATTTATTAATTGTCGATCTCAATGTGTATGCTACTGGTGTTATGTTCAGGAAGGACCGATTTGTTCAAGGGTACCTTCTACTTTCTCTTCTAATAGGTTCAATGTGGCTGGACTTACACTGAGGTCTCGATCCATTTGGATTTAAGTTCTGTGCAAACTTCTACATATCAGCATGTAGTTTGCCAGCACCATTTGTTGAAGATACTTTTTTTCCCATTGTATAACTTTAGCTTCTTTGTAAAAAATCAGGTGTGTGTAGGTGTATGGGATAATATCAGTGTTTTCACTTCAATTCTGTTGGTCTACCTGTCTACTTTTGTGCCAATACCAAGCTGTTTTCAGGACTATGTTTCCAGAACAGAGCTTGAAGTCAGGGATGGTGATGCCTCTGCAAGTTCCATTATTGTACAGAGTTGTTGTAGCTATCCTGAGTTTTTTGTTTTTCCATATAAATTTGAGTATTATTCTTCCAAGGTCTATAAAAGAATTGTGTTGGAATTTTGATGGGGAATACATTGAATCTGTAGATTGCTTTTGGCAAGATTGCCATTTTTACTATGTTGATCCTACCTTTCCAAGAGCATGGGAAATCTTTCCATTTTCTCATATCTTCTTTAATTTCTTACTTTAAAGACTCAAAGTTCATAATGTACAGGTTTTTCACTTGTTTGGTTAGCATTGCCCCAAGATATATTATGTTCTTTGTGGCTATTTTAAAGGACAATGTTTCTCTGATTTCTTTCTCAGTCCATTTGTCATCTGTGTATAGTAGTGTTACTAATTTATTTTTTTGAGTTAACTTTGTATCTTGCCACTTTACTGAAGGTATCAGCTGTAGGAGGTCTCTGGTAGAGTTTTTTGGGTCAGTTAAGTGAATTATCATATCATCTGCAAATAGTGAAAATTTGACTTCTTCCTTTCAAAATTGTATCCCCATGATCTTCTTTTATTGTCTTACTGCTCTACCTAGAACATCAAGTATAATGTTGAAGAGATATAGAGAGAGTGGACAGCCTCGTCTCGTTCCAGATTTTAGAGGATTCGATTTGGGTTTCTATCCATTTAGTTTTATATTGGTTGTTGGTTTGCTGTATATTGCTTTAATCAGATTTAAGTATGTTCCTGATCTCTCCAAGTCTTTTATCATTATTTTGTGTCAGATTTTGTCAAAGGCATTTTCTGCATCTAGTGAGATGATCATTGTAGGTCTTCTTTTTCAGTTTGTTACATTGATTACATTGATGGATTTCCTATGTTGAACCATTCCTGCATTCCTGGGATGAAGCCTACTTGATCATGGTGGATGATTTTTCTGATGTGTTCTGGATTCAATTTTCCAGTATTTTTGCATCAATGTTCACGAGGGATATTGGTCTGTAGTTCTCTTTCTTAGTTGTGTCTTTGTGGGGCTTGGGTACCAAGGTAATTGTAGACTCTTAAAAAGAGTTTGGCAATTTCCCTTCTGCTTCTATTGTGTAGAACAATTTGAGGAGTGTTGATATTAGTTCTTCTTTGAATTCCTGGTGCAATCCTGCACTGAAGCTATCTGGCCCTGTGCTTTTTTTTTCTTTCTTTCTTGTTTTCTTTTTTTTTGGTTGGGAGACTTTTGATGACTGCTTCTATTTCATTATGGGTTATAGAACTATTTAAATTACTTATCTATTCTTGATTTTATTTTGGTAAGTGATATCTATTCAGAAAATTCTCCATTTCCTTTAGAGTTTTGAATTTTGTGGTGTACAGGTTTTCAAAGTAGGACCTAATGATTTGCTGGATTACCTCAGTGTCTGTTGTTATGTCCCCCTTTTTTATTTTTGATTTTGTTAATTAGCATGCTCTCTCTCTGCCTTTTGGTTAATTTGGATAAAGTTTTGTCTATCTTGTTGATTTTCTGGAAGAACCAATTCTTTCTTTCATTGATTCTTTGTAATATTTTCCTAGCTTCTATTTTATTGATTTCAGCCCTCAATTTGATTATTTCCTGGCATCTACTCCTTCAAGATGAGTTTAGTTCTTTTTGTTCAAGAACTTTCAGTTGTGCTTTTAAGTTTCTACCATGACTATTCTCCAGTTGCTTCATGTGGGCACTTAGTGCTATGCACTGCTTTCAAAGTGTCTCATAATATTGGGTATGTTGTGCCTTCATTCTTATTGAATTCTAGAAAGTCTTTGATTTCTTTCTTTATTTCTTTCTTGACCTGGAAATGGTACAATTGCACATTTTTCAATTTCCATGAGTTTGTAGGGCTTCTGCTATTTGTGTTGTTGTTGAATTATAACTTTAAAGCATGGTGGTCTGATAAGATACAGGGGATTATTCCAATTTTTTTTGTATTTGTGGATCTTTGCTATGTTGTTGAGTATGTGGTCGATTTTAGAGAAGTTTCCATGTGGCATAGAGAAGAAGATATATTCTTTTGTGTTTGGATGGAATGTTCTATACATTTCTGTTAATCCCAATTTGGTCATAACTTCTGTTAGTTCTTTTGTTTCTTTATTAAGTTTCTGTCTGGTGGTCCTGTCTAGTGGTAAGAGTGAGGTGTTGAAGTCCCCTACTATAAATGTTGGAAGTTTTATGTGTGATTTGATCTTTTGTAATATCTATTTTATGAATGTTGGTGCCTTTGTTTTTGAGGCATAGATGTTCAGAATTGAGACTTAATCTTCATGGACTTTTCCTGTGATGAATATGAAATTACTTTTTTCGTATCTTTTGATTCATTTTAGTTTGAAATCTAATTTTGTAGATATTAAGATTGCTATAGCAACTTGTTTCTTGAGTTCATTTGATTGGAAAATCTTGCCCAACCCTTTACTCTAAAGTAACATCTATCTTTCACGTTGAGATGTGTTTCCTGTATGTAGCAGAAGGATGGATTCTGTCTTCATACCCATCCAGTTAACCTATGTCTTTTAATAGGCAAGTTTAGACCATTGGCATTGAAAGATATTAATCATCATTGATTGTTGATTCTTGTTTGTTTTGACCTTCTTGTTGGTAGTTTTATTGTGTGTGGATTCTCCACCCCACCTCCCCACGCCCTTTTTTTCTTTTGGTGTTTGGTAAAGTGGGATCTATTGCCTATGTTTTTATGAATGTAGTTATCTTCTTCAGGTTGTAGTTTTTCTCCTAGTACTTTCTGTAGGGCTGGATTTGTGGATATGTATTGTTTAAATCTGGTTTTGTCATGGAATATCTCGTTGTCTCCATCTATAATAATTGAAAGCTTTGCTGGGTACAGTAGTCTGGGCTGGCATCCATGTACCTTTAGTGTTTATAGAACATCTACCTGGTACCTTCTGGCTTTCATTGAGAAGTCGGGTGTAATTGGAATAGGTCTCCCTTTATATATTACTTGGCCTCTTTTCTTTTTTTGCTCTTAATATTTTCTCTTTATAAAGTAGGTTTGATGTTTTGATTATTATGTGTCTAGGGGCTTCTTTTTGTGGTCCAGTCTATTTGGTGTTCTGTAAGCTTCTTGTACTTTCATAGGCATATCCTTCTTTAGTTTGGGAAGTTTTCTTCTATGATTTTGTTGAGTATGTTTTCTGTACCTTTGAGCTGTATTTCTTCACCTTTTCTACACCTATTATTCTTAGGTTTGGCCTTTTCACAGTGTCCCATACTTCCTGTGTTAGGGATGTGTTGGACTTGAGATTTTCTTTGGTCTATGACTATATATCCTCTAGTGAGTCCTCGACACCTGAGATTCTCTTTTCCATCTCTTGTATTCTATTGATTATATTTACATCTGTAGTTCCTGATCATTCACCTAGCTTTTCTATTTCCAGCATCCCCTCATTCAGTGTTTTATTTATTGTTTCTATTTCAGCTTTCAAGCCTTGAACTATTTGAGTTGTTTCCTTCACTTGTTTGGTTGTTTTTTCTTGGCTCTCTTTAGATTCTTTAAAAGATTTGCTTATTTCTTGAATATTTTGGTTTGTCTTTTCCTCATGTATCTTATGTTTGATTTTTCTTCTATTTCCTTTTTTTTTTTGGTTTTTATGAGACAGGGTTTCTCTGTATTGCTTTGGAGGCTGTCGGTCCAGCCCGGCCTTGAACTCACAGAGATCCAACTGCCTCTGCCTCCTGAGTGCTGGGATTAAAGGCGTGCACCACCACCGCCTGGCTTCTTCTATTTCTTTAAGGGATATTCTTGTTTCCTCTTTCAGGGTCTCCATCATCTTCAGAAAATAATTTTTAAGGTCCATCTCTTCTTTTTCATCTGCATTAGACTTTTCAGGTCTTGCTAGTGTGGAGTCTCAAGATTGTGATGGTGTCATATTGGTCTTTCTATTGCTGAGTGTGTTCTTATACTATCTTCTTCCCATCCCTTATTTGAATGGGTACAGGTGAGGTCTCTCGATCTACACTCGTCTTCCAGAAGCATATGAGGGCCCAGACTTCAGTGTCTCCAACTCTAGATGGTCTGGCTTTCCCTGGGGTATTCTTTTCACGGATCCACTCAATTTGAGGGGCAGGACCAGGAAGATTTAAGAAGGATGCGATGGGCAGAAGTTGGGGCTCAAGCATAGCCCAAACTCACCTGAAGCAGAGCGTGACGGATGGAGAAGTAGCCAGTTTACTAATCCAATCTTATAATTACTTTCCACAGTTGCTTATAAATTTTGAATCAATATTTTAATTTTTCTTCTACCATGGATCTCAAATCCGTATGTCTCTAGGTTTTGGTTTTACTAAAAAATAATTGCATGGAATATTACTTGGTTCTTTTTTTCCTGATAGTTTTACATCCTTATCTTTTAGGAAGTTTTGTAGAGATTTTTTGTTGGTTATTTAGTTTTAAAATCCATTCAAAGATTCAAAGCCAAACTTCTCATCATAATTCATTCATCAGTAATCTTAAACATATATAAAAAATTTGGATCCAATATTTTTAAAGTTCTCAATCTCTCTCTATATATATTATATATAATATATATACATATATGTACATATATTTTTTAATTTGAAATTTAAATTAGAAACAAGGTTGCTTCACATGTCAATTCCAGATCCCTCTCCCTTTCCTGCTCCTCCTCCCGTGCCCTCCCACCAACCATCCCAATATCCCCTCATTTACCCAGGGAGGGTAAGGACCTCCATAGGGGTGTCCATAGTCTGTCATTTCACCCAGGGCAGGGCCTAGACACTCCCCCAAGAATCCAGGGTAAGAGTGCAACTCTCATTGTTGGATAGGAGTCAATGGTCCATTTGTATACCCGGGATAAATACTGATCTACTACACAAGGCTCAATAGATTACCTAGGCCTCCTCACTGACACCCACATTCAGGTGGTCTGGATCAGTCCCATGCTGGATTCCCAGGCACCAGTCTGGGATTCAAGAGCTAACTCTTGTCAGGTCAGCTGTTTCTGGGGGTTAAACCAGGCCAGTCTTAACCCCTTTAGTCATCAGTCCTCCCTCTCTGTCACTGGATTTCTTAAGTTCAGCTCAGTGCTTAGCCGTGGGAGTTTGCCTCTGCTTCCATCAGCCACTGAATGAAGGTTCTGTTTCCAGGACTCTGGCCATAGAATTGTAGGCTGGGACTCCCCAGATCTATGTCTAACATCCATATGTGAGAGAGTACATGCCTTGTCTCTCTTTATGTGACTGGGTTATGTCGCTCAGGATGGTTTCTTCTAGCAACATCCATTTGCCTGCAAATTTCAGGATTCCATTGTTTTTTTCTGCTGAATAGTACTCCATTATGTAAATGTACCAAATTTTCTCTATCCACTCTCCGGGTGAGAGCATCTAGGTTGCTTCCAAGTTCTGGCTATTACAAATAATGCTGCTATGAACATAGTGGAATAGGCATCATTATTGTATGAATGGGCATCTTTTGGATATATACCTAAGAGTGGAGTTGCTGGGTCTCATGGTAGGTTTATTCCCATTGTTCTGAGGAATCTCCATAATGATTTTCAAAGTGGCTGAACAAGTTGGCACTCCCACCAGCAGTGGAGGAGTGGTCCACTTTCACCACATCCTCTCCAGCATAAATTGTCATTCATATTTTTGATTTTAGCCATTCTGACAGGAGTGAGATGTTATCTCAGAGTTATTTTGATTTGCATTTCCTGGATGGCTAAGGATGTTGAGCACTTTCTCAAGTGCCTCTCAGCCATTTTAGACTCCTCTATTGAACATTCTCTATTTAGTTCTGCAGCCCACTTTTTAATTGGATTTTTTGGTGTTTTGGAGACTTGCTTCTTGAGTTCATTGTATATTTTTGAGATCAACCCTCTGTCAGATGTGGGGTTAGTGAATATCTTTTCCCATTCTGTCTGCTGCCTTTTTGTCTTACTGACACTGTCCTTTTCCTTACAGAAGCTTCTCAGTTTCAGGAGGGCCCATTTATTAATTGTTGATCTCACTGTCTGTGCTACTGGTGTTATGTTCAGGAAGCTGTCTCCTGTGCCAATTCATTCAAGAGTAGCACCCACTTTCTCTACTAAGAGGTTCAGTGCAGCTGGATTTATGGTGAGGTCTTTGATCCATTTGGACTTAAGTTTTATGCATGGTTATAGACATGGATCTATCCCCATTCTTCTACATGCCAGCATCCAGTTATGCCAGCACCATTTGTTAAAGATGCTTTCTTTTTCCCATTGTATGTTTTTAGCTACTTTGTCGAAGATCAGATGTTTATACCTGTATGGGTTAATATCAGGGTTTCAATTCGATTGCATTGGTCTACCTGTCTATTTTTGTGCCAGTACCAAACTGTTTTCAGGACTACAGCTCTATAATAGAGCTTGAGGTCGGGGATGGTGATGCCTCCAGATGTTGCTTTGTTGAATAAGTTGTTTTGCCTATCCTGGGTCTTTTGTTTTTCCATACAAAATTGATTATTGTTCTTTCAAGGTCTGTGAAGAATTGTGCTAGAATTTTAATGGGGATTGCGTTGGATCTGTAGATTGCTTTTGGCAGGATTGCTGTTTTTCCTACATTGATCCTACCTATCCAAGAGCATGGGAGATCTTTCCATTTTCTGAGGGCTTCTTTATTTCTTTCTTTAAAGATTCAAAGTTCTTGCAATACAGGCCTTTCACTTGTTTGGTTAGCGTTACCCCAATGTATTTTATGTTGTTTGTGGCAATTGTAAAGGGTGATGTTTCTCTGATTTCTTTCTAAGCCCTTTTATCATCTGTATATAATAGGGCTACTGATTTTCTTGTGTTGATCTTGTAGCCTGCCACTTTGCTGAAAGTGATAATCAGCTGTAAGTGTTCCCTGGGAGATTTCTTTTGGTCATTTATGCAAACTATCATATCATCTGCAAATAGTGAAAGTTTGACCTCTTCCTTTCCAATTTGTATTCCCTTGATCTTCTTTTATTGGTGTATGGCTCTGGATAGAACTTCAAGTACAATATTGGAAAGTTATGGGGAGAATGGACAGCCTTGTCTTGTTCCTAATTTTACCGGAATTGCGTTTAATTTCTGTCCATTTAGTTTGATGTTGTCTGTTAGTTTGCTGCGTATAGCTTTTATTATGTTTAGGTATGTTCCTGTTATTCCAGATATCTCCAAGACTTTTATCATGAAGTGGTGCTGGATTTTGTCAAAGGCTTTTTCTGCATCTAGTGAGATGATCATGTAATTTTTGTTTTTCAGCTTGTTTATATGGTGGATTACATTGATGGATTTTCGTATGTTGAACCATCCCTGCATCCCTGGAATGAAACATACTTGTTCGTGGTGAATGATCGTTTTGATGTGTTCTTGGATTTGATTTGACAGCATTTTATTGAGTATTTTTGCATCAATGTTCATGAGAGATATTGGTCTGACATAACTCTTAGGTATATCTTTGTGTGGCTTGGAGATCAAGGTTATTGAAGCCTCATAGAAAGAGTTTGGCAAAGATCGTTCTACTTCTATTGCATGGAATACTTTGAGAAGAATTGGTATAAGCTGTTCTTTGAATTTCTGGTAGAATTATGCACTGAGGCCATCTGGACCTGGGCTTTTTTTGGTTGGGAGACTTTTGATGATTGCTTCTATTTCCATAGGGGTTAAAGTTCTATTTAAATTTCTTATCTTTTCTTGATTTAATTTTGGCAAGTGATAGCTATCCAGGAAGTCATCCATTTCTTTTAAATTTTCGAATTTTGTGGAGTACAGGTTTTCAAAATATGACTGATGATTCTCTGAATATCCTCAGAATCCATTGTATGTGCCCCTTTTCATTTCTGGTTTTGTTAATTTTCATGTTCACACTCTGCTGTTTGGTAAGTTTGGACAAAGGTTTGCCTATCTTGTTGATTTTCTCAAAGAACCAACTCTTCGTTGCATTGCGTTGTCTTTGAGGGTGAGGTGTGTTTCTTGTATGCAGCAGAAGGATGGGTTCTGTCTTTGATCCATTCTGTTACCCTGTGTCTTTGAGGGATTTTCCTATATCCTCTTTTAGGGCCTCTTTCATTTTCATGAAAATGGTTTTAAGTTCATTCTCTTCTGCTTCATTTGCATTGGAATGTTGGGAATGTTGGAATCTTGCTGGTATGGAGTCTCTAGAATCTGGTGGTGTCATATTTGTTTTTCTGTTGCTGAGTGTGTTTTTTTGTTGTCTCTTTCCCATCTCTTCTTCTAGTGGGTCAGAAAGAGCCCCTTACTGGTCTGGTGGTTAGAGGACCAGAGTTCCCTTTCAGTGGGTGCAAGCAAGTCCAATACTCTGGTAGTTCTTCTATTCCTTGTCCTTATTCTTGTCCCGTGGTTGGAGAAGAAGCCTGGGAATCTGGGGTGCATAGTCTCCTACCTGGTCCCCTGTTCCCCTTGGTGGAAGAGAAGACCTGGGATCTGGGGTGCTTGGCTCCTGATGGGGTGGGAGGCTTTGTGGCAGTCCCCAGGCAATCCCCCAGGAACTGGAATGCAGGCCTGGATGCACAGCCTGTTTTACCTCGTCCTGCCACCAGACCCACTCTAATCACCCATAATTCTTTGTCTAAAGATGTGACCCCAGGAAATTTCCACCCTCCCATGTTAATATGTACATTGATATTGCCAGTGTTCTGGATTTCTTTAAATGTCATATCTAGGAGACTGTATTTCACCACAAACTTCCTGGTATTTTGGCTCTTACAATCCTGCTCCTTATTCTGTGATGTTCTCTGAACCAAAGATGCAGGAATTATGGTGTAGGTGTAGTCATAAGGACTGGGTTTTCCATTACCTATTGATTTTGCCTTGTCTCCAGATATGGTTTTCTGTGGTGGTCTCTATTTTTGGTAAATAGAGGATTTTTTCATGACATATAATACTCACACTCACCTGTGGGTAGAAGGATATTATTTACAGTGAAGTAAAGATTCACACAGTTCTAGAAATTCTGAAGTAGTACATTTTTTCTATTGTCCATGACCTCACTAGCAGAAGATATTTGACTAGGTTTCAAGTGTCAGGCTCAAGTCATTGCCTGTCTAGTGTGCCTTAAGTAAAATTAGACAGTTGTTGAACACCACTGACACATGAGTGCCACTTATTGCACCTTTGTTGGTATCTTGCCCTGCTGGAAGTTTTCACGGCCTGTAAGTGTTGCAAATGTGTTGGACTATTAATTGTTTCTCTCATTTGGAAGCTAGCATAGTAATTTCAGGTACCATGGAAGATAGCCTGTAGGAAATAATCTATCAGGTCAGATTCAGTTCAAATTATCCAGAGTTTTTATCCTAAGTATGCAGTATGTTCAGCAATAGGGGTACACTGGAGAGGCAACCAAGTGCTACACTGTCACTCTTTATTGTTTTGAGAGATGCTTGGACTGTCCCCACCTTTTTTATCTGATACTTTACAAAGAAGCAAAAACACATTCCCTGAAGAAAATATAGTATCTTCAACAATTACTGCTGGGACAACTGGTTTTGCATACAGAGAAAACTGAAATTGAATTAGTATCTATCATCTGCACAAAAATTAGATCCAAGTATATCAGAGTTTTCAGCTTGAAAACTAGACCACTAAAAGTGACAGAAGAAAATATCAGCAATACCCTCTAAGATATAGATACAGAAAATAATTCTATCAACTGGACTCCATTTGCTCAGGAATAAAAGCTAATAATGAACAACTGATAAATTATAAAATAAAAAGAACTCTTTGCAACTAAGTACAATCAGTTGAATGATGAAGTCCACAGAATAGGAAAGCATCTTCGTCAGCTATGCATTTGACAGGGGCTTCATATCAAGACTATAAGAACTCAAAATCAAAGAGTCATGGGAATAAATGGAACCCCAGAAAAGGGGAATGGGACAGTATCTCCTGAGGGGAATGGGAACATGGGGGGAGGGGAGAGGGAGTAGAGAGAAAGAGATGGGGAGAAGAGGAGGGTAGAGTAGGACATGGGGAGCAAGACTGTTGAGTTGGGGAAGAGTAGAGGAGAGAAGGGTGAGAGATACCATAATAGAGGGAGCCACTGTAGGTTTGAGGAGAAATCTAGCACTAGTGAGATTTCCAGAGATCTACAAGGATGACACCAGCTGACAATCTAATCAATAGTGTAGAGGCTAACTAAAATACCCTTCCCCGATAATGTGATTGACAACTACCTTGCATGCCATCCTAGAGCCTCCATCCAGTGGCTGATGGAAGCAGAGGCAGACACCCTCAGCTAAACAATGAACTGAACTCCTGGAACCCAGTTGCAGAGAGAGAGGAGAAATGAGCAAAGGGGTCAAGACTAGGCTGGTGAAACCCACAGAAATAGCTGACCAGAACAAGGGGGAGTGCATGGACCCCAGACTGATAGCTGAGAAACCAGCATTGGTCTGATCCAGACCCCCTGAATGTGGATGTAAGTGAGGAAGTCTCCACATTCTTTGGGGCCTCAGGCAATAGTATTTATCCCTGGCATCTAAATGGACTTTAGGATCCCATAGTACATGGAGGGATGCTCTCTCAACCTGGACACATGGGGCAGGGCCTAGCTCCTGCCTGGGACATTATGACAGACTTTGGAGATCCCACATGAAGGGTGTCACCCTCCCTGGATAGTGGAGTTAGGATTGGGTGGGGGGTTGGAGGAGTTGGGGAGCAGGGGAGGAGTGGGAGGAGGGGAAGGAGAGTGAGCTGGGATTGACATGTGAAACAAGCTTGTTTCTAATTTAAATTTTAAAAAAATTAAAAAATCATGAACTGGTGATCAAAATATAGGGTTCTCAATAGAAAAATTAATACTGGCAAAGTAATTTCTCAAAAAGTATTCACCATCCTTAGCATTTCAGAAAATGCAAGTCAAAACAGCTTTGATATTTCATCTTACCCAAGTCAGTATTGCCAAGGTCAACAAGACATATGAAGGAACCATGATCAGTTTTGCTGTTGGGTTTGGATTGAAAACGGAGTGACAGGATACAGGTGATATGAAGCAGGAAAAGGAAAAATGGGGTGGGCCTCCAATTTTGAAGAAAGTGGATGAATGCAAATGGAGAAGGAAGAACTATGGACAAATAAAACCAATGCTGTTTGATACCTTTGGCTGAAGACATTTCGCCAGAAGTCAGATGGCGGTATTCTTCAGAAACTTCTAAGTCACCATGTTACTTAGGACGTGAATAAAATAGAGTATAGTCAGTGACGTTTCTGTTACCCATGGGGCCCTAAGGCCCCATTCTTTCTGGACTTTTATCACCTTGATACATTTTTTTAAATCATGCTTCTAAAATTCACTTTATTTCTCTGTATTTTGTCCTCCACCACAGCAAGCACACTCTTAACCCAGGAAAGTCCTTCTATATTCTGGAATAACCAAACAATTACTCACATGAAAGGCCACTCCTACTCTTTCATCACATGTCACCATCTAAGTGATTCTACTCTATTTAAAAAATATCAAGTATTGCAACAGAACTAGTCTTATAACACGTATGTATATTGTATACAACTTATTTACATGAAAATGTGTTTTTCTAGTTTCTGTTTCTAACTTGCATTTTATGAGGGCAGATATGGAACTTAATGTGCTTTGTCATTTTGAAACACTTACTTTGGCACCTGCATAACATTGTACATACCAATCTCCATTTTTCCAGAAATACATATTTTAAAAGATGTTTTAACACATCTGTAAATGGGTGCATTTTACAGTTAACCATAGATTCTATGTTAAACAAAAAATTATTTTCTCTTTTCATTTGTTTGCAAAATAATGTAGTGTGTCATACCATAAATGACATGCTATTTAAAAAAAAACATAGTAGGTGATATTGTGTGAGTATTTGTCGAATTAAATATATGATTATAAAAAACAAACAACAATGATTTTCTTAATATTTGTATATACTGTCTTCTACAGAAGCACTTAATAAGAGCACGTGACGCTAGTTGTGCACTAGGGATAAACACTAGCTCCTCTTTTAGAGGTCCCATACACTGCCCAGGCCTCCTAGCTGGCACCCACATTCAGAGGGCTTGGTTCAGTACAATGCTAGTTCCCCAGCTTTACGACTAGGAGCTCTGTGCTCTCACTAATTCAGGTCAACTGTTTCTGTGGGTTTCTCCAGCATGGTCTTGGCTCCTGTGCTCATCCGTCCTCCCTCTCTACAACTGTATTCCAGGAATGTGGCTCAGTATTTAGCTGTGGGTACCTGCTTCTGCATTTATCAGCTACAGGATGAAGATTCTAAATAATTCATATTGAGGTCTCAGAAACATTTACACTTATACTAGCAAAAGAATTCATACTGCCTATTGTTTTCATCTATTCATGAAAATAAGCAATATCTTTTATAATTTTAGCCCATGCATTGCCTCTGGAATTCATCACACAAATTATACAATTTTATAAATGAAAATAACATCCTCTTATACAGTAAATTGTGATAATTAATTTCTTATTGAAGCTAACTTCATTTCCACCCTCTCCCTGACCCAAATTGTAGGGCCCAGTATTATACTTCACAGGTATTACAGCATTGTCACATTTTTCTCCTATGCTCTATGGTGTCTGAAGAGGCACTTTAAATCAGTGAGTACTTCAAGTGAGTGTGCTTCAAATTTTTGGACCTATGTTGTAAAAGGTTCTTTGATAAAGAATTCTGGAATTTCACATCTTAAATGTGCTTATGCCTCCAACATATCAAAAGGATACCAGTAAGGTGTGACTAGCAATTAGAAAATTCAACTTGCAAAATTTATTCTTTATTCGTATTTAATAAAAACTGGCACTTAAGTATCATTTTGTATTAAGTAAATGTATATTTCCAAATCCCCATTTATACACTCAAGGTTTCCCAGTGAGTGTGTTTAGTCCAGAGGCTAATGCTTATATAATTTTAAATTAAAATGATAGGCACAATGAAAAACATAGGTTACTTCAGGCATTAAGCGCTTTATTGTGCCTTAGAGAATATGTATGTTGTTAGGATGTGGTGATCTATCCAGTTGTAACTCATGGAATACTACAAGAAGAGAGGAGTAAGTCAAGACATAGTGAGAGGCTGTAGGACCCAGGGATAATCCAAAAAGAAGCAATTCAAAGGTAATTTTATGACCAATCTTATTTGCCAGCTTGATATACCTGGAAAGACAGAATCTCATTCAAGAATTGCCTCCATCAGATAACATGTAATGATATTTCTTTGGCATTTTCCTGTTTTGTTTGTTTGTTTGTTTGTTTGTTGTTTATTGTTTTTGTAGTTTTATGGGCCCAGTCTACTGCTAGCAGTGTCGTACTTAGGTAGGCAGGTGTGGATTGCATAAGAAATGGAGTTGAACATAAGCCTGGAAACAAGCCGAAGAACAGTATTACTCCATGGTCTCTGCTTCAGTTTCCTCTTTCAAGTTTCTGCCTTGGTTCCTTCAGTGATTTAGAGGAACCTGTAACTCAAGACGTCTTGTCCTCCAAGTTGCTTTTGGCTGGTGTTTTATTACAGCAACAGAAATCAGACAAGAAAAGGTGGTAAAAGTCAACCTGAAGGCTAAAAGTCAAATTGGACACAGAGTATTTTTGATTTCTGAGTTCATCTTCATGCAATTCTCTGATCTAATGATTGGTATTTGTGTTTTCAGTATATATTTTAATGACTTTATAGAGAGACTGACTGATACAGACTGTTCGAAACATTATGCTCCCCAATTCCCATTTTGATGTCTTGAATAGAAGCACCTCTAAATGTGACTCATTGCTTAAAGAAGTATCAAGTTTCAATGAGGTCATGAATGTTCACCCTGTCTAGCATCACTGGTTCCTTATGAGGGTAGAACATTAGGGAGTGAATACACTAGGGTGATACATGAAGACAGCTAGAGAATACAGTCTCTAGGATTTAGAGAGAGGTTTCAGTAAAGCAAACCTTCAATCGTTTTCATTATAGATTTGATCAATACTAGAAATGTGAGAGGATAAACCTTAAATTTCATAGTATTTTGTTTTAAAAAACCTAAAGATAATAAATACATTTTAAAAGTTATAATTAATCTTCATAATTAAAATGTACCTCCTTAAAATATTAGTAGTATCTGCATTATTATATTTTTTCTTTTTTTAAAATAGAAACAAACTTGCTTTACATGTCAGTCACAGTTCCCTGTCCCTTCTCACTTGCCCCCCACCAGCCCCTATCCATCCCCTTTGTGCTCCCCAGGGAGGGTGAGGCCTTCCATGGGGTATTTGCAAAGTCTGTAATATCATTTGGAGCAGGGCCTAGACCCTCGCCGATGTGTCTAGGCTGAGAGAGTATCACTCTATGTGGAGTGGGTTCCAAAGTTCATTCTTGTACTATGGATAAATACTGATCCACAACCAGAGGTCCCATAAATTAATCATACCTCCAAACTGACATCCTTCTCTGAGGGACCATGTATGTCTCTTAGGGTCCCCCCTTGTTTTCTCGCCTTGTGGTGGTGTGGATTGTAGCCTGGCACTCTCTGTTCTATGTCTAAAATTCAGGTGAGTGAGTACATACCATGTTTTTCTTTTTGTGACTGGGTTACCTCACTCAGGATGGTTTCTTCTAATTCCATCCATTTTCCTGTGAATTTCAAGATTCCATTGTTTTTGGTTTTTTTTTGTCTGCTGAGTATTACTCCATTGTATAAATGTACATTTTGTCCATCCATTCTTCAGTTGAGGGGCATGTAGGTTGCTTCCAGGTTCTGGCTATTACAAATAATGCTGCTATGAACATAGTTGAACAGATGTCCTTGTATAAATGTGCATCTTTTTGGTATATGCCTAAGAGTGGAATTGCTGGATCTTGTAGTAGACTGATTCCCATTTTCCTGAGCAACTGCCTTACTGATATCCAATGTGCCTGTAAAAGTTTTCACTTCCACCAGCAGTGGAAGAGTGTTCTCCTTTCTCCATGTCCTCTCTAGCATAAACTCTCATTGGTACTTTTGGTGTTATTATTATAACATGAGTAAGATGATGGGTGCAGAAGAAGTCTCTTCCTTTCCTGGTGGGAACAGAATAAAGGTTCTTTTCCAGTGGGTGCAAGCAGGTCCAATACTCTGACTCTCCTTTTCCCATGGATGGAGGTGGTACTACTTACAGAGCCTTGGCAGTCTATGGGTGGGCTGGACCACTGGAATGGGTTCCCCAGTATTAAGTCCCAGGCCTCAGGTGGCTCTGAGCAGGACAGCAGAAGGTGTGCTGGAAACAGGTCCATGAGCACCTAGTTCAATAGACAGAGAAAGGGACTAGAATGCTGGCAGTCTCTGGATGGGCTCTGCATTATCCTTTTGAAGAAAAAAGGTATTAATGCCATGATCAATGATGAATTAAAATGCCTCAACAAGTGCAGTCACTGCACATCTATGTTTTATAACGGTTTCTCTTCTATTCATATTGTGTGCATTGCTATGAAATATTATTTTGATCTACAACATATGAAGCATATATTCAGTAATTATAATTACTCCCCAGAATTATATGGTATTATAAACCTAAGATAGCCAGAATACCAAGGTGTTGGAAATATCATTCAGTCCTCTGCCTGTTTTTTTGGGGGGGGGTGTGTGTAAGAAACCGGTAGTTAAATTCTTTCTTTTGGCATCATACCTGGAAGGCACCATGCTTAATGACAAATATGCCTACTATTTAGGAATATGTGACAGCGTCAGCATTGTCTTTAAATAGTCTGAAGTTTGGGAGTAGGCACTTTTCTTTATAAATTTTCTAGGATTTGGAGTAAAACATGAACAGATAATGTGTCTGTCTCCTGACTCTTTTTGATTAGCTGCAAAGATTTAATAGAAGCTATTGTTTTTCTGAATTCATCTCTTCTGGCAATTCTTTCATAATATGAAGAAGGACATCATCTGACTCTGGAAAGGGTGCATGGACAATGGTCTCACTAAAGCTGTTAGAAGGAGGCATTTTCAGTGCATTTATTCTCAGCAGGAGTAGATCCATCTTGCTCTATCCCCAGTAAATTAATGTTTCCTAGAGAAAGAAAGTCCAGGAAGTGTCTAATTCCAATTTGAACTGAGAAATTTTGGTATGGTATAGAAGTTTAATTTAGCATTGTATCCTCTCCTCACCTGTGATGATTACACAGTCTAAAATAAACTATATGAAGACAAGAGGTGACATTTTTTGAGAGTCTGAATAGACAGAGTTCATCCTTTAGATTCATTTCTCCCTGTGCTAAAACACATCTAAGCACCAGGATGTAGGCAGCATTATAATTACAGAGATGGATATAAAGAAGCTAAGTACCCCAGGGAGTCCAGCTTCAGGTGAGATTGGGTCTCCAGCGTGGAGGACCGCCCGCCCATCACCCATCCCCTGCGATCTTCTGGGCTGCTCCCGGCATCCAGAAGACCCGCCCACACAGGAAAGAGATCAGCCCCTCCAAGACTCCAATCTCAGGGAGCCCAGCTTCAGGTGAGATTGGGTCTCCAGCGGGGACTGCCCGCCCATCACCCATCCCCCTCCATCTTCGGGGCCGCTCCCGGCTTCCAGAAGAGCCGCCCACACAGGAAAGACATCAGCCCCTCCAAGACCCCAACCCCAGAGAGTATAGCTTCAGGAAAGAGATCAGCCCCTCCAAGACCCCAACCCCAGCGAGTCCAACTCGCTAGGGTAGGGGTCTTCAACTTAAAGGTACAGAAAACATATTCAACAAAATCATAGAAGAAAACTTCCCTAACCTAAAGAAAGATATGCCTATGAAAGTACAAGAATCTTACAGAACACCAAATAGGCTTGACCAGAAAAAGAAGTCACCTCGCCATATAATAATCAAAACATCAAACCTACAGAGTAAAGAGAAAATATTAAGAGCAGCTAAAGAAAAAGGCCAAGTAACATACAAAGGCAGACCTATCCGAATTACACCTGACTTCTCAATGGAAACGATGAAAGCCAGAAGATCCTGGTCAGATGTCCTACAAACGCTAAGGGAACAAGGATGCCAGCCCAGACTACTATATCCAGCAAAGCTCTCAATTACCATAGATGGAGAAAACAAAATATTCCATGACAAAGCCAGATTTAAACAATACGTATCCATGAATCCAGCTCTACAGAAAATGCTAGAAGGAAAACCTAGAGCCAAGGAAGATAACTACATTCACAAAGACACAGGCAATATATAATCATACTTTACAAAACACCAAAGGAAAAAGGGAGGAGAAACTACACAAAATAATTTCACTAAAAATAAATCAAGCGCAAACAAGGATCACCAATCAATGGTCATTAATATCCCTCAATGTCAACGGCCTCAACTTGCCTATGAAAAGACACAGACTAGCAGAATGGATACGAAGACAGAACCCTTCCTTCTGCTGCATACAAGAAACACATCTCAACACCAAAGACAGACGTTATCTCAGAGTAAAGGGCTGGGAAAAGATCTTCCAATCAAACGGCCCCAAGAAACAAGCGGGCGTAGCAATCCTAATATCTAACAAATTAGACTTCAAATTAAAATCAATCAAAAGAGATGAAGAAGGGCACTTCATATTCATCAAAGGAAAAATACATCAAGACGAAGTCTCGATTTTAAACATCTACGCCCCAAATACAAAGGCACCTACATTCGTGAAAGAAACATTACTAAAGCTCAAAATGCACATAAAATCTCACACACTAATAGTAGGAGACTTCAACACTCCGTTCTCACTGCTAGACAGGACCTCCAGACAGAAACTTAACAAAGAAACAAAAGAATTAATAGAAGTTATGGCCCAACTGGGTTTAACAGACATCTATAGAACATTCCACCCAAATACAAAGGGATATACCTTCTTCTCGGCAACACATGGAACCTTCCCTAAAATTGACCACATAATAGGAAACATAGCAAATCTCCACAGATACAAAAAAATTGGAATAACCCCCTGCATCTTATCAGACCACCATGCATTAACATTAGAATTCAACAATAACACAACTCGCAGAAACCCTACAAACTCATGGAGATTGAACAATGCACAATTGCACCATCCCTGGGTAAAGGAACAAATAAAAAAAGAAATTAAAGACTTCCTCAATTGCAATGAGAATGAAGACACAACATACACAAACTTATGGGATACTTTGAAAGCAGTGCTGAGAGGAAAGTTTATAGCACTAAGTGCCCACATGAAAAAATTGGAGAACAGTCATACTAGAGAATTAATAGCACAACTGAATGTTCTAGAACAAAAAGAAGCAAACTCCCCCAGGAGGAGCAGACGCCAGGAAATAATCAAATTGAGGGCTGAAATCAAGCAAGTAGAAACCAGGAAAACACTGAGAAGAATCAATGAAACAAAGAGTTGGTTCTTTGAGAAAATCAACAAAATAGACAAACCTCTGTCCAAACTAACCAAAAGACAGAGAGAGAACATGCTAATTAACAAAATCAGGGATGAGAAAGGGGACATAACAACGGACTCTGAGGAAATCAAGAGAATCATCAGGGCATACTTTGAAAATCTGTACTCTACAAAATTTGAAAATTTAAAGGAAATGGACAATTTCCTGGATAGATATCACTTGCCAAAACTAAATCAAGAACAGATAAATAATATAAACAGACCTATAACCCCTAATGAAATAGAAGCAGTCATCAAAAGTCTCCCAAACAAAAAAAGCCCAGGCCCAGATGGCTTCAGTGCAGAATTCTACCAGAAAATCAAAGAAGAGCTCATTCCAATATTCGTCAAAGTATTCCACACAATAGAAGCATGAGGCTCACTGCCAAACTCTTTCTACGAGGCTACAATTACCTTGATACGCAAGCCACACAAAGACACAACTAAGAAAGAGAACTATAGACCAATTTCCCTCATGAACATTGATGCAAAAATACTCAATAAAATACTTGCAAACCGGATTCAAGAACACATCAGAAAAATCATCCACCATGATCAAGTAGGCTTCATTCCAGGAATGCAGGGATGGTTCAACATTAGAAAATCTATCAATGTAATCCACCATATTAACAATCTGCGAAAGAAAAACCACATGATCATCTCACTAGATGCTGAAAAAGCCTTTGACAAAATCCAGCACCCCTTCATGATAAAGGTCCTAGAGAGATCAGGGATAACAGGAACGTACCTGAATATAATAAAAGCAATATACAGTAAACCAACAGCTAACATCAAACTAAATGGAGAGAAACTCAAAGCAATTCATCTAAAATCAGGAACAAGACAAGGCTGTCCACTCTCTCCATATCTCTTCAATATTGTACTTGAAGTTCTAGCTAAAGCAATAAGACAACAAAAGGAGGTAAAGGGGATACAAATAGGAAAAGAAGAAGTCAAACTTTCATTATTTGCAGATGATATGATAGTTTACATACGTGATCCAAAAAACTCCACAAGGTTACTCCTAGAGCTGACAAACACCTTCAGCAATGTGGCAGGATACAAGGTAAACTCAAAAAAATCAGTGGCCCTATTATATACAGATGATGAAGTGACTGAGAAAGAAATCAGAGAAACATCACCTTTTACAATAGCCAAAAACAGCATCAAATATCTGGGGATAATGTTAACCAAGGAAATTAAAGACCTGTATATCAAGAACTTTGTGTCTTTGAAGAATGAAATCAAAGAAGATACCAGAAAATGGAAAGATCTCCCATGCTCTTGGATTGTTAGGATCAACATAATAAAAATGGCAATCTTGCCAAAAGCAGTCTATAGATTCAATGCAATCCCTATCAAAATTCCATCACAATTCTTCAAGGACCTGGAAAGAACATTGATCAACTTTATATGGAAAAACAAAAGGCCCAGGATAGCCAAAACTTCCCTATACAATAAAGGAACTTCAGGAGGCATCACCATACCTGACTTCATGCTCTATTATAGAGCTATAGTCCTGAAAACAGCTTGGTATTGGCACAAAAATAGGCAGGTAGACCAATCGAACCGAATTGAAAGCCCTAATTTTAACCCACACACCTATGAACACCTGATTTTTGACAAAGAAGCTAAAACTGTACAGTGGAAAAAAGAAAGCATCTTCAACAAATGGTGCTGGCATAACTGGGTACTGGTATGCAGAAGACTGCAGATAGATCCAGGTTTATCGCCTTGTACAAAACTTAAGTCCAAAGGGATCAAAGATCTCAACATACATCCAGCCACACTGAAACTTTTAGAAGAGAAAGTGGGAGATACTCTTCAACGAGTTGGTACAGGAGACCACTTCCTAAACATAACACCAGTGGCACAGGCACTGAGATCGACAATTAACAAATGGGACCTTCTGAAACTAAAAAGCTTCTGTAAGGCAAAGGACACAGCCAAAAAGACAAAAAGGCAGGCCACAGAATGGGAAAAGATATTCACTAACCCTACATCTGACAGAGGGCTATTCTCCAAAATTTACAAAGAACTCAAGAAACAAGTCTCCAAAACACCAAAAGATCCACTTGAAAGGTTGGGTACAGAGCTAAATAGAGAATTCTCAGTAGAGGAGGCTAAAATGGCCAAGAGACACTTAAGAAAGTGCTCAACATCCTTAGCCATCAGGGAAATGCAAATCAAAACAACTCTGAGATACCATCTTACTCCTGTCAGAATGGCTAGAATCAAAAACACCGAAGACAATTTATGCTGGAGAGGATGTGGAGAGAGAGGAACACTCCTCCACTGCTGGTGGGAATGCCAACTCATACAGCCTCTTTGGAAATCAGTATGGAGATTCCTCAGGAAAATGGGAATTAATCTACCACTAGACCCAGCAATTCCACTCTTAGGCATTTATCCAAATGAGGCAGGTTCACACAACAAGGGCATCTGCTCCACTATGTTCATAGCAGCATTGTTTGTAATAGCCAGAACCTGGAAGCAACCTAGATGCCCCTCAACTGAAGAGTGGATAGAGAAAATGTGGTACATTTACACAATGGAGTATTACTCAGCAGAAAAAAACAATGGAATCTTGAAATTCGCAGGGAAATGGATAGCACTGGAAGAAACCATCCTGAGTGAGGTAACCCAGTCACAAAAAGACAAACATGGTATGTACTCACTCATATATGGATTTTAGATATGGATCAGGATAGTACCAGTCTGCACTTCTACAGATAGAGAGTCTGGGAAACAGGAAAGAACCTAAAAGATATGCATATATGCATACTACCCAAGAGAAGAGGATGGAGACAAGATCCTCTGAATGGATGGGGAACACGCTGAGGGGTGGGGGGGGGGGGAGTGGGACCTGGGAAGAATAGAAGGGGTAAAGAGGAAGGGAGTTGGTCATGGGGGATCAGGAAGTTGAGTGGGTGGGGGTAGAATAGGGGGAAGGGGGAATCATAGGATAGAAGACAGATCAGGCACCAGAGTGACCTCGAGTGATCTAAAGGTATAACATCAATTGGCAAGCTAAGCAATAGTGGAGGGACCACCTCGAATGCCCATTCCTGATAATGAACTTGATGTCTATAACCATCTGGGAGCCTTCATCCTGTGACTGATGGAAGCAGAGGCAAACACACAACTAATCACTGAACTGAACCCAAGGAACCCAGTGACAGAGAGAGAGGAGTGATGAGCAAATTGGCAAAGAATGGGCTGGCAAAACCAGCAGAGACAGCTGATCTGAACAGGGGAGTGCTCTTGGACCCCAGACTGACTGTGGGGAGGCCAGCATGGGACTGATCTGGACCCCCCCAAATGTGAGTGTCAGTGAGAAGGCCAGGGCAACCTATGGGGCCCTGAGCTGTGCATCAGTGTCTATCCCTGGTATACCAACCATCTTCATGTGCCTATAGCACAAAGAGAGATGTTCTCTCAGCTGGATGCTTAGGGGAGTGCCTTGACCCTACCAAGAGTAAAATGACAGACTCTAGATATCCCCTATGTGGAAGGATTTGACAATAAGGTGGGAGGGAGGGGGAAGGGGAGTGTGGGAAGAGGGGAGGGAGAGGGAACTGGGATTGACATGTAAAACAAGCTATTTAAAATTAAAATAAAAAATGATAAAAAAAAGAAGCTAAGTAATTTATTCAGGCCAACAGCTGCAGAGTTAACACACAGTTAATGTCCTGATAGTATGGCTTCCATGTTTTTATTTTTTTCATGTCTGTCCCTCAAACTTGCCAGTGTAACAGTGTGTGTAGAATGCATGGCCATTGAGTAGAAATGATGCTTCACTATTAATAACCATCTGTTGTTGTTTTCTTTGTATGTGTAATGTATATGTTGTACTTTTAAAAATACTCCAGCATATTTTCAATTGATTTTTAGATACATGTATACTATGAAATACGATCATATATACCCCATATATCTACTCTTCTACTCCCAAGTGTCCTCTAAACATGCCCCCTCCCAACTTCCTGCTTTTTAAGATAATCCACTAAGAACAACTATTGCTGCCCTTATATTCATTGGTGTGAGTTCATCTGTTGAAGCATGGGAACCAAGCAGCTACAGCCCCATAAAAGGATGGCTACTGTTCCCCACAAGTATTCACTGGAAATGGCTCCTAGGTAAGGGTTGGGACTTGAAGATCATGTAATTTGGATGACTTGATGTCTAGGTCATATGCAGCTTCTCTGAATTCATGGGTTTGATAACCATGTCATGTCCAGAAGACATGCTCTTTGCTGTCTTTCAACTTTTGCATTTCTTTTACCTCCTCTTCTTCAGTGAGACTTTGAAGTACTTGGTTTAATATAATGTACGTTCCATTTAGGACTGATTGGTAGATGCTATTTCTGTGGTGAGTCTGACTTATGAATTTGAAAAAGTTATATTGCCTAATGTAGATTGACCTTATTATACTTATGCACAGTTCCCAAATATTTATCCTGTCTCTCCTTAAATGTCCCTCTATTGTCTCTCTTTGGATTATATAATGTCAGATGAGGGTATAGGAGGATCTTACAAAGAATTACTTAATGAAAAATAGAGACAAATAAAAAGTACCAAACTGGGTCCACCATATCATATAGCTTCAAATACTATTGGCACATTACAGTTTTTTAAAGTGTGTCTTCACTGTACAAAATTAAATAGTGATGGTTATTAATATAGCCTGGAGAACAAAGGGGCTTGTTAAATGACTCCATAGTTAAGGATGCTTAACAGGTTTTGTTCTTAGCACCCACATTACACAGCTCAAAACTATGTAACTCCAGTACCATGGACTTTGTTTGACACAAGGTCGACTGTTTTTAAGCATATTATTTTCTTGAAATTTCTTAGTTTAGAACACAAAAAGCAGATAAATTTGGTGGGAGGACTAGAACCTATTTATATATTCTTAGAATACTGAAATTTTGATAAACATGGAATTGTAACTGGTGTCATTATCATGTTGATGCTGTGTTAACTGATGTTTTCATGAAGGATCATGACAGAAAAATTGACATGTATATGTTATACCAACTGTATCATCTACATAAAGCATGGTAAGACAACAGGAAATATAATATCCAGGTTCATGGCTCAAAATCAAATTATAATTCTAATTGCCTACAATGTATTTCATGGTATATTCATTTATTTATACCATTAGAATATATCAAATATTTCCATATTACAGGCGTTTGAGAGATTGAAAAATGGAAATGTAGATAAGGTCTGAAAGTTTTAGATATTAATCAGAAAATACATTTTCTTATGATGATTAGGCACACTTTGACATTTGAATCATCCACATTCTTCCAGTAGTAATAGAATTGATGCCAAAGCCCTGTTACCAAAGAAAACATAATTTTATAATATCCTCTTTATATTAGACAAAAATGAAACCCATGCCATTCTTTTTAGTAGTTTAAACATTCTTTGGATAACATTTCACAAGTTTTGTACTGCTTCCTTTTAAAAATAATAATGAAAATTAGAAAACAGATAGAAATGGCTTCTTAGTCTCTTCTATATCATGTAGTAGCAAGTGGATTTGAAAGAAAACACCAATGACTGTTGTTCTCCTGGTATGGTTCATAGACTATTCATATAAATGGGATGTTACTGGTAAACACAATTGCTTATGCTGTAAATGATTTCACAATTTAAATTCAGATAACATATTTCACTTAAATTTGGAAAATAAACGTTTCTTTATGTGACTGAAGGTGATTCTCTACTTGAAAATAAAAGCCAAATCAAACTTTCAACCTTATACATAGCAAACAAAAAATAAAATAATAACAAAAATCAAACAAACAAAATCTTCAAGCACGATGCATGTTTCTATACACAAGATTGTCAAAGTGATCATACCAAAACAATACATTTTATCTATTTGGTGACACTCTCAATGTGATCAGTGAGAGCAAATTATTTCTTAATATTTGAGAGAAGGTGCCAAGCATCTGTGATTGAGCCAGCAAAATGACAATGATAAATTAATAACTTGTATTACACAGGCACTTTCTAGTTCCAAATGTATTCCCAGTCATTCTATCTACTTCTGTGTAAAAACTTTTCCAAAAACCTGGCCAGGCCGTGGTGGCACATGCCTTTAATCCCAGCACTCGGGAGGCAGAGGTAGGCGGATATCTGTGAGTTCGAGGCCAGGCTGGACCAACAACCTCCAAAAAAATATAGAGAAACCCTGTCTCTTAAAAAATAAAGTGAAAAAAAACTTTTCCAAAAACCTAATTTATTAGTCGCTAAGTCAAAGAGCCAACACAAAAGAGTATCTCATACAAAAATACAATTAAAAATGTTGAAGCTCAGTAATATCATAATCAGGTCTTCATTAGGATCAAGAAATGTGACATATTATTCTCCATGTAGCTTACAGGTAAGAATTAATATTTTGATTTAATGCTTTAAAAATAACAATTGTGTATTACTTGTGCCTAAATTAACTCCACAACTTAAAAACTTTGTATCATAAAACATAAAGAAAAGCAAAAGAAGATGGTGTTTTCTTTGACTTATATATTAGTAATTAATAATATAATTTGACTTAAATATGAAGGGGAAAGAAATTTAGTGTGGTGGGTTGGGTTCATTCTCTGGAACTTCAGCTTCTTGTACATGCCCCGCAGGGAAGACTTTAATGTTACAGTGCTTTAATATATGTTCTGATGTGGAGAGACCAAAAAAATGGTTACTTTTGCTGAGGAAGGAGAAGAAAGGCACTACTCTAGTAGAAAGAAGCTCAGTTCCTCCATATCATTGTATATAATCCCAAAAGCACAATTCACCTCTGTGCATCTTAATTTCTTCCTCGGGAGGATATAGTAATACTTAAGGTAATGTTTACTTGAATCAATTTGCTGAAGATTATAGTCAGCCATCCATGTGTGAGGTGGGGCATCTTTCCTAAGTCTCAGGATTGTCTCTCATCCTTTGCAATGCCAGTTATATCAGTACTAATTTAAGGGTGAAGCAAAGAGTGAGTGGATAAATATGTTTAATGCACGTATAACAGTGTGTAGTTCATTTAAAACTGATAATGCATTATTAGTGAGGATTTTAATATGCTATGATATTATCAAGAATTGAGTGAAATTTTAAATTTAATTCAAGTAAGGTTTTAATATAAAATAAGATCAATAGTTCTTAAATATAGTTCACTTGTGTATAATAAAGACTATATTTATGTGTGTTTTGTCAAAGTGTAAAGAAAAGAATGGGTATTTTGTTTTTTTGTTTGGTTGTTTTTTGGGTTTTTTTGTTTTGTTTTTTTGTTTGTTTTTGTTTTTTTTTTATTTTTATGAGACAGGATTTTTCTGTGTTGTTTTGAAGGCTATCGGTCCAGTCTGGCCTCAAACTCACAGAGATCAGCCTGCCTCTGCCTCCCAAGTGCTGGGATTAAAGGCGTGTGCCACCACCACCCGGCCTTGTTTTGTTTTTTTGAGACAGGGTTTGTCTGTGTAGCCAGAGGAAGGGTTTCTTTGTGTAGCCCTAGTTGTACTGGAACTATCTCTGGTAGACCACTGGGCTTGAACACACAGAGATGCATCTGACTCTGCCTCCCTAGTGCTGGGATTAAAGGCATGCATCAACACTGTCCACTTGAGTATGGGAAATTTGTAAGAATCACCATTTACAGATGAGCTGAAGTCAAATGAACAGAGTACATCTAGTCTCCATTCTCAAGTTTCCATGGTGAATATCTGGAAAAAGAAAACTACAGTACTCATGATGCTTGAACACACAGGAAAAAAAGATTATCACAGAGGGTATTTCTATGGTATCTACTTTTCCCTCAACCTCAGGGATTATCACTGAATCATATGAAAGTGATTTATATAAAAGCTAATTTAAAGATGGTCTCAGGTTCTGGGGCATATATGACAGCTATGTTATCCACCCTTTGGATGCATTAATTAAGCAGAAAGGTTTTAAGCTCCCCAGAATCATCATAAATGACTTTTCCAAAAAATGCTAATATACATAAAATAAATGTATCATTTTAACCACTTTAAAATGTAAAGTTCAGAGGTAACCCAGTCACAAAAAGATAAACATGGTATGTACTCACTCATATATAGATTTCAGAAATAGATCAAAGAATTACCAGCCTACAATCCACACCATCAGAAATGCTAAGAAATAATGAGGACCCTAAGAGAGACATACATGGTCTCTCAGAGAAGGGGAAAGGGACAAGATCACCTGGGTAAATTGAGACCATGATGGGATGGAAGAGAGAGTTTGGAGAAAGAGAAGGGGAGAGGAGGACATGAGGGAGCAGGAAGGTTAAGTCAGGGGAAGAATAGAAGAGAGCAAGAAAAGAGATGCCGTAATAGAGGGAGCCATCTGGCACTAGGGAAATGTACAGAGATCTACAAGGATGACCCTAACTAACAGTCTAAGAAATAGAAGAAGGCTACCTTAAACGCCCTTCCACAATATTGAGATTGATGACAACCTTATATGTCATCCTAGAGCCTTCATCCAGTAGTTGATGGAAGCAAAAGTAGACACCCACAGCTAAACAGCTAAACACTGAACTGAATTCTTAGAATCCAGTTGCAGAGAGGGAGGAGTGATGAGCAAAAGGGTCAAAACCAGGCTGGAGAAACTCACAGAAACAGCTGACCTGAACAAGGTGTTGCTCATGAACCCCAGACAGATAACTGGGAATCCAGCATAGGACCAACCCAGACCCCCTGAACGTGAGTGTCAGTTAGGAGACCTGGGAAATCTATGGGGCCTCTGGCAGTGGATCAGTATTAATCCCTAGTATATAGATGGACTTTGGGAACCCATTCCTTATAGAAGGATACTACACACATGGGAGAGATATGACAGACTTTGAAGATTCCCCCATGGAAGATCTCGCCCTCTCTGGGGAGCAGAAAGGAGATGGGATAGGGGACCGGTGGGGGGGGCAGGGGACGAGGGGAGCGAGAGAGAACTGGGATTTACATGTAAAACAAATTTGTTTCTGATTTAAATAAAAAAAATCTGAGGAAAAAAATAAAAAAAGATAAAAAATGTACAGCTCACTAGTGGTAAGTACATTTTAGTTTTGTATATCCAGTCTCTAATATGTTTTTGAGTCTCTGAAATGAAGCTCTTTTTCTGTTAAATAAATCCATGTTTATCTTCCCCAGCTCCCACAAGCTAACATTCTGTTTTTTGTCTTTGTGAGCTCTATGCTTTCTAGGTGTTTTTATATAAGGAGTGGCTATTTACTTTTGCTGATATTTGGTATAGTATAATTTCTGAAAGCTTCACTATTTCACAGTTCATGGAAGAATGGGCTAGAGAGATGGCTCAGAGTTTAAGAGCATTGACTGCTCTTCCAGAGGTCCTGAGTTCAATTTCCAGCAACCACATGGTGGCTCACAACCATCTGTAATAATATCTGGTGCCCTCTTCTGGCATGCAGGCATGCATGCAGACAGAACACTATACATAATAAATCTTTTAAAAATGAATAATACTCATAGACATATATATACCTCATTTTTCTGGTCTGTCTATCAGTATATCTTAGGTCCATGGTCATACATGTATCTCCTCAAGAACCTACTTTTATTGATGGCATATAAAGAATTTATTTGACTAGGTCATGCAATAATTATGTTTATTTCTTTAAGTATAATATATTTTGGTCATATTTCTTCTTGGTCAACTCCTTCTCCCAGATCCTCTCTAACTCTCTATGCATGCTACTTTTTCTTTTTTCTTTTTTCTCTCTCAGTCTATGAGTTTACTATAGTCCTAATATCTTGCGACTATGAAGTATACTAAGCCTGAACCCAAGAAAACCTCAACATGATCATCTATGCTCTTTCTCAGAGATTCAGGGATAATTCAATGTATACCAACAAAGAAATTTAATCTACAATATAGACAATCTGAATATAGACAAAATATGTATAGACAATATAGACAAAAATATGTGACTATCTCATTAGATGCAGAAAAAGCCTTTGACAAACCAATACTTCTTCATGATGAATTGTTTTTATACTTTTTCCTTGTACAAAACTCAAATGTAAATGGATCATAGACCTCAATATAAAACCAGATGCAGTCATGAGAAAAGAGAAAGTAGGGGATACCCTTGGACCTATTGGCACAGGAAAAGACTTTCTGAAGAACACAATGTCAGTATGGGCATTAAGATAAAAGACAGACAAATAAAAACTAAAAGAGACCAAAAGTTACACATTGGAAAAGAATTAGATGAAGTATTTTTATTTTCAGATGATGGGATAGTATACATAATTGACCATAAATATTCCATTGAGAAACTCCAGCAGCAGATACTAATTTTCAGCCAAGGAGTTTGATACAAAATTAACTCACAAGAATTACTAGCTTGTCTATATAAAACTGAAATCAAAATAAGAAAGAAATCAAGAAAACACCTTTCATAATAGCCTCAAATAAAATAAAATATCTTAGGGTAACTAGAAGAAAGCAAGTAACAGTCTTATACAAAAAATCTTCAAGACATTGTAAAAGATGCCAGACGGTGGGAATATTTCTTATGCTCCTGGGTTGGGAAGATTAGTATACTAAAAATGGCCAATTGCACTAAAACGTCTATGGATTCAATGCAATTGCCATCAAAATTCCATCACAATTCTTCACAGATCTTTAAAGGACGATTTTCAGCTGCTAAAAGTGGATGAATATATGTAGATAATTCCAAATAGATTTGTACTTAGCACCCTGAACACGATTCAACTCCAAATGGATGGAAGATGTCAACATAAAGCCAGATGAATTGAACCTGATAAAAGATAAACTGCAACATAGCCTTGAACTCATTGGCTCAGCAATTGACTCTCTGAAAAGAACACTGCTAGCACAGGTATTAAGACCAAAAGTTAATAAATGATACTATATGAAAGGACAGCATCGTTTTGACAAAGCAGCAGCCTACAGAATTATAAACAATTTTAACAGCTTTACTTTTGATGGAGGGCTACAATCCAAACCATATAAATAACTCAAAAGAATAGATGTCAAGTAAACAACCCAATTAAAAATGGAATACCAATTTAAACAGAGAATTATGAAAAGAGGAAACTCAAAATTCAAAAGAAGTGTCCAACATTCTTAACCACCAGGGAAATGCAAATCAAAACTACATTGAGATTTAATCTTGTATCCAACAGAATGGCTAAAATAAACAACACAAGTGACAACTCATGCTGGTAAGGATACAGAGTAAAGGGAACACTCATTCATTGCTGGTGGGAGTGCAAACTTGTACAGCTACTGCAGAAATAAGTGTGGCAGTTCCCCAGGGAGATGGGAATGGATCTACCTCAAGATGCAGCTGTACCACTCTTTGGTATATTCCTGAGGGATTCTTCTTCCTTCTAGAGACACTTGCTCAAGCATGCTTATTTTTTCTCTATTCATAACAGTGAGAAATTTGAAACAACCTAGATGTGATGTGCCTTAACAGATGAATGGATATTGAAAACATAGTATATTTATACAACAGATTACTCCTTAGCCATTCAAAAATTATATCACTAAGTTCACAGAAATAGATGTAACTAGAAAAACATTATCCTGAGTTAGGTAACCCAGACCAAGAAAGACAAATATGGTTTTGTATATGTTTATATATGGATATTAGCTTTAAGTCAATGATATCCAAGCTACAGCATGCCTGAGGCCATGCGAGTATACAGCAGGTGACAACTAGTTATCAACAGGCTGACCTACCAGACCAGTGATTCTCTGTGGGAGAGCTCCACTTAGAACTGCTGTGGGGTCACTGACTGTATATAATTATTCTGCTTTGTCTGTAACTTGTCTCATGAGTCATTACTTTTCCTCCCTAAGAATTTCTTTGGGTGTTTCCCCACTACTTGCATGTTTATCTTGTGAAAAATATCCCATCTGCTAGGCACACATATAGCTATGGATGGTCAGGAAGATGATATAAAATTATTTGTATCATTTTCGTATACAGAAATTATAATAGGGCATGCTTCATAATTGTATCTGTTGTTCCACGAGGCTCTAAGACACTCAAAGCGTTTTACTTAGACTAACATGAGAAAATAACAATTTCTCCTCAGGCTAACACAAACTGCACACAATGAGCTCATTTTGACCTCAGAGCAGTTTCTAAATATACTAAAGGTTTTTTGTTGTTGTTGTTGTTGTTTGTTTTTTTGGTAAGTGGATCTTTAGTTAAAAACTTTACAATTATGCACAAGATCAGAATTACAGAAGTCTAACCAAGGTTATTTATGCAAAATAACCTAAAACATCATGCCGATTCTTCATCTGACAAGTCTAGTTGATAAAAGACCTTGACTGAAAGCTTGTCTCACTGGGCACTGTGCCCCTGCCCTCTGGTTACAGTCTTACTCCAGAAATCTTGAAACTTTACACTGCCATGGTAAAGGGCTCTGCCATTAATCTGTACCCAAAAGAATGGGTTTTTAACCAATAAGATGTAACTTGTGTAACTATTTATTATTGTTTCAGCCTCCTGTAAAGAACGTGTATTGAAGGTGGAAGGACAGAGGAGCACAAGAACTGGAACAAAGAATTAAAACAGAGAATTAGAAAAAATTTAGATCTACAGAATTGGAACTAAAGAATTAAAGCTAAAAATTTATAGACAATTAGAACAGGTGAGTTAGAGAGACAGAATAATAAAGAACATGACTTGAGCAGCACATGGGTGAGCTACTTCTGAAATCCCTCAGACTTGAAATCTTGTAAGCTCAGTTTGCTTCTGGGAGGACTCTGCTGGCTCCAGAATACAGCCCATAGATTCACCAAGGTTATGAATAGAGTAAATATCTAGGAGAGATAGAAAGAACTTCCTAGGAAAGGAAATCAGAGTGGATAATTATGGATGGACTGTGGTGGGTTGAAAAGGGAGGATCAAGTGGTGTCTTAAGGTTACTATTGTGATGAAACACCATGGCCGACAGTAACCTGGGAATGAAATGCTTTTATTTCATTCATAGTTCAATATGTTCATCATCAAAATCAATGAGAGCAGGGAGTTGCAGCAGGACAGGAGCCTTGAGAGAGAAGCAGATGTAGAAGCCATAAAAGGCTGATGCTTGCTGCCTTTCTCTCTGTGGCTTGTTCAACCAGCTTTCTCATAGAGACCAAGATCATCAGCCCAGGAATGGCACCACCCACATTTGGGCTATGCCCTCCATTGTCCATCACTAATTAAGAAACTAAACTCTCCTGCAGGGTTAGGCTTAGGGAGGGCATGGAAGTCTTAGGAACGGTGAGGATAGAGGGAGTCAGGGAAGGGACAGTTCAAATTAAGGGACATTTGAGGATAATCTGAAATTGTAACACACTAGAAGCTTTGGAAAAATTATACGAGGGATTTCTAAATGAAATCACGAAAAAATGGGATAGTCAGAACCAAAATTGAACGTCACTTATCACCAAATGATTCTTCCAGTAGCAGAATTAGGTGCATTTAATTGAGTTGTTGGCCAAAGTATTCCCTTGGGAAACCCCCCAAAGTGTGGGCTATTACCAAGATGATAGTTGTTCTCTACAAACCGATAGCAAGGCCTCATTCCTAAAGACAATAGTTATATAACTTATTGAACATGGAAAAGTCAAGCAGTTGTCTACATAGAGCTTTTTCACCCTTCCATGCTAGGAAGGCACTCTGCATACTACCAAAAGAGAAACATCAACACTGAGCCAGCCACAAAAACATTCATTTACAATGGTGCCCTGAATGCAAGATATGCTAGTATATGCTAGTAAAACAGTGTCACAAAGCTGTAGAAGTAACCAACCAATATCAGGTTTGAAATGAGACCCACACCACAGGCTGGAACACATACCTGAAACTGCTTGGGTGACCAATTACCCGAGGCCTAATAGTCCAGGGTCCTGAGCCTTGGGTAAAACAAAATACTAATTTTCTAAAACTTAAAAATAAAACATAACAATAAAACATCTCATAATGACATTCTGCTATAAACACAGATCAATGCCTTGCTCTGCTATTGTCAGAGAAGCCTCCTCCAGTAGCAAAGGATAAAAAGTGCAGAGACCCTCATTTAGACATTATACAGAGTGTGAGATACACTAGAACACAAATCCTAAATGGGATATCTTGATCAAATTCCTCCCCTCAGAGTTCCTAGAGTAAGAGGAGGCAGAAAGTATAAGAGCCAGAGAGGATGAAAGGCACCAGAAAAACAAGGCCCCCTAAATTAAGAGGATCAATACACATGATATCGTAGAGACTGTGGCATGGCCTGCATGGGTCTTCACCAGAGAGGGTTCTAGACCTCAAAGAAGACAGTGATACATGCTACATCACTAACTCAGATACTATCTCTAATTGATAACCACTTGCAAATGAGTATTTATTTATTTATTATTATTTATTTCATTTAGGGTTTTTTGGAGATTCCTGAGTGTGGGAACTTGTCTCTGAGTCTATACCTGTTTCATGTGCCATTTTAAAGGCTCATTCTCCACTGCTAGTTTGGTTTTTCTTATTCTGATGTTAGTTGTTGTTTTATCCTTTTTATAACATTAGTGTATCATATCATACCAAACCATACCATACCATACTATACCATACAATACCATAGAATATTTTTATCCCTTAGAAGCCTGTTTGTTTTTTAATGAGATACAGAAGGAGGATGAATCTTGATAAGAGGATAGGTTGGGAGAAACTGGGAGTAGAGGAAGGGGAAGCTGTAATCAGGATATACTGTATAAGAAAAACTATATTTAATGAAAGAAAATTATATAAATAAAGAAAATTGAGACTCCACTTGTGATGAATATAAGTTATATGCCTAATACTTTGTCTTGTCACATTCTAAGAATTGTGTGAAACAGTACAGACTAGACCCCAATTAAACTAAAGTCATTTACAAATTATATGATTGGCCATAAACATGTAGTTAAAGAATAAGGTTATTTTCTGTCTAGTCTATAGACAGAAAAATGACCCCACTATTTTTGATGTAATAGGAGTCTCTACTCCATCTGTCAAAATCAATTTCTATGTAAATTTTGTTCCCCAGGAATCTGTTCCCAAAGCTGCTTTTATATGTTGGGAAATTCATTCTTCAGTAGTATGTACACTGCTTAAATGCAGAATAGGTTCAGTAAAATTTTTCTGCTTGTGTTATTGTTTCTTACTATCATTTGTTGCAAACCACTTACATTTGCTATGGAAGTTTAATTGTAGAGTAATAGTGCAATTAATTGATACTGTTTTATGCAGAAGGCATTGGGATGGAAATTTGAAGATTTAAACTTTAAGATATAAGTAGGTGGTGATAGTCTATTTTATTTATTAATAATTTAAAGGCCATAGTATTTAGAGCTTGGTTGAGAATTCACTTTCAGAACTATGAGACTACAAATAGGCTCTGAAATGTTGTGCTGTGTTAGGAGATTGATGCCAGATTTTTGAGTAGAAGAGTTTAAAACTCCTGAATCAAAGGTATATGTTTAGTGCTCAGACATTGATAGCATGCCAAACTGCTTAAATGGACATAACCATAAAACCTGTGTGTGAACATTGATTAAGGTAGAATTGGACTCACAGGTTACAAAGGTGAGCACTTCTAATGAGTCCCCTGTGATCCAATGACAATCACCAACTCTCTTTTAAAAACTGATTCTCAAGAGGGTCAGCCCTAAAGAGCAGGGAATCCAAAAAAAGCTGCTTTTCCTTCATTCGATCACATGAACCCAAAACACATCATCCTTGCAAATATAAGCCAGTATATTTTTCATGTCTTCCCATTATAATTGTTGTATTTGAAATATGATTGTCATATTTGGAATGCCTTTTCTCAAATTATGTGAAAACTAAAATGGTAACTGAATTAAAGTTGCATTTCTTCAGTTGTATGGAAGTTTGAATAAAATGGCCCTATAGGCTCCAAGGGAATGGCAATATTGTAAAGGGTTATGAGATGTGGTCTTGTTAGAATATGTATGGCTTTGTAGGTGAATGTGCATCATGGGGGGTGTGGGTGGGCTTTGAGGTGACACAATCTCAAGTCAGGCCCAGTGGCATAAGTTCTCTTCTTGCCAGCTGCAGAAAATATGGAACTCTGGCTCCTTCTTCAGCACCACATCTGCCTGTACTCTGACATGTTTCCTACCATGATGACAATGAGCTAAGTCTCTGAACTATAAGGCAGCCCTAGTTAAATGCTTTGTTTCATGAGAATTGATGTGGTCATGACATTTATTCACAGTAATAAAATCCTAACACATGTGGTTATTTATTTTACTTAGTCCATTCCTAATGTCCTAATGCCCTTTTGTTTAAGCTGGTCATGCAGTCCTTCATAATTGCTTCATTATCATTAGTGTATTAGCATTTTACTCCTGCAACACTAGTCTGGTTCTTCTTACTAAACTCAGTCTTGCTTATAATAGCATCATTTTCCACTCTTAGACAATACTTGGCTAATTACAACCAGTAATGTTTCATATTATGTCCAACCTCCTCACTTTCATATATTTTCAAAGAAAACAAATGCAATTCCCAATAATTTTTGACAAATTTGGTAAACATAAATCCTTTCCTGAGATTTTTAAAATTGTGCCTTAGTTTTATTTTTCCAAGACAAAGAAAACAAACAAGCAAAAAAGCATAATTGAAGAATTAAAGCTGTAGATTGTTGGTGACAGTTGTTTTCTAACTGCTGCATAGCTTGGATATATTCCATCTCTGTTGGATGCTGCAGCTAACAGCACAGAATAGGAGCCTTGCATGGTCATGTCACTACCTGCCAAAGGAAAGTATCAAGCTTTATTCCTACGATCATTGCAATCACTGACTTTGACCTAGACTTAACATTTCACAAGGCACTGGGGTTTTCTAACACTATTTGGCCTTTTAATATTACTGATTGACTGAATAAACCAACATTCTTCAGTTCCTTGATATAGGGAGAGACTAAGTCCTCATTGCCAAATCATAATGATATGATCATATTTGTCAGCTATCTGTTATTATAATGAAGCACCAGAAGAAACTAATTTTATATGTAATATACATGTGCATAATATATATCTATACACCATATACATATAATTTGTATATCAGATGCATACATAATATATACCATATGTGTATATATATATATATATATGATTTGTTTATTTCAGTTTTGTAGTCCTCATTCAATGATTAGGATGAACCTTTTACCTAGTCTCTGTTGATGACAACATCTTTTAAAAAGTCAGCATATCCATTCTTTATGTGACAAAAGCAATTCCAAGAAAGGCCTAGAGAAACTAGAATTGCACATCCTCTTTAACAAAACACGCATAGAGGACCTAAACCTTTACTACCCTTCTTGCCCAATGTTCACAGTACTTCTCCATTCTACCTTAAAATTCTTCATACAAATGTTTAGGAAATCACTCATCCAAACTATAGCTCTCCTTGCAGTTATGGCTGAGTGACTGTCATAATGTTCTGTGTTTTATCCCTACTCATTTCTGACTCTGACTGGCATGCATTATTGAAGTATGGTCAGCCTTGCTTGTTCTCTCAATACCAAGCTCCTGTTACTAAATTGGATCACTCAATTAAATTGATTGTAACATAACATAATGACATGTGAGAGTATAAACAACAAATGTTAGCATCTTTGAAAATTACTTTGCAAGACTCAAAAAACAAAAATTAAAAGATGAAAGTGCCAGCCAGGGAAATAGGTGGCAGAAAGAGAATGGTGAGAGACTAGGGGGGTGTTGGCAGCAGCAATGGAATTTTATGCAGTCATAAAGAAGAAGGTACAGGTGACTATAGAAAATAAGTAGATGGCATTGACATTAGCTTATTGAGGGAAATAAGCCAGTCTCTTAGTGACAAGCCTCTGTGTTTTCACTAATATAGAATTTAGGGACAAAAAGACATTAAGATGAATAGAGTATATAAGATATATATTTACAAAATGGTATACAAGGAAAGACCAGGCAATGGATTTGATTAAAGTATGTTACCTTCATGTGTGAAAGTATCATGATGAAGCATGCTACTTTGTACATTTAATAGACCTTTGTTTTTAAGTAAAAGTGATTTATATTTCCTTAAAATATATATTACTCATATTTGTCCTCATAGTAATTGTTTGGCAAACAAATGTATAATTTGATATTTAAGGCAAAATGTTAGTTGGTATGGCACTTTTTCACAATTGAAAAATCAAAGCACAAAACATAAAAGACCCAGGGACTGATGTTGGGGTTCAAGCTTCAAGCTGAAGATCAAAGAAGCAAAGCAGGCAAGCCAGTATCTAACCTCTAGCCAACTCAAATGGCAATTGTGTCTCCACAAATCCTCAGAGGCAAAAGGCTCAGAATTCCTGTCTCCTCCTCCTTGTATTCTTTTCTCTGCCCAGCCATATCACTCCAGTCTTCACAGGACTAAAGTCATGTGATCCCAACTGTGGCCTTGTAATAACAGAGATCCATCTACCTCTTAATCCTGAGTCCACCACTGCCTAGCCTTGATAGCTGCCTAGTGTGAGTGCTTTGCTATTTTGGTCTCCAGTTACTTTAACAAATCCTAAGCAATATATCACCAAATTTTCACATATTTATAAAATTCCAAGCTTCTCATATTGTGCATTTTTCTTTTTAATATTGCTTAAAATTGAACTAGTAAATTTGCTGTATGCCTCCATAATTTTTTTCTTTTGGTGTTCGATACAGGGTTTCTCTGTTTATCTTTGGAGCCTATCCTGGCACTCGCTCTCTTGACCAGGCTGGTCTCGAACACACAGAGATCGGCCTGCCTCTGCCTCCCAAGTGTTGGAATTAAAGGCATGATCCAGCAACACCCAGCCAAAAAGAAGCAATTCTGACCAAAAAGAAGCAATTTTGTAGGGTTTTTTTGTAGGTACTTTATAGAGAAACAAGAGCAAGGCAGAAACCCTTAGGAGTAGGTGTGCTCAGAAAAAGGCAGTCTGGACTAAATACAATCCAACATTTGACTGATATTTGGTTATATTCTTACAAAAAGTGAACTCAGTGCTACTTTAAAATATATATATATATGGCAGAAGAGCCGCCCACACAGGCCCCTCCAAGACCCCAACCCAGCGAGCCCAGCTTCAGGTGAGATTGGGTCTCTGGCTGGGACCACCCGCCCATCACCCATCCCCCTCCATCTTCGGGGCCGCTCCCGGCGTCCAGAAGAGCCGCCCACACAGGAAAGAGATCAGCCCCTCCAAGACCCCAACCCAGTGAGCCCAGCTTCAGGAAAGAGATCAGCCCCTCCAAGACCCCAACCCCAGCGAGGCCAGCTTCAGCTTCAGCTGCAGTAAGGAAGGAGACCAGTGGAGACAGAAAGCCCCCACCAGCACCCACTGGAAGAAGAGATGGGAAGAAGACAGAATAAGAGATCACTCAGCAATAGAAACACCAACACAACCCCACCAGAATCCAGGGATCCAACACCAGCAAGACCTGAAAAGCACTACATAGATGAAGAAGAGGAGACAGACCTTAAAAATTATTTCATGAAGATGATGGAGAGCCTCAAAGAAGAAACGAGGAAATCCCTTAAAGAAATAGAAGAAAAAACAAACAAAAAATCCATGAAATGGGGGAAAAAATTCAAGAAATAAACAAATCTCTCAAAGAATCTAAAGAGCACCAAGAAAAAACAACCAAGAAAATTAAGGAAACAGCTCAAACAGTTGAAGGATTGAAAGCTGAAATAGAAACGATAAAGAAAACACAGAATGAAGGGATGCTGGAAATAGAAAAGCTCGGTAAACGGTCTGGAATTACAGATGCAAGCATCACCAATAGAATACAAGAGATAGAAGATAGAATCTCAGGTGTTGAAGACTCATTAGAGGACATAGCATCGTCAACCAAAGAAAATCTCAAAACCAACAAATCCTTAACACAAAATATCCAGGAAATAGGGACACCGTGAAGAAGCCAAACCTGAGAATAATAGGTATAGAAGAAGGTGAAGAACTTCAACTTAAAGGTACAGAAAACATATTCAACAAAATCATAGAAGAAAACTTCCCTAACCTAAAGAAAGATATGCCTATGAAAGTACAAGAATCTTACAGAACACCAAATAGGCTTGACCAGAAAAAGAAGTCACCTCGCCATATAATAATCAAAACATCAAACCTACAGAACACAGAGAAAATATTAAGAGCAGCTAAAGAAAAAGGCCAAGTAACATATAAAGGCAGACCTATCCGAATTACACCTGACTTCTCAATGGAAACGATGAAAGCCAGAAGATCCTGGTCAGATGTCCTACAAACGCTAAGGGAACAAGGATGCCAGCCCAGACTACTATATCCAGCAAAGCTCTCAATTACCATAGATGGAGAAAACAAAATATTCCATGACAAAGCCAGATTTAAACAATACGTATCCATGAATCCAGCTCTACAGAAAATGCTAGAAGGAAAACCTAGAGCCAAGGAAGATAACTACATTCACAAAGACACAGGCAATATAGAATCATACTTTACAAAACACTAAAAGAAAAAGGGAGGAGAAACTACACAAAATAACTTCACTAACAATAAATCAAGCGCAAACAAGGATCACCAATCAATGGTCATTAATATCCCTCAATGTCAATGGCCTCAACTTACCTATAAAAAGACACAGGCTAGCAGAATGGATACGAAGACAGAACCCTTCCTTCTGCTGCATACAAGAAACACATCTCAACACCAAAGACAGACGTTATCTCAGAGTAAAGGGCTGGGAAAAGATCTTCCAATCAAACGGCCCCAAGAAACAAGCGGGCGTAGCAATCCTAATATCTAACAAATTAGACTTCAAATTAAAATCAATCAAAAGAGATGAAGATGGGCACTTCATATTCATCAAAGGAAAAATACATCAAGACGAAGTCTCGATTTTAAACATCTACGCCCCAAATACAAAGGCACCTACATTCGTGAAAGAAACATTACTAAAGCTCAAAATGCACATAAAATCTCACACACTAATAGTAGGAGACTTCAACACTCCGCTCTCACCGCTAGATAGGACCTCCAGACAGAAACTTAACAAAGAAACAAAAGAATTAATAGAAGTTATGACCCAACTGGGTTTAACAGACATCTATAGAACATTCCACCCAAATACAAAGGGATATACCTTCTTCTCGGCACCACATGGAACCTTCTCTAAAATTGACCACATAATAGGAAACATAGCAAATCTCCACAGATACAAAAAATTGGAATAACCCCTGCATCTTATCAGACCACCATGCATTAACATTAGAATTCAACAATAACACAAATCGCAGAAACCCTACAAACTCATGGAGATTGAACAATGCACAATTGCACCATCCCTGGGTAAAGGAACAAATAAAAAAGGAAATTAAAGACTTCCTCGATTTCAATGAGAATGAAGACACAACATACACAAACTTATGGGACACTTTGAAAGCAGTGCTGAGAGGAAAGTTTATAGCACTAAGTGCCCACATGAAAAAACTGGAGAACAGTCATACTAGAGAATTAATAGCACAGCTGAATGTTCTAGAACAAAAAGAAGCAAACTCCCCCAGGAGGAGCAGACGCCAGGAAATAATCAAATTGAGGGCTGAAATCAATCAAGTAGAAACCAGGAAAACATTGAGAAGAATCAATGAAACAAAGAGTTGGTTCTTTGAGAAAATCAACAAAATAGACAAACCTCTGTCCAAACTAACCAAAAGACAGAGAGAGAACATGCTAATTAACAAAATCAGGGATGAGAAAGGGGACATAACAACGGACTCTGAGGAAATCAAGAGAATCATCAGGGCATACTTTGAAAATCTGTACTCCACAAAATTTGAAAATTTAAAGGAAATGGACAATTTCCTGGATAGATATCACTTGCCAAAACTAAATCAAGAACAGATAAATAATCTAAACAGACCTATAACCCCTAATGAAATAGAAGCAGTCATCAAAAGTCTCCCAAACAAAAAAAGCCCAGGCCCAGATGGCTTCAGTGCAGAATTCTACCAGAAATTCAAAGAAGAGCTCATTCCAATACTCGTCAAAGTATTCCACACTATAGAAGCAGGAGGCTCACTGCCAAACTCTTTCTACGAGGCTACAATTACCTTGATACCTAAGCCACACAAAGACACAACTAAGAAAGAGAACTATAGACCAATTTCCCTCATGAACATTGATGCAAAAATACTCAATAAAATACTTGCAAACCGGATTCAAGAACACATCAGAAAAATCATCCACCATGATCAAGTAGGCTTCATTCCAGGAATGCAGGGATGGTTCAACATTAGAAAATCTATCAATGTAATCCACCATATTAACAATCTGCGAAAGAAAAACCACATGATCATCTCACTAGATGCTGAAAAAGCCTTTGACAAAATCCAGCACGCCTTCATGATAAAGGTCCTAGAGAGATCAGGGATAACAGGAACGTACCTGAATATAATAAAAGCAATATACAGTAAACCAACAGCTAACATCAAACTAAATGGAGAGAAACTCAAAGCAATTCCTCTAAAATCAGGAACAAGACAAGGCTGTCCACTCTCTCCATATCTCTTCAATATTGTACTTGAAGTTCTAGCTACAGCAATAAGACAACAAAAGGAGATAAAGGGGTTACAAATAGGAAAAGAAGAAGTCAAACTTTCATTATTTGCAGATGATATGATAGTTTACATAAGTGACCCAAAAAACTCCGCAAGGTTATTCCTAGAGCTGATAAACACCTTCAGCAATGTGGCAGGATACAAGGTAAACTCCAAAAATCAGTGGCTCTATTATATACAGATGATGAAGTGACTGAGAAAGAAATCAGAGAAACATCACCTTTTACAATAGCCAAAAACAGCATCAAATATCTGGGGATAATGTTAACCAAGGAAGTGAAAGACCTGTATATCAAGAACTTTGTGTCTTTGAAGAAAGAAATCAAAGAAGATACCAGAAAATGGAAAGATCTCCCATGCTCTTGGATTGGTAGGATCAACATAATAAAAATGGCAATCTTGCCAAAAGCAGTCTATAGATTCAATGCAATCCCTATCAAAATTCCATCACAATTCTTCAAGGACCTGGAAAGAACATTAATCAACTTTATATGGAAAAACAAAAGGCCCAGGATAGCCAAAACATCCCTATACAATAAAGGAACTTCAGGAGGCATCACCATACCTGACTTCAAGCTCTATTATAGAGCTATAGTCCTGAAAACAGCTTGGTATTGGCACAAAAATAGGCAGGTAGACCAATGGAACCGAATCGAAAGCCCTAATTTTAACCCACACACCTATGAACACCTGATTTTTGACAAAGAAGCTAAAACTGTACAGTGGAAAAAAGAAAGCATCTTCAACAAATGGTGCTGGCATAACTGGGTAATGGTATGCAGAAGACTGCAGATGGATCCATGTTTATCACCTTGTACAAAACTTAAGTCCAAATGGATGAAAGATCTCAACATACATCCAGCCACACTGAAACTTTTAGAAGAGAAAGTGGGAGATACTCTTCAACGAGTTGGTACAGGAGACCACTTCCTAAACATAACACCAGTGGCACAGGCACTGAGATCAACAATTAACAAATGGGACCTTCTGAAACTAAAAAGCTTCTGTAAGGCAAAGGACACAATCAAAAAGACAAAAAGGCAGGCCACAGAATGGGAAAAGATATTCACTAACCCTACATCTGACAGAGGGCTAATCTCCAAAATTTACAAAGAACTCAAGAAACAAGTCTCCAAAACACTAAAGGATCCACTTGAAAGGTGGGGTACAGAGCTAAATAGAGAATTCTCAGTAGAGGAGGCTAAAATGGCCAAGAGACACTTAAGAAAGTGCTCAACATCCTTAGCCATCAGGGAAATGCAAATCAAAACAACTCTGAGATACCATCTTACTCCTGTCAGAATGGCTAGAATCAAAAACACCGAAGACAATTTATGCTGGAGAGGATGTGGAGAGAGAGGAACACTCCTCCACTGCTGGTGGGAATGCCGACTCATACAGCCTCTTTGGAAATCAGTATGGAGATTCCTCAGGAAAATGGGAATTAATCTACCACTAGACCCAGCAATTCCACTCTTAGGCATTTATCCAAATGAGGCAGGTTCATACAACAAGGGCATCTGCTCCACTATGTTCATAGCAGCATTGTTTGTAATAGCCAGAACCTGGAAGCAACCTAGATGCCCCTCAACTGAAGAGTGGGTGGAGAAAATGTGGTACATTTACACAACGGAGTATTACTCAGCTGAAAAAAACAATGGAATCTTGAAATTCACAGGGAAATGGATAGCACTGGAAGAAACCATCCTGAGTGAGGTAACCCAGTCGCAAAAAGACAAACATGGTATGTACTCACTCATATATGGATTTTAAATATGGAACAGGATAGTGCCAGTCTGCACTTCCACAGATAGAGAGTCTGGGAAACAGGAAAGAACCTAAAAGATATGCATATATGCATAGTACCCAAGAGAAGAGGATGGAGACAAGATCCTCTGAATGGATGGGGAACAGGGCGAGGGGGGGTAGTGGGACCTGGGAAGAATAGAGGGGGTAAAGAGGAAGGGAGTTGGTCATGGGGGAACAGGAAGTTGAGGGGGTGGGGGTAAAATAGGGGGAAGAGGGAATCATAGGATCGAAGACAGATCAGGCACCAGAGTGACCTCGAGTGATCTAAAGGTATAACATCAATTGGCAAGCTAAGCAATAGTGGAGGGACCACCTCGAATGCCCATTCCTGATAATGAACTTGATGTCTATAACTATCCGGGAGCATTCATCCTGGGACTGATGGAAGCAGAGGCAAACACACAATTAATCACTGAACTGAACCCAAGGAACCCAGTGACAGAGAGAGAGGAGTGATGAGCAAATTGGCAAAGAATGGGCTGGCAAAACCAGCAGAGACAGCTGATCTGAACAGGGGAGTGCTCTTGGACCCCAGACCGACAGTGGGGAGGCCAGAATGGGACTGATCTGGACCCCCCAAATGTGAGTGTCAGTGAGAAGGCCTGGGCAACCTATGGGACTCTGAGCTGTGGATCAGTGTCTATCCCTGGTATACAATCTGTCTTCATGTGCCTATAGCACAAAGAGAGATGCTCTCTCAGCCTGGACTCTTAGGGGAGTGCCTTGACCCTACCAAGAGTAAAATGACAGACTCTAGATATCCCCTATGTGGAAGGATTTGGCAATAGGGTGGGAGGGAGGGTGGAAGGGGAGTGCGGGAGGAGGGGAGGGAGAGGGAACTGGGATTGACATGTAAAACAAGCTATTTAAAATTAAAATAAAAAATGATTAAAATAAATAAATAAATAAATAAAATTATATTTTCATGATAAAAAAAATATATATATGTCAGAATTACAGTATTTCTCTTCATTCTAGTTGTTTCTACATTAATATTGTTTTCTAACAGGGTTTGAAGTAGCTTTTAGGAAAAATAATTCACTAAAACAGAACCATCACAACAAATGTTTTTATCTACCATGACTTCCATTACAACTCTATAGCTATTTAAACATAACCGCAACTTTTATTTTCTTTATGCTTATTACTTTGTCTGAAGGGCTATATTCAAATGGATCTCATTGTAATGCTTCTCATGATAGTTCTTGTCCTTTTACTAGCAGTAGTTTTGGGCTGAACATTGTAGTTGCACATCCTTCCTGTCTGTCCTGGCATTTTGAGGCTAGAAATTATGGGTTGCCCTGATAGCCCAGGGAAATAAACAGTGCTTGCTGCTCAAGCCTGACAATCAGAGGTGTGGTGGTTTGAAATAAAATTGCCTTAAGAGAGTAGATGTTGTCTTGTTGGAAAAAGTATGTTACTGTGGAAGTGGACTTTGAGGTCTCATATATGTTCAAGCTATGCCCAGTGTGACTCACTTCCTGTTGCCTGAAAGAGGTGGAACTCTCAGTTACCTCTCCAGTACCAAGTCTGTTTCATGCCACCATGATCTGCCATGATGATAATTGACTAAACCTCTGAAAATATAAGGCATTTCAATTAAATGTTTCCCCTGTAAGATTTGCTATGGTCATGGTGTCTCTTCACAGCAATAGAAACCCTAACTAATACAAAAGATTAATCCTGGAAATCATAAAAAAGTATAAGGAAAGCAACAAGCTTGTTGGTGTCCTTTGACTTCTCGCTGAACTCTGCTGCAAACATGTTGCCCATTCCTCACACATCACATGCACACACAAACATAAACCAAGGTTTGAAAGCAGAGATTTAATATGCCATCTCTACAAACCTGTATGTCTTTTTTTACTTCTTTCTTATCTGTTGATTACCTAAACATTTTTGTGATCTCATAACAGACGTTTTAGACAACATATACTGAAAACCCACTTAAAACCACAAAGAAAACCTTACCTGTGAGTTTGGACAACAGGTCAAAATTTTATTAGTGTCAGAAAAATTTCTTGTCAGAAAATCAGTTTTTTATTCATCTTTATACATAAATATGTGCTGACAGGTAGGAAGGTGGTCATTTTAAAGGTAATTGTGTAATAGATAATGTGTATTTGTATGGTTAGGAGATCTACAAAAGTATAATTCAGTACCTGCCTACCTATTGATTTTCTAATTTCTGTCTGAAAACTATGTCAATATTTTTACCAACCTATACCAAGACTATATCAGTTTAATAGCAGTAAATTATTCTTCCATATTCTGCACTATTGAAAGACTATATAAATTATATCACAGGGCTTATGGACAAAGTTTACTAAATTGACAAATATGCCAGAAATTTGATCTACAATAGAGTATTCATTAATTTCTAATAAAAATTTGAGATGATGCTGTAAGTTTGAGGTCCCTATTTGTAGATGGTGACCCCATTTGTCTTCGTGTGGAATATAACAATTGTGATCTTTTCGTGTCACTTGATATCCAGTAGAACAAAAGACTACTTTGTTAGATAATAATAGTTATTACAAAAGTCTAGGTTCTTTTGGAGAAGAATACTGATATTTTGAATTTACCTTAGTCCAACTTTCTGTCATTTGGAAACTCAAAGTCTACTTTGCTTTGTTCTATGAAAGTAAGGATGGCTTGTTATTTTATACTATTATTTCTGTTTATTCATTTTAAATTAAAATTTAAAGTTAGCTTACCAAGTAATGGATGCCAATATGAAATCTCACAGTAAGTGGAATGTCAATATAATATACTTACTCATCCTTCTCTCCCATGCCTCCACTATATTACTAGTCCATCTAGTCTTCCAGACTCTCATCTTTCCCTGGGATATCATTTGTATTCCATCACTCTCTATTTCTTTCCTTTAAGATATGTTAGTCTCTCTCATCATACACATTCTTCAAATTCAGACTCAGCATATGATAGAAGACATGTGAACATATGGTATCTGTCTTTCTGAAAAATTTTCCTCAACATCTTTGCCAACTGTACATCAAAGAGAGGAAAAGCATCTATGTGTTTAAACAATTGAAAAAGGGATGAATAAGCCCACAATTCACCCACTCAGTAATTCAAAACATGAAATACAAACGGCCAACAAATATTCTATATTTATTTATCATCCTTACTCACTAGATAATCACAAACTAAAAAATGATTTAAAATTCTCTCCTACCATAGTCAAAATGGCTATCATCAATTAAAAAAATAACAATAGAATCTGGGGGAGTATGTGGGAAAAGAGGAATCTTTATTCACTAATACTAAGAATAAAATGTAGATAATTGCATAATAACTATAATAATAAAAGGTTCCCAAAATGAGAAAGAGGTCACTTATATGACCTGACTGACTATAGCACTCCTTGGTGTGTACCCTAAGAAGTGTAAGCCGGGATACCACAGAGATATTTGCACATCCATGTTTTGTCCTACAATTTTCACAATAGTCAAAGGGTGCAAACAGCCTGGATATTCAGCAACAGATGAATGGAGGAATGGATGAATAGATGAATAGGTGGATGGATGCATGGATGCATGGATGCATGGATGGATGAATGATTGGAGAAACTGAGTAATAGACACAGTGAAATTTTATTCAGTTATAAATAACTATGAAATTAGGAAAATTGCAGGAAAATGCATAGAAAAGGACTGCGTGAAATTTTTATAATAGACCCAAACATGGATTACAGAGGATTAAATATCTATTTTACCCAATAAAATGCCAATTTAACTAAAAAGAGTAGAAGAGCTTCATTACAGTTCTTATCTGCTCATTCCATTAAAGAAATTATTAAAGATTGCTTCAGGATGTGGCTAAGTAATGAAGTGCTCAGAGAAATGTCTTATAAATGTCATTCTTACAAATAATGGCTTCTAGGTCATCATTTAAATATTAAACCTTTTAAATATATTTTTGCATACTTGTAATTTGTAGTAAGGGAATTTCCACTTATTTAGTATGTGTCTCTCCATACATTTGTATGAGTGCATATTGATCTATGTTTTTATGTATAGAGGTCATTTGGGATGATCCATAAATTCACGTTGATTCTAATTTCACCAACATATACTTGATTTGGCAATTACTGATAATAAATTGTGCCCAGTCCATACTCACAGCATAGTTCTGTTAATAGATTTTATTTTTTCCCTTATCTGAGCACAAAAGGTCATATCCAAAGAGAGGAGAATTTTAAAATTAAATGTAAATTTCTTCAGGGCAGGAGCACAGAATATTTTGCAATGTTTCTCATGCCCAGTGTTTCCAGGAGGTTTTGTGGGATATAATTTAGAGTTGCAATTCAAGTATGACCAAGTCAGAATCTAATCTTGCCATTTGCTTAATGTGAGATGCTAGATAAGCTACACTATTTTGAATATTCTAGTCTGTAGTAATTTAGAGTGATTTTTTTCACCCAGATTTGTATGCTTCTAGCTTGTATCTATTCCTCTTATGTATAACCCTATAACATTAGTTCCTACAACATTAGTAACCTTTGACAAATTAGATTAGTAATTTATCCTAATCTGAATTGTCTCCACCAATCCAGTCAATGAAAAATTTGTACTCCAACTACTTGTATAGGATTAGTGAATAAATTAAGATTATGTGATTAAATTATACTATTAAAATATGAGGCTTTATACGTTTTCAGGCAAACTTCAAAGAGACAACAAAACAGTCAAATATCTTCTGTTTTGTTTTGTTTTGTTTTGTTTTGTTTTGTTTTGTTTTGTATTTGTACAGTCTAAGACAGTGATCTTCCTTAGCCATATTTTGTTTCTTGGGTAGGTGGAAGCTATCACCATTGACCAAGGAGCATCAAGTTGACAGAGTATCTGTCTAAGGATTCAGACATTATGCTTGTCTGTTCCTGTCACCTGGCAGAATGCACTCAGGCAGTACTTTGGTCAGCCCTGGATTCCATGATAGTTTAGTCTGCACTTTCGCTGTTCTCCTGGGGCAGACAGGACTTTCCCTGTCTCCCTCTCCTCTTCTGTCCTCTCTGTGTGTCTCTTTACCTCTTTTCTCTTTCCTTCTCCCTTCCCTGCCTTTCTAATGAAATTTCCCACTTGAGCTCTGTCTGCCTGGCGAGTTTGTCCCCCACCTTGGTTACCCTCGCCTGCCATGGAATTTGCCAAGCTTCCCCACACAAGGTTCCCCTCCATCTTCTGCTTTTAGCAACATTTAATCTGAAATCCTTTTGGGATAGACCTAGGGTGACCAGTTGCTTAAAATCTTGTACCCACCATCACTTAGTGTATGACTTGGAACACAAGAAGACCACCCAAAAAAATTAAAAAGTACCATCCCTTACATAAATAGATCAGGTTGTAGGATTTTGCCCTAATTGATGATCTTTTGACTGGAGAACGTTCTTTTCTTCCTTTAGTCTAACATTAGGAAACACCTGAGGGCAGAAAATGGACAGTCATTTTCTTCTTTAATGTTTGTTTGGGTCAAACTAATAAAAGCCAGGGTTGGAATCTGGAAGAAGTGAACTCTAATGCACTTGTCGTTGAAGGAATAGACTTGCCAGAAAGAGGGGTGACAAGCAGGAATTGAGCCAAAGCTTCCTTCTTAGATATTCTTTATACAGACTTCTAACAGATGGTGTCACCCACATTAAAGGTGGGCCTTGCCTCCTCACAAGATCCAGATTAAAAGGTGGCTTGTGGATAGAGGATTTTCTGTCCTGCCTGATCCTGTAGTGGCTTTTAAAATAATTACTCTGCAGCTTAATATTAATTACAAAGTGTTTGGCCTATTGCTCAGGCTTATTGCTGACTAGTTCCTACCCATTTCTATTGATCGATGTATTGCCACGTGGCTCCTGGCTTTACCTGTGGTCAAGTCTATATTGTTCCTCCAGCAGCTGGCTGGCATCTGCACAGACTCCACCCTTCTCTTGTCGCTCTGCTTGAGTGGACCACCTGTCTTTCTCCTGCCTTGCCACAAGCCAAATCAGCTATTATATTAGCCAATAGGAATAGAACATACTCGCAGCATACAAAAGACTTATCCCACAGCAGTGGCTCGTCCCGCTTCAAACGATTTAATTAAGAAAAGTCCCTCACTGCTCTACTAGACACTTGGGTTTTAGATGATTTTAGGTGTGGTCAAGTTGACACTCAAAAATAATCACCAGACTAACTTATATTATTCAGATTATTTTTATCAATAAATTTAAATAAGAAAAAAGTTAGTAGTTGATTCACTTATTTCAATTTTTTTTTGGATTAAGCAAATGAGTGGGATTTTTTTGACTACTACTTTTAAAACACTCTCCACTTTTTTTTCTATTTGAAATATTTCTCAGAGGGACTTAATCAAAATTTGTTGAAGAATAAATAAAAGTTAACCATGAAAATGATAAAAGAGATGTGCATGATTACCTGAGTACAATAAAATATCTTAAATTGTGATAAAATACCCTAGGCCTTGTCTCACTGAATACTTTAGAGTCCTGGAAATGAGGATGCCATTAGCTCTCTAGGGACAATAATGGTTTTATGGACATAGTTGGCAGCAGCAAAAATAAAGAAAGCAGAGTTTGCCAAAGCTAATTCATCTTCATGATCTTATGCAAAGGAAAATAACTTGTCTTCATGTTAGACAGTTGCCAAGACTGATGACATGGTACAAACATATAGGCTTTCTTTTGGTTTTAAATTGAAATAAATTGGAGCATGAGATGTTCCAACTGCGAGGATCCCTGTAATGATTGAACAGATGAATACTGAGTCCATATTCATTGCTGGAGTGAGACAAGCAAATTGGCAGCACATGTAGCATTCCACACCCGTAGGCCCAGAATGCAAGGTTGTGAGAAGCGTGGATTGCAAATTTGAGGCTACACCTAAGACTTCCTCTCAAGACCAAGTTAAAAATTTTAGGAATCATCTCTCATCATTTGATTCATAATTTTCACTAGGTTTGGGACCAACAATAAACACCAACATGCTTGTTCCTGATATTTTTCCTGACTTCATTGCAGAAAGGCTCTGGAAGATTAAGGAAGTTACACAAATAGTGTTTCATCAACTTTCCACCCTGAAATGTAAACTTAAAATAGAGTTTCAAAGGTCCATATTTCCTGACATCTCAGCTGCTGTAAGACTGGGAAATAGCTCTCTAATTCAAAAGATTAAATAGGCTTCAACAGAAAACGTAGGGTTTGTTTTTCTTCTGCAAATAGCCATGGGAACATGAGCGTTCCAAAGGTAATTTTTCTTTCATCTGAAGCCTTTCAACTAATTTGGAATATCACAAACAATGACATTCAATATCTAACCATGATCATTCTGACTGTTCAAGTTACAAGGCAAGGATATCCTACACTGCAACACTGCTTCACCAGTTTAATAAGTAGCAAGTTTGGTATAAAATTTCTATTAGCAGTATTTTCTAAATGCCTAATTAGCATTGAGTAACTACACATAAAATGCACCAAATACAAATAAAAGACAACAATAATATCAGGGAAAAAGCAAAACCACTGGAAGTAGTACTGGATGATAGTGACACAGTACTTGTTCTTAGGATTAGATAAGCATTATAATAAAATTTATAAAAGAATCCAATGGAAAAATAGATCTAAGACCAAATTGAAACAGAACTTTAATCTACGACATTGAAAATTTTTGGTGTTAATCAGTGCAATGACCAAAAGGATATTGTTTTCCTTCTTTGATCATGAATTTGACATCCTCTCAAAGATTATTTTTATTGTAGTGTGGTAAAAATTTTATTATGTAAGTTATCTAACATTATTTTCAAATTAAAGCAGAGTAATATAATTTTCTCTCCTCCTCTTTTCCCCCATCCCCAATCTTTTCCCCTCTCACATTTTGAAACAGATATGTTCACACTTTTCTTCTTTTAGAGCCAAATAAATGCTTTTAGAAATCATTTAATTTTAATTCAAAATTGTGAAATGAAATTTAATTTCACACAGATAGAAGTTATCTTTCCAGCACTGAGCCCCAAACATTGCTTCTCATTTTGTTTCTAATACATAAACAAAATGGCTACTGTAAATTGAATATTTGTGTCTTTACACAATTCCTATTCTGATTCTGTTCAAATGAGGAATCTTTGATGATATTCTGGTTACTTAGAGGATTACATGTGGGACTCCCATGAGATGGGTTACTTTCTTTATAGAAAACCCTAAAAAAGTCCTTTCCCTCTCTAGTCATTAGTAATGCCTAGTTTTATGTCAAATTGATATATGATAGAGTCATTTTGGATGAGGGAACTTGAATTGAGAAAATGCCCTTATGAGATTGATATATGGGCTAACATGTGATACATTTTCTTGAATGATGTTTGATGTGGGAGAGTCCATCTCATTGTGGGAGGGGTCACCCCTGATGAAGTAGTTCAGGGTGATATTAGAAAGCAAACTGAGAAAGCCAGAAGAAAGAGGCTAGTAAGCTATGTTCCTTCATGGCCTCTGTTTCAGTTCTGGCCTCCTGGATCCTGTCCTGTTTGAGTTCCTGCCCTGAATTCCCTCAGTGGTGGACTATTTATCTGGTATTATAAAATAGAATCAATCTATTCCTCCACTTTTGGTCATAGTGTTTATCAGAGGAATATGTTTATCACAGGAAAAGAAACTCTAGCTGAGAAAACATCACAATGTAGATGGCCAGGTGTTCACCTGAGTCAGCTCTAACCCTGATGCTGTCCATTGATTCTCCATCTTCTGCAAGTGTGTGGAGACAAACTTCTGTATTTGCTTAGCCACTTAGTTTATGGTATTTTGTTATTGCAGTCCAAATGAACTGATACAATAAAAATCCAAACACAATTCATTATCACGTGACAAACATACTTTCATGTGTTTTGTCTTTATAAAACTCATTAACCAAGTGTTTTTTCCTCTTCATAATGTTGTTAGCATTTGAAATTATCCTACTTCTAAAGAATTATCATGGACTTAGTTCTTGAAAAGGTAAAGTATGGTTTTTCAAACAGTATCAAATAAAATATTTTCTTCTAATGATTTACAAATTCTCTGACATAGAAAATGCCAGCTTCTCAAAAGCCAAGATTAAATATTCACTACTTCTGTGTAAGTTATCAGAGTGAGATTCATTATGCCTGAGGCGTGTACCTGAATGCTTGGTTATTTATTTTTACTGAACTACTCTCAGACATTGCATGCTGTACTTTCCTTAGGGACAGCTATAGGAACTATTTACTATAGTGAAAACAGATTATATGTACCTATCAGATATACGTGTATATATGGGAACCAGTCAGAATTGGAGTATCAGATGTAGAGCCATGGATTTATTTCATTTTGTTGCTAAACAGAGTATAAATCTGTGAAGGTAATTGTACTTTGAGCAAAAATCTGTGAAGGTAATTGTACTTTGAGCAATTAAAAAAAGTTACATGAAAATATTTTTCACTTAATGGGAAATGCTTCAGAGTTAGATTCCCCATTCGATAGCATGACCCATTTTACATCTTCTTACAACAAGCTGATTAATATTAAAGACAAAGTTGAAAACAGTTTTATTACTTCTCTCCCTTCAATAATTGGAACAAAGAAAAAATTATGACTGTACTTTAATTGTACTGCTACTGTGTCTTTCCTAAATATGAGCTGGCAGTCATCATTAATAGGTTAATTGATTTAATAATGTTCCTATGAATATCTGAGTTAGATTGCCTTTTCTGTATAATGTATAGAAAGAACAAAAATGAATTAAACTGAGGGCTTTTTTTCAGCTCTTTCATTAGCAGTCAGAAGTCTAAGAAAATTATTGCATTTTCAATTTCTTAAATACACAACATTTGTTAGTGATGATTAGGTATTTGCCTGGCGTTTTACAAAGACGCCTTAAAATATAGCCTTGTAATATAACAATAGAGAGTAAAAATAGGTTAACAATTTAGTACTATATTTTTTCCAATTGTTAGCACCTTGCAGGAGTTTGTGAGTTGAAAGAAATCAAGATTAATTACAGTAACTTTCATGACAGTATAGATCCTGAAAGAGAGAAAGGAAAGGGATTTCACAGTGGAAGAGAGAGAGGATGGAGAGATTGCTGTAATGTCTTTTGGATATGTTTCAGCTGTTGTGTTCAGAAACTTGTGGCCATTTTAGTTACCTGCACAAGTCACCCAATATACCTGCTCATGTGAATAAATGCTCTCAAGCTCCAATTCTTAATGAAGAAGGTATTGGTATTTAATAATTACTGGAGAAGTATAAGGGTGTGCCATTGATAGGATTCCCATGCTCATGTGGGTGGCCCCACCCCAATGTACATATGAATGGCACAAAGAGAACTTAGTGGCTTATCAAAACAAACAAAAAAAGAAGACATAAATTGAGAGGGCAATATGCTCAGAAGATACATAGGAGGGAGCTGCAGGGGAGAAATGGGAGGTGAATATAAATATATTTTATTGTATGTATATGTGAAATTATCAAATAATTGCATAATTATGTTATATGTTAAACCATATAATAATTGTGTGTGTGTGTGTGTGTGTGTGTGTGTGTGTATGTGTGTGTAAGACAGCTGCTGAGGCTTGTCAGCCCAGAAAACTGATGAGGACTGTGGGACTTATAAACTTTTTTTCTTGTAATGTTTTTATTTAAATTAGAAACATGAATGCTTCACATGTCAATCCCAGCTCCCTCTCCCACCCCTCCTCCCTTCTCCCTCCACCAGCCCTCCCCCACCCTATCCTCACATCATTCCCCAGGGTGGGTGAGGCCCTCCTTGGGGGGGATCTCTAAAGTCTGTCATTTCATTCAGGGCAGGCCTTAGGTCCTTTCCCATGTGTCCAGGCTGAGAGAGCATCACTGTATTTGGAATGGGCTCCCAAAGATCTTTCATAAACCATGGTAAACACTGATCTACTACCCAAGGTCCCAGTGATTTCTGTGGCCTCCTCACTGACACTACATTCATGGAGTCTGGATCAGTGCCCTGTTGGCTTCTCAACCATCAGTCTGGGGTTCAAGAGCTCCCCCTTATCCAGTCAGCTGTCTTTGTGGGTTTCACCATCATGGTCTTGACCCCTTTGCTCATCACTCCTCCATCTCTGTTACTGGGTTCCAGGAGTTCAGTTCAGTGTTTATCTGTGGATATCTGTCTCTGCTTCCATCAGTCACTGGATGAAGGTTCTAGGATGGCATATAAGGTAGTCATAAACCTTACCATCAAGAAGGGGCATTTAATGTAGTCTCTCCCCTATTGCTTAGTTTGTCAGTTGGTGTTATCCTTGTAGATCTCTGGAGATCTCACTAGTGTCAGCTCTCTCCTCAAGCCTATAATGACTCCATCTATTATGGTATCTTTCATCCTGCTCCCCTCTATTCTTACCTCGACTCAACCTTCCTGCTCCCCCATACCTTCTTCTCCCCTCCTCTTATCCCCCTCTCATTTTTCTGGTTCCCTCTCCCCTCCCCCAGTGTTCCCAATCTGCTCAGGAGATCTTGCCTCATTCCACTTCTCTGGGGTATCATGCATCTCTCTTGGGAACCTCCCTGTTTCCCAGACTCACTGTCACTGGGATTGTAGGCTGAGACTCCCGTGATCTATATCTAAAATCCATATATGAGTGAGTACATGCTGTGTTTGTCTTCTTGTGTCTGGGTTACCTCAGTCAGGATGGTTTCCTCTAGTGCCACCCATTTGCCTGCAAATTTCAACTTTTAATTTATTGTCTGGGAAAGATGCTGAGGATTGAGATTTTGTGAAAAACAACACAGCCAAAAGCAAAATTAACTTATATTAGAATCACATGATGTTCAAAGCACAAGTTAACATTGAGTTATACTGTTAGAAAAATTTCTACGACTCATGATTAATATAGTTTATTCAATTAGAAAATTAAAATTGTATTTGATTAATGAGAAAATTTAGATATTTGAGACTTTTGTACAAGACTGATTATTTCTCTTTCTTTCATATTATGTTTGATAGAAATACTTATGTGCAAATCTTTTCATAAAACATTGAGCACAAATTTTACTGTTCATAATTTAAGATTATGACTATATAGAAAAAACTCATCAGATTTTTCCAAATTGTAAAATAAAATTGATGCTCTGATTTCAATCTGAAAAGAATATTAATAGCAGTGTTTGTCAAAAAAGTTACTTCCAAGATAGAGTTATATTTCTCAACCTAACCAAACTTCAAAGGATTATGTTCCCTAACCTAAATAAATTTCAAAATGTCCATTTAGATTTCCATATAATACTATTTTAATTTAAAATGCTGAAAAAGTCACAAATACACAATACATACTATATATATAATGTATATATATCAATATATATCATGATATCTATTTTTTTAAATGCAACAATATCAGTGCAAAAGTAATTCTTTTTACAGGTTATTTGGTCAACACATTGCCTTTTCCTTTCACTAAATATAATTTGTTTCCTTGTTCATTTAAGAATTTAAAAATAACTATACAATATAATCACGTTAGCTATTCTATTTGCACTGATTTTCAATAGCATGCACTACAAATAAGAAATCTGCAAATTATACACTCCTGCTTCATCTTCTAATTGAAAGACATTTCAAGTGGAAGACTTTCCAGTGGACCTGCTTCAGTATGAAAATTGTTGAGATGTTAGGTATTCATGCAATCAATGTGACAGAGAATTAAAAATTGAGAGTAGATAGATATTCTTCCTTTCTTCCAGTTAAACAAGAAAAAAATAAGCCACATTACCTCAATAAGAAGACAGATTTCTATAATTTCAATTAAACTATAGCTAATTTTATAGCATATTCATTTGCTTAAAGCTTACAGAAGCTGTTCATTGTGTCAGTGTCTGGTTTGAGTATTAGAGCCAAGCTAAAGTAACATATAAAACAGATTCAAAACTGTCCTGCAGAGAAGATATCCAAGTTAATGCAAAGAGTCTTGGAGAGTACCTACTTCTTTGAAGTCTAAGGACAGGACAATGTGTGGTCACCCTCTGTAGTAGCCACATATTGTTGCCCCATATGTGTTGAGAAGCTGTCTTTGTGGGGCTGCAGTCAGAGCCAGCTGACTTGCCTAGTGCATACCTGAGAGGGGGGGAATGTGGATTGAGAAAAGTTAAGTAAAGATGATAAGAGAAAGACAGAGACTCAATATAGAGTCAGAAGGGCAATTCAGTGAATACTGAATGTCCCAAGTTTATTCTTCAACATTCTTAAGTACCCATCCAAAAGCAGGGACTGGGCAGAAGACTTCTATTATCATGCTTAAGGAGCAAATAGACTTCCCTTAATGCTCCAGGCATTTTGTAGCTACACCTGTTATTCTGACTTCAGGGTCAAGAGTGAACACACCTGAGCCCAAGTCTGTTGTTGTTTAGATAAAACATCTACTACCAAGGCTGAAAGGTCCTGTAGTAGCCAAGCCTTAGAGCTTTAGGTCTTTTGACTTATTAAGGACAATTTTGAACTCTCTGACCTTGAGGCAAGGTAGACACCCTTATGGGCCTCAATAACAAGGAGAATGTAAACATTTACTGAAGGTAAAAATTTAAGGGGACACCCACTACAAAGCCAGGTAGTAACTTTATATATATAAACTCAACACCAAGAATAATTCCATGATTACATGATTAATTAAGAAATGATAAATGTCTTGTGTAGAAATATTAGAGTAAGGCAAATGGAAAATGAAATGATCTCCACATTTTTGTATGCGTTTGTCTAGGTGCTGATGTGTATGTGCCAAGGTATGTACAGGCATGCATTCATAGGTGTATGAAATGCATGTAGAGTTTGATACAGGATGTGTTCCTTAATTGATTGCCACTTTAGTAAGTTTTTGACACAGGATTTCTCACTGCACTTTTAATGGAGTGATTCAATTAGATGTTCTGTCCAGCAAGACCTAGATATATGAGCCATCTGCCAGAAACTCAGAATTACATTCTTCATTTTAAATTTCAGTGTGGAAAAAAATCATAATTAAAACTATCCATTAAGTAGCTTATAGTTTGGAGGGCGGAGTAATATTATGGCATGGCATGCAAAGTTCTTTCTATATGTTGAAACTGAGGCATTCATTTCTATTCTGGAAACTGTCAGAAAAATATTTAAAAATACATTTCCACTTCACTGGCCAAATTCACAGATGTCTGATTCTAGATACAAGACATGTTCTTTGCTTTCAAAGCTTCCACCTTTAAGCAACCAATAATAAATAGAATTTTAATGACCTCTGAATTCTCTTGTTAATGGAAGAAAGGATGCTTCAGTCTTTTATACATATTATCTTTATTTTCGAGGTTATAATTTAATGATAGCATTTCCTGTTTTCCCTCAAAACACTGATACTTTATGGAAATATTCTAAGCTTTTGAAGAATTGGTGTAATTCTATTCCTTATAGTCAACAGTTCGATATAATCTGTTCTGTAAAGAAAATTAACAAAAGACCCAGAAACAGATATTGGGGTTCAAGCTGATGATCAGGCAAGCAAAGAAGTCAAGTTACCAGAGAGCTCTTATCTTAACAGGGCTGGGATGTTTCTATTCTCAATGTGGCTGGAGAATGTGTGCCTGATCTGAGAGCTTGCTCCTGTCGTATATACCTCTCTAATCCTGGGATTAAAGGTGTATGATCCGACGTACTGAGATAATTTTGTGTGAGCTATTTCTGCTGTTCTTTTGTAAACGTTTGTAAATTAGAAAAAAGAAAAGGCGAAAGGTGTGAGGTGAACCCGGGACCCAAGCCATGGAGAGTACATCAACCATAGTTTATTACAGCGAGGGAGAGAAAGAGTGGGGGGTGAGAGACACAAGAGGGGCATGAAGGGGGTAAGAGCAGAGCAGAAGTAGAGAGAGAGCAATGATGGCACAAAGCTTAAAAGGGGGAACCTGGGTACTGAGTCCCATAACAAGTAGAGTAGTAATGATATGACCATGTCACTGTGCGTGCCCTGCCTGTCGAGAATGGCAGGGGTCAGCATAATGCTGGAGTTCTAACAGCTTCTCTTTAGGACTGGATTAATCTTGTGTAGATATGGGTGGCCTTGGACTCAAAGAGATATATGTATCTCTTAATCCTTAGACCTCTGATTAAAGGTGTGTACCAACACCTCCTAGCTTCTGACTGCTGTGATTAAAGGTGTATGCCTGGCTTCTATAGCTTGACTTTGCTTACTGAATCCTCGGGCAAGCTTTAATAAATCATGAATAATGTATCTCCATACTAATGTAATCATAAGTGGAGTCTATCATATCCCCTACTTTATAGGTTAGGATTCAAAACTCTAATAAGATACTCTAGACTCTGGCTCACCACACTACACCCTGACACTTCTAGTTGAATGGTTCATGCCCTATGAGTTTCCAGAATTTTATTTCACTTCCTGAATCCTTTGGCACTGTGTCACTGGAAGTTCCTACTTAGAGTCATATATCATCTGCTAGCAGTCACAGTGAACATTTACCAACAAGTGTTTTCAGGGAAGGAAAACTCCATTGTACCCTCTTTCATATGTTTCAAGAAGTCATATCTTATCTAAATCCTCAATGTCCTAACAAGTAGAGGCAGTAAATGCAACCTTGCTTTGGCTGAGTAGAAAAAAGTACAGTTTCTCCTTCCTCCTCTCATCTCAATTCCCTTACCCTCTTCTTCCCCAGATCTGCTCTTCCTCTGTTTCCCTTCGTAACAGAGCAGGACTTTCAGGGATATCAACTGGACAAGATATAACAAAATGCAAAAGGAGTAGGCACAAACCCTCATATCAAAGCTGGGAAAGGCAACATGCTGATTTCGTCATTTTACGGCTCAAAGAGAAGGTCAGTCTTCATAGATATTGCTGACCTCACCTATAAAATTTGTATGGGGGCCATTTAATCTGCAGCACATCCATATTAGGAAAAACCTATTTTCACCCATGATTAATTGCATATTAACAAATGATACAAGTTACCTTTTATGCTCATCCTATTGTTTTGTGTTTCTATAGCAAAATAGACTAGAAAATTATAAAAAACAGAAGTTTGCTTTGTTTACAATTCTGGTAGCAGAGAAGTTCAAGAGCATGACACCAGTGACATTTATGTACCCAGTAAAGACCTTTGGTTGCATTCTGACACGATGGAGGGCTTCAGAATCCCAGACAGAATAAGTAGCCTATTTCTTTTATGACTCCAAGCCATGACTCTCATCATAGGCACTACCCTTATTACATTATCTATTCAATGAATCTAACCACCAAATGGTATTACTACAGATTTAGTGTCTTTTTTTCTCAACACAAAAATGTGAAGATGCATTTAAGCCTAAGATCTATGACTTTAGTTAAACAAGAACACAACTGGGCATTATTTGCCTGAAAGGAAAAAAAATTCTGACTTAGTTGTAAAGGGGCAACAGGCTAGCAAAGAATAAGTCAGAATTCAATTTTGATGTCATTTTCATTGCTTTTTATACGTTGTTTAGAAAGAGGAACGTTTTCTATGGTCATAGTGTATGTAATCAACAAGACAACATGTGAAATGGTAGCTCAATCTAAGGAAGGATTGTTGTCATGACAACTAGCAAAACAGGAATTGTCTCTCTTATTGGCAAGAGGATACCCCATACCTCAGAATTTTGGTAGGCTATCTCAAGAACTTGTATAGGGAATCTTTCTCTAATGTTTAAACACTAGTAATAAGGTATCATTGCCAAGAAGATCCATTCTCAGGGGTGGTGACATTCAACCAAGAAAACAGGTAATGAAAAATTATTATATATGTATAATTAGAGGTGTGTGTGTGTGTGTGAGAGAGAGAGAGAGAGAGAGAGAGAGAGAGAGACCATGAAACTAAAGAAAGTCCAAGCAGTTGGTATCCATATTGGTTTCCATTAAGAAAACAACTGTTTTCCTGCTTTTTTGGGACACAGACTTATCTTCAGAAGACGCAGGAATCTCTAAAACCAGAGCTATTCCTTTTTTCATGGAATTAAGAGCTTATTTGTTCTTGTTCTTTGTGCCTTTAGGAGTGACATTAGTCTCTCTCTCTCTCTCTCTCTCTCTCTCTCTCTCTCTATCTATCTATCTATCTCTATCTCTCTCTCTCTCCAAGTGACACTTTAGTAAGAGAGGGAAAAGAGCAGCGATAATTGCAGGAGTGCCAGCTGTGTATGCCTTTTCTTCATGCTGACTGGACTGGGAAGTCTTTGCTTGGAGGTTGCTGAAAGACACCCCCCACCAAATTGGAGTTTTGCTGCCATTTTCCCATTACCTGGTCCTTCAATTCCTCAGGACTCAACTCTTGAGATTTTTGAAGGTCTACTTCTAGTTGAAATGAAAATTGCAATGTTATTAAAAATGATCTAAATATCTATTTATTGTAAATTCATAAGCATTCTGATACATTCTTAGAATGTAATCCCCTCAAAAATGTTTTATATAGTAAGTATTAAATTTACTGACATGGGAACCATTTGTATGGTTAATTAATAGAAAATCAAAGAACAAATGAAGAAATGGTTTAAGACTCTGGATAAATTCTGATACAGTATAACCAGAAGTTACAGATGAACATTCATGCAGGGATTAATTGGCAAGATTCTGGTAGAACTTTTGGTGATGACTAAATCTCCAAATATTTTTGTTGTTTTTTTTTCTCAATTTAAGTGTAGTAGTTATATAATTTATGAATGTTGTTGCTCCAGTCAGTGCAGTACTTCAACAAAGCTGATTTTATATAGAATATGTTAATTTATAAAGTATATAATTACATTATGTCTTTTGGTATAAATAGATACAACATAAACAGAATAAACTATCTTATACTCAATATATACTTTCACACTGATTGATAAGCAGATTTTGTAAAATCATGACCTTGACTAATTAACAAAATATTGTTGGTGAATAACAATTGTTCTTCTATGTTCATTATCCTTATATAAAATTTCCATCGCATCAATTGCAAATTTAGTAAAAACTAGGAATGTGTAACTGACCTTGAATGATCTGTAAGTGAATAGAAAATATTCTTCAGTGGACAATGAAAGGAATTAACTAGAAATATAAAAAATAATGTCACTCTAAAATTCTAAATTAAAAAGGTCTTTATGAGTCTTTTAGACCCTTCTGAGTACTTGTCATCATTGAAGATTTAAAAGTAAGTAGTTATTATTCTTAGCTAAGTACAAATGTTACTTCCATGCTGTAACTAGGAAACTTTTGTGTTCTCTTTCAGATTTGAGTAACATATCTACTAGTTATTTCCAGTAATAAAAGTGAATTATAAACATTGAGAAGAATGTTACCTGTTCAGTTTATAGGAATGTTTCATTTTTTAATCAGAGCTTCACTTAGATGGTTCTTTTTTCATGGTTAAAGAATGAAGGAATTGTTAGGAATTGACCTTGGTAATTAGATTCTAAAGATGAAAAGTTTTGCTGGTGACAGGATGACAGCATTGAATGATTAACACAAGAAAAGCAAAGTTTCTATTAACTTTCCTTACTTGAAATTTTCTCATTCATAAACATGTCAGTTTACCACTAAACAAGAATTATTGCTGAGGGAAGTAGAAGCTCTGTGTCATTTCCCTGTTAACCTGAGCACAGCTAAGAATATATCCTGAGAGTAGGGAAGATTTGTAAATTTAAAACAGTCCAAGAGGAGGAAAATTATTGGGATAAGTAAAAAAAAGGAAAAACACAAGCACTGTTTTTCAAAATGTAAGCAAACATGGGGAACGATAGAGTTGTGAATTATTTTAACTTTATACTACTATTTAGCAAATGTCTAAAACTTGTTATGATTTTTAAAATCAGTACATTAATTTTACAGCTGAGCAGATATCTCAGATAGTAATGAGCTGGCAGACCAAGTATTAAAACCCAGGTGTAGTAGAATTCATATGTAATCTCAATACTGGAGAAATGGAAATTTGAGAACGTTTGAGGCTGACTGGCCATCTGGTTTGGTCAGAAATAGTGAGCCCCAGGTTCATTGAAAGAGCATTCATCAATAAGTAAGAGAAGAGTGACCAAAAAGGACAGTTGACATCAAGGTCTGATCTGTTCATATGTATACATGCACATACAAACATACAGATACATATGCTATACAAACATGTCTACATGTACATATACTACACAGATTTAGCAACATAGTTGAAAAATTATTAATTATGAAAACCATAAATGATCATGAAAATGAAAGTACAACTTTCTCTTGAGGTTCAGATATCTTCAATACCTCAAACCAGAATTTAGGTAACTGTTGCCTGGCCAATCTCCTGTAAAGGAATCTGAAATCTCACTTATGAGTGCCAAGGAATAAGAGTGACTACACCTATGATAACCAATTTTCTGATCCGTGGACCTAACAGGAGCTTTTCCTACCAAATTGAGAACCTGCTTCAAGTTTTCTTGCTAACTTTCCTTTTCTCCTTAAACAACAGAGTCATTAATTCACCAAAACCCTAACGGTTGGCTAATGATCACAAGCTGGCAATTTTTGTAAACTAGCTAATTCAGAATTTGACTGCAACTTTCCAGGAATCAGTCTGTTATTCTGTCTCTAATAATTATGTGACATCCTAGAACGTTCATCCTGTGACTCATGGAAGCAGAGACAGATATTCACAACTAAACACTGAACTGACCTACTGGAGGAATGATGAGCAAGGAAGTCAAGACCGTGCTGGTGAAACCCACAAACACAGCTGACTGGACAAAGGGGAGCTCTTGAACCCCAGACTGATGACTAAGAGGCTAACAGGGGACTGATCCAGACTCCATTAATGTAGTGTCAGTGAGGAGGCCTTAGAAATCTCTGGGGTTTTGGGTAGTAGACTAGCGTTCAACATGGCATACAAACGAACTTTGGGAGCCCATTCCACATAGAGGGATGCTCTTTCAGCCTGGACTCATGGGGAAGAGCACAGGTCCTGCCCTGGATGAAATGGCAGACTCTGGAGATCCCCCCAAGGAGGGCCTTATCCTCCCTGGGGAATGATGGGGGGATTAGGCTGGTGGGGGTAGGGTGGGGATGGGGCTGGTGGAGGGAGAAGGGGCTAACCAGGATTGACATTTGAAGCATGCATGTTTCTTTTTTTTTTAATTTTATTTTCCAGTTTAAATTTGGATAAGAAACAAGGTTGCTTCACAAGTCAGTTCCAGGTCCCTCTCCCATTCCCTCCCTTCCTCCCGAGCCTTCCCCCCCCCATTATCCCCTCATTTCCCCAGGGAGGGTGAGGCCCTCCATGGGGGTGTGCATAGTCTATCATTTCATATAGGGCAGGGCCTAGACCCTTCCCCAAGTGTTCGGGTGAGAGTGCACCTCACATTGTTCTATGGGAGTCCAAAGTCCGTGTGTATACTTGGGATGGGTACTGATCTGCTGCCCAAGGCTCAATAGATTCCCTAGGCCTCCTCACTGACACCCAGATTCAGGGGGTCTTGATCAGTCCCATGCTGGCTTCCCAGGCTGATGCCTGGGATTCAAGAGTTAACCTTTGTCTGGTCAGCTGTTTCTGGGGGGTTAAACCAGCCCAGTCTTAATCCCTTTGATCATCAGTCCTCCCTCTCTGTTACTGGCTTTCTTGAGTTCAGCTCAGTACTTAACCAAGGGAGTCTGCCTCTTCTTCGATCAGCCACTAAATAAAGTTTCTGTTTCCCAGACTCTCTGGCCATAGGATTGAAGGCTGGCACTCCCAAGATCTATGTCTAAAATCCATATATGAGAGAGTACATGCCATGTTTCTCTTTTTGTGACTGGGTTACCTCACTCAGGATGGTTTCTTCTAGTGTCGTCCATTTGCCTGCGAATCTCATGATTCCATTATTTTTTTCTGCTGAATAGTACTCCATTGCGTGTTCACTCTCTGCTGTTTGGTAAGTTTGGACAAAGGTTTGTCTATCTTGTTGATTTTCTCAAAGAACCAACTCTTCGTTGCAGTGATTCTTTGTATTGTTTTCCTGGTTTCTACTTGCTTGATTTCAGCCCTCAATTTGATTATTTCCTGGCGTCTACTCTTCCTGGGGGAGTGTGCTTCTTTGTGTTCTAGAGCTTTCAGCTGTGATGTTAATTCTCTGGTATAACTGTTCTCTTGTTTCTTCATGTGAGCACTTAGTGCTATGAACTTCCCCCGTAGCACTGCTTTCAAAGTTTCCCATAGGTTTGGGTATGTTGTGTCTTCATTCTCATTGAATTCGAGGAAGTCTTTAATTTCTTTTTTTATTTCCTCTTTGACCCAGGGATGGTGCAGTTGAGCATTATTCAATTTCCATGAGTTTGTAGGTTTTCTGCAATTTGTGTTGTTGTTGAATTCTAATTTTAAAGCATGGTGGTCTGATAAGATGCATGGAGTTATTCCAATTTTTTTGTAGCTGCTGAGGTTTGATATGTTGCCAAGTATGTGGTCGATTTTTGAGAAGGTTCCATGTGGTGGTGAGAAGAAGGTATATTCTTTTTTATGTGGATGAAATGTTCTATAGATATCTGTTAATCCCAGTTGGGTCATTACTTCTATTAGACCTTTAGCTTCTTTGTTAAGTTTCTGTTTGGTATTCCTGTCTAGTGGTGAGAGTGGTGTGTTGAAATCTCCCACTATAACTGTGTGGGGCTTTAGATGAGATTTAAGTTCTAATAATGTTTCTTTAATGAATGTGGATGCCTTTGTATTTGGGGCATAGATGTTCAGGATAGACACTTCATCTTGGTGGGTTTCACCTGTGATGAGTATGTAATGACCTGCTTCATCTCTTTTGATTGATTTTATTTTAAAGTCTAGTTTGTTAGATATTAGGATTGCTACCCCTGCTTGTTTCTTGGGTCCATTTGATTGAAAAATTTTTCCCAACCTTTAACTCTCAGGTAATGTCTGTCTTTAAGGGTGAGGTGTGTTTCTTGTATGCAGCAGAAGGAAGGGTTCTGTCTTCGAATCCAATCTGCCAGTCTGTGTCTTTTTATGGGTGAGTTAAGGCCATTAACATTGAGGGATATTAATGACCAATGATTGCTCATCCTTCTTCGATTTGCGATGGTTGTTGTTGGTGGAATTATGTGTGGAATTTCACACGTTTCTTCTTTTGGCTGTTGGTAGAGAGGGATTCTCTAATGCTTATGGTTTTCTGGTTGTAGTTAGCTTCCTTGGGTTGGAGTTTTCCTTCCAAAATTTTCTGTAGGGCTGGGTTAGTGGACACATATTGCTTGAATCTAGTTTTGTCATGGAATATCTTGTTTTCTCCGTCTATAGTGATTGAGAGCTTTGCCGGGGATAGTAGTCTGGGCTGGCATCCATGGTTTCTTAGTGCAGGTAGAATATCTATCCAGGACCTTCTGGCTTTCAGAGTTTCCATGGAGAAATCAGGTGTAATACTGATAGGTCTGCCTTTATATGTTACTTGACCTTTTTCCTTAGCTGCTCTTAATATTCTTTCTTTATTCTGTATGTTTGGGGTCTTGATTATTATGTGGCGAGGGGATTTTTTTGTGGTCCACTCTATTTGGTGTTCTGTAGGCTTCTTGTACCTTCATTGGCATGTCTTTCTTAAGGTTGGGGAAGTTTTCTTCTATGATTTTGTTGAATATGCCTTTTGCCCCTTTGAGGTGGATTTCTTCTCCTTCTTCTATACCTATTATTCTTAGGTTTGGTCTTTTCATGGTGTCCCATATTTCCTGGATGTTTTTTGTTAAGGATTTGTTGGATTTAAGGTTTTCTTTGGTTGATAAATCCATTTCTCCTAGCGTATCTTCAACACTTGCGATTCTCTCTTCCATCTCTTCTATTCTGTTGGTAATGCTTGTATTGGTAGTGCCTGACTGTTTGTCCAGCTTTTCTATCTTCTGCCTTTCTTCAGATTGTGTTTTTTAATGACTCTATTTCAGTTTTCAACCCTTGCAGTGTTTGCATTGCTTCTTGCAATTTTCTGTTTATCTGTTTGTCCATTTGTTGCCTTTCATGAATTTTTTGGTTTGTTCTTTCTTCCATTTCTTGCATTTTTTGGTTTGCTTTTTGTTCCATTTCTCGCATTTTGTGCTTTGTTTCTTCTTCCTTTTCCTGCCTTTTTTGGTGTTTCTTCTTCCATTTTTTTCATTTTTTGCTTTGTTTTTTCTACCATTTCTTGCATTTTTTGCTTTGTTTCTTCTTCCATTTCCTGCCTTTTTTGGTATGATTCTTCTTCCAATTCTTGCATTTTTTGCTGTGTTTTTTTCTTCCATTTCTTGCATTTTTTGCTTCATTTCTTCTTCCATTTCCTGCCTTTTTTGGTTTGTTTTTTCTTCCAATTCTTGCATTTTTTGGTTTGTTTTTTCTTCCATTTCTTGCATTTTTTGGTTTGTTTTTTCTTCCATTTCTTTGAGGGATTTTCCAATATCCTCTTTTAGGGCCTCTATAATTTTCATGAAAGTGCTTTTAAGGTCGTTCTCTTCTGCTTCGTCCGCATTGGAATGTTGGGGTCTTGCTGGTGTGGAGTCTCTAGAATCTGGCGGTGTCATATTTGTTTTTCGGTTGCTGACTGTGTTGTTGTATTGTCTCTTTCCCATCTCTTCTTCTAGTGGGTGCAGAAAGAGCCCCTTACTGGTCTGGGGACCAGAGTTCCCTTTTGGTGGGTGCTAGCAAGTCCTATAATCTGGTGGTTCTTCTATTCCTTGTCTGAATGCTGGTCCTGGTCTCCCTGGGTCCTCTGGTTTCCTGGTCTCGTTGGTGGGAGAGAAGACTTGGGATCTGGGTGCTTGGCTCCCGCCATGATTGGGAGCTCTGTGCAGTTCCCAGGCGATCTGCAGACACTGGAGCACAGGCCGGGAAGCCGGCCTGTTTACCTGATGCTGCCCGAGGAACAGCTGCTTCCCTGGACTCCCAGCCTCCTCTCCTTTCCTGGTCTCGTTGGTGGGAGCAAAGATCTGGAGTCTGGGGTCCTTGGCTCCCGCCGGGATTGGGAGCTCTGTGCAGGTCCCAGGCGATCTGCAGGCACTGGAGCACAGGCCGGGAAGCCGGCCTGTTTACCTGATGCTGCCCGAGGAACAGCTCAGCATGCATGTTTCTAATTCAAATAAAAACATACATAAAATAAAAAAGATATTTTAGTCTCTGAACTTCCTATACCTGAATAAATTATTTTTGTACAAACTCTAGAAATCCAGGATATGTTAGACCTGTTCTATAGTTGAAAGGATGAGTACATGGTCTTTTGTGCAATTTGCTGCTTTTACACATAGAAAAGCACAGAATCCCTACACAAGAACTCCCTATCTGAACACTACCTGGCCTTAATAGACCTATTTTATCATATAAACAAGCTGTGTAAGGATGAGTTGTAAGACCAGTGGTAAGCCAAAGGGATATCTAACTTCAATGGGGAAAAACTGAAAAAAATATTTTGTGTACTAAGATTAGGGATATTAATGTGATATATGAAGGTCTACAAAGAAGAATTCTCTGCATCAAAATAGAAAAATACTGAAGCATGGAATGAAAAAAAATCTATTATGCTAAGACCATCACACAGAGAATTTCAGAGCAGTGCTTAGGACAGTAGTGAACAATCCACCCCCTTCCTGATCCACGTCCATTGCATGTATGTTAACGGTTGAGAAGTAAAGAGCTTTGGGAGATGTGAAAATTCAGTATAATCCTGTGTCTTTCTTGATATTTCTTCCTGCTCATACTTGCTCTTTTATTGAATGATTAAATCAAATAACCTGACAACAGCAATTACTAGTGAGGAGGTAGACCAGTAAGAGCTCTCATTCATTGCTGATGAGAATGCTTGATAGGATTGCCACTTTGGAACAACATTTATCAGTTTTTTAAAATGCTAAACAGAGCTTGTACATGCAATCTAATCATTACATTGCTTGTTCTTTACTCAGCTGACTGAAAACTATTTAATAATAGGCTGGAATGTACATGATTATATGGCTTCATTAAACTCTAGAACAACAAATTTACCATTTGTATCATCCATAAATGCAATGAATTGTGATACTATTTTAAAAGGGCCTAAGCTAACAAGCCATATGAAGACATAGATAAATCATAAAGGCTGATAATTAATTTTAAATATCTGCCATGAATAAGAAGGAATTTACACAAGTATATTTACATGTCATACTGCAAAGAAAAGCTATAGAAATTGTAAAAACAGCAATGACTAATGCATTTAATGTAGAGAAAGTTATATAAAGTGCAAAAGTAGAATTTTAGGGTAGTGAGTATATTGTGTGTGTGATGTTGTATACATAGCACTGTTAATATACTTATATATCCTTGGAACTTGACAGCTCATCATAAATACTATTGTATGAAATTAATTTTCAAAGTGTAATAGGTCATGGCAGTATACGGCATGATACAATTTACAACAAAACGATACAATTGTATGACAAATATAAGAATCAACTCCACTACTGCAGGTTTGGAAATTGGAGTGAAAGTAAGCTGACCTAAGCAAATTTTGAAAATGGTGGGATTTTTTAAGACTGAAAGCAGAGGAAGTTCCCTTAATACTGTCTTGCATTTGGTAAGGTTGTTTCATATGTGAAGCAGTAGAACAGTTCTGAAACTGTGACTTTATATATATATTTAGTTAAATTGGTAGAAGAAAATGAAAACACATCTGTCACTATTGAAGTAGTAACTTTAAGAACTCTAAACAGAGCAGTCAACTGACTGAAGTCATAGATGCTTCAATGGAAGACACCACCACGAGCTCAGGTTTTACTTTCTATAAATACAGACAACTATACAAAAATATTTTATCAGTGTATATGCACATGGATTACGGTATATTTATTTCCTTGCTCAAAATATTGGGGCATAGTTGGAGACAATACTATCATAGAATCATTGAGTCTATGACATGAATGAATATTTATTCTTTATTCCATGCTACAGTCAATGGAAATTGAACTCCATATAGAAATGCTTGGTTTGAAGACTAGGGAAACAAACATACAAGGAAACTCTGAAGTTCCTTAGAAATGCAGAAATCAGGCAATGTCAAAAAATTAAAATTTGTTGGAGGTGACAATTTAAACACACAGGAGACTAATTAGGAGGACTATGAGTTTGAGAGAAGTCTACATAGAGTTTTCTAGGTCATACTGAACATTGCATTAAACTCCCCAATCAAAAAGAAAAATGAGCAATTCAATTAAAATAAAACCCATATCCATAATTGTGAGAAGCTGACAGAATAGCCACTAAGATAAGAAAGATGGTAAGATGTCTCTTTTTTAGCCAGGAAATCCTAATACAAGAAAATAAGAAATGGAAAAAAAAGGTACAGTGATTAGAAAGAAAAAACTAAAATGTTTTTTTAATATGGTATTATTTTCTACCTAGAAAACCCCAAATAAATGATTATTTAGTAGAAACATAAACAATTATGTTAAAGTTTGGAGAATACAGAGGGAATAGAGTCAAATATTTTACTGTGAGTTGACAACGAATTAATAGGACTTGAGATTTAAGACTATATGTTATATTACGGACATTACACTCCTCAAAAGTGGAAAAATGGGTGATTGTCTAACAAAATAGAGGAAAAGATGCAAAAAAACATAAAATTCCACTGAAATACATTTTAAAAGCCTAGTTCAATATGTGTTTCATATCCAAGAAAACCAATACAAAAAGGCTACAATATACATGGCTAGAGATATATGACATTCTGATCAAAGTAAATCTATGTCATAAGTGAAAAATGTCAATGGTTGGCAAGAGTTAGGTTTGGAAGAGATGACTCAGCAGAGTACAGTGGACTTCAAGGGCACAACACTTTCTCTGCATGGTTCTGTGGTGAGAGATTTACATTACTGCACATATGCATATACAGAATGTGCAATATTAAGATGGGAATCTTCATGAGATGCTGTCACCATTGGCTAATCCACTGATAAATATAACACCTCATCCATGTAGAATAATAATGTGAGGGAAGGCTATATAAATGAGGGGTGAAGTATCTTTATATATTCCTTTCATTGTTACTGGGAACAAAACACTACTCAGAAACAATAAATACTTAAAGCAAGGCATACAAGTCACAGTGGGAGATATTAAAAGGGCACTGATGCCAAATAAAAGACTCTCCAAGATAAAAACAAATATCTATTCATTCTTCTTGATGCAGCATGCATAAAATATACAGCCATGTGTCCTTGTCTGTTTTGAATAAATTGCAGACGAAACATAAACAGTAAAGAATAAATCAGTCTCCCAGGGAGTATAATTTTCAGTAACTTGTGAAAATAACTCACTCCCAAGTTGGCAGAATACATTTTTACTCCTTAAGCTTAGCTTGTATGTTGTGCTATCTTTCAAAAGATCAGAATATGGAAAATGAAAAAAAATATCACCAAGTGTTCAAACCAACCTAATTCAATTACAATCATCCAGTTTTAATATTGGCAGTGATTTCAGGGTGACAATGTGGTCCTTTGATAAGGAAGGGGTGTGACATTTTATTTGTATGTTTTTTTTTCTACAAAGCTCCTAGACCTCTAGGTAGAATCTTAAGAGAAAAAGCAGACAAATTCCCATTAAAGAACATTCATGAATATCAGATTGATAGTGCTTAAATTTGATGATGTCATCAAAACAAGGTCAGATTGGCAAACTGTCAGTCAGGAATATCCTGAGAAAACCTTTAAAAATATATACAGTGACATCTTGCATAGAATTCCGGGTGAAAAGCATGACAAATAAAAATAAAGAGTATGTTGGAATCATTTATTAATAATATATAAATGATGTATTATTAAATGTCACCAGTGCATAGTAGTAATCTCAGACAGGCATTAAGAGGGGGATTTCCCATTAGGGGTCTTGGAACTTCATTCTCTTGTAGTTTTCCTGAAAAATCAAGACTGTTCTAAAATAAACATTTCTAAAATCATCAGTTGATTAGTTGTCAAAGGTAACAACTAAGGTTTTAAGATTTGTGCAGGAGATTTGAACATATAAAGATTTGTGAATTAATTTGAGGTTTAAAAAATTAAACCAAACATTTTCTATTATGTAGCAGGTAGATTGAAAGAGATCCTGTTGCATAATTAAAGAAAGCATGGACAAGTTGGAAAATTCTGCTTGTAGTTCAATAAATTGTTACCTTGCCAGTGGCATATTCTGCCCATTCTTGTATCCCAGCATCACTGAAGTAAGAATCTTATTATCTTTTGCCAATTATTCAGCCTGGTAGGAAATACACAGCATAAAACATTAGTGTGATTAGGATTTGCTTAGCACTTTGGAAATCAGCTTGGTAAAACTAGTATTTTACTGCATTGCTTTGAAGGAATGTCATTTAGCTTTCATTATCATTGCAAACATACCTTATTTGATTTTGTTGACAATTTATTTTCTTAGGATATTAGTGGTTATTAGTGTCTCAAAGAGAATGAGAGATAGATTTTTGAGAGGCATGCCATTAAAGATAGAGAAATACACAAAAGCCAGGTAATAAAATCTCTACTGTAAACTATGTTATTTTGATTTAAAATGTGAAAAGAAACTATGCTATAGATGTCAAACATTTCAGACACTATTTACTTGGTGTACTTATGTTGCTTTTTTTCTCAAAATTAGTTCACCATTAACTTTCAAATGCATAATACACATGCACATATAGTATATGTGTAATTGTTTTTTATCTTACTGTCTGTATTATTGGTTTGGACACTTTGTGATCATAATTTATTTTCATAAAAATTTTTGAGCTACTATATTTTTAGCAAGTTAGAATGCTAGAGAGTTCCCCCCAATCTTACTCTCATACCTAGAAGTCCAGGGTGCATGAAGGTTTAATAACAAACTACATTTGTGAGACTTCCTGCTTCATTTAGTGGTAAGAGAAAACAAATGTTCTTTGGCCTTTGAATTATATATGTGCTTTCTATATAAAATTTAGTCCACCATTAATTTTGATATGCACATTCATATATTTATATCTATCTCCCTTTGTACACATATAAACACACATATTATCTGTATAATTGTTAGTAAACTTCATTTTATTTTCTATATTGTTGGTTTGGACCCAACAACAGGAAACCTTAATAGTAGAAAACATAATTTTAATTATGTGCATATATATTCCACAAATATAAGAGACACAAAAAAGTCCCAAGTGTTTAAAGTAAGGTATCACCCATGCTGGAGAAAAAAACAGATCTGTGTGACTTCTAGCGGTGGGGTTGAGGAGATGAACATCAATAAGGAAATGGACAGGAAAGGCAACCTTAAGGTTGCTTTGTTACATACATAGCAATTAGACAATAAGATTGCCTAACAGTAGCTCAGCTATTGCATGGACAGGTTTGCTAAAGAAATTCCTTTCATAGATGTAAATATGCTTTACAAAAAAGAGTGCCATACCTTTGATAGTAGAGGAAAAATCTTTGAGGTAGCATCTTCAACCATATTGCAGTGTGGTACATCATTAAGCCCACCAAAGGCAATGCCATTTTATTATATATAGCATTTGTAAAACTTCTTGCTATGTATCAACATATAGCAAGGTTTTTAGAAGACTATAAGTGACATGCAGCTTTGGAACAGATAATTTGGTTTTTGAAGTATAACCTCTTAGGGGGAAGATCCTACATACAAATAGAAACAAGTTATTGCTGCATTTGCTTCAACATCAGTGGGTAAATATGTATATAAACTAATAATGTGAAATTACAAGACTTTCTAAGATATTGTGATTATTTCTGTGATTATACTATGACAACTCAATATAAAAAGACACATCTGTTGTTTCTAATTATACCTGTTCTTGAACATTTTCATCACACTAATTTCTGTTACTTCGTTGGCATAATTGAATTGCCTTTCCTTTTGTATCATTTTTGTTTGAGCACACTACCTAAGGTTTCTGCCCACAGGGAACAATATAATGAGATGATTTAAAGATATAGCATACAACCAAAACTCATTTTCATTTTTCCCTGTCCATTTTCTCATTATTTTCTCCAGAGTCAAAACTATTTTATCCTCTACAGCTGGATAGTATTGGGGCAAAGAAAAAAGATTAAACTGCAACATAAAGACTTTTCCAGAAAGTAACTTTTATAATATTAAAGATGGAAAAAAGCAATATAATTTCCAGGAAATAACTTTTCTTTTTGGTTGGTATAATTTAGACAAGCTCTTTATTTCCTTCTGAATAAATTGAGTCAGTGCTTATAGCATCCATATGACCAGTTGACAAAATTTACTATATTCTCTCCATGATTGTAGGTCCAACTCATTCAGCTGTAAAACAATCTGTAATCTAGGGGTGGAGACACATGCTAGCATATGTAATACGCTGTAATTATTTGAATGTACATTATGCAAAGCCAGTCATCATTATTTTTTATGAAAACAATAAAGACTATACGAGTAACAAAAATCTTAAGAAAGGGTCAGATTTTACATGTACATTTTGAGAATGAGGAAAATTAGGACAGATCCAAAGAAGTAACATATATGTTAAATCATAAACAGAGGTGTAGAACAAAGAAACATAGACAGATACATGAGGAAGAAACTGGACATAACCTCACATTCTTCTGTCTAAAATTCAAAATAAGCACTAATGGCAGGTTTTAAAATGTTCACAGATGGACATTTGGACTTGAAATTATCATAGGTAAAGGCTGCTTATAATGGATAATAAGTATAATTACAAAAAAGGTAAACAAATACACACCACATTTATATGTAGTATTAATTTAAATGTTGTATGAAGAATGAGGTAGATCAACTAGTGAAAGAGAATCAATCTTCTGTCTTCCTGTACCTTGTCACACATTTATTTTGCTTAAAAATGCTTGAATCCTTTCATTTCACAACTAATTACCAGGCTGAGTGCAAAGCCTTTGATAGGTACTATAAACAGTAGTCACCTATGTAGGATTGAGCTTCTCTTAAAACAGATTTGATACATCATAGAAGCAGAATCTTAGACTCCAGTATTTCAGTTGACTGCCAGAGAATGATAAAGTGCTTCATGAGAGCAACTGTTCAAATCTATTGACAATAGGTTTCTATAGTTAATTTATACAGACAGTTCATGTTCTTTTGTATGAGTTAGCATATCAGGAAGAAGTTGTCAGAACATTTAACAATGATATTTTCTTCTTCCTATAAATAATTCTGTGTTTAAACAAAAACAGGAATATGAAGCACATTTTGATGTCAACTCAATGCTACTTCAAGATTAATTTACTTAAAAAGACATGTTACTTATTTTATTTTCAATGAATATCTTTGGTATTATGGAATGAACTCAGATATCCCCTATGGAATAAAAATGTATACCCCAGATACTGAGATATGTTTCATAGTTGTCTTCCTGGATAGAAGAGTACAAGATATGGTACCTGAAGCAAGGTCACATTTCATTCCACAACAGCTATGATGTAAGGATTGGCCTCTAAAGCATCACTACTGCAGAGCTTTTGCTTGTGTCAGCAGTGTTTCTTAATAGATCTCAATTAAAGCTTAGCCTGTATACCTGATGGTCTATTTTTACTACATCAACTACCATCTAGGTATGTGTATGCCAAGTATATGCCTTAAAGTAATATCCTATCTTTATCAGAATTCTATATAGTACAATATGCAATTTTTGTGTGTTGGGAGCTTTGATTCAGGTTGCACTGAATCTGTAAATAGTTTTGAGGTAAAATGATCATTTTTGCAATATTAATTCAATGAATCGATGAGCATGCAAAGGGTTTCCAAATTCTGATGTGTTTTTTTATGTATTTAGAGACTTAAAGCCTTCTTTGTAGAGGTCTGTTACCATCTTGTTTAGGTTTATTCCTAGATGTTTTATTTTCTTTGAGTCTGTTATTAGTGGGACTGTGTCTGTGTCTGTGATCTGACTCTCTGTATGTTTGCTGTTGGTGTCTAGAAAAGCTACTTATTCCTGCAAGTTGATTCTGTATCCTGCAGCCATGTTGACATTTTTATTTAATAATATTCCCATTAGAAGCTTATAATATTACGGCATTCAGATGATAGGTGATGATAAATATGTACCTAAAGCAGACTGTTTTGTGAAGGCTTTGATGTAAAATTGTCAATGGAATAAAAGAGAATCATAAAAGATCAACCATGCAAAAATCTGGAGACAGTAAAATTTAAGGAGAAGGAAGATAGTATGTTATATCTCTGGAGGTGTAGATGACCTTGACTTATCTGAGGGATAGAGAGAAAACTTGGTGTTACTGGAACATGAAGTGATCTACCTTTGTACCTCATTTCCTAAAAATTAACCTTAAGAAGAAATGTGGAAATGATTCATACAGAACGGATCCCCAGGGTTTATAACCATGGATCTTAATGGAATGAGAATGTTTTCTACATAAGGAAAGTAGGACATATACACAGGCTTAGAGTGAAATAAAAGTCCAACTTATGCTTTACTTGGTAAAAAATCTTTTGACAGTTTTTTCAAACATGGTTTGTACCTGTAGTCCTTGCTCTCCTTGAATACACTAAGTAGAACAGGCTGACTTCAAACTCACAGAGATCTTATTGTTTCTGTTTCCAATGTACTGGATTTAAAAATGTGACTTTTTTATCTTTTTATTTCTTTTAGATTTTCATTCCACATTCTGTCCACAGTTCTGACTCACACCTCTCCTTCTATTCCCCCTTGCTCCTCCCACTCCCCCTTACCTCATCCCTAACCCACACTCAGTTCATTCCTCCTCATGGCTAAGGAGTATTAGAGGAATGTCATGTTTAGAGTTGCATTTTAGAAGTACCTTTCAAGATGAGTGTGAAAGAAAATAGGATGTGAAAAGCAAAGAATTGAAGAAGAGAAAGAAGCTCAAGCTAAAAAAATGAGAAATAAAGGTTATAAAGAAGGAGATGAAATAAGTATATATGTGAAGAAGGTAAGGCAAGGTAAGGAAAGGGTAAGGTAGCAAGTGGGGAGGAATGGGGGGAATGTGAAGGGAGAGGGCAAGAGGTAGGACAATGAGCCTAATCTGATACAAAATAAGTTGGCTCCAAGGGAAACGAAGTGATTAATAAATATACAGGTGAAGATATGTTTTTGGCATCTGAATATATTTGATAGGTGGATTCTATAAAGTTTACAGTGAGTTTATATGTATATAGGCAATTTGGCTAAAAGACTCCAATCCTAAAGAAAGAATTGTAGGACAATAAGGAATGTTGAGATTGGGCGAAATAGTTACCCAGTGAAGAGCTAACAAACTTATTTTTCAATAACAAATTGTCAGCAATGAAAATATACATAAAAGAAGCATATAAAGGCCACAGGTTATATTTGAAATATATATGTATATTCATATATGCTTACAATAGCAATGAAAAGGTAGACAATGAATTTGAAAGAGAACAATGAGGGGTATGTGGAATGGTTTCAAAGGAGAAAAATAAAGGTAGACATATTGTAATTTATTATAATGTCATAATTAGAGCATAAAAATGTTTGTAATATAAGATCTTGGGTATTGCCTGAACAATACATTGTGATATTTTCTATGGAATATTATTTGCAAATGAACAATGGAAATTTATTTGTAATGTAAAATGATGAGATATTTTGAACAGGCATGGACATAGAAGTTTAGAACCTCAAGAAAAAAATTCAGATCCAATTCTATATTTTAGGTTAATGCATAGTTGAAATTATCTATAACACATATCAGATAAGATTTCCTAGACATAAAGGATAACATCAATGATCAAAGCAGTAGGAAGAAAAGCAACTTTCAGAAAGAGCTAAAATAGATTTTTGAAAGAAGTCCACTGTCAGCAGTCATAAATGAGCAAGAAATGTGAATATTTGTAAATCATTCACATTTTAAAATAGCACAATGAATACACAGCACTAAAAAAGATCCAGTACATCTGAATGTTATACAGAAAACAAACTTTTGTTGGCATAGTTTCTCCCATTGCTATCAATCTAATTAAAGAGAATGAGGGTCTTAATAATAAATTACTTGGTGCACCTTCTCCAATCCTTAATTGGATAGTAAATTCTACTGGTCATGAATCATTGAAATGAAGTTGCTTTGCTGTGTCTGAGGTAGAGAAAGGTGATCTCTTTCTCTCCCTCCCTCCCCCTCCCTCCTTCTTCCCTTCCTCCCTCCCTTCCTCTCTCTCTTTCCCTGTCTCTCTCCCCCTCCCTCTCTGCATACAGTATTTTAAACCTACTCTTGTACATTGAATTACTTTCTATGTGTTTTCTTTCTATCACTTTAGAGAGAACAGTACAGTGTGTTGCTGCTGTCAGCAACCCAGAATTCCAAACTCCTCACATGGTTTTTGTGTGGTAGAACTCTGACTTGTTTGTTTGTGTCTGTTTTATCCAAAGCAATTTAAAAGCATAATGTCTGCACCACCTCTTCTCACGAGAAACATATAAATCAATTATGAAGTATGGAGGATTAGTATAGCTGCAATGCCTGAACTGCCAAATCATTCCTGGTTAGTAAATTTCCTATAGGCTAATCAAGGATTTGTGTCCATGAACTCTTTTCTTACTGTCAGGTAAAGGTCTGGTCCTTCTCTTTGTGTTTCCCCTTACACTCTGTTATGTTCCTGCTGCATCTCCTTCACAGCAGCCTGTCCTAAGTTGGATTGTTTCTTTGGAGGCCTTACTGTATTACTATTTTACCTCTACATTCTGCAGAGAAAAATATTTAACTCTGCTGCACCCGCTGCACAGCCTGTGTCTGAGAATGTGCGGAGGGTGTCGGGATTGATGACACAGAGACCAGTCAATGGTGCAAAGAAAACTTCAAGAAGGCTTTTCAGAAGGCTCCTCAAGAAGGCTTCACTTTATTCTTACCCTGGTTTGTTATTATATGCCCTGACACCAGAGGCAGTGGTGGGTCAGGAAGAGGTGGTTAGCCTTTGGAAATGGTCAAGGTCACGGTGTTCCTGTGGGTGAGCCCTTATCAAGAACTTATTGCTCTCGGCACCGTATTGTTTTTAGTAAACATTGTCTTACAGCTTCCTGCTCCCAGGCTGATGGGGAAGTGGGCCTCTGTCCAAGGTCTGTTGTTCCCACATAACTCATTCTTTTTAATGTGATTATTATTTATGAATGTGTATATAATCTGTTCTATATAAAAGATATTTATATCTGAACATTATTTGTACCATTTGAATTTAGGATTTCATCACTTCACTGTTGCTACTAGGGCTACCATATGAATGTTCTAATAAAACTAGCTAAAGCATACTAGATTGCTTAAAGTCTAAGAAATAATTTCTGGGAAGAGATTTTGAAAAACAATAGAAAATAAAAATGAAACCAAGTCTCTCTTTGAAAAAGACAAGTCAAGCACGATTTCATGAGCAGTAGCACTTATACAATGACCTCATACTACTACTGAAAGTAGAAAATCATTTTGTTACAAGTATTTCATACTACCAAGCATTAGCATTCTTTTAAAATCTGCTATGCAATATTCATTTATGTATACATGAGTGTATATGTTTGTGTGTGTATATTTGAAATTCTACCAACCAAAATAACCAAAAATGTGTGTGTGTGTGTGTTTATGTGTGAGTGTGTGTGTGTGTGTGATTTTCTGTGGGTATATGGAAAAATGGTTATAGATTGTTATTAGAAATTAGTATTTGGAGATTCTCCTGCACAAAGCATGCCTTCACTAACACTGAAGAGTTAGGTTTCAAACACCACACATGCTTTTCTTCCTGTAGAGCAAACCTAAAGTTCAATTAGAGAGCTGTGGGATCCCACCAAGGACACTTTCTCTTTGTGAAAGATGGAGACCACTACAAAGAACCAACACAGAAATGAAAAGGCAGACATGGGGGTGTCCATTGACATTGGATACATCTCACTAGAGAGGATGCTGGCCTTGTGTAAGACCCAGAAAGTAGGGAATTTGCTGTGTGGGTGTGTCCTAATAATATCAGAAGCTACACTCACAAAAAATCACCAACACGGTTGCCCAAATGTGAGCTGAGCAAGCACACAAATGAACATCCATAACTAGACCATAAAAAGTCCACATGGGCTCAACATTACACAAAAACTATTGTCAATTGAGGAATACTGGGAAAGGGGGAGGTAGTCTTTCCCAGGGATGAGTATGCCAATTTGTTGTTCTGTCCCAAATGGTCAGTCCTAAAGAAATACATGCAAGTAACATTATACACACTGACCAGACTATATATAGGAATACATACTTATGTGTGTATGTATGTATGTATGTATGCATGCATGAATGAATGAATGCAATAGCAATTAATGAAAAGGATGAGGCCATGAATTGGATGGAAATCAGGGAAAAGCACATGGGAGAGTTTGGACTGCCAAAGGAACATGAAAAAAATGTTATAATTATAACCTCAAAATTATAAAAATGGCCCACAAAATGAATAAATTTCAAATTCTCTGTTGTATATTTTAATACTTTTGGAACTAAAAACATATGTACATATTTGTCTATATATTTACATATTTCTTTTAAAATTTACAAATGACATAGAAAAATATGATTTAATGATGATATTAAAATAAATAAATTTACTGAAAAGAAAAGAATTGTTTTCACCTTCAACTCATTCACTGAACCGAACTGAAGTCCAGGTGTAGAGAGGGAGGAGTGAGGACCTCCAGACCATGCTGGAGAAACCCACAGAAACACCTGACCTGAACCAGAAGAAGCTCATGGACCCCAGTCTGATAGCTCAACCAGGTCCCCTGAAGGTAGTTATCTGTTGGGGAGCTTGGGAAGTTTATGGGGGCTTTGGTAGTGGAACCAGTATTTATCCCTAGGGAACAAATGGGCTTTTGGAGCCCATTCCCGATGGAGGGACACTTTCTTAGGCTAGAAACACAGAGTGGGGGGTCAGGATTGGTCCTGCCTCAAATGAAGCCACAGACTTTGATAATCCCTCCCTGAGGATGGGGGATGGGAAGGGGAGATGGTGGGGGGATTGGGAGAAAGGGAGGAAGAGGGCTCTGGGAATAGAAAATAAACTTGCTTTTAATTTAAATAAAAATTAATTAAAACTTAACTGAAATAAAAAGTGAGTTTATGAATCAGAGCATGTCTCTATAATATTGGAGCAAGAGTACTTTATTATGACTGACAGTGGCTCAGCCACTTGCATAAAAATCACCTTTTCTCTGAACTAACTAGATACCCCAGACAATAGCTGTTTGCTCTTTGTTCTGCAACTGACATTTCTATGTTATGTGTGCACTAGATATTCATAGGACATATGCAGCTTCATGTTAGATCCCCACATATTCCATATTTTCTGTAGATCATTCAAATATGAAACACTGACAAAAAGGTTTTTGAAGAAGAGGCATAGTAATATGATCATTTGAAAGTCACGTGTATAATATATAAAAATTTCTTAATAAATTAACATGTTCAGAAATGTTTAAGTATTTCTTTTGTATGATTCAGGAGTGTACATGTTGATCACTTGATTTTTCTCCAGATTGTATTGTAAATAGGCTTAAAGGTTCAGTAATGATAAGTACCTGATATATACAATTTATTTGTCCTCTCATATTTTTCATATTATATCATAGCCAAAATGCCATGAAACAATTGACTAAATAAATGTCATTGTAAGTCTCTGACCTTTAAGGTCTACAGAAATGGATCATGGAGTTTCATTCAAATAGCCCAAACTATGGGTATTCAACAAGCTCCTGCAGTTTGTACATTCACTTGGGTACTCATCCTGTGCTTCACATACAAAGATTACTTTTACAGCTGACCTAAAAGAAAACCCCGAAGCAATGACTCAGTATTCATTAAAATCCCTGTTGTAAAACAACATTACATGTTTGTTTACCTAGTTGATGACTGTTGATTATACACTGGGTCTGTCTGATTGTGTTTAAATGATTGCTTTCCTATTAAAAAATAATTCCATGTGTTATGTTTCTCATTGTATAATTAATTAATTAATTTCTTTATTGTATCTAGTCTCCAAAATATCTAGTTTTTCCAAAGTCTTCTTGAGTCAGCATTGTTATCTGTTGGTTTTCTTTTCAACGTGTTGAATATGTTTTGATACATCATTTATTTCAGAACAAAAATGTGATATTTTCCTGATCTCTGTGTATCTCATGAGCATGGTTGTCTTTATTCACTTACTTACATATTTTCATTTATTCTTTTTATTCAGCACCTACCTAGGTGTGCTTGGGCTCTTTCAGTACTAAATCAAGTTGAGTCTTTAATAGTAAATTTATGTGAGTATGATTTTTTGAGTGGATCTTCACATTGGAAAGTGTATTCAGATAACACTGAAGTCAGACTTTCCTTTGGATCACAAGCTCACAAATAATGACATGGAGTCTTATGAAAACTTGGTCTTAGCTTAGGATTTTTCCCAAGTAGCTCTTATAACCTAAAATAACCCGTTTTTATTAATCTATGTTCTACCACACTGCTCAGTTACCTTTCCTCTGTACCATATGTCCTAATTCTTCAGTTTCTCACTGACATCTTCCCTGTGCCTAGATTCGTCCTGAATTTCTCTCTTTATTCAGAAGTCCCGCCTATTATCTCCTGCCTAGCTATTGACCATTCATCTCTTTATTAATCCAATCACAGTGACACATCTTCACAAAGTATAAACAAATATTACACAATAACACTGTTAAAACTATATACTGGAAATTTTGGGTCACTCATAGACTTCTTAACTTACTTTCCCAGTGATTTCGAATTAATGTGCAAAGAGTGATGCCTGATATCATCGACTATACTATATATTCTCAAATCTTTCAAAGGTAATAGTTTCTAATTTCATAGTGTTTCTACATAAATATATCAATATTTTAGCATACCTTATATTTATATTTCCAAGCAAGTTGATAAGAAGTCAAACAACAATAAAAAATTAATTATTCTTATCCCCTGAATTTTATCATTGTTATACATTAGTAAGCTAATTTTATGGAAGTTTAGGGAAGCAACATGCAATTTCAAACTGACTTTCATTTTCTTAAGTAATATATTTACATGAGGATATGCAATTGACTGAAACAGAAGCTTGCTTCTAGAATCTGTTTCAGAAAAGTACTAAAATCCAGTGAAATTATACATGTAAAAAATAACACAAAATTTATTTTTATATTAATATATTTCTAAATGACTGAAAATTTATTTTAGGGTGCCTAGATGTTCAAAATGTTGCTATCTACTTCATTCTTGTTTGGTTCCTGCACTATTTCCATTTAGCCCATTATATAAAACCTGCATTTGTCACCACAGCTGGCAAAGACACCATTTATGATAAAATTATTTATGTGCATTTATAACTAAATATGATTTGAAGTCAAATATACTATGAAATTAAAAGATGCAAAGACATGAGTTTTCAAATTATAAATGTATAGATTTTTGTATTATAAGATTGCAAAAATTCACCAGGTATCTAAACATATTGAACTATGGTTGCTTTCAGTACTGCAGTTAGGGTACAAATTTTCATTTTACTAGAAATTTCTTCAAGTTTTAAAGATTGCTCTTCTGGAAAACATTCAAAGCAGATTTCAACAGAAAATATTTCTTCTCTTTCACCATTGTGTGTAGAGTTAATAAGCCATGCAATGTTTTTCAATTAAATGAAAAAACTGCTTAATTCCTGATTGCCGTCTTGGCCGGGTCCCCTGTATTATCCAAATCCTGACATAGTAATTAGTAATCATTAGCTTTTTATTTATCTTTTTATTAACAACTTAGGATTGATATGGAAAATAAGGTGGTAAAGTATATTAGAGTCTTCTTTGCAGATAAAACAGAGTGTAGAAGGCAATACTAAACATTTAATGTAGGAAAAACAAAAGGATCCTGAAAGAAACTGGGACACTTTATGCTTTCCTCAATGAGCACTCCTTGGACATAACAGAAATCAAGTAGTTAATTTTAAGACCACATACAGATTTTACTGCGTTGACTTTTATTTTTTACTTTTTAATGTCATTGGTTTTGTTTTATTCTTGATTAGACAAGGTCTTACTCTGTAACTGTGGATGGTCTAGAATTATTTATCGATCAGGGTTGTCTATGTCTTACAGTCATCATTCATCCCCAGTGACAGGTTTTCCTAGAGTATATTTTTGAAGTAAAATAATCATTATGCCACTAACAGATAATTTGATCTAACTTTGTAAAAAAAGAAGTGAAGAACAATAAAACCAGTTTTGTTGCCTGGCGTGGTGGCACATGCCTTTAATCGCAGCACTTGGGAGGCAGAGGCAAGTGGATCTCTGTGAGTTCGAGGCCGGGCTGGACCAACAGCCTCAAAAACAATACAGAGAAACCATGTCTCATAAAGAAAAAAAAACAGTTTGGTTAATATAGGCTTAGAAAAGGTTCATAGTTCAAGTATTCTGGAGGATCCCAAAAGTTTCTGTCACTCTTGTTGGGTGGCTCACAAATATATGTAATTCCAGGGAATCTGATGCTTTTGAATGGACTCTACAGACATGATCATACCTGCTCATGTATACACATACACAAATAAAAATAAAAGTAAATATATTTTTAAAAACACAACCTACTAACAAACAAATATTCAAATACTAAATTAGTAAATCTTGTACTGTTACAATTAATAAGCCTTGGGTTTGAAACATGCTACAGAACTCTTTGTGATGTATACCTTTTTTATTTGACCTCTAGTGTTATTTGCAAAATTGTTATAGCCCAAATTTTGAAGTTGAAATGTTTTAAATATTGAATGGCATAGACAGTAATATTATAATATGCTATAGGAGCTTGGAAATTCTCTGTCACTCTCTCTCTTTCTTTTTCCCCTTCTCATTCTTCTCTTATTACTTGCCTCCTAAGTTCTTGGGATATGGTAATAAAATGAAAATACTTTTTAATATACATTTACTCAGAAGTTTCATGCAATATAAACTACATTGATAAAAAATTCCAAAGTAATATATATGTCAGCTATCAATTTCTGTTAATATTATAAAATACCATCAGAAGATAAGTATGGCTATTATTTGCATACATATTATGAAGTTTTTAAAAAATGAATACCAATTCAGAAAAATATAAATGTTTATGAAAAGAGGAAGTACTCACAGTTTTATATCTAAATACATAGTCACTATCTATTAACAAAATAAAATCCTTTCTAAGTCATGCTACTTTATTGTTCCCGTTTTATTTTTACTTCACTCAATGTTAGCATCTAAGAACATATCTTGCACAGATTGTCATTGCTATTCCCTGTTTTGTATCCCAGGTTAAATATTGGCTTTCATACTTCATTCCCCCATATTATAAATCCTAGGGCACACATTAACAATGCTATAAGTGATGTGCTATTGGGCCATGTGAAGGAAAAATGCCTGGAGTGCACTGTACCTTTAAAGATCATCTGTTAAAAAGATACACAATGACTTCGACAAAATAATGACTTCTGATTTCATATCCTTTCTGCTAGGAGGTCTTAGGAGAAAAGTGCCCTGTCCTCTGTCATTCCTTTCAAAGCTGACCAAGATCCTCTTCCTTATGGTCAACTGAATCCCCCAGTGTTTTCATCAAGTTCATTCCCTTCATTTGTCCTTCTTAGAGAATCCATTAAAAAGCACTTCCCTAAAGACTGGAAAGGGGAGTCTTTGCTTTTAAAAGTTGATCAAATTACACAAGTTTCCTTAAAAGAAAGTATTTTTGCCATAAGTTCAAGAATGAATATTCTCAAAGAGTCCCAATTATTAAAAGGTAAACTCCATTTCAGCCCGCAGATGTCTTGTCTTACACAAAACCTGACAATTGCAGGTTTGAGCAGCTTATTATATAGTTATTGCTGTCTCTTCAATAACTCATTTTGATATTTTGTAATTTGCCAAAGTGTGCCTTTGTGATCCCACAGGCTCTTAACTACTTTGTAATGAGTGTGTATGAACAGATGGAAAATGTTTTCAATTTCAGAGAAAACCACTAATGGCTGTCACCAGCTATTAGGAAGGCTCATGAGGCTCCGTTATCCACGGAAGGGTGTTGTCATGAAACTCTTCATTTTTTTAATGAAATGTTTGCTCATTTATACCTAGATTGTAATTTTAGACTTCACAAGTCTAAACATATTAGAACTATAGCTGGAAATTGTTCAGTGCTAAATAGGCTGGAAATCTAATCTCTAAAATCTCACCTGAAAATGGTAGTGCCAAACTGGGTCACTTCATTAGAACAATGTGAACTGCTATGAAAACAATTTTACCAAAGGAGCAGACAGGCATATTTAAATAAAAGTGTTAAGTGAATCTTCCAGCTTTGGTTATGATCCCTATTTTGAAATAATAAAACTTCTTAAAAAACCACATCATAATAATGATCACAGAAAAGGTGGTCTGCAAGGTGTCCTGTATTCCATGTTCAAAGATATTTCCTAATTCTCCAAAGTGTAGATCCATTATTATGTTTACACACACACACACACACACACACACACACACACACATACACACACACACACTGATCTTCATGATCTTTCGTCAATATACTGTGAGACAAATAGGCATTTATGGTCTAATTATTTTAGGTCACTGTCACCCTCCATTTTATCTAATAAGACACTTCAAAAATAGATACAGTGATATTTATATAAAGGTTTATGTACCTATATTTATTTAGGGCTCGATCAACAGAATGTGTGTGTGTGTGTGTGTGTTATGAAAGAGCGATAGCTTTCTCACAAAGAAAATTCTATTAGGGTGCTTTTTGATTTCATAATCAGAAAATGTATTTTTATTAGAGACTTTCCCTTTCTATAAGACAGGTGCCCATATACCATCCAAAATACCAACAACTGTATAATTTTTAGAATTATGAACATCATGTGAATAGTTATAAGGAAGATTGTTGACAGATATATATGCTCTTTAATAAGCATGTTGTGGTAGAGCAGACGTCATAAAATTTATGGGATTTGGGAATCTGTCAAGGACATAGTCTCTATTGTTCATGCTGCCTCTGTATGGAGGCAGCATAGTGGTGCTTCAAGTACATACTGCATGGTAGCAGCAGTGTTTGTAGGAAGGAGAAAAAGAAAAAATAGTACTTTAAAAACAAAACTACTCCAGAGTAGTTTTCTTCAAATTACTTTTGCATTATGATTTAGTTATTTAGGTAAAGAAAAAACTAATACAAGATGCATTTAAGACAAAAACCATCTGGTTGTATAATACCAATAAGTCAGAACTGTCATACAAACAAACAAACAAAACATTATCATTATACATAATGAGCCCATTTTATTTTAGGAATACATATATACATATATAGATGCATGCAATAAAAATTAATGAAAAAGATTATAAATTAGAGAGAGAGCTCAAGGAGCATTATACAGCAGGGTTTCAAGGTAGGAAAGGGAGCACGAAATGCAATTATAATTTCAAAATTTAAAGTATAAAAATTAAAATGAATGTTATACATATTTTATTTATAATTACTTACTTTCCTAATCCAGGGATTTTTAATTTTTTAAACGTTTCTGTATTTTAGAAACTGACTTTGGTATTCTTTATTTTGTAGTGATGAAATTTGATATGCTATACTTAATATATCTTATAAGTATCAAACAGTGCTCTATGGAAGTAGTGGTTTCAATATAAGTCAATTTGTTATTTATAATATATTGATCTTTCTCTCCATATAGTATTTCTAACTACTTTATCATATAGGATGAAATAGAAATGATAGAGAAAATGTCCAAATAAAAAACAGCAAAGCTGTACAATAATTTCACATCATCTAATAAACATGTCATTGTGACTTTTAAATAGGTTGAAAACATTCATCGAAATCAAACCTTTTTGGTATGTTATTTGATGAGAAGCCAGGATATGAAGATGCTAACCAATTTCTCACCAGAAATAATGCAATGAAGAAGACAATAGCATCCTCCTCACTTGGGAGACCATGGATATAACCAAAAGCTATAGCTGAAAGGAATATATTTAAGTTATATAGTAAATAGGGTTTGCTAATATAAGATTAGAGGTAAGTTATTGCTAAACAAAAATGTGATTATTAATACAGTCACCAAGACAATTACAGGTAAGTTAAAAGATCATGTCTACATTTTTCTTACTTCAGTACATTTATCAAAATAAAAAAGAATAAAAGCAGAATAATGCAAAAACATAACAAATTTGTGATAGTTTAAGACAGTTATCTATAATATCCAATCAAAGGAAAATAGATATTCAAGAAGAGAACAAAGAAAATGGTCCAAAAATCACATGATTCATGTGGAAATGACACTAATTCATTAGTTTTGATGAAATTTCTGGGAATGACAGAGAAATGTTTGAAAGACCAAGACTCTATCCTGAATATTTCAATAATTAAATGGTATTCTGAAGATGATAAGTTGTTAAAATTTGGATGGTAGAAACAACAGCAATAACAACAACAAAAATCACTCCAAATCCAAAATGTTTTTTACAGCTTAATATCTTTACAATGATTACTTCAGTGACATTTAGGAAAATAAACAAGAGAAAAACATGGGTGAAGGAAAAGATATAAAAAAACTTGAAATAGTTTAAGAGAGTTATCTATGAGAGAGACTGAAAGAGAAATAGCCGTGTCAAAATCAATAGGATACTATGAATCTCTGGGTTAGGAACCCTTATGTGATCTTTTTCATAAGGTAAAACCCTGGGGGAATGAGGGGATAACGGGGGGGGATGGGGGGGAGGGCACGGGAGGAGGGGAGGGAAAGGGAGAGAGACCTCGTACTGACTTGTGAAGCAACCTTGTTTCTTATCTAAATTTAAAATGGAAAATAAAAAAAATATTAATAAAAAAAAACAGCAACTATAAATTATCATTTCAGTATTCAAAAAGCCAGCTTTCTAAGAGTAGAAGATGTCACCCAGGCCCTGTCTTTTGTACCCCTCCCCATCCCAGTTTCCACAAGAGGATTTTTGGGATTGTAATTTATTAATATTGAAGTTGAGGTAGTTTTCTAGCCATTAGGTTAAAATTCAACATGTCTATAATGCTTTATACCACCATATGTAACTAGCTCCAGCTAAATCACTAATTACAGTTACTCCCATTCTCTCCTCAATTCACCCAGTTATTTTTATGGTAGAATATACAAAAGCATTTTTATTTAGTATAAATGTAAGTGCTAAATTTGTGTCCTTAATGAATATGAACATGGATATGATTGTCTCCTTTTAATTATTTTCATTTTTTATAACTTTTGCACAAAAAGCACACACGTGCGTGTGCACGCACACACACACACACACACATACACACACACACTCATTAGTATTGTTCTTTTACCAGAATTAAGAACAGAGTGTATTTGTTTAACATTCTTTACTGGATATTTATTCATCCCAGTTTTTGCTATGGTTCAGAATTTTGACAGTTGTATCTGTATATCATTTGTTTTTATATTATCTTCCTTTAAACTATAAAATGGCTGATAGTTAAAAGCCCATTCCCCATGAGAGATAGTCTCTCAGCTCAGACACACAGGGGAGGGCCTAGGCCCTACTCCAAATGATGTGACAGACTTTGATGATCCCCCATGGAAGACTTCACCCTCCCTGTGGAACAGAAGGGGGATGGGACGGGGTTCAGTGGGGGGCATGTGAGGGAGAGGGAACTGGGATTGACATGTAAAATAAGATTGCTTGTAGTTTAAATCAAAAAAGAATTTTACAATATCAATATGTTTGATTTCATTTACTTCTCAGAGAAAAAACATTTTATATAGTCAAGAAACATATTTAGACTGTAGCAGTGGAATTACACATTAGAAAGATTTTTTCTGAGAATTAAGTCAAAATGCCACCCCTCTTATGTATACTGACATTTATACTGACATCCCTAGACTAAGCCTAATCCTGATTCAGTGAGTAAACAAGCTATTGACTTTTAGAGAAATGGTACATTAACTGATCTGTAAATTTTCTATTGGCTATAAAAGGTCCTGGAAGGCTTGTATTCTTGAAGGAGGTAACAGTTTTTGAATATCAGGAGAAAGAAATTTTTGTTGTTAGTTATTTCCAACTTAAATATCGCAAAGCAGAAAGCAAGACTTATGTTGGTAGTCACTTTTAACATGTAGCTCATGCCATGTATTAATACGAATGTCTGTTTATGATTTTCAAAGATTTTTTCAGACTCCCAATCTACCTACCGAGGTATACTTTCTTTTTGTCATGGAATTTATGACATGTTTACATGAGAGTTCTCTCAGATGAGGATTAGGTGAAGAAAACAAATTTGTTGTCTCCTCTACTCCAGCATAAGCTAACATATTGCTGACTACACATAATTTTCTTTCTGAGAATGATTTACCTTGGCTGAAATAATTTTCCACAGTCGTGTACGTTTTCCTGAAATCAAACAACCTGACTACATTTTTCTTCATTATGTACTGTTTTTAATAGAGAAATCTGGTAACTCATATTTAAAATAATCAAATGATAGCTTTGAATGTCTGAGGAATACTTTCACTAGGAACACATTGGATTGTTCTAGTTCTTAATGAAGGACCCGTCCTCACATCATCAGATTTATTTCCACACCATGCAATTGTATTTGATATTACATTTGAAAAGCAAATCCAAGTTTCCCTATATAACACAATGATCATTCGAAATATTCCCTCCTTTCTGAGAGTCAGAAAACTGAATTTAGCTGGTTTTTTTTTCCTGTGAGGTCACCAACAAATTGAAATGTGCTGGTGGTCTCTGAGAGTTAAAGAATGGTTAGGCAACTGAAACCCATGGAAATTAGGATGGTCTTTGTGCCTTTATACTATAGGTCTCTCCTTATTACTGTTTTCTTCTAGAATCTGAGCAGCTATGGTGAGGTACAGGGAGAAGGAGAGATGCTGTATGACCTTTATATGGGCTATTTGTAATGTCAGTTAACTTCTAGGTAGTGAATAATAGTGAGTTACAGGATACAGTTATCAGGAACTTGGGAAGAGTGGAATTTATCTTGGAGAAAACACATAGTGATTGTGTGTTGTCTAGTTACTGGGAAATTTTAACTCTATCACTGGAGTACTTCCTCAATTTCTCTTTCTCTTTTGTTTGCTCCTCCTGAATTGCTCAGGCTATTCTTGACCTTTGAAGCTCCAGTGATCTCACTTCCTCCCACTTGCATATGCTAAATGCTAAAAGTACAATGCTATCCACCCTGCTTTCCTTTTCAAATATTATATTTGCTTCAATCTCTTCACTCTTCCTAACTGAAACAACAATTATGCTATATATTTTCTTCATGTACCATTTGCCCCTATCTTTCTCTCTCCCTTTCTTTCTTCCTTTCTTTCTTTCTGTCTGTCTTCCTTTCTTTCTTTCCTTCTGTCTGTCTTTCTTTCTTTGTTTCTTTATTCCTATCCTTGATTTCAATTTCCATTAAAATTTATAATGTCTACCTTTCTATATTCTAATATAAAAATCCACTACTTGTTTTGTTAAACCTACCAACTGAAGTACAGTTTTTTTTATTTTATTTTCCAGTTTAAATTTAGATAAGAAACAAGGTTGCTTCACAAGTCAGTTCCAGGTCCCTCTCCCTTTCCCTCCCCTCCTCCCGTGCCCTCCCCCCACCCCCCCTGTTATCCCCTCATTCCCCCAGGGAGGGTGAGGCCCTCCATGGGGGTGTCCATAGTCTGTCATTTCATATAGGGCAGGGCCTAGACCCTTCCCCAAGAGTTCAGGGTGAGAGTGCACCTCACATTGTTCTATGGGAGTCCAAAGTCCGTGTGCATACTTGGGATGGTTTTAATGATGGTGATTTTAATTATATAACTTACTTTTAGCTCTTTTTATCTATTCTTGTTCACCATGAATCTGTTCATGATTTTGCCATTGTGATCAACGTATTTAGCTTTAGAATTAAACTTTTATGTGTACAATTATCTCTATGCACACTCATTCACTCATTTCTTCATCTTTTTAATATTTTGATTGTGTTTCACTGTAGAACATGTTGTATTTTCCATGATGGTGACTACTTGTACAAAAATAATACTACTTTTGTATAATTCAGTTGCCACTATGAAATTAACATGAACTTAATTTCATACCAGGAGACAGATAATGAGCATACTGTGACTTTGTTCTTACTGTTTAATGCCCAATTTCGCTCTGCTTCTCAGGACAAAACATTTCATAATTACATCTTAAAGTCTGGAATATACACCACTGCCCTCACATTTGCAAGATTATCCCCACTCCAAGTTTATCTCCTTTCTATGATTATGCTACTTAAATTTTCCAAATATTTTCTTGTGCATGTAGATTTGGGGTTTATGAGTAACAACATTAAAAATGTTTTATCTCTTCTTTCTAATTTCCCTTCCTCTGGATTTTGTTCATAAAATTTGTAACATCTTTGTTACACTTCCTTGCCAACTGTTTTTCCCCCATCCATAAACTCCCAATCTCTGCTGTAGATTTTTTCTCACTTTCAAGACAAAAACTTATCAACTACTAAAAAATGGAAGAAAGGATAAAGTTAGCACCCATATTCAGTGTGATGTGTTTCAGAATTTCACATGTTATTTCTGATTCCTTACAATGATTGCTTTTGTATTTTTAAAAGGTTTGATGGTTATTATTATGTATTATTTCATGTGCTAGTTATATTATTTTGATTTAAAATAGAGCTTACAAAGTACAGCGATTATATTAGACATATTTGATAAAGATATAATTAAATCAGCAATAACCCAGTGCCATTGTAGTTAATAACACAGAAGCATAGTCATATGCATAGTTTTGTGAATTGCTGGAAGCCAAAATGGAGATATCCTGGACCAGCAGAGCATCATGGTATCATCTGGGCAAAGACAGAAATATTTATTGGCAGTGGAAAATTAATTTCTTTAACTACCGCCATACTTGCTGACCCCAAGCTATAAAACAGCTAGTTTAATTCTATTTTGTTTTGTCTGTGTGTTTCTTTTAAGAAGATATACTTAAAACTATCCAGAGCAGACATATTTTTCCAATGGTTTGATGCATAATTTTTATTGAATGCTAAAAGTTAAAATTATATATGTGTGTGTATGTGCATATATTGTAATTCTAAATGATTTAATAAATAGGTGTGATTATATTTGTGATTACTTGAACAATTTTATTTTATTCTAATAACTTTAAGTAAAGAAAAATACATCCTTTTATACTTACTATACAAGTAAGAATACAATGAGACTTAAGAAAATAAAGGCAAACACAAGAAAGTAGAAGTGCATTTCAGGAAAGCAACATATAACTGAATAGCATTAGAAACAAAGTTAACTTAGAGAACTCGGTCATTAGCAGTCTGATGCTGAAGAATTTGAGAACAGAAATGAGGCTCATGTTTTTAATCTTCAAAAGTATAGCAGTTCTAAAAATCTACTCTTTCATTGGCTATAGAGAGTGGTCAGTGGTTACTCTAAACATATGGAATTCTCTGCTCTGGAAAACAATCACTAATACTCTTGTCTCTGCACTTTTTTTATTTCCAAAGCAAGCAAAGAGTAGCAAGACATTTAATGTCCTCAGGCTTAACATTTTTCATCTTATTCCCAGAGATCAGCCTCCTGGACAACACAAGACCAGATTCTGCTGTTACTAATGATTGCTGTCAAACATTTAGCCTGCTGATCATTGTCTTTCCCTTGTCATGCGGAAGGCCACGTGAGATGATGTGTGGGACAAGGTTAGTCGTTAATTGGCACTATTCTGCCATAAGATGTGTAGAGTCAGCAAAGCTGGTACCTCTGGATATTCACTATCTACCTCTGTTCTTGGGGGAGATGACATAGCTAATTCTAGCTGTTTTCATATTTAGTCAAATGAGTAAATAAATAAATAACCCTCAATTGTAACTTCAATAAATAAGGTGAACTGCTGGGTCCAGCTGAACAGCTCCTAAGACGGGCAACACCATGTTACTGGTTGTATCTGGTCACTCATATTTCCCACACAACTTTGATTCTTTGCCTTTGTACTTTGATTTTATTACTCTGTTTGTATTGTAGGTTTCAAGATTTTTTTCTGACAGGTTAGCAAAATTACTACAGCATACTCAGACCACATAGTATTATATCTTATGATCCAAGATAAATAGAATGCATCTCTCTCTTTTTTTTTTGTTTTTTTTTGTTTGTTTGTTTTTCGAGACAGGGTTTCTCTGTATTGTTTTGGAGGCTGTCCTGGAACTAGCTCTGTAGACCAGGCTGGCCTGGAACTCACAGAGATCCGCCTGCCTCTGCCTCCCGAGTGCTGGGATTAAAGGCGTGCGCCACCAACGCCCGGCTTTCTCTTTAAATAATATAATTTACTGTTTTCCATTGATTCAAATTTCCTTTTATTAGCCAAGTAGGTGTATTTCAAGCAGTCAATCCCACTTAAGCTAGGTAGCAAAAGCGGGTGTATGCTGTGCCCATTAATGGGATTTCGAAGGATTTATGTGGAGGCAGAACTAAAACTGAGGAAGTAGTCAACACATCCATTATCTCTTTAGGCTGCATGCTATCATATGGAGGGGGTCCATCTGATGAGTGTCCTGTACATATTTAACATTGAACTTTAGGTTCATTTACTTTCTTCAGCAATGTAAATTAATTCCTTAAGGAAAAATTAGAGAAAATGATTGGTGGACATTGAAAATAGACTTCTAGGAAGATCTGTGATTTTTTTCAAAGTTGAATCTCAGAGAAGCAAGAAAAAGCTCATAATTGACTTTTAAAGATGTAACATGCAAAAATGTAAACAGGTTTTTTAAAAGTAGACTGGTGGGAATATCAGGTAAAAAGACTATAGGAAGGTGACACTTTTTTATGGGCTTCAGATACCTTAGCTTTGGATAGGTAGGTTTGGAGTAGGTAGGAAATAGTGCCTTGTTAAGTTTAACATGTGTATGATGATGCCTACCAGATTCAAAAGTTAAAGTGATAACTATTAAATAATCCAAGAGAATGGAAGATACTTTTACCATTTCATCAATATCCCATTTATCCATTATCACGGTTGTTCTAGAGAGCATGGTCAAACAGTTTATTAGATCTTTAATAGAGATACAGCTTCACCAAATAACAGGTTTACATCATCAAAAGTAGGCTTCCTTTCAATAATACCCTATGATCAAGTATAACACAGGTCATTCCTAGAAAGAAGCTGCATTTCCCTTAACATACTTGGTAATTGGCACTGTTCATCTAGGAAGCCCAATTATGGGATAAATGTAGGTGTTAGAAATTATAGTTTTGTGATTTTAGACCTTAGGACTGTTGACTTAAATTTTCTCATTTGATATTAGTTAGGTTATGGGAGATTATCAAATTTAAATCCATGAGACTCCCACAGTGTTGAAATGTTACAAAACTGATTTTGGAAAGTAAAAACAATGAAGAAATCACTTTTATCACATAAGGACAGGCTGTAAATATTTATACTCACATGTACATATGTTTGAATTGCTACATATATGACTGTATATATGTATATATGTGGATATTATACCTAAGTTATACTTCCATATACAAAAGAGTGTTAAACTCATTTTAAAATATTTTAATGTGAATAAATTAAATATTAAATATGTGAAGCATTATGTTTTGACTTAAATATATTGGTAGTCATGGAGATGACTCAGAATCAAATAAAGATTTGGTCCTTAATATTTGAGCCTCTTGTTACAACTGTTTTTATTCTTGTAGGTTTCCACTTTTCAACTAATTGGTAGATGTTTCCGTCTTTTTGATAGGTAATGGGAACTCTACAAATTCAAAGGAGTCTTGTTTTCTAATACTTTTAAAGTATTTATTCTACAGGATAGGTTTGACTTTTTAAACTTACCCTGATTTTTAAAAATAATGTAGTATGTGTGTGACACATGCATGTGTTTAGACTTGTATAGAGGTGTAAAAGCCAGATGAGGATTTCACATACACTCCTTCTTCACTCTCCGCATTATTCCCCAAAAATATTTCTCATTAAATCTGGAACTTGCTACATTTTCCTAGCTAGGCTTTCCCAACAACCTCCAGAATATCTCCCGCCACTATTCTTCTGATGCCACTACTGGAGTGCTAGTGTTACAGAATACATGACAACCCTAATTTTGTTGTGTGTTTCCACTACGTCTGAGTATCTATCTCATGACAGTATAGAAAGTCCTCTTTCCCATTTGAGATGTATCTCTAATTCTGCTCTTTCATTTTAAAAAGTCTTTTACCTTTATTTAAGATGATCAGTGGTCATTCATGTTAAACTACATCAGTTGAATTCAGAGATTCAATACATAGTATTAAATTTCTCTAGTTACATTCACTGATGGTGAGTATGGGGTTTAAGACATTTGACCCCTCTCCTTCTCATCCACTATACCATTAATAATTCAAGAACCTCAATAAGGCTTTGAATAATACCTTCTTTGAAGCTGCTGAATATTCTCTTAAAAGAAGTTTTCTTGTTTAAAGCTTGGGAGGTTGGTCATAGATGGTGCAGAGGTGGAGCAAAGATGACATTTTCTATAATAATCCATCCACCAATTTGGTAACATCTTATAGAGAGATTCTACATTTACTTACATTTATATTTTGGCTATTTATCTTAGGGAAAATTGAGAAAAGTATAAAATATACACATCACCACTCACTAGAAGTGCTTTTTACTAAGGGTGATAGTAACACTCAGCTATGAGTATAAAGAGAAATACTTAGAAGAGAGTTTGACAGCACATTCATTCAGCAAAATGTCAGTGGCATGGTCTTTGCACTTCCCAGCCTTTGTCTTCAGGGATGTATGGCTTATTAGTCTTTGACTTGATTCCCTGGAATGAACTTGAAATCCAATTATTAAGCTGTTGATTAACCTCAGAAGACCTAAGTCACTATTGCAGCAAATATAGGGCATATTGTCTGGTCAGTATTGTAAAGTGCTGTGGGGGGGGGGGGTAAAATTCAGTCTGATAATGACTTTTTTTTTTACAATATCAATTTACATAGCACTTCCTACTAGTTTTCAAACTAGTCAGCAATGAAACCAATGGTAATCCTCAAGGACAGGCTAGCTTTCAGTTCAGTTACAGATTAATTTCTCTAATTTCTCCAATTAAAGGTGTGCTGTCTTCAGCAATAGTATCTTGCCATCTCATTCTGGTAGGCAACAAATAGTTACAGGAATACTATGTTATTACTGGCCTGATTATTTAGGAGACACTTAAGGACTCCATGACCAAACACTCATTGAGAGATATTGTATGTCTGGCACTAGATTTCACATTTTATAACCCATATCTTTCAGAACAATATTATAGACTCAACCTTATTATTATTTCATTTTTAACTAGCTTACTAGTATGAGATTTTCAAAGAATTTTTCAAACATCCTTATGTTTGGTTAATCCTCCCACATTCTCCACTCTCTCATTTTTCCATCTTCATGTCCACTTAAACATTTCATCCATAATATTTCCTCTCTCGGCTTTAATATCACTTGTGTTATAATAATAGTCCCATCTAATGTCTTCCTTCTACTCTCATAATGCATGAAAGTGATTAAAAGAATGACTCCTGAATTCGAAGTCCTAAATAGGACATTATGTCACCCTTTCAAGGTTCAGACAACAAATCAGAGAGGATGCATTAAATATGGAAGAGCCAGAGGATGTGGAGAAATGCAGTGAAACGCTTTGTTTTGCACATGACAGGGCTATTTAACTCATGAACTTACAATAGATGTAGAATCTGAACAAGATTTACATGAGACTGGGCTTGTCAGCCATCCATTCTAGGTAGGATAGGGGCTCATGGGACCTCACCTCTGGGTGAGGACCTATAGGCAGTTAATGGTTATGAAGGAAGAAATGTCATAGTCCTTCATTGTGTAACCTCTGGTAATTTGCCTCTTTCAAATAAATAACTTCCATACATGGTCATGCAAAAAATCTCTGATTCAATGCAGTGGTACATGCAACCACACACACACACACACATGCACAATGTGGCATGAAAGTTTTAGCGGGACTTGTTATGAAGTGGAAGGGAGATATGGATAATAATTGAGATGATTATGATTAAAATACAAACACACAAAGATGACATGACATGAAAGGAAACTTGTTAGGAAGTAGAAGGGAGATATAAAGACCAATTTGGATGAGTGGATGATTATGATCACAGTTACACACACACACACACACACACACACACACGATACACATGATTACATGCACACTTGAAACTGTGAAGCAATACATTTAAAGCAAACCCATAATATCAAAGTAGAAAATTTTGAGAACTAGTATGTTGAATACATTGAGTTGTGAAATGTAGTCTCACAATATAATAAAGGAAGAAAAAAATTTCTCATGACAGCCTGACAGTAATTCATCACTCTGTATTGTCCCTGCCAATGAATCTTTCATCGTTGAAATTTTTGGAGCTCCAGGTCTGTGCCAGATTCAATTTTAGGCCCTAGAGATCAATTACATACATTATGAAAATAAATCAAGAACTTATCTTTAGAGAGCTTAAGTTCTAGGTAGCAGGGGTAGAAATGAACCATTAATGATATAAATACATAATATTCTGAGAAAAGTCAGATTGGGAGCTGGATTAATTTCATGATTATTATACACTAGATATGATCTCAGTTTTTATAAATTCAAAAAATGGAAGGGGTGAATAGAGCTTTCTGTTCTCTGTAGCAACTGGATTTATTGAATAAATCTGACAATATGAAGATTAATAAAGGTATATAAATTTATGTACACATGATTAATACTGGAGTGAATACACAATAACAAACAAAATGAAGTTTGCAAGCTTATATACCCTCTTCATTGGGGAGAGAAGTGGGAATAAATGTAATTTAGTAGAAGTGTAAACTATCTTTCAGGGACAGGTCTAAGTTTGAAGTACAGGTAATATCCTAGGATACTTTTTTTGTCTTTACGTTGTCTGGTGTATTATTAATTTCTGCTACTCTACTCCCCAATTTAATGGCACTGTAGAGAAAGAATCACACTCATTCTGAAGAAACTCTTTTTAGTTAGATGAGTGAACTCCAAGATCTTCAGTTTAAGTCCCATGTTGGACTTCAGGAGAGGAAAAGCAATCAATCAGGAGACAGTGAGCAGAGACAGGTCAGCCAGAGGGCTATGATTCTGTTCAGCATTTCAAGGGACATATCTTGGGGTATCTCTAAGTCCCTAAAGATAAAAGTGACCTGCTGCAGAACCTGACAATAATATGTTGAAAAGCAAAAAAGATTAAAAAGAAAACAGAAAATAGCTTTGCAGAAGAGCAGGAACTGAGTATTGAAGTTTATGACATTATACCCACTTGCATTCTTTCGTAGGTTATGATGATTGAGAGGAAGACAGGAGAATAGACCAGCCAGCATTTATCCATACAACTGAGGACAAAGCTGGAATATAGATTAGCTGCTAGACCCATCTTGACTTCTTATTACTGAATTTTGAATTCAGGTATAGTTTTACAAGGTCAAAGGAATTGCAAATGAAAGAACTGAGTATTCTTTCAGATGAGTACATTTCAATGAAGAAACAAGTTGAAAGTCACCTATATAATTTTAAAAACCTATACATCGCCATTGAAATTGACTTAAATAATTTAATTATAAACCAACAACCCAGGAGCCTGCATGGGAACAACCTGGGCCTACATATGTGTGGCAGTTGTGTAACTTGATCGGATTGTGAGACTCCTAACAATGGATGCAGGGGCTGATGCTGACTCTATAGCCCTTTGGCTCGCTCTTGGAAGCCTATTGCCTTGTTCACTCTTATTAGAAGGGGAGGCACTTAGTCTTACCACAACTTACTATGCCATGCTTTGTTGATACCCATGGGAAGACTGTACCTTTCTGAACAGAAACAGAGAAGGAATGGATTGAGGGAGGGTTGACAGAGGGAAGGAGAAGGAAAGGACTGGGAGGAGTGGAGGAAGGGGAAACTGTGGTCAGGAGTAAAATAAACTAAATAATTAAAAAAAGAATAAATCTGCTAGTATTTCAATGTCTGTGATAGGTTAACAATGCAGCTTATCCTTTGGGCTTCCCAATTTGCTATATTAAATGTCTGAATGAATGTACCAACAGTTGATGAGATCTTGTTACCCACCAAACAAGAGGGATTTTGAAAGGGACAAATTCTTTTTTAAAGGTGTCTTTGACTTTTCCATTTTTCCCCCTTTTCCATTTCTTTTTTTTTTCATTTCAGAAAAAAAGAAAAATGTTAAAATTGACCAATCTCAGAAGCATTCCTGTCTGCTGTTTGGACAATTTGATTTTGTGTTCCATGACATGGAGGTGAACTCACCACCCAATATGCCCATTATTTCTCCATGAGCCAAGCCTTAAGCTGAGCATCATATTTGGAGTGCACTGATTAAATGAACACACTCAGGAATATATCCCCATGGCTGGTTTTGGTTTCGTTCATCAAGAGGTATGCCTGTTTCCTTCATTAGGGGTAGTAGACATTTTTTTTTTTGGTTTGCAGTGTGTTTTAATTTTTTTCTTTTTCCTTTTTTTCTCATTTTAATTTTAAATAGCTTGTTTTACATGTCAATCCCAGTTCCCTCTCCCTCCCATCCTCCCGCACTCCCCTTCCCCCCCAAGCCTCCTACCCTAGTGCCAAATCCTTCCACATAGGGGATATCTAGAGTCTGTCACTTCACCCTGGGTAGGGTCCAGGCACTCCCCTAAGAGTCCAGGCTGAGAGAGCATCCCTCTTTGTGCTATAGGCACACAATGACTGTTTGTATTCCAGGGATAGACACTAATCCACAACTCAGGGCCCCATAGGTTGCCCAGGCCTTCTCGCTGACATTCACATTTGGGGGGTCCAGATCAGTCCCATGCTGGCCTCCCCACTGTCAGTCTGGTGTCCAAGAGATCTCCCCTGTTCAGATGAGCTGTCTCTGCTGATTTTGCCAGCCCAATCTTTGCCAATTTGCTCATCACTCCTCTCTCTCTGTCACTGTGTTCCTTGGGTTCATTTCAGTGATTAATTGTGTGTTTGCCTCTGCTTCCATCAGTCACAGGATGAAGGCTCCCGGATGGTTATAGACATCAAGTTCATTATCAGGAATGGGCATTCGAGGTGGTCTCTCCACTATTGCTTAGCTTGCCAATTGGTGTTATCCCTTAAGATCACTCGAGGTCACTCTGGTGCCTTGTTGGGGACTGCTAGAACCTTGAACAAAATGGAGTCTGTCAACCGTTTCTTGGCCTTCTGACTACGTGACTACTAGCACACATGCCCTTGAGACAAAGGAAAAGGCTAACCATAAAAGTTAAATTTACACAGGGCAGCCCACCCGCCTAGCCAGGGGGGGAAATACCCTTACAGAGCAATTGTCTTTGTTAACAAAATTATGGTGTTCTGCTGTACACTTCCTATCCTTCCCTAATTCTTGCACCTGACTTACACTGACAAGCATTTGTGGAATGTAACTAATGACTGATGGAAAATTACAGCTTTGTCTTTACCGTATTTGGTGTATATTTGAATTGAGACTTGATTGACATGCTTGTACCACCCCCTGAGGTCCTTCCTCTATAAATTCCAGCGCGCCCCAAAAAATAAAGGCTCTTGATCAGCGAACGTTGTCTTGAGCCTGATTCCATTAACCTCTTGAAGTTCACTTTCCAGATCGGATCTGCTCGTGAAGGCCCACTAAATTAGTAGCAACCCTTATCACCTCACCCCCGCGGGTCGGGGGGTCCCTTTCCCGGGGGTCGCAACTGGCGCCCACGTGGGACACGAGTTACAGACCACCGATCGGACGGCAGAGGCGCGATGAGTCCGGAGCCCACTCATAAGGCGTCAGGTAAGCCCCATCCGGGTGGCGCAGAGTAGGGTTAGTCTAATGACCTAGGTTAACACCGCCGTCCCATCCGTCCCGCGAAAATGGGGACTAGTATCAGCAAAGAAGCTAAATTTATTAAAGGAATTCAAGAAGAATTAAGAGATAGAAACATTGAGGTTAAGAAAAAAGATTTACTTAAGTTTTTGCTTTTTGTACATGAAGTTTGTCCCTGGTTTGTCATTACCTGCCCAAAAATAGTTTGCAGTACTTGGGAACGGGTCGGGGCCGAATTAACTAATTATTTCGAAACCAAAGGCTCTGAAAGTGATAAAAAGATTATGCAGCAGTATTGGGATCTCTTAAAAGGTATCATTGTTAACGCAAAGGAAAGCCCCCGAAATGAACAAATTCTTAAAGATGCCCAACAACATCTAGAGGTTGCTTCCCGAGGGTGCTCTCATGCCAGCTCCAGAGCAAGTTCTGTCGCTGATCTTTCTAAAGATTGTTCCTCTTCCTCTGCTAACTCTGACTTTGATAAGCTTCCACCTTCTCCTCCTGATCAACCTACCTCATTTGCCCCTAAAGCTCGCTCTTCAGCCACCGGTGGCATCTACCCCTCCCTACGGGCTGTCGCCTCTGCTCCCACTGAGGAACCTCTCAATCCTGGGGATGCCCAGGAGCTAGAGGAAGAGGCTGCTGCCTACCTTCAGGCCTTCGGGCGCGAGGTCTCTCTGGCCAGGAGACCTCCTCCCTATGATCTTTCCTCGCTCCCTGATCCCCCTCGACCTGTTGCTCCCAAATACTCCTCCACTGTCGATTCTCTTGCTTCCTCTCTCGTTCAAGCTCTCAGCGACAAGTTTTCACAGCTCCTTTCTTCAGCATCACCTAAACTCCAGTTCCCTCTTTTTGGCCCTGAAGGGGAAGGAGCCGAACCACCTCCCCCTACTAGACCTCTTCCTGCGGCACTAGACAGGCAGTTTGAGCTGAAGAAGTGGCTCGCCAAAATCCCGACACCGATGCCATTGAGCCAGACCCCACTCCTGATGAGGGAGGCACGGCGGGAGGATTAGACCTCCCTGACCGCCCTGTTCACGAACAGCTCTTAGAGTATAGGGTTATTAACAAAAAAGACCTACATGAGCTTTTCAAGGCAGTTAATACCTATGGCCTTATGGCCCCCTACACCTTGTCGTGCCTTCAATCTGTGGGGGGCGGCGGAGTTGTCATGCCTTTTGAATGGAGGGGTGTAGCGAAGACCGCACTGAAAAGGGAGGTATATTTATTACGGGAAGTTGATTTTTTAAGCCGCTGTAAAGAATTAGCTGGAGGGGACAATGACTTATTCGCTCTTATCTCTGGTTCCGCTCCTTATGATAAACTTGCTGAGCAACGGAAGTTTCCCCACAATCTCCTTGCCAATTCAGCCCTAGCTGCTATGGGAGCATGGAAGTCTCTACCCCGGGCAGGCACCTCCACGGCTCCTTTAGCCCAAATTGTTCAAGGCCCTGATGAATCCTATAGCAGTTTTATTTCCCGCCTCCTTGAAGCTGTAGAAAGAATTTTGGGTGTCCCCTCCACTGATACTGATAATACTTTAGTGAAACAGTTGGCTTTTGAAAATGCAAATGATACGTGCAAAAATATTCTTAGGGGAAATTTGAAAGGAAAAACTTTACATGATATGATCAGCCTATGTAGAGAGGCCGATCCCTTTGTTCACAAAATAACTAAGGCCCTTGTTGCTTTTCAAGGGCAGAACAAAGGAAAGACTTGCTTTCAGTGTGGTGCCCCTGGCCACTTTGCCCCCCGCTGTCCCCAGCGGCAGGCCCTAGCACCGCAGACAGGCAATTCGGCTCCCCGCCCTCCCCCTTGTCCTCGGTGCCGCCGCGGCCGCCATTGGGTCTCGGCTTGCCGCTCCACACATGACATTGAAGGCAACCCCTTGCCCCTTGTTCAGGGAAACGGGTTGCGGGACCAGCCCCGGGTCCCACAACTTACCAACTTTCAACCGGCCTCGGGGAACAGCCGGTCCTGCCACCAGTTTGGCCCTTACCAGCATTCGCTACAAACCCCACCCCAGCCAGCACAGTTTGCAGCCCTGCAGCACGCACCAGCAAGCCAACCTTTGGTGCCTCGCAGTATGCTGCCCCCACAGCAACCTCCCTTGTCAGGGCCACCACCGGCAGTGCAGGATTGGACCTCTGTGCCTCCTCCCCAAGGATATTAAAACCCGAGGATGGGGTACAAGTTATACCCACTGGAGTCTATGGACCCCCACCCTCCAATACTTTTTTTATGGTTATTGGCAGAGCCTCTGCAACCATCAAAGGCCTTATTGTCCAACCTTCTTTGGTGGATAATGATTACACAGGAGAAATCATGCTCCTTGCGGTGGCCCCCTATCACCCCGTACAAATTGTCCCTGGCCAACGCATTGCCCAGGCTCTCCCTCTACCCATGAATGCCCAATTCCCCGCCTTGTCACAAGATCGAGGTATCACCTCCCCTGGCTCCTCTGAGATTTTTTGGGTCCGCGCCATGTGCCGCGTCCGACCCCCGCTATCTATTAATATTGAGGGAAAAATCTTCTCTGGCCTATTAGATTCTGGGGCTGACACCACGTGCTTCTCCCCTACCCAGTGGCCCCCCGAATGGGCTACGGTTTCCTCTTTTGATACTGTTTCTGGGGTGGCGGGCTCTGTCAAAAAGGTCCTCATTAGTGCTAACAGGTTAGTCTGGCAGGATGAAGATGGAGACACAGGTCTTGTTCGCCCCTACATTATTCCTGACTTGCCTATTAATTTGTGGGGCCGGGATATTATGGAACAGATGGGAGTTTACATTATAAAATGTAAAAACCCAGCAGCAGTAAAACAAATGCTTGCACAGGGATACACCCCAACTAAAGGTCTTGGAAAGAATTTACAGGGCATATCACGACCTGTTAACCCTCCCATAAAATTAGATAAAGCAGGCCTTGGCTATAGCCCCCCTGCTCAAAATTTTCAGTAGCGGTCACTGCCTCCCCTGCACCCCAGGCAGATAAAATCACCTGGATAAATGATGATCCTGTCTGGGTGGGGCAGTGGCCTCTAGTCAGAGAAAAACTAGAAGCAGCCCAGCAGCTTGTGCAGGAGCAATTCAATGCTGGCCATATAGAACTCTCCACATCCCCTTGGAATACCCCTATTTTCGTTATCAAAAAGAAAACAGGCAAGTGGAGACTTTTACATGATCTAAGAGAAATTAACAAAACCATGGTACCCATGGGAGCCACCCAACCTGGGCTCCCGTGCCCCTCTGCTATTCCCAACGGAAGCTTTAAAATTGTTTTAGACCTAAAAGACTGCTTTTTTTTCTATCCCTCTACACCCTGAGGACTGTAAGCGTTTTGCGTTCTCCGTGCCCTTAACAAATTGTATTGGCCCCAACCCTAGATACCAATGGAAGGTTTTACCTCAAGGCATGGCCAATAGCCCCCTACCCTTTGTCAAAAGTATGTTGCCTCCATTATAGATCCATTTAGAATTCTTTACCCTTCGATTTATCTCATTCATTATATGGATGACATTTTATTGGCCTGTACCGATAAACAACTTGTCCAACAGGCTGCAAGAGATCTTATTAACACTTTACAACTTAGAGGATTTCATATTTCAGAAGATAAAATACAGGTCCACCCTCCGCAGCTTTTTCTTGGTTTTGAATTGCTTCCTAATCAGGTTAAAACCCAAAAGGTCCAAATTCGCACACATCATCTTAAAACACTCAATGACTTTCAGCGCCTCTTGGGTGACATCACCTGGCTTAGGCCCTATTTACAGGTGTCTACCGGTGATTTAAAACCTCTATTTGATATCCTTAAAGGAGACTCCAACCCCAACAGCCCACGGCGGCTTACCGCCGAGGCAGCCAAAGCCCTGGCAATAGTTAATACTGCAATTCAAAATCAGTTTATCACTTACTATGATGCCGCCCAACCCCTCAACCTTATTGTTTGTCCCACTGCCATTGCGCCCACTGCGGTCTTATGGCAGCTAGCCCCTCTTTTTTGGATACATCTTCCCTCATCCCCTAACAAGGTGCTAGCCACGTATCCCCATTTAGTACTTCAGCTCCTTATACAAGGCTGTGAAGCCTCTGTTAAGCTTTTTGGTTGCCAACCCACTAAGGTTATTGTTCCTTACACCAAGCCAGAACTTCAATGGCTAATGGAAAACCACCAAGAATGGGTCGTTTTCGCCTCAGGGTTTTCAGGCACCATGGATAACCACTATCCCCCAAATAAATTGCTTCAGTTTTTGTGCTTGCACCCTGTTGTTTTTCCTAAGATTACCAAACTTCAGCCCATTCCTAATGCCTCCTTAGTTTTTACAGATGGCAGTTCTAACAGCATGGCCGCCTTTAAGGTGGACGGCGTTATTCATCAAGTGCCCACACAGCACACCTCGGCACAGCTTGTCGAACTTGCTGCAATAGTTAAAGTTTTTGAGTTAGTTCCCCAGACTTTTAATTTGTATACAGATAGCTGCTACATTGCAGCATCCCTTCCTCTTTTAGAAACAGTCCCTTATATTAAGCCCTCTACCCCTGCATCTGCCCTTTTTGCCAAAATACAGGAACTCCTTTTACTTCGCACCAACCCATTTTTTGTTGCTCACATTAGAGCACACACTGATCTTCCTGGCCCTCTGGCTGAAGGAAATGACTCAGTAGATAATGCTACACGACTTCTAGCTGTTCTTGATCAGTCTAACTCTTTACAGTTAGCACAACAAGCTCATAGATTACATCACCTTAATGCACAAACACTTAGGCTACAATATTCCATCACTCGAGAACAGGCTCGAGAGATAGTTAAATCGTGCAAAGCTTGCCTTTCCCTTTTGCCTGAGCCTCATACAGGAGTCAACCCCCGTGGTCTTGTGCCTGGTGAGCTTTGGCAAATGGATGTTACTCATTATTCTGCCTTTGGTAATCTTAAATATATTCATGTTACGGTGGATACCTTTAGTGGCTTTGTTTGTGCCTCTCTCCAAACAGGAGAGGCCACCAAAGACGTTATTGCCCATGTTTTACATTGTTTTACTATTATTCCTGTCCCTATCGCCATTAAAACTGACAATGGCCCAGGGTACATTAGTTCTAAATTTAAGGATTTTTGTAAAAAATTTGGCATTACCCACAAAACAGGAATTCCCTTTAACCCTCAAGGACAGGGAGTTGTAGAGCGAGCTAATCAGACCTTAAAAAATATGCTCTTTAAGCTTTCTTCCGAAAGCGAAACCCTGTACGCTCGCAAAGGCAAGCATCGCCTACTTTTAAATCATGCACTTTTTGTGCTCAAATTTCTCTCTCTGGACAACAATGGCCGATCAGCTGCTGATCGGCTCTGGCACCCTTCCACCCGTGAAAACTTTCGACAGGTTCTCTGGAAGGATGTGCACACAGGCCAATGGCTCGGTCCTCACCCAGTCCTTATCTGGGGAAAAGGACATGCTTGCGTTCATAATACCAGCAATGGAGAAACGCGCTGGCTTCCAGACAGGCTGGTCAAGCTTTATAACCCAACCAGGGAAAGCGCCCCTGAGGAATCTCTTGTTTCTCTTTCAGATGCTGTTGACAACAAAACTCCCAGTGAAGATGACACCGCATCGCCTGCCACTTCTTCCATTTCTCCTTTTGATTTTTAGTTTCCCTCCTTGCATCCCTGCCAATCCCTACCGAGTATACAACTATACTTGGATTATTACCAATGAGGCCGGGGACATAGCCAATGCTACCTCACAACTTGCCGGTTCTATCCCATGGCCTGATCTTTTTGTCGACCTGTGTGCACTCGCCATGGGCGCGGCTGGAAAAACTTGGGGCACACCTAATAACTTCATGCCCCAACCCAAACCCGTGAACACAAATAACCGCTATAGTAGTGTTCCTGGGTGTTATAACCCCATTGCACGTACCTATCTAACCATGGCACCCATTTACGTTTGCCCCGGCCCACATAGGGAGCGATCCCTAACAGGAAAGTGTGGGCAATCAGAAAGTCTTTACTGCACACAATGGGGTTGTGAAACCACAGGTGACACCTATTGGAATCCCTCCTCTTCCTGGGACCTCATAACTGTAAGGCGATTTAATCCCCCTGCCAGACTGCTTACTTCTGGCCCACCACCACTTAATCCCCTTTGTTCACGCAGTTGGTGCAACCTCCTGCATATCCAGTTTACGGCTGCAGGAAAAAGGTTCCTCTGGGAAGGTTCCCGAGGAGCTTACTGGGGTCTACGCCTATATGTTTCTGGCACGGACCCAGGCCTCACCTTTTCCATTAGACTTTTGAAGGAAATCCCTTCCTTTCGCCCTATTGCTGTTGGCCCTAATCCTTTTTTATACCCCTCTGGTGGTGGCTCATTCCGACCCAAGGCTGCCGCCCCTCGCCCTCTTCCTAATCTCCATTCTCCAGCTCCCGCTGCTGCCACCACTGTTTATCAACCCACCATGCCCGCCGGTCCAGTCTCCACCGCGGACCTCATCCTTCAGATGGTCAACGCCTCAGCCCTGGCACTCTCCAACACCACCTATGAGCGCTGCTGGATTTGCTATTCGCCCATTCCTCCATTCTACGAAGGAATTGCAGCCTTCGGCTCACCCATCTACACCAACGACACCAATCTGCTTCGCTGGGGCACGCAGCCACAACCACGCGGCATGACCTTAGGACAGGTCGTGGGATCTGGACTCTGCCTTTTGGGACCACGTATGCTTCCCCCCACCCCGCTGTTAGAATCATGTACTCAAACCATGCAAGTTGCTACTCATGCTTCCTTCCTTATTGCCCCCAACCTCACCTTTTTTGCTTGCTCCACAGGGTTATCCCCACATATTATTGTAGATGTTTTTCTTGCGCACCAGGACTACTGCGTCCTTGTTGTACTTGTGCCCAAATTGACTGTTCGCCCTGAATCTGATTTATTGCCCCAAAGTGATCCAACTGTAACTCTCTCTCGCCAAAAAAGAGAGCCGGTCACCGCCCTCACACTAGCCATATTGGTTGGTCTGGGTGCAACAGGTGCTGGCACAGGAATTTACTCCCTAATCCACACAAAGGACTCTGTTAATGCTCTAACCCGCACTGTTATTAGAGACGTAGATGAGCTAAAAAGAGGTTTAGATTACTTAGAACAAACTGTTGGTTCCTTAGCTGAAGTGGTACAACAAAACCGCCGAGGTCTCGACCTCGCCTTTTTGCGGGAGGGAGGAGTTTGTGCCGCCCTTAAAGAGGAATGTTGCTTTTTCAAAGACAAATCAGGATTAGTTAGAGATAGTATCAGAAGAGTTGAACAGAGTCTGGAAGAAACAAAAAGAAATTTGGATCAAAGTGAATCTTGGTACAAAAATTGGTTTTCTACCTCCCCCTGGCTATCGACTTTGCTGCCTAGTTTGTTAGGACCTTTTATTGGCCTTATGCTACTTATTTCCTTTGGTCCTTAGGCATTTCGTCGCCTTACTGGTTTTGTTAAAAATCAGGTTGATGAGGCTACCAAAAATTCAGTTCAGGTTCACTATCAGCAGCTCTCTCAACAAGACCCCGAAGAACCTGAGGCTGTAGACAAACCTACATTCCAGCCTTTGAGCTTTCAGGAGTTTGAGTACCTGGCTAACCGCCCGCGTTCACTCTGCTCCAGGCTGTGGAGATGCTTAAGACGGGGATAGCTTGGTGCCAGAATCTGGGAGCAAACATGGCTCTCTAAACATTGCCGGCAAAAACTTAATTCGTATCCTCTCTCGCCATGTCCAGAACTGGAAGCCCACCAGGTAACCTAAGACAGGCACTTCACCCAACTGCTCTCTTCTTTTACTATATAGAAAAGGGGAGATGTTGGGGACTGCTAGAACCTTGAACAAAATGGAGTCTGTCAACCGTTTCTTGGCCTTCTGACTACGTGACTACTAGCACACATGCCCTTGAGACAAAGGAAAAGGCTAACCATAAAAGTTAAATTTACACAGGGCAGCCCACCCGCCTAGCCAGGGGGAAATACCCTTACAGAGCAATTGTCTTTGTTAACAAAATTATAGTGTTCTGCTGTACACTTCCTATCCTTCCCTAATTCTTGCACCTGACTTACACTGACAAGCATTTGTGGAATGTAACTAATGACTGATGGAAAATTACAGCTTTGTCTTTACCGTATTTGGTGTATATTTGAATTGAGACTTGATTGACATGCTTGTACCACCCCCTGAGGTCCTTCCTCTATAAATTCCAGCGCGCCCCAAAAAATAAAGGCTCTTGATCAGCGAACGTTGTCTTGAGCCTGATTCCATTAACCTCTTGAAGTTCACTTTCCAGATCGGATCTGCTCGTGAAGGCCCACTAAATTAGTAGCGACCCTCATCACCTCACCCCCGCGGGTCGGGGGTCCCTTTCCCGGGGGTCGCAGTGCCTGATCTGTCTTCTATCCTATGATTCCCCCTTCCCCCTATTCTACCCCCACCCACTCAACTTCCTGATCCCCCATGACCAACTCTCTTCCTCTTCATCCCTCTCTTCTTCCCAGCTCCCACTCCCCCGCACCCCTCGCCGTGTTCCCCATCCATTCAGAGGATCTTGTCTCCATCCTCTTCTCTTGGGTACTATGCATATATGCATATATTTTAGGATCTTTCCTGTTTCCCAGACTCTCTATCTGTGGAAGTGCAGACTGGCACTATCCTGATCCATGTCTAAAATCCATATATTAGTGAGTACATACCATGTTTGTCTTTTTGCGACTGGGTTACCTCACTCAGGATGGTTTCTTCCAGTGCTATCCATTTACCTGCGAATTTCAAGATTCCATTGTTTTTTTCTGCTGAGTAATACTCCATTGTGTAAATGTACCACATTTTCTCTATCCACTCTTCAGTTGAGGAGCATCTAGGTTGCTTAGAGGTTCTGGCTATTACAAACAATGCTGCTATGAACACAGTGGAGCAGATGCCCTTGTTGTATGAATTTGCCTCATTTGGATAAATGCCTAAGAATGGAACTGATGGGTCTAGTGGTAGATTAATTCCCATTTTATGAGGAATCTCCATACTGATTTCCAAACAGGCTGTATGAGTCGGCACTCCCACCAACAGTGGAGGAGTGTTCCTCTCTCTCCACATCCTCTCCAGCATAAATTTTCTTTGGTGTTTTTGATTCTAGCCATTCTGACAGGAGTAAGATGGTATCTCAGAGTTGTTTTGATTTGCATTTCCCTGCTGGCTAAGGATGCTGAGCACTTTCTTAAGTGTCTCTTGGCCATTTTAGCCTCCTCTACTGAGAATTCTCTATTTAGTGGAGGGACCACCTCGAATGCCCATCCCTGATAATGAACTTGATGTCTATAACCATCTGGGAGTGGGACCTGGGAAGAAGAGAGGGGGTGAAGAGGAAGGGAGTTGGTCATGGGGGAACAGGAAGTTGAGGGGGGTGTGGGTAGAATAGGGGGAAGAGGGAATCATAGTTTCGAAGACAGATCAGGCACCAGAGTGACCTTGAGTGATCTAAAGGGATAACACCAATTGGCAAGCTAAGCAATAGTGTTTGGGAGACTTTTTCAAACCTCAGCAGCTACAAAAAAATTGGAATACCTCCACACATCTTATCTGACCACCATGCTTTAAAATTAGAATTCAACAACAACACAAATTGCAGAAAACCTACAAACTCATGGAAATTGAATAATGCTCAACTGCACCATCCCTGGGTCAAAGAAGAAATAAAAAAAGAAATTAAAGACTTCCTCGATTTCAATGAGAATGAAGACACAACATACCCAAACCTATGGGACACTCTGAAAGCAGTGCTATGGGGGAAGTGCATAGCACTAAGTGCCCACATGAAAAAACTGGAGAACAGTCATACAAGAGAATTAATAGCACAGCTGAATGTTCTAGAACAAAAAGAAGCAAACTCACCCAGGAGGAGCAGACTCCAGGAAATAATCAAATTGAGGGCTGAAATCAATCAAGTAGAAACCAGGAAAACACTGAGAAGAATCAATGAAACAAAGAGTTGGTTCTTTGAGAAAATCAACAAAAATAGATAAACCTCTGTCCAAACTAACCAAAAGACAGAGAGAGAGAGCATGCTAATTAACAAAATCAGGGATGAAAAAGGGGACATAACAATGGACTCTGAGGAAATCCAGAGAATCATCAGGGCATACTTTGAAAATCTGTACTCCACAAAATTTGAAAATTTAAAGGAAATGGGCAATTTCCTGGATAGATATCACTTGCCAAAACTAAATCAAGAACAGATAAACAATCTAAACAGACCTATAACCCCTAATGAAGTAGACATTTTTAATATAGACAAAGTGGAGCTGTATCTGAAGCAGGGAAATAGAAATTTGTGAATTTGTAAGCCTCTGCCTGCTAATTGCTTTAAATCTAAGTGTTAAAGAATAATGCTGCAAAAGTTGCCCTTGCCCCTAGCCAGCCCTCTCTTTCATTTTATTTCTGCCCCATTAAGAATGTGAAGGTCAGGATGAAATGTCCCCAGACTTTCTGAAATTACAAAGTACTATGAAACAAACTAGAAAGTGTTTGCTCTTGGGTTTCATTGTGTTACAGAATCATTCTAACTGCCAACTTGCTGAGCTGAATGTATTTTTTAAGTCCAAAAGGCAAAAGGTGAGTGCTCATGAGTGACCTGCTTGTCCAAAACACTGAGCAGATTTTTTTTTTTCTGAGAGTGGCAGTTTTGTATTTCTTGTCCTTACAGTTGACTCAGGAGTAACTTGCTGTGACTCTCCAGAGCCTTGGTCACAGTGTTCTAATGCACAGTCATTAAAGATAATTTGATTTACTTTACCCCAGAGTCAAGAGCTAATCTGTAAAGCAGGATTATAGGTGCACGTAGAGTCAGTACTGGAAACAGAATCACTAAACTTCTATTTTATATCATTTCAATGACAATTTAGCTATTTCCACACACGTGAAAATGATAAAAACATTTCTCTAGCGCCAAGCACAACCTCAAGATATTAAAAATGAAAAGTTTAACATATGTTAAATAAGTTTCATAACAGTTTGGGACCATAATCTATTGTTAATTTTAATTTTGAACTATTTGTAAATGAATATTTATTTGTAACAATAGGAAGACATTTTATGCTTCTGTACTATATCCTATCTTTGGTTAAAGTCAGTTAAATTTGAAGATTTCTTCATCATTGGCATAACGGTTTTTATTTATACATGTTGAAGAGAATGGTATGTCTGCCCAGGATATAAACTAAAAGTTTTGTCATTCAATTGAGAAAGCACTATGCTATTATTTTTACGTTTACTTTATAGTGATGTTGGAAGGGAATATTCAATTCCTTTAAGTACAATTATCTAACTCCTATTTATATTAATTTTTGATCATTTTATCAAGATACTGACCATGAAAAAAGTGATCTGTCAAATTATTATGTATTTTAGCATAAAATACTGAATTTTAAACATTTTTATCTAAATTCTATTTTACTTCACATTTCGTTAAATTTAGGGATTAAAGAATCAAGATTCAAACTGGATTGCTGATGGTTATGTTTTCAATTAAAATATTTCTATAATTGTAATATGTTTCATTTAAGTGGTTGATTTAAAAACTATATTATTCTAAATTACTTATCTATATTTCTCTTCCAAATAATTGTAATTAATTTTCTTTTAATGTATTTACTTCTTTGGTGTTATAATTCATAGGAAGTTATGATATTAATGTTTGTTATTATCAAAATTTGATATCCCCTTCAAAACTGTGTTAAAAGCTGTTTAAATTTTTATTACTTTAATCCTGTACTATTTTATAACATAAAGAAAATGTAAGACTGTGTGTAAGATTAAAAGATAAGGCAGCACATTGGAGATTCAATTTCAAAAACATATAAAGGTCTAGTCAATGCTAGGGGTTTTCACCATCGACCAAGCTTTATTAGAGAGTCATTGCCCACCTGATCTAAATTCAAAATGAGTTTGCAAAGGACTCTTGAGGATCATTTATGTTAGCCATAAGCTGTTTTAGCCAGATTTTTGTATGTAATACCAAAGATTATCATGGACTGGGTAACTGTTGTATCCTTCAGATCCATCCACGTTATTATTCGTGCCTATTTTGGACAATTCTTTGTTTGCTTTCTGTTACTTCAATAATATGAAAAATGATCATATTGTATTTGGCTACAGGTCCTTGGGACTGAACAATTTTTTAATTTAGTTCAATATCCTCTCTCTTTCTCTGATTAATGTCTCTTGGTGTGTGTTTGGGTTAACATTCTTTTGTCTTTTATTCTTTTCTGCCACCAGGGTTTCATTCACTAAGATGGTTTTCAGCTCTAATTTTATCATCTGTTCAAATTTATATTTTTCAAATTTATGATTCTTTCTACATTTTAAAATCATTAACTATTTCCCTATTTGTTTCAAGCATGTTTGTAACTTATTTACTGAAGTATTTTTATAAATAATTCTTTAAACTTCTGACATTTAGTCATTTTTATATTGGTGTGCCTTGACAATATTTTTTTAGAAATCATAACTGTCAAAAAAAATAAATCATAATTGTCCTTGTTAATGTTCTGGCTGATTTTTATTGTATTGTATTTACTTGTGTATTACTTTATGAACACTGAATATCATAATGCATTTATATAATTTCATATACGCACATGCACACACAGACAAACAAATATATACATATATATATGTATATATATATACACACATATATATATCCTAGATTACTAATGATTAAGTTTCAAGTTAAAACATTTCTTTAAATGTAACTTTTTTCTTTTTCGGTCAGGCGTGAATCCAGTGTTTATTTCTTCCGTAATATGAATCACTAATATTCAATTGTTTTTTGCCATGCCCAAACACTGTAGAAAAAGAAAACTCAAGATAAGCAATCATTTTTTTTTCATATAGAAATCGTATTTTACAAAGCAATCCCAGTTCCCTCTCCCTACCATCCTCCAGTTGTAGAGAGGGAGGAGCAATGATATGAGCAAAAGGGTCAATACCACGTTGGGGAAATCCACAGAAACAGCTGACCTGAGGAAGCCGAACATCACTGACTCCAGACTGACAGCTGGGGAACCTGCATATGACCAAAGTAGGCCCCCTGAATGTGGTCAACATTTCGGGTGCTTGGGCAGTTTATGCAGCCTCTGACAGTGGAACCGGTATTTATTCCTAGCGTGTGAACTGGCCTTTTGGAGCCCATTCCCTATGGAGATATACCTTGCTTAGCCTAGATATGGGGGGTGCGGGTTGGTCCTGCCCGAAATGATGTGACACACTTTGATGTCTCCCCATGGGAGGCCACACCCTCTCTGAGGAGTGAATGAGGTGTGGGATGCTATGTGGAGATGATGGGGACAGTGGGAGGACAGGATTGAGAGAGAACTGTAATTTTATTTCTCATTGAAGTTACGATTTTCAATTCTCTTTATGTCTGCAGGCAATTGTTAGAATTTAGTATGAAAAGTTCAATGGGGGTGAATATTCAGTCATAATCTTGGCCTGTATAAACTAGACACTACTGTTCTCTTTGAGCTCCTGGTTCAAACTCCTGCTATGTCACATTCACTTATTCCCAGGAAAAGCTAAGAAATAACTTAGAAGCTAAGGTAGGATACTAAGTCAGGTGCCCACTGCTGCCCAGACATCAATGAAAACAGAAATAAACGATCTCCTGTACCACTGCATTGTTGCATGATAGGGATGGATCTTAGTTTATCACTGGGCACCAGGAACATGGAGGAAGGATAGGAACTGAGTTCATGAGAACTTCCCTGTGCACCTTCTTATTATTGCAGGTAGGAAGTGAATGCTCTCTGTCTTGCAGGTTCTCACTGGTAATTGGGCAGAAAAATAGTCGTGATGGGTCTCACCTAATAGTTGCTCCCTAAGTCTGTGGCTTTTTGTGGGTTGGTACAGAGCTTTTCACTGGGCCCTGATTATAGTGGCAACAACATGCAGAGCATGTCCAGGGATAAGTACTGTAAAGTTTAGTTAGAAGCTAAACTCTCATATCTACTTCTGACTTCCACATTAGGAAAGTATCCTTGTAAACAAATTCAAGCACCACTTACTAGCGTTGTATATGTAATTGGAAACCAGCTTTCTGATTGGGCACATTGATACTTCTCTGGTCATGGAACTGGAGACCTGTCTATTTATGCCACATAGAGTATAAAAAAGGTACTACTATACTAAGGAAATTTTGACATTGTAGCCTGTGTTTTACCTTCCCAATGTCTGTCCTGTAATGTAATAAGACATCTTGTGGGTGATTCTGTATATTCCTCTGTAAAAATGGATTTTCAGTTCTATATTTGCTAGTCAACTGACATCAAAAGAAAAGTCATCTTTGTGTATCTAATTTTATTATAGGAACCTTTTTAAAGTAAGGAGCTTTCCTGGTTGTGAGGATAGCAGGCTTTGGAAATAGTCACAGTAATATAACGTGCTATATATCTGCAACTTTACACACATAGTACAAGTATCACACACTGCAGAACAGCCTCTGACTATCCAGTACATCCTCATTAGAATCCAGAAATGCAAACTGATTTGTATAAAAATGCAGATATGAGTTCTCCCAACAGAAAGTTATTGTATTCAAAATTCACAAAGAACCAAAGCCTGCAACACTTTGCCACATTATGTTCTCCTACGTTAGGATTAAATTGAATCTCTCAGACCATTGTTTTTCAGAGTTGAGTTACTATTAATAATGCATGTAATTTATTAAATTTTGGTAAAATGTGGAAGTAGTGCTGCTCCCAAAATATATAAAATATGGGCGTGGCAAAGAAATATAATTTCCCCTATACATCTCATACTGTTTTCTCCACTAAAGGAAGAATGAAATCTGACTGTTCTATCCATTCACAGAAACACTAACAGGTGGGAGACTTGCAATTCTACTTTTAGATTCTGAAAATTAGGTGGTGCATTGATGATCTCTTAAGTATTCAACCCTATTAATACATATGAAAATGGAAATCCTAGTCTGCACCTAACATTTTTATTTCATAATGTTTCTTGGCTCTTTGAATGCAGGGAACTTCCATATAATAGGGGGAAGGGATGCACATATGTATGAATATGAATGTATTTCTGTGGTTTGGGTATTCCAGGTCATGTAAAGATAAGAAAAGATTGGAGCAGTCAGACTCATGTTGTTCTACATTGAGGAGATAGAGTGACACTATCCTGGCAACCAAATTAGACAACTGCCTATCTTCTTTACTTGCTTTGATGGTTAATTTTATGTGCCAATTTAAATGAGCCATCAACTTCACAGGAAGTTGTTTAAATGTTATTTGTATTTGTCTGTGAGGCTGTTTCTGAACAAGACTGGAGTAAAATAGATTGCCACTCTGTAACATGGGGCATTTGTGTTTAGTCTAATAGAAATAGCAAAGTCTTAACAAGAGATAGACCCACACTGATTGCAAAGTAAGTTGATTTGAGATTTTATACATGTTCCATAATTTTTAAAGAGTTAAAATATAATAATGCCAGCTTTGTGTGGGAAATAATTTCTCACTGGTGCTAATAAATCATGGTTATGAACCAATGTCAACAATGGACTATTTAAGAAGGAAAGTTTTAGATGGATAGGAGACTCTGAGGCTTTAAAAGTTTTTGTTTTGTTGTTTTTTGAATGGTATATTAGTATGTTTCTTAAGCAGCATCTCTGAGTCACTACTGAAACCTTTTAACATAAAAATGGTAAGGTAGTTATCTTACTTTACAAACCTAAGACAAAGTTCCTCAAATCATTTACATTGGTGTAATTAATGGTTTCTGATTTATTCTAAATTTTTTATTGATTATTGATGGGGGAAGTCCTGTGTAAATGTCAATAAATCGCTGTTGGCCAATAGGGAAGAAAGATAGGTGGGACTAGGAGTCCAGGAGGACTCTGGGTAGGAGAAACACGGGAAGTCAAGATGTAACCGCCATAGGGATAAGAAGCCCGGAAACTTCTCTGGTAAGAGAAATACTTAGATTAACAATTATGGGATAAATACTTAAGTCAGAGCTAGCCAGTAAGAAACAAGCAAGGCCAACAGCTTCTTAATTAATATAGCCTCCTGTGTGTTCATTTGGGACTGATGTGGCTCTGGAACCAGGCTGGCAGGAAGGCTTCTCCTTTACAGATTATAAAATATAAAATCACGTGTTTGTTGTAATTGAAAGATATGACAAGGGAATATGAATGAATAAATTCATAAATTAAAGTGATGTGAAATGGATCTGATGTTCTAGTCAGAGACAGCATGGTTTTAAAATTATTCACTGAATCTTTCCATTATTATGTAGTGGAGTATTTGCAATGTGTTATTGAGTGAATTTTGCTGTTGACATTGTTATTAGGAACGCTCAATAATGGAGCTGTGGAGTATGTGAAAAGCAATAATAAAACAACTCTAGCAGTGAGAATGATAGCAAGACTATTAATGACACAGAGGTCAGTAAAAGAAGATAAAACCTCCAGTTGAGGATTTTTTTTAAGAAGTTCCATTGCAAAGTTGATTTCATTGAAATCCACAGTATACCCATAGGAATAGTTAGGATAGCAGGGCTGCTGGTCAAAAGTTTTAAAACTTATTATAGTTGAAAAATGACATACAGACTTTAGAGGAAAAAGTAACAATTTCTAGACTTTTAAAGGGTAATGCTTAGCAGTTATATAAAACTAGATATATAAACTATATTTACAAATGCAGCAATATTGTTCTCAGACTCAATATCAAAAATCTATCAAGACTGAAAATCTAAAATGTCATTTATAAGCTATTCCCCATGGTTCCTTTTTTATCCAAATCCTATTTGGAGTGTGCTATTCTGTGGTATAAAGTAACATTTGTTGAATATACTGGGTGGTATTTGCAATATTCCTTTATTGAAACCCCAAATCATATTTGTAAAGAAAGGTTCAACACAAAGCATTTTCAACCCCCTTTTTTTATACACACTATATAATCTTCATTACTTTTCCTATTTTCCACTCCATGAGGTATCTTTATTTTTCAAATTTACTATGATAAAAATGAAAGGGAAATAATATTTCTTATATAGCATGAACATAAGATTTCAAAGCTACTTTTACATCACTGAACGTGTGTTATTGGATTGGTTTGCTCTAAACATTTTCTGAAATGGACTCAGGAGTTTTCAGGGATTGGGTTAAAGAGAGTTAGGTAAAGTAGCCCGTGTTTGTACTTCTCATGAAGCTCTGTTCCCTTACAGCTATATTAGAATAAGGATACATTTAAAAATAAGTCTGCTGAAAGTGATTTTACTTTGAGGTTCATAGAAATTACTCTGAGTTTGCTCTTTCCTTCTTCAGTGCCTGACCTCAGAGTGGGTAGCACTCATGTGAATCATTTCAAAATGTGGGAGATAGACTTGGTCAGCATGCAAGAGTGTGTGCCGGAGACAATCCACAAATGATTAATTTTAAAAGCAGGATCAATTTTGTTTCAACAATAAGGTAATCTTAGTTTGTGTGTCTTAGTTTGTCTTTTGGTATTGTGGTAAACACTGATGGAAAACACCATGGAAGGAAAGGTTTTATATCAGTTTTATAGTTCATTTCCACATCACAGTTCATCATCAAAAGATGCCAAGGCAGGAACTCAAAGTAGGACTTCGAAGCAGAAGCTAATGGAGGCCTGTATGAAATGACTTACTCAGCTTGTTTTCTTAGACCATCCAGGACCATTCCAGAGGCGGTACCACCCACAGGGAACTGAGTCATCACACCTCAATCTTTAATCAGACATGCTCACTGTACTCAATGATGGTGGCCTCTCTTCAATTGAGGTTCCCTCTTCCCAGTTGACTACAGAGTTTTTGCCACATTAATAAAACTTATCCAGGAAATTGTTAACACGAATATCCTGGGTATAAAAATTTAGCTTACATATTTAATACTCTATATATACCTTTCAAAAGGATGAAATTAAGGTCTCTTATTCAAGGCTAGTTAGTTGTCAAAGTAATTGCCTAGTCATTTGTAAAATAAAAAGTAACTAACAATTTTCACTTTCTAGCACACACACACACACACAAAAGATTTTTAGGCAAAATAAGCCTACTAAGCAAATCATTGGTGAATAATGAGATTGTGAAAGGATGACAGTTCCTTCCATGCAAATGATTTCAACATAAATGTTGAAACAAAATTATCATAAACTCAGGGAGGCAGGTAAATGTGTCAGTTTTCTGAGTAAAGGGTACTGCAAATACATTTATTAACAAAGGAACATTAATAAATTAGTAATGAAAACATTACTGTAGTTTTTTTTTTTTACTCTTTGGGGGCCCCCTCCCAGCTCCCAAATAAGTACACAGAATTTATTCTTACTACTTACAAATGCACAACCTTAGCTTGGCTTGTTTCTAGCCAGCTTTTCTAATTTAAATTATCCTGTTTCTCTTCTATATTTTGCCTCTGGGCTTTTTACCTTTCTTTATTCTATATGTCTTTCTTTCCTTATGCTATAGCTGACTGTGAGGCTGGGTGCTGGGCCCTGGCATCTCTTCCTCTATTTTTCTTTTCTTTTTTTTAAATTGAATTAGAAGCAAGCTTGTTTTACATGTCAATCCCAGTTTGCTCTCCCTCTCTTCCTCCCCTGCCCCCCACTAAACCAGCTAATTATCTCCCTTTATGCTCCCCAGGGAGGGTGCGAACTTCTATGGGGGAATTTTCAAAGTATGTCACATAATTTGGGGCTGGGCCTAGGCCCTCCCCCATGTGACTAGGCTGAGAGAGTATCGTTCTATGTGGAATGGGCTCCCAAAGTCCGTTCGTATACTAATGATAAATACTGACCAACTACCAGAGACCCCATAAATTGCTGAGGCCTCATCACTGACACCCATGTTCAGGGGGTCTGGATCAGTTCTATGCTGGTTTCCCAGCTATCAGTTTGGGGTCTTGAGCTCCCCCTTGTTCAGGTCAGCTGTTTCTGTGGGTTTCACCAACATGGTCTTGACCTCTTTGTTCATCACTCTTCTTGCTCTCTCTTTTTTTTCTAGATTTCTCCTATTTATTTTCTCTGCCTGTCACTCCTACCTGTTTCTCTCCCCTGCCTTGTTATTAGTCTTTCGGCTCTTTATTAGACCAAATAGGTGTTTTAGAAAAAGTAACACAACTTCACAGAGTTAAACAAACACAAACAAAAGAGTGCAACACATTTTTGAATCATTAAGCAAATATTGCACCGCATAAATAAATGTAGCACATCTTAAACTAATATTGTACAACACATTAAAAACAAAAATATTAAAATTTTAAGTTATTGATTATTACCATTATTCTGCACTTATTAAAATATCTTGCATCTTATAGTTATAAAGCATACACTGAAATTAATCAATCTTCTTTAAACTTTATTAAACAATACTGTAAAAGTCCACTACGTGCCAGTCACAAGGTGCTTTATATCTTTTATTCACCCCATAGTTATGTAATGATCATTATTGATTATAATATTATTATTATTACTGATAAAACACCTATACATAGTTTCATAACAAATAAAACGAACTCTCATAAATTGCAACTCCAATTAGTTATAATATTGCCAGTGGCAATATATCATCTTCTGTGTCTCTTCACATTATCACTAAATGCCTTCTCTCAAATGTGTTTATGAGTCCCTTGTTTCCATTTGAATATTTTGTTCTTGTTTAATATTCTTCGTTTGTGTTTCTGATGAACAAATAGTTGACTTATTCTCTTTATATGATAATATTCTATGAAATATATATGGAACTATCTACTTTTTATTATGAGTTTATTATGCATACTTGTTAGTTATGTTTTTATTATTTGTTTTGGTAAATGCATTCATTAATTTTTTGTTTGTATTATGTAACTTGCTTTAGCATATTCAATTGTTTCAAATAATTTATACAAATTCACAACACAAATCTATACTTCTGACATATTTAAAAATTAGAATGCATACACTAACACTCTAAGATTGTTATCACTGTCACAGTAAGACTATTAAATATAAATATTTACTATATGTTCTTCATTTCATTTTTATGTTTAAGTTATTATAAGAAATTCACATCTATGTGTTATATATTAATGCATATGAATATATTTTCATATCTGTATGTATGATTTCCTTCTCAGTCTACTTAGTGTTGTTCTTATGTATAGGTGTTTTGTACTTGTCATTTGCTACTGGATCAGAGGAATCATCCTGTGAGATTGATTCTTTCCATATCAAAAGTCAGAGTACCTTTTCATCTAGAAATGGAACCTTATGACTTCACCTATTCACATTGCCATCAACGGATATTGTCGTTTTTCAAGTTTGGTTTAGGCAACCATACCATTGAAATTTCATGGGTGTAGTATCAATGTAGTATCTAGAAGATTCAATCTTGCAGCAGATTTTCTGTAAGACTCTTATGATCTCTCTTCTGTGCTGTTTGTTTCCTGAGCCTTAGATATAAGGTTGTGTTGTGGATTCATCAATTGGAAATCATGATGACAGTTGTTCGTACATTTTGATCAGTTGCAGATTTCTATGATGGTTGCCTTTTGCCGAAAAATACAGAAGCTTCTTGTATGCAGAGTGAAATATCCACTTGTCTGTTAATATAAGCATGGGTCATTTATAAAAATGGTAGTAGTAACTTCTCTAGGGTCCACGCTTTCACCAGCTACAGATAATTGGCAAGGCTGCCCTTACAAGGCATGGCTTCTCTCCTATTGAATGAGCCTTCAGTTCAACGATAAAGTGGTTGGTTACATATAAGATATGAGTGCTTCCAATGCAGCCATGGAATATCATGACCACCCTTAGGTATGACTGTTATTTGCTTTTCTCCCTTGGAAACATGTACATAATCCTTGCTATTAGAGCTAGTCCTTAGAAAGTAGACTTCCTTGCTATTTCCAGCTAGAGTCTTTTAAGTCCTTTGTCCTAAGTATGTAGTGCCATGCCCAAAGTGTGAAATTTATCTTCACTTTCCAAGAATACTGTGGTGTCTACAATTAGTATTTCAATAATCTTTTTCCTATCCATTTCTTGGTTATGTATCTATTTGTTCATCTTGTTGCTGAAATAAACTCAGTCTTCACTTAAATCGGATTTTATGTGTTACATTACATAGCTTTCTTTGTCTTTGTTGAACTATATAGTATATTCTTTTTTATCATTTTTTATTTTAATTTTAAATAGCTTGTTTTACATGTCAATCCCAGTTCCCTCTCCCTCCCCTCTTCCCGCACTCCCCTTCCCCCCCCACCCTGTTGCCAAATCCTTCCACATAGGGGATATCTAGAGTCTGTCATTTTACTCTTGGTAGGGTCAAGGCACTCCCCTAAGAGTCCAGGCTGAGAGAGCATCTCTCTTTGTGCTATAGGCACATGAAGACAGTTTGTATACCAGGGATAGACACTGATCCACAGCTCAGGGCCCCATAGGTTGCCCAGGCCTTCTCACTGACACTCACATTCTTTTTAATGTCTAGTTTTATTAATAAAAATGATTCACAACTCTTCTTTGTTAGAATCAATGTCTTTCTTTTTAGGCATGGATATTTTTTATTTTAAAGTATTCTTTCCTCAATGTATGAGACAGTCATCCTAACTAAATCATATAGGTCTAACTCTGTTTCTAATATTCCCTTCTTTTATCATTTTTATGTGTCTTTGTTGCCTGCCTTTATGTGTTTAATCTCTTTAACCTTATTTAATAATTGATCCTATAAAATCTTTAAATATTTTTCTTTACATTTTAACATTATATTTAGATATTGAGTTGAAAGTTTATTCATCTTGAATTTCAATTATTAGAGACCATTTGGAGTCTGGAGAATTTACTTGTTTTCATTTTTTCAAATCTGCTAAAATGTTAATTTGTGCAGAGAGAAACAGATACAATTGATGATCTTCTGTTATTAGATAAGATTCTACAAAAAGTATTTCTACAAGTAAAGGTGAATACTCTTCATAACCTAAGATAAACTGAACCGGTTTGGTGTTATACAATTGTAGATCCATGTTTCGGTGCCTATACAGAACAAGTAAAGGAAAAAGAAAATTTTTGTATTTTTCATTTAGAACTTAAACATGTCCTTAATATTCCTAAATAAAACACTTAGAATTTTAGTTGAAGTGAAACAATGCTATTGCAGGGTCACTGCTCTGTTTTGCCATTTGTTTAATTTATCATTTATAAGATGCTTACTTGTTTAGGGAGTTTGGGAGCATGAGTGCAGAATAATTCATAAAGCAAAATTACATGTACATGTATATATTCACATTTATTTCATATTTTATGATAAAAATACCCCAATTATGCTTCTGAATTCATAAGTTTCTAGTTATTTAGGCATTAGCCTGTCATGTCTTGAAAGATCCAATGTGAATTACTTAATATCTCATTTCACATGGATAGTGCCTTTTCAATACAAATTAAACACAAAACCATTACTTTGATGAGTTCAGCAATAAGTGAGATGTAAATAAGAAACCTTTCATCAGTGTCTAGTACACCACTATTGTAGCCTAACATAGCTACACTATATGGTTCAAATCCCTACTAGAGCTAATTTTGACTCCTTTTCCTTCAGTAAACACAATGGTGAGTTTGGAGTGCTGCTCATCTAAAGTTTGGCATTGTTACTCATAACATTGTGAGCTCCTCTTCAATCCCATAAGAGGAAGGCACAAGGAATAATACCAATATTCAATACCTGCATTCTATGGAACAAGTCACAAACTCCCTTTATAAAGGAAAACACAAGACATGGGGATAGTCAAGCAGAATGATTATCTTCCAATCCTCCTGTTACCAAAGCTGTTAGTTGTCATCTCAAGGATAGAACTCAGCTGCTCATACAATCCTATCTTAATGAGGAATGCCTGAGCTAGTGAAAAATGATCATTATGCGTCCGACTCAGTGGAGAAAAAAATGGCTTGACATGATGAAGTACTCTAATCGATTTTAGCATCTCTTTTGTTGTCAAAAAAACTATTAACCTGAGGAGAACTGTGGCCTTAAAGGCCAAAGAGTCAGCACTTCTGACTGAAGAATACCCATATTTTTGTTTGGCACTTTTGCTCAAATTAAAGGAATAAGAAAAAGTACTTTTTCTTTCCCATTTCATCAATACCATGCTTTTACGTCTATCCTCTCTGATTGCCCATCCTGAAGTAAAATAGTTTTCAGATAACTCAATGTGTCCTGTGTGGGATTTTTCTGTATCTCAGATATTTTCTAGAACATTAGATTCTTAGAGCAGTGGTTGCTGTCATTGTTTTTCCTTTACAGTTTCTCAAAAAGTTGTTAGAGCAAAGGAGATTTTCTCCAGACATCTTAAATCAAGCAATATTATTTTTCCAACTGTTATATAAAATCACTGTTTAAATCGGGACTCATGATACTATTGATGTGAGGTTCTTTGCTAGAACAATTTCCATATTTGAACTTTTAAATGAACAACATGTTTGGCAATTTCCACTGAAAGTCATTTTTTAAAATTCTTAAGAGTTTATCAAATAAGTGTTCAAAGTTCTGTATCATAGTACTCTTTCATTTGTGAATATCAAAGTATCAACTCTGAAGACTGAGCCCTAAAGCCATAACCAAACCTGGAAATTCATACCCAGAAAGGGGCACACTCAGGCTGCCATAATGTTATCTATGTTTTTCTGAGCTCTGACTTTAATTTTTCATTTTCCATACATTCCTGACACACTTTCTAGCATTATTATCCAAACATTTTTATATTAAACACTCAGCATTTTCATGTCATCTTTGTCATTACTTATGGAAGCTAATTTTCACAAATATATTCATATAAACAGGCTACCTTTAAAATACTAGAATTTTGCCAGGTGTTAGTGGTGCATGTCTTTAATCCCAGCAGTCAAGAAGCAGAGACAGATGAATCTCTGTGAGTTCAAGGCCAACCTGCTTTACTGAGTAAGTTCCAGGATGGCCTACAAAAGCTAGAGAGAAACACTGTCTCAAAGAGAGAGAGGAAGAGAGAGAGAGAATTAGAATTTGATGACAGCACAGTAATTACCCATTCAAGTTCTTATTAATCCCATGAGAATCTGCAACTATATTTATTTTGTCTGATTTGTGCTCATTTCCTTGTATTTATTTTGTCCTAATTGAATGTGATTTTATTTTATTAATATTCCTTAGAATGCTGTTTGTTTTTTAATGAGAGACTGACAGGAGGTGGATTTGGATAGGAGGAGAGTTGCGAGGAACTGGCAAGAATAGAGAGAGTTGAAACAGTAATCAGAATACAATATATAAACAAATCTAATTTACATAGAAGAAAACTTTATTATTCCAATAATATAAATCATATTAAAATCTTAGTGAAATATATTTATCTTCATTTGTTTCCTATAGCATGATTAAACACTATGACCAAAACAACCTGGAGAGGATAGGGTTGAATTCATCTTAGATATCACAGTCTTTCACTGAGGAAAGTCAGAGCAGGAACCTGAAGGCAGGAACTGAAGCAGATACCACCAAGGAATGTTGCTTAATGGCTTGCTCCCCATGCCTTGCTTTCTTGATGCCCCACAGATTTGCCTACAGGCAATCTGATGGATATGTTTTATCCATTGGCATTCCCTCTTTTCAGATGACCCTAGCTAGTATCAATTTGGTATCAAGTTGATAAAAACAATAAAGATTGTAGTAAAACCATAAATATCCGCACCTTCAGAGAATAAAGGTTCCTTTCTTGTACAACTTCTCCAACATTTGTAGTCCATTAACAGATAAATAAACAGTGAACATTATTAAAATATGAATAATATTCAGCTGTCCTAGAGAAAAATACAATGAGAACATTTTCAGAAAAACACATTCAGTTTGAATGGATATAAATAAGTTAAGTGATATCAGATAATCTTAACAACAGAACACTATATTTTCTCCCTCATTTTCAGAATTTAAGTGTATGAGACTTGTAAACCAATGCTCTGTGGGTACAGTATAACTTGTTGAAAAGAAAACAAGACAGGCTAATGTGGATGTGGGAGCATTAAGTGTAGATACTTAATACAAGTTATGAAAGTCTACATAAAGCAATATTTTTTACTAATTATAATTGCCATAGTTTTGTTTGATAGTTGGATAATCACATTAAAATAGGCTTAATAGAAAAAGTGTGTAATCCAATGTGAAATTCCACAATTTCCATACTGAATGGCTATTCTTACTGTGTTCACTGGGCTCTATAATGTCTGGGTATAATTAATTTTGGCGTACCATTATTTTATTTGCAATTATTTGAATATATATAGATATATATATATATGTTTATGTGTGTGTATTAAAATAATAGAAACACAAAACTTAAAAATATGAATCCCAGTCTAGTTTATTACATGGAAAATATTACAAGCCAAGCTATTCTTGCTCAGAAAGATCTCTAAAACCTTCAGGCTACAAAATCTTCAAAAGATTACTGTTGTCACTTGATAAAGAAAAATGAAAAATGTGTTTTTCTTCATTGATTATACAAGCTTGTAAATAGTTGAAAAGTAAAAGCAGAGCATTATTTTTATTAGTAATTAAATTTGCTGTTAGATGATTTTGCACACGTACATAATATATACAGACCACCCCATCAATAACTCCATCCCCACCCACAAGTATCTTTTGCATTTTTCTCATTTTTTTATTGCTTTGTGACACACTGAATTAAACCAGGTCCTTTAGAACAACCATATGTTTGGAGATATCCCCCGAGGCCTGACAACTGTAGTTTTCTGTCTCCCGGAAGAGACAGGGCCTGAAAACCCTTCCTGTTCTGTGACTAGTTTTTTTTTTGTTTTTTGTTTTTTTTTTTTTTTTGGTTTTTCGAGACAGGGTTTCTCTGTGGCTTTGGAGGCTGTCCTAGAACTAACTCTTGTAGACCAGGCTGGCCTCGAACTCACAGAGATCCAACTGCCTCTGCCTCCCAAGTGCTGGGATTAAAGGCGTGCGCCACCAATGCCCGGTTCTGTGACTAGTTTTTATTGAGCTGTTTTGTGGGTAACCAGAATTGCTGTAAATTTATGATTGCAATATATATAATATTATTCCATAGCTCTTCACCTATACTTTTTCCCTTACTATTCCACGATGTTACCTCAAACTTAGGAATGATATGAATATCTTGTTTGGTTCTGAAAACAATCCTGTGACTTCTATTCTGTATTTGGAATAATCATGAATCTCTGTATTCATAACTTATTGTAAGAGAGGCTTCTCTGATTATGATTGAGAGGAGCTTTTACCACAGTATAAGTAGTTTGTTGTTATATCAGCATGGCTAAAGATCAGTAAAGTTTCTCTTCTGCACATATGACCTTACTGGGCCTTATTTGTTAGCCTGAGATAGCAGGGGTTCTCCAGTGTGAAAAGGGACCTCAAATACAACGAGAGGACAATATTTAACCCCACCAAAAAATCAAACCATTATTGTATTAAACAGGTAGGCTTATCTCACCTGGCAGTTTTCCTTCTGGACCATGATGTTCACATTTGGGGAATTTCCATGAGGCCTTTATCTTATGAGCACCCTTGTTATCATCTTCCTGTGGTTGGAATTCTAATCCTCATGGAGGCAATTAAGAGCTCAGTAACATCATGTTTTCTACATCTTTCAACCAGGGTATAGTCTTATGCAACCCTATTCTCTAGTTCTGCTTGGCAACCAAAAATAATGAATAGACTTTATGTTGTTCTGGAATCTTCTGTAACATGCTTGAACTATTCTTGTGACATATCAGACCTTGGACTGGAAGCTATGTTCACCATCTCACTGCTCCTATGAGCACTGCCATTTAGTCATGCAGGGTAATTTTTCTCAGTTCTTCATTTGTACTTTCCATTAGGTCTTCAGGACAGTAAGTTTCTACATGATTTTTTCATGCTCCCATTATTTGAATACATCCTTTTCCACTGCACACCTTGTTCTCTTCAATTCCCTAATCTCCCTCTCTGCTTAAATCTTTCCAGACACAGTATGTAACTGCTTTCTTTTTACTTATGTTCTATTGTTCCACCTCATTTAAGACTACCTCTACCTCTCTACCTTCAGGCTCTTTTTATCCCCAGGATTCCAGGGGTACTGCATGTAAAACATAAGAAAAAAGAAAGAAAGAAAAAACAACTACTGTATTAGAGAGTCTGGAACCACTATCTACTTGTGTGAGAGAATGTTTGTCTCCCTGGGTCTGAGTTATTTCACTCGTTGCAATTTTTCCAGTTCTCTTCATTTCCCTGGAAATTTCATTTTTTACAGTTGAATAAAACATAACCAAGGAAATTAAAGACCTCTGTGATGAAAAATGCAAGGCACTGAAGAAATAAATTGAGAAAGGCACTAAAGACGGAAAGATTTTCCTAGATCATGAATTGGAAAAATTAATATTGTAAAAGTGTTCATTGTACAACAGAGTTCTATGGATTCAAATGAACTACAATAAATTTCACAGCAATTCTTGAAAGATAAAGAAAAGGAAACACACACACACATTCTCTCTCTGACACAAACACACACACACATGCACACACGTACACACACACCATTCTCAACAATATTGTGGAAGCAGAAAAGAATAAAGATATTGAAAGCAACCCTGACTAAAGCATACTGCTAGAGTTATCAACACCTTTGATTCAGTACTATATTAAAAAAACAGCAGTAATAAAAACATCAAGTTACTGACACACACAAAAAAAACCAGAAACATAGACCAAAGAAAAAGAAATAGAGGACTCAGATATAATAGTACATAAGTACAACCACCTGACTTCAATGTGGGGATGTAGCTCAATCGGTAGAGCAAATAAGTACAACCACCTGACTTTTGACAAAATTGCAAAAAAAATTACATTGGAAAGTGTACAGCATCTTTAATAAATTGTACTGGCAAATCAAGAGTCAACATATGGAGAAAACTAGTGATTTGTTTCCCACTTTGAACAAAACTCAACTCCAAATGACTCAAGAATCTCAACATAAGACTTAATAACATAAAGCTGATGGAGGAAAAGAGGAAGTATACTTCGACATATATATACAGAGGTAATATTTTTTCAAATAAGACTCCAGTAGTACAAGAAGTAAGACTAACAATCTTCAAGTGCAATCCCTTGCAAATGAAAATGTTGTAGGCAGCCAAAGAAATGGTCAGCCAATGGAAGAGCTAGCTAAAAGAACGGAAGGAAAATTTTTCTAACCATATCTGACAGTGATTAACAAATATTAACAAATAGAATATAAGAAGGAACAAAAACAAAAACACCAATAAAACAACCTAATTAAAATGGGCTACAGAGTTCTGGAAAATGACAAATACAAATGGCTAGGAAAGTATTCAACATTTTTTTGTGTTAGATTCTTTTCTGTTGTTGTGATAAAACATCATGTCTCAGGAAGTTTATAGAAGAAAGTGTTTAGTGGAGCTTATGATGGCAGAGAGTTAGAGTTCATGACACTAGAGCAAAGACATTGTGGCAAGACCAGCTGAGAGATCATTTCTTGTACCACAGAAGGTGGCAGAGAGAGAACACTGAGATTAGGAAGGAGACCTTTGAAACCTTAACTAGTACCACAGTGGCACACCTCCTTCTAAAAGACTGTATCTCTCAATCCTTTCACCAACAGTTACCAATTGGAAACCAAGTACTAAAACAGAAGAGCCTAAGTGGAGGATATTATCATTTAAAAATTTTAAAAATCACCACACTTTTCCACTAAGGAAACACAGATTGAAACCACTTTATGGTCTCATCTCACCTTATGCTGAATATACATTGTTTTTTTAAAGTAGTGGCCATTAATTGTCATAAGAGCCATTGCATTAAGAGCCATTAGTAGCTCTTCATGTAATAGTGGGCCCTTAAGAGAGTCCCCAACCAATGTTGCGTTGCCAAATAGAATTGTCACTGTTGAGGCCTGGTTTAGGATATCATGGGTGTAGCTTCCCTAATGTATTTAGAAGACGATATCTATAAACAGACTTCCTGATTCTGCAGCTGTATGTATCAGTTAGGGATAAGGCCCTTGGTAAGTCATTAAAACCCATATAGTTAACCTTAAACACAAATAACAACTTTAAAGGGATTTAGTGAGTTGTAAGTAGGAGAGAAATGGAGAAATTATATAAATATAGAACTAGTATATTAAATTATATTAGTAAACATGTATTTAAAAGAATACCAGTATGAACAAATACTGCTCATGGATACAGAGGAAGGGATCATTTATACACTGTTAATACGAAGATGAACTAGTGTAGAATTTTTAAATGGGCTCTATGGAGGAGGGAAAGATGGGTACTTATTATTAGATAAGACATGTAACATTTAGTACTTTCAAATTCATGAAATAATGGATACTGCTTGGAAATAAAGAAGAACTAGGAAGCCATAGTCAGGTAGGTAGTATACAGATGAATTTATATTTAATTTTGCCAATGTACTCTTGAAGCTTATTTTAGCTATGCCAAGAATTCACTACATTCTCTAAATCATTTCATTGTTCATCATTACACATAATTTGCACTTCATGAGCAGGTATTTACAGATTACCCGAAAGAAAAATCAATGTTGAAATTCCTTAATTCTGTCACTCATTGCTACGCAGATAATGTCACATCATATCTGCTTTGGTATCTATTGTTATCCTATATACTTTAAGAGCTTCATTTGTAACAGAATAAGATACTATTCATGGATTTCAGTTTTGTTTATAAATATTCATTTTTAATTGAAAACAAATCATTTTTCATACAGCATATCCTGTTTAGAATTTTTCCTTCCCAAGGTCCTCCTAGATCCACCCCACATAGCCAAAAAAGACAACAAACACATAATTTTCATGATTAAATAACATCATATAGGTGACAATGTTTAGTTATTCATTGCAAATGGATTGTGGATTTCATGCCTATTTTGAGCCCTTCATTATTGAGTGTAACTTTAAACTGTAAATAGTTGTGGGCAATGAAATGAAGGAGCAAATGATGTTTGCCAGCTTTATGAGGATTTTTTAAAGTACTAATGGCAGTGATTAAAAAGTAGCTGTTCTGCAAGTTCCACCTTAAATGATTTTTGACTAATTTCTGTCCCTGATGATACCAAGTCATGTTTAGTAAAAATAAATGTGCACTTTAAGTCATGGATATATATATATATATGGTGGAAATTTTATCAATCCTACGTTTTATCTACATTGAAAGAATTGTAATAAATTTTGGGCTCTAATTTGAATAATGATACACAAGAAAAACTGGAAGTAGGGAGCAAAGTAGTTTGTGAAGGAGAACAAAATGAACAAGGAAAGAATTTCAAAATTATAAAATAGCTACCTGTCAAACATGAAGAAAAGAAAAACAAAATTGAATTTGCATGGGAATTATTATGCCCAGATCTATAATTGAAAGAAGCAGATTTTTGGAGAGAAACTGTATAATTCACCATGAAAGACAGTCACATTATTATCGTGATTTCTATTTGAAAACTTTGTCATGAAGAGAAGAATCCGACACATGGGTTTTGTTGGAGTTGATGCTCCTGGGAGGGAAGGCAGGATTTTTTTGAGGTATTAATGTTTTTCATGAACATTTACAAGAAAAGTCTTATAAATGGCCAGGATATTCTCTTTTCCAATTAAACCAGAACCTTGGGGAACATATCAGAAGCTGTGACACAGGCAAGGATATGAAGTAACCATAGGAAGCAATAATAGGAGCATGTTTAAGTTATATAAGAATGACCAGATGGGTAAGAATTGCCTCTAAGAGTCAAATAATAAACAAAAAACAAAGGTTAAGAATGCCAAAGAGTTTGTGACTACAAGTGAGGTAAAACCAAATTTTAAAAATTAAATGATACTCCATAGTACAGCTTTAGGAAAGATGAGAGACTTATAAACACTTCCATTCTTGTAGAGAGAAAAGTGACAGCTTGCATCTGATAGAAACTTCTATTTTCATCAGTGAGTCTGGGGGAAAGTAATGTTCTAAGTACAAAGAAATACGAGAAGACCAAAGGTTTAGATAGCAAACTCAGTAGAGAACTACAATCTGTATGGGAAATGTAAATGTTACTTATGACCCTGGACATCTTAAAATATGAATAAAAGAATCTGGGATATGATTTAATTTTTTGCTGAAATTCCCTCCTGACTGCATGTGTTGTAGCCATAGAACAGAACGTACTCACAGTGAATAGTTTTATCACAATGTTGGTGATAATTAGTAGATAGATTCATGAAGAGAGATTTTGGAAAGATTATCCTTGGGGATACTAATTTGTTGTGATAATAACATGGCTTCAACTGAAAAGTATGAATTATAGATTCATAAATCTTTGTTATTTAATGACCAAAGACTGGGGATTTTTGAAAATTGTACAAGGGGTAGAGTGGAAAAGGAATGTTGGATTAGCTTAAAATAATTTATGAGTAACATCTGTCAAGATTAGAGTGCAACTAGGCATAAATGACATTGGTGAGCTGAACAAACTCTGCAACTCTAGTATATCAATATTTCTTGTATTTTTGTGTAATCATTCCATCCCCTTTCTTAGCTTATTCTTTGGAAAAGTAGATTTTTCTCAAGAGGATAATCCTGTTTAGCAGTTGTCATTGTCTGCTTAGTACTGGATAGTCAAATACTGTGCAGTTTTAAAAATACCATTATTATGTATAAAACCCAAAGCATTATCCTTGGTTCTTGAATATTACTGTAATTAGAAGCCAAATGTTGTACATAAACTTTGGTCTAAAAGTGCTTGAATAAATATTCTAAATTTTATAAGGATTTAATATAACTTGAGTTGTCTTGATTAGTTATTCTGATCTTACGTTCTTACAGAGGGGAAGTTATATGCAAGCCATGATCAAAGAAACTTACCACAATGATAAAATTATATTAAAATTTTTATTGGATTTCCCAGTTCAAACAAGTCTTTTCATAACTAAGGAGATCAATCTAGTTAGAAAGGAGGGTATTGAATTAAAGGACAGATGGTGTTAAAAAGATATACAGTAAGGCACACAGGTATTGATGGTTACCTTTTAGTGATCTAACGCTGATTGTCTGCCTATCCATTGAACTAATGAAAACAATATTTTGCTCACCCATGTATCAGCTAGTTGACTTTTGGAGCTTCTGCTGCTTTACCGGTGTATCTTGTAGACTGAAATTAGCTGCAGTAAAGCTTCACATTTCTAGGTGAGTCAAATCTAGAGAATAATTAGATCACTTTAATTTTGGGGGGTTATGTTTCAAATCCTACTTGTGAAAGACACATGACTATGTTCATGAGCCTCTATGAAAAATTCTTAGCAAACAGCAAGGCACATGAGAATTTGTTTTCCTTTTCCAATTTGCCTTTATTTGGTATAGCTTTACATGGGAAAGTAAAAAAAAAAAAAAACCCAAGCAGTATCTGCCAGTGGGGAAAGTTCCATTTGGTCATAGAGTACATTCTGAAGAGAATCTTACATTGGAAATAATTTGACCTGGGCATGGTTTCTGGAAAGTGGCGGGCCAAACCAATGGGTAGTCAGCCTCAAGCCTAACACAAGATGATGTAGATACACTTTAGAATACCTTTTCCAATTCAAAATGACCTCTTATCCCTCCAGGGATCAAGTGTTGTTGTACTGTGTGACACTGTCACTTTGCTCACAATTAATCAGGGAGAGACTGGCTGCTGTCTCCTGCTGGGCCAATCCTGTGGCGACTCCAGAGAATTCTGGATTGAGATTCATAGACACTCTGGGACTCGCCACACATCATCAGAATTACAAACTGTAAACTCAGGAACGGTGGGGTGCCTATCCACAGCCATGACTATAATGAGAATGGTGCTTCATAGCATCTAAACACCAAGACAGGTATCAGAAGAACAAAACTTCAAGGGAATAGAAATGCACCTTAGTTGTTTAGTTCCTTGGTCCAATTCCTTGAAAATACTAAGTGTCATTTTATTTTTCAACCTTAATTAATTCTTCCAGTTTCTGCTTAAATGAACTCCAAGGTAGTTTTTAATATCACATGGAATCTTTGATGTACTGCACAACTCCTATTGTCAGTCTGTCAGACAGACTGTTTTTAGCACTTGCGTCCAAGTGCCTTAAACAGAATGAATGTTCACACTGTAAGAAAGGCAAGGAAAATAAGAACTGGCACGGGCAGGGGTAGGGGATTGTCTTGGAACTTGCAGGAAAATTATGTGGTATCTAGCTTTAAAATTTCTATCCAAATAAGCTACATATTCATTGTTATTGATTCTGAAATACGGACTTCAGAAACACATTTTGCAGGGGAGTTCCTGTATAGATTTCATTAAAATGATAAGCAACAATTAAAGAAACAGGTCTTCAAATTTTTACCTACATGATAATATGTGTTGAGAGTTTTTTGTTTTGGTTTGTTTTTACCTATATTATTACACCAAATTTGAAGGAATAGTTAAGAATATTCTTATTTAGTTTTTCTATGGACATGTTATCGACCAAACAAAAAAAGCACTAATAGATGTACAAAAACAGAATCAATAATGACAACTGTTATCATCAATTTGCTATTGGTAATTGTGGAATGACTCTGGTGGTTACTGTAGCAGCAGTACCATCATAAACAGTGCTTAAGAAGTACATATCATGTGTTAATTTGACTGCTACCAATTTATTTTTCCTATTGTTCTTCAGAGTACTATAGCAACTGGTATTAGCAATTACAGATGAAGAAAAACCTAGTGTTATTAATGGTAATCTATAAAGATATTTCAGTTTAATCATGTATTTAAGTTTGCATTTTGATAAATGGCTCCAAATATACAGGATCCACCCTCTAATTTTGACTTATACTCAGCATGTATTTTTTTTCTTTTGAGGCTTTCCACCTGCCACATTGATCCTAAAGGAAGCATCCCGTCTCAATATTCTTAAGTGTTTAATATAGATCATGAAAAAGCCATTAGGACAACCTCCAACAAAAATATTAAGATGTACTTTGCCTTACTGCCAGCAAAGTAAACATTATTGTCTAGGAAGCAGATGACCTATATCCTTTGTCATTCTTTCTTCAATTGTTGAGAAAAAAATCCTTTCTTTCTGATGTTAATTTTCTCTTCAAGGTATGACATCCTCTGATAGTTGAAAATGAATGACAATTTTCTCTAACTTTGGCGTGACTAGGTTGTTAAGATTATAAATGTGCATTCCCAGACACTCGACCATTGTTCACAAATTGGATTTTTGAAGTGTTGGCAATGTTCTTTTTGAGGGATTAATCTCCCTTTCAATAGAGATAGGGAGGAGGAGCCACCAAATGCAATATTCCACAGACTTTATCACACTTCGTTTTAAAGCTCAAGACCCTGATTTATCTGTGCAGCAATTTTTCATCCTTCTATCTTATATTTCTGCTTTGCCAGCCAGGTCACACACTTCTAGTGCATAGGCAGAATTTGGTCTATGAATTCTCAATATGTTTTCATCCTTATTTTCATGTCGGTACATCTTATATCAAAGATTTCAAGACAAGAGCCTGAGTATAAATATGTTCCTTCACTTATCTTTACCTTTCCTGGCATAAGAAGAAAAAGAAAGTTGTCAGTTTGACAGCAACTTAATCACAGGTGGAGACATCTGTGCCTTAATTTTCCAAGGAAACCTCCACTTTTTTTCAGAGGAGACAGCCAGCTTTATCTCCTGGGAGGAGTCTATGGCACCACTTGTTTTTTGAAAGTCCTAGATACTAGCTAAATGTCTCAGAAAGTCTTTTGAACATACAATTTATATAATTACTTCTTAAATCTATAGGGATTTCTGTAGCATGTAGAACACAGACAGTGATAGCAGGGTTTGCAATGAACTGGAAGGTTACTCATATGACTCCTTTTCTTTTCTTTTTTGTTTTTATTTCTGTTTTTATTATTGGAGACAGGGTTTCTCTGTATTGTTTTGGAGCCTGTCCGGGAACTCACTCAATAGACAAAAGTGGTCTTGAACTCACAGAGATCCGCCTGCCTATGTCTCCCCAATGCTGGAATTAAAGGCATGATCCACCAACGCTTCACATATGCCTCTTTTTGAAGTGGATAATCCACTATTACTGTTCTTTAAAGTTACATAGTAACAATATATGAAAAAAGTAGATATGGATTTGAATGAGAGCAAGGGGGGCTTTATGGGAGAATCTAGAGGGAAGAATGTAAAGGGGGAAATGTTTTAAAGTTATTGAAATCTCAAAAAGGACATTTATATACCAAGTACCCATTCTGTTGTGTTTGCTTCTAGATGCAGATAATTAACTCATTTTCATCTTTATAGATGCTAAGCCAGAGATCTTCAGAAAATACAAGCACAAACTTCAGAGGAACACTTTTTAATTACCGAATAATAATTGAACTATCGTTCAAACAAGAATAATATTTCAAATGTCCTTCTAAAGAGAAGGGGTAAGTAGAGAAGTATAAAAACATCAAGGAGAGTCTGTGACTATATGTGAGAAAAGGGTATTTTGAATTGCTGTAAATAAATTCTTCATCTTCAAAGGATGTTTTCGTGTTATAAAGTAAAACAGTATGTAACTGACATAATTTGTTGCCCGTTGAAAATATCCCCTTACTAGGCCAGTGCCTGTGCTTGAAGTCTACCACTGTGGCTTCCATCCCAGTGTTGGGAATCAAATCACCATAGTCTCCTGCTCCACCTACTGAACCAGGTAAACCAGTTCCCATTTCTGGACTGCTGGCCTGGACTGGGCTCTGCCACTGAGGCTTCCATCCCGGCGGGGGCTGCAGGAGCCAAGGTACCACCATAGTTTCCTGATCCACCCACGGAACTAGGACTAGACTGGCTGTCTGCGCTTGGGGCCTACTGCTGCACCTTCCATCCCAGTGGCAGGAGCAAACTCACCCCAACATCCTAACCTCCTGCTCCACACACATGACTAACAATATCAGGGCCTCTCCAGGTCACACTCCTGTGCCTGGAGTATACCACTGGGGACCCCATCCATCCCAATGGGATCCAAAGCACCCCAACATCCTCCACCCACGAGATCAGGAAGTGTAGAGTTACCACAACAGTGAATTTGCCTACACCCACCAAAAGGGAACCCCGGACCCACACCCACCAGGAGAGGAAGAGGCACCCTCTGGAACCCACTGCAAGAACAGATTGGAAGGAGAAAATATAAAAATACAAAGAGCAATAGAAAAACAAATATGACACCGCCAGAGTCCAGAGACCCTACACCAACAAGATTTCAACACCCCAACACAAATGAACCAGAAGAGAATGACATAAAAAAAACTTCATGGAAATGATAGAGGCCCTCAAAGAGGATATGAGAAAATCCCTTAAAGAGATGGAAGAAAAAACAATCCAAAAAATCCAAGAAATAGAGCAAAAGACAAAGCAAAAATTGCAAGAAGCAATTCAAACAGTGAAAGGGCTGAAATCTGAAATACAAACAATAAAAAAAAACACAGTTTGAAGAAATGCTGGAAATAGAAAAACTGGGAAAATGGTCAGATGCAAACATAACCAACAGAATACAAGAGATGAAAGAGAGAATCTCAGGTGTTGATGATACACTAGGAGAATTAGATTCCTCGACCAAAGAAAAGTCTAAGTCCAACAAATCCCTAATACAAAATATCGAGGAAATTTGGGACACCATGAAAAGACCAAACCTAAGAATAATAGGTATAGAAGAAGGTGAAGAAAACCACATCAAAGGGCCAGAAAACATATTCAACAAAATAATAGAAGAAAACTTTCCCAACCTAAAGAAAGACATGCCAATGAAGGTGCAAGAAGCTTACAGAACACCAAATAGAGTGGACCCCCAATAAAATTCCCTCGACACATAATAATCAAGACCCATTCCTGATTTCAAGCTCTATTATCTGTAGTCCTGAAAACAGCTTGGTATTGGCACAAAAATAGACAGGTAGACCAGTAGAATCTAATTGAAAGCCCTGAGATTAATCCACAAATCTATGACCACCTGGCTTTCGAAAAAGAAGCTAAAATTATACAATGGAAAAAAGATAGCATCTTCAACAAATGGTGCTGGCATAACTGGATATTGGCATATAGAAGACTGCAGATAGATACGTGTCTATCACCTTGCACAAAACTTAAGTCTAAATGGAACAAAGACCTCCACATAAATCCAGCCACACTGAACCTGCTAGAAGAAAAAGTGGGAGGTACTCTTGAACGAATTGGTACAGGAGACCACTTCCTGAACATAACATCAGTAGCACAAACACTGAGATCGACAATTAATAAATGGGACCTCCTGAAACTGAAAAGCTTCTGTAAGGCAAAAGACACAGTCAGCAAGACAAAAAAAAACCCCATAGATTGGGAAAAGATATTCACTAATTCCACATCTGACAGAGGGCTGATCTCCAAAATTTCCAAAGAACTCAATAAGGAAGTCTCCAAAACACCAGAGGATCCAATTAAAAAATGGGGGACTGAACTAAATAGAGAATTCTCAATAGAGGAGTCTAAAATGGCAGAGACACTCTTGAGAAAGTTTTCAACATCATTAGCCATTAGGGAAATGCAAATCAAAGCAACTCTGAGATATCATCTTACTCCTGTCAGAATGGCTAAAAAAAAAAAAAACACCAATGACAGTTTGTGCTGGAGAGGATGTGGAGAAAGGGGAACACTCCTCCACTGTTGGTGGGAGTGCCAACTCATACAGCCACTATGGAAATCAGTGTGGAGATTCCTCAGGAAAATGGGACTCAGTCTACCACAAGACCCAGCAATTCCATTCTTAGGCATATACCCAAAAGACATCCATTCACACAACAAGGATGTCTGTTCCACTATGTTTATTGCAGCATTATATGTAATAGCTAGATCCTGGAAGCAACCTAGATGCCCCACAACTGAAGAGTGGATAGAGAAAATATGGTATATTTACACAATGGAGTACTAATCAGCAGAAAAAATAAACAATGGAATCTTGAAATTTGCAGGCAAATGGATGGCAGTAGAGGAAACCATCCTGAATGAGGTAACCCAGACACAAAACATGGTAGGTACTCACTCATATATGTATTTTAGACATGGATCAGGGGAATGTCAAACTACAATCCCAGTGCCAGTGAGTCTGGGAAACAGGGAGGTTCCCAAGAGAGATGCATGATACCCAAGAGAAATGGAATGTGGCAAGATCTCCTGAACAGATTGGGAAAATCAGGGGAGGGCAGAGGGAACCAGGAAAAAGAGAGGGGGATAAGAAGATATAGAAGAAGGTATGGGGGAGCAGGGAGGTTGAGTCGAGGTAAGAAGAGAAGAGAGCAGGATGAGAGATTGAGTTATTATAGGCTTGAGGAGAGAGCTGACACTAGTGAGATCTCCAGAGATCTACAAGGATAACACCAACTGACAAACTAAGCAATAGGGGAGAGACTACATTAAATGCCCCTACTTGATGGTAAGGTTGATGACTACCTTATATGACATCCTAGAACATTCATTCAGTGACTGATGGAAGCAGAGACAGATATCCACAGAAAACACTGAACTGAACTCCTGGAACCTAGTGACAGGGATGGAGGAGTGATGAGCAAAGGAGTCAAGACCATGATGGTGAAACCCACAAAGACAGCTGATAGGATAAGGGCAAGCTCTTGAATCCCAGACTGATGGCTGAGTGGCCAACAGGGGACTGCTCCAGACTCCATGAATGTAGTCTCAGTGAGGAGGCCACAGAAATCACTGGGACCTTGGGTAGTAGATCAGTGTTTACCATGGCTTATGAAAGATCTTTGTGAGCCCATTCCAAATAGAGGGATGCTCTCTCTGCCTGGACACATGGGGAAGGGCCTAGGTCCTGTCCTGGATGAAATGGCAGACTTTGGAAATCCCCCTAAGGAGGGCCCCACCCTCCCTGGGGAATGATATCAGGATTGGATGGGGGGATGGACAGCTGGTGGAGGGAGAAGGGAGGAGGGGTGGGAGAGGGAGCTGGGATTGACATGTGAAGCATCCATGTTTCTAATTTAAATAATTATTTTTAAAAAAGAAAATATCCCCTTAATGCTCTCTGATTATATTTTAAAAGAATGGACTAAATATTTGAATATAAGTAACAGTATTATTTATATAAGTAATTATATTTAAATTATTTACTAAATGAAACCACAAATGAGTAGGTTTAAAATATATCTTAAATTAAACAAACAAACAAACAATAAACAAAACAACCCCCACCCACAATAGTTTGTGTAATAAATATAAGCTTTCTGGCTTGACAAATTAGAGTTCGGATGAATAGATTTTTCTTCATAGTGATATACTATATATGCGATTTTTGAGCCTTATGTAACTTTGGATTTGGAATATTCATTTATAATTGAAAAATATAAGTGTTTATTAACCTGATATACATGCAGCCACTCATATGGAACCATTAATAAGAAAATATTGTTTTATTTACTTTTGATCTCATATATGCCAATATTTTTACACTTATTTGTTACACATTTCACTGACTATTCTATTTATCATCTTTTTCTGTCATTAATGTTATTAGACATACACATGCACATACACACGCGCGCGCGCACACACACACACACACACACACACACACACGTATATATATTCTTTTAAGATTTATCAGCCTTAATTCGGTGAGTACCCAATAGTTGTTCATTTATTTTCTTTATATTTGTAAATAACCTAAGATAATTTTCCATAAGCTATGCTTCATTATGCAACAACTATCTCAAAATGGTTTTCTTGATAAAGGATGTATTTGTTTTTAAGACTTCCATTGAAAATTTAAATATCTTATAGAAAATGTGAAAAGATCAAAAGCCTCATTAGAGTTTTTCAATTACAGTAGGACTTGGTAAATAACCTGTTCTGAGGAGTGTACTGGGAGGTAAAGTGGAGGGTAGCAGGGTGGGCTGGAGGAGAGGTGGGGGAGCAGGAAGATGGGAGGGAAGGGGAACTATGATTTGTATGTAAAATGAATAAAATATTTAAAAATTTTCAACAACTCAAAATAATTACATTGGGCTCCAACATTTACTTGAAATAGTTTTTAACAAGTATTGGATGCATAGTTATATAAAATAATTATACTAATTATATGTGATGTGACTAACACATCTGTATATAACTGCTGTGAAGTATGCTCTGTTTAGTGGAGATGGGCTCAAATGTGCCTGTCTAACAATCCTTGAGGTATTTGATATTGTTGCTCTATAAATCCTAACTAGAGGACAAGTCATAACTGCTGTGGATTTAATCTTGATTTTACCCATTATAATTACTTTATCCTGTAGCTCATTTTGAATTGTTTTTTGAGTAAAATTTTATTTAATTCAATATATTTTGATCATATTTCTTCTACTCCCCTAACTCTTCCCATTCCCTTTTAGACTCCCTATACAACCTCAACTTTATGTTCTTTCTTTTTTTCCTTTTTTTAATTTAAATTAGAAACAAGCTTGCTTTACATGTAAATCCCAGCTCCCTCTCCCTTCCCTCCTTCCCTGCCCCCGAAGGTCCCCCAGTCCCCCACCCAATCCCCACTCTGTTCCCCAGGGAGGGTAAGGTCCTCCATGGGGGATCTCTAGAGTCTGTCATTTTATTCAGAGCAGGGCCTAGGGCCTCCCCCAAAAGCACAGGCTGGGAGAGAAACCCTCGTTGTGGGATCGGCACTGGAAAGTCCATTTTTATGCCAGGGATGAATACTGATCTACTACCCAAGGCCTCATAGATTGCCTAGGCCTCCTCACTGACATTCAGGGGGTCTGGATCAGTCTGGGGTCCAAGAGCTCTCCCTTGTTCAGGTCAGCTGTGTCTGTGGGTTAAACCGGTCCAGTCTTGACCCCAGTGTTTATCAGTCCTCTCTCTCTGTCACTGGATTCCAGGAGTTCAATACAGTGTTTAGCTGTGGTGTCTGCCTCTGCTTACATTAGTCACTGGATGAAGGTTCTGTTTAAAAAAGAAACACACACACACACACACACACACACACACACACACACATACACTGAAAATCAGTGCAAACAAAACCCGGTACAAACCACCCCCCCACAAAAGAATAACACACGTGAAAAACATGGAGTTCATTTTGTGTTGGCCAACTACTGTCTTGAGCAGGAGGTCCTACCTAATAGTTTGGTGTATACACCTAGTATCAATCCACCGGAGAAAACTTACCATATTTTTTTAGCAGAACCAATGGCAAACAGCTTTTTTTAAGGGGTGTGGTTTTTACATCTATTTACTTTCCCTTCTGTGTGCTTGGATTTTTGTCTGGTTTGTACTTTGGCAGGTATGCGCATTCTGTCCCAGTCTGGATTTTGGCAGGTCGTGGGCAAGCTGTCCCCGTCTGTGTGAGTTCTGTTGTATCTGGAAGATGTCGCTTCTTTGGAATCATCTGGAGTTATCCAGCACTGTGCATCTTCCTTCCTTTAACCTCTGATTCTCAATGGATCCCTGAAGCTTGGGTTGGGTGGCGCGATGATGAAGATATCACACTTCCGGCTGAGTGCTCTGAGTCTTCTCGGGGTCTTTTCAAATTGTGGGCCTCTGTGTCAGCCACCACCTATGGCATGATGAAACCTCTTTTGAGTGAGTGCTGATTTTTAATTTGTGTCCATCTCACTTTTGCATGAAGAAAATACCGTTTCGTTTTGTTGCGAGAACTGAATGAAAAAGTGTGTTAAAGTGTCTAATCTGTCATAAGTTCTCTTAGTACTAATTCTGCTCTGCTCTCTGTGGAGGGCATCCTGTGGGCGCTTTATTGATTCTCCAAGTTCCTTTCTTTAGAGAGTGCCTCTCCATTCATAACCTTCTGATGCAACACAGGAACTTTTAATGCTTCATTTTGACACCTTCCTGTGAAGTTATTGAGCTGAACACTCAGCAGTTGAGAGAATTATTTATTATTAGAGGTAAGCATTAAGTTATTTTTATGATAACAACTCTCTCCTAAGTTTGAAATTTATACATCGTTTTCATGTTTCTTTTAGAGTGTTCTTTTAAAAATAACTCATTAACGTAGATAATTCTGCAAAACTGAATGTAAAAATTTGAGAAAAGTCAAAGTGGTTTTAAGCTTTGCACTAGGAAGGATAGGAACAGAAACAAATTGCTTTAAGTGAATATATTGACATATTCCTGAAATTAATGTTGCTATCTTTTAATAGACAGTCAAGTAACACAGCACTTTCTTGTAGACTTTTAAAAATTCAGTTAATCACATGTTACACAGTTCTGATACACTGCAATCATATGAGTAGAAATCTAAATAATCAATAAGAATGTTTTAAGATCTAACTCTACTCAATTTTAAAAATTACTAAAGTAATTTTTTCTAATACTTTCATTAATTATTGAATAACAATACCCTAAGCTTTATTGTGACCACATATTTTATATCAATTTTACTTAATTGTCTATAAGGAAATTGTGTAACACTGAAAGATTGTATGTACACCAACTGCTTCATATGAAATATATCTTTAAAGATCTAGTAGAGGAAATATGTGCAATGGAGTGGGCAAATTTTTATCTACCAAATATTTTTCACTCAATGAATATTTTTCAATGTTTTCTGAGATAAAGAATATTTGACCACATAGTTTCAAAGTTCACATGGTATTTACTATGGATTTCATGTTTTGAGGCTTTATGTTTGATTTCAGCCAAGAAATATATTAGAATCTTGAAATGCGGGATTCTAAATATTTCCTCCTTTCCCTCCCAGCCCTCTCCTTCCCCTTTCCTTCCTTCTCTCAGTCACTCGTTGCCTCGCTATTTCTTTTTTTTACTTATACTAGATTTTTCTTTTTTAAATTATTTTTTATTATTTATTTTTAAGTTTAAATTTAGATTAGAAACAAGGTTGCTTCACAAGTCAGTTCCAGGTCCCTCTCCCTTTCCCTCCCCTCCTCCCGTGCCCTCCCCCAACCCTCCCCCCGTTATCTCCTCATTTCCCCAGGGAGGGTGAGGCCCTCCATGGGGGTGTCCATAGTCTGTCATTTCATCCAGGGCAGGGCCTAGACCCTCCCCCAAGAGTTCAGGGTGAGAGTGCATCTCACATTGTTGGATGGAAGTCCAAAGTCCATGTGTATACTCGGGATGAGTACTGATCTACTGCCCAAGGCTCAATAGATTACCTAGGCCTCCTCACTGACACCCCCATTCAGGGGGTCTTGATCAGTCCTATGCTCCCTCCCTATTTCTTTATTCCTTTGAACTGAGTATCTTGTGGCTAAGTTTCACTCTGAGTTCTATAGATAGCTAAATGTACCCTTGAACTTCTGATCTTCCTGCCTCCCTCTCCTGAGTTCTGGGATTGAAAGCATAGGGTATCATGGCTGAGTTGAAGTGATTCCAGTGATCAATTCCAGAGTTTTGCGTATGATAGGCAAGCACTGTACCACCTGAGCTATGCTTCAGCCCTTCATATATTCTTGGATATGTTATTCAGACTTCTCATTAATAGAGTGGCTCTGAATTAACCTGAATTATACAAAGAATGGATAGATATAATAAATGGCAAACAGGGTCCAAACCATGTAAAACAAAGGAAATTCATTCTTTGTATATCCAGTCTTATATTACCGGTGTGGATGATGCTAAAAATATTTAGACACTGTTTTAGTTATTTCTATGCTAGTTTATTGGAACATTGTCCAGTGTTTTCAGGACAATTATATTTTCCTAATACATCTTTACCAAATGAGAACAGAATATCCAGAATTTACTAGTATTAGTGAAACAAAGAAAAATTCTACACAATTAGTGACATTGAAACTTCTCTATCACATAACTATTACTGAAATGAAACTATGCCAAAACCTCCCAAAGTCACAATGACATTATCATTGAGACATTACTGATTGTTATATTAAAAAAATAAATGAAAAACCAAACCTTGCAAAGTAGTGGTGGCACATGAATGTAATCCCATACTCAGGAGGCAGAGGAAGGAGGGCAGCCTGGTCTGCAAAGCAAGTCCCAAGACACAGCCAGAACTGTTACACAGAGAAACCCTGTCTTAACCCCTATCCCCACAAAAAGCAAGACATTTTAGTTGGTTGTTTTATGAAAGTGAGAGTAACTACGATCCAGTCTATTGTGGTCTTTATCTTATAAGTAAAAATGTAGCCACAAAATATACATATTAGTCCAGTAAATTTTGCCATCACTTCTTTGGTGGCATGAATTAGGAGAAAACAAAGAAGTAGAAAAGTGGGGGTGTGTAATTAAAATTTTCCTGTGGCCAATGAACATAGTTATTTACAGAACCAAGGCTACCATCATTATCCATTACAAAGCAAATTAGTACATCTGTGTGTTGTTTGGTGTTATTGTTAGATTTTAAATATTTTGTTTTGTTTTCTGATTTGCACTTTATATGAAAATTGTTAAGAGAATTTTAGCTTATGATTAATATGGGATTTCCAACATCTGCAATGACCCTGAATATATAAATTGACATTTTATGCTACTTATGTATGTCAAGTGGTGTCAGAATTGCCACTTATAAACTAAAAATATTAATCACTCTCTAGTTGCTGAGGAAGTTCCATGTACTTCAGTAGTATATGTTCAATTAATGTTCAACTCTTTCTGAAAAAAATGACCAAATATAGTTATCTCATTAGCATGCATATTTTATTTCACCTTCAATAACTGTTAAAATCATATGTATGTGAATTTTTAAAAATAATTACTTTTTTGTTTGTTTTGGGGTTTTTTGTTATTTGTTTTAAGAGACAGGGAATCTTTGTGTATCCTTAGCTGTTTTAAAATTGGCTCTGTAGACTGGATTGGCCTCAAAATCACAGAGATCTGCCTGCCTCTGCCTCTTAAGTGGTGGGATTAAAGGCATGCATCACCACACCCAGGTTAAATTTATTTATTTATGATCCTTTTTTAGTTTTTTCTGAATTTTTATTCTCATTTTGTATAGCTCTGTACAAAGGTTATATGAAATTTTCTTATGTAAAAACTGCAACAAATGGAGAAGTTCTAGGAGCCCTAGGGAGCTCACTTTGACTGCAGCAATGACCATGTCTTCCAGTGGTGTTTATACATTCCCTCTATATTCCTTCAGTTTCTTATTCTGAGTAGCATGATGGTGGTGATATTAATAGTGGTGGTAGTGGAGGTAGTGGTGGCAGTTATGCATGCTTGTGTGTGTGTGTATGTGTGTGTGTGTGTGTGTGTGTGCATGAGTACATGTATGATTTGTGGTAAGGTCTATGATGAACAACATCAGAAGAATACCAAATACACACAGTTCATACTAGAGTAAACAAACCCCAACACAAGTTGTAGGTGACATTTTGCTTTTGTTCTATGACTCTTTTGTTTATCCATTGTAGAAATTTAAAATATTTTGATTACATTCCAAACTGAAATAAGGTTTTATGCAGGCCCATTGCAGTGATGTATATATCACACTTGAAATCAAAGCATAATCAAATAGTATCAATTGGATAATGACCATCAGCCTTTAAAAGAGCCATCATGATCCTTGTACTTCGATGTCTGCATCTTCATCAAACAACCTAACCTGGAATATGGACCTGAATTAATGATGTTCTCAAGTAAAAAGTGGAAAGTGACATTAATAATTTGGTTATAAAAGATATGTTGTAACTCTTAGGCTTAGATTCTTCCTCCCTTGCTGCTGTCTGATCACCTTATTCTTTATAAAACCAAAGACCTGGTTGTTCAGGCACATAATATGCCACCTGAGAAACCAATGTGAAAAACATGGGGCCTTTGGCTGTCAGTCAACAGGTCACTAAGGTATGTTGGCAATCATCTAAGTGAGCATGGATGCTTCTCAGGTCAAGATTGGAGATTACAGTGCAGCCTTAGGTTACTGGTTAATTTAGTAATAAATTTTGATCCAGAAACACACTTTACCAAATCAGAAGTAATTTCCTGATCCAAAGGCCTAGCAGGTCCCAATTGCTAAATGGGGAGCAATGGTTTTATTTGACAGATACATAGTTATTTTGTAGAAAAATCAACAACTCCTTTACAAAACAACGTTTTTTCATATCTTTAGATTTATAATACTCAATATTCTCATACCATGCTTTCAAAGGACTTCCTTATTTTATCATGTGCCTACTAACATTTAATTAATTTAAAGTTGTCCTGCTTAATTAAATTGCATTAAATGGGATTTTAATGATTAGATTTGGTTCTGTAAATAACTTTATGCATTGGCCACAGGAAAACTTTAATTCAGTCAACTGAGAGATTCAAAATTCATTTAGGTTTAAAATACCAGAAAAAATAGACAATATTTACAAGTATCAAGAAAAACCCATTAATTGCCTTATCAGTATAAAAAGATATTATCTGTTCAAAAGATAAAATTTTGTACAAAGTAATTATTTAACATTTTATTCTGTTTATGTGTTTCAAGTAAGACATTTAGTTGGTTGTTTTACAAAAGTAATAGTAACTATGATACAGTCTATTGTGGTCTTTATAAGTAAAAATATAGCCACAAAAGACCCATAAAACTACAGTATGTTTTGCCATCACTTATTTGGTGACATGAGTTATGAGAAAACGAGGAAGTAGAAATGAGGAGGTGTATAAGGTCTAAGGCTAAAATTAAAAAATAGAAAACTGAAGACAAGAGCTATAAGGTGTCAGACAGTGAGCAGGGTGGGCAGAGAAATAGCACTTAAGAAGCATCCTCAGATGGTACTAGAATTTCCCAGGCTTGTAAAGATCATTTTCACATTTGGTTTTATTTTCCATAAATAATTAGCAAAAATTTTAAGCATTATTGTTAAGAAGAGGGATAAATCCCCCATGTTAAACTAGAAAGCAAGGATGGCATGGGATGAAGTAGAAGAATGGGTAGTAAGTATGTTCATCAAACTAAGGCTGTTTAAAACACCTTATGGGTTCCTACGAGTCAGTAAACTAATCACAAACATAATTAAAAAATAAGAAGAGTTCAAATGTAATAGCCCTCCAAGAGACATAGGTTATTAAATGAAAACTGCAGTGCAAGCATAGGATAGTTTATCACAAGTCATTGTTTATGGAGTTGCCAGTGTTCTGAAAAAACAAAACTTGTGTAAGACCAAACTAGGCACACTGAATATGGGTGACAGTTGTGTGACTTGGGCAATTTGTGCGGCCACTAGCAGTGGAACCACTATTTATCCCTAGTGCATGAACTGGCTTTTTGGGTCCTGTTCCCTATGAAGAGGTACCTTGCTCAGCATAGACACAGTGGGAGGGCCTTGGTACTATCTTGTAGAGAGAAGCCTTTTTCTTGTCTGCCGCTTTGGTTTTCCCCCCACCAGTTGCCTGGGCTCTGCCACATTGTAGTCCCCAAATAACACACAAGACACTGTATTAATTATGAAGCTGTTGGCCTTGCTTGTTTCTTACTGGATAGCTCTGACTTAAGTATTTAACCCATCTAAGTATTTCTCTTACCGAACAGACCTCTTACTTCTCTGATGGGCTACATGATGACTCTCTGTGTTTCTCCTACCCAGAGTCCTCCTGGACTCCTAGTCCCACCTATCTTGCTTCCCTATTGGCCAACAGTGTTATATTGACATATACACAGGATTTTCCCATCATATCTAAAGTGATTTGCAGACTCAGTAGAATCCGCATGATGTCTTCACCCTCTCTGAGGAGTAGATGGTAGGATGGGCAGGGAGAAGATCAGGGGAGAAGAAGTACAGGAGGATGAGTGAACTGGGATTGGTATGTAAAATAAGATTGCTTTTAAAAAATTTTAAAAAGAAAATGAAACAAATAAACAACAACAACAACAAAAAAAAAAAACCCAGAGATTATTGTCATTGCCCTTGGTTACAGTATATTGTAAGACCACATTACTGAAGACACCATACATTTTGACTACAGGGCAAAGAGAAATAAATCTTAAGCCTGACATGAAATTTCATCTTTCTTAGTTTGTAGGAGGAAGTCTGTATGCCGCCATTAAACATGTGACTTATTAGAGGTGCATACAGATGAGGTAATAAAAGGGCGGTTTACCACACCGCTAACCACACCCACTTTAGGCAGGACTAAAGACGTATACGGCTGGCCGTAAAGAAGTATACATATGTAGGCAGAACTACGTCACTAGCCAGGCCCACTTTTGGGCATGGCTAGGGGGGCGTTACGGGGGAAGGTATAAAAGACAGCACACAGGAAGTCTCTGTCTCTTTTCCTGGAGTTCGGCTTCTGGTTCGGCAGCTGAAAACTGCTTGGCTCATCTGGGTTACTTATTTGGTATCTTGTGAGTAATTTCTACAATAAATACTTAGTTTTACTTTCAGTAATTGTGTGTTGCTTATTGTTGCAGCGTCCGTTGGAGCCTACAGTTTGGTGTTGGAAGCAGGATTGGAATCCGGATCCAGGCGCCGAGAAAAGCGGCTTCTCTCGGCCCGACCAGGCACACGTGGACTCTCCTTTCTCTAAGTTCCTCACCACTTCGCTCGGCAAGGCACGATTCCTGCCACCAGGAACCAGCACCTTCTACCTGCCGGTAAGGTTAGGCGGTATTCCAAGATTTCTCTCGTGGCCACGTGCTGTTTTACTGGCAGCCTGCTGACTTTCGGCCACGTGCTCTTTTGCTGTCAGCCTGTTGATCTCGGCCTGATTTACTCCACTGGTAACAAACGTAATTGCTTTATACAATGTCAACAGCTAACATTATGATGCAGGATGTTAAGAATTTTCTTGTTTTTTGTATGGATGGTATGTTAGAAAGGGTTGAGGACCTACCTGAAATGTACTTCCTACCCATGATGGTGATTATTAGTTTCATAATCAATATAATTTTGTTAATGAAATGGCTCAAAAATAGGACTAAACTTATACACGTCATACAATCATCGCAGGATACTTTTGAAATCTTAATACAAAGGATTCAGGAAATGCAAAATTCATTGCAGGAGAGTAAGAAATGGTTGGAAGAAAATATTCAGGATATTAAAAATGATAATGTAGGTCTGACGAACAGGTTTAAAGAGACGGAACACAAAATTGAATTACTTTCAGGAAAAATGTGTTCCACAGATAGAATTGAAAAATTGGAACATAATGTTGAAACATTTAACGAAAAACACGGTTCCATGTTTGATGATTTCACTAGCAAATTACAAAGACTGGAACATAAAATTGAAATGCTAACAGAAAAGAATTGTTCCATGCCTGAGAGCAATGATAAACTAACTGATAGAATATCATTTGTGGAAGGCAGTTTACATGCTATTGAGGTACTTTCTAAGGATGAGAATATTAGAAATTTGGAATCACATGTAAATGATGAATGTAAAAAATGAAAGATTCCATGACGTCCTTAGAAAATTATTTGTCCCAAGAACTTCAAGAGGTCAGAGAAACAATGATGAATAGACTGCAGGATTTAGAAGACGCTCAATCTGATACTTCAGAATCAGAAATACAGGCAACAGGTCAGGACAGGAGTTTCCCAAAGCTTCTCAAATGCTGGAAAGATCTCCCTAAGGTTGCTATGCATTCCCCTATGGTTTTTCCAGTATCTGTAACAGAAAAACCAGCAACGAAAAAACAATCAAATGGTCCCATTGCTTATCACTGGGAACCTATACAGATGAAGGATCTAAAGAATATTAAGGAGGCCATTGTCTTGTATGGTCTTCATTCTCCCTTTGTCAGGGAGCTCCTAACCTCATGGACTACTGTAAATAAAGTAACCCCAAAAGACTGGGCCCAATTAGCCTCTGCAGTACTCGAAAATTCGTGTCAAATTCAATGGAGAGCTTTATGGAGGCAAGAAGCAAAAGCTATAGAGATTCAGGAATTACAGAACGGTCATGAAGTACCCCAAGACAAGATTCTTGGGGAGGGTCCTTACGCTGACACGCAGGTTCAATCTGCATATGATGAGCACATGTTGTCTTTGTGCCGTACAGCTGCTTTAAATGCTTTGGATAAGGTTTGTGAAACAGGAGAGATAATGCAACCCTACACCAAGGTATTACAGGGCCCAAGGGAAAGGTTCACTGAATTTTTAGAGAGATTATCCAGTGCAGTAGAAGTACAGGTAGCGAATCCAGAATCCAGGCATCTCCTTATAGAATCTTTGGCGTATGAGAATGCGAATCCTCAATGCAGGCAGGTAATTTGGCCATTAAAAATAAGATCAGCGCCATTGGAGGAATGGGTCCTACATACAGCGAACCTGGAATGTAAAAGTCAGGATACAGGAGCTTGGGTAGGTGAAGCTATTTCTACAGGCTTGAGGAGGCACCAGGATGCCAAATACCCTACCTGTGATGATATAGAGGCCTGGGTAGGGAAGGCAATCTCCAAGAATTTTAATAGGCATAAAGATGCAACATGCTTTAACTGTGGTAGAATAGGACATCTTAGTAGGAACTGTAGACAACGCATTCCTAGAAATAATGCTTTTACCACGAATGCATCAAACAGAAGGCCTAAGCCTCCTGGTCTATACAGGAGGTGTGGGAAGGGGCACCATTGGACTGATGAATGCTTTTCCACAATAGACAGACAAGGTAGATCTTTAAAGCCAGGAAACAGGGTTCAGGGGCTCAATGGAGCCCCCAAAATGAAGATTATCCGGTCATCCCCAGTGACAGTGGAGGACAGCCTCTCCCAGGACAATTAGAAGATCCACTGCCCATTGTAAATAATACGGCACTGGATAATACATTAGCTCCAGAGGATGAATCAATTACATCAGGAGGAGATACAAAACATATATTTTGGCAAACATCTATACAATATCATAGACCCAAGCAACAGTTAAGGTAAATAATAGGGTGATTAACGGCTTATTGGACAGCGGAGGTGACGTCACTATCATTAATCAGCAGTCCTGGCCGCCAAACTGGGCTTTAAAAGAGGTTAATGTTCAATTCTTAGGGATTGGAACCCTATCTGAAGTTAAACAGAGTGTCAGATGGATTGACTTTATTGGGCCAGAAGGACAGAGAGGAAGGTTAAAGCCATATGTTGCAGATATTGCTATAAACCTCTGGGGTCGTGATCTACTCCAGCAATGGAATACGCAGATTAACATTCCTCCTGTATCAGCTAGGAATTATAGACAAGCTCTTAGTGGTAGAAAGAATATAGTAAGACAGTACAGAAAACAGATGCCAAATGTACAGGCTGTACAGAAGCAAGATGCTAGTGCCAAAGTTACAGAGCAACCAAAAGCTCTACCATTAAAATGGATGACAGATGAACCCATCTGGGTGGGTCAATGGCCTATGACATCTGAGAAGTTAGAGGCTTTGGAGAATTTAGTTCAGGAACAGCTAGATGCTGGACATATTGAGGAATCAACTAGTGCATGGAATTCACCTGTTTTTGTTGTCAAAAAGAAGTCTGGTAAGTGGAGAATGGTTACTGATCTTAGAGCCATCAACAAGGTAATTCAGCGTATGGGGTCTCTACAACCTGGGATACTGTTACCTTCTCTAATTCCTAAGGATTGGCCAATTATAGTTATAGACTTAAAAGATTGTTTCTTCACCATACCGTTACAAGAAAACGACAGAGAAAAGTTCGCCTTCACTGTACCTACCTATAATAATTCCCGTCTGTTACAGAGATTCCAGTGGAAGGTACTACCTCAAGGTATGTTAATCAGTCCAACTTTGTGTCAATATTTTGTGAATAAACCTCTAGAAATAATTCGTAAAAATTTCCACATTCGTTAATATATCATTATATGGATGACATATTATTGTCTGATTCAAATAAGAATACTTTTGAAAAGATGTTTGAAACAGTAAAGGAAATTTTGCCTCGCTGGGGATTACAAATTGCCCCAGAAAAATACAAAGAGGAGATTCTATTAACTATTTAGGTTATAAAATAGATGCTCAGAAAATGAGACCGCAGAAAGTACAGATCAGAAGAGATCGTTACCGGACTCTTAATGATCTTCAAAAACTATTAGAAGAAATCTCTCAATTACAGACAATTATCGGTGTAGAAGGGCATGATTTAAAACACCTGAAAATGGCTTTAAAAGGAGATAAAGACCTAAATAGCCCACGAGTACTATCAGCTGAGGCTGAAAAAGAATTAGAATGGGTAGAAAAGAGAATATTAGAAGCACATGTGGACCGGGTGGATCCAAATCTGGACTGTATTCTAGTTATTTTACCATCTAGAGAATACCCCTCAGGAATATTAATGCAGAGGGAAGACATCATTCTAGAATGGGTATTTCTGCCACATAAACAGAATAAAAAATTCAAAACATATATAGAAAAGATCTCCAATTTGATATTAAAAGGTAAATTAAGGCTTCGTCAACTGACTGGGAAAGACCCAGCTGAAATTATTGTACCTTTAACGAATGAGGAAATTTCCTCCTTATGAAAGGATAATGAGTATTGGCAAATAGCTTGCAGTGACTTTTTGGGAAGTATTAGTAATAACTATCTCAAAACAGAGAGAATCAAATTCATAAAGAAAACAATTTGGATTCTTCCACATATCGTGAGGCAAACACCTATTTCTGGAGTTCTTACCTTCTACACAGATGCAAACAAATCAGGTAAAGCAGGGTATTAAATCAGGAAATATAAGTAAAGTAGTTCAAAGCCCTTACAACTCCGTACAAAAGGCAGAGTTATATGCCATTCTCATGGTACTTAAAGACTTTACAGAGCCTCTCAATATAGTTACGGATTCTCAGTATGCAGAAAGAGTTGTCTTGCACATTGAGACTGCAGAATTTGTTCCTGATAATACAGAATTAACCTCATTGTTTTTACAATTGCAGGAAATCATCAGAAACAGGACTCATCCTATATATATAACACACATCAGATCCCATACAGGTCTGCCAGGTCCTCTGGCACAAGGCAATGATGAAATTGATCGTTTATTAGTAGGTAATGTGTTGGAAGCTTCAGAATTTCATAAGAAACACCATGTTAACAGCAAAGGTTTAAAGAAGGATTTTTCTATCACCTGGCAACAAGCCAAAGAAATAGTAAGAAATTGTTCCAGTTGCTCATTCTACAATCAAACTCCATTACCAGCAGGTTGTAATCCTAAAGGTGTTCACAGAAATGAACTTTTGCAAATGGATGTATTTCACTTCCCAGAATTTGGCAGTTTGAAATATGTACACAATACTATTGACACATTCTCAGGCTTCCAATGGGCTACTGCCCTCAGCTCTGAAAAAGCTGATTCTGTTATTACACACCTCTTAGAGCTGATGGCTGTTATGGGTATACCTAAAACAATAAAAAGTGACAATGTTCCAGCATATGTCTCCAGTAAATTGGAACAATTCTTCAAATATTTTAATATAAAACATGTAACTGGTATACCTTACAATCCCACAGGACAAGCAATAATTGAAAGATCTAACCGAACCTTAAAAGAGATGCTTCATAAACAGCCAGGGAAAACAAAGACATCTAAACATAGGTTACACAATGCTTTACTAACGTTGAATTTTCTTAATGATGATGAAAAAGGACAAACTGCAGCAGAAAGACACTGGACTACAGAGAAGACTTCTGAACTGAACCAACCGGTGTATTTTAAGGATGTTATGACCTCAGTCTGGAAACCAGGATATATGTTACATTGGGGAAGGCGTTATGCTTTTGTTTCCACAGGAGAAGAAAAGGTTTGGGTTCCATCAAAATTAATGAAAATTCGATCAGAACAGAAAACATCTCAGGAGGAGGAAGAGAACAGCCCATCTACAAATTCATATTCCACCATGGGTAAAGTGACCTCCTAACATTAATGTTTGAGTTTTCCAGAGAACAAGGGATTTCCTGACAGCAATCTTCAACTGCTTCAGAAAGAGAATGAGGATCCACTTCCTTGACTTCACCTGATTCGACTGGAGGCATCTGAACTGCCCCACATCATTGACTCCATCTGACAAGCACTATCCTGAAACTGGCTTGAAACTACATCACTCTACACAACTCTGGACCAAGAAACTGAAATAGTACATCTTCTACAATCTGGCAAGAGCTTCAAGATGAGAGCTTCAATCAACACTAGAACCCCAGTCAGGAACTTCAATCAAGCATCTCCTGCCATACAGACACTGTGTGATCTACTGAGATTTTGTTATACTAACATTTTTCTTCTCACAGGTCCCCATGAGATTATCATCGTCCCATCTCAGCAGGAAGTAGTTTTGAGAATTCTATGCCCCCTCTCCCTACTATTGATATTATAAGATAGTTTACACCTGTTAGTGCTAGTTTTCAATTATTTTAGAGTTGGGATTGGAAGGAGGTGTTCATATTTGGGTGTTTCTTTCAGATAAGTTTAGGTAGATAGAATAGATGTTTGATAAGTTTTGTTCATGGATACAAGTTAGTTGTCCTTTTTAGACTAAAAGGGGAATTGTAGGAGGAAGTCTGTATGCTGCCATTAAACATGTGACTTATTAGAGGCGCATACAGATGAGGTAATAAAAGGGCGGTTTACCACACCGCTAACCACACCCACTTTAGGCAGGACTAAAGACGTATACGGCTGGCCGTAAAGAAGTATACGTACGTAGGCGGAACTATGTCACTAGCCAGGCCCACTTTTGGGCATGGCTAGGGGGCGTTACGGGGGAAGGTATAAAAGACAGCACACAGGAAGTCTCTGTCTCTTTTCCTGGAGTTCGGCTTCTGGTTCGGCAGCTGAAAACTGCTTGGCTCATCTGGGTTACTTATTTGGTATCTTGTGAGTAATTTCTACAATAAATACTTAGTTTTACTTTCAGTAATTGTGTGTCGCTTATTGTTACACTGTCCGTTGGAGCCTATATTAGTTGACTATCATTGTGACTGAAGGTTCTAATCTAACTGTGTATGTATAAGATACACCAATCGGCTTATCAGTGCTGTACCATACATTCTACAGCATCTACCTAACATAAAAGATGTTCCCACTCATGCAATAGTGTCATGACCACTACAGAGTTAACCAACTTGTTTCTGAGTGGGTTTGAGTCCTGTCCTGTAAGAGAGGATTTCATGTATGATATTATAATAATAGTCAAAAGTCAATGACTGAAGACCACAGGCTCTACAGGGGAACCCTTTGTTGTTATTTTTCATAATGGTCATGCTATAAAAACAGATTTATGTCTTCAAAGAATTTACCTTCTGTTTTCTAAGATTAGATGAGAAAGGGAATGGTAAATGCAAACCACAAAAAAATACTTCACAATAAACTTGCATTAGTTTAATAAAGATAGCATGCATTAAAGATATAAGGAATTTAACAGCAAAGGCAATCTAGTGGAACCTGCAAACATTTATAAGAGGAAATATTTTTTTGATTATGGTTTGAAAACAAAGATACAGAAATACAGGATTGCCCTCCATTTAGTTAGGTAGAGAAGGGAAGTCACTTTCATTGTAGGAATGCTATGATTGCAATATTTTTCAGAGATTCAAATGAAGTTTCCATGTCTAGGTGGGTGTATTAATCAGAAGTTCTGAAAGCAAAATGGAAATGAATAAGGAAGCCAAATGTCCTGCTTTAAAAATTGAGCAATATCAGGTTTATGTAAATAGAAGATAACCAGGGAAATCAATCTAAAGTCAATACCAAAGGAAAAGAGAAAGGACAAACCTACTCAAGAAACTGAAAATATTAATTAGCTAAAGTAGACCATTGAGGAAGTGCTAAGATATGACCAGTGAGACAGACCTGGAATCAAAGGACAAGGATTCCACGATACTTTAAAAAAACAAACCAACCAAACAAAAAGCTTATTTTACATTGTATATTTAAATTCATGTGATGCCTAATGTTGGTTGTCAACTTGACTGCATCTGAAACTGACTAAAATTAGATGCTCTAGGCACTGCCTATGGTGGACCTTCGCCATGAGATTATTTGAAGTGGGAAGATCCACCCTGAAGATGAGCATACCAGATTTATCATGGCAGCTCAGACTAAAGGACATTTAAAGAGGAAATGTTTCTTTTTGCATGCTTGTATCCATTCTTACTGACAAATTCATCTCTCTGTGACTGTGACATTCCATTAGAACCATCTTGTTAACATTACCAAAAGACACTAAAGCTCTTCCAGAATTCCAGGCTTTTAGCATCAGGTCGAGACTATGAAGATATCTAGGCTTACAGACTAAGCAACTACCAGATTTTTGGCTTTTTCCATGATGTATAGACTACATGGGTCATATCATGTCAGCAAATATAATAAATATATCAGCTGTATTACTATAGAGAAACCTGACTGATACTATAAGCATTGTTTCATTTTAAAAAGGTGTTGGATTCATTCTGAAAATTATGTGATTCTGAAAAATATTATTGATTACTCAAAAGGAATGTCTGAACTTTGAAGTGTAAAAGAGCATGATGGGATAATTATCAGGGCCTGTCTTGACTTGAGCTGAGCATCTGATTCTCACTTTCTCTCCCTAGAGAACCCATCCTTTGGCTCAGTTCTCCTTCCTGAGGCCCTGGGAAGGTCTCTAATGAATTACAGTGGCAACTCCCCAGTGATTATTGATTTCATTCAGCTCACTGAACAGAAATAAGTACTTTCTAATTTGTTGTGACATTGAATAGATGTGTTTATTTATTAGAGGTTGCTTCAATGGCAGCATGCCACCTTGTCAAAAGAAAGATCAACTTTCCATACTGGGACAGAAAGAATACAAAATAAAGACTGTCAAATTGAAGTTGTCTACATGAACTTGACATATGAATGATCATGCCAGTTAAAAGTAAAGACATAAAGAAGGAAAGAAAAAAAACACTATAGCTAGAAACAAAATAGTTTGCTGAATTTTTCTTCTCAAATTTGCTGCCCATTATTTCTGACATTTAGTGAATTATCTGACTTCATCATCATCAGGTTTTCTAACCCAGAATGGTAAATAATGACACAGACTTAAGGGTTGATGTGAGCATACAAACAAACAAAAACATGAGGATGTGTGCATAGTGAAAACTACTAAACAAAATATATAAATATGATATATGGCTACATTTTTCAGTGACAGTAATCTAGACAAAAATGATATTAAGAATTTCTTCCTTTATATGAACTCTGTATTACCTAGAGTCCTGCTTTTTAAGTTGCAATCATTTATTTAAAGTAACTACATTAGCATCAGTAAGGTGACCACTCCATGCATGAAGTTCAATCACTAACACATAAATACTCTTGTAAGATTATTATTTTAACTTTCTGTGGAACCTACTGCATTGGGATGTAAATAAATTACCATATATAAATATTGACATTAAAATAAAAATATTTTACTTCTGAGAGAGAATATTTTTAATGTAAATTTATTTGATTGTAGTGAATATTTTTAATATTAATTTTATTATCATTAAGGAACATAAATAAACCTCTGTTTACACATTTATATGATACGCTTATTACATAAATACACTAAATTAGTATTATCTTTAGAGTGAACTTCCTCTTTCTTGTTTGTTTTGGTAGTAAAAGCACATAAAATAACAACATTGTAGATCACATATCATTATCACAGTGTATATTGGAATTTCAGATACACATTATACATAACTACAAACAAATGTGGTCTCTTTGATATATTTATATTTATTTTCAACCTCTGGGAGACAAAAATTCAGATTTAAAATCTCAAAAACTAAGTTGTGGGAGACCAGGAAACCAGAGGAGCAAGGGAGTCCAGGGAAGCAGCTGTTCCTGCGGCAGCATGAGGTACAACATGCCAGGCTTCTGAGCCTGTGTTCCAGTGCCTGGGGATTGCCTGGGAACTGCACAGAGCTTCGAATCCCAGCAGGAGACAAGCACTCCAGACTCTGGGACTTCTCTCCCACCAACAAGACAGGAAACCAGAGGAGCCAGGACGACCAGGGGAGCAGCTGTTCTGGCCACAGGATCAGGTACAACAAGATCCAGCAACGGGTCCAGGGGACCAGGTGGGAGGCTAAGCACCCGAGATTCCTGTTCTTTTTCTCAACCCACGGGACCAGAACAAGGACAAGGAATAGAAGAAACACCAGATTATTGGACTTGCTAGCACCCACCAAAGGGAACTCTGGTCCCCTAACCAACAAAACAGTAAGGTGCTCTTTCTGCACCCAATAGAAGAAGAGATGGGAAAGAGACAATACAAAAACATACTCAGCAACAGAAAAACAAATATGACACCACTAGATTCTAGACACTCCATACCAGCAAGACTCCAACATTCCAATACGAACACAGCAGAAGAAAATGACCTTAAAACAACTTTCATGAAAATGATAGAGGTCCTAAAAGAGGATATAGGAAAATCCCTCAAAGAAATGGAAGAAAAAACAAACCAAAAAATGCAAGAAATGGAAGAAAAAACAAACCAAAAAAGGCAGGAAATGGAAGAAGAAACGAAGCAAAAAATTCAAGAAATGGAAGAAAAAACAAACCAAAAAATGCAAGAATTGGAAGAAAAAACAAACCAAAAAAGGCAGAAAATGGAAGAAGAAATGAAGCAAAAAATGAAAGAACCACCAACAACCATTGCAAATCGAAGAAGGATGAGCATTCAATGGTCATTAATATCCCTCAACATTAATGGACTTAACTCACCGATAAAAAGACACAGACTAGCAGAATGGATTCAAAGACAGAACCCTTCCTTCTGCTGCATACAAGAAACACACCTCACCCTCAAAAAGAGACATTGCCTGAGAGTTAAAAGTTGGGGAAAAAATTTTCAATCAAATGGGCCCAAGAAACAAGCAGGGGTAGCAATCCTAATATCTAACAAATTAGACTTTAAAATAAAATCAATCAAAAGAGATGAAGGAGGTCATTACATACTCATCACAGGGGAACCACCAAGATGAAATGTCTGTCCTGAACATCTATGCCCCAAATACAAAGGCATCCACATTCGTTAAAGAAACATTATTAGAACTTAAATCTCATCTAAAGCCACACAGTTATAGTGGGAGATTTCAACACACCACATTCACCAGTAGTGAGTAATACCAGACAGAAACTCAACAAAGAAGCAAAAGGTGTAATACAAGTAATGACCAAACTGGGATTAACAGACATCTATACAACATTTCATCCACATAAAAAAGAATATACCTACTTCTCACCACCACAGCCAACCTTCTCAAAAATCGACCACATACTTGGCAACATATCAAACCCCAGCAGCTACAAAAAAATTGGAATAACTCCATGCATCTTATCAGACCACCATGCTTTCAAATTAGAATTCAACAACAACACAAATTGCAGAAAACCAACAAATTCGTGGAAATTGAATAATGCTCAACTGCACCATTCCTGGATCAAAGAAGAAATAAAAAAAGAAATTAAAGACTTCCTCGTATCCAATGAGAATAAAGACACAACATACCCAAACCTATGGGACACTTTGAAAGCAGTGCTACCCTTTACAATTGCCACAAACAACATAAAATACCTTGGGGTAATGCTAACCAAACAAGTGAAAGACCTGTATCACAAGAATTTTGAATCTTTAAAGAAAGAAATTAAAGAAGCCCTCCGAAAATGGAAAGATCTCCCATGCTCTTGGATAGGTAGGATCAATGTAGTAAAAATGGCAATCCTGCCAAAAGCAATCTACAGATTCAATGCAATCCCCATTAAAATCCCAGCACAATTCTTCACAGACCTTGAAAGAACAATAATCAATTTTGTATGGAAAAACAAAAGACCCAGGATAGCCAAAACAACCCTGTTCAACAAGGCAACGTACGGAGGCATCACCATCCCTGACCTCAAGCTCTATTATAGAGCTATAGTCCTGAAAACAGCTTGGTATTCGCACAAAATTAGACAGGTAGACCAATGGAATCGAATTGAAACCCTGGGTATTAACCCACACATGTACGAACATCTGATCTTTGACAAAGAAGCTAAAAATATACAATGGAATAAAGAAAGCATTTGCAACAAATGGTGCTGGCATAACTGGAGGCTGGCATGTAGAAGAATGCGGATCGATCCATGTTTATCACCATGCCCAAAACTTAAGTCCAAATGGATCAAAGACCTTAACATAAATCCAGCCACACTGAACCTCTTAGAAGAGGAAGTGGGTGGTACCCTTGAAACAATTGGTACAGTAGACAGATTCCTGAACATAACACCACTAGCACAGACAGTGAGATTAACAATTAACAAATGGGACCTCCTGAAACTAAGAATCTTCTATGAAGCTTGTTTAAGGCAAAGGACACAGTCAGCAAGACAAAAAGGAAACCCACAGAATGGGAAAAATATTCACTAATCCCATATCTGACAGAGGGTTGATCTCCAAAATTTACAAAGAACTCAAGAAGCAAGTCTCCAAAATACCAAAGGACCCAATTAAAAAGTGGGCTGCAGAACTAAATAGAGAATTTTCAATAGAGGAGTCTAAAATGGCTCAGAGGCACTTGAGAAAGTGCTCAAAATCCTTAGCCATCTGGGAAATGCAAATCAAAACAACTCTGAGATGCCATCTCACTCCTGTCAGAATGGCTAAAATCAAAAACACCAAAGCCAATTCGTGCTGGAGAGGATGTCGTGAAAGGGGAACACTCCTCCATTGCTGGTGGGAGTGCCACCTGGTTCAGCCCCTTTGTAAATCAGTATGGAGATTCCTCAGAAAAATGGAAATAAACCTATCACAAGACCCAGTAACTCCACTCTTAGGCATATATCCAAAAGATGCCCATTCATACAACAAAGATGTCTGTTCCACTATGTTCATAGCAGCTTTATTTGTAATAGCCAGAACTTGGAAGCAACCTAGATGTCCCTCACCCGAAGAGTTGATAGAGAAAATGTGGTACATTTGCACAATGGAGTACTATTAAGTAGAAAAAAAAATGGAATCCTCAGATTTGCAGGCAAATGGATGACACTAGAAGAAACCATCCTGAGTGAGGTAACCGAGTCACAAAAAGAGAAACATGGTATGTACTCTCTCATATATGGATTTTAGACATAGATCTGGGGAGTGCCAGCCTACAATCCCATGGCTAGAGAGTCTGGGAAACAGAAACTTCATTCAGTGGATGATCGAAGAAGTGGCAGACTCCCTCGGTTACATACTGAGCTGATCTCAAGAAAGCCAGTAACAGAGAGGGAGGACTGATGATCAAAGGGATTAAGACTGGCCTGGTTTAACCCCCAGAAACAGCTGACCAGACAAAGGTTAACTCTTGAATCCCAGGCATCACCCTGGGCATCCAGCATGGGACTGATCAAGACCCCCTGAATGTGGGTGTCAGTAAGGAGGCCTAGGTAATCTATTCAGCCTTGGGCAGTAGATCAGTATTCATCCCGAGTATACACAGGGACTTTGGACTCCCATAGAATAATGTGAAGTGCACTCTCACCCTGAACTCTTGGGGAAGGGTCTAGGCCCTGCCCTATATGAAATGACAGACTATGGACATCCCCATGGAGGGCCTTACCCTCCCTGGGGAAATGAGGGGATAATGGGGGGGGGGGCTGGCGAGAGGGCACCAGGGGAGGGGAGGGAAAGGGAGAGCGTCCTGGAACTGACTTGTGAAGCCACCTTGTTTCTTATCTAAATTTAAACTGAAAAAAAAGTGAGAGGAATAATTTAAAAAAAAAGAAAAAAAAAAGGTTAGAGGTAATGATGTCATGAGATCATCATAAAAAAAAAAAACCGAAGTTGTGCCCATATCTACACAAAGTTAGAAACCTGAGTTGCCAAAGAAGCTGTCAATTTTGTTTCGTTCTGGACACAGTGTGCCGAGGATGTACTCCGCCATGACATCTGCATCAGCTCCTGCCCCGAGAGTCCTGTCCTGCTTGTGCTCCTGTCCTGACTTCCTTCAATGATGCGCTGTGATGTGGAGTTAAACTCTTCTGTCCTTGAGTTGTTTTTGTTCGTGGTGCTGCATAGCAGCAACAGAAACCCTAACCAAGACAAGCTGGTATTAGGAGTAGGGTATGCCTGTGACAGTCCTGATGTGTTTGAGGTAGTGTTACACAGGGAATTTGGAACGTTTGGCTAGAAAAGCTGTTGAATACTGACAGTTGGATGTTCTCTTGGAGCTTGGAAGATGAGAATGTGGATTGCAGTGCAAGATGACGGAGTCCTGGCTTGTGAAATTTCAGAGGAAAAATCAAAGAGTCTATTAGGGGTGTTTCCGATTTAGATTTGAGATTCCACTTTTGGTATTTAATTTTTACTACAAATTTTATTGTGTTTGAGTTTGTAAAGACTATGGAACTTTAAAAGTTATTTATGATTTTAGTGTGAATAAGCTGAATAAGAAAGGAAATATATGGTTTAATAGTGATGTGTTTGTGTCACAAATTGACCAGCGGTCCATTGTGCTGACTGGTCTTATGCTAACTAGACACAGCCTGGAGCTATCTGAAAGGAAAGAAACTCAACTGAGAAAAATGCCTCAATAAGATTCAACTCAATAAGTCATTTTCTTATATTGATGGGGAGCACCCAGCCCCTTGTGACACCCCTGTGCTGATGGTCCTGGATTCTATCGAAAAGTAGTCTGAGCAAGCCGTGATGAGCATGCTAGTAAATAACCCCTCTCCATGGCCTGTGCATCAGCTTCTCCTGCCAAGTTTCATTTGCCGGTTTAAATTTAGATAAGAAACAAGGTTGCCTCACAAGTCAGTTCCAGGTCCCTCTCCCTTTCCCTCACCCCCTCCAGTACCCTACCCCCACCCCCCACCCCCTCCCCGTTATCCCCTCATTCCCCCAGGGAGGGTGAGGCCCTCCATGGGGATGTCCATAGTCTGTCATTTCATATAGGGCAGGGCCTAGACCCTTCCCCAAGAGTTCAGGGTGAGAGTGCACTTCACATTATTCTATGGGAGTCCAAAGTCCCTGTGTATACTTGGGATGGGTACTGATCTGCTGCCTGCTCAATAGATTACCTAGGCCTCCTCACTGACACCCAGATTCAGGGGGTCTTGATCAGTCCCATACTGGATTCCCAGGCTGATGCCTGGGATTCAAGAGTTAACCTTTGTCTGGTCAGCTGTTTCTGGGGGTTAAACCAGCCCAGTCTTAATCCCTTTGATCATCAGTCCTCCCTCTCTGTTACTGGCTTTCTTGAGTTCAGCTCAGTACTTAACCGAGGGAGTCTGCCACTTCTCGATCAGCCACTAAATGAAGTTTCTGTTTCCCAGACTCTTTGGCCATGGGATTGTAGGCTGGCACTCCCCAGATCTATGTCTAAAATCCATATATGAGAGAGTACATGCCATGTTTCTCTTTTTGTGACTCGGTTACCTCACTCAGGATGGTTTCTTCTAGTGTCATCCATTTGCCTACAAATCTCATGATTCCATTGTTTTTTTCTGCTGAATAGTACTCCATTGTGTAAATATACAACATTTTCTCTATCAATTCTTTGGTTGAGGGACATCGAGGTTGCTTCCAAGTTCTGGCTATTACAAATAAAGCTGCTATGAACATAGTGGAACAGACATCTTTGTTGTATGAATGGGCATCTTTTGGATATATGCCTAAGAGTGGAGTTACTGGGTCTTGTGGTAGGTTTATTTCCATTTTTCTGAGGAATCTCCATACTGATTTCCAAAGTGGCTGAGCCAGTTGGCACTCCCACCAGCAATGGAGGAGTGTTCCCCTTTCACCACATCCTCTCCAGCATAAATTGTCATTGGTGTTTTTGATTTTAGTCATTCTGACAGGAGTGAGATGGTATCTCAGAGTTGTTTTGATTTGCATTTCCCAGATGGCTAAGGATGTTGCGAACTTTCTCAAATGCCTCTGAGCCATTTTAGACTCCTCTATTGAAAACTCTCTATTTAGTTCTGCAGCCCACTTTTTAATTGGGTCGTTTGGTGTTTTCGAGACTTGCTTCTTGAGTTCTTTGTAAATTTTGGAGATCAACCCTCTGTCAGATGTGGGATTAGTGAATATTTTTTCCCATTCTGTGGGCTGCCTTTCTGTCTTGCTGACTGTGTCCTTTGCCTTACAGAAGCTTCTCAGTTTCAGTAGGTCTCATTAATTAATTGTTGATCTCACTGTCTGTGCTACTGGTGTTATGTTCAGGAAGCTGTCTACTGTACCAATTCGTTCAAGGGTACCACCCACTTTCTCTTCTAAGAGGTTCAGTGTGGCTGGATTTATGTTAAGGTCTTTGATCCATTTGGACTTAAGTTTTGTGCATGGTGATAAACATGGATCGATCCGCAATCTTCTACATGCCAGCCTCCAGTTATGCCAGCACCATTTGTTGCAAATGCTTTCTTTATTCCATTGTATATTTTTAGCTTCTTTGTCAAAGATCAGATGTTCGTACATGTGTGGGTTAATACCCGGGCTTTCAATTCGATTCCATTGGTCTACCTGTCTAATTTTGTGCCAATACCAAGCTGTTTTCAGGACTATAGCTCTATAATAGAGCTTGAGGTCAGGGATGGTGATGCCTCCGTACGTTGCCTTGTTGAACAGGGTTGTTTTGGCTATCCTGGGTCTTTTGTTTTTCCATACAAAATTGATTATTGTTCTTTCAAGGTCTGTGAAGAATTGTGCTGGGATTTTAATGGGGGTTGCATTGAATCTGTAGATTGCTTTTGGCAGGATTGCCATTTTTACTACATTGATCCTACCTATCCAAGAGCATGGGAGATCTTTCCATTTTCGGAGGGCTTCTTTAATTTCTTTCTTTAAAGATTCAAAGTTCTTATGATACAGGTCTTTCACTTGGTTAGCGTTACCCCAAGGTATTTTATGTTGTTTGTGGCAATTGTAAATGGTGATGTTTCTCTGATTTCCTTTTCAGCCCTTTTATCATCTCTATATAGTAGGGCTACTGATTTTCTTGAGTTGATCTTGTAGCCTGCCACATTGCTGAAGGTGTTAATCAGCTGTAAGAGTTCCCTGGTAGAGTTCTTTCGGTCATTGATGTAAACTTTCATATCGTCTGCAAACAGCGAAAGTTTGACCTCTTCCTTCCCAATTTGTATCCCCTTGATCCCCCTTTGTTTTCATATGGCAATAGCTAGAACTTCAAGTACCATGTTGAAAAGGTATGGAGCGAGTGGACAGCCTTGTTTTGTTCCTGATTTTAGAGGAATTGCATTGAGTTTCTGTCCATTTAGTTTGATGTTGGCTGTTGGTTTACTGTATATAGCTCTTATTATGTTTAAGTATGTCCCTGTTATCCCAGATCTCTCCAAGACCTTTATCATGAAGGGGTGTTGGAGTTTGTCAAAGGCTTTTTCAGCATCTAGTGAGATGATCATTTGATTTTTGTTTTTCAGCTTGTTTATATGGTGGATTACGTTGATGGATTTTGTATGTTGAACCATCCCTGCATCCCTGGGATGAAACCTACTTGATCGTGGTGAATGATTGTTTTGATGTGTTCTTGGATCTGATTTGCCAGTATTTTATTGAGTATTTTTGCATCAATTTTCATGAGGGATATTTGTCTGAAGTTCTCTTTCTTAGTTGTATCTTTGTGTGGCTTGGGGATCAAGGTTATTGAAGCCTCATAGAAAGAGTTTGGCAAAGACCCTTCTGCTTCTATTGTGTGGAACACTTTGAGAAGAATTGGTATAAGCCGTTCTTTGAATTTCTGGTAGAATTCTGCACTGAGGCCATCTGGACCTGGACTTTTTTTGGTTGGGAGACTTTTGATGACTGTTTCTATTTCCATAGGTGTTATAGGTCTATTTAAATTGCTTATCTGTCCTTGATTTAGTTTTGGCAAGTGATAGCTATCCAGGAAGTCATCCATTTCCTTTAATTTTCGAATTTTGTGGAGTACAGGTTTTCAAAGTATGACCTAATGATTCTCTGGATTTCCTCAGAGTCTGTTGTTATGTCCCCCTTTTCATTTCTGATTTTGGTAATTTGCGTGTTTACTCTCTGCTGTTTGGTAAGTTTGGACAAAGGTTTGTCTATCTTGTTGATTTTCTCAAAGAACCAGCTCTTCGTTGCATTGATTCTTTGTATTGTTTTCCTGGTTTCTACTTTATTGATTTCAGCCCTCAATTTGATTATTTCCTGGCGTCCACTCCTCCTGGTGGAATTTGCTTCTTTGTGTTCCGGAGCTTTCAGCAGAGATTTAATTCCCTGGTATAACTGTTCTCCTGTTTCTTCATGTGAGCACTTAGTGCTATGAACTTCCCCCATAGCACTGCTTTCAAAGTGTCCCATAGGTTTGGGTATGTTGTGTCTTCATTCTCATTGAATTCGAGGAAGTCTTTAATTTCTTTTTTTATTTCCTCTTTGACCCAGAGATGGTGCAGTTGAGCATTATTCAATTTCCATGAGTTTGTAGGTTTTCTGCAATTTGTGTTGTTGTTGAATTCTAATTTTAAAGCATGGTGGTCTGATAAGATGCATGGAGTTATTCCAATTTTTTTTGTAGCTGCTGAGGTTTGATATGTTGCCAAGTATGTGGTCGATTTTTGAGAAGGTTCCATGTGGTGGTGAGAAGAAGGTGTATTCCTTTTTATGTGGATGAAATGTTCTATAGATATCTGTAAATCCCAGTTGGGCCATTACTTCTATTAGACCCTTTGCTTCTTTGTTGAGTTTCTGTCTGGTATTCCTGGTGAGAGTGGTGTGTTGAAATCTCCCACTATAACTGTGTGGCTTTAGATGAGATTTAAGTTCTAATAATGTTTCTTTAACGAATGTGGATGCCTTTGTATTTGGGGCATAGATGTTCAGGATAGACACTTCATCGTGTTGGGTTTCACCTGTGATGAGTATGTAATGACCCCCTTCATCTCTTTTGATTGATTTTATTTTAAAGTCTAGTTTGTTAGATATTAGGATTGCTACCCCTGCTTGTTTCTTGGGTCCATTTGATTGAAAATTTTTTTCCCAACCTTTAACTCTCAGGTAATGTCTGTCTTTGAGGGTGAGGTGTGTTTCTTGTATGCAGCAGAAGGAAGGGTTCTGTCTTCGAATCCATTCTGCTAGTCTGTGTCTTTTTATGGGTGAGTTAAGGCCATTAATATTGAAGGATATTAATGACGATTGATTGCTCATCCTATTTCGATTTGCAATGGTTGTTGGTGGTGGAATTATGTGTGGAATTTCACCCCTTTGTGCTTTGGGCTGTTGGTAGAGAGGGATTATCTAATGCCTATGTTTTTCTGGTTGTAGTTAGCTTCTTTGGGTTGGAGTTTTCCTTGCAAAATTTTCTGTAGGGCTGGGTTAGTGGACACATATTGCTTGAATCTAGTTTTGTCGTGGAATATCTTGTTTTCTCCATCTATAGTGATTGAGAGCTTTGCCGGGTATAGTAGTCTGGGCTGTTATCCATGGTCTCTTAGTGTAGGTACAATATCTATCCAGGACCTTCTGGCTTTCAGAGTTTCCTTTATATGTTACTTGACCTTTTTCCTTAGCTGCTCTTAATATTCTTTCTTTATTCTGTATGTTTGGGGTCTTGATTATTATGTGGCGAGGGGATTTTTTTTGTGGTCCATTCTATTTGGTGTTCTGTAGGCTTCTTGTACCTTCATTGGCATGTCTTTCTTAAGGTTGGGAAAGTTTTCTTCTATGATTTTGTTGAATATGTCTTCTGCCCCTTTGAGGTGGATTTCTTCTCCTTCTTCTATACCTATTATTCTTAGGTTTGTTCTTTTCATGGTGTCTCATATTTCCTGGATGTTTTGTGTTAAGGATTTGTTGGATTTAAGGTTTTCTTTGGTTGATAAATCCATTTCTCCTAGTGTATCTTCAACACTTGATATTCTCTCTTCCATCTCTTCTATTCTGTTGGTAATGCTTATATCGGTAGTACCTAACTGTTTGCCCAGCTTTTCTATTTTCTGCCTTTCTTCAGATTGTGTTTTTTTTATTGTCTCTATTTCAATTTTCAACCCTTGCAGTGTTTGCATTGCTTCTTGCAATTTTTGGTTTATCTTTTCGTCCATTTGTTGCCTTTTATGAATTTTTTGGTTTGTTCTTTCTTCCATTTCCTGCATTTTTTGGTTTGCTTTTTGTTCCATTTCTCGCATTTTGTGCTTTGTTTCTGCTTCCATTTCCTGCCTTTTTTGGTTTGTTTTTTCTTCCATTTCTTGCATTTTTTGGTTTGTTTTTTCTTCCATTTCTTTGAGTGATTTTCCTGTATCCTCTTTTAGGGCATGTATCATTTTCATGAAGGTGGTTTCAAGGTCATTCTCTTCTGCTTCATTTGCTTTGGAATATTGGAGTCTTGCTGGTGTGGAGTCTCTAGAATCTGGTGGTGTCATATTTGTTTTTCTGTTGCTGAGTGTGTTTTTGTATTGTCTCTTTCCCATCTCTTCTTCTAGTGGGTGCAGTAAGAGCCCCTTACTGGTCTGGGGACCAGAGTTCCCTTTTGGTGGGTGCTAGCAAGTCCAATAATCTGGTGGTTCTTCTATTCCTTGTCCAAGTGCTGGTCCCATGGGTGGAGAAGAAGAACAGGAATCTGGGGCGCTTAGCCTCCTACCTGGTCCCCTGGACCCTATGCTGGGTCCTGTTGTACCTGATCCGGAACAGCTACTCCCCTGGTCTCCCTGGCTCCTCTGGTTTCCTGGTCTTGTTGGTGGGAGAGAAGACCTGGAATCTGGGGCGCTTGGCTCCAACCGGGATTGGGAGCTCTGTGCAGTTCCCAGGTGATCTGCAGGCACTGGAACACAGGCCGGGGAGCCGGTCTGTTTACCTGATGCTGCCAGAGGAATAGCTGCTTCCCTGGACTCTCAGCCTCTTCTGGTTTCCTGGTCTTGTTGGTGGGAGAGAAGACCTGGAGTCTGGGGTGCTTGGCTCCCGCCGGGATTGGGAGCTCTGTGCAGTTCCCAGGCCATCTGCAGGTACTGGAACACAGGCTGGGAAGCTGGCCTGTTTACCTGATGATGCTGCAGGAACAGCTGCTTCCCTGGACTCCCAGCCTCCTCTGGTTTCCTGGTCTCGTTGGTGGGAGAGAAGACCTGGAGTCTGGGGTGCTTGGCTCCCGCCGGGATTGGGAGCTCTGTGCAGTTCCCAGGCAATCTGCAGGCACTGGAACACAGGCCGGGAAGCAGGCCTGTTTACCTGATGCTGCCGGAGGAACAGCTCCAAGTTTCAGTCTTATTTAAATTACTTTCCTTTTCTTTCATGATGGACTAAGATGTAGAAATGTAAGACAAATAAACCCTTTCCATTCCAACTTGCTTTTTCTTGTGATGTTTCATCACAGCAGTAGTAACCCTAAATAAGACACAGAAAATCCTATATTTTTCTAGCTTCTATGGGCACCTGTATGCATGTGGTGCACGTATATTTATCAATCACAAAATTTCCCCTAAATTCATGTGTATACATGTAAATGCATGATATGTATTCCCCTGATTACTCTGGATCAAAACTAATTCCCGTTTAAATTAATATGATTATTTATGTTTATTACCACACCATGTTTTGAGGTTTGTCAGAAATTTACAAGAAAAATATATCAGCAGAACTAGATAAGTCATCCTTTTAATACATACATTAAACATATGGATTCTATTTACAGTGCTACCACTTATAATAGCAACTTGTACATATATGTACATTTTTCAATATTTATTAATTGCATATGTGCCTTTTAAGTATATTGTATAGTCCAAAAACATATATGAAGATCATCTGAATAAGTGTTATTTCTCATTACTAGTGGAAAAGTTAATAGATGAGAATATTGAAGTAAATACTATTTAATAATTACTAAGACATCTGTAAGCTTGGGAATTAGCTCATTTCTTCTCTCTTTTTATCATGCCATTTCATTTATAGTTGTCCTAGTTTTCAGATTTATTTACTATGGTGCAAATAAATTGATTCTCACAGTGCTGCAAAGTGACAGGTGTCAATTTCAAACCAAAGAAAAACCATTAGAAATGTATTTGTGAATGCTAATATTAAAGACTGTACCTGAAGAATTATCCAAACATAGAAGAGCATTACAGGTCATTGAAAATAATTCTTGTGTCTTATAAAACAATTTCGCTTGGAAATTTTGCATAATACAGCTTAACATTTTTTATTTTATTTTTATTTTTTACATAGTGAGTTTTAGATTTATTTATTATGAATACAACATTCTGCCTCCATGTATGTCTGCACAGCAGAAGAGGGCATCAGATCTCATTATGGATGGTTGTGACCCACCATGTGGTTGCTGGGAATTGTACTCAGGACCTCTAGCAGAGCAGTCGGTGCTCTTAACCTCTGAGCTATCTCTCCAGCCCCACAGCTTAAAATTTTTAATATTATGAAATGAGTGAGTTTAGATTCTAGATCTCTGCAAGCAAATTTGTTGCTGTTGCTCCCTGGTAGCTTTTAAACATGTCAGTGGAACATACATGAGTGTCAGTGGCAAATGTTTTATAGAAGTTTCTCTTACCTAAAAAGATATATGGAGAAGTTATGTCAGTTACATGTGCAGACATTTTTATTAAAATTAGATTGCTGAGCTTAGTATAGTGATAAGAATATTAATCCTGTAAAGAGATTTCTACTTAGCATAGAATGGTATTATGCACTTATAAAAGTCAATATTAAAATTTGCAGAGCAAATTGAAAATATTTTAAATAAGCTAATAAAAAATCTACTGTCATAATTTAAAGATTGTTTTAAGAATAAGTAATCTATAACTATAAATGACATTTTAAGTGACTGAGTAATCTTCAGGAAAATTACTACTATCCATAAATATACATACTGCATTCTACCACCTAATTCAAATGTTTTTTGCTTTAAATATTTTCTTAGTAGGAGGCTAAACTTTCATTAATTGTACAGCAATTAGGCTATTTGGGAGCAAAATAAATGTGTAGTATCTTCGGGAATGATGTCAAGCTGTAGTCATTATTTCAATATAGCACTCCTTAAAATAAAAATGAAAGATAAAAATATACTAAGGCATTTAGTATCATGGCAATTGGTGTGTACTCAAGAAAAAAAGAAGACAGCAGAGCTATATTATTACAAGATAATATTCTATAGAACTTTATACCAGAGGGTATATTTCAGTTGACTAAATGAAAATAATTCTCTGATAAAGCAAAAATGTCATTAAAGATTGCACAAAACACAGACTGGAGCTAAGACAGAGAGGAAATACAAATTAAGAAATAAGCTTTTTAAATATGGGTATGATGCATCTATTTCTGCAAAGAGAAGTCACTAGCGAGATGAAGCACATTGTTGCTCATACTGTTACAAGTTTAAGAAGAACATTGGAAAAACAAAGTTTATTTGCTAAAATGTGCAGAGGAATGTTTATATATAAGTAAAATTATATTTGTAACACAATATTGTTTATTTTAACATTAATCATTGCAAATTTTTAAAAATATATTTTTGAAGTCTTAAAGAAAAACAATCTCAAACTAAATGATCTCAGTTTTCTTGTTTGTCAAGCCAAAAGGTTTGAAAACTAAAGTAGTTGACAAGACATTCACAGATTAAACTTTATTTATTTTTTCATGTTCTTTTATTTTTAAATTTAAATTTAAATTAGAAACAAGGTTGCTTCACAAGTCAGTTCCAGGTCCCTCTCCGTTTCCCTCCCCTCCGCCCATGCCCTCCCACCAAACCCCCCCAATATCCCCTCATTTCCCCTGGGAGGATGAGGCCCTCCATGGGGGTGTCCATAGTCTGTCATTTCATACAGGGCAGGGCCTAGACCCTCCCCCAAGAGTTCAGGGTGAGAGTGCATCTCACATTATTGGATGGGAGTCCAAAGTCCATTTGTATACTCGGGATAAACACTGATCTACTGCCCAAGGCTCAATAGATTACCTAGGCCTCCTCAATGACACCCACATCAGCCCAGGATTCAAGAGATAACCCTTGTCAGGTCAGCTGTTTCTGGGGGGTTAAACCAGCCCAGTCTTAATGCCTTTGGTCATCAGTCCTCCCTCTCTATCACTGGTTTTCTTGAGTTCAGCTCAGTGCTTAGCCATGGGAGTCTGCCTCTTCTTCCATCAGCTACTGAATAAAGTTTCTGTTTCCAAGACTCTCTGGCCATGGAATTGTATGCTGGTACTCCGCTGATTCATGTATAAAATCCATAACTGAGTGAATACATACCATGTCTATCTTTTTGTTACAGAATTACCTCACTCAGGATGGTTTCTTCTACTGCAATCCATTTGCCTGCAAATCTCAGGATTAGATTGTTTTTCTCTGCTGAATAGTACTCCATTGTGTAAATGTACCACATTTTCTCTATCTACTCTTCAGTTGAGATGCATCTAGGTTGCTTCCAAGTTCTGGCTATTACAAATAATGCTGCTATGAACATAGTGGAACAGACATCTTTGTTGTATGAATGGGCATCTTTTGTATATGTGCCTAAGAGTGGAGTTGCTGGGTCTTGTGTAGGTTTATTCCCATTTTTCTGAGGAATCTCCATACTGATTTCCAAAGTGGCTGAACAAGTTGGCACTCCCACCAGCAATGGAGGAGTGTTCCCCTTTTACCACATCCTCTCCAGCATAAATTGTCATTGGTGTTTTTGATTTTAGCCATTCTGACAGGAGGGAGATGGTATCTCAGAGTTGTTTTGATTTGCATTTCCCTGATGACTAAGGATATAGAGCACTTTCTTAAGTGTCTCTCAACCAATTTAGACTCCTCTATCGAGAATTATCTATTTAGTTCTGTACCCCACTTTTTAATTGGATCCTTTGGTGTTTTGGAGCCTTGCTTCTTGAGTTCTTCGTAAATTTTGGAAATTGGCCCCCTGCCAGATGTGGGGTTGGTGAATATCTTTCCCAATCTGTGGGTTGCCTTTTTGTCTTGCTGACCAAGTCCTTTGCCTTAAACAAGATTTATAGTTTCAGGAGGTGCCATTTGTTAATTGTGGATCTTAGTGTCTGTGTTACTGGATTTAGGTTCAGGAAGAGATCTCCTATACCAATTTGTTCAAGGGCACCTCCCAATTTCTCTTTCAAAGGTTCAGTGTTTATGTTGAGGTCTTTGTTCCATCTGGACTTATATTTTGTGCACGGGGATAGACATGGATCTATCTGCGGTCTTCTACATGTCAGCCTCCAGTAATGCCAGCACCATTTGTTGATGATGCTGTCTTTTTTCCATTATTTAATTTTAGTTTCTTTTTCAAAGACAAGGTGTTCATAAGTGTATGGGTTAATATCAAGGTTTTCAATTCGATTCCATTGGTCTACTTGTCTATTTTTGTGCCAATACCACGCTGTTTTCAGGAGTAGAGGTCTATAATAGAGCTTGAAGTCAGGGATGCTGATGCCTCCAGATGTTGCTTTGTTGAATAAGGATGTTTTGGCTATCCTGGGTCTTTGCTTTTTCCATAAAATGTTGATTATTGTTCTTTCAAGGTCTGTGAAGAATTGTGCTGGGATTTTAATGGGGATTGTGTTAAATATGCATATTGATTTCGGCAAGATTGTCATTTTTACTGTTTTGATCCTACCTATATAAGAGCATGAGAGATCTTTCCATTTTCTTGTGTCTTCTTACTTTCTTTCTTTAAAGACTCACAGATCTTGTGATACAGGTCTTTCACTTGTTTGGTTAGTGTTACCCCAAGGTATTTTATGTTGTTTGTGGAAATTGTAAAGAGTGATGTTTCTCTGACTTCTTTCTTAGTCCTTTTGTAGTCTGTATATAGTAAGGCTATTGATTTTCTTGAGTTGATCTCGTATCCTGCCAGTTACCTGAAGGTATTTATCAACTGTAGGACTTGCTTGGTAGAGATATTTTGGGTCACTTATATAAACTATAATATTATCTGCAGATAGTGAAAGTTCCTTTCCAATTTGTATCCCATTGATCTCCTTTTTGTTGTCTTATTGCTCTAGATAGAACTTCAGGTACAGCATTGAAGAGGTATGGAGAAAGTAGACAATCTGATTTTAGAGGAATCACCTTGATTTTCTGTCCATTTAGGTTGATGTTGGCTGTTGGTTTGCTGTATATAGCTTTTATTGTGTTTGGGTATGTTCCTGCTATTCTGGATCTCTCCAAGACCTTATCATGAAGGGGTATTGGATTTTATCAAAGGCTTTTTCAGCACCTAGTGAAATGATCTGTGATTGTTTTTCTTCTCAGCTTGTTTATATGGTGGATTACATTGATGGATTTTTGTATGTCCAACCATCCCTGCATCCCTTGCATGAAACCTACTTGATCATGGTGGATAACTGTTTTGATGTGTTCTTGGATATGATTTGCCAGTATTTTATTTAGTATTTTTGCATAAATATTCATGATGGATATTGACCTTGAAAGGGTAAACTAAACTCATTGGTTTCACTTCTAATAATTTAGAAAAAAAGGAATCAGACCCTCACTCAGCCCCTGCTTTAGCAGCCATGACAGGCTACAGAAAAGACATGTAGGCCTCTGACGCAAGGCAACACAAGATCCTCTGGTCTCCCAGTGCCTAGGATCAAAACTGAATACAAAGAAACTCCAGACCCCTTCCACCCCAGTCTTCTAGACACTTGGTTCCTGGGAACTGTTTGGTCACTAAAGAAACTCCATGGGGGGGCCAAAACCTCCTCTGTCGCCTCTAGGATATAGTTCTGAAAACTATTGGTATCTGTGTACAACAGGCCCACTACAAGTAACAAGACAATGCCATGAAACTACATAATGTTTCCTCTCAGCACTGACCAATGAAAACAATTAGTACACAGGTATTTCATGCCAAATTTGACTTTGAGAAATTCTCCTGACTGTTCCCAAATGTCAACCAATCAGAAATCAACCAATACCTACTGATGTAATCCTGTAATTTTTGTCTATAAAACCTAACAATAGACAGGGAATTCACTCCCTCTGGGAGCTGCTGTGTCAGCTTGCTAGATGGGGTCCCTGTCATGCTTGGATGAAAAATCATTAAACCTTGCTTTTGCAGTTTAGTGTGTCTGTCTTCTTCCTGGTAGTCTCTGGGGACTTTGCAACTTGGGGAAAACAGTCTGAAGTTCTCTTTCTTAGTTGTGTCTTTATGTGCCTTGGGTATCAAGGTTATTGAAGCCTCATAAAAGAGTTTGGCAAGCACCCTTCTGTTCTATTGCATGGAACAATTTGAGAAGAATTGGTATAAGGTGTTCTTTGTATTTCTGGTAGAATTCTGCACTGAGTCCATCTGGATATGGGTTTTTTTTTTGGATGAGAGACTTTTGATGACATCTACTTCCTTGGGGGTTATAGGACGATTTAAATTGCTTATCTGTTCTTGATTTAATTTTGGCAAGTGATACCTATCCAGAAAATTGTCCATTTCCTTTAAATTTTCAAATTTTGTAGAGTACAGCTTTTTAAAATATGACCTGATGATTCTCTGGATTTCCTCACTGTCCGTTGTTGTGTCTCCCTTTTCATTTCTAATTTTGTTAATTTGCATGTTCATACTCTGCCGTTTGGTAAGTTTGGACAAAGGGTTGTCTATCCTGTTGATTTTCTCAAAGAACCATCTCTTCATTTCATTGATTCTTTGTATTGTTTTCCTACTTTCTACTTTATTGATTTCAGCCCTCAATTTAATTATTTCTTGGCATGTACTTCTTTGGGGTGGGTTTGCTTCTTTGTATTCTAGAGCTTTCAGTTGTGCTGTTAATTCTCTAGTGTGACAATTCTCCAGTTTCTTCATGTGGGCACTTAGTGCTATGAACTTTCCTCGTAGCACTGCTTTCAAAGTGTCACATAAGTTTGGGTATGTTATGTCTTCATTCTCACTGAAATCTAGGAAGTCTTTAATTTCTTTTCTTTTTATTTCTTCTTTAACGCAGGAGTAGTAAAACTGGGCATTATTCAATTTCCATGAGTTTGTAGGGTTACTGCAATTTGTCTTGTTGTTGAATTCTAACTTTAACACATGGTGGTCTGACTAGGCACATGAGTTACTCCAATTATTTTGTACCTGTTGAGGTTTGATAAGTTGCCAAGCATGTGGTTGATTTTTGAGAAGGTTCAATTTGGCTTTTTAAATATGCAGTTATTTTTAGTGCTTTTTATATTTTGTCAATTAGCCCTCTACTGGAAATGTAGTTGGCAAAAATTCTTTGTTATGGATAGGCTTTTCATCTTTATGAGGTCCCATTTATTTACTTTTTTATTTTAGTGCCTGTGCTAATGGTGCTCTGTTAAGAAAGTGTTGTCCCTTGGGCAAAGTATTACCAGCCTACAATCCACACCACCAGAGAAGCTAGGAAACAAGCAGGATCCTAAGAGAGACATACATGGTTGTCTGGAGAAGGGGAAAGGGACAAGATCTCCTGAGCTAATTGGGAGAATGAGGGGAGAGGAGAGGAAGTTAGGAGAAAGAGAAGGGGGGAAGAGGAGGGGAGAGGAGGTCATAAGAAAGCAGAAAGATTGAGTCAGGGGAAGAATAGAGGACAGCAAGAAAAGAGATACCATAATAGAGGGAGCTATTATATGTTTAAAGAGAAACCTGGCACCAGGGAAATGTCCATAGATCTACAAGGTTGACTCCCACTCATAATCTAAGCAATAGTCTAGAGGCTACCTTAAATGCCCTTGCCCGATAATGAGATTGATGACTACCTTATATGCCATCCTAGAGACTTCATCCAGTAGCTGATGGAGGCAGAAGCAGACACCCACAGCTAATCACTGAGGTAAACTCTGGAATCCAGTTGCAGAGAGGGAGGAGTGATGAGCAAAGTGGCCAAGACTAGCCTGGAGAAATACACAGAAACAGGTGGCCTGACCAAGGGAGAACTCATGGACCCCAGACTGATAGGTGGGAAACCAGAATAGAACTTTCCAGATCCCCTGAATATGGATTCCAGTTTGGAAGTTTGATTAATCTATGGGACCTCTGGTAGTTGATCAGTATTTATTCCTAGTATAGGAAATAGACTTTGGAAACCTTCTCCACATAGAGGGATACTCTCTCAGCCTAGACACACAGGGGAGGCTCCAAATGATATGACAGACAGATCTGCCATGGAATGCCTCACCATCCATGGGGATCAGAAAGGGAGTAGGATAAGGGGTTGTAAGGGGGCAGGGGAGCAAGAGGGAAGTAGGATTGACATGTAAAACAAGCTTGTTTCTAAATTAAACAAAGAAAAGGGGAAAAAGAAAGTCTTGTCCTGTACCAATGAATTCATTGCATACAATTTTTCTTCTATCAGATTCAATGTAACTGGCTTTATGCTGAGGTCTTTGGTCAATTTGGAGTTGAGTTTTTCTCAGGGTGATGAGTAGGAGCATGTTTGCTTTCTTCTACATGCAGTCACCCTGTTTGAACAACGCCATTTGTTGAAGGTTTTTTCTTCCAGTCTGTATTTCTGTCTTCTTTATGAAAAAGCTGCTGACTCTACCCTCACCCCTTGCTTGTCCACCTGTAACTAAACCCCCATCCATGCTTCTGCCATTCATAGAGGCTCAGCACTTGTTACATGTTGTAGATTCCTTAAAATATTCTCTTATCTCAATTGTAACAGGGCCTTTGTGTAATGTGATGGGTCAGAGGGCCCTATTATTTCCTTTAACCTAAAAACACTCTAAGATTGATTTTCTAATATCTTTTTGCTGTTTTGAGTACTATTCTTAGTTAGTTGGTGTCAGTAAAGTAACTTTTTCCATTGCAAAACTTTGTTAATAACTTCAATAAAGCAGGTTTCCTAGTCCTTTCCCTGTTTTCTGTGCAGTTGAATAAAAAATAAATAATAAAAATAGTCATTTATTAGTTGTAGAACCAACAATACAGTCAGGCACATAGACAGACTACTCAAGAAGGAATAAAGGCAACAGTAACATAACAGACACCCACAACAGACAAAACAAACAGGTAACAGACCAAAACCAACTAATAGATTGCACGTACAGAAGAGAATTAAAACATAGGATTCCTCTTAGTTAAACCACTCGAAGTCAAGTCTCTTTTTCAATGCTTCATGTGTTACCAGTGAATTGCTTAGTACTGTTAACTGGACAAAAAGAAAAATCCATGAATGGCTGGATCATAGACCTAAGTGAAAATCATAATACTACGGTTCTGCTAAATGGTTTTAGTATTAAACTGTCCCTTATTTTCCATCTATAAATACACAGATTAATGCACTGCATTACTCACCACTTAGAAAAGCTTCTTTTTTCAGAAGATGCTGAACAATATGCAGACCTACAATTGGTCAATGTACAGAAGTTGATAGGCTATGGAATGTTTGTATGTAAATGGAATATGTATCTTGCTTCCTTCCCCTAAGAGACAGAGAGCATTGTGTAAGAGGGTGGGGAAAGAGTCTAAGAGGCAGAAGTGTGCAGGCCCACAAGTGATTCAGTTTCCCTCTGTAGTCTATTCTGACTTATAAGACATTAGAGTTTAAGCTTGCTTGCTCCTGTCTTCTTGAGCGTCGTGAGAAAGTTCTGATTAAGCCCATGGGATAGAGTATATAATCTCTCTAATGAGCTACTGATGCCAGCTCTAGGTACAAAGAGTCAGGGAATAAAGATGCTTGCTGCTAGTAGGACCCACATGATAGATAGTGAGCCTGGCTGCTCCTCAATTCAAGGATAGTGCAGGAAGCTGGCTAACTGACTATGCTGCTCTTTGTTCTGCTTTGCCTCTAGTCTGTATATAAGCAGGTCTAAATTAAAATCAAAGGTGTCTGATGTGCTGAAAGGCATGGACCTGGCAGTCCTCCCGAATCTATCCTGTTTTTCTGTCTCTGTTTCTTTGTCTTCCATTTCTCAATTCTCCTGCCCCTACTCAGGTAACCCAGCTGTCTCATTGGAGCAGGCTCCAACAAAGAAGTAGTGGATTCTGCCACTAAACAGAAGTTGCTGGTTATGACAGTTCCATCACACACATGCACTTAATATGGCTGTGAATGGGTGCTTGAGAGCAATACAAGCTGAAGAGCAGATTGCAAAGTTCTGTCCCTAGCTAAAGAACTATTGAAATTGATGGCTGCTGGGAGAGTGAGAGTCAGTTTTCTTAGGGATACATTACATGAGAGGCTACCCTTGTTCCAGTAGATGGTCCTTACATTCAGGAATGTACTTGCAGTACTAAGTGGACTCAGTAAGTATAAAAATAGAGAGTATATGAGGTTGAGATAGGATGTGTGCAAGGAGTTAGGGGAAGAATTTTACGGGAAGGAATGTGGGGTAGGTTTGATCCAAATACAGTATATGGTATATAAAATACCCACACAATTAAAAAGCAAACTTCTTAAGAAGATCAGAGTTGTGGAGCACAGCTCATAATCCGTTGTCCATGTTTTCAAAAAACAGAGAGAGTTCTGGTTTTTATATTCGTTTTCATGGATTTTAGCAAGACTACAAACACAGATATTCCATATGACAGATGGATTCATTTATCGAATTCAACAAATTTAATGAATTTAAATGAAAACAAACTTGTAAGCATTTTTTTACCCAATATGTAAAACAGATTAAACAATGAAAACCAGATGAGAAGCTTGAGGGCACATATGGCCTCTTCTCACATGCAGTTTTGTGTGTGGTGGAGGTATGTGTCTTTATCTCTCCACAGAGCAGATATTAAGAACATGAACTTGGCTTGCATATAACTGAGATAAGGGGGATACCACCTACTTGTTTCCCCACAAGAGGAGCATACTGAGCCGTGATCATTAATTTATAATGTGAAGCCATCTTTCTAAGGGCCAGGTATAATTCCATTTTTTTCTGTATTCATCTGGTGGACATATACCCATGTGATTCCATGGAGAATTAAGACAATTTCATTGTAAAAGGCCTATGGTAAAATTGCATATATATACTGAAAATTCTTGAAACTACTAACAGTAATATGTTTGAAAACTTGTCACATACTTCACCAAACAAGAAGTTAAAATAAAAGCTGATTTCAAATCATCTTATTTTTAGTTGAAAATAATCACGTTTCAACAAAAGGTAGATAAAGATGTTAGTATTTTATATGGTAAACAAGTGTTTGCTTTTATTTTCTTATCACTGCCCATTTCTCTTCCCTTCCATTCTGCCACCCATTGTTCCTTCCTCTTTTCCAACCTTTCTTCCATTTTATTTATTACCTCCCTGTCTTGCATGATACCTTGAACAAATATGTAGTAAATGTAATGTTTTCATAAACAATACTCTTTAAAATGAAATGATCTTTTTTCATTTTCCCTTTTACTGAAAATTTATTATTTTCTCATGAAATTTATCCTGATCACAATTCTCCCTCCTTCTATTCTTCCAAGATCCTCCCTACTTCCCCTCTCCTCCAGATCCACTCCTTTTCAGTATCTCATTAGAAAAGAATAGGCTTTTAAGAGAACAACTAAACATGACAAAATAGAATATAAGGTAAAAACAAAACCCATCACATCAAATCTGGACGAGGCAACTCTAAAGAAGGAAAAAAGCCACAAGATCAGACATAATAATCAGAGAGACACTCATTCACATACCCAGAGTCCCATAAAAAAACACTAAACTGAAAGCTATAGTATATATTCAGAAGACCTGGTACCCAACCACATAAGCCCTGTGTTTACTGCATAAGTCACTGTGCGATCTTATGAGCCTTTCTTAGTTGGCTCAGAGGTCTTTGTTCCCCTGGTATCCTCCATTCCCACTCGCCCTTAACTCTTTCTGCCTGCTGTCCCATGGGGTTCCCTGAGCTCTGAGGGGAGGGATTTGACTGAGACATCTTGATTAGAGCTGTGTATTCCAAGGACTTTCTGTATCGGTCCCTGTTTCTCTGTCTCTTTCTCTCTCTCCCTGCTGTAATGTGTAGTTCTTATCTGTGAAATTTTTCCTAGCTATTTAGGAGGAAATTTCTCTGATGATGACTGAATAAGGCACTGATTTATGAGTACAGGAAAATATCATTAGAAATCATTTAAATTAGTTTCTTCTTCTCTGAGCTTCTTCATTCTTTAAATTTCTTTTCATATTACAGACCAACCCCAGTTTCCCTCCTTCTCTTTTCCCACACTCCCCACCTACCCCCACCATTCACTTCAGAGTGGTAAGGCCTGCCTTGGGGAGTCAACAATGCCTGGCATACCAAGTCAAGGCCTCCAGGCCCCTTCCCCCTTATGAAGGGCGAGCAAGGTTTTACACCAAAAAGTCAGTTCATGCACCCTGTAAAAGTGCTGGTCCAACTGCTAGCTCCTACCCAAAAGATCAAGCCACGTAACTGTCACCCACATTCAGAGCACCAAATTCAGTACCATGTAGGTTCCTCAGATGTCAGTTCATAGTCCATGTGCTCTTAACTAGCTCAGGTCAGCTATCTCTGTTGTTTTCCCCAACATGGTGTTGACCCATCATTATTCATAGGTTCCCCCCTCCCTTTCTTCACCTGGACTCCAGGAACTCAGTCCAGTACTTGGCTGTGGGTCACTGCATCTGCTTCCATCAGTTACTGGATGTAGGTTATATGATGACAATTAGGGTATTCACTAATCTGATTAAAGGGGAAGGCCCATTAAGGTACCCTTTCCATTATTGCTAGGAGTATTAGCTGCTGTCATGCTGGTGCATTCCTGGCAATTTTTCTAGCACCAGGTTTCTTCCTAACACCATAGTGGCTCCTCCTATCAAGATATCTCTTTCATTTCTCATTTCTCATTTCCTCCATCCCTCCTGCATCAATAACACAGACACTGAGAGTATCTATCAATAAAAGGGACCTCCTGAAACTGAGAAGCTTCTATAAGGCAAAGGATATGGTCAATAAGACAAAATGGCAGCTACAGAATGGGAAAAAGTCTCCATCAACCCCATACCTGAGAGAAGGCTGTTCTCCACAATATATAAAATAGCCTCAAGAAACCAAAATACCAAAAATATAACTAAATGGGGCTACGGTTCTAAAGAAACTCAAAAGGCCAAAAAACATTTAAGGGATTGCTCAACATTCTTAGCCATTAGGGAAATGAAAATTAAATCAACACTGAGATACCATCTTATACCTATCAGAATGGCTAAGAGCAAAAACACTGATGACAGCTTATGAAGAAGAGTATGTGGAGTAAGGGGAACACCTCTCCACTGCTAGTGGGACTGCAAATTTGTACAACCACTATGGACATCAGTACAGCAGTTTTTGAGAAAATTCAGAATCAATTCCCAAAGGATGCTCAATCATACCACAAGGACTATTGTTTACCTATATTCATAGCAGCAAAATTTGTAATAGATAGAACCTGGAAACAACTTAGATGCCCCTCAACTGAAGAACTGATAAAGAAAATATGGTACATTTACACAATAGCATATTACTCAGTGGTAAAAAAATGACATCTTGAAATTTACTGACAAATGGATGGAACTAGAAAAAGTCACACTGAGTTAGGTAACCCAGGAACGAGAAAGACAAACAGGGTATACACTTATAAGTGGATATTAGACATAAAGCAAAGGATAACCAGGCTATACTTCACAACCCCAGAGAAGTTAGGTTAAAAAAAGAGGTCCTCAAGATGGACACTTAAGGAGGGCACCATGAAAGGAAGACAGTTAAGATCTCTTGGGTAAACTAGTAGGAGGGATAGCAGGGAGGGCATAGGGGATAGAAACAGGAAGGGTCAAGAAAACCAAATTAGGTTCTTCTTATCATATATTATTGTGTAGTTCATTTAAAAATTTTTTGTAGATATTTTGTGTCTTCTTCCTCTTCCCCCTATTCCTCTTCCATTACAGTCCCTTCAACCTAGTCCTCTTTTTTGTTTTTTATCTTCTACTACCCTCTCTTTTTTTCCTTTATACTCCTCTTCTACCTCTTCCTTTTCCTCTGATTCTCCTCCTCCTTCTGCATCTTCTACTTCTTCTTGAGATGGGATGCCACCATGGGAAAAAGGTTGACCACCACATAAAGTTAGTTGCTGATAGATGTGGACTAAATAACCAGATTTTAAAAAATTATATATGGACATATATCATAGCCTATAAACACTTAAATTAAAGGATTATCGTTTCCATTGAGAAGTCAGGTGTAATTCGGATAGGTCTGCTTTATATGTTACTTGGCCTTTTTCTTTAGATGCTCTTAATATTTTCTCTGTATTCTGTAGGTTTGATGTTTTGGTTATTATATAGTGAGGTGACTTCTTTTTCTGGTCCAGCCTATTTGGATTTTCTGTAAGATTCTTATATTTTCATAGGCATATCCTTCTTTAGGTTAGGGAAGTTTTCTTCTATGATTTTCTTGAATATGATTTCTGTACCTTTGAGCTGTATTTCTTTACCTTCTTCTATACCTATTATTCTCAGGTTTGGCTTCTTCAAGGTGTCCCATACTTCCTGGATATTTTGTGTTAGGGATTTGTTGGCTTTGAGATTTTCTTTGGTTGAAGACTCTATATCCTCTAGTGAGTCTTCAACACCTGAGATTCTCTTCTATCTCTTGTATTCTATTGGTGATACTTGCATCTGTAGATCCTGATCGTTTACCCAGCTTTTCTATTTCCAGCATCCCCTTGTTCTGTGTTTTCTTTATTGTTTGTATTTCAGATTTCAATCCTTCAATTGTTTGAGTTGTTTCCTTCATTTGTTTGGTGGGTTTTTTTTTTTTGGTACTCTTTAGATTCTTTGAGAGATTTATTTATTTCTTGAATTCCCCCCGCCCATTTCATGGATTTTTTGTTTGTTTTTTCTTCTATTTCTTGAAGGGATTTCCTCATTTCTTCTTTGAGGGTAATTATCATCTTCATAAAATAATTTTTAAGGTCTGTCTCCTCTGCTTCACCTATGTAGTGCTTTTCAGGTCTTGCTGGCATTGGTTCCCTAGATTCTGGTGGAGTCATGTTTGTCTTTCTATTGCTGAGTGAGCTCTTATTCTGTCTTCTTCCCATCTCTTCTTACAGTTGGTGCTGGTGGGGTCTTTCCGTCTTCACTGGTCTCCTTCCTTCCTGAAGTTGAAGCTGGGGATACTGACACTGAAGTTTAAGCTGAAGTTGGGGTTGCAGGAGTTTGGGGCCTGGAAGGGCCCCTGTGTGGGTGGGTCTTCTGGATGCCAGGAGCAGTCCCCAGAACAAGGGGATGGGTGTTGGGCAGGGGATGGGGAGTGTCTCCCCAGAGACCCAAGCTCACCTGAAGCTGGGATCGCTGGAATTTGGGACCTGGAAACGCTGAGAGGGAAGATCATAGCATTAAGTGCCCACATGAAAAAACTGGAGAACAGTCATACTAGAGAATTAATAGCACAGCTGAATGTTCTAGAACAAAAAGAAGCAAACTCACCCAGGAGGAGCAGATGCCAGGAAATAATCAAATTGAGGGCTGAAATCAATCAAGTAGAAACCAGGAAAACAATGAGAAGAATCAATGAAACAAAGAGTTGGTTCTTTGAGAAAATCAACAAAATAGACAAATCACTGTCCAAACTAACCAAAAGACAGAGAGAGAGCATGCTAATTAACAAAATCAGAAATGAAAAAGGGGACATAACAACGGACTCTGAGGAAATCTAGAGAATAATCAGGGCATACTTTGAAAATCTGTACTCCACAAAATTCGAAAATTTAAAGGAAATGGACAATTACCTGGATAGATATCACTTGCCAAAACTAAATCAAGAGCAGATAAACAATCTAAACATGAAATAGAAGCAGTCATCAAAAGTCTCCCAAACAAAAAAAGCCAAGGCCCAGATGGCTTAAGTGCAGAATTCTACCAGAAATTCCAAGAAGAGCTAATTTCAATACTCCTCAAAGAATTCCACACAATAGAAGCAGGAGACTCACTGCCAAACTCTTTTTACAAAGCTTCAATTACCTTGATACCCAAGCCATAAAAAGACACAACTAAAAAAGAGAACTATAGACTTATTTCCCTCATGAACATCAATGCAAAAATACTCAATAAAATACTAGCAAACTGGATTCAAGAACACATCAGAAAAATCATCCACAATGGTCAAGGAGGCTTCATACCAGGAATGCGGGGATGGTTCAACATTGGAAAATCTATCAATGTAATCCACCATACAAACAAACTGTGAAAGAAAAACCACAAGATCATCTCACTAGATGCTGAAAAAACCTTTGACAAAATCCAGCACCCCTTCGTGATAAAGGTCCTAGAGAGATCAGGGATAACAGGAACATACCTGAATATAACAAAAGCAATATACTGTAAACCAACAGCTAGCACCAAACTAAATGGAGAGAAACTCAAAGCAATTCCTCTAAAATCAGGAACAAGACAAGGCTGTCCACTCTCTCCATATCTCTTCAATATTGTACTTGAAGTTCTAGCTACAGCAATAAGACAACAAAAGGAGATAAAGGGGATACAAATAGGAAAATAAGAAGTCAAACTTTCACTGTTTACAGATGATATGGCAGTTTACATAAGTGACCAGGAAAACTCCACAAGGGAACTCCTAGAGCTGATAAACACCTTCAGCAATGTGGCAGGATACAAGGTAAACTCAAAAAAAAATCAGTGGCCCTATTATATACAGATGATGAAGTGACTGAGAAAGAAATCAGAGAAACATCACCCTTTACAATAGCCAAATACAGCATCAAATATCTGGGGATAATGTTAACCAAGGAAGTGAAAGACCTGTATATCAAGAACTTTGTGTCTTTAAAGAAAGAAATCAAAGAAGATACCAGAAAATGGAAAGATCTCCCATGCTCTTGGATTGGTAGGATCAACATAATAAAAATGGCAATCTTGCCAAAAGCAGTCTACAGATTCAATGCAATCCCTATCAAAATTCCATCACAATTCTTCAAGGACCTGGAAAGAACATTAATCAACTTTATATGGAAAAACAAAAGGCCCAGGATAGCCAAAACAACCCTATACAAAAAAGGAACTTCAGGAGGCATCACCATACCTGACTTCAAGCTCTATTATAGAGCTATATCCCTGAAAACAGCTTGGTATTGGCACAAAAATAGGCAGGTAGACCAATGGAACCGAATTGAAAACCCTGATTTTAACCCACACACCTATGAGCGCTTGATTTTTGACAAAGAAGGTAAAACTATACAATGGAAAAAAGAAAGCATCTTCAACAAATGGTGCTGGCATAACTGTGTACTAGTATGCAGAAGATTGCAGATAGATCCATGTTTATCACCTTGTACAAAACTTATCTCCAAATGAATCAAAGATCTCAATATAAATCAAGCCACACTTAAACTTTTAGAAGAGAAAGTGGGAGATACTTTTCAACGATTTGGTAGAGGAGACCACTTCCTGAACATAACACCAGTGGCACAGACATTGAGATCGACAATTAACAAATGGGACCTCCTGAAACTAAAAATCTTCTGTAAGGCAAAGGACACAGTCAAAAAGATAAAAAGGCAGTCCACAGAATGGGAAAAGTGCCCAATCTCCAAAATTTACAAAGAACTCAAGAAGCAAGTCTCCAAAACACCAAAGGATACAAGTAAAAGGTGGCATACAGAACTAAATAGAGAATTCTCAATAGAGGATGCTAAAATGGCCAAGAGACACTTAAGAAAGTGCTAAACATCCTTAGCCATCAGAGAAATGCAAATCAAAACAACTTTGAGATACCATCTTACTCCTATCAGAATGGCTAAAATCAAAAACATCGAAGACAATATATGCTGGAGAGGATGTGGAGAGAGGGGAACACTCCTTCACGGCTGGTGGGAGTGCCAACTCCTACAGCCACTATGGAAATCAGTATGGAGATTCCTCAGGAAAATGGAAAGGAATCAATCTACCACAAGACCCAGCAATTCCACTCTTAGGCATATATGCAAAAGGGGCAAATTCATACAACAAGGGCATCTGCTCCACTATGTTCATAGCAGCATTATTTGTAATAGCCAGAACCTGGAAGCAACCTAGATGCCCCTCAACTGAAGAGTGGATAGATAAAATGTGGTACATTTACACAATGGAGTATTACTCAGCAGAAAAAAAACCAATGGAATCTTGAAATTCGCAGGTAAATGGATAGCACTGGAAGAAACCATCCTGAGTAAGGTAAAACAGTCACAAAAAGTCAAACATGGTATGTACTCACTCATATATGGATTTTATGGATCAGGATAGTGCCAGTCTGCACTTCCCCTGACAGAGAGTCAGGGAAACAGGAAAGAACCTAAGAGATATGCATGGTGCCCAAGAGAAGAGGAATGAGGCAAGATCCTCTGAACAGATGGGGAACACATTGAGGGGTGTATGGAGTGGGAGCTGGGAAGAAGAGAGGGGGAGAAGAGGAAGAGAGAGTAGGTCATGGGGGAACAGGAAGGTTGAGTGAGGGGTAGAATAGGGGGAAGAGGGAATCATAGGTTAGAAGACAGATCAGGCACCAGTGTAACCTCTAGTGATCTAAAGGGATGACACCAATTGGCAAGCTAAGCAAGAGTGGAGAGACCACCGCGAATGCCCATTCCTGATAATAAACTTGATGTCTATAACCATTCTGGAGCCTTCATCCAGTGACTGATGGAATCAGAGGCAAACACCCACAGTTAAACACTGACCTGAACCCCAGGAACCTAGTGACAGAGAGAGAAGAGCAATGAGAAAATTGGCAAAGAATGGGCGGGCAAAACCAGCAGAGACAGCTGATCTGAACAAGGGAGAGCTCTTGGACCCCAGCCTGACAGCGTGGAGGCCAGCATGGGACTTATCCAGACCCCCGAATGTGGGAGTTAGTGAGGAGGCCTGGGCAACCTATGGAGCCCTGAGCAGTGGATCAGTGTTTATCCCTGGAATACAAACAGACATCGTGTGTCCATAACACAAAGAGGGATGCTCTCTCAGCCTGGACTCTTAGGGGAGTGCCTGGACCCTACCCTGAGTGAAATGACAGACTCTAGATATCTCCTATATGGAAGGAATTGGCAATAGGGTGGGAGGCTGGTGGGGATGGTGGGGGTCCAAGAGTAGGGGAGGGTGAGGGAACCGAGATTGACATGTAAAACAAGCTATTTCAAATTAAAATAATTTAAAAAATCTAAAAAAAGATTCAACAATAGAAAAATATATTAAAGGATTATATATACATTCGCACATACATACAAACATATATTTTAATAACTCCCTCTTGTACATATTCTTTAATAACTTGAATCTAAATTTAGTCCCATAATTTAAAGGTAAGTTATCCACCAATAGTGCCAGCATTCTATAATAATATACACTATACTGATATTCACATGCACACACAGAGAGATGCCAACATTGTGTAATTATATGCACTATACATATACATACACACACACACACACACACACACACACACACACACACATACATGGACACAGACACGGCCACGGACATGCCTCTCATCAAATACTTACATATTCAGCACAGTTGGCATAGAGAGCATATATTCAAAAGTTCAAGACCAGGTTTGCGTCTACTTACGTGATGTAACCAGCTATGAACATCTACTATCAAGAACCATCTCTGCTGTGATGGTTTGCATCTCTCGGGGCATGAGCCAAAATAAGCCTTTCTTTGTGAGGAGCCGCCCTCGCTATCGCTATTGCCATTAGAAGATGGCGCTGACATCTGCTGTCAGTTGGAGTTAACCGTTTAAGCTGTGCCTCTCCCGTGGCGTCATCTGGGGTGATGTGCAAACCACCAATCCCGGCTCTACACGTCTCACTCGGAGCTCCTAGGCTTATATAAGGGGCTGGGTTTCTTAGCTTGGGGTCTCCCTCTAAGAAGCTGATCATCTATCTCTCAAGATGCATTAAAGCTTTACTGCAGAAGGATCCGAGTTTTCTGCGTCGTTCTTGCTGGCGAGACGGTAGCGCGGGACATTTCTTCCATGCAAAAATCTTCTCACACACTTGATGTTCTTTAGAGAAAAAAGAATAAGTTTTGAACTGAAAGTTTTTCTTCAAATATAGAATTGAAAAGTCTAAATATAGTACTTTACATAGAAAGAAATCTCTTTTTCACAGCATTTAGAACACTAATAATAGAGTTTATTGATCTTACCATCACTCTTGACATAAATGTCAAACTATAGTTTCCGTAAATGAAAGCTTTCAATTCATAGCATTTGATATGAGTTAAACTTTTGATATATGTTTCAAACATTTTTACTGTTAAATCTTTTTTAAAATTTAAATTACAAGCAATCTTATTTTACATATCAATCCCAGTTCTCTCTCCTTTCCATCTTCCCATGCCCTCCACCGGACCCACTATTGTATTCCCTTTCTTCTCCCAAGGGAGGGTAAGGTCTTCCATGCAGCATCATCATAGTCTGTCACATCATTTGGGGCAAGGCTTAAGACAGGACCTACCCAGGCCTCCTGAACATGGGTGTCAGTTAGGAGGAGTGGGCAGTCTATGGGGCCTCTGGTAGTGGATCAGTAATTATCCTGAGTGTACGAATGGACTTTGGAAACCTATTCCACATAGAGTGATATTCTTTCAGCCTAGACACACAGGAGAGGGCCTAGGCCCTGCCACAAATGACGTGACAGACTTTGAAGATCCTCCATAGAAGGACTCGCCCTCCCTGGGGAGCAGAATAGGGATGGGATAGAGGTTTGGTGGAGAGCAGAGGAGGAGGGGAGGGAGAGGGAACTGGAACTGACAAGAAAATCAAGCTTTACTTTTAAATCTTAATCGGGAGAAAAGCACAAACTCCTGAACATTAGTGTAGAGATTTAAAAAATATTTATTGTCCATAAAAATTTATGCAAACTTTTGCATTATCATCTCTAGGTAACTATGTTAGTTTGTTATGTGCCTTATTTGACTATATACATTATCACATTTTGTGAGCAGATTTTGAAAACATTTTTTTATTTGTTTCCTTGTATTATGGACTGGAAACCACACGATAACCACATTTTAATCCCTTAACTCTCCCCCATTATACACACTACTTTGAGATTCCATCTTACATCCTTCAGAAATGCTAAGATCAATTACACAAATTGCAGGTCATGCAGATGAAGAGATACTTCCACCCACTGCTGGTGGGAGTGCAAATTTGTACAGCCATGATGGAAATCAGAATGTCAGTTTCTTGGAAAATTGAGAATCCACCTACTTAAGGTATACTACATTTAGATATATACTCACAAGTCTCCACAAGTATACTGTCTCAGCTGTATTCATTGTAGTTTTATTCATAATAAGCAGAAGCTGGAAACAGCTTACATAGCCCTCAACAGAAGAATGGATAAATACAATATTGAAAATTTACACAATGGAATATTTTTCAATTGATAAAAATAACACAAAAATTGTAGGCAAATGGGTGGTACTAGAAAAAATCGTGACTGAGGTAACACAGAGCCATAAGATAAATATGATATGTATTAATTTATAAGTGGATATTACCCTTTAGGTAAATGATAATCAAGCTATAATCCACAGACCCAGAAAGTTAGGTAAACAGGAAGTGTCTAGGGTAGACCCATGTATCACCCTGGGAATAGGAAATAGAATGTATTTTATAAATGAATTTAGTGAGCTCTTTTGAATTTCAGATGAGCTTTAAGCAAGGAAGAGATTAAGAATGCATACATATATATGTATATATATATATTAGTGTGATTAAGTACTACAGTCTCATCTACTGAACTTAAGGCTAGTTATATCTTTATAGCTCATATCTGAAAATTGAATAAGTAAATATAAATACCATACACGTTGAAAACTTTTAAATATAACTTTGAATTTTTTCCCAATTTATCATAATTAAACTTAACATGGTGGTTAAATTTCTGTCTCTGAAGAAAAATTCAAAATGGACTTAACTTTATGTATCCATTTATAGACAGCACATAGCTCTTAGATTCATAAAGGCAATACATAGTTTAATGGAATTGTTATTCCATTAAACTGTAACTTTAAGTGCTGTATCATGTAGAGAAACTAAAGTTAATTAATTGCAACATGAATACTTTGAAAGTATTGTATATGATCCATCAATGCATGAGCAATACAATAAATCTTCTTACAGCAAGTAAGGAATGTAAAAAGTGAACAGACTGACCAAAACACATGTTTGTCTGAAAGAAATTTTAGAAATATAAAAAGTACATCTCAGGCTTAGCAAGCAAAGGCACTTGCAGACAATATTTATACGCTGAGTTCAAGTCTCAGTATTGACCTGTTGGAAAAGAAAATGACCTGTGAAAAATACATCACATATACCATGGCAGAAGAGCACAGTACAAGCACACACACAACACACACACACACACACACACACACAGAAACAGAAACATATACACACTCCAAAATATACACATGCACACACACAAGCAAACTTACACTAAAATAAATATATTTCATTTTCAAAACAGAAGTAATTTTTCTTTGTTTTAAAATAACAGCTATCCAAAGAATATACTATGTGTCTTTTATTTTCAGTATTACTATTAAATTTAGTCTGTATAGCTCATATTGCAGAGTAACAAAGTTCTTGTCTTAACTTGGAGGAGGTCTCACAGAAATAAGTGCTAAGTTGTAAAAAAAATGGTGTGAAATGTTCCAAAAGACATCATTCCAATCAAATCCAACACATGATCCAAATATTCCACTCTTTGGTGTAAATGGAGGTTTTTCTCTGTTCTGCCCAGTCCCCCAGCTACTTTCAAATAATCATTCAGAGTTAGATTAAGTATAAATCCTTGGCCAATGGCTTAGGTTTATTACTGACTAGTTCTAACATTTAAATTAACCCATATTTCTTATCTATTCTTTGTCATGCTGTTTGTGGCTTGCTACCTAATATTCTAATAGTATTAATAATATTAATATTCTTCCAATTAGCATTAATACTAATTAATATTGATAGTACTAATATTCTACCTAATAGTCTTGCTTCTTCAGTAGCTGGCTGGCATCACCTAGACTTCACCCTTCTTCTCCTGTATATTTGCTTGGATTTTCCATCTTGCTCTATCCTACCTTGTCATAGGCCAAACAGTTTTATTTATCAACCAATGAGAAAAACACATATTCTTAGCTTGCGGAAAGGCATCCCACAGTGTAACACAAACAATATAAACCCAGAAATAGATAATGGGGTTAAAACCGTGGGATTGTAGACTGGTGCTCCCTTGAACCATGTCTAAAATCCATATGTGAGTTAGTACATATCATGTTTGTCTTTTTGCGACTGGGTTACCTCACTCAGGATGGTTTCTTCTAGTGCGGTCCATTTGCCTGCAAATTTCAAGATTCCATTGCTTTTTTCCGCTGAGTAGTATTCCATTGTGTAAATGTACCACATTTTTCTCTAGCCACTCTTCAGTTGAGGGACATCTAGGCTGCTTCCAAGTTCTGGATATTACAAATAGTGCTGTTATAAACATAGTGGAATAGATGTCTTTGTTGTATGAATGTGCATCTTTTGCGTATATGCCTAAGAGTGGAATTGCTGGGCCTTGTGGTAGATTTTCCTGAGGAATCTCCACACTGATTTCCAAAGTGGCTGTACAAGTTGACACTCCCACCAGCAGTGGAGGAGTGTTCCCCTTTGTCTACATCCTCTCCAGCATAAACTGTCACACAATTGATGTTTTTGATTTAGCCATTCTGACAGGAGTAATGGTATCTCAGAGTTGTTTTGATTTACATTTCCCTGATGGCTAGGATATTGAGCACTTTCTTATGTGTCTCTCAGCCACTTTTAGACTCCTATATTGAGAGTTTTCTATTTAGTTCTGCACCACACTTTTTAATTGCATCCTTTGTTGTTTTGGATACTTGATTCCTAGATCCGATTTGCCAATATTTTATTGAGTATTTTTGCATCGATGTTCATGAGGGATATTGGTCTGAAATTCTCTTTCTTAGTTGTGCCTTTATGTGTCTTGGCTATCAAGGTTATTGAAGCCTTGTAGAAAGAGTTTGTCAAAAACCCTTCTGTTTCTATTCATGGAACACTTTGAGAGGAACTTGTATAAGTTGTTCTTGGAATTTCTGGTAGAATTCTGCACTGAGGCCATCTGGACTTGGGCTTTTTGGTTGGGTGACTTTTGATGACTGCTTCTATTCCTTTAGGGGTTTAGGTCTATTTAAATTGCTTATCTGTTCTTGATTTAGTTTTTGCAAGTGATATCTATCCAGAAAATTGTCCATTTCCTTTTAATTTTCAAATTTTGTGGAGTACAGGTTTTCAAAATATGACCTGATGATTCTTGGATTTCCTCAGTGCTCATTGTTATGTTCCCCCTTTCAATTCTTATTTTGTTAATTCGCAAATTCACATTACGCTGTTTTGTAAGTTTCAATAAAGGATTGCCTATCTTGTTGATTTTTTCAAAGAACCAACTCTTTGTTTCATTGATTCTTTGTATTGTTTTCCTAGTTTCTACTTTATTGATTTCAGCCCTCAATTTAATTAGTCCCTGGCATCTACTCCTCTGGGACAAGTTTGTTTCTTTTTGTCCTAGAGCTTTCAGTTGTGCTGTTAATCTCTAGTGTGACTATCCTCCAGTTTCTTCAAGTGGGCACTTAGTGCTATGAACTTTCCTCTTAGCACTGATTTCAAAGCGTCTCATAAGTTTGGGCATGTTGTGTCTTCATTCTCATTGAATTCTAGGAAGTCTTTAGTTCTTTTTTTATTTCTTCTTTGACCCAGGAATGGTACAACTTTGCATTAGTCAATTTCCATGAGTTTGTAGGTTTTCTACAATTTGTGTTGTCTTTTAATTCTAATTTAATGCATGGTGGTCTGACTAGATACATGGAATTATTCCAATTTTTTGTACCTGTTGAGGTTTATTATGTTGCCAAGTATGTGGTTGATGTTTGAGAAGGTCCCATATGGTGCTGCTAAGAAGGTATATTCATTTTTATTGGGATGGAATATTCTATAGATATTTGTTAAGCCCAATTATGTCATAACATATAGATGGATTAAACAAGATATTCCATGACAAAACCAGATTTACACAATACATATCCACTTACCCAGCCCTACAGAACGTTCTCGAAGGAAAACTCCAATCCAAGCAAGTTAACTACCAACCAGAAAAAATAGGCAATAGATAGTCCCAATTTGCCGATGCCCAAAAGAAAAAAAGGATGGAAATCCACATACAATTCCACAACCCCCAAACATTCCAAAACAAATAAGAATGATCAATCAATGTTCAGTAATATCCTTCAATATTAATGATCTTAACTCTCCCATAAATGACACAGGCTAACAGAATGGATTCGAACTCAGAATCCATCCTTCTGCTGCATACAAGAAACATCTCACCCTCAAAGACAGACATTACCTCAGAATTAATGGTTGGAAAAAGATTTTCCAATCAAATGGACCCAAGAAACAAGTGGGATAGCAATTCTATTATCTAACAAATTAGGATTTAAAATAAAATCAATCAAAAAAGATGATGCAGGTCAATTCATATTCATCACAGTAGAAATCCAAAACGTGAAGTCTCAATTCTGAACATCTATGCCCCATATACAAAGGCATCCATGACTGTAAAAGAAACATTACTAAAACTCAAATCACATATAAATCCTTATACACTTATAGTGGGAGACATCAACACCCCACTCTCACCACTAGACAGGACCACTAGACAGAAACTCAACCAAGAAGCAAAGGAAATAAGACTTGTAACTACTTTTTAAAGTAGCTAAAGAGTGTGTCAACTTTTAAATACAGTTAGGTCATTACTTATAATTTAAAGAATCAATAATCAAATAAAAAATACTAGATAAAACAGACATTGAACAAATTGATGTAACTATCAAGTTATATCTCATGCAAAAATTCCATTATTGACTTTATCCCACACTCAATATTAATTTATAAATGCTTTGCATTAATTTGAAAACAATTTAAGAAATATATATTTTGCAAGATAAGAATCTGACTTATCTTGGGTTCATATAAACTACAAGTATTATCTAATCATTTAATATATGTCCATGATTGCAATAAAATATATTTGTTTGAATCATTAGATGCCATATACATTTATTACAATAAGGGGAACACAATTTTATGATTTCCTTTAATTATTTTTCAGTTGTAAGTACTTATGGGTGAAATGAGTCACTGAATCATAAAAAATGAAAGCCTGAAACAAAACTCAAAGTCACCTTTTCCAACTGTGCTGAAGCAATTGAAACAAATGGAGTCTATCAGATGGCTATCTGTCATGTCATTAAAATTTCCCTTAAGAGATATTTATCCATCTCCCTAAGACTAAAGCTCTTAGGTTTGGTAGGCTTGATTATTCTGATACAAAGTCTGCTGTTTTGACTTCAAAATAATGAGGAAAACATTAAACAGCTTTTCAGCACATTTTTATTTCTTACTACTCTCAATTCAGAGTAACACCGAAAATAAAAATGGCAGGCTTCTTTCTTAAAATAATCTCCAACTCTCATTCTGCACCTCTGTTACATTTTCCTCCTTCCTCTAATATAACTTCCCCTAATTTTCCTTTCATCTTCAGCTGCTTTTTTCTGTGGTTTATTTTAATTTTTAATTGAAAATATATTCTTTTCTCATACAATGTATCCGGATCAGATTTTCACCTCTCTCTCCTCCTCCCAATTGCTCCCCACTGCTCCTCCCCTCCAGTACCACCCATTTTTATCTCTCATAAGAAAAGAACAGGCTTCTAAAACATATCAGCCAAACATGAAAAAATAGGATATAATAAGATGAGGCAAAACCTTACATATCAATGTTGGACATAATAACCTAGTAGGAAGAAAAGAGTCCTAAGAGCAGGCAAAAGAGTCAGAGACACACTCGTCCATATAGTCAGGAGTTCCATAAATATACTAAAATAATAGTTATAATATATAAGCTGAGAACCTAATGTAGAACCACGTAGACCCCATGCTTGTTCCTTCTATCTCTGTGAGCTCACATATGCCTTGTTAGTTGCTTCAGAGGGCTCTGCTTCCTGGGCACAGTCTATCCCCTTTAACTCTTAACATCTTTCTTCCTTTTCTGCCATAGTGTTTTCAGGGAGTTAATAGCTGTGTGTTGCCTATTTTTCTGGTATGGTCATTTCTGTGTTCACATTGAATGCCTGTTGATTTTGAAGGCTAGAATACAGTGCTGAGTAGAGTATGGAAGGTTAGAAGTGGGTGGTTCATGGAATCCAAAGGAAATGTGGGCAGGGGTCAGGGAAACTGTAACTAGTGTTCAGTTGGAATATTTTTGATGAGACTCCTGCAACTTCTTAAGTTCAATTTTTTATGGAACCCTCAAATAGTTTCAGATATTTTTTCCTTATTTTTCCAGGACAAAGAAATGCAAGCTATATAAGGATAGATTGTTTTAATATGGGCTGCTAGGTAGTTCTTATTAAAAATTTTAGGTAGGATTGTCACCAGCTTAACAGAGGAGTTTCTAACCCCTCTACTACTCCCTGTTCTAAATTAAATGGCACTGAAAATGGCACTTCTTCAAATTTTATGACAATAACTTCATTTCATGTTACTCAAATTTGGAATAAGGTACTGATTTTGAATAGTTGTAGAATTAGAAAACAGAGTAAGGAAAGGAAAGGATGAAATGTGTGCATATGTGTACATGTATGTAGAAATAAAATCCCTCCATTTTATGATGCAAAATTATGAAAATCTTTTTAGAAAAATATTGTCTAATAGTAAATGTTGTCCTTTTATGGAAATAAATTTAATATATATATTTTGAATACTGTTTTCACTGAATACTTTATGCTCTATTCTGAAATTACTTTCTGGCATTGTGATGATAATTCATTGCCTCTAACCAAAAACCCAGAAGTTTTTCATCTTTTCAGGTCTGTTGATTTGTTCCCTTGGTTTTCCCTAGATGTAAAAGCACAGTCTTATACAGCTATCAAATTCCGCACATAATTTCAATTCATTACATGAATGAATTGAATGAGGTTTTTTTTTTGTTTTTGTTTTTATGAGACAGGGTTTCTCTGTATTGTTTCAGAGGCTATCGGTCCAGCCCGGCCTCGAACTCACAGAGATCTGCCTGCCTCTGCCTCCCGAGTGCTGGGATTAAAGGCGTGCGCCACCACCGCCCGGCTGAATGAGGTTTTGATCCTGAGTGTTGCTAATAAGACTTTCTCTATTCAACATAAACTTACTTACAACCAAAGAAACAGAATTGTCTCTGAGTAAAAGACAAAGTGAAGAAATCAATGACATAATATAAGCTATGTTCCTTGGGTTGGGATCCTGCTAATGGCCCATTTTCACAAGTGAGAAATTGTTGCTCAGTTTTTCTTTGGAGGTTTAGAGATGTGGTCAGCTTAGAGACAAACTGTTTTTCAAGCTCACAGAAAGTAACATGGAGCCTGGTTAACAGAGCCTTGTAACTTGAATCTCTTTGGCTCTCACACCTAGGAGAAAAGATTCAACAGATCATTTGGATTGGTATTCAATGAAAGTGCATAAAATTTGGTTAGGCACTTTTTTCTGGAGACATCACTGGTAAGATTGCCCACTGTTTATGGAAAGAATGATGCTTCTGGTATCACATCTTTTACCATCACTAGCTGTCAGTACTGCTCTCATTTGGTCTCTGGATAATCACCTATCTCCAAGACTAAATATCATTTCTCTCTCTCAGGATGAAGTACTGTCCCATGACAGAGGAGAAGTCATTTTAAAGTCATGTGGATGCAATATTTACTACAAGGGCTGAAATCAGAAATAATCACTTCACTGTCTCCAATTGTTTACTACTCTCAAAGGAAATATGAACACTTGCATTGGAGTCTCACAGGGCATATAAACCACATTAAAGATGCTTTATGTCCAGCAGTAGAAGCCCAACACAAAATACACTCAATCATATTTTGGAGATCTTCTGTATACTAATGTGTTATTTGAACATACTAGTCTTTTGCTTATATAATATGGTTTCTGATTTTTGTTTTTATGGAGCACGTGCATGTGTGTGTGTGTTTCCTGCTTTTACCTTCTTTCATATTTTATTGTTATTGTTTTATTTTGGTCTGTTCATTTTCAAGAGAGAGAAAGGGGCATGGTTTTAGATGGGTTGGTAAGCTAGCAGGATCTGAGAGGAGATAAGGGAAGAGAAACTACCATCAGATTATATTATATGAAAATAATTTCATATAATAAAGTATATTATATGAAAAAAGGAAAAGAAACTGTAACTTCAACACAAAAGTTATTATATTTAGTATAATAACATACCAAATTCACATTTCCTGCATGTTCTTCTGACTGATTTTCCTACAGTTTAATGGCCCTGAAATATCATGGTCACATATAAAATTCTCTGTCATGTTACCTACAACTTATTCATCTCTAGAACATTTCTTATATGATTTGGGGGTACAAAACTTGCTATTTATAATTTAAATGTTTCCATTGTGATTGCAGACTTTATGATGTAGATCCTCCCTTCCTTTCCTTTTCTTATCTCTTGAAGGTTTGTAATCAGAAAGAAGTTCTTTTCCTTTAAAACAAAGTATTCATTTTGATTTCTTCTTTTCTTGTTGTGTGTGTGTGTGTGTGTGTGTTGTATGTGTTTGTGTATATTGGGGTCTGTGTATGTGTGTGTCTATGAATCTATGTGCATACATGTGTGGATAAATATATGTGTGTGTGTATGTATGTATGTATGTGTGTATGAATGTTTATGCCAAAAGAAGGAACTGCATATTCTCTGTAATGCTGTGCATATTCTTTTTAATCATAATTTACCTCTTGAATGTAGGATGAGCTTATACCTTGGTTAGAAGCTAGATAGTCTTAGCAATTCTTCTGTCTCCACATGCCTTTAAACTGGAACAAATCAGCAATTGCAGAAATATCAAACTTATTATGTGGTTGCTAGATTGAAAACTCTGCTCCTCAGCTTCTCATGTAAATGGTCTTGAATGATTAGCCATCTCTTCAGTCTCAGAAACATTCCGATATGACTTATGGGGGCCAACTCATCACAACACTATTGTTATGGTAGCTTTAAAGTATAACTAAACATATCTATTCTGATTAAAATGACTCATTAGTAAAGTTTTTAATAGCCAAATACAAAACACATATAAAGCAAAAATAATTGGATAATTTATTTATATGAATATGATTTATAATTTAGTATTGTTAATAAAATTACTGGAACATTAGTTAATATGATATGGGTAACTGTAAAAAGTCATAGTGAAATGAAGCAATCAGATTAAGTTCATAAATCCTCCTTTTTTTAATTTGTAATGCTCTATAATGACCACCATTTTAGATGTTAGTAATTAACTGGCTTATATAAATATATTTAGAGAAATTTAGGTTTCTTTAATAACTTCTATGTTTGTAATTTGAATGAAATTTAAAAATTTTGAAAGTTTGGTAATTTTGTGCACTTAGTTCTAGTCAAAATGGATTTCTACCTAATGTTTAGTTTTACCAGGATTTAGAAACATTATCGATGGTAAAATACTTTTTATTATTTATATTAGCATGAACTTTACCAATATGAATGTCCGAAACACTGCATATCTGATTTAAATTAGTTAAATAATATTCTTGTATCATACTGTTGTCCGGCAGTATTGTCTTTTGTGATGTTGAAAAATTTATCATCAGAATTGTTTAGAATGGGAGTTGACAAAAAAGTTTAATACCCACACTATTGCAGTTACAATAAACTAATTATTATTATAAAAATCATGAGAATGTAAAATGGACCAAGGTGACACAGTAATGGGATATGGATCTTATGTCTTTTTAGTGTGCTAGGAATTATGATGCCTGGAATGCCTATGTCCCAAAGTAATTCCCAAGGAGTTGCTATATGATAGTTAATATTCATTGACACTGGCGTAGCAATTAGTTCTCTAAAAATATTCTGGAAGGGTGATTGTTAATGAATAACTGTGTTTCATTTTTCTTTTTGTGCTTACAGTTAGGGGGCTATGATTCTCAATAATACTAGTTATGGTGACATAGAAACTATAAAGGATGTGAGAATGAATTGAGGCAACCGACTTAATATTCCTCATGACTGGATTATTCCTCTGATCATTTGTTTCTGTTACCTTAATGGGGATTAGTTGGGATTTCAGAAGACAAAGAAGCTACCATATATATCATCACTCTAATTTGCCATTTTCTGCTTGTCAATATTGTGATGTTTGTGTAATAATTATTTTTGCAATATTAATTTTATAATAAAAGAGTACCTATATACACAGCTGTATTTAGAAACAGCTAATTATATTTCATGGTAATATTTATATTGGCAATGAGTTAGTGGCTGATAAGGCATCTAATTTGTTAACAGTTCTTGCATGAGCATAATAGACTACATATTTCTGATTCATACAAGCTACAAATGAGATTTGATATGTAGAATTTAAAGTGGTAATTAATCAATTAATAATTATATGGACCTATATTTAGTTTCAAATTCCTGATTCTTTATAACATATATTCAACTTAATTATTGAAAGCATACCATACTAAGAAGTTTCTGTATCCAAACTAGAATGGAAACATATAAAATTCAAACTACGAATACACTTTCAGAGGTATAAATATACCTTTGAAATATTCATATACTATAATGAAAATTGAGTTTATTATGTCTTGTAATTCAAATGCAAGATAGGGAACTGTTAGAAAGTGGGTTTACGACCCAGATGTACCCCTTAGCGTCTATATAAGAGGTAAATTATTTACAAACTTCTCTGTTACATTTTATGTAAAGTAGTATAATCATTTCAGCAGTCATTTTAGTGGTTTGATTTCATCAATCACCACTTCCAAAGGACTTTGTGAAAATAAATATTTTTTAATTGCGTAAATAACAAAATTGACCCAAGCCACGATCCTTAACCTTAACTCATTGTATGCAAAACATATATATTTATACACTATATGGTTGTATATGATAAGGCCTACAAAAAGATCAGTGTTATCACTTACAAAAGCAAATATAAACCCTTATCACTTATCTCACTGTATTTAAGATCACATAGCGTCATACCTACTTGTGATGCCAATAGTGCTATGGTTTGTAAACAGAAAACAAACAAACAAACAAACAGCACACACAACAACAACTACAAAAAGTCAATTGGAAGCAAATGACATCCTGAAAGCTTTTAGCCTGTGATTATTCAGAAGGTTGGTGACTATAACAGTCTCTCCCTTTTTTTTTCTTTTTTCATGATAAAATATTGCTTGTAAACTGAGTAATGCTTCACCCATGTGAGGCTAGCATTCAGGTACCATGGTTTTCCCTGAGCCTTAAACATAGGTTTACATGTGGTAGGTGTAACAATTTGGTTTGGGCACCCTAGTAGGGAGTAGGCAGTCTTGAAAGAATTAGAATATATGGGAAAATGGAATCGTATAATGTAGACGTGAGGTTTTTGGAGGATTTTTGGCAGGATTGCTGTTCCCTCTGATACTTACATTTCAAATTCAAAGGTTCTGATAAGAAAAAAAACCTTAACACCTTCCAAATGCAACATTACTAATAAGCGTATTTCATTGTCAATGCTAAAAATCAATTTATACCTAGTTTCCAACTGTCATTGATTTGATCTAGGCTTTTCCCATGTAAACATGGGTCATAATATTTACTTCCACCTGAAGTTGTTTCCTTTATTCGTTTTTAACTTCTGCATTTATCCACTCCCTTTTTCTTCACATACAAGTTAGAACAGACTGCCCATCATAGTGACTTAATTTGGTTGTTTAATTCTCTTACCTTTGATCCCTTAGGATGTTGCAGTTTGAATATTCTTTATTACCCCCATCCCCTAACCCCTGCCATTCCCATAATATACTGCATTCCATTTCTGTGAAATTGTGGTATGGAAATATCAAATAAAAAAATTATCACCTAGAGAGAAACCATAGTGTTTTCTTTTTGTGAACAAAGAAAAGGCAAAGGCAAATGTTGATACCATTTGTACTGATTTCTATACATTAATTAGTACAAGTATTCTTTTTCAGTTTTACAGTATAAATTGAATATTTTTCTTTTCAATCCCATCTATAACCTCCCAAATAATTCTGAACTTGTTGGTTATGACCCATGGGGTGGGATTCAAAAGGACCTTTCATGGGGTCCCATATCAGATATCCTACATATCACATATTTACATTACAATTCATTACAGAAACAAAATTATAGTTATGAAGTAACGGGGAAAATAATTTTATGGTTGGGTGTCACCACAACATGATGAATGACATTAAAGGGTTGTAGTATTAGTATGCTTGAGAAACACTATTCTAAAGTCCTACATTCAATGAGAACTTACAAGCTAACCATGACTGAGAAGCTAACTTAATCAAGGTATCACACATCCAAGTTGGATAATTTCATAGACTGACATAAATTTCTCAGACTTAAATGTTCTCTTATGTATGGAAATACCCCTGGCTCTCAGCTCTGTACACCTTATTTGTCCTGTTATTGGTTTGATCCGTATATTCTGATGTAAGCTTAGATCACACTATAGAACCTTAGTGCAATTACATGCTTTAATAATCACTTTAGTTATCTGCATCCTTTGTATTCATGTGTAACAGAGAATAGAGAAGTCATTAGACCAGAGATTGACCAAACTGAGTTCTTTAGCTTTATGATGTGGAAGGATAAATAAATACACTGCAAGTGGTTGCCAATAAATTTAGATAAATCATTCATGTAGATTGAAGTTTGAATGATACCCCTTTTTACTTGTAAATTTACTTGTAAACTCTTTTTTTTTTACTATGTGACTGAAAGAAAGAGAGATGGAGGATATCTCTATTGGTCAGTTGTGGGCATGAAAAAAGATGGAATTAGAAATTGAACCTATGTGTTCCTGAGAACTGTAGCTAGCTTTCCCTCTAAGGGATTCCACTGGGTGGTTACAATGGCCTCTTTTCTTTTCTTTTTCATTCTTTCTTTCTTTCGTCTCTCAAACTATTGCATTTCATGAATCTGTATTCTGTGAGTAAGGTACTTCTGATAAGAGAGAATTGATTTCCTTCTCCTACTTTCGTTCCAAATTCAAACGCTCTTTTAAGAAGAAACAATTAGCTTCTCTCCAAATGCAATGTTACTGATGAGCTTGTTTCATGGTCAATGGTAGAAATCAATTTTCATTTAAGAACCTACAGTACTTTGCTTTTTTCCTTTTCTGTAGTCTATTGATTCTTCCCCCTGTGGAAAGGCAGTATCCATTTGGCTATAGCCAGACACTTTACAGGGGGTCCATCTTAATAGAAGAGTTTTCTAGAAAGGATTCCTCTGCATGTGTCTGCATTTCAATATGTGGATGTATGTCCTTATCCCTATTATGGTATCAGACAGAAGACTTTTGTCTTGAAACATTACTGTGATATGACTTGAAATATGTTTATCTTTGCCCTTTCTGGAGGTTTTAGGGGATATCAGCAGTGCAACAAACTCTACAATAGAATATAAAATAATCTTCTAGTTAAGCATGACCAAGTCCTTGAGGTCTAATAATAGTTTGAAGTATTATCTTCCAAGCACTGAAGGAAGGATAATTTGTGTTTGAGATGTTTATTAGTTATTGACTGGAATGAGAAAAATAATGAAAAAGATTTTATCATCGGAATCATGTTCATTATAGATCCTGCATTTGCACAAAAGAGCCAGCTTTATGAAAAAGGATATTGGGATGACTTGGATTTGTCTATTGGTGTTTGAAGGCAAGATCATTTTCTTTGATTGCTTACTATAAAGATTATCTACAACTATATTTAAAGGTAAAGTTACCTTAGAAATTTGGTTTCTAAAAGTATGCATATTCTGCAAAATGTCATTTCTGGCAAGTATTTATTAAAGTTTCTATTTGAAATTTTCATATATTTTCTAATGGGGAATAGTGTCTATTCATCCCAATTTTTATTTAAATGCCAGGCTCAGGAGGATAAAATGGCAAAATTAAATCTTATGTCTAAATATGACTGCTTCCAATATTTTCCAATTTCACTTAGAGGTAAAGAATATATGTTGTCTGATATCAGAAAACCAGAAAAATTTCTCTGCAGTTGAAAAACATATGAACTAAGAAAACCTCTGACTCTAATATTTTACATTAATTTAACTTGTTTTTTTTTTCTTAGAAGTAGAATCATGTCAATGAGTTTTCAGAGAGATGCCAATTCACAACAATAGGCTAGTACAGAAACATTGATTGCTTTTCTTCTAAGGCTTGGGGATTCTCTATATGAGCTGCCAGTGTTTTTCTGTTGTCACTGAAGATGGATGCTGTGGAACATCCAAGGCTCCAAAGTGGAAGCCTCCTATAGATGACCACTGTGGAACAGTCCAGCCTTGGACATGGGCAGTAGCCTAGTGAATGCCCTCATAAGCCAATGCATGTTTTACTGGTTCTTTTTCTATGGTGAACTTCTATGTAATACCCAAGTTAAATATGCACTTGATGTAATTATTTTAATAATGTAATATTATTGGACACAAGTAATAATGTAATGATAATATGATACTAATAATGTAATAATAATGTATATTACATTCTAAATATTTTCTAGAATATATTCACCTTAAAACCATTTGTTTATTTGAAACTTATACTCAGCACATACCTTGGGATATCGTTATATGTCTATGCTAAGAGTATTATTAATTCTCCCTGCATTTGACATATAACTCAGTATATATACATTGTATCTGTTTGCTAACTGAGGTTGAATAAGTTATTGAAAATCTTTGGGAAAACATTTAATCAGCTATAATTATAATACACAAATAATTATGTCTAATGTTTTACTAGGTCTTCTTACAAAGTTTTCATCTAAAAATTTAACTAAGGTGTAATTGCAATGAATTAAGAAAATAACATGAAATTATTGTAAGATATAATATAACACAATATGATAATATAGTACAATGCATTAAATCAAAATAAAGTCCAATCCAACAAAATGAAGAACAATGTGAATCCAGGCAATGCTTGGAACACAGACTATTGTTTAGGGAAAACCTGAGACATTTTTCTTTTCTGTCAAAAAGTATCTAAGGCGGGATTGAGGCAGTTATCACAACGAAGGATGTCACCTCACTATGAAGCACTCACACAAAGGGAGGTTAGTTGTTTGATGTGCATTCTCGGGTGAAGAAATATAAAAATACTTTCATTTTTGTGAACTTGAAAAGGTTGCTGATCATTACCCTCTGAAGAGATTTTTAAACATAACAAATGTGTAATTGAACAATAGGGTAAGTGATACATTGCAGGAATTAAATTTCTAAGAAAACAAGGAAAAAGAAAAATTGACTAAGTAACCAGGAAATTTAAGAGAAGCAGTAGAAAAAAACATCGTCATTGTTTTTCCTTGGCAAAATCTATATAACAGCTTGTGAGCTTGAGTGCTAAACTAATTAAGTCTGGAATGTCCTTGGACAAGTGATTTTCCATTCATATATCTTAATTTTATTTTATATCTTGTATTCTGGTATACAAGTGAATTTTATTATTAAGATAAACATATAGCTAGCTTATATTCTAAAGGTTTTGTTATTAAAGGAACATATTGTTTTGATTTATAGATAAAAATCAGTTCTTTCCTTCTAAATAATGATCTCCCAGACTTCTAAAAGTGCAAACCTCTTGTATTCTGTCTCTTAACACTGAAAAAAAGAATGTGATCCCTTCTTTATTTTCAGTGTTTGTCAGTATCTCATTATTTATTCTGTATTTTTATGTGCATTACCTTGTATTTTATACAAACATGGTTAATTTTTCAAATTTCAGTGAGTATCCATTTCATATTCACAAGGCAGCTTTCTACTAGTGTGATTCTTTTCATATATTCTTCATTTCCATTTTTGATCTTTTACACAATTTTATTTAAACTACAAACATGATAACTGAATGTGTTTATCAACCTTTACTTTTCTTCATATTGAAATTTGAATTGCATGACTGTCTGTTCCCTTTTTCATTGTTAATATCCTGATAGAGTCATTCCACACATACAACAGTTCAACCATTTTATTCACCCATTGTGCATTCGGCAATGGCATACTTGCATAGCTGCATGTTCACTACCCTAAGTCAAGAAGTTCAGAGCATTTCCATTAACACTGATACCTTCTTTTGCTCCTCTTTGCTTGTAAGACCCCCCCTTTTTTTTCAAGTTTGGCTTCAGGAAACCACTAGCTTAAATTGCCTCTTGAAACTTTTGTCTGTTCTGAACTTGACCTTGTAATTGAATCATGTGGTCTTGTGACAGACATTTCTTTATGTGGTTTTGTGACAGACATTTCTTTACCAGCTCAAAACATCTGAATTGCCTTCTTCATTGGTATTTCAGTTTTATGCAGCTCCAAATCCTGCTCAACTCTCCCCTAATGCTGCCCTTTCATTTCCTTCAAATTCTTTCAGTTCTCACCCTCATCTCTACCTCTTACACTAATGTTTCAGTGCCATGTATAAAAATAATCTATCTTTAGAAATTAGTATCATGCCATTTGTTAAGTTAAAAGAAAAATAATGTAGTCCTAAAAAATAATATCTATGAAATAAAGAGGAAAAATGCCTGACATTTTGAAGGTAGTTTACAGTACACACACATTTAGGTTATAACAAATAAAGATAAGGTAAAATGTCTGTTCTCATTAAGTTGTTACAATTCCTTTGAAATATTACACTTGTGATTCATTTTTAAAAGATTTAAGTGATTTGAATCATCAATTAGGGACTTCGTGTAAGTAGCAAGTCAGTCCATCTATGAATAAAGAAAGCAATGTGTGTTCTAGAAAAGTTGCCAGTGAATGAATTGATGAGTAAACAGGCCAGGACTCTGAAATTACTTTTAAACTTTGCTATGTTAAGTTTAAATGAGCCTTGGTGCTTCCCTCAAAATTTCATAGGGTTCTTAAAATAATTTACTGAACTAAGTGTACAGTCATTTGGGTCATATGATAATGTATATTTGATTGGTTTTTATCCTCTTAAAATTGTTCAGATTTCTTTATAAAATAAAATTAAAAGTTAATTTTATTCATTGACTTATGCTTAGTCAAAAATTTTTCAGTCACATTTAATAACCAGAAAAAAATTTGTACATACAGCTTGAGTTGAAGCACAACATTGCAGATGATAGTTTTTCTTAGTAATTTATTTAATGAATTTTTTATTATCATAAAATTAGAGCATTTCTTCAGAATGCTTTGTAGACATTTGAGCTGTATACCAATATTGTCAGTACCTAGAAGAAGCAGTAGGGTTTTTTGATATTTTGGGTTTTATTTTTTTTTGGTTTTTGGCTTTTATAGACCATAAAGCAATTAGGTTATCAAATTCCTCTCTGTGAATTAGTAGGTGGTTTGTGTGTATGCTGAAAAAAATCATATACATTATAGAAAGTATTCTCTGACTGTCTTTTGTAATTAGTTTTTAGTGTAGGGGCAGGAGCTAAGTACTGTATGAAATGAGTATTAGTATTTGTAGATATGGAATTGCTGACAATGACCTTGATTTCGAGAAGACTGTCCAAGGATCACTGAGCAAAACACTACTAATTTCTCTGATTTTACTGTTATTGCAAACAGCTAGTTAATGAGTATTGAAATGCTTAAAGATGTCTTATCCTCAAGGAAGACTGAAAACAGTGGGTAATTTTTATTTATTTTTCCATTAACAAAAATAAAAAAATCATTTTAATAATGTAAAGACTATCTTTGTTGTAACTTTCTTATGAACGCAATAAATATAAAATGATTATAAATTAATAAAATTAACAAATGTATTGGGCATATTTAGGAAAACAGTGATAAATAGTTCACATTTCTTATAATTTATATTTTTGAATCATTATACATATTTGAGGTGAATTTATTTATTTACTGCTTCAAATTTAATGTTTTGCCATTATTTGCTTAGTCTAGCAACATATTTAAGGTTACATGCTAAAATAGAATCTTTCTTCAAATATATTATTTTTCTTCTATTCTCTGCCAATGAATAGTAGAATTAATTTTTTTTAGTTTAAATTTAGATTAGAAACAAGGTTGCTTCACAAGTCAGTTTCAGGTCCCTCTCCATTTCCCTTCCCCTCCTCCCGTGCCCTTCCCCCAACTCCCCCAATATCCCCTCATTTTCCTTAGTAGAATTAATTTTTATAAAGTAAGAACTTAATACATGTTATTAAGCAATGCAGAATCTCATTGTTGGCATTTTCATTTAGAACTTCTTTTTCCTTGAGTGATTGTTTATATTGGGCTTTCAAGAGTAAATAAGGAAAAGAGAAAAATTATCTAAGGAGACATCTTCCTGCTTTCCATCTACAGGTGTCAATGACTCTATAATCTTTCTGTTTACTTCTACATTTCCCCTTGCTTCTCAATGGTATGTGATGAAACTTCAGACAATTTAAATAACTGCTAGACACTGAGATCAACAATTAGTAAATGGGACCTCCTGAAACTGAGAAGCTTCTGTAAGGCAAAGGACACAGTCGACAAGACAAATCGGCAGCGCACAGAATGAGAAAAGAACATTAACTACCCCATATCTGACAGAGGGCTAATTTCCAAAATGTACAAAGAACTCAAAAAGCTAGTCACCAAAACACCAAACAATCTAATCAAAATGCTGGGTACAGAACAAAATAGAGAATTCTCAATAGAGGAATCTAAAATGACTGAAAGATATATAAGAAAGTACTCAATATCCTTAGACATCAGGGAAATACAAATCAAAACAACTCTAAGATACCATCTTCCTCTTGTCAGAATGGCTAAAATCAAAAACACCAATGACAGTTTATGCTGAAGAAGATGTGGAGAAAGGGGAACACTCTTCCACTGCTTGTACAGGTCCAGCTACTTTGGAAATCAGTATGGAGATTCCTCAGGAAAATGGGAATCAGTCTCCCTCAAGATCCAGCAATTCCACTCTTGTGCATATACCCAAAAGATGCATGTTCATACAATGACATCTGTTCAACCATGTTCATAGCAGCATTATTTGTAATAGCCAGAACCTAGAAGCAACCTAGATGTGGGAAAAAACAATGGAATCTTGAAATTCGCAGGCAAATGGATGGAACTGGAAGAAACCATCCTGAGTGAGGTAACCCAGTCACAAAAAGACACACATGGTATTCACCCACTCATATACGGATTTTAGACATAGACCAAAGGATTACCAGCCTACAAACCACACCTCCAGAAAGGTAGGAAACAAAGAAGACCATAAGAGAGACATACATGTTCCCCTTGAGAAGAGGAAAGGGACAAGCTCTCCTGAGCTAATTGGGAGCATGGCGGAAGGAGAGAGGAATTTAGTAGAAAAAGAAGGGTAGAAGAGAAGGGGAGAGGAGGACATGAGAGAGCAGGAAGATCGAGTCAGGGGAAGAATACAGGAGAGCAAGAAAAGAGATACCATGAAAAAGGGAGCCATTATAGGTTTAAAGAGAAATATGGCAGTAGGGAAATTTCCAGAGATCTGCAAGGTTGACCTCAACTAACAGTCTAAGCAATAGTTGAGAGGCTACCTTAAATGCCCTTGCCCAATAATGAGATTGATGACTACCTTGTATGTCATCATAGAAACTTCATCCAGTAGCTGATGGAAGCAGAAGCAGACATCCACAGCTTAACACTGAGCTGAACTCTGGATTCCAGTTACACAGAGGCAGGAGTGATGAACAACATGGGTCAAGATCAAGCTGGAGAAAACCAAAGAAACAGCTGACCTGAACAAGAGGTTGCTCAATGAACCCCAGACTGATAGCTGGGAAACCAGCATGCGACTGATCCAGAACCCCTGGATGTGGATATAAGTTTGGAGGTCTGGGGCCTCTGGTAGTGGATCAGTATTTATTCCTATGAATGGACTTAGGGAGCACACTTCCCATAGAGGGATACTCTCTCAGCCTAGACACGTGAGGAAGGGTTTAAGCCCTGCTACAAATCATATGACAGTCTTTGAAGATCGCCATAGAAGCTCTAATCCTCCCTGAGGAGCAGAAATGTGATGGGATATGGGGTCAGTGGGGGACAGGGGAGGAGGGGTGGGAGAGAGAACTTGGATGACATGTAAAAGAAGCTTGTTTCTAATTTAAATTTAAAAAGGATAAAAAATACTCAAAAAAAAGAAACCAAATAACTACTAATTTTCAGGATCAATAAATTTTTTTCACTTGATTATCTATGCAAGATCTCTTAAGGTCCTAGTCAGCTTTCAATATTAAAATATTAGAGATGCTATGAAATAATATTCTAGCAAAATATATTATTTATATAATTTTTATATTTAATTGTGTCATCAGTCAATATTTTATTCTGACACATATAATTTCCTGCTACCATAAAGATCAATAGGAAGACATTTTTATGAGGAATGATACCCTGTTCTTTCATGAAAATAATATTCTTTGTATTAATATGTGTCTGTACAGCTAAATTCATCTAGAATAATTAAAACATGGGAATTTTGATGCACAAAATGATTTTGTTAACCATGGCACAAAGAGAATGGTACTTACTTCTCTTTTGAGAGCATTGTCTTACAGAAGACTTGTAATTATCCTGGGCCTTTAGCACATTAAATTGAGTCTATGCAATATTAGTATTTATTCCACTATAAACCAAGACTTGTGGTTTTGTAAAATAGGGTTTTAATTGAACTTCAATGCTTTGGAATCTGTTTCCTGCTGAGTTTTGTTTCTTGTAACCCGTTTCTAGACTGAGGACAGAAGTTGAATGCTGTATAAGGTAGTCATTAGTGCCTGTAGAATGAGCACATGCAAACAATGACCTTGATTTCCAGGACAAATGTGTAAGGTTCACTGTGCAAAGATACTGGGTAATTATCTCTGATTTTACTGTTGTTGCAAACATTAATTATTTAACGAGTTTGAAGTGGTAAAGTGTTTTCTTCTGACTTAAAAATTTATACACTTAAGTAATCAACAGTCAGTCTCACTCAAACGAAAGAAAACAAAATACATTGTTGCACCATGTTGACAAATTCAGATCTGAATTTTTTAAATTAAGGACATGGCAAAAACAGCACCAGCACCACACTCTGTGTCATAAGGACTGAAATTCAGGGACCTGCATTAAAGGAAGACCAGGGTAACTGTGTTGAATAGATTGTGTAGTAGGATAAACAGCATGTTACTACCCTATTTCCTTACACATGAAATGTGAGGCATAGGCAAAGTCAATTTTGACACTTTAGGAGACCAATGTGAAAGTACACAGTACACTGTGATATACACCTTAAAATACAAAGCTTTCCTTATCTTTGTGATAACGTTTTACACTCATAGAAGAGGAAATAACAATCAGGATGTATAAAGCAAGATCATGCTACAAAAATAAAGTAAAGCTAATAAAATCTTACAAGGAAATTTTGTATTAGAGAATTGTCTTCGAATATATCACAGAATGTACCTATGCTATATGAGTTTCCCACAGAATATTTGGCACAGGCCTTTATCATTACAGATGTTTGCATACACATCTTCTAAGAGAACATCTTGTTTTCAAAATATACGCAATTTGAAGAAGGAATGTTGGAAAAGGACGATAGATGGCTTAAAGGACATAGGATTTTTGTCAGATAAATTCCCAGTGCATTCTCAATCCTATGCAAAGAAAGTGAGTGAGTGAGGAATCCAAATGGTCCTGGAGAGTTCCTACAGATGTGTCAGAGTGAAAGAGAAGAATACCACTCATGTCAACTGAGGCCTCTTTGCAACATCCCCATCATTGTGAAAGGAGAAATAAATGAAGCCGAGCAACGTGTTGAAGGCAGAATTGTGATACCAAAGGTCATTGTGGTGCTGTGAATGATAATGACCCCAATAGGGCTGATGAGTATCCTACCAAAAGAGGGAAAGACCCAAAACTGACAACTGGTGCCATTACAAGATGGCACTGGGAGGAAGCTATGGAGGCGAGTCTTCATGTATTTACTAAGAAAAACAATTGGCTGCCCAAACTCACACCAGATGAGGTCATCACACTAGCAGACCGTGCCCCAGAGGGGATAGGACACTAGATAATAACAGGAATACCTTTAAATTTACTGGGTAGTACTTTTCCCATCCTGTGGCTTTTTACTTTAGGAGAACTTTGCTGCTAAACAATAAACGAGATCCTGCTCGACTCAACTCCCTGTTGCATTTGATTGCCTCCATGTTTCAGGAAGGCTGTGGCATGGGCGAACAGCATACTCCATCCTCTCCAACATCAACCCAAGGGGGCCCCGGATGCTCCCAACAAACTGCTTTTGTTATTATTGCCTAATGAAAATCTAACAATATTTTTAAATGAAATACATAATTTTGAAAACATTTTACCACAATTTAGCACATTGGTTCATTGATTTGATTACGAGGTAATACCAATAAGCTTCATTAGTACTGATATTAAAGGAACATAAGTATTCATATTGTCCCTGTGTTACTGAGATGCCGACCAACCTTCATTATTAGTGTGGTTATAACAAATTAATTTTATTCAGTCATAATTAATTTTTCAATTTTTTCCTGAACTTAAATAGCAATTTTTGCTGCCACTGTTGTTTAATTCTTGTTCCAATTTAGTTTCCTTTAATTTTGCTTCAACTATCATGAAATTGTGTTCTAATTTGAGCTCACTCAGGTGAATTCTCACTTTTTTCGTAGCAATATATATTTTTATTTCAATTGATAGATTTTTTCTTTTTCTTTTAAGTAAAATTTATTTTCAGGGCCACTTTATATCACAGCCAAATTTTGTGGATGTTACAGTTTTTCATGAGTTCCTATTCATAGACACATACAATTCTTCTTCATCACTCCCATTCTCAATAGTTTTACGTGACACTGATCACCTACTTTGAGGTAGTATGGCCCCAAATACATTTTTCTCTAATTTTAAGGTTCACTTCTGGCATTGCACATTTTGTGTGCTTGGACAAGTTTTCAAGGGCATAGCCTTTCGTTATACCATGATATCGATCATCAAAGCTGTCCTAAAAGCTTTGTTCAATCACCTCATCTCTCCTTTCCCACTAGACCCTTTAAACCAATTTTTCTAATGACTTAACCATGTTTTTTCCTTCCACGTAGTTGACATGAAAGTCTGGATACCAATGATCCACATGTGCATTCCGTCATTTCTTTTCTACCAAGGCTAATTCTCTCTCACCCTACTTTGCTTAGAATGTTTAAGTTATTATAACCTTGTAAGGTTTGAAGTAAGTTACTTAGTTCTTGAACTGTAGCCAGTTAATGTCTCCCAGAAATTTTTGAAAATCAGTAATAGCTCATAACTGATCTCTCGTGATTTCCACTTTCTGTGGTTGAATTTCTATAAACCTACCTTATATCTTAAGTAATTAATATGTGGAACATTTAGATACAATGTCAGACTTTGCCACACCTTCTGCTGGGGCAATTTTTTGGGATTATTTCTAGTAAAAACATTGTTCCAATGAATGCCCTGCCTATGATACCTTTTCCTAAGATCTGGCTTACCACAATTAAAACATCTAAAATTTGTTTTTTTCTTAACATTTTTAGAATTCATTCCTTATCTACAAGTTTCCTCATCAGCATGAGATACACTATCAGCTTTATTTCTAATCCATTCATCTGTGGGTGCTGATCTTGCTTTAACAGCCTGATTCCCCTCTTTACATTCTAAACTAGAAATTTCAAATGCCATAGATCCAATTAATATTTGTCTAACTTATGGATTCTATCTTATTCTATTTACAGCTGAAGTAAATCTTTGTTTAAAAAATCAGTGAAGACTTCTTTGGAGCTTTGTATAAATTTACCAAATAACTCAGTTCTCTTTCTTGACGATTCATTCTAGTCCCAAGCATTCAAAGCTGCTGTGCAGCATAGAACCAAGGCATGATCATCAAATGTAATGTGGTTTGTGTGTAGCTGGGAACTGCATTTGTGTGGTGGTCGCAGCAGCATTAGAAGCCCAAGACAGCTGACCTGGTGTAGCAGCAGCCCAAAGAGAGGGTCCATGGGAAGCCCACAATTTGCAGGAGAAGGGAGCCAACCACCTGAAAAGTGAACATGATTATGTGTGGTAGAAACATGTGCGGCAGAAAGCCAGGGCATGGGCTGCCTGAATGGAGAGCCAGCTGGTGGTAGTCAACAAATCCAACAGCATTTGGAGACATTTGTGGAGTTTGGGTCTCTTGGCGTTTGGGGCCAGGAAAGGATGACAGCTGGAGGCTTTTGTAGAAATGTTGCAACAGAAAATTCCCAGACTTGTTCAGAGGACTTGGGGTAAGGAAGGAAAAGCCAATCAGCAGTGGCGTGACCTGAGCAGCTGCAAAGCCAAGGGCAAGCAACTATCTCATGATTTTGTGCCTTGATTTGGACACCATATGATGAGCTTCTCTAATTATTCTTTAACAATATTAAGTTAGGAATCAGATATCAGGGTAAGAACCTGAATGAGCAGAGAAGCAATGGAGAAATGACCAATGACCGCCTATTTCTTCTTTTCCTCCATCCAAAACACTAAGATCCTCTCTAAACCTGTCTTACTATTTCTCCTGTCTATCTATCTTGAGTCCTCCAAAACCTCTATGCTTAATTTTGGTTAGCTAGTAGTTAGCTCTGCCCTCTGATTCAAACAAACTTTATTGCCAGATTGCCAACAAAATATCACACAACAAGTTTAGACTTATAACAGTGTCTTAATGCCTTTCTTTACTTTTACACCAGTAATCGCTATCATTTATATTGTACTTTCTTAAAATTTTCTTTTTCTGCTTAAATTGGCAGCATATTTCCTTTTAAGTGCTGTCTTCTATAAATGTTAGTTGTCTGATAATGCTTAATCTTATGGCAACTTGCTGTGCCTTGTTTTGGTGATACTCATGGGTGAGCTGCCCTTTCCTAAAAATAAACAGATGAGTGGATTGGGGTGGTGGGAACAGAGAGGAGATGGAGGAGGGACTGGAATGAGAGGACAGAGGGAAAATTGGGGCTGGGATGCAAACTAAATAATCAAACAAATTTATTTAAGAAGAAATAGTTAATTTTTCCTTTATAATGAAAATATTATGTGTGGTACAATTGTATATTTGTACATGAGTAGGGTTAGTTAGCAATGTTTTTGTTCTGAAATTTTATTTTGTAAAGCTGTCTGCACTAAACTTTTCCTGGAATCAAACTCCAGGCTTCCCTGATCCTGGTTTATTCCAGAGTTTCTGCTTCTATACATTGTAATACTCAGTGCTTATCTGTGAGTCCAATTTTGCCAATAGTTTACCTTATGACTTCAATGTTCTAACAGACTTAAGAAAAGACGTTAATTTTTCAGCTTGTGTTCCCTTAAGGAAGCATGATCTGGTGACTTGAATGACCATACCTTCCTAGGATTATCTAGCTACATTCATTGTTACTAGTTTAATAGTGTATTCAAGAAGGGTTCAGAGGTGTGGCCTTGTTGGAGGAGGTGTCGCTGGGAATGGGCTTTGCGGTTTCAAAAGCCCACAGGAGGATTATTCTCTCTGTTTTATTAAAACTAAGAAAGAAATGTCCATAAGTAGTATAATATTTTGGAAACAACATTTAAAACATTCCATTGAAGTGTTATGTTAATTGTACTCATTACTGCAATCATGTGTATCATCTTTCCTTGTAAAAATAATAAAGAACTATGGATTAGTTCTTGCCTAGGATTCTTTTGAGTCCCCTTGCTCTCCCTGTTCATGGGGACCTACTGTGTATTAAAACCTATGTTTATAAACACTTTAATTGGTTTCAATAATTAAACCTTTGTTACTGGACAGTTAAATATTCAAGAGCAAAATAAAAGTGTATTTTTAAGTAGAAAGGGATATATATTCATTTGAAATGTTTTCATATTTCACAATGGCTTATTTACTAATACCATTTAAAAAAGTATTACCTGATGTTTCAATTTGTGTATAATAATGTATTTTATAGATGTTTATAGACAAAAGGAAACTCAAAGTAATTTCAGATTTTTTCTTTTCAATGGATATCTCTTCCATAGAAACTGCTTCCTCTAAATTAATGAATGCTGATAGCAACAATGTTAAGGTTAGGATGGGAGGTAAGGTTTTTATGGATTTCAACAGATAGGGAATATTTCTTTTTCTTTTTCTGTTTTTTGAGGCAGGGTTTCTCTGTGTAGCTTTGGAGCCTGTCCTGGAACTACCTCTTGTAGACCAGGCTTGTCTCGAACTCACAGAGATCCACCTGCCTCTGCTTCCCAAATTCTGTGATTAAAGGCATGTGCCACCACCTCCCAGGAGGATATATTTCTTTATTTGTAGCTTATTTTTATATTTGTTATACATTGTTTTCAACATTTTCAGTTTAAATATTTTAATATTAATATGCATGACAAATCTCTATATGATTGTGCTGCTCATTAAATATTGATAAAACTAGCAAATGTTGCTTTAAGGAATATCAAGTTAGAAAGGATAATCTGTGCTATTATACTTAACAGATCATAAGCGTTCTTTCCCTGAAAATGCAGAGTATGTCTCTGTCTCTATGATTGACTGGAAACACTCACTGTCAGTATTGTTGTTATCGTCTTTACTATGACACAGGCTGCTGATCCATAGCGTAGAAGCTTTGCTTTTGTTCAGACACATGGTAAGGAATATCCCAGAGAAGTTGCAGAATCAATGAAATTCCCAATCTTCAAGTGTCTCTCTTACTTCCCTTTGTCCTCCAAACAGTTTGGGGGAATTTTAACACATTTTCTCAAAGTATAGGGAAGACTAGTAGTGAAATGCAGCCTGGTGACAAGAGAGTATAAGTAAGTAGTCAGCAACAGTAGAAATGACCATGGCATACAAAAGTGGAAGTGTCATCGTAGCCATATGTCTACAGTAAAACAGACTGAATTAGGCTCTAAGCTCTGCCTACAGCACATTCTGTACTTTTGTGAACTGTGATTATAAATGTATCAAACACTAAAGTTATGTTTAAACAATATTCATAGACTCCTGCCATGGGCGAAGTAGTAAAAGAGATAAACTTTTTAAAGCTTAACGTATTCTTTCAACAAGGAGTATTATTACAAATATTGGGTTTAGTCAGATATTGGAAGACGTTTGCCTACTAACAGAGGGTGAAGACAGTGCAGCTCCTGCTCATTGTGCTTGACAATTTCCTTGAAAAAGGAATGAGAAGACTGGAACTGCAAGGTGTTTACTGTCCTCTTTTGTATTGGAATTTCTGTCTCGTCAAGACAATAGACTTGAAGTTCTGAAAAGTAAGGAAAATTTTACTGGTATTTCCTGTCAAGGGGAGATATGCCTTCTCTATTGTAGATGACTGAATCTACTCAATCACCCTCCTCATTGAGGTCAATCTATTGTCTATTTTAGGATGGTTATAGATTCAAAACACTGTTGTACAAGGCAAATCGTAAACTTATTCTTCTCATTAAAAGTGCTTATAAGAAGAAATAATTGCATACTTAATTGTCATAATATGCAAATTAACTAAATGCTGAAAATTCAGTTGCCAATCATGGATGATTTAGATAGCTTAGAAAGGGCTCTCATAATTACACACTTTTTCCTGTGCAAAATAAAACAGATTGTGAGAACTTTGCTACTAATTGTAAAATACAAAGTATCTAGTTGTTAGGCTGATTTGTGCAAGTAATTATCTATCTATTTATTTAAACTTTGTATGCATAATGAATTTACAGATGATAATAACCACAATTATAAATATAAATGAGGTGTTATAAATTATCATATAAAATACTAAACTAGAGAGTAATGTCTTTCAGTTAAAGCTATGTCTAAATAGCACAAATGCAATGCTTGAAATTTGGTTAATTATTAAAGATAATAAATGCATCTCAGTTTGGAATTATTGACTCTGAATTTTAGTGGTACATTGTTCTCAAGTTTTAAGAGAATAGTTAATAATATGAATGCCATAGGTATTCTGTAAAAAATTTATTGTTTGATTATTTCAGATAAAGAAATGAACCTTTACCATTGAAAATTCTCAACTGAAATAAATATGTAAAGCTAGTGGTATTGCTGTAGCATACATATACCAAAATATGACTAGGGATTAACAAAATTAGTCTAAATAAAAGAAGAGGCACATTAGCAATTATTTGACAAACCAGCTTATGTGTTAAAGATCTTACATGTGCCTATACTGAAACCCACATCTTTATTTTCATATAATTTGTCCTGGTGCTCCAGCATAGTCTGTTAGAATCACTTTACTTTAGTTTGTGGACTTGTTCTTCCAGAGTGTGAGACCTATATCACTTTAACAACACTGTAACTACTTAACAACAGTGTAAGTAGTTTTAGAATAGTATACCATCAATTCCCTATGTAAATATGCAGGGACACTTCAGTGGGTTATAGGAAGATGATTGAACATAGTATTTGATGTAAGTTTTCTGGCCCATCAGAGTCTTGCTGCCCTTGAGCCCCCAAACAAACACACAGACATATATTAATTATTAACCTGTTGGCAATTTACAAGGGCTTCTTATTGGACAGCTCTGTGTTAGTTATTAACCCATTCATATTAATCTAATTTTTTCCACGTGGTCTTATTTTACCAGAGAACACCTGGCACATCCTACTTTCCGGGTCTCACATGGTATCTACTGTCGGATTTTCTTTGTCTCCTAGTCCTGCCTATACTTCCTGCCTTATTGGCTACAGTGTTTTGTGGAGAAACATATATATAGAAGACATCCCCATCACATAGTATCTTACAATTAATCTTTAATGTGGTTATTGACATCAGTCAACTGTTTTAGAGAACATATCAGTCTCTAGTCAAATATTTGCTCCAACATATCCTTCTTGGTAACCCTGGCTAATCAGTATTTCTTAGACTCCATACACTTAACACCATTCCTTCATGTGAATGCTCCCATGTGTGTAAAAAAGCTTGACTACCATAAGCAATGACAATTTACTAAAGGTTCTAATTTTTGATAGTAGGGATGCATTGTGAAAAATAGGTTAGGTAGAAGTGGTAGCCTATCAACTGAGTTGATCTGTATAAAGAGACTATAAGATTGGTGAAGTTTGTCCTGTACTGTGCATATAGTTATATATAATCTTTTGGTATGTGGAATATTTATAGTTTGCCCGTAATTTTGAATGTACAAGAAAGCACAGTTTGTTGTAATATCAAATCATCATTGAATCTTCCTTTTCCATGCAAATTCTATATAATAATCCAAATAGTTTCTACCCTTTCAACATCAATTATTTAATTCCATTCCATGGGTGTCATCACATCTTAACCACTAGAGTGTCCTCAGTGAACCCAGTAGAGCTACACTTTATTAAATGAATGCCAGATTATTTTACTTCATGTGCAACACTCTCCAGTGATTTCCCAGTTCATTGACTGGGCAGCTAAGTATCATTACAGTCATTCGCAGGGTCCCATCAAGTGTTTTCTTGGTTAATTTTCCTACATTGTTCAGTGCTACTATATTATAAATTTTGTTTCATCCATAAATGTTCTCCTCCATGTTCTTTGTCCTGGTTTCTGTTCTGAATGTTTCTTTGCTACAGACATCAGCCAAATAAGGATTTTGATAAGCCTCAAAAAATACACAACCATAATGCTGGACAATGTGCAGTTTCTTCCTCTGACTTTTACTTATGTTCCCATCTGATGGATTCATCATATAGTTGAATAACTTTTTTATTTTTCTGTTATCAGGATTCCGACTTATATGATTTATGTATTATATCACTATACAAATTTGGTGAATTTTTTATTGTTACATCTTTAGTATCCAAGAGTTTCTGGCTTATTATAGTAATTATATGTTTGAAAAGTATTGAATTAAGAATATATAGCTGTCTTCATTCTAATGATAGGGGAAGTCCTTCTGTGTATATGTTTGTCTCATTGGTTGATAAATAAAGCACTGTTGGCCAATAGGGAAGCAAGATAGGTGGGACTAGGAGAGGTGGAGGATTCTGCGTAGCAGAGTCATGGTCAGTCACCATGTAGGATGCCAGAGGACTAAGAGGTTCAGACCCTTTCTCTGGTAAGAGAAGGCCACGTGGAAATAATCAGATTAGCAGTTATGGGTTAATAATTAATTAAGTCAGAGGTAGCCAATAAAAACAATAGCAAATGGCCAACAGCTTCATAGCATCCTGTGTGTTCATTTGGGACTTGTGTGGATCTGGGACCAGGCTGGCAGGAAGAATGCTCATTACAATATAGGAATTATATACACTTTGCCACAAGCAAAAGTCCTCAGGGTAATGGAATATTATTTTCTTATAAGTTAGTACATTAAAAAATGAAATTCCTACAGACGAGAAAATAACAAGAAATATCCCTCTAGTGAACATGTGGAGGTATTTTAGGATAAATTTATGTGTCATTTAAATAAATGAGGGTTTTCCAGAACTGAGAATAGAAATATACAGCAACCACCTATCTTGCCTCTTTACGAGATCATTCACAAACCCCATGTTTATGATAAACTCAGCATATGCTTTCAAATAAGGCAATGCCATTTCTAACCATCCATAGAGACGTCATTACATTTTATTTTCAAGATTATTTTTATTTCTGTTTTCTGAGTTAAAATTATTAGTTTTTAAACTCCTATGATGGTTTTATTATTCTTAAAACTACATGTTCTTGTACACATGATTAGTAAGTCAAATTATTGCACTAATGATCTATATCTGAAATTGGTTTACTCTTGACATAGCTTTGTAATGTTCATTGCCAGCAATTCTGATACTCTATGATTTATGAACACCCTCTAAATACCCATTTAACTACTTTATTGGAAAAATAACTAGACAAAAGATCAGAGTACTTATTCATTGGTTCATTATTTCTATTCGTCTTGACTGTAATATATCATACAGCGTAACTCATCAGAAAAATTGAAGCCTGTAACCCTAGGGATTTGGTATCTGTGTTTACTTCTGTAGGCAGAGTTTCTGTACAACCTTCTCCCACAACTGTTTAGTCCCAAATAAGCACACTGTTGTTTATATTATAAACTGTTTGGCTAATGACTTAGGCTTGTTACTGGCTAGCTCTCTCTTAATTATTAACCCATTTCTTTTAAACTATGTAATGTCATAAGTCTGTGGATTACCCAAAATCTGGCATGATATTCCTTCAGCAAACTGGCATCTCCCTGGTGGTCTCTCTTCCCTCCTCTCCCCAGAATTCTTCTCATGTCATAGCCCTGTTTATACTCCCTACCTGACTACTGAAAATCAGTGTTTTATTCATCAACCAATAAGAAAAACATACATCCCCAATCACACTACTCCATGTGAGTGAGAACGTCTAGATTCATGTTGCTACTGGGCTTTTCTAGAGCTTATATATTCCAAATGCTATAAAGGAATATCTGATAATAGAAAGGACATTACCTATAGCATCCTAAGAAGCTCCAAAGCTTCTTACTTATTCAGTGGCTCAACATTAACACTTGCCTATATAATTTGTGAGAAACTACTCTAATACAAAGATACTATTTAAGACAATTGTACTGAAGAAAACCACATTCCACCACATATATGTATGCACATCTACATTGGTAAGTGGTATTCATTTTGCTAAAGATTTCTTAAATTTATCATTCAAACATATACAGAGATTTTTTTTAAAACATTATGTGTTTTATGCCAAAGCTAAATCATAGACTACTAGAGAATAGGTTCAGATTTTCAGCTCACTATTTTCTTGAACATAAGTTCTTATACACATTAACTGGAGATATATTGCCATTCAAATTTAATATTATACTCAAGGTTAAAAAACAGTAAGTTAAGAGGATTCATTTGAGTTTTGAATTTCTGATTATAAGCCCAGTGATTTTTGTGTACAACATTCTCCTTAGTGTTTAGATCATTTGATGATCTGAATTGGAATGCACATATTTATATTTTTATCCCTTTTTGAGTCACTAGAGTTTTCTCAAATATGTGTTTCATAGCATCTTTGTAAATTGTATTTGTGACTTATCTGAGGAAAAGTAACTAAGTTAGTTGTTAATGATATCACTTCTTTGCATGTTCCACTTCTGAGCTATTTTTATATCTGGTTAATTTATTTTGGCACAGCCAGAATAACAGCTTCCTCCACAATTTCGTAAAATATTTCATGCATCATAACCTTGTTGTCTGCCCTAATTACAGGGTTCTTTAAAATAAATCAGACTTAGACCTCTGTGAAACTGCTTTCAAAGTTCATATTTAAATGTGATATTATTTTACTGCATTGAATATAAAGGAAACTTGTTGTTGACATTCACATTTTTTTTCAAATTTCACTGTTTCTATGTCTACCTAAACATTTTTATACCAAATGTTATATTTTAAAGAATTTGCCTTGAAGTATATATAAATAAGTTCTGATAAGTCCCAAATAAGTCTAAAATATGTCATTATTATACTGCAGAAAATTGCTATTAATATAAAGGAATAACTTTATAGATCTCAATGATTATTGGCCTGTTTCTAAAATTCCAGTCAAGCAGAATTTATTAAATCAATCACAGAATCATATTCTCTGCCTTTGTATGACATTTGTATCTTTTTATTTTAACTGACATTATTGACTAGGCTACTTGACTGGCAAACTATTCCATTGTCTACTCAGAAACTTTTCATTAATTGTCTAAAATGAGGAACATTTTGTGAGAGGTTTTGGGCTTGTAAAGGAAAATAATGAAAATCTGCCTTCGCCTGACTGTGTGTGATGATGAAGCCTGTAGTACATCAAATACTTCAAGGAAACCAAATGTTCTCTGTATTACAGATCACCAAATTCCACCGTGGATTGTTTGCAAAGGAAAAGAGAAGATCAGTAGTGACAATAGAAAATTTGTATTAGAATTACCAAGTATCTGGAACAGAATTTCCACATCAGAAACTTGCCAAATTATTGTTTTAACTGAAACAAAAGTAACATGTATGAAAATGAGAAACCTTAACTAGAGGGGTAGGCAGAGATCAGCTTGTAAACAGTTTTACAATTTAAGGCATGGATTTTGAAATTTATGATAAAAACTAAGGGAAAGATTCAATCTATCTCAAGACCCAGCAATACCACTCTTAGCATATACTCAAAGTATTTACACTCATATAACAAGTATATTTGTACAACTATTTTCATAGCAACATTATTTGTAATAGTCAGAACCTGAATGAACCCTAGACCTAGATTCCCATCAACTGAAGAATGAATAAAGAAAATGTGGTACATATACATGATGAATTACTACTTAGTGATAAAAAACAATGACATCTTGAAATTGGCAGGCAAATGGATTGAACTAGAAGAAACCAGACTCAGTGAGGTAACTCAGACACAGAAAGACAAACACACTATATATTCACACTTAAGTGGGTATTATATACAAAGCAATTGATAACCATATTATAGTCCATAAACTTAGAGAAGCCAGGAAACTAGGAGAACCCAAAGGGACATACATTGACCCTCTGCTCCCAAAATATACTAGAGTGAATTTCGAGTGTGGGGGCAGAAGGGAGAGTAGTAGGAGAGTGGAGAAGGAATAAGTGGAGGGAGAAGGAGAACATGAGGGATCAGGAAGGTCAAATTGCAGGAAGAACAGAGAGGGACAGCAAGAAAAGGGATATCTTTATAGAGGGTACCATTATGAGGCTAAAAGGAAACCATAGCACTAGGGAAATTCCCAGGAATCCACAAGAATAACTCCAGGGAAGAATCTAAGCAATAGTGGAGAGGGTACCTTAATTGCCCTTCCCCTATAATCATATTGATGACTACCTTAAATGCCATCAGAGACTCTTCATCCAGTAACTGATGGAAGTAGGTGCAGAGACCCACAGCTAAGCTCTTTGCCAAAATCCTTGGGTCCCTTAGTAGAGAGAGGAGCAATAATATGAGCAAAGGGATCACGTCCATGTTGGAGAAACTCACAGAAATAGCTGACCTGAGCAGGAGTGAACTGACTGACTCCAGAGTGACAGCTGGGGAACCATCATATGACTGAACTAGGCCCCCTGAATGTGGGTGACAGTTGGGGGGGTCTTATACAGTTTATAGGGGCCACTGGTAGTGGAACCAGTATTTATTCCTAGTGCATGAACTGGCTTTTTGGAGCAAATTCCCTATGGAGAGATCAATTGCACATCCCAGATACAGATGGGAGGGCCTTGATCCTACTCCAAATTATGTGACAGATTCTGATGACTCCCACATGGGAGACCTCACCCTCCCTGAGGAGTGAATGAGGTAGGATGGGGAGATACTGGGGGTAGAGGAAGGACTGCAGGAAAATGGAACTGGGAATGGTATGTAAAATACTATTATTTTAAGAATACACGAATAAGTATATGTAAAAAAAGAAATATAAAATCGTACATATGAATGTTCAAATTTTCACTTTTATAGTGGAAGAGAAGTTGGATATTTTTTTACTTTGAAAAATAATAGTAGAGAGATAGAAGTTCAATTAAATGTATGTTACATCTATGCTTAAGAACATATATTACTGTACTCCACAAAATTGGAAACCTTTAAGGAGATGAACAATTTTGTAGATAAATACCACATACCAAAATTAGATCAAGAACATATAAACAACTTACATACATCTATAACCCTTAAAGAAATAGAAACAGTTATTGATAGTTTCCCAACCCAATAAACAAATAAATAAACAATTAAATAAATAAATAAATCCCAGGCCCAGATGGATTCAGTGCAGAGTTCTAACAAAAATTCAAAGAAGGGCTAATACCAATACTCCTCAAATTACTCCACACAATAGAAACAGAAGGAATATTGTCAGACACTTTCAATGAGACTACAATTACAAACCATAGGAAGACACACCTAAGAGAATTACAGACAAATTTCCCTCATGAACAAAGATGCAAAAATACTCAATAAAATGCTGGCAAACTGAGTTCAAGAACACATCAGAAAATTCATCCACCATAACCAAGTTGGATTCATCCCAGAGATGCAGGGATGTTTTAGCATACGAAAATCCATCAATGTAATCCACCATATAAACAAACAAAAGAAAAATAACCACATGATCATCTCACTAGATACTGAAAAAGCCTTCAAAAATTCAACACCACTTCATGATAAAGGTCTTGGAGAGAATAGGAATGCAATTAACATACCTAAACATAATAAAGGCAATATATAGTAACCCAACAGCCAACATCAAACTAAATGGAAAGAAACTCAAAGCAATCCCACTTAAACTCAGGAGCGAGACAAGGTTGTCCACTCTCTCCATATCTATTCTACATAGTACTTGGAGTTCTAGCTACAGCAATAAGACAACAAAAGGAGATTAAATGGATACAAATTGGAAAAGAAGTCAAACTGTCACTATTTGCTGATGATATGATAATATACATAAGTGACACCCAAAATTCTGCCAGAAAATTCCCACAACTGATAAACACCTTCAGTAATGTAGCAGGATGTAAGATTAACAAAAAAAGTCCTCCTATAGGCATATGACACACAGACTTGGGAAGGTGATCTGAGAAATATCCCTTCACAATAGCCACAAATAACATAAAATATCTTGGGGTAATTCTCACCAATCAAACAAAACACCTGTATGACAAGAACTTCAAGTCTTTAAAGAAAGAAATTAAAGAAGATATCAGAAAATGGAAAGATCTCCCATGCTCTTGGATAGATAGGATCAACATAGTAAAAATGGCAATCCTACCAAAAGTAATCTACAGATTCAATGCAATTCCCATCAAAATCCCAGCAAAATTTTTTACACAATTGAAAGATCAAAAGTCAACTTCATATAGAAAAACAAAAAGCAAGATAGGCAAAACTATCCTGTGCAATAAAGGATCATTTGGGGATATCATCATTCTGGACTTCAAGTTCTGCTATACAAGTATAGTAATGAAAACAGCTTGATATTGGTATAAAAACAGACAGGTGGACAAATGGAATCAAATAGAAGACCGCAATATCAACCCATACACTATGAACACCTAATTTTTGACAAAGAAGCTAAAAATATAAAATGGAAAAAATATATTCAAAAATGGTGATGGTATAACTGGCTGTCAACATGTATAAGAATGAAAATATATCCATATCTATTGCCATGCGTAAAACTCGAGTCCAAATGGATCAAAGACCTCAACATAAATTCATTCACACTGAACCTCATAGAAGAGAAAGTGGGAAATACATTTGAATATATATGCACAGGAGACCACTTCCTAAATAGAACACCAGTAGCACAGATTCTGAGAGCAACAATTAATAAATTCTACCTCCTGAAACTGAGAAACTTATGTAAAGCAAAGAAAAGCAAAGAACATGGTCAACAACACAAAACAGCTCCCTTCAGATTGGGAAAAGATCTTCACCAACCCCACATCTGACAGAGGGCTGAACTCAAAAATATACAAAGAACTCAAGGAACTAAAAATCAAACTACCAAATAATCCAAGTAAATAATCTCCAATGACAGAAATTCACTTAAGGAAATGTTCAACATCCTTAGTCATCAGGGAAATGCAAATCAAACCCACTCTGAGAATTGATCTTACACTGATCAGAATGGTTAAAATCAAAAGCGCCAATGACATCTTATTCTGGAGAGGATGTGAAGAAAGGGGACCACTTCTCCATTGCTGGTGGGAGTGAAAACTTGTACAGTCACTGTGGAAATGAGGGATCAACCAACACAAGATCCTGCAATACCACTGTTGAGCAGATACCCAAAGGAAGCATATTCAGACCACAAGAACATTTGCTCAGCTATAATTCATAACAATATTATTTGTAATAGCCAGATCTTGGAAACAGCCTAGATGCCCCACAACTGAAGAATTAATAAAGAAAATGTGGCATGTTTGTACAATGGATTACTACTCAGTGGTAAGAAACAATAGCATCCTAAATTTCACAGGCAAATGGAAAGTACTAGAAAATAAGCTTACCAAATGAGGTAACCCAAAACCAGAAAGACAAATACAGTATGTACTCACTCATAAGTGGGTACCAGATATAAAGTAAGAGATACCCAACCTACAATCCACAAACCCAGAGAAGCTTAAACCCTCTTCCAGAAACAGATGGAAGCAGATGCTGAAATCCACAACTAACCAATGGGCCGAGCTCCTGGAGTATAATCAAATTGAGGGAGGAGTGAAAATATGAACAAGGGAGTCAAGATCATGATGGGGAAACCCCCAGAATCAGCTGGTCTGAGCTACTAAAAGATCACTGAATCAGGTCTAACAAATTGAGAACATGCATAAGACCAAATTAGACTCCCTTTATGTGGGTAACAATGTCGTGACTGGGAAATATATGAGGCCATTAGCAGTGGGTCCAAGACCTAACATTGATGCACAAGCTGACTTAGTGGAGTCCATTACATATGGAGATATACCTTGCCCAGCCTAGACACAAGGATATAAGGGTAGACAGGTGCCTTGATCCAGCCTCAACTAATTGATGGAACAGATTTAGTAGATTTCCTAGGGGAGGTCTTACCCTCTCCATGTTGCAGATGGAAGATGGGGGAGGAGGGAGAGGAGGGAGTGTCCGCAAAGGAGGGAGGGGAGGGAGGGGGAACTGGGATTGGAACGCAAAAAAAGAAGTTAAAAAAATGAAAAAAAAGAAAGAAAAAATATATATGGGTGGTGGTGGCACATACCTTTGATCCCAGAGCGTATGAGGCAGAGGCCAGGAGATCTCTGTGAGTTTGATGTCAGCCTGGTCTACAAAGTGAGTTCCAAGATAGCCAGAGCTGTTATACAGAGAAACCACATCTCCAAACAAAACAAATGTGTGTGTGTGTGTGTGTGTGTGTGTGTGTGTGTGTGTGTTTATGGGTCCTGTGCTTTCATGTATGATCGTAGTGCTTCCTTTTTCCCTTATTTTTTTTAATTTTGTGTTTTTGTTTGTTTCTTTGCTTTTTGTTCCCTTTTTAGAGAGATAGAGAAAGAAGACCCTGAGTTGAACGGGTTGAAAGGTAAAAAGGACCTGGCAGGAGATAGGTGAGGGAAAATCTTGGTCAGAATATACATTATGAAAAAAATTAGTTTCAATTTAAAAGGAGGAAGAAAAGAAAAAGAGGACACAAAGTTAAGTTTGGTACTGAAGGAAAAGGCGATGAGAGAATATGGGATATTATTTGATAAGACTTAGAGAATAGAAGTGTACAAATTTGCTAGCGAGCTGATTTTTTATTAATTTTATTTAAATCGATAACAATCTTATTTTATACACCAATACTAGTTTCCCCTCTCTCTTGTCCTCCTACTTCCCTCATCATCTCCTCATCCCACCCCCCCATCCATTCTTCAGAGAGGGTGAAGCTTCCCATGGGGGATCACTGAAATCTGTCCCATCATTTTCATAAAAGATGTCACACATCTTTAGAAAAGCTTTTATTTATGATATTTTCAGATATGGAACACAGTATATCTGAGTGCACAAAGTATATGTTCATTTAGGGCTGACAGACATGGTAGCAAATCATTACTTCTCAAATTTCAGAGGAATTCAAAATAATTGAGTCTCTAGGTAAACTATATATTCTTCAGGTTGCCTAATGAAGACTTGGGTTCTCTTGTTCTGATATCACATCTTGTGATATTGCTGGGGTTTTTTTGGCTCATGGAACATGTTGAAAACAAAGTTATCTTTAACCCTCTACCCTTCCTAAAATGCATGCTATTTTAAATCTTTTCATTAATTGCCAGAGCAGATGGTATTGCTTTGTGTTTGAAAATGAAGGCTCTGTTGTTAGGATGAGTTTGAAACCTCCTTTCATGTCGAATCAATTGTTCAAGCATGAACAACTTTCCAACTCTCTGTGCAAATGAGTTTCTTTCCATCTAAACTTATTGTCCAAGAGAGCTGAGGGCAATAATAATAATAGCCAACCATAGAAGTTTGTGACTACTGTGTCTAATTAGGAGAATAATAGTTTTCAGTTCTCTCTTCAAAATAACTATTGTATTTTCTTTTACATTGTAGTGGCTTAATCATTGATTACTCTCCTACTAATAAGACAACAGTGGGCTTTTCATTTCTAATTTGGCTTGTGTTAATGCACTGCAACTGCCAGCACATGTAATCTCACAATTTACATTGCTGTGCCAAGATACATACAAAATAATAATTAAAACCTAAGAACACTGTAACACTTGAATTTTCTGTATCAAATCATCAGACATAATAGATCCAAAAAATTAGTAAATGAATAAAACAGTATAATATTATCAAAGCATTGGATTTTAAGCCACCTGACTAGTTCTTTTAAATGTTTTATGTAGGCCTTATGACCTTTTTAGACACATGACATTTTCTAAAAGTCCTTAGGATTTCAACAAATGGTCCCTAAACAGAATGATTGTCTGAGCCAATCTTTTTCTTATTTAAATAGATGATGGATAGATAGATGATAGATCAATCAATCAACCAATAAGTCAATCAATTGAATGATTCCTGAGCTCTCAGCAAAACCATCCCTCCATCAAAGCTTTACAAATTTTGTTGGATATAATAACTAATTACATTCATAGTTTCTGATTTTATCAGGTCCCAAATTGCTTTCTCTCTTCCCTCAGAGACTTTGACCTACTTAGCAGATTGAGAACTTTGTGATCTGAATCATATTCTTGCCTGACGGCAGGAATTCATATCCCTTGAGCACTTACCTTAAGTAGGACTCATTAGCCCTCTGTAGTCCGGTGCCCCAGCTGCCCATGCTGAAGACAAAAGGGTAGCCAGTTTAATTAAGCACAGCCTGGAGCAGCATAATTCATTACTATTTTCCCCAAGCCATCTAAGTCTATATCAGCATTCACAGTGAAGGGATAGATGGAGCCAAGAGATCTAATAAGGACAAAATCCTGAAATCTAATTGCTCTTTGGACTATTTAATTTAAGGTAAAATTAGAGGCCATGACAATATCACACAAAGTTATCATCAGAGTACAGAGAAGTATATATCTTCTATATGCTAAAATGTCAATGAAGTGTGTAGCGAAGCTTCAAGAAGATAAGTATGGTGACTTATTATGAAAAACAAAATGAAATAAAGTACTGGGCTTAGATTATGTGCTAAATTCTATATCAAGTGCAAAGGGATTGAGTTACTTATTTTACAATATTTTTGCAATGGTTTTCTGATACCCAGTAATTAGAAATAGCCTTGCAAAGGTTAATTTATTAATTCAGATATTAAGTGTCTACATGTGCCAGCATTGTTGCAGCAAAGAGAAAAGAAAAAAACAGCTTATACTTTAGAAATATAGTATTATCTTTCATCAATTAATCCTTTTTAAAATAGCAAAACATATGTATAAAGCAGTATTCTTTGTAGAGGTTCACAGAAGACAAGTGGAGAAAAGAGTATTATAGATGGGCTAGCAGATAGATTTAGAGTGTATGGGGAAGAAAATAGATGAGACTACTCTATACAAGAAATATTATGTGAAAGAACACCCAGATATGTTCAGAAATCATCTGGTAAGCTGAATGACAAAGTAGAGAGAAAAGTAGACTCATGACAACTGTGTCATGATTTCATGGGTTATATGCTTGAGGATGAACTATTCATAGGTGGAACATTCAATCCTCTTAAAACTTTAATGTATCTTATATTTCTTTACCTTGACAAATAATGATGATAAGAATTAAGAAGATATATAAGTTTCATGTCATATATATGATAAATGTAAGGCCATGTCTACAGTAACAGGATATACAGCTATAAATGGAACTATTTTTCATAAAATTACTAGCAAGACATTTTATTCAGAAAATAAATAGTCATATTGTAAGAATTAACCAAGCCTCAAGAAAGACAAATATTTTATGCTGTCTCTCATGTACTTCATAGATTATATACTTATATAAACTATGTATGTATATATAGCTTGAAAGTAGAAGCAAAACTGTCAGGAGAGGCAAAAGGCAGTTGATTGCTGAGAGTGTTGGGTTAAAAAAGGGCAATGAGAGAAGCTATTGGGGGAGAATATCGATATATAAGACATAGTTGTATGAAAAGTACTTATGTAATTTAGTACATATTCAGTGAACATATAAAACAATAATTAGAAAATTATGGTTTTAAATATAAAGAAGGGAAAATTCAGACTACCAACAACACATAATTAGAAAACCTCTGGTTGTATTTGTTTTAATGAATACGTGCCTTGCTAATATGCAAGAAGCTAAAATAGTTGAAGTACTTTTTAACCTATCAAGATATTTGAGAAAATATCATTAGAAACAGTGTTATAAACATGAAATTCATTTTCCACCATCATTATTAAAATCTTAATATATCTATCACAATGCTGTTGTGTGGGATTTAAATATTCATTGTCTTTGTCATCACACTGTAAATTTCTGTTTAAAAAAAATCAAAGGTGGGCTTGAAACAAATAGAAACAGGAATCAGTACACTCCCGTACAAGTTTTAATAAGCTGGGAAAGCAATAGTCATACTGTTCTTACTCAACTAGATCTAAGTAGAAAATAAAGTGACAACTTTAGCAAATGCAAGCATCAGCAGTTAGTTAATACCTAGGTTTCTAGGGAACATCAAAAGAAGGGTGAGAACAAGGAGCTGCTTGGATGCCTCAGAGTGTAGCGTATTTCTCATGCCAGCCTGAGGAACTGAATCTGATCCCAGAACCCAAGTAAGGGAAGAGAACCATTTACAATGTTGTCCTCTGACCTCTATGTTCACTCTGTGGCTTGCATGTTCCAAACACTCAACACATACAGTACAAATGAATAAATATGTTTTAAAAAATAAAAGAAAAAGATGGAATGAATTTTCTATATTTGCATGATGATTGTCTCCTCTCGTCTCATTTTTAGTAATTCAGACACCCACAGTGGTGCTGTTGGGAGAAGGTAAAGATTTTTTAAAATTGAATCTTTTGAGAGGCCAATTGCTCATTCACAGAATCCTGTTCAAAGATATCATGAGATACTGATACCTTCCTTTTTCTTTTTTGTTTATCAACCTGGAAATAACTGCAACATGGTGATGTTTTCCACCCAAAAGGTGTTTCAATGGCAAGCCACCAAAATGGTGCTAAATTGATCATATACTAGGACTTCCAAACTGTAAGTCAAACAACATTTTCTTCATCATTAGCTATCTCAGTTGTTTTGTTGTTACAGTAATAAAATGCTAATATAGAACTTTACCTGCTTGGGTACTAGTAAAAAAAAAAACAAACAAAACCTTTTATATTCCTAAAGCAATTAATTGGTAGAAATTTCAGCTACTATTTGAGTTTTACATGAATTTCAGAGTACGAAGCAAAAGAAAACCACTTTTCATTGAAACAACCACTGTAAAGAATATCTGCATGCTATCTGACAGATCATTAATATCTTGAATATAGACATCATAAATTATAAACTAAAAAGAAATTAGACAACTCAGCCAATACACAGGTTAACAAAATGAAGAGACATCTCAAACATAATAAAAACTACTAATTAGCAGCAAAGTAACAAGAAAAATGTGGGAAAAAATAAAATTTAATCTCAATCGCCATCAAAAATCTAAATTAAAGATTCATTGTATTCCATCTCAAACCTGTCAGAATAATAAGCATTAAGAAAGGAAATAGAAGAAAATGTTGCCAAGGTGGTGGATGAAAATACGTCATTATACACTGCTGGCAGAATGTAGGTCAGCAACTATGGAAATTGGGAATAAGGTTCCAGCTATAGTCATTCTGGGTGTTAACCCCTTGGTTTGAAAGTCAAGATTGCATAGAGATATTTGCATATCAGTGTTTACTGAAGCATGGCTTACAGTATCTCAGTTATGTAATTAACCTACATGCCCAATATAGGACTGGAAAAAGAAAATATAGTGTATTCATATATAATTTTCAGTCATAGAATTCAGGTTTAAAATTTACATGAATGGTGTGTATTCTGGATTATTTTCTTTTCCTAGTTTAAAATCAAAATCTATCTTCAAGGGTTTAACTTACCTTCTAATGTGTGTGTGTGTGTGTGTGTGTGTGTGTGTGTGTGTGTGTGTGTGATGTAGGTAGGTTTCAACCATTTGTTTAGAATTAAACACTTTGTAAACAATTATATCCTAAGTGTTCCCGCACAGTGGAAAAGAGGGAAAAGAGAGTCTAAAAGTATTCTTCTAGGTATTCCTGCAATCACTTCAGTGCTGCATTTAAAATTTATATCTATATTCTTGATATATAAACTTAAGTAATTAAAATACTATTCTAATGAAAGTGATTAATTTGCAAATATGTTGGCACTAATGAACCAATCAATACCAGTGTTCATAAACAATTGAAACTGGCTCATGTTATTGGTGTTGGTGTGTTGCTTTGAGAAATCATATTGCCCTTGATTTCTTGGAATTTTCTAAATAGACTAGACTGTCCTCACACTTTTTATCATCCTAACTCAGCCTTCTGTGTGTTAGACTATAGACTTGTAACATCATGCCTGGTAAAGTCACACATTATATTAGTTTAAAATAGCAGATTGAATTTCCATAAAGGAATAACATTTAACCTTAGGCTTATTAAATATTAAATTATTTGACAATGTGCATAATTTATATTATATGATGCTCTAATAGTTATCTAAATAATTATCCTTTTAATTTTTAAATTTACTTTATATTCTTTCATTATTTCCCAGACATTATGGATGCATTTGGTACTTAGGACTGAATTATTCCCCACAAAATAATACATTGAACCCCTACCTCCCAGTGGTAGGGTAGCAGCATAGGGAGCATTTGGAAGGTAAAAGGGATGAATAAAATTGTTAGTCATTTCTTTATGATCCTCATAAAAATTAATTGGTTTTATAGAATGGTATGATTCAAAGATGAATTTCTTTCCCTATCATGTGATAAACCTGTTAAAAGGCAGCCAGTTGAAAGCCAGGAATATGACTTGTATCCAGAATTTATTTATTTGGTAACTTGTTTTAAATCTATTATTTTTTCATAATGTGATGGGATTATCTATTGTTTAAGCCTTCCATTTTAAGGAATTTTATAGCAGATCAAATGTTCAATTAATGTTAAGTAGTTGATGAAGCTGGATTTGTGCTAGGCAGAATTTGAGAAATTTACTAAAATGTAACTAGAATATTTTGTGGTAAAATACTTGATGGGACAAATTTTTAGGGCTAAAAATATCTAAGACATTGACTTTAAATTAGGGACGGTTTATTTTGTCTCCTAGTATTAAACATTTCATTGCAATTTTGTTTGATCCCATGGACTCTTTCTAGGGTGAGACAACACACCAAGGTGGACTGTGTGTGGCTGATAAATTTTCACACCAAAACAGTAATGATAAATAAAAACAGGGATTAGGAATAGACAGAGCTCTATTTCCCTTGTTAATAGAATTCTTCCAATTGCCTGAGAACATCTGAATCAACATTTCTACAACCTCAGCTAGGTGCTTACCCCCACTGGATAACTAAACTGAAACTAGTGGAGGTATGTATGCTACATATTTTTATTTTCAAGTAACTATATGACCAAGGACATCTGACTATTTAACAAGCCAGGAATAATTAAACCCAATAATATTTTGTTTGTTATTGTATGCATAATACTAGGACAAAAATTCATTGCAAGGTATTTTACTTATAATAGGGAAACTATAGATGTAAGTCCCAAGAAAAAGTGTCTATATCCCAAGTAGTTAAAATTAAGAAGCTTTCTGTTTCTGCTTCCATCAGCTACTGGGTGAAGGTTCTAGGAAGACATTTGAGGGAGTCATTAATCTCATTATAGGGGAAGGGCATTTAAGGTAGCCTCTCCACTATTGTTTAGGTTCTTAGTTTTGGATTCCTGGACATTTCCCTAGTGTCAGATTTCTCTTTAAACTTATAATGGCTCCCTCTATTTTGGTATCTCTTTTCTTGCTCTCCTTCCCAATTCTTTCCCCAACTGGATCTTCCTGATCCCTCATGTTCTCCTCCCTGCCTACCTCCTGCCTCCCTCCTCCTCCCCTCTATGAACCTAGTATGCTCAGGAGATGTTTTTCCTTTCCCCTTCTCTGGGAACAATGTATTTCTCTCTTAGTGACCTCATTGTTTCATAGCTTCCCTGTGGCTGTAGCTTGTAGACTGGTAATCCTTTGCTCTATGTCTAATATCCACTTATGAGTAAGTACATACCATGGTTTTCTTTCTAAGTTACTAAATGCTGAGCTGAACTCCTAGAATCCAGTTGTATACAGGGAGGAGTGACTGATGAGCAAAGGAGTCAAGACCGTGCTGGGGAAACCCACACAAACAGCTGACCAGAGCAAGCTGGATTGCACAGACCACAGTCTGACAGCTGGGGACCCAGCATAGGACTGAACCAGACCCTCTGATCATGGGTGTCAGTAGGGAAGCCTGGGCATCTGGAGCATCTGGCAGTGGAACCAGTATTTATTCCTAATCCATGAATGGACTTTGGGAGCCCATTCCCTGTGGAGGGATATTCTTTCAGCCTAGATACACAAAGAAGGGCCTAGGCCCTGTCCCAAATGATGTGACAGACTTTGATGATCCCTCATGGGAGGCCTCACCCTCCATGGGGAGTGGATGGGGGTAGGATGGGGGGTTTGGGAGGGCATGAGAGGACAGAGGGAGAGGGAGCTGGAATTGGTATGTAAAGTAAGAATGTATTTAATTTAAATAAAAAATAAATTTAAAAATAATTAAGTACTTTTATATTAGCAATGTAGGCCAATTACTTTTGTCACCTCTTAACTTAAAGGGCAAAAAACAAAAACAATAAAGAAAAGTCACACAATTTATTCTATGATAAAATTATTTTAATGATTTATTATATGAGAATCTAATATTCCCCTTCAATTTTCTTGAAAGCAAGCATTAAGAACCTCTGACTTTGTAAAGTGATTTGTTACTTACTCATTAAAGTCATTCACTCCACACAACTGTTACTAATATTTCAAAATATAACTATTTTGACACTTCTGAGTGAGTACTATAAATCATGGGTATGACTCAAATTAGGAAATTTGTTGCAGATATTGCATTTTAGAATATTTGAGATTGGGAAATGTGCAATGGGAAAAGAGACTATAGGAGAATATATGCAATGGGAAAAGTAAAAAGGTCACAGTCACAATCTCAAACTAATTTTAGAAGGGAAAAGGTCTGGAAGTAGAAATCTCAAAAATCAGAGTATGTAGGATTTTTTATCACTTTTTATTTTAATTTTAAATAGCTTGTTTTACATGTCAATCCCAGTTCCCTCTCCCTCCCTTCCTCCCGCACTCCCCATCCACCCCAGCCTCCCACCCTATTGCCAATTCCTTCCACATAGGGGATATCTAGAGTCTGACATTTCCCTCAGGGTAGGGTCCAGGCACTCCCCTAAGAGTCCAGGCTGAGAGAGCGTCCCTCTTTGTGCTATGGGCACACTATGATTGTTTGTATTCCAGGGATAGACACTAATCCACTGCTCAGGGCCCCATAGGTTGCCCAGGCCTTCTCACTGACACTCACATTCGGGGGGTCCAGATCAGTCCCATGCTGGCCTCCCCACTGTCGCTCTGGGGTCCAAGAGCTCTCCCCTGTTCAGATCAGCTAGCTGTCTCTGCTGCTTTTGCCAGCCCATTCTTTGCCAATTTGTTCATCACTCCTCTCTCTCTGTCACTGGGTTTCTTGGGTTCAGTTCAGTGCTTAATTGTGCGGATTTTTTTTAACTCTTAGAAAACCATGAGAGCTCCTTGGAGCAACATTACTGCATGTAGTTGATGGTGAGGTAATGATCATGGCAGTACCCAAAGCTTTTAAGACCCTACTTATATTTGTTGGTGCTCTATTTGGGAAAGGAGTGTACGTGTAACAGATAAATTAGTAAATATACAAAAGTTCTAAGAGGTTGACAATTTTATTGTCCTCACATTTCCAAAGAGGAAAATTAAATTTAAGTTGGAAATACATCATATTTATTACTCTACATTGACTGTTCTGAAATGTTTTGCCATTGTTATATGAAATATATTTGATTATGCTTAAGTGATGGTTCTCTCAAGACTTCAACAAAGATATTTATATACCTCAGAGGCTATTCATGTGGTTTCAGCTGCCAGTTGCTTCAGATAATTAAGATTACTAGAAGAAATTTTAGACTGTAAAGTAGTTGTTACTCCTACATCCACCATCCTACTTAGTGTGAAGGTAAGGTTTATATAACTTTATAACCAGTATATGTATATTTTTATAAATATATTCCAATTATTCATGTGATAATAATAGATAAAAGTTAACACTGTGTTTCAATAAGTTTTATTGTACAAATATCATGAGTATTTATAATATAATGCTTTTATCTTGATTTTTGAGACAGGATCTAACTATTTATTCAGGCAGTCCTTGAGATCTCTATAATGACCAGGTTGACCTTGAACTCTTCTCTAAAGGATTGTATGAAACTTACTGTATTTCAATTGATCCAGATTCTCCTTGTAAAAGTGGAGACATAGAGGATGACAAAGTGATAAGGAGAATGTCTAAGTCTTTACTTTTCTGAACTGAAATTGGAGCTTTTACATGATGTTTGTAAATTCTAGAAAATTGAGATATTCTGATTGCAGAATGTTATGATGAAAGATGGAAATCTGTTGTATGATTGCAATGCTTCTTCCTTCTACCTAACAGACTAATCAATGGTAAAACAGTATGGTAGTCTTTCTATGCTTCCTTAGTTTTCTATGTAAGTATAAAGCTGATGTTGTCTAATCTTAAATAAAACATTTTGCCCTCACTTAACTGTAGCAAAATGTAATCAGTCCACTGTCAAAAGAAATAAATACTGGAAAGACCAACATCAGACAAAACATAAAAACTCAGAATTAAATGATTAACTTAATAATGGAATGAAGTTTTACATGTCTCTAATTTCATGAAACAATAAAGGTGAAGTAAGCATAATCAATATTATGCTGCTCTACAGAATATCCTCAGAGAGCTAGATCCTAGCTAGTGTTAAATTACATATGATATTGCATGGGAAGACATCTCACAAGAAAGGTGGTAATGAACCTTAATTTTTTTATTCTGTTTAATTCTTTTGACCTGAGAGAAAAGTGATAAGCAAACATAAATGATAGGCAGACTTGTATATCACTCAATTAAAATAGCTTATAATAGAAAAATGAAAGTGGTCCAAGCACATAAATACCTTATTATTAATTTTCGTGCTGGAATATTGTTCATAGAGTTGAAGTGAGGCAGCATATACTGAATAGTGTGATAGACTAATACTATTATACCTTTCCTCAATTCCTGACTCTTGGTATTTGTAGCACTGTGTATGCCTGTCGTGCGTGGTGTTAATTTTAGTCTGTATCACTAACAGAAAGTGGTCGATATGGTGGCATATGACTTATGAGCAGAGACATAAAAGGCACTGTGACTTTTTCTATACTTTCTACATCTTTTTTTTTTTTTTGGTTTTTCGAGACAGGGTTTCTCTGTGGCTTTGGAGGCTGTCCTGGAACTAGCTCTTATAGACCAGGCTGGTCTCGAACTCACAAAGATCTGCCTGTCTCTGCCTCCCGAGTGCTGGGATTAAAGGCGTGCACCACCAACACCCGGCTTTCCATATACGTTTTTCTTTTTTTTTGGTTCTATATCTTGTATCATTTGATTTGAACAAACCAGCTGTCATATCATAGACAACCAGGCTTCCCTGTGGAGAAATCCATTTGGCAAAGAATCTGGGGACACGTGGCTGGAATCCATCTTGGAGGGGCCACTTGTCTCCCAAAATAAGTTTTCAGATGGCCACAGTATCAGCCAACATCTTCACAAAAGCATCATTAGCTTCTCAGAGTCAGAAACACCCAAGAGAGACATTGCCAAGATTCAAACATACAAACAGTTTTCAAGCTAGGTTTAGAGGAAATCTGCTACATAGTAAGAGATAACACTTTCAACTTATCAAGTGATTGCTAAATTTTACATGCTTCATGTTCATGTTGGATAGGAACGAAACAGGAGTACAGTACATTGTTTGACCTATGAAGAGTTTGTATTTAGCATTGTTTTTACTCTAAAACATTGATTAGCTATTATATATCTCCGTTTTCAAACAAGATAACAAATGTTCAAAGATTTACAAATGCTTATGGACAAAAGGTTATCTAAGTCATGGAAATGAATTTTATATAAATATATATGTATATATATATAGTGTGTATGTGTGTGTGTGTGTGTGCATGTGTGTGTGTTCTATATATGAGACTGCATTATCTGTGAGTTACCCAGAAACACAGGTTGTAGTCTTGCAGGTGTGAGATTATTATCTGCATGTTCACCTTATGTGTGGAATAACAAGATACATTATACCAAAATGTTGATGGCTTAGAAAATTTCAGCAATTTTTACAACACCAGAAAAAAATCAACACCCCTCTTATGGATTATCTGATTTTAAGCAACTTGTTTTCTTAGTGCACCTGCCAGGATTCGTCATGAGCAAACTATTCCTCTTGATAGCTGGATAAATCTACTTGCTGTTTGAAGCAATTTCTCAGAAACCTGCAGATCTTAGAGGTCTACCTATCAATGCCAATGATATTGATTTAAGAATGATTATCACTGAATTCTTGTTTTTGGTTACTTAGTTAAGTCAAAATAAAGTCATGTAAAGTATAATAGAAAATAATAATTGCTTAGATATTTTATAACGAACAAAAATAATTATCTAAACTCTAGTTAGACAGTTTATGAAATGGCAATATATTTTATAATTTTGAACATTTTATGTTCTGGTAGAAAGTAATTTATAAAATGACTTGTAAGTCATACTTTTAGCTCTCAAATCTTCCTTGTAACATATATTCTTTCCAGCCAGCTGACTGAGTACCGTCACTGTTGTGGCATACAAATAACACACAAGACACTATATTAATTATAAAGCTGTTGGTCATTTTCTATGGTTTCTTATTGACTAGCTCTGAGTTAATTATTAAATCATAACTGATAATAGTGGTATTTCTACATGGTATGCTCTTACCAGAAAAAAGGTCCAGACTTCTTATTTCTCTTGTTTCCTACATGGTGTCTGACTTTACCTCTGTTTTCCAGACTCCTCTACTTCTCCTAGTCCCACCTATCTTGCTTCCCTATCGGCCAATAGTACTTTATTTATCAACCAACAGGACAAACATACACAGAAGGCCTTCCCCCATCATCACCTCTTTTCTGGCTAATTAAAAATAAAGGTTTTAACTTTAACATAGTAAAATATATAACAAGGCATCTATTCAGCAAGAACTCTAAATACAATATTTAGTACATTAACATTTAGCAAGAGTTGAAGAATTATATCATCTATCCTATCTTTGTGAGTCTAAAGTCTTATATGTAGCTTATCTTTTATCATAACTAAGGAAAACTATAAGTATAACTATCTGTCTTCAACTCCATCAAAGACCACAGAAGAATAATATATAAATACTAAAATTGACAGAGACATCTCGTCACCTGAACAGTCCTCCAAAGTTGGTTGTGATCATTAACCATTTATAACCAATTCCATTTAAATGAAGACAAAAATTTATAAACTATATTTAGGAATTTGGGTGTTGTTCAGTCCAAAATACTTCCTGCTGCATAGGGGTACAGTCCATACACTGGGAATTAAGAGAAAACACAGAAACCTGGCCAAGTCCTTGTTGTTATAGTCTGCAAGGCTGCATCACCTCAGCTGTTTTAGATGTTGAATCATCTGTGTCACTGCTTACGAGGTTTTGCTTCATCAAACCATAGAAGTCTGAAAGGAATCTACAGCTTTTCATTACCTGTGGAAACACAAGCAAAGCTCTTTTCCCAAGTAATCTGTCCTTATATTTAAATTTAGAAGTCAAGGCATTTTCAAAATATATAGATGGATTAATTTAGTAGCATTTCTTTTAACAGTTACTGCTATTTCCTTAGTAGTCAAACAATTCAAAGACAACACAATAGCATACCATATGCAGACTTTCTTTGTACTTCTCATCTTTACATGGCTTTTTTATTACTCTATTTCTTTTACTTTTATTTGTTTATTTTTTCTCTGAGACAGGGTTTCTCTGTGAAAATCACCCTGCCTCTGCTTCTGGAGTGCTGGGATTAAAGGCTTGTGTTACCACACCCAGCCATTATCCTGTTTCTTTTTCTCTTTCAAGCCTACATACATTTTTAAATACACTATAAACCTTTTAGAAGTTTTACTTCAACTGAATCTGACTTTACTGTAAATCTTTATGTTTTTCTGGCCATGTTTCTGTTATCTGGTAAACAATATTCCTAAAATCAAAGCAGCAGCTGTTTTAACTGTTGTATTCCAAGATGGCCGGAGAAGTTTACCACTAGCACTGGCCGTGCAAATCTTTGCTTGTCTCTAGCAAAACAGAGACACTGGAGAAAATGCTGCTGCCAAGAAGTCATCCTTCTCTCTGTTCTACTGTTTTTTAAATCCCTTTCAAGCTTTTGAAGTTCTACATGGAAATTCATGTCACACGCAGGCATCATATGTGCCATGTATTCTTCCTGCCAGTCTGGTCCCAGAACCATGTCAGTCCCAAATAAACATGCAGGATGCTAAATTAGTTATGAAACTGTAGGCCATTTGCTATGGCTTCTTATCAACTAGCTCTGACTTAATTATTAGCCAATAATTGTAATGATAAATGGCACACTTAATGAGGGTATAGGTAACTATTTATTGTGGCAAGTACTTACAAGAGAAAACTGGCAACCAAGGTGAATCAGTAGTTTTTGATACAGGACCAGAAGCCCGAAAGACAGTGTGTGTCTTTCCTGCACATCCTTTTATTACCTCCTGTGTATACGCTAGAGCCATGCCCAAAGTGGGTGTGGTTGGTGTTGCAATTCTAATATCTCTTCTTACAATTCCCCTTTTAGTCTAAAGAAGATATTTAATCTTGAAACTAACTTGTGTCAATGAACAAAATATCTCAAACATATATCCCATCTAAACCTAAGCTTATCTAAAAGAGATACCCAAGTCTGAATACCTCCTTCCAATCCCAACCCTAAAATAATTGAAAACTAACACTAACAGATGTAAACTATCCTGTAATATCAACAGTAGGAAAAGGAGGCATGAAATTCTATAAACTGCTTTCTGCTGAAATGGAATGATGACAAATTTATGGGAACCTTTGGGAAGAAAAATGTTAGTGCAACAAGAGTTTTAAGTAGGTTTGACAGTCTATGTTTGGCAGGAAATGCTTGATTGAAGTTCTTGACTGGAGTTCAGTGTTGATTGAAGCTCTTGTCCGAAGCTCTGTCCAGATTGTAGACGGTTCACTGTATCAGTTCCTTGGTCTGGAGTTGTGTCGAGTGACGTAGTTCCAAGCTGTTTTCAGGATGGTACTTGTCAGGTGGAGTCGATGATGTGGGGCAGTTCAGATGCATCAAGTCGCATCAGGTGGAGTCACTGAAGTGGGACCCCATTTTCTTTTGGAAGTGATTGAAGATTCCTGTCAGGGAATTCCTTGTTCTCTGGCAAACTGAAACATTAATGATAACAAAGAAATTTTCAACTTTGATATGTATGCGTACTGGGAAAAGAAACAATAAGGAAGATAGTAAACATGAAGGAGATTAGACTTTCAGAAACAGAACCGAGAATATACAGATGACAGGCCCTAATTTTGTTTTCTTCTGTCTTATATCAATGGCTCTTTGATATAATACAGAAATTTTGAATTTTAGTTTAACAATACACTTGGATTTAGAGTAGCAGAGCCAATCCAACTCCAAAGCCAGCTTCAGTTAAATGAATGGGGACTAAAGCATATTAAGAAACAAAGAGAAATAGATGTTGTAAAAAACAATATAGAGAGATTTACACTTTGATATCACACAGTGAATTATTATTTGTTTGATGGGCCTCAGGGTAGCTATCCATTCTTCAGGCATACATCTGTCCAGTATTTTTTTGCTGTCTGGAGCTGAGTTTTCCAGTGAAGACAAAAAACAAAACACTTCTCTTTCCTTTTGTGAGGTCTCCTTACCCACAGTAGAATATGAGTAGAATATGACCTTATAGATGAGCTCTCATATTTCCTCCTCCTGAGGTTTTTTCTGTTCGGGTTGAATCTTGATTAATTTTGATGGAATCCAAAGTTTTTCTTCTCCTTTGGAAATAAAGGCAAAAACCCTCCCCCAACATAATACATATCCTGGTTTCCAGACTGAGGCCATAACATCCTTGAAATACACTGGTTGATTCAGTTCAGAAGTTTTCTCTGTAGTCCATTGTCTTTCTGCAGCAGTTTGCCCTTTTTCATTACCATTAAGAAAGTTCAACATAAGTAAAGCATTATGTAATCTGTGCTTGGGGGTCTTGCTCACCCTGGCTGTTTATGAAATGTTTCTTTTAAGGTTCAGTTAGATCTTTCAACCACTGCTTGTCCTATGGGATTGTGAGGTACACCAGTTACATGTTTTATATTATGATATTTGAAAAACTGTTCCAATTTGCTGAAGACATATGCTGGAGCATTGCCAGTTTTTATTTGTGCAGGTATACACATAATAGCCATCTCCTCTAAGAGGTATGTAACAACAGAATCAGCCTTTTCAGAGATGAGGACAGTAGCCCATTGGAAGCCTGAGAATGTGTCTATGGTGTACACATTTCAAACTGCCAATTCTGGAAAGTGAAAAACATCCATCTGCCAAATTTCATTACTGCCTGCTGGTAACAGAGTTTGATTGTAGAATGAACAGGTCAGACAGTTTCTTACTATTTCCTTGGCTTGTTGCCAAGTGATAGAAAAATGCTTCTTTAAATCTTTGCTGTTAACATGGTGCTTCTTATGAAATTCTGAAGCTTTCAACACACTTCTATTAATAAACGATCGATCTCATCATTGTCTGGCACTAGATGACCTGGCAGACCAGTATGGGATCTGATGTGTGTTATATATGCACAGTGAGTTCTATTTCTGATGGCTTCCTGTAGTTGTAAAAACAATGAGGTTAATTCTGTATCATCATGAACAAATTCTGCAGTCTCAATGTGTAAGACAACTCTCTCTGCATTCTGAGAATCTGTAACTATATTGAGAGGCTCTGTAAAGTCTTTAAATACCATGAGAGTGGTGTATCAATCTACCTTTTGTACAGAGAAGTAAGAGCTTTGAACTACTTTACCTATTTTTCCTGATTTATATCCTGCCTTACCTGATTTGTTTCCATCAGTGTAGAATGTAAGAACTCCATAAATAGGCATTTTTCTCACAATACGTGGAAGAATTAAACTTGTTTTCTTTATAAATTTGACTCTCTCTGTTTTGGGATAATTGTTTTTAACCATTCCCAAAAAGTTACTGCAAGCTATTTGCCAGTATTCATTATCCTTCCATAAGGAATAAATTTCATCATTAGTTAAAGGCACAATAATTTCTGCTGCAACTCTTACAATCAGTTGACGAAGCCTTAACTTACCTTTTAATATCAAATCAGAGATCTTTTATATATACAGTTTCAGTTTCTTATTCTGTTTATGTGGCAGAAATGCCCATTCTAGTGTGATATCTTCCCTCTGCATTAAAATCCCTGAGAGGTATTCTCTAGATGGTAAAATAATCAGAATGCAGTCCAATTTTGGATGGTTGTCAGGAGTGGGATTATGAATTTCCACACAGAATGACAAAAGTGTAAAAGGGATTTTGGAAACTAAAGAACAGAAAGCATGACTTCTCGGTGCCAGCATTTTTCTCGGGTGATCTCTGTTTTGATAGAAATAAGCAGAGACTTGCTGGCCAGCACTGGTGTTAAACTTACACCATCATCTTGGAAAAACTGCAGTTAAAACAGCCGCAGTTTTGATTAGCAATGCTGTTTAACAGATAACAGACACATGGCCAGAAAAACGTAAAAGATTTACAGTAAAGTCAGATTCAGGTGAAGAAAAACCTCTAAAGGTTTACAGTGTTTTTAAAAATATATGTAGGCTTGAGAGATAATAAGAAACAGGATAGTGATAAAAGAAATAGAGAAGCCTGTTGTGGTGGTGCACGCCAGTAGGATTTGCTCCACAGGCAGAGGCAGGCAGATTTCCATAGAAACCCTGTCTCAGAGAAATAAATAAATAAATATATAAAACTAAAAGAAATAGAGTAATAATAATAGATAAAGAAAGTAAAGGCCACATAAAGATGGAAAATACACAGAGAGTCTGGGTACTGTATGCTATTGTGTTTTTCAGTTTTTTGATTACTAAAGAAGGAACAACTACTAAAGTACACTTGATTATAAATGCTGCCAAATTAATCCAACTTATATCTTTTAAAAACACTTCGACTTCTAAATTTAAATATAAGGACAGGTTACTTGGGAAAAAAAGGTTTTGTTTATGTTTCTACAGAAAATGGAAAGCTGAAGATTTCTTCCAGGCTTCTGTGGTTTGATGAAGCAAGGCCCACTGAAGCAATATCCAGGCAGTCCAGCATCTGAAACAGCTGAGATGATGCAGCCTTGAAGACAACAAAAATAATGACTTATACAGGTTTCTGAGTTTTGTCATGATTGCCATGGTATGAACAGTGCCCCCTATCAGCAGGAAGCAGTTTGGAATGAGCAATGTCCAAATTGCCAAATATTGTTTATAAATCTTTGTTGTCATTTGAATGGGGTTGCTTATAATTGGTTAATGATCACCACCATTCTCTTTTTAACGGTAAAAGTGGATTATGGTATGGAAATCAATACTTTGTATTGATATGTTTTTTCAGTTATTGATACGAATTCAAGGTCAATTTTGTGATATGTATATTTCTACTCTTGTTTAAGTATTGTGTTTATACTTATCTTTTAAAATGTAATGCGCAATTAAGTACAGATTATAGATAGTTGCTTATGATAGTCAGTTACTTTTAATAGTCTCCAAAACACCAAAGGATCCGATCATAAAGTAGGGTAAAAAACTAAATAGAGAATTCTCATTAGAGGTGTCTAAAATGGCTGAGAGACACTTAAGAAAGTGTTCAATATTCCTAGCCATCTGGGAAATGCAAATCAAAACAACCCTGAAATACCATCTTACTCTTTGTCAGAATGGCTAAAATAAAAAACACCAATGATTGTTTATGCTGGATGGGATGTGGAGAAAGGAGAACACTCCTCCACTGCTGGTGGGAGTGCCAACTTGTACAGCCACTTTGGAAATCAGTATGGAGATTACTCCGAAAAATGGGAATAAACCTACCACAAGACCCAGCAACTCCACTCTTAGGCATATATGCAAAAGATGCCCATTCATGCAACAAGGATGTCTGTTCCACTCTGTTCATAGCAGCATTATTTGTAATAGAAATTGGATGCAACCTAGAAGCCCCTCAACAGAAGAGTGGATAGAAAAAATGTGGTACATTCACCCAATGGAGTACTATTCAGCAGAAAAAAACAATGGAATCCTGAAATTTGCAGGCAAATGGATGGCACTAGAAGAAACCATCCTGAGTGAGGTAATTCTGTAACAAAAAGATAGACATGGTATGTATTCACTCAGTTATGGATTTTAGACATGAATCAGCGGAGTACCAGCATACAATCCCATGGCCAGAGTGTGAAACAGAACCTTCATCCAGCAACTGATGAAAACAGAGGCAGATACCCATAGACAAACACTGAACTGAACTCGTGGAATCCAGTGTAAGAAAAAGAGAACTGATGGGCAAAGAAGTTAAGACTGGGCTGGTTTAACCCACATAAACAGTTGACCTGAACAAGGGGGAGCTCTTGGACCCCAGATGTTGACTATGTGGAAAGCATGGGACTGACCCAGACCTTCTGAAGGTTTGTGTCAGTGAGGAGTCCTAGGTAATCCATGGGGACTTTGGTAGTATTTATCCTTGGCATACAAATAGACTTTAAGTGCCCATGCCACAATATGGGATGCTCTCTCAGCCAGGAATCTTGAGGGAGGGCCTAGGCCCTGTACTGGATGAAATGACAGTCACTTGAGATCTGCCATGGAGGGCCTCACCCTCCTTGGGGTTTGGAGTGGAAATTGGGTGGGGAACTGGGGAACCTAGAGGGGAGGGTGGGGGAGGAGGGGAGGAAGAGGGACCTGGGATTGACATGTGAAACAAGCTTGTTTCTAACTAAAATAAAAAAAGAAAAAAAATGATTTAGGGTTTTTCTTGACAATGAGAAATGTCTGCTCCTGGCAGCACCAATTAAGTTTGAGAGGAAGATGAGCATTGAAGAAGCTCGTTATGGAGTTTTCTTTGAACATGGCAAGTTAGCCATTTGGGCAAGAAATCCTCTTGCCTAGACTGTTTGACTGTTGATGTATTATCTTGACATGCAGGACCCCTCAGGAAAGTGACTACTGAATTTGGAAAGAACTAAAGTGTTCGTACTTCATATAAGAGTCTGCCAGACTGTCTGCAGGACACACAAAAATGACTGACAGACTGTCAATGCAGATGGACAGTTTGAAATTTCCTGCTTTGCTGAAAAGTCTTCCAGATGCACTGTGGCCTATGGGCTGAAGATGGATGCCCCAATGTTACAGAAGAACTTTGGGTGACTGTTCAGGTAGTGAGATGTCTCTGTCATTTCTAGCGTTTACATCTTATCCTTCTGTGGTCTATAATGCAGTTGAAGTCAGACAGTTGTAGTTACAGTTTTCCTTAGTTATGATAAAAGATAAGTTACACATAAGACTTTAGACTTACATGGATAAGATAGATGATAAAATACTTTCTTTGAATCTTAATAAATGTTAGTGGACAAAATACTGTAACTACAGTTCTTGCTTATTAACTGTTCTGTTATGTATAATTTGACTATGTTAAAGTTAAAACCTGTTTTTTTATTTAGACAGAAAAGAGGAGATGATGGGAGAGTCCTTTGTATATTTCACTACAGCACTTTTGGCCAATAGGGAAACAAGATATGTGGGACTAGGAGTCTAGGAAGATTTGGGGAAATGTAGTAAAGAGGCTGGTGGCCATGTGACTCCTGGGAGGAATGGACATGGCATGAGGGCATCCTAGCAAATATAAGTTCTTATAAATATATATGAGTAACTATTGGTCAATCAAGTCAGACCTAGCCAATAAGAAACAAGCAAACAGCCAACAGCTTCTTAATTAATATAGTGTCTTGTGTGTTATTTGGGGGCTAAAGTAGAAACACGACCCAGGCAGTAATCCTGCAACACATAATTGCTAATCTGTATATTTTCCCGTGGTCTTCTTTTAAAGGACAAAATGGTCCAGACCTCTTACTTCTCTTGTTTCCTACATAGTGACTGACTATGCCTCCATTTCCCAGACTCCTCCACCTCTTCTAGTCCCACCTGTATTGCTTCCCTATTGTGCAACAGTGATTTATTTATTAACCAATAGGACAAACGTATACACAGAAGGACTTCCCCCATCACTTTCAGTTCTCAAATGCTCCTAAAAGAAATTTTAAAATCTTACTTGACACTGTAAAATTAACAAAACCAAAAAATAATGAATTCACTGCTGTGTTGATATGAACAAGTGATTGTAGCTTCATACCCATCTCCCCAAAACCTCACTATTCATATGTTGTCACCTCAAGCAACACTGTCTGCCAGAAATAAATTGTAGTTCTTCTGTCGCTTTGCTGTGATGACAGTGCTGAAAAGAGGAATAAGGTGATATAAGAGACAACAGAAATCCCTTTGATGAGTTGCTACTCCACGGGCAAGTAGCAATTATTAAGCAAATGGAAAAAAATGTGCTTATTGGGGGGATGTATAGAGAACAAATACACTGACTTATTGATTTGTAGGGGGAAAATGCAAGAGTAAAGAGGATCCAAATTACTACATAAAATAATAAAATGACACTAAAGCCCCACCAGTACAATAGAAAAATGAATATAGTTAGTGGTATTTCTTTATGATTAAAACTATTTATAATATGGATTTTTGAAAATAATTATTCTGGCACATGTCTATTTATAATTATCAATACTTCAATTGATATGTGTTATGTGTTAACTAGTAAATAATTATTTTGAAATATTAAATGAAGATATATTTTTTATAAATATTATTTCAGAATATTTGTTTACACTGTGTGAAGACTTGTCTATATTTTGCCTTACCTGCCTAAGGCACCTCACTGGTTAATAAAGAGCTGAATAGCCAATAGTTAGGTAGGAGAGAATGCACAGACTTCCAAGGAAAGAAAGGAACTTGGAATAAATCTAGGTGAGCCAGAGAAGCAAGCAAGACACTGAGGATGTCAGATGTACATTATGGGGGATAGTTAACTATTCATGTGGTTGAACATGGATTAATGGTAGCAAGTTAATTTAAGTTATAAGAGATAGTTGGGAACAAGTGTGAGCTAAAGAGAAAGCTTTCATAATTACTAATAATTATCCATGTCAATATTTGAGATGTGGAGCTCCCCAAAGAAAGTCCCATGGGAAAGTCTTACTACAAAATATTATTTTTCTTAGTTATGCTTTGATATTATTTATCTTTGTAAAATTTAAATACTTTTTAGAATAATTTTAATTTCTAAGTCTTCATTATGGGGAACAATTAGTTATAAAATGTCTGAACTATCTACAAATTTATGTAGAAATGTTACATGTTTTATTATGTTATGAATCACACTGTAGTCATATAAACAACATTTCATTTAAAAAGCAGATAATGTTTTCAGTATCTTTAGACAACACATAAACCTCTATACATGAAACAAAGCTTAGATTACTGAACAACAGGCAAAATGTCACGTTGACAGAATTTTATTTTGTTATCTTAGAAAAGGAAATTCAAAAATTATTTACTTATCATGAAAATTAAGAGAGAAAGCACAAAGTGGGGAGCAGGAAAGTTAATATTATGTGTCATGGAAACATAAGCATCAGTGATTTGAGGAGAAAATGTAGCAAAAAAGTGGTAGCTAAGGGGCCAAAGCTGAGGAACAGAGGAGGTACAGAAGCTAAATCAATGTAAAATAATGTCTCCATGTAAAACATTCTGTAAATGAGCACATGGTGTTACATATTAAATTTAAAATTAATTGAAGCTTAATTTCATATTTTATCTTCCATGTGCATGCTAGATTTTAAGTTGTGCATATGTTCATTTCAATCTAATGGCCATAGAGGTTAAGTACCTAGGAATGAAACAAGGAAGAAGCGAGAATCTTCCAAGGAAGGTGAAATGATGTATAGTGCTAAAAAGAGATGAAGTGGGCTGGAGAGAAGGCTCAGTGGTCAAGAGCACTGACTGCTTTTCCATAGGCCCTGCGTTCATTTCCCAGCAACCACATGGTGGCTCATAGCCATCTATAATACAATCCGATGGCCTCTTCTGGCATGCAAGCGTACATGCAGGTACAACACTCTTACCTTAAAATAAGTAAACAAATAAATAAATGATAAATAGATAAATGAATAGATAGATAAATATTTTATTAAAAGAGAAGAATAGAGGATAAAGGAGAAAGCAGAATTAAGTGGAGAGGAGAATGGGAGAACAAGGTAAGGGAGGGATCATAAGTTGGGACATCTAACAATAAAGAACTTTTGAAAATCATATGGAGACCTAGTAATGTAGAAGCTTCCTGATATATATTCTTATATGAAAGGAGGTTAAATAGAATCACCATGGCATGGAATGGAAAATTCCCCCACTAGATATTGTATATCACCTAGGCAATTTTCATTGCCAGGAATGGGTTATATTATTTTGAGTTATTGACAAAAGGGTCCATAGTCTCCCTGAGATGGAAGGCCATTGAGTACTCTACAAAATTGGATAGTAAGGCCTATTTGCTGAAGGCACAATCTCCTTATTTTATCTAACATAGGGAAACTCAACTGGTGCCTAGCTTGAAGCTTCAGCGCTACTGAATAGAATTCATGATTGTGGAAAGTGTTTTGCATGATATTGGAGGAGAAAAATAAGCAGGAATACCACCCATGAACAAACTCTAGTACTTATAGAATATACTGGTGTAATAATGGCACAAATGTTATGTAAATAATGAACCAAGTTTCATTAGATTTATGGCCCACTCTGTGAGATGGAGCTATTATCGGACACTGCAAAAATAGCCAAGAACTTGAGACTGGATAGTTCACAGGCCTATGGGGCAAATCTTATTGATATTATTCAGTAAAAGGAGTATAGCAATAAAATAACTCCTAATGAAATATTGCTATGTCCATAAAGGAGAGCATCACTTAACTCTAATCAGAGAATCTTCTTCTAAGCAGTTGACTGTAGTTAACACAGAGATCTACAACTTGGCAGTGTTAAAATAGTGAGAGACTTTGGAGAGCTCAGTCTTATATGGAATGTCTTCATCAAAGCCCTTCCCTCAATTTCCAGGGATCTATATGGAAGAGGATGTAGAAATATTGCAAAAGCCAGAAGTGGTGGATTGTCCCTGTAATATGAATTGCACACTTGAGAAGGGAAGTATGACTATTTATTATGGAAGGTACTTACAGGAGACTGGCAACCCAAGTTGGTCTCAGCGGCTTCTGAGACCCTGATCAAATACATAGAAAGAGAGCCCAAACATCTCTCCTCCCAGTCCTTTATTCCTTGTCTCCCCCTCCTACCTATGACCATGCCTGTTTGCTAAGTGCTAAGGATATCTGAGATATCTCCCTACACTGGATATTTCAAGTGATGAGTGCCTTCCAGACACAGAAAGATTGATTTAAAGAGACTGTGATAGAATGCATAAGACCTACATAGGTTCAAACAAGACAAAATTCCAACACTGAGAAGGTCAAAAGGACACAAAGCCCTGTCCTTAACAAAGAAGCTGTATGTAATCGATATCTGTTGAAAGACAGAAAATGAGACTTATCCATGGGATTGCCACTGGGTATATCAACCACACTATAGGGCAGACACTATGCCCAAGAGTGTTAGGTCAACACAAAATGCATTTCATATTTTAGGGTTGGGGGTTTGGCTGGTTTTTGTGTATGCTTTTTATTTTGTTTTGTTTGGTTTAGGCATTTTTTTGTCTTATTGGTTTCCATCGTTTTTAGTTTGTTTTAGTTTTTGCATTCAGAAACTGACGTAAATAGTATCAGGTTTAAAATTTCATACTAATTCATTTCAGTACAGAGTCTGATATTTTAGTCATATTGTTTTTGTTTTTAACTTAGAAATAATTTTTATCTCATTTGTATAGTCACTCCATGTTTTCAGTTATTTCATAATTAAATTTAAAAATACTTTTATTAAATACACCCTACTGGTTTCTGTAAGTACTTATGTTTTAGACCACCAAAACATGCACAAATAAGAAATTTTTTAACAATTATGGTTTGTACTAGTTTATATCTCCTTGTTAAATTTTTCTCATTGTTTAAATTTAATACCTGCATATTTTCAATATGAAATTGCATGTGTCCTTCTTTGTGATTAAGTGACTATCATTGATCCATATATGTATATATAATATGTATATTGTATTTGTGGATTTATGTTTATATGTGAGTATACATACCTTAGAAGAAGTATACCATTAGTTCACCATCTACAACTAAATCTGCTTCTGATACTCTGTAATTTCAAGAATGTTATCTGTCCTGTTTAATTTGTAAATTAAAAGAGAATAATTTGTGATTAACTTCCATTGTTTTGAGTGATAATTAAATCTTAATTCAGTTAGCAGTTTCCTATGGGGAAGTTGTCTCTGGACCTCCTTCAGACACTAATATCTTTAAATATACAACTATTGTCTACTAATATAGCATTTGCTTGATACCTATGTATAGTTTACTGAATACTTTATTTATTTATTTATTTTTTGTTTTTACGAGACAGGGTTTCTCTGTATTGTTTTGGAGGCTGTCGGTCCAGCCTGGCCTCCAACTCACAGAGATCCACCTGCCTCTGCCTCCCGAGTGCTGGGATTAAAGGCGTGCGCCACCACTGCCTGGCTCCTGAATACTTTAAACCATTTCAGATTACTCATACATAATAAGGTCATAAATCTGTGGAAACAGCAGATTCACCGTATAGCTTAGAATGATAAAAAGGAAAGAACATGTGTGAATAAACATGCTTTCGACTGATCTTGGTGAAGGGATGGATATGCAGGGGTAGGCATAAATGTAATAAAATAAGATACAATAAGTATATACAACTAATGTGTTATCAGCAAACAATGTGGGTCGTTAAAAGACTGGTTTTTATTGTAAGTTCATATCATGGATTTATGGGAGCTGGAGAGACCGATTGGCAGTTCAGAGCACTTTTTGCTCTTGCAGAGGGTCTGGGATCAGTTTCCAGCACCTGCAAGGTGGTTCAATACTAACTGCGACTTCAGAGCCAGGGGAACCAATGTCTTCTTCTGACTTCCAGAGGCACCAAGTACACACATTGTGCTCTGATATACGTGCAGCCAAAACACTCACATGTAAAGTAAAAGGAATGCATTTAAAATAAAGGAAAAATGAATTCTGACCTCAGAATTTCCAAGCACTGCTATACTTTCCCCATGAACTAGTTCATAAGGGTGAGTTTACCTTCTGTAGATTTTAATAGATTGCTGGGTCTCCCTCCTGTGCTTACATGTTTTATTTCTCTCACCAACACAGACTTCTCAAATTTCAGATCTCTTCCTTTCTTTCCTGAAAATTCCTTTGTTCCTCTTGGTTTCTGGTTCTAATTTCCAGATGACAGGTTTTATCTGTCTTCTCAAGTCATATACCTGATAAGACTTGTTGTGAGGAGCCGCTCTCGCTATCACCATTAGAAGATGGTGCCAACATCCGTTGTCAGTTGGAGTCCACAGTTTAAGCTCTGCCTCTACCGTGGCATCATCTGGGGTGATGAGCAAACCACCAATCCCAGCTCTACACGTCTCACTCGGAGCTCCTAGGCTTATATAAGGGGCTGGGTTTCTTAGCTTGGGGTTTCCCTCTCAGAAGCTGATCATCTATCTCTCAAGATGCATTAAAGCTTTACTGCAGAAGGATCCGAGTGTCCTGTGTCGTTCTTGCTGGCAAGACTGTGACGCGGGACATCTGGTGCCGAAACCCAGGACCTCTTCAACATCGCCGGTGCCGCGGGAGACCCCTCGGAAGACGGGGCGGATTCAGAACTGCAGGGAGGTAAGTTCAGAGAGGTATGCTTGATCCTGAACACCCCCTTTCTCGACTTGGCCTTAATTTGTCACCACCATGGGACGGGTCAGTGGAGGCTTTGGTGCTAGTCCTGTTTGTCCTTCTTCTTCATCATGGCTGGTGCTGACAGAACGGTGCTGTCAGTCTGGTAAAGGAGTCGAGCGCCATTTTTAGATAAGCCACCAGCACGATGGGGTCGTCACAGTCAGTGGTTACTGCCCTACAGACTGTGCTAAAACAAAGAGATATTAAAATTGCACCAGAAACACTTCAAAATTTTGTGAAGGAGGTAGATAGAGTGGCACCATGGTATGCTTGTTCCGGGTCCCTCACTGTGGCCTCATGGAACAAGCTAGGTAAAGACCTAGACAGGAAGCATGCAGAAGGAGATCTCTGCTTAGGTACCAAAGCCATTTGGAAGCTAGTTAAAAACTGCTTGGAGGATGAGGCCTGTCACCCTGCTATAGTAGAAAGTCAGGGAACCTTAGAGGAAGTTCAGGATAGCATGTCAGAAACTGAACCGAGTGAGAGAATGGGAGCTTGCAAAAGGAAAGACATGTCTAAGAAAAAAGGCCCTCCCCAAGAAGTTAAGAAAGGGGGAGAGAAAGAAGGGAGTGATCATTCACCCCCTAACAAATCTAAGAAAAATAAAGCCAGAATCTAGCCTATACCCTATGGTAGAGCTAGAAGCCTTGGAGCTAGATAATTCCGATTCTGACACTCTGGATTCTAGCAAAGAAGCTGGTCTAGAGGAGGAGGCGGCACGGTATGAGGAAGAAAGATATCACCCTGATAGACACCGGCCGCTGAAAACAAAAATGAATGTGAGGCCACAGCCTATAAATCCGGCGGGCTCACGCCATCAAAGAATTGGCCGAATCCATTCGTAATTATGGGGTCAATGCTAACTTTACCACAATACCTGTGGAAAGGCTTGCTAATTTTGCCATGACTCCCACTGACTGGCAGACAACAGTGAAAGCAGTGCTTCCCAACATGGGACAATACATGGAATGGAAGGCTCTCTGGTATGATGCAGCCCAGGCACAAGCTAGAGTTAATGCCATGGCTGGAGATGAGAATCAGAGGCAGTGGACATTTGAAATGCTGACAGGTCAGGGTCAACATGCCCTTAATCAAACCAACTACATCTGGGGCATCTATGCTCAGGTGTCGGCCGCCGCTATTAAAGCATGGAAGGCCCTCACAAAAAGGGAAGAATCCAGTGGACACCTTACAAAGATTGTCCAAGGACCCCAAGAGCCATTTTCAGACTTTGTGGCCAGAATGACCGAGGCCGCCAGTCGCATCTTTGGTGATTTAGAACAAGCTATGCCCCTGATTGAGCAACTTATCTATGAACAAGCAACCCAGGAATGTCGAGCGGCTATTGCCCCTCGCAAAAGCAAAGGTTTACAAGATTGGCTCAGAGTGTGCAGGGAGCTGGGGGGACCCCTAACCAATGCAGGACTAGCTGCCACCATTTTACAAATGCATAGGCGTAGAGATTTATCTAATCGAAAAGCTTGTTTTAATTGTGGGAAAATGGGGCACCTTAAGAAAGATTGTCAAGCCCCTGAAAGAACAAGAGAACTGGAGCTTTGCCGTCGTTGTGGTAAAGGTTATCATAAAGCTAGCGAGTGAAGGTCAGTCCAGGATATAAAAGGGAGGCTTCTGCCTCCTATTGAAGAACCCAAGGTACCCCAATCAAAAAATGGGTCACGGGGTCCATGGTCCCAGGGCCCTCAGAAATATGGGAACTGATTTCAGAAAAGCAATCAAGAGAAAGTAAAGGCTTCCGAGGAACCCCCGGAATGGAATTGCGTGCCACCTCCGACTTCTTACTCATGCCCCAAATGAATGTTCAACCGGTCCCAGTCCATTCCCCTGGACCATTGCCCCCTGCCACCATTGGGCTTATTCTGGGCCGCGGCTCCTTAACTTTACAGGGACTCATTATATATCCTGGGATTGTTGACCCGTATCATAAAGAGGAGATTCAAGTTCTCTGTTCTAGCCCTCGGGGCGTATCTTCTATAAAGCAGGGAGATAGAATTGCACAACTGGTGTTGCTGCCCTCCCTCGGGGATGGAGAAACCTACACTTTACAAAAAAGGGCTATGGGATCTTCTGGAAGTGATTCAGCCTATCTGGCTATACCCCTAAATGAGAGACCTACAATAAAATTGTTAATTAATGGAAAAGAATTTGAAGGGATAATGGATATGGGAGCAGACAAAAGCATTATTTCACTCCATTGGTGGCCGAAGTCTTGGCCCACTGTTGTTTCATCTCATTCTCTACAAGGTCTTGGATACCAGTCCTCTCCTGCCATCAGTGCCTCAGCCTTAACCTGGCGGAACGCTGAGGGCAAACGGGGATGTTTTACCCCCTATGTGTTGCCACTCCCTGTAAATTTATGGGGATGGGATGTGTTACAAGCCATGGGCATGACCCTAACTAATGAATACTCCCCCAAGGCATCAGCCATTATGGCAAAGATAGGGTATACAAAGGGTAGAGGCTTGGGTAGGCAAGAACAAGGCAGAATAAAACCCATTATGCAACACGGAAATCGGGGTAGAAAAGGACTGGGTTTTATTTAAGGGCCGTTGAGGCTTCACGACCCATACCATGGAAAACAGAGGAGCCGGTATGGGTCTCTCAATGGCCTCTATCCTCTGAAAAATTAGAGGCTGTCACAAGATTAGTGCAAGAACAGGAACGGCTGGGGCATCTAGAGCCTTCTACCTCCCCATGGAATACACCAATTTTTGTTAAGAAGAAATCTGGGAAGTGGATATTACTCCACGACCTGCAGGCCTTTAACAATCAGATGCATCTTTTTGGCCCTGTTCAAAGAGGCCTTCCTTTGCTTTCTGCACTACCTCAATATTGGAAGCTTATTATTATAGATATTAAGGATTGTTTCTTCTCTATTCCACTTTACCCACGGGATAGACCAAGGTTTGCCTTCACTATCCCTTCTCTTAATCATATGGAACCAGACAAGAGATTTCAGTGGAAGGTACTGCCGCAAGGCATGGCCAATAGCCCAACAATATGTTAGCTGTATGTGCAGGAGGCTTTGGAGCCAATTAGGAAGCAATTTACATCTTTAATCATGATCCATTATATGGACGATATTCTTATTTGCCACAAAGAGTTAGATGTTTTACAAAAGGCTTTTCCCATGCTGGTGGCTGAATTAAAACAGTGGGGATTAGAGATTGCCTCGGGAAAGGTTCAAATTGCAGATACAGGCCTCTTTTTGGGCTCAATGATTACTCCCAAAAATATAGTTCCTCAGAAAATAGAAATTTGCAAAGACCACTTACAAACATTAAATGATTTTCAGAAACTTCTGGGAGATATAAATTGGTTGAGGCCCTTTTTAAAAATTCCATCTGCTGATCTAAAACCCCTCTTCGATCTCCTGGAGGGTGAGCCTCATATCTCCTCACCCAGAAAATTTACCCCTGCCGCCCACCGAGCCTTACAGATGGTGGAAGAGGCCTTACAGGAAGCACAATTACAACGTATTGAGGAGTCACTACCTTTTAATCTGTGTGTTTTTAAGACAGCTCAATTGCCAACTGCAGTCCTGTGGCAACATGGACCATTACTTTGGATTCATCCAAATGCTTCCCCTGCTAAGATTATTGACTGGTACCCTGATGCTGTTGCACAGCTCGGGCTTCGCGGAATAAAAGCAGCTGTTACGCATTTTGGCAGGGATCCAAAGACCCCTCCCAGATGGGACTGTGGTGTACACTGATGGATCGAAAACTGGTATGGGAGCTTATGTGGTTAAGGATAGGGTTATATCTAAACAATATAATGAAACTTCACCTCAAGTTGTAGAATGTCTGATAGTACTGGAGGTTCTTCAGGCTTTTCCAGTACCCCTCAATATTGTATCAGATTCCTCTTATGTGGTTAATGCAGTTAATCTCCTTGAGATAGCTGGAATAATAAGATCCTCCAGCAGAGTTGCTAACATCTTTCAGAAGATACAAGCTGCCTTGTTAAATAGGAGATTTCCTGTTTTCATTACCCATGTCCGAGCACATTCTGGACTCCCAGGTCCCATGTCCTCAGGGAATGACTTAGCGGACAAGGCTACAAAGCTGGTGGCCGCTGCCTTGTCTACCCATGCACAAGCAGCAAAAGAATTCCATCAGCGCTTTCATGTGACGGCTGAGACCTTGTGCCGTCGTTTTGCTCTATCCAGGAAAGAGGCTAGGGAAATTGTTACTCAATGCCAGAATTGCTGCGAATTCTTACCTGCTCCCCACATGGGAATAAACCCACGTGGCATTAGACCATTGCAGATGTGGCAGATGGATGTTACTCATATTCCCTCTTTTGGAAGGCTTCAATATGTTCATGTTTCTGTTGACACCTGTTCTGGCGTAATGTTCGCCATGCCCCTAACAGGCCTGGAGTGCTTGGGGAAAACCCAGAATTTTAAAAACAGACAATGGACCAGCATATACCTCTCAAAAATTCTGACAGTTTTGTCGGCAAATGGATGTTACCCATCTAACTGGCCTACCTTATAACCCTCAAGGACAGGGCATTGTGGAACGTGCCCATCGTACACTCAAATCATATCTGATTAAACAAAAGGGGAGTATTTAGGATGTTCTACCCTCTGTACCAAGAGTTGCTGTGTCCATGGCACTTTTTACCCTTAATTTCTTGAACTCTGATGCCCAAGGTCACACTGTGGCCGATCGCCACAGTTTAGAGCCTGATAGGCCAAAAGAAATGGTAAAATGGAAAGATGTCTTGACTGATCTCTGGAAAGGCCCGGATCCTATTCTTATAAGATCCAGGGGAGCTGTGTGTGTTTTTCCACAGGAGGAAGAAAACCCCCTGTGGATCCCTGAAAGACTCACTCGAAGAGCTCCTTCACAACACCAGAATAAGAAGGATGGAGGCCAAGTGGGTGATGAAGTCTCTCCTACTCGGGATGATGGTTCCTAGTATGATGGGAGAGTTACGGTGGGCCATCATGTCTACCTTCCCCCTACCGATGCCAGTGATGCATAATGCCCAGGTGTTCCCTAGATTTTTCACAACTAATAGAGAGTTGGGGCTTGCCTTTTTGCCTTTGGATCCTCAGATACAGAGTTTTCAGGATGAGAGAACCTTGTCATTGGTAGGAAGCTTGTGCTTTACTGTGATTTCTTCATTAAAGGATAATTTTACTCATATGGATCCAGAAATATCTAATGCTAATCCTTTTGAATTAATGGAAGCTGTACTGATCTTTCTCCTATGGCAATGATTGCTGGAGGATATAGTGAGAAGGGACAGATTACTTTTGATTGGAAAGGGGCATTAGGCAACAGTCTGAGTGAGGGACAGAGCTCTGGATCATCTGATTGGTCCTCCTCCAATGTTAAGTATACCCCTTTTAAGAGAACTAATTATTCAGCTGCTCCAATTTGTGTTTGGCTGCCCTTTATTTGGGTTGTGAGTAATGATACCTTAGGTAAGAATCAGAAAGAAATAAATTGCTCTGCTTAGAATTGTTTTTATGCATTATGCTGGGATGCTATTAAGCACCCTTTTGCTTTGGTAATGCACATGCCTCGATTTGTTCCAGTTCCTGTTGAGGTGCCAAGTAGTTTGAGTTTGTTTAGGGAAAAGCGAGATTTTTGGGATCTCTGCTATTATTGTGGGCCTGATAGCCACCGCTGCAGTTACTGCTTCGGTTACCGCCTCGGCCCTTGCACTTTCTGCCACTGTGCAGACAACTCAAACCATTAATGAACTATCGGCCACTGTGACCATGGCCCTAGATAAACAGGCCACTGCCAATTCTCAGATACAAGGAGGCCTGATGTTGGTAAACCAACAGATTAATTTGGTTCAGGAACAATTGGATATATTGTGGCAGATGGCCCAATTGGGATGTGAACAAAAGTTGCCTGGCCTTTGTGTCACTTCAGTACAATATGAGAATTTTACAAGAGCAGCTAACCTGTCAAAAGCTCTGTCTCAACATTTATTACAGAATTGGACTTTTGAGTTTGAGCAGACACTCCATGAGTTGAGAGTGGCGATCCTGCAAGTGAATTCGACGCGTCTGGATCTTTCTCTGATGGAAGGCCTCTCCTCCTGGATTTCATCTGCATTTTCTTATTTTAAGGAATGGGTGGGGGTGGGATCATTTAGCCTAGTTCTCTGCTGTGGAATAGTGTTGATGCTTTGGATGGTGTGTAAGCTCAGAGCCCAAACAAAAAGAGACAAAGTGGTGGTGGCACAAGCACTTGCTGCCTTAGAACACGGAGCCTCCCTGACATTTGGTTAACCATGTTAAAGCAATAGGTCGCTGGCCTCCCAGCTCTTGCACCCCACGAGGCTAGTCTCATTGCACGGGATAGAGTGGGTAGGCTTCAGCAGCCCAAGGAGTTGCAAGGCTAAGCACTGCACAGGAGAGGTCTGCGGTATAACGACTTTCTCCTGGGAGATAAGTCATCTTGCATGAAGGTTCTATGTCATGATCTCCTTCCCCCAGAAAAACGACATTGGGACTGGTCAGGGCTCCCTCTGGGGATAAGACCCTGGAGAGGAGCTTTGTACATGTTCCAAATTTGCACATGGGGATTTGACCTCTATCTCCACTCCAAAGTTGTGGGTGTCCTATGGCTTCAAAAATAAATGAATAGGGGGGAGATGTGAGGAGCCGCCCTTGCTATCGCCATTAGTGGCGCCGACATCCGTTGTCAGTTGGAGTCCACCGTTTAAGCTCTGCCTCTCCCGTGGCATCATCTGGGGTGATGAGCAAACCACCAATCCCGGCTCTACACGTCTCACTCGGAGCTCCTAGGCTTATATAAGGGGCTGGGTTTCTTAGCTTGGGGTCTCCCTCTTAGAAGCTGATCATCTATCTCTCAAGATGCATTAAAGCTTTACTGCAGAAGGATCCAAGTGTCCTGTGTCGTTCTTGCTGGTGAGACTGTGGTGCGGGACAACTTGTGATCTAGTTTCACAATAAAAACAATTATTAGCATTTTAGTCTTCTATCATATGTTCTAGAGAGTTGCCTCATTATCTGTAAACCATCAGTATAATCTTTCCTATTATTTTTGATGATTATGATCCGAAAAATTGGGGGGGGCATTGGGTAAGTGTTCTATTCTGGAAAATATTACAGCTAAGGAGGAAAATGCAACACACACTGAATCACATGCAATGTGATAGTGTATACATTTACACTTACAATATCAATTTAAATGGTGGGATATTAACTGAGAATGATGTAGTCATAAAGCTATTGCTGCTTCATACCTGAAAGATGGGGCTGTTTGGAGTTCACTACCCAGAACTGCTAGGATCTCTTGTACCAAAGATCAATAATCTGGCAAAGATCAAAATCTGAATCGGCTTTCTCTTGAACGAGTTACCAGTTTTAACCAGGTCATAGCATGAAAATGTCTAAGTTCAACCACTGTAAACAGGTACAACTGACATAAATAAGAAGAATAACTTATCATCCTATATTCTAAGATTTGGCTGTATGTAATACAGCAATATGCAATTCAGTCTTTAATGTAAAATGTTCTATGTTTTGTGTAAACCTGCAAAATGCTTTGATGGGTTTTTGTCAGAGTTTTTTATTTACCCATATTTATAACTATTCGTCTAGGTTGTGATAGCTTTTATTCATAAAAATGCAAAAATAAAATTCTCCTAACTGGATAATTACATCATTAGTTCATTAAAAGCTTTTCTATTATTGAAGGAAAGAATCTTTAAAAATACGGCCCTTTCATAAGAGAAATATTCTAAAAGCTCTGATTTGGCAGGAGAATTCAAAGCTTAAAATCATTGGTTGTATTTGTGAAGCATTTTTCTTATTAATTGCTAGAGTATGCCAAAGTCCCTGGTGGTATACATGGCAAAACAAGCTGATTAAGAAGCTTAGTATTATTTTTAAATTACTTAATTGCCATTTAATGAAATAGGGAGCTCTAACTTCCATGGTACCTAATAAAATGGTTACTCTGCAAGGAATGAATTGCTGGTTGCATTGACCTTGCAGAGCAAGCTGAGTTTAAAGACGCCACATAATATGCTTCTCTAATGTTGGCATGGGGACTGAAAGCTGTATTACTGGAAATGGGCATGTTAGCACTTATATCCCTTTTATAATTGCTGAAATAATAGCCAGCATACATTAAGAAATGTCTGGGAATTCTACTGGGTACTCGGATCTCAGGCAAACCACACATATGAACACCTCTTAATTGCCAAAGTACTTTCTAAGGAACTAAAAACACAGTTCATTTGCTTTTCCACCCGCCCTTGGGAACCTGCAATTTTGCTTCATTATAACCACTCAACCTTTAACCCTCATCCACTTCAAAAATGTTTTCAGTGTTTTATGTATAATAAAAACAACACCCATTTGCAGCCATGCACAGACCCATTATATTTGTTAGCACACTGTTTTCTAGCTTGGAATTACCTAAGACAAAGGCAAGAATTTTGTAATATTTGTGAATGTTTATTATACTTGAATGTTTGAAAAATAAAAGCAGGAGGCAAAGCTAGTGTTTTCTTGATAGTACAATCTAATCAAATCAATTATCTTGCAAAGAAATGGAATTTTATGAAATGCCTCTTACATTACAAGTTTTCAATAATTAATATCCATTGTTAATAATATGCTAAGTTTACTATTCCTTCAGAAAATTCTATTTGTATATTCTTATTATTTTGGCTTTAAAAGTCTTGTTCATTTTGATCACTTAAACCCTCTACCACATACTGTTTTTCTTCCAAGAAACAATATAATGAAAACACATTAGCATTTTACACTGGATAATTATAACACCAATGTGTAATTTGGGAACACATGATCTGACATACATTCCTGGACAGGTGGAAAATATCTTCTAATGAGATAAACTAAAAAATAAAACCAAGAAAATGAGAATTTTACACCAAATATTTAAAATATGGCAGTGAATGTTCATTATTATAAAACATCAATGCTTACATTACTTACCATTTGCTATGCTAAGTAGTATATACTTTATATAAATAACAAAGTAGTATTCTTGATACTTCCTTTTCCATAAAAGCTAATGCTCAGAAGACTTCCTTCTTTTTATTTTACTTTTTTATTTTTAAATTTAAATTAGAAACAAGGTTGCTTCACATGTCAATTCCAGGTCCCTCTCCCTTCCCTCCCCACATCCTGTGCCCTCCCACCACCCATCACAAAATCCCCTCATTTTCCCAGGGAGGGGAAGGCCCTCCATGGGGTTGTCCATAGTCTGTCATTTCATGCAGGGCAGGGCATAGACCCTCCCCCAAGAGTCCAGGGTGAGAGTGCATCTCTCATTGTTGGATGGGCATCCAGAGTCCATTTGTATACATGGGATAAATAATGATCTACTACCCAAAGCTCAATAGATTACCTAGGCCTCCTCACTGACACCCACATTCAGGGGTCTATATCAGTCCCATGCTGAATTCCCAGCCATCAGTCTTGGATTCAAGAACTAACACTTGTCAGGTCAGCTATTTCTGGGGGTTAAACTAGCCCAGTCATAACCCCTTTGGTCATCAGTCCTCACTCTCAGTTACTGGATTTATTGAGTTCAGCTCAGTGCTTAGCCTTGGGAGTCTGCCTCTGCTTCCATCAGCACCTGAATGAAGGTTCTGTTTCCCAGACTCTCTGGCCATGGGATTATGGGTTGGCACTCCCAAAAACTGTGTCTAAAAACCATATATAAGAGACTACATGCCATGTTTCTCTTTTTGTGACTGGGTTACCTCACTCAGGATGTTTTCTTCTAGTGCCATCCATTTGCCTGCAAATTTCAGGATTCCATTGTTTTTTTTTTCTCTGAATAGTACTCCATTGTGTAAATGTACCACATTTTCAACATCCACTCTTTGGTTGAGGGGCTTCTAGGTTGCTTCCAAGTTCTGGCTATTACAAATAATGCTGCTATGAACATAGTGAAACAGACATCCTTGTTGTATGAATGGGCATCTTTTGGATATATGGCTAAGTGTGGAGTTGCAGGGTCTTGTGGTAGGTTTATTCCCATTTTTCTGAGGAATCTCCATACTGACTTCCAAAGTGGCTGTACAAGTTTACACTCCCACCAGCAGTTGAGAAGTGTTCCCCTTTCACCACAACCTCTCCAGCATAAATTGTCATTGGTGTTTTTGATTTTAGCCATTCTGACAGGAGTAAGATGGTATCTCAGAGTTGTTTTGATTTGCATTTCCTGGATGGCTAAGGATATTGAGCACTTTCTCAAGTGCCTCTCAGCCAATTTAGACTCCTCTATTGAGAAGTCTCTATTTAGTTCAGTCCCCCATTTTTTGATTGGATCCTCTGATGTTTTGGAGAGTTGCCTCATGAGTTATTTGTGAATTTTGGAGATCAGCCCTCTGTCAGATGTGGGGTTAGTGAATACCTTTTCCCATTCTGTGGGCTGCCTTTTTGCAATGGTGACTGTGTCCTTTGCCTTACAGAACATTCTCAGTTTCAGGAGGTCCCATTTATTGTTGATCTCACTGTCTGTGCTAGTGGTGTTATGTTCCGGAATCTGTCTCCAGTACCAACTGGTTCAAGGGTACCACCCACTTTCTCTTCTAAGAGGTTCAGTGTGGCTGGATTTATGTTGAGGTCTTTGATCCATTTGGACTTAAGTTTTGTTCATGGCAATAGAGATAGATCTATCCACATTCTTCCACATGCCAGCATCCAGTTATGCCAGCACCATTTGTTGAAGATTCTTCCTTTTTACCATTGTACACTTTTAGCATCTTTGTCAAAGATCACATGTTCATACATTTATGGGTTAATATCAGGGTGTTCAATTCAATTCCATTGGTCTACCTGTCTATTTTGGTGCCAATACCAAACTCTTTTCAGGAATACAGCTCTATAATAGAGCTTGAGGTCGGGGATGGTGATGCCTCCAAATGTTGCTTTGTTGGGTAAGGTTGTTTTGCCTATCCTGGGTCTTTTGTTTTTCGTTACAAAATTGATTATTGTTATTTCAAGGTCTGTGAAGAATTGGGCTGGTATCTTAATGGGGATTGCATTGAATCTGTAGTTTGCTTTTGGCAGGATTGCCATTTTTACTACATTGATCCTACCTATCCAAGAGCATGGGAGATCTTTCCATTTTCTGAAGGCTTCTTTAATTTCTTTCTTTAAAGATTCAAAGTTTTTTCGATACAGGTCTTTCGCTTGTTTGTTTAGCTTTACCCCAAGGTATTTTATGTTGCTTGTGGCAATTGTAAAGGGTGATGTTCCTCTGATTTCCTTCTCATCCCTTTGATCATCTGTATATAGTAGGGCTACTAATTTTCTTGAGATGGTCATGTAGCCTGCCCCTTTGCTATTCAGCTGTAAGAGTTCCCTGGAAGAGTTCTTTGGGTCATTTATGTAAACTATCATATCATCTGCAAATAGTGAAAGTTTGACCCCTTCCTTTGCAATTTTTACCCATTGATCTCCTTTTGTTGTTGTATGGCCCTGGCTAGAACTTCAAGTATAATATTAAAAAGGTATGGGGACAGTGGACAGCCTTGTCTTGTTCCTGATTTTAGGGGAATTGCATTGAGTTTCTGTCCATTTAGTTTGATGTTGGCTGTTGGTTTGCTATATATAGCTTTTATTATGTTGAGGTACGTTCCTGTTTTCCCAGATCACTCCAAGAACTTTATCATGAAGGGGTGTTCGATTTTGTCAAAGGCTTTTTCAGCATCTAGTGAGATGATCATGTGATTTTTGTTTTTCAGGTTGTTTATATGGTGGATTACATTGATGGATTTTCATATGTTGAACTATCCCAGCATCCATGGGATGGAAACTAGTTGATCGTGGTGAATGATAGTTTTGATGTGTTCTTGGATCTGATTTGCCAGTAATTTATTGAGTATTTTTGCATCAATGTTTATTAGGGATATTGGACTGAAGTTCTCTTTCTCATTTGTGTCTTTGTGTGGCTTTGGGATCAAGGTTATTGAAACCTCGTCAAAAGAGTTTGGCAAAGTCCCTTCTGCTTCTATTGTGTGAAATACTTTGAGAAGAATTGGTATAAGCTCTTCTTTGAATTTCTGGTAGAATTCTGCACTGAGGCCCTTGGGACCTTGGCTGTTTTGGGTTGGGAGACTTTTGATAACTTCTTCTATTTCCATAGGGGTTATAGGTCTATTTAAATTGCTTATCTTGTCTTGATTCAATTTTAGCAAGTGATAGCTATCCAGGAAGTCATCCATTTCCTTTAAATTTTCAAGTTTTGTGGAGTACAGGTTTTCAAAGTATGACCTATTGATTGTCTGAGTTTCCTAGATTCCATTGTTGTGTCCCCCTTTTCATTTCTGATTTTTTTAATTTACATGATTATACTCTTCTGTATGGTAAGTTTGGACAAAGGTTTGTCTATCTTGTTGATTTTCTCAAAGAACCAACTCTTCATTGCATTCATTTTTTGTATTGTTTTCCTAGTTTCTACTTTGATTTCAGCCCTCAGTTTGATTATTTCCTGGCATGTACTCCTCCTGGGGGAGTTTGCTACTTTCTTTTCTAGACCTTTGAGAAGTTCTGTTAATTCTCTAGTATAACTATTCTCCAGTTTTTCCTTGTGGGCACTTAGTGCTATGTACTTCCCTCATAGCACTGCTTTCAAAGTGTCCCATATTTGGGTATGTTGTGCCTTCATTCTCGTTGAATTCTAGGAAGTCTTTAATTTCTTTTTTTATTTCTTCTTTGACCCAGGAATTGTACATTTGTGCATTATTCAATTTCCATGAGTTTGTAGGGTGTCTGAAATTTGTGTTATTGTTGAATTCTAATTTTAATGCATGGTGGTTGATAAGATGCATGGAGTTATTCCAAATTTTATTTAGCTGCTGAGTTTTGATATGTTGCCAAGTATGTGGTCGATTTTTAAGAAGGTTCCATGTGGTGGTGAGAAGAATGTGTATTCTTTTTTAATTGGATGGAATGTTCTATACATGTCTGTTAATCATAATTGGGTCATTACTTCTATTAGATTCTTGGCTTCTTTGTTGAGTTTCTGTCTGGTATTCCTGTCTAGTGGTGAGAATGGGGTGTTGAAGTCTCCCACTATAAGTGTGTGGGGCTTTATATATTATTTAAGTTTTAGTAATGTTTCTTTTGCGAACATGGATTCCTTTGTATTTGGGGCATAGATGTTCAGAATTGAAACTTCATCTTGGTGGATTTTGCCTTTGGTGAGTATCATCTCTTTTGATTGATTTTATTTTAAATTCAAATTTGTTAGATATTAGGATTGCTACCCCAGCTTATTTCTTGGGTCCATTTGATTGGAAAATCTTTTCCCAACCTTTAACTCTCAGGTAATGTCTGTCTTTGTGGGTGAGGTGTGTTTCTTGTATGCAGCAGAAGGATGTGCTCTGTCTTTGAATCCATCCTGTTAACTTGTGTCTTTTTATGGGTGAGTAAAGGCCATTAATATTGAGGGATATTAATGACCATTGATTGCTCATTCTTCTTTGATTGTTTGGTTATTGCTGGTGGAATTATGTGTGGAATTCCACCGTTTCTTTTCTTTTGGCTATTGGTAAATTGGGATTACCTAATGCCTATATTTTTTCTGGTTGTAGTTAACTTCCTTGGGTTGGAGTTTTTGTTCAAGAACTTTTTGTAGGGATTAGTTATTGCTTGAATCTAGTTTTGTCCTTGAATATCTTGTTTTCTCCATCTATAGTGATTGAGAGCTTTGTCGGGTATAGTAGTCTGGGCTGGTATGCATGGTCTCTCAGCGTTGGTAGAATATCTATCTAGGACCTTCTGGCTTTCAAAGTTTCCATGGAGAAGTCAGGTGTAATTCTGATAGGTTTACCTTTATATGTTACTTGGCCTTTTTCCTTAGCTGCTCTTAATATTCTTTCTTTATTCTGTATATTTGGGGTCTTGATTATTATGTGGCGAGGGGACATTTTTTTGTGGTCCACTCTATTTGGTGTTCTGTAAGCTTCTTTTTCCTTCATTAACATGTCTTTCTTTAGATTGGGAAAGTTTTCTTCTATGATTTTGTTGAATATGTTTTTTGCCCCTTTGAGGTGGTTTTCTTCACCTTTTTCTGTACCTATTATTCTTAGTTTTGGTCTTTTCATGGTGTCCTATATTTCCTGGATGTTTTGTGTTAGGGATTTGTTGGACTTAAGATTTTCTTTGTTTGATGAATCCATTTCTCCTAGTGTACCTTCAACACCTGAGATTCTCTCTTCCATCTTTTCTATTCTGTTGGTAATGCTTGTATCTGTAGTAGTTGACTGTTTGCCCAGCTTTTCTATTTCCAGCCTTTCTTCAGATTGTTTTTTTTTATTGTCTCTATTTCAGTTTTCAACCCTTGCACTGTTTGAATTGTTTCTTGCAATTTTCTGTTTATCTTTTCTTCCATTTTTGCATTTTATGAATTTTTTGGTTTGTTTTTTTCTTCCATTTTTTGCATTTTTTGGTTTGTGTTTTCTTCCATTTCTTGGTTTGTTTTTTGTTCCATTTCTTTGAGGGATTTTCCTATATCCTCTTTTAGGGCCTCTATCATTTTTATGAAGTTGTTTTTAAGGTCATTCTCTTCTGCTTCATTTGCATTGAAATGTTGCACTCTCGCTGGTGTGGAGTCTCTAGAATCTGGCAGTGTCATATTTTTTTTCTGTTGCTGCATGTGTTTTTGTATTGTCTCTTTCCCACCTCTTCTAGTGGGTGCAGAAAGAGCCCCTTACTGGTCCGGTGGTTAGGGAACCAGAGTTCCCTTTTGGTGGGTGCAATCAAGTCCAATACTCTGACTGTTCTTGTATTCCTTCTCCTAGTTCTGGTCCCATGGGTGGAGAAGAAGCCCAGGATTCTGGGGTGTGTAGCCTCCCACCTATTCCCCTGGTCCCTGGCCCCACTGGACCCATTGGTCCCCTGGTCTCGTTGGTGGAAGAGAAGGCCTGGGATCTGTAGTAATTGACTTTAGCCAGGATGGGAATCTCTGTGGCAGTGCCCAGGCAATCCCCAGGCACTGAATTCCAGGTCTGGATGCAAGGCCTCTATTACCTGGTCTTGTTGGACCTGCTGGTCCCCTGGTCTTGTTGGTGGAAGAGAAGACCTAGGATCTTGGGTGCTGGGCTCCTGCTGGGAAGGGAGTCTCTGTGGGAGACCCCAGGTATTGGGAGGCACTCTAGGATGCAGAGCCTTGTTTACCTGGATCCTCTGGTTTCCTGGTCTCATTGGTGGAAGAGAAGACTGGGACCTGGGGTGCTTGGCTCCCGCTGGGATGGGAAGCTCCTTGGCAGTCCCCAGGCAATCTGCAGGCACTGGCATGCAGGCCTGGATGCAGGGCCTGTTTTACCTTGTCAGTCCAGACCCACTGGCTCCCTTGTCTCATTGGTGGAGGAGAAGATTTGGGATCTGGGGTCCTTGGTTCCTGCTAGGATGGGAAGCTCTGTGGCAGTCCCCAGGTCTATTTGTAAATTCTTATCCATGGTCACACATATGCCATCATGCGTGTTTACATACATACATTCAAATGGTTAGGCAATCAGTGTATACTTATTCAGACCCTTATATTTTTTAGAAATCAATCAAGAAAAATCAAAAACATTCTAAAAATATGCAACCATTCTTAAAATACAGATTTTTTTGGTGGGGGGAGTTATTCATCTCTGAACTCTACAGTCCAGCACCATAGAATTCTCATACTTTTCCCATGTCATCTAGACATTACTTTACATAAGCAGTTTTTCATAGATAATATGTAAATCTGGCACTATTTTATATAAAACACATGAATATCTATAGGTTTTGGAATTTGTGTTTTTCCCTGTTCCAATTCCTCGTTTTTTAATAAATGTATATATATGATTATATATGTAGACATATGTTTATTATAGCTTAAAATTCATTTTGTTTACATTTGACTTGTATTTATTTCTCTTTCACTTTCTCCTTTTATTGCATAGACTACACTCTTTGACCAAAACACCCTTTTCCAGAATATGTTTCCTTACTTCTAGGATGCTTGACTAATGTCAGTAGCCACATTCTCAGATAACAATACTCAGATTCCTTTTTCACCCATTCTTAGATTATGAAATTTAGGTATAGATGACAATCTCTGTGGCTGAACATGTTGCCCTTAGCACTGATTTATATTGTTTAGGTTTGGCAGAGACATTTTAGGACCAGCTTTCTCACCATATAGCAAAGATATGTTCTCTTTCTATTAAGTTTGTTCAGCTCCTGTATATTAATCTTAGGTTAAAGGTGACCACATTGAATGCTATGCAAGAAAAATTTCACTAAGAATGCTGGAGATGAGAATACATTTTTAAATATTTATTTATTTTTTTATTTTTTAGTGTAAATTTAGATGAGAACCAAGGTTGCTTCACAAGTCAGTTCCAGGTCCCTCTCCCTTTCCCTCCCCTCCTCCCGTGCCCTCTCCCCAACCCCCCCAGTATCCCCTCATTTCCCCAGGGAGGGTGAGGCCCTCCATGGGGTGTCCATAGTCTGTCATTTCATATAGGGCAGGGCCTAGACCCTTCCCCAAGAGTTTAGGGTGAGAGTGCACCTCACATTGTTCTATGGGAGTCCAAAGTCCGTGTGTATACTTGGGATGGGTACTGATCTGCTTCCCAAGGCTCAATAGATTCCCTAGGTCTCCTCACTGACACCCAGATTCAGGGGGTCTTGATCAGTCCCATGCTGGATTCCCAGGCATCAGTCAGGGATTCAAGAGCTAACCCTTGTCAGGTCAGCTGTTTCTGGGGGTTAAACCAGCCCAGTCTTAATCCATTTGGTCATCAGTCCTCCCTCTCTGTTACTGGCTTTCTTGAGTTCAGCTCAGTACTTAACCGTGGGAGTATGCCTCTTCTTCCATCAGCCACTGAATGAAGTTTCTGTTTCCCAGACTCTCTGGCCATGGGATTATAGGCTGGCACTCCCCAGATCTATGCCTAAAATCCATATATGAGGGAGTACATGCCATGGTTCTCTTTTTGTGGCTGTGTACCTCACTCAGGATGGTTTCTTCTAGTGTCATCCATTTTTCTGCATATCTCAGGATTCCATTGTTTTTTTTCTGCTGAATAGTACTCCATTGTGTAAATATACCACATTTTCTCTATCCACTCTTTGGTTGAGGGGCATCTAGGTTGCTTCCAAGTTCTGGCTATTATAAATAATGCTGCTATGAACATAGTGAAACAGACATCCTTGTTGTATGAATGGGCATCTTTTGGATATAAGGCTAAGAGTGGAGTTGCTCGGTCTTGTGGTAGGTTTATTCCCATTTTTCTGAGGAATCTCCATACTGATGTCCAATGTGGCTGAACAAGTTGGCACTGCCACCAGCAATGGAGGAGTGTTCCTCTTTCACCACATCCTCTCCAGCATAAATTGTCATTGGTGTTTTTGATTTTAGCCATTCTGACAGGAGTGAGATGGTATTTCCCGGATGGCTAAGGATGTTGAGCACTTTCTCAAGTGCTTCTCAGCCATTTTAGACTCCTCTATTGAAAATTCTCTATTTAGTTCTTCAGCCCACTTTTTAATTGGATCTTTTGGTGTTTTGGAGACTTGCTTCTTGAGTTCTTTGTAAATTTTGGAGATCAACCCTCTGCCAGATGTGGGATTAGTGAATATTTTTTTTAGATATTCTTCCAAAACTAAGAGACCATGGATGCCAGCCCAGAATACTATACCCAGCAAAGCTCTCAATCACTATAGATGGAGAAAACAAGATATTTCATGACAAAATAGATTCAAGCAATACGTATCCACTAACCCAGCCCTACAGAAAGTTTTGGAAGGAAAACTCCAACCCAAGGAAGTTAACTACAACCAGAAAAACATAGGCATTAGAGAATTCCTCTCTACCAACAGCCAAAAGAACAAAGGGGTAAAATTCCACACATAATTCCACCAACAACAACCATTGCAAATCGAAGAACGATGAGCATTCAATGGTCATTAATATCCCTCAACATTAATGGCCTTAACTCACCCATAAAAAGACACAGGCTAGTAGAATGGATCCGAAGACAGAACCCTTCCTTCTGCTGCTGCATACAGGAAACACACCACACAGACATTACCTGAGAGTTAAAGGTTGGGAAAATTTTTTTCAATCAAATGGACCCAAGAAACAAGCAGGGGTAGCAATCCTAATATCTAACAAATTAGACTTTCAAAAAAATCAATCAAAAGAGATGAAGGAGGTCATTACATACTCATCACAGGTGAAATCCACCAAGATGAAGTGTCTATCCTGAACATCCATGCCCCAAATACAAAGGCATCCACATTCGTAAAAGAAACATTACTAAAACTTAAATCACATATAAAGCCCCACACAGTTATAGTGGGAGATTTCAAGACACCACTCTTACCACTATACAGGAATACCAGACAGAAACTCAACAAAGAAGCAAAGGGCCTAATAGAAGTAATGACCCAACTGGGATTAACAGATATCTGTAGAACATTTCATCCACATATAAAGAATATACCTTCTTCTCACCACCACATGGAACCTTTTCAAAAATCGACCACATACTTGGCAACATATCAAACCTCAGCAGCTACAAAAAACTTGGAATAACTCCATGCATCTTATCAGACCACCATGCTGTAAAATTAGAATTCAACAACAACACAAATTGCAGAAAACCTACACATTTTTAAATATTGTAATTATTTGAGAGTGTTTATTGTATTATTGATTATACCAACCTCAGTTCTCTAACTCCTCCTTACTAACCTGCTTCCAAATTCACCACTACATATTGTACTAAAGATCTGGTATGAATGGAGTTGGTTAATACTGAGTCCATACTCTTAGACATGCAAAGTATTGGCTCTCTAGAAAAAATAGGCCATGATTTTGGAAAGACAAAAACAAAATAAGCAAAAAAAAAATAGAAAAATAAGTTGAAATGTGGGAAAATAGAAGGTTTTACTGAGGCAAGCAGGCAGCTGTGGTGAATACAGGCTTCTTGGCTGAGAGTTTCATAGGTCCCCTGGGTGCTCCCATTTCCCTTCTTACCTCTGTTAGAGAGTCTAAGCCAGTTTTCTCATCTCTTCTAACTCCCTAGGGGGATTCCTTTTTAAAACCATAATTTAATTGTATTTTCACTTCCCTTGCCTCCTTCCAAACCCTCCCACATATCACTTTACTCTAAATTCATTGGCTTTCTTTTAAAACTAATTGTTATTTCAGGCCTATGTGCATATACATATATGTATTTAAATTTAACCTGTTCAGTTTGTATAATGCTACCTGTATGTATATGGGGCAGAATATTTTTAAGATATGTTGCATTCATTTATGCTGTGTAATATTTGTTTAATGATGTAAATATGTGTTGCTAGCTGGGCGTTGGTGGCAGCTTTAATTCCAGCACTTGGGAGGCAGAGGCAGGTGGATCTATGTGAGTTTGAGGCCAGTTTGGTTTACAAAGCAAGTTGCAGGACAGCCTCCAAAACAATACACAGAAACTCTGTCTCAAAAAGCCAAAAAAAAATGTGTTGCATTCTTATATGATGCATTTGCTTAACTCTGTAAAGCAGTGTTACTTTGCCTGCCTAAAACATCTGATTGGTCTAATGAGGAGCTGAATGAACAATAGTGAGGCAAGAGATAGAAATAGATGGAACTAGCAGACAGAGAGAATGAACAGAAGGAGAAATATAGTCTAGAGAACAGAGAAGTGAGAGGAGCAACAAATGAGGAAATAGAGGATTCCAGCAGTCACACAGTCACATTGTCAGTCACAGAATAAGAAGGAAAGAAAGATAAATAGAATAAAGAAAGATTCAAAGCCCAGAGACAAAATGTAGTTAAAGAGAAATGGGAAGCCAGGCAGTGGTGGTGCAAGCCTTTAATCCCAGCACTTGGGAGGCAGAGGTAGGTGTAGGTGTATCTCTGTGAGTTTGAGGCCAGCCTGATATACAGAGTGAGTTCCTGGACAGTCAGCCTCCAAAGCTACAGAGAAACCCTGTATTGAAAAATGAAAGAGAGAGAGAGAGAGAGAGAGAGAGAGAGAGAGAGAGAGAGAGAGAGAGAGAAATGGGATAAGTTGAGTTAGAAAATCTGGCTAGAAACAAGTCAAGCTAAGGTCAGGTACTCACAAGTAAGAATAAGTGTCTATTTATTTATTTGGGAACTGGGTGACAGGCTCCCAAAGAACAAGGATTAAAAGTACAAAACAAAACAAACATAAGCAAAACAATTTTTGTCCAATGTACCTAGTTCTATTCTGTCTTTCTTTGTTTTTCTATAAATGCTTTTATTAATAAATTTAAATGTACAGATAACTGTGTTTTGAGCATATTTACAGAGCATTACATACTGATAACTTTACCATCTCTGGTCTTCCCCCACCCCATTCCCTAATAATCCCACTTCTCTACTAATTCTGCATCATATATGCACATATCTTTTTTGATTTCCACACAATTCATAATTAACAGGTCATTAAATCAGTCTATGTATCCAGCAACAAAGTGATAGGTGAAGAAAATGAAATACATATTACCCAGCTATTATTAAGAACAAAGTTACATTATTTGTAAAATGAATAGAACTCTGGCTTACCATGCAAAACAAAATAAACCAGAGAAAGAAATGTGGTTTGTAGTTTATTCTGTGTGAAATTTTTCAAAAGGACATATTTTATTCAATATTACCATGTCTGTGTAACATTTTCTCATTGTTTTTAATTTAACATGTTACACCCTTTCCTCTACCATTTGCCTTTCCTTCTTTCTTATTCTAATTGTATTATAAGGCTTCTTCCAGTTTTCAAACAGATCTGAGTAAAATTTTTTATGATACCTTTGCTGCCTTGTGTGTGTAGGAGACATATTTAAAAAATACCAGACAGAGAAAACTCTGATCTTTGCTTTATAATATTCAAGGGCAACAACGGTCATTGCTTCTGTCTTCTGTGACTGTAGCTTCTGCATTAAGATCCCTTGCTCTTAGCAGCTCCCTACTTCAGAGGTAATCAAATTTAAAATCTTTGGAGTCAGGAAATTATATATGTAAATTAAATGAATATAGGAGTTTGTTAAAAATTAATGGTAATTTATAACAAACAGCCTTGTAATTGTATCCCTTTTATTACATATGTGAAGTGTTAAGGGGTTACATCTGCTCATATTGGAAACTTCAGGAAAAATTTCCTTCAAAATACCAATGAAATTTAAATACTAAGTGAAATTAAGAATGATATATAAATGGCAATAGGTCTCCTATCATGATGTTTTAAATTGCAATCAGAACTTCCTGTATTTCAGATAGGAAACCTCTTTGCTTTTTTTTGTCTTGTCTTCACTGCAATACAGTCATTTACATTTAGAGAGTGTTTCCATTATAAATGAACCGTAATATCTGATGGCGAAAAGTTTGACAGATTGACTATTATCTAAAATTACAGATGACTGCAATGGGTTTACCATCTGCACTAGGTCATGAAGCTCAACTTGACAACCATCAGTGCACTTTGCTATAAAGGGAACCAGAACAATGAGTAAGAGATAATCTATGGGTGTTGGAATTTGCTGTGTTGGAAGACTAGATCTTTGATGCCCAGTGTGATTAAGCTCACATTACTCATAAAGAAAACCTAATAGTGAAATGTTCCAGTTTTTTTCTTCCTTTCTTTTAAGCATTTCTCTATCTCCATTGAGATCTTCATATGAAGTTTGCAAATGAGCTATAGACTCAAACCCTGGTTTAAAACACCATGACAATTTTCCTTAAGTCACCTAGTTCCTCCTTCCAGATGCGCATAATTATTTCTTTGTGTGCATTTGTCATTATCTTCTGAAAATCCTGTGGGCTAGTAGGCATCCTTTTATCTGGAAGTGAGTTCCTGACTCACTGTGCATGACTCTCATTGTTTGATTTTAGGAGATCTATCCTAAGATACCATCTTGGGCTTCACCTGTTTTATCACCTCTTCTTTGCTTTAAAATACCTGTTCCTTACATGTTTCCAGTTAAATATCTCCTGCTTGTGGAAGCCTGCAGAAGAGGGTAAGGAAGCATTGTAGGTACCAGAGAGGTGGAAGTCACCAGGTGAATACTGCCCACAGAATCACCTAAGCAAGATTGACAGTGGCTCACAGAGAATAAAGAGGCAAGCACAGGGCCTCCTGACGTTTCTGCACAAGGTGATGAGAATAAGGGTGTCTCTAACTCTGTTACCTCATCATTAGACCCTTACCTTCTCCCTGGGTTGCTTCATCTCATCTTGATATGAGGGTTTGTGCCTGGTCTCATTGCATCTTGCTATGCCAAGTTTGGTGAGTATCTCTGGGAGGGCTGCTCTTTGCTGAAGGGAACAGGAGAATGGGTCTGGGGAAGAGGCAAAGTGGGAGGTGATTGGGAAGAGGAGAAGCAGGGGAGAGCATGTTTGGGATGTATTGTATGAGAGAAGAATAAATAAATAAAATAAAATAAATGTCTTAAAAAAAGAACAACTTCCCTGTTTAATTTCCACAGATGTGGTGTAATTATTTTCTGGAGCGATTATTTTAGAAGATTGTTTAGTTTCTATTACCTTGACACAGTTCGTTCTATACTTTTAGAATTTTGCTGTATACCAATAGCAGTCCCTTTCTGTCTAATACTTATTTCCAAACAAGTGAGATCCATTTTATCAAATAAAGGGTATGAATGTGTTAAAAATTGAAATAGATGAGGTAGTAACTCTTGTTCACAATTTTGATGCAGAGAAATGTATAGGGGAATCATATATCTTCAAAATGTTTCATTTACCCTGACATTGACAATTAAGTAGTTTCCTTTGATTCCCAAGGAATTTCTGTAGTGACAGAGTCTCCTCTTTTGTCTTTGTTTCGATGTCTAACTGTCCTAACTACAGAGCTGATTTTATTTTCTCTTCTTGCCCAAAAAAAGACCCTCCCCCAACCAACCTACCAATTTACCTACCAACCAACCAAACAAACAAATAAACAAAACTTATATTTTTAATGATTAAAATACCCAAGAAGAATAAGTTGAATTTTTTACCTTCATTTTAATTACAATTTAAACTCATATTTACCTCAATTTTTCATCTACCATGATTTTTATAAAATCTTATTACATACCCTTACTTAAATAATGTTTATTTTTTTATTTTATGTGTATGTATGTTTTGCCTGAGTGTGATATATGCACCATGTGTGTACCTAGTGCCTACAGAGGCCAGAAAAGAGCTTCTGGTCTCCTGATGCTAGGGTTACAGATCTTGTTAGTTACCAAATGGGTGCTGGGAATTAAGCCTCAGCTTCTGAGAGATGACTAAGCACCCAGACTGCTAAATCATCTCTCCACTCTGCACCTTTACATACTCTCACCAACTCAAACAAGGTGATCTTTCCTTTAATTAAAAATGTGATGAAATAATTCGAGTGACTGCTATGTTCTATTTTAAAATTCAGCCTCATAAAATATGTTAATAAGAAAAGTTAAGCTATATCTAAGAAGTTTTGCTAATTATAAAATTGCAGATTTTAAATTAGTAAGATGATAAAATTTTAGGAAATACTTAGATGAAGTTCAAGATTGGATAATTATAAAATTTTGCCACTTAGGGAAGAGTAAACATAATTTTACTAACCTACTCAAGTGTACTTGCTAGGCATTTACTCATATGGAAAAAACATCCCTCAAATGTTACCATTTAAAGACACTGATTGAGGTTAATATAAAATAATGAGAATGAAACCATTATTTCAATTTTATACTAAAGTTTTAGCAGCAACACTCCTAATGCTCTGTATTTACTTCAAAATGCCCCTTTAAATCCACCTACTTGAGAAATATTTGGAACACAGAACAAAAGTATTACAAGGATCACAGACAGCACCTCTTTAATTGGTGTTAAACTGAAAAGATGGGGCATACCACCCAAAGGATCTTGTTCTCTACAGGACTGCATTTCATATTCAAATATAAACTTAGACTCATATTAGGATTACATATACAAATCCATTTATTTTACTCTCAAAATATACCTACATAGAGGTATTATTTATTTTTGGTGTTTGTGACCTTTTAATTTAATCTTTACGGACTTTAGTTTTTTACTTACATGTATTTTCATCTTAATAAAAATTTTGAAAATAGTATCCATATTCAGATATTTATTGAAAATTTCAAAAATTGTCATTCCAAATATTCTTGAAGATTCCCCATGGAAGGCCTCACCCTACCTGGGGAGCAGAAGAGGGATGGGATAGGTGGTTGGTGTGCCCCAGGGGAGGAGGGGAGGAAGAGGGAACTGGGATTGACATGTAAAACAAGATTGTTTCTAATTTAAATTTTAAAAATTTAGAAGTTAAAAAAAAGATTCAGACCAATTTGTAAACTAAACAATAAACACAGAAGTCGAAGAAAAAAAAAGAAAATATTCTTCTTTCATACAATAATCCTGACTAGTTTCCCCTCCCTTCACTGTTCCTAGTTATCCTCCTTCTACCCTCTTGACTAGAACCACTCCCTTCTGTTTCCTCCTTAGAGAAAAGCAGACCATTCTGATGTTAACTGACTCAGAGTATGTGATAATTTGATTTAAATGAAAATGATGTCTAGGAACTTAAATCAGTTTTTCACTGGAAAGATTTCTATAATTTATGCCTAAAATGTTACATTAAAAAATAAATAAGACAGGTTAATATCATGTCAAATTCACTTTATTTTAATTACTATCTTCTTAGTATTTTAAGAATACAACAACAGGTTTAGTACAAAAAATAAAATGTCTACAATCTGAATAATCATGCTATCACCTGGTGCTCATCTTGGAGAATATATATTCATATTCTAATAATAAGACTAAAAAGTTTTATGCATCTGTCCTAGCATCTGTTGTAAAATTTATTTGCCAAAACTCAAATTATTAGCAATTAGTCAAAAATAAATTACCAAATTGTGTAAATATTTATGTGTGTGTGGCTGCTGGTGTTATGAATGGAGAATAATATAAAGAAGTGAGGAGGATAAGTGACTAGGTATTATGTAGTTAAAGATTTAAAGGAAATTCTATCATACGAAGTTCCAGGAGAATTCCAGGTTCTTTAATCTCAGCACAACTAGCATGCTCGTGATTGTTACAATAGAAATAACAATAGCTTCACATGTATATTTTCTTGAGGTATGAGATAAATAATAACAAAGATAATCATAGTGATGGTACTGTTAGGTTTTATGACAAAAACTTGCAGGGCAAGTTCAAAGAAGATGTATATTCTTATTCTTTTTTGTTAGCAGTCACTTTTAAATAACACAAACTCTATTGAGAATTTCTAAGGCAAATGTATTTAGCACAAACGAAGGCCTCATCAATGACCTAGCATTTCATCTCCTCACTTTCCAGATCTCAGTTTGCTGAGAGAGTAAGTGCATCAGAGATGGAGACTTAATTCACTCAGAGTTTGTTCTTATGTCAACTCGTGTTATATCAACTTGACACAAGCAAGAGTCATTTTGGAAGAGGGAACATCAACTGAAAAGAAAAAAAATCCCACCAGATTGGCCCCTGGGCAAGTCTGTGGTACATAATTCTTGATTAAAGATAGTTGTGGAAGGACCCAGGCCATTGTGAGTGATGCTACCACCTGTGTTCCTGGGGACTATTAGAAAGTAGGTAGAGCAAGTCACAGGATACAAGCCAGTAACTAGCACCCCACCATGGCCTTTGCATCAGTTCCTGCCTCTCAATTCCTGACATGATTTCTTGCCCGACTTCCCTGGATGATGGTATTTGACCTGAAATTTGTAATACTAAATAAAGCCTTCTGTTCTCAAGTTGCTTTTGGTTATGCTGCCTATCACTGCAAAAGAATCGCCACCTAAATCAGTACTTAATTGAAACCCTAAACAATTATACCACAGACATTGTTTTTTAAAAAATAATTCATATCAAATATATATGTATTACATATATATATATACATACACACACATATGTAAAGCTCTAATCATTGCTACTAGATAACTGTAAGACTGTAAGAACAGGAACATTTTATGAAAATGTAAGCTTTTTAAAATTTTCATGTTCTTTTTAAATCAACGTTGTATTGTATTTTAAACTCCATGATGACAGTTTTGTGATTATACTTTCTCCTACCTTCCTTATCCCTGCTAGTCGAGTTTCTTCCTTGTAGTGACAAGCCCCATGTAGTGATATATTGTTTATGATTTAATAAAGCCACTGGAGATCAAAATACAAAGCTATCCACAGCCATAGACCCAGGCAATGGTTATATACATCTCTAATTTCACAAGCAACACTAGTTAGCTGTAGAAGCTGGGCAGTGGTGGCACACACTTTTAATTCCAGCACTCAGGAGACAAAGGCAGATGGATCTTTGTGATTTCAAGGTCACCCAGGGTTACATTAGAGTGAATCATCCTAAAAGAGAACCAGCTCACACAAAGGAGATCTCAGCACTTGGGATCCCACAACATTAATGTCAGCTTTAGAGGGGTATATAAGATGGGAGCAAGGCATTCAGAATTAGTCTCAGAGATTTAGTGTCCAGCCACACTGAGGACAGGACAGCCCTTTCAGCCTGAGGCAGAGGTAAGAGTTAGTGGCTGGCTGCTTGTTTTTCTGATACTCAGCTTGAACCCCAATATCTGTATCTGGATTTTTATAATTAGTGTCTCAGTCCCCACCAGACTCTCATAAACTATCATATTAAGTGTGTTCTTTTGACAAACCATCATCAGCTAATAGCACGCTCTACTGGTCTCCTTCCAAAATGTTTAGGTTTTCTTCACATTTACAACTATTTGCATACACATACATTATAGATCTGCATAGGAGGAAGAACTCGTGGTTTGTGCATATGAGTTTGAGTCACCTTGCTTAATATTACACTTTTCAGATAGATAAGTTTTGTTTTGTTTTGACTTTAATATACAATGTTTTCACCCAAGGAAAGCGATTTAAAATCAGATTAGAAGTGATGTATAATGAATATGCCCATTAGCAAAATCAAGAAAAAAACACTGGGTCTGAATAATAAATGTATAGGAGAGGGTATAGATGTAATCAAAACATGGAACAGGATGAGATGAAGACACAGAAAAAGTAAACTGAGAAAATATGGCTGGCAAGGATTAGTAGGGAAATTTGATTTACTCCAGACATAACCTTTACCTTAGGAAAGGTTTGGGTGAAACTTTACAGGTCATACGGTCATCGCAGGATAGTTTTGAAATCCAAGTACAAAGAATTCAGGAAATGCACAATTCCTTGCAGGATAGTAAGGAAGGTTTGGTAGAAAATATTCAGGATATTAAACATGATAATGTAGGTCTGACAAACAGGCTTAAAGAGACAGAACACAAAATTGAATTACTTTCAGGAAAAATGTGTTCAATAGATAGAATAGAAAAAGTGGAACATAATGTTGAAACGTTTAACTAACAAAACTGTTCCATGTTTGATGATTTCACTAGCAAACTACAAAAACTGGAACATAAGATTGAAATGCTAACAGAAAAGAATTGTTCCATGTCTGAGAGCAATGACAAACTAGCTGATAGACCGTCATTTCTGGAAGGCAGTTTACATGCCATTGAGTTACTTTCTAAGGATGAGAATATTAAATATTTGGAATCACGTGTAAATGATGAATGCAAAAAAATGAAAGATTCCATGACATCTTTAGAAAATTATTTGTCCCAAGAACTTCAAGAGCTAAGAGAAACAATGATGAATATACTGCAGGTTTTAGAAGACATCCAATCTGATACTTCAGAATCAAACATACAGGTAACAGGTCAGGACAGGAGTTTCCCAACACCTCTCAAATGCCAGAAAGACCTCCCTAAGGTTGCTATGCATTCACCTATGGTTTTCCCAGTATCTGTAACAGAAAAACCAGCAAGAAAAAAGCACTCAAAAGGTCCCATTGCTTATCAATGGGAACCTATACAGATGAAGGATCTAAAGGGAATCAAGGAGGCCATTGTTTCATGTGGTATTCATTTTCCCTTTGTCAGAGAGCCCATAACCTTGTGGGCCACTGTAAATAAAGTAACCCCAAAAGACTGGGCCCAATTAGCCTCTGCAGTGCTCGAAAATTCTTGTCAAATTCAATGGAGAGCTTTATGGAGGCAAGAAGCGAAAGCCTTAGAGATTCAGGAATTAAAGAACGGTCATGAAGTACCCCAAGAAAATATTCTTGGGGAGGGTCCTTATGCTGACACACAGGTTCAGTCTGCATATTACAAGCATATGTTGTCTTTATGCCATACAGCTGCTGTGAATGCCTTGGATAAGGTTTGTGAAACAGGAGAGATAATGCAACCCTATACCAAGGTATTACAGGGCCCAAGGGAAAGGTTCACTAAATTTTTAGAGATTATCCAGAGCAATAGAAGTACAGGTAGCAAACCCAGAATCTAGGCGACTCCTTATAGAATCTTTGGCATATGAGAATGCAAATCCTCAATGCAGGCAGGTAATTTGGCCATTAAAAATAAGATCAGCACCATTGGAGGAATGGGTCCTACATACAGAGAACCTGGAATGTAAAAGTCAGGATATGGGAGCTTGGGTAGGTAAAGCTATTTCTACAGGCTTGAGGAGGCACCAGGATGCCAAATTCCCTACCCGTGACGATATAGATGCCTGGGTAGGGAAGGCAATCTCCAAGAATTTTAACAGACATAAAGATGCCACATGCTTTAACTACTCAGACTACATCTGAGTAGGAACTGTAGACAACGCATTCCTAGAAATAATGCTTTTACCAGGAATGCATCAAACAGAAGGCTTCAGCCTCCTGGTCTCTGCAGGAGATGTGGAAAGGGAAAAATTTGGACCAACGAATGCTGATCGACAAGGTAGATCCTTACAGCCAGGAAATGGGAATCGGGTCCTCAAGCAGGCCCCAGAAAGAAAGATTATTGGGTCATTCCCAGTGACAGTGGAGGACTGCTTCTCCCAGGACAATAAGAAGATCCACTGCCCATTGTAAATAATATGTCTCCAGTAAACTGGAACAATTTTTCAAATATTATAATATAAAACATGTAACTTGTATACCTTACAATCCCACAGGACAAGCAGTGATTGAAAGATCTAACTGAACCTTAAAAGAGATGCTTCATAAACAGCCAGGGAGAACAAAGACCCCTAAACAAAGATTACATAATGCTTTACTAACATTGAATTTTCTTAATGCTGATGAAAAAGGAGAAACTGCATCAGAAAGACACTGGACTACAGAGAAGACTTCTGAACTGAACCAACCAGTGTATTTTAAGGATGTTATGACCTCAGTCTGGAAACCAGGATATGTGTTACGTTGGGGAAGGGGTTATGCTTTTGTTTCCACAGGAGAAGAAAAGCTTTGGGTTCCATCAAAATTAATTAAGATTCGATCAGAACAGAAGACATCTCAGGAGGAGGAAGATAACAGCTCATTGACAAATACATATTCTACCATGGGTAAAGTGACCTCCTAAAAGGAAAGAGAAGTGTTTTGTTTTTTTTCTTCACAGGTAAACTCAGCAAAGAATACTGGACATATGTATTACTGAAGAAAAATGAATAGCTACCCTGAGGAGCATCAAACAAACAATAACTTACTGTGTGGTATCAAAGTCTAAATCTCTCTATATTGTTTTTTATAGTAGCCTTTTATCTTTGTTTCTTCACATACTTCAGTCCCCATTCATTTAACTGAAGCTGGCTTTGGATTTGGATTGACTCTCCTACTCTAAATTCAAGCATATTATTTAAATAAAATTCAGAATTTCTGTATTATGTCAAAGAGCCATTGATATAAGACAGAAGAAAATAAAATTAGGGACTGTTATCTGTGGATTTCTTTTCTAAAAAGTCTAATTTCCTTCATGTTTACCATCTTCCCTCTTGTCTCCTCTTCTGGTACGCAAACATATAAAAGTTAAAAATATTTCTTTGTTAACATTAATGTTTGAGTTTTCCAGAGAACAAGGGATTTCCTGACAGCAATCTTCAACTGCTTCAGAAAGAGAATGAGGATCCACTTCTTTGACTTCCACCTGATTCGACTGGAGGCATCTGAACTGCCCCACATCATCGACTCCACCTGACAAACACTATCCTGAAACTGGATTGAAACTACATCACTCTACACAACTCCGCACCAAGGAACTAAAACAGTACATCTTCTACAATCTGGCCAGAGATTCAGACGAGAGCTTCAATCAACAGTAGAACCCCAGTCAGAAACTTCAATCAAGCATCTCCTACCATACAGAGACTGTCTGATCTACTGATATTTTGTTACACTAATATTTTTCTTCTCACAGGTCCCCATGAGATTATCCCATCGTCCCATCTCAGCAGGAAGTAGTTTTGAGAATTCCAAGCCCCCTTCCCCTACTATTGATATTATAGGATAGCTTACACCTGTTAATGTTAGTTTTCAATTATTTTAGAGTTGGGATTGGAAGGAGGTGTTCAGATTTGGTTGGTTCTTTCAGATAAGTTTAGGTTTAGATGGGATAGATGTTTGATACATTTTGTACATTGACACAAGTTAGTTGTTTTAAGGTTAAATATCATTTTTAGACTAAAACGGGAATTGTAGGAGGAAAACTATGCCACCATTAACCATGTGACTTACTAGAGGTGCATACAGATGAGGTAATAAAAGAGAGCTTTACCACACCCACACCGCTAACCACATCCACTTTAGGCATGACTAAAGACGTATACAGACGGACATAAAAACGTATATGTATGTAGGCCGTGAACCACATTACTAGCCAGGCCCACTTTTGAGCATGGCTATGGGGCGTTACAGGGGAAGGCATAAAAGACTGAAGAACAGAAGTCTTGGTCTCTTTTCCCAGCTTTCGGCTTCCAGTTCAGCAGCAGAACACTACTGAGCTCATCTGGATTACTTGTTTGGTATCTTGTGAGTAATTTCTACAATAAATACTTAGTTTTACTTTCAGTAAGTGTGCTGTTTATCATTACAGCATCAGCTTGGTGTCAGGAGTTTGAGAACCCAGATCCAGACGCCCAGAAAAGCGGCTGTTCCTCGGCACACATGGACTTTCATTTCTCTAAGTTCCCCAGCACTTCGCTTGCTCAGCAAGGCACGATTCCTGTTGCCAAGAACCTGCACCTTCTACCTGCTGGTAAGGTTAGGTGGTATTCCGAGATTTCTCTCACGGCTACTTGCTCTTTTACTGGTTAGCTCTGACTTAAGTAATTACCCCATAGTTGTTAATCTAAGTTTTTCCCTTACCGGAGACTAGTTCCGGGCTTCCTACCCCATGGTGGTACATCTTGACTCTCTGTGTTTCTCCTACCCAGAGTCCTCCTGGACTCCTAGTCCCACCTATCTAGATTCTTATTGGACAGCAGTGCTTTATTGACACATGACTTCCACATCATCTCCTCTTTTCTGTCTAAACAAAAGAAAGGTCTTAACTTTAACATAGTCAAATTATATATAACAGAAGTTATCAAGTAAGAACACAGTTACAACATTTTGTCTATCAACATTTAGCAAGATTTAAAGAAAATATCATTCATCCCATCCTTGTGAGTCCACAGTTCTATATGTAGCTTATCTTTTATCATAACTAAGGAAAAATATAATTATAACTATCTGTCTTCAACTCCATCAAAGACCACAGGAGGATAATATATAAACACTAGGATTGACAGAGACATCTTACTGCCTGGACAGTCACCCAAAGTTCCTCTGTATTGTCGGGGCATCCATCTTCAGCCCATAGGCCACAATGTGTCCAGAAGATTTCTCAGCAAAGCAGGAAATTTCAAACTGTCCATCTGCATTGGCAGTCTGTCAGTCATTTTTCTTTGTCCTGCAGAAAGTCTTGTAGACTCTTCCATGAAGTAGGAACCCTGTAAGACTGAGTTCAGCAGTCACTTTACTGTGGGTCCTGCATGTCCAGATTATACAACAACAGTCAAACAGTCTAGGCAAGAGCAGTTTCTTGCCCAAATGGCTAATCTTGCCATGTTGAAAGCAAACTCCATAACGAGCTTCTTCGATGCCCATCTTCCTCTCAGACATAATTGGTGCTGCCAGGAGCAGACATTTCTCATTGTCAAGAAAAATCCTAAACCATTTTAAATGTCATTTTCTGAAGGTCTTTGAGAGGTTTGAAGACTGTTTATCTATCTCAAATATATTTCTGTATATCTAGAAAACCTAACTTACCTAACCATAAATTCTATTATAAGTAATTATCTATAGTCTGTATTCAATTATGCATTATGTTTTCAAAGATCAGTATAAGCACAATACTTAATCAAGAGGAGAAATATACACATCACAAAATTGACCTTGAATTTGTATCAATAAATGAAAAACCATACCCATACCATAATTCCCCTTTTTACCATAAAAAACAGATTGGCTGTGATCATTAGCCAATTATAAACAACCCCATTTAAATGAAAACCAAGGTTTATAAACAAGGTGGGAATTAGGATGTTGCTCATTCCAAACTGTTTCATGCTGGAAGGGGGCGCTGTTCATACCATTGGGATCATGACAAAACTCAGAAACCTGTATAAGTCCTTATTTTCAGGGTCTGTGAAGCTCCATCATCTTAGCTGTCTCAACTTTTGGAACACCTGGCCCACTGCTTCCGGGGGTCTTGGTTCATCAAACCACAGAAGCCTGGAAGGAATCCTCAGCTTTTCATTTTCTGTAGAAACCTAAATAAAAACTCATTTTCCAAGTAACATATCCTTATACTTAAATTTTGAAGTCAAGGTATTTTCGAAAGATATAAGTTGAATTAATTCAGCAGCATTTATAATCAAGTGTACTTTAGCAGTTTTTCCTTCCTGAGCAACCAAAAACCTGGAAAACACAATAGCATACAGTACCCAGACTTTCTTTGTATTTTTCATCTTTACGTAGCTTATTTATTTATTATTATTATTATATTTCTTTTACTTTTATTTATTTTTCTCTGAGACAGGGTTTCTCTTTGGAAATCTGCCTGCCTCTGCCTCTGGAGCAATTCCTACCAGTGTGCGCCACCACAGCCCATTTCTCTACTTATTTAACACTTTTCCGTTTCTTTTTGTCTCTCAAACTTACATATATTTTTAAACACACTGTAAACCTTTAGAGGATTTTCTTTATCCAAGTCTGACTTTACTGTAAATCTTTATATTTTTCTGGCCACGTGTCTTATCTGTTAAAACCGTGGCTGTTTTAAACTGTGGTTTTTCCAAGATGGGGAGCTTAAGCATGATTGCAGCTTACTGTCTCAGTCTGACATCCAGCAAAAGCTGCTGGGTCAGAGATGTGGTCACTGCCACTTCCAGCTGTACGTATAACTTTTCAATTGTTAGCAGAGTCTCTTAAAAGAACCTTGCTGTTTTTTTTTTTTTTTTTATCCTGATTCAGGAAGCCTAACTTAAGCCAGCCGCAAGTCTCTGCTTGCCGCCAACAAAACAGAGCCCGCCTGAGAAAATGCTGTTACCAAAAAGCCATACTTTTCTCCATTATTTTGTTTCTAAAATTCCTTTAAAGCTTTTGTCATTCTATGTGGAAATTCAATCCCGCTTCTGACAACCATTATGTAAATGGAAGACTTTTCCTTGACAGAAGCCTTCCCGCCAGCCTGGTTCTAGAGCCACATCAATCCCAAATGACCACACAGGAGGCTATATTAATTATGAAGCTGATGGCATTGCTTGTTTCTTACTGGCTAGCTTTGACTTAAGTAATTACCCCATAATTGCTAATCTAAGTAGTTCTCTTACCGGAGAGGCTTCCAGGCTTCCTACCCCATGGCGTTACATCTCGACTCTCTATGTTTCTCCTACCCAGAGTCCTCCTGGACTCCTAGTCCCACCTATCTAGATTCCTATTGGCCAGCAGTGCTTTATTGACACATGACTTCCACATCAATTTGCATACACATACATTATAGGTCTGCATACGAGGAAGAACTCATGGTTTGTGCATATGAGTTTGAGTCACCTTGCTTAATATTACACTTTTCAGATAGATAAGTTTTGTTTTGTTTTGACTTTATTATACAATGTTTTCACACAAGGGAAGCAATTTAAAATCAGAGTAGAAGTGATGTATAATGAATATGCCCATTAGCAAAATCAAGAAAAAAACACTGGGTCTGAATAATAAATGTATAGGAGAGGGCATAGATGTAATTAAAACATGGAACAGGATGAGATGATGATACAGAAAAAAGTAAACTGAGGAAATATGGCAAGGATTAGTAGGGAAAATTGGTTTACTCCAGACATAACCTCTACCTTAGGAAAGGTTTGGGTAAAACTTTTCTTTTCTAGATATTTTTATTTAAATTAGAAACAATCTTATTTTACATATCAATCCCAGTTCCTTCTCCCTCCCATCCTTCCATGACCCCCAACAACCCCCTACCCCATTCCCCTTCTGTTCTCCTCTATGGAGAATGGGCTCCCAAATTCCATTAATATACTAGGGATAAATACTGATCCACTGCCAGTGGTGCCATATACTGCCCAGGCCTCCTACCTGACACCCATGTTCAGGGGGCTTGGTTCAGTCCTATGCTGATTTCCCAGCTGTCAGTCTGAAACTGTTCTGTCAGGGCTTCTTTATATTGTTGTTATATGTGGTATTCTGGTTACTCTGAATTACTTGAAACATTTTTATTTTGATACCTGACATCAGAAAGAAACTTTAAAAACTACAACAAAGCAGACTAATTCGTTTTGGGTTATAAGATGATTTTCTCAATTTTTAAAAACATTTTCAAAGTAAATGGTTAGTTGAGTTATAAGCTTGTATCTCAGCAGACAACAATATTATCTGTTAAGAACAAAGAGAACTAGTAAGTATTATTTGGAAATATTGGAGTTTTACTTCTGAACCTTTTTTCCTTCCTCCACTAAAGGAAAATTTAGTTCCACGAAGGAACCTGGAACGTCTGCACCCTTCTGTCTTCTAATATTTTTAAAATTTTATTTTTAAATTATAAATTATTTTTTGCTACCTTCAACCCCTCCCATAGATTCCTCCTCACTTTCTTTCAACCAGGACCTCTTCTTGAACTCTTTGTTTGGCATAAAATATGGCCTGTTCAGTCCATTATTATATTACTTAAATATTGCCTGTTTGGTCCATTTATTGCTACCTGTGTGTGTGACTACAGGGTTGCGTCTTCAACACTGAAAAACTAGCTGGTATTGTTTTTCCAATTTGAAGTAACCTGCTCTGCTTCCAGATTTCATAGAGTTGCCTTTAAGTCTTTGTGTAGCACTGAGGCCTCATGGGCTTTTCTCAGTTCAGTTTGACACGCTCATTGGCATCATCCCTGTTCAGCTCACATTTCAGCAGTCATGGTGAGGATTTATGGATGTATCTTCTGATATTACTAGGAGATAACAATTGCACAGCCACCTCCTGGTCATCTGTCTGCCTCTTACAATCTGTCTTCCTCTCTTAACAATGTTTCCGGAGCCTCAGGGTAGGAACTGTTTTGTAAGTGTCCACTGGGATTAAACTCTACAACTCTGCATTTTGACTGGTTATGGTTTTCTGAAGTGGGCTCTGCCTGTTGCAAAAAGATGTTCCCCTGTTAAGGAGTGAAGACCACACTTATCTGAGGGTATAAAACAAATATTTACAGATTGCTGGTAAGGAGTATGTTGGGTATAAGGACAAATACTTAGAGTATATGTAGAGATGATGGTGTACTAGTAAGTTCATGCCTATAGGTTCTTTTTCAGGATACATGAATTCACTTGCCATGTATAATTGGCTAGATTTCCAGTACTAGAATAATTTCCCTCTTGAGTGGGGCTTATACCCAATTAGATAGATGTTAGTTGCTGCCAAGTATTTGTACTACTACTGAACAGTTTATATGGGAATATTACTAGGTCTGGAACACTGGGGAAAATGAATGGATAGCAAGGGTCAGGTCCTGCGAGATTCTCTGGGCTATACACTGGAGAATGATGCAGGATAGCTGGCTGAGTGGAGAGGTTGGATGTGGCAGTGAATGTACATATGGGTAGTGGTAACTAGGGCAGGACCATGTGGATCCTACAAGGATGTGACAGCTTAGACAAAGGTGGCGATATTAGACTAAGCACTGGATTTTGGACTGGGGCTAGATCTGGAATGTATAGTTGTGAAAAGAGGCAAACTCACTTGTCTAGACCCAGAGAAGGATGTGGGATATTTGGCTGGTTGAAGAGGTTGGGTGTGTCACAAAAGGAATCTGTGTGATATCTTCTCCAGGCTAGTTTCTTACGGAAATCCGACATTCCCCTTTCCAGCACCATCAATTACCAATATTTCATCTACTAGGGCTGTGGGTTTTTACCCACTTTCCCTCTTCATTAGGGATGTGGTCATTGTTGCAACTGCATATATATTATGCATGTCATTATAATCACAGTGTGTTTCATATGTTCAGCAGCCATGCTGTATATAGAAGTCACTGTTTCCTTGAAATTACCCAACAACTTTGGATATTAAATTCTTTCTCCCCTGTCTTTTGTACTGAAACTTGGACAACATACTACTGTAGAAATTTACACACACACACACACACACACACACACACACACTCAAAGTTAAAATAGAGTTACCCAATAGTAGTGTGACAGGGTGTTGCTAAAAACCAATCACCGTCTAACAGACTAAAAAGCAATGCTGGTATAGGACTGGTTCTGAAGGAACCATGTATTTGAGTAATTTAACAGGAAAAAGTTAAATTTGTTCTGATCCTGGAGCTTCATTCCTTCTAGTAATTTTTCATAGTGCTTGGAGGTAGTATTCATGCCATGGGATTGGGAAATGTAGTAAGCATTTATTCCCAGCTGTGAAGCCTATAGACTACACTCTTGACTGGACTAGCAATGCAGTAGTATCATGGACATGATCACCACTTTCAATTCAAATTTCTTAGCATAACAATTTATTAAGGTAATCCACGCCCCCTAGTTTCTGTACTTAACCCATCTATGGTATGGGTATGGTTTTTCATTTATTGATACAAATTCAAGGTCCATTTTGTGATGTGTATATTTCTCCTCTTGATTAAGTATTGTGCTTATACTGTTCTTTTAAAACAAAATGCATAATTAAATACAGACTATAGATAGTTACTTATAATAGTCAGAACTTATATTTAGGTTAGTTTGGTTTTCTAGATATACAGAAATATATTTGAGATAGATAGACAGTCTTCAAACCTTTCAAAGACCTTCAGAAAATGGCATTTAAAATGGTTTAGGGCTTTTCTTGACAATGAGAAATGTCTGCTCCTGGCATCACCAATTACGTCTGAGAGGAAGATGGGCATTGAAGAGACTTGTTATGGAGTTTGCTTTCAACATGGCAAGATTAGCCATTTGGGCAAGAAACTGCTCTTGCCTAGACTGCTTGACTGTTGCTGTATAAACTGGACATGCAGGACCCACAGGAGAGTGACTGCTGAACTCAAACATTCCTACAGGGTTCTTGCTTTATGGAAGAGTCTACGAGACTTTCTGCAGGACACAGAAAAATGACTGATAGACTGCTGATGCAGATGGACAGTTTGAAATTTCCAGCTTTGCTGAGAAGCCTTCTGGAAACACTGTGACATATGGGCTGAAGATGGATGCCCCAACATTACAGAGAAACTCGGGTGACTGTCCAGGCAGTAAGATGTCTCTGTCAATCCTAGTGTCTATATATTATCCTTCTGTGGTCTTTGTTGAAGTCAGATAGTTATAATTACAGTTTTCCTTAGTTATGATAAAAGATAAGCTACATATAGAACTTTGGACTCACAAGGATGGGATGGATGATATTTTCTTTAAATATTGCTAAAATATTGTAACTATATTCTTACTTGATAACTGTTCTGTTATATATAATTTGACTATGTTAAAGTTAAGACCTTTCTTTTTGTTTAAACAGAAAAGAGGAGATGTTGGGGGAAGTCCTGTGTATATGTCAATAAGGCACTGTTGGCCAATAGGGAAGCAAGATAGGTGGGATTAGGAGTCGAGGAGTATGCTGGAAAGGAGAAACATGGGAAGTCGAGATGTAACCTAAATGGGTTAGGAAGCCCAGAAACTTTGCTCCAGTAAGAGAAATACTTAGATTAACAATAATGGGGTAGATACTTAAGTCAGAGCTAGCCAGTAAGAAACAAGCAAGGCCAACAGCTTCATAATTAATATAGCCTCCTGTGTGTTTATTTGGGACTGATACAGCTCTGGAACCAGGCTGGTTGGAAGGTTTCTCTTTACATTTTCTTCAAAATCAATTCTTTCCTTGCTTAGTTTTCCAATTCTTTTCTGTCTAAATACATAAATAGTTGGGCTACTGCAACAGATCATGGCTTTATTTTTATTTGCAGAGGAGAAACTTATGGTCCAGGATTTACCATAAGACAAAACTTTCTTTCAGGCCAAAGTCAGGACACCTCAAGTACTCATGCTGGGACTTGATGCCAAACATATTTTTGTACTGTGTCTCATCAGTGCTCAAATCACAGAGATTAACACTCCTCCCAGAACTTATTCAAGTTTTTCTGTAGTTAACCAAGAGCTTTAAATTTATGGATTATCACTTACAGTTCCTATTTTTAATTTTTTCAAGACAGGGTTTCTCTGTATTGTTTTGGAGCCTGTCCTAGAACTCTCTGGGTAGTCCAGGCTTGGTTTCAAACTCACAGAGATCCACCTGCCTCTGCCTCCCAAGTGCTGGGATTCAAGCCGTGGGCCACCACCGGTCTGCACAGTTCCTATTTTAGTATTTCAGATCATGGTGGACCTCTGGGTCCCTAAATGGAGGACACAAGGACACCTTCATCTTGCAACTCAGAATGCTTCTAGACAACTTCCAGTAAACATTGAGGAAATGCCTCTGAATTAAGATCTAGACTTTAAGTCTATCCATAAGAGTTGAATTTTTAAAATTTTCAGTTTTTCTTATATTAAAAAAGAGTTTTGGGAACATAATATTATAATATTTCAAAGTACAACATATCTCACTAAGCAACTGATACCATTTATTGAGGTACTTACTGTGGTTGATATGCTATACAATTGTGATATGAGATTTGTCTAGTCTTTTTTAAAGGAATCAAATACAAAACAAAGGTTTTTTTTTTATTTTACTTATGTATTTTCCTATTTCATATGTAGTTTCACTAGAGAATTTCTTTAGTTTGAATTAACAAAACATTTAAGCATGTTTGATTATTGAATCCTACTGGGAAATGAGCAAACTGATTTCATATGATTACCATTTTATACAGTGAAGACAGATAGTAGTATTAATTTCTGTGTATGACATTTGATAAAAGAGCCATGATTTATTAATAGAAAATTCAGTTTCTGAGTTATATATTTAGATTAAAAAGCTTAAGTTTTTAAAAGCAACTTAAAAATAGCAAGTTAAATGTAAATTTATCTTAAAAAGTAATTCTGAGTGTTAATGGATTTTGAAATTTGTGTATCAGGATTTGAGCTCCTGGGATGTGCTCTGTTTTCCTTCTGGCTGTGTTTGCTTCAGCAGAGCCATGCATCCTCCAGGCAGGGTCTTCTTGCTGACATATCACCAAGGTATATCTGAGATAAAGAGTCGATATTAGTAGGGAACTATAAGTAGAGGAGAAAATATTTGCCAAAAATGACAAAGGAAAACTTTAGCTCCTATCTTTATTATACACACATATTTTAAAAGCTAGTGTTAAAGTGAAAGAAGGGATTAACATATATCTGAATTTTTGAAGCATTTGAAATACAGTTTATATGGTTATGTAACGAATCAAGATGGGAATTGCTGTAATGGGATCACAGAAGTTATTCTGACTGTAGTGTGTGTTAGAATGTGATTGTATCAGTTTTTAATTAATTGGATTATATACATTTTATGGAAAATTAAAAGAGAGATACAAATCAAAATGATATTTGAAGTGAAAAAAACCATGAAACCCATTTATATTTTAAGAAAAGTTATGGACAACATCCTTACCAGATTCATTGCTGTCTATTTTCTAAAAATTAAATGTCACCTTCACAAACAATGAAGAATAGAAGGAAAACACATTTAAATTTTTCTATAGTATGAAGAGTTGAAAGTACAGCAGAAATCTATTCAATGTAAAAAACAATTTTAATGGTTATAAGTGTGTCAAAATTAATCCTTTTTTCTTAGACAGTTTTAATCAAAGAATGGATTTGTTTATTATAACCACCCTTGCGTGAATATACAAACTTAATAATAGTTTTTTGATACAAAGTGTCATGAGGAATTTGTGAGACATACCTAGAATTATCAGGGAGATTTACAAAGTTTCAAGTGCCAAAGTCCAATATAATTGGCAAGCTGCTGAAGAGTCCTAGATAGATTATTGTCTAAAGCATAATTTGAAATATAAAGAGAGGATAAATATGACAAAAATGATTGGGGGACTAAGCTATGTAAGGGAAAGAAAACTTGAGAGCATAAATCCATCAAGAACTGTGGGTGTTCAGAGCAAGTGGAAGAACTAAGTGAGAGAAATACCCAGGAGGTGAGTTGTCTGGCTCAGAGCTAAAATCCACACACCTGTGAGATTTCAGAAACAACCCGAGGCAATTAAAATGGACTTACCTGGCAGGTCTCATAAGGAAAGCTGCCTTCTTTACAGTGGAGTGAATGGCAGTGAAGGTCGCAGTCCCTGGCTGACCAAACCTTTAAACAACTCATTGCTCCTAGTCTGATTCCTCTACTTCAGGGCTAGGGGATGAGGCTGAGCTGACACCTTGTCAGGTGCCTTTATCATCCTCTTTTATTAGGTCAGTGAGGAAAGTAAAGGTACTTTTATTGTTGGGGATTCAGTACTCTCTGGCCTTTTTATTTCCTTAGTTTTATAGGTAAATAGTTATAAATGAAATTGTTTGTCTTAAGCATGTAATGTGCTAATTGGATATATGCATTCACTGTGAAATTATCAAAATCAAGCTCAAACTTCTCCCATTTCAAATATTGACAATTTTTTGATTGTTTAATTACATGATGAGAAGCTTATGGCAAAGCAGGAAAATCTCTGTTATATTGTGTAGAATTTTATATTCTAACATGTTCTCTGGACCCTGGCTTTTACTATTCATGCCCAACTCAGTTCATTAGTTCATCAAGTGACGGTGCTTTAGTTTGAGTATTTTACACAGTGGGAGACAACTTGATTACCTTCTTCTTGTGCACTGGATGGAAAATGGGCCAGAGTGGGAGATGCTTATTCTTTTGATTTGACCTCTTAGTTATGTTATCATTGGAATCACTTAAGAAAAAAATTGACTGATTTGACATACAGAAATCAATGTCCCCCAACTCTGCTCAGCTTCTAACAAAATCACTGCATTAAAGGATATACAAATAGCTGGTAAAGTTATATGTGGTTCTGCCTATGAACACATTTTGCTCAAGAAACTGGCATTTGAATTAGGGATTGTGTATGATGGGCAACTGTCCTGGATTAATGACTCTCATTCAGGAGTGGCAGACATTTTATGATCAATTCAACTGAAACCCAGAAAATGAAAATGGTCCTCCTCCTCTTTCTCTTCTTCTTCATGTGGAGTTTTCTCTCCTGCAGCTGCTTTCAAATAACCACCTCAGAGACTGGATATGAATAATAAATGCTTGGCTATTATTAACCAGCTCTTACAATTCAAATTATCACATTTCTATTACTCTATATTTTGTCATGTGATGCATGGTACCTTCTGTCCTCCCTCAAGCCCTGCTCCCTCTTCAGCTCCTGGAAACTCCTCTGACTCTGCTCTTCTTCCCCCCAGAGTACTCTGTGTCTAGCTGTCTGCCTATAGTTCCTGCCTGGCTACAGACCTATGAGTTTTTTTATTAACCAATGAGAGTGAAAATATTCACAGTGTAAGAAAGATTATTCTACAGCATGTCCTCTTTTATTTCTAATTAGCATAGTAAAACTATATATCTAAGTATATATAGTTAATATGTAATTAGCTATGCAGTAACAAATGATTTAATAGGTAAGAATTACTGCTACAATATCCATTCCATTTGTATTTGTCAAAATCAGGGAAACATTTTATTATCTATTCTTTTTTGTGAGTCAAAGTTTTTACTTAATTTGGCACTCATAACTAAAGAAAAGTATACGTTCCAATATTTAGTGTTTAACTCCATCAAAGACCTCAGAAGGATAAAATATTACCTAATGATTGGGACATCAGGCTGCCTGGACAATCACCCAGAGTTCCTCTATAACATTGGGGCATCCAACTTTGGCCTGCAGGACTAGCATATCTGACTGACATTTTGAGGGCAGGAAATTTTGAAGGACTGTCTTAGTGTGTCTTGGCAAAGTTTACCAGTCAATTTCTTTTGAGGCCTGTTGGTCCATTTTGGACAGCAATTCTCAGTAACTGAGGCAAGGCCAATTTCTTTGCCCACATGGCTAGTTTTTCCATAAAGGAAATAAACTCCATATGGACTTTCTTCAATGCCCATTATCTTCTCTAAAATAGATTGATGCTTCCAGGAGCAGACATGTCTCCTTTTTATGAAAGCTCTTAGGTTTTTGAGCATATCAAATGGAATTTCTTTCCTGCCAGTTCCCCCTGCCCTTCAGCAACAAATAAACTCATTGATGCTTATTTTAATTAGAATCTGTTTGGCCAATGGCTCAGGCTTTTTACTGGCTAGCTCTTTCATAATTATTAACCCATAACTATGAATCTATATGTTTCTACATGGGCTTATTTTACCAGAGAAGGCACCAGCATACTACTCCTTCAGCAGATACTTGGTGTCACCCTCATCGCCTCTCTCAGTGTACGCCCCCCTCAGCCTTCTCCTAATTTCATAGTCCCACCTATATGCCCTAGCTGGCTACTGACCAGTGGGTATTTTGGTCATCAACTAACAAGAAAAACATATATACAGAAGAACACACCCCACCAAAATGCCATATTGTATAGGAATTTGAAATATTTGAAAACTATGTAAGTATATCTGTTTATGACTTTGAAAACATACCTAACATGATTATAGGTTTGACTATTATAGATGACAATCTGTATTTCTTAATTATACTGTATGTTTTTCAATGAGTTATATAAAACAAGACTATAAATATACACACAATATCACAGAAACAATTTTATATGATAATGTAAATGATAATAAACATTAATAATCCATATTTGGGAATGTGGGCATAGTTCTCCAAATGATTTCCTATTGATTAGGGGTGTTGTTATTCTTTGGGGGACTCAGAAAATTTAAGATTATGGTAAAGTCCTGACTGGAGTATTCTGTGATCTTGAATCACCTCAGCCAACAGCCTTGAAGCTATTTTGGATGCAGAATTCTGAGGAGATTATAACAGAGGCATTTTGAGGTGTTGGGTCACTTGGGTCATCCATTTTCATTGGTGGCTGGTCTCCTTGGTCTGAAAATACATAAACTTTAAAGGTAACATGCATATCTGCATCAGGAAAAGTATAGGCTATGTACTGTGCACAAGTCAGTCACAGATTTTTTTAATGTGCTTTTGCAGGTAAAATATAGGTTACACGTTTGTAGTTTTTTAGGTTTACTTCTTTATGTCTGTAGTCAGCATTTTCAGGGGGTCTTCCTACATCAAACCTGATTTTCCTTAAACTAGAATGAATCCATAGCCTCTCACATCTTGTGGAAATAAAAGAATAACATCTCCTCCAAGGTAACACATCTTTTGACTTAAATTTGTAAGTCAAAATAACTTTAGAATATGTAGGTTGGTTGAATCTAGCAGTTTTTATGATGCAATGTCTCTTAGCAGCCAACAAATCCCAAGACAAAACAATAACATACAGGATCCAGATTCTCTGTGTATTTCCCATCTTTGCATGGCTTATTTATTTTATATTACTTTATTCCCTTTTAAGGACATTACTTTATTATTTTAAAATATATTTTTAAATCTAAGATTGTATATACCTTTTCTCTTCTCTCTCCCAAGCCTATGACCATTTTCAAACACACTGTGATCCATTTAGAAACTCTGGTCCTTACTGTGCATCTCTAACCATTTCTGTCTGCATGAACAACAAAAAAAGTGCTGTGTAAATTAAATCATGGCATGCCAGCAGCTGGCTTCTCCCCCTCAGTTCCCTAAGGGTCTAGTCTCATGGCAGAGGTGTGTTTACTAACAGTTCTGTGAGCCATGTTTGCTTCCCAACTCTAGTAAGTTGCTGGGTCCATGCTGCCACCCCCACTTGCTACTCATGAACTCCATTTAAGTATTTAGTAGTCAGAACTCTCTAAAGAGATTCTTGGTCTTTGCAGCTAGCAGTGAGTCAGGAAGCCATCTCTTAAAGAAACCACACCTCTGCTCACTGACAGCAGGCTTCACCTGAGAATATATTCTTACCAACAAATCATGCTTGACTCTATTCATTTGTGTTTTAGAATTCTTTTTCTAAGCTTTCTCATGTTTTATGTGGAAATTCTTGCTGAGCATTTGGGCACCCACATATAAGCAGAATTTTCCCATCCACAAACTTTCTCAACCACCTCAAAGGCTGAATATGAATTATAAATGCTTGGACTACAGCTCATGTTTATTACAAGCTCGCTGTTACAACTTCAATTACCCCATTTCTATTAGTCTACATTTCACTATGTGGCTCATAGATTTATGTGTCTCCAGCATGCTCCCTCTGTGACTCTTGGCAACTCCTTGGACTCCAACCTTCTTCCTTCCAGGGTCCTTTGTGTCTGGTTGTCCCACCTATACTTCCTTCCTGGCTACTGGCCTGTCAGTTTTTTTAATTAATCAATGAGAATAATACATATTCACAGTGTAGAGAAGGATTATTCCACAGCTGCCTTTCTCCTCCTCCTCCTCCTCTCCTTTCTTCTTCTCTCCTCATCTTATTCTCTCTGTCTCCCTCTGTCTCACAGTCTTTCTCTCTCCCTCTCTTTCTCTCCCTTTCAATACCTCCTCTCTTGTCTTTGGGTGCTGTCTTTCTTTTGAACTGGACATTTCCTCTGGATCTTTTTGGTCTTTGTCCTGGGATTGACAGTCACTCTAACAGCTCCCCTCTTTTTGAACATTATCTAAGTTCTGCTTTTGACTTCCTTGGTTCCTAGATTACGTAATGTGATTTCTCAGTTTCTGTAATTGTATAAGGTATTTCCAATAATAAATGTCCTTTAACACTTTTATGTCCATGTTATCTGTCAGACTATAGATCATTTATATATGTCTGTCTGTCTGTCTACCTACATACGTACCTATCTACCTACCTATCTACCTAATTGTCTGTCATCATCTATCTACTTATCTACTTTCTCATTTCACTCATCTATCATATGTTTGTAGTCTTCTAGATCTTTTCTCTTAAAAGCCTTGAAAGATACAGAACCAATCAATCAAGATAGGCAATATACAGGGGGACCTTAAATTAATCCTGTGAGCAGTGACAGGTGCCAATTCTTCAGACTTTGTCACTGGCTATGTGTAAACCAGAGGGACTTGTCAGCTGTCTGGATGGAGAATCAATAAGGTTCAACCACCCACTATGTGAGGTCATGATGAGTGATGAAAAGTCATTAAGACTGAGTTTTAGATTAATTTATTGATTAGATGTGTTTTCTGTCTGTCTAGTCAGCAATTCCAGATAAATCAAATTTGGGGGGCTCACCCCTACAGTAGTTAATTTTAGTTTGATGAGGATACCGAGGAGCAAACAAATAGGAACACTTGCGTATCCATTCAAATAAAAATAATGGATCAGGAAAAGAAAGAATGGGAGAATAGAGAAGTGAATAATGATAATGTTGTCATCTTGTCATAATTAGTGACACTGAAAGTTATCTCAATTTCCTTTTTCCCAAAACCTTGTGGCATGATTTCTACAGAATTAAAGTTCAGTATCAAGAAGTTTTACAGGCACTTTGACTCACTGGTTTCAAAATTGAAGGATCTACATTTGGTAGAGCACTTGTAGGTTCATCTCTCTTCACACATCATACTAACAAGAAAGTATGTGTGGGGCAGTATTGACGTATACAGGTATGCAACAAAATGGCTTCTGTGCCTCACTCCTGTATAATGCCACAGAAATTTTAGGAAGCAGAGAGGATTTTTCAAGATATTAAATCTACAAACAATTTAATCATAGAATTCCTTCCATCCAGTGCTGTATAAAATAAATTTCCATTGCTTATGAACATTTCACCATCAGATATTATGCCATTCTAGAAGGCATTAAGAACATTGCTGTTTTCCAATGTAATCTTGAAATTTGCAGGCAAATGGATGGCACTAGAAGAAACCATCCCGAGTTAACCCAGTCACAAAATGACAAACATTGTATGTACTCACTCATATATGGATTTTAGACATGTATCAGGGGAATGCCAACCTACAATTGCAGTGACAGTGAGTCTGAGAAACAGGGAGGTTCCTAAGAGATATGCATGATACCCCAGAGAAGTGGAATGAGGCAAGCTCTCCTGAGCAGATTGGGAACATGGGGGGAGGGGAAAGGGAGCCAGGAAAAAGAGAGGGGTATAAGAGGAGGGGAGAAGAAGACATGGGGGAGCAGGAAGGTTGAGTCGGGGTAAGAATAGAGGAGAGCAAGATGAGAGATACCATAATAGATGGAGTCATTATAGGCTTGAGGAGAGAGCTGACACTTGTGACATTTCCAGAAATTTACAAGGATAACACCAAATGGCAAACTAAGCAATAGTGGAGAGACTACACTAATAGCTCCTCCCTGATGACTACCTTATATGCCATTCTAGAACCTTCATCCAGTGACTGATGGAAGCAGAGACAGATACCCACAGTAAACTCTGAACTCTACCCCTGAAGCCCAGTGACAGACATGGAGGAGTGATGAGCAAAGGGGTCAAGGCTGTGCTGGTGAAAACACACAAAGACAGCTGACCAGACAAAGGGGAACTTTTGAACCCCAGACTGATGGCTGAGAGGTCAACAGGGGACTGACCCAGACTACATGAATTCAGTGTCAGTGAGGAGGCCTCAGAAATCTCTGGGACCTTGGGTAGTAGATCAGTGTTTACCATGCCGTACAAATGAACTTTGGGAGCCCATTCCACATGGAGGGATGCTCTCTCAGCCTGGACACATGGGGAAGGGCCTAGGACCTGCCCTTTTGGAAATGAAAGACTCTGGAGATCCCCCGAAGGAGGGCCTCACACTCCCTGGGGAATGATGTGGGGATTGGGCCAGGGGCTGGCGGGGGTGGGGGGGACGGGTGGAGAGACAAGGGAGAAGCAGTGGGAGAGGGAGCTGAGATTGACATGTGAAGCATGTATATTTCTAATTTAAATAAAAATATATTGAGAAAAAAAGAACATTGCTGTTTTTCTTTACAGTTTATGTACAAACTTACCCAATTATAAATTAATATATAACGTAATATATATTTGAATGATACAATTTAAATCTTTGCATCCTCCCCTTCACTATTTGTGACTTTTTGCATTCTTTGTTTTATCATTCATGACTTGTCTACTGGCATTTATGCATCTATTTCATATATGAAATGCAATACATTACAAATTCCCCATATGTTTTTGTCAAAATGTCATATTTTAGAAATCATTATGCTTTGGTTTTCTGTAAAATTGTAACTGATTATTTCTAAGTTATTTTTTAATTTTTAAAAATGTGGTGTGTGTGTGTGTGTGTGTGTGTGTGTGTGTGTGTTGGGAAGGTGTATACATTCTGTGACATAAGTGTAAGAAATGGCTTTTAGGAATTGGTTTTCTCCTTCCAAAGTAAGATACAGGTATTGAGATCATTACTGGGATTTTGTGTGAAATATTTGTACCTATTGAACCATCTCAGCATCCCATAATTCTAATTTGTCAAGACTCACAATTTTTAAAACAGTGTTTTTATCTCTTAAGATTAGAACAGGCCTTTCTGAATGATGTTTTTCCTTTTATTTTCTACACCTTCATACACACACACACACACACACACACAAAGCAAAAGAATAAAACAACTGTGTACTGTACTAAGAAGAAAAGGTACAATGGAATCTGTGATGTCATTTAAAAAGGGTGTTTGAAGCTGTACAAGTTTGGTAAGGCATCTAGAAGATACCTCAGATACATAGGAAGGAAGCTTTAGGCTGATGGAAAAGATCAAGTATCCTGATACTGAATTACTACAGTTAATAATTATTGCATACCTTCAAAGAGTGGTAGTCCAGGAAACTGTGAAATAATATTATTGTGATGGAGTGGCCATGCTTTGACTTTAACTTGGAAAAGCATGATGAGTCGCTTGTTTGCATATGGTGAAGAAAATGGCAGAATCTCACTCGTTTCTTTCTTGAATCATTCAATTGCTGTTGGCTCGAAATACCAAATATTTGGAAAGTATATGGAAGGGACAACCTTGAGGTAAGAACAAAAAAAGATATTCTTTTCATTTAGTCAACATAGAAAGTTGATTATATAAAATATGGATCGTTGAAATGTAAGCTATTGAATAGAGATTGGAGCTACTTTATAGCTCTGGAAGGAATAGTAAACATGTCTCACAATTCTGAAGGTCGGGGAAAGGGTTATTTAATGCTGAGGCAGGTAATAGAGAAGACTGAATTATTGTGTTTAAGAAAGTGTAGTCTTTCTGTGTCTTCACAGGGCTGAAAGAGTAAACTAGATTTGCCCTCTTCTTTAAAGGATAACCATGCTAGTATCAGAGCTCAGGTCTCCTAACTTAACAAGAATACAAATATCTCTGGAGGAGATTCACCACTGTTATGAACACAGTAAAGTCTGAAACCACAATATACACATTTTGGAGGGATACAAATATTCAAGTTACACTGTAGAGAGTTAATCAATCAACCAAACAGGACAAAAGACAAAAATAATTTATCTCAGAATAACATAAACATTCTCCATAGGGGACCAGTTACTACAATCATTTCGCCATTGTTTTAGCCTATGATAGTTAACTTAATCTTTTCTATTACTTCATGGAAAATAGGCAGCTAAAACTGATATTTTAGTCTGTCATCTTAAATATAGTACACTTAAATGTTTATTGACTGTCACACAAATCAGCTAAAGCAGACTCTAACTTCACAACATTTCCTGTGATGGGATAGATGTTACACCATCACAAAGAGAGTTTAGTAATTAGGTAAGTCATAATATAATTTTTTTGTTTCTGACCCTGTGCTCTTGGAAACTGCCATGCTTATTTTTGAATTTGGACTTTTGTTTCATTTTCTGGTAATTCTTATTCTTTTCTGATAACACTATCATTCTTCTATTTTGCTCTTTAAGAGACATGAGTTCTGTGCAATGCACTTGTTTCATTAAGGAGTTGTTTGTTTTTTGTTATAACATGCAATGATAATTCCCACAAGGTGACCTTATTATCAAGCAATAATGTAAGGATTGCACATACTAGGCATTAAATGAAAGTTCATAGCACTAAGTGCCCACATGAAGAAACTGGAGAACAGTTATACTAGAGAATTAACAGCACAGCTGAAAGCTCTAGAACACAAAGAAGCAAACTCCCAAAGGAGGAGTAGACTCCAGGAAATAATCAAATTGAGGGCTGAAATCAATAAAGTAGAAACTAGGAAAACAATACAAAGAATCAATGCAACGAAGAGTTGGTTCTTTGAGAAAATCACAAGATAGACAAACCTTTGTCCAAACTTACCAAACAGCAGAGAGTGAACATGCAAATTAACAAAATCAGAAATGAAAAGGGGGACATAACAACAGACTCTGAGGAAATCCAGAGAATCATTAGGTCATACTTTGAAAACCTGTACTCCACAAAATTCAAAAATTTAAAGGAAATGGACGACTTCCTGGATAGCTATCACTTGCCAAAACTAAATTAAGAACAGATAAGCAATTTAAATAGACCCTATATCCCCTATGGAAATAGAAGCAGTCATCAAAAGTCTCCCAACCAAAAAAAGTCCAGGTCCAGATGGCCTCAGTGCAGAATTCTACCAGAAATTCAAAGAACAGCTTATACCAATTCTTCTCAAAGTATTCCACACAATAGAAGCAGAAGGGTCTTTGCCAAACTCTTTCTATGAGGCTTCAATAACCTTGATCCCCAAGCCACACAAAGACACAACAAAGAGAACTTCAGACCAAATCAGATCTAAGAACACATCAAAACAATCATTCACCACGATCAAGTAAATTAATCTATTTATTTTACATCCTGACCATAGTTTCCCCCTCCTTCTTGTAATCCCTGTCTCTCACCCAACTCCCCCTTTGCATTCTCCAATTTAATTCTTCCTTGTTTCTATTTAGCAAAAGGGAAGATCTCCCATGGATGTCATCAAAACTTGACATATCAAGTTATTGTAAGACTAAGCACTTTGCCTTGTATTAAGGTGGGACAAGGCCCAGTATGAAAAATAGAGTCCCAAAAGCCAGCAAAGTATCAGAAACAAGAAGCAAAGGTAGAGTGTAAAGAAGAAGGTAAAGACAAAGAAGGGGAGAATAAACCTGTGAAATATCAGATTTGAGGGAAGAATTATTAGGCATATTACTTCAGAAATCATATGATTCAATGAAACAATTTGCCTGACTCTATCAATAATCTGCATATACATGGAATTTGCTAAATGACAGAATGTCATTGGAAATTAACAGGTAAAGAACAAAAGTGGCTCCCGAGTGATGACAACTGAGGTTGGCTTCTGGCTTCAATACACATGTGCACATATGTACACAGATACTTACACACACACGAACCCAAATCAAATGAACGTACACACACACAAAAAGAGAAGATAAAAAAGGCTTAAGCATAGAGATTAGGGACTTCACACACACACACACACACACACAGATAAGTAATCATATTTTTTAAAAAGGGATAAACTAATCAAGTCACAGTAAATGGACAGTCGAATATATATATATACATATATATGTAAAACTTATGTATGAAAAGCATACTAAAGAGGTTAACATGAAATAGAGTTGTAATGCATTGATAGTGAACACATAGGCAGAATTTTAGTCCATTTGATAATGAAAAGGACATATAGATCATAAAAGACACATTGATAACATTTAACTGTGATATTTATCTTTAAAGAAATTTCTAGAAAGTAACAAATCTGTCACAAAAATAAACAGAAACTCCTCCTAGTCTTGCATGTGAAGTGTTTTTCTCCTTATACACATTTTTTGTTTGTATGTTTCCCCTCTGCTACTGGCACCATATGGGAGAGTTATAGAAGCATGTTGAAGCAGATAATGAAGAATCAGAGTCCTCAGACATTTTAAGTGAAAGCATAAAGATTTATTTCCTGATGAACAATTTGAATTTGTCTCTAAAAGTTGAAGATACAATTAAGTAGAAAAGGCTTACCCATGACTATGACATCCAGAAAGGCTTGAGATAATATGCAGAGGCTGATATGTGATGGCATTCTCTGACAACACGTATTAAGCAAATTTTTGGAAATAGAAGAATAAAAACACATGGCTTAAATTAGATGTGTAAAATATGTATGATAAAATTCTAAGGTTTGTAAAACTACTAAATTACTAAGTGATACCTAGGAAGAAGTTAAGAGTGGGAATTTCAAGTGTCATTCACCTGACTTCAGTGATGTTCAGGGTGAAGATAGAATGAAGTGCTGTGCAGAACATGAAAGATACCGATTTTAGAAAATGTTACCAACTTCCAGCATCCTAGTTTTGTTGATATATAATTAGAGTCTTCAACATTTTTGAAAATTTATTTGTCATGATTTTGACTAACATAGCAGCCAGTACTTCCTTTGATTCTCAAATACAAAGTGTAACAATAGTAAACTACTGTCTTATACTATAGTGAAAGAATATTAAAGTGGGAACAATTTTTAACTTGATTGCTTTAAAAGGATGTTAATTACAAAGTATATTACACTGTACTACTAGTCATCATTTCAATACTACTATGTTGAAAAAAGTGTTATCATGAAGATCAGGAAGGTGGATGTTAGATACTGCTTTTAGAGTTTTCTTTGCCATATAGTTTGCTCTAAGTATAAAAGGATTGAGTATTGGCAGAGAGAAAACACAAGAATGAACTCAATTTTCTCTTCTTGGTTGGTGTTTTTCTCGTCCTGTAATGTTTAAAAAACAAAAATAAAAAAGACACTTTACCTCTATATTCTGACCTGTAATGATAGTTACTTTAAAATAATCCACTTATATGACAATAATTTTTCATTGAAATTATCAGCTGTTAATATTAATCACATGGTTTTTAATTTTAGGATTGTTTTATAATCCTGAAATTATCAGGGCTCTTTGTTAGTGTTATATATATTGCTATCCCATCTTTCACAGTGAAGAGCACACCAATTGGTTGTCCAAATCCCAAAGTTAAGCCCTGAAATTATACATACAAGTAACATTGTATAGATAGAGCAAATTATATTTCAGCATATACATACATGCATATTATAATAATTAGTGAAAAGAGAGGTCATTCATTGGAAGGGGAGTAGAAAGGGGTGTATAGGAGGGTTTGGAAGGAGGAAAGGGAAGACAGAAACATAATTATATCATAATCTCAATCATAAAGCATGAATAAAGTAAATAAATTCACATAGGCATATTTAGCTATGAAAATAACAGTGTTAAGAAGTTATACAAACCAAAACAGCTATTCAAATACACATGTTTATCCTTCTTAATTAACAATGATATTTCCATAACCAGGTAGATAGTCAGACAGGGGTGCAAGTGAGAAAGACAGAGTGGAAACCAACAAGTTGGAACACACAAATGAAGGAAATTCCTTTCCAAATTGTAACTTGAATAGCCATAGCAACAGTCCTCCAAGGAGCTATCACTTGGAATGAGAAATTATACAGCATCGAGTGAATACTTCTTATTTCTCAAATACAAGGTTTTGCTTAGTTTTAATTTTTATGTATAGACTTTACTTGCTCAAGGAATCAGAATATATCTCTCAATAAAAATATTGCAATTCGTGTGTGTGTGTGCGTGTGTTGAAAGGGGTAAAACATTATTTGGCAAGCTTCAGAACATCTATCATCTCATAACTTTCATTCATGTCAACATAAATACATCATCAGTTTCTTTTTGAGTCAATAACATCTTTAAGAAAATCCCCAAGTCCCTTTCCATGACTTGCTTGTGTCAAGTCATATCCATCAACTGAAGAAGCTCAGTGGAAAGAAATGCCACTGTGACTTGTAAGGACAAAAATGGAACTAGGCTCTGCCTCATGTGCCTCTTGTCATCCTCATTCTACTGAATGATGAGGCACAGAATGAGGGAGGAGATGAGAAATTTACCAGACTATAAAATTCTTAAGAATTTATTATATACTGTCAAAATATACAGTCAAATATGATGTAGCAATTATTATTGGAAATAAGGAGCACAAAAATAACATTTACAAATCACAAGAGCACAAAAGAGGCAGTATAACAACTAGTGCTAGTAAAATAATAATAAGTAATAAAATATCTTTCTTCTAAGGACTAATTTGGTTCCAACTTTTTCTAATATTTATTTCTCATTATTTAGGATATATTTATTTATGTTGATATGTACACTATTTATAATTTGAAATTAAACTAAAATTCATTAGGAAAAGGAGGTTTATGTCCCCAACCCACCCAACATTACCTTGGTTAATAAAAAGAAATTGTTTTCTTTTTCCTTTCTCTGTGTATAGTTAATGCATAATGGAAAATACTTGATGATTAATATCTATATATCCAAATATCAAATCCTAAATTTTAATGTCAGGATCTAACCTCAAATATACTACATAGATTTTAATTTTATTTACTGTGGCTGTCAATATAGTCTTATTACTCTATTTCATTTTTGATCTTTAATGAAGTACCTGTGAGTTATGATGTGGAAAAATGTCAGGATGAGAAAATGATGATTGCCATTTTTTCCCAGCTGTGACATTTCAGTATTATGAGCTCTACTTCACAAGGTCAGGAATATATGACCTCTTCTGATGCACTGATTATGCGTCAGTTCAAAAAATGAAGCCAGGGAAAGGAATACACACTGAAGGGTTAGCTGGGCATTGCTATGTGAAGTGTGATGCCCAGAAGAGCCTTCAATGGATATTACTTGCTGGATTCTGTGTGTAATAATTATTGGAAATAAATTTGTCTTCCTAATGCCTTTTATGAGCAAGAGGACACATGAATCATCTTATAAAAAATCACTGATTTTATGGACTAGAACTTGATGAAAGATAATTTTAATAGCATTGCAAAGGTCTGCCATTGGTTTGCTTTCTCTTTAAAATGAGTCTATCATCTCATTACATATTGGTGTCAACCAGTTATCTCTTAAGTATTAAATCTTTTAGTAGAAAAATCATTACGTTTTAAAAGTTATATTTCCTTTTATTTTTTAGGAAAATTGACGCCTTTCTTCACATCCAAGGTTATCTTCTAAAATATAATCATTATCTTTACCTTTAAAGATAACCTATACAATCTGGCTCCAAAATAAAACTCAGGCCAAGAAATAACAGAAGCCAATTGGAGTTTGTACAAGATCAACAACTCAGAGATAATCCCATAATTAACTATGATATTCTAGACATGTCTGTCCCAAATTAATAAAATTTCAGTAAATCTCAACAATTCAAACATAATATAACAAGTCTTCCAAAATACTATCAATTAATTTTTCAGCTACTTTTCTACACATGTGTGTCTGTGATGGCATTTTTAGTGAGACTAAATTGAAGAGGTAAGAGTCAAACTAAACACTGTCTGCAGTGCCACAAAGAATGAGTTTTGTGGGTGTCAATTAGGAGGCCTGGGTAATCTATGGGGTCTCTGGTAGTGGAACAGTATTTATCCCTAGTGTATAAATGGACTTTGGGAGCCCGTTTCCCATAGACGCACACTCTCTCAGCCCAGACACACAGGGGAGGGCCTAGTCTCTGCTCCAAATGATGTGAGAGACTTTGATGATTTCCCCTATGGAAAGCCTCACTCTCCCTAGGGAACAAAAGGGAGATAGCATGGGGTTTAATGGGGGGCATTGGAGGATGGGAGGAAGAGGGAACTGGGATTGATATCTGGAATAATATTGTTTCTAATTTATATTAAAAAAACCAGAGAAAATGGGAAATGGAAGACACCTGAGAAGCCCCAACAGTCATTGATTTTTACTTCCTAACTTGGATGCAACATGGCCTGCCCCATCGTGCTCTGGATTCCAATACCTTCCACCCATAAAGAACAGTATCACCTCAAGCTGTGAACCATAACACAACCATTCATCCCAGATGAAAAAAATATGAGAAAGACCATTGGTATTTCATAATGTATTCAGTAAAATATGAAAATCCTTAAGTATGTAAATGAAGAAACACAGAAATTGAGAAGCAGGAAGTATAAATGTTGACAACATTTCCAGATAGTACTGTATGCTCTGTGATCTGTAGATGTAAAGAGAGTGGAGTGTATGTTTGATAATGTGAAAATTTAAAAGAAAATTAATAATGAAATCTAAGAAGTGAAGGGAATAATTAACATAGTCAATCCCAGAATGGGTAGAAAATATTTGCCAACTATTTAGCCAACATGTTATTCATAGTCAAGATATATAAAACACAAAAATGTAAACACCAAAAGAACATAATATCCAAGAAATAAATGAACTGTTTAAACAAAGATCCCATTTTCAACATATGGATATTTTTCAAGTGAAAAAAATCAAATGGATTCGCATATAAGTTAAAAATTATTTTAAAGATGGCCATCTTGATTAAATGTCTTGTGCAACAAAAGCTATATAGTGAGACTGTTGGAGGAGAGCCCAAAGCAAACTGAGGGATAAGACAGTACAAAGATAGAAATGCATGTATTAGGACAGTAAAGGATTTTGTTGAGGTACTAGAGATACAGCTCCATAAAAAGAGCTTTCTGCCCTAAAGTCAATCTCTAGCACATCAAAAATGAGTAAGATATGAACAAATAGATAAATAAATAAATAAGATTTGCAGGAGTGGCATTGATCCGTAGGAATAACCAAATAGTGACTCATTGTTTTTAGAGTAAGGAGACACTGTCCCGGTTTGTATTTCACATTTCATTTCTAGAGAGTGAGATCTGTTTGTTTTGATAGATAGCATTGAAAAACTAGTCTTGATTTCATAAAGAGAGACACATCCATCTGGATCATATGCAGGTTTAATGAAAATTGTTCATTCATTCCTTTTCTTTCTTTCTTTTTTTTTTTTTTTTTGGTTTTTCGAGACAGGGTTTCTCTGTAGCTTTGGAGGCTGTCCTGGAACTCACTTTGTAGACCAGGCTGGCCTCGAACTCACAGAGATCCGCCTGCCTCTGCCTCCCGAGTGCTGGGATTAAAGGCGTGCACCACCAACGCCCGGCTCATTCATTCCTTTTCAATGCTGTGCTTCTGATGGTTTCTAGAATCAGTGCAGATTTGTAGATTGAGAGCAGCTCCCCAGATGTCCTTTTTTCTCAGACCCCACCTGCAGCTTAGGAGCTACACAGGCTGTTGGCATTCTCTTAAATAGCAACATGTTTCAGTTATTCTTCTCCTTCCCAGGCTAATTAGCTCATACAACCAACTCATATCATTCTACAAACTTGTTCTATGTTAAGTCTCTTACTGAAATACAGAACAAGAAGCATTTCAAAAAGAGAGCTGAACAGAAATCTTTGTGGCTTCATTCATACAGCTTTCTCATCTTCCTCCACCATGGATTAGGGAGCATTGCACGATCACTCTCCTCACACACCAGTGATTTCCCTATAACAGAAGCTCAACTGGCCTCTCATGTGCACAATTCTTGGGTTTTCATTATATTGGTATGACAGGGTGGAGTCATTGGGATCAGAATTGAACTCAGTCTCCAACTTGTTCTCATCCTCAAAGGTTGTAATGATTTAATCTGGATCAAGGCTTTAGCCCTCAAATTATATAATCAGTTCCTCTGGCCAGATCCCATACTGAAAGAATCACCTTATCATACTGTCTTGAGACATCTTGCTGAAACACACTGAGAAATTGTCTCAAATTAATCAAAATGAATAATTGATTCTCTCTTGTGATTTGTGGTAAGTCTAAATTTGCCGTTGTTACCTTGGCATCCCCAGACAAGACAGTAATGCCCATGGGTAAAGGGCACAGAGATAAAACACTGCAGATTTGATTTTAGGATACAGCGTCTGTTTTATTGCATGTGAGCAAATATTTATATAGGGGAAGCCTATCTACTGCAATTGGTTAGCTTATTACCTCAGATTGGGCAGTGGGCTCTTGCTCATACCATCAAGATTTCTATGCAGAAGAGGCACCTGAAAGGAGATAGGGAGAGTGGAGACTCATTCATAGGTCAGCTACTGGTTACTCATGCTCCTTCAGTATTCAGTGTTCTGACTTCTGGGATATGCAGAAGCATCGTGTGTCATGCTTTTTAAAAGTGGTATGCCAAGTAGGCTGGCCGCCAGATCATGCTTTTATTGTTTCCTACATAAATTATCTGTCCCTTAAATTGAACACAAAAAGCAAACTATTTGTTTACTAATATGAAAATATTTAAAAGTACCATGGGGCTATCTTTTTTGTGGGAGACTCTAATTTCTTTGATGGGGAGAATTTAAAGAGGTGTGGATTGGCAGAATATTGCAGGTGAAGCATCAGCAGAAGATGGTATGGAAAGCATCTCTACAGGAGACAGCAAAAATAGCTTAAAAAGTCATTTTAGGGTTTAACTGTGTGATGGTAGATGTCATTTTTGTAAATATGTTCTCTTATTGGTTGATGAATAAAGCACTATTGGCCAATAAGGAAGCAAGATAGGTGGGATTAGGAGAGAAGGAGGATTCTGGGAAATGTAGTAGAGGGTGACCATGTGCTCCTGGGACGCATGAGTCAGGCATTCTTGGTAAGATAATACCTTGTAAAAATATATAGGTTAGTAGTTATGGATTAATAATTAAGTCAGAGCTAGCCAATAAAAACATAGCAAAGGCTATCAGCTTTATATTTAATATAGTATCTCATGTGTATTGGGACTAAAGCAGGGATGGCACCCAGGAGGGAATCTCACAACTACTGTGAGATATGTGGAGATAATGGAGAGAATTGATAATTTTCTAATTCATGTTTTTTTTGGAAAAATAGATTTAATGATAGTGGCATTAAGGCGAAATGCAATAGAGATATTGTGTACACTACTGAATTGCATAGAAGTCTGGGTGGGATGCCCTTCCAACCTCTACCAAAGTTGATGCACGGTATAGAAGAGGTTTAAAGAAAACAGTTATTGACTTCTGAAACAAAATATTCCTTCATTCCAAATAAACACTGATTTCTCCTATCCATGTGTCCTCATTTATATTTCATATATAGAAAATATACATTATATTATATGCTTTTTGTGACTGCCCTCTTTAACTTGAATAAATATATTAATCATTTTAAGTAAATCATTTTAAATAAGATAATTACTTCATCATGTATAGTTTTCAAAATATTTTATCACATAGTCATGCATTTATTTAACAAAAGGAACTTACTCTGAGAATTGTGTAGTAAGGGAGTTGCATCATTATCAGATATCATACTGGGCAAACACATATCTATGTTTACATAGATGCCCAGGTCCTAACACAAGTCGATGCGATGTTTAATTTTCTCTCCTGTACAATTGCTCTTGTTCTCAACATTTTATCCACATTCTTAAAAAAAAGCCAATTGCCACCTTTTTTATATTTAACATTCCCTTCCCTTACTAGGGAGTTTAATTTCTAAGTTTGTTTTCATAGTAGCCATTATGTTACACCTTTATTACCAACAGAAAGTAATGTTACAGGAAATAAAGGATGAGAAAAATGTTTTTACTTTTAGCATTAGAATTGGAACCTAATAAGCAATCAGCAAAATACTGTTGCTAGCTAAGAAACCTAGAAGGATGCAGATTTGAAAATTTTACAGAGTGGACTTTGCTTGCTTTCCTTAATTACAATCACTGGACTGTTTCGAATGAACACTTGACAATTTTTTTTGAGTGCAAGTTGTTTTCTACAAGTAGCTTTTAATGAATTTGTATTTGCAACAGATATGGTCGTGTATCTCTTTGACCTTTTCAGAACTTCTAGCACATTTTCAAAAGCATTGAATGGTCTATTTAAAGAGTTATCTGGGTCTTCATTTGCCAATTTTCCCCATTTGTTTAATTGTAGCAGCTGCTGTCTCAGAAAACATCTGTTCTCTATTAACTATTTGGAAAGACTCTTTGAAGGGTTATAAGGATCATAGCCGAGATATACCTAGAGATACGGCTGGAAAGATTTGCTCAGAGAGTTCTGGTGTTATTTGTTTCCAGAGATGCTTTAGTTATTATGGAACATCTATAGCTCAAAAGAAGCCTATGAGAGTTAAACAAATAGTGGAGACATGAACAGAAAGAAGTAGACATATTCAAATACAATCATGAGCTTTCCTATTATAATGACAGTAATTCAGTCATTTGCTGGTTTTCTATTTTTCTTTCCTCTCCATTTTTGTTTGATATGGGAAACAAAAAGCCGGGGGGGGGGACCACATTAGGACAGAAGGAGAAAAGGTAATTCTTAATCATTAGAATGGCACACCCAACCCTTTCAAGTCAGAAGCAGGTAGATATGAACACAACATGGTATTAGTAAATAACTATTTTCTTTTTGGTGTATAGCTATTATCTGTGTAACCTCTCCTCAAGGCTGCTGGAGAATGAATCCCTGATATTGGCTACTGAAGATCCTGATCCTATCTTTTATACTACTCTTGTGAGGGGATTAAAGTTATGTGATTCCAGGTACGGAGATCATCTTTGTGTGAGCTATTTCTCTTTAGGATTGGATCAATCTTGTATAGATTTTGGGCTCACAAAGATCCATCTATCTCTTAATCCTGAGTCCTAGGATTAAAGGTGTGAACCACAACTTCCTAGCTCCTGGCTGCTGGGATTAAAGGTGTGTGCCTGTCTTCTGGATGACTTTGCTTTCTGAAACCTCACTCAAGCTTTCATAAAACATAAATAATATATTACCACAGGACAGAGTACAACTTGTTCTGCACAAACCCCAAATATAAAACAATGATAAATAAACAGTAGTTATAATGACTCCAAAATCATCAGTACATACGCTGTACATAGACTGAAATTTCACACTGTACCTCAAATTATATGAAACTATACTATGTTGATACAAGTATCAGAATACCAAGAGGCTGAATTTCTAACTATGTTTTTTTTGAGATGGGGTTTCTCTGTATTGCTTTGGCGCCTGTCCTGGAACTCGCTCTGTAGACTAGGCTGACCTTGAATTTACAGAGATCTACATGCCTCTGCTTCCTGAGGGCTGGGACTAAAGTCATGTGCCACCAATGGCCAGTCTAACTACATTTTTTTGGTTTGGTTTTTTGAGACATGGTTTCCCTGTATTGTTTTGGAGGATGTCCTGGAACTCGCTCTGTAGACCAGGCTGGCCTCAAATTCATAGAGATCCACCTGTCTCTGCCTCCTGAGGGCTGGGATTAAAGGCATACACCACCAACGCCCAGCCAGTCTAACTACTTTTATCTTACCATTATGCATTATCTTACCATTATAATGTATAGAACTGCCAACACTTCTCATAGATTTGTAATATTACAAAAATAAAGAATAATTTTTAAATTTAAGAATGGTTTTCAGTATTATGAGTGACAATTTTTTAAAGAAATAAATATTTGCTATCATAACAATGCATCCTGTATTTCAATGATCACTTTGATAAGTAACAACATTTGTCTACATCCAAGGAACAGATATCAAGCCATGAGACAATCATAACCATTCTGTTTACTCTCCACTAGGTTAAATTTATTTTTATCTGAAAAAGCCCAGACAGAATTAAAAAATTCTCAGGAATAAAAACTTAAGGAAGAATTAACTAGAATTTTACCTCAACTTGAGCAGAACCTTCTTATGAATAGTATCTATATTAGTCTTCAACATAAAACTTTCAAGTTAACTTCTATTATTTTATCCCCACATCTTAAGAGACACTGGTTTTCAGAGAGTGTATGTTAATTTGTAGTGAGATATCCCCCATGCCCATATCTGTAGCACTGATCACACCCAAATGGGCGTGGTCACAGGTGAGGACTTGACTGGAGGACAGAACTAAATCTGGGGGGCAGACCTCAGAGCTCTCTCTTGCTGCTAGCAAGGTCACATGGAACTGTTTGAAGGATCCCATGGAGAATACCTAACTACATTAATTAGTAAGATCTAACAGGTAGATGCTAAAGAAAAAGTTTTAAAATTTAAAGATTAATGCATTTTTCTGCTCACTTAACAGAAATTTTTAAGTAGATTTAGACCCCTGGGTTAAAATGGAATTACAGAATGTAGTTATTTCTATAAATGATAGTCACATACATGACAATGAGCATAATAAAAACTGAATGGTACTTATATTTGCTATGCTTTTTTTTATCATTCTGTCATGCCCAAGTTGTGAATATCCCCAAAGACCACCAGGGAGACAGACACACTAAACTGAAAAAGCAAGGTTTACTGTTTCATCTAACCATGACAGGGAGTTTGTCTAGTTAGTTGATGTAGCAGCCACCAGAGGAAGTGACCACCTAGTCTACTGCACAAGTTTTTAAAGACAAAATCACAGGATTGCATCAGTAGGAGAGGCAAGGTTCCTCATAGGTTGACATTTGGGGAACAATTAGGGGAATTTTTCAGAGTCAGGGCAACTAGTTTGTTAATGTTTTGATTGATTGGCTACAGATGGGAATATTTGGTGATTTCTATGACTTTTTCCTTTACAAGCAGGCAGCCTGTTCTCTTTGGTTAGTGCTGGGAGGGAGCATTCTGTAGTTTTTATGACTTGGTCTGCCTCTTGGAGGTGGTCTGTGGCTAGATACAGTTTCCAGGAAGGTTGTCTTGAAGTTCTTATCACAAAACAAGAACTAGAGGCTAGGGGAAAGGGCAGACTGGATTTGGATTTGTTCTGAAGACTTTTTCACAAACTTTACATTTACATGGTGTCTCGCTAGTATGAATATTAAGAGTGAAATGGGAACTTAAGGCTTTGCCATATTTATGCAATTTCTCCCCAGTGTGAATTATTAGAAGTGAAGCCTTTGAGTTTAGGTTATCCCTTCAGTTTCCCTCCATATCTTGAAGTTAGTGAAGAGTCTGTGCTTCCCACCCACTTGCTGACAGCTCAGATTATAAATGAAGAAAGTCATTGTCTTTAAGAAGCTGTGATTTTGAACGGTCCACACAGAGCACACAAGCTACCTCTGTCAGGTTACTCAAGAAAGATACAGACACATGTCTTCTGGATTCTCTCTTGATCTTTAACTGAAGTATGGAGTGTTATACATCTACTGGAGAATATTTGAGATACACACAACATATTCTGACCATGGTTCCCTGTCCCCAAATTCTCCCAGATCCATCCTGCTTCCATATCCTTTCTTTTTGTTAACACTGTTTTATTACATATTTAAATTAGAAACAAGCTTGCTTCCCATGTCAATCCCAGTTCTCTGTCTCTCCACTCCAAAACCACACTCCCTCCAGCCCCTCCAGCCCCCCCAGCCCCCACCCAATTCCCACTCCATTCCTCAGGGAGGGTAAGGTCCTCCATGGGGGATCTCTAGAGTCTGTCATTTCATTCCCGGGAGGGACCAGGCCCTCCCCCAAGTGTCAAGATTTAGAAAGCATCCCACATTGTGGGACGGGCACCCAAAGTCCATTTGTGTGCCAGGGATAAATAACTGATCTACTACCCAAAGCCACATAGATTGCCTAGGTCTCCTCACTGACACCCACATTCAAGGGGGTCTGGATCAGTCCTATGATGGCCTCTCAGCCATCAATCAGTCTGGGGTCCAAGATCTCCCCCCTTGTTCAGGTCAGCTGTTTCTCTGGGATTCACCAACCCAGTCTTGACACTTTTGCTCATGATTCCTCTCTCTCGGTCATTGGATTCCAGGAGTTCAGTTCAGTGTTTAGCTGTGGATATCTGCCTCCATCAGTCACTGGATGGAGGTTCTAGGATGGTATGTAAGATATTCATCAAAATCATTATTAGGGAGGGGCATTTAGAGTAGTCTCTCCATTACTGATTAGTTTGCCAGTTGGTGTCATCCTTGTAGATCTCTGGAGATCTCACTAGTGCTAGATCTCCTCTCAAACCTAAAATGACTCCCTCTATTATGGCATCTCTCATCCTGCTCTCCTCTATTATTCCCCCAACTCTACCTTCCTGCTCCCACATGCCCTCCTCTCCCCTCCGCTCCCACATGCCCTCCTCTCCCCTCCTTTTTACCCCCTATCTTTTTTTCCTGGCTCGCTTTCCCATAACCAGCCACCTCTGTGCAACCAATCTACTCAGGAGATCTTGTCTCACTCCACCTTCTCTGGCGTACCATGTATATATCTCTTAGGGTCCTTCCTGTGTCCCTGACTCTTTGGTAGTGGGATACATGTCTTGAAAAACCTCGGCATCAAAGCGCCGGGCACTGAACCGAACCATCTGCCCAAGAACCGGGGCCAGACCACTGGCTGCAAATGCAAGAGGTGATTTATTGAGTACACAGGCGCCTGCGGATGCTACTGCAACTCGGGTGCAGAGCATACCGGGCTTTCAGGGAGTACAATATTTATAGAGTTTCAATGGTTACATAAGTAACAGGCATTTCATTGGCTCATCTTGGGGGCAGGGGTAGTTCCCACGGACTAAGTTTCCTGGTATTACTTTATGAAAGACCCAGGCATACTTCAGCAATTATTATCCCGGTCCCATGACTGCTATAGTGATCACAGACATTCTGTTTTGAGGGTGAAACACCTAGTCTGGGTTTCTTTCATTAGGCAATGGCCTGGCCTTGCTTTTCTTTTCCTAGGGGGTCCTGGGTAGGGGTCTTTCATTCCCCCCCTTGTTCTTGTGCATAGGTAGAATTTTTTACCTATTGTCCAGCCCTCTCTACTTAAGGTTTACTTATGGTTCCATCTGTTTGAGGGCATGGTATTGTTGAGTTAGGACTAAGGCTTGAATTATTGTTTGTGAATGTAGGGCCCAAAGGTTAGGAGGCCCATAAGAGTAGAGACTAGTGTAGCGAACCAGGGGGATTTGTTAAACCAACCCTCATACCAGTATTGTTGGGATTTAAATTTTTTTCTGATGAACACTGAGCCTCTCCTTGAGTTTATCCAGAGTTTTGGTTACTACCCCAGTCTTGTCTGCATAAAAACAACATTCCTCTTTGAGAGTGGCACATATGTCTCCCCCTCTTATTATACTGTTCCCTACATAAGGGATTTTTTTTTCTTTTGACTTTGCATCTCAACCAGGGGAAAGAGGGCGATGTATTCCTTTCCATGCTGCTTCTTGCTGACTTTGGGACGAAGTTAGGGGACCCAAGAAGGCTGAAATGCAAGTCAAAAGCAAAAAGGGAATTTAGGCAATGGGGTATCTATCCAGGAGCAGCTGATTGGCAGACTGTGTTGAAGAGACAGGGGGTGTCCACATCAGCTGAACTGGTTCACATCCACAGCAAGTATAGGGCTCGCAGTCTTTAGGAGCAGGCTGTGGTCAGCAACTGATGTTCAGATGTGTTTGCCAGAAGTGGAAACCTGTTTAAGACATGTTTAAAACTGGGAACAGAAGTTAAAACTTATGTATTTAAGTGGAACTCTTTAGACCCATAGTATTAGTGATCAGGAAGGTCAGGAATCCCATGACCAGGAGAGAAAATCTCATTCTCAGGAACAGACAGGTGGGATAACTGGCTGTACTTATCTGGAGTCCTCTTTGACCTGTGAGAAGTAGATCCAAGCTGTATGACTTTTGATCCTCTATGGCCTATATAAATTTTGTTATACAAAAGAACATAAAGGTTATAGGTACAGTAGCATTATCAATTGGTACTGAAATCTACATTGTAGAAAAAGCAGATATCTGGGTATCTGTATTTTGTCCTAGCAGAAACTACAGATTTGGGCTAGTAGTGTACATTTGTCTTCTGTCCAGGGAGCCAAGTATGAATTGGAAAGAGGTATCTATGGCATGATGAAAAGCCCTTTATGTTTATACTTAGATGACAACCAAAATAAACTTGAAAACCTTGAGCTTATGACTGAACAAGTATTTACATCCTTTGATCCTTATTGAGACATATTAAGGCTTGATTTTTACATAAATAAAATGAGTTATCAACCTGACTATAGTCTTGTGGATTTGACTACCTAATGCCAAGCTGACAACAATTAATACTTTTAGAGATCCGAGAAGGATAAATTTTATACAGTCTTCGAATCTATTAAAAAGTGCCAGGTACCAGCCCATATACAGCCATACCCAAGTCTCCTCTATTAGCACTGGAGGCACAAGTATCAGGAACAGCATCAATCTCTACCAGGCCTGTAAGGTGAGTTTTCTTTCTCTCTGTGGAAGAGGGACATGGAAAAGACTGACCTTGTTTTGTCTCGGCAAAAGGGGTGCAATCAATTTTCCAGTGTCCAGCAGCTTTGTCCACATTCTGGGCCAGGTCCTAGCAGCAGCAGGTGTCACCTTTGGGCATCTTGCTCACTGGTTAGAGTTAACACAATCCAGGTGTGGGGACCAGGGTGCCTCGTAATCTTCTTTGGAGACTTTGGGTCACTGTTAGGATCTGGCAGTCTGTCTGATATTATAAACTTTTAAATTAACATTTTAAATGCCATGTTCTTCAGGTCTCTGAAGTATTAGAGGTTTGTCTGCCTTAAGCTTAACTGTTAAAAGTATAAACTTTATTAACCTTTATAAAACTATAACTATATATTGTTAGGTCTAGCTTTAAACATTTTAACAGTATAAATATCTTATAACCTTATAAATTGAAAACATTTTAAAAACTTCTGAAATCCCTTAATGTTTTTATTTAGGCCTTTAAAACCATTATTATCTGGGTGACTGTTAAATTATAAGACTTAGTATTCCTGTGTATAAAAGCATTAACATTTTAAATCTGAATAAAAACTTGTTGATAGGATGGTACCTCATAACTTCCATGTGGTCACCTTTAGTTAAGATGGTAGATCAGGTATCTCTTTTAACTTTAGTAAAATGGCTACCAGCCAGCCATGTGGCCAGCGTGGCATGTGACTGACTGTAAAACGGTGGCAACCTGCACTACTTTTGTTTTAGCTCTATGCTTGTAATAAAACTTAGATTATGACAGAAAATACAGATAGAACTTTTTAACAAAACAAGCATACATAATTTTTGAGAGATTAATTTTTAAAATTTAGCATTTGTAGAAATGAAACATCATAGTAAACAGCTTACATTTTTTTCTCTCAGCTTCAGCAAGACCCATTTATTAATTGTTGACCTCAGTGTCTGTGCTACTGGTGTTATATTCAGGATGCAGTATCCTGTACCAATTCGTTCAAGGGTACCCCACTTTCTCTTCTAAGAGGTTCAGTGTGACTGGATTTATGTTGAGGTCTTTAATCCATTTGGACTTAAGTTTTATGCATGGCAATGGACAGTCTGCAGTCTTCTACATGCCAACATCCAGTTATGCCAGGATCATTTGTTGAAAATGCCTTCTTTTTTCCAGTGTATAATTTTAGCTTCTTTGATAATTTGCATGCTCACATTCTACTGTTTGGTGTGTTTGGATAATATTTGTTTATCTTGTTGATATTCTCAAAGAACCAACTGTTTGTTTCATTGATTCTTTGTATTGTTTTCCTAGTTTCAACTACATTGAGCTCAGCCCTCAATTTGATTATTCCCTGGAATCTACTCCTCTCAGTTGAGTTTGCTTCTTTTTATTCTAGAGCTTTCAGTTGTGCTGTTAATTCTCTAGTGTTACTATTTTCCATTTTCTTCAATTGGACACTCAGTGCTATTAACTTTCCTCTTAGCACTGCTTTCAAAGTGTCCCATAAGTTTGGGTATGTTGTATCTTCATTCTTCTTGATTTCTAGGAAGTCTTTAATTTCTTTTTTATTTCTCCTGTTACCCAGGAGTGGTGCAATTGTACATTATTCAATTTTGATGTGTTTGAAGGGTTTCTGCAATTTGTATTGTTGTTGATTTCTAACTTTAAAATATGGTGGTCTGATAAGTTACATGGAGTTATTCCAATTTTTTGTACCTGCTGAGGTTTGATATGTTGCCAATTTTGTGGTTGATTTTTGAGAAGATTCCATGTGGCCCTGAAAAGAAGGTATATTCTTTTGTGTTTGGATGGAATGTTCTATAGATGTCTATGGAACCCAATTGGGTCATAACTTCTATTAATTCCTTTCTTTCTTTATTAAGTTTCTGTCTGGTAGTCCTGTGTAGTGGTGGGCACAGTGTGTTGAAGTCTCCCACTATAAGTGAGTGAGGATTTATGTGTGGCTTGAGTTTTAATATTGTTTCATTTAAGAATGTGGATGCCTTTGTGTTTGGGGCATAACTGTTCAGAATCGAGACTTGATCTTGGTGGATTTTTCCTGTGATGAGTATGAAATGACCTCCTTCACCTCTTTTGATTGATTTCAGTTTAAAGTCTAGTTTGTTAGATATTAGTACCCCTGCTTGTTTCTTGATTTGATTGGAAAATCTTTTTCCAACCCTTAACACTGTGGTAACATCTGTCCTTGAAGCTGAGGTCTGTTTCTTGTATACAGCAGAAGAATGGATTCTGTCTTCGAATCCATTCTGGTAGCCTGTGTCTTTTTATGGGAAAGTTAAAACCCTTATATTGAGGGATATTAATGACCATTGATAGCTCATTCTTTGCCATGCCCGCTGTGCAGCCTGGCCAAGAATCTGAGGAGGGTGTCAGGATTAATGACACAGAGACTAGTTGGGGATGAAAGAAGGCTTCATGTAGGCCCCCAAGAAGGTCCTGCTTTATTCTTACCCCAACTGGTTATATGCCCTGACACCAGTGTCAGCGGTGGGGGGGTCAGGAAGAAGAGGTTAGTCATTGGAAAGGTCAAGGTCAGGGTGTTCCCATGGGCAAGCCCTTCTGAAAACATCAGGTACTTATTGTTCCAGTAAACATGTTTTTACAGGCACCGGATTGTTTTTAGTAAACATGTTTTTAGTAAACATGTTTTCTCTGTGATTGGTTACAGCTTCCTGCCCCCAAGCTGATGGGGAAGTGGGCCTTCGGCCAAGGTCTTTTGTTCCCACAATTCTTGTTTGTTTTGGAATGCTTGTTGTTGCTGGAATTGTATGTGATTTCCACCTTTTGTTTCTTTTGCCTGTTGGTAAAGTGGGATCATCTATTGCATATGTTTTTCTGGTTGTATTTAACTTTGTTGGATTGGTATTTTCCTTCTAGAACTTTCTGTAGGGCTGAAAGACCCCGGCCCAGCGCAGGCAGCTGAGGCTTATGGAAAACTCCTTTCCCCCACAGCTCAGCCATTTTTTTATCAGGAGGGAGCTCAGCTCAAGGTCTTCGCAGCTGAATAGTCACTACTATCTCTGTCCAGATAGGGGCACAGGTGTCTATGGTCTGCATAGCCAGCCCAGAAAGATTGGGCAGGCACAGAAACCTTTTGTTCTTCAGATAAGGCCAAGGCCGAGAATTGAGTTCTGAGAGAAACCTTAATTGCCTCTCTGTCCAGATGGGAGAAACCTTAATTGCCCTCGTTCTGAGCCCCAGCCTCATTTAAATTACCCAATCAGGGTCCCGTAACTAGGCTTCTCGCTTCTGTACTGCGCTTTTCGCTATAAAAGAACCCCTGAGTCCCCAGCTCGGGGCTCTCAGTTCCCGAGACTGAGATGCCCCGGGTACCCGTGTATTATCAATAAAGCCTCTTGCTGTTGCATCCAAGCTCGTGGCCTCGGTGTTCCTTGGGTTCGGGTCTCCCTCCCGTGAAAGTCCCCCGCCTGGGGTCTTTCAGGGCTGGGTTAGTGGATACATATTTTTTAATGGAATAAAGTTTTGTCATGGAATATTTTGTTTTCTTCATCTATAGTGATTGAAAGCTTTGCTGGGTATAGTAGTCTGGGCTGGCATCCATGGTCTCTTAGTGTTGACAAAATATCTATCCAGGACCTTCTGGCTTTCAGAAGTCAGGTGTAATTCTGAAAGGTTTGCCTTTATATGTTACTTGACATTTTTCCTTAGCTGCTCTAAGTATTCTTTCTTTATTCTGTATGCTTGGGATCTTGATTATTTTGTAGTGAGGGGTCTTTTTCATGGTCCACTCTATTTGGTGTTCTGTAAGCTTCTTGTACCTTCATTGGCATATCTTTCTTTAGGCTGGGAAAATTTTCTTCTCTGATTTTGTTGAGTTGGGTTTCTGCCCCTTTGAGTTGGGTTTCTTCACCTTCTTCCATGCCTATTATTCTTAGGGTTGGTCTTTTCATGGTGTCCCATATCTCCTTGATATTTTGTGTTAGGGATGTTTTGGAGTTAAGATTTTCTTTGGTCGATGAATCTATTTTTCTTGGTGTGTCTTCAATACCTGAGATTCTTCCATCACTTGTATTCTGTTGATTATGCTTGCATCTATAGTACCTGACTGTTTCCCTAATTTTTGTATTTCCAGCATTCCTTCAGACTGCTTTGTTTTTACTGTCCATGTCAGCTTTCAACCCTTGCACTGTTTTAACTGTTTCTTTTGAATTGAATTGTAATTTTTGCTTCATGTTTTCCTCCCATTCTTGCATTTGTTGGATATTTTGGTTTGTTTTTTTCTTACATTCTTCAAGGGATTTTCTCATATCCTCTTTGAGGGCCTCTATAATTTTCATGAGGGTGTTTTTAAGGTCATTCCCTTCTGCTTCATCTGCATTGGGGTGTTTAGGTGTTGCTGGTGTAGAATCTCTAGGCTCTGGTCAGGTCATATTTGTTTTTCAGTTGCCTTTTTCCTATCACTTGTTCCAGTGGGTGTAGAAAGAGCCTCTTCCTCTACTAGTGGGTAGGTGACCAGGGTTCCCTTTCGGTGGGTACAAGCTATTCCAGTACTCTCTGTCTTCTGCTGTCTGTCCTCTGCCCTCTGTCCTGAGTGCTGCAAGAGTAGACTGGCTCTCTCTGCAGGCTCCTGGTCACTTGGTCATCTGTTCCAGGGTGAGTCCACTTGGCTGAGGTCCCCAGGCCTGGAGATCCCAGAGAGTGTGAGCAGGAGGTATTTTGATCTAAGATAGGGACCTGGAGCTCACCTCTGCCCTCTGCTCTGAGTCGCTTTCATACCCTTTCTTCATCTCTGTCTTTAGACTCAAACAGGCAAACAATAGCAACAAAACAAACAAACAAACAAATAAGCAAACCATAATTTAAAAAGAAAAATGCAAGAATTACATAAAAACACAAAATTGGAAACCATAATATATTAGCTAAAGGCCAATGAGGAAAAAAATGCCTAAGCAAATCAATATAAGACAAAACATTTACAAAAATACCATTGAGTTTGTTTTGTGTAGGGATCTATTGCTAGGATAAAGGCCCCCTTAAATGTGGTTAATATTCCCAGTGAAACTCCCTTGGAAAGAATCAGCCTATTGTTTATTCTGTTTAACATTATGGGTTTATAATTATTCCAAACTCCAGGAGACATTGAAGCACAGTTTCTGTGTTCTCTTTACTCATTTCCTTCTATTACTCACTAATTGCTTTTTAAGCCTGTCTTCTCATGTGATGCTTTACCTGTTCATCACTGCCAATGGCAACTCTCTTGATTTATTCACCTTGAAAACAAAAGTGAAATATATTTATCTGTACCCCATTACATGTGTATGACCTATCCTGTGGTTTTGGATTTTATCATCTAGGCATCTCTTAGTTTTTCATCTTTCACATCCACTATGTAGACAGTACCTCATTTACTACCCAAAACTGTTTTATATAATGTTGGTTTGGATTGCCTAAGAATCAGAATTTGGAAGAAAAATTAATGTGAAGATATTGAATAGTGATAGCTTCCTTGTGTAGCTTCTCTTAAGTAAAAAGAAACACTAGAATTTAATCAAAGATAAATTGGAATGGAATTAATGTCCTGTTAAAATTTTCAGTCAGTCCAGAGTTAGGTCAATCTACATGGGACATTGTTTAGGCAAAAGGAAAAGGAAAATAAATACACCAGTCTATCAGGTGTTGGAGCCCATAAAGAGGGATCCACTTCATCTCACCTCAAGGTCAAAGTTGAAAACTGTCCTTAGTAAGTCAAAAGTCCTAAAGGTCTAACACTTGGCTGTTGCAGGATGTTTCTCCTTTGGTAGCAATTGTGTCATCTAAATAACAATAGAGTTGGGCTCAGGTGTGTTTTCTCTTGACCCTGAAGTTCTGATAACAGGTGTGGCTACCAAATGCCTGGAGGATTAAGGGAAGCATGCTCAATATACCTGATAATAGAAGTCTTCTACCATGTTCCCCCTTTTGATTGGATACTTAAGAATGTTGAAGAATAAACTTGGGGCATTCAGTGTTCTCTGGGTTGCCCTCCTGACTCTATCCTGTGTCTCTGTCTTTCTCTTAATATCTTCCTCAACACTTTCTCAATACATACTCCACATCTCAGTTATGAACTGGGCAAGTTGGCTGGTTCCAGCTGTAGTCCCACAAACACGGGCTCCCATAATAAACCACAAAATATAGGTTTCGATAAGAATGGTTCTGGTCTTGGGAAAATTTACTACCCACATTCCAGAAAGTCACACAGACATAGAAGAAAGAGATTGGGAGTTTTTATTTTTATTTCTTTTATTTTTAGAAACACTTATTTACATATCCATTCCCTCATTCCCTTGCCTCTTTATCCTCCCATGCTTCCCACTGACCCCCTCAACCCACCCATCACCCAATCCCCAAGGATAGGGAGACCATCCATAGGGGATCATTAAAGGTCATCACATCATTTGGGGGAGGGCCCAGGCCCTCCTTTCCATACCTGGCCTGCAGTAGTATCGCTACACAAGGAATGGATTCCCAAAGTCCATTTGTGACCTAGTACTAAACCCTGGCTCCACTGTTAGAGTTCCATAGACTGCCTTGGCCTCCTAGCTGGTACCCACATTCAGAGGACGTGATTTGGTCCAATGCTAGTTTCCCTGCTTTAAAACTAGGGTCTGAGTGCTCTCAATAGGTGAGATTAACTGTTTCTGCAGAGGCTGGGAGTTTTTTAACAATGAGTCTAACAGCTACGAAATTTCATTTTTATTCTGAAAGGGCACTGGGGAACACATGGCAGCATCAAATTTTATTCCTCTATTGTACTATTCATCCGCATGCTTATTCTTGGTATAAATATCAGATGCAGCGCCTTTCAGAAATAAAGAAGCAAATATATTCTCTGCATGTTCAATGATGAAAATAACATAGGAGGCTAGAAAGATGACTTAGCAGTTAAAGTTGCTTGTTGCTTCTCAACAACAGTACCCTTATCAGAGAGTTCACAAACCACTGTAACTAAAACCTCAGAAGTTCTTATGCCATCTTCTGACCTTTCCAGGTACCCATACATATATGTCAGATGTGCATGCACATACATATGCACATACACAGTTTTAAATATCAAAAAGAGTATAATATATATGTTTATTTATCATAAATCTGTTTTAAATGAAAAATGGTCTATATTACTTTTTTATAACATAGTACTTACAGAACACTTTCAGATTCTTTTGACAAGACATTAATAATGTACTTTTGTCTTAATTCTGAAGTTTTCTTCTCATTATATAATTCTATACTACGTAAAGATTATGCTTGAATAAAGATCATTGCTCATATTTTCCAAATAGATTTTCAATGTGTAAGAGTTATTGTAACCATTTTAAATATATGGAGTGTATTATTGTATTGTTGCTGTTTTTATTTATACACATAACTGAAATTTAAATTTTCTGTTAAAGAACACAGCTTATGTTCAACAATCTTGAATCAGTAGTAAATTTCTAAATAACAAAGTTTTGGAGTTTTGAAATTTCTTCACTGAATTCAAATGATGACAAAAATCCTCTGTCTAAGTTGCCTGATTGGTTATATTTATAGAAATTATGTAATTTTCTCCTTGGATATTTGTCATACATAGTGCTCTAGCAAATGACTTGCCAGCATACTGCATGTGTACTTGTCATGCATTTTACAGCTGAGCATTGACTTAAATTACTTTCAAATCTTGCAGGAAAACTAAACTGTAAGAAAAACAATGTCCACCATATTCACTTTAAATCCAAAAGTACATAAAGCTTTTGTTTTGTTCATGCCTTTTTCTCCTTCTCCCTTTTACCTTCAAAGTAGAGTTTTATAAAATGTAGTATATAATTAGATAAGCATCAATGATAGACTGCCATTCCTAGAAAAAAACAAAGCAAAACCTTTCTGCTTCTTGCATGCCCCTGCTGCACAGCTTTTCCATATAGATCAGGCTACTTGGGTGGAGGTGCAGCTTGGATATCCTTTCAAGAAAGCACAAGTGGTAACATTACCAACCCTCTACTCTCTAAACTGGTATCAGTGCTTCAGAGCATATATACTATGGCTACATGCATACAGCTACCTAGATTTCTGAAGAAGTCTCAAAATGCCCAACAGAGAATTGGCTGAGGGGTAGGACCATCCTGAGAGTAATACTCAGTAGGACTTGGAGACAGAGTTCCCAGAATTCACTGGGTCACAATTCAAAAACACGTTAATCATGAGACAATGTCTGGCGTTAATATGTGGGCACTGCTGTAAAAAACTCCAGAACTATCAGGGTTTAAATCAAACTATATAGAGCTATTGGCCAGAGATACAAAACACTGAGCTCCAAACAGTGCTATATCTCAGGGTCTCCTGACTCTTGAAGACCCAACTTTGTATTCAGAAGACCATGGAGTCAAAGACTGCTCTTAAGTCTCAAGATATATTAGTGTTAGACTTGTTAGATTTGGGATGTTGTCTAGAATTCTCGTGTCTTTTTGTGGGTTATTCTGCCTTTCAGATGGGAATTCCTGATGACAAATTATATTTTAGTAAGAGATAATGTGTTTAACCTCACAGATGAATAGTCATGATGAATTCTCCAAATGGTACCTATCTCTGACTCTGAGATTTGCGTGGATGATGGCATGAATGATGATGCCTGTGGCTGCTGGAATGGAAAGAACATATTTGTGAGAGGATTAGTTTTTCAAGTTATGGGTATAGAACTGTTGTATGTATATCTCCTAAATTTCTATTTCAAACTCGATCTAAACTTTGACATCAATGGGACAGGGTCAAATGAATGAAAGCAACTAATATAAATCTTTTATTCACCCCTGCTTGTCTGTCATGTGAATGTAGAGCATTGGCTCCATTTCCTTTCTGTACCTTCTATCATATGCAGAAATTTAGCCCATGTCACCCAGAAGGAAAAAGCATCCTTCAGGCTATAAACCTGCTGGATTTTTTTTTCTTTAACTAGGATTATATAGACACCTGAGCTGCAAGCCAGCTACCTTTATTCTATATAAATTACCAAGTTTAAGGTATTTTGTCACCTCTGCACAGACCTCAGTCACTAGCCTAGAATAATTACTATTAATATATACACATTCTTATGTGCTATTTTCCTGTACTTATATATGATTTGCATGTGTTAAATAGACAGGTTACTTCAATGGAGAGTAAAGCACTATGGTAAAACAATATTCCTTCTTCAGAAATTAAGACGTTTAACACAGGATTGTTTAAATTGAAAGACCTTTCCAAGTGTCTATATAGGCTTCACACTTACCTTGATTTGTTTAATGATTACTACATGTATTGTAATTGCTGAAGTTACTGAGGAAGCCAATGATTTTATAAAACCATTTAGAAAGGGCTGAAAAGATTCTTCAGCAGTTAAGAGGACTTCCTGCTCTGGTGGAAGAATCCATGTAGACAGCACAGAATCATTTTGCTTCTTGGGAGTTGACATCTTCCCCGGGAGCAACCACACACATGGTACATAATCTCATACTACATGCAGAAATTTAAACTAAATAAAAATAATCTAAAGTTCAATAATTGAGAAAACTGGGGATGACTTGGGTTTGGAAAGTGTGGCAAATGTATTATCTTCTGCATATCCAGAATATAATGGAGAATGATATTAACAACCAAAATAGATACTATGATTATGGTAGAGAAAGTAAACCTGTAGCAGAAAGGCACATGGAAAACCACTCATTAGGAATAAAAATAAAATGCTGATTAAACAATTGTGCAATAGTAGGTTAAGGCGATCACTGTAAGAAATAACAAATGTTTATTTTACTTTACTAAAATTATTTTTAAAAAGCTATGTTGCATAGGAATATTTTTACCCAATTGGCCATTGGAATTGCTAACACTTCCTTGAAATATATCTTTTGCTGTTTATGATTTGACACATGCACTTGCTTCATTAATGCTGGAATACTGATATATTTGAGAGTGCTTTTTCAAATTGGAAAAAAATGGACTGATTGAAGATTACCGGTAATGGATCTTTGGTTCTGCCCTTGAGAGATCTAGGATTTATATCTGCTAAGATTGCTGTCACATACCTTGTAAGTAATCAGCAAACCTTGAACCATAAATACAGAAATATATTTGCAAGTGGTAGAAACAAAATTATAGGCATATTTATTCTTCTTATATTTTTGACAACAGTATAAATCACCACTAGTGATTAGTTTGTGGGTTTTGGTGGGTAATAGACACACAGTCAACTTCTGATTATATTCAATAATAGATGAAAATGTAAAAATATGAACTATTCAGAGGAATAGATCAAACAGAATTTTTGCAAGTTTTTTAATCCAGATTTAATATTTCAATGTACTTATCAATAATGTAGTATTAACTACAGAAATACTAATATTACTAATATAGGAGTGATGAATTTATTTAAACCCTACTATAAACCTTACTACAGTATTATAAATAGCTATTTTTTATAATTAGCTATTTTTAACAATAGTATAATTTATATAGGATAGTAAATGATATCAATTGACAATACAACATACATATTTAAATTATTACATATGTCACATTGTAGTAAAAACAACTATTTTGTTTATTATATGCATGAATTTGTATGGCTAAGACAACAATGTTATCATTTATATTTTCTCCAGTGTATTGATTTTAGTGCTTATAGACCTTCATAAATTTTTCCTGAATTCATAAAGGGAATAAAGAATGCATTAATTAATGAATAAATTTTAAGGAACTTGTGACATTACTGTGAAAACCACAAGCAATAATATATAATAATATGCTAAAACCTAGGTTCTTGTAAAATGTGTCATGTCACAAAACAAATCATTAAATTGAATCAGGATAGTCCAGATAAGGTTCTTGGAAGAGATAAGATATGAATGGTATAGTTTGAACGTACTTATGCTGTGAAAGTATGTCAACAAAGAAAGAACAATGCTGAAGCATACTCTAGACACAAATGTTAGAAGTCTAAAGAATGGAAGAAATGTAAGATCTATAAAAAGACAGGAAACTGAAGAAATGTGCTCACAATTTTTTTCTTGTTATAATCTATATATTCTTATAAAATTTTATATAGATTTATTATCACAAAGGTAAGGAACTAAATTTATTACACAGCTAAGAACATGTGCTACTGTTTTATACATTTAAAATCCAAATTCCTTCCCTGTTTTTTTAATTTGGTAGCTTTCTGCCTCCAAATACTCATAAACCGGGGGGGGCAGAAGGAATATTAATTTTTAAAAATGGAGTAATGAATCTCTACTTTTTAAGGCATTTTTTTAGTTTAAATGTGTCTTATGTTCTTTTTTCAAAAAAAGAAGATAAATTTTTCACTTGCTGTCTCTGAGATCTCCTGGCTTGGGGACTGCAGACAGGTCACCTCACCCCCACTCAACAAGCAACCTTGAATCTGCTGATAGGACTATGCTAATCCAGCTACTACCCAGAAGGAGAAGAAGTGCCTCAGACCCACCTGCACTCACTGTGATACCCATCAGAGTATTGCACCTGCTTGTACCCATGGAAGAGAACCTTATACCTGTACCCACCAGCAAAGCAAGAGATCCAACCTGTACCCACTGTAAAAAAAAAAAGGATGGGAAGATGACAATATAAGAACACATTTAACAACAGAAAAAAACAATATGACACCACCAGAGTCTAAGGACTCTACACCATCAAAACCTGAATCTCCCATCACAGATGAAGCAGAAGAGAACAACCTTAAAAAAAAACTTCATGAAGATGATAGAGACTCTAAAAGAAGAAATGAGAAAATCCTTTAAAGAAATGGAAGAAAAGAGAAACAAAAATTACAAGAAACAAATCAAAGAGTACAAGGTTTAAAAGCTGAAATAGAGACAATAAAAAAATCATACTGAAGGAATGCTGGCAATAGAAAAGGTGAGTAAACGACCAGGAACTACTGATGCAAGCAGACCCAACAAAATAAAACAGTTGGAAAAGAGAATCTCAGGCGTTCAAGATTCACTAGAAGAAATAGATTCATTGACCAAAGAAAATCTTAAGTTCAACAAATTCCTAACACAAAATATTCAGAAATATGGGACACCAGGAAAAGGCCAAATCTAAGAATAATATGGATAGAAGAAGGTGAAGAAACCCAACTTAAGCCGCAGAAAACATATTCCATAAAATCATAAAAGAAAACATTCCCAACCTAAAGAAAGGCATGCCAAAGGAAATGCAAGAAGCCTACAGAACACCAAATATAGGGGAACACAAAAAAGTCCCATCACCACATAATAATCAAAACCCCAAACATACAGAATAAAGAAAGAATATTAAGAGCAGCAAGAGAAAAAGATAAGTAACATATAAAGGCAAACCTATTGGAATCACAACTGGTTCTCCATCGAAACTCAAAAAGCTAGAAGATTCTGAATAGATATTCTACAAACCCTAAGAGACCACGGATGCCAGCCCAGACTACTATATTCAGCAAAGCTTTCAGTCACTATAGATGGAGAAAACAAGATATTCCACGACAAAACCAGATTTAAACAATACGCATCCACTAATCCAGCCCTTCAGAAAATACTGGAAGTAAAACTTCAACCTTAGGAAGATAACTACACTCAGAAAAATATAGGCAATAGATAATCCCACTTTATCAAAAGCCAAAAGAAAGAGCAGGGTAAATTCACAAACAATAAATAACATCATCAACAACAAGTCAAAAACAAACAAGAATTAACACTCAATGGTCCTTAATCTCCCTCAATATTAATGGACTTAACTTGCATATAAAAAAAAACATGACACAGGCTAACAGAATGTGTACAAAGACAGAAGCCATCCTTCTGTTGCATTCAAGAAACACACCTCAGCTTCAAAGACAGAAATTACCTCAGAGTAAAGGGTTGGGATAAGATTTTCCAATGAAATGGGCCAAAAAAAAAAAAAAAAACAAGCTTGTGTAGCTATTCTAGTATCAAACAAATTAGACTCCAAACTAAAATTAATCAAAAGAGATGAAGAAGGTCATTTTATATTCATTACAGGAAAAATCCATGAGAAAGAAGTTTTAATTCTGAACATCTATTCCCCAAATACAAAGGCACCCACATTCATAAAAGAAACATTACTAAAGCTCAAATCACATATAAGACCTCACACAGTTATATTTATATAATAGGAGACTTCAACACCCCACTCTCACCACTAGACAGGACCACCAGGCAGAAATTTAACAAAGAAACAAAGGAACTAACAGAATTTGTGACCCAGTTAGGTTTAACAGCCATCTATAGAACATTCCATCCAAACACTAAAGCATATACTTTCTTTTTAGCATCACATGGACGTAAAATTGACTGTATACTTGACAACATAGAAAATCTCAACAGGTACAAAAAATTGGAATAACACCCTGTATCTTACCAGACCACCATGCTTTAAAGTTAGAATTCAACAACAACACAAATTGCAGCAATCCTACAAACTCATGGAAATTGAACAATGAGCAATTGCACCATTCCTGGGTCAAGGAAGAAATAATCAAAAAAAAATTAAAGACTTCCTAGATTTCAATGAAAATGAAGACACAACATACCCAAATTTATGGGACACTTTGAAAGCATTGCTAAGAGTAAACTTCATAGCACTAAGTGTTCTTCTCATTTGGTGAAATGGGAGAATAGCCACTGTAGAGAATTTACAGCACAGCAGAAAGCTCTAGAACAAAAGGAAACAAACTCACCCAGTAGACACAAGGCAATAATCAAATTAAGGGCTGAAATCAATAAAGTAGAAACTAATAAAACAATACAAAGAATCAATGTAACAAAGAGTTGGTTCTTTGAGAAAATCAACCAGATATACAAACAATTATCCAAACTAACCAAAAGGCAGAGAGAGAACATGCAAATTAACAAAATAAGGAATGAAAAGGGGACATAACAATGGACACTGAGGAAATCAAGGGAATCTTCAAGACATACTTTAAAAATCTGTACTCCACAAAATTTGAAAATTTGAAGGAAATGGACAATTTTCTGGATAGATACCAAAATTAAATCAAGAACAGATAAGCAATTTACACAGACATATAACCCCTAATAAAACAGAAGCAATAATCAAAATACTCCCCCCAAAAACAAACAAACAAACAAAAACCCTGGCGCAGATGGCTTCAGTGCAAAATTCTATCAGAAATTCAATGAAGAGCTAATACCAATACTCCTCCAAGTATTCCACACAACAGAAGCAGAAGTTTTATTGCCAAACACTTTTATGAGGCTACAGTTACCTTGATACCCAAGCCACACAAAGACACAACTAAGAAAGAGAACTACAGAACAATCTTTGTGATGAACATTGATACAACAATACTCCATAAAATAAAACAAGAAAACATCAGAAAAATCATCCATCATGATCAAGTAGGCTTCATCCAGGAGATGTAGGGAAGGTTCAACATATGAAAATCTATCAATGAAATCCATCATATAAACAAACTGCAAAAGAAAAACCACTTGATCTTCTCACTTGCTGCTGAAAAAGGCTTTGACAAAATCCAACACCCCTTCATGATAAAGGTCCGGGAGTGATCAGCGATAATAGGAATACATCTGAATATAACAAACCAACAGCCTACATCAAGCTAAATGGAGAGAAACACAACGCATTTCCTCTAAAATCAAGAACAAGACAAAGCTGTCCACTTTCTCCATATCTCTTCAATATTGTCCTTGAAGTTTTAGCTAGAACAATTAGACAACAAAAGGAGACTTAGGGGATACAAATGGGGAAGGAAGAAGTCAAACTTTCACTATTTGCAGATGATATGAGAGTTTACATAAATTACTCAAAAAACTCTACGTGGGGACTCCTAAAGCTGATAGACACCTTCAACAAAGTGGCAGGATACAATATTAACAAAAAAATTAGTAGCCTATTATATACAGACTATAAATGGGTTGAGAAAGAAATCAGAGAAACATTTCCCTTTACAATAGCCCCAAACAACATAATATATCTTGGGATAATGCTAACCAAACAAGTGAAAGACCTGTATAGCAAGAAATTTGATTCTTTAAAGAAAGAAACTGAAGATGATACCAGAAAATGGAATGCTCTCCCATGCTCTTGGATAGGTAGGATCAACAGTAAAAATGACAATCTTGCCAAAAGCAATCTGAATACTCAATGCAATCCCCTTTAAAATACGAGCACAATTCTTCACAGACCTTGAAAGAACAATAAGTAACTTTATATGAAAAAAAAATAAGACACAGGATAGCCAAAACAACACTGTATAATAAAGGAACTTCCGGACATGTCTACCATCATGCACAAAACTTACATACAAATGGATCAAATTCTTCAACATAAATGGATCCATACTGCAACTCTTAGAAGAGAAAGTGGGAAGTACCCTTGAATGAATTGGTATAGTAGACTGCTTCCTGAACATAACACCAGTAGCACAGACACTGAAATCAACAATTAATAAATGGGACCTCCTGAAACTGAGAAGCTTCTGTAAGGCAAAGGACAGTCAACAAGACTCAAAGACAGCCCACAGAATCAGAAAAGATATTCACTAACCCCACATCTGGCAGAGGGCTGATCTCCAAAATTTGCAAAGAACTCAGGAAGCAAGTCTCCAAAACACCAAAGGATCCAATAAAAAAGTGGGCTATAGAACTAAATAGAGAATTCTCAACAAAGGAGTGTAAAATGGCTGAGAGACAATTAAGAAAGTTCTCAACATCCTTAGTCATCAAAACAACTCTGAGATGCCATCTCACTCCAGTCATAATGGCTAAAATCAAAAACACCAATAATAGTTTATGCTGGAGAGGATGTGGAGAAAGGGGAACACTCCTCCACTGCTGATGGTAGTGCCGACTTATACAGCAACTTTGGAAATCACTATGGAGATTCCTCAGGAAAATGGGGGTCAGTCTAACATAAGATATAGCAATTCCACTCTTAGGTATATACCCAAAAGATGTGCATTCATACATTAAGGACATATTTCTACTATGTTCATAGCAGCATTGTTTGTAATAGCCAGAAACTGGAAGCAACCTAGATGCTCCTCACCTCAAGAGTGGAGAGAGAAAATGTGATACATTTACACAATGGAGTACTACTCAACTGAAAAAAAAACAATAGAATATTGTAATGTGCCGGCAAATGGATGGCACTAGAAGAAACCATCCTGAGTGAGGAAACCCTGTTCAAAAAAACAAACAGACAATGTACTCACTCATATATGGATTTTAGACATGAAACACGGGAGTACTAGCCTACAATCCCACTTCCAGAGACTCTGGAAGACAGGGAGGACCCTAAGAGAGATATGCATATTACCCCAGAACAGGGGAATGTGACAGGATCTCCTGAGTGGGCTGGGAGCATGGGGGGAGGGGAGAGGGAGCAGGGGAAATGAGGGGAAGAGAAGGAGTGAGGAGGACATTGGGGAGGAGGAAGTTTGAGTTGGGGGAAGTATAGAGGAGAGAAGGATGAGAGATTTAATATAGGGTGTCATTATAGGTTTGAGGAGAGATCTGGCCCCAGTGATATTTCCAGAGACCTACAAGGATGACACCAACTGGCAATTTAAACAATAGTGGAGAGGTTACCTTAAATGCCCTTCCCTGATAATGAGATTGTTAATTATCTTGTATGCCATCCTATGGCCTTCATCCAGTGGCTGATAGAAGCAGAGGCAGATACTCACAGCTAAACACTGAACTGAATTCCTGGAAACCAGTTGGTGAGAGGTAGGAGTGATGAGCAAAGGGTTCAAGATCAGGCAGGTGAAGCCCACAGAAACAGCTGACCTGAACAAGGGGAGCTCATGGACCCCAGACTGATGGCTAAGAGCCCAGCATGGGGGTGGTCCAGATCACCTGAACATGGGTATCAGTAAGGAGGGTGTGGCAACCTTTCGGGTTTCGGGTACTATATCAATATTTATCCCTGGCATCTGAATGGACTTTGGCAGCCCATTTCACATAGAGGGATGCTCTCTCAGCCTGGACACAATGGGGAGGGCCTAGTTCCCGGGATGATATGACAGACTTTGGAGATCCCACATGAAGGGCCTCACCCTCCCTGGAGAGTGGAGTAGCAATTGTGTGGGGATTTGGGGGAGTTGGTAGAGGGCAGGTGAGGAGGGGAGGGAGAGGGAGCTGGGATTAACATGTGAAGCAAGCTTGTTTCTAATTTAAATAAAAATTAGGAAAAAACAAAACAAACAAAGAAAAAAGAAGATAAAATAGAAAATAAATTTTTCTTTATTTTAGAGGTGTACACAAGTATGGAAATGTATATTTTGTATATCTTTATCTTAGTTAACTGTGTGGAAGTTTAAACAGGTACAAGTTTTGTTTGTTATTTCATTCTAATACAAATAAATCTCCTATGTACAACTCTGTCATTTTTTTTCTGAAAATTAATTCTCCTTTCATACATGCAATTTATCCCCACAAGAGTTTTCCCTCACTCCAATCCACCTCAACCTTCCCCAACTTCACTCTTCTCCAGATCCACTCCCTTCTGTGTCCCTTCAGAAAGGATCAGGTGACCAAGAGACAACAACCAAATATTGGCAAAATAGTATACAATAAGTCAAGGATGAAATCGTCACCCCATGGCTAGCTAAGCAACCTAACATGAGGAAAAATGTCCAAGAGCAGGCACAAAGTCTAAGGCTCACCTGTTCCCACAGTTAGGAATCCAATTAAAATAAAACAAGCTAACAGCCACAAGAGACATGCAAAGGACCTGCTGCAGGCCCTGCAAGCCTACTGCTTGTAGCTTCAGTTCCTGTGATCCTATATGAGCACTGCTTATTTGATTCAGTGGGTAATGTTCTTCATTCCCTCTGATTGATTTCCCAGGGCGAGACTTGATGGAGACCTCCAATTTAGAATCTCTCTCTGCATCATATCTGGCTGTGGGTCTCTGCATGCACTCCTATCTGCACGCAGAGGAATTCTTCTCTGATGATGATTGGACAAGGCATAGATGTATTAGTATTCCACATTATTTTATTGGTTTATTTTTCTTCCTTTTTAGACCAGTTTTTTTATTCTACCTAGGTCTCTGGACTATCCAGTCCCTGGATTCTTGCCATCTATGCAGTGTTGGGCATGGGCTGCCCTACAAAGTGTAGTCCTCACATTAAGTGAGACCTTGGTTGTTGACTCCCACAAGTTCTGTGGCACCGTTGTCCCAGTACATCATTCAGGTTGGACAAACTGTAGGTCAAAGGTTTTGTGACTGCCAACATATACCTTTACTTTTCTGTTTTTAATTCTTGAAAATTTAGTTTAATATTTATTTAGTACTGGAAAGTTTGTTTTGTTGTTGTTTTGTTTTGTTTTGAACAGTGTGTGTCTGAATGTGGTTTATGTACAGGAGTAAGGTTTTGATCCTCCTCTGAAACTAGACTTACAGATGGTTGTGAGCTGCATGCCATGATTGCTGGAACTGAACTCAGGTCCTATTGGAAGAACAGCAAAGTCTTTTTTGGAGTGCAGGCTTTGAGACAGGGTTTCTCTGTGGCTTTGGAAGCTATCCTGGAACTCACTCTGGAGACCAGGCTGGTCTCAAACACACAGAGATCCACCTGCCTCTGCCTCCCTAGTGCTGGGATTAAAGGTGTGCACCACCATCACCCAGAAAGTAGCAAAGTCTTTTAACCACTATGCAGTTTCTCCAGTCTCTGCTCCCCATTAATGAGTTTTTGAAACATGTCTATTCTTTATTAGCATACTATCTAGGGACTAGAATTATGGCTCAGTGGTTAAGAGCATCTAATGCTCCAGCAGAGCACAAGGTTTTGATCTCAGCATCTGCATAAGATCAAAACACACATACACACACAAAATCTAAAACATACTTTTAAAAGTGCAGTTAAGAGCAGAGGTCATGCTTAATTTTGTATCAGTGTATTCAGAATTGAAGCATCTTTGAATTTTGTTTGTCAACAATATTTATGGAGATCTTTGTTTGAATTTGTTTGTTTATTTTTGGTGTATGTGGTGTCCTGATTTCTTTTTCCTTAATTGAAACTAGATTTTTGTTTTAATACAATATATTCTGATTGTGGTTTCCCATGCCCTACTCTTCCAAATCCCTTTCCACCTGTCCTCCAATCTGGATCTACACCCTTTCTGTATCCCCTTAGAAAGCAAACAGGCTTCTAAGGAATAATAATAATAATAAAATAAAAAACAAATCAGAATACAACTGTTAGAATATGGTCCAAGAATGGAGTTGTGTGAGATTTCTGAGTGTTTTTTTTTTCAGAAAACTCCCAGGAAGTAAATTCCTGTGACTTCAGTTTCTTCAAGAACACAGAATTGATATTGGATTGTGTTTATGTTCCTCGATGGAAAACATGTTTTTGCTGTGTGTCCATCATATGCTGTTTGTCCATCTTGTGTGGCTTTTCCTTATAATTGTATGCTTCACTCATCTGTCTCCTCTTATCCCTCAGAATACAAATTGCCTGGTGCTGAGTAAAGTTGGCTATTGCATGAGACTTTAGTTCTCCTCATGTATCAACTTCTGTCTTGCAGATCCAACTGACTCTAGAGCAATAAGCATATGAAAAAACAGTTAAGAAAAAGAGCCAAATGAAAAACACAGGATACACATATAGATAACAAGACAAACACACACACACACACACACACACACACACACAAACTTTCACACAGGGAAATCTCTTTGGCACACACATACATGCACTTACACATAAACACATATACACACAGATGAATTAAAATACTATATTTTATTTCATTTTAGGTACTTGAGTATTTTGGTATCTGTGTGCAGCCAGTGTTTCTTCCCAGCATTTTACATGTGGATGAAAGAAGATTAAAAATTCAAATGCATGCTCAGCCACATGGCAAGTTGAAGGGCAACCTGAATTTTATGAGGCCATATTTCAAAACAAACAACTACATCAAAATCAGAGTATACTTCTTCCTATATAAAATTAGAAAGTGTTCTGTGAAAGTCAAGTTTAAGAGAATTGAAAGAGAAATATTTTACAAACTATGTAAAATATTTATAAAACCTGAAAAAATTTATCATAAGCATAAATAAAATTCTTAAGGCAAACAAAAAAGAACAACAATGAATGCATTTGCAAAACAAGACTTGATGGTGCCCATCTGTAAACCCCAGCTTTAGAGGACCAAAGACAGGTTGATACAGGGATCTTCCTCATCAGCCACTCTAACAGAGATGGAAAGCTCCAGGCCAATGAGATATCTTATTTCGAGAACTTTAGTGGAGAGTTACAGAGGAAGACATGTAATGTGGACCTCTGGACTTCATATGCACACACATAGGCACACATACACATATACACAAACACATACATATACAAGGCATATACAACACACATACAGTTCTAATATAAGGATGCAAGACTACTGATGCAAACAAGAGGACATCAAAGATTGTAAAAAAAACTATTTAATACATTTCATCATTGCATAATTTCCATCAAAACAATACTGAAATACCAAATATAAATGTATTGCAGTGGCTAAGTTCTGAAATAACCAACTTCAAAATTTTCTATTGGCAAGACTAAAGCAACATGATTTCTTGTTTATTGCTGTTGGAAATGCAATATGGTACAGCCAGTTGGGAAGACAGTTTGGCAGTTTTTCTCAAAAGTAAATATTACATTAAAATAAAATATAAATGGCATGCTTCTAAGTATTTAAACAAATGAATGGGGAATGTATGTCCACCCATGAGTCCTCAAATGCTTATGCCACAATGTTCTTCTAGAAAAGAATGAATAAAACTGGTGTGATGGTTAATTATTCAAATTCACAGAGTTTTGGACTTAGAGGCCTACTTGGACCTCCATTCAGGGACACCCCTGAAACATGTCTGACCTCAGTGACTTCCTTAGCTGTTGAGAAAGATTCCACAGCCACTTTCTTAGCCACAACTACATGGCCAAAGCCGTCAAGTTCTGGTGCTTGCTGGGATTGGAAATTGGTCCCCTCATTCAAATGCATTTTCATCCAGTTTCTGTTTTCCATGGCTGCCTTCACTGCTCAAACATTTCTTTAATTCCCCTTCAAAACTGAAAGCTTAGCTGGGTAGGGTCTTGCCCTCAAACCACCATTGTATTATTCTGTTTAATTTCAGGGTTTTCTTTAAACTTTTTGTCTCCTTGATCACTGGACTTAGCTCCATTACACTTCCTGGAATTCATAATCTCCTCTACTGTACATTTCATATTTTTCTTTTTCCTGCTTGCTTCTTTTCAATAGAGACCTGTGTAAGAGTCACCATTAATAGCTACAGGACCGATTTAAAACTAGGCTGTCTTGAAATCTCCCCTGCCAAGGGTATCAATCTAAAACTCTTCAATATAATCCTGGACAGAATTTTTTGGACAAGGACAAAAATCAGTCACATTCTTTGCCAAAATAACACAAGAATGGTCTTTGGGGCACATTATAATATTCTTCCTCTCTGAAACTTATGGAGCTGGACCACCCCCACAGTTCAAATCACCCTTAGCCCTACTGTCTTTCATGCTTCTACTAGGATGGTTCATTAAGTTCTGTTTAAAGTTTCCAATATCTTTTCTAGTTCAAAGTCTAAAAGTGTTCTATATTCCTTTAAATAAAACCATGACCATGCCTGTTAGAGCAATACCCTAATCCATGTTCTCTCCTAAAGTCAAAATTCCACTACGAAACTACAAAAGCTGATAAACTCTTTCAGCAAAGTGACAGATAAAAAATATTAACACATAAAATCAGTTGCTTTCATTTATACAAATGACAAACGGATAAGAGAAATGACACCTTTCACAAATAGCTTCAAAATATAAAATATTTTTGGGCATCGTTAACCAAGTCACTGAAAGAACTGTAAAATAAAATCTTTAAGTCATTGAAAAAAGAAACTAAAGAAGATATCAGAAGATGGACATATGTCCCATGCTTATGGATCAGTAGGATTGATATAGTACAAATGGTCATCCTATGAAAAGAAAGCTACAGATTCAATGCAATTGCTATCAAGACCCCAAGACATCCTAGATTTTATAAGGACATTATCCAGCTTCATCTTGAAAGACAAAAACAGCAGGATAACTAAAATAATCCTGAAAAATAAAATAACTGCTTGAGGTATCACCATCCTAATGTCAAGTTGTAAAACAACATAGTAATGGCAAAATAAAAAAAGACATGTTAATCTATTTATGATACAGACATATGAAAATCTCCTACTATCACTTTAGCATGTGCATGTGTGTTTGTGTTGTGTGGGAGAGTATGTGAGTAAATATGTGTGTGTGCTTCTATGTGTATGTGTATTACAAACACACACAGATGATTTCCTGGAGAACCTTTCTTTCACAAGCAGAGACCCTAGATTTGGTAATAAACACTTAATGTCAGCATAAGATGATAGTAATTCTGGCTATGACAATTTAGTTCAATCACATATTTCAATCTAGGAGGCTGCTAGATTTTGAGTGGATTGAAGCACTTTTATCTAGATGTAGTTGTTTTTTTCTTCTTTCTAAAGTTATATTTATGATGTAAGCTCATAGGAAACACTCCCCTATTTAAACGTTTTTATTTTTGATCACAAAATCACTGTAATCAAACCACAGAGAGCTAATGACAGTGCCTGGCCTTTGAATTAGCCTCTCTGTTAAACACCCACCGGAGATATTGATTAATTAATCTGTCTTCTTCTTTCCCATTTAACAGTATTAGCCTTACCAAAAAGGGTCCTGTCAGAAGGAATAGATACAATGTATTCTGATTATAGAACCACTTTGCAGCTATTTTTCTCTTTGCTCAGGAATTACCATGACAATTTTCACTGTTATCAACATAAAACAGTGTTTGCTTCTATGAAAAGAGGTCTTGAAACCATAAGGCATTGATGAATGTAATGCCTAGTATTTTGGAAGTGGAGGCAGAATGTCATCCTTGGCTACAAAGAAAGCCCTAGGCTAGCATGAGACCATGTTTCACAGAAAGATCACTAGTGGAATAGATGGGAAACAGACAGAAGGACAGACAGACAGACAGAGCTCATGAGAATGGTTGAAATCAATGCAAGCAGACGTCTACTTGATGGGAAGACTTTCAGGATATTTATTTAAGATAGACACAGTATTCTGACCAGAATCAGTCCTAGAATATGTTTAATCATGTCCCTCTCTTTTAGCTACCCCACCCCAACAATAATTTCCTGAGACTCGTTAACCACACACAGTATTCTACAGGGAGAGATGCAATTTTGGTAAGCATGAGCTGCTTGACATTGTGACTTCAGACTGCTGTGCGATTTACTCATCTAATGGATTGAACTGAAGACATTCAGGATTCTTGGGATTTACCTTTTTTTCCATAACAAGGAAGTCATTAATTAGAATCAAGATGATTGTGTTTCCCTCTGAAATACATCTATGTATACTATGTGCTTAGTATGCTGTTGATTTGTTTATTGGGTGGTCGTATTTGTTTTGCCCATTTTGAATTGTTTTCTTTCTTGTCTTACTCTAACAACATTCTAAAACACAAGTACACAGTTGTATAGCCCAGAAAGGCTTCTATTAATTGTTCTGTAACTATAACAGCACTTGGGGAAAAGACTAGTAAGCTAAGGTCAATAAATAGCTAGAAAAAGGCTCCAGAAATTCAAAATTTATATAATATGGAAAATTATTTTTCATATGTTTGTTTGTAGTTCAAAATTGTAGCCTAAAATTGTTTTCCAACTGAATAAAATTTAAACTTGAATTTAAAAAAATTCAGAACAATGTTAACATAAACTGTTGACTTTAAAATCTCTCTAAAATTAAACCTTTATAAATAGCATCCTCACAAAGATAAGGTAAAATAAAATAGTTTTTAAAGGAGGAAAAATTCAAATGTATTCCTTTGTAATGATTAACAAAATATAACCTGTTCAAATAAATATAAATGTCTTTAGAAACCAATGAATTATATTTTGAGACAGAGTCTCTTTATGTAGCATGGCTGTCTTGGAACTCTTTTTGTAGACCAGACTGTCCTCAAATTCAAATAGATACACATGTGTCTGCATCTTGAGTGATGCAATTAAATGAATGCATTTCTATATCTAACTAGAAAACTAAAGTTTTAAAGTTTCAACAAAAACATTAGAATAGTTTTGAGCATTGAAATACTATATGCTGACCTTATACTTGTTATAGCTATGGCATATTTGGAAGTAAGAATCACTTAAAACCTCTATTTCAGTGTCTGAGAAAGAAGGTGATCTAAGAAAGGCAAGATTTTCTTAAATACCCAAAGGAAATATTTGAAAGTTTATACTGGGTCATAATTCCTGTCACACAAGGAAGATGTGATTTCATTTCTGTATTAGTGTAAGTGAATATGTACATTCAGTACATATTTTATCATGGGTGTATGCTACATGATGTGTGAAATCACATGGCCCCCAAAATATGGGAAAGTCAGAAAAGTCTTTTAAACTATAATGTGGCATGATGGTAATGCCAAAATTTCAATATGAGAGTCTTTTACAACACAATAAAATAAAAATTTAAGGAAATAACAACAAAGAATAGTCAACCAGAAAATAGACACATGAAATATATTCATGAAACAACACATAGCAAACGACAATTCACTTTCAACAATGTTATTTTTAGGAATTATACTGAAAAATCTCAATCTTGGTGGCTATTAAAATGTGTTCTCTAGACTTTCTTACTCTTCAGCAGTGGTTAGTGTCCACCAGCATGTGAGCATGAAGTTTTCTTTAGAAAGCACTTACTCACTTTTTATCTGTAGCTCATATAATTTACTAACCAAAAGATTCACACCCACTTAACATATATTATTCTAATACATCACAGATTACATTAGTGACTCAAATAATTTTCTTTATCAAGTTACTTTTCTGTGATATATATGTATATATATATATTCTGTAATATATATAATATGTATGTTGCATGTATTTGTTATTCCATAATATTATAAATGATGCCTTATGTACATAGCTTCTGGATGTCTTGTTTTAAAATACAAATTTGAAAATTTTATCCCTGGCAATACTTACACTGACTTGTGATTCTCACAGAGACTCTTTACCATATGTCTTTTTCCTTCCTCTGTGAAAAATGTCATATGGCAATTTTCTTCACTGAAAAAAAATCAAAACTTGTCTATTTGAATTTGTTATTTTTAAAATATAAACAATTAAAATACCAAAAGAAAACTCTTACAATTTCAGGTGCTTAATTACTAAGGGGATTTAAATGCATCTAGCTCTAATATTTTAAATATGTAACTAGAAAAACCATGATAGCTTGGCAAGGAACAATTGGAAAGCAATTTCTCAGATGATTTGTATACTTTTTTATTATAGATTGAATGTAAAATGGAGTCACAGATCAGTAGAACTACTAGCGAGTTAGTTCCACTGGATTTAAGTGACAAGAAAATCGCGATAATGTTAAGCAACAGACCATGCATGACCTTGATTTTCAGTTCACATACAGAGCAGGTTTAAACTTAAAACCTGAATATATGAATCTTAGTGTAACCCCAGGTTAGTGCTACATACAATCATATATATATTATGATGTGTGTATAATCATTATATATATGAAACAAATAACTTTAATATTAGTTTTGTTCAATATTTCTATAAGTATCTAAGAAGAAAAATTTCTAGGAGCATTTACAAAAAGATACGAGAATATTTTAAGATTTTTAAAAATAAGGAACAAGTTAGTGTTCTATTTACTGTAATGAAATTTGTTTCTAAAGAGCATATTTAATGGTCTATGCTGAGTCTTAGGTTTAAAGGTGTGTACCACTACTTCCTAGCTTCTGGCTGTTGGGACTCAAGGTGTGTATCACAACTGCCTGATCTCTATAGCTTCAGGCTGACTTTGCTTTTCTGAATCTTCAGGAAAACTTTAATAAATCATAAATAATATATCACCACATGCATCAGGAGATTATACACTTTATTTCCTGTTCATATACATTAATTTTAAGAACCTCCATTATTAGAACTATGGTTTATAAGCAAGAAACAACACACAGAAAGTGTAATTTATTCTAATAGAGTGCTAAGTTGGTAAAGTCAGGGGAGGAATAGAGGAGAGCAAGAAAAGAGATACCTTAATAGAGGGAGGCAGTATGGGCTTAAAGAGAAATCTGGCAGTAGGGAAATGTTCAGAGCACAAAGATGACCCCAACTAAGAATCTAGGCAGTAGTGGAGAGGCTACCTTAAATGCCCTTCCCCTATAATAAGACTGATGACTACCTTAATTGCCATCCTAGGGCCTTCATCCAGTAGCTGGTGGAAGCAGAAGCAGGTACCCACAGCTAAGAGGTGAGCCATACTCCTGGAATCCAGTTTTAGAGTGGGAGGAGGGATGAGCAAAGCAGTCAAGACCTTGCTGGAGAAACCGACAGAAACATCTGACTTCACCTAGTAAGAGCACAGGGACTTCAGGGGCAAAGATGGGAAACCAGCATTGGACTGAACCTAGCTAGACCTCTGAGTGTGGGTGACAGTTAGGAGACCTGGGCAGTCTATGGGATCTCTAACAGTGGAATCAGTATTTATCCCTAGTGTACAAATAGATTTTGGTAGCCCATTCACTATGGAGTTATTGGGTAAAGCCTTCCTGCCAGCCTGGTTCTAGAGCTGCATCAGTCCCAAATAAACACACAGGAGGCTATATTAATTATGAAGCTGTTGGCCGTTTGCTTGGTTTCTTACTGGCTATCTCTGAATTAAGTATTTACTCCATAATAGTTAATCTAAGTATTTCTCTTACCGGAGAAAGGGTCCAGACTTTTTACCCCTATGGCGGCTACATAGTAACTCCCCGTGCTTCTCTTTCCCAGAATCCTTGTCGACTCTTAGTCCCACCTATCTTGCTTCCCTATTGGCCAACAGTGCTTTATTCAACAACCAATAAGAGATAGATTTACAGAATGGCATCTCCCATCATGGAGTGATACTATTGCAGCCCAGATACATGAAGGAGGGCCTAGGTCCTCCCCCATATGATCTGACAGACTTTGATGAACCCCTACAGAAGGCCTCACTATCCTTGGGGAATGGGAGGGTGAAGGGTGGAGGGGTCGGTGGGGAGTATGGGAATATGGGGGGGGGAGAGGGAAGGAGGGATTTAGATGTAAAATAAGATTGTTTTTAAATAATAAAAAAGAGAAAAAATAAAAATGAAAAAGAAAGTTTAAAGACAATGAGTTTTCAAGCCTAACTTAAGAAGGAAGATTCTATTTATAATTGGTACCTAGTCCAAAGTGGCAGTAACAGTTGAGTCTGAACCTCTTGTTTTGTTATCTAAAGAATACATTAAAATGGATTCTGACTTTTTAAATACTATGACCAAATCCTAAGTAGGCATTTTCAAGTTGTTTGCTTTTTTCCAACAGCCTTTATTTAAATCCTAACATCAAAATTTTCTGCATTGTGCATCTCTTATATAACCCCTTCCAGACCTTATTGACATTTGTTTCTTTGTAGTCAAACATGAAAAATTTTACAGACATGGGTTGATTCTAATAACTACCATTAACTTGACCAACTGAAAATATTTACATCAGTACTATGTGACTGTGACATAACTAGTATATTTCATTCTGCTTTATGTTTTCCATTGCAATCATGCTATGTTCAGACATTGTAGGATAGGAAAAGTAACTAATTTTGAAAAACAACTTGAAGACATGTATTCTGCAGAATACATATCTTAGCAATAAATCTAAAAGATTTCATGCAGGTGACTTCAGATTAATTCTGTGGTACTCTGATTGAATTATTCTCAAGTACAATTCTACCATTGTAATTGCAAGCTATTTCACGGCTTAGATGGAGACGTTGAGAGTGTTTGACATATAGGCACACACCTTCCTAGCAAACTGAAAGAATGGAATTGATTAGATACTGACAGCTTTCCAAATGTAGAAATGCTATTTTCAAATTGAGATAGATACATATTTGGGTTTATGAATTATGATAGTATTAAAGTTATTGTTTTAGAAGGCAATAGAGTGTCACAAGGACAGAGAACAGTGCTATGAAATCCTGTCTTTGGATCTGAAGTACCCATTGCTATAATGAACACAAAGCAGCTATGTATATCTCCACAAGACAGACACACAAAGATTAAGTAAGCACAAGACTTGAAAATAATAGGTGTTATATTAGTTAGGAGGAAGGAAGTTAGCATGAGGAGATGGAAACTGTGCAGATAATTAGGTTTTATAAGATCACAATAAATTGTATGTATGCATGCAATTATCAAGACCAAAAATAAATATATAAATTTAGTACAATGCAAGGATACTCATGTGAGTACCTACTGTGCAAAAAACAAACAAACAAAATAACAGTAATCTATCTGTGTGAACAACAACTCATTACACTGACGGTATCAGTGTGTCTTTTTATAATTAGTCTATTTAGTGAAGTTGGTTCATGGTCATAGATATAGTCATTCCATAAAAGTAGTTTGTTTTTGTTTGCTAATATTGTAGAATTTATTATGCTTTTAATGCACTGAGAGAGTTTTTTATGGAAATTAAAAGGTAAGACTGCATGATAGTTCATGTGCATTGATACAATGAACATTAATTGGGGTATATTTTGTAAATACCTAAAGTGATTTCATATATCACCAGAACAAATTTTAAAAAGGAATATTTCATAAACAACAAACAAATAAAGAAGTGTGTAGTGTGTGTGTGTGTGTGTGTGTGTGTGACTGTGTCTGTGTGTGTATGTTCCAAAGCAAGCATTTTGAAGTCAGAAGAGAAATTTCATGAGTCAGTTCTGTCTTTCTACCATGTGTATCTTAGGGATAGCTCAAGACATCAAATTTAGAGCAGGTGTCGTTTTTTTCTGAGCCGTGTTTTTCTTTATATATTACAAACAATATGTAATAATTCAAGGTAAATATTCTATTCAGATCTAATAAGTTACTTTTAGATACATTTGAGCTTTAGTGTATTTACCTTCTCTGCTTAAAGTAAAAAGATATGTTGTAAATATTTTTAAAAAATGTTAGATAGCTACAAAGTTACAATAATACACCTTAATTTATATAACTGACTAATCAACTGAAATCAACTTATAAATACTTTACTCTCCTTCAAAAACAAGACTACCATATGGATTCTGATGGTATTACAAAAACAATTGTATATACAAATATAATCTGTACTATATATGACTACCACACGCATCTTGCCTGTATTATGGAAGCATTTGAATATACAAATAAACTTCATATTATACATGGATGCTCTGGGCATGTGGGTAGGTGATGACTATGCACAGGTATTTCACTTCTGGCCTTATAGAATAAGAAACAATATTTTTTTTGCAAATAATGCATGTATATATTTAAGTACATATTTATGAAGTTGTGAGGAAGGATGCAGGTGTGGTTTCTGAATAATGACTTGAATTCCCATAGAGAGAGAAGTTTATAAAACATCAAATGGAAATCTAGATATCCATTTGTTATCATAACACTATTAACAATGGTCAAGTTATGGGTTTTACCTATCTGTTAGTCTATAGACGAATGGTGAAAGAAATTATGGAAATTGTAAAATAAAATGAAGTTCATTCAACCATAGGAAAGATAAAGTTATGTTTCTGTTGGAAAATAATTGAAACTGAAGATTATCATTTAACAGAGGTAATCAGATATGGAAAAATGAGCATCATGTTTCCTCTCATTTGTACCATTGAGTTCTTTGTGGATATGTATGTGTGTGTGTGTGTGTGTGTGTGTGTGTGTGTGTGACAAGGAAGCACAGATGGTGTAGGAGAGTGGAGGAAATTTGAAAGTGGAGATAAAGAAGATGGATTTGGGAGAGGTGAATGTGATCAAAGAAGGTAACACACTTGAAAGCTATTGTCTGTGAGAAATTCAGTACTATCCCCAATGAATATATATGCCAATAACACCTTCAAAATGGGCTGGAGAGATAGCTCAGCAGTTAAGAGCACTGATTCTTCTTTTTATTCTCAATATATTTTTATTTAAATTAGAAACATGCTTGAGTCACATGTCGATCCCAGTTCCCTCTCCCAATCCCCACACCATTCCCCAGGGAGGGTGAGGCCCTCCATGGGGGGATCTCCAGAGTCTGTCATTTCACCGGAGGGAGGGCCTATGCCCTCCCCCATGTGGCCAGGCTGAGAGAGGTTCCCTGCATATGGAATGGCCTCTTAAAGTTCATTTATATGCCATGGTAAACACTGACCCACTACCCAAGACCCCGAGGCCTCCTCACTGATACCACATTCAGGGGTTTATGTTGAGGTTTTTGATTCATTTGGACATAAATTTTGTGCATGCCGATAGACATTGTTATATCTGTAGTCTTCTACGTGCCAATATGCAGTTATACCAGCACCATTTGTTGAAGATGTAATCTCCATTGTATGATTGTAGCTTCTTTGGGTTAATATCAGGGTATTCAATTTGATGCCATTGGTATGCCTGTCTATTTTTGAGCACTGATTCTTCTATCAGAGAATCTGGGTTCAAATCCCAGCATTCACATGGCAGCTCACAACTGTTTGTAACTTCAAGATCTGACACTTTCACACATACATACATGTGAACAAAATACCAGTGCACATAAGATAAAAATAATAATTTATTAAAAATGCTAAAAAAACTTTAAAAGTGTTGACTACATACAAAATATTGTAACTGGTTGTCCTTATTTACATTTTCTGATTTGCTTGGTCATGGATGTATGTGTACTTGTGTGTGTGTTTGTGTGTGCATGTGTCTGTGAATTTGTGTGTCTATCAGCCTTATCAGCTTGCATATTTTTTATCCTTTATATGTTCATCCATACTTTTTTCTGAAAAATTCTCTTGACTCAAAAGAAAATAACTGTTTCTGGACCTGGCAGACATACTAATGATGTACCTTGAGATCAGGTAACAATATATATTCAACCTGCTCCCAATGTGTTTAAGTTTAAACTGCCATTAAGAAAATAATGTCTCACCTTTCCCTGAATTTCTGGTACATCTAGCTTGTAAAACCTAAGATAAATGTATCACTTTAATCTTCAACTATGTTGTCTTCAATTCCTGGAAACAGAATTAATGTATGATTGAAAACATATGTCTTTGATAATCATTTGCTGAAAACAGTGACCAACTTGAAAGCAATCTTAAACAACAGCAACAAAAAAACCCAAAAATATCCTATAAACTCTAGAAGCAACATGCAGATACAGATTGATAACATCTATTTTTCGTTTGGTGTGCTATTCTGGTTCACTTTTGATCATTAATGTTTTACCTTGTAAAATTCTGATCAAGGTTTCCGCAAAGAATTGCTTTATTCTCTCCCATACTGTAATGTATGTGTTATTTAATACATACAGAACAAATCTCCCTTTGTAGGAATAGCACAAATTCAGACAAAACACAGGTGGAGACACAGGAAATACATGACAGACACACAAAAAGACGCACTACAAGCTGTTCACTAACAACACACCATAGCCACATTGAAGACACGGAAGAAAGACATGCAGAATTCAAACTTTTGCTCACTATTAGTCAAATAATCCAAGAGGAAGTTGTTTTCTTTTGTTCCTTAATGTGTTAACCAATAAATATATGTTTACACATTTATGACCAAAATTAAAACTTAATAGTGGCTTACTACAAATGTACCTTTTTTTTTCTTTTATAACTGTACTTAATGCCATTTGGTATTCTTTATGAACCTGTCAATTGCTTCATATCCCTTAAAAATACAAATAATTTTTCCATTTCTAAAATATCATCTTTCTATTAAAAATTATTAGTGAAACACTAATGGGGACCAGTAAGCTGAAGATGACTGTCTATCACGAGGTGCTGCTGTCATCCAATGATTGAAAGAAAATGGAAGTAGTCTTTGGCAAAAATATGAAGTAAATGGTCTCAAGAAACATATATCACTGTTCGGTGTTAGAAAAACATTGTTTGGAATGACAGGGTGTTGGCACACTTTTGAAACCTTACCATTTGAGAGGAAAAGGAGGGAATATTGACACTTTTGAAGCCAGTAACGCGTACATGAGACCCGCTCTGAAAAAAAAATAGAAATAGAAAAAAAAACCACAATTATTTTGATACCAAAAAAAAACTTGAATGAAGTTTTCAAATTTCTTTATTGCATTATACAATTGTGGAATATTATAAATCTCAGTATTTCAATGTAATAAAACCCAAACAACGGAACAGGACAATATCCTAAGGCTTGGGATGAAGCTTTTGGTATGTGACTCCCAAAATCTGTAAGTACCTGCTAGTTAAGGATCAGTGCACCCTGCCAACAAGATAAGTGAGTTTCCAAAACCTTAATGACCCAACAAAATGGCAGACCAGTGGGTCTAAGACCTTGTTCCCTCTGTGAACAGATTTTAAAGTGGCTGAAAATGTATAGGAGCTTTAAAAGATACCCATGAATTACACAAACCCTGAGATGTCCAGATGAATAAACAGTTCGAACTCCATGTGTATTTAATTGACTTTTCACTGCCTAACCCCGAACACATCCTATATATCACATATTCTGTCTTCAGGAACCAAAGCAGTAATTATTGCAACAGGCTAACCTGGGCCTAATCTAGTGTCTGATTTACCTAACTTGGATTTCAAGTAGGACTGCTTCTTGAATATGATACCAAAATCTTAACATGAGTGAATAAGTAGATAAAATTCACTTTGTAAAATTAAAAACTTTTCTGGCGTGCAAATAGAATTTTAGTGCCCATCCTACAGTGAGGGATGCTCTCTCAGCCTGGCCTCTTGCTGGAAGGCCTAGGCCGTGCCCTGGATGAAATGACAGACACTGGAGATCCAGCATGGAGGGTTTCACCCTCCCTGGGGATAGGAGTGGAGAGTGTGTGGGGGACTGGGGCACCAGTTGGGTAGACTGGGGGAGGAGGGAGGGAGAGGGAGCTGGGATTGACATGTTAAATAAGTTTGTTTCTAACTTAAACAAAACAAAACAAAAAAAAAAAGGAAAAAAATCCCAGGACCAACGCACTCAAAAATTAAAAAAATTAAAAAAAAAAAAAAAGAAATCTGAGCATTAAATGAAAGGTGTCTATTTTTAATCTCTTGGCAATGCACTTGGGTAGAGGATTCTTAGAAACAACTAGCATTTCTATTCTCAAAATTATTCATCTATTTTCACCATGTAAGTTAAATTTCTCTTTTTTCAGGAAGAACAAACTCCATGCTAGTAAACACCAATTGTTCAGTATGCAGTCATCAGAGGTGCTAATATTGCATATTTTCTGTGAGGCAAAATTTCAGACCTAGACATTTTTCTGCCATTAATGGCCATAAAAATATTTTTTTTTGTAATAAATGACACTACTTATGTGTCTGCTGTGGATCTGGTAATCAGGGCTCGAAAAACTTGGCAACAGTAAAGGGGAACCAAGGGATTTTCTAATGTTTTTTTAAATGAAAGTCATAAAGCAAACCCCATTTCATTAAATGCTTAAACAGGGATTCCTGGAAAGATATTCAGTTAAAGAAGCCTGGTCCCAATTCGAGGCCTGTCACTCCATAGTAGGTAAGTTTATTTTCCACGGTGTCTGAGTTTCGGGCTATTGAGTTGTTTTCCTTGTCACCTTAGGCAAGCTTGATGGTTAATGGGATCGCTAATAGGATATACAGTCAGTTATGGAGTTCTAAACTAGCTTGGATTAGCTATGACTGAAATCAATTACCACAGCCCACTGGTCCATGGAAATTTGGGAAAGGGGTATTCTCACATTTCTGTTCCCAGAGAACAGCTGTAGTCATTCCCCAAGCAGAGAAAAATATTACCAGTGAAATTCATGCTAATTAGCACCCATGTTGGCAGTCAGAATATTCAGAACACTGGGAAGAAAATTTGCAAATGAGTCTGGTTAAGGGCAGTAAATTTTGTGCCACTAAAATTAGCCAAGTAAAATAAATGACTTTCAGTTTTCTGAAAAGGCATATTCTTGCTTAATCAACACATTAATGGACTTTTGTGATTGATCTTTTAAGGGTTTTGGGTTTCATTTATTATCCAGTGATGTTTATTTCAAAATATCCAAAATCAGCAAACTTGGTGCATCCATGAGATGTTACAGTTTACTCAATATTTTCTAATCCCATATTCCTTAGCAATTAATCCTGGCAAAAATTAGACAATTAATAGAGACTAATCAAAGTAAATACTCCTATTCGTTGTGATTTAAAATTTTAGTTTCACAGTTTTACTTTTTAACTTAATACTTTGAGCATAAAATAAGCCAGATATTATTATAAACCAAGGTTTAAAATGTATTCCTTAAGATTAGGAGCAATACCAGTACTTAATTATTTATAATTTAGTGTGACTGATATGTTTTCTGAGTATAAATCGAGGCTTAAAAACTAGAAAAAGACTGCAAAAAGATGTTCATGTTTGCTGCATGAGTTATCAGTTTAGTCCAATTAGCACTTTCACATTATATATCATGGCATCATTTCCCAGGGGGAAGTATTACTCATGGTGAAAATATCTTGTTTTGTTCCAACAAAATCTATACTAAGGATGGCTTCACTGAAAACCCACTCTCTTTTGGGAAAGTCACACAATTTACCTTCTGCAATTCATAACTGTCATACTAGGGAAGACTAATGTTTAAATTTAATCAAATATTTATGCTATCATTTTTCTTTGAAGATAGAATTGTCAATGGAGTAATATTGGATTAGGCAGCTGGTGTGACAGGAAGCATTTCATTGATTGCGGTGATGTCCTCTCTTGGCATGTCTATGTTTTTCTATTAAGTAGCAGCAGTGAAGATAAGCTGCTGGCAGGGAATACAGAAAGGGTCCAAACTGGTTGATAAACTTTCCTGGTAACTCCACTAACACTCATTCAAACTCATAAACTTTTACACATTAAACCGTATTTTAATTCATTACCTTACCAATGGCATCCTAAACTTGTTTCTTATTCCTTCACAGATGACTTATGTGCCTGTCCTAGCAATGCTTAAGTAAAACTTTCATAGCAATGTGGACAAATATAAAGAATGCCAGAGAAAAATAAACTTCTTAATGATAATAGTAAATGAAGAGTAACACTGTACTTTAATAGCTGCAAAGGATTTTCTCTATTTCTTTCCTTAAGAGTATCATAAAACAAACCAGATACTACTACAAATCCAGGCAAAATGAATTTGAGTAGCTAAGAGAATTTAGATCTAAAATCAAACTATTTACTCTGATATGTCGAGTGATGAGACTATAAGCTTTTTCTCTGGGTTTACTAAGTAGCTGTAATGGATAATTTCAGTACAATAAAACAATTTAACATGGATATAAGTGGTTTCTTTTGTATTGAAAGGAGATTATGTATAATGACATAAAATAAATCACTATAGCTACACATACATTCTATGTAATTTTTCTTGTTTCTATTTAATGAGGTACAAAGAAGAAAAATACAAAATTCCCTTGGTGGTTCATGACTCATGGGCTTCATACATCTACATTAACTATTTTTCTGTTGTTATGATAAAACCTCATGGTCAAAAGCAACACGAAGTACAGTTTATTGTGATTTATAGTTCCAGATGAAGACCATGATGATGGATGGAGCGGAGCCATGATAGCATAATAGAAATGTCATCTGGTAGACAAAATCGAGAGTTCACAACTTCAAAGGCATACTTGAAGCTGCCAGAGGGAGCCAACAGGCAGTAGGAGTGTTTATCTCAAAGTCTGCTTTTAGTGAGACTCCTCAGCATGGCTCCACCTCCTCAAACAGCACCAACTTGGGATCAAGTTTTCAAGTGCCCAAGAAAATAGGGAGCCTTTCTCAACCTAGACACCTCAACATCTTGCTACCCCAGGCAATTGAGGCAATGACACTTTAAACCAATAGGAACCCAGCATTGGTCTATGCTATTAGTGTAGAGAATAAGTGAACAGTGCAAAGAACTCTCGTAACAGGCTTATTAGAGACCTATATTTCATTATATCTCTGAAATATCATTTAATTGATTTGTTAAAATTGCTTGCATGTTGGGTTTGAAGTGGGATAACTTTAACACATGCTTTCTCTCAGACACCCCACTCCAAAGTGACTCTCACCTCTTGGTTTTCACTAGTTAAAATATTTCTGGTCTGGTAGACACAAGTGTATGACTTTGTGTACAAATGTACACTGCCTGTATTATAGTACTGATAAATAGGTTCTTGCTGAAATTCACTTTAAATACTTACATATCGCACGCCTTTAATCCCAGCACTCGGGAGGCAGAGGCAGGAGGATCTCTGTGAGTTCGAGGCCAGGCTGGACCGACAGCCTCCAAAACATTACAGAGAAACCCTGTCTCATAAAAAATAAATAAATAAATAAATAAAACAGATACTGTGGTAATTAGGTTTTCAACTGAGATTCTGAGCCAGAGCATAATGAAAAGAGTAATGATGAAAGAGGAAAGTGGAAAACAATGACTACTAATTTTGGCATGTCCATTGATGTCACTCTTGTTCAGCTCACATTTGAAAAGTAGTGTTGGTGGAGACACATTCTCATAGCAAATTCCCTGATCCCCTGTTTGCTATAGCAATTTCTCACCCTCTTCAGAATTGTACCCTAATCCTTGGGATGCAGTAACAATAAATGAAAGGGAAAAAAGGCCATTAATTTGAAGGAGTGTAGGGAGCGGTATGTGTAAGGGATAGAAGGGAGGAGAGAAAAAAGGGAACTGTTAAAATTACAATCCAAATGATTAAGTTAAATGAAAAAGAGAACACTACATCATTAGTCCAAGTTACAGGGGTATTTGAGAAATCTCTACACAAGGGAGTCTCTAAACATTCAGACTTGAAGATCTAAAAGGCAGGTTTAAGTTCAGCAAACAAATGTGATAGAATATCAGGGCATCAGCAAATCTTACAAGTGGACAAAAATGAAAAAGAGAAAGTGGATATTCATGCTACAAAGTGTTTACCAGTAGATACTGTGAACACTTCTATTGATAATTTTATAGGTACTGAAAGTTCCTCAAGTTATGTAGAAGCAATGCCTGACATTCCTAATAACTGGCTAGGGTTTAACTGAAGAAAATCCTTTGCATCACAAAGTACACGCAAAATTCACAAGGTTTCAATCTTTGGATTTCTACCCCTTTGTGATCCAGTGACTGACTGTAGGAGAGAGGTCACATACGCTAGATATTGTCCATACCTTTGGGGTGTGCACAGAGGTACCTGGGATAGGCGAGAGGTAAAAGGTAAAATAGAAAGTAAATCTCTCTCTTGGATCCTGGCTGTGGGTTGGGGCCCATAGAGTTCTTCCTCTGTTTTCTCTCTTCAATAAAGTATACTAGACCGATTCTTTTCCTGTTGTACTATTTCTGTGTCACAGTGACTTTTCTCAGGAGTAGCCTATGACCATAAGAAAGTACAGATATTTGCATTATGATTCATAACAGTAGCAAAATTACGGTTATGAAGTAGTAACAAAAATTATTTTATAGTTGGGGCCACCATGACATGAGAAATGTATTAAAGGGTTGCAGCATTAGAACCATTGCTCTAGAGTAAGTCAACTTTTGGAGTTTCAGAAAAATTTATGTTCTGAGATGACAGCTCTCCAAAATTCAACTTTTTGTTATGGTTGTCAAATTAGAGGTTTGGGCAAACTACTGAATTATGTCACTTTGGGATCTAATAATAATATGTGAAAAGTTGTACTAGTTGAATCACTAAATTCACTGATACATATATGATATATACATGTATGTATATAGAAGCATACAGACTGACAATTGGCTCATATTCTATGTTTTATGAATAACAGAGGTCACAAGAATTGTGACACACTATGGCCTGAGCAGAATATCTGAGCCTGTATTTTCCTGTTATATGTCCTTAGGTTATTGTGTTTGCCATTTTAAAGCAGTGTTTATGCTTCCTAAAATGCTTTATTTTTTAAACTTCTACATACAGCATAACAGATTTTAATTACATTTTACGTCAACTGTGTTTTTAATTCTGTGTGACAATTTTAGTTAATACATATTTTTTACTCATTTCATCCTTTTCTACATACAGGGGGACAATTGCAGTTACTCATGGCCTAAGCTCCAAGAATTCCTCATCACCTATACTGATTTGCTCCATATTTTGTAAAGAATGGATGCACTAGAGGAAACCATCCTAAGTGAGATAACCCTGACACAAAAAGACAAACATGTATGTATTCACTCATATATGGATTTTAGATATGGATCAGGTGAGTGTCAGCCTACAATCCCTGTTCCAGTGAGTCTGGGAAACAGGGAGGTTCCAAAGAGAGATGCATGATACCCCAGAGAAGTGTAATGAGCCAAGATCTTCTGAATAGATTGGAAGCATAGCGGGAGGGGAGAGGGAACCAGGAAAAAGGGAGGGAGATAAGAGGTGGGGAGAAGAAGGCATGGGGGAGCAGGAAGGTTGAGTCGAAGTAAGAATAGAGGAGAGCAGGATGAGAGATACCATAATAGATGGAGTCATTATAGGTTTGAGTAGAGAGCTGACACTAGTGAGATTTCCAGAGGTCTACAAGGATAACACCAGCTGGCAAACTAACCAACTAACCAATGGTGGAGAGACTACATTAATAGCCCCTCCCTGATGATAAGGTTGATGGCTACCTTATACGCCATCCTAGAACCTTCATCCAGTGACTGATGGAAGCAGAGGCACATACCCACAGCTAAACACTGAACTGAACTCCTGGAACCTAGTGACAGACATAGAGGAGTGATGAGCAAAGAGGTCAAGATCGTGCTGGTGAAACCCACAAAGACAGCTGACCGGACAAGGGGGAGCTCTTGAACCCCAGACTGATGGCTGAGAGGCCAGCAGGGGACTGACCCAGCCTCCATGAATTCAGTGTCAGTGAGGAGGCCACAGAAATCACTGGGGCCTTGGGTAGTAGATCAGTGTTTACCATGCTGTATGAATGAACTTTGGAAGCCCATTCCAAATAGAGGGATGCTCTGTCAGATTGGACACACAGGGAAGGGCCTAGGTCCTGGCCTGGATGAAATAACAGACTCTGGAGTTACCCCAAGGAGGGACTCACCCTCCCTGGGGAATGATAGGGGTATTGGGTGGGGGGCTGGAGGAGGGACAAGGGGGGGAGAGATCTGGGATTGACATGTGAAGCATTCATGTTTCTAATTTAAATAAAAACATATGTTGAGGAAAGAAATGAAAAATAAAAAAAGAAAGTAATACTAATACAATGATAAAGAACCCCCACACTAGCATTTGTTACTATAATGTTTCTATGAACTCAGTCTTTTCCTATTTGGGTAGTAGTGAATACTTTCTGCTCTAATTTTAAATACATCCTCTAATTTGTACCTAAGTCCTTATGAATTTCATCAACTCTCCAATAAATGCCTATTCTTCAGCATCATATTTGTTTTTCATGTACCTAAAGTTTATTAGCAAATAACATTCAAATTTTATATTTAGACAAAAATAAATTCTCATATTATTTCTGATTATTCATTAAGTTTTAAGGTTCACAAAGTTTTAGACAGTCTTGCCTCTATATATGCTCCTACAGACAGGAAACTCTCTCTCTCTCTCTCTCTTTCATGCACAACTACATATAAGTCTGTGTGTGTATTAATGATAATGTGATAGTGGGTATCGAACTCATAACACAGTGGTGTTATGTGTGAGATTGCATTTACATCTGAGCTGCACCCCAGATCTTCTGTTCTTTTTTTTAAAGAAACTGATTCAGATTTTGTTACTTACTCTCATTAATTCAGTCTCACACATTTATTAGTCAGCTACAGGTTGATACCTACAAAGTCATTTCTTGATCAACATATTGCTAGATAATATCAACATACAACACACTGGTAGGTAAGTAACTCTACTTCTAACTTGGTTTCTAAATGTCACTTTGTCCAATTACCTCATGGACTTTGTCTTCTGTCTCCTCTTCTACTTTCCTCTTCAAGATCCTTGACAGCTTGAGTGGCCCTGGACTGTGGTTTTTGTCCTCTTCTGTTCTGTACAATAGCTACTTTCTTATAATTCCACATGTTCTAGTTACTATAAACATTGCTGATTTTCCCTAACTCCAGGTTATTGAGTACCCATAAACTCTACATGTTCTCATTAGCCCAGTTTGATGCCTCTTCTAGGATTAATAATAAACAAACATTTCCACCCAATTTCATTTTCACACCATTGTACAATCCCAATTTCAACCCTCAATGTTCTGCTTCTTCAGCAGTTTCTATAAAATAACTATTGATAAATGGGTTCCTTCTTTTCAAATGTTCAAATGAATTCTTCCCATATGCCTTTTCCTATACCTAGTGAGACGCTTCATCCATGCAATGTATAAGGACTTCTATAGCTAATTTGCACCATTTTTATGTCCTTCAATGTCTTTGCTCCTCCTTTGGACTCTGCAACTCACTACTTTAGACAGAATACCCTGCATGCACATGTGTAAATGCATGCATATAAAACATACATACGGCCGGGCGTTGGTGGCGCACGCCTTTATTCCAAGCACTGGGGAGGCAGAGGCAGGCGGATGTCTGTGAGTTCGAGCCAGCCTGGTCTACAGGAGCTACTTCCAGGACAGCCTCCAAAGCCACAGAGAAACCCTGTCTCGAAAAACCAAAAAAAAACAAAAACAAAAACAAAAAAAAACATACACACATACACATTAGAAAAAAATGATGCTGCAGGAAATTTATACCAACTGAGTATGCACTAAAGACCTAGACTGGAGGTAGTTTCAATACTGTGGGTATGCTCCAGTGCGAATTTGGAGATTATATATAGCATTCTATACAGAGCAATTAGAAATATATCACTTATATTAGAGCAGTGTTCCCCTTTCTCCACATCCTCTCCAGCATAAACTCTCATTGGCGTTTTTCATTTTAGCCATTCTGACAGGAGTAAGATGGTATCTCAGAGTTGCTTTGATTTGCATTTCCCTGATGGCTAGAGATTTTGGGCATCTTCTCAAATGTCTCGCAGCCACTTTAGACTCCTCTACTGAGAATTCTCTAGTTAGTTCTGTAGCCCACTTATTAATTGAATTCTTTGGTGTTTTGGACACTTGCTTCTTGAGTTCTTTGAAATTTTTGGAGATGTGTGGTTAGTGAATATCTTTTCCCAATCTATGGGTTGCCTTTTTTGTCTTGCTGACAGTGTCCTTTGCCATACAGAAGATTCTCAGTTTCAGGAGGTCCCATTTATTAATTGTGGATCTTACTGTCTGTGCTATTGGTCTTATGTTCAGGAAGCAGTAACTTACACCAATTCCTTCAAAGGTACCTCCCATTTTCTCTTCCAAGAGGTTCAGTGTGGCTAGATTTATGTTGAGGTCTTTGATCAATTTGGACTTCAGTTTTGTGCATAGCAACTGATATGAACCTTCTGCAGTCTTCTACATGCCAGCTTCCAGTTATGACAACACCATTTGTTGAAGATGCTTTCTTTTTACATTGCATTATTTTAGCTTTTTTGTCAAAAATCAGGTGTTTTTAGGTGTGTCAGTTAACATCACGGTGTTCAATTCAATTCCTTTGGTCTACTTGTCTATTTTTGTGCCAATACCAAGCTGTTTTCAGGACTATAGCTCTATAATAGAGCTTGAACTCAGGGATGGGGATGACTCTGGATGTTCCTTTATTGTACAGGGTTGTTTTGGCTATCCTGGGTCTTTTGGTTTTCCATATAAAATTGAGAATTTTCCTTTCAAGATCTGTGAAGAATTCTGATGGAATTTTGATGAGGATTGCACTAAATCTGTAGATTGCTTTTGCTAATATTTCCTTTTTTTTTCTATGTGGATCCTACCAATCCAAGAGCATGGGAGATCTTTTGATTTTCTGGTATCATCTTTAATTTATATCTTTACAGACTTAAAGTGCATGCTATACAGATCTTTTATTTGTTTGGCTAGCATTACCTGAAGATATTTTATGTTATTTGTGGTTATCGCACAGCCACTTTGGAAATCATTACAGAGGTTCCTCAGGAAATGGGACTTAGTCTCCCATAAGACACAGCAATCCCACTCTTAGGCATATACCCAAAAGTCGCACATTCATACAACAAGGACATCTGTTCAACTATGTTCATAGCAGCATTATTTGTAATAGCAAGAACCTGTAAGCAACTTAGATTCCCCTCAACTGAAGAATGGATAGAGAAAATATGGTACACTTACACAATGGAGTACTACTCAGCAGAAAAAAAATGGAAACTTGAAATTTGCAGGCAAATGAATGGAACTAGAGGAAACCATCTTGAGGTAGGTTACCCAGTCAGGAAAAACAAACATGGTATGTACTCACTCATATATGGATTTTAGACATAGAGCAAAGGAGTATCAGCCTACAACTCAAACTGCCAGAAAAGCTATGAAATGAGGAGGACCCTGAGAAAGACATACATGTTCCCCTGGAGAAGGGGAAAGGGGCATGTTTTGAGCAAATTGGGAGCATCATTGGGAGAGAGAGTTAGGAGAAGAAGAAGGAGAGAAGAGGAGGGGAAAGGAGGACATGAAGGAGCGGGAAGTTTGAGTCAGGGGAAGAATAGAAGAGCACAAGAAAGGAGATTCCCATAATAGAGGGAGCCATTATAGGTTTAAAGAGAAATATGGTACTAGGAAAATGGCCATAGATCTACATGATGATACCAAGTAACCATTTAAGCAAGAGTGGAGAGGCTACTTTATGTCCTTCCCCTGTAATGGGATTGATCACTACCTTATATGCCATCCTAGAGCATTCATGCAGTAGCTAATGGAAGCAGAAGCAGACACCCACAGCTAAATAATGAGCCTAACTCCTGGAATCTAGTTGCAGAGACAGAGGAGAGATAGCAAACTGGTCAAGACCAGGCTGGAGAAACCCACAGAAACAGCTGACCTGAGCAAGGGTTAGCCCTTGAATCCCAGACCAATGGCTGGGAATCCAGTATGGGACTGATCAAGAACCCCTGAATTTCGGTGTCATACAAATGTACTTTGCATGCCCATCCAACAATGAGAGATTCACTCTAACCCTGGACTCTTGGGGGAGGGTCTAGGCCCTGCCCTGGATGAAATGACAGAGTATGGACACCCCCATGGAGGGTAAAATCCTCCATGGGAAATGAGGTTGTATTTGGGGGGGCTGGTGGCAGAGTGTGGGAAGAGGGGAGGGAAAAGGAGAGGGACCTGGGATTGGCATGTAAAGCAATCTTGTTTCTAATTTAAATTAAAAATTAAAAAAGAAATTATAATATAAATATAGTATATTTATTATATGATATTTACTGATATGGTATTTACTAGTATATTATTTATTAATAATGTAATATAGCATTACTAATGTGTGGAATATTTACTGATATATACATTTAATAATATACATGTTTAATAGTTATACATAATATGTACACATATATTCAAATTTAGTATATATTTTATAGTATACTTACTAATATTATATATGATATATATTTCATAAAAAGATAAATATTAATAAATAAATTATACATCATGTACATATTTAGCATTTTTCTGTTAAATGATATTTAGAAGGGACCCTAAAATTTGAAACCACATGTTTTCTCTTAATATATAAAATAAGCATGGTAAAGTAAAATTGTATAGCATATTTTCTGTTTTTCTATAGTGTATGTATGTTACATGTTGTATGTGGTCCTGAGTGCATACAGGAACATGAATGTGGGGAGTAAATAATGTATCAGTTATCTTCATTAGTACCAACCATGTTTCCTGAGAAAAGGTCTCGCACTGAAACCAGAGCTCTGCATTTTTACTTGAAAGACCTGGTTACACCAAACTCAAATGACTGAAGGGCATTTAAAGAATTCTCCCATCTTAAAAGTTGCTGTCCTCTGCTTGCCCCCTTCTGCTTTTGCCTCCTTCCTGGAACTTCCATTGCTTTATAGTTACAGATCCTTTTCTCTCCATATTGCAGCCTCCTCATTCACTGGTTCAATTGTAAATTACCATTTCCTTCATGTTACTTGACAGATAATAAACAACCAAGCTGTATGTTTTGTACTTTAGTCAACCTCTTGACTTCAAATGGTTAATTGGAACTGAGATTGAGAGTCCATTGACTGATCTTTGGCATTTCTTGTAAAAGTCTAGAAATCTACTTGGAGAAATATCTAAGTGCCAGAAATAGAGAGGTCAGCAAATATGAATTAATGACACTAATTATTTCTGTGAACTTTTATCACCTTTTTATTCTGACTCTAACACAAACAAGGTAGATTTAGTGTGAAATCTAGTTGTTTGAGAATGTCTAGAACTTGACAGCTCAATACAATTTTTTGGACCAGAGTATCACCTTATATGAGGTGAATCAATAAAGTTCAAGAAATGCACTTAGGATACTGATCTCTCCACCAATTAGATGGCATAGCTCTATACTTCCATGACAGGAATATGCTTTTGCACTCCATTAAAGCATGGGGAATAACTCTAAAAGTACTTCCAAATAAACTCCAAAATAAGTCTCACTCGATTTACTGAGTGTCCTTTTCACACACATCAGTTTAATAGACCATTTTTCTACGTTAGCTTGTGATACTGTGTGGTTGACCCCATAAGTCTTATAGCCTGTGTTTGTTCAGTTTTGAGTGTCATGTATACTGTTCTATAACTCACTTATGACTTAGTAAGTAATTTTTCTACCCTAAAGTATCCAGAAATGGTTCCTTTATGGTTTGAACAAGTAAAAAATGTTGGATTAAAAAACCCCATGGCAGACCTCACCCTCCCTGGGGAACAGAAATGGGATGGGATGGGGGCATTGGTGGGGGTCATGGGAGGGAGAGGGAACTGCGATTAATATGTAAAATAACATTGCTTATAATTTAAATTTTAAAAAGTGAAAAAAAATCAAATGGTATGCTTCCCTAGTATGGGAAATAGAAGGAAAAAAATGACTTCACCTAGATAACAGACCATCCAGACACATATAAAAGGAGATGAGTATCAGTAAAAAAAACCTCAGCTTCACATGTACTATGTATTTATCTTCAGTATCTACATATACATATGCACTATGAATTTTTGTGCAATATAATTTTACAAATTTCCCTACCTAACCTGAGAAGAGGAATAGAGTTAATGATTTAGTTAGATTTTAAAAGCAGGGTGCTGGGTTTGAGGAAGCAACTAATTTTCCTTGGGAGTTCTTATCCCAGTCCCTAGTGGGTTATCAGATGACTCAAAACCACAGGTGGCAACCCCTTGTAGCTTATATGTGTCTGTGTCGTGACTCCAAATCCTGAGCCTGTCAAATTCACTGCTGCTTTTATTATTTTTAGATCCACTGCACATCTCCTCCAAAAACACAAATCACACCTCTGCAGGTGCCAGGTTTTGAAAATTTGCAATCTGATAAACTAGATGTGTTATAACAATTCTTTAAATAAATAAAGTAGCTCCAATTCCATTCCTCAAATATGCTAAAGTATTTAAGGCCTGGGGCCACAGCTGGCTGCGACCACATGTCTGCCTTGGTTGGTATGCAAGTATGAAGTATACGCTTGCCATGCTATCTCACTCTAAGTACAAAAAGAAATAAAACAGTTAAATAAAATAAAATAAATCAAATAAAATGAAAGCTTTACCTGGTGTTCATCAAAGAGGCTTTGAATCTTGTTCCTCCTGAGAAGGCTGCTAGCTACTGTGCTTTCATGCTAACCTTTATACTGAACTGAATTCAGAAGCCTTTAAAATTCATTGATGATGTGCTGTGTGGCTCAGCCACTGTATTTTCTGTAGCAAGCATCCCTGCTTGAGATTAAGTTATATTCACCTTAAGATTTATGTGAGGGAACAAGGTGCCTCATGGGAAAGGACTTGTTCTAAGAGTATAGTGATACAGTTTTGTTTCAAGAATGGCAGGCCAGCATCAGAGATGAAGGGTCACTGTTCTCCCTTAGTTCACCGTCCAACCTTGCTGCTGTGGATATACACAGAAGTCCACAGGTAACTCTATAAGGAATAAAAGACGTGGTTAAAATGAAAGCTGCTTTTGTTCTCTCTATCTCTCTCTCACACACTAATATTTCCTACTTGAGAAAGTAAACTCTACATTTTCAGAAGACCAATTGTCAGTACATTTTCCAACTCTAAGAAGGAAAGTCACTGATGCCCAGAAAAAGACACGACAACTAATATGATCCTCAATATTGGTACTGATAACAATATTGACACTTCTAATAAAATAACTGGAGATGTAATCTTTTCCCACAAATCTTAGAGACTCACACATTCCTATGTAAATCCTTTTTGAGGCCCAGGGTGGAAAAATTATTCCCCTTAACTGATGTAGGATTGATAGTATCATTGCTAATCATCAGAATATGGTTCCTACCTTGGCTGATGAGAGTAATAAACAATAGTTACAGCAATAGCACAGTGATGTCTGACTCAAAGAAGTTTCTATAGGACAGTGCTCTACTTTGATTCTTCTACATTTTGCAGAGGTCAGAGTTTTGAAGTATTTGACATTGGTGTTGCCATGGGAAGGTAGATGATATATATAAACATTGGGCTTTATGACACATTGTTTAGTTATTTAAGGACATGCGCTGGAAAGAAACAGTTGAATCCTGACCCCTTTCGTTTATTTCCCACTTTGTTACTTAACTTTATGCCATGCTATTTTGAATGAATGTAGGCTCAAAAGAAGAAAATCCAACTTTTCTTGGAACGAATCTTTCAAAATTGTGAATAAAAAATGAGTATTTTTCCTTTCATATGGAACATTCATATTTTGTTACAGTAACCAAAAGTCATGTAATACCAGAAGCAATGGTACATAAAATACAACTGAAGCAAACCCTGAAGTATTTAGTAACTGACCTGAAAAAGACTTTCTATACTGTACTTTCTTATGTAGAAAAGATGATTTGACTTGTACTCTCACTATTTTGGAAGGCTTTTGTAAATGCATAATACTTTCATGGTTCTTCAAAATAAACAGTAAATTAGATAGAGTTATTGAGTCTTTAGCACCAATAATTAGGTTCAGTAGTTAGGATGATATTAAAATAGAAAATAGGTTGGATATATACAGAGGTCCTGATACCTATTTGTAAGACAAATAGGTATATGTTCTCCCTTTTCCACAATATATGCCAAAATATTGTTATCCCTATTCTTACAAGGTTTACTCAAGGAGGAGGAAAAGCACCAAATAAATAATACATAAACAAAAGATTTTGCAGAGGTAAAGATCAAAATAAGACAGACATCAGAAATAGTAGTAAAATAATGCTTCTACAGAAACAGAAATGATAAGAATCAATTTATGTCATATGAGAGTTTTTACATTTGAATGGAAAATGAGTGTGATCAGATGAAATTATGTGAAATTCCCAAATAATCAATAAAAATATTACATTGGGGAAAAAGTGAAACCTAAAAAATAGAATTCTTACATTCATAAACTCTACAGTTTTGCAGTAAGTAGATTTAGGACTCTTCTTAATGCTTCTGGCACATACAAATCTTTAAAACTGTCCATGTTTTTTTCAAGTATAGCATGAATAATTAGTTCGATTGATTTTTCAAAATACTTTTCATTCTTTATGTAGATGGAATTTTGTTATATTTAATGAAAGGTTTGCATTCTCTAGAATTATGCTCCTTTATTGTTGCTTCTATCATATATGCTTATCTATTAATGAGTATGATTAATGCCTAATTAGATATGTTGTATCTGTTAATAACATTATCTAAATAAGTTGACATAGAAGCAAAATATTTTATTTCAGATACAGATCAATTTCAAACAGTCATAATGGCCAATTCTTAGATTTCTATAAATGCCTCAGGTCACAGATAAGATCTGACATCATGGAAATATACCTTATGGTTGAAAGACTTTTAGTCTATACTCATACATTCAAAGAGTTGGCTATGCCAACTTGTAGACTCTTGACTGATAACACTGTTATAACATCTATAACGAATATAGCATGGATTTGTTCTGGAGCAAAAATCATAGAAAGTACCATTCCTTACTGAATGTTTATTGTCAGTTTGATTTTGAATTTATTACTTTTAGATCTGCATTGGAAATAATGATACTTAAGTCACTAGGAATCAGTGCTACAAGTCTACATGTTAATGCAAAGAAAAATGGGACAGAATACAGTGAGCTAGGTAGGAGCAAAATATTTACCTGTGGAAAAAACACAAAAACATGAAATTATCAATGGCAGTGAAAGAGCAAGAACAATATTTGAAGACTATGAACAAAGCTAAACTGTTTGTGTGGACTGTGCCTGCACTGATCACATGTGTAGTTAGGGAAATTTTGGTGATAAGGTGAAAATTTAAGTTTGGAGTGTAATGTGAGAGAAATAGAAGTCCATTTCTTGATGATTCCAGAGGAAACCAGAAAAAAGTATATTCTAGAAAACAACATAATGAAGGAGAAAGATAATAGACATAGAGAGATAGAGGTGCATCTATTTATATCTTATACTGAAACCTAAATTATGTGGTAAATAATTATCAATCATCTAACAATATTATATTACTGCAATTCTTTTCACTTATTTGGTTTCATAAATTAAATGCACAAATTAATTCATTTTAAAAATGAGAAGAGTGCTTTGGAAATTAGATATAGGTTGCCAATGGGGAATTAAAGGAAACACACAGACAAGGTCCACTGGGAAGGAAAATAGATAATAGAGTGAGGACAGGGCTGGCAATCTTTGCCAAGATGAAACAACAGATGGGGGATGATTTTTGTGAGTCCTCACACAGATGGTTCACCAGATGGATTCTGCCAGGTTCATACAGCTTATGTGTATTTTTCAACTGCTTATCATGGCAGGCAAACTACTTCTATCTTTACTTGGTTCAGGTTATTGAAATATAACACTAGAATATGTTGCTAGTTGGCAACATTTTATAAAGTGTTTTTTTTAGTAACTGCCACTTCTCATTAGAGAGCTGGAGATAATCTTATTTTAAAGACACAAATCTTCAAAAAGAACTTATAGGTCTTTATGCAGATTGGAAGAGTTGGGGACTTGAATTTGAGTTTTGGCTGTTAATTGGCTATGTAATCTTTTGGATATTTAAAAATCCAGCTTCTACTTAGCTAACAAAACAGTAGAATTTAGCAAAAAGCATAATTTAAAAAGATTTAAATAACAATAATATTTCTGTATAAATTTATTATAACCCTTAACATATTGTATTACCTGTTGATTGATATATCAATAAATATGTAGTATATTTGATCTTAATATGAAATTAATGATTTTAGAAAAAGTTCTGTTCTAGGGCTTCAGATGTATATAAACTATTTTGAAATAAGCATAGTAAGGTTTATAGTCATTTACATTGATAAATGGTACTTGTAACAAACATCACTTAGATGAAATTAAAAAGCAAGAAAAAAATTTAAAGGCATTGTGGGTTTTCAAATAATTACTCTTCATTATATAAAGTTACACATGCAAATGAATTACATTTTAGATGGACTCTGCTCTTTCTGATGCTGTAAGTTGAGATCTTAGTGAAGGAAAGTCTTAAACTCTAACACGAGGGATTTTTTTCTTGTTGGAATTATGGTAAGTACTGACATCAAAGGTATGCAATCTGTCTGGAAACACTGCAGGGTTTTAAGAAAAAAACACCCTGCAACTCTTCTAGCACAGTTATATTTCATCACAGATATTAATGGTACTAAAACTTTAAAGATATTAAGATTTTTGTTGTTTTTCCAATATAATTATAAACATTATTTCTTTTGAGGCTGGCCATATTCATCATGGCAATCATTTCTAATTTACAAATGAGTGAAGTACAGCTTGAGTAGTATGATGACTAATGAACAGTCAGCTATAGAACACACAAAAGAACAAAGATTCTGGCTTGTTATTTCAAAACAGACTTATAGCATATCTATAACACATCAATGAGACATTGATTATATATTCTGCTGTTTTCTGAAATGAATGCATAGTGATATGTACTGTGTTTCTGTATGTAATTGCACCAAATCACCTTGTACATTTTATTGTCTCAGTCATTCAACAATTAGTTTTGTGGCTTATTGTGCACACTATTATAATTTATGATTCTAGGAATGTATACATATACAGAGACACAGGTACATGAAACATGGAGATAGATGCATTTATTTTTGTATGCGAATAAGCATATATTTATCAATCACATGGGGAACTTATCATAATTTTCTGTGTTAAGTACTTTGAAAATTTAAATGAGAGTCCCCAAATCTCTAAAGTGGAAATAAAGAGAGAGCAGAGTAACATTTTCTCTTATTGTTGTTATTTGGAATTGCTTGTTATTTTGTATTGATGAATATTTTTCACAATATAATCTCATGGTTCCACTCCTCCAGTTAATCTCTGATTCTTCCCAGCTCTGCAGCCTCCCAAATCCATGCCTTTTGTTTTTCTCTCTTTTAGAAAACAATTGCTTCCAGGGATAAAGAGGGGTGGGATGGCTCTAATGAAGCTGCACAGAGAGAAAAGAGCACACATAATGATGAAGCAAGAAGAGTGTGCAATTTCAGTATCACTGCTTAACAAATGAGTCATAGAGTAGCCAATGAGAATGAGAACAAATGCCATAATTAAATTCTAACTGGAAAACTGAGGCTGTGAACATATATTCTAGGTAAAAGCTGGGCTATCTTTCCTTTCCTAGGATGATAATTCCCTTTTGTGTGAACACGGTTTAGCTTTCTACTCAGTGAGCAATGGGATTGGGGTGGGAACAAAATACACCAATAGAATTTCTTATGCATTGAGATGAAAGTATTTGGTAATTGATGGTATTTTCTTTTATTTTTCATTTTTTATACTTCTCTCATACATCCCAAATGCAATATCCCCTCCGTTTATTCCTCCAAGTCCACCCCCCCCACACACACATCACACCATTCCTCTTTCCTATTCCTCCTTTGTTTCCCATCAGAAAAGAGCAGACCTTCTGCCTTATGGAGATATAAACCATAGCTTAACAAGATGTAGACAAGATTAGGTACACTGCCTCATATCAAGGCTGAATGAGGCAGCCCAGTAGGAGGAAAAGGATCCCAAGAGTAGGCAAAAGAGTCAGAGGCAACCCAAATCCCACTGATAGGAATCTCCCAAACACCTCAAACTAAACAGACATAACTTATATGGAGAGGGCTTGGTGCAGACCCATGAAGGGTGCATTTTGTCACTTTAGTATCCATGAACCTTTATGATCTCTGCTTAATTGTTTAGGTGGGTTGTATACTCCTGGTGTCCTTGAACCCTCTTGCTCCTGCAATCCTTCCACCCCGTTTGAGGTGGGTCTTTAAGCCTGCCTATAGTTTAGCTGTGTGTATCTCCATCAGCTACTGGAGGAAGACTCTCTAATATGGATTAGTCTAGACAACAATCATGAGTATAGCAAAATGTTATTAGGAATCATTCTATTGTCTTTTTTTCTTTTTTTCCAGTCCCTGTATCACTGGGCCATCCAGTTTTTTGTCCCTGGCCATCCAGGCAGTGTTAAGTATGGTTTCTCTCTCCTTACTAGTCATTTGTTGACCACTCACAAAAGCTCTGAGCATATCTTACAGGTAATACAAATTGTAGGTCAAAAGTTTTGTGGCTTTTGTATATCAGTTAAACCATTGGAAGCCTTGTGTCTTTAATCTTAGTCCTCAAGAGGCAGAAGCAGGCAGATCACTGAGTTCAAGTCTAGTTCAGTCTATAGAGCAAGTTCCCAGGACAGCCGGGGATAGAAAAATAATTCTTGTCTCAAAACACCAAAGTACCAGAAATATAATTGATAATAATAATAACATTAATAATAAAAGCACAAAGAAGATGGTATGTAAAATGACTATCTGATATTTAATTTCCATCATTAGATAGAATGCTATTTCATTCTGATCAATAAACTACAGACTAAATTTGGTTATTGGTCATGGGGAGGAAGTAAGTAAGATACAAACAGTGCAGAGAAGAGACCCCACGTCATTTTATTGACAAGTTAAGTTTCCAGTCTCTGGGTAATGTTTAGGTTGCAATATTTTTTGATGATGAGTTACAATGTTTGGGGAATATTTTCAGAAAAAAGTATCTGTATATATCAAATAACATTACATAGTTAAAAGTCTTTATGTAAGAAAGATGATGGAGGGAGGATCAAGGAAAGGGTTTAAAAGTCTATAAAATACTTTGCCAATGGTTTTTATATTAATTTATGTTCTGGCTTGTCACAAGACATTAATACAGTTAATGTCTTACTGGTTTTGTGTCTCAGTGTGTTCTTTGTGCTTAGAATATTGTCTGAAACAATATTATTAGGAACCAAATAGTATCTTATGCCATAGGTTAAGGAAGGGTGCACATAAAACAGTCAGAAATTTTATGAAAGGAGAAAGACAGATGAAAATGTTTTGGTTAGGATTTTTATTGCTGTGAAGACACACCGTGACCACTGCTACTAATAAAAAGAAACCATTATTTGGGGTGGCTCCCTTATAGTTTATAGTTTCAGAGGTTCACTCCATTATCATTATGATGGAGACCATAGCAGGCATATGTAGTACTGGAGTAGCAGCTGAGAGTCCTATATCTTGAAGGCAGCAAGATGTTGACTAAGACACTGGGTAATAGCATAAGCATTGGAAACCTCAAAGTCTGTCCCCAGAAAACACACTTCCTCTATCAAGGCCATACCCACCCCAACAAAGGCACATATATTAACAGTGTCATGCCCTTTAGGGGCCACTTTTTTTCCAAACCACTGAATTCTACTCCCTGCCCTCCGAAGGCCTGTAGCCATAATATAAAGTTTCTTATGGGATTCATGCAAGCTCTTAACTGTAATCTATTAAAAAAAGAAAAGATCACATGCCTCTAACATATAATGGCACAGGGTATACATTATCATTTCAAAATGCATGGAATGGGAATGGAGGCATACTGAGGAAATACTGGAGCAAAGCCAGACCAAAAACCTTCTGGGCAAACTCTCTAATCAGCATCTTTGTGCATGATTTCAAGATGCTTTCGAGATCTCCAGATCCATTCAGCTTTGTTGACTGAAACAAACTTTTTTCTCTTGGATTATTAGGAGCTCTCATCAGTAGGTACCCCAAAACTGTGGCATTTCTAACATCTTGGGTTCTCCAAGGCAATCCAGGCTTCAACATCACAGCTTCATGCAATGGCCTCTCTAGGCCTCCATTCAGGGATACTCCTGACACACGCCTGGCCTCAGCAGTTTTGTTACATAACATCTTTCTTCTGTTCTTAACTTTAAAGCTAGAATTATGTGGCTGAAGCTGACAAGTTCTGCTTCTTGATGATACTGAAATATTGCCCCTCCTTCAATTACATCTTCACCAGCTTTCTGTCCTTCACTGCCTAAACTTGATTGTCCTGAAATTCATACTATAGTCCAAGCTGGCCTCAAACTCAGAGATCTGACAGGCTCTGCTTTCTGACTTCTGGGATTAAAAGTGTGCCCCACTCCACGTGACTCTAGGCTTCTCTTTAGTTTCTTTTCACAAATTTGTAACTTAGCTGGATGGGGATTCACTACTACTTTTATGCCATTTCTTAATTCATTTCTCTCCTTGAACATGGGATTTAGCTCCATTTTATTTCCTGGTACTCTTTTTTCCTTCCGAATTTACATTTTGTGATTTACCCTGCTCAATCTGGCAGACTTCAGATAAGGACAAAAGGCAGCCCCCCCCTTTTTTTACCAAAATAACACAAGAGGGAACTCTAGTCAGCATACCAAAATTCCTCTCCTCTGAAATCTCTTGATCCCAATTCATCAAATCCATGCAACACTGCTGTTTCCATGCTCCTAGTAATATGGCCATTAATCCTTACTTGAAGCAGTCTGCTATTTCCTAATGCAAACATCCAAAGACTATATTAGTCCAAACAAAAAAATGATCATGCCTGTCACTTATTCCCTGGTACCAACTTCTGTCTTATTCAGGGTTTTTGTTGTATATGAAGAGACTCCATGATTACGACAATTCTCAAAAAGAAAATATTTAATTGAGGTGTCACCCTTACAGTTTCAGAGGTTCAGTTCATTATCATCTTGGCAGAGAGTATGGGAGCATGCAGGCAAATGTAGTGCTGGAGTAGTAACTGAGAGTTCTACATCTTGAAGGCAACAGGAAATTGACTAAGACACTGGAGGGTATCATGAGCATAGGAAACCTCACATTCTGTCCCCACGGTGACACACTTCCTCCAGCAAGGCCGTACACACTACAACAAAGCCATACTTCCTACTAATGCCACTCCCTTTGTAGAGTATTTTCTGTCAAACCACCACAAAAAAGGAAACTCAAAATCTGAGAAAGAATAAAATAAAATGTACTTGCAATCTATTATCAAATGTGTCACTCTATAGCCTAGACACTTAAGAAGGTACATCCCGGGCAATACTTAAATTTTATACTCCTGCATCTATCATTTTGTAAGACAAGAATAAGAAATAAAAGTATAAGAATGTTAATCCACCTAGGAAAATGTTCTCTGAAATTCATGCATCACCTAAGTAACCTTAATTTTTCATCAAGACACTTAGACACATAATATCAAATTTAAACCATGACTCAAGCCCTGATTTTGTGGCTTGTTCATATTGTGACTATGTAGTAAATCCATTTATGCCACAAAAATGGATTCATTAAATAAATGGAAACATATTAAAGTCAACATTTCCTCAATATTGCCTCTGTCTAAATGTGGGTTCTGTTTCCATTTTCTTGCGATATAAATGAGGAATAGCTATATAATCCATCTCTCTGACTTCAAAGTATTTAAGCCTCAGAGTCATTCCATATTTTAAATTTCAGCCAATACTTTCATTATACTGGTGTTACCTAAATAATATGCCTATCTGAGATTTCAACAAATTATTTGATGAATCAAACTATCATAATATATAGAAATGTATTTGTAAAATTATTATCACAAATTTTACTAATTATTCAAAAATATAACAAATGGAAAATATTTTAATTATAATTAAAAACTAAAAATATTATGAAATAATAAATAAAATTATTCCTTAGTATTAAAACTGAGTGTGTATTCATGTGTACATGTGTGTGTATATGTGTATCTCTTATGACATTCTGTGTGATGCCATCTTTTGTGACACTAATTAAAAACACCCAGAGACAGATACTGGGGTTTAACCTGAAGATCAGGAAAGCAAAGCAGCCTGCCACTAGCTCTCACCTCAAGCTTAGTCTGAAAGGGCTAATCTATAAAAGAGCTCTTCATCAAGCCTCAAACTGATGCCTCTCCTTAGTGTGGCTGGGTAATCCTAAGACTTCAGTGTCTTCCTATCCTCCTTGATATTAAACCTTTTACCTTCAGTGTTACTGGAGAATGAATGCCTGATATTGACTTTGATCCTGTCTTATATACCTCCTCACTTCTGGAATTAAAGGCATGAGCTCTGTTCCTCATTTAGACTAATTCAATCTTGTGTATAATCGGGGGCCCTGAAATCAGAGAGATCCATGTACCTCCCAATCCAGAATCCTAGGATAAAAGGTGTGTACCACCATCTCCTAGCTTCTGGTTTCTGGCATTATGGGTGTGTGTCACCACTGCCTGATCTCTATAACTTGAGGAGAGTATTCTTTTCTGAATCCTTAGGAAAATTTTAATAAATAATAAATAATTTATCATCATAATCTATTTGGAGTACCCATGTATTATAATCTTGATTCTGCTGGTTATCATTATCTATGATAGTCTCATTCAAGAAATAAAAATTATGTTATTTTTCTTATCTAATGATTTCTGCATCATGCTTGGTATCAGAGATTTTTTTCTTAATCTCAGTTTGGTTTTTATGAATTTCCTTCTTGAAAATTCACCTTTTATGAGTGAGTGAAGAATGAATATAAACTCTTGATTGTACTAATGAGTTTCTTCAAAATTTAGTTCCTGGACTCAACTAGATTTCTTCTCAGATTGCTTCCCGCTTAAGTGATTTGATCCTGTAGATCCATTGACTGATGTTTCTCTGATTTCTTTCTCAGCCCATTTATTGTCTGTATATATTAGGGGTACTGACTGTTTTTGAGTCATTCTTGTATCCTACCACCTTGCTGAAAATGTTTATCAGCTCTAGTAGTTCCCATAGAGAGTTTTTCAGATCACTTACAAAAACTATCATATCATTTGCAAATTGTGAAAGTTTGACCTCTTCCTTTCCAATTTGTTTCCCCTTGGTCTCCTTTTGTTGTCTTATTGCTCAAGTAGAAATTCAGGTACAATTTTGAAGAGGTATGGAGAGAGTGGACAGCCTTGTCTTGTTCCTGAGTTTAGAGGAATCATGTTGAGTTTCCCTCCATTTAGTTTGATGTTGGCTGTTGGTTTGCTGTATATTGCTTTTTTACTATGTCTAGTTGTGTTCCTGTTAATCCTGATCTCTCCAAGACCTTTATCATGAAGGAGTGTTGGATTTTTGCCAAAGGCTTTTACATCATTTAGTGAGTGAGATGATCATGTGGTTTTTCTTTTCCAGTTTGTTTATTTTGTAGATTACATTGATGGATTTTCATAAGTTGAACCATTCCTGCATCCCTGGAATGAAGCCTACTTGATCATAGTGTATGATTTTTTAGATGTGTTCTTGGATTAGATTTTCCAGTATTTTGTTGAGTATTTTTGCATCAATGTTCAGGAGAGATATTGGTCTTTAGTTCTCTTTCTTAGTTGTGTCTTTTTGTGGCTTAGGTATCAAGGTAATTGTAGTCTTGTAAAAAGAATTTAGTAATGTCGCTTCTACTTCCATTTTGTGGAACAATTTTAGTAGTACTGGTATTAGCTCTTTGAAGTTTTAATAGAAGTCTGCACTAAAACTATCTGCCCTGGACTTTTTCTGGTTGGGAGAATTTTCCTGACTGCTTTCATTAGAGGTTATAGGTCTGTTTAAATTGCTTATCTGTTCTTTATTTAATTTTGGTAAGTGATATCTTTCCAGAAAATTGTCCATTTCTTTAGATTTTTGAATTTTGTGGAGTACAGGTTTTCAAAGTATGACCTGGTGATTCTCTGGATTTCCTCAGTATCTGTTGTTTTGTCCCCTTTTTCATTTCTGATTTTGGTAATTTTCATGTTCACATTCTGCCGTTTGGTGAATTTGGATAAAGGTTTGTCTATCTTGTTGATTTTCTCGAAAAACCACTCTTTGTTATATTGATTCTTTTTATTGATTTCTTTTTTTAGATTTTATTGATTTCAGTCCTCATTTTGATTATTTCTTGGCAGGTACTCCTCTGGGGTGAGTTTCCTTCTATTTGTTCTGGAACTTTCAGTTGTGCTGTTAATTCTCTAGCATGACTATTCCCCAGTTTCTTCATGGGAACACTTTGTGCTATGTACTTCCCACTTAGTACTGCTTTCAAAATATCCCATAAGTTCGGGTATGTTGTGTCTTCATTTCCATTGAACTGTAGGGAGCTTTATTTTATTTCTTTATTTCTCCTAGACCCAGGAATTGTGCAATTGGGCATTGTTCTATTTCCATGTGCTTATATGGTTTCTGCAATTTGTATTGTTGTTGAATTCTAACATTAAAGCATGGTGGACTGAAAAGATACATGGTTCAATCACCTCATTTATAGCACTACTATCTGTTACCATTCTCCGTTTTCCAGATTTCTTTTTAGTAACAAAGTACAACTCCAATAACTGATTTATTATTATGTTGAACTCTCAACTGCTCATGTACCAGCTGTTCTAGTGCCACTAATTTTTTTTGATGTCAAAGGTTGTTGTCCCACCATGCAGGTTGTCAGTTAACCCTTTTAGAGGTATTATTATAATACCTTTAAAAGATCAACAGCTGTTTTGAATGGCTTATATACAAACTGAACAGTCTGTGTCTGTCCTTTAGAATATCTTTTATTATTTTTCTTAGATGTGTTCATTATTTTATGTTTTTTTCTGTGATTGGGGAAATGATAATCCATGTTTTCCACTGCTCAAACAAATCATTTCCCCATAAATTCAGCAGCTATGCATAATTTTAATTTTTCAAACTGTCCATCTGGCACTGTATACCTGGCTCATCGTGTACATTGTTTTATCTAGCATAAGGTTCTAATCTCTAGAAGTTGACTATTTACCCCCTGAAGAGGACAACACACATGCCAAGGTTTGGGTGAAATTATTGCTACATATGTGCCTGCATCCAATAAACTTTGTATTTCAATGTTATTTATTTCTAATTGTGGTTTGGTCACTGACCCTTTACAACTTTTTGCCAAAATATCTTTTCTTTTGCTTCTCCTTGAATTTCTCTTTTATCTATTAAAGTTGTTCTGTCCTTGATCACATCCAGAACAGTGTGTTTCACAAAAAAATGTGTTTTTCTATGATGTTAGCATGGAATGACTGAACCATATTGGTGTTTACAAGAGGCCGCCTAAGATGTTTCCCTATGAAAAAGGGTTACCTTGCCTGTCTCTTGTTGATCCAGTGACAGTATTTGCTAGACCTTCTGCATATTCTTGAAGTATGGGGTTTTCTGTTTGGATTATCTCTAGGGAAAAAATCATTGTTTCTAGCAACACTTTTACTATAATCCCCTTTCAAATGACTTGTTTACCACAATTAAAAATCTAATATTTTGATTTTTCTTAAAATTTCAAGAAATATTTTCCCCTATTGAAGCAGCATCATAAGGTGCGATCCAATATTAGCTGTATTTGTAATTCATTCATCTATAGGAGCCTATCTTACCTTTAAAGACCTGATCAACCATTTACATTAGCATTTTCAAAAGCCAAAGATTCAATTAATATTTCTCTGACTTCTGAATCTGATACTATTCTCTTTATAGCTGAAATCAATCTTTGTAAAAAAATTAGTGAATATTTTTGGGCCTTGTATAATTTTAATAAATGACTGAGATATCTTTCCAGATTCTTCAACCTTGTCTTCCTGCTCCCCCATGTCTTCTTCTACCCTCCTCTTCTCTCCCCACATGTTCCCAATCTACTCAGGAGATCTTGGCTCTTTCCACTTCAATGGGGTATAATGAATATCAGTTGGGAACCACCCTGTTACCCAGACTCACTGGCCCTGGGATTGTAGGATGACACTCCCCTGATCCATGTCTAAAATACATATGTGAGTGAGTACATGTTTGCCTTTTTGTGACTGGGTTACCTCACTCAGGATGGTTTCTTCTAGTGCCATACATTTCCGTTGTGTTTTTCCACTGAGTAGTACTCCATTGTGTAAATGTACCACATTTTCTTTATCCATTCTTAAGTTGTGGGGCATCTAGGTTGCTTCCAGGACCTAGCTATTACAAATAATGCTGCTATGAACATAGTGAAACAGACTTCCTTGTTGTATGAATATGCATCTTTTGGGGATATGCCTAAGAGTGGAATTTCTGGGTCTTGTGGTAGACTGATTCCAATTTCCCTGAGGAATCACCATACTTATTTCAAAAGTGGTTTTACAAGTTTGCACTCCCACCAGCAATGGACAAGTCTTCCCCTTTATCCACATCCTCTCCAGCATAAGCTATCCTTGGTACATTCTGACAGGAGTAAGATGATATCTCAGGGATTTTTTGATTTGCATTTCGCTAATGGCTAAGGATGTTGAGCACTTCCTCAAGTGTCTCTCACCCATTTTAGTCTTCTCTATTGTGAATTCTCTATTTAATTCAATCCCCCTACTTTTTAATTGGGTACTTTGGTGTTTTGGAGAATAGCTTCTTGAGTTCTTTGTAAATTTTGGACATCAGCCCTCTGTCAGATATGGGGTTAGGGAATAACTTTTCCCAATCTGTGGGTTGCCTTTTTGTCTTGCTGACTGAGTCCTTTGCCTTACAGAAGCTACTCAGTTTCAGGAGGTCCCATTTATTAATTGTCAATCTCAGTGTTTGTACTATTGGTGTATGTTCAGGAAGCGTTCTCCTGTACCAATTCATTCAAGGGTACCTCCCATTTTCTCTTCTAACAGGTTCAGTGTGGTTGGATTTATGTTGAGGTCTTTGACCCACTTGGATTTAAGTTGTGTGTGTGGTGATAGACATGGATCTATCTGCAGTCTTCTACATGCCAATATCCAGTTATGCCAGCACCATTTGTTGAAAATGCTATTGTTGAAAATGCTATCGATCCATTGTATAATTTTATCTTCTTTGTCGAAAATCAGCTGTTCATAGGTTTGTGGATTAATCTCAGTGTTCAATTGGATTCCACTGGTCTACCTGCCTATGTTTGTACCAATACCAAGCTGTTTTCAGGACTACAGTTCTATAATAGAGCTTGAAGTCAGGAATGGTGATGCCTCCAGATGTTGTTTTGTTGAGCATGTCTGTTTTGGCTATCCTGGGTCTTTTGTTTTGCCATATAAAGTTGAGAATTGTCCTTTCAAGGTCTGTGAATAATTGAGCTGAGATTTTGATAGAGATTGCATTGAGTCTATCGATTACTTTTGCCAAAATTGCCATTTTTACTACATTGATCCTACCTATACAAAAGCATGGGAGATCTTTCCATTTTCTAGTTTCTTCTTTAATTTCTTTCTTTAAAGACTCAACGTTCTTGCAATACAGGTCTTTTACTAGTTTGGCTAGAGTTACCCCAAGGTATTTTATGTTGTGTGCAGCAATTATAAAGGGAGATGTTTCTCTGATTTCTTTCTCAGCCTTATTATATTCTGTATATAGTAGGGCTACTGATTTTCTTGAGTTGATCTTGTATCCTGCCACTTTGCTGAAGGTGTTAATCAGCTGTAAGTGTTACCTGGTAGAGTTCTTTGGGTAACTTATGTAAACTATAAAATTATCTGCAAATAGTGAAACTTTTACCTCTTTCTTTCCAATTTCTATTTCGTTGATCTCCTTTTGTTGTCTTATTGCTCTAGCTAGAATTTCTAGTACAATTTTGAAGAGGTATGGGGAGAGGGGACAGCCTTGTCTTGTTGCTGATTTTAGTGGAATCCCCTTGAGTTTCTGTCCATTTAGTTTGATGTTGGTTGTTGGTTTGCTGTATATAGCTTTTATCATGTTTAGGTATGTTCCTGTTATCCAAAATCTCTCCAAGACTTTTACCACGAAGGGGTGTTGGATTTTGTCAAAGGCTTTTTCAGCATCTAGTGAGATGATCGTGTGATTTTTGCTTTACAGCTTGTTTATATGGTGGATTACATTGATGGATTTTCATATGTTGAACCAACCCTGCAACCCTGGAATGAAGCCTACTTGATCTTGGTGGGTGAGTTTTCTGATATGTTCTTGGATCTGATTTGCCAGTATTTTATTGAATATTTTTGCAACAATGTTCATGAGGGAAATTGGTCTGAAGTTCTCTTTATTAGTTGTATCCTTGTATGGCTTGGGTGTCAAAGTTATTGAAACCTTGTAAAAAGAGTTTGTCAAAGACCCTTATGCTTCTATTGCATGGAATACTTTGAGGAGAATTGCTTTAAGCTGTTCTTTGAGTTTCTGGTAGAATTCTGCACTGAAGCCATCTTGCCCTGTGCTTTTTTTGGTTGGGAGACTTTTGATGACTGCTTCTATTTCCTTAGGTGTTATAACTCTATTTAAATTGCTTATCTGTTCTTGATTTAATTTTGACAGATGATATCTATCCAGGAAGTCGTCCATTTCCTTTAAATTTTCGAATTTTGTGGAGTACAGGTTTTCAAAGTATGACCTGATGATTCTTTGGATTTCCTCAGTGTCTGTTGTTATGTCTCCCTTTTCATTTCTGGTTTTGTTAATTTGCAGGTTCACATTCTGCTGTTTCGTGAGTATGGATAAAGGTTTGTCTATCTTGTTAATTTTCTCAATGAACCACTCTTTGTTACATTGATTCTTTGTATTGTTTTCCTAGTTTCTGCTTTATTGATTTCAGCCCTCAATTGGATTATTTCCTGGCGTCTACTCCTCCTGGGTGTGTTTGCTTCTTTGTGTTCTAGAGATTTCAGCTGTGCTGTTAGCTCTCTAGTGTAACTATCCTCTAGTTTCTTCATGTGGGCACTTAGTGCTATGAACTTTCCTCTTAGTTCTTCTTTCTAAGTGTCTCATAAGTTTGGGTATGATGTGTCTTCATTCTCATTGAATTCTAGGAGGTCTTTAATTTCTTTTTTATTTCTTCTTTGACCCAGGCATAGTGCAATAGCACATTATTCAATTTCCATGAGTTTGTATGGTTTCTGCAGTTTGTGTTGTGGTTGAACTCTAAAGCATGGTGGTCTGATAAGATACATTGGGTTATTCCAATTTTTTTGTACCTGTTGAGGTTTGCTATGTTGCCAATTATATGTTCAATTTTTGAGAAGGTTCCATGTGGTACTGAGAAGAAGTTATATTCTTTTGTGTTGGGATGGAATGTTCTATAGATGTCTGTCAAACCCAATTAGGTCATAACCTCTATTAGTTCCTTTGTGTCATTGTTAAATTTCTGTCTTGTTGTCCTGTCCTGTGGTGACAGCAGGGGGTTGAAGTCTCCTACTATTAGTGTGTGAGGTTTTATTTGTGGTTTGAGTTTTAGTAATGTTTCTTTTACAAATGTGGAGGCCCTTGTATTTGGGGCATAGATGATCAGAATTGAGACTTCATCTTGGTGGATTTCTCCTGTAATGAATATGAAATGACTTCCTTCATCTCTTTTGATTGATTTCAGTTTAAATCTAGTTTGTTAGATATTAGGATTGTTATCCCTGCTTTTCTCTTGGAATCATTTGATTGGAAAATCTTTCCCCAACCTTTAACTCTGAGGTAATGTCTGTCTTTGAAGCTGAGGTGTGTTTCTTGTATGCAACAGAATGATGGGTTCAGTTTTTGAATCCATTCTGTCAGCCTGTGCTTTTCTATAGGCAAATTAAGACCATTAATATTGAGGGATAATAATGATCTTTGATTGTTGTTTCTCATTGGTTTTGGAATAGTTGTTCTTGGTGGAATTGTATGTGGATATTCATCCCCTTTCTCTTTTGGGTATTGGTAAAGTGGGATTATCTATTTCCTATGATGTTATGGTTGTAGTTAACATCTTTGGACTGGAGTTTTCCTTCCAGAACTTTCTGTAGGGCTGGGTTAGTGCATATGTATTGTGTAAATCTGGTTTTGTCATTGAATATCTTGTTTTCTCCATCTATAGTGATTGAAGGCTTTGCTGGGTATAGTAGTCTGGGATGGCATCTGTGTTCTCTTAGTCTTGATAGAATACTATCCAGGATCTTCTGGCTTTCAGAATTTCCATGGAGAAGTCAGGTGTAATTCTTATAGGTTTGCCTTTATATGTTATTTGAGCTTTTGCTCTAGGTATTCTTTCTTTATTTTGTTTGCTTGGGGTCTTAATTACTATGTGGCGAGGGGACATTTTTTTGTGATCCACTCAATTTGGTGTTCTGTATGCTTCTTGTACCTTCATTGGCATGTCTTTCTTTTGGTTGGGAAAGTTTTCTTCTATGATTTTGTTGAATATGTTTTCTGTCCCTTTGAGTTGTGTTTCTTCACCTTCTTTTGTAACTATTATTCTTAGGTTTGGTCTTTTCACGGTGTCCCATATTTCCTCGATATTTTGTGTTAGGGATTTTTTGGACTTCAGATTTTCTATGATTGATGAAACTATTTCTCCTAGTGTGCCTTCAATACCTGAGATTCTCTCTTCCATCTCTTGTATTCTGTTGGTTATACTTGCATCTGTAGTACCTGTCCATTTCACCAGTTTTTCTATTTGTAGCATTCCTTCAGACTGTTTTTTTTAATGTCTCCATGTCAGCTTTCAATCCTTGCATTGTTTGAATTGTTTCTTGCAATTTTTGCTTCATGTTTTCCTCCCTTTCTTCAATTTTTTGGAATTTTTGGTTTGTTTTTTCTTCCATTTCTTTAAGGGATTTTTCTCACATCCTCTTTGAGGGCCTCTATCATTTTCATGAAGGTGTTTTTAAGGTCATTCCCTTCTGCTTTGTCTGCATTGGGGTGTCAGGTTTTACTGGTGTAGAATCTCTAGACTCTAGTGGTGTCATATTTGTTTTTCTGTTGCTGGGTGTGTTCTTATATTGCCTTTTCCCCATCACTTCTTCCAGTGGGTGTAGAAAGAGTCTCTTCATCTCCTGTTGGGTAGGCGACTAGGGTTCCCTTTTGGTGGGTGCAAGCAAATCCAATACTCTCTGGCCTCTGCTCTCTGCCCTCTGCCCTGTGTTTGGGTGGAAGTGGAGCAGCTCTCTCTGCAGGTTCCTAGTAGCTTGATTGTCCTTCCAGGGGGAGTTGACCTGGCTGCAGTCCCCACGTCAGGGGCTCTGAAAGAGGGCAAGCAGGAGGAAATCGGGTCTAAGATGGGGACTGGGTGCTCACCTGTGACCTCTGCCCCGAGTGTGGGTAGAAGTGGCCCATCTCTCTCTACATGCTCCTGGTAGCTTGATATCAGTCAAATTTTCATATTTGGCAGTTATCAAACCACATTTTATGGATAATATATGAATTACTAAAATGATGATAATTACTATCAGTCTTTTGGCAATCCCAGTTAAGTCAGTTTTCCATTCATTTTTTTCTTTATTTTTTTCATTTTGAAGTCATCCATAGTAATACTATACAGAGTGTTAATTCACTGTATTTTGATATTCCCATTCTTAATGTGGAAAAGATTTTTCTTTTTAATAATACTGAACTCGCTCCTTAACAATTTCCCAGGGGTCTCACCAGATCTGCTGACTTCTTGGTCTGAAACAGTGACATCAGTGGCAAACTGAGGATCCCATTTACAATTCCCGAGTTGGAGTTGCTGCAATCAGCATTGGCAACTAGAGCAACATTTGTGAGGGTTGAAGCTGGCTATGGCAGTGCCAGCTTGTGTGTTTTCTCTGCCCCATGTTGGACCACCAAATGTTGATATTTCCATAGACTTAACAGTTTTTCCTGAATCTACTTCTGTTTTAACACCTGGTGTGGCCCCATGCCTGTAGTCAGCTCCCTGTTTCTTAGGACTCAGCCTGGTGTGGTTTCTGGTGCTGCCATCACTGGCTTTGCTGCTGCAGCCAACTGTAATTGTCTAGATCCCTATCATTCAGTTTATGAATAAAGACTCAGGAATCAGATGTTAGCATTGAAAACATGATAGTTCAGAGAGGCCAAGAAGCAACCAGACCTTCCTTTTTGGCTGGAGATACAACAAGAGAGCATCTTTCCAGACACTCTAAACAAAGTCTTGAAATTCAAATTCTCTTCCTTCACCTTCCTGTGTGTCTCTCTGTCTTCCAGACTCCTTTGGACTCTTCAGGGTTAATTGCTGTTAACTAGCTGTTGGCTCTTTCCCCTTATCCAAGGTTGATTTTGTTAACACAGGTCTCAGGTTTCAGCTTCACAGTGCATTCAAATATCCTACAACAAACAGATGCATGAGAAAGGTGTCATTTGTAGTGATTTGTGGTTGCTGTTCTTTTAGAATGGTAAAGCTTTTATTCATAGTTATATTTCTATAGGAAATAAGTGTGTACATAGAGGTGTAAAAGTCAAAGATTTTTGTGCAGAAATACATTTCAGATAATCTTCTATAACATGACCATTGTGGTAATTCTGGTTTCTTTTTTATTTTCTCAACCGTTTTTTTAAATTTAAATTAAAAACGATTTTATCTTACATTCCAATCCTAGTTCCCTCTCATGTTATTCTCCTCCTCCTCCTCTCCTTCTCCCCTCTTCTTCTGCTCCATCCTTCCCTCCTCCCCACTGTGCTCCCATTTTGCTCAGGATTTATTGTCTCTTTCTTCTTCTCAGCGTTCCATATATGTCTATCTCAGGGTCTTTCTTGTTTCCTAGCTCTTTAGGACTATTGAATGAAATCTTGTTATACTTTTTGCTATATCTAATATCCGCTTATGAGTGAGTACATACCATGTTTTTCTTTCTATGTCTGTGTTACCTCACTCAGAATGGTTTCTTGTAGTTACATCCATTGCCTGAGAATTTCAAGATGTCATTTATTTTTCTATTAGGTAGTACTCCACTGTGTAAATGTACCATATATTCTTCACCCATTCTTTAGTTGAGGGGCATCTAGGTTGCTTCAAGTAATTTTTATTTTTAGTACACACACACACACACACACACACACACTTTCCATACTACTTTGTAAATATCACACTTCAATTTCAAGCAATAAAATAAGTTTGAACTCATTTTTGGAATGATTGGAGTAATGTAGGAATATTGCAAAATGATATTTACAAGGCATTAATTATATTCAGAATTGAATAAGGCCAATTTCTGTCTAGGACAGTAAGTATAACATATCAAAATTCACAAAATTTTTGTTTGTCTGTGAAAAATATTTTAAAGGATATTGGAATGACTTGACAATAAATAAATATCTGTACCTACTACTGGTAAAAAAAATCCTGCTTGGTAGACCAAGATTGCATTTTATAGAAGGAACCTCAGTTCTAGTCTATTTCAGTGATGCTTGTTTAGAAAAAGACTCCCCTCACCAGAACGTGGCTCTTGGACTTGTCTCTGGCTCTTAATCTATTACTTTTCAGATATTTCTAGGTCTTTAGAGAACATGATCTCTAACTCATTTATTATAGCCCTGTATAGGATATAATTTCCATGATACTGCATCTTTTTCCTCTTATGTGTGTTAATTTTCTAACGTGACTCTTCATCAGAGCTAATGTTCAACCTTTTAATTCCCTCATCTCACTGTCACTCAAGCAACTCTTTGCATATGTGCTAGTTTGCTTCTGTTCCAATGCATAGGCCTTTCAATAATTGGTTCCTCAAATTACCTTCTTCCTTTTCCTACACAAGACAATATTGATATTTCTTAATAAATATTTCCATATTATTTATATATATCAAAGTAATATCAGTTTGATGCCAACTACTTGTAAGTCTAGAATTCAAAACTCTCTCAAATGAACATTCAAAGTCATTTGTAGAGACTCAACCCAGATATTCACCAAGCTTGTCTCCACATGCTCACATAATAATACTATTGCAAAACTATCTTTAACTACATCTCATATTCTTGACACAATCCATTAATTAGTTGAGAATGTTTGATAATTTGTGAGTAAAAACTATTTCAGTGGTTATAATCCTATTTGTTTTAATTGTGTGCTTTATTCCATGAATCTTTCTAAACCAAGGTTCCTCTAGCTTTTCACTGATTAAATATGGGTGAAATCCTATATGAAGGAGATATGTAGGCTTCTCCTTTTTCAAAAGAAACATGTGTCAATGAGGAAGCCTAGACAATCTATGGGGCTTTGGGTAGTAGATCAGTATTTATCCCTGGCATATAAATGGACTTTGGGTGCCCATCCCAGAATGAAGTATGATCTCTCAGGCTGGGCTCTTGGGAGAGGGCCTAGGCCCTGCCCTGAATTATATGACAAACTCTGGAGATCCCCCATGGAGGGCCTCACCACCCTGGGGAACAGAGTGGGGATGGGGGGAATATGGGGATTGGTGGGAGGGCATAGGAGGAGAGGAGGGAGAAGGAGCTGGGATTGACATGTGAAAAAAACTTGTTTCTAATTTAAATGAAAAAATAAACAAAAAGGAAGAGTCTGTGACTCTCTTAGACCACACTCATAAATACTTGAAATTGTGCAAGATACTTTCTCTTCTTTTTAGCCTATGAAAGCATGAAATATTATCCTTCCTTCTACAAAGATCAGCTCATCTACAATATCATGCCATTTAGCTCTCTGATATGTCTACTCACTGTTGCCATCCTCCATTGGAATCATGGCCCTTTGTCAATATCCTTTGATGTTCCCTTAAAATCCTGGTATAATCTAACATGTTTCTCTTACCTACTGTGAACCTCTTAGAAGTTGAATTTTATGTATGACACTGCATTTTTGGCACCTCACATTCTTTATATAATACATTATGATTTTCAGCTATCTTTCCTGAGAATTACAAACCCTATTCCTGATGGCTAGGTTTTCTTTTCAGGAGTCTGTATCTATGTAAATAATTTTGACCAGAATACATATGCAAATATCTGTAAGTTAGAACACCGGTACTCTATAATCACAAGTCTGAGGCTAGTAGTGATTGCATAGGACCAGACTTACAGGAAACAATTCAAGTTATTAAGAACTACTTTTACTCATGTGTCTCCATTAACAGCAATCATCCTTATGATGATTCCAGAGACTCCAATGTATTTGTGAAGCTCCAAATGCTCAGTATCTGTATTTTCTTCTCCATCCTTGAAACACCCATTTATGAGCTATATCTAACAAAACAGCTATGTGTAAAATACTGCTAGCTATGCATCTATAAAATTTAAAACTTTCATTCTTTGTAATAACTCTTATCTCTCACTTTGAGTGCTAATTACAATAAGAAAACATAAATATTCAATATGAATAATACAATGAATTCTCCAATATAATTAGGAGATATGATGTTTCTTCCGAAAAATTAAAGAATAACAAAGAGTTTTGAATTCATGATTATTACTATATGGGAAGGTACATGCAGCCGGATACATCACAAGAATATTCATGCTCATGACTTGACTTAATAGCCCAGAAGGAGACCTTGTAGCTAAAATATCACTTGTGTTCTCAGAGTGGATGATCTAACTGAATAACATATGGGACATTGAAGTAAGGACCAAGCCATTAACATTCCAAGATAGTCACAATTATTAATACACACATAAAAAATAGTGGATGTTAAATGTTAATGAACTACTTTAAAAGTTTCTTAAATTTTGACTTCAAAATTCTCAAATTCATTTGAATAAATATAGTTTATATTTTTTAAAATAAATTTTTATTTAAAAACAATCTTATTTTACATACAAATCCCAATTCCCTCTCCCTTCCATCCTCCCATGCTCCCTACCAACCCCCACATTCCACCCCACATCCACTTGCCAGGAAAGGTGAGGCCTCCTATGTGGGATCATCAAAGTCTGTTACATCATTTGGGGCAGATCATAGGCTCTCTCCTGTGTATCTAGGCTGAGAGTATCCCTCCATGTGGAATGGGCTTCCAAAGTCCATTTGTGTGCTATGGATAAATACTAATCCACTACCAGAGGCCCCATAGATTGCCGAGGCCTGCTCATTGACACCCACATTCAAGGAGTCTGGATCAGTCAGTCCCATGCTCGTTTCCCAGCTAGCAGTCTGGGGTCCATGAAACCCCTCTTGTTCAGGTCAGCTCTTTCTGTGGGTTTCACCAGCCTGGTCTTGATCCATTTGTTCATCACTCCTCCATCTCTTCACCTAGATGCCAGGAGTTTAGTTCAGTGTTTAGTTTATATTTGATATATGACATACATAAAAGTCAAAAGTATGTTTTTGAGTCTTGTAATTCACCAGTTAAATTGAATAAAGTAAGTGCTATTTTTGTAGTAGCTGAAATTCAACCCAAAATACTAGAAACTCAAACATTTTAATTTCAGAAAGAATTTGAGTACTTTTTCCCTGCATATGTTGTTATATAAATATGTAACACCTATTTAACATCATTAATGAAAATAATTAAAAATTGTAGTCAATGTTTGAATTTGGTTATCTGATTAGAAATTTGTTTCTCATTGCACATTTTATTATTTCTCTTGAAACTGAGAATATTAAAAGTAATTGTAATTTCCTCGAATACACAAATATCTTCATGTGGTCTGCAACCCTCATCGCCCTTCACTGGTAAAGGCAGGTGAATATGCAAAGACATACACAGAATTAAAATAAATAAAATAAATCTTTATAGAAATTCATTTAGCCAAGATTTATATCCATCAACTGTCAGTAACAGCTATAGGTAAATTAATATACAGCAATATGATTTGGGAGTTATGTTGCTCTATGATGATAATTATCCAAAAATTGTTTATAACTTCAAGGAAACTCAAAAATTGTATTGCCCTATGTAACTTGTAATGATAAATGGCACACTTGATGCGGGTATAGGTAACTATTTATTGTAGAAATTACTTACAAGAGAAAACTGGCAACCAAGGTGAGTCAGGACTGGAAGCCAGAAAGAGAGAGTGCTTCTCTCCTGCACTGCCTTTTATTACCACCTCCATACGCGTCTCTGGCCACACCTAAAGTGGGCATGGCTAGTGGCACAGTCCTAATATCTCTTCCTGCAATAACTAATTGGGATTCTAAACTCAAACAGATAATTTGCCTTATTTAAATTGAATAAAGATGTGTTCCAAACAAGTTATAGCTTGTGTTGGTGCCTTATATGAGTACACAGATGATCAGCATCCTATTAAAACTAATAAAAAAAGCAACCTTCAATATCTTATAGATGAGAAAATATATATAGAGAGAGAGGATATCATAATATTGATTTCAATCGTGTGTCACATTACATTACATTCATCAATGTCCTACATATAAAATCATGATCAACTAATATATAATACCTTTAAAAAATCAAACTGATCATCTAAAGACATTGTCTTCAAATAACATCACGGTGTAATTCATTACACATTCCTAAAAATTCTGCTGAAAATCTATCTATACAACTAAAAACAGTTGCATAGTGATTCATAGTGATTCTGCACAGCATACACAGCCTTACAAAGACAATAATCTCTGACACTGACCATTGTACTAAATATAATCTTAATTTTGGTATAGAATATAATATTTATGATGGTTTATGTAGACCAATATGTCCTGTTACTTCAGTCAGAGCCCTATAAATATTTCAAAATACATAATCATAAGTTTGAGGATTTTTGAGTTTTGTTTGTTCGTTTTTGGTGTCTGCCTTAACCTCATGTTATGTTGTTCATTGTGGCTGCTAAGTGTAGAAAATTAACTGCTAACATGGGCAGCTAAAGGACATGCTGTTCAGTTGATTAACAGTGATTAATGACTACAGAGGAAGGAAATCTGTGAACATTATTACCTATCAGTCAAGCATATCCCCATTCTATCATATCTACAATCCTGTCTGCAGGAACAAATTGTCATAATATGTTAAATAACCTCTTGAATGTAAGAAACGACTGAAAACAAAAATGGAGAAGGCTGGTTGTGGATTGTGGAGACAGTTTGATGGCCTGGATTGAAGTACTGCTTAAGAAAGAAGATAGTGATGTAAAAATAAACGTATAATTTTGCTAACAATTGATGAAAGGTCATGAATTTGGTTTTGAGCAATGTGGGCTTGTATTAATTACTTTTCTACTGGTGCAAAAAAAAAAACACCATGAACGGGGCAATTTAAAAAAGGAAAAAAAACCAGCATTTAATGTGGGTGCTCTTGGTTGTAGTCCTTTAGTCTCTATTACCATTGTGGTAGGGAATACATCAACAGGAAGGCAGACATGTGTTGAAGTAGCAACTGATAGCTAACATCTAATATACACACATGAGGCATAGAGTAGGAGAGAGCTAAAGAGCTAAACACCAATGCCCTTTCACATAGACACACTTTCTAATCCTTCCCAAACATTTTCAACAATTGTGGAGCAAGTATTCAAAGATATGAACCTATCTTGTCTGTTCTCATTCAGACCACCACAGGGGTTCATGGAGTTGAGAGAGGAAAAGAGAATGAGGAGAACAATGGGATTATATTTTAAATTAAATATTATTGATAGTGAAACAAACACTAACTTCAAATCAAGCATTTTCCATTATTTGGAAAATATCATTACAGTGCACAATTTGATCCCATGTGAGACAGGAAGATGGAGTGATAAGGATGAATATAAGAAAGGATAAAAAAATAAAGGCTGTTTGGAGAGAAGGTAGGAAGAGAAGGAGAGAGGGGAGTGTTAGAAGGACATCAATTTTCTTTAATTTTCAGAACCCATGCTATGTCCCTAGCAAATGCCTTGGAGAGGAGCTCCAATCCAACTTTATTCTTGGATAAGAAGTACCAACAATGATATTTCTCATTATTGTCTTTCAATATGAAAAGGTGTAGATCCTTCCAATGGGACCAGTGTAGACTAGGTATAAATCCGGAAATCTCTGTGTGAATTTGGCACTTAGTTTCAAAGAGAGAAATAATAAGTAAGAAAATCTAGTGCTCCACCTCCCTAGCCATCAGGGAAATGCAAACCAAAACAACTCTGAGATATTGCCTTACTCCTGTCAGAGTGGCTAAAATAAAAAACACCAATGACAGTTTATGCTGGAGAGGATGTAGAGAAAGGGGAACACTCTTCCACTGTTGGTGGAAGTACTGACTTACACAGTTACTTTGGTAATCATTATGGAGATTGCTCAAGAAATGGGAATCAGTCTACCACAAGACCCAGCAATTCCACTCTTGGGCATATACACAAAAGATACACATTCATACAACAAGGAAGTCTGTTCCACTATGCTCATAGCAGCATTATTTGTAATAGCCAGAACCTGGGAGCAACCTAGATGCCCCTCAACTGGAGAGTGAATAGAGAAAATGTGGTACATTTACACAATGGAGTACTACTCAGTGAAAAAATAAAACAATGCAATGTTGAAATTGCAGGCATATTGATGGCACTGAAGAAACCATCCTTAGTGAGGTAACCCAGTCACAGAAAGACAAACATTGTATGTACTCACTCATATATGGATTTTAGACATGGATCAGAAGAATGCCAGCCTACAGTCCCACTGCCAGAGAGTCTTGGAAACGGAACCTTCATGCAGTGACTGATGGAAGCAGAGGCAGACACTCACAGCTAAACACGGAACTGAACTCCTGGAATCCAGTGAAAGAGAAGCAGGACTGATGAGCAAAGGGGTCAAGAGTAGGCTGGTTTAACTCACAGAAATACCTTACCTGAACAAGGGGGAGCTCTTGGACCTCAGACTGCTTGTAAGTCTAGAATTCAAAAGTCTCTCAAATGAACACTCAAAATCTGGCGTTCAGAATGGGACTGATCCAGAACCCCTGAATGTGGTGTCAGTGAGAAGGCCTAGGCAATCAATCTATGGGACTCTGGGTAGTAGATCAGTATTTATCCCTGGCATACAAATGGGCTTTGGGTACCCATCCCACAATGAGGGATGTCCCTGAGGGTTGCTCTCTCAGCCAGGGATCTTGGGGGGGGGGTGCTAGGCCCTGCACTGAATGAAATGACAGACTCTGGAGATCCCTCATAAAGTGCCTCACCCTCCCCAGGGAACAGAGTGGGGATTGGGTAGGGGGCCTGGTGGAGGTCGGGGAAGGAGGGGAGCGAGGGGGACCTGGGATTGACATGTGAAGCAAGTTTGTTTGTAATTTAAATAAAAAATGAAAAAACTGGAAAAATCCAAGTTAAATTATGTTTAAATAGAAAAAAGATAATATATGTGAATAGTAAAATATTTTATACAGATTTAAAAGTGTGTATATATCTTAAGCAATATAGTGAGACAAAGGAGTAAAAATGTGATTTTTCAATGTGTAAAGCTATATAAATTTTATAAAATATATCTTCAATAATAAAATTGTCTTTGAAGAAATTTATTTTAAGATTAATTTTATTTTAATAATTAGTTAAGAAGCCTTCACAACCTAAACATACAATGAGTATAATTGCCTACTACTTTACAGTAGCCTTAAGCTGGCATATCAGCTCAACATTCAGTCATGCAGCAAATCATTTTGTGCTGTAATTATTGTTGATGGTAGGTGATCTGTATGTTTTTGTCTTTATAAAGACTTGCACAATACCTTTTGTCTCTTTTCACATAATTTTATACATGTATATATAAATATTTATCATTATTTTTTTTACACATTAAGAACAATAGGATGTTATGCTGGTTTCAAAAAAATAATCTCTGTCATGTAGACTAGGTTATCAATTCAGAGATTACATAGGAAAACTCTGTGTTGTACTCACAATAGCAAACATCCTAAGACACATTTCTCATAATCTATTGCCATATTTAAGTGATCTATTTGTGTACTTTTGTATCATTAACTCAGTATAAAAGTTAAAATACAAGCTTTGCAGTAGATAATACCTGTTGATTTGTTAGTTTTTTTGTGTCTCAAAAATAATTCAATATGCAATTTAGTTTATAGAGCTATTCTTTTACCATTTCATTCAATTATGTTGGCTAAAAGGCTATTAAAACATTGTTTTTTCAAATGAACTGATTATTTCAACTTAAAAATATATTTCTTACTAATATAGATTTGTCAGATATAATGATAAAATATTTCTATAAGTGGTCACAACTGGATTTTAATTTCAGTATCAACAGCTTTTTCTAGAAACATGAGTTTTGGCAGTCCATTCCATAATCAATTTTCTGATAGTACTTATATTTTGATAGCTAATTCTAAGAGTTACAAGGAAGGTTAATGCCTACTTAGTGCAATGAGTCATTCACATCATGCACTCAGTGTTTTGTAGCTATTTTAGTGTCAAAGCATAGAGATTAAGAATGTCACAGAAAATATATGACACATAAATTTTTAATTGCACAAAAGCAGCAATTGATCAATACTTATATTAATGGTCATTGTAATTTAAAACATTCTTTTACACATAATTTCTTTTAAAAATGATGCACATGTGAACTATGCTCTCAGGTATCTTTATACCCATCTTATTGATAGTATTAGAAAGATAAATATTAAAACATATACTATGGTAGGATAGCTATTAAGGCATTTGCATTCCTGTGGTGGGAAAATGCAAAGTTCTTTGTACATATATTACTTAATATAATAAGAGTTCTACTAAAGTAATGCGGGGGTCATAAAACAAAGAATACTGCAGTCGGTCTTATGTTATGGAAATATGAAACAAATGAACTCCTGAAGATGAATGCACATCTTTTGTGCAAGATGAATTAAATGGTACACAGGTAATGAAAGGCTGTTAAGTGTTCTTCACAAATAAAGTATAATATACCAAGAAACAGATGAACTTCTTCTGTCAAATAAACATCACATAATCCCCAAATCCTACTTCAAAAATGGCTACTTCCTTTTATATAATTACAAAATTTATGTGTAACATGAATAATAAAAGTCCCAGAGTCAGATATTGAGATTCAAGCTTCATTATGAAGATCAGAGAAGCAAAGCAACCAGCTACTAGCTCAAACCTTTCCCTCAGACTGAAAGGGCTGTCCTGTCTCCATGAGTCCTCAAAGACAAAATTTCTGAGTTTCTGTTTCTTCCTGCCTTTTATTCCTTCTCCACCCAGCCATATCACTCCTGTCTCCACCTCCCTAGTGCTGGAATCAAAGGCTTGAGCTATGTTACTCTTTACTCTTATGCAGAATAGGGTGGTCTTGAACTCAGAGAGATGAATGAGATACATTTGCCTATCTCCTGAGGTTCAGGATTAAGACCTGGGCCTATGGTTTGCTAGAATGGCTGCTGGTATTAAAGGCTGTTTCACCATTATCTGGCCCCATGGCTTGTGGCTATCCTTGCTTTCTGTACCCTCATGAAAGCTTTAATAAATCATAAATATTACTACATTTATATCATGAAGAATATGTATATTTATGTATAAATCTGTTCAGTACTAGAGGGTTTAGAAATGTCACTCAAGGAAGTTCACTAAATCAAAGGCACATTTGGACGGATTATACACCAAAGCATACATCTTTTAAAATTCATTTTATTATATTAACAATTTATTGGTAACTGGGTTTTCATTTTTTCCTTATTTTTATATGATACATGAGTGAACATGCTCTGTTATGAAGTTATTTTAAAGGAGCTATTGACACATAATATTATGCTCAAACTTTTTTGAAAATTATGGTTAAAAAGCACACAACAGTCAAGTGTGCTAGTAGTGAACTATATACCTAGAGAATATCCAAATTAACAAAATCAGAATGAAAGCGGGTGTGGAGCGGTGGAGCGGTGGGACGACAGACACCCAGGACATTCAAAGGAATCATTAAGTTATACCTCAAAAACTGTCCTCCTCAAAACAAGTAAATCTCAAAGAAATGAGCAATTTTATCAAGGGATATCCCTTACCATATCTTCCAACACTTATTTATCCCTGAACACACCACTGCAGTCTTAATCCTCCTCTCCTTCAAGCTCTAATACCCATTTAATGTATTTTCTTGACATCTACACTTACAGATTTCATAAATGAATGAAAAGAATTCATAGGTATGTTTAAATGTGTGATATTTTCACTTACTTTAAAGTTTTTACAGTTTGTCACAAAGCACAATTTCCCTTTGTGACTAAATAGCATTCCAGTTTGAATGTAGGACACATTTTTCTTTGTCCAGTCATCTTTTGACAGATTATTATGTAGGTGTAGTCCTTATCTTGAATACTGTCACAGCGATGTTAAAGTAGAGCTATCTTTTTAAGAAATCAAATTTATCTGGATGTATTTCCAATAACACAATTAACAAATTAAATTTTATTCTACTGTTATTTTTTCTCGAACTTTCAAATTAGTTTTCATTATGGTTTCACTAGCTTAAGACTAGTCAACACTGAGAAATGACTCTTGTTTCTCTACAGCTTCATCTTTGGTTATATTTTCATACTGGCATACTTACTTGAATGATATAATGCCTTACTATGGATTTTATGATATATTCCTTTGATGACTGATGATGAATATTTTGTCATAGATACTCTGACCATTTGTATGTTTTTTTAGAAAATCTATTTTTATATTTTTCTGTTTAATTTTGCTTCTTGATTGCTATTGTTATTGAAATTTTTTATATTTTCAATGTTATTGTCTCAAGATATTTGTACTTTTCAAACAAGTTTCCTATACCTCCATCTTCTTCAATCAGGTTCAACACAGGAGTTTCTTCTGATTATCAGATATCTTTGATTTGATGTCATTCTCTTTGCTATTCTCATTTTATTTGCTTATGTAGTTGAGTTTATTTCTGAAAGTAACCATTGGTCACGTCTACTTCATTGGGATTTTCAGTACTGGAGAGACCAGGTATAACAGGAACATACCTGAACATCATAAAAGCAACATACTGTAAACCAACCCCCAACATAAATGGAGAGAAACTCAAACCAATTCCTATAGAATCAGAAAGAAGACAAGGCTGGCCATTCTCTGCGTATCTCTTCAATTTTGTACTTGAAGTTCTACCTACAGCAATATGACAACAAAAGGAGATCAAGGGGATACAATTTGAAAGGAAGAAGTCAAATTTTCACTATCTGCGGATGATACGATATTTACATAAATGACCTGAAATACTCTACATGAGAACTCCTACAGCTTATAAATACCTCACGCAAAGTGGTAGGATACAAGATTAACTCAATAAAATCAGTAGCCCTACTATATACAGATGATAAATGGCTAAGAAAGAAATCAGGGAAACATCACCATTTGAAATTGCCACAAACAACATAAAATATCTTGGGGTAACACTAACTAAACAAGTGAAAGACCTGAATAGCAATAACTTTGAGTCTTTAAAGAAAGAAATTAAAGAAGATACAAGAAAATTGAAAGACCTCCCATGCTCTTAGATAGGTAGGATCAACATAGTAAAAATGGCAGTCTTGCAAAAAGAAATGCATAGATTCAGTGCAATCCCTATCAAAATACTTCACAGACATCGAAAGAACAATAATCAACTTTATATGGAAAAAGAAAAGACCCATAATAGCCAAAACAACCCTGCACAATAAAGGAACATCAGGAGGCATCACCATCCCTGACTTCAAACTCTATTATATAGCTGTATTCCTGAAAACAGCTTGGTATTGGCACAAAAATAGACAGGTAGACCAATGGAATTGAATTGAAAACCTTGATACTAGCTCACACCTATTAACACTTGATTTTTGACAAAGAAGCTAAAATTATACAATGGAAAAAAGATAGCATCTTCAACAAATTTTGCTTGCTTACTTTGATCCTGGCATGTAGAACTGCACATAGTGCCATGTCTAGCATCATACACAAAAATTAAGTATAAACGGATCAAATACCTCAAAATAAATTGATCCACACTGAATATCTTAGAAGAGAAAGTGGGATGTATCCTTGAATGAATTGGTGCTTCCTGAATATAACACCATAACACAGACACTGAGATCCACAATTAATAAATGAGACCTGCTGAACCTGAGAAGCTTCTGTGAGGCAAAGGAAACTATCAATAAGACAAAATGGTAGCCCACAGAATGAGAAAAGATATTCACCACCCCACAGCCAACACAGGACTGATCTCCAAAATTTACAAAGTACTCAAGAAGCAAAGTCTCCAAAACACCAAGTAATACAATTGAAATGTGGGGTACATAACTATATAGAGAATTCTCAATACAGGAGTCTAAAATGACTGATTGACACTTAAGAAAGTGCTCAACATCCTAAGTCATCAGGGAAAGGCAAATCAAAACAGCTCTGAGATACCATCTCACTCCTGTCAGAATGACTACTATCAAAAACACCAATAACAATTTATGCTGGAGAGGATGTGGAGAGAGGGGAACACTTCTCCACTGATGACAGGAGTGCCAGCTCACACAGCTACTTTTGAAATCAGTATGAAGGTTTCTCAGGAAATTGGGAATCAGTATACCACAAGATTCAGCAATTTAGGCATATACCCAAAATTTCACATTCATACTAGGCCTGCTCTAAATGATATGACAGACTTTGAAGATCCCCCATGGAGGGCCTCACCCTGCCTGGGGAGCAGAAGGGGATGGGATAGGGAGTTAGTTGGGGCCAGGGAATAGGATGGTAAACGGAACTGGGATTGACATGTAAAACAATTTTGTGTCTAATTTAGATTAAAAAATAGAAAAAAAGACTTTCAGTTTATAATTTCTACTAGATAAATAGCAAATAACTGAAACATGGGATGAAAAGACAAAAATCACAAAATTTTACGTTAGCATTAAAATCCTTCCAAGAATATTTAGAAAACAAATCGCTTCTGAAGACATGTTTGTATTTACTTTTTTGTTGTCCAATCATCTGTTTCATAACCCAGTACTTCAAAGGTTCTCAGTGGCGACAATTTATCTGAAAAGCAAATGCTTTGTTTCCTAATTTTACAATTATCACATTAATAACATAATTTCTTTTTCTAAGCAGATCTTGCAGTTTATTGTAAACTAATGATTTGTCAGATTAACTCATCTATTCTTGTTAAAATACAGAAGAAAAGTGTTTGGAGGGACATTAATTATTTGCCAAATTAGGAACTGTTTGTCTTACATATGTTTAACTCTCACAACTCAATAGTTAGACTGCTGTCTTAGACTATTCATACATGTGGTTTGTCATCAGAGTTACACTTGCTTTTAAATCAATACCTTGATGCTGATATTATAATGCATAATTATTAGGATAGATATAACAGAATCAGTAAGCTGAAGGTTTTTTTAAGTATATAATAGGAAGGAGTTTACATAAGTTTTTTATCATTTTTTATTTTAATTTTAAATAGCTTGTTTTACATGTGAGTTTACATAAGTTTTAAATGCATAATGATTCATTCAGACTGGATCTGTTCTTGATTGACACTACAACTGAAATGCCAAGAAGGAAAATAAAACAATTAACATTCATAACGATAATGAAGAAATCTTGATAGTTTTATGTATTGAATTAAGTCAATCATAGAAGGAACTATTACTTGAATTTTGCAATTATACTTTTTAAAATGCAGATTAATAATTCATAATTTGGTGATTACAATTCACTGGTGATTATTAGCTCTTCACACATAAGAAGCGTGTTAAAAACCTAACAAATATATTCTAGAAAATATCATCAATACAAATATACAATTGGTAGAAAATGAGGATTCTAGATTAATCATCTTCCTAAAATTTTTATATTTTAGTTACTAATTTGAAATGTAAAGTTCTTTTCATGTATATCATTTCATCAGAGGCTTGCAGAGCAAGATGCAAATATGTTTTCAATAAAATTTATCTTCTGAATTCTTTGCCCTCAAATCAAAATATTCTTTTACTTTACAACAAGCCTGAAATATAAACATTGTCATCTTTATCCTACACTGCAAGTATGAATCTTAACTAACAGACCTAAGCTAATAATTAATATAAATCTTCAATAATGCTACAGAAATATTCATAGCAGTACAAAATAGTTTTGTATTTAACATTAAATAATATAATTGTCTGGACAAGGATAATTATAAAAACTATATTAACTTTTAATTCTTCCACAATAAGATTGTTATTCAAAGAAATTTAAACAAACCCCTCAACCACACATTTAATGCATCACTCAAATTACAAGTGATGCACCACGTTGTGTTCTTGAGGATTTTGTCAACTTGACACATTATCTGAGAAGGGAATTGTCAATAATAGATAAAAATCTAACATTAAGGTTAGATTATAAGTAAACTGGTTTAGCATTTTCTTGGTTAATGACTGATGCAGGATGGGAGGGTGCAGCCCATTGTAGTGGTGCAAACCATGGAATGATTTTACTGAATTGTACCTGTAAGCAGTTTGCACACTCTACCCTTGTGTCTACTTCAGGTCCTGCCTCCAGAATTCCTGCCTTCTAGTTCTAGAAGTAATAGTCATGCCTTCTTTCCATGATAGAGTGTGCCCTGAGAGCTATAAATTGAAGCAAATCCTTTCCTCTCCAAATTAATTTGGGTTATGCTCTTTTTTGCAGCAAAGAAAGCCTAACTAGGACAGATGATAGCATTAAATATGTATGTTGATCATGACACTAATTGTCCCTATATTATAAATGCTTTATTAATAATTTTTGGTATATTTCATATTGCTTAAACAAGTAAAATTATTCTCTCTCTATTCCAAGTTTTAGGAGAACCCTAATTTAAACCTGCAATAATATAAAATATTGAATGCAACATCTTAATCTTAGAAATCATAGCAAGATCCTTTAGAAGTTGTCTCTCCTATGAATTCAGACCATTAAAAAGAAATTGTGTTTAATATTATTCTTTATGGTAAAATATTTGTACATCAGTATATTAAAAAATCACAATGGAGAAATCTCTGGAGTAAGTATGAAATGATTATTCATTGGAATTAAAAATTGTGATATAAGATTAATTTTATCTGCATTTTCCAAAATAAAAGTAGTATAATTACATCTTAGAAAATATTTCCAATATGTCAAACTGTCAAATGGGAGCTCATTTAATATCAGGTTGCCAGATTCCCATATAAGACCAATAATAGAATTACTGAATATTTGTTCAGTCACTGGACATTTCACTATATTGTTGCTTGTGCTGACACCTAACCCAATTATAGAAAGAGGTACAATCTTTCTCAGTGTTTCAGTAAAGATAGAATGAGAGTGGAGAGATGCTCAATTGAATGATCCAACTTTCCAGTATGAATAGAAATCACCAGACACATAATGAATTCAGTCTTTTAGATGCTTGCTTCATCACACCACTCATCTAAATTTTTGGAGTGTTTCCTCTCTCTAGGAACCTGCCAATATGGTTATGCTCCTTGAAGGAAAATGTTTTACAAGTGTAATGTACTTACTACATAAAACCTCATAACTCAATGTACAGTATGAAGTTTTCAAAGGCACTGAATATTTCTAAGACCACAAATCACATAAATAGGTAAGTAATGTTCATTTTTCTTAAGTATGTGCTGAGATTGCTATGTGCGCATTGATGTAGATCTTTAAAATATGTTGAAGTTCTTGTCTCACAGATTGCAATCTCCTGTGTTTCTGTTTACAGGATGTGCTCTATTTTTTTTAAAGTTAGGCTTTAGTTAGAATTCATTTCACTGTGAATTTTTATACCTCAGATATTCGGCACCTAAATGTTATCATTAGATTCAGAAGCTTTTTTTAATGAGTTCTATTTTGTAGTGTAATATAGCATATCACACCTTAATATATAATACTTGATCTATATAGTTTTAAATATAATTAATTGTATAATTCATTAAGTAAGAATAATGTATTCTGAATTTATGTCTTTTTTTTTACTTGGGAATTGTTACTTGTTTTTGAGGTAGGGTCTCCTGCTACCAGACTAGATGCAAATTCCCCATGGAGCTGTGGATGACTTAAAATATCCCCTGTTTCCACTTTCAAAGTACTGGGAGTAAAGATGTGTAGGCATGCCTGTTGTGATACCTTGCTTGTACAAATAAAGACTGTCTCAAGATCAGAGGGTGGAACTTGCCATTAGATAGCCATAGAGGTCTGGAGGTGTGTCCCTTTAGTCTAATAAAGACTGAGTCACTGAAGTCAAAGAAAAGGTTTCTAGGGAAACTGCTGTCACTGGGTGGAGGAGAGGATAAGGGAGTCAAATGTGCCTGGCCTGACTGAGTAAGTCCACATCACTGGTGACTTTCTCAGGATCAGAATGGGGCCCTCATGGGGGTCATTTGCTCCTTTTCTACTGTAAATGTTCTGGTCACATGGACATGAAAATGTAAAAAGGAGTTCTTAATTGATTTTAAAAAATAAAAACCAGGAATTAGATATGGAGAAAAATGCTGAGAGGTAAGAGAGAAAGTACAAGCACAAGCAACTGCCACACCTTACCTCCTTAGCTTCTCAGAACACCAGAGAGCCAGTTCCTGTTTGTTCCTGTTTATATCCTCTCTGCCCAGCCATCTCACTTCCTGTCTGTCTGTACAAACCTCTAGACCTCTATGGTTAGCTAGTGGCAAGCTCCATCTTCTGATCCTCAGACAGGCTTTGTTTGCACAAGCAAGATATCACCACACATGCCCAACATAACTGTTAATTATTCTGCAGAATATTCCAGTATTTAGCAAATTGTGGTAAATGAAATTAATAACTGTCTATAAATTTCATTTATTCATTTATATATTAGATACCTTGAGAAATGATTCATCTAAACGTTGATGACATGTTGTATTGTATTATGGACAAATATTAGCTAATTGATTTTCATCCTTATTCTGAATCTTAAATGAAGCAAGCTTAACTTGATGGGTGTGTTATTTATGTGTGACCTCTAGTGATCTAAAGGGATCACACCAATTGGCAAGCTAAGCAATAGTGCAGAGACCACCTCAAATGGCCATTCCTGATAATGAACGTGATGTCATCCCGTGACTGATGGAAGCAGAGGCAAATACCCACAGTTAAACACTGAACTGAACCCAAGGAACCCAGTGACAGAGAGAGAGGAGTGATGAGCAAATTGGCAAAGAATGGGCTGGTGAAACCAGCAGAGACTGCTGATCTGAACAGGGGGAGAGCTCTTGGACCCCAGCCTGACAGCTGGGAGGCCAGCATGGGACTGATCCAGACCCCCCAAATGTGAGGTTCAATGGGGAGGCCTGGGAAACCTATTGGGCCCTGGGCAGTGGATCAGTGTTTATCCCTGGCATACAAACAGACATTGTGTGTCCATTACACAAAGAGGGATGCTCTCTCAGCCTGGACTCTTAGGGGAGTGCCTGGATCCTGCCCTGAGTGAAATGACAGATTCTAGCTATCCCCTGTGTGGAAGGAAATGGCAATAGGGTGGGAGGTTGGGGGAGATTGTGGGGGGGATGTGGCCGGAGGGGTGGGAGAGGGAAATGGGATTGACATGCAAAACAAACTATTTAAAATTAAAATAATAATAAAAAGTATGAATCAAAAAAAGAAAAAGAATGATCTCTCAAGTCTATGTATCTAGAGCTGTAGGTTCAGCTTGTCATTACTAGGAATTAGAAGGTATTTTTAAATGGTGATCACAGAGAGGTAATTCTTCTTGTCATTGATTATAATACCTACAACTAGATACCACAGCCAGGCAGTGGTAATGCATTCCTTTAATCCTAGCACTCAGGACCCAGAGGCTGTGGGATTTCTGTGAGTTCAAGATCAGCTTTATCTGCAGTGCTGGTTCTAGGACAACCAGGACTGCAAAAAGACACCATCTTTAACAAAGTAATCCTACAAAACAATACATAAACAAAACACAAACAAAAATGGATATTGGGGACTTTGTACGTGCTTTTTATCACTTGCATCCCTGCCATGAGATAAAGTTTTGGGTTATTACAAGCTCTACACTACTGTATACCTCAATACAGGTCCAAAAGCAACAAAGCCAAATGACCATGGACTGAACACCACCAAATTTGGGGCCTAAATAAATGAGTTTTGTTAAATCTTAAGAATCTATTTATTTTAATAATTTAAAGTAACTGTCACAGTAGATCTGAGCATTGAATTTCTGATATTAGGGCCTTTCTGTCCCTTTTCTATTTATGCCACTCATAGCATTTGAAAATGCCTTTTCTCATGCTGAGCAAGCAGGCCAAAGTTAGTACTAAAAGAAGCTTTTGCTTTTATATGTTGCTTCATTAACTTTGTGTTTGTATGATTCAGAGGTTACTCTCTATGAGCATTATAGGTGAGTATATTTGGAATAATATGTAGAACAATGAGGGAGATAACAACTTTGAAGAAGTGACTTAGTGGAGTTTTACATACATAAATCTAACAGGAAAACTCCCATAAAACTTCACCCTGGATTATAATTTTCATCTATTCTACTCCATTTATGAAGATGCTTATTGTAAAATGAGATGAACATTTCACATCTTAAGAGTACTATAGTTACCATGATGGATTTTATTGTAGAATTTATATTTAAAACCTCACTTGATCTTTATGACTGGGATGAAGGAAGCATTAAAATGAATTCGAATAATCCAGTCAGAATGTAGTGATCAAGTTAGAGGAAGGCAGGAAATAAATTTAGATACACCATCTTAGATGCATTGGAGAAATGTTGGGGTTTGCTCCATCATTTGGAACTCTACCAACTAAATATATTAACATTGGCAGTCTATTTTCATTGACTGTTTGCATTTCCATAAACTATTACAAAGATTATCTAATATGACATTTACTAATGATGAGGAAAGTACAGTGATACAATATGACAAAATACATGGCCAGAAACAAAAACTGAAAAATTTTGTCATAGTCCCTATTGACAATTTATTTTGAACAGTCAGAGTTCAGAATTCTCAAGGGGATCAGGGCCAGCATGAATGAGAGCAAAAGCACTTTTAATGCTGGCAGTGCTACCTGTGCTACATGCTTCATGATGGAATAAGGCAACAAAGAATGGAATTCACTGTCCTATACCACATGGCTACCAAAGCCTATTAAAAGGATCATTGATGTCAACTACATAATGATACACAAGCATGCATGAGCCTCTTTGAGTCAACAGTACCAGTAGATGTTCATTTTGTTCCTTTTTTTGGTTAAAGACACAGTTGTATAAAGAACTGAAATACTTAGAAAATTCAAATAAGTATGTGATACATTGCTTTTATTTTAATTTTAAAATAGAGTTACTTAACAATCTCTTTTGTCTTACATGGATTACCTTGTTTATATAAAACTTCAAAAATCGAGGCTGTTTGTGTTCATGAATGCATTTGCTCACCTACACACTGGAAAAAAAGTGTATTAACAACTGAAATTATGGATCTTTTAAATTTAAATGTATGCAGGACAAAAGAAGATCAAGTTACCAGTAAGGAGGTAAATCCATTATGTGGACAAATTCAGTAGAAGCAGTGGATAGCTGAGAAACCTGGATAACTTGATAATCATAAATCACTCAAGAATCCTTCAGTACAATATGTCTTGATTCAAGGCATTTATATTTAGCCAAATATATCCATTTCTTCAGGGTTAGTATGACCCTGGTCGCTACTTTAGCTTTATACACAAATCATCCTTCATACAACATTTCATTGTGGGAAACTAATTTGTTCATAAAAACAGTAAGGCACACATGTTCATAAATCAACTGTTCATTTACTGCCAAAATATAATATATTTTGTTATATATTGGACTAACACATGCTCACGGCACAAAAAACAATTTTAAAAATTGGTTTCAAAAAAGCCCAATATTTTATTCATGAATATCATACAGGGAACCGCATATAAGAATGTAAAGCATTACATGACCTTCTCTTTGACTCAGATTCCCAGCTCTGAGAAATGTTGGATGATAAAATCCACTTATGTTGGACCAACAACTATTCTCTTGGTAGGCATAGGAGAGGGAGGATTTAGAAAGTATTTCTGCTGAGAATTTTAAAGCACTGAAAACAAATAGCTTTTACTTCTTAGTTGGCAAGGTAGTAAGAAAAAATAATTTTGAAAAGGCAAGGAGGATATTAGATAAGTTGTCAAGTAAGAACCCTGGAATGTTTGTCAAAACAGGTTTTAATGAATTTTATTGATATTACATGTAGAGAGGAACCAGACAGACTTATGGCTCAGTGATCAGCATGGCTAAGAATTATTTTAAAATTCCAAAACAGTGATATGTGTAAGTAACTTAAGGCATTTAAAATATTTTATTTCATCTGCTCATGTGTTTTAAAGGTATATGTATGTGGACACAATGTGTGTGAAGTGCCCACAGTGGCCAAAAAAGAGATTGGATCCCTTAGAATTGGAGTAACAGATGGTTGTGAGCCACTTGCGCATGCTGCATATGGGATTTGTGTCATCTATTAACGCAGACAATCATGTTAACAACTCATTCCTACCTCTAGCCTAATGGTTTTGTTTTATTAATTTTTTTATTTTGTGGTTGTGTGTATCCAGTTATAATTTGGGAGGCTTAGTGAAATATGCCTTGAGGACAGAAGAGGGCATTTTATCCTTTGGAGGAAGAATTACAGATGGTCGTAAGATGCCAGCCATGGGTACTGGAAACTGAACTAGTTCCTTTCCAAGAGCAATGTGTGTTCTTCGCTGATGAGAGTCAAAGCAACATTTTAAACACAAGAAGTTATTTATGCAATCAAAGTATTTTTGTAACAATATAAAGCCACCGAATAAATAAATCATTGACTTGAAATATCAGGAAAGAGTATTTTTTTCTCATATGTTTAGAGGAAATGAGATATAATTTTTTTAGTATCTTATATTGTTTTTCAAAACAAAATTTTCTTATAACATCATGATTGATGGTTATTAAAGTTACATAAAAGACATATTCTACTTCTAAGTATATTCTTTGTAAGCAGTGAGCTTTTGTTTCATGGTTCTTCATGTGTCTGAAAGCTACTCAAATGATGTAAATGTAACAATAAGTTGTACTATTAAATGATAAACTCTAAGTTTCTCATAATTCTAGAATGAGTCATTCTTTGTTAATATATAACTTTCTTTGGTGAACAATAGCTTTTTTATCATTTGGAAAACAACAAACTATTATTTCGTGGCTACATTTTTTTATATATACTACTTAGCCTCAAGTAGAGTAGCTTGCAAGTATCCAAACAAAGTCTTAGCAGAGATGGTTACTAATGCTGTGAAAGTGTGATCCAGTTGTTTTATTTGTGGATTCTATCAAGACCACCTTAAATGCCCATTCCTGATCATGAACTTGATGTCTACAGCCATCCGAGAACCTTTATCCAGTGCCTGATAGAAGCAGAGGCAAACACAGTTCATTTAAACACTGAACTGAACCCATGGAACCCAGTGACAGAAAGAGAGGAGCGATGAGCAAATTGGCAACAAATGGGCTGGCAAAACCATCAGAGACAGCTGATCTGAACAAGGGGGAGTTCTTGGACGCCAGCCCGACAGCTGGATGGCCAGCATGGGACTGATCCAGACCCCCTGAGTGTGAGTCAATGAGGAGGCCTGGGCAACCTATTGGGCCCTGGGCAGTGGATCAGTGTTTATCCCTGGCATACAAAGGGACTTCATGTGTCCATAACACAAAGAGGGATGATCTCTCAGCCTCTACTCTTAGGGGATTGCCTGGACCTTGCCCTGAGTGAAATGACTGACTCTGGATATCCCTTATGTGGAAGGAAGTGGGGATAGGGTGGGAGGCTGGGGGTGATGGTGGGAGGGTGCAGGAGGAGGGGTGGGAGAGGGAACTGGGATTGACATGTGAAGCAAGCTCTTTAAAATTAAAGTAATAAAAATCTAAGGCTATTGAGAAGTCCACATTATATGAATTGATTTATAATAGACCAAACCATACACAATAAACCAGTAATTGAATCTACAAAAAGAAAGTTGAACCTTACAATTTATTTATTCACTCATTTATTATTATGTGTGTTCTATATGCTTGCATGTGCGTATGCATGATGGGTATAACATATATGTGTGGGGGGAAGAATTTGTAGCATGATAAATAAAAGATCCAGAGACAGATATTGGGGTTCAAACTTCAAGCCAAAAAACAGAAAACCAAAGCAATTGGTCACTAGCTCTTACTCTACCTGAGAATGAAAGCTAATCCTGGTTCCACCAAACCTCAAAGTGTAACCTCTCCTCAGCATGGCTGGAGAATCCTGAGATTTCATACCCTGTCATTTTATATGCCTCTAGCGCAGGGATTAAAGGTGTATTATCCAGTTGCTGAGATCATCTTTGTGTCGGCTGTTTCTCTTTAGTACTGGATCAATCTTGCATATATCCGGGTGGCCTTGGACTCACAGAGGTTCATCTACCTCTTACACCTGTGTCTAAGGATTAAAGGTATCTACTACTACTTCCTAGCCTTTGACTTCTGGGATTAAAGATGTCTATCATCATTGTCTGATCTCTATAGTTTAAGGCTGACTTTGCTTTTCTGAATTCTCAGTCAAGCTTTAATAAATCATAAATAATGAATCACCACGAGAATTTAAACTTTCCTCCCCAGTAATTTCTACATTCTATATTGATCCAAAGTTTGTCATTTGAACCTAGATCTATCCTATTCATATTATTTTCTTGCCAGGTTATAACAAGGTACTTTGTCTGTCTCCTGAAAAGGGATTTCTGGATGATTTAACCCTTCCATATGCTTTATTTATGTTGGGCTAGATTTCTGAACTCCAGTCCTCTTGTTTGTATGAAAAGCCCTTTACCTGCAAACCTATCATATTAATCCATATTTAGAATTTATTGGTAAAAATAGAGTTAGTCATATGAATGTTAAAAAATTAGACATGGAAATTTATAAAGACACATTTTTCTTATAATAAGAATGCTTTATTTGTTTAGCATGTGTTATTTTCCTCATGAAAGTAATAAGAATATCTTTGTTTGAATTTTTCATATGACATAAATCTTAAAATACAAAAAAGTATTAAATTTAAACATAGGGGTTTTCATTCTTTTATAAAATTTTATTCACTGTAATGTTTCTTGTTTAATGAAAAAATAATTCATTAAGATACAGACTTTACTGGGTCATTGTGCAAGAGCTTGTAAATGCAATAACAACATGGAAAAACTTATGGAAATGCACTATGGATGTTGTTAATTCAGGAAATATCTTCCAGTCACACCACCCAACTTCTCCAATGAAACATGTTATGATAGTTAGGATTAACTTAGAAATGGAATAAACTTGGAGTTACATGAATCATCAATCAATAAATACCTTAGCAAGCTGCTTCATGCTTTATTAACTCACAAGCTGTTTATTCCACACTCATTGTGCTTAAGTGCAATTATCATTTAATTACATTTTCTGGATGTATCAAATTGTACTTTATATGTCTTCCTAGACCAAACAATTCTGAGCTCTGTATCTACTCATTAAGCATGAGTTGTGTTTAGCCTTTCTTATTCAGCATGCTAGTCTTGATTTCTGCTTGTTCACTAGATGGATCTCACAATAGTACCTCATTAAAGCACATTTAACATGCACTCCCTAATTATAATCATAGTTATTGTTCATATTTCTTACATCAAAATTGTTCTGAAATATAACTGATGATTTGTGTTAGAGAAAATATAGCATACTCTGAGTCAGAAAGAACTATTGGATTTTATAAATGTAAACCATAAATAAATACTTTTTGTTAAACTTATCCAATGTTCTATAAAAGAATATGATAATGAAGTGAAAATTGAATAACCTTAATTTTATATTATATATGTTAAATGCAATCTTCAATAAATAACAGAGAGATACCAGAATCATTTTAAGTTTTATAGCTTGGTACAGAAAATCTATTTCATTTATTTTTCTGTATTAAAACTTCAGCAACAAAACTTCATCATACTTCAGACAGAATGCTTTAAATTCTCTTTCAGAAATGACAATTGGTATTCGATGATTTACAAAAAGCCCCCTCTTGAAGAAAATGAAAATTCTACAGGATATTTTTTAAGAGAGGAATATTCCACTTGGGTGAAGAGTATACCAATCACATTCCTATTTCAGTTATAAAACAGCATGACAAATCCAACTTCAGAAGGATGAATTAACCTTGGATTATTACAGAGTGATAAGTCTATCAAGGTATCAAACCTTGGCAACAAGAGGAAGACATCATAGCAGGAACTGAAGAAAGCTGATAGCTCACATGCCAAACAGAGGCATGAAGAAGAGAAAGCAATCTGGAAAGTTCATGATGATTCTTATCTCAACATCTACCCATGTTGATACACTTCCTCTAGCAAGGATCCAGTACCTAAACCCACCTAAAGATAGGTGTCTTTCAGGAAACAGGTACCTGATTGTGCAGGACATACCTCATTAAAACCACTGCTTTGTGAGGTAGCATCATTTACAGTAATGTTAATACTAATAGTATCAATTTGCTGATTTGATCTCTTATGGCAGGTTAATAATAGAAGATAAAAGTGTTTCGTGTATTCTGGGACAAGGTAAGAACCATAGTTATTATAACCCTGTGAAAACTATTTGCCACATTCTTTCTGAAGTACAGGATCAGGTCTTGAGAAGGGTTTGAGTCATTAGCATGAAGAAAGAATTATTTGACCACCAGAAGAGTTTCACAAAAGAGGCCAGACAGAATAGATTGAACCATCTTTATTTTTGCTTTAAAAACAAGCATGTTTTTTCCATCTTTCAGAGCTAGCCTCCTGAAATACAAAAATAAATGTTTGTTTCATAAACCAAATTTTAAACCAAAGGCAATGCTCATCATGTACTTACAAAGCTAAGGTGATAAATATACACATTCTCAAGAACAGCATAGTTCAAAACGTAACGAGGCATGTTTACAGAAATATGGGTGATTTGCCATAAAAGGCTTCCATACAATTCCCTTCTCCTAAAGATTCCTGCATGTCCAAGCCTCTTTATAAGAGACCAAAGAAACCTCAGTTCTCAAAGAAATGTTGTGGAAAATATTGAAGAAAACAATTGGGGTTCAAGGAATGATAACACCTGTCCCTGAAATTAAAACTTCCAAGAGAATCACTATTATCATAAGAGAGAATAGAGCAGGCAGGGTGTGTGTTCTAAGTAGTATTCTGCTCTGTCCTAAGGTCCACTGGTCTTTGCCAAGTGAAACTGTCTCCTTGGGCCTTGCCTCACAGAGACCCATTGGACAAGTATTCATATGCTGATCTGAAACAAGGACACAACACTCCTTTATGATGAAATGAAGGAACATTGCATTTTAATTTCTTTAGGGTTCATTAATTTTTAAAGATTTTAGCCAAATATCAGTTACTAGTATATCCTTGTTTTATTGAATTAATTATACAGCATGCTTTTATTACATTATTTTCTGTCATTCAACTCTTGCCAGATGCTTGCCACTTTCCTCCTCTCCCCACTTCATGTTTTCTCTCCCTCATAAACAAATAAAAGCCAAACAACAATGACTTCTAAAACAAAAAATGTTATTAAAGAATATAGATTCTGATTTGTGTTGACCAACTACTCCTGACCATGGGGTCTGTCCTGTAGTATAGTCCAGGTCTATGGGGATAAACATAAATATTAGAATTTATGAAAATAAGGTTAGGAGGTTCTATGCTAGGAATTTTGACCTCCAATTAGCGATTTATGACCAAAATGATAGTACACAGCATGCAGGTCCCTACTCTATTCAGAAAGAAAGCTTTCGTTACTCCTTTAGATTTGTGTAATTATTGCACTAGGTTGACACACCTTACCTGGAAGGTCAGTGTTACAGCTTGTAGAGTTCAGCTCTTAGTAAGCTATTTGATGTATTTTATTACCACATTGTCTGTCTTGTACCTTCTGGTATAAGGAAAGTTAGATAGCAGTTATTGTGATATTGATTACTTTATATTGTCCAACCAAGTGTGTAGTTTCTCTGGCAAGTCTTAACATAGAAGTCCATAGGTACTGTGTTCACAGATAAGCACTAGAAAAACAGGAATGCTAAATGTAGAGTAGTCTCTTCAAGGGAATAGGTGAAATATGTCTAATGTATATTTTATGTCTAATTATTTTTGATTGATGACCAATGTCAGAGGGCTCAGCCAGTTGTGGGTGGTGTTACTACAGCATATGAGTTTTGGGGTGAATAAGACAGAGTAATCTAGGAGGGAGCAAGGCAGGAAGCAACATCTATCTTTGGCCACTTTTTCAGGTGCTGTCTCCAACTTTACACTTTGAGTTCCTGCCCCGACATACCTTAGTAATGAAGTATGATCTTAAAGTTGCAAACTTCAATAAGTACTTCCAAAAGCTGTTTTCCATGATGTGTTTATGTGAGCAATAGAAACCCTAAGAAAGAGAAGAGGAATCTCATGTATTGCAGTTTGCTTTCCACATAATTAATGTTTTCTGGGAATAGCATTGCCCATTCATTTGTAGCACCTCTGTTTGCTTTATTCAAACTTATCGTTTTAAGTCAGAATAATAATTAGTGTCTTTCAACATGTAGTTTTCATATATCCTTAGATTTGGTTCAGTGTTTCTTGAAAGAATGAGCTTTATGAACTGTGAAAATAGCATCTGCAGCAAGGTAGCCTTGCCTCCATCTCCCTGAGAGGCTGGCATTCCAAGGCCAAAGTGTCTCATTGTACTATGTAAACCTCTGTGAAATATGTATATAGGCTTCATAAATGTATGTATTTCATAGCAATGATATGCATCTGATTTCACTACAGTGGGACAGGTTAAGGGTTCTCTAGCTCCTCTAACATCTTAGGAATTGCGAATAATTAAAGCTATTTTTCCAAAATTAAAGGCAATATTGCTAAAACTATGCTGTAATTTTTGTTTCACTAAATTAAATTTGGTGTGATGGTTAATGTTTTGTTTTGTTTTCATACACATTCTGTCAGTGTAAGATTGATCTGTTTTTCTGTGGGAAAAAGTTTCAAAAGCAGCACTTTTCAAAAAGAAATTCTGCTTTTCACTTCTGCCTCTGTAAAGAACAAGTGTAAAGTGCACCCCTATATTACTCTGAAAACAAGGATCGATTCCATTAAAATTCTACTAATATTAAGAAAACCTAAAAAGGAAACTTGGAGATATGTGCATAAACATCCTATTCTATTTGTGATGAGTAAAACCACTTAGGAATATAGTTCCAAGCTCAAGAAAGAGTAAAACCGTCCATAATATGGGTTGTACTTACCTTTTATTTTTAACTTTATTTTTAAGAGATTGTAAACTCATTTTCATCCAAAAATATGCTAAACACATGTGTGAATATGTTTAATATTGAAATAGAAATGATCATAGACATATTTTTCATATAAATGTACAAATATTATATAAAAGGTCTTATTGCAGTATAAATAATTACAATGTATCCAAGTTAAAGCTTAAGGATTTATGTTTGGTCCATGTAGCATGATGAGACAATCAGAATTTCAAATAAGGTAGAAGAAGACACTAAGGGGAGAAGTTGCTTTGTGTTCCTAAGTTATAATGCTCATTTAATTTTTTTAGCATGTAAGACTTCTTTGTCACTCCTAACTGAATGTGTTTCTATGGTGTGTGATATGTGCTCATTTATAAAATACATGATCATCTATTTAAATTATGTAAAGTTTAGCACTAAAATAGGATAATTGGGTCATCAATAAACATCACAGCTATGAAGATTTAAACTGTATTGTACCTTTGATTATGTGAATAAATGTGTAAATTTCCACAACAGACCAAAATTTGGAGTTTCTGCACACTTAATAGGGAGAATAAATAGTTACTTGAAGACTGGTACCAAGATGATAGTTCTTTAGGATAAAAAGAGACTCAAGGAAAGAAGCACTCCTAGTATACTGAGTAGTTATGCTTTTGAGTCTGTATAAATATGACTTGATATCACAGAGGAACTCTGAGAGTCAAAGTAAAGGATGTATTTTTGGGTTATTTTACTGAAGTAGCAAAGTTGCCAGGATATTTAAAGCAATACAGAAAAGCTACACATCGAGGGATGCTTGGGGGATGCATTAACTATTCAGTGTTTTCGCTTGGGCAGGGTTATTTTGGAAGCCAGGAAACACTTTAAGGAAAAGTGGCATTGGACAGTTTTGCCAGCACTAAAATGAGAGACCAGAATACGTTGTATACAGAATAATTGCTTCTTTAGCTGTGATAATAAATTCAAATTAAATGATACATAATACATATTGCTGTGTTCACGAATTGAACATTGATAGTATTAATATGAAAGGTTATATAATACATTTAAATGGTCACATGGCATGGTTGTAATTATTGTGTGTGAGAGAGGGACAAGGATAGAGACAGAACTAAGACAGAAAAAGGGTAAGACAGTGCATACAGGGTGCTCACTGTGTGTCTCTTCGTGGAAGGTGTTACTTTCTGTCTAGAATACCAATTACAGGCTGCTTTGAATAAGTTGTTCTATCGTTTGGTACTATGTTGGAGGCTGTGGAACATTTAGGTGCTTGGATTTACTAGAGGAAGTCAGTAGGGAGAAGCTTTTAAAGTTTCTATTATCAAATCCACTGCTAGATCCAGGGTCTCTGATTCTTGTTTGCCACATTGTGAACAAGTTACTGTCTCTCACTCTTGTGCCCATATTCCCTACCAAGCAAACTGAAATCCTTCTAAAACTTCAGCTAAAAAAAACCTTGCTTATTCATTTTTGTCAGGTACTTTAATCAAAGTAATGCAAAATTATCTAAGGTTGTGTAGCATATTTAAGCAAAGATATGAAAGAAAGTTGAATAACTTGATAAAAATGATGTTGATGAAGAAAACCACTCTAGGCGATTTAAAATTAAATGCATAGATGCTGAAGTGGCATGCATGCTGCAAATTCAATTAGTATAAAAATAAAACAAAAATAGTCAACTTTTGCTACAGAGGTGTGTATATATATTATTGAAGCTCAAGTGATGAGGAATCAGATTGGGTTATGACATAACTGTAAAGACTTTGTTTTTATTTTGAGTCAACTGAGAAATCATTAGGGAATTCTGAGAGAAGAAATGGCATAAAATCTTCCACATGAACAATTGAATACCGCCTTGACAACAGACAGCCAAAGCAGATTAGGGAGACTTGGAGACGGTTGCAGTGATCTCGATGGATGATAATTGTGTCTTGAAGCAGGGTAGGAGATATGGAGTTGGTAGAAAACATTTAGAATCCGAAGCCAGAAGAAAATGCTGACATACTGATTGAAGGGTGTAAGCAAAGGGAAGTCTAGGAGGACACCATGTTATTAGTCTTGACAAAACAGAATGATCATGACCTGAGATGGAGATATATGAGCACAGCAAATCTTAAAGAGAAGACAAAGAATTCAATTTTGGACATGATAAATCCCAGTACTGGTTACACATTCATGTCAAAATGTCAAAAGAGATTCATACTATTTCTGAATTCTAGTGGAGTAGTTTATGATGGTAATATTTGATATGAAGAGACAGGAGAATGGATGATATCATCAGGAGAGCCAGTAGAATGAAAAACTAAGGACATCCAATTGATAAAATTGGAAGCATTCCAAAATTACTGAAGTGAGTCAAAGGAATGAGGAGCTATTGAGGACTAGGAGGCAGTTACAGGCAAGAAAATAGAAACTGTAGAAGTGAGTATTGGGATAAAAGTTAAATAGATACATTATTTTATAAGTGGAACCAGTTACACCTTGCCAAATGCTACTGGAATGTTACAGAAAATGTCAATGTTGGGACTGAGAAAAGTGGAGGTCATGGTAAACTGACAGAAACCTCTCAGGAGGGGATGCTACCATCTTAACGGGTGTAGGTTCAGGAACTGATCAGTAGGAATTGGAGGCATGGAGTAAAAAAAATATTTTTCTATTAAGGATAAAGTCAGGAGGACATACAAAAGAAGTAAGGGCAAACACACTCAGGTAAAGTCATCAAGTCTTTGCTGCTTTGAAATTGTGGTCACCCAATCATTGTACTCATTTCAAGAACAAAGTATAAACATGGCATTGGACTACAGTCTGCTGGATTGTCAGTCTTACTCTGTTGTGTAAGAATCTTCTCCCAGAATACAGGAGTGCCTACAGATTTCAAGATTCCATTGTTTTTGTTTTTTGTTTTGTTTTTTTTCTGCTGAGTAGTACTCCATGGTGTACCACATTTTCTCTATCCACTCTTCAGGTGAGGGGCATCTATGTTGCTCCCAGGCTCCGGCTATTACAAATAATGCTGCTATGAACATAATGGAACAGATGTCCTTGTTGTGTGAATGTGCATCTTTTGGGTATATGCCTAAGAGTGAATTGATGGATCTTGTGGTAGACTGATTCCCATTTTCCTGAGGAATCATCATATTGATTTCCAAAGTGGCTATATGAGTCGGCACTCCCACCAGCAGTGGAGGAGTGTTCCCCTTTCTCCACATCATCTACAGAATAAACTGTCACTGGTGTTTTTTATTTTAGCTATTCTGACAGGAGTAAGATGGTATCTCAGAGTTGTTTTGATTTGCATTTCCCTGATGGCTAGGAATGTTGGGCACTTTCTCGAGTGTCTCTCAACTATTTTAGACTCCTCTACTGAGAATTCTCTAGTTAGTTCTGTACCTCACTTTTTAATTGAATCCTTTAGTGCTTTGGACACTTGCTTCTTGAGTTCTTTGTAAATTTTGGAGATCAGCCCTCTGTCAGATGTGTGGTTAGTGAGTATCTTTTCCTAATCTGTAGGTTGCCTTTTTTGTTTTGCTGACTGTGTCCTTAGCCTTACAGTAAGATATTTACTTACTCTACATATGGTCTGCATGAGAAACGGTGTTGGTTTGATGGTACATATCTATTCTACCTATCATGAGGTGGAGTCAGTTTAATAACGAGTTCAGTATCACTTGATACTAAACAGGATGCTAGATGTCAACTGGACATACATGAAAATGTATGTGTAAAATATGTAGAAATAATATAGATATCAAATACCTGATCTTCTTTTCAAACATGTGTTGCAAAGTCTAGTTGTGTTGCGGAGTGTTCTGGTATGAATGGATATATGGATATAGATGATATAGATATAAATAGATATAGATGTGTTTATAGATCTTTAGACTATATCTATCAATTTATAAATAATCAGAATTTATTTCTTTTGACCAAAATCTACCCTTCTAAAAGCAAGGGGGGTAAACTAGTATGTTGGTATTTGTGAACTTGTTTATACAAAGATATATAGAAGGGAAAGGAATAGAACTATCCTTTCAATTGTATTGTATCTCTGTATCTTTACCTAAATTTAAAACCATTTAATATTTAAGATATTTAAAACATAACTGAACATTTTCTTACAGCTACTCTGTTTTGTTCCTAATGCACTTGCAAGCAGGAAAATCAGAATCATCTAGTTGAGAAGCTAATACAAAGAGAACAGCTGGACACCACTACCTATTCCATACAAACTATTATGAGGTCGTACGTCTGTCCTAAGAAGCTCCTTTGTACCAGTGGGTCAATGTCATATAGAACAGCTTTCCTTCAGCAAGCTCTTCAGCATTGCAAAGCATTGACTCAATACATCTTTAGTTCTTATACGATTACTTTCTTTCTGGCTCTTGAAAACTCACAAAAAGTTTGGTGACTGCAAAGACGGAACAATGAAGGGCATGGTTATCTGAGAGTGTAGCTGGAGAGGACAGAGGGGAATAGGAAGTTCAGAATCTCTCTGAGACAGCAGCTTACTCAGAGAAGCTCCTTGCCCAGGCTTGATTCCAATCTAGGGAATTACACCATGTAGGCTGAATTTCCATGTTTTTATGAAAATATTACTATGCTAAAACTAACAGATTCCTTATGTTACTGACTGCAAATCATCAATGTACATGCATTGGCCATATCCTAAGTCCCTTCTAGAATATTTATCACCATTTTATTTGCTTGTTCTTGTTTGGTTGTAATTTGTGTACACATATTTGATGATTTCTCTTCCTCCATTTTATTTAATGTCAATTTAATAATTGATATTACTATAGACAATTACAGCTTAATCAGCTTAAGGGAGAAAACTATATTGTCTTATACTATGTAACTTTCTTACCCAGTAGAAATAATATTCTTATCAATAACCTTATTTCCATAGGGACTTAAAACAATGAGTATGCTACTTATAATTTTGTTAGATTGTTGAAGTGAAAGGAGTCTCAATTTGCCTCAGCCTCCCAAAGCAATATACCTTGACAGAAGTATAGTGTACAATAAATAAAACACTTCTTTCTAAACTATGGTTTGTTGGGTTTTGATAAACATATGGGCTAAAAACATCATCATGATAAATATAAGAGAAATTCATCACTGCCAGACATATCGAAAAGGCTCAATGGTTAAATCCAATGGCTGCTCTTTCAAAGGAATAGGTTTGTTTCTTAGCACCCAAATGGAAGCTCAAAATTATCTTTTATTATAGTCCAGAAAACTGACCCCCTTGACTTGCCTCCTTTGGCAATGTATACACATAGTGTACATGCACGTAATGCACCCATAAATATCAAATAAATAATAAATAAATATTTTGAAAAGAATTGCACCACCGCAGTGTTTTTGTATCTCTTTGTCTGCATGATTATACATAGATCCCTTATATATAGATAGTGAGCACTATGTTTTATTATGAGAGCACAATACTATTTATTATTATACATTAATGCAAATGGCATTTCATCATAAATCTGAAAAAATATGTTGACTTTCAATTATTTTAATTGTTAATTAATATATCATTTTATTATTATAAGAAAATATTTACATCTGTCCTATTAATGGATATATTCATAATTATCTACTTTTCAACTTTGTCAAGACCATTTTGAATATTTCCATATGAATAACCTGATACCATGGTGAGGTGCTTAAGTATCCAGGAACAGGTTCAGGTTAGAGACTCATTACTGAGCCTGGCACTATCATTGAGTAACAGAGTTTTTAATGTTGTAGCTTAGTGAGAGGTGTTCAGGGGACTGGAAAAATTCACTTGAGGATTATGTGAGCCCCAATATCTCTTCTCATTTTCTCTATTGTTTCTTGATCATGCAGCAATCCAATTTTCTCGATTTTAAGTGTTCCCATAATGATGGATCAATGGCCTAAAGCAAAGGACTGAAACATTAAAAACTTTAAACTCTAATAAACCATTTATACTTAAAAATTGGACATTTAGTGATAGAATAATTATTAGCAGTATAAATTTAATTTTCAGTAGTACATTTTAGAATCTGGATTTGAATAGTAGTTTTATTTATCCATTCCTATGGGCATTATGTTTACATTCAATAGTTAGTTCCCATCCATTATTGCTACTGTCTTTCTGAGGTGATCTATCTACATGGATGGATTGACAAATCCAGTCATACCCATGAACATGCATTATTGCAATTACTTCAATCTAGTCTCAGGGCTGTGAAGTTATTATACATCATTGAACTCCAAACTATCAAAAGGTTCTTGGAAAATTTAACTACTTTTAGATTTGAATGTCTGTGTCAGATTTCAGAGGAGAGAAATATACCACCAGAAATCACTTTTTAAAACAGCAAATTATAATATCAAATTTTATATAAAATAAATTATTTATTTAAACTTAAAAATAAAGAATAACACACTTTCAAATATACATTGAACACTTGACACCCCACAAAGTTTAAGAAAATATTTTCTGATTTTTCTATAAAACCATTTTCTTCCTTTTTAATGTTAATTTTGTGATATCATCCCTTAGAGATAGGAAAAATAATTCTAACTTTTCTCAGCATAGTATATGCTTTTTTAAATTATCAGAAAGTTGGACATATAAAAATTAAATTTTATACAAAACTATGAGTAAAGAATATGATAAATCAGTATTTATTATATTTTAGGATGAGTAAAGTTTCTGTTTTAATTTTTCTTCATAAACAAAATCACATGCTTATATTTTGAATTGTAATTAAAAACAATATTCTATGGACTTCCTTTTAAGATGGTATTTTATTAAATATAAATTAAAATATCAATATGCTTTTGACAATTTCATCTATGTATCTAAATAATTTTTCTACTTTGTATCCCTCCTTCTCTCATTCATTTCACTCTGTTGCCAAAATCTGTTTTCTTCCCAATAAGTCTTTCTCCCGTTTTCATGTCTTCTTTTCTTGGGAGTTTATTTAGAGTTAGCAAGTTGTCATTGGTTACATAACTGACGACCCAAGCAACCATCACTTGTTAAAGGACATTCAGGGAGAGGAGGTGTGTAATCCTCAAAGTCTTGAGGTGGTGACATGGATTTCCCATTTTTTATGGCAAGCACTCCAGCATCACCTATTCTTGGCAACTTAATTGGTTATTGCTTTCTGCCATATGTTACTTTGTAACATACACAACTACTTTAAGTTCCAACCTTGTAGGACTCAAAGGGAAGCCCTGGAGTCAGCAAATACTAGACTTTTCTACCTGAAGGAGTTAGAGAGAAAGACACTCAAACACTGTTTCCATGGTTTCCTTCAGGCCTTTTCTGTGTTCTTCTTTTGCAAACTCTACTCTTTATATTCCTGATGATTTTCTTCTCTCATTCTTTTTTTAAGTAGTATTCATTTATTTATGTATTTAGTTTTAAATATTTTTATGTATATGAGTAACCTATCTTCCTGCACATCAAAAGAGGGCACAAGATCTCATTAAAGATGGTTGTGAGCCACCACGTGTTGCTACTATTTGAACTTGGTACCTCTGGAAGAGGAGTCAGTGCTCTTAACTACTGGTCCAGCCCCAATTATTCAATTTAATTTAATTTTACATTCCAATCACAGTTCTCCCTTTCATCCCTCCTCCTGCTCCCACTCACCTTCCCCCAGCTTACCCTCCATCCAATCCTCCCAAAGGGTAAGGGCTCCCCTGGAGGGGTCAACAAAGCCTGGCCTATGGAGGAGGGGATTAGTCCTGCCTTCTATCATTCTTTATGTTTTCCTTCTAATTCTCATACTTGATATTTTCTTTCTAACCCATTTTTACTCTATCTTTCTTCTTTCCCTTAAAGCTTATACACCCCAGCAAAATCTTTCAGGAAATCTAAAAATTACAATGTGATCACATTTTGTTTTTCAAGTGAATGAATGTAAGTAAAATACAACATGTTTTCCACATCACTTACATGATTAAATATTTTATGTATTACAGGTTAAAAAGACACTAAGTATCCCAAGAACCCACATACATTAATACCCAAGCAACTTGTTCTAGATTAACTGAGTAGACAAGCAAGATAAGTCTCAGTAAGGGCTTTTGCTACCAGGCTACTTTTTACAATTACAAAAAAAGGACCAATTACCTTACTACTTGTCTTGAATAGTAATCTTACAATGAATCTAAAAGGAATCATAAGCCTAAACTTTTATATATGAAAAAGAATCAGTCACCTCAACGTTAAATCTTTAGGCACCCACTCATCAATAGTTTTTGTTTGTTTTTTGTTTTTTGTTTTTTTTTGTATTCGGAGATTGTGGGCAAAATTAATCATCACCTTTGGTCATCAACCAACCCCAGTAAGCAAAGTACACTAGAAGGAAAAGATATCATGGGTCTGTGGTCTGGGGGCCTTGTCTATGCAAGATTCACAGAGCAGGGTGTTGCCTCCTGGTGGACTCATACCTTGAACGCCAATTCCCACCTACTGCTCCTCTGACATATCCACTTTGTTCTAATCAGTTCCGTCACTATGTTTCCGACACCCTGAGCTTTCATGGCATCTCCAGCTAAGTATAATACTTGAATAATGGTCATAAACAGCTTTAGGAGTTTCATAAAGGGCTGTTCTGTTCTATCATGGGTATCGGTGATTAGTCTTCAATTGTGAGTTATGATCGCATATGCCATTTAACTCTAACAGAATGTATGTCCTCCTTAATTTTCCCTTGACTAAATGTTAACTATGGTCACAGTACCTGTTATTCCGTCTAACATGAGAGAAAAACATGACACTTACTGGATAAGAAACTGAAGTAAAGAGAGACATTCCATCATTATTAGTACATGACTTCATCATGTCTTAAGTCTTATACTTGAAATTGTGTTTATGTATTAGGCATATTCTTAGGTTCTTTTCTAAAGCTTTGGAGTGACCATGCATCAGTGAGAAAAATGACATTTAGGTGTGATTGAAAGTTTACTAAAACAATGGTTCTCCACCCATGGGTCCTGACAGATACTCTGCTTTTCAGGTATTTACATTATTATTCACGGCAATGGCACAATTGCAGTTATGAAGCAGCAATGAAATAATTTTATAGTAGAGAGACATAACAAGGTGAGGAGCTGTGTTAAAGGATCTCATCATTAGAAGGCTGAGTATCATTGTATTAAAGTGCTCCTCAACTCCATTTTTCTAACTTTCATTTTATGTCGCATATTATATACTTATTTACTTTAAATTTATCTATTTATTTTACATCCTGGCCACAGTTTCTGTGCCCTACTCTCATCTCAGTCTTCCTGTCTTTTGCTCCTATCCCCTAATCCACATTTCCTCTGTTTCTGCTGAGGAAAGGTAAGGCCTCCCATGGGTACCAACAGAAGCATGGCATATCAAGTTTCAGTAAGACTCTTCATACAGTAAGGCAGGGCAAGGAGTCCAGTATGAGGAGTAGGGTGACAAATACCAGTTAAGAGTCAGAGAGAGCCCCTGCTTCCACTGTTAGAATTCTCATAAGAGATGGCTGAGTGTCCAGCATGGGACCCCCTGAATGTGGGTGTCAGCGAAGAGGCTTAGACAATTTTTGGGACTTTGGGTATTAGATCAGTATTTATCCCTGGCATACAAATGGACTTTGGGTGCCCATCCCACAATGAGGGATGCTCTCTCAGCCTGTACTCTTGGGGGAGGGCCTAAGCCCTGCCCTGAATGAAATCACAGACTCTGGAGATATCCCATGGGGGGGCCTCACCCTCCTTGGGGGAACAGAGTGGGGATTTGGTGGGGGGCTGGAGAGTCTGGTGGCCTGGAGGGGCCAGAGGAGGAGGGGAAGGAGAGGGAGCTGGGATTGACATATTAAACAAGCTTGTTTCTAATAAAAAAAAAAAAGAATTCTCACCAGAAGACCAAACTACACAACTGTAACATATAGGTATAGTGCTTGTGTCTGTCCCATGGGGGTTCTGGTTCTTTGGGGTCCAGTTCAGTCTCTGTGAGTCCCTATGAGTTCAGGTTAGTTAACTCTGTGTGTTTACTCATGGTGTCCTTCACCCCTCTGGCTTGTACAATCGTTTCTTCCCTTTGTCTGCAGGATTTACAAAGCTCTGTCTAATGTTTGACTGTGGGCCTGCATCTGTTTCCATCAGTTCCTGGATGAAGCCTCTCTACTTATCATAAGTTTATGCATACTTAATCCAATGATAAGTTTCTTAAAGTTTGTTTGTATCTTCAAAGCATGCATGCTTGCACTAAGTTACCCAATGATCAATGTAAACTATGTCACGTAGTAGAAGTCAATGCTCCCTGAATTCATTGTGTTTGCAAATAAAAGGTTCTTTTATGGGAGCTAGCAGAGTTAAGTATGTATTTGTTCAATCATTTTGTTTTTATTCTGATTTCCTTACAGATCTAGGCAATGAAACTACATCTCCACTTATGCTCCCACAGTAGTGCTAGCAGGAGAGAGATCACCCTGTATTTTGGGAGCACTGAGAATTGAATGTTTCAGTCTGAAATAACATGGTATTTCTTCTGTTTCCTCAATAGCTAGTGTTAGAAAAGTCAAACTCTGAGATGCTCAGCAGGCTCAGGCTTCTACATGTGTAGAAGGAGAGTCGGAGAGTGGCTATGAGCAAGCAGCAAAAAGGGACCCCACACAGTCCAAAAATCCCTCAGGTTTATAGCTTCAGATTGATCACCAGGCAACATGACAGTTGTATATGCCATTCCTTACTGAAGTTTTGTCAGAATATATGATTATTTTTTAAATTTAAAATGATCAAAACTGAAAATTCTTCAAAATTTTATTAACTAAATTCTTCTTAAAGATTGTGACATAGTTTAATATTTAAGGCATTTTTTGGTGTGAATTTGACTGAAACACATTATGTAAGGTGAATACAAGCATGCATAGAGCTTTTCTTCAGATGTTAGGCAAATGGTGTGTCTCATCACGTCGCTGGTTAAAAGCTGAAATGATGAATCTTTCATGATCTGATTCAGAATTCTGAGGTTCATCTGTTAAAGTATCCTTGGTACTGTGTAGGGGAGCCGCCCCCACATTCTCCGTTACAAGATGGCGCTGACACCCGTTGTCAGTTGGAGTAAACAACCTTGGTGCGCATGTGCCTGGTACTTTTCCATCCCTTACTCTCTGCCTCTCCTGTGGCGTCATATGGGCTGACGAGCAGGAGCCAGTCAGGAGATGACACATCCGAGGCGGGGACTGCTGAGCTATATAAGGGTTGGGCTTTTCACTCCCTGGGTCTCTGCTCTGTAAGCTTATGCTCTCCCTCTCAAGACGCATTAAAGCTGTTCTGCAGAAGGATCCTAAGTGTGCCGCGTCGTTCTTGCTGGCGAGACGGTAGCGCGGGACATCTGGTGGCGAAACCCTGGGAACTCAGACCTCATCATCGTCAGCACCATCGGAGACCCCTTGGATTCAAGGAGGATTCAGAACTGCAGGTAACTACGCTGGGAGAGGTATGCTATTCTGGGACTTTGGATTGGAGCCTCTGTTACAATTGTTACATCGTTACAATTGTTAGGATAAGCGGCTGTGCCTGACTGTGTGCTTTAGTCTCTTGTAGATAAAAGAGCTGCGCGCGGTCATTACTTTTGTTTCATTTCGCAGGTGTTTATTTTTATCATGGCTCCTCTCAATCCGTCTAGCATATCAGAAACCAAGCATAGTGAGAGGTTAGGTGCACGTAAAAAGAAACCGGTTGTAACTAAGAAAGATAACCCCCCCGGTAAATTTAAGGATAAGGGGGAGCCCTTACAGTCCTCAAGAGGGACATTAGAAGATAAACAAAAAAGGGGAGAAGGCTTATACCCTTTTCAGGAACTGGAAGCTTGCACAAATGCAAGTCACACATACTACAGGCCTGCCCTACAATCCTCAGGGACAAGGCATCGTGGAGCGAGCACATCGCACACTTAAGTCTTACCTAATAAAACAAAAAGGGGGAATTATGAAGGAGTTGCCCCCAACACCAAGAGTGGCTATTGCCATGGCATTGTTTACTATGAATTTTTTTAAAAACTGGATGATAAGGGTCAAAATGCAGCAACAAGGCATTGCTCGGATCCGCAAAGACCCAAAGAATTTGTAAAATGGAAAGATGTGCTAACTAATGAATGGAAAGGCCCAGATCCTATTCTAATAAGATCCAGGGGAGCTGTTTGTGTTTTTCCACAGAATGAAGAAAATCCCTTTTGGGTCCCAGAATGACTCACCAGAACCGTTATGGAGCAAAAGGATGGCGAGACATTCCTGTGACAAAGAGGAACAACTTGACATTGATGGCACTAATTGCAATGAATTGGACCTATAATTGAGGGTCGCCATTGTTCAGATTAATTCTACCTGCCTTGACCTGTCCTTCATGGAGGGATTGTCTTCATGGATTTCTTCAGCTGTTTCATATTTCAAAGAATGGGTGAGGGTGGGATTGTTTGGAGCAGTCCTATGCTGCGGAATAGTGTTTATTCTCTGGCTGGTCTGCAAGCTCAGAACCCAAAACAAAAGAGATAAGGTGGTCATAGCACAAGCACTGGCTGCGCTCAAGCAAGGGGCGTCAACCGATATCTGGGTGACTATGCTTAAGCAATAGGCTGCCGACTGAACAGCTCCTGCACACCCGGAACTTAGGTTCATTGCACAGGGTAGAGTGTTTAGTCTGGCCTCCCAAGAGGGGTGTTGAGCAAAGGCATCGCACAGAGAGATATTTTCCTCTGAGAGACATGTTGTCCTGCATAAGGGTTACCTGCTGTATTTTTTCCCTTTTCCCAGAAAAAGGCAGAGGACAGGTCGGAAGCATCCCGGATTTTGATGAATCTAGGGATAGGTTTCGTACACGTCTCACTAATTTTGTTCTTTGGGAAGTTCAACCACTGTCTCTACCCTCTAATGTCCTGGGAGAGCCTGTTTGCTATTAAAACAAAAAGGGGGAGATGTAGGGAGCCGCCCCCACATTCTGATGCTGTGTCAAACCCGTGGCCCCAATCAGACTCAGAGTCACTTGAACGTATTTCTCTGGTTTGGTGAGCATTAGAATACACCAATCCAGGAATGGAGGACACCTCGGAGATATCAAAATCTTGAAGGTTTCTTTCTTTTTCTTCAACTTCCCGCCTTTTCTTAGTCTCGCCAGTAAGAACGACGCGGCACACTTAGGATCCTTCTGCAGAACAGCTTTAATGCGTCTTGAGAGGGAGAGCATAAGCTTACAGAGCAGAGACCCGGGGAGTGAAAAGCCCAACCCTTATATAGCTCAGCAGTCCCCGCCTCGGACGTGTCATCTCCTGACTGGCTCCTGCTTGTCAGCCCATATGACGCCACGGGAGAGGCAGAGAGTAAGGGATGGAAAAGTAGCAGGCACATGCGCACCAAGGTTGTTTACTCCAACTGACAACGGGTGTCAGCGCCATCTTGTAACGGAGAATGTGGGGGCGGCTCCCTACAGTACTGTCCTCACTTACTTATATATATGTGTGCATATATATATATATATGAATATATGTACATATATATTATACTATCTAGAAAAATGGGAATCAGTTTTGTGTAAATCTTACTGTGTGGCATTCTAAATATTGAAGCTTATTTTCATTGCAGTTACATGTCATTTACAGCATTTTGCTATGACTAGGGTTTATTCATGTTTCCTTTCCAACATCATAATTGTTATTTAAGAAAGTGAACTTTCCCAACAATCATGATCAATATGGAATTAATTAATACTTCATTTCACTCATGAAACTCAGTCAAGCAATGTAGGCTTCAACGGACGCTGTAACGATACGCGACACACAATTACTGACAGTAAAGCTAAGTATTTAATGTAGAAAATTACTCACAAGGTACCAAACCCAGAGGAGCCAAGCAGTTCTCAGCTAGCTGCCGGACCAGAAGCCGAACTCCAGGAAAAGAGAGCGAGACTTCCTGTGTGCTGTCTTTTATGCCTTCCCTCAGTAACGCCCCTAGCCATGCCCAAAAGTGGGCCTGGCTAGTGATGTAGTTCCGCCTATGTACGTATATGTCTTTACATCCAGCCGTATACGTCTTTAGTCCTGCCTAAAGTGGGTGTGGTTAGCGGTGTGGTAAACCGCCCTTTTATTACCTCATCTGTATGCGCCTCTAATAAGTCACATGTTTAATGGCGGCATCAGACTTCCTCCTACAAAGCAATTATATTATACAGCCAATTAAACAATGGCAAACATGTTAAGAATGTATGAAGCAACATTTTGAAAAATATCTATTATTCCAAATTAACATTAATTTTGATTAATACTCAACATATAGAAATAAAGATATAGAACAAAATAATTCATCATAAAACAACTTCTCCCCCCAAACAATTAGAAAACATAATATATCAATTTTAAAAGACATTAAATAAATACAAAACAAACAGTTGGCTTATATACACTGATAATGAACAACATGGACAGGAAAACTAAGAAAATATTTGCATTTGTTTTCTTAAACTTATTATTATTATTATATGTGTATGTGTTTTTACCTGCATATCTGTCTGCGCAGCATATGCATGTCTGTTGCTCTTGAGGTGTTGAAAGGGCATTGGATACTTCGGTTAGGAGAGATTATATTGATGCTAGGAATCAAATCCAAGTCCTCCAGGAGAGACACCAGCTCTCTTAACTACTGTGTCATGTTTCTAGCCCACAAAATTACTTTTATAATAATACCAACAAATAATCCCTTAAAGAGAAGTGAGAGAAATCCTGAATGCTGCAACTACAAATTATTTCACAGTTAAACTGAAGATGTGTATTAGTAACCTGCTGGCTTCTGTTTAGGGACAATATGAATTTACACTTAAGTTGTCCTAATATTCTAGAAAAATACTTTGTCTTTTTTGTTTATTTATAAATATTTTACCTGATTTAATATTGCATTTTGGATCTTAAAGTACATCCAACAACATAAATTCTTTAAAGGACAAAAACAGTAGTCTTTATATTTATGTATTACAAACTGAATAAAAATACTCAATAATTAATAAGTGTGATGTAATCACAGATACACAGTTTCAACTAGTGGAAAAGGGGAAAGAGAATAAAGAAATAAATCGTTAACAAAGAATCTCAGACCATTAAGTTGATAATTACAGACTTTACAAAAATGCTAGTAAACCTAAAATACTACATGAAAATGAATGAATTGAATTTTAATACTTATACCATGTACAAAATTAAATAACCATAGAGCTAAGAAAATAGGAACTATTATGCTAAAAATTCTAGATGTGACATTTACAGACAACAAAAGAAAAAAGACAAAGCAGAGAACATAAATATTAAAGCTTTTATACCAAAGTCTACTGACATTAATAAAAGGAAACCTATGTAATGGTATAATTTTTTGATTATCTGATGAAGGGTTAATATTCACAATATGTAATGGAGTATTATGGTTCATGAGCAGAAAGCTACAAAACATGATCTAAATATGATAAAAAAGGTTTTAGAAGACATTTCTACAGGTGAAATATGCTGTTAGTCAATAAATATATAAAATGTATTCAACATCACTACTTACAAGAGAAATGAAAACAAATCATATGGAGATAATTACTGGAAATACAAAAAGATGACTACACACACACACGAATCTGTGATGAAAACATGTTTATTGAGTTTTTTTATTATAAATGGCTTAAAGATTGTTTCAGGCACTTGCAAGTTTTATCACAAGTGACATGAAAGAATCTGTGAAAATTCGAGCTTCGTTATTATAGCATGTGCTTACTTAAAGCTTTTGATCTGTTAGACATGGTAAGGAACAGCAAAGCAAGTGTACATTTATAGATGTATAGCCCTGAACTTCTTGATGCATCCCAGAGTTCATGGCTAAAGGGCATTTACTAATTATCACTAGACACTGCTTTTGTTCAAGTGGAAAGGATTCTTCAACTTCCAGGAAATTAGAAAGTGATATAATACAGGTTGCAGTGGCTACACACCTGTACTCTGCGGGAAGCTGCAGACATGTTTTCTTCAGTTTTGTACTCATGGGTCTGCTGCTTCAGTTCTCCAAGACTCCTAAAGATGACAGGAAGAATTCATTTCTAGAAAGGAGAGACAGCTACAAAGTATTTAAAATATTTTATGATACATAGTATTAGTATATCTATTTTTATTATGTTGACAAGTATGATTCATATGAGTGTATCATCTTAAATAATGGCTGGACATAGTGAATTTAACATTGCTGGGGCAGGGACCAGGTATTGAAAGTAAGACATGTCATAGCACACTCAAGTACGAATATTCAACTAAGATAGAGCATCTATCTTAGCAGTTTATTCTGGCTGATACCATGATTTTTCAGTGGCTTTAGAACTACATCCAAAGCAACCTTGTTTCTAATTTAAATAAAATATATAAACACCCCCAAACAGTACAATATGCCTGTGCAATAAATTCAGAGAGTCTAGGACCCATACAAATTAGCTAAATAATCAAAATAGAGATTCTAATGTGTTTGTGATCACAACCAATGTTCAGAAAACAGAAAAAAGGAGTGATTGTAAATCTAAAACAAAAAATGTTGGGGGAACAGCTCACAGTTGGAAAACCAAAAAACCCCCCAAAACAGTCAGATTGTTCACTTGAACAATCTCTTGTAAGACATTACTATGAGGCTTCCATGGATTGAAAAGAGATAAAAATGCATTAGGTTATGACAGTTGGTGATGAAGTCCCAGTGTCACTACAAATAAGCAACAACAAACAACTATGACAAACAACAAAATAGCATGCAAATCATGGGTATTTTCCTTCAAATGGTTGGTCAGTGGAATCTAAGAGAGTCCCCAAACAACACAAGGTATTGTCAGTGCCTTTAGTTGTCATGCAAGAAAAAAGAAAGAAGGTAGGATCATATTACTGAAAGCAACATATACTTTACACACATGATTTGGAGGAATTGTGCTAGACCTGATATGGAAACCTCCACATTAAAGGTTAGCTCTCATAATATCTGAAATTGCATTGCAGTCTGCCAAGGTGGATAATCAGTCAATAGTCTCACTTTGTTGTGAAGTCCACAGACCACAACAAAGACCATTACAGTAAGATATTCTTAGGGACCTATAGTGGCACTTATATATTGAGGCTAACCAATTGCATCTAATTGGACTTAAGACACACAAAATAGAAGAGAATTCATGCCTGGTAATGTAAATCTACCTGTTCCACAATCCTTTATGGGTGACACCCTGGGCTCTAGAGGACAATGTACTACTGCAACTTGCCTAAACTTATAAAATTTCTAACTGCATTCTAAGTACTTAATTTTACATCCATAGGTAAGTTTTGTTCTTAGCCCTCACCAAAGAAGTAAAGTTCATAAAACAACTAATTACTGAGAATTAAGAGTAACCCGTGTTACACTTCTGTAAAGTTCACAGTGGTACAGAAATCAAGGCATTAACCACTCAGTGTCTAAGGAAACAGTGAAACTCCAGACCCCATCCTGGATACCCTGGAGTCTTGGAACAGTCTTTGTTGTCCTTGCAGAGCATGACCCTAGCAGGCAACAAATACCCACATTTCTTTGTTTCCTCAAGTCTACTCAATGGGCTTTTGGATCTACCTAACCCTGAGAAACAGATTCTTTAAAAAAATCAGAAGATCCAAAGTATCTACAGAGAAATAGTGATTTAATAGCATTTTTCCTTAAACAAGACCAACAAGACCTATATAGTGACAACACCAATTGATATTTCACTGTGGATGGAGTCTATATCACAAGGTCGTGTCCCCAGATGAAGGACTACAGGCATGTAATATTTTTCAGAAAGAAGCAGTCTTCTCTGAGAAGAACTCACTGATAGTTTATCAAATTCCAGTGCTCAGTCCTAAATAATAGGAACAATAGGAACAATATGAGTGTCTTCAGCAGACTACTTACATGTCTGCTGTATGTAAGTGTAAGCATTATGTAAGTGAAAGAAGAGGTCTCGACTTTGGTAGGTCAGGAATAAGGGGAAACTGAATGGATTAAGTAAGGCAGAAAATCAGGCACTGAGAGAAATACTTTTTTCCAGATGGCTCATTTACTTATTCCAGCTGGGAAGAAACTGAGCAAACACAAACATATTTCTTTGAAAAATTGTAGCATAGCTTGTCATTGGTTTACAATTTTAGTGAAAGAACTTTTAGTTTCACTTATAATTTTAGTAGATTCAGAATATTGGCATAGGATCTTTGTGGTTGATTTATCTAGAAAACATTCTACACATATTACATTTATTCATAAATATACATGTGTTAAGGTGAAAGCATAGATTTTCTGCTAAAAACAATTAAAACTTTGGTGGAAAGACTGTTATTACTAAATTCACAGAAATTTATGTGAATGCTGAAACATATTGAATCTGTTCCTCAATTTATTAAACCATATTTTTGTGATTAATAAAAATTAATTTGATGTAATGAATTTATATCGAGGTGAGGTTGCATCATGAGTTTGGCTATGTTTTCCATTTGATTATATATTAAACTACCATCTCATCCATAATTTCACTGTATTTATTAATTTGATTATTTTTATGATTCTGGGAACATAAAAGCAAAGTAGGTTCTAAAAGTTCTAAAAAAGAAAAAAAGAAAAAAGAAACAGGTAATACTCCAACATTTTGCTTCTAGAAACTAAAAATTTTCTTTAAAATTATTGATGTAGAAGCCAATTTAAAGTCATAGCTTCCTTATTAAAATTATATAATGGTTGCTGTGTCAATGTAAGGAATGTTTTTAGTTTATGTATATTGGGCGATATATATCTCTATATCTATCTACCTGCCTATCTATCTATCTACATGTATGTGCCTATGCATAAAGGCTTATGCTGGATAGAACTTGTAAATATATCTGGAATGTATTTAAAGTACAAATTATACTGAATACACTAAATTGAATACACAAGGAGACAATTTATAATAAAGTAACTAGCAAAAATTTATTGGAGAATAAACACTAACAATATTTATGTGATGTTTTAAACTGTACATGACATAAATAGCAGGCTGCATCTGAAAAGTCTTGTACATATTCTATTGTCAGGGGAGAGTTCTAAACTGATTTTTCTAATGGCAGTCTGGTGGGTAATATATGTATTCTGATTTCTGATTTTGAGAATTTAACTCAAGGAAGAAATTAAGAAAATTCTTGCAAGTGAATATTTAAATTCACTATACTTGACAAATGCCTTAAATTGACTTTTAACATGCTACATTTTGCTAAAATATTTAGTGAAATATTAAAAGTACATCAAAATAATGATTTCTAATATATTTCCTAACATACTTATAAATAGTTACAATTCATAGATCCTGTTCTATATTCTAGAAGATTTATGGTTGGAAGGTATACATTAAAGTAACTGAATTGTTCATTTGCTCTATTGGTTTCTATAGAGATTCCAGGTTTTATATATATATATATATATATATATATATACATATATATATATATATACACACACATATATACACACACACATGTATAGTCATAGAACAAATTTAATTTTCCTCTCAATTTGTTTATAAGAAAGCTTCCCAACAGACATATGATAATTTTCTATGAAAAAAGCTCCTCATAGACAATGATGTTAGCATAATATGATTCATAAAAAATGAGTCAAGTACCTATGAATTTTTTAGATGCAAATCCTTAGGAAGTGTCATGTGAACAATACAAACAATGCTTTGGTGTCATAAAAACAACAGTGTCAGTCAGAGGTAATCTATGAACTGCGAGCACTTGAAGAGCTCATCTATTACTTTGTGTCAGTGAAAGCATGTCTCAGGCAGAAATGAGAGACCCAGGGAGTCACAATCAAAGCTCTACTCTTTTTGATTTGCCGATGACAACTGATTTCCTGATACTGTGACTTGGAAGGTCCTGATTTAAAAATCTGTTCTCTGTGCGGGCTCAATATTGAGCAAAAACGATTTTCATAACTATTTGCTGTTTCTTTCAGCAGAGGAGTTACCAAATAAGTATATGCAGATTTAAAACATGAACAACATACAAAAATCCATTAATGTAATCCATACCTAATATGGAGAGAGTAGTCTCTCCATACCTCTTCAATATTGTACTTGATGTTCTAGCTAGAGCAATATGACAACAAAAGGGGATCAAGGGGATACAAATTGAAAAGGAAGAGGTCAAACTTTCACTATGTGCAGATGATATGATAGTTTACATAAGTGACCTGAAAAACTCCACCAAGGAACTCCTGCAACTGATAAATACTTTCAGCAAAGTGGCAGGATACAAGATCAAGTTAAGAAAATCAGTAGCCCTACTATATACAGATGATAAAAGGGCAGACAAAGACATCAGAGAAATATCACCCTTTACAATTGTCGAAAACAAAACGAAATATCTTGGGTTAATGCTAACCAAATAAGTGAAAGACCTGTATAGCCAGAACTCTGAGTCTTTAAAGAAAGAAATTGAAGAAGACACCAGAATGTGGAAAGATCTCCCATGCTCTTGGATAGGTAGAATCAACATAGAAAAAATGGCAATCTTGCCCAAAGCAATATACAGATTTAACACAATCCCAATTAAAACCCCAGCACAATTTTTCACAGACTTTGAAAGACCAAAAATCAACTTTGTATGGAAAAACAAGACCCAGGATAGCAAAACAACCTTATTTAAAAAGCAACATTTGGAGGCATCGCCATCCCTGACTTCAAGCTCTATTATAGAGCTGTAGTCCTAAAAACAGCTTGGTAAAGGCACAAAAATAGACAGGTAGACCAATGGAATCGATTTGAACACCCTGGTATTAACCCATGCATGTATGAACATCTGATTTTTGACAAAGAAGCTAAAAATATACAATGGAAAAAATCATCTTAAACAAATGGTGCTGGCATAACTGGATGCTGGCATGTAGAAGAATACAGATAGATCCATGTCTATTGCCATGCACAAAACATAAGTCCAAATGGATCAAAGACTTCAACATAAATCCAGCCTCACTGAACCTCTTAGAAGAGAAAATGGGAGTTACCCTTGAATGAATTGGTACAAGAGATAGCTTCCTGAACATAACTCCAGTAGCACAGACACTAAAATCGAAAATTAATAAATGGGACCTCCTGAAACTGAGAAGCTTCTGTAAGGCAAAGGACACAGTCAGGAAGACAAAAAGGCAACCGACTAATTGGGAAAAGATATGTACTAACCCCACATCAGACATTGAGCTGATCTCCAAAATTTAAAGAGAACTCAAGAGACAAGTCTTCAAAACACCAAAGGATCCAATCAAAAAGTGGGGTACAGAACTAAAGAGAGAATTCTCAATAGATGAGACTAAAGTGACTGACTTGAGAAAGTGCTCAACATCCCCAGCCATCAGGGAAATGCAAATCAAAACAACTCTGAGATACCATGTCACTCCTATCAGAATGGCTAAAATCAAAAACACCAATGACAGTTTATGCTGGAGAGGATGTGGAGAAAGGGGAACACTCCTACACTGCTGGTGGGATTGCCAACTTGTAAAGCTACTTTGGAAATCAGTATGGATATTCCTCAGGAAAGGGAATCAGTCTAACACAAGACCCAGCAATTCCACTCTTAGACATATACCCAAAAGATATACATTCATTCAACAAGGATGTCTGTTCCACAACATTCATAGCAGTATTATTTGTAATAGCCGTAACCTGGGAGCAACCTAGATGCCCCTCATATGAAGAGTGGATAGAGAAAATGTGGTACATTTATGCAATGGAGAACTATTCAGGAGGGAAAAAAAACAATGGAATCCTGAGATTTGCAGGCAAATGGATGACACTAGAAGAAACCATACTGAGTGAGGTAATCCAGTCACAAAAAGAGAAACATGGTATGTACTCACACACTTATGGATTTTAGACACGAATCAGGGGAGTGCCAGCATACAATCCCACTGTAATAGAGTCTAGGAAACAGAACCTTCACCCAGCAACTAATGAAAGCAGAGGCAGATACCCACAGACAAACACTGAACTGAACTCCTGGAATCCAGTGTCAGAAAGAGAGAAATGATGGGCAAAGGAGTTAAGAGTGGGCTGGTTTTACCAACAGAAGCAGCTGACCTGAGCAAGAGAAAGCTCTTGGACTCCAGACTGATGGCTTTGTGGAAAGCATGGGACTAACCCAGACCCCATGTATGTGGGTGTAACTGACGAGGCCTAGGCAATCTATGGGGCCTTGGATAATATTTATCCCTGGTGTACAAATAGAATTTGACTGCCCATGCCACAATATAGGAGACTCTCTCAGCAGGGACTCTTTGGGGAGGGCCTAGGCCCTACCCTGGATGAAATGACGGTTACTGGAGATCCACCATGGAGGGCCTCACCCTCCTTGGCTATCAGAGTGGAGATTGGGTGGGAGACGGGGGGACCTGGTGGGGAGAGCAGAGGAGGAGGGCTGGGAGAGGGAGCTGGGATTGACATGTGAAAGAAGATTGTTTCTAACCTAAATAAAAAAATTTTTTAAAAATTGAACAATATTTCTAGCACTTGTAAAAATTAATGTACAACAACAATGTACACAAAGTTATTGCTAAAAGCACAGAAGTGTTTAACTTTATTTTCATTGAATATCTACTGAGAGCTGACATTTGAATCCTGATTGGAAGAGTGTAAAGGGAAGCTTTTTTCTTGATAGAAGCCTTTCCACCAGCCTAGTTCTAGAGCCGCATCAGTCCCAAGCAAACACACAGGAGGCTATATTAATTATGAAGCTGTTGGCCTTGCTTGTTTCTTACTGGCTAGCTCTGACTTAAGTAATTACCCCATAATTGTTAATCTAAGTATTTCTCTTACCGGAGAATAGTTCCAGGCTTCATACATCTTGACTCTCTTGTTTTTCCTTCCCAGAGTCCTCCTGGACTCCTAGTCCCACCTATCTTGATTCCCTATTGGCCAGCAGTGCTTTATTGACATATGCACAGGCCTTCCCCAACAGAAGAGTCTTAGGGAAATTCTCAAAAAGGATATTTGAAACAAGTGAAACAGCAAATGTCTGTGCAATAATGTCACACTTTTGTTTAAGAACTCTTCAATGCATACAAAATTACCATAGAGTTCTAAGAACTTTTGTTTGGAACATGAAACTATCAGTATTTGCAAAGCTGGTAATTTTAAGTTAAAAAATTCAGTTGAACATTGCTGATATATAAATATGTATATATTATAACAAAGCAATTATTTAATAATTATATCGTCTATGAAAGAGTAACAGATAGGTTTATGAAATACCACTTAACATTTATGTCCATTAACATAAAATTCTTCAATCTTCATCCTAAGATAAATTATCTAGTCTTTTTATTAAATTGCTTTAATTAATTAGTTAATTAATTATCTACTTGTGTATCCAGGTGTGTGTGATTGAATACAACATGTAGGAATCTGTTTGTTTCCGTCAACAATGTGGGCCCTGGTTCCATTCCTGGTAGAATTCCTAGATTCTTATACTTGCTTCCAAACACAGCCTTTTCTATGTCTTGGTTAAGTAGTTTTTGAAAAACTCTGCCTTAATCTTTGTGAAAGACTCATCCAGGATTATAAAGTTCTACCATTGTTGCAAGTATGTATTTGATGTACTTTGATGGCTACTTGAAAATATCTTGGTAATTCTTTGGGTTTGATTTAAAATTAGCAATGCTGAACAGTTACTTAATGTATCTGATGTTATGGATAAATGATTTTTCTATAGCAACAGGAGTGACAACATTAGGGATGGATTCTGAAATGCCCACTGAGACTCATGCTTAAAATTACTTAAGAAAGAAGGAAGCCCCTCTGAACGTGGATGTCAGTTAGGAGGCCTGAGCAATCTATGGGGCCTCTGGCAGTAGATCAATATTTATCCCTAGTACACGAATGGACTTTGGGAGGGCATGCCACAGAGAGGGATACTCTCTCAGCCTAGACACACCAGAGAGGATCTAGACTATGCTTCAAATGATATGACATAATTTGAAGATTCCCCACGGAAGGTCTCATCCTCTTTGGGGAGCAGAAAAGGAATGGAGTAGGGGTCCAGTTGATGGCAGGGGAGGAGGGGAGATAGAGGGAACTGGGATTGACATGCAAATCAAGCTTGTTTCTAATTTAAATAAAAAGAAAGCAAAAAAGGAGTGTCATTGAATTTAAACACTTAAAATGTTAGTTGTTCATTTAGTTATTTATTTACTGATCACTTTCTTACATGTGTATGCATATATATAGAGTATTGTTGATATGTGTGATGTTTGTATGTATGTGAACACAATTCATGTGTGGCTATAAAAGGCACACAAATGGAGGCATATTATTCTACTTGAACACAGAGCTCATCTATTGTTCTCATACAGCCATCCAGTTTGCTACTAGGATCCATCATCATTGCCTTCCCTGAATTGCAGTTTAGCTGGTTGCCATGCACACCCAACATTCATATGAATGGTGGGTAAGTAAAATCCAGTCACCACACTTTTGTGGTATATGCTTTATGCCCTGTGGGCAGTCCCTCAAATACTACAAACAATGATTTGTAAATAATCTTTTATTTTAAGTAAAAAAGAAATTTATACTATGGGATATGCTGTTCCCATATAAGTTAAATACAAATACTACTAACAGTTAAAATTAAATAAAAATAAATTTTCATATTATAAAACTAGAAATGAGTCCTAGCAATAAAACTTATCTGTGAGGAATAAACATAAAAGTGTTTTTTTCAGACATCACTGTTTTTCTTTTTCTAATTTAACAACTCTCTTGAAATGGTCTAAATATAGTTAGAAGCCATAACAAAAATTGTATGAGAGCTCCGGGAATTATTTTTGGAACTATGAATACTAAGCCTAAATAGCATAATGCTGAAAGGTTAATAAATTCATACAACATTTGCAATAAACTAAAATATACTTGATTGTTCATAACTATTAGGTTCACAATCAGCACGCAGTCAAATGAGCTTTTTGAGTCATTGTGCACACATTGTAACCTGAGCTGGGATGTTAATGGTTTTACTCAAATTATGAATGCTCCACTGCAGAATATAAGACAGACTTCATTATAGATGAGTAGGCTTTATTAAACAGCAGCAAATTTTTACTTAAAATGTCCTTGAAGTTCTACTCCATGTGAACTTTCTTATACTTGGAATACTTTTGAACCTCATCATTTAAGTGTAAAGCAAGCATGACATATTTTTCTACTTTATAGTCAGACTACAACATCCCTTCAAATTCTTTTATGTGATATTTAAATTTAATTTGGAAATGTCCATTTTAATTTTAATAATATGCAATTCAAATTATGTGATATATAATAAAACCTACTGCCACTTAACTATTAAATATGCATTGTTACATTTGAACTATACTTAGCAGTACCCTTTTCTGTTTTAAAATGCAAAACACACTGAGACTTATATTCAAAATATGTAAAAGTGGAGTTAGTAAAGAGTCCTAAGAGTAGTTGAAAGCCACGAATATGAAGTCTACCATTTGTAAATTCTCTGTGGTAAGCAATTTAGTAGAGACATCTCAAGAGAGAGAGAGAGAGAGAGAGAGAGAGAGAGAGAGAGAGAGAGAGAGAAAGAGAAAGAGAGAGAGTTTAGTGTTTAATCTCCCATTAATATCAGTCTTCTTCTCTTTTTTCCGTTAGTTTTTTTTTTGAGACATTTTCTCCCCATGTAGCTTTAGCTAGTTTGTAACACCCTTTCAGAATAGGATGGCTTCATACAGATATCCAACCTGTTTCTGTCTTTTGAGTCCTGGGATTAAATGTGTTCACCACCATACCATCTTCAATCATTTTTCATGCATAGCTGCTTTTGTATGGACATGAACATTTTGGTTGTCTTTTTCAGTCTGACAAAATATTTCCTGTTTTTTAATCTAAAACCTCCTTGAGCCATGCCTTTTTTTTAAGTTTTTTTTTTTTTTTATGCTGGTGTGATTTCCTTTATCTCTGACAGTGAAATACATCAGCCTGAAATAAACTGTGTGTTTGATCAAAGGAACTACTTCAGGAGACAGAAGCACTGTGTGTAGAACATACTCAATCTACATGTTTTCCATATGTTCAAAAGGGTGCTGTATTTTCAATATAAAAAGATAAACAAGAACATAAAAAGCTAAGTTCAGATTTCAGTGTCATTAATGATTTTAATGAAACACATTCACATAAATTGCTATTGGACACTTCAAAGTGAACATTTAAAATTTAGTACCTTCATAGTGTATAGTTACAAATCTATCTAGTTTCAACATTTGAAGAATACTGAAGAATACCGTGTGTTCCTCTTTATCATCTGCCAACCACAAAGCTACTTTTTCCTCTGAAAATCATAATTATCAATCAATAAGCATAATTCTTATGTTTGAGATGATTTAATATTGAATTTAAAATTAGCATTTATGTCAATATAATAGTTATAGACCAATCAATACCATTATTATTAAAATGTCATATTTTAAATATGACATACCATAATTTTAAATTTTTCACTTTTTCCATGGGGAATTACAGGTAATTTTCTTTAATCTTTTAAAAATAATTTCAGTTAAATATGAGATAAATACTCAACTAGTTTTCAACCATGAAATATATCATTGCAATCAATAGGTAGAATATTTTGCATTTATCTCTGGAAATTACGCACATGTCAATTAATTTAATTGCAGCCAAATATGGTCAGGCTATATGGCAAGTTTTAAATATTTTATAACAATTATGTTATATATGGGGAATGCATCTCTCCATGCATGCAATTTAATGTATTTTAAGTATGTTTGGGGGTCAAAATGTGATTTCATTATTGTGAATCTTTTCAGAATCTTGCTGTATGATGCTGTGGTAATTGCTGCCAGAACACTTCTTGATGATGATTAATAATTAGGGTCTCATCTAGTACTTCTGTTTTTAAAAGACCTTTATCAACATTAACATTTCTGACCTTTTTAATTGCATGGATTAAAGCTAGAAATTGCTGGTTATTAATGTTGTGTACTTTCAATTCCTGCAGCTTAAAATAATGTTTGCTTTTTCGGTTGAATTGAGAATCTTTACCTTTCACTGAGCAAGTCTGACTTTAAATGGACAGCTTAGTGGGTATTAATTTGATATGCACTACCTTATTTGCTACAATTAAGAACTCAGTGTTTGCTTAATCATCCTGGATGCATGTATGTTGTTTTAATTATAGATTTTTGATTGAGTCTCACACACATATACACACATACAGACCTCTTATTAGAGAAACAAGGAAGACTATTTATAAGTTACTGTGCATTTCTCTTTTTCATAAAAAACTCAGATTGCATTCTTTTGCATTTGTCACTCAAACATGAGAAAGAATGACAAACGATGTGAAGCTATATTGAGAAGGTAAAACTTTGCCTTACAATTAATGGTACCTTTGATATGTAATTTATCAATTAGGCAAGATGTGTTTTGCTAAATTCTAGAGAATATTGAAAATAATGTGGTTTGATTTTAAAAAAGGTTTACTGACATAACAGGGAAGAAAACAATTCAGAGTAAAAGTATATTTGACAAGAATACAGTCATGATTAATATAATAATATTTAAACTTGAAATTGCCATCCATGTGTATTTTTACTGTGTATAATGTATAAATAATATTTTTATATGTAAATAGAACATAAATATCTATCTGGATTGCATACATATATGCAAAAATATTTATCAGCTTTATGATAAAATATTTATTGCATCATAGCAGACAAAATTTTATTACCAACCCAAGAACAAATTAAACTTTCATCTCATTTTAAGTTCATCATTTGCATGATAACAACTGGAGACTAAAACCATAGTGATATCTTCCATAAATTTATCTGGACATGTGATAAAAAAGTGAAAATAGTCTAATGAGAAAGGTGGTGCACAGAAAGCAAGAATCTCTTTGCTTCTTAAAACTACAGAACTTATTCTCACCTAATCATTTTAATTTACATGTGAGCAGCTCCTGTGGTTCTCATTTGATCAAGCAAATTGTGAATCTGTATGACAGTTCTAGGGAAATGCTCTCCTTGCTAAAACAATGTATTTGGTTATATACATATGCTTATACACAGCTAGAAATAATTTCACACCACAGCTTATGCTTTGGTGACTACATATCTTATTGGGATTCTACATTGTGAGTAATGATGTGCTACATTTTTTTCGAGCTACAGGGAAGTTCTAGAAAAAACTTATTTCATTTCTGCTTTCACATTTTGTGTCTACACTTTGGTTTTGTTTTCTTTTCCAAGCACACTGAATTAAACACACTGGCCTCCTAACTAGTCTTTATTCATTATCAACCTAACACTCTCACCCCAAACCCAGTGTAAAGCAGAAACAGATCTGTTGTATTCCTGAGAACTGCTGCCCATGAAAATTGAGTTGTTTTTTTTTCAAGACAAAATGTCTCAAGGCTGGCAAAAATTTTGTTTTTCCTTGCCTATCATATTTTAACCACTAAATGACACTTTCAAATAAGAATTCCTTTTTGAAAATTTACATGCCAAAACATCTTTTTTTTTTTTTTTTTTTTTTGGTTTTACGAGACAGGTTTCTCTGTGTTGTTTTGGAGGCTGTTGGTCCAGCCCGGCCTCAAACTCACAGAGATCTGCCTGCCTCTGCCTCCTGAGTGCTGGGATTAAAGGCATGAGCCACCACCGCCTGGCTTTGCTGGAACATCTTAAGATCAGAAAATGTTTAGCAAATACAATCAGAAAACAGTAAATACTCAGAATTTTCATTTCCTAATCTCTTTGAATTAATTCCAATAAAGAAATTTTCAAAATAAGCTGAAAAAGTAATAAATAGGCAAAACTAATACATGAGTGGAAGTTTACCTGCCTTCTACTGATCTTAGTTTATAACCTCAACTTGAATAACATCAACGAAGAAATTATAATTACATTACTTTTTTATGGAAAACGTTACTTAAAACTTGCATGACAATTTGAAATGTGAAGTGCAAAATACTAATAAATTTATTTATTACTGTAAATATTGTAAAATATATTTATAAATATTAATGTTTTTGAATATTTAATTGGAGCAGTAATTGCAACAATAAGTAATATTCGAATAAGAAGTATGTGGATGACTCTTATTCTGCATTAAACATAATTTGATCAGAAAGACTTTAAAGTACTCATAAAGTATAACAATACTTAATTATTCTGAAAGAAAGAATTAACAAATGTGGTTTAGATTTCAGAAAAATTCATATTTAAGTCATAAAATGCATATGATAATCACACTAAGGCAAGGTTGGAAGACATATCAACTAAAATTTCCAAAACTATTGTCAGGCACCAGAAATCAGTCCTTTGGAATTCAATAGTGTGAATATAACATTTCAAAATCAGTAGTTTAATATAGTATTAACTCAAGTACTTACATATGAAAATAGTATTGCTTTTTCATGTTATATTCTGTAATGTATTGAGTGTATCTTTATTGATTCATAGATAAAGATCCCAGGTTTTCAGGAAAAGAAAGACTATGGTATTAGTTTTCAAGTGGTTGTGCTGGTCCTGTGGTTTTCTAAGGCTGAGCAACTCAATACTAGAGTCACTAGGATTGTCCTCAAAATAAAATGATTGAATACTTGCAACTCAAATGGGTCATTGTCCCTTAACAAATGCGTTGGCACATTGAAGGAAGTTTCTAAATATTTAAAATGTTTCTTGAATCATAGAACTCGATTCTCTATATAAGAGTTTTTAAGCTTTTTTAACCATTCTGACAGGAGTAAGATGGTATCTCAGAGTTGTTTTAATTTGCATTTCTCTGATGGCTAGGAATCTTGAGCACTTTCTCAAGTACCTCTTAGCCATTTTAGACTCCTCTATTGAGAATTCTTTATTTAGTTATGTACCACTTTTTAATTGGTGTTTTTGAGACTTGCTTCTCGAGTTCTTAGTAAGTTTTAAAGATCAGCCCTCTGTCAGATGTGAGGTTAGTGAATATCTTTTCCCATTCTGTGGGCTGCCTTTTTGTCTTGTTGACTGTACAGAAGCTTCTCAGGATGTCCCACAAATTAACTGATGACCTCAGTGTCTGTGCTTTTGTTGGTATGTTCAGGAAGTGCAAATTTTGTGCATAGATATGGACATGGATCTATCCGTATTCTTCTACATGCCAGCATCCAGTTATGCCAGCATGCTTCCTTTTTTTCCATTGTATATTTTTAGCTTCTTTGTCAAAGATCAGGTGTTCATTCCTATATGTATTAATGTCAGGGTGTTCAATTCAATTCCGCTGATCTATCTGTCTATGTTTGTGCCAATACCAAGCTGTTTTCAGGACTATATCTCTATAATAGAGCTTGAAATCAGGGATAGAGATGCCTCTAGACGTTGCTTTGTTGAATATAGTTGTTTTGGCTATCATGGATCTTTTGTTTTACCATACTAAGTTGATTACCATTATTTCAAGGTCTGTGAAGAATTGTACTGGTATTTTAATGGGGATTTCATTGAATCTGTAGATTGCTTTTGGCAGGATTGCCATTTTTACTACATTGATCATACCTATCCAAGAGCATGGGAGATCTTTTTATTTTCTGAGGGCTTCTTTAATTTCTTTCTTTAAAGACTCAAATTTCTTGTGATACAGGATTTTCACTTGTTTGTTAGCATTATCCCAAGGTATTTTATGTTGTTTTTGGCAATTGTAAAGGGTTATGTTTCTCTGATTTCTTTCCAAGCCCTTTTATCGTCTGTGTATAGTAGGGCTACTGATTTTCTTATTTGTTCTTGTATCCTGCCACTTTGCTGAAAGTATTTATCAACTGTAGGAGTTCTCCTGTAGAGTTTCATGGGTCACTCATGTAAACTATCATATCATCTGCAAATAGTGAAGGTTTGACCTCTTCCTTTCCAATTTTTGTCCCCTTGATCTCCTTTAGTTGTCATATTGCTCTTGCTAGAATTTCAGGCACAAATTTGAAGAGGTATGGAGAGAGTGGACAGCCTAGTGTTATTTCTGATTTTAGAGGTATTGCATTTAGTTACTGTCCATTTAGTTTGATGTTGGCTGTTGGTTTGCTGTATATAGCTTTTATTATGTTTAGGTATGTTCCTGTTATTCCTGATCTCTCCAAGACCTTTATCATGAAGGGGTGTTGGATTTTTTTCTAAGGCTTTTTCTGCATCCAGTGAGATGATTATGTGATTTTTGATTCTCAGCCTGTTTATATGGTAGATTACATCGATGGGTTTTCGTATGGTGAACCATCCCTGCATCTCTGGAATGAAACTTACTTGATCATGGTGAATGATAGTATTGATGTGTTCTTGGATCTGATTTGCCAGTATTTTATTGGGTATTTTTGCATCAATGTTCATGAGGGATATTGGTCTGAAGTTCTCTTTCTTAGTTGTGTCTTTGTGTGGCTTGGGGATCAAGGTTTTCGAAGACCCGTCTGCTTCTATTGCATGGAATACTTTGAGAAGAATTGGTGTAAGCTGTTCTTTGAATTTCTTGTAGAATTTTGCACTGAGGCCATCTGGACCTGGGCTTTTTTTGGTTGGGAGATTTTTGATGACTGCTTCTATTTCCATGGGGTTTATAGGTCTAGATTAATTGCTTATCTGTTTTTGATTTAATTTTGGCAAGTGATATCTATCCAGAAAATTGTCCATTTCATTTAGATTTTTTTAATTTTCTGAAGTACAGCTTTTCAAAGTATGACCTAATGATTCTCTGGATTTCCTCAGTGTCTATTGTTATGTTTCCCTTTTCAGTTCTGATTTTGTTAATTTGCATGTTCACTGTCTATCATTTAGTAAGTTTGCACACAGGTTTGCCTATCTTGTTGATTTTCTCAAAGAACCTACTCTTTGTTACATTGATTGTTTTGTATTGTTTTCATAGATTCTACTTTATTCATTTCAGCCCTTAGTTTGGTTATTTCCTGTCACCTATTCCTCCTGGGTGAGTCTGATTCTTTGTGTTCTAGAGCTTTCAGCTGTCCTGTTAATTCTCGAGTGTAACTATTCTCCAGTTTCTTCATGTGGGCACTTAGTGCTATGAACTTTCCTCTTAGCCCTACTTTCAAAGTGTCCCATAAGTTTGAGTATGTTGTTTCTTCATTCTCATTGAATTCTAGGAAGTGTTTAATTTCTTTTTTATTTCTTCTTTGACTCAGGAATGGTGCCATTGTGCATTATTCAATTTCCATGAGTTTGTAGGGTTTCTTCAACTTGTGTTGTTGAATTCTAATTTTAAAGCTTATTGGTCTGATAAGGTGCATGGAGTTATTCCTATGTTTTGTACCTATTGAAGTTTGATATATTCCCAAGTATATGGTCAATTTTTGAAAAGGATCCATCTGTTGCTGAGAAGAAGGTATATTCTTTTTATTTGGATGGAATATTCTGTAGATGTCTGTTAATCCCAATTGGGTCATAACTTGTATTAGTTCCTTTGCTTCTTTGTTAAGTTTCTGTGTGGTATTCCTGTATAGTGGTGAGAGTGGGATGTTGAAGTCTCCCACTATAAGTGTGTGGGGCTTTATATGTGATATGACTTTTAGTAATATTTCTTTTACAAATGTGGATGGCTTTGTATTTGGGGCATAGATATTCAGAATTGAAACATCATCTTGGTGGATTTCTGCTGTGATTAGTATGAATTGTCCTCCTTCATTTCTTTTGATTGGTTTTATTTTAAAGTCTAATCTGTTAGATATTAGGATGCCCACCCCTGCTTGTTTCTTGGGTCCATTTTATTGGAAAATCTTTTCCCAACCCAATGTCTGTCTTTGAGGCTGATGTGTGTTTCGTGTATACAGCAAAAGGATGGGTTCTGTCTTTGCATCTATTTTGTTAGGCTGTGTCTTTTTATGGGTGAGTTAAGCCCATTAATATTGATGGATATTAATTACCATTGATTGCTCATTCTTGTCTGCTTTGGAATGGTTGTTGTTGTTGGAAATATATGTGAATTTCCACCCCTTTTTTTCTTTTGGTTGTTTGTAAGGTGGGATTATCTATTGCCTATGTTTTTCTGGTTGTAGTTAACTTCCTTGAGTTGTAGTTTTCCTTCCAGAACTTTCTGTAGGGCTGGATTAGTGGCTATGTATTGTTTATATCTGCTTTTGTCATTCAATATCTTGTTTTCTTAATCCATAGTGATTGAAAGCTTTGCTGGACATAGTAGTCTGAGCTGGCATCCGTGGTCTCTTAGTGTTGGTAGAATATCTGCCCAGGAACTTCTGCTTTCAGAGTTTTCATGGAGATGTCAGTTGTAATTCTGATAGGTTTGCCTTTATATGTTACTTGACATTTTTCCTTAGCTGCTCTTAATATTCTTTCTTTAGTCTGTATGTTTGAGTTCTTGATTATTATGTGGCATGGGGAGGTTTTTTTTTTGGTGTGTGTAGGCTTCTTGCCCTTTCATTGGTATGTCTTTCTTTAGGTTGGGAAAGCTTTCTTCTATGCTTTTTTTTTATTTTCTGCCCCTTTGAGGTGGTTTTCTTCACCTTTTTCTGTATCTATATTCTTAGGTTTGTTCTTTTCATGGTGTCCCATATTTCCTGGATATTTTGTGTTAGGGATTTGTTGGACTTTAGATTTTCTTTGGTTGATGAATCTGTTTCCCCTAATGTATCTTCAACACCTGAGATTCTCTCTTGCATGTCTTGTATTCTGTTGGTTATGCTTGCATCTGTAGTACCTGACCATTTGCCCAGCTTTTCTACTTCCAGCCTTCCTTCAGACTGTGTTTGTTTTTATTGTTTCTATTTCAGTTTTCAACTCTTGTACTGTTTGAATTGTTTCTTGCAGTTTTTGCTTTGTCTTTTCCTCCATTTGATACATTTTTTGGAATTTTTGTTTTTTTTTTCTTCCATTTCCTCCATTTTTTTGGTTTGTTTTTTCTTCCATTTCTTTATGGGATTTTCCCATATCCTCTTTGAGGGCCTCTATCATTTTCATGAAGTTGTTTTTAAAGTCATTCTCTTGTGTACCATTTACATTGGAATGTTGGAGTGTTGCTGGTGTGGAATTTCTGGAATCTGGCAGTGTAATATTTGTTTTTCTGTTGCTGAGTTTGTTTTTGTATGTCTTCCTCCCATTCCTTCTCTAGTGGGTACATAAAGAGCCTCTTCCTTGCCTGGTGGTTAGGAGACCAGAGTTCCCTTTCTCTGGATACAAGAAAGTCCAATAATCTGGTTGTTCTCCTCTTCCTGATCCTAGTCCTGATCTCGTGGGTAGAGAAGAAGATCAGGAAACTGGGTTGTGTAGGCTCCCACCAGGAGGGGATGTTCAGTGGCCATATCCAAGACCTTTTTATGTTGCCAAATATTTCATGGTCTCCTTTTTTAACTATAGCACCACATATGGAGTTGTGACTCACTGTTAAGCTAGGTCCTACATGATATTTTCAACTGCCACAGCGTGTCATGGGTTTTCCAAGGATCTAATGTCATCTGGAAGGGAAGCAAGTTTGGTGTAAATAATATTATCACATTGCCATTTAAGACCACAAAAAATAGCTATGTGGAAATTGTTAATACTTGAAATTCAAATAACTTCTGACAATACACTCTGGGAAGAAGATTATGTGTCATTGTCTTGACAGCTAGATGTTAAAGTTATTTTTACACTGGAAAAGATGCAAGGGATAACTCGCCATGCCGTTAAATAGTTGAAACTCGCCCATAAGTATGTTTGCTGAAACTATCTAGAAGAGCCAGTGAATAAGCAATATTTTCTTCATAGACATTTAAGGCAGAGAGCTAGATGGCAACTTGCACTCAGAGAACTGTCCCTTCAGGAAACACATCTAATTACAACCTCAGATTAATTACCTAAATTGGGTATTAAATGAATCAATGTTCAGCTTCTGTAATTTCATGTTTCATTGGTTTTCTCTGATATTGCATAATGTGACATATATTAACTACTATTATTAGAAATCAAGCTGGTCTTGCAAATGGTTGGTAAAGTGACCACTGTGAAATTTTGAAATTTCATCTCAATTTTCACAATTCATTTTGAGATACTAATGTTTTTAAATGATTTCATATCCAAAGAAATATTGCATGGATGAAAAAGAATACTCAAAAAGACATAAGATTTCGTTCAATTGATTTTTCTTTTTTATTGTTTGAACATTCCAACTCCAGATTCCTCTCCTCCCCTCTTTACCCCATCCCATCCTCCATCTACTCCACAGGGGATGAGTCCTCCCTTGGGGAGTCATCAAAGTCTGGGATACTAAATTGAGGCAGGACAAAACCCCTCTGCCCTGTCAGGCTGGGCAAGTATGCCATCGTAGGTAATGGTCTACAAAAAGTCAGTTCATGTACCCAGGATGGGTCCTGGCCCCACTGATAGGCCTCAACATATCAAGGCCCATAACCATCACCCATATTCAGAGGTCCTAGTTAGGTCTGATGTACATTCCCCAGGTGTCAGTCTGAGTCAATGAGCTACCTCTAGCTTGGTTCAGCTGTTTCTGTAGTTTTCCCTTGAAAACTTGATCCTCCATTTCTCATATGATCTCTCCTCCTTCTCTTAATCTGAACTCCAGTAAATAAGTCCAGTGCTTGGCCATGGATTACTGCATCTTCTTCCATCAGTTATTGGAAGTTGATTCTATGAAGGGAGCTAAGGTGGTCACTAATCTGATAAGAGGGGAAGGGCAGATCAGTCAACCACTCTACTATTGCTAAGTGTCTTAATTGGGGTCATCCTTGTGGATTCTAAGAGATTTCCTAGCACAAGATTTCTACCTAGCCCCACAATGGATCCTTCTATCATGATATTTCTTTCATTGCTTTCCCTCTCAGTCCCTTCCCATACTTGGCTATCTCAATTTTAATCAGTATGACAAAAGAGCAGCATGTTAAATAGGAAAAGATCTTCACCAACCACACATCAGACAGAAGACTAATCTCCAAAATATATAAAGAGCTCAAGAAAGTAGACATGAAAACATCAAATAATCAAATTAAAAAATTGGCTATAGATCTAAACAGAGAATTCTCAACAGAAGAATTTCAAATGGCCAAAGGACATTTAGGGAAATGCTCGATACCCTTGGTCATCAGGGAAATGCAAATCAAAATGACTCTGAGATACCATCTTAGACCCATCAGAATGGCTAAGATCACAAACACTGATAAGAGCTAATGCTAGAAAGGATGTGGAGTAAGAGGAACATTTCTTCATTGCTGGTGGAAGTACAAACTTGCACAGCCACTTTGGAAGTCAGTATGGTAGTTCCTCAGAAAATTGGAAATCAATCTACCTCAAGACCCAGCAAAACCACTCTTGGGCTTATACCCAAAAGAAGCATAAGCATACAACAAGGACATTTACTCAACTATGTTCTTATCAGCAGTATTTATAATTAGCCAGGACCTGGAAACCTAGTGGCCACTCAACAAAAGAATGAATAAATAAAATGTGGTACATTTACACAAAGGAGTATTTTATTTTTGTATTTAAATTATAAACAAGCTTGTTTTACATATCAATTCCAGTTCCCTCTACCTCTTCTCCTTCCAGGCTCCCCACTAACCCCCTACCTTATCCCCTTTCTGCTACCCAGAGAGGGTAAGGCCTTCCATGGGGCATGTTCAAAGTCTGTCAAATAATTTGGGTCAGGGCCAAGGTCCTCCTCCATGTGTCTAGGCTGCAAGGGTATGCTTCTATGTGGAATGGGCTCCCAAAATCCATTCTTTTGCTAGGGATAAATACTGCTCTACTACCAGAGGCTCTGTAGAATGACAAGGCCTCCTCACTGACACTCACATTCAGGGGGTCTGGATCAGTCCTATGCTGGTTTCCCAGCTATAAGCCTGGGGTTCATGAGCTCTCCATTGTTCAGGTCAGCTGTATCTATGGGTTTAACCAGCCTGGTCTTGACCCCTTTGCTCAACACTCCTCCCTCTCTGAAACTGGATTCCAGGATTCCAGTTGGTGTTTAGCTGTAAGTGTCTGTTTCTGCTTCTATCAGCTACTGGATGAAGCTCTAGGATGGCAAACAAAGTAGTCATCAATCTTATTATAGGGGAAGGATAGTTAAGGTAGCCTCTACACTATTGCTTAGATTGTCAGTTGATGTCATCTTAGTAAATCTCTGGAAAGTTCCTAGATTTGTCTTTAAACTTATAATGGCTCCCTCTATTATGGTATCTCTTATATTGCTCTCCTCTATTCTCTCCCTGACTTAACCTTCCTGTCCCTCATGTTCTCCTCTCCCCTTCTCTTTTTCCCTGATTTTTCTCCTAGCTCCCTCTCCCCTCCCCTCAATCTACCAGTTTGCTCAGGTGATCTTGTACCTTTTCCCTTCTCTGGAGTACCATGTATGTCTCTCTTAAGGTCCTTCTTGATTCCCAATTGTCTGGCAGTAATCTTTTCCTGTACGTCTAAAATTCATATATGATTGAGTTCACATGATATTTTGTCTTTTTGTGACTAAGTTATCCCTCATTAAGGATGGTTTCTTCTAGTGCCATCCAGTTGCCTATAAATTTCAAGATTCTATTGTGTTTTTTCCACTGAGTAGTACTCCATTTTGTAAATGTACCAGATTTTCTCAATCCATTGAGGGGCATGTAGGTTGCCTCCAGGTTCTGGCTATTACATGTAATACTGCTATGAACATAGTTGAATAGATGTGCTTGCTGTATGAATATGCATCTTTTGGACATATGCCTAAGAGTGGAATTGCGGATCTTGTGGTAGCTTGGTTCCCATTTTCCTGAGGAATCTCAAAACTGATTTCCAAAGTAGCTGTACAAGTTGGCACTCCCACCAGCAGTGGAAGAGTGTTCCCCTTTCTCCACATCCTCTCCAGCATAAACTGTCATTGGTGTTTTTGATTTTAGCCATTCTGACAGGAGTGAGATGGTTTGGATTTGCATTTCCCTGATGGCTAAGGATGTTGACCACTTTCTTTTTTTTTTAGTCTTTTTTGGTAGCTTTATTTCTTCAGATTAGAGATTACAATTTCATTTCTGCTTGTCCCTTCCTTAAGATCTACAAATTCTTGGGTATAGAAGTTCAAGTCACCTTCTTCCACTGTGAAAGGGAGCATTCTTCTTCAAAAGGAGGAAGGGACGGAGAGCAGGGCAGTTTCTAGAAAAAGCAAGAGTAGGTAATTTCCACCAGACAGAGGCAGAGGGCATAAGGACTAACTTGATGGTCCTGCCTACTCAAGAATGAACACCCAAATAAATGGCAAACACTAAAAGCCGGGGAGCTTTCATGTTGTTCCTGCTTCCTGTTTGGCATTCTAGACAAAACCCTACAGGATACACACAATCAGTGCAGAACAACTGCAAACAACACAACGGCAGCATGAAGAAGCCAAGGAAGGTGCTGCCATGGCAGTCCTCAAGACTCCTTGGCTCCCGCACAGCAGCTTCTGTGTCCAGGAGTGCCTCATGATCAAGTCAGGCTACGTGGAAGGTTCCTGCTAAGCGTTGAAAATGAGAAGCCATCTGGGTCACTGTGAAATGATCCCAGAGTAGGTACTGCAGAGCACACCAGGGTTACCAAGAGAAGTGTGGCTAGAAATGCAAGAGTTACAACGCTCAAGCAGGCTCTAGGAGGTGGAGTCCAGGTCCTGCAAGCTGTCTTTGGCGTCAGTGCTGTCTTTGCTGTCACTGCCGCTATCATCTCCGATCAGGTTCTCCTGCTGACAGGCCTCTTCAGAACCTGGTGTGTTGCCCTGATTCTCCTTGGAACCCAGAACCAGGTATCTGCTTTTCTTCAGCACCAGCTGCCGCCTCAGCTCCTCCACCATCTGTGAGAGGTCTGGCTTCATAGCATATGCGTCTTCTCCATCCGCATAGTACTTGGGCTCCACCTCACTAACCTGGAAGTTCAGGGTGTTGGAATAAAGATGCAAGGCTGCTCGGTTGCTCTTCCTGACATGCAGGGATACATATTTGGCGCTGAAGTTCTCAATCATGGCTCGTGAGGCCTGGTCCATCAGCTTCTGGGCCAGGCCGAGGCGCCGGTGGGAGCGCTTCACAGCCAGTGAGGTGATGTGTCCTTGGGGGATATCATCGGGGTCCTCTTCCATCTTGGCCAGGACATAGCCCACGATCTTCCCGTCCTCATCCTCAGCAATGTAGGAGAGCTGGGGCCAGGAGAGGCCGTGATAGAAATAGTACTTCATCTGGTAGTTCTCGGGCAGGCAGAGCAGGTTGCAGTGCTGCATGTTCATCAGGTCATCTGGCCGAGCACGGCGGATGTTCATTTTGGCAGCAGACAGGCCTGTCAGGCTCCGGAGAACAAGAGAGGATGCCACGGAGCACAAGCGACATCAACACCGTTTGCTTTAAAACAGCTGGGATATCCAAACAGGACTCACACAAGATGAGAAAGATCTCCCACTATCTTCCATTTCTTTTCGGCGATGCTGTACAGAACCTCGTCCATCTTCATGCAAGTGGGGTCCCAGTCGTGCCCGAAGCGAATGATGACCAAGCGGTCCTCCTCCGAAAGGATGGCCTGGTCTACCTGCCAGCCATTGTGTAGATGCGGAAGCATGTACGACATCTTGAGCGGGCCTGCGCGGCCGACCACTTTCTTAAGTGTATATCAGCAATTTTACACTCCTCTATAGAGAATTCTCTGTTTAGTTCTGTACCCCACTTTTTAACTGGATTATTTGGTTACACAATGAAGTATTACTTAGCTGTAAAAAATTATGACCTATTGAAATTTGTAGTCAAGTGGATAGAACTGGAAAAAAAAAAACATCCTGAGTGAAGTAACACAGACACAGAAAGATAAGCACAGTATGTACTCACTCAGAAGTGGATATTAGACATAAATCAAAGAATAACCAGCCTACAATCCATAGCCCCAGAAAAATTAGGTAAATAAAGCACCATAAAAGGTACATGCCAAAGCCAGGCGGTGGTGGCACATGCCTTTAATCCCAGTACTTGGGAGGCAGAGGCAGGCAGATCTCTGTGAGTTCGAGACCAAGCTGGACCAACAGCCTCCAAAACAATACAGAGGAATCCTGTCTCATAAAAACAAAAACAAAAAAAAAAAAACAAAAATGGTACATGCCAGGAATGCCCCAACAAGGGGAAAGATTTATGATCTCCTGGGTAAACTGGGAGTGGGTAGAAGGGTAGAAGGGAGGGAAAGAGACATGGGAACATAAGGGAATAAATGATATTTTCATGGATAAAATATTTGTTCTAAATTATAATAATGACATTTCTCATAATTTTGATTGTGTTGCTATTTTTTCAGTTATTATGGAGTGATAAACTTATAGCACCCAAATGCCTAGAACTGTGACTTTTTGTAGAATGTTTGTTCAAGTATTTGTGATGGAGAATGTTTCTGATAATATATGTGCATTTATATGTGATTTTGTAAATATTGAGACAGTTGCTTATTGAGGATGTTCTTAATTTCAGTGTTTTGTAGGCTAGAAAAAATAATTTTAATTACTTGAAAATCATTCATGAGCACTTGAAGGCTATTTAGCTCAATTAATTTGAAAATATGCAGATTAATATCCTCAGATGGAGCATACATTTGGAAATAATCATGCCATATATAACCACAATCTTTTTGGAAAGAATGAAATCATATTTGTCAACCTCGTTAAAATCTGAAGGCGACTATACAAATTACAGTGTATATTTGAATGGAAGTCTATAGTACATTCTTAGGGGTTACTTGGTTAGTCTTTTCTTCACTGTCCTTAGGTAGTCTCTTCATTTTACTCCATTTCATTTTGTGACAAGTCTATAAAATGAATGGGTCAATTTTCTAGCGAACTTTCTTCTTTCCAATATCTTCACACCAGTTTTTAAATGACTTTTTCTTCATACTTTCTCTACTAATGTATTGACTTTGCTTCACTGAGAAATAGAAATGGCTTTTATTGCTAAATATAGATGGTGTGACATCAGCTTCAAGTATTCACCACATTGTACCTATGGTGGGCTTCCTATATGTATGCTGCTGTGCTAGTTGTTCAGAAACATCACTGGGAATGCAGCATATCATCTTCTAAGATATGCAAACAACAATTCAGAAAATTGGTTACATTCTTTGCTATCTTCACTATACCTTTTAAAAGTGTCCTTAGCTAAAGGAAAGCTCTGAGTAGATGCTCTTTGGATCCATAAACATGGCTTTCAGGTACTAACAGTATCTTTTATCATCCTTGCCATTATATTTGTGATTTTTTTGACTTTTTGCATTATCCATCAAATATCTTTTTTAATTGGTACAGAGATGTGTGCTTGACAATATATTTTTTAACTCGCTTTCATTTTTTAGTTATTTTCCAAGGGTATTTGTAAAAGATAAATGGAAATGATCTAACAAATATTGTATTCAAGCCTTAACAAACAAAGGTTGACTAAGAAAGAAATTAATGTAAGTTGTTCACAGGAAAAAGGAATCTTTGTTATATCAAAGGACGTTTTCATTGACCTGACTCTTTCTAGCCTCTGTAATGTCTGTTTCACAATGACATCAGTTTATTTATTTGGCTAGTTTAACTTGTTTTAAGAAATGGCTATGCTAATTCAGTGTTTTAAAAACTCCATTTTAATATATGCCTTAATTTTCTTCTGTCTATACTTAATACTCTAGTTTTGACTTGTCTTTGACAAATATCCTAAATTTGGTCAGAAATTTCAATCTACAATTATTTCCTTTGTCTAAATTTGCATTTAGAGTTGAATTCATTAACCTTGTCTATTGAAAACTCAACCCAAGTACTATTTATTTAGATAAAGTATTCGTGCCATATTGAGTAAATTTGAATATAATACACCTTTGCAGCATATTAAGCTTTATGTAATAAGGGAATCAAAACTCTTTAAATACTCTCTATTATTTTTCCTCAATATATGTTTTTATTTAAATTAGAAACATGAATGTTTCACATGCCAATCCCAGCTCCCTCTCCCACCCTTTCTCCCTTGTCACTCCACCAGCCCTCCCAGCCCCCCACCCAATCACCACATCATTCTAAAGGAAGGGTGAGGCCCTCCATGGGGGGATCTCCAACGTCTGTCATTTCATCCAGGGAAGGATCTAGGCCTTTGCCAATGTGTCCAGGTCATTCATACACCATGGTAAAACCGACCTACTACCCAAGGCCCCAGTGCAAACACGGTATATACCCACTCATATATGGATTTTAAATATGGATCAGGGGAGTGTCAGCATACAATCCCAGTGCCAGTGAGTCTGGGAAACAAGTAGTTTCCCAAAAGAGATGCATGATACCCCAGAAAATTGGAATGAGGCAAGATCTCCTAAGCAGATTGGGAACATCGGGAGAGGGTGAGGGAACCAAGAAAAACAGAGGGGGATAAGAGGAGGGGAGAAGAAGGCATGGGGGAACAGGAAGGTTGAGTCAAGGTAAGAATAGAGGAGAGTAGGATGAGAGATACCATAATAGATCGAGTCATTATAGGCTTGAGGAGAGAGCTGACACTAGTGGGATCTTTCTATTTTTTTAAAATAGTAAATAATATCTCAAAATATTTCCAACTGATTGTGACTGCATTATCTTGGGTTATGTGCCTAGTACTGTTCCAAGATCCAATGATCCAGAATAGGCAGTGAGGCCAGTTGCACTCACAAAAAAAATCACTATCTACTATATAAGGAAATGTATAGGAATAAGGAGAATAAATTTCCTGTAAGTATGCACAATGTAATTCCAAGGGGGGTGAATGTAACTCTCTGGGAAGGGGGAATAGTAGAGATATCCTGGGTGGACTGGGGGCAAGTAGAGGGAACTTGAGATATTGGGTTGGGAGTGAATGGAAGGTAAGAATATTGAAAGAGATGACTAGAACGAGTGACATTTCATTTTCAGGTAGAAACTCCCAAACACCTATAAGGATGACATTAGGACTCAAAGCAATAGTGGATGTGTAGCCTGGACAGGCCATCTCCTATGATCAGATTAGTGATTATCTAAATTGTAATCAGAGAGCTTTCATCCAGTAATTTGGAAAAAGAGATGCAGAGACCCACAACAAAACTTTAGGCCACGTTCATGGAGTTTGCTAAATAGAGTGGGGAAGGATTGTAGGAGTCAGATTGGTCAAGGACATCATAAGAACATCCACAAAAATAACTAACCTGTCTCATCGGCACTCACAGAGTATGGACCAAAAATCAGGGATCCTGGGACCCAACCTAGCCACTCTACATTATGTGACAGTTGTATAGCTTGGTCTACTTGTAGGATCCCTAACAATGGGAGCAGGGACTGTCATCAAAGTTTTTGGCTGGCTCCTGGGAATCTAGTCTTCGTACTGGATTGACTTGCCCAGCATAATAAGGGGAGGTGCTTAGTCTTACCTCAAGTACATCCATGCTTTGTTGATACCCATAGGACATCTGTTCCTTTCAGAACAGAAATATTGGAGGAGTGAAGGGAGTAGGGAGGAAGGAAATAGGAGGAAAGGAGGGACAGGAACATGGGATATAAAATAATTTAATTCAATTAAAAAATAATGAGCCCTGTAAATTGCTATCCAATAGCAAGTAGCCAGTCCTAAAAATATTACAAATTCAAACACTATACAGACTTAGCAGGTTATATTTATACATTTATTCACAGACATGCACACAAAATCAATTAATTTAATTAAAAATAGGGTATGGATCTGAACACAAAATTATCAATAGAGGAACATAAAATGTCTGAGAAACTATTACAGAAATGTTTATTTATGTTTGGATGGAATGTTCTGTTGAAGTCTGTTAAACCAAATTGAGTCATAACTTCTGTTAGTTCTTTTATTTCTATATTAAGTTTTTGTCTGGAAGTGCTGTCCAGTGGTGAGAGTGGGGTGTTGAAGTCTGCAATTATAAGTATGTGGGGTTTTATGTGTGATGTAAATTTTAGTTGTATTTCTTTTACAAATGTGGGTGCCTTTGTATGTGGGGCATAGATGTTTAGAATTGAGACTTCATCCTGTTGGATTTTTTTTGTAATGAATATAAAGTGACATTCTTCTCTTTTGATTAATTTTAGCTTGAAATCTAATTTTCTAGATATTAGGATAGCCACACCAGCTTGTATCTTAGGTCCATTTGATTGGAAAATCTTTTCCCAACCCTTTACTCTAAGGTAATATCTGTATTTGAAGTTGAAGTATGTTTCTTGTATGCAGCAGAAGGGTGGATTCTGTCTTTATATCTATTCTGCTAGACTGTGTCTACCTAGAACCTTCATCTTTACTGAATAATATTATGATATTAGAAGCTAATCTGCATACTACCAAAAATGGAGAAATATGAGAAATATGGACACAAACTCTGCTACAAACCCTTCAGCCTACAATGGTGTAGTACTTGCAAGGTATGCTAGTTTAATGGTGGCACAAAATCTCATTGGCGTAACCAATCAATATCTTATTTTACCTAAATCCTGTTCCATGAGATAAAACTCATACGCAACACTGCTTTGGTGACAAAGATCCTGAGAGCAGATAACACAGGAACTAAGCAAAAACAAGTACTACTGTTTTACTAAAGAAAAATACCAATAAAATGACCCCAATGATATTTTGATGTACTCATAGAACCTTGCTCAGTGATCTTCAGAAAGCCTATTTCAATAGCAGATGGGAAGAAATCTAGAAGCCCATAGCCAAACAACCCCATAGAGTCAAAGAACTTGGAACATTCAATGTCAAATGGGATAGCTCCAAACATATCTCATGCATCAGGACAAGGGAGAAGTACTACTTCTGTCAAAGAGAGAAATCTACAAAAATAGTATCATATTGTCTCTGCTACAATTCGTTCTCACATGCTTCAGTTAGATGTTACAATTTTGTAAAACTGTGTGTCTTCCTCCACTCTCAATGTCATTTTTTTAAAAATAAAAATAGAGACAATGGGATTTGTCTGATTGTTGGTATCAAAAAGTAGATGATATGATGTTGTACATTAGAGATTCAAATGGTTCCATCAGAAAATGCCTATCACCAAGCAATAACTTCAGCAAAATGATAACGCACAAAACCAACTTAAAAATTTAATAGTTTTTCTTGTCTCCAATAACAAGCACACTTCAGAATGAGATCATGGGATACTCCCATTTAAAACACCATGAAAGTAAATAAAATATTTTTTGAGTAAACCTAACAGGATGAGAGAGGCCTTTGTGAAGAATCTTCAAGTGGTGGTCCAGCACAGACCAACTAACTCTCAAAACAATATAGATTATCCATGTAGTCTTTTGTTGCTTCTCAGGCATTTAGGGTACTCTCTGTGGAAGACACTGCAAACTTAGGACAGAGGACTCATTTGAGAAGTATCTAACCTGAAAACCTCTTTCCTATAGATGATTAGTATTTGAGACTTACTTTCTGTTTCTACAAGAACATGTGATATCATACAGGAACTGAACTAACATAGAGGCCCTGAAAAATGTAGCTAATTCATGGTGCACATGTTTACCTCTAAAGGTAGCTATTATACTTTTGCATGGCCCGCAAATATGTAACTCTAACATCATAGCAAAATAGAAGCCTAAAGATTCTGGTTCATCCTTTGTTGGACTTACAAAGCAATTTAAGTATTGAGAAATAACTCTGAGTTCGGTGTAAGAGCCCAAAGGCTTCTGCTAGTGAATTGGGTAAAATAAAATAGTCACCTTCCAAAATAGGCTCTTATCAATTGGATTCTTATCAAGTGAATCATATCTCAGCGACACATTCATCAAAGACTACTATAGATAAACATTATACTGTCTGATATTGATAAGTAATTGAAAGAGTACTTGCTATAACTCTTAAATAGTAAACACATCATCTCAAACCTTATTTCTAGAAATATAGTAGCAGAAATCCTTTCATTCTGGAAAATGAAGACTGGAGTGCCTCTCAAATACTTGTATTATGTTGAAAATAATACAAATGGTGTTGTTTAAATTGAATAGCTAAAAGCAGATGAATCAGTCTCAAACTTTATCTCAAATCTTGCTTTAAACTCAACCCCAAATAATTCAAGGACTTCAAAATGAGACCTGATACCCTAAATATGTTAGAATGGAAATGAAGGTATACATTGAAACCCATGGGTAGGCTTTCCAAACAGATCTCTTAATAGTGTAGGCATTACAGCCAACAATTATTAAACGAAACTTCAAAAAACTAAAAACCTCTGTATAGCAAACGACACTATCATCCAAGCAAACAGACAGCCTACACAAGGGGAAAACTGTTGAAGGTATTTTATGTACTAAGTGACTTACTACCTCAGCTTTCTATAGTATGTATGAGTATATTCAAGACACTGGGTGGGGTATATGGAAAGTATTGGAAGGAATGAACTGGGAAAATACTGGAGAGAATGAAGCAAAGGGAGAAAATGATACAGTTTAATTTAAAAATCATAAGACTACTTTAAGCAACTTTATTTGTTTTATTTATTCTTCTCTCCTTCGATGCATTCTAATAGTTGCCACACCCTCTATCCCCTTCTCCCAGTTCCACTCTTATCTGCCCTCTCCGCCAGATCCACTTCCTTTCACAAAAGAGCGGGCATCTCAGTGATATAAACCAAACAATGACTGAAACCCTGATATCAAGGCTAGAAGAAAATGTCAAGTGTAAATAAAGTTTTAAAAATTATATTGTAGCATTTGGCTAATTAATATCACAACTTTCTTATAGTGTCTCATTAGAAAAGTAATAAAGTAAAAACCTCTTTATTTTGGAAGTAAACAAACTATAAACCACCTTGGCTTATGTATGTTCCCATGACATTTGCTACTTTCAGATACTATAATGAAATTTTCTCATCCATCTATAGTTGGGCAGCATCATTGTTAGGTGAACTTCATTCACTGTGCAGTAATACTTTGGGTTTGTTTCTATAACCTTCTAACCACTGTAAGGAACATGCAGTATCACACATAAGAAAAAATAGCTCTCATATGGATCAACCTCAATAGCATACCTCAACAATCACTACAAGGAAAGAGAATATATTACTTCCCAAGGGTTCTTTGGTTCTTTTCTTTTATGCCTGGACAACAGTTGTGCTGTATGACTTCTCCTGAAGAGAGGTGAATATTATAAATATTATAAGCAGTCTCTTATGGCAGTTGCATGGCTTTAGATATTTGCAATTAGACATATAAATGATATGAAGCTGTCTATCCAGGGAAAACTTGCCTGTATAAGAGAGGAATTGCAATAGATTAAGCATATGCATACAGATGTTCACTTCTCATTTAGCTTTGGATATGGCAGGGAAAAAGAGGCAAATGGGACGGTGAAATAGAGGACTGATGTCTGTTACCATTTCAGCATCTAAACATAACAGATCATACATTATGCCTATACCCAAGAGCCTTTTATGAGAGCCTGAAGATTTAGAGCCAGTGAGAACAACTTATTAATAAGAATAAAAGAAATGGTAGAAAAGATATAATCGCCATAGGATTTGGCCTTTAGCAGAGGGCAATGAAAAAAATCACGATTCATTTTGGGAAGTCTTAATAATAATTCAGTACAAAAGCTGTGATAATCAAGGAATATTCCGTGCTTAAACTGCTCACATTTGTGAGTTTTAAATAAGCACTGTAAAAGGTGCACAGTTTATATTAGGGTTAGGCAATAATCACCCAAGAGTACTTTATGTACATTTCTCCACTGCAAGAAATTGTACTGGGAATGAAAGTAATTTGCGCAGCTGGGAATACCTTTTGCAGCATGATGTAATGAGTGAAAAAATTAAGTATCATAGTGCAGGCTCTGGAGCCTACCACAATCAGGGACCTTACTTCCCCTTGTAAAGGTGACAGGTAATAATGTGGGAAACTATATCTGCAACCTGAACTGAGACAAGAACTCAGAATCAAACATAGAGAGACATTTAGTTGTTATACACAGTAAAGAACTACAAGTCAAATATAGTAAGATATTTAGTAGTTATACACAGCAGCTACATAGCAACAGCACTTCAGTTTTGTTCTTGAGATTTCCATTGCACTCCACTGATGAATCTTTATGCTCCAGGAGTATTGCTGTATTGTCTGATGTGGTAGATTTGTACCTAACTGTGGAGTAGTAATGTATGCTCTTCTCTATGATTCAGATAATAAAGGTAATTCAATAGCTGTTGACTTGAGGTTCTGAGTCAATGACCAAGTTGTGAATGTGGTCCCCACTTATTCTAAGCAAGCACAACAGCCATTAAGGTTTAGTATAAACATGTAGAAGAGCCAAGGAAGAAGTAGTGGTGTACAGGAATGTCTGAATACAGTTGTCACTGTGTTTTGCTTTGGGGAATAAGGATCAGGGATTCTGTTTTAACTTTTCTAATAATGTGTAATTATTCTTCTCTGGAAGGGAAGATGCAGAAATCCTAGCCTGTAATTATTCAGAGAAGTGAGTAGAGAAGTGAGTTTTAGAGAAATAATTTCTGTTTTTTTAAATGAATTTCCAGGAAATTAGTGAAGGTGAAAGAAATTCCTCAGTGTTGTTTTCTTTTTCTTTTTTTGTGATGTTCAGTTTTTTATTTTTTATTATTTATTTTTAAGTTTAAATTTAGATTAGAAACAAGGTTGATTCACAAGTCAGTTCCAGGTCCCTCTCCGTTTCCCTCCCCGCCTCCCGTGCCCTCCCCGCAACCCCCCCTATTATGCCCTCATTTCCCCAGGGAGGGTGAGGCCCTACATGGGGGTGTCCATAATCTGTCATTTCAACCAGAACAGGGCCTAGACCCTCCCCCAAGAGTTCAGGGTGAGAGTGCATCTCACATTGTTGAATGGGAGTCCAAAGTCCCTGTGTATACTCGGGATGAATACTGATCTACTGTCCAAGGAACAGCGAGGGGTAGGGCTGGGGGTAAGGCTGGGAATAAGAGGGGAGAGAAGAGGGAGAGCGTAGGTCATGGGGGAACAGGAAGTTTGAGTTTGTGGTAGAATAGTGGAAGAACAACATGAGAAATATAATAAAAGAGGCAGTCATAGGTTAGAAGACAAATCTGGCACCAGTGAGACCTCTAGTGATCTAAAGAGATGACACCAATTGGCAAGCTAAGCAATACTGGAAAGACCACCTTAAATGCCCATTCCTGATAATGAACTTGACGTCTACACTATATGCCATCCTAGAACCTGCATCCAGTGACTAATGGAAGCAGAGGCTAACACCCACAGTTAAACACTGAACTGAACCCATGGAGCCCAGGGACACAGAGAGAGGAGCGAAGACCAAATTGGCAAAGAATGGGCTGGCAAAACCAGCAGAGACAGCTGATCTGAACAAGGGAGAGCTCTTGAACTCCAGACACACAGCTGGGTGGCCAGCATGGGACTAATCCAGACCCCCTAAGTATGAGAGTCAGGGAGGATGCCTGGGATTCCTATGTGGCCCTGGGCAGTGGATCAGTGTTTATTCCTGGCATACAAACGGATTTCATGTGTCCATAACACAAAGAGGGATGCTTTCTCAGCCTGGACTCTTAGGGGAGTGCCTGGACCCTGCCCTGAGTGAAATGACAGAGTCTGGATATCCCCTATGTTGAAGGAAATTGGGATATGGTGGGAGGCTGGTGGGGATGGTGGGGGAGTGCGGGAGGAGGGAAGGAGGAGGAAACTGGGATTGACATGTGAAGCAAGATATTTAAAATTAAAGTAATAAAAATACGTAAGATTTGTTTTTTTAAATCTTAAGATCAATACTAGGTTTGTAGGCGCCTTTACACAGTGAACTATCTCACCAGATGAAAACATACAGAGTGGTATGTCTATTAAAATCTGACCAAGTTTTAATATTTTACTAGTGTAACAAAAAACAGAGTTGATTGACGTATAAAAGTGAAAATTCAGTCTGATTCATGGCCAGATATTTCGGTATGAGATCAACTTGCCTCCTTAGATTTTGAGGTAAATGGAGCACCAAATGATAGCAGCATCATGTAGTCAAGGAATCCATTTTTTATTTTTTTATGTTTTTATTTAAATTAGAAACATGCATGCTTCAAATGTCAATACCAGATCCCCCCTTCCCTTGTCCCTCCACAACCCACCCAACCCCCACCCACAGCCCAATCCCTACATCTTTCTCAGGGAGGGTGAGGCCCTCCTAGAGGGAATCTTCAGAATCTGTCATTTCATCCAGGCCCATGTGTCCAGGCAGAGAGAGAATCCCTCCATGTGGAATGGGCTCCCAAAGTTCATTTGTATGCCATGGTGAACACTGATCTACTACCCAAGGCCCAAGAGATTTCTGAAGCCTCTTCACTGACACTACATTCATGAAGTCTGGATCAGTCCCCTGTTTGCCTCTTAGCCATCATTCTGGAGTTCAAGGGCTTCCCGCTGTCAGGTCAGCTGCTTCTGTGTGTTTCACCAGCATGGTCTTGATTCCTTTGCTCATCACTCCTCTATCTCTGTCACTGGGTTATAGAGGGTAAGTTCAGTGTTTAGCTGTGAGTATCTGTCTCTGCTTCCATCAGTCCCTGGATGAAGGTTCTAGGATGGCGTATAAGGTAGCCATCAACCTTATCATCAGGTAGGGGCTATTAATGTAGTCTCTCCGCTATTACTTTGTTTTCCAATTAGTGTTATCCTTGTAGATCCCTGGAAATCTCACTAGTGTCAGCTCTCTCCTCAAAGCTATAATTTTTTTATAACATCCAGAAAAAATAGTAAATACAAGAAAGACGTGGTGTCTTAGTATTCAGTCTGAAGGAATATATCTAATGAATTAAAACTTTGCACTATGTCTCAATATTTGCAATAGTAACAAGGCAAAGTCCAAAGCTTTACCACACTTGTCTTTAGCGAGGGACCATTTCAGATCTATGATATAGAAAAAATACTTTACAGAATTTTTCAGAGGATATAATATTGATTAATTTGCCATATACTCATTCCTAAAATCCTTGATTATAAAATTTGAAAATGTCCTGAAATTTTATTAAAAATTAAATCTAAAGGGAATGATAATATTATGAATATAAAAATAGCAGTAATTCAAGTTAGTTAAAATATTATGAAATAATTACAGAAGTATAATTTCTAGGTATCCAACTCTATATTGAAAATTAATAATACCATGTGTCAAACATAAAAATGCATTGGAAAGCTAGTTCCATTAATGTGGAGAAAATATGAGTACTTTTCTCATTCTTTAAAATGGCTATTCCATTGCATAGATGTATGGTGTCTCAATGAGTTCTCATAGTAGGAATTCTTGACCCTTACTATAAGGTTTTCCTTGTTTTATGCTTTCTGAAGATAACAGTTGAGCAAAATTGCAAGTTTTTTATAAAATGTGGGCCAAAACACATAGTTAGACATCAAAATATATGATTTAAGCATAAAGGAATTTAAGATTTATGCAATTAAAAATCATTTATATTTTGAAATATTGGCATATAAAATTTAATTACCAACATGAATCTGCATAATATTTGAATATGCTCTATTTTAGACCTTTTAACCACCACTTTCTAGGAATATTCTCATTAGTATTTAATTAACTATGCTTACATTCAATATATAAATATATGTGTGTCATAATTTTAAGCAGATAAAAAGGTTGCTAAAATACCACATTTTCTCAGTAAATTTTAATTGTATACTGAAGAAAATTATTTTTAATTTGTGTATGTGACAGACTTATATTATAATCATTAATATTGGCCTTTACATGAAAAGGATATACTGAATTTTTGAAGTTCATATTGCTAATTTTGGGTTTAATACCTTAGATTTTTTCTCCTATTTTAAAAATAAAAATAACAAGTCTCATGAGCATTAAAGGGTTATAGAAGTTGTAAAGAGACAGTTCACTTACGTTACAGGGAAATTAAAGAAAGCTTCAAGGTTGTGGAAGTAAAGTATCTGCTGAAGAAAAGATCTGAATTTTAGTTAGCAGCAGACATCATGAGGAGTTAATTTCATTGCCAGGATCTATATGCAAAGTAAAAAAATTTGAAATTTACTGGAGCAAAGAAAGAACAATTCCATATGTCAAATATACTGTGTCACACACATTAAATAATATATCAGGTGTGAAAAGGACCTAGGGATACAAAGAAGAGACAACTGGTAATAAACTTACTGAGTTTTGTAACTTAAAACTCTCTTAATTGTAAAATATGGCTTTACTTATAATAGTATGCAAATATTTTATTATTAATTCAAATTGTTATAAGTAGAGGCATATGATTGCATTCATTCAGGCTACGTGACAAGCTCAGCTCTGCAGATATATTGACAGAGAGCTATTAGGCAGATGGCTGAGGATTCAACTGATTGTTGCCCCAATATACTTTACTACAAAAACTAACAACATATATTGATTTTTCAATCAAATTTGAAAAACAATAAAATGGAAAATATATAAAATACAAGAAAAATGAAGGAACTCTCACATTTTTGATACGCTATAAAGATGGTGTGTTATTTCACTAATTTTAAAGAGATTTGGAGTATAAAATTCAGCTTGTTATTTTTCTTTTTTTAATAGGATATTCAGATGAAACAGATACTGAGGAAGAAAAGGATCTCTTTGGCTTATGATTTCATAGGAATAAAATCTGTCACAATGGTAAAGACATGACAACAGGCAAGGAAGGCAGTGAAACAGGAAGAGGAACCTTGCTGATCACAAGTCATCCATACACAGGAGTAGAGAGGAAACAGGAAGTGGAGTAACCTTAGAACCTCAAAGAACCGGGTTGTAGTGTCCAAAGTTTCCATAAACTCCTTAAACAGCAACACTATTAGGGGACAGATACTCAAATACATGAGTTTATATAGAGATTTCTTGTTTATCATTACTTATATCCTATTATGACGAAAATGAATCTTTTAAGAGACTTAAATTCTATGGCAAGGTACTTTATAAATCCTTTAGAGGAAACTCATAACATCATGTGAAGATCAACTACGACATTCTCTAAAATTATATGTCACCAGGAAAGGCAGGAAAAGAAACGAGTAAAATCTACTTTGCATGGGACCAAACTAGGCCCTCTGAATGTGCATATACTCATGTTTTTCCTTTGGTGGGATACCTTGCTCAGCCTTGATACAGGCTGGAGGGCATTGGTCCTTCCTCAACTTGGTATGCCAGATTTTGCTGATTCTCTAAGGCAGTCCTTATACCCTCTAAGGAGTGGATGGGAGGTGGTAATGGGGGTGAGGGTGTGAGAGATGGGAAACTTGGGTTGATATGTAAAATGAAAACAAATTAATTAAAAAATGAAAAATTTTAGATAAACTTTCAATGAATCATTGGGAATATAAAAGTCTTTCAACATTCTAAATAATATGTAATTAAGAAAATTTTTTTCTGCATCTTATTAAGAAAAATGAACCTTGCTACATTTTAACTTTTAAAATTTTCTGGTTCCATATTTTAGTTTCTTATTTTATTGTTGTACATAATAAGTGAAATGAAAATTTAGAGATCTCATCAACAAATTTGAGGTGGAAAACCCATCAAGAATCAGTGAAATTAAAGAAGGACAAATGAACAATAGTAAGAAGGAATATAAAACTAGATTTTAGATGTAGAGAACATCAAATGTTTGTGTGGTAGGATTCCCAGAAGAGAGAGAAAAAGAAGAGTATGAAAAACCAACTAAAATCTTTTCAAATTTGGTGACAACTATGAATCTAAATATCAGTAAAGATCAGTAAAATACAAATTGCATAAACTTAAAGAAAAATATAGTTGTACATATGAATTTATAATTAAATATATGATGTATAGTAAGTGTATATAATGCATACACATAGTTATTTAATTATTTATGACTTACTCATATTTACTTATATTTATATTCCTAATTATACAAATAAATACTTCTAGTCTGTATAATGTATGTTTACAGGGTTGACCATTTGTTATTTGATCTTTATTTCTTGTTAATTTTGAAGGGCTTGAAAGGTTCAAAGTCTGTTTTGCATACAATAAAGTGTTACAGTTAATAACAAAATAATATTTGATAATGAAATAATTATTTTTTACTCGGTATGTCTTTACTGATGTTAATTGCTCTAGTTCAAGGCCTCTCCCTTGTGCAGCACTGTCAATACTGGGCCGTCAACTGGGACTCCACTTGGATATCCTGTTGTTGCCCTATGCCATGTGGAGATCTGTAGCATTGGATATGCAGGTCCAGAACTTCACATATGCTAGTAGTTCATAGATGAGGTGAATGTTTGGGTTGACTGACTCATAGTCTTGGTCCTGGTCCTGGGTGTTAGCTGAGTGGTCAGCTAGTTAGTTTTGCCTTATCATCGCTGCCCTGGTGAGCTTTCAAACACTGCCCCAGCTAGCTCACCATATGCAGCCAGGTGAGTTCTCCCGCTCTCACGCCCTTGGGTCCAGTTCACCCACATTCAGCACTTCCAGGTCCAACTCTATTCTTTTGCCCATTAGAGATTCAGGTCCCTTTCTCCCAAATGCTGCAATTGGTAAGGGGCAGAGCCAGCTCTTCTTTTCTCATGCCCCCGAGGCTGGATCTTCTGGAAGTGGTGGGAGTCGGGGGCATATTTCCCTCATTTGTGTCACCAAATGGCCTATGAAGGAGAGGGATGGGGTGATCTCGTGCTCTCACAGCCACATGGCCCTGTAATAGTTTAACAGTGCCTTCTGTTTATAATATAACAATTCACCAAAGAAATTAGAAAATAAAATCAATCTAATAAAATTATAACATTCTAATAGTAATATGACACATTTAAAGCAATACATACAAAGGATAATACAATAATTGCCTTCTACTTTAAAAAAAATAGAGAAAAACTGAACCAGAAGAAAATAAAAAAGGAACAAAGAAGGGAACAAGAAAAGTAAGCAAAACTAAATTCTGTTTCCTTCAAGATTTTTACACAAAATTCATAAATCTTAATGTGGTCTGACAAAGCAAAAAGATAAAAGACAGATTGCTCATATTAATAAAATAAGAAAGGGAATTTAATAAAATATTAAATAACTGAATAAATGTTATAAGAATAAGGCTGATAAAATTAGAGGATAAATGAGATGACTACAGCCCTGAAATGGAAGAAATGATATGTAAGCTTACTCTTGATCAAACATGAGATTCAAATAGTGATTTATAATGATTTACAAAACTTCTCCCAAAAATCCAGTTCCAGATGATTATGAGGAGATATGTGATATGAAAAATGTTTCAATTATTACTAAACTCTCCAAAAAATCACTAAAGCAGATATTATCTCCACCAACATAAACAATTATATGACAAAAGGGAATTTTGTTTCACAGTATCCATTTTGAAAATAGATAAAACTGTTCCCACCAAAATTCCAGCAAATCAAATCAAGTGAGAAGCTTCTAAAAAGGTTATAATGGATTACACGCAAACATCTTGAAAATTAGTTTAAACATTATATATATTAATATAATACATTATATTAATTACTTTATTAGTTTGGTGATATGCAATAGTTACAAATTTAGTACCTTAAAATATACAATTTTCCCCAATATAACTATAATGTATTGTTCCTTGGGTTAACATGAAAATGTTGGCAGACTTTTGCCTCATTCTGAAGACTGTATCATAAGAACACACTTAACAGTATCTAATTCAGCCATTTCATTTATTAACTGTTCCACTGTGTATTTGCAATACCTGCTGCTGGGATTTTGATTTGATTTCAGTGTATTCATTTGTTAAAATTTAATCATCATCATGACATATTTTGATGACAAAAATTCAATCATAGTGTTTAGAGACCTAGCACCTAGGAAAGGTGAGTGTGATTGGATGATATCCTCTTAACGCAACACTCAGAAAAATACAGGAGGGTTTATAAGAAAACAGAGGAGAGAATAGCAATAATGCTTGGTGGATAAAGGCACTTGCCACGCATTCTGAAGGCCTGAGACTATCCCCAGAACCTACATGGTAGAAAGAGTTAACCAACATGAGCAGTTGTCCTCTGACCTCCAAAAGATGCCACAGCAATAACCTAAACCAACAAAATAAATAAATGTAAAAAGGAAAAGACAAAGAATGATTAAGACACATGCAATAAACCCTTCACCCTTTGCCCTGTGATTCTTTGCAATATTATGATACAGTTAGGAAGGTAGTTATCAGATTTTGCCCCTTTGTCTTTGTCCCTCTACAACATACACATACACTTAGCACACTTTAAAGGCATCAGTGGGAATGTGACATGTTAACCAAGAATGAGAAAGGGGTTGGAAGCATGTAAACAATATGCATGTATAAAATATTTTATGTTATTGTAAAATAAAAAAATGGAAGAAAATAGGTGAAGTCTTCCATGTAACTCCCCAAAAAATTAATTCCCACAGAGTGGCACGATGACCAAGACACACACGGAATGACCTTCACTTTATTTAAGTAGTAGCACGAAGATCAACATGCTAACGACAAAGCAACCACATCAGAAAGGAAAATGTGGTCAAGACAAATAATGGGGTAGACTGATATTGGGTATAAAATTTATTTGGTAAACCTAATATATTATTCTAAGCAAGACAGGAGACCATTAAGCCTAGGAACTGAGAGCTGATACGATTGAACTCAATATTTTAACAGTACCATTTGTGGTATTATTTTGGGAATCGTCAATCATATTAAAATTTTACTAGTTACCATCTTACTTTATTCAACCTTTATCACTTATAAATTATACAATGTATTCTTTGGTCCAAAATTCTTTTGTGATTCCCAATAATATGCGATACTCATATTCCTCAGTTCGCTGTGCTATTCAATTATAACCTCCTCTTTTTACTTTCAATTAATACTACTCATAACATCTGTCAACATGTGAAAGCTATAGTGATATTTCTTCTTCAGGATATCAAATAGTCGAAAGATATTTCATCTGAACCTTTTGTTAAACTTAAGAGACATTCCCTACATCTATTTTCCTTTTTAAATTCCATAATTTTCTGAAGTTTCAGTTTAAATGTTACATGCCCAGGAAGGATGTCTCTGAACAGTTAATGGAATTGGGCATCCACTTGTAATTGGTACTGATCCTCCCTCAAGAACTGTAAACTCCAGAAGAATAGCAATTATGTCTGATTGTTTTTCTCCCACATGATTGCAATAGCTCTGTTATCTAGAAAAACAGAACAAGGCATTTAGATTTCACCTAGTTATTGATTTGCAGACGTGTCCTGATAAAGAATAAATAAATGTTCATTTTATAAGTGATCACCAGGGATGTCATTCAACTTTGCTAACAGACATGAGTTATTTGTCAATAATAATCTGATATAATTTGTAACAAGTATTTTTGCTTTATGCAAAACAAGCATTTAAAAAGAGCAACTACATGGTGTAGGATCATTTTAATCCTCATGTGTAAGACTCCACACTTGTTTTGTTTCTTTCAATAGACTTTAGCTTTCAGGGCATTTTCCTGTTTTTGAAAGGCCCATTTTCCCCACAATAGCATGGTGATTATCTTAATATTTTCCACAACAGAGCAAAACTTGTTATCATAGTATGAGGCCAGTGAAATGTTCTTTTGCTTAAATAGTTTCCCTGAATGTAAACACTTTAGTAGTGCAGAGAATATGTTTTCATTTTATGGGTGTAAAAGGAAAAAAACTGCAGTTCGCAAATGACGGAAACATTAGCAACATCAATAATTCATATTCTGGACAAGGGTTTGAAAATGTAAACATTCAGGGTCTTTCATATGCTGACACTTGAGTCTTGATTTAATTGTGTTTACTTGTGGAGAAGTGTTTCAGAAGTGTGTGGAAAATGGATACAATACTGATGGGTATATTCTATTTTGATACAGATTTTTAAATGATTAAACAATTTCTGAATCAATAAGTAATTATGATGCTTCTTTCCAATCAAATAAGTATTGATTTAGACTAAGACATATATTTTTCTCTACTTTGGAAAGAGAATGTACTCATTGTTATTCACTGTGATTTAACATTAAGTAAACCCATATTTCTGTTAAATAAAGTAGTACATGTTTAAGAGAGCTCCACACTAACTTTATATGCTTTCCTTTATATACAATGGACTATTATGTCTGTTTTTCCACCCAGTCTTTGAATATTGGTTTGTAAGAGATACACTCAGTGAATAATATAGTAGTGTGTTTATTTGAATCATTAATATTAAACCTGACAGCATTATCTCTACTTTTTATAACACCATAAAATTGGTTTATAGTTATGCAATTAGTAATGTTAAGCTTAGGCATTATATTGAGTGGTACTGATTGTTCCACAGTAAAGTTCACTTTATAGTGACATAAAGGAACAATATTTGTGCCATTATGCTTTATGTCACCAAGTCGCTGCACTGTAGGACAATAGCAGTTATAAAGGCTGCTTTTATCTTAGTTAATCTATGTGCTCAAGCTACCTTTTAAATTTTCATTCACAGGACACAGGGACACATTTTGACCACCTGTTTAAGAGCTTTTTCCATTTTCCTTTGTTTCTCACAGTTACAGTTAGTATATTTCATTCTTTTGAATGCTATAGATATTTTATCTTTCCATTGATATGTGAGCTCATTATTCAACTGATGTTAAGTTTGAGAGATTGTTGCATACGGCAGTGTAGGCAGCAGATTCTTTGATGAGTGTCTTCTGTCAAATAATGATGTAGCCTAGGAAAGACTTCATTGTCATTTCACTGAGAGTGTATTTTAATCTCAATATGAAGTAACCTAGTTTTGGCAGTTGTCAAATTGCAATTAAATTTTTGGCTTGGAAGCAATAAACATTTCATACACCGACACAGTAGATCAGATCAATCTCATATCCCTCAGAACTGCATGTAGTAGAAAAAGAGGTTAGTTCTTTGCATTCCTAAGAGACAGCTATACATGCTGTTAAGCCAGAAATTTCAACCATGCTTGGGGAAATACGTTTATAATCCCAGTACACAGGAGAAGGAGGCCAGTAGAAGGAACACTAATCCATAGTCTACCTGGGCGTTGGGGGTGGTTTCTCATCCATGAACAAATTAGAGTAATTCCATCTCTAAAAAAAAAAAAAGATCTGGTAATATAGTTCAGGAGTAAATCATCTGTCTGTCTTATATAGGACCCTAGCTCAACTGGTGGAACCATTATGAAAGCATCAATTAAAACTAAAAACTGAAACACTGATAGCGTAATACACATTAGTCTGTTGCTACATTGAAATGATTTTATATCCATTAATACTTAAATAGCATAAATAAGAACCCACCAAGTATAAGCTAAATTGAATTCTGCTTGCAAACTGAATTTATTCAAGATTTTCTCAGTTTTGTTTTTGCACCAACATAGCAAGATATTGGTACATTATGGCCAGTGAGTTGGCACAGCAGGTAGAATTTCTTTCTACTATCTGATTTCAATCCCAAATTCCCATGGTGGTAAGAGAGAACAGATTCCAGAATGTTATTCATTAACCTACACATATGTGTCTTGATATGTGCTCTATATTCCACATGTACAACATATATGCACACAAGAAGAAATTAAAAGAAGTAATCTCTTAATCCAATACTTGTTATCAAATGAAGCAAGCAACTTCAGAAATAATTGACTATAAAGCAGTCCAATGTACACTATAAAATGTAAGCATAATGGCACAAATATGATTATTTTAAAGAGATCTCTCTCTTTCTCTCCGTGTGTGTGTGTGTGTTTGCATGGATCTATGGTTTGAACTCAGGACTTTGTGAATGGGAAAGTGAGACTAATTAAAATAAGTTACAAATCTATTCATTTTTTTCCTTCAATGTTTTACTTCACAACAAAAATATGAATCATGTTTTCCAACATTTTTTCTGATGGAGTTATCCATTTTTTCTTATATTAAGCAATATTTTTATAGAGAATTCTGTTTCAGATTCATGATATATTCTTAAGAATATCTTGCAAGTGAATTGAAATGAAATAATCTCTGATCAGGTTCTAGGGCTAACTTGAGAAAGTGATATGTATGTGAAATTAAATGGATTTGTAACTATCAGGAAACCTTCTGTGGCAATAACATGAGAAAATTGAACCCCAGTGTCACTTATCTAATTAGAGATGTGTATATTTTTTATATGTCTAGAGCATTCATTATCTCTTAGGGATCATACAATAATCATGAACAGGAATGAGAATCAGTGTTGCTCTGATACTGGAAACTAACTCTGAAATCTTTGTCTTTATTTAATTCCTGTATGGGGTGGCTGTTATCAGTAGGCCTACTTCATGAAGAATATATCTTAGTTTTATGAAAAATGAAGAGTTCAAATATAGAGCCTTTTTCTATTTTACTTTTTGTAATAACTAATGCAGAGTCTAGCAAGTCCTTTTGTTAATCCCATATGATTTATGTTTGACCCATGAATCAATATATTCAGGATGTACAAAATGTTCTACTTGTTCATTAAGATTTTGATGTATTCCTGAATGGATATCTTGCTGAGTTTTTCTTGTGATAATCTTCATTTTATTCAAATTAATTTTTACATTACATTCTCTTGTTCTATTAGCTCAACTTCTACAAAGAACAGGGCTATCCAAAGGAACAAAATGTATTCATGAGCGTGAACTTGCTTACTAGCCCCAGCTCTAAATCATCTGAGTTCCTTGATAATTAAAAGGTGTTTCTGGATTATGTATTAATTTTAAATAAATTGTCTTTCAAACAGTTAAAGCTAAAATATACTATTTCTAATATTTTGATATTTAGCTAAATAGTAACTCATTTATTCCATATGTACTTATATTGACATTTAAATAAGTTAAGTCTTATGTTGTATGAAAATTATTCTAATGCTTGACTTACACTCTGCTTTCTGTTGTAAATTTAGTAGCATCTCTTGACTTCATTCTTTAGCTTGTTTCCTCAACTCTGAATCTTAACCCTCAAGCTATCATGTACCTCAATGTGGGTTTGATTAAAATGTGAAGACTCCAAAAGATTTCTGGCCACTCAATGATCAAAATGCTAGTCAAAATCAAGTGCATAATGAATCAGACATTTTTACAGGGCTTACCCATGTTGCATCAGGTGACTTGCTTTGATGTTGTTTCAGAAAACTTGTTTTGTTCACTCTTTACTACACTGGCTTCAAGGCATTCTGCTCCATGGAACTTGCCTAGAGCATTCAAAGACACTGATTTCAAGAATCATAAAATTTTCTGTTGCTACAGAAACAGAATGTTTTAAACAGAAAGAAAATTTGATATTTTTCTATAGATACTCTATATGTTGATACCAAATCAGAATGTCTCTGGATTATATTCTACTAAGATTTCTCATTCTAAAAATTGATTTTTGATATTCTTCAGCAATTCAAAAAAATCATTAAAAAACTTCAGTGTAGGTCCTCATGCCAAGCAGTGGGTGGCCCACAGAAAATGAGATCAATGGAATTTTTGTAAATGTTTCTCCTAATGATATTTTGTTCATTTGTTTGCTTCTGTTTTTTTGTCATAATAGTTCTTTACTTATATATTATGGCTGCTGATAATGTGGCTTTAGGAAGTGTGTGTGTGTGTGTGTGTGTGTGAGGGTGTGTGTGTGAGGGTGTGTGTGTGTGTTTGTCACTTTTTTTCCTTGGAAAACTTCAATCTCCTCATTTGCATGTTTATCTATTTTTTCTAAAGAAAATAAAAGTGGGTGTGGAGCTGGGTTCGTGGGGAGAATCTTTGAGGACTCGAGGGAGGGGAATGTGTAACAAAAATGCATTGTAAGAAAATATTTTTAATGCATGAAAACCAGAAACAATCCTAAAACAGTTTATAGTATATCTGGAAAAGGCAAGAGGTGGAGTGCTGTAAAAAATGTCTTTGTTTAAAAGAAGAAAAGGGATTTACTACCAGACTCTAAGATAGGTGTCTTATTGAATTTCTGAACTCTACAAGGTCTCACTCTTTGCATATCAGGGGATACAAAAACTCAAAGTTCATCAAAGACACTTGTATTAGGTGAAATCCTTGGGCATCCTTATTGTTCAGGGTACAGGAAGATTATTTGCTTGCATTTATTAAGGATCATAAGCCTTTGTATCTGCAGTGGGGTTTCACATAAGCTCGGGCAATGAACACATAGAGGTTACGTTTGAGATTTTTTGAAGGAAACCTGATAGGTCAGACAGTGTATGACGATATCAGTCTGCTACCATGTAGCTTCTGATTTTCCAGAATTTACTGAGCTATGGGAGCTTGCTTGAATGTCTGGCAAGTGGAATATGTACTGAGAAAGCTTTATGCAGTGAGAAGGGATAGTCAAAAGAGTATATATGTTGCCTGTTGTCAGAGAGGCCCAGAGATGTGGATGACCAAGACCTCTGTAGCTTTCACAATGGTGGTCTGTGCTTCATATGTTAGATGTGGAACTGTAAGATTAAGTGATTTCTCTAACAGCTCAGTTTTTCTTTAGTTCATTTTCTCATTTTTAATGGCCCTGATCTATTTTTTTTGAAGGGCATGGGGTGGTAATATTCTGACATTGTATTTTGGATACATGTGATTTTGTTTCTATTTTTTTTTTTGGTTTTTACGAGACAGGGTTTTTCTGTATTGTTTTGGAGGCTGTCGGTCCAGCCCGGCCTTGATCTCACAGAGATCCGCCTGCCTCTGCCTCACAAGTGCTGGGATTAAAGGCGTGAGCTATCACCGCTCGGCTTGTTTCTATTTTTATATGTTTAATTTCTAAGATTTTCCTGGAGCTGCAGAAGGGGTCTTGATATTGAATTTTTGATCAGTGCAGGATTTTTTGGGACAGACTAATCCAGTTCCATTATGAGATGGGCATGAACCCTCAGTGGTCCAAGGAAAAAGTTATAGTTTGAAATATACACCAATGTCTTATTTATTAAAGGTTCGGTATCCAGCCTGTGTGTCTATTCTTGTGAAATCTTTTGGCCATAATTCTCTCTGAAGACAATTTGGTCATTTGGAAATGTATTATTGGAGGTGATATTAGGAGCCTCCCTTCATTTCCCCACAATGAATTGAATAAAGTTGCTCAGCCATGTTCACAATGATGTATTTGTCACAGTTCCTCATGCAAAGGATTGTGAACTAGAACATCTAAAGTTGAGGGGCAAAATAAGTCTCTTCTTTTTATAATTCGACCAAACTTTTCACTACAGCAATGGGGACCCTCCTAAAATATCTTTTTCAGTTTTAGTCTAGGTCTAACTTTTACTATTGCTGTTAATTTGAACAAGTAGGTTAATTTTTCAAAACAGCAATCTATAAGTGAAGGGAAGTACTAATAGAACTTTATGAGAACGAAATAGCAAATATGTTACTTAGCTTAGTTTCCGATACACACAGAGTGTCATTAAAGTCAATATCAGATATAGTTGCAAAATTTCATGCTTCCAAGAACTTTTTATTCCTCCAGAAGGAGGGATGGTCTCTCAGCCTGGACACATGGCAGAGGACTCAGGCACTGCCTGGGATGATACAACAGACTCTGGATATCCCTTACCATCCCTGCTGAGCAGAAGAGGGATAGAGTGGGGTGGAGGGTTGGGATGATTGGGGGGCCGGAGAGGGAACTGAGAGTAACAGTTAAATTAAAAAATAAAAGAATTTCAAGTTCAAAATTTTAGAAACATGTCACTTGTGACATGAAAAAAGCCAAACTTTTGTAGTGACATACTAAAACCTTAGAAGAATGTTTTTCATCTTACGTCTTAAAACTATTCAATGGTATACTGAGGAATATGATATTAACAGCTAAGAAATTGAAACTACAAGCTTAAAATGTCAGCTTTCTAAAAAAGCATTCTGACAGCTATCCTCTCCCTAAAACCAAAATGATATAGTATCTCAATTCCCTTTGTTAACAACTACATCTCAAATAAGTTAGTAGACAAAATGTGTTCTTCCAGGAATGTATATAATTTTAACACAGACATGATTCTATTTTTGTAACTAGAAAGAAGTTGGAAACACAAAAGACATCAGAAAATTGCCTTTGATTATTTAGCAAACAAACTCTACAGTTATAAATGGAATGCTGAGCTGGAAATCAGAAGGAACAATTGTCCCCAATAATAATAAATAAAAGATGCAATTAATAAGAACCCTATAAGGAAGTTTTCTCTTTTGGACTAGTGGGAAAATGAGCTAGATTTTTATTTGAGTATTTTTGTTTGAAGATAGCATCTTCATGTTAAAAGCCTCTTCAGTGGCTTTTACTAGAGTGAGTTTTTTAAACCTTTATTGCAAACTAAAGAATTATTTAGAAAATAGTATGCATGTATCATTACATACTGGTTTCCTTACAATTGAACTTAATTTTAAATTACATGTGGATTAACATACTGTTTAGCTGCAATAACTTTAGATATAAAATTGAAAAACTGTATTATAACTCTTATTTTTCTTTTATTATATACTATTAATTAAATAAAAGTAGAATTGAAAGCTCAACTAGTGTTTTCTTTTATTACTAACTTATTAAATTTTACACAATTCTATAAGTTATTATAAACAGTTTTATAAACATTCTAAAGAAACTGTTGTCAAAATACACTTGAACAAAATGTCTACTTGTCAAGCCAAGAGACACAAAAACAAATAGACAAAAGAGATGTTTACAAAACATTAAATTATGTATCTGATAAAGGAAGCATGAGATATTGAAAAGCAGATATTAACCTCTGTCTCTTAGTGCAATATTAAATACTAAACCATAATTTCACTAGTACAAAATTGCCTTATTCTTGGACATAATGTTAATTCAAGACTCATAAGTCTTTTGAAGTGAGATTTTGAATATCTACTTTGTATCACAAACATCAAAAACAAAATTAGTCATTCCTAACAACTGTCAAAGACAAAGGATGATTGCAAAGTAAATCTGTTTATGAATCCATATGCTTACGCCTATAACCTATGTTACATATATATTTAGAAATCTGAATATTTTCAAATAAAATTCAAGCGACTCCCCTAATAATTTGATGTATAATTTCTTAAAATCTCAGCTATTGAAATGGGAGAAGCTACAGGTAAACCAAATACATATTCATCTATGAATTAAAAATGTAATTTTAAGATAAAATGGAATATTAACATGGCAATAAGAAATTAAGAAAAATTACTTACAAGAGGAATGTAATTAAAAAAATAAAATGGTAATATTTTTTTTAATTTTATTTTCCAGTTTAGATAAGAATCAAGGTTGCTTCACAAGTCAGTTCCAGGTCCCTCTCCCATTCCCTCCCTTCCTCCCGTGCCCTCCCCTCCCCCCCCCCCGTTATCCTCTCATTTCTCCAGGGAGGGTGAGGCCCTCCATGGGGGTGTCCATAGTGTGTCATTTCATATAGGGCAGGGCCTAGACCCTTTCCCAAGAGTTCTGGGTGAGAGTGCACCTCACATTGTTCTATTGGAGTCCAAAGTCCGTGTGTATACTTGGGATGGGTACTGATCTGCTGCCCAAGGCTCAATAGATTCCCTAGGCCTCTTCACTGACACCCAGATTCAGGGGGTCTTGATCAGTCCCATGCTGGCTTCCCAGGCTAATGCCTGGGATTCAAGAGTTAACCTTTGTCTGGTCAGCTGTTTCTGGGGGTTAAACCAGCCCAGTCTTAATCACTTTGATCATCAGTCCTCCCTCTCTGTTACTGGCTTTCTTGAGTTCAGCTCAGTACTTAACCAAGGGAGTCTGCCTCTTCTTCGATCAGCCACAAAATAAAGCTTCTGTTTCCCAGACTCTCTGGCCATAGGATTCTAGGCTGGCACTCCCCAGATCTATGTCTAAAATCCATATATGAGAGAGTACATGCCATGTTTCTCTTTTTGTGACTGGGTTACCTCACTCAGGATGGTTTCTTCTAGTGTCATCCATTTGCCTGCGAATCTCATGATTCCATTATTTTTTTCTGCTGAATAGTACTCCATTGTGTAGATGTACCACATTTTCTCTATCCACTCTTCGGGTGAGGGACATCTAGGTTGCTTCCACGTTCTGGCAATTACAAATAAAGCTGCTATGAACATAGTGGAACAGACCTCTTTGTTGTATGAATGGGCATCTTTTGGATATATGCCTAAGAGTGGAGTTGCTGGGTCTTGTGGTAGGTTTATTCCCATTTTTCTGAGGAATCTCCACGCTGATTTCCAAAGTGGCTGAACCAGTTGGCACTCCCACCAGCAATGGAGGAGTGTCCCCCTTTCACCACATCCACCACTTACAAGAGGAATGTAATTAAAAAAATAAAATGGTAATATTATTTAAAGACAGATAACATATTTTGAGACTATTGGTAATGGGATCCTCTCTTGGATTTCTTTCTTAGGATGTTTGTTGCTGATCTACAGGAAGGGTCCTTTTTTATGTTTAATTTTGTATCCGGCTAATTTGATTAACTTGTTTTCAGTTTTAAGAGTATTTCTTTTGGGCTTGTGTCATTTTGTTTATAGAATCATGTCATCTGCAAATAGGAATATATCACTGAGTTCATAATCAATTTTTCTTGGTGTAGCCCTGGATTTTCCTAACTCTTTCATGTGTCTTATTAGCTGTTGACTTTGATGGCCAATTTTTACACACTAGATTTATGCTGAACACAGGTGTACATAACTGATGGAACTCAAATGATTACATGCCCATATCTTTGCTACTGCCCTATTGAGCAAATCTTACTAGCAATATGTTGAAATTCTGCTATATACATTATGTGCTATAAATAAGAAAATGATACTGATTCAAAAATATTTGAAGTTTTGCATTTCTCCTGTTGTTAGCAATTATGTTACTAAATCAGCCTTTATTTTCTTTAGATATTTTACTTTGTGGGTCTTATCTGGAGTACTTTAATGCTTCATTTTAATTAATTATTTGTAAAAAATAATGAGAAGTTTAAGAGATTGAGGAAACATAACACTGCTTGAACAATAATAGGAAACTGATTTTAGCAAGATAAATGTTGATTATTCACACTTCGTCAGCAAGCATTTTCTAGCAACAGGCTGATACTAGACATGACAGTCTTTGATTATCTCCCATCGGGGAGGTCCTGTATATCTAGGCTGAGACAGTTTCCCACAGGGAATGGGCTCCAAACTGTGAGTTCATGCACTAGGGATAACTACTGGTCCCACTTCTAGGGCCCCATAGACTGCCAGATAGACTGCCCAGGCCCCTTAACTGATACTCACATTCATGGGGCCTGACACAATCTTATGCAGCTTCCTCAGCTGCCAGTCAGGGGTCTATGAGCTACCACCTGCTCAGGTCAGCTGTTTCTGTGATTTTCCCGAGCATGGTCTTGATCCCTTTGTCTCTCTCTCTCTCTCTGCAACTGGATTCCAGGAGTTCGGTTCAGTGCTTAGCTGGGGATCTTCGCTGATCAGAGAATTTTAAAAAGAAATGTTCTGTTCCAGCCTATTTCATGTTCTGTAAGATTCTTGTATTTTCATAGGCATATCCTTCTTTAGGTTAGGGAAGTTTTCTTCTATGATTCTTGTTGAATATGTTTTCTGTACCTTTGAGCTGTATTTCTTCGCCTTCTTCTATACCTATTATTCTCAGGTTTGGCTTCTTCACGGTGTCCCATATTTCCTGGATATTTTGTGTTAGGGATTTGTTGGTTTTGAGATTTTCTTTGGTTGATGACTCTATATCCTCTAATGAGGCTTCAGCACCTGAGATTCTCTCTTCTATTTCTTGTATTCTATTGGTGATACTTGCATCTGTGGATCCTGATCGTTTACCCAGCTTTTCTATTTCCAGCATCCCCTCGTTCTGTGTTTTCTTTATTGTTCCTATTTCAGCTTTCAATCCTTCAAATGTTTGAGTTGTGTCCTTCATTTGTTTGGTTGCTTTTTCTTGGTACTCTTTAGATTCTTTGAGAGATTTGTTTATTTCTTGAATTTTTCCCTCATTTCATGGATTTTTTGTTTGTTTTTTCTTCTATTTCTTTAAGGGATTTCCTCGTTGTTCTTTGAGGGTCTCTATCATCTTCATAAAATAATTTTTAAGGTCTGTCTCCTCTGCTTCGTCTATGTAGTGCTTTTCAGGTCTTGCTGGCATTGGTTCCCTAGATTCTGGTGGAATCATATTGGTCTTTCTATTGCTGAGTGAGCTCTTATTCTTTCTTCTTCCCATCTCTTCTTCCAGTGGGTGATGGTGGGGTCTTTCCATCTCCACTGGTCTCCTTCCTTCCTGAAGCTGAAGCTTGGGTCGCTGACACTGAAGCTGAAGCTGAAGTTGGGGTCGCCAGAGATTGGGGCCAGGAAGGGCTGATGACTTTCCTGAAGCTGGGATCGCCAGAGTTTGGGGCCTGGAAGGGGTTATGTCTTTCCTGTGTGGGCAGGTCTTCTGGATGCCAGGGGCAGCCCTGGAAGCTCTAGGGGATGGGTGATGGGCAGGGGATAGGGAGTGTCCTCCTAGAGACCCAAGCTCACCTGAAGCTGGAATCACTGGAGTTTGGGGCCTGGAAGGGCTAATGTCTTTCCTGTGTTGGCTGGTCTTCTGGATGCCAAGGAGCAGTCCCGGAAGATGGAGGGGATGGGTGTTGGGTGGAGGATGGGGAGTGTCTCCCTGGAGACCCAAGCTCACCTCAACACTGTACGTTTTTGAACTGTTTAAAAATCAACTTTGGCGCCAGGCAGTGGTGGCGCACGCCTTTAATCCCAGCACTTGGGAAGCAGAGGCAAGTGGATCTCTGTGAGTTCGAGGCCGGGCTGGACCGAAAGCCTCCAAAACAATACAGAGAAACCCTGTCTCTTAAAAAACAAACAAACAAACAAAAAATCAACTTTGGCAACAGAAATTGGTTTTTCAGTCCTCCATGGTATTCTATGGACATAACACCCTAAATTACACAATTTTATCTATAGTTCAGAATTACCAGTATAACACACCTATAGAATAAGTGAAAAGAAGAAATTTAAAAGTTTATCTTTAAAAGAATTTTTGGAGCTATTCAGTTTTACTATCAATCTCAGCTTAACATAAATATATTCTATTAGTTATGAATTCTTGTAAAGCAAACTGATTATACTAAGGGGCCTCCACAATTCTGTCTACTTTAATGTTTTTTATTTCCTCTCACTTTCTATGTTGAGGTTGTTTCTAGGATATAAACACTCAATGGAATATTTTTCCAGGTACTTTTATACATCCAGAGGGTCAAGTGGTAAGGTCTCGGTAAACTTTTAAAAGAATTAATAGAGAAAAATTTACTATTTCTGAGAGGATGAGTCAATTTATGCACAGGAAGATCTTTCTACAAGGTCTACAAAAAATCTATGTCTGTTCACCACTGGATTAAAAAAAGTATTTTAGATTCCTGGATGAATTTGTATAGCTACTACTAATAAAGTGTTTACAGTATACATATTTCTAAAAGGAAGTTGCTCTTTGCTCTCAGTTTATTTGGGAAGTGCTTCATTTTTATATGATAACCCTAAGTGATTTTTTAAATTGGTGATTGAATTGCATACTTACTTGCATACTCCCATGCTTCTGTTATTGTTTATATGCATGTGATTTCTGGCATCTCTTGACTATCACAAGGATTGGTATTGCTTTTTATATTTCTTTTTTTTTCTTTTTTGGACAGAGAATCTCTCTATAGCCCTAGCTTTTCATGAATTCTCCATGAAGCCAAGGCTTGTTTCACAGGAATCCTAGTGCCTCTGCCTCCAAAGTACTTCAAATAAATGTGTATAGCGACATGTCTTATTTTAAGTATATCAAAAGTGCATGTGACAGTTTTAGAGTTATAAATAATTTGCCACTTGGAATATTTTCTAGTTAAAATATAGATCAACAATTCTTTCTTTTTGTTCTTTATTATTATTATCATTTTAATTTTAAATAGCTTGTTTTACATGTCAATCCCAGTGCCCACTCCCCTCCTCCCGCACCCCTCACTATCTCCCCCCAGCCTCCTACCCTCCTGCCATTTACTTCTACATAGGGGATATCTAGAGTCTGTCATTTCACTCAGGGTAGGGTCCAGGCACTCCCCTTAGAGTCCAGGCTGAAAGAGCATCACTCTTTGTGTTATGGACACACGATGTCTGTTTGTATTCCAGGGTTAAACACTGATCCACTGCCCAGGGCCCCATAGGTTGGCCAGGCCTCCTCACTGACTCTCACATTCAGGGGGTCTGGATCAGTCCCATGCTGGCCTCCCAGCTGTCGGTTTGGGGTCCAAGAGCTCTCCCATGTTCATATCAGCTGTCTCTGCTGGTTTTGCCAGCCCATTCTTTGCCAATTTGCTCATCGCTCCTCTGTCTCTGTCACTGGGTTCCTTGGGTTCAGTTCAGTGTTTAACTGTGGGTGTTAGACTCTGCTTCCATCAGTCACTGGATGAAGGCTCCAGGATGGTTAAAGATATCAAGTTCATTATCAGGAATGGGCATTCAAGGTGGTCTCTCCACTATTGCTTAGCTTGCCAATTGGTGTCATCCCTTTAGATCACTAGAGGTCACAGTGGTGCCTGATCTGTCTTCTAACCTATGATTCCCTCTTCGCCCTATTCTACCACCCCCACTCAACATTCCTGTTCCCCCATGACCTACTCTGTCTTCCTCTTCTCCCCCTCTCTTCTTCCCAGCTCCCACTACCCCCCAACACTTGCCTTGTTCCCATCTGTTCAGAGGATCTTGCCTCATTCCTCTTCTCTTGGGTACCATGCATATCTCTTAGGTTCTTTCCTGTTTCCCAGACTCTCTGTCAGTGAAAGTGCAGACTGGCACTATTCTTCTCCATGTCTAAAATCCATATATGAGTGTGAGTGAGTACATACCATGTTTGTATTTTTGTGACTGGGTTATCTCAATCAGGATCATTTCTTCCAGTGCTATCCATTTACCTGCGAATTTCAAGATCCCATTGTTTTTTTCTGCTGAGTAGTCCTCCATTGTGTAAATGTACCACATTTTCTTTATCCACTCTTCACTTGAGGGGCATCTAGGTTGCTTCCAGGTTCTGGCTATTACAAATAATGCTGCTATGAACATAGTTGAGCAGATGCCCTTGTTGTATGAATTTGCCTCTTTTGGATATATGCCTAAGAGTGGAATTGCTGGGTCTTGTGGTAGATTGATTCCCATTTTACTGATTTCCAAAGTGGCTGTATGAGTTGGCGCTCCCACCAGCAGTGGAGGAGTGTTCCCCTCTCTCCCCATCCTCTCCAGCATAAATTGTCTTCAGTGTTTTTGATTGCAGCCATTCTGACAGGAGTAAGATAGTAACTCAAAGTTGTTTTGATTTGCATTTCCCTGATGGCTAAGGATTTTGAGCACTTTCTTAAGTGTCTCTTGACCATTTTAGCCTCCTCTAATGAGAATTCTCTATTTAGTTCTGTAGCCAACCTTTTAATTGGATCCTTTGGTGTTTTGGAGACTTGCTTCTTGAGTTCTTTGTAAATTTTGCAGATTAGTCCTCTGTCAGATGTGGGGTTAGTGAATTTCTTTTCCCATTCTGTGGACTGCCTTTTTGTCTTGTTGACTGTGTCCTTTGCCTTACAGAAGCTTTTTTAGTTTCAGGAGATCCCATTTGTTAATTGTCGATCTCAGTGTCTGTGCCACTGGTGTTCAGGAAGTGGTCTCCTGTACTAACTCATTGAAGAGTATCTCACTAGATGCTGAAAAAGTCTTCGACAAAATCCAGCACCCCTTCATGATAAAGGTCCTAGAGAGATCAGGTATAACATCAGCATACCTGAATATAATAAAAGCAATATACAGTTAACCAACAGCTTACATCAAACTAAATGGAGAGAAACTAAACGCAGTTCCTCTAAAATCAGGAACAAGACAAATCTGCCCACTCTCTCCATAGCTCTTCAATATTGTACTTGAAGTTCTAGCTACAGCAATAAGACAACAAAAGGAGATCAAGGGGATATAAATAGGAAAAGAAGAAGTCAAACTTTCACTATTTACAGATGATATGATAGTTTACATAAGTGACCAGAAAAACTCTGCAAGGGAACTCCTAGAGGTGATAAACACCTTCAGAGGACTAATCTGCAAAATTTACAAAGAACTCAAGAAGCAAGTCTCCAAAACACCAAAGGATCCAATTAAAAGGTTGGGTACAGAACTAAATAGAGAATTCTCATTAGAGGAGGCTAAAATGGTCAAGAGACACTTAAGAAAGTGCTAGACATCCTTAGCCATCAGGGAAATGCAAATCAAAACAACTTTGAGATACCATCTTACTCCTGTCAGAATGGCTAAAATCAAAAACACGAAAGACAATTTATGTTGGAGAGGATGTGGAAAGAGGGGAACACTCCTTCACTGCTGGTGGGAGTGCCAACTTGTATAGCCACTTTGGAAATTAGTATGGAGATTCCCCAGGAAAATGGGAATCAATCTACCACAAGACCCAGCAATTCCACTCTTAGGCATATATCCAAAAGAGGCAAATTCATACAACAAAGGCATCTGCTCAACTATGTTCATAGCAGCATTATTTGTAATAGCCAGAACCTGGAAGCAACCTAGATGCCCCTCAAGTGAAGAGTGGATAGAGAAAATGTGGTACATTTACACAATGGAGTACTACTCAGCAGAAAAAAACAATGGAATCTTGAAATTTGCAGGTAAATGGACAGCACTGGAAGAAACCACCCTGAGTGAGATAACCCAGTCACAAATCGACAAACAAGTATGTACTCACTCATATATGGATTTTAGACATGGATCAGGATAGTGCTAGTCTGCACTTCCACTGACAGAGAGTCTGGGAAACAGGAAAGAACCTAAGAGGTATTCATGCTACCCAAGAGAAGAGGAATGAGGCAAGATCCTCATCTAAATTAAAATAATAAAAAAACATATGGTGTTGAATATTATTACAGAATGTCTGACTTATATCTAAATGTAATATGTGAACCTACATTATTGAAAATTATATTGTAATATACTTCTGGCCCACTCCCTCTATAATATTAAATTCCACAATGCAAGTTATTTTAAAACCATCTTCTCTGCTTTATTACAGCAGAAGTATCATCATTTGTCCTTAAATATAAAATCCTCAGATTGAAATACTTTCTAGACAAATATGTTTCAATGTGTTGATATAACAGTACTTGACCAATGAGAACAGTTTATTCAGTATTTCTTTCTGGTCCTTTGCTCATTGCTCACATGGAAAACAGATCCTTTTAACTGGAATGGCAGCAGTTTGGCTGTGTTTCAAAACTAGGCAGGAAATCATGAGTATTCAAGCTACAACTCATCTCTAAAGCCTTACTGAGTGGGAGTTTTGTACTTTAGCATGCAATGAGGTAGGTCTCTAGTGATGTGAAAAAGAGGAGGGCAGACAGTTCCAGATGGTTAGTGCCAAAGAAGTGAAGGGTCAGTATCTGCAGGGAAAAGGAGTGGGTGCAAAACACAATCTCAGTGATTAAAAATCAGTAGACAGGAAAACAACCAAAACTGTAACAGATGAATGGAAACTCAGTTGGCATGAACAAATACTGCTAAGTTTTGCAAAGCTACCAAGGTCAATGGCATTGTTAGAAGATTTGTATCTGTTAGGGAAATGCTATAGGATAAAGCTGCCATAGTTTTGTCTTTAATCATTTTTTCTTTTCGTTTCTATATCTTTAAAACGTGAAGCAGCAAAACTTTGTATCTAATCAATTTAATAAAGTAGGAAAATAATGGTTCCACAGGAACACATTGGTTTTTAGTTCACCTGAATTCAGTTGCTTATCTTTATATTTTTCTTAACTATATAGTACCCTATTACTAGTGTGAAAGACGATTTTATATTATATTATTTCCATTGTTACTGGAGCTCTCTAATTATGTTTTCTGTATAACTTTTTCTCTATTTCACTTGTTACAGTGTGATAGTTTAGTGCTTTGTTTACAGCATCCTACTGTTGATGTCTCATGCAGAATTCATGCATGATTATATCAATGTAGTGTTTTTAATGCAAACATTAGTAAAAAACTTAAGAAACCTAATAATTGTTCATAATGTGAAGCAATAAATGTTATTTATTGCCAAGATTTTAATGCAAAATTCATCTCAAAGCAAATTTTAAAGTTAAATGAAATCATTACAGCTTTAAGTATCATCTAACTGTATCAACTAGTAAGTGAGAAAGACAAATTCCCAAAGATATATTCACAGATCTACCAAGCACGTCAACACAAAGAAAGATGTATGACATGTACATTCCATTTAGATAGTAGGAGATTTGAGGGAAAGGAAAAGACTAATGTCACTGGAAAAATGGGAGCCATACCTGGTATCAACATGAGATAGAGTAATTACTTGTGCCCTCTTTTTGTCATTGAATATACCCTATAAATTTGAATAAGATGTTTATCTGTTTATCATCTCAAGTTATAGAGTTAGTGATTTAGGGAAAAGTTCAGCTTCAGAAATACAATTCCTCTGTTCTTTTATCCTTTATTAAAGATAGAATTTTTGTTCACATAATACATCCTGATTATGGTTTCTCCTCCCTTTGCTCAGTTCTTGCCAGCCTTCTCTCCCACTCTGATCCACTCTCCTTCTGTCTCTGATTAGAGAAATATCAGGCTTTTAGGGTATAATATTAAAATAAAATAATAAAACAAAGTTAGCACAACAGAACAGGACAAAATGAAGACAAGTTAAAACCCCAAGGGAAGGGAGGCAGAGGCAGGCTGATCTCTGTGAGTTCGAGGCCGGGCTGGACCGATAGCCTCCGAAACAATACAGAGAAACCCTGTCTTGAAGAAACCAAAAAACAACAAAAAACAAAGAAAAAACAAAAACCCCAAGGGAAGGCTCAAGAGGTGGGTATAGATGAAGAGATACACTCGTGTGCACCCTCAGGAATTCCATAAAACATAAACTACAAGCAATAATAAATTAAATACATAAATGACTTGCATGGTGTGTGTGAGAGAGAGAGAGAATAATAAATAAATAGATAATATAAAAATAAACAAACAAGACAAAACTGACAGAATATTATGTGACAAGTTTCTGTTATCCAATTCTCTTGGGTTAGTTTTTGCTTTATATTATTTTATTTTATTTTATTTTTATCCCATGTAAGCCTATTTGTTTTCTAATGAGAGACAGAATGCAGATCCAGATTTCTGGGGTTGGGATGGAGAGGTACTGTAAATAGTCAAGGAAGAGGAAGCTGTAACAAGGATTACATTTTGTTAAAAAGTAAAAATTTATTTTCAATTAATAGAAATAATAGTTTAGCCTTTTTAAGTATCAATATTATCTTTAAAATTATAAAGTTTCCCAGGAATATTCAGTGCCTCATAACCATGCATTTTTGTAAATTAAAGTTAGTTAAGAGTTTCTTTATCCCAGTTAGAATAAAAGGAAAACCAGAGTCCAACATCATGAATTTCAGTGTGCAATAACTGGAACACACTTATTATCTTCTGGAATCTATGGGGCTTTTTTCTTCATTTCTGTTGTCCACAGTACACACAGCTGTTATCACAGGCTCAGGATGGCAATTTCCCTGGAAGTCATCTCTTACAATTAGAATATCCAAAACTTTAGAGTTTCAGTTGCAACAGAGCTGGATTTTCATCAATTGCCTTTCCTGGTCTCTTTGGGGGCCATGACCTTGAAACATGGTTCTAATATTCAATTTCTATCCATGATCCCTTCAATCCTGGGGCACCTGAGAATAAACCTTCACTAATGAACTCTCCTGGCCTCTAGGCATCTAAGCCTTAGCAGCTCCTTCTGGTTTCTTCAAGCCTTCAAAATGAGTGACTTCTGGGAAGCTTTTACACAATACTAATTTTGACTTCCAGGACAAGTTACAGCCATGCTCTCCTCTGGAACACAACTTCTCTGTACTGACTCTGAAAAATAAATACTTCAGGTGTATTATCCTCAATTATTCTGGTCTATTTTTGTAATCACTTCTAATTGCCCAGCTTCAACTAATGAACAAGTATCAACATCTCATAATTTTTATCTTTAATACTTTTCTCTGGTGAACTATGTCCATTTCTTCAGTCAGACCTCCATTTTAATGAAGAGTATCACAAAATACATTTGTAATGGTGGATATGCATCTGAAAATATCTGTGTTATATCTTTATATTTGGTTACACCTAAACACATACATGTATACTGTGGGACTATTTACTCCACCTTTAAGATCAGTTTCATTCAGAAGTTTGTGTCAAATATTTGACTTTGGAAGGAGATAATGGATTTTAAAAAATATTTTCAGAAACTTCAAAGCAACTCATCTGCAATCTTGTGCTACTCATCCATGACATCTGTCATTTCATGCTTTTCACACAAGGTGATAATCATATATGTAATAAGTTTGAATGGTAGTTTCAGGAAACACATACTTTGTAAAAGTTTTCAAAATATGTACATATGCAATAACAGGAACTTGAAAACAACAGAAATGCATGTATTGTGTGTGCTGGGTCAATAATAATAGAATAATTATGACATATAATGGTTATTGTAGTTGATTTTGTCATAGGCTATATGGCGTCTGAGAGGATCTGATTATTGCTCATAGCACCCATATTTTGTGACCCAGAGCTGCTTGTAACTCCAACTGTTGGGGACCTAGTGTGTTGTGGGTTATTTGTACACTGTGTAAAGGAATATTGGTGTGATTTGTGTAGCAAAATGCTGAATGGATAGTAGCTAATCAGGAGCTATGGCCAGAATTTCGGAAGAGAGGAAGAGGATGAGGAATCTGGGTATGTGGAAGAATCCAGGAAACACTGAAAGGAAACAGGGGGTGCAAGATAGAGGAGAGGTAACACCAAGTAATAGAACATAGATTACTAGGAATGGATTAATTTAAATTATAATATCTTGTTAGAAACAAGCCTTAACTATAGGCTGAGTTTTCATAATTAGTAAGAAGTCTCCATTTCATTTTTTGGGAACTGGCTGGTGGGACAGAAGAAGGTTCCTTATGCCAGTGCTTTCTTCTAGCCTGTGAGGGCACCTATATACACTTGCACAGATGGGGCAGGGGGGGTTTCGACTAGTTATAAGATATAAAAAGATTAAAGTTTAAGAAGACCAAATGAAGAATTACCTGTAACATTTAAGAGTTGTGTTTTGATTGTATCGTATTTTGACTAAATCTGCTTTTCAGCACATGGTATATAGGTATAATCTGAGGTGTTTGTTTTTTGTTGTTGCAGTTATTATTATTATTATTATTATTTAGTTGTTTTATTTTTTAATGTTTTGTTTTAGCTTTTATAGCAAGGTGATAGATGAGGTAAGAAGACAAATTAGAAAAAAATAAGGAACAAAGAAAAAAGGTAAACAAAATCTCACTTATACAGTGAGAGTAATGCCACAATTTTAAAACTTCCTTAGAAAAATATCAGAATGTCTCTTACTAAACTGAAATACTAGGATGCAAATAAAAATAAATGTAAAGATTTCAATTGCAGTATAATGAGAATTTCTAATGCAGATTGAAGACAATTCACTTTCAATGCTTTACCATAATGATTTTGTTTCTGTTTTCTTTTTTCTACTTTCATACACTACATCCCTATTGTATCCTCCCCTTCTCCTTCCACTTCCCCCAGTTCTTCCCCACCTCACCTCTTCCCCAGATCCATTGCTCCTCCATTTCCCTTCAGAAAAGCGCAGGCCTCCTTGGGATTTCAACTAAGCATGCAAGATGCAAAAATAATTGGCACAAACCCTTGTATCAAGGATAAATGAATTACCAGAATAGGAGGAACAAGATCCGAGGTTCAGGCAAAAGAATCAGAGACACACCTACTCTCACTGTAAAGGAGTCTAGTTGCAGAGAGGGAGGAGTGATGAGTAAAGGGGTCAAGACTGGGCTGCTTTAACCCACAGAAACTGCTAACCTGAACAAGGGGGAGCTCTTGGACCACAGACTGATGGCTGGCAGGCCAGAATGGGGCTAATCCAGAATGTGGGTGCCATGGATGAGGCCTAGGCAATCTGTGGGACCTTGAGTAGTAGATCAGTATTTATCCCTAGCATGCAAATGGACTTTGGGTGCCCATCCTATAATGACGGATGCTCTCTCAGCCTGTACTCTTGGAGGAGGGCCTAGGCCCTGCCCTGAATGAAATGATAGACTCTGGCTATCTTCCATGGATGGCCTCACCCTCCGTGGGAATGGAGTGAGTATTGGGTGGGGAACTGGAGAAAGCAGGGGAGGACGGGAGGGAGAGAGAGCTGGGATTGATATTTGAAGCAAGCTTGTTTCTAATTTAAATTAAAAAAAAAGAATCAGAGACACACCTACTCTCACTGTAAGGTGTTCTATGAATATCCCCACTAAACAACCATAACGTATATGTAGAGAACATAGCACAAACTCATGAAAGTTCTCTGATTCCACTTCTGTCCTGTGAGCCACAATAAAATGAGAAAAATCTTAATAATAATAAACTCCAGTTTCTTTAAAAATATAGATTATATTGAATATTCCTTATCTATCCTCTACTTCTGCATCTAATTAGAATAAAAGAAAATTTACCTTAATGTACAAGATCCCTTTCTGTAATATGTTATTTAATTTTGCTTATAGAGTGTCCAGCAGGGAAGTTGAGTTTGAATTAGAAGACAATTAAGAAGCAGTTTCTAAATGTTTATTTCATTTGAAAATAATTTCTTTTGTTTCAAAGCTATACACATTTTCCAGATAAATTTACTTCTCCTAATAGACAAGAAATAACTATTCCACTTTGTGTGAAGTGCCATAGGGCCACTTATTTATGTACTGAATTTTATGGTTATGTTACTGTACTTTGTTTCTTTAACCATTGGTATGCCATGAATAAATAATGATATTTATCTCATAAAAGTTACATACAAAGTTATTACTCCTAAGTAGGCTAAATTTGCATTTTTAATTATTCAGGTTGCTTACAAATGTAAATGACATTTTAAGTATTAATGATATTGATGTGACTACAATGCATTTTCTTCCCAAAGAAAATATCCTATTTATTTACAGGATAAGAAATGAATGCTGTTGGAGCATTTGTGGGTGTTTATGATATAAAGGTCTCAAATGTTCATGGGAAAGATTCATCATGTGTATCTTATAAGTGTTGGATGCTTAAATACTTCACAGAGAATTATTTACTTGATTAATTGCTGAATTTCTTTATTTACATAAATTAAAACTCATTTCCCAATTGATGGCCTATTCGTAGGGAGGCAATTTGGCCACAATTTGCATAACAAAGATATAGCACTATTAAATTGAGTTAAAATACTCCCCAATGAGATTTCCTCCAATCAGATTTGTTATTTAACACTTTACCCCAGGTGCAGTCCATTGAGAAGATACTACATGAGATTTTACTACAGTTGATTATCTGAATGAGTATCAGTTAGGATGTGATTCTAGAAATAGAGTTAAGTGATGACAATAGAGGGAACCAACTGAAGGGATTACCAGGGAATAAATGCATACTAATTAATACACCAGCAGTGAGTAAGAGAAGGTGATATCAAACAAGGTAATTTCTGGCTATGCAATACACCACTCTTCCCCTGGATTACACACAGAGAGATATTAGGTTTACAAGACATGCACATTTTCTTGTATTAAAACTTGAAGCATGTTTGTAAAATGTAGCTGTGAACTGAACCACTTAAGAAAAGGAGAACATAAAGTGCTAAGAGAGAAGAGACACTAGGGAAGACTTTTAAAGAACTAAGAGCAATATTTACCAGAAGCCAAATGGAAAAAGATTAAGAAGCACGAGATATTAAAAAGCGGTACTTCAGATGTTTGAAATAGCAAGGAAAGAAATCAAAATGAAGTAGCACTGGCTTGAAGTACTGGAAGAATAGTGGGGAAAGTATTAATTTGTATTCACCCTCAGCTGACTCTTTGAAAGCCACAGCCTCGGTGAAAGAGCCCTAGATGTATATTGACCTTTGTACAGGACTGAAATTCTGTTCACTTGACTGTGAACTCCTTGTGATATTTCTGCTTCTCTAAATGACTTATATATTGGTACAATACCCGATACTTGCATGACAGCTCAAGTCTTCAGAGAAACTATCCCTCCCAATAAGCAAGTGATGGAACATTCAACTTCCTCCCAGTTTTAAATCTCATATACTTCCACTATTTTGTAAATCTTTGAATCTATTTTAAAATATATTCTGATATATTTTTCAGGATTCAAATCCTGATATTTATTGACTTTGCATAAAATCCATACCCATCTTAAAGACACTGCATGATTGTTGTACTGATTAGAAATTTCTACGTGTGAGGCATTGGAATAGGTATCACAGGATGAAACTATCTGAGGCTGTCTTTATTCAACTTAATTATTGTTTATTTGTTGTCTGTATCTATATGTGACCTAAAATCTTTGTAATGCATGGGTAAGTTTGGAGTGGATTATGTTAACTAGCCGCCAACTGTACAAAAGCTAAGGTCACTATGGAGTATCTTGGATATACTAGAGAGATTTCCAAGCTTTGCTATAATCCATCTAGCTGGTGCTCTTAGCAATATATTTTGAAGTGCCTTGATGTGTAACTCTCCTTTGTTCTGTAAATATTAAAACAACAGTGAAAGAAAACATGGATGATAGGCCCCTTCATGGGGGATCTCCAAAGTCTCTCATAGGATCTGGGGCATCGCCTAGGCCCTCCCCATTGTGTCCAGGCTGAGATAGCATTTCTCTATATGCAATGGGCTCCAAAATGGAGGGTAGAGTGGAGATTTGGTGGGGGTTGGGAGAGAGTTGAAGGAGATGTGGGAGGAGGGGATGGAGTTGAAGCTGGGATTGATATATGATGCAAGCTTGTTTCTAATTTAAATTAAAAACAATAAAAATAAAAATAAAGAAAACATGGATGATTTCTACATTGAAACCGAATATTTCAGGTACCATGAATCTGCTCATATCCCATGATAGATTCCAGTATTTTCTCAAAAATTAACATCTTCTATGTGTAATATTCATATAGGAGTGAGTACATATTGTGGTTGTCTTTTTGTGACTGGGTTACCTCACTCAGGAAGTTTTCTTCTAGTTCATCCATTTGCCAGCGAATTTCAAGATTCCATTTTTTCCACTGATTAGTACTCTATTGTGTAAATGTACCACACTTTCTTTATCCATTTTCCATTTGAGAGGCATTTAGGTTGCTTCCAGGTTCTGGTTATTACAAATAAGACTGCTATGAAGATCAAAGGATTACCAGCCTACAATCCATACCATCAGGGAAGCTAGGAAACAAGGAGGTGCCTGAGAGAGACACATATGGTCCACCAGAAAAGGTGAAAAGGACAAGATTACCTGAGGAAATTGACAGAACTGGGAGTGAGTTAGGAGAAAGAGAAGGGGAGAAGAGGAGGGAGGACCAGGACATGGCGGAGCAGGAATATTGAGTCAGGGGAATAATAGAAGAGCACAGGAAAAGAGATAATTTAATAGAGGGAGCCAGCATAGGTTTAAAGAGAAAAATGACACTAGAAAAAATGTCCAGAAATCTACAAGGATGACCCTAACTAAGAATCAAAGCAATAGTGGATAGGCTATGTTAAATGCCCTTTTCCTATGAGATTGATAACTACCTTATATGCCATCCTAGAGCCTTCATCCAGTAGCTAATGGAAGCAGAAGCAGACACCCACTGTTAAACACTGAGTAGAACTCCTGAAATCCAGTTGCAGAGATGGAGGAATGATGAACAAATGTGTCAAGACCAGATTGGGGAAACATACAGAAACAGCCAACCTGAAAAAGGGCATGCTCATGAACCCCAGACTGATATCTGGAAAACCAGCCTAGGATTGACCCAAGCCACCTGATCTGGGGTGTCAGTTAGGAGGCCTGTACAGTCCATGGGGCCTCTCATCATGGATCAGTATTTATTCCTAATGTACAAATGGAATTTGGGAGCACATTCTACATAGAGGGATAGTTTCTCAGCCTAGACACAAGGGGTAGGGCCTAGCCCCTGCTCCAAATGATAAGACAGATTTTGAAGATCCCCCACACTTCCTGGGGAACATAAAGGGTATGGGATGGGAGGGTCAGTGTGTGTCATGGGAGGATAGGAGGGAGATGGATCTGGGATTGATATGTAAAGCAAGATTGTTCCTAATTTAAATTTTAAAAATCGAGAAAAATAATTAGCATCTTCAATAAATGAAAGACTGAGATTTCTGGGTTATTCCTGCCCTCACTCATGGTAGAGGTGAGCTCTGGCCCCTGACTCAGACCCCACTTATGCTTGCCCATTCTGGGATCTCCTAGCCTGGACAATGCAGGAGGATCAACTTGCCCCCAGCCCACCAAGCAACCACAAGTCTGCTGAAGGCACTGTGTTAATCCAGGTCTCACCAACCAAAAGAAGGAGTGCATCAGACTCATGAGAACTCAATGTGAAAACCATCATCAGAGTACTGGACCTGCTTGTGTCCACCTGAAAAGAACCTTGTCCCCATACCCAGCAGAGGAGGAATAGACACCCACCTGTACCCACTGGAAGAGGTGATGGGAAGAAAACAATATAAGAATAAATTCAACAACAGAAAAACCAATATGATGCCACCAGAGCCTAGGGACTGTACACCAGCAAGAACTGAACATCCCAACACAAATGAAACAGTAGAAAATGATCTTAAAAACAACCCTATGAAGATGATAGAGACCCTAAAAGAGGAAATGAGAAAATCCTTTAAAGAAATGGAAGAAAAGACAAACCAAAAATCGCAAGGATAATTAAAACAGCGCATGATTTGAAAGCTAAAATGGAGAAAAAAATACACAGTCTGAAGGAATACTGGAATTAGAAAAGTTGGGTTGATGATCAGGAACTACAGATGCAAGCATAACCAACAGAATACAAGAGATAGAAGAAAGAATCTCAGGCATTAGAGGTATACTAGGAGAAACAAATTTATCTACCCAAGAAAATCTTAAGTTCAACAAATCACTAACACAAAATTTGGAAATTCATGAAAAGACCAAACTTAAAAATAATAGGTATAGAAGAAGATGAAAAAACCCTCCTCAAAGGTACATAAAACATATTCCACAAAATCATAGAAGAAAACTTTCCCAACCTAAAGAAAGACATACCAATGAAAGTACAAGAAGCCTAAAGAACACCAAATAGAGTGAACCACAGAAAAAGTCAACTCGGCACATAATAAATAAAACACAAAACATATAGAATAAAGAAAGAATATTAAGAGCAGCAAAAGAAAAATGCCAAGTAAATATAAAAGCAAGCCTATCAGAATGACACTTGACTTCTCCATGGAAACTCAGAAAGCCAGAAGGGTCAGGAAAGACATTCCACAAACACTAAGAGACCACGGATGCCAGCCCAAACTACAATACCCAGCAAAGCTTTAGGTCACTGTAGATGGAGAAAACAAGATATTCCATGATAAAACCAGATTTAAACAATACATCTCCTCTAATCCAGACCTACAGAAATTACTAAAATGAAAACTGCAACCTAAGTAAGTTAACTATGCTCACAAAAACATAGGCAAGAGAAAATCCCAGTTTACCAAAAGCTAAAAGAAAAATCAGGGTAAATCCACAAACAACACCAACAACAACAACAAATCAAGAACAGACAAGAATTAATACTCAATATTAATTTACCTGAATATTAATTATATTAATTTGCATATAAAAAGACACAAGCTAATAGAATCAATATGAAGACAAAATCCATCCCTCTGTTGCATATAAGAAGTACACCTCAGATTCAAAGACATACATTACATTGGGATAAGATTTTCCAATAAAATGGACCCAAGAAACAAGTTGGGGTATCTACTATCCTAGTAGCAAACAAATTAGATTAGACATCAAACTAAAATCAATCAAAAGAGATGAGAAGGTCATTTCATATTCATCACAGGAAAAATTCATCACGAAGAAGTCTCAATTTTGAACATCTACGCCCCAAATAAAAAGGCTCCCACATTCCTAAAAGAAGCATTACTAGAAGTCAAATCACACATGAGACCTCACACAGTTATATTGAGAGATTTCAACAGCCCACTCTCACCACTAGACAGGACGACTAGACAGAAAATATAGAAAGAAAGGAACTAACAGAAGTTTTGACCCAATTGTGTTTAACAGACATCTATATAACATTCCATCCAAACACAAAAGAATATACTTTCTTCTCAGCTCCACATAGGACCTTCTCTAAAATCGAACACATACTTGGCAGCATAGCAAACCTCAGCAAGTACAAAAAAAGGAATAAACCCCTGTATCTTACCAGACAACAATACTTCAGAATTCAACAACAGAAATTGCAGATACCCTACAATCTCATGGAAACTGAACAATGCACAATTGCACCATTCCTGGGTCAAGGAAGAAATAAAAAAGAAATTAACGACTTCCTAGAATTCAATGAAAATGAAGACACAACATACACAAACTTATGGAAAACTTTGAAAGCAGTACTAAGAGGAAAGTTGATAGCAATACATGCTCATATGAAGAAACTGGAGGATAGCCACACTAGAAAATTAATAGCATAGCTGATAGCTCTCGTACATAAAGAAGCAAACTCACACTGGAGGAGTAGATGTCAGGAAATTTTCCAACTGAGGGCTGAAATCAATCAATTCTAAACAAAGAAAACATTACAAAGAATCAGTGTATTAAAGAGTTGGTTGTTGGAGAAGATCAACAAGACAGGCAAAACTTTATGCAAATTAAAAAATCAGGAAGGAAAAAGGGACATAAAAAAAGACACTGAATAAATACAGGTAATTTTCAGGTCATACTTTGAAAATCTGTATCCCCAAAAATTTGAAAATTTAAAGGTAATGGAAAAAATTTTGGATAGATATCACTTTCCAAAATTAAATCAAGAACAGATAAACAAATGAAACATACCTATAACTCCTAATGAAATAGAAGCAGTCATCAAATATCTCCAATCCATAAAAAGCCAAGGCCCAGATGGCATTATTGCAGAATTCTACCAAAAATTCAAAGAAAAACTAATACCAATACTCATCAAAGTGTTGCACACAATAGAAGCAGAATGGTCACTGTCAAACTCCTTTTAAATGCTACAATTACCTTGGTGCCCAAGCCACACAAAGAGAAAACTATGAAAGAGTAACTACAGACCGATATCACCCATGAAAATTCATACAAAAATACTCAATAAAATACTGGCAAATTGAATCCAAGAACACATCAGAAAAATCATTCGGCATGGTCAAGTTGGCTTCATCCCAGGGATGCAGGGAGGGTGAACATATGAATATCTATCAGTGTAAACCACCATATAAACAAACTGCAAAAGAAAAAAAACAAATAATCATCTAATGAGATGCTGAAAAGACTTTGACAAAATCCAAAACGCTTTCATGATAAAAGTCCTAGAGAGAGAAGGGATAACAGGAACATACCTGAACACAGTAAAAGCAACATAAAGCAAACCAACATCCAACACCAAACTCAATGGAAAGAACCTCACCATCCTTTCCTCTAAAATCAGGAACAAGACAAGACTTTCCACTCTCCATATCTCTTAATATTCTATATGAAGTTCTAGCTAGAGCAATAAGACAACAAAAGGAGATCAAGGGGATACAAATTGGAAAGGAAGAATTCAAACTTTCACTATTTGCAGGTAATATGGTAGTTTACATAAGTGACCCAAATAATTCTGCCAGGGAAGTCCTACAGCTGATAGACACCTTCAGCAAAGTGGCAGGATGCAAGATTAACTCAAGAAAATCAGTAGCCCTACTATATACAGATTGTAAATGGGCCAAGAAAGAATTCAGACAAACATTACCTTTATAATAGCCACAAACAACATAACAAATCTTGTGATGTTAACCAAACAAGTGAAAGACCTATATAGCAAGGACTTTGAGCCTTTAAAGAAAAAATTAAATAAGATACCAGAAAATGGGAAGCTATTCCATGTTTTTGGGTAGGTAGGATCAACATAGTAAAAATGTATCTTGCCAAAAACAATCTACAGATTCAATGCAATCCTCATCAAAATAATGGCACAAACTTTGCTTCACAAACTTTGAAAGAACAATAATTAACTTCATATGGAAAAACAAAAGAGCCAGAATATCCTAAACAATCCTGTACAATAAAGGACCCTCTGGAGGCATCACCTCCCCTGACTTCAAGCTCTATTATAGAGCTGTATTCCTGAAAACACCTTGGTATTGGCACAAAATAGACAGATACATGAATGGAATTGAATCGAAAGTCGAGATATTAACCCACACACCTACAAACATTGGGTATTTGACAAAGAGACTAATTATACAACGGAAAAAAAGCATCTTCAACAAATGGTGATGGCATAACTGGATGCTGCCATGTGGAAGACTGCAAATGGATCCATATCTATTGCCATGCACAAAACTTAAGTCCAAATGGATCAAAGAACTCAACACATATCCAGGCACACTGAACCTCTTAGAAGAGAAGTGGGATGTACCCTTGAAGAATTAGTACAGGCGACCACTTTCTAAACATAACACCAGTAGCACAGACACTGAGATTGACAACAAATAAATAGGACCTCCTTAAAATGAGAAGCTTCTGAAAGGCAAAAGACACAGTCAGCAAGACAAAAAGGCAGCCCACAGAATGGAAAAAGATATTCACTAACCACATATCTACCAGAGGGCTGATCTCCAAAATTTACAAAGAAGTCAAAAAGCAAGTAAGTAATTAAAAAGTGGGGTAAAGAACGAAATAGAGAATTCTCTATGGAAGGGTCTAAAATGTCCGATAGACAAATAAAAAAGTGCTCAATATCTTTAGCCATCAGGCAAATGCAAATCAAAATAACTCTGAGATACCATCTCATTTCTGTCAGAATGGCTAAAATCAAAAACACCAGTGACAGTTTTTGATAGAGAGTATTTGGAGAAAGGAGAACACTACTCCACTGCTGGTAGGAGTGCCATCTGGTACAGCCACTTTGGAAATCAGTATTGAGATTCTTCAGGAAAATGAGAATCAGTCTACCAGAAGATGCAGAAATTCCACTCTTAGGCATATACCCAAAAGATGTGCATTCATACAACAAAGACATCTGTTCCACTATGTTCATAGAAGCATTATTTGTAATTGCCAGAACCTGAAGGCAACCTATATGCCTCTCAAATGAAGAGTAGATAGAGAAAATATGGTATTTATACACTGGAATACTATACAGAGGGTTAAAAAAAACAAGGAAATCTTGAAATTTGCAGGCAAATGGATGGCTCTAGAAAAAAACCATTCTGAGTGAGGTAATACAGCAATCAAAATACAAACCTGGTATGTGATCATTCATTTATGGATTTTAGACATGGAGCCAGTGAGTGCCAGCCTACAATCCCACTGTGTGAGAGTCTGGGAAACAAGGACGACCCTGAGAAAGATATGCCTGGTACCCAGCATAGGATCTCCTGAGTAGATTGGGAGAATGGGGGGAAAAGAGATGGAACTGGGAGAAAGACAGTGGGAGAAGAGGAGGGGAGAGGACATGGGGGAGCAGGAAGGTTGTGTCAAGGGAAGAATAGATGAGAAACGGATGAGAGATACAATAATAGAGGGAGCCATTATAGTTTTGAGGAGAGATCTGGCACTAGTGAGATTATCAGAGATCTACAATGATGACACCAAATTTCAATCCATGCAATAATGGAGAGGCTACCCTAAGTGCCATCCTAGAGCCTTCAGCCAGTGGCTGATGGGAGCAGAGGCAGACACCTATAGCTAAACATTGAACTGAACTCCTGGAACCCAGTTTCAGAGTGAGAGGTCTGATGAGCAAAGAGGTAAGACCTGGATGGAGAAACCCACAGAAACAGCTGACTTGAACATGGGAGAGGTCATGTATCCCAGAATGATGGCTGAGAGGCCAGCATGGGACTTCCCTCAAAGTGGGTGTCAGTTATGAGGCCTTGGCAATCTATTGGGCCTCAGGTAGTAGATCAATAGTTATCACAACCATATGAATGGACTTTGTGATCCCATCCCACATGGAGGGATGCTCTTTCAGGTTGGACAAATGGGGGAGAGCCTATGCCCTTCCCCTGATGATATGACAGACTTGGATATTCCCCAGGATGGGCCTCCCCTATCTGGGATTTAGTGTAGGTTTGGGGGACTACTGGGAAGCAGGGAAGGAGGGGAGTTTGAGGTGGCTGGGATTAACATATGAAGCAAGTCTGTTTGTAATTTAAATGAACAAAATAAAAAATTAAGAAATAGAAAAGAATTATCTTTGTCATACTCAACTTCAGATGATAGTTTTCAATGTCATTAACTGACTTCAAATATCTATTAATTCCTCTGTACTTGATTTTATTGATTTTATTTTTATAAGATAATGGTTTTACATTCTAAAATATACCTTCATATACAATAAAATTGTCCATTCAATAAAATCAAGTCATTAGAGTAAATGTACCTATGCATACAAGGAAATACAACATATGAAAGTTGCATATGACATTGAATTAATATTAGTGGCACACCATAGGAAAGTACTTCAGGATAAATAATAGATTGACCAAGAGCCTAATTAGAGACCAAGATGAACTTGATTTTAAATTGGTAAAAATTGTGATGTTGCAGCAATTAACATCACATCATAAAACCTCTAAATCACTAAAACAATTGCATCTTCCTTAACCTTCTGTTATTATGAATAGCATTAACAGTGATCGCTCCCCATTTCATGTGTGCTTATAAACTAACCTCACCTACATCATCTGAAATATTATACGTTGACTGCTAAATCAGACAAATGATAGATACATAAATGTAGAGGGATATAGAGATAAGACAATAAAATGCATATTACCCATACAGGTCATTTTCATTTTAAATTTTAAAACTCATTCTGTAAACCTGGGTGGCCTCAAACTCACAGAGATCTGCCTGCCTTTGCCTCCCGAATACTGGAATTAAAGTCATGAGCCACCAACACCCAACATATTTGTAATTTTCCCTAAGAAGTTCATGTATAGGCTTTTGCTATCCTGCTCCACACTACAGTACATCAAAACTGTTACTTATGTAACTTATGTTAAATTAAGTATTTAAATATTGTTTCCTTTGTGGTATGAAACACAGCAGATTATAAGTGTTTTTAGAAATTACTGTCAAATATTAGACAAGGAATAAAAAGAAAATTCATGGTTTATGCAAGATAAAAGTACACAAAATATATTCAATAATTAGTTACCATCATATATATTGTTATTTTGCTTAAGATTAGAAATTAGAAAGAAAAAGGGAAAAGAAAGTGTTGCAGAAAATGGGGACTGGGGATGGGATCCGGCACGATACAGCATGAGCCAAGACTGAAAGGGGAGACACACATGAGGGAGAGAGTAAGGTAAGGGAAGAGAAGATGAGAGAGAGAGAGAGAGAGAGAGAGAGAGAGAGAGAGAGAGAGAGAGAGAGGGTAGGGGTCCTTTGCATTTGCATGCAGACTCGTTCTCATGGAACTCTGGGCTGGCCAGAGAACTGCCTGAATGAATACTGCCTGGTAACAGGGCAGGCCAGAGTAATGCCTGAACCTTTCAATATGAACAAATAACTGATAGATGGGTTGTTGAATAACCCACTTTAAAAAATTTCGCTTTAATATGCTGAAGATTTTAAGATGTTTCCTGTCCCCTTCATTAGTAATGACAATATTTGCACTCAAACAGACTTTGGGTATTTTCTGAAGTTCATCTGCTCCTGCTGTTTGTTCTCTGCCTATTTTTTAAGCCACAGTTTATAGTGCAAACATTGCTTACAGGGAATATTATTAGGCTATTATTGAATTTCTGCCTTCAGGTAAAAATATGCAATACTTTGAGTGTAGAAAACCTGGAAGTTAATGTTTTATATGGATTCAAATGCTTTAAATTAAAATAAGCAAGTACTAGTGACTTCATCATAACAACAAAAAATCTTCATACAGTACACAGACTTGTCACTATATGAAAACTGTTCTCTGAAACAAAATATAATCAGATGATAAACATGCTAAAATGACAGCCTTATGTTTCCCATGATTTGCAGAGCTATGAGATCAGTATGTTGACAATGCTTTTCTATTGTTCTATTGTGCATGTAAATCCCTGTTTATGGGATTTGGGAATTGCTATTTACTGGAGCAGAATGTAAATTCATCTAAGTAATTCTGCATAGCTTTGATATATGAAAGCTTTACATACTACATATTTGTCAGAATATTGAGCATTATGCTTTTTGTGTGTGCAATCAGTGGAGATTGAAGTTCATGGAGAGAAATGTGATTAGTGCTCTCTGTTGTATTGCCTTGTGCCAAAGCCAAATGCTACCGTACATTCCATTTCCAGAGAAAAACTACTAATCTAGCAAAAATGTTGCTGTTCTAAACAATATGTTTCTAGAGTTATTGTAGAATACAGTAGAAATGCCTGCATTAATATTATTTGGCAAGAAAAATTACAGCTAGAGAATTTTATTCTGATCAAATATTGCACTGAGAAATAAAAATAAAAAAGAACAAAATACATTTCTGGCAAGTTACATGGAAAGTGCTGGGTGGTGGAAAGCATTTGAATTAGTAAAGAATAGAATAGGTAAGTCTCTAACTTCACATGGAGCATATTTCAATGACAGAACAATGAGTTATGTTTCCAATCACCTAATACTGTTTATAGAGGGAAAAGGCAAAAGGCTTATTCTAACTCAGTTAGTAAGATAACATAGATCAGTTGTGTTTAAATGCATAGAATGTATATGAAGGGTCTCTCTCTCTCATACACACACACACGCACACACACACTCACACACACACACACACACACACACACACAGTGGCTATGATTACCTTTGACAAAACCTGGGTCTAATGTTTTAATAAACTTCTGACTTTGCTCACTTTGACAAATTTATGAGTAACTAGATTTTAATTAATATAAATTAAATTGAAGCAAATAAAATACAGAATAACATATGGATATATCATGAACAATAACTATATTTGTCTTTGAAAAGTTTACTTCAATGTTTGCCTGTGTTGAAAGAGATAAGGCAGAGTACACAGATTTGTCATAGGTCATGGATTAGGTCTATAGAATATTGATGAAGCAAATGATATAAACTTGCAAGATTCCATCTTAGACAAATAAGTATACACAACTAAGAGCTGCAGAAAGAGAGAGGATTAGCCTCTCCCAGGGTTAAGCTCCCTAGTTGGATACCCAATACAAAGTGGTCAGCATAGAAACTGTATACACAAAACTGACCCATATATGTACATATATATACCACAATAATCAAAGAAAAAGAGGCAATTAACCTGAGAGTCTCAGGGGAAATGAAAGGAGTTGAGGGAGTGACTTGGAAAGGAGAGGAGGAAGAAAAGAGTAAGGAGAAAATTATATAATTTAATTAAAATGTAAAAAAGGAAAATATTCTGTCAAAATTATAAATATGAAACATTTATTAAAATGATGGTAATTAAATTGAAAGATAAATACATTATAGGTATTTTCCTCAATTATATGAATTAATTCTATATTGTATTCAGTGGGCAAAGTAGGATTATATGTTTCAAAGAAGATAATATTCCATAAAAATGCCTAAAGAGGATGAATAATATGAAAGAGAAAACAATTTTAACAGTTCTAAAATGCTTCTATATTTTACCGCCTTACAGACTTCTGTATATTAATGTATAGTTGATGTAAATATCAGTCCTGAAAAATCAATTAATAGTCAAGATTTACTTGCAAAAATGAGCAATAATAGCACTAGAATGGATTAGAGATGTTTTGACTTATCTTGCTAGTTCATTAAAATAATAAAATTTGAAACTATAAAATACAAAATCTGCTAGAGGTGGGTACCATTCTCTGGGTGTTTACTCTTGAAAACTTTCATAAGAAATCATCTTAGTATGTACAGAAAAGACTGGTGCTTATTTTTGAAGGTCTGTCACATTCACTACTCCTATAAGTCCTTTAACAACAAATCTTAACTCCTTCCGGAAGGGTCATATGATCACATCTCAGAAAATTTTATATCTAGGGAGCAAGATTGGTTGCCAAATAATAGAAAATTATTCTCTTAGAGAACAACATAGAAGTCACAGTGACAGCTGAGTGGCCAGCCATTTGTTTTCTAACCCTTTTTGAAATTGCAGTAGACATCTATTGTTTAGAAAACAAAAATTTAGTGACTTTTGTGTGTCACTATCCAGGGAATAATCAGCAGTGGAAGTGATCCATGAGGCCTGTTTTAGGAGGTAGACTGTGACTGCAATTAGGTTGAAATGATTTCATATCAGGCCAAGTGTGAAGATGCCAGATAAGTGTTTGCCTTCTCTCACTTTTCAAGTTTGACACCTTAAAAATCGAAGAGAGAAAGAGGAAAAAATACAAAACGGAAGAGTTACTTGTAGAGTTGGATTTTTTTCTTCATTTCTCTACTAAACTTTAAAAGGTACTTTATACACATGTTGCAAATAATAAACCACTTTCTACAAAGCCATATATTGTAAGTGAAAAGTTTGTACTTTTACACACATGCATGCACACACAAATATATATTAATACACAATTTATAAAATTGTATATACCCATCATATACATGGATGATCATATAAATACATCATATTATAAAAGTAATTCTAGGTATCCTCACAAGGTAACTATATACAGTTTGGATAAAGAAATGGATTGGGAAAATGGAATGACTTCTTTAGAATATTTATAACAACTTTAATAGTCTATTAACAAAATGTAACTTCAATGCATTACCAGATGAGAATTTGCTGAAGCAGTTTTTAGAATTTTGTAATGTATTATGAGGAGCAATGTAATCTCCTACTGCATTTCATCTCTTAAATATCTTTGTTTTGTCTTTTAAGTGTAGCTATTTTTTCAAGACACATTTACTAGAAGTTGAGGTAGTGCACATTCCATATCTTTCCTGATATGTGGGAATAGGTATCCAATTTTCTTGTTTTCTTACCATATTGGATGCAAGTTTGTTCTGTAGTTTATTCTGCAAAAAAAAAGGATTGTTTTATTTTCTAAGTATGAGAGGAGGTTTTGTAAATCTTGGATGTAGACTGCTAATGTTACTTCCTTATTAACTCGTGGAACATAAAGTACTTTTCCACACTTTCCAATTAGTTAATGCTCACTTTGTGGCTAAAATATGTTAAATTTTATTTTAAATTCCCTGAGGTCCTGATGACTGTTTGCATCCTTACCTGTTGTAGAATGCAATCTAAAATTAACTCTTAAATACAATGGTGATAGTGATTCAATTTCCATGATGATTTTTAGTTTTGAAAAGCTATTAAAAATGAAACCAAGGAATTTAAATCATTCATAAGCATTTAATAATGCTCTTTCTCATTTTTAATGCCTTTTATGGTTTTTTAAATTTTTTCATTTAGGTTAGAAACAACCTTTTTCACATGTAAATGCCAGATCCATCTCCCTCCCATCCTTCCCAGCCCTCCCCACCAGGTCCCCAAGTCCACCACCCAATCTCCACTCAGATCCCAAAGGAGGGTGATGCCCTCCATGGCCGATCTCCAGTAACTGTCATTTCATCCAGGGCAGGGCCTAGGCCCTCCCCCAAGAGTCCCGGGTGAGAGAGCCTCCCATATTGTAGCATGGGTACTCAAAGTCTCCTTGTACACCAGGGATAAATACTAGCCAAGTCCCCATAGATTACCTAGGCCTCCTCACTGACACCCACATTCAGGTGATCTGGGTAGTCTCATGCTTTCCACACAGCAATCAATCTGGAGCTCTCCCTTGTTCAGGTCAACTGTTTCTGTGGGTTAAACCAGCCCACTCTTAACTCCTTTGCCTATCAGATCTCTCTTTCTGACACTGGATTCCAGGAGTTCAGTTCAGTGTTTTTCTGTGGGTATCTGCCTCTGCTTTCATCAGTCACTGAATGGAGGTTCCTTTTCCTAGACTCTCTGGCAGTGAGATTGTATGCTGATACTCCCCTGATTCGTGTCTAAAATTCATAAACGAGTGAGTACATACAATGTTTGTCTTTTTGTGACTGGGTTACCTCATTCAGGACGGTTGCTTCTAGTGCCAGCCATTTACCTGCAAATTTCAAGATTCCATTGTTTTCTTCCACTGAATAGTACTCCATGTATAAATGTACCACATTTTCTCTATCCACTCTTCAGTTGAGGGGCATCTAGGTCGCTTCCAGTTTTTGCCTATTACAAGTAATGCTGCTGTGAAAATAGTGGAACAGACATCCTTGTTGTATGAACGTGCATCTTTTTGATATATGCCTAAGAGTGGGAATGCTAGGTCTTGTGGTAGACTGATTCCCATTTTCTTGAGGAATCTCCATACTGATTTCCAAAGTGGCTATACAAGTCAGCACTCCCACCAGCAATGTAGGATTGTTCCCCTTTCGCCACATCCTCTCCAGCATAAACTGTGGTTGGAGTTTTTTATTGTAGTCATTTTGACCGGAGTGAGATGGTATCTCAGAGTTGTTTTGATTTGCATTTCGTGGATGGCAAGGGATGTTGAACACTTTCTCAAGTGTCTCTCAACCATTTTAGTCTCTTCTATTGAGACTTCTCTATTTAGTTCTGTACCCCATTTTTTGTTTGGATCCTTTGGTGTTTTGGAGACTTGCTTCTTGAGTTCTTTGTAAATTTTGGAGATCAGCCTCTGTCAGATGTAGGTGTGCCTTTTTGTCTTGCTGACTGTGTCCTTTGCCTTACAGAAACTTCTCAGTTTCTGGAGGTCACATTTATTAATTGTCGATCTTAATATCTGTGCTACTGGAGTTATGATCAGGAAGCTGTCTCCTGTACCAATTTGTTCAAGGGTGGCTCTCACTTTCTCTTCTAACAGGATTTATATTGAGGTCTTTGATCCATTTGGACTTAAGTTTTGTGCATGGTAATAGACATGGATCTATCCGCATTCTTCTACATGCCAGCATCCAGATATGCCAGCATCATTTGTTGAAGATGCTTTCTTTTTTCCCATTGTATATTTTTAGCTTCTTTGGTTGGGAGACTTTTGATGTTTGCTTCTATTTCCTTAGGGGTTATAGGTATATGTATATTGCTTATCTGTTCTTGATTTAATTTTGGCAAGTGATATCTATCCAGAAAATTTTCCATTTCCTTTAGATTTTCAAATTGTGTGGAGTACAGGTTTTCAAAATATGACCTGAAGATTCTCCGGATTTCCTCAGTGTCCATTGTTATGTCCCTTTTTTATTTCTGATTTTGTTAATTTGCATGTTCACACTCTGTCATTTGGTAGGTTTGGATAATGATTTGTCTATCCTGTTGATTTTCTCAAAGAACCAACTCTTCATTACTTTGATTTTTTTGTATTGTTTTTGTAGTCTATGCTTCATTGATTTCAGCCCACAATTTGATTATTTCCTGGCATCTACTCCTCCTGGGTGAGTTTGCTTCTTTGTGTTCTAAAGCTTTCCATTGTGCTATTAATTCTCTAGTGTAACTATTCTCCAGTTTCTTCATGTGGGCACTTAGTGCTATGAACTTCCCTGCTTTCAAAGTGTCCTATAAGTTTGGTATGTTGTGTCCCCCTTCTCATTGAATTCTAGGAAGTCTTTAATTTCTTTTTTATTTCTTCATTGACTCAAGAAAGGTACAATTGTGCATTATTCAACTTCCATGATTTTTTAGGATTTCTGCAATTTGTGTTGATATTGAATTCTATTTAACGCATGGTGGTCTGATAAGGTGCATGGAGTTACTACAATTTTTTTGTATATGTTGAGATTTGATATGTTGCCAAGTATGTGGTCGAATTTTGAGAAGGATCCATGTGGCACTGAGAAGAGGTATATTCTTTGTTATTTGGGTGGAATGTTCTATAGATGTCTGTTAATCCCAACTTCTATTAGTTCCTTTGTTTCTTTGTTAGGTTTCTGTCTGGTAGTCCTGTATAGAGGTGAGAGTGAGATGTTGAAGTCTCCCACTATAAGTGTGAGGGGTTTATATGTAATTTGAGTTTTTGAAGTGTTTATTTTATGAATGTGGATACCTTTGTATTTGGGGCACAGATGTTCAAAACTAAAACTTCATCTTGCTGGATTTCTCCTAGATAAGTATGAATTGCTCTCTTTCATCTCTTTTGATTGATTTTATTTTGAAATCTAGTTTGTTTGGTAATAAGATTGCTACCACCACTTGTTTCTTGGGTCCATTTGATTGGAAAATCTTTTCCCAACCCTTAACTCTGAGGTAATGTCTATCTTTCAGAGTGAGGTGTGTTTCTTGTATGCAGTAGCCATTCTGTTAGCCTGTGTCTCTTTATGGGTGAGTTAAGACCATTAATATTGAGGGATATTAATGACCATTGATTGCTCACTCTTGTTTGTTTTGGAATAGTTGATGGTGGTGGAATTATATGTGTATTTCCACCTCTTTTCATTTGGCTGTTGGTAAGTTGGGATTATCTATTGCCTATGTTTTCTGTTTGCAATTAACTCCCTTGGGTTGGGGTTTTCCTTCCAGAACTTTCTGTATGGCTGGATTAGTGGGTATGTATTGTTTAAATCTGGTTTTGTCATGGAATGTCTTGTTTTCTCCATCTATAATGATTGAAAGCTTTGCTGGGTGTAGCAGTATAGGCTGGTATCTGTATTCTCTTAGTGTTGGTAGAATATCTATCCAGGACCTTCTGGCTTTCAGAGTTTCCATTCAGAAGTCACTTGTAATTCTGATAGGTTTGCCTTTATATGTTACTTGGCCTTTTTCCTTTGCTGCTCTTAATATTTTTTTTATTCTGTATGTTTGGGTTTTTACTATTATGTGGCGAGGGAATTCCCTTTTTTGGGTTACTCTATTTGGTGTTCTGTAGGCTTCTTGTATATTTATTGGCATGTCTTTCTTTATGTTGGGAAAGTTTTCTTCTAGGATTTTGTTGAATATGTTTTCTGCCCCTTTGAGTTAGATTTCTTCTCCTTCTTCTATACCTATTATTCTTAGGTTTGATGTTTTCTTAGTGTTCCATATTTCCTGGGTATTTTCTGTTTGGGATTTGTTGGACTTAAGATTTTCTTTGGTCGATGAATCTATTTCCTACAGTGTATCTTCAACAACTGAGATTGTCTTCCATCTCTTTTCTGTTGGTTATGCTTGTATTTGTAGTACTTTACCATTTGCCCAGCTTTTCTATTTCCAGCAGCATTCCTTCAGACAGTGTTTTTTTTTTATTGTCTCTATTTCAGCTTTCAACCTTTGTACTTTTTGAATTGTTTCTTGTAATTTATGTTTTGTCTTTTCCTGTCTTTCTTGTATTTGTCGAAATTTTTGGTTTGTCTTTTCTTCCATTTCTTGCATTTTTTTGATTGCTTTCTCCTCCATTTCTTACAATTCTTTCATTTTTGGATTTTTTCTCCATTTCTTGTATTTTTGGTTTGTTTTTACTTCCATGTCTTTAAGGGGTTTTCTCATATCTCCTTTGAGGGCCTCTATCATTATAAGGAAGTTGTTTTTAAGGTCTTCTCATCTGCTTCTTCCACAATGAACTCTTCAGGTCTTGTGGGTATAGATTCTCTTGTTTCTGGTGGTGTCATATTGGTGGTTCTTTTGAAGGGTGTGCTTTTGTATTGTCTCCTTCCCATCATTTCTTCTTGTGGATGTAGGAGTCTCTTCCTTCCCTGGTGGGTATGTGAGGATGGTTCATTTTCCATGGGTAGGAGCAGCTCCTATAACCTGGTGGCTTTCCTCTTGCATGGATGGAGGCTGTCCCAGTATCGGGACATTAGCAAACTCTGGGTAGGCTCGACCCTTGCCTCACATTTCCCATGGGTGGAGACTCGGACTTGGAAGCTGGTAGTCTCTTGGTGGGCTGAATTTCATTGGGCTTGGATCCAGATCCGGATCTGCTGTGTGCAGGCCTCAGGCCTCTGGTTGTTCTGCTCAGGCCACCAGAAGTTAGGCTTGCCTCACCTACCCTGTCCAATGGGAGGAGACTGGGACTTGGAAGCTGGCAGTCTCTGGGTGGATTAAATCGCTTCAGGCTTGCCTTTTAGGTTTTTATTTAAATAAAAATTGTAGCCAAATACTTGATTCATTTATATTTTTTACGTTTTGTTTCATTTAAATGGTTTTCACATTTTTGTCTTATTTGTCTTTTGCCTATTTCTTTAAATTTTTATTTTGTGTTTTTGTTTCTTGCTTTTGATTCTGTTTTTATAGATAAATGGAGAGAGAGAGAGAGAGCAATTTGGGATATCTAGGAATTGAGTGAGGGAAAAACATGAAAAATTATATTGTATAAAAAATGTTCCATAGCCTTCAAAGGGCACCTGATTCATCTAATAAAAATCTGAAGGGCCAATAGCAGCAGCAGAAGTACAGGCGACATTTTTTCTGGCAGGGACAGCAATTAGGAGAAGACCATTTTTCTCTTAATAGTGCATATGTCTCTGCGTCTGCCTTATCAAATAGTCTGTGGCATCAAAGCTTAGTGTTATTAGTATTTGCTGACTAGAATAGTGACCTCTTCCTTGATGTTTGAGTTAATTATCTGATGCTTTTGTTAAATTTTATGGTAATCTAATATTGTGTATGGTATTTAGAGCTATATATTGTCACATGAAATCCAAACTACAATAAGGAATTTTAGGAGAGTAACTAACTGGAGACTATGTAAAGAATGTGTATGATGTATAAATATCTGAAAATTCAGAATGTTCTAATGATTGTGTATCATTTTGCATCATTACTTGGTAAACTTTTCATATGGTGAGTGCTTAAAGAATACAAAGAGATTATGCTAATGTACAAAGGAGTTCTTCAACAATTAGCCAACATCTCATTAGCAGTGACAGTAACTTACCCTTGTTTTCACTACCTCTTGCTTTCTTTTCTCTCCCTTCCCAAACACAAATATTAATCAGTCCAAAACCATGTCACCCACAGGTTGGCAACACAGCAGTAATCAAGAGAAGCCTCATTATTAATGCTCTAAAATCACCTGCCTCCTGAAGTTTAATCAAATTACCCTTCCTCCCATAATCAAGAGATTAGTGTATGTTTTCATTTGATTGTTTTGTTTTACAATACCCATAATTTATATTTGTATTTGTGCTTTCCCCATGCCATCTAATCACTCCTCCTTATCAAAAATATATTTTTATATTCTATATTCTACAGTGTGTTTTGTTTAGTTTTCTTTTATTTTATTTACCTGATATTAAAATTCTTGATGATACAAGTTTTGATGGCATTAACAACTGTCCATAACAGTAACAATAAATGTTATTTGGCTCCACTAGAAGTCTGAGCAATGGTGATTCAAGACCATATGAAATTCATGAAATATTGCTTTGTCACATAGGAAATTTATGATTAAAATTTATTTTTATCATACATGTTAAACAAGTACGTACCCTACCACTGATCTATACTCTCATCCTAGTCCTGCTATTTAATTATTTCTTCTACTGGTAGCTAGATCAGCAAGTTAAGAAAATCCATACATTTCAACTTTATCATGGAAGATATGTTTTTGCTCTGGATATGACTCACAGTGATCACTGATGAGACAAAACTTCCCAAAGTAAAATGAGTCAAAGTGAAAAATTAAAAAAGAACTACAAATGCAAGTAATTTAATATCAAGTCTCTTTGACAATATTATCTTCTTCATAGTCTATCAATTTGATATAGCCCAAATATTAATGGAAAAATATCATCCTATCTTTTCTGATTCAAGTTAAACTAAGCAAAATCTTAAAAATAAAGGTCACAGTTTTCTAATAATAGATAATAGATTTACTTTTCATTCACTTATTCCAGTTCTTGAATCCATATTCTTTTTCAAAATAGGTAGATTCTAGTTTTTCAAACATACTGTAAGTTGACCATCCTTTGGCTTTACTTGTAATTTCATTACTATTACAGATAACTAAAAATTCTCATTTAATGATCAAATATTAATTCTGAACCAGATCTGACATTTGGCTATATAATTGAATGATGTGTATGAACAGAATATTTAATCTGACAAACACAGGAAAAACTCATGAAAAACATATAAGGAAATCCTAACTGCTGAAAATTTCAGTGGGAAATTTATCAAGTTATTGAACATCTCTAATTCTTATTGTTTTCCACTGGTTGCATGGAATAAATAATATCTATCAAAGGTTGTAAGAAAGTTAAAGATTTTTATACAGGCAAGGCACACTCATTGGACTTTGAAATGACTTTAAGAAATAAGTTGTCAAAGGTATATTTTATAAATACCATTGTTCATTCTATGTCTTTTGACACAGTCTATTCTTTGAAATACAAATATTCCATTAAAATATTATCTAGTCACAACATAAGTCCGTGCTTATTTATGTAGATATCTAACTAAAATTCTCATGAAGTATATCATGCAAAATGAAAGAACTGGTATGTCTTAGGTTTTACCTTCTTGTGGTAAAACACCTTGAACAAATAATCCAAGGAGGGCATGTTTTATTCCATCTTATAGCATGTAGTACATTGAAGTCAAACAGAAACTCAAGACTGGACATAGAGGCAGGATATGAAGCTAAAACATAAGGGACTGTTGCTTACTCACTTGTTTTTCTTTGCTTAGTCACTTGCTTTTCCTTGCTTACTCAGTAAACTTTCTTATATAATCAATAACAACCTCCCCAGAGAGACACTGCTCCCAGGGCCTGAGTCCTTCTCCGTCAATCATTACTCAAGAAAATAATTTCATAGACTTGCCTACATGCTAATCTTATTGAGGTTTTTTTTTCCAATTAGAATCTCTCTTCCCAAATTCTTCCCAAATGTGTGTAGGTTTATGTCACCTGATAGAGAAAAAGAAAACAAAATTGGCCCTTGTAAACTTGAAAAACCAATACAACACTCTCAATTATGTTTCCTTTCTTGCTTAGCCCATAAGACCTCATACTAAAGTCAATATCACAATAGAAAATATTTCAAATTTTAAAAAGTACTAGTCCTTTTGAAATTTAGTAGTATTGTAAATATCCATGTCCCTTTAAATGTTCATAGCTTTTCAAAAATATCCAAAATCTCGAAACTATGAGTTCCTATAAAGTTAAAAGAACAGAAAAACAAGTTAAATATGTTCTTATTGCAAGAATAATTGCCAGCTCACTCTCACAATCAAATCAAAGCCAAACCAAGTTGAAGCAGTGAATAGCCCTTTGCTAGAACTGAGGAATCAGGATCTCCTCAGTTTCAAGTGGCTTGAAAACTCTTAATTCTCTGAATCTACTCCCTGCAGCACACAAACTTGTTTGCAGGGCTTAGTTTGGATGAACTCCATACATACTGTTTTCCTGGTAAATTGTCTCTTTGTACTGACATTTTGAAAATCCTGGGTTCACTTTTGCAACTTGCCTGCATCTTCACCAATCACCTCTCCCAAACTCTCCTGCTCTGGATCACTGAACCACTTACATTGTGTCTAGAGCTTCAGGCCCAGAAGAGCCATATGCACTACCAATTTTCCCTGAAAAGTGAAGTTTGTACTTAAGTGCTACTGGTCTCATGTTAGCCATAGGCTAATGTACCGCTCCAAATGATCAGAAACACAAATTCCTAATTCAAAACATAACATAAGGCATCCTTATATAACCTTTGCTTCCCTCTGAAGCAGGCAAGTGCATGGGCATGCCTGTGTGCAGGTGTGTGAATTCATTATGTCAATTTAAAATATAAACACCAGTTAAGTGACACCTGAGAAGCCTGGACACTAGCCGTAACTTGGCCTTTGAGGACAGAGCTATATTCCACTGGAGAGCTAAACCCAACAATTATCAGTTTCCAAATCAGGGTGCCTCAATAGTCCCAATGTGGTACCAGGATCCCAGAAGGTTCCAAGAGATCCACTGTTCCCTGGTCCATAATGATAGCTTGGATACCTAGCTAGTTCTGCTAGCAGTGAAGGAATATTCATCATTAGCAGTGGCAGCAGTAGTAGCAGCAATAGGAAAAATCAATTCCAGGGTAAGAGGAGAGGCCAAGAGGACAAAAAGGCAATGTTAGATTGTCTTCCTTCTGACACTTTTGATCTGCCCTACAACTGTAAGGAGTTATCCACAGTGGATTTGGTCTTTCCATATCAACCAAAGTAATGAAATAGTTCTTCTGGTGAGGCTTTCAACTATTGTTTCTAATTTGTGGCAAGTCAACATAAAATAGACTATAGTAGATGCATTAGACATTAATAACATCTATGAAACAATTTCAGGTAATAGAAAATTTATTATAGGCTTAAATATATACTCATTGCTTCTATTGCCATACAAACTAATATGCATATGATATACACTTTTGTGTTTCTGCTGAGTGATTCGTGTACTCAAACAATAAACTCAAACATGTTTCTGAAAATATTAATTCCTTTGAATACAAATATCACTTCGCAATTCTGACTTTATGCTGTAAAGTAATTTATTGTTGGGAATAAAGCATAGAGAAGCTCTTTTCTCAAGGACGGTGTTTTTTTTTAATTCATTTAAAACAATCAGTAGGTGTAGGGCTATCTATTGGAACATGGTTAATCTTTCCAAATTTAAATCTCTCAGGAAAACCAAGTCCTCCTGGCCACTAGTAGCCATTACCTGTCAACATCTCCTAAGCTATTGGTTCAACTATTAACTCACTGGGTTAAAAATAGGCATATAATATAAATGTCAAGGTAGGATATTGGAAGACTTGTAGAAGAAAGGACAGGAGATGAATTTGATAAGATGCATTGTATATATTAGAAATGCTTAAACCATACAAGACATGACTGGATTAAATTAGTTTCATTTGAAATCAGTTTATTCATTCTGACACAGCAATCATTTACAAAAAAATCCAGACTCAATATTTCATGATATTATCAGAAAGAGTTGCATTTGATTTGGATATCTAAATTCTCCCTAGGATAGTATTAATCTTATGTATATGCCTATTCACCATGTAGATAATTTGATTAGAGACAAAGTATAAACTAATCCACAATGTGTGGTAACTTGGTGACAGCTACTACACAGTTTGACTCAGCAATCACTTTTAAACACTTGAAATTATTTTCAATCATAGATATTACAACAGTTACTGTTAATGCCATGCTGAAAACCTGGGGTATCATTCCCTAATTAGATAATCATGTCCTTGAGATGTTCAATCTAGAGGGAACACTGCTGAGCTGCAAGTGCCTGAGATTGAATTAAGTTTTCAATTAAACACATGAATTGCTCTTGTCATGTGTCTGTTTCCTTTTTATTCTGTCACCCACTTCCGTACTGGTATCACTGATCTTTTGAGATGTGAGAAAGATCGAATATCTTCAAGTTAAAACCAAAAATACATCATACCCATCACTGATAATAGGGCGTCATGTGGAAGGAGGTTTCTTCTGCCCAGTCCCGCTGCCCTTTAGTTCCATATAAACACAGAAAGGCTTATATTAATTATAAACTACCTGGCTGATGGCTGAGACTTCTTACTAGCTAGCTCTCTCTTAATTATTAACCCATTTCTTCTAATCTAACTATTGCCACAATGCTGTGGCTCACCTGTAATGCTCTGGTATGTTATTCCTTCAGAGGCTACATGAAGTCTCTCTTTCTGGTGATTGCTTCCCTGCCTCTCTTCTCCCAGAACTCTCTTAGTCTAGTATCCCCATTTATACTTTCTGATTAGCTACTGGCCAGTCAGCATTTATCCATCAACTAATAAGAGAAACATATATAAACAGTATACCCAAAGACAATCCCCATCAGTATTAATTATTATTATTAAAGTCAGTGACTTCATACTTTTATATTCTTCTGGAGCAATATACCAAGTCAAATTTTTCTTTAAAAATTTGTAATTTACTTTAAATTTTCTCTATAATGATATTAGTCATGCCATTGTTGAAGCAAAGTATGTGAACTTTAAACTATGTGGAATAAATTCTGTTTTAGTTTTATTTCAAGAGGATGGTGTTTGTTAAATAAAATGCATGGGTGTCACATTTTGGTTATTTAGTCTTAGTTTAGAGAGCTATAAAGTGGATTATGTTATTTAAAAGAAAAAGAAAAGGAATAATTTAGTGCTTCCAAAAACTTCTTGTGTTTGTGGAAAGGTGAATATTTGTGAAAAAGTTAGCTAAATAAACACCTGAGCAGGTGGAAATAATTGTACCTCATAATTTTAAATTATATTGACCTATAATTTAACTATAATAAAATGCATGCACTTCATATGTATTGTTCAATAATATATGATACATATAGCTTTACATTGAACAACTCTGTAGAAAATTTCATATAGAATTACTTTTTCCATTTATTTTAGTGCTCCAAAGTCTTTTTTGTTTAGTTTTTCAGAATTTTTTCAAATAAAAACACACAGCACATGCACACGAGCACAGATGTGTAAATGCTCAAGCACTCTCACCCCATGCACACACAAATAGTTTATTTTTTATCAAAATTCTATTCTTATATCTCCTTTCTACTTGTGAAGAAATTTATCTTCTTAACAAATCCCCCTCCTTTCTCTCAACCTCTGTGTCTCTCCATCTGACTCTCTCTCTTTTCTCTCTCTCTCTTTCTCTGTGTCTTTCTGTTTCTATCTTTGTGTATGACAGTGTGTGAGACAGAGTGTAGTGTGTGTGTTTGTTTGTGTATAGTGTATATGTGTACATGTAACCCACTATTTTATTAAAGTTTCTTCCATGGGCTTGCATTAACTGATATTTTGTTTACTCTAACACAAATGACATACTAATTTTTGAATATATATCTGAAAATTTTATCATTTAGTAATTGTATAGCTTTTACAATGTCTTATTAAAAATAGTTCCTCCATGTATGAGAGCATAATACTAATATGTTATTTATCCTTTCCTTTACCTCTCTCCAAATCCTCCTTTATACACCTCCTTGCTCTATTTCAAATTCAGGACTCTTTTTTTAAAAGTAATTGTAATACACACATACACACAAATGTACATGTCTATATACATGTACACAAGTATACACATTCTTAAATACATAAGTCCAACCTCCTCAGACTTTATAATGTTACTTACATGTGTGCTTTTATTTATCACCATTTGATATTGGATAGCAAATTAATTGGTCTTGCTCTTCCCTGGGGAAGACAATTGGAGCAAACAACAATAGACATGTTATCTTGAATTGGGAAAGCCAATCTGTAATGGACTTGACCATGTTGCATTTGTAGAGCAAGTTGTGCCAACTTTTGAAATTTGAGGATGGGAAGGTGTTAACGCATGATTATCTTTAGAAGTTTGGAAGATAAGGCTGAAATAATTGCAGCCAATAGGGGTATATCTTAGAAAGTTTCAGAAGGAAGCAAAGAGTACCCTAGATTTTCATGCAATGCTTTGTATTATGAATCTCTGGAAATAGAATTCATGCTACACTGGACATTTCATGTTGGTCAGTATCATTTTGGAAATAATTCCTCAGTGTTAGTTCCTTGATGTTCTGGTTAACATTGGCAGGGGTAGGATGCATTACAAGGATGTCTTACTTGGTACTACTATCTGTGAAGAAACACTATCACCCAAAAGCAAATTAGTAAGGAAAGAGTTCATTTTGATGAACTGATATTTGATGTAACAGTTTAACATAAAAAGCAGTGAGGTCAGGAATTCATACACGGGAGAAACAGGAGGCAGAAGCTCATACAGAAGGCAAGGAAGGGTACTGATTGCTAGCTTGTGCCCCATGTCTTGCTTTCCTGTTTTCTTCTAGAACACAGAACCACCATCCAATGGATGGCAACACCCCCAGTGGTTTGGTTCCTCCCCCAGCAATCACTGATGGCTGGGAATCCAGCATGGGACTGATCAAGACCCTCTGAATGTGGGTGTCAGTGAGGAGGCCTAGGTAATCTATTGAGCTTTGGGTAGTAGATCAGTACTTATCGTGGGTACAAATGGACTTTGGGCTCCAATCCAACAATGACAGGTGCACTCTCACCCTGGACTCTTGGGGGAGGGTCTAGGCCCTACCCTGGATGAAATGACAGATTATGGACACCCCCATGGAGGTCCTCACCCTCCCTGGGGAGGTGAGGGATTATTGGGGGGGTTGGTGAGAGGGCTCAGGAGGAGGAGAGGGAAAGGGACCTGGAATTGACATGTGAAGAAACCTTGTTTCTAATTTAAATTTAAAAATAAAATATAAAAAAGAAAAAAATGCTCTGAAGTTGGATCTTATGGAGACATTTTACACTAATAATCCATCCTTTTAGATAACTCTTGATTGTGTCAAGTTGACATAAAATATCTGGCATAAAGTCTATATCTAAAGCAGAAAGCTGAACCTTCCACATTGTAAACTTAAATGGGTCATGGTGAGAACTTGAGACCTCTCAAGATATTGAAATATTTGAGTTCCTGAAGACTGGCAAGTAAAGACCATTGATAAACTTTGAAATGTAATTTAAATAGGAATCCTTTTTTTGAAGCAGTAATGGATAGAAACTGAGAAGACATGTGACAAGGTCTGCTTTAAGAGAGGCCATTGATAGAGGTATAGCTTCAGGCAAACCAGAGATCCTAGTATATTGGAGATTCGAGCACCCAAGAATAAGAGTGTGTATGGAAGAGTCATTTTGTACCTGCTGCACAAGATGTGAGTTTTGGTGACAGAACCAGAGGGTTGGAACTTCCAAAATCTTTAGAAGTTCAGCAGATTATAAATGAGTATATAAGACACTAGATATTGAGGTTCAGAGTTGAGCTTTGATTTTTCTCAATTGTTAACATATTTATCTGTTTATTATTTATTTGTTTGTTTGTTTACATGATCCTTCAATTCTGAAATAAAGAAGTATGTGATCTTCTTTGTATTTTCCAAGAGACCACAATTAAGGAATGTAGGCTTTTAATAAGAATGTAGGCTTTTGGGGGTGGAGGGAGGGAATGTTGGAAAGTTTTTATTAAGGATATCCAGGTGGACCCAATTTCACTTGCATCTTTCCAACCCTTTGAGATAATATGGGATGAAGTCTATTTAATAAGAGGAAGATCCGTGGACAGATTTTCAGCCAAAATTTAAGTCTCAAGAGTGTCCAAATATTTGAAGCATTTGTTATTACCTTGTATTAATATACTGCCCTCTATATGACAGAAGGTATTGGGGGGTAGGGTAATTATCAACATGTTGTGGTGGTGATCATCAGGATTACAGGAGGCATGGAGGGAAGCTAAGATTTGGTACCAAATGGAAAGCTCAGATTCCCTACTGAGAATTCAGTGGGTAAAAGATGGAAAAGGTGCAGTCACAGTTGCAGTGGAGATGCCAATCCTAGAGACACCACCAAAGAGAGTTGCATATGTGGAGTTGACCTGGCCTGAATCTGGTAGACACACTGGAATATACCCTTTTGAATTGTGGGAGGTTTTTATTTTAAGGAATTTATAAATTTTAAAGTTGTGCTATATTGCAATATTAATGTAATCAAGAAAAGAAAGGCAATGGTTTCAATTGATATATATGTATGTTATGATGACAAAAGAGTAGAATGCCAGAGTTTCAGCTGACAATGTGTTACAATGAGTCACCTGTGGAAAGGGAGCCTCAATTGAGAAACTGTCTCCATCAAATTCACCTGTGGTATGTGTAAGCATTTCCAGATGGGTTGGACAGGATGGAACAAGAGTGGGTCAGGTATTCTGGCACTCGGGAGTCACAGAATACTTAGTGTTACACAGTTCAGGTGGAAAGGTATCCTGGAGCTCAGGAGCCAAGGACCACCACAGGTTACAGTAAGCTTAGCTGCTTACAGCCCAGCCTCAGGGAAAGGCTTCCCTGCTCCTGCAGGACAGGGTCTTCCAGCTGGGGATGTTTGCCTAGTGTAGCCAGAGGTTTCTCAGGTGAAGTTGCTACAGTTAAGCTCTGCTCCTGGAGAGGGGAGAGTGGGGAGTGAGGATCGGGGAGCGGAGTGTAACAACTAAGCTCTGCCAAGGAAGGTTTCCCGGGCAAGTGTTTCAGCCCTGCTTGTTTTGCTCTGCTCTACTCTGGCCAGGGTCGCCTCTGCTCCATCACCACCAAAAAGGAAGATCTTCACCCAAAGATCATCCAAAGGGGTTTATTGGAATGCAGCTGGACCAGCCAAGCTGAACATACACAGGGTTTATATAGGGATTCTCCGGGATGGGGAAATTTTTCTAGCGTACAGATTGGTCCGCTTTCAGTGCTGAGCTCAGATTGGCTAGAGCTCTGCTGAGGATTGGTTACTTTTCTGCACAGGATTAAGGTCAGATTTGGCTCTGGTTTCAGGGCCAAAGTGTGTTTCTTTCTGTGGTCCTTTTTAGCCTTTTGGCTCCAATTTTAGGGCCAGGGTGCATTCCTTTCACTGACTCAGATCCCAGGGACAAAGTGTGTTCCTTTGGCACTGGTTTCAGGGTCAGGGTACATTTCTTTGGTTCTGGTTGCAGTGCCAAAGTGTGTTCTTTGGCTCTGCTCAGGGTGTGTTTCTTTGACTTGTCCCTTTTCCCTACAGCATGTCAATTACACATCTTCTTAATTGTTAACTGGTTTAAGAGAACCAGACTACTGTGGGTAGTGCCTCATTTGGAAAAGTGGTCCTAGATTGCATACAAAAACTATCTGGGCTTGAACCAGAAAAAGAAATCTAGTAAGGAACATTGTTCTGTACTATCTGCTTCAAGATACTGTGGTATTTTGCCCCCAAGTTCCTGCCTTGAGTTCTTGCCTTAGTTTCCTCCAATGATGAACTGTAACTTACAACCTGCAAAAAACACACTCCTCTTCTCAGCTGATTTGGCCAAAGTTCTATTACAGCAACAGAGAATCAAGAAAGAATATAAATAGACACATTTGTGTCTTGGTAAATTCAAAAACTCTTCCTAGACCCCTACACATAATTTTTGTGGTGGTATGAATTAAACTGTACCTATAAATTCATATATTTGTATACTTGTTCACTGGTTAGTGGAACTGTTTGGGAATGATTAGGCTGCATGGCCTTTTCAATGGGCATGTCACGGTTCTTTCTTCTTCACTGTTTTGTGACTGTCTCAAAATACAAGTACCAATCTATTGCTTCAGCAACATGTCCCTGTTTTAATGGACAGAGGCTCACCCTCTGAAAACACAGAACCCTAGTAATCATCTTTGTCCAAAGATACTTGTTCAAGGCATTTGCCAGAACAACAGAAATATTACTAAGCTAACTTTACAATGTTTTTTTTCAGATTTATTCATTGCCTGTTTTCTCTGCAGGTATGTGTGTTCACCAATAGCATGCTGCTGCTCACAGAGATCAGAGAATACCATCAGATCCTCTGGAACTAGAATTACTGGCAGTTGCCTCCTAGGGATTACTTGAAAAAAATTGTGTCTTCTAGAGCAGCAGCTTTACTTAACCATTGTGCCATCTCCCAAGTGCCATTATCCACGTAATTTACAATATTTCAGAACATTTGTTCTACTCTAGAATTTGAATCTTGATATTTTGACATCTTTTGCACCCTTCCAGCTAAAATGGATTTCTCTCTCTTCTTTTTAGAAACACTCTTATTTACATATCCATTCCCCCATTCCCTTGCCCTCCAATCCTCCCATGATTCCCAGTGACCCCCCAACTCACCCACTACCTACTCCCGAGGGATAGTGAGACCCTCCATGGGGGATCATCAAAGTCCATCACATCATTTGCAGGAGGGCCCAGGGCCTCCTTTCCATATCTGGGCTGCAATAGTATCCCTCCATAGGGAAAGGGCTCCCAAAATCCATTTGTGATCTAGGAATAAACCCTGGCTCTACTGTTAGAGGTTCTATAGATTGCCTTGGCCTCCTAGCTGGCACCCACCTTCAGAGGGATAGGTTTGGTCCAATGCTGGTCCCCCCTACTCTGCTTTATGACTACAGTCTGTATGCTCTCATCGGCCAGTTCAACTGTTTCTGCGGGTATCTCCAGTTCTGTCTTTGTTCATTTGGTCATCTCTCCTCTGCAACTGGATTCTGGAAGTATGGCTGTGTTTATCTGTGGGTGCCTGTTTCTGCTTCGATCAGCTACTGGGTCAAGGCTCTACAAATGGTAACCATGGTAGTCATTAATCTCATTATAGGGGAAGGACATAAAAGGGAACCTCTCAACCACTGCCCAGATTCTTAGTTCGGGGTTACCCCTGTGGATCCCCTACAATTTCCTCTGGGCCAGACCTCTCTACAAACCTGTACTGGCTCCATTTAACATGACATCTTCTTTCTTACCCTCTTCTATTTCTCCCCTGACTCAGTTCTCCTCACCCACTTCTCCCCTTTGCCTTTTTCCATCTCCCTCCTGTCTCCCCCCCTTGCTCCCAATTTTCTCAGTGGTTCTTATTCACCTTCCCTTTCCCAGGGAACCATGAGTTTCTCTATTGGGATCCTCCTTGTTTTCTAGCTCTTCTAGTGGTGTGGATTTGTATGCTGCTACTCCTTTTCTCTATGCCTAAAAACCATATATGAGTGAGTACATACCATGTTTGTCTTTTTGTGACCTGGTTACCTCACTCAGGATGGACTGTTCTAGTACCATCCATTTGCCTGCGAATTTCAAGATTCCATTGTTTTTTTTCCCCACTGAGTAGTACTCCATTGTGTAAGTGTGCCACTTTTTCCCTATTCATTCTTCAGTTAAAGGGCACCCAGGTTGCTTCCAGGTTCTATTACAAATAATGCTGCTATGAACATATGTCTTTGTTGTATGAATATGCATTCTTTGGGTATATACCCAGGAGAGAACTCATTCCCATTTCCCGAGAAACTGCCATACTGATTTCTAGAGTGCTCATACAGCTTTGCTTGCCCCCTACTATTTGCATATGATATGATAGTCTATGTAAGTGACCCAAAGAATTCTACCAGGAAACACCTACAGCTGATAAACACCTTCAGCAAATTCCCAGGATACAAAATTAACTGCAAAATATCAGTAGCCCTACTATATATAGACAATAAAGGGAAATAGGAAGAAATTAGAGAAACATCACCCTTTACAATAGCCACAAATGCCATAAAATATCTTGGGGTAACTCTGATCAACCGGTGAAAGACCTATATAATAAGAACTTTGAGTTTTTAAAGAAGATACCAGAAAATGGAAAGATCTCCCATGCTCTTGGATAGGTAGGATCAACCTACTAAAAATGGCAATCTTACCAAAAGCAATCTACAGATTCAATGCAATCCCTATCAAAATACAAGTTCAATTTTTCACCGACCTCAAAAGGACAATCCTCAACTTTATATGCACACCACTTTTTAATTGGATTGCTTGGTGTTTTGGTGGATAGCTTCTTGAGTTCAATGTATACTTTGGAAATCATCCCTCTGTCAGATGAGGAAGTTTGAGAAGATCTTTTATGATTCTATGGGCTACATTTTGTTATGCTGACTGTGTCCTTTGCCTTACAGAAACCTCTGTTTCAGGCGGTCTCATTTATTAATTGTTGATCTCAATGTCTGTGCTACTGGTATTCAGAAAGCGGTCTCCTATATCAATTCATTCAAGGGTACCTCCCACTTTCTCTTGTAAGAGGTACAATGTGGATGCATTTATGTTGAGGTCTTTGATTGATCTGAATTTAAGTCTTCTGCATGGTGGTAGATATGGATTTATCTGCAGTCTTCTACATTTCCAAATCCAGTTATGCCAGCACCATTTGTTGAAGATGCTTTCTTTTTTTCTATTGTATAAATAGAAAATTCTTTGTTAAAAATCAGATGTTTGTAGGTGTGTGGGTTAATATCAGGGTTTTTTAATTCAATTCCCGTGGTCTACCTGTCTATTTTTGTGCCAATACCAAACTGTTTTCAGGATTATGGCTCTGTAAATGAATTTGAAGTCAGAAATGGTGATATCTCCGTATGTTCCTTTATTGTACAGGGTTGTAGTGGCTATCCTGGGATTTTTGTTTTTCCATATAAAGTTGAGTATTGTTCTTTAAAATCTGTGAAGAATTGTGTTGTGATTTTGATGGGGATTGCATTGAATGTGTAGATTGCATTTGTCAAGGTTGCCATTTTTACTATGTGGATCCTACCTATACTAGAGCATGGGAGATCTTTCCATTTTCTGCTATCTAATTTCTTTTTTTAAGGACTCAAAGTTATTACTGTACAGGTCTTTCACTTGATTGGTTAGCATTATGCCCCCTGCCATTTCTTTTCTGATTTTGTTAATTAACATGCTCTCTCTCTGCCTTTTGGTTAAATTGGTTAATTTGGTTAAATGTTTGTCTATCTTGTTGATTTTCTCCAAGAACCAACTCTTTATTTCATTGATTCTTTGTAATCTATTCCTAGTTTCTACTTTAATGATTTCAGCCCTCAAATTTGATTATTTCCTGGCAGCTACTCCTCCTCGATGAGCTTGTTTCTTTTTGTTCTAGAGCTTTCTGTTGTGCTGTTAATTCTCTAGTGTGATTATTCTCCTGTTTCTCCATGTGGGAACTTAGTGCTATGAACTTTCCTCTTAGTGCTACTTTCAAAGTGTTCCATAAGTTTGGGTTTGTTGTGCCTTCATTCTCATTGATTTCTAGGAAGGCTTTAATTTCATTTTATTTCTTCCTTGACCCAGGAATGGTGCAATTGAGCATTTCAATGAGTTTGTAGGTTTTCTGCGATTTGTGCTGTTATTGGATTCTAACTTTAAAGCATGGTAGTCTGATAGGATATAAGTGGTTATTACAATTTTTGTACTTGTGGAGGTTTGCTATGTTGCCAAGTATGTGGTCAATTTAGAGAAGTCTCCTTGTGAGCCTGAAAAGAAGGTATATTCTTATGTGTTTGGATGGAATGTCCTATAGATGTCTGTTAATACCAATTGGGTCATAATTTCCATTTGTTATTTTGTTTCTTTGTTAAGTTGCTGTCTGGAGATCCTGTTCAGTTTTGAGAACAGAGTGTTGAAGTCACCTACTACCAGTGTGTGAGGTTTTATGTGTGACTTGAGCTTTGGTAATGTTTCTATTATCAATGTAGGTGCCTTCGTGTTTTGGGCGTAGTGTTGAGAATTGAGACTTCCTCTTGATGGACATTTCCTGTGATGAATATGAAATGCACTTCTTCACCATTTGATTGATTTCAATTTGTTAGATATTAGGATTGCTAAACCAGCTTATTCTTTTGGATTTTTGATTGGAAAATCTTTCCCAACCCTTTACTCTGAGGTAATGTCTGTCTTTGACATTGAGGTGTGTTTCTTGTATGCAAGAGAAGGATGGATTCTGTCTTCGTATCCTTTCTGTTAGCCTGTGTCTTTTTATAGGCAAGTTGAGACCACTGGCATTGAGGGATAGTATTAACCATTGATTGTCAATTCTTGTTTGTTTTGCGTTTATTGGTGGTGGAGTTATAGTGTGTGGATTTACCCCGTTTTTCTTTTAGTGTTTGGTAAAGTGGGACTATCTATTGCTTATGCTTTTGTGAGTGTAGTTATTTTTGTTCAGTTGTAATTTTAATTCCAGTACTTTCTATAGGGCTGAATTTGTGAATATGTATTGTTTAAACCTGATTTTGTCATGGAATAACTTGTTTTCTCCATCTATAGTAATTGAAAACTTAAAGTAGTCTGGGCTGGCATCCTTGTTCCCTTAGCGTTTACAGGATATCTATCCACTACCTTCTGACTTTCATAGTTTCCATTGAGAAGTTGGATGTGATTCAGATAGTTTTGCCTTTGTAAGTTACTTGGCCTTTTTCTTTTGCTGCTCCTAATATTTTTCTTTATTCTGTAGGTTTGGTGTTTTGATTATTATGTGGCGAGGGGACTTCTTTTTGTGTTCCAGTCTATTTGGGGTTCTGTAAGCTTCTTGTGTTTACATAGGCATAACCTTCTTTAGGTTGGGGAAGTTTTCTTCTATGATTTTGATGAATATGTTTTCTGTACCTTTGAGCTGTATTTCTTCAACTTCTTCATACCTATTATTCTTAGGTTTGGCCTCTTCACAGTGTATCATATTTCCTGGATATTTTGTGTTAGAGATTTGTTGGACTTGAGATTTTCTTTGGTCGATGAATGTATATCCTCTAATGAGTCTTCAACACTTGATATGCTCTCTTCTTTCTCTTGTATATTATTGGTTATATTTACATCTGTAATTTCTGATTGTTTACCCAGCTTTTCTATTTCCAGCATCCCTCATTTTATTTTTTCTTTATTGTTTTTAAATAAGCTTTCAAGCTTTGAACTGTTTGAGTTGTTTCATTCACTTGTTTGTTTTTTTCTTGGCTTTCTTAGATTCTTTATGAGATTTGTTTATTTCTTGAAATTTTTGGTTTGTTTTTTTCTTCTATTTCTTTAAGGAATTTCATTGTTTCCTCTTTGAGTGTCTCTATCATCTTCATAAAATTATTTTAAGGTCTGACTCTTCAGCTTTTCAGTTCTTGCTGGTGTGGAGTCTCTAGATTCTGGCAGAATCATATTTTTATTGATGAGTGTATTCTTATACTGTCTTATTCCCATTCCTTCTTCAAATGGGTACAGGTGGGGTCTCTCTGTCTCCCAGTGGCTTATATGGGCTAAGACTTCAGCATCTGCAACCCTATTGTCTGCCTTCTCCAGGTATTCTCCACACTCAAGCAGAGCTCATTCAGTGGAGAGGGAGTCAAGAGTGGAGTGTGGCAAAAATCTCTTTCCTTCCTGAAGCAGATTGCAGCTGGTGTGGGGAAAGCCAAGAATGAGATGTGTGAGGACTCACACCCTTCCTGTCTGGGTGGGTCCAATTGATGTGAGGAGAAGGCTCAGGAATGTCATGGAGGGGTATCTTGGGCAGTAGCTGGTTTAACAGCAATGCAAAGCTCACCTGAAGTGGATCCCAGTGGGTGTTGGGGAGCCTAAATGGAATGCTTTACTCCTGGAATTATCCCACATGATTTGTAATCCCCAGACTCAGTGTTAAAGACTGTGATAGTATTATTATCTTCTATGTGATTAAATAAATAAATAAATCCCTGGATCTTCATAGTTAATCTTTTTTTTTTGCTTTTTGTAAAATAACTCTGCTTGTACAGTACAAGAGTTCTGTTTTTAGTCATCTCTTGTAACTCTATTCAAGCTCTTTGAGGAATGAACTAGGTCACAATTGTATTTTTAGTATAGAATAATAATTCAAAATTTTATGGCCCCAATGTACAATAGATTTTTTAAAAATATAGTAGGTTACCTAATAATGGCTGCTGAAGGGTGGTCATGGGGTTGCATTACTGTATTCTCTAGTATATTTCATACCTTCTCTCATTTCTATAGATTTCTGACAAATCTAAGTGGAACAGCTTTGAACTAAAGGATGGATAATCCCCAGGTAGTGATTTTAGATTACTTCAACTCTTCTGGCAAATCTGAACCATATGCTGTCAGAAATATTGCCACAGGGTTATAGGCAGATTGGAAAAATTAATTGTTTCCACAAATTTGGTCTAATTCTCAGAAGTTATTCTAGGTTTACTTCCTGTTTCAGTGGATTATATGGACAGAGCAAAATGTCTATTTTCTTCTTGTATAAATTGGAAAAGATTTATATCTAAGAATGAATAATTTCCAGGCCGGGTGGTGGTGGCACACGCCTTTAATCCCAGCACTCGGGAGGCAGAGGCAGGCAGATCTCTGTGAGTTCGAGGCCAGGTTGGACCAACAGCCTCCAAAACAATACAGAGAAACCCTGTCTCGTAAAACCAAAAAAAATGAATAATTTCCATTATAATATAAGTGGCTGTTTTAAAAATGTTTCATTGGTAGTAGGCTATCTGTACTGAAAGAAGTCACATAAACACAAACATGCTGATTTAATTTTGGGGGTTTGCATGAAAAGTATTAGAACTAGAAGAAAGATGAAGATACATGCCTCGAATGTATAGTGAATGGCATACAATAGAATACTTCTTAAGTTGTTTTATGGGAATCTTAGTGCAAAGGAGCACATCTGCCAGCATGAAGTAAGGGCTTGCACAATTCTGAAGCATTGCAGATAACTGACAGATGTCAAGGGAAGTATCAGCAGATGTAAAAACTATGCACTTGTGATGAATATGGCAAGAAAAATGGGAAAGGATAGTTTTGAAGAACTTAGAGTTTTAAAATCTCAATATTATTTCTTACTGAGTACCAGATATGTGTGTATTTAGAGACATTTCCGACAATTTTCAAAAGTCTCTGAGCTCTAAAATTAGAAAATAAATGCAAAAATAATGAAACCCAAATATCTTCATAACCAGTGTACTTCTGAATTTGAACATTGTTGACCTCTTCAGTCTATTTTCCTAATAATTCGTAAGTGATTTTTTTTGGACAAGGGTTTCTTTAAAACTTGCAAACCAAATAAAAGAGCATCTTAAAAATTATTCAACATGATGAGTTAGGATTCTTCCGATAGATACAGAGCTGCTTCAACATAAGTAACTACATAGATGTAGTCCATTATTTTGGCAGACCAAAGCAACAAAAATCATATGATCATTTGATTAGGTTCCATAAAGATAGTTTAAAAAATCCACTACCTCTTTACAATAAAAGTCCTACAGAGAGTAGGGATACAAGGACTTACCTCAGTTTAATAAAGGCAGTGTACTGCAATCCCATACCCAACATCAGCCTAAATGGAGAGAAATTCAAAGAAATTCCTCTAAATTCAGAAACATGATAAGGTTGCCCAGCCCCTCCATATCTATCCAGAATTGTAGTTGAAGTCTTAGCTAGAGCAGTAAGAAAACTAAAGGAGATAAAGTGAATGTAAACGGGAGGAGAAGAAGTGAATGTATCTGTTTGCAGATAATATATATTTTATACATAAGTAATGCATAAATTCCTCAAGAAAATTCCTACTGCTGATAAACACCTTCATTGATGTAGCAGAATACAAAATTAATTTTCAAAAATCAGTTGTTTTCTTCTTTACACACAATAAATGACTGTATTGAGAAAGTGTTTGTGCAAATGATACCTTCTAGAATAGCTGCAAAAATATTTTGGGGTAGCTCTCTCCAAGCAAGTGAAATACTTGTATCATAAAAACTTAAGAAAGACATTGAAAAAATATCACAAAATGCAAAGGTCTCCCATACTCCTTTTCAGCTCATACTCAAGTTCAAAATATCCAGGACAATTAAAATTATCCTTAATAGCAAAAGTACTTCTAGAGACCAAACCTTAAATTGTACTGCAAAACTGCAGTAATAAAAACAGTGTGGTATTGGTATCAAAGCAGACCTAATGATCAATAGAATCAAGTTGAAGACCCAGATATAAATCTGCACACCTATGCACACCTAATGTTCATAATGAAGTTAGAAATACACACAGAAAAAAAGTTCAGTTTGACTTATAATGATTGAATGCATGTATACCATACAATCTGATCATATTCATCTCAACCCTGGTCCTCCCTTCTAGCTTAAACCCCTGTCAAACTTCTTACTTACTTCTTTGTCTAGAAAGTCTGTGCCATTTGCTCAGATTTGTGAACTTTGGACTTAACCATGGTGGTCTGTATTTTTATGAGTTTGATAATAGCCATTTGAGTCTTGTGGGCTAATAAATAATTGCACAATTTAAGAAACAATTCTGCCATTTTCACAAATCACCAAAGCCTATAGTTTAGCAATGAGTTAAAGGGCTCTGCTAAGACCATCCCCAGCTCATGACCGAATTTTTACAGACCAAGTTTTATTCATATTCAGTTTACATACCTCAGCAGCTGTCAGATTATGATGGTAATATATAGTGGTATAAATACTCAGAATTCGTGGATAGAGTAGTAACTGCATTCAATGATATTACTCTAAATGACTAACCTTGAAAACATACATATAAATAACACTGTTTAGAAGGAGCAGGTTGTATCTAGCAATATATCTGTATATGTATACATGCATTTAACAGTAAGTAATGAAAAAGAGACATTGAAATTTAAAGACAGAATTCAGAGCTAACAGGAAGAATAGGAGTAAGATAAAAGATGAAATGATGCAATATTATTATAATCTTCAAAAATAAACAAGTAGTAAAATATCTTTTATAAACTTTTGCTATTCATATCCTCATAGATTCAACCTCTGAAATTATTTAGCTGTTTAGATGTCAATCATTTGTTATGTTTTATTGATGAACAATATCATGTTATTTGCAATTACCTTTTCATAAGCTGAGATATTTTGTTGATTTCAGATTTGGACTATTATAAGTAAACCTGATATACATAATAAAATGTAAAACTTACATAATCATGTCTTCTTTTTATTATAAAAAGATGTCTGGGTTTTCTCTCTCGAAGTATATTTAACATTAGCAGAGTTTTCTTCAATTTTATTCAAGTGCCTGTCATTTTTTATTTATTTATTTTTCAGTTTAAATTTAGATAAGAAACAAGGTTGCTTCACAAGTCAGTTCCAGGTCCCTCTCCCTTTCCCTCCCCTCCTCCCGTGCCCTCCCCCAATCCCCCCCCATTATCCCCTCATTTCCCCAGGGAGGGTGAGGCCCTCCCTGGGGGTGTCCACAGTCTGTCATTTCATATAGGGCAGGGCCTACACCCTTCCCCAAGAGTTCAGGGTGAGAGGGCACCTCACATTGTTGGACGGGAGTCCAAAGTCCGTTGTATACTCGGGATGGGTACTGATCTGCTGCCCAAGGCTCAATAGATTACCTAGGCCTCCTCACTGACACTCACATTCAGGGGGGTCTTGATCAGTCCCATTAAGTGCCTGCCATTTTAATTCTTCATCAGGGAGGTAAGAAGTAAGTGAATTGCTTTAGCACGGTATCCTGCCTTTTAATATGCCATTGTCAATGTTTCAGTCTTGTCTATGAGTAAAAGTACTTTTTGTACAGTTTGTGTGCTTTCATTAACAGAATTAAATATATTTTACAAGTTAATTATATGTTTTCTAAAAATGTTGAAGTGCATGAAGTATTTGTCTTTTACTTTTACTGAGAGATATATGTATCTATTATGATGAAGATTCTCTTTATCATACAGATATTTTATAAATTGTCTCTATTAGCTTGGAGGCTATATTTGTATAATTATATGTACTATGCATATATATATGTATTAAACACATGATTATGGAGGCTATGAGTTTGAAAGAGACTGAGAGTATGTTGAAGTGTTTAGAGAGATGAAAGGAAAGAAATTATTTAATTATATAGTAATCTCAAGATAATGAAAACATTTATAGTATTAATGTATGTGTCATGCTTATACACAGATATATAAGCATCAAATAATACTTCGTCCCAAAAATTAACCACAGAAATTATCTTAGATTCACCAATGTGTTTGAAATTCACTGATTTATAAGGTAGGTTGATAATTTGATTTCATTTTATTTGCTAGTCTTATAAATTATGTTTCTAACAAATATACTATATTGAATACATGTATAAGTATTCCTCATTGGTTTTTTAAGTAATTCTAAACTTTATCTTGATATAACTTTGACTTTTATGTGAGTCAATGGTTATCACTCATGCCTAAGTTTACTGTAAAAGAAAAGCATAGAATGTCATAACTTAATGACTTTTACAAGTAAAATCACCTATAAGACTACTAAAATTATATTCACAAACACACACATACACACAAGAGACACAGTTATAGTCATGTCAGGGAGATGTAGAGAGTAAAATAACATTTCCTATTTTCTTTTTTTTTTCTTTTTTTATTTTCCAGTTTAAATTTAGATAAGAAACAAGGTTGCTTTACAAGTCAGTTCCAGGTCCCTCTCCCTTTCCCTCCCCTCCTCCCGTGCCCTCTCCCCAACCCCCCCACCCTGTTACCCCTCATTCCCCCAGGGAGGGTGAGGCCCTCCATAGGGGACTTCATAGTCTGTCATTTCATATAGGGCAGGGCCTAGACCTTCCCCAAGAGTTCAGGGTGAGAGTGCACCTCACATTGTTCTATGGGATCCAGAGTCCGTGTGTATACTTGGGATGGGTACTGATCTGCTGCCCAAGGCTCAATAGATTACCTAGGCCTCCTCACTGACACCCAGATTCAGGGGGTCTTGATCAGTCTCATGCTGGATTCCCAGGCTGATGCCTGGGATTCAAGAGTTAACCTTTGTCTGGTCAGCTGTTTCTGGGGGTTAGACCAGCCCAGTCTTAATCCCTTTGATCATCAGTCCTCCCTCTCTGTTACTGGCTTTCTTGAGTTCAGCTCAGTACTTAACCGAAGGAGACTGCCTCTTCTTCAATCAGCCACTAAATGAAGTTTCTGTTTCCCAGACTCTCTGGCCATAGGATTCTAGGCTGGCACTCCCCAGATCTATGTCGAAAATCCATATATGAGAGAGTACATGCCATGTTTCTCTTTTTGTGACTGAGTTACCTCACTCAGGATGGTTTCTTGTAGTATCATCCATTTGCCTGTGAATCTCATGATTCCATTGTTTTTTTCTGCTGAATAGTACTCCATTGTGTAAATGTATCACATTTTCTCTATCCACTCTTCAGTTGAGGGACATCTAGGTTGCTTCCAAGTTCTGGCTATTACAAATAAAGCTGCTATGAACATAGTGGAACAGATATCTTTGTTGGATGAATGGGCATCTTTTGGATATATGCCTAAGAGTGGTGTTGCTGGGTCTTGTGGTAGGTTTATTCCCATTTTTCTGAGGAATCTCCATATTGATTTCCAAAGTGGCTGAACCAGTTGGCACTCCCACCAGCAATGGAGGAGTGTCCCCCTTTCACCACATCCTCTCCAGCATAAATTATCATTGGTGTTTTTTATTTTAGCCATTCTGACAGGAGTGAGATAGTATCTCAGAGTTGTTTTGATTTGCATTTCCCGGATGGCTAAGGATGTTGAGCACTTTCCAAGTGCCTCTCAGCCATTTTAGATTCCTCTATTGAAAACTCTCTATTTAGTTTTGCAGCCCACTTTTTAATTGGGTCCTTTGATATTTTGGAGACTTGCTTCTTGAGTTCTTTGTAAATTTTGGAGATCAACCCTCTGTCAGATGCGGGATTAGTGAATATTTTTTCCCATTCTGTGGGCTGCCTTTTTGTCTTGCTGACAGTGTCCTTTGCCTTACAGAAGCTTCTCAGTTTCAGTAGGTCCCATTTATTAATTGTTGATCTCACTGTCTGTGCTACTGGTGTTATGTTCAGGAAGCTGACTCCTGTACCAATTCATTCAAGGGTACCACCCACTTTCTCTTCTAAGAGGTTCAATGTGGCTGGATTTATGTTGAGGTCTTTGATCCATTTGGATGTAAGTTTTGTGCATGGCGATAAACATGGATCGATCCGCATTCTTCTACATGCCAGTCTCCAGTTATGCCAGCACCATTTGTTGAAGATGCTTTCTTTATTCCATTGTATATTTTCAGCTTCTTTGTCAAAGATCAGATATTCGTACGTGTGTGGGTTATTACCCGGGTTTTCAATTCGATTCCATTGGTCTACCTGTCTATTTTTGTGCCAATACCAAGCTGTTTTCAGGACTATAGCTCTATAATAGAGCTTGAGGTCAGGGATGGCGATGCCTCCGGACGTTGCCTTGTTGAACAGGATTATTTTGGCTATCCTGAGTCTTTTGTTTTTCCATACAAAATTGATTATTGTTCTTTCAATGTCTGTGAAGAATTGTCCTGGGATTTTAATGGGGATTGCATTGAATCTGTAGATTGCTTTTGGCAGGATTGCCATTTTTACTACATTGATCCTACCTATCCAAGAGCATGGGAGATCTTTCCATTTTCTGAGGGCTTCTTTAATTTCTTTCTTTAAAGATTCAAAGTTCTTACGATACAGGTCTTTCACTTGTTTGGTTAGCATTTCCCCAAGGTATTTTATGTTGTTTGTGGCAATTGTAAAAGGTGATGTTTCTCTGATTTCTTTTTGAGCCCTTTTATCATCTGTATAAAGTACGGCTACTGATTTTCTTGAGTTGATCTTATAGCCTGCCACTTTGCTGAAGATGTTAATCAGCTGTAAGAGTTCTCTGGTAGAGTTCTTTGGGTCATTGATGTAAACTATCATATCGTCTGCAAACAGTGGAAGATTGACCTCTTCCTTCCCAATTTGTATCCCCTTGATCCCCCTTTGTTGTCGTAAGGCAATAGCTAGAACTTGTAGTACCATGTTGAAAAGGTATGGAGAGAGTGGACAGCCTTGTTTTGTTCCTGATTTTAGAGGAATTGCGTTGAGTTTCTGTCCATTTAGTTTGATGTTGGCTGTTGGTTTACTGTATATAGCTTTTATTATGTTTAAGTATGTCCCTGTTATCCCAGATCTCTCCAAGACCTTTATCACGAAGGGTTGTTGGATTTTGTCAAAGGCTTTTTCAGCATCTAGTGAGATGATCATGTGATTTTTGTTTTTCAGCTTGTTTACATGGTGGATTACGTTGATGGATTTTCTAATGTTGAACCATCCCTGCATCCCTGGGATGAAACCTACTTGATCGTGGTGAATGATTGTTTTGATGTGTTCTTGGATCCGATATGCCAGTATTTTATTGAGTATTTTTGCATCAATATTCATGAGGGATATTGGTCTGCAGTTCTCTTTCTTTGTTGTATCTTTGTGTGGCTTGGGGATCAAGGTTATTGAAGCCTCATAGAAAGAGTTTGGCAAAGACCCTTCTGCTTCTATTGTGTAGAACACTTTGAGAAGAATTGGTATAAGCTGTTCTTTGAATTTCTGGTAGAATTCTGCACTGAGGCCATCTGGACCTGGACTTTTTTTGGTTGGGAGACTTTTGATGACTGCTTGTATTTCCATAGGGGTTATAGGTCTATTTAAATTGCTTATCTGTTCTTGATTTAGTTTTGGCAAGTGATAGCTATCAAGGAAGTCATCCATTTCCTTTAAATTTTCGAATTTTGTGGAGTACAGGTTTTCAAAGTATGACCTAGTGATTCTCTGGATTTCCTCAGAGTCTGTTGTTATGTCCCCCTTTTCATTTCTGATTGTGTTAATTAGTGTGTTCAGTCTCTGCTGTTTGGTAAGTTTGGACAGAGGTTTGTCTATCTTGTTGATTTTGTCAAAGAACCAACTCATCGTTGCATTGATTCTTTGTATTGTTTTCCTGGTTTCTACTTTATTGATTTCAGCCCTCAATTTGATTATTTCCCGGTGTCTACTCCTCCTGGGGGGAGTTTGCTTCTTTGTGTTCTAGAGCTTTCAGCTGTGATGTTAATTCTCTGGTATAACTGTTCTCCTGTTTCTTCATGTGAGCACTTAGTGCTATGAACTTCCCCCGTAGCACAGCTTTCAAAGTGTTCCATAGGTTTGGGTATGTTGTGTCTTCATTCTTATTGAATTCGAGGAAGTCTTTAATTTCTTTTTTTTATTTTCTCTTTGACCCAGGGTTGGTGCAGTTGAGCATTATTCAATTTCCATGAGTTTGTAGGTTTTCTGCAATTTGTGTTGTTGTTGAATTCTAATTTTAAAGCATGGTGGTCTGATAAGATGCATGGAGTTATTCCAATTTTTTTGTAGCTGCTGAGGTTTGATATGTTGCCAAGTATGTGGTCGATTTTTGAGAAGGTTCCATGTGGTGGTGAGAAGAAGGTATATTCTTTTTTATGTGGATGAAATGTTCTATAGATATCTGTTAATCCCTGTTGGGTGATTACTTCTATTAGACCCTTTGCTTCTTTGTTGAGTTTCTGTCTGGTATTCCTGTCTAGTGGTGAGAGTGGTGTGTTGAAATCTCCCACTATAACTGTGTGGGGCTTTAGATGAGATTTAAGTTCTAATAATGTTTCTTTAACGAATGTAGATGCCTTTGTATTTGGGGCATAGATGTTCAGAATAGACACTTCATCTTGGTGGGTTTCACCTGTGATGAGTATGTAATGACCTCCTTCATCTCTTTTGATTGATTTTATTTTAAAGTCTAGTTTGTTAGATATTAGGATTGCTACCCCTGCTTGTTTCTTGGGTCCATTTGATTGAAAAATTTTTTCGCAACTTTTAACTCTCAGGTAATATCTGTCTTTGAGGGTGAGGTGTGTTTCTTGTGTGCAGCAGAAGGAAGGGTTCTGTATTCGAATACATTCTGCTAGTCTGGGTCTTTTTATGGATGAGTTAAGTCCATTAATATTGAGGGATATTAATGACCATTGATTGCTCATCCTTCTTCGATTTGCAATTGTTGTTGGTGGTGGAATTATGTTTGGAATTTCACCCCTTTGTTCTTTTGGCTGTTGGTAGAGAGGGATTCTCTAATGCTTATGTTTTTCTGGTTGTAGTTAGCTTCCTTGGGTTGAAGTTTTCCTTCCAAAATTTTCTGTAGGGCTGGGTTAGTGGACACATATTGCTTGAATCTAGTTTTGTCATGTAATATCTTGTTTTCTCTGTCTATAGTGATTGAGAGCTTTGCTGCGTATAGTTGTCTGGGCTGGCATCCATGGTCTCTTAGTGTAGGTAGAATATCTATCCAGGACCTTCTGGCTTTCAGAGTTTCCATGGAGAAATCAGGTGTAATTCTGATAGGTCTGCCTTTATATGTTACTTGACCTTTTTCCTTAGCTGCTCTTAATATTCTTTCTTTATTCTGTATGTTTGGGGTCTTGACTATTATGTGGCGAGGGAATTTTTTTTTGTGGTCCACTCTATTTGGTGTTCTGTAGGCTTCTCTTACCTTCATTGGCATGTCTTTCTTAAGGTTGGGAAAGTTTTCTTCTATGATTTTGTTGAATATGCCTTCTTCCCCTTTGAGGTGGATTTCTTCTCCTTCTTCTATACCTATTATTCTTAGGTTTGCTCTTTTCATGGTGTCCCATATTTCCTGGATGTTTTTAGTTAAGGATTTGTAGGATTTAAGGTTTTCTTTGGTTAATAAATCCATTTCTCCTAGTGAATCTGTCGCGTCTGCTGCGCGGCCTGTGTCCGAGAACGTGCGGAGGGTGTCTGGGATTGACAACACAGAGACTTGTTCAACGATGTAAAGAAAACTTTAAGGAGGCCCCAAAAGGTTCAAGAAAACTTCCTAAGAAAGGCCCCCACCAGAGACGCTTCTGCTCTCCCTTCTCCCCTGGCTGGTTCTGCTCTGACCCCAGAAACTGATCTGGGTGTGGCAGAAGAGGCGGTTAGCCTTTGGACAAGGTCGAGCTCAGGGTGGTTTCTGCGGGCAGGCCTTTTCCAGGAACTTAATGCCCCCAGGCATTGTATTGTTTTTAGTAAACATGTTTTTAGTAAACATTGTCTTACAGCTGCCTACTCCCAGGCAGAAGGGGAAGTGGGTCTCTGCTCAAGGTCTGGTGTTCCCACAGAATCTTCAACACTTGAGATTCTCTCTTCCATGTCTTTTATTCTGTTGGTAAAGCTTGTATTGGTAGTGCCTGACTGTTTGTCCAGCTTTTCTATTTTCTGCCTTTCTTCAGATTGTGTTTTTTTAATGTCTCTATTTCAGTTTTCAACCCTTGCAGTGTTTGCATTGCTTCTTGCAATTTTCTGTTTATCTTTTCATCCATTTGTTGCCTTTTATGAATTTTTTGGTTTGCTCTTTCCTCCATTTCTTGCATTTTTTGGTTTGCTTTTTGTTCCATTTCTCACATTTTGTGCTTTGTTTCTTCTTCCATTTCCTGCCTTTTTTGGTTTGTTTCTTCTTCCATTTTTTTCATTTTTGCTTTGTTTTTTCTTCCATTTCTTGCATTTTTTACTTCGTTTCTTCTTCCATTTCCTGGCTTTTTTGGTTTGTTTTTTCTTCCAATTCTTGTATTTTTTGGTTTGTTTTTTCTTCCATTTCTTTGAGGGAGTTTCCTATATCCTCTTTTAGGGCCTCTATCATTTTCATGAAAATGCTTTTAAGTTCGTTCTCTTCTGCTTCGTTCACATTGGAATATTGGGGTCTTGCTGGTGTGGAGTCTCTAGAATCTGCCGGTGTCATATTTGTTTTTCTGTTGCTGAGTGTGTTTTTGTATTGTCTCTTTCCCATCTCTTCTTCTAGTGGGTGCAGAAAGAGCCCCTTACTGGTCTGGGGACCAGAGTTCCCTTTTGGTGGGTGCTAGTAAGTCCAATAATCTGGTGGTTCTTCTGTTCCTTGTCCAAGTGCTGGTCCCGTGGGTGGAGAAGAATAACAGGAATCTGGGGTGCTTAGCCTCCTACCTGGTCCCCTGGACCCTATGTTGGTTCCTATTGTACCTGATCCGGAACCGCTACTCCCCTGGTCTCCCTGGCTCCTCTGGTTTCCTGGTCTCGTTGGCGGGCGAGAAGACCTGGAGTCTGGGGTGCTTGGCTCCCGCCAGGATTGGGAGCTCTGTGCAGTTCCCAGGAGATCTGCAGGCACTGGAACATAGGCCGGGAAGCCGGCCTGTTTACCTGATGCTGCCGGAGGAACAGCTGCTTCCCACGACTCCCAGCCTCCTCTGGTTTGCTGGTCTCATTGGTGGGAGAGAAGATCTGGAGTCTGGGGTGCTTGGCTCCCGCCAGGATTGGGAGCTCTGTTCGGTTCCCAGTCGATCTGCAGGCACTGGAACACAGGCCGGGAAGCGCCTGTTTACCTGATGCTGCCAGAGGAACAGCTGCTTCCCAGGACTCCCAGCCTCCTCTGGTTTCCTGGTCTCCTTGGTGGGAGAGAAGACCTGGAGTCTGGGGTGCTTGGCTCCCGCTAGGATTGGGAGCTCTATGCAGTTCCCAGTCAATCTGCAGGCACTGGAACACAGGCTGGGAAGTCGGCCTGTTTACCTGATGCTGCCAGAGGAACAGCTGCTTCCCAGGACTCCCAGCCTCCTCTGGTTTCCTGGTCTCCTTGGTGGGAGAGATGATCTGGAGTCTGGGGTGCTTGGCTCCCACTGGGATTGGGAGCTCTGTGTAGTTCCCAGGCGATCTGCAGGCACTGGAACACAGGCCAGGAAGCCGGCCTGTTTACCTGATGCTGCCGGAGGAACAGCTGCTTCCAACATTTCCTATTTTCATGTCAGAAGTAACAATGGTTTCCTTTTAAATAACTGTCTTCCTTTCTCATAGATACTTGTTACATTAACTTTCAACATTAAAAATTTTCTACTTTGTAATTGTTCAATTAATATACCTCTTTCATATCAACATTTTCTCATGACCAAAAGATGTTCTTAAAATGCAGTATATGCAAAAGTCTTACTGTTTGTATTACTACAAATTATCATCCTAACCAATTAATTTTTTTATTAATTCTGTTCTTGGCAAATGTTTAGGAAATATGCATATATATTATATGCTCATGATTTGTGTCCTGAAATATAGCACATAGTCTATTACCCTGGAATGGTAGTGCATAATCTATCAGCATAGACCTTAAAGACAATATCTTGTACAATGTTATGTGCTGAATATATGATTATAAATCTACTTTTGATGGCTTAATTCCTCTGTCATTTTGAGAAATTGGACTGTTTAATATGAGTTGACATATGCAGCTCAACTTGTTTCAAATAGGGCATAAATTATTTTTGAATATTGAATACCTTCATCCTAAATCTCTTAGATTCAAAGGTACCATTAGTTTCTGTTTGGTTACCTAATCATGTTTCCTTCTGGAGTGAAGATACAAATGAAAAACTTTCACTCTGAATTCAGTCCTCCCTGTCAGCTCAATTTGTTGAGTAATCTTAGCTGGATGAAGAATATGAAGTTACTATCAAATTATAGATTGACATCTTTTATTGTTTTATTAATAAATAAAGTGTGGGAGTCAGATATTAGCATATGAACCTGACAAATCCACAGTGCAACAGAGAAAAAGGTGAACTGCCCTCCTCTCCACCTTCCCAGGTCAAAGAGGTCAGTGAATCTTTCCAAGCTTCTCCTTCCTCTCTGTGTCTCTGTATCTTCCTCTGGGTCAGCACAAAAACTCTATGATGAATCTTGGTCAGATAAATATGAACCCTGTCCTGACAATCAAGGTTTTACTCTATTGTCAGTGTCAGAATGGAAATACAAAAAAATCCTGCAATAAAATTAGTTAATTTTATTTTTTATTTTTTTGGTTTTTCAAGACAGGGTTTCTCTGTATTGTTTTGGAGGCTGTCCTGGAACTCGCTCTGTAGACCAGGTTGGCCTCAAACTCATAGAGATCTGCCTGCCTCTGCCTCCCAAGTGCTGGGATTAAAGGCATGTGCCATCAATGCCCAGCTAAAATTAGTTACTTCTTAAGATAACATTAATTTTATACTATAGCAATTATGAAGTTCACTAGGTAATTTAAAAGTCATTCATAAAGAGACACAGGTTTCAAGGGACAATAATGATAGCTAGTGTGCTTTATTTGTAAAATGAATAGGAAGCATATGGGATACCACACAATGATCCTTTATTTGAAATATGAGTTATTACCTCACAGCATAATTTAAAAGTAAATCATATTCATACTTATTTTTATGTAGAAATCTTCATAATTGCATGTGATGTGTCTTATCATAGTTTATTGAAGAGCAGGTTTTTCATCATCAACTTCAGTGTAAGCATAGGAGTAACACATTGCAGTGATGCAGCTATGCTGTCATTAGAAGATAGCATTCATTTTCTTACTTCCATGTAGTCCTATGGGGCCACAGTTTTATGGTTTGTCATTCAGTGACAAAACTTCATTATGTGAAGTGACAACAGTAGTATATGGATGCATTAATTCATTTTGTCTATGTATATGCAAAGGCAGAAACAACTATTTGATATTTGATCAAAAGTAACTAGCAGAGACACATTTAGATTATCTGATATAATTTTATATGTCTTCTTGCTCTATTCAGTAACTTAGTCTCTCCCCCCATTTCTTTTTTTAGCTTCAAATTTTTTACTCATTCCAATTAAATTAAGTTGTTTTTAAAGTTCCATTTAGCCAAGCAAAATGGAACAGATTCCACAATGCAATTAGAATTTGTATATATATTTGATATGATTAATGTTGCTCAGGTCATTTGTGTATCTGGAGAAAGCCACTAAAACTGGGAATTCACAATGAAATAGAACAATAAAGATCACATTGTCTTTGTGGGAATTATAAAATGATCATAATGTCATTCAGGTACAGTTGGGAGAACTATATATGAGCCAAATCTTGTCAACCTCTTATGAACTACATCACAGTGTATAGAGTGCTTGCCATGCAAATATGAAGCCAGAAACTAGAGACCTAAAACCCACATAAAGTCAGTAGCAGTACAGTAGTGCACCTGGGATCCCCAAACTTCTTTTTAAAATTATTTTATTTTATCTTATTTTATTTCTGGCAAGCAGGAGCTAATGGGCAAGGCACATGTCTTGGTTTATTTATTTATTTCTTTTTTAGGTAAATGCACTGTACAAATTTTTAACATTTTACACCTGATTCTATCAGTTCCCTCTCTCTCCCCTCCTTTCCCAGCCCCCCAATTCCCCCAAATTCCCACCCCACTCCATCCTGCTTCCACTCCCCAGGGAGGGTAAGGCCTTCCATGAGGGATTTTTGGAGTATGTAATATCATCCCAGGCAGGGCCTAGGTCCTCCCCCATGTGTCCAGGTTGAGAGAGCATCAATCCATGTGAAATGGGATCCCAGAGTCAATTTGTATGCCAGGAATAAATACTGTTCTACTCTCCAAGGTCCTATAGCTTTCCAAGGTCTCCTTTCTGACACCTAGGTTCAGGGAAGGGTGTCTGGATCAGTCCCATGTTGGTCTCTCTGCCATAAATCTGGGGTCAATGCATTCCCCCTTGTTTAGGTCTACTGTGTCTCTGGGTTTCACCAGCTGGGTCTTGATTCCTTTTCTCATCACTCTTCTTTGTAACTGTGTTCCAGGAGTTGAGATCAATGTTTAGCTGTGGTTGTCTGCCTCTGCTTCTGTCAGTCACAGGATGAGGGTTCTAGGATGGCATATAAGGTAGTCATCAATCTCATTATCAGGGGAGGGAATTTAAGGTAGCCTTAATGCCCATTGGTGTCATTCTTGTAGATCTCTGAAAATCTCGCTAATGCCAAATCTCTCCTGCAACCTATAATGGCTTCCTCTATTATAGTATCTCTCATGATTCTCTCCTCTATTCTTACCCTGACTCAACCTTCCTGCTCCCCTGTGTCCTCCTTTCCTCTCCTCTTTCCCCACCCTCTTTCTCCCATCTCCCTCTCCTATTCCCTCCCCCCTTCCCAATCTAACTAGTAGATCCTGTCCCATTCCCTGTCTCTGGGTTACCATGCATATCTCTCAAATACAAAGGCACTCATATTCAAAAGAGAAACACTGCTAAAAATGAAGTCACACATTAAATCCCACACACTTATACTGTGAGACTTTGACACCTCACTCTCACCCCTGGACAGGTCCACCAGACATAAACTTAATGAAACAATGGAACTAACAGAAGTTATCACCCAATTGGGTTTAAGAGATATGGAACATTACATCCAAACCAAAAGAATATACTACCTTCTCAGCACCACATGGAACCTTCTCTAAATTCAACCACATGCTTGGCAATGAAGCAAACCTCAACAGATTAAAAAATAACCCTGTCTTGTAAAACCAAAAAAAAAAATACTGGAATAACCCCCTGTATCTTGTTGGACCACCACAGCTTAAAATTAGAATTCAACATCAACACAAATTGCAGAAACCCCAAAATCTCATGGAAATTGAACATGCTCAATGGCATCACCCCTGAGTAAAGGAAGAAATAAAGAAAGAAATCAAAGACTTCCTAGAATACAATGAAAATGAAGACACAACATACCCAAAACTATGGGACACTTTGAAAGCTGTTTAAGAGGAAATTCCACAGCACTAAGTTCCCACATGAATAAACTGGAGAACTGCAACACTAGTTAACAGAACACCTGAAACCTCTAGAACAAAATGAAGCAAACTCACCCAGGAGGAGTAGACTCCAGGAAATAATCAAATTGAGAGCTGAAATCAATAAAGTAGAAACAAAGAAAACAATACACAGAATACATGAAACAAAGAGTTCATTCCTTAAGAAAAGCAACAAGATAGAAAAACCTTTATCTAACCTAACCAAAAGACAGAGAGAGAACATGCTAATTTATAAAATCAGAAACGAAAAGGGGGACATAATAACATACACTGGGGAAATCCATAGAATCATCAGGTCATACTTTGAAAACCTGTACTCCACTAATAATCTAACACAGCAGATACTTAAGCTTTGAAACAGTTTATATGATTTATAGAATTATGCTCTTTTTACATTTTCTAGAAGCATCATGTTCAATTAGCTAAAGAAGTCTTATTAATATTGAGAGGCAATCATTTATTTTGCATTAGGCTGAAAATACACAGTTGGGAGCTTTCAATTTATGTATGTAAATAGTTATTGTTTTCAATGATTTAACATTTAAAACCATAATGTTAAGTTTTCAAAATTGAAATATCAAAATATAGCTATATGTGTTATAAACACTTATTACTGAGTTGTGACAGTTTTTATAAATTATGACAAGTATAAATACTCAGTTATGTTTTATGAAGAATGCTGATATTTCTCATTGAATATCACCTGAATATACATTGCATCACATTAAGGTACTGAAGAACTATTAATTTGACAAGAAGAAAATATAGCTATTACAGTGAAATATTTTCCATTGTTAATCAAATTATTTTACTTTACTTCAGAAAACCTTAGGCAAATTCATAATAATTAAGTACTTTTATGTGAAAAGGAATATTTGACATATTTAGTATTTGTAGAGGAAAGGGGAGATGACCCTGTTATTATGTGTGTTCTACTATTTAAAAAAGGGGGTTAAATTACAACTGGAATGAGTGAGAATAGACCATTCAAAACAAGTTCAGCATCTACACTAGTTATTCCTTATCCCTTCTTTCAAAAATACTTGTGGATCTCATCTGAGTTCATGTACTTGTTGGCTCAAAAAAAAGTATTTTTTTTCTATCACAGCTCTAGAAACAGAGGTTGGGCATAAAAGGTATAGTGTCAAAAGCAACAACTTCATGTTTGACAGACAGACTTGTAGAGGAAGCAGACTTCCTTATTCACTCTTTTCTCAGAACATTATCTGCATGTCTTTTCTATTCATTCTTTTCTCAGAACACTATCTGCATGTCTTTTCACAATAAATATTAGGTTTCATGTGCAAATTTGCCAAGCATACATGTATTTTGTCCATTATACTTCTGAACCGACAGATTTTCACTTCATATATGTATATATGTATATGCATGCATATGTATATATGTATATATATATATGTGTGTGTGTGTATGTGTGTGTGTATCTCATCCTATAACTTTATAACATTACATTCATTTCCCTTTTTAAACATACTAATAGTCTTCAGAAGTGGGATTCTTGGTCTTGAAAAGTTTTGCTTTAAAAGTAGAAGGATTATTAGTACAGCCATTCTTTACTGGAGAAAATTTTCCACAGACAAATTGCAATTAGAACACTAAAATATTTTGGCTGCTACAATTGTGAATCATATTTTAAAGTAGTTAAAAACTGTCTGTTACAGAGACGACACTAGCAAAACTCAGAAATAATGACAAGAAAACAATTCCTCATAAAATGAAATAAAAGCTGGCAGTCTGAAGTATGAATATTTAAATGTTGTGCAATTAATATTTAATTGTAAGCTCATTAGTCTCTCCTTTTCTCACACAGTCCCTGCTTACATACTTCTCCATCTTTCAGATACTCAGAGACTACTGCATATCATTTAATACATATAAAGATAAGCTTAGGGATTCAGTATAGATTAGTAAAATTGAGTTATAGTTAAAATAATTTCATAAAAGAATTCTAAGGCAAGGAGTGCAATGAATATAATCTACCTTGAGAGGCAGAAAAAAGCAGCCATCATCATCAATCACATTTTGGGCTTGCCCCTCCACCCACAGGTAGAGAGGTGAGTCCCAGGGACTCTTCTAGCTCACCTTCCCCACTTCTAGTCCCCTGACCCTCACCACCAGGCCCTTTCTGCCACTGAACCCCACAGAGGGACCTGGAGGTAAAAAAATAAAAAGTAGCCAATGTCATTGGAGAGAGAGAGAGAGAGAGAGAGAGAGAGAGAGAGAGAGAGGAGAGGAGAGGAGAGGATAGAACCTTGAACCTATAACCACCAGAAGGGCAAGAGACCTCCCCTATACCCACTGGAAAAAGACATGGGAAGAAGACAGTATAAGAACACATCCACACATCCAACAATAGAAGGCCATATGTGATGCCACCAGAATCTAGGAACTCTACACCAGCAAGGCCTTAATATTCCAATGCAGATGAAAGAGAAGAGAATGACCTTAAAAACAACCTCATGAATGTGATAGAAACACTCAAAGAGAATATGAGAAAATACATTAAAGAAATGGAAAAAAAAACAAAAAATGCAAGAAATCAAAAACTCTCCTTAAGTAAGGAAAGCCAAGAAAAAAAAGTAATCAAATAGATAAGGGAAATAATTCAAACAATTCAAGACCAGAAAACTAAAATATAAAAAAAAATAAAAAAACAAACAGAGGAAATTTTGGAAATAGAAAAACTTAATAAATAATCAAGAACTACAGATGCAAACATAACAAACAGAATACAAAACATGCAAGACAGAATCCCAGGCACTGAAGATAAAATAGAGGAAATAGTTTCATTGATAATAGAAAATATTAGATACAACAAATCCTTAACAGAAAACATCCAGGAAATAAGGGATACAGTGAAATGATGAAACCTAAGTACAATATGTATTAAAGAAGGCAAAGAAGTCCGGCTTAAAGGTGCAGAAAACATATTCAACAAAATCATGGAAGTGAATTTCCTATCCTGAAGAAGGACATGCCTCTGAAAGTACAAGAAGCTTATCGAACACCAAATAGACTGGACCAAAAAAAATTCCCCTCACCACATAATAATAAAAACACCAAACATAAAGACTAAGGAAAGAATATTTAGCACAGCAAAGGGAAAAGGTCAAGTAACATATAAAGGCAGATCTATCAGAATTACACCTAACTTATCCATGGAAACTCTGAAATCCAGATCCTGAATAGATGTTCTACACACACTAAGAGACAACAGATTCCAGCCCAGGCTACTATACCCAGCAAAACTCTCAATTGCTGTAAATGGAGAAAACAAGATATTCCATGGCAAAATAGATTTACATAGTACATATCTACAAATCCATCCTTACAGAAAGATTTGGAAGGAAAACTCCAAGCAAAGGAAGTTAATCACATTCAAAATAACATAGACAATAGATAATCTCACTTTACCAAAAGCCAGAAATAGGGGAAAAAAACCTCACACACAATACCACCACCAATAACTAATCCAAAACAAACAAGAATCAATAATCAATGGTCAATGGTCTTAACTCACATATAAAAAGACACAGGCTAACAGAATGTATACAAAAACAGAATCTGTCCTTCTGCTCAATACAAGAAAAATACCTAAACATTAAAGATAGACTTCACCTCACAGTTAAGGGTTGGGAAAAGATTTTCCAATCAACTTGACCTAAGAAGTAAGCAGGTATAGCTATCCTAATATCTAACAAATTAGATGTCAAACTAAAATTAATTAAACGACATGAAGAAGGATATTTCATATTCATCACAGGAAAAATCCATCAGGATGAAGTCTGAATTCTAAACATGTATGCCCCAAATACAAAGGCAACCACATTCATAAAAGAAACATTACTAACACTCGGATCACATATTAAATTCCATGCACATACAGTGGGAGACTTCAACACTCCACTTTATCCACTGGACAGGACCACTAGACAGAAACTTAATAGAGAAACAAAGGAAATAACAGAAGTTATGACCCAATTGGGTTTAATAGATATCTATAAAACATTACATCAAAACACAAAAGAGACAATGCTTCCCATACCCACTGGAGCCAAGCACACCAGATCCCAGGTCTTCTCTTCCACCGAGGAGACCAGGGGACAAGCAAGTCCAAGTAAACAAGGCCCCACATCCAGGCCTGCCTTCCAGTGCCTGGGGGCTGACTGCCACAGAGCCTTCAATCCCAGCGAAAAAGCAAGCACACCAGATCCCAGGTGTTTTCTTCCACCAAAGAGAACAGGGTACCAGCAGGTCCAAGTAAACAAGGCCCCACATCCAGGCTTGTCTTTCAGTGCCTGAAGAATGCATACTGACTTTCAGAGAGCTTCCCATCCCAGCTGGAGCCAAGAAACCCAGATCTCAGATCTTGTCTTCCACCAAGGAGACCAGAGGACCAGCAGGTCCAGGTAAACAAGGCCCCCTGCATCCAGGACTATGTTCCAGTGCCTGGGGATTGCCTGGGGACTGCCACAGAGATTCCTATTTCAGCCAGAGCTACACACCCCGAATCCTAGGTCTACTCTTCCTCCCAGGAGACCAGGGGACCAGGAGATCCAGGCAAGCAATCCCCCCCATCTAAGCCTGCCTTCCAGTGACTTGGGACTGCCTATTGACTGCCACAGAGCCTCCCATCCTGGCAGGAGCCAGCACCCCAGATACCAGGTCTTCTCCTCCACCAACAGGACCAGGGGACCAAGTGGGAGATTATGGACCCCAGATTCCTGGAATTCTTTTTCACCCTCCAGACTAGGAGCAGGAGCAGGAATAGAACTACCAGAGTATTGGACTTGCTTGCACCCACCAAAAGGGAACTCTGGTCCCCTAACCACCACACCAATAAGGGGCTTTTTCTGCACCCACTAGAAGAAGAGATGGGAGAGGGACAAAACAAAAACACACTCAGCAACAGAAAAACAAATATGACACTGCCAGATTCTAGACGCTCTATACCAGCAAGACTCCAACATTCCAATGGAAATGAAGCAGAAGAGAATGACCTTAAAAACAACTTCATGAAAATGATAGAGGCCCTAAAAGAGGATATAGGAAAATCCCTCGAAGAAATGGAAGAAAAAACAATCGAAAACATGCAAGAAATGGAAGAAAAAAAACAAACCAAAAAATGCAAGAAATGGAAGGAAAAGCAAACCAAAAAAATCATAAAATGTAACAAATGGAGGAAAAGACAAAGCAAAAATTTCAAGAAACAACTCAAACAGCACAAGTGTTGAAAACTGAAATGGAGGCAATAAAAAAACACAATCTGAAGGAAGGCTGTATAAGGATACTCGATACTCTATAGGGAAAACAATATATTTATTTATCAGAGAGAATCGCACATACCAGGAGTTAGAAGCGTGGCTGGCTTCCAGGAGAAAGAGAGAAGCCCCTTTTCCTTTCACTTCCTTTTATCTCTACCTTGACCCCGCCCTGTTGGGCGGGTAGCTTTGTGGCATTGACTCCTACAAGGCTGGAATTAGAAAATCTGGGCAAATTGTCAGGTTCTACAGATACAAGTATAACCAACAAAATACAAAAGATGGAAGAGAGAATCCCAGGTGTTAAAGATACACTAGGAGAAATTGATTCATCAACCAAAGAAAATCTTAAATCCAACAAATCCCTAATAAAAAACATCCAGGAAATATGGGACACCATGAAAAGACCAAACCTAAGAATAATACGTATAGAAGAAGCTGAAGAAAACCACCTCAAAGGGGCAGGAAACATATTCAACAAAATCATAGAAAACTTTCCCAACCTAAAGAAAGACATGCCAATGATGGTACAAGAAGCTTACAGAACACCAAATAGAGTGAACCACAAAAAAAGTCCCCTCACCACATAATAATCAAGACCCCAAATATACAGGATAAATAAAGAATATTTTGAGAAGCTAAGGAAAAAGGCCAAGTAACATATAAAGGCAAACCTATCAGAATTTCACATGACTTCTTCATAGAAACTCTGAAAGTCAAAAGGTCCTGGATAGATATTCTACCAACACTAAGAGACCATGGATGCCAGCCCAGACTATTATACCTGGCAAAGCTCTCAATCACTATAGATGAAGAAAACAAGATATTCCATGACAAAACTAGATTCAAGCAATACATCTCCACTAACCCATCCCTACAGAAAATTCTGGAAGTAAAACTCCAACCCAAGGAAGTTAACTATAACCAGAAAAATATAGGCATTAGATATTCTCACTTTAACAACAGCCAAAAGAAAAAAGGGATGGATTTCCACACATAGTTCCACCAACAACAACCATTCCAAATCAAAGAAGTATGAGCAACCAATGGCCATTAACAGAATGGATTTGATGACATAACCCATCCTTCTGCTGCATATAAGAAACACACCTCACCCTCAAAGACAGATATTACCTGAGAGTTAAAAGTTGGGAAAATTTTTTCCAATCAAATGGACCCAAGAAACAAGGAGGGGTAGCAATCCTAATATCTAACATATTAGACTATAAAATAAAATCAATAAAAAGAAATGGAAGTCATTACATACTCATCAAAGGAGAAATCCACTAAGATGAACTTTCAATTCTGAATATCTATGCCCCAAATACAAAGGCATCCACATTCGCAAAAGAAACATTACTAAAATTTAAATCACATATAAAGCCCCATACACTTTTAGTGAGAGACTTCAACACCCCACTCTCACCACTAGACAGGAATACCAGACAGAAACTCAACAAAGAAGCAAAGGGTCTAATAGAAGCTATTACCCAATTGGAATTAACAGACATCTATAAAAGCATTCCATCCACATAAAAAAGAATATACCTTCTTCTTACCACCACATGGAACCGTCTCAAAAATCAACCACATACTTGGCAACATATCAAACCTCAGCAGCTACAAAAAAATTGGAATGACTCCATGCATCTTATCAGACCACCATGTGTAAAAATTAGAATTCAACAACAACAACACAAATTGCAGAAACCTTACAAACTCATGAAAATTAAATAATGCACAACTGTACCATTCCTGGGTCAAAAAAGAAATGAAAAAAGATATTAAAGACTTCCAAAAATTCAATAAGAATGAAGACACTTTATGATTTTTTTGGTTTGCTTTTTTCAGCCATTTCTTGCTGTTTAGGGTTTGTTTTTTTCTTCCATTTCTTTCCTATATCCTCTTTTAGGGCCTCTATCATTTTCATGAAGTTGTTTTTAAGGTCATTCTCTTCTGCTTCATTTCCATTGGAATGTTGGAGTCTTGCTGGTATGGAGTGTCTAGAATCTGGTGGTGTCATATTTGTTTTTCTGTTGCTGAGTGTGTTTTTGTTTTGTCTCTTTCCCATCTCTTCTTCTAGTGGGTGCAGAAAAAGCCACTTATTGGTGTGGTGGTTAGGGGACCAGAGTTCCCTTTTGGTGGGTGCAAGCAAGTCCAATACTCTGGTAGTTCTTCTATTCCTGGTCCTAGTCCTGGTCCCATGGGTGGAGAAGAATTCCAGGAATCTGGGGTGCATAATCTCCCACCTGGACCCCTTGTCTCCTTGGTGGAAGAGAAGACCTGGTATCTGGGGTGCTTGGCTCCCTCTGGGATGGGAAGCTCTGTGGCAGTCTCCAGGCAATCCCCAGGCACTGGAAAGAAGCAGGGGTAGCAATCCTAATATCTAATAAATTAGACTTTAAAATAAAATCAATCAAAAGAGATGAAAGAGGTCATTACATACTCATCACAGGCAAAATCCACCAAGAAGAAGTTTCAGTTCTGAATATCTATGCCCCAAATACAAAGGCATCCACACTTTGGTATTGACACACAAAGAGAGAGAGAGAGACAGAGACAGAGAGACAGAGAGAGAATGGGGAGGTAGAGAGGGAGGGAGGGAGGGAAGGAGGGACAAGAGGAGGAGAGAGGAGGACATGGAGGAGTAGCAAAGTTGAGTCAGGGTTGAACAGAGAAGAGCAGGCCTCCTCACTGACACCCACGTTAAGGGGGTCTGGATCAGTCACATGCTGGCCTCTCAGTCATCAGTCTGGGGTACATGAACTCCTCCTTGTTCAGGTCAGCTGCCTGTGGGGGTTTCACCAGCTGGGTGAGTTCAAATACAGAGATGTATTTGAGATGAATAGATAATCTTCAAATCTTTCAAATAGCTACAGAATATGAAATTTAAAATGGTTTAGGGATTTTAATGAAAGTGAGATACAACTGCTCCTGGCAAAATTAATTACTTCAGAGAGGAAGATGGGCATTGAAAAACCTTGTTATGGAGTTTGCCTTTGACATGACAGAAATAGTCATTTGGGCAACAAACTATTCTTGCTTGGACTGTTTGTATTCTGTATAGAATAGACCTGCAGGACCCACAGGAAAGTGACTGCTGAATTGGATAGGAGAGACCTGAGGGGTTCCTGCTTCATGGAAGTGTCTGCCAGACATTCTGCAGGACACAGAGAAAAGTGACTGACAAACTGCCAATATAGGTGGACAGTTAGTTTCCTGCTTTGCTGAGAAGTCTTCCAGACACACTCTAACCCATATATGGGCTGAAGATGGATGCTCCAATTTACAGAAGAACTTTAGATGACTGTCCAATAGTGAGATGTCTCTGTCTAAATTCTAGAGTTTATATATTATCCTTCTGTCGTTTTTGATGGAGTTGAAGACAGAAAGTTATGGTTATAGTTTTCCTTAGTTAGAATTAAAGATAACTAACAATAAGACTTTAGAATCACAAATATAAGATATGTGATGGAATATTTTCTTTAAATATTGCTAAATGTTAGTGAAATATACATTGTACCTATAGTTCTTACTTGATAACTCTTTCACTATATAAAATTAACTATATAAAACTTAAACACTTTCTTTTAATTTAGACAGAAAAGAAGAGTTAATGGGAGACATCATTCTGCAAATATGTTTCTTTATTGGTTAATGAATAAACCACTTTTGGTTAATAGAGAAGCAAGATAGGAGGGACTAGAAGAGGTAGAGGATTCTGGAAACATAAGCAGAGTCAGTCACCAGGTAGGACTTAAGAGGAATAACAGGTCTGGACCTTTTCTCCGGTAAGAAAAGACCACATGGAAATACATTATTAGAAATGGGTTAATAATTTAGACAGAACTAGCCAATAAGAAGCCATAGATGTTGGCCAACAGTTTCATAAACAAACAACAATGAATATTCAAAATTAAAATAAAAATTGCCATCTTTAAAATATGATGAGCTTTGTTAATAGAAGGCATTGAAAGTAGGACTTGAACTTTGCTGCTTTTTGCAAAATACAGTTTCAGAAAACATTATTTATAAAAACTTTCTATGTATATAAAGAAGTTTTAAGACACTTTTAAAAATTCATGAATTCATATTCAAGGAAAGACTCTAGAAAATTTTTCTTAAGTTTACCAAAACCTGTTGAATAAGTAGGTTCACGTCAGCCTATATATATTTTCAAATCATTTTACTTTTTGCACTAAGATATTTTACTTTTAATCTTCTTATTTAATGTTTGGTAGTCATTCATTTTTATGCATTCTGACATATATATTGTGAAGTAACACTATGGTTTAATGTGTTTACATTTAATAATGAAATATTAATCATGCATTTGTTGTATTAGATGGCCATTTTTAAGCATCTTTTGAGAAATTTCTAGTTATGGCTTTGCCTATTTTTCTATATGTGTAGGTGTGTGTGTGTGTGTGTGTGTGTAGTATCAAAAACATGACTGACTAAACATGAGCATAAAAGGATAACAACAATAGACATGTGAAAGTTCCAGAGGCTACTGATCTACACAAAGAACTGTGAGAAAGTACGGAATCCTTCCAAACTAATATTGTTTGATCATGCAGGAACACCTGTAGCAATGGCCCAGGAGATTCAACAACCAAAACAGCTGAGATAATGCATCCTCAGGCTACTACAGGCAGGATTGGCCAGGTTTCTGGGTTTTCTCATAAGCTCCATCACAGAGACAGCACCCCTAAACAGCAGGAAGCAGTTTAGACAGAATGATTCCAAAATTCCAAAATACTGTTTATAAAGTTTGTTTTCATTTAAATGGGGTTGCTTTGAAGGGTTAATTAGCACATCCAATCTCTTTCTAAAGAAATAAAAGAGGGAATTTGATATGGAAAATCAAATTACATTGGTATGGATTTTGATTTATTGATATAAATTTAAAGTCAATTTTGTTATAGGTACATTTCTTCTTTAGTTAGATATTGTGTTTATACAGCTTATTTTAAAATGCAATGCACAATTTTGTTTAAATTTTGCCAAATGTTAATGGACTAAATATTGTTAACAATAGTTCTTGCTTGATAGCTCTTTTGTCATATATACATTTACTATGTCAAAATAAAAGAAAGAAAAAAAAGTAAGGAATCCTGAGAGTAGGAGAAATAGTTTTTCCCTGGTCAAGAATATGTCAATTGGTTATCTAGTCCCAAATGGCCAGGCCTGAAGACATACATACAATACATATTAGGTCCACACATGTATAAGCATATATGCATGTAACAGTAATTAATGGCAGAATGAGGTCATGAATTTGAAAGAAAACAGGTGATATAGGAGGACTAGAAGGAGGAAAGGGAAGAGAGAAATGATATAACCATATTATAATCTCAAAAAATAAAGGAAAAGATTAAAAATGTGAGTTCCAGAATACCTGCTGAAAGCATGGAGAGATTAATTTTTCTAGTATCATCTACCAAGTGTGCCATGACTATGATCCTCTAATAGTAGCCACTCACAAATATTTGCTAAATGAAATCATTATCATAAATACAAAGTGCAAGTGTATGTCATTATGAGACCTAAACCTTTTATTTTAAAATATAATGAGATTAACATATACTAGCATATATGAAAATTCTATGTGATTGCTAAACCAGAACACTGTATTCATGGAAAGTACAATTACTCTAATGTGAACATTTATGAATAGAGAACATCATAGTTTTAATACCCAGATGGTAGAAGTATAGAAGATCTTTATTTTTCCCTATTACTCTCATCTCCAAATATTTGAAAATTTTACTGTTACTTAACACTATTGTATTACTCTTGAGGTCATAATTGGCAAATATGCTTTAAAATAAAAATAATTCACGTTGATGATATACTTCAAAATTCATATATTAAAGTGACATAAATATCATACTATGCTAAGCCATAGATGAAGGAAATAAGCATGATTTGAAATAAAAATCTATAGGGATAACCAACAGATAAGATTCCAGACATTTTAAGAAATGTAGAAATTCTTAAGGTTATTATTTTTCCTGAGACACTAACATACCTTAGCTAAACTATTTATCACAATGGTTTCCAAGTGTTCTCTGTTTGTACATTCTTCCCTATCATTCTTTCTGTACATAGCAGTTGTGGTAGGGGGTTAATACAGAAGACAAGCTACTATTTTTCTTCTTAGAATAATACATGACTTCCTGTGTCATTCAGGAAAAAAGGAAAGGCTTTAACATTGCCCACAGGGTCTTGTTGGGTCATTATTATCTCTTACATAATTCTGTGATCTTTTAGTTCCACATATAAAATATTTCTCTGATAATTTTAATAAAATAGAAAGACTTCAACAGAAAGTTTTCCCTATGCATGGCATTGTTGTCCAGTGTACTTATAACAATTTCTTAAGAATTTGATAATTTCTACATGTTTCTAGATGCTATTTACATATACTTAAGCACACATACAAAGGGTCCTATGTATATGTACACAGACCACTCAAATATATATACAATAATTGCATGTATGTGAGACTAGTACAAGCATGAATTCCATGGATCTAATATATTTCTGCATTTCATATCCTACATGGACTTTGTGCCAATGCTTGTGTGTGCAGTGCTGCCATGATGCTAATCATGTTCTGTGTTTCCAAATTTTTGCCAGCTATCCAGCTGATAATGTAAATTCATCCCACATTTATTCTGCAATGAAGTTATCATTTTTGATGTGTAACAAATGTATATAATATGTTGATTGTACTTCACAAAGAACAGCATTTGTTTCCATGCTTTCTAATAAAATTTATAGCTTAATTTTGTTTTGGGAAAGTTAGTAAATGCATACACACACACACACACACACACACACACACACACACAGAGTATTCTTACTTGGAGCATTTGGTCTTAACTGAAGATACTTTATAAGACCTCAGTATAACCATAAGTCTTTTGACAAGGTAATTGTAAGCTTAGTAATGAGAATATAATTTTTAAAATATAATTTTCTTTAATTGCTATTATAAATTTATGGAATGACATTTTGTGGAACACATTTCAAAATTCCAAAGAGAATGAATTTTTTTCAGACTTTGCCACATTGCTAATAACATGCCTTTTGGTAGTTAGAGTGAGAATGTCATCCGTATAATCATATAGTTGAGTGCTTGGTCCCTATTTGTGTAACTTTACTGGGAAGGATTAAGTGATGTGGTCTTGTTGGATGAATTACATCATTAGGGGATAGGCTTTGAGTCTTAATAAGACCATGATGTTTTTCATCTCTTTCTTTTTAATACTCTTGTACAGGGTGTAAGCTCTGACTTACTGATGCAGTATCACACCTGCCTTCCTGCTTGTTGCCATAGACCCTGCCATGATGGTCACAGAATCAACTTTTGAAAATGTAGCTTTCTTTGTAATTTGCTTTGATCATGGTGCCTTATTACAACATTAGGAAATTAACTATGAAACTTTGAGATCATTTAAGACTATGTACCTGCTATCCTACATAGTCAGTAAAGTTACATCTTCCAAAGTAAAGCACCGTTAATGCAGTTTGTAAAGAGTTTTTTACACTTTTCCCATGTCAGGTTTTCTGTGCCATCTGATAACTAGAGATAAAAAGCCTTTGGTAGGGACAGTGAGAAGACCCAGCAAGGGAAGAGGAGAATATATATTTGAACTCTCTTTGGTTCTCCGAAAATATCTGACTTCCTTTTTTATATCTTAATGTATTATCAATGTAAGTTAAGTCAACATTAATATTTGCCAAAAAATGACAGGTGAAAATGAAAATAATTATTTTATTTCTTTTTTTTCACTTTTTTCTCTTCCCTTACTAGATGTTCTACTGTACTAAATTTGATTGAAATTGAGTTTTGTCCATGGTAGGCAAGCACTGAACTAAATTTGATTGAAATTGAGTTTTGTCCATGGTAGGCAAGTACTGAACTAAGGAACCCCAGTGTGGACAGAAGCATGACCCAGCATCAACATTTTACTTTTATAGAGTTGTTAAATTCTGTTAAACTCTTACGTTTCATTGCTTAGTCATCTGATACTACTTGAAAGATTAGTAGCTGTGATCTTGTTAGAAAACAAGTGTCACTAGGGCTTTGTTTAGAGACTTAAATTCTCTAGAACATGCTTTATAACGGTGGTTCTTTTGCTTCTTGCTGCCCATGGATCTGGCGGTAAATTTTTCAGCTACCTTTTACATGTTCTTAAAATATAAGGAAACCCCAATTAAATGCTTTCTTTTATGAGACATGCTGTCATCATAGTGTCCCTTCACAGCAATTTAACACCGACGAAGACAAAAATTGATACCAGGAGTGAAATAATGTTATTATATGCCTGACCATGCTGCTTGTTGGTAGACTATGAAGTTTGGGATTTTGGATTAGGAAAGCTTTTGTATACTTACATGGTGCTTAATGAGCCATACCAATAGGAATGTAGAAGCCAGTGGTACTGACAGAAATACAGATTGTGAGAGCCAGGCTCAAGAATTTCCAGTGCAGAATATTAATAAATGAACCAGGGACTATTCTGATATTTTGGTGAAAAGTATGGCTGCTTTTTGGCCCTGTCCAAAAATAATCTGCCTAAGTCTAAATTTAAGAGTTTGGGATTAATGTTGTGGGCAGAGGAGATTTAAAGACATCCTAGTATTGACTCTATTTTGTGGTTATTTATTTATCTTTTATTTTTTATTATTATTTTCTTTTTTAATAGTTTGTTTTACATGTCAATCCCAGTTCCCTCTCCCTCCCCCTCCTCCCTCACCTCCCACCATCCCCCCCAGCCTCCCACCCTATCACCACTTTCTTCCACATAGGGCGTATGTAGAGTCTGTAATTTCACTCAGGGCAGGGTCCAGGCACTCCCCTAAGAGTCCAGGCTGAGACAGCATCCCTCTTTGTGTTATGGACACACGATGTCTGTTTGTATGGCAGGGATAAACACTGATCCACTGCCCAGGGCCCCATAGGTTGTCCAGGCCTCCTCACTGACTCTCACATTTAGGGGGGTCCGGATCAATCCCATGCTGGGCTCCCCGCTGTGGGTCTGGGGTCCAAGAGCTCTCCCCTGTTCATATCAGCTGTCTCTGCTGGTTTTGCCAGCCCACCAAACATTGGGTAACAGCTGATAATCTTAAGAGCAAATTTTAGTTAGCCAACTAAAATACCGCTTTATTATAGAATATAAACTATTACAAGATTACAGTTAAAAAGTCATTAAGTTTTGGAAGTATTTATACTCACCTGGATATATTTTATGGTAAAACAGTGCAAGTATCACAACTAGATATATGTTGGCAATGGTGGTTGGTTTTTGTTGTTATTATTGTTTGTTAACTTATTGTTTTTACTAAACAACACTTTTCTTTCAGAAGAAGTATACAGTTTTACCACAGATGAACATAGTGGATATTTATAATAATAGGGGCATGCATATATTACAGTGGTTACACACAAAGAATATATATTCAAATATTGCAAAGCTTTACAGTCATTAACTTTGAAATCATATTAACTTTTGGAGAAGACAAATACAAATATGGTTCATTAGTCAGCCAAAGAGCTTGTAGTTAGCAAATGGAAAAAGGAATCTTTTATCTTATTCAACTCACTTTTCACAATCAGTCTGTGGATTAGCTCTACTGCTGTTTTCCAAGACCAATGACACACAACTGATGTAGTCATAGGTGACCACTAGAAAAGTCTGAATCCTTAATAGTGATCCAAAAGTTGTGGTCCATTATCTAGGAGTAATGAAAAAAACCTTGAACTTTCAGACCCATTCAAAACGTACACATAAAGTACAGGGCCCTTTGGTTATCACCGAGATCAATGCTTTGTGAAAACTAAGAATAAGTAAGGTTTCAATAGTTACTCCAGTATTACCCGATATAACTTCAGTTCATCTGGGATTATGCTAAAGGAATTTTGAAAGTGTTAAGGATACTATGACAAATGTATTAGGTGATACTTCCAGTTATGACTTTGAAAAATAATACCACTTAGTAAATGGAAATTATAGTCATGCTAATTTCATCATGACATATTACATACAAAATATATAGAATTTTTCTCTGTAAACATGTTGTCTGTGAACAGTACTTCAATGTTTATAAACCTAGTCTCAACAAAGAAAATTTATTTTCAGACATTCATAATATCAATGATAAAAAATCATCAATGTTTTAGATAGGTCTTTTGGAACTTGAATAAAATATATGCTACATCAGTGTGTGCTTCCATGATGGCATATCTACTGGGATCTACATAATGCTTTGATTCTAAGACAAGGTAGATCAAAAGTTCTATGGCTGACTCAATTTAAAGTGAAGCCACTCTTTAATGCGACCCTGAAGTTTAAGCTGAATTAATAAGACCTCAGGTCTCTAGGAAAAATGTCAGTACTTGCAACAGTTTGTAGTAATCATAAAAGAACAGACTTTTGTTAGTGATTTTGTGATTTTTCAGATAATTTTTACGTGTATGTCATCAGATAATAATTAGTATTCGGTAAAATACTTTAGTAAATACTAGCCAAATCTTTGAGCTATTAATTTGACCTTTCACTCATAGCCAAACCTATAAGTTTGGAAAGACATTCAAAATGACTGCCTTCAAAATTCTACTTTAACTTTTATTTGTTGCTAGGAGTTCTCACGTCTTTCCAATTTATGACACAATTTTCTTTTTACTTTACCCATGCATCAGGGAATCATCTGGTTCTACATGGCTTTTAAATTTGTACATCTGCCAGACACTAGGAAAGGCAAACGATTTCCTTAATGTTGACTAAATTTTGAAAATCATAATTTATTTCTGTTTCCTATATGAAATTATTCTCCCTAAGGAATAGCTTCATAGTACCAAAAGGTAATTTATAAGCTGAGGAGAAAGGGAAGAAGACAAGATTACTTACCAGTTGTGATTCCTATGAACTGAAATAATGACCAGTGTGGCCCTAAAATTACACATATATAAGTAACTCTAAATATGCCCATATATACATATATGTATACATATTTTTCTCTTAATAATAATAATTAAGGGAAGTGTCAATGAATTTTAGAGATGGGCAGTGATGGATAGACGAGCAGAGAAAGTGTTGTAACAAGGAAATTATGTTTATTTTAATTAAAAGTATTTGTTAAGGTAAAATTATTTTAAGAGCCTTAATAACATTATCTAGCATGTCTGAAGGATTTAGAAAATAAAAACACTTTCAAATTACAATCATGGAAATGATCCTGCCTCTTTTAACCCAACTCCTATGGACCAGTAAGAGTCATAGTGTAGGTACCAAATGGAAACTTCAAACTGCTTTCCTGTCATTAACACAGGAGGTTTCCTTTAGACAAAGCTAAATAATAAACATATGATCTCTTTCTACATACCAGGCAATTTAATATTCACATTGAATTATTAATGCAATATTAGCTTCTAGGATGGCAAATTTGCATTTTTATATTTTATGCTTATTTTCTTCATTTATTTTTTCATCACTCTTTCCTTCCTTCTCTTCATCTTCCATTCTCCTCCCTCTCTGCCTCCTTCCGTTCACCTTCATTCCCTCTTCCCAGCTCTGCCCCTACTTCTATCACATCAGTAACTCATATCCAAATTTTCCAGACATCTGATGTCAGATAATTGAAGTTACAATTCTCTCTGGCATAGCTAATATCTTTATATAAGATACCAGAATTTCAGGGAAGTTTATCATATTGTCACTTTCTCAAGGTCCATCTTTTCCCCCAGGATCGCCAGTTAGCTCAGCATCTTTCAACACTGTGATTGGCTCCAGCAAGTACCATTTGATTTTGGCTCCTTATTTCTAAAGGAAGTATTTATTTTGATCATTTATGAAAGACAGAACAAATATGAAGTAAGCAACAATTTCTGTAGAGTATCTTCTAGCAGATGACTTTTCCCTTCATGTTAAATATATTAAAGTATAGAAAACTTGTTAGATAATTTGAGTTTCACATTTCTAGTAATTTACAATAGGTTCGAAGATATAATATTGATGGATTATATCAGCTGGATACTAGAAGTTGAACATATTGCACAAACAGGTTGATTTATTTTGATGGGAGCTAGTGACCTGCTCTTACTCAATTTTAATTCAAGTGAAGATCTAATGAAGAAAAAGTAGATACTCTACAACATTTTCAATTACACATTCAGTTAGGCTGTGAATGAATATTTCTATAGGGCATCCTTCAAAATCAATTACAAAACCTATAATAAATTTTAAGCGTAGCTCAAACTTAAAATGCTTATTTATACATAAACATATTCCCAGAATTGGAAAACTATTTTTGTCACACCATCTCAACTGAATATAAAAAAGTCACAGAGAAAAATGACACTCAATTTGTCAAACTTTTAGCTTTCTATATTATAGGGGATGAAGGCAAAAACATTGTTAAATTCAATAGTTTATTTATTTATTTTTTAGTCCATTTCCTCTTACAAATTATAATAAATATTTGCTAATCAATGTATAAGATATAAAAATATACATTTAAACTTCATGTCTATTAGCTGTTAGTCATAAGCTCTCTGCTTATCTGTGGGAGCCATTTTATTTATTTTCTATCCCCATTATCTGATGTAATTCTTGCAAGATATAATGCTTTTGTGAATAGCTACTGAATGAGTGGATTGAGTAAAATTTACTATACAAATACAATGAAATACAAAGTGAAGTAAAATAAATAATAAATAATCTAAAAAGATAAAATTTAGAAGTCTTATGCTTAACATTTAGTTGATAGTAGAGTAAATTTTACTTAATCAGATTATGAGGATAAATAGTAAATATATTATTGAATATCTAACAAAAGCAACATGAGGGTTGGTTTTGGAGCAAAGTTTAAGACACTGTACATCATGCTGGGAAGTTGAGGTCACAGGAGCCTGAATTAACTAATTGATTATATTCACAACCAGGAAGAAAAGACACATTTATTCTTTGTAGGTTTTCAGGCACAGTAGGTGGGCATTCCAATTTCAATTAATTTAATCATAATATTATCCCACAGACATGTCCAGTGGCTCGTATTTTCAGGTTTCATCAAATTGACAAATAAAATTAACTATCAAAACTCCAATTCTTTTCTATGTGGGACCAAAACTCATTCCTTGAAATCGTAACCTTCTTTCATCATTAGCTTCCATTTTCAACTTGACAGACTTGGTAAAAGAGACTTCAGTTAAACAATTGCCTCCATCAGATTGGCTAATGACCATGTCTGTAGGGCATTTCATAATTGCTGATTGATATATGAGGGCCTAAGACACTGACTGGTTTGAGTACACCCTAGGCAGGTATGATTGAAGTATATCAGGAATGAGGTTTAGCAAGCCAGGGTACAACAAAGTAACAAGAAGTTTCTCTTGATATCTGTCCCGCGCTACCGTCTCGCCAGCAAGAACGACGCAGAACACTCGGATCCTTCTGCAGTAAAGCTTTAATGCATCTTGAGAGATAGATGATCAGCTTCTTAGAGGGAGACCCCAAGCTAAGAAACCCAGCCCCTTATATAAGCCTAGGAGCTCCGAGTGAGACGTGTAGAGCCGGGATTGGTGGTTTGCACATCACCCCAGATGACGCCACGGGAGAGGCACAGCTTAAACGGTTAACTCCAACTGACAGCAGATGTCAGCGCCATCTTCTAACGGTTAACTCCAACTGACAGCAGATGTCAGCGCCATCTTCTAACGGCAATAGCGATAGCGAGGGCGGCTCCTCACATCTCCCCCTATTCATTTATTTTTGAAGCAATAGGACACCCACAACTTTGGGGTGGAGATAGAGGTCAAATCCCCATGTGCAAATTCGGAACATGTACAAAGCTCCTCTCCAGGGTCTTATCCCCAGAGAGAGCCCTGACCAGTCCGATGTCGTTTTTCTGGGGGAAGGAGATCATGACATAGAACCTTCATGCAAGATGACTTATCTCCCAGGAGAAAGTCGTTATACCGCAGACCTCTCCTGTGCAGTGCTTAGCCTTGCAACTCCTTGGGCTGCTGAAGCCTACCCACTCTATCCCGTGCAATGAGACTAGCCTCGTGGGGTGCAAGAGCTGGGAGGCCAGCGACCTATTGCTTTAACATGGTTAACCAAATGTCAGGGAGGCTCCGTGTTCTAAGGCAGCAAGTGCTTGTGCCACCACCACTTTGTCTCTTTTGTTTGGGCTCTGAGCTTACACACCATCCAAAGCATCAACACTATTCCACAGCAGAGAACTAGGCTAAATGATCCTACCCCCACCCATTCCTTAAAATAAGAAAATGCAGATGAAATCCAGGAGGAGAGGCCTTCCATCAGAGAAAGATCCAGATGCGTCGAATTCACTTGCAGGATCGCCATTCTCAACTCACGGAGTGTCTGCTCAAACTCAAAAGTCCAATTCTGTAATAAATGTTGAGACAGAGCTTGTGACAGGTTAGCTGCTCTTGTAAAATTCTCATATTGTACTGAAGTGACACAAAGGCCAGGCAACTTTTGTTCACATCCCAATTGGGCCATCTGCCACAATATATCCAATTGTTCCTGAACCAAATTAATCTGTTGGTTTACCAACATCAGGCCTCCTTGTATCTGAGAATTGGCAGTGGCCTGTTTATTTAGGACCATGGTCACAGTGGCCTATAGTTCATTAATGGTTTGAGTTGTCTGCACAGTGGCAGAAAGTGCAAGGGCCGAGGCGGTAACCGAAGCAGTAACCGCGGCGGTGGCTATCAGGCCCACAATAATAGCAGAGATCCCAAAAATCTCGCTTTTCCCTAAACAAACTCAAATTACTTGGCGTCTCAACAGGAACTGGAACAAATCGAGGCATGCGCATTACCAAAGCAAAAGGGTGCTTAATAGCATCCCAGCATAATGCATAAAAACAATTCTAAGCAGAGCAATTTATTTCTTTCTGATTCTTACCTAAGGTATCATTACTCACAACCCAAATAAAGGGCAGCTGAATAATTAGTTCTCTTAAAAGGGGTATACTTAACATTGGAGGAGGACCAATCAGATGATCCATAGCTCTGTCCCTCACTCAGACTGTTGCCTAATGCCCCTTTCCAATCAAAAGTAATCTGTCCCTTCTCACTATCATAGGAGAAAGATCAGTACAGCTTCCATTAATTCAAAAGGATTAGCATTAGATCTTTCTGGATCCATATGAATAAAATTATCCTTTAATGAAGAAATCACAGTAAAGCACAAGCTTCCTACCAATGACAAGGTTCTCTCATCCTGAAAACTCTGTATCTGAGGATCTAAAGGCAAAAAGGCAAGCCCCAACTCTCTATTAGTTGTGAAAAATCTAGGGAACACCTGGGCATTCTGCATCACTGGCATCGGTAGGGGAAGGTAGACATGATGGCCCACCGTAACTCTCCCATCATACTAGGAACCATCATCCTGAGTAGGAGAGTCTTCATCACCCACTTGGCCTCCATCCTTCTTATTCTGGAGTTGTGAAGGAGCTGTTCGAGTGAGTCTTTCAGGGATCCACAGGGGGTTTTCTTCCTCCTGTGGAAAAACACACACAGCTCCCCTGGATCTTATAAGAATAGGATCCGGGCCTTTCCAGAGATCAGTCAAGACATCTTTCCATTTTACCATTTCTTTTGGCCTATCAGGCTCTAAACTGTGGCGATCGGCCGCAGTGTGGCCTTGGGCATCAGAGTTCAAGAAATTAAGGGTAAAAAGTGCCATGGACACAGCAACTCTTGGTACCGAGGGTAGAACATCCTCAATACTCCCCTTTTGTTTAATCAGATATGATTTGAGTGTACGATGGGCACGTTCCACAATGCCCTGTCCTTGAGGGTTATAAGGTAGGCCAGTTAGATGGGTAACATCCATTTGCCGACAAAACTGTCGGAATTTTTGAGAGGTATATGCTGGTCCATTGTCTGTTTTTAAAATTCTGGGTTTTCCCCAAGCACTCCAGGCCTCAAGGCAATGTTGAATCACATATGAGGCCTTTTCCCCTGTTAGGGGTGTGGCGAACATTACGCCAGAACAGGTGTCAACAGAAACATGAACATATTGAAGCCTTCCAAAAGAGGGAATATGAGAAACATCCATCTGCCACATCTGCAATGGTCTAATGCCACGTGGGTTTATTCCCATGTGGGGAGTAGGTAAGAATTCGCAGCAATTCTGGCATTGAGTAACAATTTCCCTAGCCTCTTTCCTGGATAGAGCAAAACGACGGCGCAAGGTCTCAGTCATCACATGAAAGCGCTTATGGAATTCTTTTGCTGCTTGTGCATGGGTAGACAAGGCAGCGGCCACCAGCTTTGTAGCCTTGTCCGCTAAGTCATTCCCTAAGGACATGGGACCTGGGAGTCCAGAATGTGCTCGGACATGGGTAATGAAAACAGGAAATCTCCTATTTAACAAGGCAGCTTGTATCTTTTGAAAGATGTTAGCAACTCTGCTGGAGGATCTTATTATTCCAGCTATCTCAAGGAGATTAACTGCATTAACCACATAAGAGGAATCTGATACAATATTGAGGGGTCCTGGAAAAGCCTCAAGAACCTCCAGTACTATCAGACATTCTACAACTTGAGGTGAAGTTTCATTATATTGTTTAGATATAACCCTATCCTTGACCACATAAGCTCCCATACCAGTTTTTGATCCATCAGTGTACACCACAGTCCCATCTGGGAGTGGGTCTTTAGCTGTCACTTGTGGAAACACTATAGCCTGGTTTAGGGCAAACTGTAAAATTGGATGCTTTGGAAAATGATTATCAATTTGTCCTGAAAAGGAAGTAACTAAAACTGCCCAATCACTAGATGTGGCTGCCAAGGTCTGAACTTGTGCAGCAGTATAAGGCACAATCAAGGAATCAGGATCCCTGCCAAAATGTGTAACAGCTGCTTTTATTCCGCGAAGCGCGAGCTGTGCAACAGCATCAGGGTACCAGTCAATAATCTTAGCAGGGGAAGCATTTGGATGAATCCAAAGTAATGGTCCATGTTGCCACAGGACTGCAGTTGGCAATTGAGCTGTCTTAAAAACACACAGATTAAAAGGTAGTGACTCCTCAATACATTGTAATTGTGCTTCCTGTAAGGCCTCTTCCACCATCTGTAAGGCTCGGTGGGCGGCAGGGGTAAATTTTCTGGGTGAGGAGATATGAGGCTCACCCTCCAGGAGATCGAAGAGGGGTTTTAGATCAGCAGATGGAATTTTTAAAAAGGGCCTCAACCAATTTATATCTCCCAGAAGTTTCTGAAAATCATTTAATGTTTGTAAGTGGTCTTTGCGAATTTCTATTTTCTGAGGAACTATATTTTTGGGAGTAATCATTGAGCCCAAAAAGAGGCCTGTATCTGCAATTTGAACCTTTTCTGAGGCAATCTCTAATCCCCACTGTTTTAATTCAGCCACCAGCATGGGGAAAGCCTTTTGTAAAACATCTAACTCTTTGTGACAAATAAGAATATCGTCCATATAATGGATAACGATTAAAGATGTAAATTGCTTCCTAATTGGCTCCAAAGCCTCCTGCACATACAGCTGACATATTGTTGGGCTATTGGCCATGCCTTGCGGCAGTACCTTCCACTGAAATCTCTTGTCTGGTTCCATATGATTAAGAGAAGGGATAGTGAAGGCAAACCTTGGTCTATCCCGTGGGTAAAGTGGAATAGAGAAGAAACAGTCCTTATTATCTATAATAATAAGCTTCCAATCTTGAGGAAGTGCAGAAAGCAAAGGAAGGCCTCTTTGAACAGGGCCAAAAAGATGCATCTGATTGTTAATGGCCCGCAGGTCATGGAGTAATCTCCACTTCCCAGATTTCTTCTTAATAACAAAAATTGGTGTATTCCATGGGGAGGTAGAAGGCTCTAGATGCCCCAGCCGTTCCTGTTCTTGCACTAATCTTGTGACAGCCTCTAATTTTTCAGAGGATAGAGGCCATTGAGAGACCCATAACGGCTCCTCTGTTTTCCATGGTATGGGTCGTGAAGCCTCAACGGCCCCTAAATAAAACCCAGTCCTTTTCTACCCCGATTTCCGTGTTGCGTAATGGGTTTTATTCTGCCTTGTTCTTGCCTACCCAAGCCTCTACCGTTTGTATACCCCATCTTTGCCATAATGGCTGATGCCTGGGGGAGTATTCATTAGTTAGGGTCATGCCCATGGCTTGTAACACATCCCGTCCCCATAAATTTACAGGGAGTGGCAACACATAGGGGGTAAAACATCCCTGTTTGCCCTCAGCATTCCGCCAGGTTAAGGCTGAGGCACTGATGGCAGGAGAGGACTGGTATCCAAGACCTTGTAGAGAATGAGATGAAACAACAGTGGGCCAAGACTTCGGCCACCAATGGAGTGAAATAATGCTTTTGTCTGCTCCCGTATCCATTATCCCTTCAAATTCTTTTCCATTAATTAACAATTTTATTGTAGGTCTCTCATTTAGGGGTATAGCCAGATAGGCTGAATCACTTCCAGAAGATCCCATAGCCCTTTTTTGTAAAGTGTAGGTTTCTCCATCCCCGAGGGAGGGCAGCAACACCAGTTGTGCAATTCTATCTCCCTGCTTTATAGAAAATACACCCCGAGGGCTAGAACAGAGAACTTGAATCTCCTCTTTATGATACGGGTCAACAATTCCAGGATATATAATGAGTCCCTGTAAAGTTAAGGAGCCACGGCCCAGAATAAGCCCAATGGTGGCAGGGGGCAAAGGTCCAGGGGAATGGACTGGGACCGGTTGAACATTCATTTGGGGCATGAGTAAGAAGTCGGAGGCGGCACGCAAGTCCATTCCGGGGGTTCCTCGGAAACCTCTACTTCCTCTTGATTGCTTTTCTGAAATTGGTTCCCATATTTCTGAGGGCCCTGGGACCACGGGCCCCGTGACCCGTTTTTTGATTGGGGTACCTTGGGTTCTTCAATAGGGGGCAGAAGCCTCCCTTTTACATCCCGGACTGACCTGCATTCGCTAGCCCTATGATAACCTTTACCACAACGATGGCAAAGCTTCGATTCTCTTGTTCTTTCAGGGGCTTGACAATCTTTCTTAAGGTGCCCCATTCTCCCACAATTAAAACAAGCTTTTCGACTAGATAAATCTCTACGCCTGTGCGTTTGTAAAATGGCGGCAGCTAGTCCTGCATTGGTTAGGGGTCCCCCAGCTCCCTGCACACTCTGAGCCAATCTTGTAAACCTTTGCTTTTGCGAGGGCGATAGCCGCTCGACATTCCTGGGTTGCTTGTTCATAGACAAGTTGCTCAATCAGGGGCATAGCTTGTTCTGAATCACCAAAGATGCGACTGGCGGCCTCTGTCATTCTGGCCACAAAGTCTGAAAATGGCTCTTGGGGTCCTTGGACAATCTTTGTAAGGTGTCCACTGGACTCTCCCCTTTTTGTGAGGGCCTTCCATGCTTTAATAGCGGCGGCCGACACCTGACCATAGACACCCCAGATGTAGTTGGTTTGATTAAGGGCATGTTGACCCTGACCTGTCAGCATTTCAAATGTCCACTGCCTCTGATTCTCATCTTCAGCCGTGGCATTAACTCTAGCTTGTGCCTGGGCTGCATCATACCAGAGAGCCTTCCATTCCATGTATTGTCCCATGTTGGGAAGCACTGCTTTCACTGTCGTCTGCCAGTCAGTGGGAGTCATGGCAAAATTAGCAAGCCTTTCCACCTGTAATGTGGTAAAGTTAGCATTGACCCCATAATTACGAACGGATTCGGCCAATTCTTTGATTTGATTGTAATCTACAGGTGTATGTACTCTTCCGCCTTCCGCATTCTCGAATACTGGAAAAGCTACTTGTATTTTTCTCCGTTCCTCTAAAGGTAAAAAGGAGTCAGTACCAGTATTCAGCCGAAGCTCATACTGCGGAGGCGCTGAGGGGCGTGAGCCCGCCGGATTTATAGGCGGTGGCCTCACATTCATTTTTGTTTTCAGTGGCCGGTGTCTATCAGGGTGATATCTTTCTTCCTCATACCGTGCCACCTCCTCCTCTAGACCACCTTCTTCGCTAGAATACAGAGTGTCAGAATCAGAATTATCTAGCTCCAAGGCTTCTAGCTCTACTGTAGGGTATAGACTAGATTCTGGCTTTTTCTTTTTCTTAGATTTGTTAGGGGGTGAATGATCACTCCCTTCTTTCTCTCCCCTTTCTTAACTTCTTGGGGAGGGCCTTTTTTCTTAGACATGTCTTTCCTTTTGCGAGCTCCCATTCTCTCACTCCGTTCAGTTTCTGACATGCTATCCTGAACTTCCTCTAAGGTTCCCTGACTTTCTACTATAGCAGGGTGACAGGCCTCATCCTCCAAGCAGTTTTTAACTAGCTTCCAAATGGCTTTGGTACCTAAGTGGAGATCTCCTTCTGCATGCTTCCTGTCTAGTTCTTTACCTAGCTTGTTCCATGAGGCCACAGTGAGGGACCCGGAACAAGCATACCATGGTGCCACTCTATCTACCTCCTTCACAAAATTTTGAAGTGTTCGTGGTGCAATTTTAAGATCTCTTTGTTTTAGCACAGTCTGTAGGGCAGTAACCACTGACTGTGACAACCCCATCGCGCTAGCGGCTTATCTAAAAAGCGGCGCTCAACTCCGTTACCAGACTGACAGCACCAGACTGACAGCACCAGACTGACAGCACCAGACTGACAGCACCAGACTGACAGCACCGTTCTGTCAGCACCAGCCACGATGAAGGAGAAGGACAAACAGGACTAGCACCAAAGCCTCCACTGACCCATCCCACGGTGATGACAAACTAAGGCCAAAGTCGAGAAAGGGGGTATTCAGGATAAAGCATACCTCTCTGAACTTATGTCCCTGCAGTTCTGAATCCGCCCCGTCTTCCGAGGGGTCTCCCGCGGCGCCGGCGATGTTGAAGAGTTCCCGGGTTTCGGCACCAGATGTCCCGCGCTACCGTCTCGCCAGCAAGAACGACGCAGAACACTCGGATCCTTCTGCAGTAAAGCTTTAATGCATCTTGAGAGATAGATGATCAGCTTCTTAGAGGGAGACCCCAAGCTAAGAAACCCAGCCCCTTATATAAGCCTAGGAGCTCCGAGTGAGACGTGTAGAGCCGGGATTGGTGGTTTGCACATCACCCCAGATGACGCCACGGGAGAGGCACAGCTTAAACGGTTAACTCCAACTGACAGCAGATGTCAGTGCCATCTTCTAACGGTTAACTCCAACTGACAGCAGATGTCAGCGCCATCTTCTAACGGCAATAGCGATAGCGAGGGCGGCTCCTCACAGATATCTGTTTCATTACCTGCCTCTAGATTCCTGCCTTGGGCTCATAAACTGTTTTTTCCCTCAATAATGAATTGTGATTTGAAATGTAAGACAAATTCTTTCCCTTCTAAGTTGCTACTGGTCAGTGTTTTATCACAGCAAGGGAAAGTAAACTACAATATAAATTGATACCTAATATACCAAGAGTGTTTCTATAAAGGACAAGGCAATGATGTTTTATGGGAGGATTGCATATGTGTTTGGAATTTGGGGTCTAAAAAAGCCGTTGAGTGCTTATACATTAATGGGATTTTTCTGTGGAAGCCTGGAAGATAAGAATGTTGAAAGAAATTCAGCAATGAGACTGGCTTGTTAAGTTTGAGAAAGAAACAAAGATTCTACTGCTGCTGCTTGTGTGATGTTTTTCAATTATGAACCTGGGGAAAAAGAAACCTTTACTTTCATGGGAAAATGGATGCTGGATAGCTGGAACTGAAAAACCAACTGTGCTTGCAGCTGTATCAGTATAAACTATGAAGTGCACTGCATGGTACATTATAAAAATAAAAATACTTTTCAATAATTTATTTATGGCTTGATGATCTTAATATTGGTTGCATATTATCCTCTTACAATATCAAAATAATAACAGAAACATATACTGTTATAATATCAATGAAAAAAATTAAGAAAACCTCTAAGCAGGAGAATAAAATTTTCATATAGCAATGAAGTTTAATCTTCTGGGAAGCATTCCCTCATGGTCAGCACATAGATGCTGTGGGCCTAAAGGGGCCAATGCTCCATCTTAATAAGGAAGCCAAACTTGTTGAGACGTAGGGGTGTGCTACACGCTACTAGTTTTGAATACCAAATGCTGTCCTGGAGAACAGCTAAGAATGGGCACTGGGAGTATCCGGAAGAAACCATTCTTGAAGATGCAAGTGTAGGTGCTATAGAGAGTCCAGAATATTAGGGATGCAAAAACCAGAACTTCAGGATGATCAACAAGGACAGCAACTGATGTTGGGCAGAGACTGCCACAGCCTATAAGCCAAGCTGTGTGTGCTGTGGAAGGAAGAGCTGACTAAGGGGAGTTGTCCACATCCTTTGGAGACCAGGAGAAGGTGAGTTCCAGATGTTGTATTTTGAGGTTTTATATTGCTACCTTTTAGCTTTGCTTAGATTTTACTGCATTTGTGCTCCATATCTCTACTCTTTGAATAAGAAACACTGTGACTTATTTTAAGTTTTTTTGGAGCTGAACATAAAAAAGACATTGAATTTTTCAGGAGAACTTAAATTTATTTTGTAGTATACATTTTATAAAAATGTAAAATTCATTTGTGAGTACTTTATCAACGTCTTTTCCACCCTTCTTCTCCCCCCATCTAACTCTTATCTTGTCCCCTCCACTCCATGTGGATATGACTATTACCATGTCTATGGGACTGTTTTTATTGTTAGTGGGTATTGGAAGATCTCTCCTCTCAGGGGACTGCCGGCCTTTGGAAGTGAGCCAGTACTGTCTAAGAAAGGAAGACGACCAAGCCAAAGATAGTAATCTAGTAATCAGTTTCCCCTGTGGTCACTCCTTCAGTTCCTATGTCCTTATTCCTTCCTAGGTTCCTGATGCAGTCTTCCCCAATAATGGACTGTAAGCCATTAGCCAAATAATTTCTTTCCTCCTACAGGGTGCTTTTAATTAATACTTTATGTAGAACATTAAGCCAGACATGAAAAGTAACGTAGTAAGTTGGTTTCATCCATGGTCTCATTCATTATTTTGCTTCCATACCTCTACCTTAAGGTCTTATTCTGGCTTTCCTCGATAAAGAATGACTATTTGTAAATATAAACCAAGTAAATGATTTCTCTCCCCAAGTTATATGTGGTTAGCATTTTTTACTTTTTTAATAACAACAGAAATCAAATGGAGATACATCCTACCACTTTCCCCAAAGTTTCATGTTCCTTTCATAATAAAAAATATGTGATACAATTTTAAAAGTATGCATACTCTTCAACAACTCCAACAGTTTTACAGTGCAAAGTTCATATTCTGACTTTGACTCACAGAAAAATTTTACTGTGCCGTTCTATAAATTAAAAAAAAAACTACATACTCCTAACACATAATGGTACAGGCTAAACATTGATGTTGGAAAATAAAAGAGTCAAAGAATAGCAAAAAATGAACAAAACAAGACAAGACCAAAATCCAGCAAGGCAATCACAAAATCCTGTAGTCTTATGCCTTACATGTTGGGCTTATGATGAAAATAGCTGAGTTCCAGAGAACAGCCCAAAGTCTACTTCTATCACCTGCACACATACCACCTGTCTGAGATAGTTTCCACTCCATGTTTATGGCATTCCTAAGTAGATTTCTTTTGGTTTTGACATGACCAATATGCTGATGTCTCCACTGAAACTTAGACCTCACATTCATAGGTTCATGAAATGGACTTTCAGGGACCGCTTACATAGATTCTGACCCTGCAGAATACTGGATGCCCTCAGCTTCTCTGAAACTGGAGCTGGAAGTTTCAATGTTTAAAAACCTTGCATCATCCTTACTTGTAAAGCCAATTTTGTCAATTGCTGATGTAGCTTGGCTTCTGTGAATTACAGCTATATCTGCTTCCATGTGTTGACCCAGAGGAAATACTCCACAATCATAAAGTTACCCTCTTCACTTAATATTTCTTCTTCTAAATGAATTTGGATATGTACAAGATGGAGCCTCCAGTGGGTATGAATTTGCTTTGAAGATGTGTTTTTTATTGTCCCAGTACAACACTGGCAGTTTCTTCCCAGACCTTCCAATCTTTTTAACAATTTCAGCTGTCTCATGGTGAGCCTAAATGATATGCTATCTTGAAATTTCTTCTGCCAAACAACTTTGCAATTATCTTCAAATTTATCTTCACACTGATTCTCAGTATATATGCAGAATAAAACTAAAGTTTTGGTAAATATCATACACACATCTCCAGAGGCTGTTCCTAAGGAAATCCTTGTTCTCTAATGAAATATTCTGAGCCTGTCCTTCATTGTATATATTTCTGTCAGATATTTTTAATCTAAACTTTTCTTAAGATTATCTATTAAGCTATGCTTCTGACATTCAAGGAATTTTCTAATTCAACATGCCAAGGAACAACATGATCATATTACTAGTGTGTGGGATCTGGACAGATTCAGATTCTTGCCTTCTTATTCAAAGAATTAAAAGAATGGGCCACTGGGGTGGCAGACTAACAGGGAACTTTATTCACAGTGAAACAGCAGCACTGATCACAATGACATACACTGACAAAATTGACAGTGGGCCACACGAATAAGTATACTGCAGGGCTCCAATTACTATTGAAATTATTTTTATTTGCTTTGAAAGAAGTTAGAAATTGGTTGTTAAGGGACATAAAATGAGAAATTTTCTATTTTTATTTACATAATAAATTATACAACATTTCTCTATTGCGAATGTCTGATATCACATCTGACTTTTATCAGATGCATGCCCAGTCAGATATATGCATAAGATAGCAATTGGTAGATTCTTTCTAAAACCCAAACATCTTGCAGACTAGGTGAACCTTCCCATATGGTGCCTAGACATAAGAATGTAATTTGTTCAAATTCAATGGTAATTCAGGGACAAAAAAGAAACTTATCTCACAGTTCAGAGTTCAGTGGGGTTTGTGCAGATTGATGTAGGCATGGGTTCCAGGTTGGCATCATATAATTAGGCACATTTTCCAGGGAGGGATGATTGTGACTATTATGTATATTAAAATTTCTATAATATTAAGAACGTTACACTGGAACAGAAGGCTAAGTACAATCCAAGCCAAGATAAATCCAAGGTTGATCCACTATTTCCTACTCTGGCCCGATGCTGTCAGATTGCTCTTAGTATTAACTTTCTTCTTAGTTACTTTTAGAGTTATTTTGAATAATTAGTATAGAAGGCTAGAGAGATGTCTTAAGGGTTGACTCTGATTGCTGCTCTTCCAGAGGTCCCAAGTTCAATTCCTAGCACATTCATGGGGTGGTTCCCAATTATCTGTAACTCTAGCAATCCAATCACCTCTTTCAGACCCCATAGGAAGTTTCACTAACATGCAAACACCCAAACTAAACAAGCACAAGAACACATTCATAAAATTAAAAGAAAATAATGTGTACCAAACAGTAGCAGTTTAAAAAAGGATATTATTTATCTTGGCTTAATTCAAGGCACAGTCTATCATTTCATACTAGACAAATAGTGGCAGCAGAAGTTTAAACCAACTGGTCACATTGTATCCCATATCATGAAAGGAAAATTAAATGTTTATATTTAGGCCCTCTCTCTCTTATTTTTTTCTTTTTTTTGTTGAGATAGGGTTTCTCTGTATTGCTTTGGGCCTGTCCTGGAACTCCCTTTGTAGACAAGGCTGTCTTTGAACTCACAGAGATCCACCTGCCTCTGCCTCCCAAGTGCTGGTATTAAAGGCATGCATCACCATTCCTGGCTCTCTCTCTTTCTTGTCCAGGATCTTAGTTGAAGTGACACACATTGTTGTTGGTCTTCTCCACAGTTCCAAATATTTCTGACTTTGCCCAATATAATTCTAGATTATATCAAGATGATAACTAAGATTGACTATCACATGTAGTGTATACACTGTACAAAGCCAAGACATCCATCTTCAAGATGACAAAATAAATTAAAGGTTGTGAGTCTTCAGACAAAAGAAACATTCAAAGAAAGAAATGAACACATGTTCTGGCATAAATCACATAAAATGTATTGTCAACCTTGAGATGGATGCTTCTTTAGTCTGTCTGGTAAGGCACATTAAAACTAGCAATACAACTGTTAGTGTTATCTAAAACATATGTTGAGACACCCAGAAATACATTTAGGCAACATTTGGGTAACTCAAGGATATGACTAAGTTGTTATATGGAATCAATCTATGTTTTAATAAATTGATGGCAAACATAATGTTTAGGTATAATCAAGATGAAGAAGGAATTGCTAAAATAAACATAGTCAAAATTTGCCTTAGGACACTGAGATTGCTTATTGATTAATGAAGAGTGTTGGAGAAAATACTGCTATTATTTGAAATGAAATTTGAGAAAAGGTGAATATTTATGAAAGTGAGAACCTTTAATTATTTCATATTTTATTTGATATTCACATATACATAGAATACGTTTGTGTCAAATCCATTGCCATTCCATACCTTCAGATTATACCCCATCCTTCTAACACTTCTACTTCTGAAATTTATGTGTTCTTTCTCTCTTTTAATATCCACTGAATTTAATACTGTCTGTTTTTGCGTGAGTGTGGAACCATCAACTGATTTACAGTTATCCTCTCAGGGCCCCATGCCTGAGAATATTCACCTTCCTCCACCACCCCAGCATCCATCCATCCATCTCTGATAGATTCTCAGACGAGTAAGAGACTTCATGAGTCACTTTCTCATCCATGCTGGGATTCTATGTGGCTTGACCTTCTCTAAATCTTATTGATGCAGTCCCAGCCCCTATGAGCTCATGGATACATCTTTAAAACACTGGTTTGCTAAAATTATCTACTCTTTCTGAGTTTTGCTTCTTTCCATCACCTCAATCATGAGTATTTCTGAACCTACATGAAGGGGTTTGATGCAGAAAATCCATTGAAGACTGAGCCCTCCAAAGTGTCTTATTCTTTTTCCTTCTTTTTACAACCTTATGCCAACATCAACATCAACAATATACATGCTAAGATGGATGGGGGAAATCACACCATGTTATAACCCTACACAAAATGTAAGAGGCAGCTAAGGTATGCTGAGAGCAGGAAAAACAGTCTTTTCTAGGGAAGGTCACCAATTGATTATCCAATACCAATTGGTTGGCACTGAAAATATTTGTTGCATATAGCATTATAGACACTTATCACATTGTATTGATGTGTTTACATATAAGCATATATATATATAAGCATACATATATGTAACAATGATTAATATAAAAAGGAAATTTGGAGAATATGTTTTCATTAGATACTGTTCTATCTCTCAATTTCCCCTATATTCTCCTTTTACTGTCCACTCAAATTGTTGTTCTTCCTCTCTCTTAAAAAAACAAAAATCCAAAATATGAAGTTGTATATACATTGTTGAACCATTTATTAATCAATTTTTTTGCAAAATAAACTTCTCTGACAAGGACTGAGATGTGCATTAATTTATGGATATAAAGACAGGATCACAGGGGTAGTTCATTATATCTATTTAATGGAAAACAGAGCACTAGGTTCTTCACTAGGACCTAATACCTAGCCCACCAAGACTTTTTAACCTATATAATAACATCATACTTGAACTCCATTTTTTTAATAAATTGAAATTGCTTAATGAATTGGGATATAAAACTGCATATAGAATGGCCTACTGATAAGATAAAACACATGACAATTGATTTCAGGAGTCAGAGAAATAAACCTGATTAATACTGCAGCAATATGTTGAAATGGGGACTACCAGTGAGTCTCCTAGACATTAAGTGATACCATGTGTCATTTATGCACAATTTATGTTTTTAATATATTGTGACCTTTCCAGAGATACATTGCAAATAGATATCACTTACATATACCTCATTAATACCTCATATTAGTAAAATAACAATGAATTATATAATATTATTAATCAGAATGAATTATAAATACTGATGGGAGTATTTGTTTCTAGAAAAGACACACGCTATTTTTCTTACTAGAATTGTAGCACTAAATAAAACCCCTGTCATCAATAAAATAGCAATAAACTTCAACCTACTAAAAGTATTTCATTTTATACAATCAACATTTTTCTTTGACTTGAAGGATCACTCAGGAATTGGTATGATATCTTTAGTGTGCATGACAGATTCATATTTACAAAGATATCACTATTGATTAAAACAATGAAAAAATGGAATTTTAGTATAAATGTCTTTGAATAAGTTTCCCTGTTTATATGTCTCTGATAAAAACCAAAGTGAAATTATCCTTAGAAAAGTCATTTTCTATCATTTAGAAGCTTTTTACCTTGAAACATAGAACTTCAATTTCATTCATTTGTTAACCAAATGAAGAATATCTTAGAAACATATCACTTAAATTCTCTTTTACCAAGGGCCACATACATAATGTTCTACTTTAAATATTACTCCAAAATTTGGAGTTCATATGAATATTGAAAATGACTATTTTATTTAAAAATACATATCTATAGGAATGCTTTTTTGAAAAATGAAAGTGTGATACTCAGTGTATAGCATAAAGTGGATGGATAAAGGCCCACTGAAGTAACTTTTCTTTTCATAGATGCCAGGAATTAAACCTTGGTTATTGAGCTAGAAAGATAGCTAACTGCTCAAGATCTTTGAATCTTCATCTTGACCACTGTGATTCCAAGCACCCACATAAGGCTCACACCCATCTTCAATTCCAGCTCCAGGGGACCTGATGGCATTTTTAGGCCTTTAAGGGCACTGCATGAACATGGAGCATGGATACATGTATGCAAAACACACATACACACAAAAGAAAAAAACAAACAAACATGGAAAAATAGTAAAGAAGCTGGTGATGCATCTTAATCCGGGTAATGCCATGGAAATATGTCCCGTGGTTTTTAAATGCACCTAAATGAAATAAATATTTATATCCAAACAGAATGAATAAGCACTCCTCTCAGTTTAGGTTTGACCCTAATCTCAGTTCAGACCAGTGTGCTACCCTGCTTTATGTCAACTTTACACATCCAACTAGTATGTGAGAGAAGGGAACTTCAATTGAGAAAATGCTTCCAGAAGATTGGGTTGTATGCAGGCCTATTGGGCATTTTCTTGATTAGTGATTGGTAAGGCAGAATGGGGAAACCCCTGGGTTTTATATAAAAGTAAGTTGAGCAAGTCACAATGACCAAGGCAATACGTAGAAAGACTTAATGACCACGTACCAGTTCTTGCTCCCAGGTTCTTGCTTTCTTGAGTTCTTGCATCCACTTCCTTCCACAATAAGCAGCTATATGGAAATGTAAGTCAAAAAGAAAAAAATTCATCCTAGTTTCTTTTTATCCTGGTGTTTCATCACAGCAGTAGTAACCCTAATTAAGGTAATCATCATTCCTTATGAGTATAAACTCCTCTAAGAGTAGTAACCCTAATTCTCAAGAAAGAAACATTCTTTGGATGACCCTTTCCCACTTCAAAGAAATATTTTTGCAGCAGTGCTTTTCTTTAGCCTGAAAAACTCTCAGCATCCAAGCGATAATGAGCCTGCCAATTTTATTTTATTTCTTCCAATAGTTTGAAGGTAGGGCATAAAGAAAGGAAACAAAGTTCTTTTCTCCAGACAAGGAGTAAATGCCTTATAGTTCATTCATTTTTATCCTTACATATATGTAATTTATTAATTTATTATTAATTATTTTGTGTATGATGCTATACTTGAAGGTATCACATGTGTAAGTGGTGCACACAGATGCTAGAAGAAGATATTAGATTCCCTGTAACTGGAACTAAAATTAACTGAGAGCTTGTTGGGAAAGGAGAAATGGAGTTCTGTAGAAGACAAGCAAGGATTCTTTTATCCACTGATGTATTTCCAGCCCTCCAAAATACACTTGATAAATTTAATTTAAGCATAAATGTCATTTACATATAGTATAGGATTAGATATAAATTACTTGGATGGACTAATATCTGCATGGTGATAGTATCTATATTTATTTTAGCTCACAATAAAAATAACTATCTTTCTTGAAATATTCTAAAATGAGTATGTTTTCAGATAGTTTTCATAAATGAAATATCTTTTCTAGGGTTTAAAAATAAAGAATAAGGTGACAGGGTATTTTTACTGAGTTGCAATATTCCATTAATGCCAATACCTTGTGTAATTTTCTCACTTAATCAAGTGTGCCAGTAGAAAAAATGAATACATTTCATTTTACATGGTATATTTGCACTCACTTAACAAAATACAGTCTGTGTTAGCAACTTTGCTTTAAAGATATCTTAGTAGTATAGGAAAATACCATCTCTGAGCAGACCACATTTTTTTTGACTTTTGAATGTTACTGATTTTCTTCCTAAAATTTTGTTATTATAAACAATTGAGATTTTGCTCAGTATTATGAAAAAATGATTAAGCCTTATAGAATGAGCCAATCATTTATATTTTGTGAAGGAAACCTGATGTATATTTAAGGAATTAAGTGTGTTTAAGTAATTTCTTATGACACTTGTCTCAAATAGGGTTTTTATTGCTCTGAAAAGAAACCATGACCACAGCAACTCTTATAAAGATGTTTAGTCCATTATCACCATGATGGGCATGGCAGCATGCAGACAGATGTGGCACCAAGGAAAAGGCTTACAGTCCTCCATCTTGAATGCAACAGAAATTCAACTGAGGCACTCGGTTATACTGAACATAGAAAACTTCAAAGCTCATGTTCATAGTGACACAGGTCCTCTAACAAGGCCATATCCATTGCAACTAAGCCACACCTAATAACCATGCCACTCCCTGTAATATTATGTGGGCCAAATACATTAAAATACCACATTCCATTCTCTTTCCCACAAAACTTTAACAATATCATAATGCAAAATCAAAATGTCGATCATATGCTTCCACCATACAATGTCTTTGTATATACATTATCAGTTCAAAATGTAGAGAAGAGAGCACAGTGAGGAAACAATGGACTAAATCATAACCACATGGACAAACTAGAAACCCAGCATCAGAATGGTCTTTAGATCTCTAATTCTGTGTAGCATTGTTGATTGCAACACACATCTTTCTTAGACTGATTCCACTCCCATTTAACAGCTCTTCTTGGCAAATATTCCAAAACTCTGCTGACATCTCTAACATTTTTGGTTCTCCAAGGCAATCCAGGTTTCAACTTCACAGCTTCACACAGTGATCTCTCCATTCAGGGAAACTTTAGTCATGGAGGCAATTTCTATAACCCATTCCTTTTATCCTTAACTCTAAAGTCAGAACCATGTGGCTGAAATTGCCAAGTTCTGCTGATTCATTGGGTTGGAACACACCACCCCCCATTCAATTACATCTTCACCAGTCCTATCTTTCACTGCTTAAACTTGGCTCTCCTGAAACTTGTTCTGTACTCCAGTCTGGCACCAAACTCTGCTGAGTAATGGGATTAAAGTGTGTCCCACCACATCCAGCTCTAAGCCTTAAGGTTGACAGTAATTTTATTCTACTTCTAATCCATTTATCTCCTTGAACACAGGATTTAACTCCATTCCACTCCTTGGTGTTTTTTCTCCGCAATTCCTTTTGCTATATAGCTTATTCAGCTTGTTCCTTTTTATTACAAATACATTTTTAGAATTACCACTAATATCCACCCAACAGTTTCTACAATGGGCTGTTTTGAGATTTTTTTCTGCCAAAGGAAATTAATCCAAAACTCTTCACTTTAGCCTCATGCAGGATTCCAAAACTATTAAGTTTTCCCTCAGGCAGACTCTTCAGACAGGGATAAAAGGCAGCTACTTTCTTCACCAAATATCACAAAAACCATCTATAGACAACATAATAAAATTCTTCTCCTCTGATATCATTGAGTGATGCCTCAACAGTTCAAATAACTCTTAGCACCTCTGTCTTCCATGATCCTCTTAGTACGGCCCAGTAAGCACTGTTTAAAGCATTCCACTGATATCATGACCCAAAATCATGAAAGTACCAAAGTCAACCCCTCCAGAAAAACATGACCAGGCCTATCACAGCAATACCCCACTCCTGGTTCCAACTTCTGTCTTAAGGTTTTTATTGCTGTGAAGAAACATCATGACTATGGTAACTCTTATAAAGGAAAAAACATTAAATTGGGGTAACTGGTGCACACTTTCAGATTTTCAGTCCATTAGCATCATGGTGGGGAGCATGGCAGCATTCAGGAATACTCGGTGATGCTGGAGGAATAGCTCAAAATCTTAAAATTTTCAGGCCAGAGCAAGTTGAGATACAAGTGGATAGCTTAAGCATAGAAAAACTCAAAGCCTGCTCCCACAGTGGCACAATTCCTACAATAAGACCATACCTACTCCATCAAAGCTTTACCTCCTAATATTGCTGGGTCCTGTGATACTGTGGGGTGGCAATTACATTTAACCCACCACTATGTCCTTTTTCCTATCTCTCCTCTGCCTTCCCTCCCCAATTCAACCTTCACAACAATTAATCTACATTTCCATTTTACTACCCATGTTCTAGGATCCCCAGTCTATTAAAACTCCCAATGGCTTGCTTCCAATTTCGTGGCTTCCATAGTATTAAAGCTTAAAAGCATATATCTAAAGATTGCAAACTAGGGTCCAAATATGAGAAAGAACACACAGTATTTATATTTATTGGTTTAGATAATTCTACTCAGTATAATTTTTCCCAAGTTTCTTTAATTTGTCTTCAAATTCCATTATTTTACTTTTCTTTTTTATAATTCATTTTTTAATTTAATTTATATTAGAAACAAGTTTACTTCACATGTCAATCTCAGCTCCCTCTCCCAAACCCTCCCCCAATCCCCACTCTACTCTCCATGGAGGGTGAGGCCCTTCATGCAGGGTCTCAAAAGTCTGTCATATGATCTGGAGAAAGGCCTAGGCCCTCCCCCATGTGTCCCTCCAGGTGATTGGGTTCCCAAAGTCCATCTCGATGACAGGGCTAAGTGCTGATCTATTGCCTGAGGCCCCAAAGGATGCTGAGACATCCTCACTGACACCCAGGTTCAGGGGGTCCTAGATCAGTCTCATGCTGGCCTCTGTGCTACAAGTCTGTGGTCTGTGAAATCCCCCTTGTTCAGGTCAGCTGTTTGTGGGTTTCACCTGCCAACTCATAACCCCTTTGCTCATTACTCCTCCCTCTCTGCAACTAGGTTCCAGGAATTCAGTTCAGTGTTTAACTGTGGGTGTCTGTCTCTGCTTCCATCAGCCACCGGATGAAGGCTCTAGGGTGGCATACAAGGAAGTCAACAATCACATTATCAGGGAAGGGCATTTAATGTAGCCTCTCCACTATTGGTTAGATTGCCAGTTGATGTCATCCTTGTAGGCCTCTGGACATCTCACTAGTACCAGATCTCTCTTCAAACCTGCAATGGCTCCTTCTATTATGGTATCTCTCATCATGCTCTCCCCTTACACCATTTTCCTGATCCTCCTCTCACCTCCTCTTCACTCCCTCTCTTTTTCTCAGCTTCCTAACCCCCAACCCCGCCCTTTCTCCCAATCCCCTCAGAAGATTCTATCCTGTTCCCCTTCTCTGGGTTACCATGCATATTTCTCTTAGCGTCCTCCTTGTTTCCCATACTCTCTGGCTGGGGATTGTAGACTGGCACTCCCCTGTTTCATGACTAAAATCCATAAGTGAGTGAGTCCATACTATGCTTGTTGTTTTGTGACTGGGTTACCTCACTCAGGATGGTTTCTTCTAGTGCCATCCATTTGCCTGCTAATTTCAAGATTCCATTGTTTTTTTTCCCACTGCATTGTATAAATATACCACATTTTGTCTATCCACTCTTCAGTTGAGGGGCGTCTAGGTTGCTTCCAGGTTCTGGCTATTACAAATAATGCTGCTATGAGAATTGTGGAACATATGTCCTTGTGTGAATGTGCATCTTTTTGGGTATATACCTAAGAATGGAATTGCTGAATCTTGTGGTAGACTGTTTCTAATTTTCTGAGGAATCTCCATACTGATTTACAAAGTGGCTGTATGAGTTAGCAGTCCCACCCGCAGTGGAGGGGTGTTCCCCTCTCTTCACATCATCTCCAGCATAAATTGTCTTCGGTGTTTTTGATTTTAGTCATTCTGAGAGGAGTAAGATGGTATCACAAAGTTTTTTGATTTGCGTTTCCTTGATGGCTAAGGATGTTGAGCACTTTCTCAAGTGACTATCAATCATTTGAGACTCCTCTATTGAGAATTCTCTGTTTAGTTCTGTACTCCACTTTTTGATTGGATCCTTTGGTGTTTTGGAGACTTGCTTCTTGAGCTATATGTAAATTTTGGAGATCAGCCCTCTGTCAGATGTGGGGCTAGTGAATATCTATTCCCATTCTGCGGGCTGCCTTTTTATCTTGTTGACTGTGCTCTTTGTCTTACAGAAGCTTTTCAGTTTCAGGAGGTCCCATTTATTAATTGTTGATCTCAGTGTCTGTGCTTCTGGTGTTATGTTCAGGAAGCGATATCCTGTACCAATTCTTTCAAGGGTACTTCTAACTTTCTCTTCTAAGAGTTTCAGTTTGGTTGGATTGATGTTGAGGTCTTTGATCCATTTGCACTTAAGTTTTGTGCATGGCTATACACATGGATCTATCTGCATTCTTCTACATGCCAGCATCCAGTTATGCCAGCACCATTTTTTGAAGATACTCTCTTTTTGCCAATGTGTAATTTTAGCTACTTTGTCAAAAATCAAGTGTTCATAGGTGTGTGGGTTAAAATAAGGGTTTTTAATTCAGATCCATTGGTCTACCTGCCTAATTTTGTGACAATACCAAGCTGTATTCAGGACTATAGGTCTATAACAGAGCTTGAAATCAGGCTTGGTGATGCCTCAGAAAGTTCCTTTATTGTACAGGGTTTATTTTTGCTATTCTGGGTCTTCTGTTTTTCCACATAAAGTTGAGTATTTTTCTTTCAAGGTCTGTGAAAAATTGTGTCCGTATTTTGATGGGGATTGAGTTGAATGTGTACATTGCTTTTGGCAAGATTGCCATTTTACTATGTTAATCCTACCAATCCAAGAGCATGGGAGATCTTTCCATTTTTTGGTTATCTTCTTTGATTCCTTTCTTTCCTTACATTAACATATTTTAATTTTCTTAGGAGCTGAAAAAAACTATTGTTTAGGTATACCATATGTTAATTATGAATTTGTTAGTTGGTAGTTATCTAGAAGTTATCTATTATAAATAGAGCTTCAGTGAAGTATGATGACTAACTATCTCTGCAGTAATGTGTAAGACATAGATTCCTTTGTGTATATGCAAAGGAATGGTGTGGTGTTTTGAGCAAAAATGGTCCCAAGATTAATGTGGAGGAGTGGGTGTGGCCTTATTATAGGAAGTATTTCATTGTGGAGGTGGTGATCTTTGGGTGTCTCATAAATGCTTAAGCCACAACCCATGTCTCAGACTGGTTTCTGCTACCTGAGAGTCAAGAAGGAAGGACTCTTAGCTCCTTCTCTATCACCATGTTTACATGCTGCCTTGTTTCCTGCCATGATGATACTGGACTCAACCTTTGAACTGTAAGCCACCAAAATTTAAAGTTTTCCTTTGCAAGAGTTGCCATGGTCATGGTGTCTCTTCACAGCAATAGAAACCCTGACTAATATAGAAGTTCATACCAGGCATTGGGGTATTTATGTGAAAGTCCTAAGTCTGTTTTGTTTAGAGGAATTTGTGCTTTGTTACATTGGCTTTAGACAGAAGTGGAATGTTTTAAGCCTTGCTTAATGGGCCATATGAGTAGCTGCATTAAAGTCAATGGTCCTTGGAATGGTTTGAACTGTAGTGGGTTGACTCAAGAGGTTTCAGAGGTAAAGAATTTTACTATTTTGCATAGAGATCATTGTGATATTTTCGTGAATAAAATTGCTGTTTTGACCTTCAGAGAGTCTGCCTGAGGCTAAATAAAGTTATTTGGATTAGTTCCATTGTTAAGGGAAATCTCAAAATACACTAGTATGTATGTGTGTGGTTACTAGTATTCATACTTTATATTCATGCTTCATAATGAAATAGTAACCATAACTAAGACAGTTATTTGACTTGGACTGCTTGAAAATGTCATATAGAGTATGTTTTAAAAAGTACATGGTATGGGCAGGCAGTTATGGGTGCAATATAAGGGGATAATAGAAGTATATATCATCAAAATTGATTGTACAGATGTTTAAAACAAAGAATAATTTTAATATATTATACTAAAAAATAAATTTATTTAGCAAATGTAAATTATAAATACTTGTACAATTACTATATAAAACATGCTTATATTTATATAATGCAATGTACCATTATATAAATATATTATATATATGCTTGTTAGATATGTATATATATATATTCAAAGTTCACAGAAGTTATTGACTGCATTAATTAATACACATACATTTCTATCATTTACGCTTACCATTACATGAAATCAATAGTATATGAAAAGTTATTAAAGTTATATGAAACTTTAATAATTTTAATGTAGTTTATTAGTTATATTTGCTGGTGTACTTTTCTAAACTTTAATAAGATATTCTTGACATTAATATTCTTTTCCATGTTTTATGATTATTTTTATGTATCACACTAGATGGCATATGGTAGCCAACTTTTATAGATATTTCTGTGAGTGTTATATTTACATTTAAATCCATGGACAGAGAAGCAAATTATCATATAAAATGCAGTAGATCAGTGCAATTTGTAAAAATCTTGAAAAAAAGATGATGAGATTTCCGTAAACGAAAAGATTCTGATTTTATTTTTAACAAAGTTTTCACCTTACTGGATATGACTCTATCCATGTGGAAAACCCCTATCTGTATTAACCAAGTTGTTAAAACTTTTGTATGTGTATATATATGTAATACATTGTACACATAACACACAGATACACACATACACACACAAATATATATGTGTATATATACACATATATATAATTTATACTCAGATACATGCATATATGAGGGAAAATATACATGATTCTAATGAGCCTATGTATTCCTTATCGTAGTATTAATTCATTAAGAATGATACATAGAGAGTTGGTGAGATGGCTCAGTAGTTGATATTTCTTATTGGTTTCCTGAGTACCCAAGGTTAAATCCCCAGCATTCACATTGGGTGATTCACATTCACCTATAATTCCAACTCCAAGATATGAGAGTCCCTTTTATAGCCTTTGTGGGTACCCATATGCATGCACATGTACACACATACATATAAACTATTAAAAATCTTGCAAAAAAGAATGCATCTTAGAAGTGAAACTAAATGTGTAAATGTACATGCATTTTTTACAAGATGTTACCAGTTTGCTTTCTAGAGATGTAGTGATGTATTGTATTATCAAAAACAAATTGTAAGAACAACTACTTCCCTAAAATATCAACAGGATATGCTTCCAAATTATAGTTCACTCTTATTAGGTTGTAATTTTGCTCTTTTTGTTATTGAAAAAAATTATAACTATTTATCATTTTTATCTGATGTGTGAATAAGCTCAGTTTCTAATATTAAAAAAGTGTTTATGTTTCTATATTTAATGGATTTTATTTTAAAATATACTTATTCTTGGGTAGTGTTTTTTATTCAGTTACAGTGGTCTATCTGACTTTGATGGTCTAATACTACATTTTGTAGGTAGGTGACTATTATGTGTAAACACCTACTAAGTCTACTGTTCACATCCCTATTACTTCCCTTTCTTAAGTTTTCTATCTGTTGTTGCTTTTATGGTTTTCTCTTTTGCTCTCTCTTGAAACCATTCTGAACAATATTTCATTTTCACCATTACACGTATGCCTCTCTTGTCAATTTTAAGAGTTTGCATCATTTTTCAAAAAAAAAAAAGATTTATGGTATATACTTATTTTAAAATACCCCTGTACTGTTTTTCCAAATCTGATATGCTTTACTCAGTTTGCACATTCATGTTTTTTTTTCTTCTTAGTATGGAACCACAAACACTATTGTTCTGAAATATTATTTTTACTATGACACTATTCTAAATTCGGTGTTCTTGAAATCATCTATATTATACATCGTTTTCACACATTTCTTGATACTTAGTGACACATTAAACTTCAATAATTCATATGTACTTAATTCAACTACTAAAATAACTGTCTGCTTGTTTCATGGTAAAAAGTATCTCTCTTCTTCAAATTTCATATGGAATCATTAACAAAACTTTATATTTTACCTTAGACTTTCTATTTGATGAATTGTCAAAATCCATTGCCTCTCTTTTGAAAGTATACTCAGAATGCATACATTTTCCTAACTATATCACCAACACATTTAGTCAAGCTGCTATCTTTTGATATCTAATTGATTAAAAATACTTTAATTATAACCGTTCCATTTGTGACTGAGAACTATACTAACATTTATTATCTTCACTTTGATCAGTTGTTTCTGCATTTACTGAAGACCATTGGACACAGAAAACTGTGTGATGAGATGTGAGAGCTACACTAATCTATGAATGTGGAATGAACTCAGAAGGAAGTTTGAAGGTGGGTTAATCAGTACTGTTGTGGCTTTAAAGAATGTCCCTATTGGGAGTGGCACTATTAGTAGGTGTGGCTCTGTTGGAATAGATGTGTCATTGTGTTGGAGGAAGTGTGCCACTGTGGTGCAAGGCTCTGAAGTCACCTTATCTCTAGCTTCTCTCACTGTGAAGCAGTTTCTTATGCTACCTGCTGATAAAGCTGTAGAACTCATACCTTCTTCTCAAGCACCATGTCTGCCTGCATGCCACCATTGCCACCTGCCATGGTGATAATGGATTAAACCTCTGAACTGTAAGCTAGCCTCCAATTAAATTTTTTTCCTCTATAGGAGTTGCTGTGGGCAGACACTGAAGAAATCCAGAGAATCATCAGGTCATACTTTGAAGACCTGTACTCCACAAAAATCGAAAATCTAAAGGAAGTAAACAATTTTCTGGATAGATAACACTTAAGAAAATTAAGACAATAACAGATAAGAAATTTAAATAGATCTACTACCCCTAATGAAACAGAAGCAGTCACCAAAAATCTCCCAGCCATAAAAAGCCCATGCCAAGATGGCTTCAATGCAGAATTCTACCAGAAATTCAAAGAATAGCTAACACCAATTTCCTCAAAGTATGCCACATAAAAGAAGCAGAAGGGTCATTGCCAATCTCTTTTTTGCAAGGCTTCAATAACCTTGGTACCCAAGCCACACAAAGAATCAAGTAACAAAGAGAAGTAAAGATCAATATAACTCATGAGCATTAATGCAAAAATACTCATTAAAAACTAGCTGACTGAATCCAAGAACACATCAGAAAAACCATCCATCTTGGTCAAGTAGGTTTCATCCCAGGGATGCAGGGATGGTTCAACATATGAAAATCCATAAGTGTAATCCACCATATAAACAAACTGAAAATGAAAAATCATATGATCATCTCACCAGATGCTGAAGAAGCCTTTGACAAAATCTAAGACCCCTTGATTATAAAGGTCTTGGAGATATCAGGTATAAAGGGAATATTCATAAATATAATAAAAGCAATATATAGCAAATCAACAGCCAACATCAAACAAAATGGAGAGAAAACAATGCAATTCCTCTAAAATCAGAAATAAGACAAGGCAGCCCACTCTCTCCATATCTCTTCAATATTGTGCTTGAAGTTCTAGCTAGAGCAATAAGACAACAAAAGGAGATCAAGGGAATACAAATTGGTAAGTAAGAAGTAAAACTTATACTATTTGCAGAAGATAGGATAGTTTACATAAGTGACCCAAAAAACTCTACCATGGTAATTCTAACTGATACACACCTTCAACAAACTGGCAGGTTACAAGATTAACACAAAAAGATTCAGTAGCCCTAATATATAGAGACAATAAATGGGCTGAGAAAGAAATCAGAGAAACATCACCCTTTACAATTGCCGCAAACAACATACAATATCTTGAGGTAACACTAACCAAACAAATGAAAGACCTGTGTATAACAAGAACTTTGAGTCTTTAAAGAAAGGAATTAAGGAAGATACCAGAAAATGGAAAGGTCTCCTATGCTCTTGGACAGGCAGGATCAAGGGAGTTAAAATGTCAATCATGCCAAAAGCAAGCTGCAGCTACAATGCAATCCCTATCAAAATCCCCACACAATTCTTCACAGACCTTGAAAGAACAATACTCAAATTTTTATGGAAAAACAAAAAATCCAATATAGCCAAAACAACTCTATACAATAAAGCAACTTCTGGAGGCATCACCATCCCTGACTTGAAGCTTTATTATAGGTCTATAGTCCTGAAAACAGCCTCACATTGGTACAAAAGTATAGAGGTAAACCAATGAGATAAAATTGAAAACCCTGGGGGGCTGGAGAGATGGCTCAGAGGTTAAGAGCACTGACTGCTCTTCCAGAGGTCCTGAGTTCAGTTCCCAGCAACCACATGGTGGCTCACAACCATCTACAATTCAGTCTGGTGCCCTCTTCCGGCAAGTACGCAGAACACTGTATATGTAGTAAATAAATAAATCTTTAAAAAAAAATTGAAAACCCTGATATTAACATACACACTTACTAATACTTGAGTTTTCAAAAAGTATAGAAGAAAGAAAACATCTTCAACAAATGGTGCTGGCATAACTGGATGCATACATGTAAAAGATTGCAGATATATCTATATATATTGCCATGCACAAAACTAAAGTCCAGATGGATCAAAGACCTCAAGACAAATCAAGCCACAATGAACCTCTTAGAAGAGGAAGTGGGAGGTACCCTTGAACTAATTGGTGAAGGAGACTGTTTCTTGAACATAACACCAGACATTGAGGTCTACAATTAATAAATGGAACCTCCTGAAAGTGAGAAACTTTTGTATGGCAAAGGACACAGTCAACAAGACGAAACTGCAGCCCACAGAATGGGAAAATATCTTTACCAACCCCACATCTGATAGAGGGCTGATTTTCAAAATATACAATGAACTACAAAACCTAGCCACCAAAAAAAAACAAACAATACAATTAAAAAGTGGGATGCAGAACTAAGTAAATAATTCTCAATAGAGGAATCTGAATGGCTGAAAGACATCCTTAGCCATGTGGGAAATGCAACTCAAAACAACTCTGAGATAGCATCTTATACCACCCAGAAGGGCTAAAATTAATAACATCAATGACAGTCTATGCTGGAGGGGATATGGAGAAAGAGGAACATTCCTCTATTGCTGGTGGGAGTACAAACTTGTAAGATCACTTTGTAATACAGCATGGCAGTTTCTCAGGAAAATGGAATCAGTCTACCTCAGGATCCAGCATTCCATCTCTTGGATATATACCCAAAGAATCCACATTCATTCATACAACAAGGACATATGTTCAACTATGTTCATAGCATCCTTGTTTGTAATAGCCAGACCCTGGAAGCAACCTAGTTGCCTCTCAATGGAAGAATGCATGGGGAAAATGTGATGTGTTTACACTCCAAGGAAAAAAAAACAATGAAATCTTGAATTTCTCAGGCAAATGGATGGAACTGGAAGAAAACATCCTGAGTGATGTAACCCAATAGCAGAAAGACAAGCAGCGTGTGCACTCACTCACATATGGATATTAGACAGAGAAAATCACTACCAGCCTACCACCAGAAAAATTAGGAAACAAGGAGGAACCCAAGAGAAGAATGCATGCCCCCTCGAAGAAGGGGAATGGGACATGAACCCATAAGCATATTGGAAGCACGGGGGCGGGAAGGGAAGGAGTTAGGAAGGAGAGAGGGGAAGAAGGGGGGGAAGAGAACAGGACAGAACAGGAGGACTCAAACAGGGGAGAAATAGAGGAGGGCAAGAAAGGAGATGCCTTGATAGAGGAAGCCAGTAAAGGTTTGAGTGGGCTGGCTCAGGGGAAGGTTAGGGGATCCACAGGGATGAGGGATAATCCCAAATAAGAATCTAGGCAGTGGTGGAAATTTGCCTTTGTTGCCCTCCCCCTTTAATGAGATTGATGGCTACCTTGGTTGCCATTGCTAGAGCCTTCATTCAGTAGCTGATCAAAGCAGAAACGGGCACCCACAGCTAAATACTGAGCCATACTCCTGGAATCCAGATGTGGAGAGGGAGAAGAGATGATCAAAGGAGCCAAGATGGTCCTGGAGAAACCTGCAGAAAAAGTTGATCTGACCTAGTGAGAGCACTGAGACACTAGCCATAAAAGCTGGGGAACACACATTGGACTGAACTAATCCCTCTGAATGTGGGTGACAGCTAGGAGGCATGGGCATTCTATGGGACCTCTTATAGTGAAACCAGTGCTTATCCCTACAGCACAAATGAACTTTGGGAGCCCATTCTCTACAGAGGGATACTATTGCATCCCAGATACAAGAAAGAGGGCTTAAGCCCTCCCCCAAATGATGTGATGGACTTTGGATGGTCCCCTGTGATGGGGCTCACTATCCTTGGGGAGTGAGTGGGGGTGAGTTGGGGGTTCAGTGGAGAGCATGGGGGGATGGGACGGTAAAGGAATGGGGTAAATGATATGTAAAAAAGAGTGCTTCTAAAATAACATAAAAATTAAATTAAAAAATATTAATCTATAAAAATAAGAAATGAAGCCGGGCTGTGGTGGCACACGCCTTTAATCCCAGCACTCGGGAGGCAGAGGCAGGCAGATCTCTGTGAGTTTGAGGCCAGGCAGGACCGACAGCCTTCAAAACAATACAGAGAAACCCTGTCTCGTAAATACCAAAAAAAAAAAGAAATGATAACCAAAAATAATAATGAGCGCACAAATTTAAGAAAGAGTAGGCAAGTATGAAGGGATGAATTTGAGAGTACTTAGAGGGATGCCTGTGGGTGAATGAGTCAAATGTACAGTGTATAACATTCTTTAAAAAGTAAGGAAAAGATTCCCTTAGCTCTCTAAAGATCCTTTCCTTATGAGAGAAAAAATTACTGATTTTATTAACTCTCTAATTCTACAATGCTATTATTAACAGATAAAGTATAGTATTGACATAAGGAGAGATACAAGGATCATTTGAATAATACTGGGTGTCTATGAATAAACATATATTCATTAAATTCATTTTTCATAATCGGGGGAATATAATTCAATGAGAAAAAAATATTTTTTTCATCAAATTTTGTTGGGACATTGAAAAAATGTTTCCCTGGGCTTGTTAAGTCATGCCTGTATAGTTCCTGCAATTCAGTAAGTTGAAATAGTAGGACATTCTTTAAAGGCTACCCAGGTAACAGGGCAAGAAAATAAGAAATAAGTTATTAAAGTTTGACAACTGACTTCCAGAAGGTTTCTTCTGCACAATGACATGTAAAGTACATGTGTGCATGGACACACACACACACACACACACACACACACACACTCACACATATTACCCAATAAATTAAAGAACCCAGAGACAAATATTGGGGTTCAAACTCCAAGATGAATATCAGAAAAGCAAAGCAGGTGGCCACTAGCTTCTTACCTCTATCTCAGGTTGAATGGACTGACTCTGGCTCCAGAAGCTCTCATCAATTCTCAGACTATAACCTCTCCTCAGTGTGGCTGAAGAATAAATGACTATCTTCAATGTGACAGGAGAATAAATGCCTAATACTGACTGCTGAAGTTCCTGCTTCTTTCTTTTATACCCCTCTATTGCTGGGATTAAAGAAGTATGATCTGTTACTCTTTAGACTAATTCAATCCAATAAATTTAATAAATCATAAATAATATCAACACACACAGGGTAGGGGTCTAAATTTGTTTTAAACCATCTGTATCAACATAATCAATAACAGCATATTGATGTTTAAATTTCTAAAAAGCTTGTATGCACCTGTTTACTACTAACTGGAAGAAAAATCATGACATTGTAATCTTTACACAATTCATTCTCATCCAGTGAATTGACATGCAAGTTAATGCTGTATAGAAAGGACCACAGAAGAGTTTTAAGATTTAATTTATATTAAATGTCTAGCTGTTTATGAAGCTGTGCAGCAGGAAAGTAATTTCCAGTCTACCTGTAAAATAAAGTGACAATGTAGTATCTTCTTACACACCAGAAAAGCAAAAAAAAAAGTAGAGAGAGGGAAAGAAAGAAAGAAATACAGAAAGAAGGGAAGTAAGAAAGAAAGAAAGAAAGAAAGAAAGAAAGGAAGGAAGGAAGGAAGGAAGAAAGACAGGAAGAAAGAAAGGAAGAAAGAAAGGAGGGAAAGAAATTTGGATTGAGGTAGAGTAACTGAAAGTGGTTTTGGTCAGTTGAGAACTAAAACCTGAGATTTGGTATATATAGATGACAAAGTGTTTTTGTTTTTGGATGTGAAATATATTAAACAAATTAATATGATGGTGGTCATTAAATTCCTTATATGATACATTCAATGCAAAGAGATGACTTTGATAGTATTTGAACTATAGTTTGATTAATCTACAAGTTGTTCCAAGTCATGATATTACCTTCATTATATTCATATCTAAGTACAAAACTGCCCTCATTACTTGATCTAATTAATGATTAATTGAGTAATAAAATGAGTCATAGCATAGAAGTTTTAATAAATTATCTTGTATTTTAGTTAACAACTTATTGAGTGACAATAATGGGTACAAGATGTAAAAAGTAGCTATTTAACCTTGGCCTTAAGACTCTAAGGAAATATAAGAATGCTGTCAAAGCCATTGATTTGCAATGATCCTGAGCTTTTCAAAGAGGAAGAAGATACCCTGTAAGGATAAAACACAATGAGAGCTGTTGCAGCTAGATTAAGACTTGAAAGTGCATCTTCGAACTCCAAGTAATAATTGAGCTAAAAGAAGTACACTTGGTACACATAACTAATTAGAAAATGCACTGTATGGTCTATCACCTCCTTTATATTCATTCTAGAGTACACAAAACAAGAAAAATCAAATTTTGACTTTATCCATATAGTTTTACAGTTTACATAAATATGCTATTTTTATCAATTTCTGATAACAGCATAATAATAGGCTCTTACAATTTTGTAGGCTTTAGGCATATATTTAGTAAACATTCATATTTAGTTCTAACTCCTTTTGTGGTTTTGTGTAGTGTTGTGAACTGCATGTTCACTAAACCAAGATGTTAATTTCATCTTGTTATTAAATCTGAAAGACTAGTGAGTCTTTCATTTAAAGTGTTTCTGGGATGTAATTAGGATGTTGCACACATTTATCTTTTCACTCATTCATCATTTCATGTTTTGATACTATTTTCTTACATTATCCACTCTTATCAACTTTCTCCTTCCCATGAGGATCACCAATGAAATTACCACAAGAATAACCTTTGAAGCAAACTCAAGGATTACCAAGTAATGCCTGCATGATTATTTTTTGGGGGACATTAGCTTGTGGCACTTAAGTATTGCTACTATCAACCACTTGTTTGATCAAATTTATTTCACTTTTTTAAGCTGCATGAAGTTGAAAGATTGTATTTTTCCAGCCCAACAGATTTACATAGGAAAGATTAGAGCATTCCTACATGAACCATGTGTCAACAAATAACTAAGATTTCACAGCTGTTTTTAGAGGCCACCAGGTACCTTTTCTGTAACATGTAACAATATGAATAAGTACATTTTATACTGATAAATAGTATACTACTCCAACATTATATTTTATTTAGTCTTAGCAATGTCACTTGTTACTAGTTTTGAAATACAGATACACATTTCCCCGTTCCAGAGAACAATCTGCAATGAATAAAACAGCATCTTCTCCAGTCAGAGGGCTGTAACAATGCTGTAATATGTGATATATTTGTGGAAGAAACTTTATTAGTCACTAATCTAGATGATTTGGGGATTCTCTACAAGACTGCAGTTCTTACACAACTCATCTATGAACAACCTCTGTATTGGAACTCTTTGCTGAGCTAGCTGCAATTCTCAGAGTCACTGACGAAATCTATTCTTATCAAATTTATGTTGCTTAACTCCCTTTTCCCTACTGTCTGGTATACTACTTAAGTTATATAATTTTACCTAGGTAATTTTTAAATTACCATAATAAAACAGTACTGATAGAGATAATTCCTCTAAGAAATAATTATTTTTAATCTTAGTAGTCAGATTTTTAATGGGAAAACAGAAATGTCATCATTTAACTTATGAAATCTCAAATAAATACAGGGGTGTTATTATTGTGGAGAGGATAAAGATTTGAGGCATAAACAGGCATATATTGGGTTATCCATTACCAGAGGTCAAAAATTAATATTCTCATTTTTAAATTCTATATAGCAGACTCCTCAGATCATGAAAGTACGGGGTACTATTTCCAGAGAGGTGCTATGCCTTTTCCTTAGTCATTGAGTAGAGCCCACTGGAGGACCAGTTAAGGAAATGAGTAGCTGAAGGAGTCAGTATTTGATTGTGTTATACTCAGATTCCTGAAATGACATCAATTTTCTAAATTTACTGACAAATTTATAATTATAGTGTTCAGATTTTTGTTGACACACATTAAGAAAGTAGTGAGAAAAAATTTTCATTCCAATTTTTATGTACTTGCCTCTATTAAGCTGAAGCATACCCACTAAAGATCATGAGGGATTATTTGGCAATAAAACACAAACTTATGAAAATGTATCTCAGTGTTTCTTAAAGTAACAAAGAGTTTGATTTGAAGAATAATGGGATCTTTGTACATTTGATGAGGTAGTGAGTTTCTACAAGAAATATAGTTATCAAAATTAATTACAACATATGTTGCTTTGTCATCTTACTCAATAGAAGTTGTTTTTTTGTACTGAAGCTTTTTAAAAAAAGTTACTTTTAACACCAGAAAATTGTCAACTTAAGACATTTGTATAGAAAATTGCCCTAATATCTATGTGTCTATGAAATAAAGGGCTTTGGCTTTATTGTTGGTTTGTTTTTGTTTCATATTTTTCCCAATAAATTACCTACTAGCCCCTGAAATTAATACTTATAAAATCACTATTACTCTCCTATCATTCTGCTTTTGCACTGCTCTCTCATTTAATGTTTTTCCCTCTTTTTATACATGAAGGATTTTCCAGTTCTTTGTATAATCTCTTTATGTTTGGGAACAGATTTGGCTTGATGCCCCAAGTATATTGGGTATCACGCTTCACATTTCACCTAGCAGTCAATCAAACTACTTTTATTATTACCTATTTGCAAATTATCTGCTACTCCACCCTGGTCGTTCATAAAGAAGCATTCATTGTCCTTGTCAGCTGAATTTTCTAGCCACGAGGAGACACTAACAAGTGTGAGTCAAAGCATCATGTATCTCATAATCTTTAAAATCCATGTTGGGAGTATTGGAGAGGGGAAAGATCATTGAGACAAACACAGACTCAAATCATATTCCATACAAATGGTTTCTTAAAGCTGTAAATATTCACAGGTTGTACAAAAAGAAGCTTCTCCTTGCTTAGGGAAAGCAGAACCTATCGTTTCATAGGGAGATAGAGCAGGACAGAGTATTATGTCACTAGAAAATTGCTCCAAAGTTAATTGACTGTATCACTAAAGTAGGCTAAGAAAAAACCCATACCTAGGATGGGTTGTAAAGTACCATGTTTTTGGGAAATAATGTATTTGGCTCTCACTGGTGGAGAACTCTGATAAGAAATCCCAGAGTAATGAACTTGAACTCAAACTGTTTACTTCTCTCTTCCCTGTGTGACAATTTTTGAACCCTAGAATTATTTTTTCCTCTCTACTAAGCTTTCTTCATGTGATATTGACTACTTCCATCCTACTCACTGGTAATAGGTATTTTGGTACTATTATATTTATAAATGTGCCATTGTTTTTCCATTGGCTTAATGGCTGCATTTGAATCTACTGATGTTTAACTATTGTCTGCAGCTCTACTACTCTGTGGTCGGCATCCTGCCTCTCAGGCCATGACCCACCAAGACTTCTGGTCCTGCAGGCACTAATTCCTCCACTGACAACATATGTGGTATTTAATTAAGTCTCTATCATTCCGTTACCAACCAAGTCTTGGGAGGCAAATGTTGGGGTGAAAACCTTCTGGCTCAGAGAAGCCTATAAGCAACCAGCTGACCCCTGCTTTTGGCCAGGGACCCAGCAAGAGAGTGTCTCTCCAGATGTTCCAAACCAAATATATTATGAATATCCAAGTGCCTCCTACTCTTTCCTGTGCATTCTCTGTCCATCTACCTGGATTCTCCAAACTCTGGCTAATCCATAGAGCATCAACAGGTATCTGGCTACACCCTTTATTCCAAGGGTGACTTTATTAAAACAGTTTCTGGTTTCCCAGTGTGATCAAATATCTCACAACAAAGTGCCTTATCATTTCCCTAGTTCTTCACTACCATCTTCTGTATTATCCCATAGTGAGCAAATCTTACATTAACTAACCTGAGGAATGTTGCTTCTTTATAAGTAGACTACTAATGATGCTCACAGACACACACTAAATCAGGGCAACTACGCTAAAAGTGACACTCTCCAACTTGATATATGAATATCCAAACTTCCAAAGATTTAAGAATTCTTTCCAATATATTCATCTCTGAGCCTCATCTCTGGACTGGAAAGGCCAGTGGTGATAAGTACCATGAAAAAGAAAAAGAAAAAAAAAGCATGTGGCAAAGCGGTGTTGGCACACTCCTTTAATCCCAGCATTCCGGAGGCGAGGGCAGGTAGATCTCTGTAAGTTCAAGGCCAGCCTGGGCTACAGAGTGAGTTCCTGTACAGCCAGGGCTACATTGAGTTACCATTTTGAAAAACCAAACAAGGAAAAAAAAAAAGCATGTCATAATTTGGTTACACAAAACAACGTTAGAAACATAAAAGACTGGAAATTCAAGTATAATTATTTTAATCAGGAAAACTGGACAGATGTTAGTGATTTGTGTCTGGAGAGTTCCCTTAGCATTTGAGAGTGCTTCTTGTTCCAAATAATAGGAGTTAGGTTCCCAATCACCACAATGTGCAACAATCCATAACAGCTTGCAGGAGATATGCTGCCCTCTTCTGGTTTTGGTAGGGAATGGCACACAATAACAAATACAGAGACACATACACAGAAATTTAAAATTAAAAAATTACTTTTTAATGTTAGTGATATAATCAAAGTTGAAAACGGGGATGGAGAGATGGGGCAGAGGCTAACAGCACAGGATGCTCTCCCAGGGGTCCTGAATTCAATTCCCAGCAACCACATGGTAGCTCACAAGTATCTACATGCCACAACATTGTATACATAATAAATAAATAATTTTTTCAAAGTTAAAAATGAATATCTGTATATACTGAATTTAAATGTCTACTAGAAGTAAATATTATCATTAAATAGTCACACATTTCTATCTTGTCATTATTAAAAATATTTTAATTCCCAAGCTTATAGAATTTCATTGAACAGAACCAACTATTCTATTTTGCATGATAAAGTTCTAACATTTTAAGGACTGTAAAACTCAGGATTATCCTGTGAAAAACTTGCATTATAATCATGGAATTGTTTTATGATGTTCTTGAAGAATTACAGCCAAAATAATAAATTATGTATGGAGTATCATTATAAGTACACTTTGTGAATGACATACTAGGGCATTCTTCTTCAAGATAAAAAAGGCAGGATGAGGTTTCTAAATTTATATGTGTATGATTAGTTGACTGCTCACTACATAATGAAATCTAATCCATACAAGAATGTTATTCAATAAATATAACCCACTAAAAGTCCAGGTCATAATTTGCTGGTTCAGATAATATTTCTCCTTAATGTTTTCCTGTTTTATTTTACCAATATTACTAGTATAACCTTATTACTGTTTGTCTACTTATGAGTGGTGTCTGGGTAACAAACAAAAGTACAGCTGTAAAGCATAGATAATAATGAAGTTTAATTTTATGCCTTAAATTTTTATTTCATTTGAAAGGAATCCAAGGAAACCATAAATGAATCAGGAATTTAGTTGGAAAGATCAGAAATTCTACTTTTATTGCCCACCAGTACTTTAGAATCTGGCAATCTTTCCTTCTAGCATGACAGCTATCATAGATTTTCTCCAGAAACAACACTCTCATATCAACATGATTGTGTATATTTCCATCTAACTAAAGGGTTAAACCATGATATCCACATTTAATGAAAATGAATTCACCCAAATTTGCTTCACAGAAGCTAATCTTTAGTTTTCAATAAAATCAAGTGTTTATGTGTAAATATTTAGGAAAAATATTGTATTTTTAGGACTACAGAAAGAATTCAGCTTGTGTTGTCACGATCCAGAAATTCAGAGAAACCATTAAGCTATTTCTGTGAATTTTCAGTACCTAATGAGGGTGTTTTGTCAAAGCAGGAAAGATCAAAGGCTCCACATCTCCTGTGCACAGGGAAAGCAATAAGCGTTGTTTAAAGCCTTTATATTCACTATTAGTTTCATGATGGATTCTTTAAGTTCATATTGTAAGTGTCCCTTGAAACCTTAATTTTCTTGTGAATAAACAAAGACATAAAATGCAGCAATTTTACTTTAATTAGTCATTATGAAATACACTTATTTTGTACAATCTACTTTAAGTGAAAGAACTATTAGTGAAATGGTAGTCACATGACCTTTTGGCAGCACCAGTCATCTTTTACAACTTATTAACTTTACTTTTATGTATATTATGAGTGTTATGTCTCCATGTAAGTTTGTGCACCATGTGATTTCCAGGGGTCCACAGAGCATAGTTAAAAAAGAAGTTACATGCTCTTGAACTTCTGTCATAGATGGTCATGAGTCAGTGTGTGTGTTCTGAGAATCAAACACCAGTCCTATAAAAAAGCAACAAATGCTCTTAACTTGTTCATCATATCTCCAACCCAAGTACAAGACTTCATGAACACTTCACAGGTATTTTGAGACACACAACTATGAAGTAAATTGCAGCTGATCTCCCTGACTTATAGAAGGGTAGCCCAAGAAGAGCTTGTTGAAACAGTTCATATGAGATTCCTAGGAAGATGTGTTCTAATGAATCATTTTCTCATTGGTCAGAGAGGGAGCACTTCATGGAGTTGAAAGATAGCTATTATAAAACAGGTCTCCAGGCTGTAATAGGTTGAAAGTACAACACTTAATGACTGTACTTGATCCAACACTAGTGGTTGTGATTGGCCATACTATGGCTGCGAACCCCTCATGAAGTAATATGCTTAGACATTTTAGGGTTACTCAGTGACTGGATCCAAGGCAATAAATACTTCTTTCCAGTAACTTTTGCTTTACTAATGGAAAAATATAGGTTTAATTGGTGTCTTAGTTACTTTTCTATTGCTGTCAAAAGACATAATGACCAGGGCTACTCTTATAAAATAAAGCATTTAATTGGGAACTTGTTACATTTTTCAAGGGTTTAGTCCATAATTCTCATTACATGAAGTATGAGGGCACACATGCCACCAGAGAATTAGCAATGAAATTTACATCCTGAACTGAGTTATGGCATGGGGGTAAAGAGGGAGAGAGTTAGAGATAGATGATAGATGATAGATGATTAGATAGATAGATAGGTAGATAGATAGATAGATAGATAGATAGATAGATAGATAGACAGATGTTAGAAGATAATGACTCTGTGATTGGCATGGCATTTTGAAACCTTAAAGTCCACTTCCTCTAATGATGTCTCAACTCCTAATCTTTCTAATCATTTCAAATAGTGCCACTCTCCTGTGACTAAACATCGAAATCTATGAGCCTACAGGGGGCATTTTTATTGAAATCCCCACAGTTGGGCATATGAAAATGAAACATCAAAAACAGAAAGAAGGGGCAGGTGATGTGGACTTTGGCAGTAATGGGTGTGGGCGCCTGTGTAAAAGGGTGTTTTCTTGTAAGATTGATACAACTAATACTCAGGGGATGGCCACAGCCCCAGGTGGTTTTCTGAAGGCGAGAAAACTATGAACCTCCAGAGCACAGATAGGACAGCTGAAGAATCCGAGGGTGCCACAGAGACCTGCCTTTTCAGTGGTTGTGCATTCTACTTGGTGTCACTGAGGTATGATTTTATGCTACAGCTATGTACTACCTAGTGATTTCATAGCTGAGGATCTCATGGGAAACATGAAAACCATGTATTAGCTGAAATTGTCTGTCTGTGTTTTATCATCTGGGTTCTGATATCTGATGCTCCTGAGTAGTTATGCTTGTCAGCAGTATAATGATACCAAGGCCTAGGTCAAGGATTCCCAGCACAAAGTATAGGCTACCTCTGACTGTTAAAGAAACAGTAGGGTACACAGAGTTGCAGAGTTACGAGGCTGTCCAGTGGAGAAATGAGACATTCTGATCAGAAGCATCCCCTGGCCTGAATCCCCCAACTGTATCAGTGTATCCTACAGTAGAGAGTCCACCAGTTTTGTCTCAGAATCCCATACATCTGCCAGGATCTAAGACCTCCACCTCAGTGTTCCTGTCCTAAGTAGGTGATCTGTTCCTTATCGCCCTTTGAATATCCAAGCTCTCAAGCAATCGTGGGTTACCTTGCTGACTCCTCCATACAACTCCAAAGAAGCTGGCACTAAAATAATATCTGTGACCACTTCCAACTTAAAGACAAGCTAAACAGTTTGAGTGTGGCCAGGTTAGGAAAAAGAAGCAGAGAGAAGAGGAGCAAGAACAGAGAGCTGTAAGGAATCAGAGGAGATGCTACAGGCTATGATGATCAAATGGGTTTTCAGAGAGCTGTCAAATTCCGGGACCATGAAGGTGAAGCCTCAGAGTGAAAGTTATAACCTTCACACTGAGCAGATATGGGTGTAGACTCCTGTGGCTGGAACAAGAACTGAAATATTGACTGTGACACCTTTGCCTGTCTATTGCTGCCACAAGATGTTGTCAAGCATTACTGAAAGTAAAATTTATAAGAACCAAGATTTTGAAGTGCTTCCTGTCTACCTGTGATTAACACAGGAGAATTTGCTTAGCCATAAAGAAAAAAAGGCTTGAAATTATTAGATGAATGGATGAAACTGGAAAACATTATACTGAGTAAGCAATCCAGACTCAGAAAGTAATGCCACATTCACTCTTTTATTTATGGATACTAGCTCTAATTATTATTTAAGTACATAACCTAGAGCAACCATTGATGCCAGGATACTAAAAATGTTCTGTGCTGGGAGAGGGGCTAAAGGACAACTAGAGATGAGGAGAGTAAAATACAGATGCTATAAATGGGGAAAGGCAAGACAGAGGATGTGGTAGTTTGAGAGGATTTTGCCTCCATAAACTCATAGGAAATGACACTAAGAGGAAGTGTGGCCTCATTGGATGAGCATGGATTACACATGCCTTTAATACAGATTTTGAGGCTGGAGGGCACCTTTAATCTGAACCACACCTTCAGTTGGAAGTGTGCCACTATGAGGGTGGGCTTTAAGGTATTTTTCTCAAGTGTTGCTCAACGTGACAGTAAGTTAACCTTCTGTTGCCGCCAAGATGTGTTGGCTATTTCTCCAGCATCATACCTGTCTGCATGCCATTATGCTCCCCACCAAGATGGGCTGAGCCTCTAAACTGTAAGTGAACCCCCTCAATTAAATATTTTCTTTTAAAAAGTTGCAGTGGTCATGGTGTCTCTTCATAATAAACCCTAATAAGACAGGGGAATATAACTTGAAGTGGAAAAGAAAGAAATACAGAGGGAGAAGAAATAAGAAGAAATGAGTGTTAAGTATTGCAAGGATACTTAGTTGGACTAATCTTTACAGATTTGTGGGAGTTTCCTTTGCAACAGGTTTCTATCTGTCCCCAAAATGTCCCACCTCAATCAATATGTCTGTTTCATTACTCTTCCCGTCCATCCCCCAAGGTAGTCAAACTGTCCATCTCCTATAATCAGATTGGTAAGTATCCCAATTGTCATCATGGATTCAGGTGACAGCACAGATTATGGGCATCCCTTGGACTTTGGTGGTAACATGGGCCATGGAGATCAAGATAACCTCCAGATGCCACAGGGTCATGGACACTTAATGGACATCAACATGGCCTTGGGTGCTAGCACAAGCCACTCACAACACATTAACATGACTTCAAGCAGCAAGGACTCTAATGTGGCCTGTGGTTAAGAATCTTAATGGGAAATGCTCTTCTGTGTATATATTTCTCTTATTGGTTAGTGAATAAAACACTGATTGGCTGATTGATTAAGCAGGAAATGACATAGCTGGGCAAAAACTGCCGCTAGCTAACCACGGAGATCTGGAGGTCTGTACAGACAGGAAGGAAGTGATGTAGCTGGGCAGAATCAGGATATAAACAGGGACAAACAGGAAATCACTTTCTTTTCTGAGGAGATGCTGAGCAGTCATCATGTAGCAGGCAAAGGAATTGCAAGTCCAGCATACCCCAGGGCCACTGGACCTGGCCGGACAAACAACTTCACATTACAGAATCTATTTTCAATACAAATTTTCCATTGCACTTGAAATTAAAATTTATGTAACAATAACAGCAAAAAGGGAATCAATTTTAGGTATTATACCATGGTACCATAAGCATTGTTCTGTTGTTGTTGTTTGTGTGTATACACAGTGTGAGGAAGTATCTTAATTTTATAGTGAGTGGGGTTAAAAAGAAAATCAACACACAGATGTCCAGATTATTTGGAAAAGTATGGAAGTCTTATTACATCATATTCTGTCTATATGCAATTTTTAGCTACACATATTTTATAAGAAAATTTAAATTTTTTCACTATATGGTCTAAGGTGCAGATTGTGCCTCTCTTCAGGAAGGAATTTGCATAATGACAATGGTGTTTGTGGTCCTGACTACATGATGATGTCTTCAGTCTTTTTTATTTCAGTCATTTCAATTTATTGGATGCTAGTTCATGAGACTAAGGATTAAAAATTGTGAAAACTAACTTTCCCATAAGTAATTATGCATTTTTTTCTTGAGCTAATTTTAAGCACATTGACAGTTGAATTGTGCATATGTGCAAAGTTCCAAGTACAATGATAATGGATATAGAGAAAGAACGTGCACAACATCACATGAATCTATCTAGTGATGATTTTTAATGTACCAAGTAGCTATATTTGATTGTGCATTGTACATCACTCATTGAGTACCAAAGAGATAAGAACCTAAGTTAAAAAAAAAACAAAATGCTCAAGTATCATGCAGCACAGACTCAGGAGCTACGGTTGGCAACTATCACTGTCTCCATGGTCTAAAGGTGTTAGAGAGTGTTACCTTCCTGGCTTATCTCTGATGTCTAGCTTCTGTACTGGTAGAGCACAGCACTCTCCCTTGTTTCTCACTGGAGCTGCTTTCACCATGTTGGCTCTTTTAATTTCTCTGGCTGGCTCTGATTTCTCCTAGTTACATGAATCTCCATCTGCTTCCTTTCCTGGTGGCAAAGCAGTCCTGCCTCTATCCTTGAATTTTGCCACCACATTTCCAGTTTCACTGTTGTTTGAGCTATATTTTAAATGTGTGGCAAAGTTGATTGAAAACTGAAGAAATGTCTAGTCCTTGTTTAGATACTTTCCCCCAGGGAACAGTTAGTCTTTGCCACCAACTAAACTGTTTTTAACCGAGGTTCAGACATTTCTTGCAATATGTTTCCAGTAACCAAAATGGAAAATTCAAGCCAACTGTTTCCTGTGTTTAGCCTCTTGATTTAAAGACAGCTGGTAGAGACAAGCACTAACATAAATCTTGACTTTACTTCCCAAGCCCTGTACATGGATTGTGAATTCTTTGTTGCTTTTGTTGAATGTTCATCCATGTCTCATGTTGATATAGGAAAAGGGGCAATGGTTTGGACTGAGAAAATACAGGCCTTAATTCCAAGCTCTCTTATGGGCTGCATAGCCCGAGAGAAAAGCCTATGTTTACTCTAACTTACTTCTGCTTTGATGTGAACAAAAAAATATCTGAGGGAAAATATTGAAATTCCTAAATTTTGACAAGGTGGGTCATTTTCACTTAGCAGGCTTGTTCAACCTGTAACCCAAAGACAGCATGCATTTCAGCATAATGCATTCATAAAAGACAAGAACATGCTACAATGGTTGGATACCCACATTGTAGACATGCTATCACCACCTTAAAAATACCCGCAGATTTGTTTAACACTTTAGTAAGATACCATATTTTCCCCATGATTGAAACTTTTTTTTCTGAGATATTCTTTTTTATTCTTTTTTCATTTTTTTATTTAACTTTTTACACATGTTACTCTTAGTTCTTTCTCCCTCTCCTCCTCCCTCACCCCCAATCCTATCAACCCATCATCCCCACTCCATTCCCCCCACTGCTCCCCAGGGAGGGCAAGGGCCTCCATGAGGGATTTTCAGAGTCTGTCACATCATCCCGGGCAGGGCCTAGGTCCTCCCCCATGTGTCCAGGCTGAGAGAGCACCATGATTGAAAGTTTATTGGGAGAAATTAACATGCTTCTATGACTCATTTTGTCTTTATATTATAGTTCAATTAATGAGTTAAGGTTTATAATGTTCCACTTGAAAAAAATTGTGAATTCCAACATTTTACTTTGCAACTAACTTCCTTTTCTTTTCACACATTTATTTTTAACTTATCTTCATTACAGTCATAAACCAAACTTATGCATATCACTATGTTTTCAACTGTCTCCTCCAATTCTGCTGATATATCACGGTGTTGTTACAATAGGGAATATCCTTCTGTATGCTGCAGGATGGGCTAGGACAGAAACCTCCATCAAATATATCACTTACTGTTTTGTATTACGTCTTATATCTTTCTGTTATTTTGTTACTTTGCTGTACTACACAACAAAACATTGATTCTGGATAATACAATATCTATATTTTATTGTCTCCCCATTAAGTTGCTGAGTATTTCTGAAAGAGAAAACATTTACCTATTTGAACATATTTGATGATGCAAATTATCAACAACCTCTACTAAGCCTTCAATATTACTCATCAATCCTATTTTGTTGTTTTATTTTCAGCTTTTTACAACAGATAATTATTCCCTTTCATCTGCCATAAAACTTCCAATAACTCTTCTCTTGACTTTTCATTGTGAACAAATAATTCCACTGACCACATTGCAAAACAGGTAAAGACAAAATAAAACCAAGTAAGTAGGTGAGAATCATTTGAATGCATGTTATGGTAGATATTTGCCAATATTTGTAACTATTTTTCTCTTTTCCTTTGGTTTCTTTCTCTTAACAAAGTAGGATTGAAAGCATTTATGTGGCTCACCAAAGGCCAACATTTAAGCTCTAATAATGATTAATTTTCTCTGACAACTTGACTAAGCTGAATGATATCTAGGATACTGGTAAAACATTTATTTCTGTGAATGGCTTTGGTGATGTTTCTGGTACAGAACGTATTTTAATATGAGGAATTGAGTTAGCTCATCACTAATGTGTGCCCCCAAAAGATGACTCTTGTCCTATATTTACACAGTATTTAAAATAATTACTCAAAATCTAGTGATTTTAGACCTGGCTGGGGCTGCTCATCAGTCTCTTGTTTTTGGATCCTTCATTTTTGAACTATAAACTCTCTTCAGTCTCCTGCCCAAACAGTAAGATCCTGGGTCAGGCTTCTCAGTTTCAATAATCATTCAGTCAGTAAATCTCCTGTAGAGCTAGAGAGATGACTCAGGGCTTGAGTGCACTTACTACTATTGAGCATATAAATGTGGTTCCCAAAATCCACACCGGGGAGCTCAAAACTGTCTGTACATGTTCCAGGGAAATCAAAATCCTCTTCTAGGGTATGCAGGGAGCTGCATACAAGCATGCACACACACACACACACACACACACACTCACACACCAAACACACACGCACACTCTTTTTAAAAATAAGAATAAACATGTTGATACATATCTGTGTTATTGCTATGTATGCAGTCCTCATTATTATAAGTCTTTTCTTGAAAAACCCATTTCCTCCTCAGAAGGAATGTTTCAAATTCCATAGTAAGTCATTATGTTGGCAATAAAGAAAAAAACAACACACCTTAGATTGAACTTACACCAGCTAACTTTGTTCTATTCTCAAATTTCCTCCAACTGATAGAATAGTGCAGTTTAAGAATTATAAGTCATTGTGTTGAGTGTAGCAGTAATATAACCTTCATAAAGAAACAGGGAAATTATAATCTATAAAAATGTGGATTTGTGCATGACACACCTTTGCTGTGATTGATGCTTTGATGTGAAGTGTAAGGAGGTCACTTTTCTTTGTCTGAGGTTTTACAGGATCTGATACAGTATGATTTATTCCTTAACTTCTATGAAATTAATGAAAATATTATTTGTCTGGGAAATGAGTTTGTGTGCATTTGTAATAGGATTTGCTTTGCCTGCAGCAGCAGCTGAGCCTGTAGTAAGAATGTGCCACACTGAAAAATAGGACTGGGATTCCTGCTGTTGCTCCTTTTCTTACTTTTTGCTTTGTTGTTCATGTTGTTCATCATTTTGAAGGGACGAGAATCCTGTTTGCTTTATTATGATGCAGGCACAAATAACACTGTGCCTAGAATTGCAACAGCATCCAAATTACCCTGGATATTGTTATGAAAACTATCCTAGCCACTTGAGTTATTGAATACTCTTAATTACAGTGGATAAAACAATCTTTTATCAAGTCACCTGAAAATCATTTTCAGTTGTTCAAACAAAGGGCTCTCAGAATCAGGGATGAGCAATAGTTCCTGCAATTGACTTTGCTTCAATGCTGAAGATTAATGCTTGTTCTATATTCAATAATTTGATAATATTTACTCATGTACTCTCTATGTAGAAAAAAGTAAGACCATGCAATTACAATGATGAAGACATACATAAAAATTAATGCGTTATTTTTAAATTAGTCAATATTAAATATATGTTTCAATACTGCTACATTATAACTCTTCAAATTAATCATATACCCCAGCTTTCTGAATTCTCCAGTAACTTGAAATAAAGCTTTATAGGTTTACTTTTTAGGATTATTTCTATTCTGATTTCATCTACTTAAGTCTTGGTATGCAACCTCAAATAATTTTGTATTCCTCTTACTTTGTATCATTTCTCAAAGTATTCTTTATGAAAATCTTAAAAGCATGCATTTGCAGATCCTCCTCTTTTACAGAAGGAGCTCTGTATTTAGATTTAAGATATCTTACTTCAAATACTAGATTGTCTCTTTAGTTCTTAGAGGACTTTAATTAATTCAGATATGGTTGAGGGTGATATTTGTAGAATGGAAACTATCTTTCTCAGAAAGCTACTTAACAATATGTTGGAAGAGTACAGATTTGCAGCCTGATATTTCAAAAAGTTAAGCATATTAAATAGACAAAGCCTATTTTCAAAGTTCACTAAAGAAATTCTTATACATATGTTCTAACCTTATTAAAAATCAAAATAGATACATTTAAAATACTTATTTTATGTATTTCAGTGTTTTGCCCTTGGAGTGGAGTCATGGATGATATGAGTTACCATGCGGTCACTGGAAACCAAAACCTGGTTTTCTTTAAGAACCAATACTCTTAACCTCTGAGTCATATCCCCAGCCCAAATTGAACTATTTTAAATAAAGTTCACCCAGAGGTATTCTTCCACTCAAATCTGGAATATTCATTGGCCAGTATTGACAACTACTGCTAAGATGCACAAATGGTTAAGTAATTACACAGGATAACAATTTACAGGAAAGGGAAAAAACGTGGATGGACTATGCAAATGTGATGTAGAACCAGAGTAGATTAGCTCACATTGGACACACATTTATTTTTTGAAGGAAGGTTACTGAAGAGAACAGATATGAATGAATATGCCATGAATGAAAGAAGAGAAAAAAAAGATCAGGAATGCAATGGAGATACCCAAGACAAAAGACATAAGCATGAAGAAGAAAATTCACTTTTGGAAAAGGAGAGATGGAACGTCCTTTTCCTCTCATCATTATCATATCCTGTACATTAGTTTGAGAAAATATAAAGAGAAAGCTGTATATGTGACCCATGTTTTAGTTCCCATTTCTACTACTGAAATAAATCTGCTGACAAAATAAAATTGCAGGTTAAAAACTTTTGTTCTGCATTACAGTTCAACAGAACAGAGCCATCCTTGTTGGGAACTCAGTATGACCATAAATTGGCTCTGCTGCTGACATTAAATGAATAATCAGAAAACAGAACAATGAGAGAATACTGCTGCTCTTTTGAGCCAATTCTCCATATACACAGTCTAGGGTCCTCGCCAGAGAATGGCTTTGCATACACACATGCTCGGCAGGTCTTTCACTTAACTAATGCAGTCACCATAAGCCACCATGGGCACAGCCAAAGGCCAATTTCCCAGGTGATTCTAGATTCTATTAAGTTGATGTTTGAAACTAATCTTCACACCTGTATTCCTGCTTGGGTTAATCAAAGAAGCTCAATTTTATTTGGTGTGTTGTCTGCTATTGTCTTTACCTGACTTATCTCTCTTGGAATATTTTTATATTTTTCTCATAAAATAAATATCATCTTCCACCCATCTTTCCTGTTGTTTTGTATACTTATATTTTGCTCCCTTATATAAGCAACATGTTTCACAGAATAGTTATATACATATATATATATTCAAAATTTATATGCAGATAAAGAATACTATCTTAGAGTAGTTATATCTAATTTTCTCTCAATTATGTGTTTAAGTCTGAATCTTTTATACTAAACCCATTATTTACTCACTTTTTGAAAACTTCTATTTGACTGATATCTTTAAATCCAATTTACAAACCTAATATACTTAAGTCTTTCAAAAATTGCCTCTTCTTGGTGGGTGTTGGTCTTGCTGCTTTAGGCTAATTGAGAAAAAAATCTACCTCATCAGATATGCACTGTTAGATCAATCTTTACACTTCTTTTACTTTCACATATCAAATCCAGCTGTTATGAAAATGTTAGGGGATTATTATCTAAATGCATTCAATATGTAAGATTTTCCTTTTTTTCCTAGCAGGTCACCAGAGGAGTCTCCATCACTTTCTATCTCAACTATTCCAAAGCCTTTGTACAACTTTAGGTGCTCATGTTTTTATCCTTACTATCTTCATTTTTTAATTATTTTCTGCAGAACAGTGAAAGCATTTTTTTTCAGTGACATGTCATGCCTGTCTTTAACTGAAAATCCTTGACTGGTTTTCCAAGTCAAAGTCATGAATGAAGGCATCTTTGGCTATAAATTGTAACTCTGACTTCACCTTCCACCATTTTTCCCTCTTACCTTTGCACTATCAACTGCAGTTTCCTTACACCCAGGTGTGTTCTTAGGTTTAGAGTTTAAGTTCTATCTACCTGTACTGAATTTGCTCAAATTATATGAGACATCATCCAACCTCCCTGAACAAAATTATCTTTAGTCTTTCAATGTCAAATAAATCATTAAAATTATAGCACTTCTATATTATCACTACTTCCTATTTATGAATTCTCTGTATTGAACTTATAACTATGCTATAAAATTTAGTCTTTATCTTTTAAGTAGTGTTGACATCTATGCCACTCTATGAATGTTATAGGTTTGTCTTTTATTAATCTCTGGATGTCCCAACTATTATAAATTTAATAAAATGAAAATGAATAACTGATTTATAAGCAACAGACAAAGTGAAAATTTCTGTACATCTTCATCTGATGTTTATCTTCACAATAATGTACAAAATCAACTAAAATACCAATGTGTCTATGATTATCATAAGGCTTTGATAGAATGTGATGTGAAAAATTGACAAAATTCTTAATGCAGTTCTGTGTAAAAGATAACAATAAATCCCAAATACATGTAAAATAGCTTCAATCAAAAATGGTCAAACTTTTGAGAGTAATGACTATTTGAAGCTATTAGCTGTGCTTAGAATGAAGTTGGATAATCTCATTCAATTTTTTGGCCATTTGTTTCTGCAAATGCCTACATGGAACCTCACAATTGTACAAGGGAAGAGAAAAATTAAATAAGGAACAATCTTATGTGAAGAATCAAGTGCATGCTCATAGATTACTGAGGATACTTTTTAGTCTCAAGAAGATAAAATGATACCTATAGAAATATACACTTATAGTATTAATTAGTTTTATAATTATCAACAAATCAGAAAAAATTTTGATCAAAATTGATCAAATCTTTCCCACTGTGTTGTAAATTAGCTCCAACAAAATTCTTATAAATGATAGGAGATTCCATTCTCTTTCCAAATGAAATATTTAAGGAAAGACAGTATGGGATCTCTTCCATTTCTCAGCTTGTCAGTAACATCATCAAGCAGACATTGTAGCTGATACAAGCACAGTCTATTACAAATGTCACAGGCATTTTTCTTACAAATTTCATTATTAATTTAAAAGTCTCTGAGCATAAATTATATATGTAACAGTAGAAAATAGAAAGAACGGATTTTCTGTGTTGAGTAGAGAGGTTTAGAATCTGTATGTCTGTATCAGTAAGAGATGGTGTTTCCTTTTCTATTCACTGATAAGAATATTCCCATCTTTTTCAGGAATGTGTAAGAAATAATAGTGACTAACACAAGGTATAGTGTCCTCTCGTCCACACAGCCAGAGCATTCATAATGAATCTGACAACAATGTAGGTAAAAGTGAAAAACCTTTGATGTGGTTGACATAACTACTCAAATGAAACATGCAGCTCTTTCTCCAAAACAGCAAGGTTGAAAAAAACCTCATAAGATTTTTGCATTTGACCTTCTGCAATTGTTTGATAAATCACTATAATAGCCAACTTACAGTAATATGTTACCTGGGGACATACTAAATTTTCCACCCATTATTTATATGTTACCTTATACACTGTATTCAACAGTATTCTGCTGGAGACAGGCAAAGATAAGAGAATTATAAAATCCCACATTTGAAGTTCTTTTAAAGATGATGCCTGTTCCTATGAACAATGTTGAGGATTAAAAGTGTTAGCAGCAATAAATACATAAAGACAATGCCAATCAATCTTCTTGTATTAAATATTAGAGAAATGGCACTATCTAGTTAAATAAATTATGTTAAAGACTATATATGCAATGAAATTTTTGTGAAATCTGTGCTATTAATCTTTCAGGATATACAATAATACATTCTATGTGGTGATTATTCTAGATGACCTAGTCTTTATGAAGTAACAAGTATCAAGGTACTACAAAGAGAAAAAGAATACTGAATTTTGGGGCTGAAGAGATGGCTCAGCAGCAATGGGCAGTGGCTGCTCTGGTGGAGGACACGGGGTTTGTTCACTGGCATTCATATCAGGTGGTTCACAGTTGCTTATTACTTGAGTTTCAGGGTCCTGAGACCTCATCCACCCTATGCAAGCATCTGCACATATAGTGCAAACAAAGACAAACAAGAAAAGTACAGCCATATAAATAATAGATAAGTTTTAAATGCACTAATTTGAAAATTTAATGACTTAGGTATTTGTTTGAGTAATGATATAAACCATAAAAGATATTAGATCATACTGTCAAAAATGATCATCTTCCTTCCTCAAAGTGTCAGTTTTCCCATATGTAAATTGAAGATACTGAACTAAACACTCTAAATGCCTTGTAATTTATCTTTCTGTGTCTCTGATTTTCTTGTATATGGAGACACAAAAGTTATGTTATAAATAGTGTCAGGGAAATCATACAGTGAAATTTCATAGCATAACTGTACACAAACACATAACAACACTTGTAAAATTATGGTCATAGGAGAAAAATCCACAACCACTAATTTACTAAAGTAGCATAATCCATTTTTCCTCATAGCCATGGATAATTTTAGTCTCAGTCCATCATCAGGGAAACTTCTCTCTGCAACAGACAAGCAAGAATAATGCTAATGACAATATAAGCATTTGTTCTTATACTCAGAGATAAGCATAGTCTTAATCCCTCATCAAGGATGCAACAGATGAAGATGACTGCACAATACCACATTGTAATGAAGAAGGATGACTGTTGGGAGCCCTCCCCAGTGGTGGACAGGTGGCAGCAGACGTTGTAAAGTGTTGGTGAGGGAAGGAAGTAACACAGGCCACGATGGTCAGGAGAATCTTGCCAGTATGCTTCTTTATTTAGACAGAATTTAGTATATAGGGAAACATTCATGCTGTTCCAAAACATAGATCATACCATTTTTGTTTGTAGATGTGTTTAATTTTTTCTTGCTCATCTTTTAGTCATCATTAATAAACTATGGCAGAACAAAGTTATGATTTCCAATCATTTCCCTCAAGTTTTGGCAACATTAATAAACGGTTATCTTTCATAATTATTTTTACTCATCAACCACATAACCCAATTTTTAAGAATCCAGAGGCATATGGGAGCCTGTTCTCAGACTGGTAGCTCGAATGGCTTCAAGGACACCAAAACAAAGTCTCCAAGATAGTCTGTGAATATGGCAGCCACCATTAGGCCTCAACAATAAACAATTTATTACAGTTAATGCAGTAAAAAAGGAAGAAAGGAGAGAGAGGGGAGGGAGAGAGAGAGAGAGAGAGAGAGAGAGAGAGAGAGAGAGAGAGAGAGAGAGAGAGAGAGAGAGAGAGAGAGAGAGAGAGAGAGAGAGAGAGAGAGAGGGAGAGAGAGAATATGAGGTGGCCTTCCCCAAGAAGGAGCACACCAATTGGTTATCCAATGTCAAAATATCAACCATGTTTTTTGTGTGTGTTTGTGTGTGTTTGTGTGTGTGTATAACATTATATAGATCTGATTACAACTCTGCCATTCTTCTTTCTTGGAATAAAAAGTTTATAGCTTATTTTGCATTTTTCATGAGTATAAAGTTAAATACTTTATACCTTCACAGAGATAGTGAACTTTTGAATAATTAGAATTTTTAAAGACTCCAAGGCATTTAAAGACAAAATAACGTGACCTCAAGAAACGCGTGTAGGATGCTGACCCTGAGTAAATTCACATTCTTCCACCTGCCAGCTATCTGAAAATGTGATGATGACTCAGTGCATGAATCATTTGTGCCACAGAGTAATATAAAGAATTTCCCCTATTTTCTCTTCTGTTGGTATTTCACTTACATAAAGTAAAAGATGCTTTTATCCAGAAAACTTACCCATGGGAACTTCCTACATAATGATGAACATGCTCTGCCTCATGCTTGGTTTCATGGTCTCTGTGCATTATCTTAGTTTTCTCTCCAGTCTCTCATCTCCCACATAACTCTTATATTCTCTAGAGAAGTAGAAATAGACACCTTCAACAAAGAGACTGCTTAACTTTGGATCCTGGGTTCCAGTGTTCCCACCCACTTTATTTCCTCAATACTCCCTAAACAAGTTCTGACCTCATTGTGCTCGGGGAACATCTATATCTAAAGTGGAAATTCTTGGCAAGTAGCTCTAGGGCCATTCCTATTGTATATGTGAGTAACCCTCAAGAAGCTGTTGTTACATTTTGTGATTATACATTTTGATATCAAACTTATGCTTCTATTAGCTAAAGACATCATTTTGATTACAATCAGTTTTACAACATTAATGTGTAGCACTAATAATAATAACCCAGAGACAGATATTGGGGTTAAAGCTTGAAGATCAGAAAAACAAAGCAGCCAGCCAGAAGCTCTTACCTCTACCAAGGCTGAAATGGAGATCCTGTCCTCCCTGTGACTGGAAACTGAACCCTTCATGAGACCCTTTGCTTCTTCCATATATACCTCTGTAGTGCTGGGATTAAATGTATGAACTCTGTTACTCTTAGACTAGTTCACTGTCTTGTAGCCCGGGTGGTCTTGGACTCTCGGAGATCCATCTGCCTTTGTCTCTGAGTCTTGAGATTAAAGGCATGTTCTACCACTGCCCAGGTTCTATGACTAGGACTAGCTTTGCATTCTGATCTCCAGGAACCTCAAATGGCCCCAAGGCACTTAAGTAATTGCTCAACATCCTTAGCCATCAAGGAAATGCAGATTAAAACAACTCAGTGATATCATCTTACACTTAAAAGAATGGCTAAAATAAAAAAAACCACCAATGACAACTTATATTAGAGAGAATGGGGAGAAAGGAGAATACTCCTTCATTGCTGTTGGGAATGCAGACATGTACAGCCACTTAGAAAATCAATATGGTGATTTCTTTAGTAACTGGGAATAGAAACCCAACAATTTCACCCTTAGTCATATACACAAAGGGTGCAAACTCATACCACAAGGACGTCTGTTCGACTGTATTCATAGAAGCAATCTAGATGCCCCTCATCCAAAAAATGAATAAAGAAAACATGATATATTTACACAATGGAGTATTACTCAGCAGTAAAAACAAAAAAACAAAACAAAACAAAAACCCAATGGAATCTTGAAATTCACAGGCAAATGGAGGGAACTAGAAGAAACCATCATGAGGGAGGTTAACTCAGACACAGAAAGACAAACATGGTATGTACTCACTCATAAGTGGATAAAGCAATGAATAACCAGTCTAAAATTTACAACCTTAGAGAAACTGGGAAACAAGGAAGACCCTAAGAGAGACATACATGGACCTCTGAGAAGAGGAAACGGACAAGATTTCTAGAGTAAATTGGGAGCATGGAGGAGGTAGAGGCAGGGAGTTGAGAGAGGAGGGGAGAAGTGAGGAGAGAACATGAGGGATCAAGAAGGTTCAGCTGGCAGAAGGACAAGAAGGAGAGCAAGGAAAGTGATACCTTGATAGAGGGAGCCTCTAAGGGCATAAAGAGAAACCTAGCACTAGGGAAATCCCCAGAAATCCACAAGGAAGGCCCCAGCCAAGAATCTATGCAATATTGGAGAGGCTAACTTAAATTCCCTTCCCCTATAATAAGATTAATGAGATTCACAGCTAAACACTGAACTGAACTCCTCGAATACAGTCGTAGAGAGGGAGGAATGATAAGCAAAGTGGTCAAGACCATGTTGGAGAAACCCACAGGAACAACAGACTTCAGCAAGTGGGAGATTCCAGGCTGACAGCTGGGGAACCTGTATAAGAACAAATGAGGCCCCCTGAACATGGGTGTCAGTTTGGGGGCCTTGGGCAACCTATGGAGCTGCTGGCAGTTGAACCAGTATTTCATCCCTAGTGCATGCACTGACTTATTGAAACCCATTTCCCTATGGAGGGATACTCTCTCAGCCTAGATATGGTGGGGTATTATTCTTGCCCTAAGTAATGTGACAGACTTTGATGATCCCCCATGAGAGGTCTCACCCTCTCTGAGGAGTGGATGGGAGTGGGATAGGGAGATGGTAGGGAAGTGGAAGGATGGGAGTGAGAGCAAACTGAAGTTGGTATGTCAAATAAGATTGTTTTTTTATTATTTAGGTTAGATACAATCTTGTGTCACATGTCAATCCCAGCTCCCTCTCCCTTGCCTCCTCCTCTGTCCTCCCCACCAGGTCCCCCAGTCCCTCACCCAATCTCCACTTCGATCCCCAAGGAGGGTGAGGCACTCCATGGTGGATCTCCAGTAACTGTCATTTCATCCAGGGCAGGGCCTAGGCCCTCCCCCAAGAGACCTGGCTGAGAGAGCCTTCCATATTTTGGCATGGGCACTCAAAGTCTATTTGTACGCCAGGGGTAAACACTACCCAAGTTTCCATAGATTACCTAGGCCTCCTCACTTACACCCACAATGCTTTTCACACAGTCATCAATCTGGAGTCCAAGAGCTCCCCTTGTTCAGGTCAAGATTCTGTGGGTTAAACCAGCCCACTCTTAACTCTTTGCCCATCAGTTTTCCCTTTCTGACGCTGGATTCCAGGAGTTCAGTTCAGTGTTTGTGGCTATCTGCCTCTGGTTATATCAGTTGCTGGATGAAGGTTCTGTTTCCTAGGCTGTCTGGCAGTGGGATTGTAGGCAGGCACTCCCCTGATTCATGTCTAGAAATCATAAATGAGTTAATACATACCATGTTTCTCTTTTTGTGACTGGGTTACCTCACTCAGGATGTTTTCTTCTAGTGTCATTCATTTGCCAGCAAATTTCAAGATTCCATTGGTTTTTTCTGCTGAATAGTACTCTATTGTGTAAATGTACCACATTTTCTCTATCCACTCTTCAGTTGAGGGGCATCTAGGTTGCTTCCAGGATCTATCTATTACATATAATGCTGCTATGAACATAGTGGAACAGAAATCCTTGTTATATGAATGTGCATCTTTTGGGTATATGCCTAAGAGTAGAATTGCTGGGTCTTGTGGTAGACGGGTTCCCATTTTCCTAAGGAAATTCCATACTGATTTCCAAAGTGATTGTACAAGTCAGCAGTCCCACCAGCAGTGTAGGAGTGTTCCCCTCTCTCCACACCCTCTGCAGCATAAACTGTCATTGGTGTTTTTGATTTTAGCCATTCTAACAGGAGTGAGATGGTATCAGAGTTGTTTTGCTTTGCATTTCCCGGATGGTTTAGGGATGTTGAGCACTTTCTCAAGTGTCTCTCAGCCATTTGAGTCTCCTCTATTGAGAATTCTCTATTTAGTTCTGTACCCCATTTTTTTGATTGGATCCTTTGGTGTTTTGGAGACTTGCCTCTTGAGTTATTTATAAATTTTGGAGATCAGCCCTCTGTCAACTGTGGGGTTATTGAATATCTTTTCCCATTCTATGGATTGACTTTTTGTCTTGCTGACTGTGTCCTTTTCCTTACAGAGGTTTCTCAGTTTCAGGGGGTCCCATTTATTAACTGTGGATCTCAGTGTCTGTGCTACTGGGGTTATGTTCAGGAAGGTGTCTCCTGTACCAATTTGTTCAAGGGTGCCTTCCACTTTCTCTTCTAACAGGTTCAGTATGGCTGGATTTATGTTGAGGTCTTTGATCCATTTGGACTTAAGTTTTGTGCATGGCGATAGACATGGATCTATGGGCATTGTTCTACCTGCCAGCATCCAGTTATTCCAGCACCATTTGTTCAAGATGCTTTCTTTCTTTCATTGTATATTTTTAGCTTCTTTGTCAAAAATCAGATGTTTATACAAGTATGGGTTAATATCAGGGTGTTTAATTTGATTCCATTGGTCTACCTGCCAATACCAAACTGTTATCAAGACTACAGCTCTATAATAGAGCTTGAAGTCAGGGATGACGATGTCTCCAGATGTTGCTTGTTGAATAAGGTTGTTTTGGCTATCCTGGGTCTTTTGTTTTTCCTTACAAAGTTGATTATTATCCTTTCAAGGTCTGTGAAGAATTGGGATTTTAATAGGGATTGCATTAAATATGTATATTGCTTGTGGTAAGATTGCTATTTCTACTATGTTGATCCTTCCTATCCAAAAGCATGGGAGATCTTTCCAACTTCTGGTGTCTTCTTTAATTTCTTTCTTTAATGACTCAAAATTTTTGCTATACAGGTCTTTCACTTGTTTTGTTAGCATTACCCCAAGGTATTTTAAGTTGTTTTTGGCTATTATAAAGGACAATGTTTCTCTGATTTCTTTCTCAACCCTTTTATGGTCTGATCGTTTTTAATTTAAATAAAAATTAATAAAAAACAAAACAACAAATAAAATAAATATTTTAATTGGATATAAAATAGTAGGTTTGTTTCTCTGGTTTGTAACTTACTGATAAGAAACTATTAAAAAAATCTTATCATTTTGCTAAACCATAAAAATTATTTGGGTATTGATTTACTCATGCTTCAGTATTGAAGTTTTTGTCCGTTCCCCCCGCCATTTTTGTTTATCTTTTTACACATGTTACTCTCAGTTCCCTGTCTTTCCTCTCCTCCCCCAGATCCCCAACTTTCCCCACCCCCACCCCACTCTATTCCCAGGCAAGTTAAGGGCTTCCATGAGGGATTTTCAGTGTTTGTTATGTCATCCCAGGGAGGGCCTAAGTCCTTCCCTATGTGTCCAGGCTGAGAGAGCATCCCTCCAAGTGGGATGGGCTCCCAGTCTATTTGTATGCCAGGAATAAATACTGCTCTAGTCTCCAAGGTCCCATAGATTGCTAACGCCTCTTCTCTGACACCCAAGTTGGGGAGGGTGTCAGGATCAGTCCTATGCTGGCCTCTCAGTCATCAGTCTGGAGTCCGTGTGTTCCCCCTTGTTTAGGTCAGCTGCCTCTGTGGGTTTCAAAATCCAACACTCCTTCATATAAAGGTCCTAGAGAGAACAGGGATAACAGGCCATCCCTGAACATAATAAAAGCAATTTACAGTAAACTAACAGCTAACATCAAACTAAATGGAGAGAAACTCAATGCAATTCCTCTAAAATCAGGAACAGGACAAGGCTGTCCATACTCTGTGGTCTATTCAATATCATAATTGAAGCTCTAGCTAAAGCAATAAGACAACAAAAGGAGATCACCATACAGAGCTATAGTCCTGAAAACAGCCTGGTATTGGCACAAAAACAGACAGGTACACCAATGGGATCAAATCGAAGACCCTGATATAAACCCACACACCTTTGAATGCCTGATCTTTGACAAAGATGCTAAAACTATACAATGGAAAAAAGAAAGCATTTCCAACAAAAGGTGCTGGAGTAATTGGATGTTGGCATTTCAAAGACAGCAGACAGATCCATATCTATCACCATGCACAAAAAAGACCTCAACATCAATCCAGCCACACTGTTTTTTACTTTTTAATACATATAATTTTACATACCAATCCCGATGGTATCCTTTGAGGTTTTTGACTTCTAATGCTGTCTGGGCTTTTGTTTAACCTTGCATATTCTTTGTTTATATATTGTGATCTAGATTTTGTGATTTTATGGAATTACTGTTTGAGCAAATGTGTGTATATCCTTGTATGTGTATGTTTCTTGTGTATTTTCCTCAGGGTCTATTTTTTCTATCCATTTTCCCATTCTGTTTTTTATTTTGTTTTGTTTTTTTCATTTTCTTTGTTTTCTTCTATTGTGAGAAGGAAAGAAATGGTGAGTTGGAAATGATCTTGAAGGAGTTTGTGGAGGAGAAACTGTGTTCTGAATATATAATATAAAAATTACTTTCTATTAATACAAAAATGAGCCTTCAGTGGGGAACTTTACTGATACTGTCTTTGGTATTGTCACAGACTTGTAGAATAGAGGTTGCATTCAGTCATGAAACTGAACACACATAGTTATTATTGTTAAAGATTTGGAATTGTAAGGTGACTAAATATATGAATGTTTTTGTCATGTTTTGCAAGAGTGCTTCAAGAACCTAAGGACTTGGACATGTGTAAATTGGCTTTAATTTTGAAAAGGAAAAGAAATGAACCCTTTGTTTTCTAATAAAGATGATGAAAGGAGAAAGATGTATATGTAATTCTGTTGGTTATGTGTGTTGCAGGGCTCAGCTTCAGAAGGAAAAAAACAACCTCTATCAATGAATAATTCAGCTGCAATAGAAGAAACAGGAGCTGGAAGTTGCCACTAATCTTTAGCATCAAAATGTTAAGTAGCTTATTAACTCTACCAATGGGTCAAACAATTCAGAAACACACTTAGCAAGGCAAAGAGGGAGATGCTCGTCTGTCGTGCTTTTCCAAAAACCACAGGTTAATAAAGAGAAACATATATATTATAATTTAAAAGGCCAAGGGCTGCAGCTGACATAACTGTCACATTCAAACAAGAGGATGTTTTTATTAATAGCATCTTTGCATTAACATATTATCTTATTAAAAATCTACTTATATGTGACACCTCCCCCTCACTGAAATAAGATAAGCAAAAAGAAAGATGTGTAAGAACACAGGTGTTTCTGATGTTATAATGAGGCTTCTATGATGTACAATGCAAACATCACAGAAATAATCAGAAGCTTCTGAAAGACAAGTTAAGACAGCTGTAACATAATAGACTAAAATGAAAGAAACAGGCTTAAATTTGCATTCCAAATTTATTATTTACTTATGGAAGAATTCAAAACATATACTTTATCAGTTGAGACCTGGTTTTGCCATTTTAAAATAGAAATAATAATGAGTTTGCTATGCCGCAATACTATTCTAAAGTAGAAATTAGTAATGTCCGTCAAATAATTCTGTAACCTATTGTAATACCAGAGCTATTTTCTTTTTCAAGGACATTATGGTTATGCTTGAGTATAAAATTATTTCTTTCCCTGTGGTTCAGCCTACTCTATAAAAACTAGGAGAATCAGTTGAGAATAAAGCTAGTAAGAAGGGTATGATCATATATATTCTCATTTAAGAAAGGTATTGTGTCATACCCCAAAGGTCTTTGTTGCTCTACCTACATGTAAACATAATGGAACTTCAAAATCACCATGAAATTATGTAGTTCATTTGAAATTCGAAAGGTTGCAAAGTATATGTATGTTTGTATCATGCCAATTTGTATTCAGAGAAATCATCTACTAATGTAAGTTCATTATTAATAATCTAGAAACAGATTTACTACGCATGTCCCTTCATTCATTACTTTTCATTTGTGAAACACAGCAATGTCAATAGTCTTACTCTCAGCAGGGTTGGGAAGCTCATTTACAAGCAAAGATGCTTCCTTGGGGACTACATAAAGCCATGCATTTGTACCTCTGTATATTTTATTCTAAATTAAATGTATCATATTACATATCCTTGCACTTCATTACAAGAACATAAAAACAATATACTCCATAAATGTTGAAATGATGAGGAAGCTAAATTATATTTGTACTGTGACAAAGAAACCACTATAACACAGAAGGAAATTAAATCTCTTGTGGAAACAAAGGTATTTAGATCCATAACACAAATTTCTTTGAATGAATCACTAGGAATATGCTTATATAGGAGTAATAGTAAACAAGAATATTTAATTTAAAATAGATTCAGTAAGATATATTTGCAGTAAATGTGATTAAGAATTCTCATAAAGTCTCTGTATCTTTTAAATTTTTTAACAACCTGTATTACATTATTTCAAATCCCAAGTGATATCTCCATCCATCAATTGTCTTCTATAGTGTTTTATTGTTTATAATATATTTACATATGTATGTGCATGTGTGTGGGCCAGTGTATATATACATAAATGTGTGTATATATGTATACATATATGTGTATATATTTAATTTTCACAAATCATGTACAGTACTATAATATGGCTGAGACTAAGATTAAGAAGAGAAATCTTAGCTCTATGGTATATAAAACGTAGTTTATATCAATTAATTATGATTTATTTTTGATCTAGGGAGATAAGCTCTGTTCTACTGATGAAGCTTGGTATATATTTCTCATCAACTCAGTTAATCATAGATGACTCTTCTACATCCATGGAATCTGATATAGTTCCCAATTCTTTGGTTTGGTTCCAGGAGGCTTCAATGTAAGCTTTATAACAATAATGTCAGCTTCCTTATTTTTTGCTTTAAATAACATACCTGCTGTTCTAACACTGATATAATTATAAGAAGTTAAGAATTTGACTATGTTTCTGACCCTTATAAATTTTTCTGGAATTCTCATTACTCCTAGAACTCTTGTTTGTTGAAAAAACATCTCTCAAAGGACTGAGTTTCTCCAGACATAATTTTGTCAGATGAAGTATAAAATTGAATTGTATTGTTCAGTTTATGGCATAGACACTAGGAATTCAATTATTTCCTAAGTATTTATAAAACCTCCTACTATTGTGGTAATTAAGTTAATTAATACTTGAAAAGTCACAAGTACTCATGGGACACAGGGTCATACAATTTATGGCAATAAATATCTAAAAATATGTAAAACTGAAAAAATTAAACTCAATTGATAGTGAAAAGTCTATTTCTAGATAACAATATAGCATAACAAAATATGACTTAATTCATTTTAAAGTTTTAAGTATTAATACTATGTAGTGATATACAAGAGCAAATATTGTGTTCCAATATTCTGCTTTTTCTCAAACACTATAAATAATCTTATTGAGGTTTTCAAATAATTAGAAAATTTCTTTGCCCAAATACAAGGAAAAGAGACTTCACATGACTCCTCTGGATAGACATTTATTTAATTCATTATAAATTCAGTGTGTTTAATTGCCAAGCCTGCTGTGCAGCCTATGTCTGAGAATGTATGCGGGGTGTCAGGATTGATGACACAGAGACCAGTCGGTGATGCAAAGAAAGCTTCAAGAAGGCTTCCAGAAGGCTCCAAGAAGGCTCTACTTTATTCTTACCCTGGCTGGTTATATATTCCCTGACACCAGAGGCAGTGGTGGGTGGGTCAGGAAGATGTGGTTAGTTTTTGGAAAAGGTCAAGTTCAGGGTATTCCCATGGGCAAGCCCTTATCAGGAACTTATTGCTCAGGGCACCACCGTATTGTTTTTAGTAAACATTGTCTTACAGCTGCCTGCTCCCAGGCTGATGGGGAAGTGGGCCTCTGGCCAAGGTCTGTTGTTTCCACATGTAATGAAGGTGATCTATCACTTCATGTCAAGTTAATTCTCAATACCTCCAAGAGGAAGCATCCATGTTAGTCATGTCTCTCGGCCAGGGTACAGCTTAGCTTTTGTCTGTTCACTTTTCATCTGGTGAGACCAGGCAGTAAGTCAATAGTTTCACAGCACATATTGAATAGGACAAATTCAAAATCAACAAGTGAAATAACCATAGAGAACTAAATAATAGGAGAAGAGCTAAGTATGAGAATGCCTTGAAAATATTTGGTATCCTAATGATGTAAAAGTGTTCACACAATTGATGGAATAAGACAAAAATATGAGAGTAGAGCCATTTTGAAAGTTTATCTCAAAGTTGGAATAAATACAGGCTTTTATCCTGTAATCATGGCTAATGTCTCAAGTACATACTCCTTACCACTATAGAAATTGTGCAAAGATAAAACAGATATTCCATAATATATGACTTTTGATCCCTTGCTTCTATAGAAAAAGTTATGATGCGACATGCTGAATCTCCAGGCTGAAAATCATATGGATGACTAGAATTCTATGAGATGAATTTTTAATACTGATGTTAATACTAATCTCGTATCAGAGATCTAGACTCCAGCAGAGGACAAGGATATGGTTGCCCTACTTCATGCTAAGGTTTCTTAAATGTAAGAAATAGATGAATAAATATTTCTTTGAGATGGTCTTGGGAAATAAATTTTCAAAATGAAAGCAGCAAGAAATTCCAAGAAGTCTTGGGTCGATACCCAAAGGAAAATAAATCAATATACCACATACACCTGTGCCACTGATGCATTGCTAACAATGTCTTGGAAAGTGGAATCAGTCAGGACTCCAAGAACTGATGGATGGGGAAATGCAGTGTGTATTCAAAATAAAATACTTCAACCTAAAGAAAATTAGACGATATTTGTAAGAATGATGAATAAGAGAAAATTATTTTAACAGACTCAGAAAGACAAATACTACATATCCTATCATATCTGCACTTAGATTGTATGTGTGTGTGTGTGGGGGGGGTGGGTGGGTGGATGGGTGTGTGTCTACCTTGTGAGAGGAGAATGGAACCTGTGAGAAGGAATAAATAGGAGGCCTTAATGGAGTGAAGATAAAGGAAAAATGAGAAAGTACTGGAATGTACATGACATGCAAACAGGAGAGGAAGTATTTCAGAGGAAGAGGTTAACAAATTAAAGGAACTAGTAGTGGAATGAGAAGACTGGAATCTAAATATACATCTATGTATAAATGCCACAATAAAACTCACTACTGATTATGAAAGCTTCAATTTTTAATGCTTGAAATCTTTCAAGTAACAAAAGTTAAACAAGCTATGAAAAGGAATTCCCAACAGAATACCAAGAAATACAAGAAAACAAGAAAAATAAAATTGGCTAAAGAGCGAGCTAAAAATCTGAAAAAGGCTTCCACATTTTGACTCAACACTATATAGCGATAGAATGACTCATAATGATATATTGCTATATGTCTAGATCAATGCAAATGTTAAAACTAAACAAACAATAAGATAAAACCACCACCAACAAAACAACTCAACAATTAGTGAAAGAAGTTTAAACAGCTAAATATAAAGAGATACTTTTTAGTTTCTGGAAATCTATCACTGAGTTGACTTTAGCTTCCGTGGGAATGTAGCAAGTGGAAAAATATCACAAGTGTCTTCAATATTAAGCAAAGAACTATTTGGAGATCTCATAGAGTTAAACAGAACATCAGTTTAGATACTTACTGGGGACACTACCTATAGAAAAAATTTGGCAATGTCTCATTTTGAACAACTGGGAATATTATTTTGAATAAAATCCTCTAGAGTCTCATTGCCTTCAAGAAATCTGGAGTGGGCAAGAACACTGGAACAGTGATTAGTAAATTAAATTTAAAATAATTATATAACAGCTGTAAAAGGGTTGGCAAAAAGCAGATGGTATGGATATGAGCTCCATTTATCTCTAATTAAAAATATTTCCAGAGCCAGTTTATAAATTTCCAAGATCTATTTTCTCCTTACCACCACAGTTAGGAACAATTCAAATCTAAATACTTAGATAGTATGGAAGTTTGAATTAGTAACTATTAACATATTAAGTTTTACTGATTTTACAGAATGAGTTTAAGATTAATTGAATCTTGCAATTGTTATGCATAAACTTAAAAGAATAGTGCAACTCTTCATAATACTGCAAAGAGACATCTTGATAGAGGGAGTTGTTGTGAAATTAGGGAGAAACCTGATATTAGAGAAATTATGAGAAATTCACAAGGATTAGGCCTACTAAACCTCCTAGAAATAGTGGACAGGCTGTCAGAACAGGCCTTCCCCTTTTGTGGAATTAGTGACTACCAACCCTAATTGTTATCATAGAACCTACATACATTAACTGATAGAAGCATATGCAGTGACCTACACCCAAGCACTGGGTTGAGCTCCTTAATTTTGGGTTGAGGAGGGGGAGGAGGGTTCATATGAACAAGGGGGGTCAAGATGTCGATGGGGAGAATCACAGAGACAGCTGATCTGAGATAGTCGGAGTTCATGGACTATGGGCTGATAGTCCGAGTTCATGACATGGGACTGAACTAGACCCTCTTAATGTGGTGATAGTTATGTGACTTGATCTTTTGGTGATTCCATGGTAGTGGCACCAGGACCTATCTCAGAGGCTTGAACTGGCATTTTTGTGGATGGAAGATGGGGGTGGGAGAGACAAAGTGAGGAGGAACTGGAGTTGGTATGTAAAATGGAAAAATTAAATTTTAAAATGCAAAATAAAGATACATAGGCATTAAAAAATGTCAGGTAATCCCATTTTATCTTATTTATTTTGATTTAAGAAATATAGATATAATCTACTAATATTTTGTATCACCCATGAGTTATAACTCAGGAAAATGAATAGCATAAATATTTCTCATTTTTCAAGAGAAATCTTATTGAAGAAACAAATATTATGGTAAGAGATAGTGATACAGTGTGGTGGTAGACTACGTGAATAACGTTAAATGCCCTATATTTGATACCAACTACTGTTATATGGGTATACGTATGTGTACAGACACGTGCACACAGATACACACATGCACATACATGCATGTACACACATATGTGAGCATTTGTGAAAGTATGTATGCATGTACATGCAGATGCAAATATATATTAGATATTATGAGTATGCAAAATATTTCACATATCCTTGACTCAATTTCATGAAGGGAATTAATTTTCGACTGCTTTGTTGATAGCATAATTGTACTTCTACATGGTCTTTCTATTGTCTTCAGGGCATTGACTTCCCTGTTCTCTGTTCTTTACATTAATTCTTTTCTTCTTTGAAAGCAGTTTTCACACTATACACTATACACATACACTATACACATGCACTATACACATACCTGTATAAGTTCCTGAATTCAAAACTCAGCAATACAAAAGAATAATATATAAAACATGTTTTCCTCCAGGAAGAATTAATGCTGGTAGCTGTTACAAATTTCTCATGTAATTACGTTTTCTTTAATATTCTGTCATGTCTGTATGATGGAATGAGCAGCCATATGAGTTGAGTTGTAAGAGGGGCTATGAAATTCTTATAATCTGCCTGTGGGGACACCAGACCTTGAGCAGAGACCCATTTCCCCATCAGCTTGGGAGTAGGCAGCTGTAAGACAATGTTTACTAAAAACATGTTTACTAAAAACAATACAATGCCCGGGGCAATAAATTCCTGAAAAGGGCGTGCTCACGGGAACTGCCCTGTCCTTGACCTTGTCCAAAGACTAACCACCTCTTCAGACCCACCCACCTCCACCTCTGGTGTCAGGGTATATAATAACCAGCCAGAATAGGAATAAAAGAGAACCTTCTTGAGGAGCCTTCAGTGTTGTCAATCCCCTACACCCTCTACACATTCTCGGACACAGGCTGTGCAGCAGAGGCTGCATCTGCCAAGTGAAAGCATTCCTTCAATTGGGTGATGATGGTGCACGGCTTTAATCCCAGCACTTGAGAAGTGTAGGGAAGTGGATCTTTGTGAGTTTGAGACCAATCTGGTCTACAAAGTTGTCTACAAATCTTTTCTAAAAAAAATAGTCTCCCAAGTAAAAGCATTCCTGCTCATAAATATGACCCAGCATTATAATCTAACAAATTTTCAAATTGAATTTTTCCACAGGGATTAAAATGTTGACTGTCCAATTCTTCAACGTGGGAATTAAGGAATACTTAATAGGCACAATAGAGAAATAATTATTATCTTGCAATTAGTAGTCATTGACTGTTTAATTATTCATTTAGCAAAGTTTACTTTTTTATTTAAACACTACTATGCACAATCATCTGACTTCTGAGAGAGAACCACAATTAACAAAGCAATCAAACATCCTTTCTTATCAAATCTTAGAAAGTGTGGCCTTACCTCAAACTCCTAGAAGCCTGAAAGAATAAATACTCATTATTTTCCAAACAGAAACCACATTACTTATTGGTTTGAGACCCTGCTCTATGTTCTTCAGTTGTCAAAAATACCAGTAAAACAACCACAGTTTTACTGAGAGGATACAATTCCTTGACCTTTTATACTTACATTATTTTCTTTTCTGAAACATTTGATTATTAGTATGAAGCCCTTGGTATTTTGTTTTGCATAAATGATATAGCTGATTCAATGTAAATTTAAAAAAATAATAGTTGAGCTTCAGACTTGTACTTTTGCTCATCAAAACATGACCTATTTGGTATGACAACACTTAATAATATCAGTGGGATAGTTCAGAGCCCAATCTAGGAGACTAGAGCTCTATGTGAAGAATAGAGAAAGCTCAAACTTTTTAAAGTAGGGGTCTGGGTTTGTCAGGAAATGTATGATAAAAATGATAGTGAAAACATATAATATAGAGCCCCCTTAAAGTCATGTGAATGAGCTACTCAGAGCCTCTGCAAAGAAATGAGAAGAAAAAAACATTCAATTTTTGGGGTGCAGTTTATTCGTAGCTCTTTGATAACTGTATGTGTCATGGATACTATGATGGACAGGATAGAAATTAGACGACCAGTTAAGAGATATTTAGACAAGACACATATGGGTTTGAACTATGTTGCCACTAAGGAAGTAAATTAACTGATTATGTTTATTTTACTTTGAAGGTTGTTCTGACATAGGTTGCTGATGAAATGCTTGTGGTGAGAGATATAAAGAGATGAGTCCAAGGCTAGGGCCTTTACTACAAACCAAGAAGGTTAGCAATGAGGTCTACCACTGAACAGGTCTAGAGTGTCTTGCCCTTATGTTGCTGCCACAGCTTCTTCTTCCACCCTCATCCATGCATCTATCAACCTTCTTGAGTCAATGTAATAGACCCCAACTGCTACAACATAAAATGATCCACCTTTCTATTGAGAGTCATTTCTCCAGATAGCTTCGAAAGTGACCTTTTTGAAAACAAAGTATTTCTAACCAAGAGACAAAAATTCAATGTTCTTGCTTTGAGTTTTGAAGGACTACCTGATCAGGCCCTCAGAGGCCCTCTGACTTCTTTGTTTATATGCTCTAGTCAGGCTTCACATTTTTCTCTTTAAACATAACAAATGCTTTCTGTCCTAGGGTATTTCTTCTGCTTATATCTATACTGTTATATAATCTTTAAATATATGTAAATATTCTTACTTACTTTATTCAGATTAATTCTTAAACAACTATGGATAAAATGTATTTGTAAATTCTCTGTCTCATTGGCTAACTTCATTCTACTTATTTAGTTGACTATGTGTGCTTTTGTTAATATTTTCTGTGACTAAATCTATGAATACATGAAGACAGAATATGATTTGATGACCTTAGGTCTAGCCTCAGTTCCTGCATTAGTACTTGGCTTAGAGTGAGCACTCAAGGCATAGTGGCACGGCAATTATAACTAGAATGAGTGAAAAATAGGTGAATACAATTTACATTTTCTATGGCTGTTCTTCTTTTTGAAGCTTAAATAAGTTAAATACTAATATCGCAAGTGCCAGAAACTTAGGGATCTTATAACATTGCTAGCACCAATGATTGGAGGATAAAGATTCAATTACTGATATTTTTAATAGCTAGACAGAAACAATTGAGTTATACTGCCATTCTGAAACAATTTATGGTGTTCAAATATTGTTGTCTAGAAAATAACATAAGAGTAAATATAAATCCACAGCACAAAACTTAAAGAATATTTATCTATTTTCTACATAGAAATATGTGCTTGGGGCATGCTATTAGTTTCTAGAAATGAATGTGGAAAGTGAAAATCCTCCAGAATATTTCCCACAGAGACGTTTTAATGAACATTTTGGGAAGTAAACATAGCACCAGAAAGACTCATTAATTATAAACAATATTTAAAATGAGATTTAAGTCATTCACTGAGAATGGCACCATAAAATATGTACATTGAGACAGAATATTGAACATTATGGTCTCGCTTGCCAGGAAGTGCCCAGCAGTTCTGGCATTTATAGACTTATTAACTATGTACATACAACATAATAAGATGGATAAAAATAGGACCTGGTCTGTTCAATCATTTGTTCAAAGCTAAAGAAAGAGTAAAATATTAAATTGTCCAGTATACAGTATATTATTTATTTAATAGCTTTATTATACTGTGAGAAATGATTTCTGTTTTAAAATATACTGACAATTTAGGTGTATTCTAAATTTTACAAATCATCTAGATGAAATTACAAAAGTTTGGAGTGACCACGAGGATATTTCAGAAACCACTCTTACACAGCTGATATGTGAAATAATTTCAGATGATAATTTAGTGTAGGTAATACAGAGAATAGAGAACCCCTGATGTGTTGTGCTGTAAGAAGATAAATGTGACTCAGTGGCTCAGTGGCACCATCACAGAGTCTTGTAATATTTGTACCGTATTAATTGTAGTGTCAATTATGACAGTAAAACTTTACTTATGAACTTACTTATTTTTATTTTAGATTCAAAATTTAGAAGACTCAATGTAATAGCAAACAGAACATGTGATAAATATCTGACTAGTAACTTATTATAGGTGAAAGGGACAAACCAATGAAGACAGAACTCAAATTGAAACTTTTTAGCATATAAGTAACTCAGTTTAGTTTGTATATAAGTGGTGTGTTTCACTCTGACAAGGCTGGTTAATTCCAGGGGCCTAGAAATGAATTTCATAGTATATCTTTTTGTTAAAAGAGACATTTGCACTTCAAGAGGTAGTGTCAGATAGTTGTGTGATTTACCTATATTCAAATAATTCCGGCCAAGAAATATCGTAAAAGAGCCCTGGGATTTACAAAGCCTATGGAAGTTTGTATCTGTTCTATGTTAAATAGTATTATTGTGTAGCTGGGCATAGTAGTGAAGGAATATAATCCTTGTACTTGAGAAACTTGAGAAGCAGAAAAAGGGAGACCAAGGCTTCAAAGTAGGATTTGACCATGATCATATAATGAGGCAACAAATCAGAGGTATATCAGATATTACACCAAGAAACACAAGAAAGACAGAAAGAAAGAAAGAAAGAAAGAAAGAAAGAAAGAAAGAAAGAAGCAAGTAAATAAGGAAGGAACGAAGGAATAAATAACAAAGACAGGTGGCAGGGAGGGAGGGAGATGGTTGGGAGGAAGGAAGGAATGGATGGGGGGGTAGAGGGAGGAAAGGAGGGAGACAAACAGGCAAGTTCCCTCTCTCACTTTTTCTCTCCTCTCTATCCCTTCTTTTCTGTTTTCAAGTTAAACTACTGAGATAAGTTACTTTGGGAAAGAGGTTCTACCTTTATTTCTACTGGAAAAGAGAGGTTGCTGATTCATTGTGGGTTAAAAAAACAGAATTGATCAAGGAAGACTACTCCCTATCAAATCTCTGATGGGAATGGATGGTTCAGATGATCGAGTGCCTCTGTTGCAATTTCCTATGAATTCTACATCCAGAACAGCTTCAAAGCTGCTGACTCAGAGGATCCAGCTTCAGAAAATATTCCAGTCAAAATGTTGCCATAAATCTAAATTTTCACGGGGTTCCTCAAAGATTACCAATGCCCACCAATCAATAGGAAGTAGTCTAGAAACCCACACCCTAAGTCCCAAAATATTGACTATAAATGTTTGTTTTCATTTAAAATAAGGGGAGTTGGTTACAAATTGTTATTGGTCATAATCAATCTCTTTCTTAAGGAAGATAGGGGCATATGATGTAGAAATGATGAGACAAAAGGATAGATTATTAAATATATTTTAATCCAAAATAATAGCTGTTAACTCAAATTATTTTACATTGGTATGGATTTTAGTTTATTAATAAAAATATTAAAGTCAATTTTTGTTATACTATATATGTATATATTTCTACTCTTGCTAAAGGTATTACGTTTATACAGCTTGAAAGACCCCAGGCGGGGGACTTTCACAGGAGGGAGACCCGAACCCAAGGAACACCGAGGCCACGAGCTTGGATGCAACAGCAAGAGGCTTTATTGATAATACACGGGTACCCAGGGCATCTCAGTCTCGGGAACTGAGAGCCCCGAGCTGGGGACTCAGGGGTCCTTTTATAGCAAAAAGCGCAGTACAGAAGCGAGAAGCCTAGTTACGGGACCCTGATTGGGTAATTTAAATGAGGCTGGGGCTCAGAACGAGGTTTCTCTCATCTGGACAGAGAGGCAATTAAGGTTTCTCTCAGAACTCAATTCTCGGCCTTGGCCCTATCTGAAGAACAAAGAGTTTCTGTGCCTGCCCAATCTTTCTGGGCTGGCTATGCAGACCATAGACACCTGTGCCCCTATCTGGACAGAGATAGTAGTGGCTATTCAGCTGCGAAGACCTTGAGCTGAGCTCCCTCCTGATAAAAAATGGCTGAGCTGTGGGGGAAAGGAGTTTTCCATAAGCCTCAGCTGCTTGCGCTGGGCCGGGGTCTTTCAAGCTCAATTAAAATGTAATATATAATTAAGAAATACAGGGTTATAAAAATACAGTTAGTCATCTACAATAGTCAAATTTGTAGTTACGTTAGGTTTTCTAGATATAAAAAGATACATATCTAACAGATAGATATTCTCCAAACATTTCAAGTCCCAAAGAATATGTATGGCATTCACAATGTTTTAATAACTTAGACTTTCATGACAGTAACACATGTCTTCTCCCGACACTTCCAATATACTCCAGAAAATATATCAAAAAACTCTGTATGGAGTTTATTTTCTATATTGGAAAGGCTACCCATATGAGAAAACAAACAACAAAACAAACAAAACAAGACTGTCCCTGCCGCAATTGCTCACAGTTACAGTTCCAACTGGACAGCAGAACTTAAGAAAGGTGACTGCTGAACTTTGCAAGACAAGGTAGAATAGTGTTCAAACATTCCTGCTTCACATGACTACCTGTCAGATAGGATAGGCCTGTGGCCAAAGACGGATGGCCTAACTTACTGAAGTACCTTGGGTACCTGTGCAGGCAGCCAGCTTTTTCTGTCATTTGTCATATTTTTTGGAAGTCACTTGCATGGATTTTCTGCTTACTCAGGTAGTATTATTTCCTTCTCAACTCTTTGATGGAATTAAAGGCTAGATAACTATAGCTATATTTTTTCTTAGTTATAATAAAAGATAAATTCATTATAAAACTTTAAGCTTGCCGGGCGGTGGTGGCACACACCTTTAATCCCAGCACTCGGGAAGCAGAGGCAGGCGGATCTCTGTGTTGTTTGAGGCCAGGCTGGACCGACAGCCTTCAAAACAATACAGAGAAACCCTGTGTCATAAAACCAAAAAAACAAAAACAAAAACAAAAAGCAAACAAAAAAACCTTTGAACTCATCAAGGTAAAATAGATAATTAAATATTTTCTCTAATTTTGTCAAATACTTGTAGATTAGATATGGTACTTGTAATTCTTATTTGATAACTGTTTTTTGTTGTATGTAACTTTGCTATGTTAAAGTTAAAACCTTCATTTCTGATTAGTCAGAAAGGGGGAGTGCTGTGGGATAATCCTTCTGTGTACTGTGATTTTTTTTTCTCATTTGTTGATAATAAAGCCGATTTGATCCATAAAAATAAAAGAAAAAGTTTTTCCAATTCAAAAATCCATATTCTTTCTACTTAAAAAATTTCAAAGAAGAATTAAAGTAAATTTAGCGAGCAATTTCAAAATGCATAAATGTGGAGATGCATTGCTTATGATTTATTAAAGTCATTTAAGATCAAAATAGCAAAGCAGCCATACTAGTTAGGCATAGAAACCAGGCAATGTGCACTTTTAATCCAAGGACTCAGGAGACAAAGACAGATGGATCTCTCAGTTCAGGGCCACCCAGAGCTTCAGGAGATTGAATCAATCTAAAAGAGAAACAGGTCACACCTTTAATACCTAGACACATGACTTTAGGACAGGAACAGGGTCTCCAGCCACATCGTGGAGAGGCATTAAGTCTGAAACTTGATGAAACAGGATCAGCTCTTTCAGTCTGAGGTAGATGTGAGAGCTATTGGCTTCACTGCTTTGCTTTTCTGATCTTCAGCTTGAAGCTTGAACCCCAATATCTGTCTCTTGGTCTTTTATTTTTCATGTTACACAAAACTTGCTGCTGAAGCAATATTTTAGGATTACCCAGGCTTTTATATCTTCACTATCTCAATTCATCCTTTACCACTTCACAAATCACATTTCAGGAAAGTAAAATATCATCTTAAGATTGCATGTAATGTCAATAATTAAGCATTAAATTTTATATTATATTATTTGATGTTAGTCTCAAGAACTATGACTTAAAATTACTAGTTGATATTTTATTTTATGTATTAACCTTCAGGATCTTTCAGATGCACATTTTATTTATTTTTGCTATATTTATTCTCTTTTGTTTTTGGGTCAACGACATGAACACATGACCTTGTAGAAAATATTAGTCATACCACAGTTCATTCTCTTTCAGTCATGAAAGGCTTCATTTTCATTAATAAGCATTGACGGTATCTTAATATGCTTGCTATTCGTGTGTCTCCTGACATTGGAATCAGCTTGTATCACTTGGCATGTGCCTCATTTCAAAATGAGGGCAACATTTCAGCTGCTCTTTATTTGTGCCAAATCCTAGCTAAACTATTTAATTCACATGATCCTAAAGAAATGGTAGCTTCAGGCTTTGTTTGTTCTTGTTCTTGTAAATCACAGGACAGGACAGGTTTTAGGGCACTGTTTGAATCATTGCCCCAGGCTTCCTGTAACAAATGGGTGTCACTCAGAAATGTTAGTGATGATGACTTCTTGATTTCAGTCGCTCTTTGCGAGAGCTGCTAAAGTGACCTATGGCCTTCTGTACAGCCAGTCCCAGGAAGATGAGAAATAGTAATTATAGTGTAATAAAGAGCAGGGGAACTCTATTTAAATGGCAGAATTTGCATTTAAATGAAAATTTCAAAATGAAAACATGTAAAGGCTTGATAGGTACAATATTTAGTATATGGCTCATGTCAACAGTTAGAATCGTATGTTAAAGGGGACTTTGTGGGTTTTCCTGCACGTCCAAAAGGCAAAGGAGTTGTTTTGAAGTAAGATCCTAAAGGAAAAGGTAATATTATCATTGTGGCATGTTTCATGAAGTAGAATTAGTACTCATACTTTTTCAATAGCAGGAAATTAATTTCTTGGGGCACTCCAGTCATGTGACCCACAGCTAGTAAAATGACTAATTGATTAACACTTATGCTATGTAATGGAATTTCCATGTGAACAGCTGAAAGCAACTCTCCATTAGTCTCCTAATTGAAATAGTGTGTTTATTTCCTGGATAAGAGATTATGGCATACACAACTTTAAATACATCTGACAATTAGGAAGTGTTCTAATGCTGACTTGTGAATCTATCATGAAGGTGGTTCCCTCTTTTTAAATAATGTTTGTAATGCAGAAAAATCTGTCGCACTGAAAAAAAGCCAATAAATTTGCTGTACTGCAATTCTTATACTGAAAACAGAAGTTAGTTCATACTCTCCATTGCTTATCTTACAGGATGATGTAACTAACATAACTTATTTTAAATTATAACGATGCCTACCATGATTATGAAAATGTGATGTTTTATTTTCAGAATGATTATTATTATCCTGTTACTTAATAAATGGCTATAGATTAAGTAAAAAAAACAGGCAGCAGAAAAACACATTCACTTTTTTTTTTAAATCTTATCATTCGAGAATCTTATTCTTTAGTTGTTAAACAAGTGCAACTTGTCAGATATTAAACTTTAACTATTTCAACTTGGATAGCTACTGTCTTTTTAAGTGTGAAATTGTTAATAATAATAAAAACATTTTGTAAAATGTGGCTCCTTTTCTAAGACATAGCATTGATCAGTACAGTAAAACCATGTGGATATTTCTCAGGCTTTAGATCTGGTGCATGTTCTTTTGTATGTGATGCTTAGTTTTTCCATTGAGCTGTGGAAATAAAGGGAACATATATTCACAAATGTTTTTTGGTTCACGTGTTCTTGTGGTCTCTGAATTATAAGACAGAAAACAGTGGACTTCCTTTCTGTTTGATGGTGGTCTCTCAAGCTCATCTACTTGGGAATTAAAGTTTTTTGTGACTAAGACAGTGTCTACAGCAAAAGTGAGATAGGGATGCATATTGTTCAAAGCAGGATTACCTTGGAGTTATATGTTTTCTCCAGGAGAATCAGAATTTGCCTTCCTAGTGCTTCAATGACGTCTATCAAAGATTTCACTTTTAATTTTTAAATGAAGATGTGGTTTCAAGGATTCAAAGATAGGTGATAATATTCAGCATATGATCATCCACCTGCTATCCTAACACCCAGATTTCAATTAATTTATAAATAGCCAAATTGACATGTAGACTGGATGGCTCTCTAGCTCTCATGGTGATGGCAACAACGAAATCTACAGGGTGGGTCTAAGAGCGTTTGTTATTTCTCTCACTATTTTAAATACTCTGGATTTTCCTTTAGCTATTAAGCATGGAACAGTTTTAAATTACCAAATCATTTCAAGTACATAATAATGCTAGGTAATAAGCATAAGACATAACAAAAACATAGTTTATAGCATAGGAAGAGCTCTCTTGCATAGAAGCTGTGAATTTGAACTAATTTTAGGTAGCAGTAATTAAAGATTCAGTGAAACCACCAAACTAGAGCACAGTGGAGATAGAAATGCAGTTTATTTAGAGACTCAAACTGCTGGACTGTCTCTCAGGCACACACAACAGGGAGTGCTTTGTGGGAAGTGGTATCAGGAGGAGAGGTGTAGGGCATAGCAGACATGCTTTAGTGCCCAGGTTTGGATCTCTCTAACCTGGGCTCTAGTGTGCAGGTTTTGATCTCTTCCTAGACTGGACTTTAGTTCGTGGGCTTTGTTTTCTTTCTAGCCTATGCTTTAGTTTATGGGCTTTGATTTTTTTCTAACCCGGGCTTTAGCACATGGACTTTGATCTCTTCCATGATGTTCCTGTGTTGTGCCCAAATTCTGAACCCCAAAATCACCAAGAGGCCCATTTCGATGTAAAAGCAAAGAGCCTTTTATTGTAGATGTTTAATGAGTTAACCCCATTAGCTCGGGCCCTTTACCCCACTACCATGGCAAATGGCTGGAGAAAGACCCCAAGCAACCTCGAGGCAGGGATCTTAAAGGGCAGCATAAGGGGAGTGTCTAGGGGTATGAAACAGTCTCAGGATTCATGTGCTTCCAGGTTTGGATGACCTGCCCTGTGTTGATTGGCCAACTGGTTGTTATGGCCCATAGGCCCTCCCAGGGTGGTTGCTATGTTCTGCATGTCACTGTTGTGCACTGTCCATAAAGCACATCACAGAGCCGTAAAACACAGCCACACCAGCTAACTTCTGATTGGTTCCTTGCCATGAGGAGGGCATCTGACCTTAGTGACCAGGACAGCAGCTGCAAGGTCATGAAAGCACATGGTAGCCTGTAATGGCTGCTAAAATGGGGCACTGGTCACTACAGTTTCTGTTTGTCAGGAAAAGCCATTGCTCATTTTCCTCGCCCTAGTAGTCATTTGAATCCAATAGCATGTACTTCCTTCTCCCTTCTGTCCTCTCATGCCCCACAACAACCCCCATCTACTCCCCAGGGAGGGGGACACCTTCCATCTTGGAATCCAGTTGTAGAGAGGAAGAAGTGATAAGCAAGTCAAGACCATCATGGGTAAACCATCGCTGTCATTTTTGAATCCCACTTTGGAACTACAGTTAACTACTCTAGAGGATTACTGGATATTTATATGGAAAACCCCAAATGTCTGGAGTGTCTATCTATTCATTTATCTGTGTTTGTGTGTGTGTCTGTGTGTGATAATTTCTACAATCCTGTTTCGTTCTCAAAAGACATTATTATTATTAATATTATTATTATCAAGATTACTTGTGGAACATGGGTAAGACATGCTTCTCTCTCATTCATTTTGTTTCATTTTTATGATCATATTGTCACTCATTAAAGTAAATCCATAGTGACACTGATTCTAAATTAGAGAGTATAAGAACTAATGTAGTTATTTACAAATCTACCCAATTCCCGACCTGTATCTTTGATCAGGTATCTAATCCTAATATTACCAATAATGAAAAATGTAGTTATACCAAGGTCAAATAATTTTTAAATAATTGAATTTTATCAGGGAATTATAAAACTGACTTTAATGAAGACAGATAAGAATCCTTCTGAACAATGAACGTTGTGTAGTCAGACCTTGAAAGAAAAATAATCAACTTTATATGGAAAACCAAAAGACCCAGGATAGCCAAAACAACCCTGTAAAATAAAGGAACTTCTGGAGGCATCACCATGCCTGACTTCAAGCTCTATTTTAGATCTATAATCCTGAAAACAGCTTGGTATTGGCACAAAAATAGATAGACTAATGGAATCGAATTGAAAATCCTGATATTAACCTACACACTTAACAAACACTTGATGTTTGACAGAGAAGGATTCTCAACAAATAGTGCTGGCATAACTGGATGCTGGCATGTGGAAGACTGCAGATAGATCCATGTCTATCACCATGCACAAAACTTAAGTGCAAATGGATCAAAACCTCAACATAAATCCAATCACACTGAACCTCTTAGAAAAGAAAGTGGAAAATACTATTGAAGGAATTGGTACAGGAGACCGCTTCCTGAACATAACATCATTAGCATAGACACTGTGTTTGACAATTAATAAATGGGACCCCCTGAAACTGAGAAGCTTCTGTAAAGCAAAGGACACAGTCAACAAGACAAAAAGGCAGCCCATAGAATGGGAAAAGATATTCAACAACCCCACATCTGACAGAGGGCTGATTTCCAAAATTTACAAAGAACTCAAGAAGCAAGTCTCCAGAACACCATAGGATCCAATTAATAAATGGGGTACAGAACTAAATAGAGAATTTTGGGAAAGGTGATGGGGAGGGTAGTTGGAGGGCATGGGAGGAAGAGGGAGAGAGAGCTAGGATGGACATATGAAGCAACTTTGTTTCTAATTTAAATTTAAAAATAAAAAAGACAAAAAATCAGTTATTGATACCATTTTTAAAATTTCATTTTATTTAAATACAATAAAAAAGAGAATCCTCAATAGAGGAGTCTAAATTGGCTGAGAGACTTAAGAAAGTGTTCAACATCCTTATCCATTAGGGAAATCCAAATCAAAACAATTCTGAGATACCATCTCACAATTGTCAGAATGGCTAAAATCAAAAATTCCAATGACAGTTTATTTTAGGGAGGATGTGGAGAGAGGGGAACACTCCTCCACTTCTGGTGGGAGTGCCAACTCATACAACCACTTTGGAAATCAGTATGGAGATTTCTCAGGAAAATGAGAGTCAGTATACCACAAGATCCAGCAATTCCACTCTTAGGTATATACAGAAAGTTGTGCATTCATACAACAAGGACATCTGTTCCACTAGTTCATAACAGCGTTATTTGTAATAGCCAGAACCTGGAAAGCAACCTAGATGCCCCTCAGCTTAAGAGTGGATAGAGAAAGTGTGGTACATTTACACAATAGAGTACTACTTAGTGGAAAAAACAGTGGAATCTTGAAATTTACAGGCAAATGGCTGGCACTAGAAGAAACCATCCTGAGTGAGGTAACACAGTCCCAAAATGACAAATATGTACTCACTTATATACTGATTCGAGACATGTATCAGCGGAGTACCAGCCTACAATCCTACTGCCAGAGAGTCTGGGAAACCGGGAGGTCCCAAGAGAGATATCCTTGGTATCCAGGAGAAGGGGAATAGGACAGGATCTCCTGAATGAATTTGGAGCATGGGGGGAGGGGAGAGGGAGATGGAAGAAAGAGATGGGGAGAAAAGGAGGGAAGAGGAGGATATGGGGGAGCAGGAAGTTTGAGTCAGGGGAAGAATAGAGGAGAGCAGGATGAGAGATACCATAATAAAGGGAGCCATTATATGTTTGAGGAGAGATCTGGCAATAGTGAGATTTCCAGAGATCTACACCACCTGGCAATTAAGTAATAGTGATGAGACTAGCTTAAACATCCTTCCCTGATAATGAGATTGATGACTACCTTGTATGCCATCCTAGAACCTTCATCCAGTAGCTGATGGAAGCAGAGACAGACACCCACAGCTAAACACTGAACTGAACTGGAAACCAGTTGCAAAGAGGGAGGAATGATGATCAAAGGGGTCAAGACTGGGTGGGTGACAACCACAGAAACAACAGATCTGAACAAGGGGGGAGCTCTTTGAAACCAGACTGATGGCTGATAGCTCAGTGTGGGTGACCTTGGCATTCTTTGCAGCCTCAGGTACTACTAGATCAGTATTTATCCTTGGCCTCCAAACCAACTTTGGGAGCCCATTGTATATGTAGGAATCTTTCTTAGCCTAGATACCGGATAGATGGCCTAGGCCCTGCCCTGGATGATAAGACAAACTTTAGAGTTCACTCATGAAGGGCCTCACCCTCCCTGGAGAGTGGAGTGGGGACTTGGCGGAGGGATGAGGGAGTGGGGTATAGGGGAGGAGGGGAGTGAGAGGGAGCTGGGATTGACATGTGAAGCAAGATTATTTCTAATTAAAATAAATAAAAAGAAATAAATACACAAAAATAATAGCCGACAACATAGAAAAAAAGTTGTGTAGTAACCAACCAGCTGAAACTTTCACATTGAAATAAGAAAAGACCATATATGCAAAAAGGACAAAATAAAACTATTGTAAAAATAAAATAAATTAAAATTCATTAGAATGGCAAACTACTTAAAGTCATCATATAAAGCTATTAAACAAATATAAATACATTCTTCATGTTCATCTATTTCAAAGGAAAAACAATTCTAAATATAATCACAAACATAAATTGGAGACTTTAAACAATAGGTGAACAAAAACTAACTTTTTAAATGAAAAATAACAATAAGTGATACGAAACCTATACTAGAAGTAATTATAAGAATTGTCTTGAAACACCCAATGCTTATTATAATGATAATAAAATTGTTTAATATGAAAGGCAAATTACAATTATTCATTACAAAATACAACAAACAAGGTATAGGCAAGGCATGAGATTCTTGCATTAATATTCTAATAAATGTGCAGTTGGACTGTCTCAAGGTGGGTAATATTATCAAAACTCTTCTGATATAGGAGTTAAACACTCAAACTGGCTGACATAAAAAGAAAATGGCCCAGCACCACCATCACAATCAGTGATGAACAGAGCACCTAAAAAGGTAGGAAAAGAAAAGGAAAGCTTGTTATTCAGATGGACAAACGGAAGAATGACAGCACTGGGATTTTTCCTAGAAACCTTCCAAGAAATAAGACAGTGAGGCACATCTTTACTCTGCAGAAAGAAGAAAAAAACATGCTATTAGTTTATAATTTTCTCCCTAGGGAACATGCCTTTCAAAACAAGGGGATAATAAAGACTATGTGAGATACACAGAAGCTGAAAAAATTGGGAAGAAACTGTCAGCAGCCAGTATGTGCTGTAAGAAATAATGCAGGGAACCAGTCAAGTACAAGTAAAGCAATGCTAAGCAGAAATCTCATCCATTCAAGAAAAGAAGTACATGAAATACTGACTTTACTGTATATTAAAAGAAAATTTTCATAAAGTAAATCTACAATCTAAAGTAAAAATCATGAGAAATATTTTTTGTTGTTTGTTTTCTCCTTTTTTTCCTGTATTTGTTATTTGGAACTCAGTTGCTCCATGTTGAATATTGTATTTTAATAACATTTTTATATTTATATTGTTTTATTCAGTCTTCTCTAATATGGGGTGTATAACTATGATAAATTAAATTTCAATTGCTTGAAGTATTATTACAATGGAAAAGAGAAAAGATGCATTATAACATTAAAGCCAAAGTTACTAGTAAGAACTTAGAAAGAATGTTGAAAGAGCACCAATTTATTTATTTATTCTTCCTAAAGGAGGCTGTTGGAAAAGACACCTATGGCTTTTTTTTCTTTTATTGCATATCTTTTTTTCTTAAAGAAAGGGCATAGTACTCTTTCTCAGTGCATACTTCTATATCTCAGTCTGAATACTGGCTTACAGAACAAGGAATCTTATGAGAAAAGGTTGCACGGTTCGATGTGGAATTCACACACAAAAATAAGACTCGTTAAAACAAAGTACTGTTTCACTCCTTCATCATGAACATTTCTAGAATCGTACTTTGGGGATGTTGTTTATACTAGTAACCCCAGAGTTTGCAGGTGTCTGCAATGATGATTAGAGGTAAATAATGAGTGAGAGGAAGAAAAGAATGAGCAAAGGAAAAGATAAGAAACGTTAGGAAGAGAATACACAGTCAGCTCTTGGCCAAGAAAACCTTTGAGATAATGGCAGTAGGAAGCAATTTACAATTTTCACTTCTATTTAAAAAATATGTCATCTCAAGGGAATTATTTTCAATATTACAGAAAAATTAACAGCAAGATTGCTGGAGGCTCAAAGGAAAAAGCATGTATTTATGGCAATATTAGATTAAGGTTCATTCCAAATTGAGACAATGTACATAAATAGGGATATGGGAGATTTTGTTTTATTTTCATTTAGAAATCATTTCTCTCTAACAATGGATGATATTACGGTAAAGAGAAACGTGCTTTAAGAAAGAAGTCAGCCGGGTGGTGGTGGCGCACGCCTTTAATCCCAGCACTCAGGAGGCAGAGGCAGGCGGATCTCTGTGAGTTCGAGGCTGGGCTGGACCGATAGCATCCAAAACAATACAGAGAAACCCTGTCTCGTTAAAAAAAAAAAAGCAAGAAAGAAGTCAACATTAATGAGAGAGAAAAATCTCATTTCCTCATGAGATTATTTGCAAAACTCAGTATTTTGTTCTTTTCTTTTGTTTTGTTTTTTGTTTTTCGAGATAGTGTTTATCTGTGTTGCTTTGGAGCCTCTCCTGGAACTCACTCTGTAGACCAGGCTGGTCTCAAGCTCACACAGATCTGCCTGCCTCTGCCTACTGAGTGCTGAGATTAAGGGCATGCTCCACCAATGCCCAGCAAAACTCATATTTATTTATTTATTGCCCTTCTGTATCCTGATGCCTGGGATTCATCCAATTCCAATGAGTTGAATCACATTTTCAGTGACCGGTAAAGTAAATATCCTATATCTAGGATATTCTTATTCTAAAATCTGAATTGTCACATAGCAATGTTATTTGACATGCAAAAGATCAATACAATTTTAAAAGAGTAGTATGTACACCAAAGTGTTCTAAGCTACCTAGGATCAGAGTTAAGCTCATTGAAACCCTGCTTGCCCAAAAGCAAGAAGATTTGTATTCCATCAGTATACTTCAACTATTAAATTTTGTTTTGGTTTTATTGTGTGGATTTTGCTTACTTTACTGCTGATATTCATCACAATATTAAAATAGCTTACATTAATTTTGTTATTTTATTACAATCTACAAATCGATATTGAGGAAGATTAACCTACACAGAATAGGGATGTCGAATGATATTTTATTAGGGAGAAATAATTTACACAAGAAGCCGAGAACCCAAGGTCAGTACTCCGCTGCTCTCCAAAACCTGACTGCAACCCCAAGAGAGAGCAAGTCCCTTTTCTCTCTGCTGTTTATCCTTGTATATTCTGCATACCAGTGACCACACCCAAATGTATGTGATCAGCATTACAGGTACCTGAGGTCTCTCCCTACAATTTAGTCTAAAGAAAAGATTTAGTCTTGAAACAAAGTTACTTTGAGCCGATATAGAAAATGTCTCAAATATGTATAAGACATATATACATAGAAGATGATTAGGATATTTATGCATCAAATATCATGAATAGAAAAAAGACTTTAAATAGTATGACGAATTGTGATAAACAAATGATAAATCACCAGAAGTTATAATAATCTATCTATATCCCATCCCAACCATATCTATCCCTTGTAAATCCTAAATTTATCTGAAAGAGATGCCCAAGTCTGAACACCTCCTTCCAATCCCAACACCAAACAACTGAAAACTAATCCTTAAACAAGTATAAATTATCCTTTAATGTCAACAGTAGGGAAATGGGACATAGAATTCTCAGAATTAATCCTGCTGAAATGAGACAATGGTAACCTCATGGGATCCTGTAGGAAGAAAATGTTAGAACAGTAAAGTTTTGAGTGGACTAGCTACAACATTGTGGGAGAGGCTGAAGTTCTTGATTCAAGTTCTTATTTTTATTGAGGTTCTTATTTTAGGCTCTGGCCAGAGTTTATTAAGAAAGTGCACCATCTCAGTTAGCTAGTCTGGAGTTGTTTTGAGTGATGTAGTCACAAACTGGTTTCAGGGTAGTAACTGTCATTTCAGATGCATCAAGTTGGATTTCCCTGTATTTGTTATTAAACAGAAATATGGTAAATGGAGGATATTTACAGATATGAGAGCCATCAATAAAGTAACTCAACTTATGGATACTCTGCAGCCTGGGATGCCAATGCCTTCTCTGATACCTAAAAGTTGGCCTACTATAGTCATTTATCTAAAAGATTTCTTCTTCACTATACCTTTACAAGAAATATTTGCCTTCATTATGTCTATCTATAACAATCTTCAGCCAATTAGGACATACCAATGGAGGGTTTTATAACAGGGAATGTTAAATAGGCCTACTCTATGACAATATTTTGCGCAAAACCTCTGAAAATAACTTATAAACAATTTCCATAATTTGTAATTTACCATTTGTTGACTGATTCAAAGGAAGGAACATTGGAAAAGAAGTTTGAGGCAGTAAAGAAAATTTTACCTATTGTCCTTGAAAAACTACAAAGAAGAGATTCTATCAACTCTTTAGGTTATAAAATAGACTACAAATAATACAGATAAGGAGAGATCATTATAAGACTCTTAATGATCTTCAAAAACTACTAGGAGAGATTTCTCAACTACAGACAATATTTGGAGTAGAAGGGCATGATTTAAAACATCTAAAAATGGCCTTAAATAGGGACAAGGACATAAACAGTCCACGAATATTATCAGGTGAGACTGAAAAATAATTAGAATGGGTAGAGAAGAGGCTACTCAAAGCACATGTGGACCGTGTGGATCCAAAACTAGATTGTATTCTGGTTATTTTACCATCTAGAGAATACCCCTCAGGAATTTTGATGCAGAGGGAAGATATCATATTAGAATGTATATTTCTGCCACATAAACAGAATAAAAACTGAAGACATATATAGAAAAGATTTCTGATTTGATTGTAAAAGGCAAATTAAGGCTTCATCCACTAACTGGAAGGGACCTAATAGAAATTATAGAGCCTTTCACTAATGAGAATTATGAATATTGGTAAAGGGCTTGCAGTAACTTTTTTGTAATGATAGCAACAGTTATGCCAAAACAGATAGAATCAAATTCATAAAGAAAACAATTTGGATCCTTCCATGTATTGTAAGAAAAACACCAATCTCTGGAGTTCCTACATTCTACACTGATGCAAACAAATCAGGTAAAGCAGGATATATATCAGGAAATATAAGTAAAGTACTTCAAAACCCTCACAACTCTGTACAAAAGGCAGAGTTATGCAATATTGTCATGGTACTTATGTATTTTACAGAGCCTCTCAATATTGTTACTAACTCTCAATATGCAGTTTTACACATTGAGACCACTGAATTTATTCCTGATGATATGGAATTAACTCCATTGTTTATACAATTCCAGGAAACTATCAGGAATAGGACTAATCCTATCTCTGTTACACACATCAGATCCCATACAAGTTTGCCAGGTTCTCTAGCACAAGGTAATGATCAGATTGATTGTTTGCTAATAGGAAGCTAGAAGCTTCAGAATTTCCTAAAAACCACCATGTTGACAGCAAAGGCTTAAAAAAGAACTTTTCTATAACTTGACAGCAAGCCAAGGAAATAGTAAGAAACTACCCCATCTGCTCATTCCATAATCAAACTCAAAATGTGTAATGTGAGGGTTTCCCTTCATGTCCATGTTCATGGGCCTAGACCCTCCCCCAAGAGTTCAGGGTGAGAGTGCATCTCACATTGTTGGATGGGAGTCCTAAGTCCATGTGTATACTCGGGATAAATACTGATCTACTGCCCAAGGCTCAATAGATTACCTAGGCCTCCTCACTGACACCCCTGCTCAGGGTGTCTGGATCAGTCCCATGCTGGATTCCCAGGCAGCAGCCTGGGATTCAAGAGTTAACCCTTGTCAAGTTAGCTGTTTCTGGGGGTTAAACCAGCCCAGTCTTAATCCCTCTGGTCATGAGTCCTCTCTCTCTGTTACTGGCTTTCTTCAGTTCAGCTAAGTACTTAGCCATGGGAGTCTGCCTCTTCTTCCATCAGCCACTGAATGAAGGTTCTGTTTCGCAGACTCTCTGGCCATGGATTGTAGGCTGGCACTCCACAGATCTATGTCTAAAATCCATATATGAGAGAATACATGACATGTTTCTATTTTTGTGCCTGGCTTACTTCACTCAGGATGATTTCTTCTGGTGTCATCCATTTGCCTGCAAATCTTAGGATTCCTTTGTTTTTTTCTGCTGAATAGTACTCCATTGTGTAAATGTACCACATTTTCTCTATCCACTCTTCGGTTGAGGGGCATCTCCGTTGCTTCCAAGTTCTGGCTATTACAAATAATACTGCTATTAACATAGTGAAACAGACATCCTTGTTGTATAAATGGGCATCTTTTGGATATATGCCTAAGAGTGGAGATGCTGGGTCTTGTGGTAGGTTTATTCCCATTTTTCTGAGGAATCTCCATACTGATTTCCAAAGAGGCTGTACGTGTCGGCACTCCCACCAGCAATGGAGGAGTGTTCCTGTTTTACCACATCCTCTCCAGCATAAATTGTCATTGGTGTTTTTCTTTTTAGCCATTCTGACAGGAGTGAGATAGTATCTCAGAGTTGTTTTGATTTGCATTTCCCAGATGGCTAAGGATGTTGAGCACTTTCTCAAGTGCCTCTCAGCCATTTTAGACTCCTCTATTGAAAACTATTTAGTTCTGCAGCCCACTTTTTAATTGGATCCTTTGGTGTTTTGAAGACTTGCTTCTTGAGTTCTTTGTAAATTTTGGAGATAAACCTTCTATCAGATGTGGGATTAGTGAATATTTTTCCCATTCTCTGGGCTGCCTTTTTGTCTTGCTGACTGTGTCCTTTGCCTTACAGAAGCTTCTCAGTTTCAGGAGGTCCCTTTTATTAATTGTGGATCTCACTGTCTGTGCTACTGGTGTTATGTTCAAAAAGCTGTCTCCTGTTACAATTCGTTCAAGGGTACCTCCCACTTTCTCTTCTAAGAGGTTCCGTGTGGCTGGATTTATGTTGAGGTCTTTGATCCTTTTGGACTCAAGTTTGGTGCATGGCAATAAACATGGATCGATCCGCATTCTTCAACATGCCAGCCTCCAGTTATGCCAGCACCATTTGTTGAAGATGCTTTCTTTATTCCATTGTATATTTTTAGCTTCTTTGTCAAAGATCAGATGTTCATGTGTGTGTGGGTTAATATCAGGATTGGCAATTCGCTTCTACTGGACTACCTGTCTATTTTTGTGCCAATAAGAAGCTGTTTTCAGCACTATAGCTCTATAATAGAGCTTGAAGTCAGGGATGGCGATGCTTCCGGACGTTGCCTTCTTGAACAGGGTTGTTTTGGCTATCCTGGGTCTTTTGTTTTTCCATACAAAATTGATTATTGTTCTTTCAAGGTCTGTGAAGAATTGTGCTGGGATTTTAATGGGGATTGCATTGAATCTTTATATTACTTTTGGCAGGATTGCTATTTTTACTACATTGATCCTACCTAACCAAGATCATGGGAGATCTTTCCATTTTCTGAGGGCTTCTTTAATTTCTTTCTTGAAAGATTCAAAGTTCTTGCGATACGGATCTTTCACATGTTTGGTTAGCATTAACCCAAGGTATTTTATGTTGTTTGTGGCAATTGTAAAGTGTGATGTTTCTCTGATTTCTTTCTCAGCCCATTTATCACTTGTATATAGTAGGGCTACTGATTTTCTTGAGTTGATCTTGTAGCCTGTCACTTTGCTGAAGGTGTTAATCAGCTGTAAGAGTCCCCTGGTAGAGTTCTTTTTGTCATTTATGTAAACTATCATATCATCTACAAACAGTGATAGTTTGACCTCTTCCTTCCCAGTTTGTATCCCCTCGATCCCCTTTTGTTGTCCTATGGCTCTGGCTAGATCTTCAAGTGCAATGTTGAAATGGTATGGAGAGAGTGGAAGCCTTGTCTTGTTCCTGATTTTAGAGGAATTGTGTTGAGTTTCTGTCCATTTAGTTTGATGTTGGCTGTTGGTTTACTGTATATAGCTTTTATTATGTTTAAGTATGTCCCTGTTATCCCAGATCTCTCCAAGACCTTTAGCATGAAGGGGTGTTGGATTTTGACAAAGGCTTTTTCAGCATCTAGTAAGATGATCATGTGATTTTTGTTTTTCAGCTTGTTTATATGATGGATTTATGTATGTTTTTTTCTTTTATCATTTTTTATTTTAATTTTAAATAGCTTGTTTTACTTGTCAATCCTAGTTCCGTCTCCCTCCCCTCTTCCCGCACTCCCCTTCCCCCCCAGCTTCCCAACCTATAGCCAAATCCCTCCACATAGGGGATATCTAGAGTCTGTCATTTCACTCCAGGCACTCCCCTAAGAGTCCAGGCTAAGAGAGCATCCCTCTCTGTGCTATGGGCACACAATGACTGTATTCCAGGGATAGACACTGATCCACAGCTTAGGGCCCCATAGGTTGCCCAGGCCTTCTCGCTGACACTCACATTTGGAGAATACAGATCAGTCCCATGCTGGCCTCCCAGCTGTCAGTCTGGGGTCCAAGAACTCTCCCCTGTTCAGACCAGTTGTCTCTGCTGGTTTTGCCAGCCCATTCTGTGCCAATTTCCTCATCACTCCTCTCTCTGTCACTGGGTTCCTTGGGTTCAGTTCAGTGCTTAATTGTGTGTTTGCCTCTGCTTCCATTAATGACTGGATGATGGCTCCCGGATGGTTATAGACATCAAGTTCATTATCAGGAATGGGCATTCGAGGTGGTCTCTCCACTATTGCTTAGCTTGCCAATTGGTGTTATCCCTTTAGATCACTAGAGGTCACTCTGGCGCCAGATCTGTCTTCTAACCTGATTCCCTCTTCCCCCTATTCTACCCCCACCCACTCCACTTCCTGTTCCCCCATGACCTACTCTCTCTTCCTCTTCTCCCCCTCTCTTCTTCCCAGCTCCCACTCCACCCCACCCCTTGCCGTGTTCCCCATCCATTCAGCGGATCTTGTCTCAATCCTCTTCTCTTGGGTACTATGCTTATATGCATATTTTTTAGGTTCTTTCCTGTTTCCCAGACTCTCTATCAGTGGAAGTGCAGACTGGCACTATCCTGATCCATGTCTAAAATCCATATATGAGTGAGTACATACCATGTTTGTCTTTTTGTGACTGGGTTACCTCACTCAGGATGGTTTCTTCCAGTGCTATCCATTTACCTGCGACTTTCAAGATTCCATTGTTTTTTTCTGCTAAATAATACTCCATTGTGTAAATGTACCACATTTTCTCTATCCACTCTTCAGTTGAGGGGCATCTAGGTTGCTTCCAGGTTCTGGTTATTACAAATAATGCTGCTATGAATGAAGTGGAGCACATGCCCTTGTTGTATGAATTTGCCTCCTTTGGATATATGCCTAAGAGTGGAATTGCTGGGTCTTGTGGTAGATTAACTCCCATTTTCCTGAGGAATCTCCATACTGATTTCCAAAGAGGCTGTATGTGTCAGCACTACCACCAGCAGTGGAGGAGTGTTTCCCTCTCTCCGCATCCTCTGCAGCATAAATTGTCTTTGGTGTTTTTGATTTTAGCCATTCTGACAGGTGTAAGATGGTATCTCATAGTTATTCTGATTTGCATTTCCCTGATGGCTAAGGATGTTGAGCACTTTCTTAAGTGTCTCTTGGGCATTTTAGCCTCCTCTATTGAGAATTCTCTATTTAGTTCTGTACCCCACCTTTCAATTGGATCCTTTGATGTTTTGGAGACTTGTTTCTTGAGTTCTTTGTAAATTTTGGAGATTAGCCCTCTGTAAGAGGTAGGGTTAGTGAATATCTTTTCCCATTCTGTGGCCTGCCTATTTGTCTTGTTGACTGTGTCCTTTGCCTTACAGAAGCTTTTTAGTTTCAGGAGGTACCATTTGTTGTCGATCTCAGTGTCTGTGCCACTGGTGTTATGTGTATGAAGTGGTCTCATGTACCAACTCATTGAAGAGTATCTCCCACTTTCTCTTCTAAAAGTTTCAGTGTGGCTGGATTTATGTTGAGATCTTTGATCCATTTAGACTTAAGTTTTGTACAAGGCACTAAACATGGATCTATCTGCAGTCTCCTGCATACCAGTACCCAGTTATGCCAGCACCATTTGTTGAAGATTCTTTTTTTCCATTATACAGTTTTAGCTTCTTTGTCAAAAATCAAGTGTCCATAGGTGTGTGGGTTAAAATTAGGGCTTTCAATTAGGTTCCATTGGTCTACCTGCTTAGTTTTGTGCCAATATCAAGCTGTTTTCAGGACTATAGCTCTATATAGAGCTTGAAGTCAGGTATGGTGATGCCTCCTGAAGTTCCTTTATTGTATAGGGTTGTATTAGCTATCCTGGGCCTTTTGTTTCTCCATGTAAAGTTGATTAATGCTCTTTCCAGGTCCTTGAAGAATTGTGATGGAATTTTGATAGGGATTGCATTGAATCTGTAGACTGCTTTTGGCAAGATTGACATTTTTATTATGTTGATCCTACCAATCCAAGAGCATGGGAGGTCTTTCCATTTTCTGGTATCTTCTTTGATTTCTTTCTTTAAAGACACAAAGTTCTTGATATACAGGTCTTTCACTTCCTTGGTTAACATTATCCCCAGATATTTGATGCTGTTTTTGGCTATTGTAAAGGGTGATGTTTCTCTGATTTCTTTCTCAGTCACTTCATCATCTGTATATAATAGGGCCACTGATTTTTTTGAGTTTACCTTGTATCCTGCCACATTGATGAAGGTGTTTATCACCTCTAGATATAACCTTGCAGAGTTTTTTGGGTCACTTATGTAAACTATCATATCATCTGCAAATAGTGAAAGTTTGACTTCTTCTTTTCCTATTTGTATCCCCTTTATCTCCATTTGTTATCTTATTGCTGTAGCTAGAGCTTTAAGTACAATATTGAAGAGATATGGAGAGAGTGGACAGCCTTGTCTTGTTCCTGATTTTAGAGGAATTGTGTTGAGTTTCTCTCCATTTAGTTTGATGTTAGAGCTGGTTTACTGTATATTGCTTTTATTATATTCAGGTACATTCCTGTTATCCCTGATCTCTCTAGGACCTTTATCATGAAGGGGTGCTGGATTTTGTCAAAGGCTTTTTCAACATCTAGTGAGATGATCATGTGGTTTTTCTTTCGCAGTTTGTTAACATTGTGGATTAAATTGATAGATTTTCTAATGTTGAACCATCTCTGCATTCCTGGGATGAAGCCTACTTGATCATGGTGGATGATTTTTCTGATGTGTTCTTGAATCCGGTTTGCAAGTATTTTATTGAGTATTTTTGCATCGATGTTCATGAGGGAAATTGGTGTATAGTTCTCTTTCCTTGTTTGTATCTTTTTGTGGCTTGGGTATCAAGGTAATTGTAGCCTCGTAAAAAGAGTTTGGCAGTGAGCCTCCTGCTTCTATTGTGTGGAATACTTTGAGGATTATTGGGATTAGCTCTTCTTTGAATTTCTGGTAGAATTCTACACTGAAGCCATCTGGGTCTGGGCTTTTTTTGGTTGGGAGACTTTTGATGACTGCTTCTATTTCATTAGGGGTTATAGGTCTGTTTAAATTGTTTATCTGTTCTGGATTTAGTTTTGGCAAGTGATATCTATCCAGGAAACTGTTCATTTCCTTTAAATTTTCAAATTTTGTGGAGTACAGATTTTCAAAGTATGCCCTGATGATTGTCTGGATTTCCTCAGAGTCCGTAGTTATGTCCCCTTTTTCATTCCTGATTTTGTTAAATAGCATGCACTCTCTCCATCTTTTGGTTAGTTTGGACAGAGGTTTGTCTATTTTGTTGATTTTCTCAAAGAACCAACTCTTTGTTTCATTGATTCTTCTCAGTGTTTTCCTGGTTTCTACTTGATTGATTTCAGCCCTCAATTTGATTATTTCCTGGCGTCTGCTCTTCCTGGGTGAGTTTGTTTCTTTTTGTTCTAGAACATTCAGCTGTGCTATTAATTCTCTAGTATGACTGGTCTCCAGTTTTTTCATGTGGGCACTTAGTGCTATAAACTTTCCTCAGCACTGCTTTCAAGTGTCCCATAAGTTTGTGTATGTTGTATCTTCATTCTCATTGAAATCGAGGAAGTCTTTAATTTCTTTTTTTAATTTCTTCCTTTACCCAGGGATGATGCAATTGTGCATTGTTCAATCTCCATGAATCTGTAGGGTTTCTGCGATTTCTATTATTGTTGAATTCCAATGTTAATGCATGGTGGTCTGATAAGATACAGGGGGTATTCCAATTTTTTTGTATCTGTGGAGATTTGCTATGTTTCCTATTATGTGGTCAATTTTAGAGAAGGTGCCAGGTGGTGCCGAGAAGAAGGTATATCCCTTTGTATTTGGGTGGAATGTTCTATAGATATCTGTTAATCCCAGTTGGGTCATAACTTCTATTAGTTCTTTTGTTTCTTTGTTAAGTTTCTGTCTGGAGGTCCTGTCTAGTGGTGAGAGCGGAGTGTTGAAGTCCCCTACTATTAGTGTGTGAGATTTTGATTGATTGTAATTTGAAGTCTAGTTTGTTAGATATTAGGATTGCTACACCAGCTTGTTTCTTGGGACCGTTTGACTGGAAGATCTTTTCCCAACCATTTACTCTGAGATAACGTCTGTTTGATGTTGAGATGTGTTTCTTGTATGCAGCAGAAGGAAGGGCTCTGTCTTCGTATCCATTCTGTTAGTCTGTGTCTTTTTATAGGCAAGTTGAGGCCGTTGACATTGAGGGATATTAATGACAATTGATTGATCATTCTTGTTTGTGCTTGATTTATTATTAGTGAAGTTATTTTGTGTAGTTTCTCCTCCCTTTTTCTTTTGGTGTTTTGTAAAGTGGGATTATATATTGCCTGTGTCTTTGTGAATGTAGTTATCTTCCTTGGATCTAGGCTTTCCTTCTAGCACTTTCTGTAGAGCTGGATTCATGGATACGTATTGTTAAAATCTGGCTTTGTCATGGAATATTTTGTTTTCTCCATCTATGGTAATTGAGAGCTTTGCTGGATATATTAGTCTGGGCTGGCATCCTTGTTCCCTTAGCGTTTGTAGGACATGTGTCCAGGATCTTCTGGCTTTCATCGTTTCCATTGAGAAGTCAGGTGTAATTCGGATAGGTCTGCCTTTGTATGTTACTTGGCCTTTTTCTTTAGCTGCTCTTAATATTTTCTCTTTACTCTGTAGGTTTGATGTTTTGATTATTATATGGCGAGGTGACTTCTTTTTCTGGTCCAGCCTATTTGGTGTTCTGTAAGATTCTTGTATTTTCATAGGCATATCTTTCTTTAGGTTAGGGAAGTTTTCTTGTATGATTTTGTTGAATATGTTTTCTGTACCTTTGAGTTGTATTCCTTTGCCTTCGTCTATACCTATTATTCTCAGGTGTGGCTTCTTCACGGTGTCCCATATTTCCTGGATATTTTGTGTTAAGGATTTGTTGGTTTTGAGATTTTCTTTAGTTGACGACTCTATATCCTCTAATGAGTCTTCAACACCTGAGATTCTCTCTTCTATCTCTTGTATTCTATTGGTGATACTTGCATCTGTAGTTCCTGATCGCTTAGCCAGCTTTTCTATTTCCAGCATCCCTTCATTCTGTGTTTTCTTTATCGTTTCTATTTCAGATTTCAATCCTTCAACTTTTTGTTTCCTTCATTTTTTTGGTTGTTTTTTTCTTGGTGCTCTTTAGATTCTTTGAGAGATTTGTTTATTTCTTGAAATTTTCCCCCATTTCATGGATATTTTTGTTTGTTTTTTCTTCTATTTCTTTAAGGGATTTCCTCGTTTCTTCTTTGAGTGTCTCCATCATCTTCATGAAATAATTTTTAAGGTCTGTCTCCTCTTCTTCATCTATGTAGTGCTTTTCGGGTCTTGCTGGTGTTGGATCGCTAGATTCTGATGGGGTTATGTTGGTCTTTCTATTGCTGAGTGAGCTCTTATTCTGTCTTCTTCCCATCTCTTCTTCCAGTGGGTGCTGGTGGGGTCTTTCTGTCTCCACTGGTCTGCTTCCTTCCTGAAGCTGAAGCTGGGGATGCTGACATGGAGTTTGGGGCCTGGAAGGGTTGATGTCTTTCCTGAAGCTGGTCTCCCTGGGTTTGGGGTCTTAGAAGGGCTGATGTCTTTCCTGCGTGGGTGGGTCTTCTGAAGCTGGACTCGCTAGGGTTGGATTCCTGGAAGGGCTGATGTCTTTCCTGTGTGGGTGGATCTTCTGGATGCCAGGAGCAGCCCCAGAAGATCAAGGGGATGGGTGTTGGGCGGGGGGTACTGCCGGAGACCCAATCTCACCTGAAGTTGGGCTTGCTGGGGTTTGGGGCTTGAATGGGCTGATGTCTTTTCTGTGTGGGCAGGTCTTCTGGATGCCAGGAGCGGCCCTGAAGCTGTACTCACTTGGGTTGGAGTCATGGAAGGGCTCGGATTTTCGTATGTTAAACCATCCCTCCATCCCTGGGATGAAACCGACTTGATCGTGATGAATGACTATTTTGATGTGTTCTTGGATCCAATTTGCCAGTATTTTATTGAGTATTTTTGCATTATGTTTATGAAGGATATTGGTCTGAAGTTCACTTTCTTTGTTGTGTCTTTGTGTGGCTTGGGGAACAAGATTATTGAAGCATCTTAGAAAGAGTTAGGCAAAGACGCTTCTGCTTCTATTGCATGGGATACTTTGAGAAGAATTTGTATAAACTGTTCTTTGAATTTCTGATAGAATTTTTCACTGAGGCCATCCGGATCTGGGCTTTTTTTGGTTGGGAGACTTTTGATGACTGCTTCCATTTCCATAGAGTTAATAGGTCTACTTAGATTGCTTATCTATTCTTGATTTAATTTTGGCAAATGATAGCTATCCAGGAAGTCATCCATTTCCTTTAAATTTTCAAATTTTGTGGAGTACAGGTTTTCAAAGTATGACCTGATAATTCTCTGAATTTCCTCAGAGTCCATTGTTATGTCCCCCTTTTCATTTCTGATTATGTTAATTTGCATGTGCACACTCTGCTGTTTGGTAAGTTTGGACAAAGGTTTGTCTATCTTGTTGATTTTCTCAAAGAACCAACTCTTCGTTGCATTGGTTCTTTGCATTGTTTTCCCAGTTTCTACTTTATTGATTTCAGCCCTCAATTTGATTATTTCCTGGCATCTACTCCTCCTGGGGGAGCTTGCTTCTTTGTGTTCTAGAGCTTTCAGCTGTGCTGTTAATTCTCTAGTATAACTATTCTCCATTTTTTTCATTTGGGGACTTAGTGCTATGAAATTCCCCTGTAGCATTGCTTTTAAAGTGTCCCATAGGTTTGGGTATGCTGTGTCTTCATTTTCATTGAATTCTAGGAAGTATTTAATTTCTTTCTTTATTTCTTCTTTGACCCAGGAATGGTGCAGTTGTGCTTTATTCAATTCCCATGAATTTGAAGGTTTTCTGCAATTTGTGTTGTTGTTGAATTCTAATTTTAAGGCATGGTGGTCTGATAAGATGCATGGAGTCATTCCAATTTTTTTGAAGCTGCTGAGGTTTGATATCCTCCCAAGTATGTGGTCGATTTTTGAGAAGGTTCCATTTGGTGGGGAGAAGAAGGTATGTTCTTTTTTATGTGGATACAATGTTCTATAGATGTCTATTAATCCTAGTAGTGTCATTACTTCTATTAGACCCTTTGCTTCTTTGTTGAGTTTCTGTCTGGTTTTCCTGTCTAGTGGTGAGAATGGTATGTTGAAATCTCCCACTATAAGTGTGTGGGGCTTTGTTTGTGATTTAAGTTTTAGTAATGTTTCTTTTATGAATGTGAATGCCTTTGTATTTGGGGCATAGATGTTCAGGAGAGACACTTCATGTTGGTGGATTTCGCCTGTGATGAGTATGTAGTGACCTCCTTCATCTCTTTTGATTGATTTTAATTTAAAGTCTAATTTGTTAGATATTAGGATTACTACCCCTGCTTTTTTTGGGTCCATTTGATTGGAAAAATTTTCCCAACCTTTAACTCTCAGGTAATGTCTGTCTTTGAGGGTGAGGTGTGTTTCTTGTATACAGCAGAAGGATGGGTTCTGTCTTCAAATCCATTCTGCTAGCCTGTGTCTTTTTATGGGTGAGTTAAGACCATTAATGTTGAGGGATATTAATGACCATTGATTGCTCATTCTTCTTAGATTTGGAATGGTTGGTGGTGGTGGAATTATGTGTGGAATTTTACCCCTTTCTTCTTTTGGCTGTTGGTAGAGAGGGATTCTCTAATGCCTATGTTTTCTGGTTGTAGATAACTTCCTTGGTTTGGAGTTTTCCTTCCAAAACTTTCTGTAGAGCTGGGTTAGTGGATACTTATTGTTTGAATCTAGTTTTGTCATGGAATATTTTGTTTTCTCCATCTACAATGATTGAGAGCTTTGCCGGTTATAGTAGTCTGGGCTGGCATCCATGGTCTCTTAGTGTTGGTAGAATACCTATCCAGGACCTTTTGGCTTTCAGAGTTTCCATGGAGAAGTCAGGTGTAATTCTGTTAGGTTTGCCTTTATATGTACCTTAGCTTTTTCCTTAGCTTCTCTTAATATTCTTCCTTTATTCTGTATATTTGGGGTCTTGATTATTATGTGGTGATGGGACTTTTTTGTGGTCTACTCTATTTGGTGTTCTGTAAGCTTCTTGTACCTTTATTGGCATGTCTTTCTTAAGGTTGGGAAAGTTTTCTTGTATGATTTTGTTGAATATGTCTTCTGCCCCTTTGAAGTGGTTTTCTTCTCCTTCTTCTATACCTATTATTCTTAGGTTTGGTCTTTTCACGGTGTCCCATATTTCCTGGATGTTTTGTGTTAAGGATTTGTTGGACTTAGGATTTTCTTTGGTTGATGAATCCATTTCTCCTAGTGTGTCTTCAACACCTGAGATTCTCTCTTCCATCTCTTGTATTCTGTTGGTAACGCTTGTATTGGTAGTACCTGACTGTTTGCCCAGGTTATCTATTTCCAGCCTTTCTTCAGATTGAGTTTTTTTATTGTTTCTATTTCAGTTTTCATCCTTTGTACTGTTTGCATTGTTTCTTGCAAATTTCAGGTTATCTTTTTGTCCATTTGTTGCATTTTATGAATTTTTTGCTTGTTTTTTCTTCCATTTCTTAAATTTTTTGGTTTGCTTTTTCTTCCATTTCTTGCATTTTTGGTTTGCTTTTTCTTCCATTTCTTGCATTTTTTGGTTTGCTATTACTTCCATTTCTTGTATTTTTTGGTTTGTTTTTTCTTCCATTTCCTGCCTTTTTTGGTGTGTTTCTTCTTTCATTTCTTGAATTGCTTGCTTGTTTTTTCTTCCATTTCTTGAATTTTTTGCTTCGTTTCTTCTTCCATTTCTTGCATTTTTTGCTTTGTTTTTTCTTCCATTTTTTGCATTTTTTGCTTTGTTTCTTCTTCTATTTCCTGCCTTTTTTGGTTTGTTTTTTAATCCATTCCTTTGAGGGATTTTCCTATATCCTCTTTTAGGGCCTCTATCATTTTCATGAAGGTGGTTTTAAGGTCATTCTCTTCTGCTTCATTTGCATTGGAATGTTGGAGTCTTGCTGGTGTGGAGTCCCTATAATCTGGCGGTTTCATATTTGTTTTTCTGTTGCTGAGTGTGTTTTTGTATTGTCTCTTTCCCATATGTTCTTCTAATGGGTGCAGAAAGAGCCCCTTACTGCTCTGGTGGTTATGGGACCAGAGTTCCCTACTGGTGGGTGCTAGCAAGTCCAATAATCTGATATTTCTTCTATTCCTTGTCTTCATTCTGGTCCTGTGGGTTGAGAAGAATACCAGGAATCTGGGGTGCTTAGCCTCCTACCTGGTCCCCTGGTCTCTTTGCTGGATCTGCTGGTTTCCTGGTCTTGTTGGTTGGAGAGAAGACCTGGAATCTGGGGTACTTGGCTCCTGACAGGATTGGAAGTTCCATGCAGTTCCCAGGCAATCCCCAGGCACTGGGACACAAGCCCTGATGCAGGGCTTGTTTTACCTGGTCCCACTGAAACAGCTTGTCCCCTGATATCCCTGGATCTGGTAGTTTCCTGGTCTTATTGGTGGGAGAGAAGACTTGTCATCTGGGAGGTTTGGCTCCCACTGGGATTGGAAGCTCTGTGCAGTTCCCAGGTGATCACCAGGCACTGGAACACAGGCCTGGATTCAGGGCCTGTTGTACCTGGTCCCACCAGAACAGCTGGTCCCCTTGTCTCCCTGGATCTGTTAATTTCCTGGTTTCATTGGTGGGAGGGAAGACCTGGAGTCTGGGGTGTTTGGCTCTTGCTGGGATTGGAAGCTCTGTGCAATTCTCAGGCAATCCCCAGGTACTGAAGCACAGGCCCAGATGCAGGGCCTGTTTTACCTGTTCCTGCCAGAACAGATGGTCCCCTTGTCTCCCTGGATACGCTGGTAGATGTAATTTTCTAATGAGAATTATATATATTCCCTAAAGATTCATTAAATATTGCTTCACTCCTTGTATACCAAAGAAGTCTTTATCATGACCTAATTTATTTCTTATATGATATCAAATGGAATAGTATGTTCATGTTAATAATGGGTGTTTGGTAACTAACCCAGTCCTGTATTTTTTCAGATACTCTAATATCCATGGTTGTCATTAAAAAGTAGTAAAATTTTTGACTATCTCTAACATATACCCAGTAGCAAATATTGCATTTATACTACTAATGTTCTATAGACATATCAGAATCAGTATTATAAACAAAAAGTATATTCTAAATGCTGTATTTTCATGTTATTTAATTACAATGGTCATACATAAACCTTTACTTGGTAATTCCAGTCAAAATATTAATATCACACCTTAAACTGCAGAGTACTAATACACTCAAAATATTAGTATTCAACCTCTAAAGTTGGATGGCTAGATAACATACTAAGTTTAACAAGCATTTTTCTCCTCATGATTTTAGAAATATTAAATTCTCAAAAAAAAAATCACTATGCTTGCTAGCTTTCCATGTATTTAACTGAAGGGACATTTTTAGAAGTCTCTTAAGGTACATACTCATTGCTTGTAAATTATTTGTGCGTGTGTGTGTGCATGCATGTGTGTGTGTTTTGTGTGTGTGTAAGATCTCTAAATACTTTTTGGTCCTGAAGCTCTTCCTTTCATCTCTTTCATCTACTTTTATATATTACACAATATCTCAGTCCTTTCCCCTTTAATGTGTGCTGCAAATCAATAGCTTTGTTTTATTTCCTTTCTTCTATGTTCCATTTGTTGCTGAGGCTCTCTTAACAGTCCTAATAAGTCACACTAAAAGTAATGGATTGGATGTGATGAAACCGATGCCTGTTTCTAAAACAATTTTGCAAGAAAATCCTCACATGAACTCAGTATACTGAAGTTACTGGAAAATCATATTTACAAGATGTCTTTGTCAGGTGTTATCTTTATTTCTGTGGTAAATTATCATGGGAGTTGAGGAAAAATGTGTTCTAAGGCTTGCCAGCATAAAATAAATACATGAATAAATAAATAGGTAGCTGGATAGATAGATAGATAGATAGATAGACAAATAGATAAATAAATTGATCTGGCTCTATTAAACTCATCAGTAGAAAAACCAAAAGGTCTCTTGTTAGGGACAGATAATAGTGAAAAATAGCAATTCACAATTATATTTTAACCAAAGACAGAGACTCAGGAGTCAGGCTTCCAGATCCCTATGGTCCTATGAGAATGAAGCTGAAGAAAAGTGTTTAAGGAAAATTTGGTAGACAAAAGGGAAAGGATATTATAATAAGATTTTAAAATACATGAAATCCCAGAAAACCTGAGTATGAACCAAAAGAACGCATAACCACTGACAGGGAAGGCAAGTTACATCAATTCACATAACCATGTGCCTTCAACATGAAGAATACTTGAGGATGCAATGCAGTAAATCTGTCCACAGTGACTTGCAGAAATCACAAGCAACAATTTGTAACTCATTTTGGTAATATCATTACTAGAGATACAGATAGAAATATTGACAACTTATATGAGAGTGTCAAGTGAGCAAATAAGGAATATCAAATATGTTAATTTTAGTAAACAGCTTGGAACATACGAAAGTCCCATACTCCAGATTCTATTCAATGATTCTTTAGTCATTAAAACAAGAACATTTAATATTGCAAAAGAGAAGCAACATTGCTAAAAACTTAGTCAATTTCCAAATCACTTTATCCAAGAAGCATCATTATGTGCTTCCAATAAATATGAGTTCTAAGTGAGTCTTTAATGTACTTTTTTCTTAGTGTATTTTTTCTGTAGCAATGAACAAAGGTTAAAAAATATCATGCATCATATTTCAAATTAGGTTAAACACAATTATGCTGCTATTCTGTCATTTATATTTTTCTTATCTGGATAAAAATAATGTATGGTGTGTGTGTGTGTGTGTGTGTGTGTAAGTGTGTGTTTTAGACAGAGAGAGTGAGAGAGAGAGAGAGACAGAGACAGAGAGACAGAGAGACAGACAGATAGAGGGAGTTCTTTTTTCACTTTTAATCATCTCATGCCTTAAGTGTTCAAACAAAAATATGTTGGTAAGTTTATCACCAAATGATATTTTTTCTCTTTTTTATGCAAGAAGTGAGAATTAGCTATTTTCTTTAGGTTATTGTCCTGTGTTGATTTGCTCTATGAGTAAGATATGCTATAATTGGAATGCTTTTCTCCTTGACTTCAAGTACTGGAAACCAAATATCCAAGTCTCATGGCATAAGGGTAAGTGATTGAAATTTGAGGCCCATCCTTGCATAGACAAATTGGATAATAGATTTACATATAATGAATCTCTTGCATTAGAAAGTTTTCCATGACTAAATTTTTCAGAACTTCCATGAAAAGTCCTCTACTATATCATATTGGACAAGATTGAACCAATTAGGAGATGTGATGATATCAGTGTTATATTCTTGGTCTCAATGGGCTCTAGAATAAAAATCTAAAAGAAAATGGGAAAATATTTGTTATCAATTACTCAGTATTGACACATAGTTATAGCAAACAAATTAAGTCATAGAATGGAGTGCAACTCAAATGTCATTCTTGTGATTATATATTATTTATAATTTAATAAAGATTGACTGAAGTATCAGAATATGAAGCCAGCAACACTGGTAAGCTACAGAAGCTAGGCTATGGTGGTACACAAATTTAATCCCAGGACTCAGGAGACAGAGTTAGACTGATCTCTGTTAGTTCACGGCCACACTGAGCTATGAGAAATTGATCCAGGCTAAAAGAGCAACAGCTCCAACAAAGGAGATCTCAGCATTTGGGATCACACTCCTTTAATTCCAGGATTTAAGAAGTATAAAGGGAAAAAGCAAAGGATCTCAAGAAAAGAAGTTTTCTTGAGCCACTTTGAGGAGAGCCAGCAGTCTGCAATTGCTGTCTGCGGCTTGATGGAGACAGGATTGCAGTCTGAGGTTTGGTGTACAACATTATCTCTGAGGATTTGAAGAATCTGGATTGCCATTTCAGTCTGAATAGAGGGAAGAGCTAGTGGCTGGTTGCTTTGTTTCTCAGATTTTCTGCTTGAAGCTTCAAACCCAATATCAGTGTCTGGATTTTTATTATTAGTGTTACACATTCTTATAAATGTAACCAGTGCTCTTGTTTTAGCACCATTTGTTGAAAAAATATAATTTTGTGATATATAGGTTCCTTTTAATACATGGTTATTTCTAAAATTAAGTACAAAAAGTAATTTATAGTATATAATTGCAGTACTTATATTTGGCAGTTTAGTTGCCTTTGGCATAATCTATATCCTTGCTGGATAATTTTGAATCTAAAAAATGTAATAAACCAAATTTCATCCTCCAATTTTAAACCAGTTAATATCTCAAGAAAAAAATAATCACTTGGACTAAAATTCAATTCAAGTCTATGTAGTTGTATGAGATGCTACCCAACATCTACAATTGGTGTCTTTCCATTTTAATGTTTGCTAATATGCCAACTTCTGAAAATAGTATTGTATAGATAGATAGAGGTCACATCAGGCCAGAAATCAGATGATAATATTATCTCCTGTCTACTGTTGTTCTATAATTTTTGTCTTAATTCAATTTTCTGTTGCTATAAACAAATATAACTTCAATTTATGATGGAAAGGGCTTATGTGATTCATAATTCTAGGTTGCTTCCCATTGTACTTGGGAAGACAAGGATAGAGGACCTCAAAACTGGCAAACATACTCAAAGTCAAGAACACAGAGAGAACCCATGCATGTTGGTATGAATTGAGCCTGTTTTCACCACTCTGTACAGTTCAGGTTCTCAAATCCACATGGTGCCTCATACACTTAAGGTGAACCTTTCTGTGTTCACAATAAAGACAGTGTCCCACAGCCATGTCACAAGATCACCTGGTCTAGACAATCCTTGCTGAAGATCTCTTCACTGCTGTTTCCAATGATGATTTTGTTTCCCCTGAACTTAATATTTTTAAGATTAATGTCTGTTCATGTGCTTTATTAGTATGCATATTTTTCTTCACAGAAAAAATAATATATTTTAGGCAGGAGTAAATCTATTTTTATGTGGTCTAACGCATTTAATTTTGCACAACTGTAAAAATTTCAATAGTTAATACAATTCCAAAACACAAACTCTCTACTAGGCCTTACCTATGCATATTCTAGAATAACAGAAACCATAATATATTATCTGTATACAAATGTTTTCACCTCAGTGTGATCCTTTGTGACCAATCTTTCTATATAACTTCTCTAGTTTCTATTTAAATCTATGGAATTTAGTATTTTCCCAACACACTCAGATGCTATGTGTCCTTATTTAGGTCCACATTGAATACTAACTTTTTAAAACTATTTTGTAAATAACTTTGACAGTTTGAGATAGACTTTATTATTTCAGAGAATCATCTCAAATACAGTTTATACAGTTTTTAATGTGAATAGACTTTGGTAATGAATGAGTGAAAAAGATATTCATGAGGTGAAGAACACTAGGTGTGGTTCTCCTATATTACAACTATACAATTTCAACCTGACATTATTGATGAGCTTAACTTTGAGTACATTGTAAATAGGATTCTCCTAAACTCTTTGTATTGTAATTTGTTTCTTCAATGACCATGACTATATGTAAATCATGCTCATGGAGAGAGGAATGATCTCTACTATTTGAAATTCCCACATCTATGGATAGGCTTGGGAAATTTGAAAGGAAAATATGATTCTTATATGTTTTATACTTACTAAATATTTAATTTCAATAAGTACTTGAGTTTGACCATTATTAAATGCATAAGATAATATTTACTCATTTATTCAAAAGAGATCACCTTTGATCTCTTTAAGTTGTAACTTTGTGGTAATCCAATCAAGTCTCTGCTAGCAATCTATGTTCATTTACTCCATACTTGCCATTTTGGACATTTTCTCCCTTATATCTCAGTAATGTAACATGTTAGAGGCTTATTTTGTATTTCCTTCTGCTCCAGGTCTAAAATTATGTAACCGTCTATGGGCCCATTTTTTCCAATTGCTGTTTTACTGGCTTGATTGTTTATTTATTTATTTTTTTGTGTCCTCACACAAATAAATGTCAGTGAAATTTCTACTTTCCTCCACTGCTGGTGGGAGTGAAAATTTGTACAGTCAGTTTGGAAATTTCTATGGCGGTTCCTCAGGAAAATGGGTATCAGTCTACTTCAAGATTACCCAATTTGACTCTTAGGCATATACCCAAAGGATGTGCACTCATAAAACATGGACTTCTGTTCAACTATGTTCATAGCAGCATTATTTGTAATAGTCAGAACCTGGAAGCAACCTAGATGCCCCACCACTGAAGAATGGATAAAGAAAATGTGGTACATTTACACAATGGAGTACTACTCAGCAAAAACAAACAAACTAAACAAACAAACCAACAATCGAATCTTGAAATTTGCTTGCAAATGGATGGAAGTAGAAAAAAAAATCCCGAGTGAGGTAACTCAGTAACAAAAAGACAAACATGGTATGTATTCACTCGTATATTGATATTAGACATAGAGCAATGGATTGCCTCTAGAGAAACTAGGAAACAAGGAGGACCTTAAGAGAGACATACTGGCTCCCTTTGTAAAGGGTGTTGGGGAAGTCCTGTTATTTGCCTGTGCATTTGTCAATAAAGTACTGTCTGGCCAATAGAAAACCTAGATAGGAGGGACTAGGAGTCGAGGAGGATTCTGGGAAGGGGAAACACAAGAGAGTCGACATGTAGCCGCATGGGATAGGAAGCCCGGGACTATTCTCCGGTAAGAAACATACTTAGATTAACAATTATGGGGTAATTACTTAAAGCAGAGCTAGCCAGTAAGAGACAAGCAAGGCCAACAGCTTCATAATTAATATAGCCTCCTGTGTGTTTATTTGGGACTGATGCAGATCTGGAACCAGGCGGGCGGGACGGCTTCTCTCAAGGAAAGCTTCTCGTAACATAAGGAGTGGGATTGAATTTCCACGCAGAATGACAAAAGCTTTAAAGGAATTTTAGAAACAGAAGAACAGAGAGAATCACAGATTATTGGTAGCAGCATTTTTCTCAGGTGTGCTCTGTTTTGCTATCGACAAGCTGAGATTCACGTGGCTCGTTTACCAGAGTCTTCCTGACTCAGCATAAAAAAAAAAAAAAAAACAGCAAGGTTGTTTTAAGAGACTCTGCTACCGATTGAAAGGGGTGTACGTACAGCTGGAAGTGGCAGCTTTTGCTGGAGGTCAGCATGGACTGAGGTGGTAAACTGGAGTTACGCTTACGCCCGCCATCTTGAAACGGCAGTTTAAAACAGCCGTGGTTTTACAGATAAGACACGTGGCCAGAAAAACATAAAGATTTACAGTAAAGTCAGACTTGGATAAAGAAAAACTTCTAAAGGTTTACAGTGTGTTTAAAAATATATGTGAGATTGAGAGAGAAACTGAAACGACAAAGTGGTAAATAAATACAAAAGCCGGCGTTGTGGTGGCACACGCTGGTAGGATTGCTCCAGACGCAGAGGCAGGCAGGTTTCCAAAAAGAAACCCTGTCTCAGAGAAAAATAAATAAAAGTGAAAGAAATAAAGTAATAATAGATAAATAAATAAGCCACGTAAAGATGGAAAATACACAGAGAGTCTGGATACTGTACGCTATTGTGTTTTCCAGTTTTTTGCTTGCTCAGGAAGGAACTGCTACTAAAGTACACTTGATTATAAATGCTGCTAAATTAATACAACTTATATCTTTTGAAAATACCTTGACTTCAAAATTTAAGCATAAGGATATGTTACACGGAAAAGGAGTTTTTATTTATGTTTCTACAGAAAATGAAAAGCTAAGGATTCCTTCCAGGCTTTTGTGGTTTGACGAACCAAGACCCCCGGAAGCAGTGGACCAGGTGTTCCAACAATCGAAACAGCGAAGATGATGCAGTCTTACAGACCCCGAAAATATGGACTTATACAGGTTTCTGAGTTTTGTCATGATCCCCATGGTATAAACAGCGCCCCCTTCCAGCAGGAAGCAGTTTGGAATGAGCGACGTCCCAATTCCCATCTTGTTTATAAATCTTTGTTTTCATTTAAATGGGATTGTTTATAAATGGTTAATGATCACAACCAATCTCCTTTTAATGGTAAAAAAGGGAATTATGGTATGGGTATTGTTTTTCATTTATTGATACAAATTCAAGGTCAATTTTGTGATGTGTATATTTCTCCTCTTGATCAAGTATTGTGCTTATACTGATTTTCTAAAATGTAATGCATAATTGAATACAGACTATAGATACTTATAATAGAATTTATAGTTAGGTAAGTTAGGTTTTCTAGATATACAGAAATATATTTGACATAAACAGTCTTCAAACCTCTCAAAGACCTTCAGAACATGGCATTTAAAATGGTTTAGGGTTTGTCTTGACAATGAGAAATGTCTGCTCCTGGCAGCACCAATTACGTCTGAGAGGAAGATGGGCATCGAAGAAACTCGTTATAAAGTTTGCTTTCAACATGGCAAGATTAGCCATTTGGGCAAGAAACTGCTCTTGCCTAGATTGTTTGACTGTTGTATCATCTGGACATGCAGGACCCACAGGAAAGTGACTCCTGAACTCAGTCTTACAGGGTTCCTGCTTGATGAAGAGTCTACGAGACTTGCTGCAGGACAAAGAAAAATGACTGACAGACTGCCAACGCAGATGGACAGTTTGAAATTTCCTGCTTTGCTGAGAAGTGTTCCAGACACATTGTGGCCTATGGGCTGAAGATGGATGCCCCAACGTTACAGAGGAACTGTCCAGGCAGTAAGATGTCTCTGTCAATCCTAGTGTTTATATATTATCCTTCTGTAGTCTTTGATGGAGTTGAAGACAGATAGTTAAAATTATAGTTTTCTTTAGTTATGATAAAAGATAAGCTACATATAGGACTTTGGACTCACAAGGATGGGATGGATGATATTTTCTTTAAATCTTGCTAAAATATTGTAACTATGTTCTTACTTGATAACTGTTCAATCATATACAATTTGACTATGTTAAAATTAAGACCTTTCTTTTGTTTAAACAGAAAAGAGGAGATGTTGGGGAAGTCCTGTTATTTGCCTGTGCATTTGTCAATAAAGTACTGTCTGGCCAATAGAAAACCTAGATAGGAGGGACTAGGAGTCGAGGAGGATTCTGGGAAGGGGAAACACAAGAGAGTCGACATGTAGCCGCATGGGGTAGGAAGCCCGGGACTATTCTCCGGTAAGAAACATACTTAGATTAACAAATATGGGGTAATTACTTAAAGCAGAGCTAGCCAGTAAGAGACAAGCAAGGCCAACAGCTTCATAATTAATATAGCCTCCTGTGTGTTTATTTGGGACTGATGCGGATCTGGAACCAGGCGGGCGGGACGGCTTCTCTCAAGGAAAGCTTCTCGTAACAAAGGGGAAAAAGGACAAGATCTACTGAGCAAATTGTGAGCATGTGGTGAGGGGAAATGGAGTTAGGAGATAGAGAAGAGGAGAAGTAGAGGGGAGAGGAAGACACAACAAAGCAGGAAGATTGAGTTGGGGAAGAATAGTGGAGAGAAAGAAAAGAGATGCCTTAATAGAGGGAGCCATTAAAGGTTTAAATCTAGCACTAGGTTAATGTCCAAAGATCTACAAGGATGACCCCAACCAAGAATTTAAGCAATGGTGGAGAGGCTACCTTAAATATCCTCCTGGTACAATGAGATTGATGACTACTATATAGGTCATCTTAGAGCCTTCATCCAGTAGTCAATGGAAGCAGAAGCAGAAACCCACAGCTAAGCACTGTGCCGAACTCCTGGAATCCAGTTGTAGAGAAGGAGCAGTGATGAGCAAATGGGTCAAGACCAGGCTGAGGAAACCCACAGAAACAGCTGACCTGAACAAGCAGAAGCTCATGGCCCCAGACAGTTAGCTGGGAAACAAACACAGGACCAAACCAGGACCCCAGGATATGGGTGTATGGTAGGAGGCCAGGGCAATCTATGGAGCCTCTGCTAGTGAAACAGTATTGATTGCTCGTGTACAAATGAACTTTGGGAGATCATTCCACATAGAGGTATACCTTCACAGTGTAGACACATGGGGTCCTGTCCCACATGATGTGATAAACTTTGATGTTCCCCATTAAAGGCCTCACCCTCCCTGGGGAGGAGAAGGGGATGGGATAGGGGACTGGTGGGGAGTATGGGAGAATGGGAAGGAGATGGGATTGATATGTAAAATAAATAAGATTGTTTCTAATTTAAAGAAAAAAAGAAATGTTAACAATTTAATATTATTATCAGTATTATTATTGCCCGTTAGTGTTTAAAGATGGTTCAAGTAATGAGGACAATATATCAAGTCAAAATGAAGAAAAAAATAAATGTATAATCTTTTTAAGCAAAATATCAATGCTATTTGATAGATAAGCTGCTGCTTTTTCAATTTTTGTTCACTATTTTAATGTTAACAATATTTGAGTGATTTTGTTTCCTTCAATTCACAAACAATGCCCCAACCTTAACTAATAGTATTGTAAAAATTTCAGTTATAATGCATAGTAAATAAATTCTTATGTTCTAAAGTCTGAGATGAAGAGTTTGTCTGGCAAGTGTTTTTGGATATAAACATGTATTCTCTATTTCTTTTGGGTGGGGGGAGTATGGGTATTCTTTGTGTCTGTTTTACATCCTATATAAAATACCAAACTATTTCTTGCCTACTTTCTTTATGAAGTTACTGAAAATCATTTGTGTAAATCAAATAATAACCCTTGAATTTATGATGAATATTTATTAACATTTAATGTAATTAACTGGTTTCAAGTCAATCCTGAGCAATGTATTGGTATTAGGCTTTCTAAGAGCTACTGATACCATTGATCTTATTAAATTGCATGCTCAGTAGCAACTTATTTTTTCTTGTTCATGTGTGTGTGTGTGTGAATAAAATCAATGCTAATTTTTCAGAAAAGATAGCATACCTGTACAATTGTGTGACTCATTAAATATCTAATTATCCTTCATTTTATGGTTCTATAGCAAAATTGCACAAGAGATTTTGAGTTTATTCAAATAAAAATTTTATGTCATGTGAAACCTTGTTTTTAAAAATAGCTATGCAATGGAATAAAAATTGATTAATCAATAAATAGTACAAAGTTTAGAGATAATAGTACTATTTTAAAGCATAAGTCAATTAAATCTATAAACTATATTTTAAAGTGTGAAAGTAAAATAGAAAATACTTTTCACTATAACCTAAAATGACATGAGGGGGATTGTATGCTGTAATTCTTATGCATGTCTGAATATTTTTTTCAGAAATGTAATAAAAGAGTTTACTCACAACAAAAGTGAAGTGAAATTATTGACTCTATTTTCTCAAACTCTATAAACTGTAATGTTACCAACCAAGGTGAATTTAAGTTTAAGGAATTGAGATCATAGTAAATGACTGAGACCAAAAGAAGTTAAAGCAAAGTGCAGAGAGTAATAGAGATTTACTTCTGTTTTTCCCACTATGCACACAAAGAGGAGGAAATGCACTGAAACTAATGAGTCCACACAGGAACTTGACCTTATGGGCTGCCTGATATCAGACCCCTGTATTCTGAACTCTGAGAAATAATAAAATGTTTCTTATAAACCACCTAGTTGCAATTAAGCTAAATAATACAGGAGATAATAATATAATTCAAATAACATATGTTATGAAAATGTTGGATATGTGAAAAAAATTCAGAGAAAAAACTCCCAATATTTCGCTTTTCATTTTCAAATAGAACAATAATAACTTTGAGAGGTTATCCTGAGTGGTGATGGCACATGCCTTTAATCACAACAGTTAGAAGGCAGAGTCAGGCAAGATCTCAGTGAGTTTGAGGACAGCCTGGACTATAGAACAAGTTTCAGGACAAGCTCCAAAGCTACACAGAAAAGCCCTGTATCAAAAAACCTGAATAATAATAATAATAATAATAATAATAACGTAAGAGGCAAATTAACAGAAATTAATAAATAAATGGGTCTGAGTAATGTATATGTTTTTCTTTCAGTTAAATATGTGGACTAAAGTAGTGGTAATGAACTAATGTTGATTTACTATGTGTGACTACATCCTAAACAAAAATGTCAATAAGTTTTCTTTCTCTTATACTTTTTTTCCCACAACTTGAGTCATAGTAATATGCTATGAGAATTACAAAACTGAATACTTTTTACTAATTTCTCTAACTGGAGTATATTTTTGCTATCTTTTTATTCTGCACATAGAGCTACACACACACACGTGTGTGTGTGTTTGTGTGTGTATGTGTGTGTGTTTCTTCTAAATTCTTTGTTTTTATACCATTAAACAACACCTACCAATAGCTACTTAACTGGGGATAGGGCTTTGTACCCAGTTAACATCTCCATGCTGCCATTTGCTCTTTTTTGCCTTACACAAGTGATATGCATGCTGCCACAACCACTGTAAGTCTGTATGTTCAAAGACTCCACTGTATCCATATTGCAATATACGTTTTTAGTCATCCACCACATATGGTTCTTATACTCTTTCAGGGTCCTCTTCTTCAATGATCCCTCAGTCTTGGAAGTAGAGAAGGTAATACATATATTCCACATAAGGTTTAGCATTATAGTTTCCTTTTTCTGTGCTTTGAACAGTTGTGTGTCACTGTGCCAATTTCTATCTACTAAAGTTAAAACATTCTGAAGTTATGGGGGGGGATATCTACCAACCTAAGGGCATAAGTGGGAGTCATTTAGGATTTAACTATTGCTGCATCTGTTTAGCAAAATAATTGGATTATGTTTGTCAGTGATGCTATGACATATCTAGTCATAAGTTCCTGGCCCTTTAATGGTGACAACTATGCTACGGTGTTTATATTTTAAGCAGGACTTAAAATCAGAAAAAAATTCGTCACTCCCATGATGTTTATGGCACTATTACACAAGTGGCCATGTATCACCAGTCATTCCTTATTATACATCACAGGTTAACACCTAGGTCAGAATGGTTATTGATTTTCATTTTGCGTAGCCTTCATAACACCAGCATCATAATAGCTACCCATGGGGACTGAAATTTCCAGGTCAGAAACAGGTATATTTCTCCTTATTCTTTGGCTCCAATAAGTGGTGTCATGATTTAAAATTTATTTTATCATCATTTGACTCAATACCCTGCCTAAATGAATATATTTACCTATAAGTATGTACAAATATCATTTGCTTCCCAGCTTTGAGTAGGTTTCCTCCTGGAAAAATAATTATACACAATCATACCATAAAATACATCGATCTAATCTATTACTAAACCACCAAATTGTCGTTTCAAAGTACTCAAGGTGCATTGCAACACTATTTAGTGAAAGGAAGAGAAGCGAGATAGGAGGCAAACAGAAGCTGAAGTATTTTCTCTTATCATTCCTGGTTTTATAAGAAAAGTATATAAGCTAATTTATTAGAGGTCTGCATGTCTCAGCACCCATAATACAGGATGAAGACAAAGGGGCAGTTAAGCATAATCACTTTGTTGTTGGTTTGATGATCACTGGAAAGGCATACACAGTGTGATAGAATGAGGGAGTGTGAGCAAAGTATGTAATAGAGGAAATTAGCAACTTTGTTTGTTCTGATTACTTGATATCAATTTAAGGCAATCAGGGTTTTTCTTTTAAATGTATGGATGAAAGTTCTCCTGTAAAGAGCTATCATGAACCTCAGTGGATTTGGGGAATGTCTTCCTGTACCTGCTGGTTCTCCGTCTTTTTAAACTTTAAACACTTAATATATGAAAGTACTATATTTTAGAGTTGGATTCAAGAAAGTAGTGAAGTTAGATAGAAAGACAGGGAATATATGGGGATATGATGGGAGAAAAAAGCCCTTGCTTTGGAGAAAAAAGCTTGCAGCACAATTTCCCATTTTTGCTATGAAGGTCACAGAGTTGCAGAAATACAAAAACATTTTCTAAATCAAATGTTAAAATAGCAACAAACAAGGCTGAGGCTCTGATTGAATATAGCTTTTGGACAGACTTTCAATTTTCTTATGTCTGTTTTCTGGAAATCTCACAGAAAAGATTCTCACTGTTTTAAATAGAGAAAAAAATCTATATCCCAACATACCTGTGATATCAGTCTTACCATATAAGTTATGATCTTATCATGCTTCATGTTTTCATTTAAATTATTTAGTCATCCTTTAAACATAATAGCTTTGTAAAAGACTAATATCATATATATGATTCTGATAACATAATAAAGTATAATTCAACTCTGAGAAGTTCACACCTATGTTCCTGAACATTCACTCGTTCTAATATGCTCCATCTGGTTTAGCCTGTGTAGTTAAAATATGCAGTAAAATACATTTTAATAAATTACAAATTTGCTTTATACTTACTTATTCTGAAATTATCTACTTCATACAACAAAGTATGAGACAAGTTCCTTCAGGGTCTTCTGTTGTAGGATAGCTAGGTTTTAGCAGAGACATATTGTTTTTGCTGTATTGATTGTGCTTTTGTGCTAGGGTCTTGGCATCTGGGGTTTGGATGATTACATGTCTAGGTGTTGAATTCTGGATTTGTCTTTTTTTGGGGCTGGTGTTTTATTCCTTGGTTTCTGTTTCCACTCTGGATTTTCAGAGTGTGATGACTGTTTGTTGCCTGTTTACCTGGCCTTTCCAGTAGGTGTGCTCACATGTAATGTCTGCTAATTTTGGAGGCTGAATAACTGGTATGAATTTTGGGATGGAAGTTTGGAAGAGAAGGTCTTCGAGATCCATTAGGGATGGAATCATAAAGGTAAGGGAACCACATCAGGTTTGCAGATAAAGAACTGTGAATGAGACTTCTCGAATTGGCTCTCATAAACCATGGTTGTGGTTCTACCTTCAACCTACTTGTTGCCCTAGGAGGAGCTGCTTTTGGGATATCAATGGGCACCTGCTGAAGTTGGGGTCTGTAACAAAGCAATAAGTTGGGAGAAGTAGGATGGGGAGTATTGGTTTGGGAATCCACTGCAGATGTCCTGAGGGATAAAGGAAAGCTTCAGCTGATGTTCTATTGCAGGGCTAGTAATGAGAATGATGGATTGTTTCTGGGGGAATAGAAAAAGGGGAGAAAGTCTTCAGCTACCTACCTAGTTTCCTCAAAATATATTTTCAATAAAGGAAAAACAGAAATCAGAATTATTTTTGAGGACTACATGCATAAAGAAAAGAAAATCTATAAGCATGTTTCTTTCAACTGATTTTTAACATATTAGTACTAAAATGTTAGCAAGATTATATTACAAAACAAACAATAAGGAACAAAGAATGACTTTGACATTCAATTTTCCTGCTCATTGTTTTCTGTCACTAGAGAGGGCAAGACTTCCATACTAAAAATTGTCAGATTAAATGCAAATTCTCTTTTTCCCCTTCTTTACAAATCCTCTTGAAAAATATATCTTAACCAAGAGAATCACGTTCCTTGCTTTATATGTTCCCTGTGGAGATGAGTGAGAAGAGAAGAAAAGCAGTGGCAAAGCTATCAACAAAGTATTTTGTCGTCTATTTTGCTTAAGTATATCAATAAGAACTTGATAAGCACATTTTGTCAAGTGCATAGGACACAACAGTGAAGGTGCTCCAGCATCTTATCATATTTTGTAAATGCACTTTCCTAAAATAGTTGCCTATTGTGAAAGCTATGATTTGAATTCCCAATGTTTTTATATTCGTAGTGACCTTGAAAGTGACTTTCTTACATAATGACAAATGCTATTCTGGTTTAATACTTTGATTAAAACTTTGATTATGACCATCTAACATGACATGCTTATTCTTTTATTATTAGCATTATGCTGTATTTAATATTTCATAATTTATTTTGGCATTTGTATTATCACTTATCATGCAGTTTGCTCTAATTTGAAAAGTCTGCTTCTGTATTACTTATTTATCTTCCTGAATACGTGCTTGTGATGGTTTCAGTGGCACAGATGGGAAGACAGCTCCATGAAAGTGCTAGCAATCTAAGGGATTTCTACAATTCAGTCTGTACATTGTTGCAAAGAGACTGCATCAGCAACTATTCTTTTGGACCGAATGTGAATAGCCATTTTCCTTTACCTTTAACCTTTCCTTACCTTTCTTTCTCCCCAGTGTCATGCTTTTCCTACAAACCCTGAATAATGTAGTTCATCTGACAGTACTTCTTGAATGAGTTTTGTCTAATACCTCAGCTGCCTTCCTTGATTAGAAGGTAATCTGCTCACTAAGTTCTAACCTGAATAGTTTCTTTTAGATTGCAAGCAAATTTTCCCTCTAGTGCTATATAACAATTCATGTCTATGTTCTGCTATCAAGTTTTTCCAATATTTTTCATCTTGTAACATAACATTTTAAATTATATTTAATTTTTTATGATGCATTTTTTCTATTATTGTAAAGCTATTTATATGGGTAATGGATTTTTACATTGTTTCTCCTCAGATGTCTTCCAGATTCATGTAATTTCCATGTTGAACTTACTGGCAAAGCATTTCGCCAGTCTGTTTATTTTGTATAAGTAGCTTATGACATTCATAACACAATTTTTTGCTACTAAAATAGTTCCTTTTGGAGATATGCTCTGTATAAATTTCAGAATTTACTATTTGTTATATATGTTCTCTGTATTATGTGTACATAATAATAGTTAAATATTCCCTTCCAAATAGTTTACAGTATATCCCTAAATGTTGTAGGTAAAATGCCAACCTTAAAGGATGATTATATCAGAAGGAAGTTATAGCTAAGGCGAAAACAACAGACTCAGTGGAGTAGTGTTTTGGATTTGTTGATGTGTGACAATTACTCATGATCTTTCTGCCCTTTTGAATGATAGTCTCAATTCTAAAGAAAAAGATCAATAAATATCTAAAGTACTTATCACTAAATATTCTTCTTTAAACTATAACATCTGGTGCTGTTCAGATAATACATCGCTCCCCACTGTTCTATCCTCCTGCATATCACTACAGAGCATGCAATTTCATAAGTTTAACTTGTTAAGAAAGTTACATGCTTACATAAAGAATTTAAGGATCATTTCTCAAAAGGTCAAATTCGATTGTTATATTACAGTCAGAGACAAGATTAAAAACAGAAGACACATCCTAGATAATGAAGACTTTAATCAACAAAAAGAATTGTAGACATTGTCTACATTTACCAATTTCTTTCCCTATCTGTGAAATTGCTCATGATTCCTCCAAGTTGATCATTGTGGGTGGCATAGAACAGTGGCTACTTCATCTTCTCACTTTGCTGGATACTAGGTAAGTCTGATTTCCTTAACACCAACTCTTTTCCCTGAATACTGACTTTCAAGTGGAGTTTAATCTAACTTACGCGAATGTGAAAGATTGACCAATGCATTATTTTTTCCTAGTGAAAAATATCAGTGATTTTTTAAAAAGAGATTTCCTCAAAATAGTAGAAATCATTTAATCATTATTAAGCATCCTTGGAAATGAGAAAATGAACATGTGAACAGGCATGTTTCTAGTTAATCCTAGCATGAATATCTAAATCTAAGACTGTTTACATGATAATGCAATCTGTAAATATAAACATAAACAAATATAAAGAGAACATACAAATTATTCATTGGAACATTATATGGAATGTTAATTTTAATGTTATATCATAACAAGAGGAGGGAAGTTCAAGATCCACAATTGGGCAACCTGACTTCATGGTTGGATTAGCTTGAGAGTTAGCAAGCAAAGCCTGCTAGAGATGGTACTAGGAATAAGTGACGAGTGGTGGGAAGAAATGTTGAAGAGCAGTCTGTGACACTCACTAGAAATGGGGACAGAGATGGAGGGGAAGTCTCAACATGTGGTCTGCTACAGAACTAGGAGGGAGATAGGTGTGGGATTTGAGCAGAGGGAGGAGAGGTAAAGATTTGGAGTTAGCCTAACTCCTTTCCTAGCCATCATGGCCAGAGGATTCCCAACTAATATCTCCTGCAGTTGGAAGATGGGATAATGTCAGCAATGATCAATCATGGAACCCTACACCATGAGAATCCTATAATCCTAATATCTTCCAATTGTGCAATTTCCTCACGCCCCAGGGATTGTTTATATTCATGCAAGGTAGACAGAGTAAGACAATTCCATGAAAACATGCCATTCAAATTCAGATGAATCCAATGAAACTACTTCTAGGAACATTGGTGACCTTTAGGAGTTCCATCGCAGAAGAAAATCCCCCCTCACTGATGTACATTGTATATGTAGAGTCCTCTATACATGATATATGAATATCTTCCACCAAAGAATTCCCCTGACCTCTTCTGAACTTATTGGTTACTTTTCTATGAATATGGAAAAATACCATGACCAAAAGTGACTTTCAAAAAGGCTTTATTTTGCCTTATGGTTGCACCAAGAAAAGCCCATAAAGAAAATTTAGGCATGGAAGTCTGTGTCTAGAGCAGGAAACTGAGCAATTCCATCTCAGCTACACAAAAGAAGTAGATCACAAACTGAAAGCTGGGTGAGGCTATGAATTACTAAATCCTACACCCAGGAATGTATTTCTTTCAGAAAAGCCACACATTCTTACAACCCTTATTGCCTACAAACACCTCCAAGTGGGGGCCAAATGCTCAAATATGTGAGTCTATGAGGACCATTTCTCATTTAAAACACACACCCAGAAATTATTTTAACACTTAAAACTTGAGGGAAAAGTCACGTGAGTTTTGTCAGTTTAAAAGGTGCTTGATTCTTCCACCTTCACTCACAATACAACCTCAGGAAAGAGCTGTGTACCACTTCCACAGTTATTACATACAAACACTGTATTTGGGTTAAGCTTCCACTCTCTTAGTCCTCAAAGTGGATATGTCACTCCAATTTATGAAACTTGGAAAAACACACATACCACATTTTAACCACAGAATGTGAAATACATACCTGTAATGTCTTTACGTTTTTTTTCTTTTTTCAGACAGTCTGCGGAAATATGTTGCCTTCAGTTCCTCATAATGTTGAAATTGTACAGTTGGAGTAGTGGCTATTATACAAAATTGAGGCTATTATGCATGTATGAGCAGAATAGTGTCTCGCCTAGGAGTGTGGTTTCTCTTCTTGACAGCTCTAGTCCTTTTCATCCAGCATCTGACTACACCACTACTGGCAGTAATGTCCTCACTTGCTTTATCCAAATTCTTGTGGATGTCATTTGGCCTTCAGTTTTTGTAGTCAATGGGAGTGGATTCTCTGTCCTATTTATGATGTCATATCTAGCAGCCTTTCTGTGAAACTACTCCAGTGTAGTAATTTGACCAGGTAAAGTGAAATTCAAAAGAAATGGACAAGTGCTTCAGAGATTTCAGTAGAATCATTCTTGTTTATGTTATTGGTTTTATTTTCTTTATTTTTTTAAATAAAATCTCTACTGAAGATGGATGAAGAAAATGCAAACCTATAAATACAGCAATCGCTTCTCAAGTGCATTCTTGTGTGGTTTTAAAATATATAAATATGGAAAAATAAAAGCTGCCATCAAATGTGAATTTAGAGATACATGTGAATATAACAGAAGCGAGCTGAAGTGAGAAAAGGATGTTGAACACAAAGAAAACTTTGAAGATGAGAACAAAAGCAGGGAAATCTATGGTGAAGGGGGAGAACTGTGTGGATGCTGAGCGAATACAACAGGATATGTGTTTTGAAATCAGAAAGGCTGCTGAGATTCTGAAAAAAATTTTAGTTAGTGCAAGTTATTTTTATTTCATTTGAATATATCTGAACATGAATGAGATCAATTACTATCAGGTTTGGTGGAAATGAGCGGGACACTATTAAACCAGTTAGAATCAGCTATCAATGATACAGGAAAAACATCTATCCTTTAAGCAATAAGTAAGTCCCTTCCATTTATAAATCTGTATACAAATTGCATAAGCCTACATATTTTAGCTAAAGACCTTCAGTATTGTTGCAGGCAAGGAAGAGCAGTGCGCAATATATAAAGAAATGGGGATCTAAGACAACATACAAACACAGTGGGAAATAAAGTAGGAATGTACTTTTCTCTCTTTCCTTCTAAATTGTTAGCAATTGGCAAACTCTAGATCTGCATATATCAGGAGGAGCAAATTTGGATAAAAAGAAAAATGTAGTAGATAATTAGAAAGCAGGAAACAAACAAAACTATAATGTGTGAAGTAAAATATAAATGAAGTTAGTAAGAAGTATCAGGGCCATCTTTTTGTCTGTGCCATAATTATGTCAATGTTTGGGAAAGGGAAAAATTGGGCACAAGTGAGGAAAGTGTTGCTTACTTTTTACTATAACTTATTTTGATACAGTACAAACTGTTCATTTGTCAAAATCTTTGACAGTCCTTCATGAAGGTTTTAAGAGAAAGTAAGATATACATACATAGAAATATTCAATATTTAACAAGTGAATAACTGTAGCTTAAATGCTGAGTTAATGGATTGCCTCGGAGAGAAGCATTGTCTGTTAATAATTGGGAGGTTCTTTGGAGTTCTGATCTTGGGAAGCATGTTCTTGAAGTAAAAAATGTGGCCCAAGCCTCTTCTGAATCCTTTTTGATTCAGGAATCTGAAAGCTGACCATCTTTACTCTGCTATGTTAGTCCTCCACAATGTACTGCATTCAAACTTCGGAGGATAAAGGATCACTCATGGAAACCAGTAAAACCTTGAGTATAAAGGAAGTTTCCTTGGGTACTATATTTCCCTAGTGTTGCTACAGAGTATAGGCAGAGTGCAAATACATGTGTGGTTGGCATTTTTATGTTGGTTTTAGAGATAGAGCTCAGGCCCAGTGCTTGCAGGGCAAGTATTTCAGTAAACAAGATCTCTCTAACCTACAAATAGAGGCTTTTAGTCTACTTTAGATATTACTCTCAGTGCTATAATCATGGTTACTTTTAGAGGGAGGAATTTTTATAGACGTTCTTAGAATCCATTCATGAGAAAACTAATACCAATGAACTTCCTAAAGGTCTTATTGCTAGGTGAATATATCTGATCAAATCACCACTACTCAAAAATTGACCTCAGAGCATAGTGTTGGCTTGATTGAGAATGGGCTCCATAGGCTCATAGAATTTAATAGTTGGTAACCAGAGAATAACGTGTTTAGTGGAACAGTTTTGTTGGAGTAGGTGTGGCATTGCTGGTGGGAGTGTATAACTGGGTGTGAACTTCAAGGTTTCAAACATTTGGGACAGGTCTGCTGTCTCTCTATTGTCCTGCTGCCTGCTGATCCAGATGAAATAAAATGTTAGACCCTTCTGAAGCACACCATGCTCCCCGTCCATGACTATAATGACCTAAAAATCTGAATCTATAAATCTTGTTCAGTTAAATGTTTTCCTCTATAAGGGCTTTCATGATCAGAGTGTCTCTCATGCTATAGAAACCCTTACTAATACAAATGAATTACTTGACTAATGAAAGAGCTTTTTTTTGAAGTACTCATAGTGACAAAAATAATTGAGAATGAAAATGCTGGTGCCTAAAAGTGTATTTTTTTGTAGGAGGTACTTTTTTAAAAAACTTTTTTGTTACTTTAAATAGTTGCTTCACATGTCAATCCCAGTTCCCTCTCCCTCCCCTCCTGCCACACCATCCCCCCCAGCCTCCCACCCTATCCCCACTTTCTTCCATGTAGGGATATCCAGAGACTGTCATTTTGCTCAGGGCACTCCCATAAGAGTCCAGGCTGAGAGAGCTTCCCTCTTTGTGTTATGGACACACAAAGTCCATTTGTATGTCAGGGCTAAACACTGGGCCCAGGGCCCCATAGGTTGCCCAGGTTCTCACTGACTCTCACATTTAGGGGGGTTGGGATCAGTCCCATGCTGGCCTCCCAGTTGATGGTCTGGCGTCCAAGAGCTCCCCCTTGTTCAGATCTCCTGTCTCTGCTGGTTTCGCCAGCCCATTTTTGCCAATTTGCTCATTGCTCTTCTCTTTCTGTCACTGGGTTCCATGGGTTCAGTTCAGTGTATAACTGTGAGTGTTTGCCTCTGCTTCCATCAGTCACTGGATGAAGGTTCTAGGATGGCATAAAGGGTAGACGTCAAGTTCATTATCAGGAATCGGCATTTAAGGTGGTCTCTCCACTATTGCTTAGCTTGCCAGTTGGTGTCATCCATTTAGATCACTAGAGGTCTCAGTGGTGCCAGATGTCTCTTCTAATCTATGACTCCCTCTATTATCGTATTTCTCATCCTGTTTTCCCTATTCTACCCCCCACTCAACCTTCCTGTTCCCCCATGACCTACTCTCTCCTCCTCTTCTCACCCTCTCTTCTTCCCAGCTTCTACTACCCCTCCACCCTCTGTGGACCCAATCTGTTCAGGAGATCTAGACTCATTCCTCTTCTCTGGGGTACCATGCATATCTCCCTTAGGTTCTTCCCTGTTTTCCAAACTCTATGTCAGTGAAAGTTCTTTAAAGTTTTCCTGGTGATTTTTTTATAATGGAAAGTAATTAAACTTTTCATGTTAAATATAATTCCAAGTAGGTATATGAATTCAATAAACACTAATAACATAATATAATCCACAGAAAAATATCCGTAATATTTAATTGAGGTTTCTCAGCTTTTTAAGACAGAAACCCACAGCTAAACACGGAAGTACACTACTGGAACCTAGTGACAGAGATGGAGTGGTGATGAGCAAAAGAGTCAAGACCATGATGGTGAAACCCACAAAGACAGCTGACCAGATAAGGGGGAGCTCTTGATTCCCAGACTGATGCCTGAGAGGCCAACAGGGGACTGATCCAGACTCCATGAATGTAGTGTCAGTGAGGAGGCTGCAGAAATCACTGGGGTCTTGGGTAGTAGATCAGTGTTTCCATGGTGTATGAATGATCTTTGGGACCCCATTCCAAATAGCAGGATGCTCTCTCAGCCTGAACACATGGGGAAGGGTCTAGGTCCTGCCCAGTATGTAATGACAGACTTTGGAGATCCCCCTCAAGGAGGGCATCACCCTCCCTGGGGAATGATGTGGGGATTGGGTGGGGAGCTGGGTAGATGGTGGAGGGACAAGAAAGGAGGGGTGAGAGAGGCAGCTGGATTGACATGTAAAGCATTCATGTTTCTCATTTAAATAAAAACATTTTTAAAAAGAATTATTTGTTAACTAATATTATATGCACCAAAATCCACTCACTCAAGTATCAGGAAACTTATAATTAGGCATGATCTAAGAACTATTGAAGGAAAAGAACTATTAATGTATTTATAGTCAGCTTAATAATTGAAGAGAAGTTTATAGATTTAAATGTGCCTTTTCAAGTACAATCCATTGATTTACAGTGAAATTTGATTAGGTTAATCAGGGTAAAAAGTCTTTGTGACCGAATGCTGATACTTCAAATAAGAGTAAATTGAATACTGAATTCATTTCTGAATTTACATTATATTCCAATTATGTAGGTATGTGAAAAAATTCTTAGCTTTATATTAAAAAAGAAATGGCATAGAAGTAAGGAATAACACAGCCCAGGAGCATGTGGTTATTAAATATTTATAGAATTCCTTAATTTTTCATAATATTCTTGATACTAAGGTATAGTCTTCTTCACATGAGCATGTATCTGTGTCCCTTGAAGATTTTCTGCAGCTCTTTAAATGAAACCAGTAAAATCACTGAAGATAGCTAACATCCTTTTTTGACCTTTAAGTTCATATGCTTTATACCATATTAAGAACATAGAATGAGCATGTAATCTTCATCAAGATAGTTTTTTGTGGGGGGCTGGGGCCAGGCAGGAGGGGACGAGTAGTAAATGATGAAATGAGTATCTTGTGGTACAATTGGGAAATTCAGATACAAGAAAATATAACAGTGACTTATATCTCAGATGTTATTCGACTTGCCCTAGAATATATATATATATATATATATATATATATATATATATATATATATTCATTCATGTGGCTTTTCTAATACTCAAAATATCATTCTGTAGATTCTAGCTATTGGGTTGGATAAAACATAGGAATCAAAGTTCAAGAATATTATGTTTAAACAGCACTATTAATAGTTAAATAATTTCCAATACTTTCCCGGTTTTCTTTTGACAAAGACAACCAACATAAGAAAGTATTAGAAAAGCTAATGGATGGGGTAAACATTGATAAGTATTTTTTTAAAATATGTCTGCAAATCAAGGGTCAGAACTTGATTTTGGTTCATTAGCAAAGAGCTGGACATAATAGGGTGAAAAAATAAAAAATGCAAATAAGAGTAAATTGATTAAATCAAAAAAAGAAATTCTACCACTGACTATTCTGATGTTTTCATTTCTTTTCTATTAGATAATTACTGTCCCTCATAAGCTTGATTTTCTTCAATCAGAGAGTGGGTGGATCAGGATAGGAGGGGAAATGGACAGGAGCTGAGAGGAGAAGAGAGGTGAAGGAAACTTTAGTTAGATATATTATATGCAAAGTATTTACTTTCGGTAAACAAGAGATGGACACTGCCTGAGATGCCAAATTCCTGATTGGTGCTCCAGTCTGCAAATTATTCTTAGTCGTGAGTGAATGGCTCTTTGAACTGGTGGGAAATGGTTCTCACAGGAAGAAGTTTGGGTTGGAAAGGAATGTGTATTTTAATCGTTCTGGACAGAAAGACAAAATATGTATATCCATATATGTATATGGATAGATGGTAGATTGCATATGTCGTACCATTCCTGCTACATTGGGATAATGTCTACTTCATCGTGGTGGATGATATGTTCTCTGTGTTCTTTTTTTTTACTTTTCTTTTTTATTTAAATTAGCAACAAACTTGCTTCACATGCCAATCCCAGGTCCCTCTCCCTCCCCTCCTCCCCCACCCTCTTACCAGTCCCCCAACCCCCACCCAATACCCACTCCATTCCCTAGGGAGGGTGAGGCTCTCCATGGGGGATATCCAGAATCTGTCCTTTCATTCAGGGCAGTGCCTAGACCCTTCCCCATGAGTCCAGACTGAGAGCACATCCCTCATTTGGGAGGCCCACTCAAAGTCTATTTGTATGCCAGGGATAAATACCGATCTACTGCCCAAAGCACTATAGATTGTCCAGGCATCCCCCACTTCTCCCCACATCCACTCCTATATGAATCCATTGTTTCCTGAGAACAGACAGAAAATTGGGATGTGCATTGAAGGGAAGAGATACCAACACAAGTTTGTGGAGAGGAAACCATAATCAGAAAATATTGTATGAAGTATATTTATTTTCAATAAATCAGAATAACACCAACTGGCAAACTAAGCAATAGCAGAGAGACTACATTAATAGTCCCTCCCTAATGATTAGGGTGATGACTACCTTATATGCCATCCTAGAACCTTCATCCAGTGACTGATGGAAGCAGAGACAGATACCCACTGCTAAACACTGAACTGAACCCCTGGAAACCAGTGACAGAGATGGAGGAGTGATGAGCAAAGGAGTCAAGACCATGCTGGTGAAACCCAGGAAGACAGGTGACTGGACAAGGAGGAAATCTTGAACCCCAGACTGACAGCTGAGAGGCCAACAGGGAACTGATCCAGACTCTATGGATGCAGTGCCAGTGAGGAGGCCTCAGAAATCTCTAGGGCCTTGGGTAGTAGATCAATGTTTACCATGGCATACAAATGAACTTTGAGAGCCCATTCCACATGGAGGGATACTTTCTCAGCCTGGACACATGGTAAGGGCCTAGGTCGTGCTCTGGATGAAATGACAGACTCTGGAGATCCCCCCCCCCCAAGGAGGGCCTCACCATCCCTGGGGAATGATGTGGGGATTGGGTGGGGAGCTGGGGGATACTGGTGGAGAGACAAGGGAGGAGGGGTGGAAGAGGGAGCTGGGATTGGTATGTGAAGCATGTTTCTAGTTTAAATAAAAACATACATTGAGAGCACTGAAACCTAACCACTAGACCACCAGGGATCATTAACAAAGTACAATTAATTTGTATTGGACAGGTTGACTTTTCTTAAACAATATGCTCCATACATATTTCTTTATTTGCTAGGCTCTGGCATTCAGGATCTAAATATACAGCATAGGCACCATGAAACTTCACCATGTGTTCTTTGACTGTTATGATACTAGAAATAATAACAATGTTCCTTAGTTGTGGTTTTCTTAAATTTCTTTGCAGTTGATTGCTGTCCAAATGATTAAATCAGAAATTTCATAGTAAAAGTATATAAATTTCAGCTAACTTTTAAAACAATACATTGCTGTCGTCATTCCATGTTATCATTATTTATAGCTTCTTATCTCTTGTACTTGACTTATAAATCAAACTCTACTGTATGTGTGCTTTCATATGAAGAATAGTTCAAATAAGATAATTTGTTCTTGATTTCATCACCCACTTATAGAATGACATCTTTCTGACATGGCCTTGCAAGAATCCTAAAACATCTGATAAGAATTTTGTTTAAGGCATATACTTCTCACACTCACATTCAAAGAAATATACCTTTTCTCCATATTTTCCTGCTTTTCACCCAAAAGATACTTGGAGGACTGAAAAAGTTTGTATTATTAATTTACATTTAATTTCAATGCTATATTTTATTTTCTTGTGTGTGTACATGTGCATGTGTGGTTTGTGTGCCTGTGCATGAGTGTGTGCATACGTGTGTCTGTGTGTGTGTGTGTGTGTGTGTGTGTGTGTGTGTGTGTGTATGTATATGTATTATGGCGGTGTACATAGCAAGGTTAGACAACCCCTTGTGGAAACCAGCTATCATTTTTTCTGCCATGTGAGTTCCAGAGATCTAACATGGGGTATCAGTCTCATCAGCAAGTACCTTTGCTAGTACTTTTCCATCTTTGTCATCTCAAGTATATTTCCAGAAAAATCCTGGAATCAAGAATTGTAATGAAGCCTAGATCATTCTCTTCATGCTGGATTTCCACACATGGTTAAATTCATGGGTAGTACAAATTTGACCTCGAGGTTGAAAAAAAAAAAGCCAAAAGTACAGCATCAGGTAAGTAAGGAAGAGGAGTGTTTGTCTGATAGGAAGAGTAACTGAATGATCAAGATAAATTACAGCAACAAATTCTACAAATAATAGTAACAAATGAACTAAGAGCTAATGTCGTCACCTACATTGTCTTCAATATGGGTCTTATATAAATTAATAAGAAATGAAGTTGGATGATCACCAAATGGTTAATAAAATTCCTCTTGATCATTATTGATGAGAATAGAAGAAATTATTCCAAACATACTGAGTGCCAACTGATTTAGGAACTGTAAGTAGATATCACCAAAAAGTTACTCATTATCTAAAATTTATTAACTTTAATTAATTTTTAAATCTAAGGAAAAAACATTTTTGTATCATGAATTGGGTTCTCTGTGCTTTAATTTTAGAACCAGCATCTAAACATGGGAATGGGCCAAAGGAATAATTCATCAAGTGCTTCCCAGGGATAAATGTCTTTCAACTCTTTAACCTCTGATTCCAGACAAATGTTCAAAAACATCAGGGATGCAGCCTTCTCATTCTGAACTTTCAATATAAACTTCACCCCAATTCTGCTTCTATTTCAATTTTGGTTTAGGGTCATCATCCTAGAAATATAAGTACATAAACAAAACAACCAAAAATACAAGTGTTTTTAAAAGAAATTAAATGAAATCAGAAAATAAATATAAATACACATAAGCTTCAAAGGGACTAACAGACTAAGGCAGTCTTTGGTTTAAAAGATGCTACTCCAGTTTCCATTGGCACAATATAAATGTGTTATGTCTCTGCTAATTTAACATTGTAGGTATTTTTCTTGCCTATTTTCTGCTCCATTGCTTTGAACTCTACAGGGTTGATGCTTTTGTAGTGATCATTAAAGAATAAAATTACCCCAGTGCAGGCCAACTAAGGCTCTAAGTGCCCTGACTCTTTGCCAGTGATTGATGCACAGACAATGCATTCATTACCTCACTCTTTGCTACAAGTGGTCTCAGAAGAACTCACTTTAAACTCCAACATTAATAGTCCTAGTACACTACATCAAAGAAGTCATGTAATGTGTTTAAAACCTAAGTAAATATTAAATTGTGAGTCTCTGAAGGAAGCAGAACACTATGACCTTTGCAGCACCCTCAATTTATCTTAAATACCCTATACTTTAAAAATGAAATGTTTAGTATAATTCAATGTTCCAAACAGTAGGTGCCTAAAAGTTCTAAAAATGTCCATGTCTTTTCTGCGTGGTTGGACCAGATGTTACCTCTCAAAGTATCTTAGTAGCAATTTCTGCCTGGCATTCAAGTAGGTAATTAAAGGATGCTTCCCTTCACAAATTCTTTGCCTCAAACAGAAACAATGGTAGTTTAATGAAAGTTGAAAAGTAGGCACATAGCAGTTTTAGCTCCCATATTGTTACCAACTTCTCTAAAAGTGTTATTTTCATTTAGATATTCTTGAGAATTTGTTTTATGATTCACACTCAAAAGGTAATGATTTATGAGAATTAACGATATGAAAAATACCCCAATACAAAAATAATCTAAATAAAATGCTTAAAAGACACACTTAAGAAGTGGAGAAAATTGCTAGGCATTAGTGGTGCATACCTTTAATCCCAGCATTGGAGAAGCAGAGGCAGGGAGATGTCTGTGAGTTTGAGGACAGCCTGGTCTACAGAGTGAGTTCCAGGACAGGCTCGAAAAGCCACACAGAGAAACCCTGTTTTGAGAAAACAAAACAAACATACAAACAAACAAACAAAAACTGGCGAAAATTACAATGATGATAAATTTATTATATGCATTTTGTGAAAGTAGTATTAAAATACGAACAGAAACATCATGGTTTCTTTGTAACACAATTCTATTTCTTTTATATTTTGGGGACGGGGTGGTTCAAGATTAGTTTTTGTTCTCTGTAGCCCTGGTTGTACTGGAACTCATTGTGTAGACCAGGTTGTATACTCAGAGATCAGTATCCGGTTGCCTCTGATATGCTGGGTGGGAATAAAGGCATGCACTATCATCAACCAGCCCACAATTCTGCTCCTAAATAATAATTGCTACATTTTATGATCCAGCAATTAAGAACTGCCTCTCAGTATAAATTGTAAGTAGGTACATTTATGTCTCAAGGTATTTGTTAGTATGTAAAGAAGAATTTCAAACTTTTCTCTTGGCTTATAAACATTCAATGTCAGATGATTTGTGTAGTTACAAATTATAATTTTATGAAAAAGAAATGATAGAAGCTAGATGATATATACATAAAAGATAGATGATAGACAGAAAACAGGTGATAGATAAATAGATGATTGATGGAAGATGATATATAGATATATGATAGATAGTTAAATAAATAGATGATAGATAAATGATAGATGGCTATATGAATCTGAATCCAATTTGCCACCAAAGGTACTGATATGAAGAAACATGAAAAAATACAGAAAAAATAAGAGAGTGTAAGCTTAAAGTGACTCAAAGGACAATTTTTAGTGGCATCAGATATATGACCCCTGTGCTATCTCATATTTTTATTAATATAAAACCTCACAGTAAGATTACTGAATCCTTTTCTTATCTGGTAGCATGCATAGCAATTTTAACACTGCCAAAGCATTCCAGTAGGACTGAAACTCCCAGATTAGCACCAGATTATTATTTACATTTTAAGATTCAAGTATGTGGTATCGGTTATAGAGCCTTGCCATCAAGATAGCAGGTAACAGAGCAAATGAAATAGCCTGCAATGTTTGGAGATCTATCAAATCTTTCTGGCAAGCAGTTGAAAAGGAGTTAAGCCATTATTATGGTGCTTCATTTCGTTTGGTATTTGCTTGCTTGTTTGTATGCCTGATGTGGATATTGCCACCATGATACAAGTAAACTTGATTAAAAGTGTCTTTTGTAGGTGTGTAGGTACATGTTTTTGCAATCTTCTACAATAGGACTTTTCCATATGACATTTTCAAAATGTTTTTTTTTGTCATTTATCCCTTTCCATAACTCCTTTACCCTGCCTTCCAAGTATTATTCTCTGAGATAGAATAATAACAGATTTGTCAAGATATCCCCACTGATGCAATAGTGCTGTAAATATTATTAGAGTAACTAAGGGTATACTGATTGAATTTATGTCCTGTTCCATGCAAGAAACTCTCATCGAACCATTGTTAGTAAAATAAACTGTGGTTAGACAGGTCATAGGTTTGAGAGAATGCCAACTGGATACAGTATTTAAACAACTCCTAAACATTTCTCACATTTCTGTCTATACTCACAGGTTACTGAATCTCTCATCTCTAGTCGTAGAAACTTCATCATGTAGTAGGTGACTAGTAATACAGACACAACTTGCCAAGATTCAGAGAACAAGAAATCATGCAGTGTTCAATCAAAAAATAGGACATCTGTATCACATCACTCCTCCAAAGGCTCTGGGGTTGTTTTAGAAGTACAAGTGAAAGGATGTAAAAGCATGAGTGGCAGATAACTGCAATAAAAGAGTGAAAGATCATATGCATAACAGGAAAGTTCATATGAATATTCAGTAATCATGATACGACATGTAAGCTCTAGCTGGGAAAACTCCTAGTGTGGATGTGTGGAGACGGACATGGAGTCTCATCACCACCTGAGAAACCATTGACAATATATAACTGATGGAAACAATAGTGGAACTTTTCACACCAGTCCCTAGAATATGTAGGCAGCACAAATTAAACTTGGTTTTTGTTGTTGTTGTTCTTGTTGCTGATGGTGTTGGTGTTGTTTTGTTTCTGATTGTTCGTTTGTTTCTTTGTTTTTAGACACTGATTATACTTGGAAGGAAAGTGAATCTGGGAAGTGTAAGATAGAGGATAAATATGATCAAACTACAGTGTATGAAATTCCTAGCAAATTAGTATGAATAATATTATCAAAGGAAATATAATAAGTTGAGAGTGGTAAAATACTTAAATAATTTAGATAGATATAAACATTTCAATAAGTTATTTTCATAATAAAAATTAGTAAAAAGAATATATACAAAACAGGCTCAAATTGCATGACCACATTCATAGTGAATTCAAAGGTGATAGTTTTCTGTCTTTTTAAATCACACAAAAAATGTGTTCCTTACAAAGAAAGAGTGGTGCGTCCCAAAGGAATAACAATAGGAATTTTATATTGAAGGTTTATGAAATATTCATTTATGAAAACTTGACACAACTGAAATAGGAACTGCATGCTATAATAATTGCCAAGAACTTGTCAGTCATGTGGCTTTACATGCTGTGTTCACATTGTTAGGTAGTGGCATATTGGAAAAAAGCATCTCTGTGCTCACCAGCTTTATTTGTGCAATGAAAACAGGGCATACCACCTAAGAAATTTTAAGTATCAAATGGTAGCATTTTGATTTTTATAAGTTGAATTGGCTGGCATTATATGAAATGAAAGAATATAATTTTAGCACAGAGATATCTAAACAATATAAAAAGAATATCTAATCAACATTAGAATATGCATCCATCAATCCACAATTTGAAGTATGATGTAATAAATTGAGTAGAATTAACAATGCTTGATATTGTATTCCAATTACTCACAAACATCAATCAATTATTTCTTATGTAGATTGAAGGAAGGGGAATAATATTTATGGAGAAACTGAGATACATTTGCTTCCTAAAGATGCACTTCAACATTAAAATGAATATGTAAAATTATGTATTATTTCTGTCAATTAATAGTTTAGATTTATTTAGTATTACGTGTATATTTAATTTCCTTGTATGCATGTATACGCACCATGTGTATGCCTGGCACCAGTGAAGGTCAGAAGAAGGCATCTTGTTCCATAGAACTTAGGTTACACATGACTATGAGCTGACATATGGGTTCTTAGAATCAACCCACATCAACTGAAATGTCATCCAGTACTCATAATTGTTGAGTCTTTTCTCTAGTCCACAGTTGATTCCATCTTATGCTCTTTTAGGCTTTCATATAAGAAAAACTTCAATGATAGACATACTCATTTGCAAGAACTGGTGATTCTCAAATTACTCATTGGTCATAAAATTAACATGAAATAGTATCATTATTCTTTCTCCAAGTAAAGTCCTATGGGAATTTGTACATTTTATGTAAATAATGTAATTACAGTAGGGTTTATATTTGTATTCATTTTTAATGAATATATAACAATAGTTTTTAATGCCACACAGGAAAGACATCAGCCCCTCCAAGAACCCAACCCTAGCGAGTCCAGCTTCAGGACCCCCTGCCCGAGACCCATCCCCTTGATCTTCCTGGCCGCTCCTGGCATCCAGAAGACCCGCCCACACAGGAAAGACATCAGCCCTTCCAAGACCCCAACTGCAGCGAGTCCAGCTTCAGAAGACCCGCCCACAGGAAAGACATCAGCCCTTCCGAGACACCAACCCCAGCGAGTCCAGCTTCAGAAGACCCGCCCACAGGAAAGACATCAGCCCTTCCGAGACCCCAACCCCAGCGAGTCCAGCTTCAGGAAAGACATCAGCCCTTCCAAGACCCCAAGCCCAGCGAGTACAGCTTCAGGAGACCTGCACACACAGCAAAGACGTCAACAATTCCAAGACCCTAACCCCAGCGAGTCCATCTTCAGGAAAGACATCAGCCCTACCAGGACCCAAACTCTGTGTCAGCATCCCCAGGTTCAGCTGCAGGAAGGAAGGAGACCAGGGGAGACAGAAAGACCCCACCAGCACCCACTGGAAGAAGAGATGGGAAGAAGACAGAATAAGAGATCACTCAGCAATAGAAACACCAACATGACCCCACCAGAATCTAGGGATCCAACACCAGCAAGACCCGAAAAGCACTACATAGACGAAGAAGAGGAGACAGACCTTAAAAATTATTTCACGAAGATGATGGAGACCCTCAGAGAAGAAACGAGGAAATCCCTTAAAGAAATAGAAGAAAAAACAAACAAAATATCCATGAAATGGGGGAAAAATTCAAGAAATAAACAAATCTCTCAAAGAATCTAAAGGGCACCAAGAAAAAACAAACAAAAAAATTAAGGAAACAACTCAAACATTTGAAGGATTGAAAGCTGAAATAGAAACAATAAAGGAAACACAGAATGAAGGGATGCTGGAAATAGAAAAGCTGGGTAAACGATCAGGAACTACAGATGCAAGTATCACCAATAGAATACAAGAGATAGAAGAGAGAATCTCAGGTGTTGAAGACTCATTAGAGGATATAGAGTCATCAACCAAAGAAAATCTCAAAACCAACAAATCCTTAACACAAAATATCCAGGAAATATGGGACACTGTGAAGAAGCCAAACCTGAGAATAATAGGTATAGAAGAAGGTGAAGAAATACAACTCAAAGGTACAGAAAACATATTCAACAAAATCATACAAGAAAACTTCTCTAACCTAAAGAAAGATATGCCTATGAAAATACAAGAATCTTACAGAACACCAAATAGGCTGGACCAGAAAAAGAAGTCACCTCGCCATATAATAATCAAAACATCAAACCTACAGAGTAAAGAGAAAATATTAAGAGCAGCTAAAGAAAAAGGCCAAGTAACATACAAAGGCAGACCTATCCGAATTACACCTGACTTCTCAATGGAAACGATGAAAGCCAGAAGATCCTGGACACATGTCCTACAAACGCTAAGGGAACAAGGATGCCAGCCCAGACTACTATATCCAGCAAAGCTCTCAATTACCATAGATGGAGAAAACAAAATATTCCATGACAAAGCCAGATTTAAACAATATGTATCCATGAATCCAGCTCTACAGAAAATGCTAGAAGGAAAACCTAGAGCCAAGGAAGATAACTACATTCACAAAGACACAGGCAATATATAATCCCACTTTACAAAACACCAAAAGAAAAAGGGAGGAGAAACTACACAAAATAACTTCACTAACAATAAATCAAGCACAAACAAGGATCACCAATCAATGGTCATTAATATCCCTCAATGTCAACGGCCTCAACTTGCCTATAAAAAGACACAGACTAGCAGAATAGATACGAAGACAGAACCATTCCTTCTGCTGCATACAAGAAACACATCTGAACATCAAAGACAGACGTTATCTCAGAGTAAATGGTTGGGAAAATATCTTCCAATCAAACGGTCCCAAGAAACAAGCGGGTGTAGCAATCCTAATATCTAACAAATTAGACTTCAAATTAAAATCAATCAAAAGAGATGAAGAAGGACACTTCATATTCATCAAAGGAAAAATACTTCAAGACGAAGTCTCAATTTTAAACATCTACACCCCAAATAAAAAGGCACCTACTTTCGTGAAAGAAACATTACTAAAGCTCAAAATGCACATAAAATCTCACACACTAATAGTAGGAGACTTCAACACTCAGCTCTCACCGCTAGACAGGACCTCCAGACAGAAACTTAACAAAGAAACAAAAGAACTAATAGAAGTTATGACCCAACTGGGTTTAACAGACATCTATAGAACATTCTCCCCAAGTACAAAGGGATATACCTTCTTCTCGGCACCACATGGAACCTTCTCTAAAATTGACTACAAAATAGGACACATAGCAAATCTCCACAGATACAAAAAAATTGCAATAATCCCCTGCATCTGATCAGACTACCATGCATTAACATTAGAATTCAACAATAACACAAATCGCAGAAACCCTACAAATCATGGAGATTGAACAATGCACAACTGCACCATCCCTGGGTAAAGGAAGAAATAAAAAAAGAAATTAAAGACTTCCTCGATTTCAATGAGAATGAAGACATAGCATACACACACTTATGGGACACTTTGAAAGCAGTGCTGAGAGGAAAGTTTATAGCACTAAGTGCCCACATGAAAAAACTGGAGAACAGTCATACTAGAGAATTAATAGCACAGCTGAATCTTCTAGAACAAAAAGAAGCAAACTCCCCCAGGAGGAGCAGACGCCAGGAAATAATCAAATTGAGGGCTGAAATCAATCAAGTAGAAACCAGGAAAACACTGAGAAGAATCAATGAAACAAAGAGTTGGTTCTTTGAGAAAATCAACAAAATAGATGAACCTCTGTCCAAACTAACCAAAAGACAGAGGGAGAGCATGCTAATTAACAAAATCAGGGATGAAAAAGGGGACATAACAGCAGACTCTGAGGAAATCCAGAGAATCATCAGGGCATACTTTGAAAATCTGTACTCCACAAAATTTGAAAATTTAAAGGAAATGGACAATTTCCTGGATAGCTATCACTTGCCAAAACTAAATCAAGAACAGGTAAACAATCTAAACAGACCTATAACCCCTAATGAAATAGAAGCAGTCATCAAAATTCTCCCAAACAAAAAAAGCCCAGGCCCAGATAGCTTCAGTGCAGAATTCTACTGGAAATTCAAAGAGAGCTAATTCCAATACTCCTCAAAGTATTCCACACAATAGAAGCTGGAGGCTCACTGCCAAACTCTTTCTACGAGGCTACAATTAACTTGATACCCAAGCCACACAAAGACACAACTAAGAAAGAGAACTATAGACCAATTTCCCTCATGAACATTGATGCAATAATACTCAATAAAATACTTGCAAACCGGATTCAAGAACACATCAGAAAAATCATCCACCATGATCAAGTAGGCTTCATCCCAGGAATTCAGGGATGGTTCAACATTAGAAAATCTATCAATGTAATCCACAATATTAACAAACTGCAAAAGAAAAACCAGAAGAACATCTCACTAGATGCTGAAAAATACTTTGACAAAATCCAGCACACCTCATGATAAAGGTCCTAGAGAAATCAGGGATAACAGGAACGTACTTGAATATAATAAAAGCAATATACAGTAAACCAACAGCTAACATCAAACTAAATGGAGAGAAACTCAACGCAATTCCTCTAAAATCAGGAACAAGACAAGGCTGTCCACTGTCTCCATATCTCTTCAATATTGTACTTGAAGTTCTAGCTACAGCAATAAGACAACAAAAGGAGATAAAGGGGATACAAATAGGAAGAGAAGAAGTCAAACTTTCACTATTTGCAGATGATATGATAGTTTACATAAGTGACCCAAAAAACTCCGCAAGGTTATTCCTAGAGGTGATAAACACCTTCAGCAATGTGGCAGGATACAAGGTAAACTCAAAAAAATCAGTGGCCCTATTATATATAGATGATGAAGTGACTGAGAAAGAAATCAGAGAAACATCACCCTTTACAATAGCCAAATACAGCATCAAATATCTGGGGATAATGTTAACCAAGGAAGTGAAAGACCTGTATATCCAGAACTTTGTGTCTTTAAAGAAAGAAATCAAAGAAGATACCAGAAAATGGAATGATCTCCCATGCTCTTGGACTGGTAGGATCAACATAATAAAAATGGCAATCTTGCCAAAAGCAGTCTACAGATTCAATGCAATCCCTATCGAAATTCCATCACAATTCTTCAAGGACCTAGAAAGAACATTAATCAACTTTATATGGAAAAACAAAAGGCCCAGGATAGCCAAAACATCCCTATACAATAAAGGAACTTCAGGAGGCATCACCGTACCTGACTTCAAGCTCTAGTATAGAGCTATAGTCCTGAAAACAGCTTGGTATTGGCACAAAAATAGGCAGGTAGACCAATGGAACAGAATCGAAATCCCTAATTTTAAACCACACACCTATGAACACTTGATTTTTGACAAGGAAGCTAAAACTGTACAATGGAAAAAAGAAAGCATCTTCAACAAATAGTGCTGGCATAACTGGGTACTGGTATGCAGAAGACTGCAGATAGATCCATGTTTAATGCCTTTTTGAAACTTAAGTCCAAATGGATCAAAGATCTCAACATAAATCCAGCCACACTGAATCTTTTAGAAGAGAAAGTGGGAGATACTCTGCAATGAGTTGGTACAGGAGACCACTTCCTAAACATAACACCAGTGGCACAGGCACTGAGATCGACAATTAACAAATGGGACCTTCTGAAACTAAAAAGCTTCCGTAAGGCAAAGGACACAGTCAAAAAGACAAAAAGGCAGGCCACAGAATGGGAAAAGACATTCACTAACCCTACATCTGACAGAGGGCTAATCTCCAAAATTTACAAAGAACTCAAGAAACAAGTCTCCAAAAGACCAAAGGATCCACTTAAAGGGTGGGGTACAGAGCTAAATAGAGAATTCTCAGTAGAGTATGCTAAAATGGCCAAGAGACACTTAAAAAAGTGCTCAACATCCTTAGCCATCAGGGAAATGCAAATCAAAACAACTCTGAGATACCATGTTTCTCCTGTCAGAATGGCTAAAATCAAAAACACTGAAGACAATTTATGCTGGAGAGGATGTGGAGAGAGAGGAACACTCCTCCACTGCTGGTGGGAGTGCCGACTCATAGAGCCTCTTTGGAAATCAGTATGGAGATTCCTCAGGAAAATGGGAATTAATCTACCACTAGACCCAGCAATTCCACTCTTAGGCATATATCCAAATGAGGCAAGTTCATACTACAAGGGGATCTGCTCCACTATGTTCATAGCAGCATTATTTGTAATAGCCAGAACCTGGAAGCAACCTAGATGCCCCTCAACTGAAGAGTGGATAGAGAAAATGTGGTACATTTACACAATGGAGTATTACTCAGCAGAAAAAAACAATGGATTCTTGAATTCGCAGGTAAATGGATAGCACTGGAAGAAACCATCCTGAGTGAGGTAACCCAGTCGCAAAAAGACAAGCATGGTATGTACTCACTCATATATGGATTTTAGATATGGATCAGGATAGTGCCAGTCTGCACTTCCACTGATAGAGAGTCTGGGAAACAGGAAAGAACCCAAAAGATATGCATATAAGCATAGTACCCAAGAGAAGAGGATTGAGACAAGATCCTCTGAATAGATGGGGAACACGGCAAGGGGTGGGAGGGAGTGGGACCTGGGAAGAAGAGAGGGGTGAAGAGGAAGAGAGTTGGTCATGGGGGAACAGGAAGTTGAGGGGGTGGGGGTAGAATAGGGGGAAGAGGCAATCATAGGATCGAATACAGATCAGGCACCAGAGTGACCTCGTGTGATCTAAAGGGATAACACCAATTGGCAAGCTAAGCAATAGTGGAGAGACCACCTCGAATGCCCATTCCTGATAATGAACTTGATGTTTATAACCATCCGGGAGCCTTCATCCTGTGACTGATGGAAGCAGAGGCAAACACACAATTAATCACTGAACTGAACCCAAGGAACCCAGTGACAGAGAGAGAGGAGTGATGAACAAATTGTCAAAGAATGGGCTGGCAAAACCAGCAGAGACAGCTGATCTGAACAGGGGAGAGCTCTTGGACCCCAGACTGACAGTGGGGAGGCGAGCATGGGACTGATCTGGACCCCCCCAAATGTGAGTGTCAGCGAGAAGGCCTGGGCAACCTATGGGGCCCTGAGCTGTGGATCAGTGCCTATCCCTGGTATACAAACAGTCTTCGTGTGCCTATAGCACAAAGAGGGATGCTCTCTCAGCCTGGACTCTTAGGGGTGTACCTGGACCCTACCCAGAGTAAAATGACAGACTCTAGATATCCCCTATGTGGAAGGATTTGGCAATAGTGTGGGAGGGTGGGGGGGGAAGGGGAGTGCGGGAGGAGGGGAGGGAAAGGGAACTGGGATTGACATGTAAAACAAGCTATTTAAAATTAAAATAAAAAATGATAAAAATAAATAAATAAAACAATAGCTTTTAATGGACAAATTCTGTTTCATTGTACCAAAGAGCCACAACTTTCTTTCTTTTAATAGTATACAGTCTTGGATTTATTTAGTTTTGCTTTTTTCATTCTATATCTCTTTTACATCATGTACCTTGATTTCAACCATTCATTTCCTTGTTTGCATCCACCCTCTGCCCCTGTGCACATCCCCCAAATAAAACAAAATTCAAGAAAAAAATAAGAATCTCGTCATGGAAGCTGCAGTGTGACAGAGTGAGTCCCACAGCAAACCCCTTTGTCCTTGTGTATTTATTTACAAGTGTTTATTGCAGAGTCATTGGTCTGGTTCAAACCCTTTCTATTATACAACTGATGCTGGGCCCTCACCGGTACCCCACTTGGATATCCTGTTGTTGCCCTCGGTTGTGGAGATCCTGCAGCTTTGGGTCTGTGGATCAGATTCTTCACATGCTCCAGCAGATAATAGATGGGGAAGATGTAGGGTAGGCCAGGTCATAAGCCTGGATCTGGGCCTGGGCAGCTACAGGGTTGGCCTGCTAGTCAGTTCTTCTCTCTTCTCACTACCAGTGTGAGCTCTCTCCCACATTGTCCGGCCTAATTCACCTCTTGCGAGAGGTGGGGCCAGTTCTCCTGTTTTCATGTCCTCAGGGTCAGCTCTCCTACAACTGCACCATCAGGGCCAGCTCTATTGTGTTATCCCAGCAAGGTACAGGGGCCATTCTTCCAAGTGCTGAAGCTGGTGAGGGGCAGGGCAGCCCTCCTGCTCCTTTGACCTCATGGCCAATTCCTTCACCTGTTTCAGGTATTATTGGGCCCATTTTGCCACATGTCAGGTGACTAATGGGGACAGCTCTCCCTTGCTCATAACTTCGGGGTTGACTTGACCACGCCTTAACCAACATGGTTGGCTCTGTTGTGTTGCCCAGGTGAGGTGCAGGGTCTGTGCTTCCGTGTTGCAGCTGGCGTGGGGCAGGGACAGCTCTGCCGCTCTTGTGACTTCTGGACCAGCTCTCCCAGCTGCCTCAGGCTTTGGTGTGTGTGTGGGGGGATTTCATCTCTCCCCAGTCTGTGACGCTGTATGGAAGATGAGAGGTGGGCCCAAGTTTCCTGTACTCACTGCTTCGGGGCCGGCTCACCCACACCTCCGGCAACAGGGTGGCCTCTGTTACAGTTGCCCAGGTGAAGTACAGGGTCTGCTCTCCTGAGTGATACAACTGCTTGGGAGCAGGGACAGTTCCTCTGCTCTTATGACCTCAGGGCCACTTGCCGCAAGCATTGATGGGTGCCATAGGTAGGACATCTTTCCCCTGCCCATAATGCCACAAGATAGATGAGTAATGGAGACAGCTGTCCCATGCTCACAGCTTCTGGCTTGGCTCTACCACACTTGGGCCAACAGGGCTGGCTCTATTGTGCTGCCCAGGCTAGGAGGCCATGCACAGTCTTCTTATGTCATTGCTCAAATTACATTTTATATAACAAAATACCAGGGACTGGTAACTTCTGAATAAAAGTTTATTGAGCTCATAGTTCTATCTAAGGACCTTCATGTTAACTATGGTGAGGGTTCCCAGCAACTGGTGTTGCAATGGTGGCAGCATATGGGAGAGAGGGAGAGAATATATAGCCAGACAAGGGCTCAAAGAACAGGGAAGGCCTCTTTTATAATAACGTGATCTTTTCGGGAATGGAATGAAAGCCCTGAGAGCCCTACCATACTACATCCTAAGTATACTTCTTTTTATTTTATTTTATTTATTTTTCAGTTTAAATTTAGATAAGAACCAAGGTTGCTTCACAAGTCAGTGCCAGGTCCCTCTCCCTTTCCCTCCCCTCCTCCCGTGCCCTCCCCTCAACCCCCCTCATTATCCCCTCATTTCCCCAGGGAGGGTGAGGCCCTCCATGGGGGTGTCCATAGTCTGTCATTTCATATAGGGCAGGGCCTAGACCCTTCCCCAAGAGTTCAGGGTGAGAGTGCACCTCACATTGTTGGATGGAAGTCCAAAGTCCGTGTGTATACTCGGGATGGGTACTGATCTGCTGCCCAAGGCTCAATAGATTACCTAGGCCTCCTCACTGACACTCACATTCAGGGGGTCTTGATCAGTCCCATGCTGGATTCCCAGGCTGATGCCTGGGATTCAAGAGTTAACCTTTGTCAGGTCAGCTGTTTCTGGGGGTTAAACCAGCCCAGTCTTAATCCCTTTGGTCATCAGTCCTCCCTCTCTGTTATGAGCCACAACTTTCAAACTTACAAGTCAGTCTGCTTTGGCTGTGTCACTCTCTTGCCATCTAACAAGAACAACCAGGTGATGCAATGCTTTACTAACAAGTTACATGTTTCTCAACTAGTTGGATGTTTCTCAAGATATAAAAACAGAAAGGGAACATCCAATTTTCCTAATGCCAAACATCCTGTAACTTAGGTGTGAAGCTTAATACAAGAAATGCATTTAATTCCTATTTAAGAATAGATTTTAGGGTTCTTACATCTTCATGTAACTTTTTGGGCTTCAAAGTGAATGACTATCACCTATGGGAATAAGAATGTTTCCACTTGTCCAAACATAAGCTAAACCATTGATAAATCTGCGTCTTTTCTAGGGGACCAACCATAAGTTATTCTCAAGCTTAGTTTTCTTGTGCATATGATTCCACAAGAGGCAGAAAAAAAAGAAACCAGAGCAGTGTAAAATTCAGTGTCCCTAAGATTTTTGTCTATTTTACACAGAATCAACAGTTCAAAGGAGCAGACCTGTACAACACCGTGAGTTCATTATAAATTCATCCTTTATGTATGCATGTATGTATGTATGTATGTATGTATGTATGTATGTATGTATGTATTTTTTGTTTTTAGAGACAGGGTTTCTCTATATTGCTTTGGAGGTTTTCCTGGTACTCACTCTGTAGACCATGTCGGACTTGAACTCACAGAATTGCCCCTGCCTCTGCCTCCCGAGTGCTGCGATTAAAGGCATGTATCACCAATGCCTGGCCTGCATTTATTTTTATGTATTTTATATGTGTGTGAAGTCACTTTTCATTACAAAAATGAAGGGCAATTTGATGGCTAACTGTTTAAATTATGAAGATTTATTTCCAATGTAATTTTCATTAGAAAAAAGTTTTAGCCTATACTATATTATGGAAAATTTCCACAATTTTGAAAATTTTAAGGCAAAATTTTCAGTAATTTACATCGTTAAATTCACATAGAACTGAGTGTGAATTTTAAAGATGTGTATCTATTTGCCATAGTAGTGTACATGGATTTGTGACAATTTCTCATTTTTAAACTTCACAGTAAGAAAATTGCTATGTAAATTTTTAATTGAAAATTACTTTTGTATTATTGTCTAGTTTGATGCAATTTAAAAAAATTGAATTTATGAGACATAAGAACTTTTCTTGAACCTATAACTTCTAAGGAGAAGTGGAATTTGAACTGTTTCATATGATAGTCACAGATAAAAATTTTGAGAAGCTAAATGGTGGATCAGGTCTCAAGAAAGACAAGATCGATACAGATGGGGGTAGGCATGCTCGCATTACTTACTGACAGAAATTTGTTGTTAAGAAAGAAAGTTGGGGCAAATCTGTTGTGAATACACTTTTGCTAATGAGTATTTAAGTGTAATCAGAAGAAAAATACCAATAATGTAATTTTACCAAGATTGATGCATCTTTCTGTTTACAATTAGATAAATCAATAACAAAGATAAAGATATTTTTAAACATAACGATTCACAGCCATAGGGCAAAAAAGTGATACTGTCTCTTAGCCACTGAATTTAGTACTCCATGCCAACACTAATGTGCCAATAATACTCTGTGCCAACTTATCCTTGAGAGAAGCTTCCATCTAACAAACTATGGAGAATGCTAACAGCATTTCTTACAATAAGCACAGGTAATTTAATGTGCCCTCAGTTCTATTTGAGCAGATTCATTTCATTTTTCATGCTATTTCATGAATCTGTCTATTCCCCAGATGGTTGACAGACACTATACATTGCCTCCCCCGATTAAGATACCCTCTTTTAAGAATTTGTCTTAACTGCATTCATTCCAGGATTTCCTAATTTTTAATCATTACATATGTTTCAATATTAGATTTTCCTGCTCCAATGCATTCCATTCATTTTTCATCAATCACCTCATCTATCTATAATGTCTACATATACTTATTAGTCATAGTGTCATTCTAAACCTCACTGAAAAGTCACATATTTCCTACTTTAGGCAATATTTATTTTGCAATAAGCCTTCTCCTTGTAATGATGGTTTATAAAAGTTGTTGAATTTTTTTTTACCTCAAAGTGCTCTTGTGTAATTTTCTAGATGTCTGTCTTCCACTATTATTTAAGAATGTGTCCTATCTTGCCGGGCGGTGGTGGCGCACACCTTTAATCCCAGCACTCGGGAGGCAGAGGCAGGCGGATCTCTGTAAGTTCGAGGCCAGGCTGGACCGACAGCCTCCAAAACAATACAGAGAAACCCTGTCTCATAAAAACCAAAAAAAAAAAAAAGAATGTGTCCTATCTTATATCTGTTCAAACAATGGTTTTAAACATTGTAACAAGTCTGTCTTCATACAAAATGTTATTTCAACAGCTAGCATATTCAAAAAACTTTTCTTCTAAAATTATAAAGTTTGGATGGATTTCTTCATAGTTCTGAAGTAGCAAAATGAATCTTAGAATATATCACACATTGGCAATTCTACTATGTAAAATTTTGATATAGCAATTTTGAAAATTGTATGTTAATAGAGAATTTAAAAGACATGTTATATATTAACGTATTAAAGAAATTTTACTATTTATTTATCTAAGTTGATTCAATGAAGTTTCACATTTTATATGACAAATATCCATAAATTTTATGGAGAGATATAGACAATGTTACATAAAGCTATTGAATTCATCCCCTTCTCCCATCTTCACTTAATAATAACCCTTTTAATAGCAACATACACCTGTCTATTTGCTTTTAATTCATTCTAAATCAATTATATGAATAAAAGGAAATGGTTCAGGGTCTACAATGTAGGTTTTTAAGAATTTAAGAAACTAACTTTTATAATCATAACAAAGTACAGCAAATTTCTACAAATCTGTATTTTCCCTTAGTCCTTAACAAACTTAATACTCATATTAAAATTTAAGAGTATTAGGGAGGATAGTTGGCCAGTAATGTAAAGACCTGATGATGAAGTTTGAAACATTCTCTCACTGAGTGATCTCAGAAATGTCACATACACCAGGTAAGCATCTTTTTTTTCACACATGGACTAGATTCATCAATAAATCAATACATTGCTCCAAACTGTTTTTATAAAATTAAAAGCAATTGCATTTACCAGTGATTAAAATAATATATATATATATATATATATATAAATTCTTACAAAATAATTATTTCTCATATTCTAATAAATATGGGAAAAGGAAGAAGTGTCCTTGAAGTGGAAAATAGGACATGCCATCCAGTAAAGCCTAGAATGGCCAGCAAGACAAACACATGTAGAAGGGCAAAGGATACAAACCATTCCCTGGTCACAACAGTTGGCTTTGGGATTAAAGCAGTTGACCCTTAGCCTCCCCTGTGCCCCATTACATCTCTGGCTTTCACAGCAGAGACATGAGGTGGTAATGGTGGATGCTTTTGGGATACTTAACTGCTTAAAATGGTTCTGAAACTGCTAATTTTCTCTAAATATTTCCTTTATTCCTGGTAAGCTCTAAAAACAGCAAATTAAGATGAATTAATGTTAAAAATCTCATTTCACTTTATTGAAGTGAATATTCTCTCGCTTAGTCAAATCAATCTCATATCAAAATGGTAACTTCAGAAGGTAAATTAGAGATGATAGTTCACTTATGTGCAGATGGGAATTATTGGATTTGTGGCTATTCCTTATTCTCTCAGGAGGATAAGCATTGAATACAACATTTTTCATATGTCAATCAATGTACTGCACTACCCACATGAAATCAAGTCAAGGCTGCACAGCATTCATTTTTTATAATTCAGTTGTCTTGATTGCTCTACATTGATTTAGGACATTGAAAAAACTTCTGAAAGCTTTATGATTTTGGGTACTTGTTCTTTTTATGTAATTCATGCATTCAAGCAATAAATATTTCTAGGTTACAGAGTTTAAATTCAAGAGGAAATAGACCGGAAAAAAGACTTAAGTCTTGTTCTTTCTCAAAATGGATAGAATTTGGAACAAGTATTCAGAATGTTGTCATTTAAAACATGCTGTTTCAATAGTATCAGAGGGAGCTAAAAATGTAACTGTGTTATTCCTAATAGCCGGGTCAGAGGGAACTAAAAGCATAACTGTAGCATTATGGGGAAAATATAAAGACCCTTGTTTTATATATTTTCAATATTAAGTCAGAAAAGTAGAAGGCATATGTTACCTCTTCATATATCTGGTAAATCAGTAAGTCTTAGATTTCAATTCTATTAAGTTCTTTATTTTTCATTAACATTCTCCATATTCATATATGTTCTTATAGCATCTGTGTATTACAATATTATCCACACTGTCACATCACATATTTTATCCCTGTTTTTCAAACATTTACTTCCACTGATTTTCCCTAATAGTGTTACTACATGTCATTAATATGACCATAAAGACAAGCCTTAACAAAATAGTCAGGAAAATATTTACTTTTCCTCTTTGCACAAGCAAAGTTATCATTAAAATTTGAGACATAAACATGCAAAAACACATCATTCAACTTCTCTCTTGATGGTACTTTTAGAATATACTGTTCAGTACTCGCTTGGCTCTTCGTTTGGCCATCTATAAGATGCAATGTCCTCCTGCTAGCTCTCCTACCAATCAATCTAACAAACCTTACTTCATTCTTTCCTTTTTTGAGTAATGTCTTCAAAATAGTTTCATTAATTATTATTATTACTTAATTTAATTATTTTACGGTATATTTAATTATACAAATTCATTTTAGATATTCAATTATTTCACTTAAGGATTTGGTTATTTTATAAATTAATTTAATTATCATGATTATTATCACTACTAAATTTGATTCAAAAGATTTCTGATGTGCTCAAAATAAAAGCAAAACTCATTAGATTACCCTAGATATGAGCTGTTTTACAGCATTTCAATTTCATTTGATTTCTCTTTCTCATCCTCCTGCCTCCTCATTCTACCATTTTTTCTCATTCTCTAGTCACTCCAACTACATTGTCTTTTCTTTCCCTTTCCACTCAGGCAACTTTTAGAAGCAAGACCCTCCACATGACTCCTGCACTATTTTTCTTTACATTTCTGTGTGATTTATTTTCATGTATATTTCGTCCTGGATTTTTAAAAGTAATTCCCCTCAGGCTGAGGCATAATCAGATGCTATGCATGTGCCTATCATTTACCATTTTATTCTTCTATATTATAATTACCTATCAGTGACTGTACCCCTTCAATAAGTCATGTTATAGGACATCATGCACTGAGTTAGGCAATCTCCTCCTGTGACCAAATGCATGGTAACTACAAACAGAATAATAATTTGAAGATTAATAGAATAAGACAATACATATTTCGCAAGGCAGTGATGCCATATGCCTTAAATCCAAGGACTCTAGGGCCAGAAGTAAGCGGATCTCTGAATTTACAGAGTGAGTTCCAGAACAGGCAGAGTTAAATAAAGAAACACTGTTTTGAAAAACCCAAAGAAATATTTCTATTTGCCGATGTATTAATTGTTGCTATTAAAATCTTAAAACAGAGAATTCAGAAAAACGCGATGACTTGATTTCCCATCACTAAGACCTGACTACTGCCTCCCACAGATTTGTTCTATAAATTTTAATAACTTAATGTTACCTACTGTAAATAATTCCATATAAATTATAAAACATTCTCCAACATATTCTAATGAGAATACTATGTTATGTCATGTACTAGAAAAGTGAAAAAAATGTTATGTGTCTTAATATCATTGCTATACCTAATGTCACCAAATTATCTTTCTCATTTCCTTTGCTTAGGCAAGACCCTGATCAAATCCATTGTATGATCAGAACCTTCTTCATTTTGATATAACACCTTAACTGAAAAAAAATACAAATTGTATGACAGCTATTTACTGAAGGAAGAAATTCATTATCTTATGAATCATCCCACCTTCTAAATTTTCTGTTTGATTTCTCATATGATATTTGGAGTACTGTCATTCCTTTGTATTTATGTCAATTGGAGGTCATCTTGAAAACACTGGTCATATATATCTTAAACAGGTGATGCTATACACTTGATTTCAAGCAGAACTAGGAACTAAATATCCCTTTGCTACGGCTGGTGCTCAGATACCAGTGAGTTAAAAATCGTTTGCAATATCCTTACCTTATCATAGAAAAGACAACATAATGGTGACATATGAAACATGATTAACATATTTTAATTCATTGAAATTATGAGTTTCATAAATATACACTGAATGTTATAGATAATGTTTGCATTTTCTATTTTAAGTCTATTTAAAGTAAGTTCACTAAGAATACAGCTTATATAATACTTGGCAAGTTAATATGAGAAAAGTCCCTAAATTAGGAAGAAATTTTTAAATATATGTGACTCAAAAATAGAAATCTTTTAATTAAATGCATGATCTCATATAGCTAAAGAGCATAATGCACACTCTTCTGTCAGTAGGTTTCAAGTCAGTCACTGACTACAAATTATGTATCAAAGCATACAAGTCAAACTCATAACTGTACAACTGGCTTCAGAGGCTAAACTAAATCACTTCGGGCTTATTAACTAATATCTTGGGACTTTAGATTGCCTCATGCTGAAAAATTGTTGTCTTTGTTTCTTATTTGTCTATATACTTTTTCTACATTTTCAAAATATAAATTGAATTTCAAACAAATTAATAAGCCATCTAAGGTTGTTTCAGCTCCATTAAACTAGAGTAATCAAATCACTTCATTCTTAAGACTTTCAGAAGATAAATTTAAAATCCTTCAACTTTGAAAATCCAGAAAGAAAGCTCACTAGAGGGAAGTTTCTGAATTGCCATAAGATTATTAAGGCATGTTGCAAAAAGGGGATCATCCACATATATCTGAGGTTCTTGAATATTTCTGTGAATTCATTCTGAGAAGTGTATATTATAACAAGTATGATTGTTTTCCAGTGTTCTATCAATATTTATAAAGCTTTATATCAATGACATTTGTGTTGTGCAGCAGAGAAATTGAATCTATTTCACCTTTTCTTTCCTAATTATGCCTTCCCCATGTTCTGATATAAAATAAAATAAATATAAACTAAAGCAAAAACCACTTCTAGCTGGATTTGCAATTTAAAATCCCCCTATCTCTGTCTCTTTCTCTCTCTCTCTCTCTCTCTCTCTCTCTCTCTCTCTCTCTCTCTCTCTCTCTCTCTCTCTCTCTCTGTGTGTGTGTGTGTGTGTGTGTGTGTATGTGTGTATGTTGAATCTTTGATACAAATCTGTTACTGTTCTGGGGGTGAAATGATATGTAAAGATGGCCTGGGTGTTCCTGAAGCCTTTGCAGCCAGAGCTAATGCTCAACTCTGTAACAGGGACTGTGCTTGCATGTATTCAGTGGGTAGTCTATAGGGAAAGAATTACTAGATGCTTCTTCACCATGTACTTTAAAGCAAAGTACAGTGGCATGGAGACTTTCAGCAAAATACATACCCTTACTATTCCACGATGCTGGATGTATGTGTTTCATTGGAAAAGTTACAAAGAGCAAATTGTAAAATTTTCCAGTTTGAATTTTTGCTTAAACCTGTTTACAAATAGATTCATTTGAGTCTTAAAAACATTATGAACCATTGAAATTCAATTAGTCAGACAAGGGTGTATCTTCAATTTAGTAGTGTTTTATCTTCTTTAACATTTAATGGTTTATAATATTTTATAACCTTAAATATATCACTATGTTGTATTATTACAGACCCTTAGAGATAGAGTCAATAATATTTTCAAATGTTCCAAGATATAAAATCCATTCTAATTTCCTCATTCTCTACCACATTCATGTAAAAAATGATGACTATAACATACAATTGTACAATCCAGAAAATATTTGAAAATCAAACCCCATGAAATGCAAATTTTAAACTAAAGTTTTAGAAAAAATTGATAATTAGGTAATGTCACCGGGCACTGGTTTTGCATGCCTTTAATTCCACTACTCTGGAGGTAGAGGCAATTAGATCTCTATGAGGCAAAGGCCAACCTGGTCTACAAAATGAGTTCCATGACAGTCAGGTCAATAAAGAAAAACCATGGTCTTGAAAAATTAAAACAAAAAGAAAACTAGGCCTCTTCACAGTTTCATTAGAAACTAAGAACCAGGTACCATATCAGTAATCTGTCAATGCACAAAAGCATCTTATGACCTCCTCATACGAGAGGAACATGGAGGGTAGGCTTCTTGTATAAGCAGCTCAGATCTGTTAGAATTCTGCATTTGCTTAGACCTATGAAACTGTGAAGGTGCTGTATGTGTTCAACATTGAAGAGACATTAATTAAACCCCAATTTCAATTTTCAAATTTTTATCAATTAAGATTGCAGCTATCATCTAAAATTCAGACTCAGAATAATAGATTTTATTAGACTTTCAATGGTATCCAAAAGTATAGATATCAACATGCATAAAATTTTAATTTATGATATTGTTTTTATAGAGACTATATATAAAATTTTTATTTCAATCATCTTTGTGTAATTATTTTAGTGCTATTTATTATTTATGCACACTCTGGTTATAGCCTCAGATATGATGTCTCTAAGGATACAGTTTGAGTTTTGTTAAATAATTTCCCCCTTGAAAGTACAAAAGAATCATATTGCTAAAATTATCTTAATGAGAAACAATTTAATGTGTAACAATAATCACGATAGACAGTTATATAATATGTGATAAATATATACTTAGCACATTATATGATTAAATCTTAATTATCATAATGCTTCAAATGGTGTTATCATCCTCCCACACAGGTTATAGCAAAATTATACAACCTATCTCCCACACTCCTGACTACACCAAAATATTGGAAAATTCAGAATAGGATTCTAAAAGTGATGGGCTTCAGTATAGCCTCCTTGAGAAGACATTTACACATTGCTGCTTTTAAACAATAACTAAGAAGTATACATCTCCTATACTGGTCCCAGATTCATCCAGCTTGCCATTGCATATTGTTGATGCCCACTTCCAAGTTCCAACCTCATAAAAGGTTCTCCACTGAGAATGATGAAAAGATGTATACTATTTGTTTACATCACTTGATTTCCAAACAATGCTAATCTCTTTCTTTTCTGAAAATGATCTTCATTAATTTTGTAATGTATTTATTAGAACACGATTTTTCCCAATTTTTCACATTTTACTTGCATTATTTTGATCTGGTGAGGATTAAAAATCACACAAATTGTATAATATATAATAAAAAAGAAAATCCATTATGACTAAAGACTCAAAGGCTGGAAATGATGAAGTTGACTTTGTTTCTTCCTATCTGTGGTTAGACATAATTAAAGTAATCTTTTGGATCCTTTTTATTTCTTATTGCTCTCATTCAAAGTCATGGTCTATCTCTTGAGTAATTGTTATAGCATACATTAATATGTATGTATACCCATATATACATATATACATGCACATGTACATATTCTTAAATACATGAATGCAACATGATAGATCTGTGTACTGTTACTTGTATGAATGTTTTTAAGGCTAATTTTTTGATATTGGATAATTAATTGTTTTATTCTTTCCCATATGTGACTATTTCTTCTGTTCTCAGTATTGGGTGATTGCCTTTAGTTTTTGTGAAGGCAGAAATGAATAAAATTGTAAACTGATAGCCCTATTTCTCTTTGAGATAGTAAAACTATTCTGCTTTAACGCATGTGATGATTGCAAAATTACTTTAGTGAAAAGAGTTAACATTGGATTATAATGCGAACAATAGCATTTATAATGTGGATAAGTTCTCTGTATTGTTGTTTATTTTAAATCTAAACATGGAAAAATGATGCAAAGAAAGAAGGAAAGAATTCTTCAACCCCACTGTGGACCAAACTGGCTGCTAAGTTTTTTCTTTAATGGATTTTCATACAGCCTGTGCCAGAGGGATGGTAGGTTTTGAAACTGTGTCCTTGAAAATGTAAATAAGTTTATAAAGACCATCAGTTGAATAAGATGTGATAAAACTGGGACTCAAACCAAGATCCAATCCACAAAAAAGTGTGTTATTTTCAAACTACATAACTGCTCAGACCATTTTTCCAAGTTATTCAGAATATTAAGAACTTTATTTTTTCCAAATGGTTAGCATGAAGTTTTCATTTCTCATATGCTAGTACAAATTTGATTCATTGACAAGTTTTAATCAATATAATGAACAGTTTGGGATATGACAGTAACTACTGGATCAGAAGATGAGGGACTTGCACTTATTTCAAGGGTACTTTGTGTGCGTAATGATTGTTTTGTCTGCTTTGGCCTGAATCAAAAACAGCCAAATGCTTTCCTGAGATGCCATAAACTCCTGCTGACTCCAAGAATTGTGGTTACAAAAATTACCCATTTCAAATTCTAAACCATACTGGTGGACAGTTGGCATACTTTCCTGAAACATTTATCTAAATTCTGCCTGTATATCAAGATTGGGGAGTGCAGTATATTTTAATCATCTCCCTCAATAGTTGTAGTGAGGGTAGTGAATTCTAATTTTCTTGATAATCAAATGGAATTGAAATGATTTTTCTTTATATATGAAGGTAGACCTCAAACACATATTCTGAAAAAGAGGGACTCTTGATGGCATATCAGGTGTTAGACAATTATTCAATGAACTGAGTTTTTCAGAAAAGTTAACACATTTTGAGTATTAATTTCAAGGGCTTTTTAAAAATCCTTTCTTATTATCTCATTTTCACGCAGTGTCTTCTGAAACCTATTGAACACAAAATTAGAAAGAAATTGTTAATGGTGATCATAATTAAAAAGAAGATAGTTTTTATTTTTTTTACCTTTACCCTAACAGAATTCTTTGAAACCACCTGCTTGAGCTTGATTAGATTAACAAGGAGTTAGAACATCTGCTTTTTATTAACTGTCTGCAGAAGCAAGAAAGAACTTCAGATGTTCCTATGATTCACCCATGTATCTTCCTCTACTTTAAAATAAAAATATCTTTGTGGTAGATATTGTAAGAAAAAATACAGTGCTGTTTTACCTCACACATATCTAACATAAATGTGGATGTGTGTGTGTGTGTATTTGTATATGTATGTATATATAGAAGGATTGCACATAGAAGATAGATAGATAGATAGATAGATAGATAGATATCTCAACTTGGGAACACACACATAACCTATTTTAAGAGTCACTATATATATATATATATATATATATATATATTTCTAAGAAATAATGCATATTTCTGAAAACTGTGCTGACTTTTCCTGTTGTTCGATATTGATACCAGGCAGTATCTTCTCATGGAGTGTTGATTTGTATGCTGATTTTGAAGGATTGCATTTTCATGCTATGACATGTTTGGTAGAGTAAGTCTCCTGATCCGTTTTTTTTCTAACCAAAATGAGAGAGTATTGTGTTTTTTCTGATGTAACTGAACACTTTATGAAAAAAGTCAAATTATCACAAATCTCTTTTCTTGGTCTGGGAACGCAGGACATATCTGGAAGTATGTCTGCAGAGAATTTTTTTGCTCTAATCATTTGAGTCAAGACCCAGATGATACCATGGAACTATGAAGCCTAGGTCCTAGGCATAGGATACAGATGGGCTCTGTTCTGACTCCTGAGGGAAAGTAGACATAAGATAGAAAAGCCGTTTTCTTTTAAGTATCTGTGATTTTGTAAAATTGTATAGCTGAAGCAAAATCAACCCAATTTTTACATGAGCTTTTGAGTGTATTTAATACATACAAGATGCCAATTAATTCTCAGACAATGAAATTTAGTTTGCCAATCCAATGTTAATTTAAAAATCATTCTACACTATTCAGTGTTGCTTTCTGTTTTGACATCAGCCAGCAGTTCATTAGTACAACTTTTATTAATTGTGCCAGTTGTGTGTAAAGTGTAACCTAAAATTGAATTAAAGTATATCCTTGAATGTAAAAGATGTCCTTATAGAGATAGGCTGAGGAAGGAAGGAGCCTATTGTAATAGATTGAAAATATATAAAGGATTTACCTATAACAGAATGAATTGTAGCTTTTAATACTAGGAATATTTTCTGAGTTGACTGGGTTTGTAAGGTGGGATGAAAAGTGGTTTCTAAAAAAGTTTCTTTTTCAAGGTATAGTTGCAGAGCAAGATCTGTAAGTAGACAGTGCAGAAAGATGTATTTTTCTATAAGCATAATTTAGTTCTACTATAATACTTGAGAAACTCAGGATCTGCATTTAAAGGAGAAATGGGAGGAACAAAAGATGCTTTATTTCTATGAACGTATACATTTATCTCCCTCTTATTTAGAAATAAGAAAATAATTCAGCAAGAATTCTATGTAACTATTGTTAAAACTGTCAATAGGTAACCCAGAAATACAGGATGGCACTGTATGTGTAGGCATAACAAAAATTAGAACCTTTACAACACAAAAATAACATTCACAGAAATAGCAAGCATTCAGACAACCAATTACAGCAAAAACGATCTGGAATATATTGCTAGACAAGATTAGAAACAGTCATCCCGAGTGGCAAAATAAAAGGCAGAGTCAAGATCACTATCACTGTCTAAAAATTAGAATACAAAGATAAATTATGTATTCCAAGAGTTATGTTGGGATGTTCAAGCAATGCAACAAGCAACCAATAAATATATTATACTTATCATCTTGAGTAAGTATTGTAGCAATATGGTTTTTATGAAATAGTGTCTTCCATTTGTTTACTCAGGTCTATTCCCATGGTTTTATATGAACCTCTAGGAAAAGTTGACTTTTCATTTGTATTTGTATTTAATTTATAGACATCTCATTTTCTTTTCTTCCATAATTATTCTAGATTCCATCACCTAAGTGATAATCTTCAGGCACTCACTAATAAGTATAATTTTAATTTTTAATCAAAATTACTTTTGAAACAAAAGATAAGGTATGCCTGAAAAGAATACTCAACATACATTATCACCAAATTTCTATAATTTTATTAGTATATTTAATTAATATGGATCAATACTGTCAATATCTACATTTTACTGACATTTTTACTAGGGATTCCTAATTGGCACTGGGTAATGCTATATAGAGAGATATATGGAAACAATAAAATATTTCAGGCTTAGGGGAGGGAAAGGGAGAGGGACCTGGAACTGACTTGTGAAGCAACCTTGTTTCTAATCTAAATTTAAACTTAAAAAAATAATAATAATAAAATAAAAAAAGACTCAAAAAATTTCAGGCTTGTGTTTACATCTCTTAATGTTTAACCAATCTCTTATATTTAGTTGCATAAAACTCATAGGTGAGACTTTTGCTGAGGAAATCACATCAGTGTTTGTATACCACTTGTAAAAATTATTTTTCTTTGAAACACACCCAGGTACATAATAGTTGCTTTACATTAATCTGGATTTTCCTCTTAAGTGTATCAATTTGATGATTATAAATAGTTATAGCTAAAAAACTATATAGCTTTCTAAGGTTGTATCAGAGAACATTCCTCTGCTCTGATCCCAAGACATTATTTCCCTGAAGTATTAGTTTGAAGCCAGTTCTGAGAACACTAATCAGATTAGTGACTACCCTAATTGTCATTATAGAACCTACATCCAGTAAATGATAGAGGCAGCCAAGCACTGGGTTGAGTTCCTAGAGTTCAGTTGAACAGACAGGATTAGATCATATGAGTAAAGGGAGTCAAGATCATGATGGGGGAAAACCACAAAAATAACATTCACAGAAATAGCAAGCATTCAGACAACCAAGTACAGCAAAAACGATCTGGAATATACTGCTAGACAAGATTAGAAACAGTCATCCCGAGTGGCAATTCCACTCTTAGGCATATATCCAAAGGAGGCAAATTCATACAACAAGGGCATCTGCTCCACTATGTTCCCACTATGTTCATAGCAGCATTATTTGTAATAGCCAGAACCTGGAAGCAACCTAGATGCCCCTCAACTGAAGAGTGGATAGACAAAATGTGGTATATTTATACAATGCAGTGGGAAAAAAACTAATGGAATCTTGAAATTTGCAGGCAAATGGATGGCACTAGAAGAAACCATCCTGAGTGAGGTAACCCAGCCACTAAAAGACAAACATGGTATGTACTCACACATATATGGATTTTAAACATGTATCAGGAGAGTGCCAGTCTGCACTTCCACTGATAGAGAGTCTGGGAAACAGGAAAGAACCTAAAAGATATACATGGTATGCAAGAGAAGAAAAATGAGGCAAGATCCTCTGAACAGATGGGGAACACGGCGAAGGGTTGGAGGAGGGGGACCTGGGAAATAGAGAGGGGGAGAAGTGAAAGAGAGAGTAGGACATGGAGGTACAGGAAGGTCGACTGGGGGGGGTAGGATAGGGGGAAGAGGGAATCATAGATTAGAAGACACATCAGGCAGCATTGTGACCTCTAGTGATCTAAATGGATGACACCAATTGGCAAGCTAAGCAATGGTGTAGAGACCACCTCGAATGCCTATTCCTGATAATGAACTTGATGTCTATAACCATCCTGGAACCTTCATCCAGTGACTGATAGAAGCAGAGACAAACACCCACAGTTAAATACTGAATAGAACCCAAGGAATCCAGCGACAGAGAGAGAGGAGCAAAGAGCAAATTGGCAAAGAATAGGCTGGCAAAACCAGCAGAGACAGCTGATCCGAACAGGGGAGAGCTCGTGGACCCCAGACCGACAGCTGGGAGGCCAGCATGGGACCGATCCAGACCCCCTGAATGTGAGAGTCAATGAGGAGGCCTGGGCTACCTATGGGTTCCTGAGCAGTGGATCAGTGTTTATACCTCGAATTGTAACAGACATCGTGTGTCCATTACACAAAGAGGGTTGCTCTCTCTGCCTGGACTCTTAGGGAAGTGCCTGGACCCTACCCTGAATGAAATGATAGACTCTAGATATCCCCTATTTGGAAGGAATTGGCAATAGGGTAGCAGCCAATTACACTTTTCAAACTTCCTGGGTATACTAGATGAGCTCAAACCATACAGAAAAATATTGAATATAACAATGTGTTGGAACTATCTAAATGCAACACAAATTATTTGGATAGCTACTAGTGGGGGTTCCTACATTATTTTCCATAATATAAATTCCCTTGGGAAAACATGTGTAGAAGAAGCTGTGTTCAAATATGAGTAACACACCCTTTACACAAAAGACATCTCAAAATATGCACAAGCTGATATGGAAGGCTCCTTACTCCTTACAAAACTCCTAATACTAACAACTGGGGAGGGTCATACCTCACCCTTAAGCCTCCACTTCACTGCACTGCTAAAAATAATTTGGATTGTGTGTGAAGAAACAACAGCTCTTGAACTCCTCTTGTTTTTGCTGCAGAGACTAAAGGAAAAGAGGAGGAATGCAGGTATGCATTTGTCTCTCCAGGAGTCTGCTTTCAACCTAGAGAGATTTATAATAAAATACAAGTAAAAACAGTCCTAAGCAAAGAAACCTCAGAGCTGAGAGATGGCCTCTAACAAAGCAATTTTTGTCTTCATGGTTTTAGTTTGCAGGGTAAGGAAGGCTCCAACACTGTAAAGTTCTTTATTTATGTACTTACTTACAAATTGAAACTTGCTATTTAAAACAATGCTACCAATTTTTTTCTAGTCTTACAAATATTCTTCAAACATTAAACAAATATGTGGGGTAATTACAGAAGGAACTAGAACAAAAGATAGAAAAATATTATTCATATATGAGTCAACAGTTTGAAATGGGTTATTAATGAAGGAAATTGGAAACCATCTGTTTTTCCAATTTGATTAAACTAGAGAGTAATCACTGTGAATGGATCAGCTGTGTATCATAAAAACTATTACATATAAATGAATCATGTATAATTCTCTACACAGTTAAAATAAGGACTTTTGTATCAAATCACTACAATATATAATCAGATAGCTCCGCCAACTTGGTTCATTAGTGCAAATTAACACTAGGAATATTCCAGTATTTTACAATGGCAGAATCTGTTCTTGTTTGTTTTCATGAACAAGTACTTCTTGATGAATTTTAATTTCTACTCTCTGCTCAGCCAGAGATAATAACATATAACATGTGCTAGACACCCTGTTCTTAAGTAGCTTTCAAACCGTATAGGAGACAAAATACCTGAACATGGTAAACAGCTACATACTAGAAGAATTCTAAAAGAAGGTAAATGAATTCTTATTGATTAATATTCTATTTAATTGACACAGTTTAATATTACCCATGCTCAGTTTTTCCCTGTGGTTCCTTGGTGTTAGTTTGGTATGAATCTAGGCAAAAGTCTAATGGAAAATTAAAATGATTACAAATGATCTGTAAAATGCTTGGCAAATTCTAGGTGTTCAGTCAATATTTATTAAATACAAAATGAAAGGAGAATTCATATCCCCCTGAACTAAAAAGATATCTTCCAGTCCATCAAAGTACTGTGAGTTCTGCATGCATCTGGAAAACAACTTCCAGGTTGCTATGGTTGTTTTTCACTTAAGCTTCAGTATTATTAACGCTTTCAGCATCAGTAGTAACGATGTTTCATTTGCCACCATTATTAATCTTCTGGTCAGAAGCCTCTGACATCTCTGTGAAAGAGTGGGCATTATGAAATCTGTTCCAAAAGACAGTCAGATAAAAGAAGCTCTGTTCAGTATCATATTTCTGTCTATGCACAGAGAACCATCTGCTCTTTCAGGATACAAGTCAGCATTGCTTATGGTTCTCATTTTACTCATTTTTGTACCCAAACAAGTATCTATGCTTATTGGTTATTTGAAGACTGGAAAGGGTGGAAATTCTACCTTGGGAATTTTTTGCCTGTTTGTGGTTACCGAATTTGGGGACATTTGTTGGGTCCAGCTGATTTATCCAGTCTGTAACTGAGAGGAAAGAAATAGACAAGAGATAATAGTCAAAAGGGCACTCGAGTTAACACTGGGGAAAAAAACCCAAGTTTATTTCACACAGTCTTTATATACCCCAAGCAAAAATGAGGCATGGCAAAGAGACTTCCTTACAAAGATACAAAGAACAATCAAGCATGATTACTTTTTCAATACCCAAAACCTTGAACCAAGTATCCTGTTGTCAAGAAAAGATAGACAACAGTCACAACATATGGTAAATATCCTGTTGTTAAAGGAAGACATCTATTAATTACTTCTTAGACCAAATATCCTGTTGTTTAACCTTGAAAGAGCAATAGTGGATTTGAACTTAAGTCATGATGATGCAGAGCCATTTCTATGGGCTGAGATATTTGTTATTCTTTGTGTGTATTTTAGTTAAGTTTAATGATACCTTTTGGTTTTGTTGGGCTTTGCATGCACAGATCTTGTAGTGATTGTGTTATATGTTGCCCTGGGCCATTTCTATGAATACTACTAAATGGTTCCCAAACAGGTTCTCAGGTAGGCTTAATCTCTCTCACTGAAAATTGGAATCTTGATAAATTAAAAGAAAGGAAAGTGAGAAATGTCCTCAAACACAGTTACATGTGTGTTAACTAGGAATTCTTTATGGAGGACAGCATTCTCTAAGCAGTGACGGTCCACAAAAGTTAAGAGTCAGAGAAAGAATGTATTGCATTTAATAAACATAGTCATTAGATAGTCCAGTTTCTCAGTACTACATTGTGGCTATTACCAACTTTATATAGAAAGTGTGTCTTTGTAAACACAAACTACAGAGCTACAAGTATAAAAATTTACTATAATATCTTCAGTCTACTTGTGTTACTATCTTTAATGATTTTTACTTGACTACAGTTTTTCTTTAGTGATCATGCATGTCATATTCTCACTAATGATATCTTTCCTCAGATATTGAAATGTTTTAAAGAACTTCTGCTATGAAACCCTAAAGCAGAAGGGTCAGTGGCCTCTAAGAAAATTCCCTGAACCACCATGGAGCCCCCGCTAGGAATGCATCTCTTTGGCAGGTCCAGAGCCAGGAAAAGAAGCACTACCACAGAAGAATGATGAATGTGCAAAGCATTGTCTAAGACAAGTCACAAACTTAATGATCATACATTTTTTAGATATAGTTTAATCAACTAGACCTTAACCTATTATAGCCATTACAGTTTAACTCTATGTGCATTCAAAATTATACCAAGTAAAACATTAATCTAAATAATTCTAAAAGAGCTAATAAGAGCTAATATAAGTGAAAAGGGTATCTCAACATTGATTGTTTGGAATCTTTTTAAATATGTGAAATAATATTTGGCATGTCTGGAGCTATTAGACATTAACCTACTACCAGTAGTAAGATCCTTATTTTCAGTATATACATGTTCACATGAATAGATACAGGAAGTACTTATTAGCTGCATTATTTCAACATTCTCAGCAAACATGTGAATAATTACATGCAGGAATGTTATTGCCCAAAGACATATTAAGGTAGGACCTTAGCACAACATATTAGAGATTAGTGAAGAGGTAGAATTGGACAGAGGGAGGGGTTAGTTGAAATATGATTCAGTGTAAAACGGAGTAAGGGCTCCCCATAAACCAATTACATGCAGGTTTAAGATGGATCCTTATATTTTGACACCTTGAGGCAGAGTTGTCACTCTTTTTGTTCCAATCCTGAATGACTCCTGATGCTAATATTTTTGAATATGTGTTCTCTTAGAAGAGGAAGAGGAAGAGAGAGAGGGAGGGGAAGGAGAAGGAGGAGGAAGAAGAGGAGGAGGAGAAGAAGAAAAAGAAGAAGAAGGAGGAGGAGGAGAAGTAGAAAAAGAAGAAGGAGGAGGAGGAGGAGAAGAAGAAGAAGAAGAAGAAGAAGAAGAAGAAGAAGAAGAAGAAGAAGAAGAAGAAGAAGAAAAAGAAGAAGGAGAAGGAGGAGGAGAAGAAAAAGAAGAAGGAGGAGGAGCAGAAGAAGAAGAAGAAGAAGAAGAAGAAGAAGAAGAAGAAGAAGAAGAACAAGAAGAACAAGAGGAAGAACAAGAAGAAGAAGAACAAGAAGAAGGAGGAGGAGGAGGAGGAGGAGGAGGAGAAGAAGAGGAAGAGGAAGAAGAAGAGGAAGAAGAGAAGAGAAGGAGGAATAACCTGGTTGTTTAGTGTCTTTTGTCTGAAAGTTATCTTCTAGAAGGATTTGTCTTGGGGATAATGATCACCAGACACAGACAGATGAGTGATGCTTTACAATACATCCTAGGCTACTCAATATTTTATTTCCATTCCATCCCCATATCCTAGGTATTTAGCACATTTACAATCTCAATGTTCATTGTGGTGTTACTGTTTTTTTTCTCTAGTGATATTCTATACTGCCTACAGCAATAATCATTTAACTAAATTGACTCAAAAGCCCATCCTTTTCTCCTTACTCTTCAGCAAATACTAGTCATCAGATATGTTCCAATACAAGTATATGTTGTGCAACTGCATTTATAAGTTTCGCAATTATAAGTGCAAACATATGATATCACCTCATGCAATGCTTTGACAGCTCCCTGAGGTTTTGCACCATTGTGGAGAACACTATGAAATAGCTTTTAAAATGTGTTTGACTACCAGCACTGGACAGCACTGGACTACCAGTCAGAACTAAGCCAATCCTCAATCCAGGTAGATTCCTTGTCCAAAAATTTGACAATGGTATGAAATGATAAGTAAAGTTATGTATGACTAGAATTTATTGTGCAAAACTACAGGAAGAAAGAGAATAAAAAGCCTAAGTCTTACATCATTAGCTCCCTTCATTGGACCTGAGTTATATTTAATAACAATAGATATTATAAGACACAGTTTAAATATAGAAACTTATGGGATATGTACGGTGTACCTATTATGCAAATATTTTTCACTTAGTTGTTGACTTCCTTCTCCCAAGACCTTGGTCCTTCGGGGGCTACATTCCTCTTCCTGTCTTGTCTAAAAATAAATAAAAATAAAAATGGTCACCTTGGAGATAACTTTTTCATTATCCAATCTTGATCTACCATAATCCTATCATCTCTTTTTGATGTTTGTTTGAACTCTTTTCCTGTGTCAGTTAATATCATCATGCTTTTCACTTCTTCAGTGAATAAAATCAGTGCAATTTTCAAGTCTCAAACAAATAACTTAGTACATTTTAGATACATTTGATAGCTTTATAAAAGAAAAACCATTGAGAGATTAAATAGAAAAAATGTAAATGAATGAGGTAATAATTTCAGTTCTACATGTTTAAATTAGTATTTTGTTATGGGGCACAAAATTGGCCCATCTGTCTTCAGCCGATGACAGTTAATCTGTCTTGTAACTCTTAGGCACTTGGCAATAATTTTACAATGTTCCAGCATAAGAGACCATAGCTATGGTTTCAGTCTCTGAAGGGAGAGTTTCATGGTTTGTTCTCTCAAGAACTTCTGAGAATGAAGCCTCAATGACTTGCTATCTCCTCTTTTACAATATTTATTTGTAAGAGTTTTCCAAGAAGAAAAGGAAAGATTTATGTAATATTCCTCCTGTGAACTATAAAATCAAAGCTCCAAGAAGGACTCCTAAGGATGCATTCTGAACAGCTCTTGTTAATGATTTTATGATTCAAGAGGTCATATAACCTCTGTAATAATGTATTCCTGGAATAACCATAAACTTGTGCTCCACTTTTCTCTACCGAGACAAAGAGCACCTCTCCTCCTAAAACTTCCCTTCATCTATAATCAAACCATCATAACTGAACAGAGTCTTTATTACTATTTGTACAATAAGAGCTTGAGTTTTATGTGTGCATTGGTTGATTTGGAGTTCCAGGTCCCATAGGTGACATCAGCAGGCCAGGTGAATGCTGTGGACCATGGAGGTTTGTATCGCAACCAATGAAATCTCAAAAATAAAAACACCCTGGCCGATCTCTGTGGTCAGTAGATATACACATAAAATATCAATAACCAGAATACATTATATAATATGTAATGTTGTCTACCTTTGTGTACAACTGTACAGTTCATTCCAAGGAAATAATTTAAAACAAGATTCATCACTATTTTTGCCAATCTAATACTTAAAAGCACAAGAAACCCATGAAATAATCTAATGGTCAGAATATTAAATATTTGCCTTCTCTTTCGGATTATTATTTTTATAACTATATTTACTTAGTTTAAGGCTACAGATAGTTTATTTTTAAAGAAGAAATCATCACCAGTTATTTGGACTTATTTTTAAGATTATTTCATTTACAAAGTGGACCCATAATACCTTACAGAACCATATGAAAATTGATAAAATATTTCTTCACTTTAAACCAAAACGCACCTGATCTCAGATTTGTTCCAGTGACAAGTGAAATGATGAACAAACTAAGGATTCCCACAAGAGCAGAACTATGTTTACTAATCAAGATGGATATTCATTTTATCAGGCTTTTAAAACAGATACGAAATCCCACTGCCATGGACTGACATATCTTGGCTTTGCATACTTTCCCTCTCAGCAAAGCTAGGGCTTTGCCCTCACCAACGGATTTTCTTATCTTTTCACTTTGCCTCAAAAATAAAAAGGGAATAAAAAACAATGTTCATATGTATAAGCATAGATGTAAGAATTTGATTCAGTCATCCCAACTAGCTATTCCACCGCAAAAGCTTCTTAATCTCATTTTGCATTATTTTCATCTCGATAAAACAGCACAGCCTCTGTAAAAAAAATCATCTTCAACATATTGCAGTTTGCTTCTATCTGAAATCTTTACTATATGCCACCGCTAATCCCAATCAATTTTAAGGTAAAGTAAGAGACTTGTTAAAATGTTTTCAATTATACTGTAAGTATAAAATAAATTTTTCTTTCTGGGTTGACATATAGTTACATAGAAAATTATAAATAATGTTATCTACATAAATAATAATTATATTTGCAAGCAAGTAATACAGTTTACCTTAGTTACTTCTATACTAATGTTCAAGCCACTAAGCAGCATTCTTTTGTGTGTTTGTTTGCTTGTTTTCTCAAGGCAGGGTTTCTCTGTGAAACAGTCCCAGCTGTCCTGAAACTCACTCTGAAGACCAGGATGTCCTCAAATTCACAAAGATCCCCTGCTTCTGCCTGTCCCTTTCTTGGACTAGAGGTCTGCCACCATTGCTCTGAGAAGCAGCATTCTTTTTTATTTTCTTTTTCTTTATTTTTTTGTTTAAATTAGAAACAAGCTTGTTTTCCATGTCAATCCCAGTTCCCTCTTCCCTCCCTTGTCCCCTGCCCCCCACTGGCTCCCTATCTTCAAGGAATCTCTACTTTAGTTGCCCTTCCCTTGATGATGGACTATAATCAGAAAGCTAAAATAAGCCTTTTCCTCCCCAAGTTATTTTGCTTCTGTTCAGTGTTTTGTCACAGCAATGGAGAAGCAAACCAGGACAATAAGCAATTTCTATTAAAAAATTATATTATACAAGGTTACCTAGAATGGCAAGGAATTATATTCCAGGAATATTCAATGAGAAAACTCTATACTCAGATAATTAAGCTACTTTATTATGTTATTAGCATATCCCCAACCCAGAGGAAAATTTCATGTTCAGACATATTATCTTCATAAGTTGAATGTGGAAGCAGAACAGCAGAAATCAATGGGTAGAGTCAACCCAGAAAACAATCATACTCCAATGTACATATTGCCCAACGTATCCTATCTTCAGTATTGTTTATCTCTTTGGAAAATTCACGCATGAGCACACAGAAAGCTTTCTGAATCACTTTTCCTGTGAGACTAAGGAGTCCATTTCTTATGTATTGTTTGCTGAAAAACTGTGAAGGGCAATAGTTATTCTTTTATATCTACTAATTTTAATTTTAAAGTACATGATTGTAGCACATAGCTACTAGTTGGGAGCATCTTTGGGATAGTCCTCTACTAAACTCTTAAAATATTCCCACCATTTCCTTACAATAACTATATGAATAACTAGATTTAGCAGTTTAAGTCTCATAAACAATTTTAGTGTATGTTTTTATTCACATTATTCAGCAATATCAGTGCTGCTCCTACCTAAAAACAACACAAAACCCAATTCACATGATTTTAAGTACAGAGTCCCTCTCTATTCTCATTTAGTCCTTCTTCAGCATCAGTTTCTTTTCCTAAGTTTTCAATGCTGTATTTATTTTCTACACGTATCACAACTTCGCAGAAAATTTTGACAGAAAATACAGCACAAGAAATTGGCATAACGATTCATATATTTTAAAGCATATTAACCAGCAAAGACAATGGATTATAATTTTTTTTCCTTTTCTGGAATTCCTCTTGAGAAAATGTTAGTAAGGAAGTAACCAAACAATATCTGATTGGATTTTAGAGGCCCACAAGTTGAGATAGAACCACTGTCTGACATAGCTTGGATGTCCAAAAGCCTGGGATTACATGGGCCATGGGCCTAGAGGAAAACCAAATATTATTATTCTACTGAAGGAGCATGGCAATAAAGTAACACTTGCTGACATTCTGTTTTAGCCATTATCAGTGTCTCATTCAGACATCATGGTTAAAGTAACATCCTCCTGCACTCCTGCAGTAGATGGGAACTAATATACAGATCCACAACTGGGCATTCTGTAGGCAGTAAGACTCTTTGCCACACTCAGTTCCAAATGGGATGTCATCATCGAACCCCTTCTGTCAGGGCTAGAGGAGTCCCAAAAAAAGAGAGGGCAGAAATATTGTAAGAACCAGAGAAGATGGATGACACCTAGGAAACAATGTCTTCCAGACACAGCAGGACTCATGGACATGTGAACTTTTAGAGACTATGGTAACATGCAGAGCACCTGTGCTGGGTAAAGTGAGACAGGTTCCCACCACTGAGGAAGCAAAGTGATCTCTGGTGACATCTCCAATTAGCAACTACTTACAAAGGAAAAATTAGATATTTCTAACAGAGGCTCAAGTGGTATATAAACCATACTCAAGGAAGGGCTTCACGCCCAGCAGTAGATAGCCAACAAAGACCAATGGTATTGTTGATTTTTTTGTCTTACATTGTTTTACTTGAATGTTTTCTTTTACTTTACTGCTCTTTTGATAGCATATTATGGTTTCCAATTTTGTATTTTTGGGTGCATGTGTCTCCTGTGCTTTTTCGCTGTTTTTGTTATAATTTTTTTGTCTAATCATAAGACGGTTTGGTGTTGGATGGATGGGAGGGGAGATTATGTGACCTGAACTTGGAGAGGGAAAATGTGATCATAATACATTGTATACAAATGATTAGCAATTTAAAAATGATTTTTTAAAAATGAATGACTGTAAAAGTTAAATTCTTTCTTCCAATTTTACATGATTTGTTTTAAATACACTTCCAAGTTGCCCCATAAGTAAGCATGTTCACGAATCCTTACACAGTCTGACCAAGTCTGGAGCTAGAGAATCCCTTAGAGAAATTGACTTGCTCCCCGTAGCTTGCCACAGAGGGCTCACAGCCACACGGCCTTGTACTCAATCTTCATGCTGCCAACGGTGTTTTTTAATGTTTTATTGAAGAGCAGAATTCTTCTGATTGTTGAATCTGCATTAGGGTAGAGTCTGAGACCAGATTTCCTGACGGGCCTCCGACAGTGCATGTCAGGCCTGATGACAGATACGGCAATGTTCACTGCAATATGGCAGCTGCCAGAGGGAAGCAAATAATAAGCTCTAAAAATGCCAATTTTAGCTTAAAAAGAAATCTATAATTTTCACAAGGTAAAAACTCTGCCTTGCCATGGAGTTTTGAAAAACGAAGTTGAGTGATATGGATTCATTTGTCCTTGAAACGGATTCTAGCTATGTAAGCTTTAGAAACAAAGTTTATTGAGAATCCTTTTTTGTTTTGTTTTGCTTTGCACTCTAAGCTCTGATCAGAGTGAAGAGCACACCGTGAAGAGGTAGTTTTCTTTGGAGCCAATTACTAATATCAATCCTGTGGGGAACTGACCTTTGCAAAAGAATTTTCAAACAACTCGTAAAGGTGTCTCATGGTAATTCCTTGCGAGACCAAATCTTAGTAAAGTACAGGGTGTTTTGAATTTTCATATCTCACATAAAAGAATATCATCATGCTATGGATGTTTCGTCCAACTGGGCCTCATTAATTCTGATCACACTATAGTTTACAATCCTTAAAGCCCAAAGTGGCTGCAAAAACTATAACCAGTTTCAAATATAAATCTTCCATGTTGTAGAAAGTATTAAGCCTTTATTTCCAGAGTGCCAAATTATATATTTTCCCTTGTGTGAGCATTAGCAGTGTTTTCTGTTTATTATTCTGACTTAACAGACAATATACAAAAAGCTTAAATCTATTTTCATTTGCTTTTTCTTTCAATATTATCTGTCCATAACATTAGATTTGTTACTATTTTGTGACAGTCAAAATTGAATAAATACTGGAGAACATACTTGCTGTAACAATACCACTTATTTATTTATTTACTGTTTTTTTTCACTTTCCGTTATACAAGATTCTCCAAGGAGTAAGAACCAATATACTAGGTATATTAATACATAGTTTTATAGATGATAGGTAGACCATACATGCATGCAGACAGATAGATTATAGATAGAAAAATAGATAGATATTTGAGAGATAATAGATGGATGTATGATAGATCAATATATAGATGGTTGATAGGTAATACATTGTTTATAGATATAGTAAGATAAGATAGATAGATACACAATACATACTTAGATACACATATGAAAACAATTATATATAAGGAGACATTAGACATTTATAGAGAAATATGGCTATACAAGAAAGTAGTGATAAATGATATCTTAGAGAAAGTTTATGAGGGGGTTGACTCATGTAGTTACAGAAGCTAAAGTATTTTCTGAGACATTCTGTGAAAGACAGGGACCCTAACATATGACTAGCATTGATTTGCCAGTCTAAGTTACTAAAATTTTAAAACGGGGTACCTGCAGCATAGTTTTATATCTGAGATAGAAAGTGTGTCTAACTGGAAGCTACTGGGCCAAATCTTGAAACCCGGAGAGAGAAACTCTGGTAGTATCAGGGCTGAAATCAATAAAATAGAAAAAAGAGAAAAATACTCAGAAAGACAAACCCAGAATGTACTCACTCATAAATGGACATAAGACATGAAGACTAGGATAACCATGCTACAATTCATGTCCCCTGACTTAGATAATGAAAAGAATCCTAACAGATACACACATGGATACCACAGGGAAGGGAGAAAAGATAACATCTTCTGAGTAAATTGAGATCATGGGCAGGAGGAGACATAGTGTAGGGAAGGGAGGAGGAAAATATACAGGAACTGAATGGTTGAGTTGGGGAAGGAACAGATAGGGAGAGCAAGGAAAGAGAAATATTGATCGACAGAGCCTTTATAAGGTTAGGGAGAAACCTGGCATTAGGGAAACTCCAAGGATTTTACAAGGATGACCCCAGATTAGACTCCTACCAATAGTGGAGACGGTGCCTGAACTGACCTTCTCTTCTAATAAGATTGAAGACCACCCTAACTGACATTGTAGAACTTTCCTCCAGTAACTTATGGAAGCAGATGCAGAGATCCACACCTAAGCACTGGGTTAAACTCCTGGAGTTCAGTCGAAGACAGGGAGAGGGACTATATGAGCTAAGGGGTCAAGAGCATGATGTGGACACCCAGAGAAATAACTGACCAGAGCTAATAGGAGTTCAATGACTCGGGACTGATAGCTGGGGAACCTGCATGGGACTGAACTGGGCCCTCTGAATGTGGGTGACAGTTCCGTGGCTTGTGCAGTCTTTGAGACCACTGACAGTGGGACCAAGATTTATCACTAGTTCATGAACTGACATTTTGGAGCCCATTCCCTATCAAGTGATATAAAAGCTCAGCCTTGATGGGGGCTTGGTCTTTCCTCAACTTGATGTGTCAGATTTTGTTGACTCCCCATGGGAGGCCTCACCCTTACTGAGAAGTGGATGAGAGAGTTGGGTAGGAGGAAGATGGGGTAAGTGGGGAAGGAAGAGAAGTAGAAATGCAGTTGGTATGTAAAATGAAAAAAACCTTTTAAACAAGTAAGAAAATACAATAAAAGATCAAATACACAATGTTTCTTTACTAGAGACTTTCCTTAACTCAAGCCTCTTTAGACATGAAGTGATCTTTGTCACTGATGTGCAACTGTTATGACTCTCCAAACATCTCATTAGATACTGACAACATCCACTTCACCATTTCCAATAAAACTAAGTTCAGATCTTTCATTGGGTCACTCCAATCTCTTTCCATGTTTCTATTTTGCTTATTGTACAGTAACTTTTCTGACACAGGACCACCCATATCAAGTCTTCTTATACATCTGTTTTCCTTTTCTCTTGAGTTTTGCTTGTTGGCTTCTAATGTTGATTCCTTTCTTTTTTTTAGGCTTTTCTGTATGGCATGTTGGCATTTAAGTGTATCAATGGAAAACTATATATTTATTTAACATATATTTGTTATCTATATATATATGTATATGAATATGTATATTTAACAACACAGCTTTTCATAGTCACTGGTTCCAAATTTGCAGAATGAACTGACTATAGTTCAAAATTATTGTAAAACTAATTATATGAAAGTACTGCATGCATTTTGAACAGATGTAGACCTTTCCTTTTAACATATAATATAAATCTATTTACACAGCATTAACATTTTATTGTGAACCATTATTAATACAGATATTAATAAAAACATACAGAAGGGCATGGGAAGGTTAACGACAACTACCTAAAAATACCTATTTTGTAAAAGGGTTTTGAAAAGCTACAGTTTTTAATAACCACTAATCCCCATGGATACCCAAGATGTCTCACTCAGCATCTGCTTCTGTCAATCAATGTAGCTATCTGCACATGCACACATTTAATGTGTGTTTGGCTTTTGTGTACAAATGGAATGAGTTAATAAAGCTATGTAATGAATATTTTACTTTGGTATGAATTATAAGTTTTTAAAAGTTAGTAATGTAGCCTAACTCATCCCTCCCTCCCTCCACCCCTCCCAGATCTTACCTTCCTTCTTTCATTATTTCTTTCCTACCCCCTATTCTGCTTTTTATTTTCTCCAGGTTTTAACTGCAATGAGTATTTGGTTATGGAAATGGTGCATGCATGAAAGTATTTTGGGAATGACAGAATCATTTAAGTCACATAAAAATGGCCAAGTCACACAGATGTCTGTAAATTTTAGTTTAGGCCACATTAAAAAATATTCTGGAATGTAACATCTCAGTTTCAGAGTTCAAAACAAAGCTGAAAGTAGCTTTCTGATAAACACATGTCTTTCTTATTAAAGATTTTTTATTAATTCAAAACATAATATTCATCTATCACCCATCTTGGGACTAGTCATTTGAAACTTAATGTGTGGCACAGTATAGTGCTAGTCCATAAGGCTAATAGAGCTAACAGTGTGCATAGAGAATAGGTGAAATTCAAATTCCTAACTCTAAAGGAGATGAAAATTATAAACATTAAATTCTTTAAAGTCTACCACCAACCCCCCCACATTTTCTTCATCAAATTCTGAGATGGATTATGGGACTACAACAAATACTTCTTGTGTAAGGTTCTCAATTAAATCTTTTTCGTAAGCACTGTATGGTCTTGTAGAAATTGTCAGATGGTATTAAATGATGATGTGTAATCATCTCTCTTCACATTGAAAATTAGCAAGTTCATAGCAAGTTTTATTTATCTTCCAATTACAGTCCACCTAGATCATCTTAGCTGCTCTGGATAAAGATTTACAGTAAACAAATGAACGATTCTAAGGTTTGTTTGATATAAATATAATGTGTGTTGGCTCCTTCCTTTTTAATACTTCTATCATTTTTACACTAGCAACATAATTAAATGTATTGAACAGCTGTTTTACCCTATCTAATGCTTACATATGCTTACTACTTATAGCTTGAATCACGATATGATGGAACAGATGTAAATGCAATGAGGATAGTACTAATGTTTTAGATTGAAGAGACAGCCATGCAATGTATATTTTGGGATTCAGGAGCCTATGTAAAGAACAAAGTTTGTTATGTTTGCTCTTTTGAGTAAATAGAAACTTTCTTGTCTACATGTAACTGTTCACTCAGTGAAAATTGTCTCTACCTTTCCACGGTCCTCACCCTCTCCAGACCCTTAATATTCTTTCTGCTTTTAAATAGTTTTCAGATTGAAGCAGTAAAATCACATGTATTACTAGTTGATTTGCGCCCAGTTTAATTCACTTAACAAAAGCTACTCTCTCTTCACCTAAGTTGCCACAACTAACATCTTTCATTTTTGTCATTGAACAATATCCCAAATATAATAAAATATCTAAGTGCAGTGGAGCTTATGAGTGAACATAGCACTTTGTAAATGTACAGACTCATGGGGTTCATGGGCCAAGAAAATCTACCTAAGCTGGCAAAATCCATGATAATTGAGAGACATGATGACTGTGTGTGAAACAAAGGAGAAATGCTATTTCATTTAAAAGCTAATTTTTAATTTTTGAGATATGTTTATGACCCATATTAAATATATTAAATCACACTCTAAACCAACTGTTCATATGCCTATAAGTTCCTGTTTTTACATTTTTGTGGTACTGAAGTATGAATACACAGCTTTGTACATTTAATGAAAGTGCTATACCAATGAGATTCACGTTTGTCTTTCTGAAATAGCTACTCTGTTAGAGTAAGGAGATACTAAGAATTTTTTTGTTTCCCTTATTGTGTCTTTGCTTACTATAATTGTTTTTATAAGAAAAACCAAAATATATTGTTCTTTATAAGAAAAATAACTAATGAAATTGTTGTGTGTCTAGTGCTGATTTGAATTTTAAGCACAGGTAAATGTGTTGGGGGCTACTTCAGGATTCGAACACATTCCCTGGTCCAACTAGAGTGTTTTGAAATATTCTTCAAAAATAATTGTAATGATTCCAAAATTATTTAAAAAAACAATATCTAAGAGTGCTTTAATATTACTAACTCAGCTGGAGAAATGTAGAGAATAAAACAAAATAATTTTGGAGACTTAATTTCTTTTTGTTTCTTTGTCCATTAGAGCCTCCTTTGCTTAAGATAGCATAGTTCTAATTACTATAGATATAACAAAAGAACATATCATGTTCTGCTTGTCAAACCTATCACCTTCTTTTCACAGGTCAAAAAATCTATTATCAATATCTAAACAAAGGCGGCAGCTCTAAACTTGTGGCATTAGACAACTCCTTTGACTATTGTCCCACAAACCTCCCATAATCTTTACTGGAAAGCCTGATTGATGCAATCTATGAACCATCAAACTCTCCTCCTCTAAAGTTGCTTTATTGAAGTTCTTCTGATTGAATATAACATATTTCTCCAATATGTGGAAGAGTGTAACTAAGGGGTAAAGATACCTGTGTTGTCACTCCTGTGCCCAAATCACATGAGCTGCACAAATGTAAATAGACTAAGGCAGAAAGCACAGCACATTGAGAGCCAGAGAATCTTGAGTATTCTTATTATTAATCTCCTCTTGTTTTTGGGAAACAGAGTCTTTCTCATTGACTCTGTATCTAGATTTAAAAGTCAAATTCCCCAAAGAACCTACAATATTCTCTCACCATAGCATTGTGATGACAGTTTTGCCATGAGTAGGACCCATTTTCCTGCTTTTTGTGCTGTTCCTGGGAATTGAATACACCAAGCACATCTACTCATTGAGATGGAAGACCAAGCCCTCTTAACAATCACCATTGTGGAATATTCCCCCAAATTCTTGTGAAGTATCATTCCTCTTAAAGACACCAATGGGAGTTTGGCAGTGGTGGAACAAGCCTTTAATCCCAGCACTTGGGAGTCAGAGGCAGGTGGACCTAAATGAGTTCAAGTCGAAACTGGTCTACAGAGTGAGTGCCAGGACAGTCTCCAAAGCTGCACAGAGAAACCCTGTCTCAAAACAAAGAGAGAGAGAGAGAGAGAGAGAGAGAGAGAGAGAGAGAGAGAGAGAGAGAGAGAGAGAGAGAGAGAGAGAGAAATGGGAAGAAAGAAAGAGAGGGAGAGGGGGAGAGAGGAAAAGGGAGAGAGGGGGAGAGAGAGACACTTCAGAAGCTTGTTCACCCAGTTACAGAAAAAGACAATGACTTCTTTTGACAATAAATTAAAACACGGAAAGCGTTGTAAACATATAGGTGTTGAAAAGGACTCTGAAAATGTTTTTAAGAAATTCTTCCACAGAGTAGTTATTTAGGCAGTCATGTTTATGGGACATTCAGCCAGTCAAAAGAAAAGAAATGGTAACATGTACCTCAGGGTTCCCTTTCTGTTGTAACAGAGTGTACCCTACTGAATGAAATATTAAGCCAATGAACCACGTCAAAACAATGGGCGTAGTAATAGGAACTCACTAGTATAAATGAGGTTAAAATTGGTGAAGGAGCACTCTATTTCATATTTTATCCCGGAGCCTTTATATCCCTGTGCTATGAAGCTCCACAGAAATAGTATCTGTCAATGGAGAGCTAATGGCTCTCGTCATGAAGCTAATACCCTGTGCTTCAGTAATCTTGAACTCATTTCTGAAGTCACACTAATCTGACTTCCTTCCTCTATATTTTGTTTTCCTCCCCGAATGGTTTTCATATTCCTGAAGATTTCCAGCTGAGTGTAAAGCATTTCAGAGGCTTCTTATGCTATTTCTAATCAGTGGTAATGCTTTTGTTTTCAGACACATTTCTTTGCATTTCAATTTTTAATATACAGAGAAACAACTTGTGATGGAAACAGAGTTTTCAAAACATTACAGCTCCGTGCTAATACTGATTCCTCGTGATCCCATCTCTCACCATTGCCTAATGCTCAGTGTCTCAGGGGGGAAGTTCTCTTGTCTGCTCTTTTTTTTCCTGCATTTTTACTCTTTTGAAAACTGTTTCGAGGAATTTAAATCTAGCATCACAGCCAGGTAATTATACATATATCTAGTAATCTACCTATGTGCATATTTGTCTTTAAACAACAACCTATTTTCTTAGTAACCATCTATCTGTTGAGTTGCCCACTCTCGGTCTGCATTTTCCATGTCGTGTCATCTTTAAAAACTCTTGTGTCCACAAGATAAGCATGAGTTCATTTCTATAGTTTCATCCAATTCTCTCTTGGATCCTCCATGCAGTGACTCCACTGCCACCTGTTGCCTGGCCTTTATGCGACAATTTACTTGACACTTTGAATATTTATAGATGCATACATTCCTATATATCATAAATCAGAGATGTTTGTCATATAATTGAGAGATAAATATAAGAATTTGAGTTCAAGCTAAACCATAATTCCTTTTTTTTGTATGGGGGGACTCTTTTTCATAGCAAAAATAGGAAAATAATAAAAATTCTTTGGTGTTGACGAAAGTTTCTGTCCCTCTAGGTCCTACTGCCTTTCAGTCCCAAATAAACACAGGGATTCTATATTAATTATAAAATGTTGCCTATGGCTAGGGCTTCTTATTGGGTAGCTCTGTCTTACTTATTAACTCATTTCTATTAATCTATGTATTTCTTGGTCTTATCTTCCCAGAGATGGGTCTGGATCTGTTACTCCTTCCTCGGGTACTTGGTGTCTCTTTGCTATCTCTTTCTCTCTCCAGTATTCTCCTTCTCTTCTGGCCCCACCTATTCCTGCCTCTATTGACCAATCAGTATTTTATTTATCAACCTATAAAAGAACCATATATACAGAACATCTGCCATCAGCTGGAATTTTAAAACAATTTATTTTCAGAATGTCACATGTCTAGTAGAGATTATCTGTACAGCTGGGAAAAAATAAGGCAAGCATCTCTCATTTCATGCTCTTTCTCAAGTGAGAGTGACAAACTAAGATAATTTATCATAAGAGCAAGGGCAAATTCAGGCATCTCAGGACATTTGGTTTTTCACTGTAAATAGTTTAGAAGGAACTTCTTCAAAGAGAAAATTGCATGCCCATATCAGTTTGAACAAAGGCACTGAGGTAAATAATGAAGATCCCAAAACAATCAACTTATTACATTAACACTACTCCTACCCAACCAACAATGACAATATTTAAGACTGGGCATATAAAACGGAGGGCGCTACAGTTTAGAGATGCATAGTATAAATACGAAGTAAATCACATGGTAAATCAAACAATATGTGTGATTTTTTTTCAAATATTAGGTCAATTGTGAAGAAAGACCAATTGAAGAGAATAACTCCACCAGACTGGTTGAATGGCTGGTAAGTCAGTAAGTATTGTTCTTAATTAGTGATTATTGTGAAGTTGGCAGTGTGAACCTGGGAGTGGTTCTCAATTATCAACTAAAATTGGGAAACCCAAAGAGAGCAAACCAATAAGCAGCAGCACTCCTATGTGGTCTCTCATCTAAATCCTGGCTCTAAGTTCCTCCTTTGATTCCCTGCTTTGGGTTCCTCTGCTGATGAAGTATAACATTTAAGTGAAATAAACCCTTTTCTCCACAAGTTGTTTTGAATCATGGTCTTTAACCCAGCAATGGATACTCAGCCACAGCATAATACCTTTTAACAAAGTACAGGACAGAAAGAGGACATTTCTAGACAGATGCCATGGTTAATTTTAAGATCATCCTTAAAAATAAGGTCATATTCTATATATTAGCCCAATAGGATAGCTTAAAAATATAGTTGTTCTTTACATTTACATGTAAATGTAAATGTACACCTATCACTTACATGTAATGTACACCTTAAAATCTACACCTATCACTGAATTAGCATGAGAAAGAGAAAAGTGTGTTTCCAAGGAATTTGAACATTCCTGTCCAATGTCATTAATGTGTTAAATTCTTTAAGAATGGAGAAAAGTTTGTGTAAAGTGTTTGTTTTTATCAAATTTCTTACATCAGAATTATTAAATGTAAACTGTAGCTTCAGTCAACACTTACTCATCTTTTATGACATGGTTTCAAAGTTTAAAATGTTTTTTTTATTTAATATTACTAATTGTGCCAATGTAGTTATAATTTTGCTACATTCAAGTATATTATTCTAAATTTTTATATTTATATACTGCAGTTTAGAATATATATTAGTAATATAGTATTACTTACTAAAGTCATAGTAACAAATTGATACTTCACAACTCTTCCTGTTCTGTGAAAAACAATAGCACCATTCAAACTAATTTTATTTGACCAGAAGATGGCAGCGTGGATGAGAACAACTTCCTGTTTGCTACCTATCAGCTTTGAAGATTGAGTGCTGTCATGTAAGTTACTTATTTTTAATAACTCTGAAAATATGAAGTTGATCTGGAAGCTATGTTTGCTATTTTGAAGTGTATAATACAGTTTTGGGAAGCACAGTTCCCAGAGCTGTGCTTGTGAGATTTTCACTCACATATAATATTTCATAGCCTGCTGTGCTTACTTCCTTCCTTACATCCCTCCTTCCATCTCTCTTTTCTTCTTTCCTACCTACTTTCTTTCCTGCCTTCCTCCCTTATTCTTCTCGCCTTTCTTCTCCCTGTTCTCTTACATTGGCTCTTCCTATGTTTTGTATTCTTTTTCTTTTCGCCTTGAAACAACTATAGAAACATTGTATAGTGAGTTTAGAAACATGTTCAAAGACGCTAAATATCAGTCTTGCAAAACAAAAATAGCCTTACTACCAGTCACATACTGGATTTTAAGTAGAAAATAACTTTACTGCTAAAATAATGCCTTAAAAATGCAAGCAATTATTTCAATAACATATCACCTAATTCTTAGGATGTAAATCAAGGGGTTTTCTTCCTGTTTTTGTCTTATGTTTGCTTATTGATCTCAACAATTTAAGTCAGGAAATGACATTTAAAGTATTCACGATGCTTAGATTTCAAGAGCTATGAAGTGGATTTACAGACTTAATTTATAGCTTTTTGCAATGTAATTCTGTTTCCAGTTTTCAAGTTATTTATTTGCATGTCTAAAATAAAACTTCTTAAAAGGTAAATTTTAGCCTACACTCTGTGAAACTTCCTTTAAGAAAAAATTCTATGTTTTTCTGAAAATTTAAAAATTCTTAAATTTCCAGCTGGTTACTAATACCTGTAAGTCTCCAGATATATTACTATCATGCCAGCATGATAATTAGTTTTGAAAACATAATGAGAGTTTAATCATTACATTATTCTGTATACTTTAGACCAAGTAAAAAAGACAACTGTAGTGCTTTATAAGTGAACTGGCTCACTGATGAATAAATAAGCTAAGAAATGCATAATAAATTATAATTTTTTATTAAAGCTGATATTCAAGGACTTCCATGTAGTCAATACAGAGCAATTTCAATTCATTGCTTTTATGTAAATGAAAATGATTACTAGCATTGCTATATTTTCTATTGTTATGAATATTTCAGAAGAGATATCATTTCTGAGATGTTGCTATAGCCCTCTTATAGGGCCTCCACCCAGATGTCTCTCGAGATGCTTTACCACATTTGCTCAGTCACCCTTTCCTATTCACTACATACAGATGTCAAGAACTGTGAAGGGTCTGGGATTGTATCCTAGATGGAAGTTAACAAGTTAGCTTGTCACAACTTTATAGATGCTGGCAGACGTCAAGAGACCTTGGGGTTGGTGTCAAAGGCTTTACTAGTTATGACAGAAAAGGCAGCTTAGCTGCATATTTTCATTGCCAATATTTCTTCTCAGTGATGGGGATGACATGAAGGTGAGCTCAGGTGTATGACTGATGTGCACACTGAGACTTCATCATGACTAAATAATCCTAAATACAGGACACTTTTATTTCACAAATGAAAACACTAAGGTAGCAATAAACAAATTTGTCCTCTGTTGTTTATCATGAGATTCTATCTTTACTGCCTATAACTATTTTGCATTTTTTATTTTCTTTTTGTTTATTCTTTCTGTCTTTCACATCATGCATCTCAATTCCATTCATTTTCTTTTTCCTTCTTGTCCTCCATCTAGCCTCACAATCAGCCCTCCCAAATAAAATAAAATAAAATAAAATTTAAGACATAAAAAAAAAGAAAAAAAATCATTCTCGGCATGGAAGCTGAGACACATTGGGTAATGCAGTAAGCCCTTTGATCTGTATATCTTTACTTGCAAGTATTCAATGCAAAGAGTAATTAGTCTAATTCAAGACCTCTGGTTTCTTCTGTACTATCAATGCTGGGCCCTCACCAGGACTCCTCATGTATATCCTGCTTTTACCCTGTGTCATGGAGATCCAGCCACTTCACCTGTTCCAGCAGATCACAGATAGGGTTGATGTTGATGTGGACCGACGCATAACCGTGGTCCCGAGTCTGGGTAGTTGACAAAGTTGTCAGACCTCCAGCTCTTTTTTTTCTCTCACATATTACAACTTGACCACAGTTTCCTCACCTAACCCTACCCTGCAATTCTCTTCTCCCCCAGATCTACTCCTCTTCCATTTCTCGTCACAAACAGCAGACATCCCAGAAATGTCAACCAAGCATGGCATACCAAGTTATAATAGGCACATCTGTTCATATTAAGGTTGGACAAGGCACCTGGTGTTGGTGGCACATGCCTTTAATCCCAGCACTCGGGAGGCAGAGGCAGGTGGATCTCTGTGAGTTCGAGGCCAGCCTGTTCTACAGAGCAAGTTCCAGGACAGCCCCCAAAACAATACAAAGAAACCATGTCTCAAAAAAAAAAAAAAAAAAACAAAAAAGAAAAAATCAAAGGTTGGACAAGGCAACCCAGGGGGGTGGAAATTGTAGGTTACCAAGTCATACAAAATAGTTAGAAACAGCTACTGCTCCTACTGTTAGGAGTCCTATAAGAATACCAAGCTACTCGACTATAACGTATATGCAGAGGACAAAGTTCATAACCATATATGCTCACTGACTGTTGGTTCATTATCTGTGAGCACCTACAAATGCTGGTTAGTTGATTCTGTGGGCTATTGTATCATGATGCCCTTGCCAACTACAACTCCTTCAGTCCTTGTTCTCCCTCTTTTGCAGTGTACCCTGATCTCTGCCTAAAGTTTAGTTGTGAGTCTCTGCATCTGTTCTCATCAGTTGCTGGACGAAACCTCTCTGATGATTACAGTAGGTTCCAATCTGCCTGTATAGGAGAGTACCTTTAGGAATCACTTCATTTACTTATTTTCCATTTGTCTTTGATCCTATACTATGTCTCTGGTCTATCCAGACTCTAATTCCTTGCCCACCAGGCTGTGCCAGATGTGGACTCCTCAGGAAACTACATATCAAAAAGCCAAATAATTTAATAAAAAATGGGATACATATCTAAACAAAGAATTAACAACAGAGGAATATCAAATGAGTGAGAAACACATAAAGAAATGCTTAACATCCTTGATCATTAGGGAAATGCAAATCGAAAAGATTCTGAGATTCCATCTTACAACTGTCAGACTGGCTGAGACCAAAATCACAAGTGACAGCCTATGCTGGCAAGGATTTGAAGCAAAGAGAATACTCCTCCATTGTTGATAGGAATGTATAGCCACTTTGGAAACAAATATCGCTGTTTCTTAGAAAATTGGAAAATATCTATCTCAAGACCCAGCTATACCATCCCTGGACATTTACCAAATGGTGCACTCTACCACAAGGGCACTTGCTCAACTATGTTCCATAACAGCCTTATCCATAATAAGCCATAACTGGGAACAACCTAGATAACCGTCAACCAAAAAATGGGTAAAGAAAATTTGGTATATTTAGGCAATGGAATATTATGCAGCTATTTAAAAATATTACACCATGAAATTTACAGGCAAATGATAGAAATAGAGAAAAATCAATCTGAGAAAGGTAACACAGTCCCAGAAAGACATACAAATCATGCCCTCACTTTTTAGTGGACATTAGCTGAAAAGTAAAAAATAGCCAAGTGCAATCAACAAACCCTGAGAGGCTAATTAACAAAGAGGGATCAAGGGGGAATGCATGCATATCCCTAGGAAGAGGAAGTAGATCAGATTTCTTGGGTGAACTGGGAACAGGGGGGATGCATGCATCTACCTGGGAAGAGGAAGTAGAATAGATTTCCTGGATGGCTTAGGGGTAGGGGCTTTTGGAATAGCAGATCAGATAGGGCAGGTGAAGGGTGAAATCACTGGGTCATTTCAGGGGTGAGGTAGAAACCAGGTGCAAGGCAAACTTCCAAGAATCCATGTTGGTGATATCAGAGAAGACTACTAGTAATACGTGGGATAAGGAGCTTAAGCAGGTGATTTTCGGTAACCAGGTAAGGCTTCCAGTAGAATGATTGGGACACTAACTCAGCCACAAAGCATTTAACCTACAATTTGTCCTGCCTGAAAAATGTGCTGGTGTAAATGTGCTGCAAAACGCATGTGAGTGGACAAACAATAACTGGTCTGACTTGACTACTCAGTTATAAATGATTCTTCTGCATCATGTGCTGTCCCTCCATTGGGAATGATTATGTAAGATTATGCAGTGATTGTATGAGACAGAGGTAGTGGATGTCTGCACTGAAACAATATTTAGTGGAATTGAAAAGGGCATAATATCTATGAACTCACAGTAACTATGACTGCAAGCACAACACTTGAATCAGATCAGGCCAGTCCAAATTCTGTCATGGCCTGAAAAGTGGCTTATGTGGTTCTATCCATAGCTGAGTAGTCATTGCAATTGAACATAGGTAGGGTTGACAGAGAATAAATTTCCTTTGCATAAGTCCCATTATACTCCAGAAAAGACAGGCATCACTAAATGCACTTAGCAGTTTAAAAGAGGGGAATCTTGTGTTTTCAACCCTAGACAAAGAACTACAGGTCACTAAGAAATGCTGAGAGCAAGAGAAATGACTTCATCAGGGAACAGCATACTTATTGATCATACAACACCAAATTTCAGCCCTGAAAATATGTATAAGCAAACAACATTATATGGAATGAACAGGTTGTTTTTATATTTAGGATTGCATAACACAACATATTATGCATTTTACTATGCATGTGATAAACATTCTTATACATATAATACACATTGTATGATATATAATATATTATGGTTTATAATATATGGGCATGTGTATTTGTAACAACAATTTAAAAGGATGCCAAGATTCTGAAAAAGCAAGAGGCAAAGAGTACCTAGGAAGAGTTGGAGAGAGAAAAAGAAATGGAGGCAATAATGTAATTGTATATTCAAAGTACAATGTTATAATAAAGAGAGATAAAAAGAGGTAGAGTGACAGTAAGAACATGAAGTCAAAGGCAAAATTTGTGGAAGAGATGGGATAGAAATTTAAGGGATAAGGGTGGGAGGGCACATTATTTTTTTCATGTATGAAATTATCATTATAAGAAAAGAAGATAAATGGCAATATCTGAATAAAGGTATGGATTATAATTTTATCTAAGGTAGTATAAACTAATTCTATTCTTGCTGGTCAAATGTCCCTACATTTGATAAATGGAATACCATGATACTGAGTGGTATCTCCTTCAGAATATGCCTTTCTCTTCATTGATAGTTTGTTTTCATAAAAATTTGTTTCAGTGTCCTTTTGTACTTGAGATGTGACATCAATCATTGCTTAGAGAAGTTCACTTTCATTTTAGTGGAATATTCTATTTTTAATTTTATGTACTGCCAAAAGTTTAACACAGGATTTTACATGAGCATGAGCATGAGCACTTAGCCACAGTTAAAGCTCCTGTGTCCTTGGCCATCTTATTGCTTCAGCAATATTAAATGATGTAGGCACTTTAACAAGCAGGTGAAATACATGTATGTCCTATCCTGTTTTTAATATATGTACATATATACATATATATATATATAACTGGTAAATATGATTTATATACTTTTATACACATCTATATTTAGGGTTCTAGATTAATTTTTGAAATATCAATAATTTTCAAGGTCAATCTAATGCATTTGTTCTTTTCTAATTTGCTATTTCTCTTAATTACAGAGTTTCCATATTTTCTATATTTTTATTTTTATTTTGGTCTCCCTAGATATCCCAAATATCATTATGTTGCAAGCAGTGTTCTAGACATCTGTTCACTTTATTTTCTCCTGTGTCCATGGGCTCTTTATTCTAGAATTAAAGTCAAATCACTGGCAGTCACTGTCCTCTTAGATTTATCAAACCTTTTTATTTATTCTACTGATAATGTACTTTTAAGGGAGTAGAAATAAAAATAAACAATTCTCTTTTCATTGTTAATGTCTAGATAATTCTTATTTTATATTTATGAAAGAAAGTTTTTGTTTTTGAATAACTAACATTTTCATAGTAAAAGCTTCGAACAAGTAAACTTTAGTAATGAGCTGTGATGCCCTGCCTTGCCTAGCATTTTTGTACTGGGACTGTGTGTAGGTTAAGTATCAAGGCATCATTTTTGAAATGTAGCTATGTCCAACTATTTTTGTCTCCCTGTCTTGATGACATTTCACCAAATCAATGAAATGCTGTTCAAGATAATCCCAGTAGTGTGGAGTTTCTGAGAAAAGGCAGAACTAGTGCCTTATCAGAAATAACATCTTTGAACCATGACAGGCCATCATATATGTTCATCAGAATAGGGACACTTGAGTCCCAAGAGTGGCAGAAAAAACCCTGAGTAACTTAGACATTATGTTTTTAAAAAAGGAAATGTTGGGGGTGACTTGTTATCTTTTCAGTATGTGCACTGAGCAAAAAAGATTTATGACTTCTGAAAGGGATGTAAACGTATTGTCAAAGCAAGTTGAATGACAACCGAAGCATTTATAAAAGCTTTCTAGAAGTATCACTTTTAAAGTGTCTGCAGAGTGCTCTATACATTAATGTGTGAGTGTTCATTGTAAGGAGTATAAACATGCTCACTTTATCTGTTTCTTAAGTGTATGTTTACTTATTCTTTGAGAATTTCCTGTATGTATATAAAGTGTTTGGCTTAAATTTGCAACCCAGTCTTTACTTTCCATTTCCTTCGAAGTCCCTACCAAATTTTTCTCCCAATTTCAGCTTTTGTTTTATTTTTCTCACTAAGACTAATTGGTGCTGATATATACATGGATATACAAGGCCGTAGGGACATTTACCTGAACATCAAAAACCCATTGTTGAACTATCGTGGGTAAATATTCCTTGGCATTTACAGGAGGCAATCTCACATTAGCTTTTGAAGCCGGTTGACTCTTTTAATCTTTCCAGTCATTTTTCCTATGTTTTCCCTGAGATTTAGGGGCGGGTGTTATGGATATCCCACAATCACATGTTCTTTGGATTGCAACTGGAAGTGGTTTTCTGTAATGGGCTACTGTTACATAGAATAGAGTCTTTTATTAGGGTGAGAGCTACAAATTTTTGTGGATACAAGGACAGGTATTGTGAAGGTGAAAGTGACAGTAGTAAGTTTTCTTCTAAGCTCCATTATTTAATTAGTGGTTGGGTTGTTGGCTGGGTTTCTGTTCTGTTGAATAGACCTTAAATCCAATTATAGAGCTATTGGTGATCACAATGATACATATGCCACTATTACTCTCTTAAAGTTATCACAGCATATTTGACATCCCTGCAGTCCATAGGTGTGGCAGGTATGTAGGGCTATAAAATGTTTGGTTGTTTTCCTTCCTTGGATGATTTCATAGTACCATCCCAAAATGCAATGAAAACTATTCCTGAAGAAGGAGACTTGCAGGTAAGACCCAGCTCCAGTCATCCAAGTCTGATGCTCATAGTGTCAACTATCTGTCATTACCAGTGTAACATTACTATTTCTTGTTGAGGAAAATGAAAATAGGATGCTGAAAGAAAAATCATTTCTCTATTACCTTCTGAATACATGTTAGGCTGGACTCTAACAATGCAGGAACAAAATAATACTTTTTGTTCAACCAAAACCATATTGAAACTAAAATCCTTTCATATATGAAAAGTCCACAACTAAAATCTGAATTTCAGGGAAAATCTAGACCATATGATTTTTAAAAGAGTAATATACTTAAAGTTTTGTTATTTTATTTAAATATTATATTAAATATGAGTGTAAGAAAATAGGACAGAAGTAGGCATTGACCTTGGTGAAAATTCAATAGTTACATTCATTTTCAAATCATAGACCTGCATTCAGTTTAATGTATTTGTTTTTTTTCTTCTTTTATTCTTTTGAGACAGGATTTCCCTCTGTAATGTATTCTTGGTTTTTTTTTTCAAGTCAATTGATTCATTTATTTATTCAACAATTTTTGGCACTTATGGAATACTTTGAGAAGAACTGGTATAAGCCATTCTTTGAATATCTGGTAGAATTCTCCACTGTAACCAATTGAGAATCAGACACTCTTTACCGTCTTCTAGTTCTGTTCTTTGTAATCTTTGTTTTTCTCTGTTTTAATTAATGTTTTGGACACATGGCAGATTCACTTCTCGCTCCTACTTTTGCTATTTGTTTTGCTTGTATATCAAAAAACATGTAGTATTTCTGATGATGTAATTGAGGAAACATTCAATTATATATGACAATCTCCTTTTTTATATATCAGTTTCCTGTTGTCTTTTGGATCACCTTCTCCCTGTATATGTAATTTTCCATCAAAATAAGAGAACATATTCTTCATACAAAGTCACTATCCTTTTAGTTTATCGCAACAAAACAGAATCAATAATCATGATAAAAATACATAGCTGATATAAGGAATTCTTGATTTCTTGGACCTGATGATATTATATTTTATTCATCAGTATTAAGTTAAGGCAAACTTCATTTTGAAAAAATTAAGAGTCATATATACAGAAAAATAATAATCTTCTCTTTTCCATTGTTTTAATGCGTCTCTTCATATGCAAAAAAAATAGTAAAGAGTAATTTGCAAAAGAATGACATTAAACACTGATAATGCTACCAGAGAAACAAACATGCAAATTTTATGTAGGTTTTCATATGCAAGGCACAGATTTTCTGATATCAATGGGATGAGGCGGGCTTAATTTTTATTCCTAGATTCTGTAGGGTTAAAAAGATGCATGGAGCAAAGTTGTCCTGTCACACACAGAGTTTCTTTACTTGTATAGCAACCAGCTGTAGATTATTTGGGGAGTTTTGTCAATCAAGCTTACTCTGTGGTAATAGGTACTGAACTGAAACAGATTGTGTTGAATTTGATTTGTTGAGCATGAAGCTATAATTTTTTTTTCTTCATCAACATCACTGTAAAGTTTTCCAGCTTTCTGGAGAAGAACATAATTTGTTCTTTTGTATTGTTTGGAACACTTCATCTAGTTCTAAGGAAGAAGTGAAACAATGTAACTAGAGTTGGTTAGAGATCCAATACTTCTTATATCTAGCAATATTTATTTGATTAATATCATATTGAAATCCAGTTAATTATATATTGAAATGAGGATAGAAGATCCTTTTGCTAATTGGGAGTATTAGTGAAATAAAAATGCATAAGGAATTATGTGACACAATGTATTCCCACATCACAAAGTGGCTTCTTTGTACAAAGGTCTGAGCTAATGGGGTTGCAGTGCTGAGAAGGGAGGAGGACACAGAGCCCATCCTTAATACAAAAGCTAGCTTCAACTGATAAACACTTGCAAAGGAACATTACTTTTCTCCAGCTGTCTCACCACAGATAAACAAACAAACAAAGAAAATCAAAACAAAACAAACAAACAAATAAACAAAAAACCACTATTAGGGGCAGGTGCCATGCCCAGTAGAAGATCGCCCACACAAAATGAACCCAATATCATTTTTTAAGGTTCATTTCCCCATGATTGTCATGGTGGAAACTTCACCCCAGCTCCTGACATCCATATATCCAAAAGACCCCTCCCCTATTTCCCTACAAACTATGCTATATCTCAGAAAGCCCACCAAATGATGACCCCTCCCAGAGAGATGCTCAAGACCACTCCCACAGGGTATTTATATTGCTCCCTTTTGATGAGGGAGTCTTCTATGTACAAGAACATAAAGGACTGTAAGCCAAGAGGGAAGCAAGATAGGAAGGACTAGGAGTCGAGGAGGAATCTGGGAAATGTAGTGAAGAGAGTAGTTGCCATGTGAGCTCCTGAGAGGAATGGGTGCAACAGGAGTGTGTCCTCTGAAAGATAAGTACTTAAAATATGTGTATTAGTAATTATGGGTCAATAATTGAGTCAGAGATCAACAACAGCAAATGGCCAACAGCTTCATCTTCAATATACTGTCCTGTGTGTTATTTGAGGGCCAAAGTGGCAACGGAACACAAGCGGCTGGTGTGAAGACTTCACATTACATATGGCACCCAGACTTGGGGCATGAACTACCACTTAAGAATCTAACAGAAACTTAAAAGCGATTTTAGAAACTAAAGAACAGAGAGGAACACGGCTTCTTGGTAGTAGCATTTTTCTCATGTGGGCTCTGTTTTGCTACAGACAAGCAGAGACTTGCCCGGCCAAGAAGCAGTGTCCCAGAACGTTCAGCATCTGAAACATCTGGCATAATACAGCCATACAGACTACAAAAACAAGGACTTGGACAGATTTCTGTGTCTCATCAAGATCCCCATGGTATGGACAGCGCTCTCAACCATCAGGAAGCAGTTTGGAGTGAACAACGCCCAAATCCCAAATATTGCTCTTGAAATTTTGTTTTCATTTAGATGGGGTTGCTTATAAATGGTTAATGATCACAACCAATCTCTTTTTAAAAGTAAAAAGGAGATTATGGTATAGAAATGAATACTTTGTATTGGAATGGATTTTCATTTTTTGATACAAATTTAAGGTTCGTTTTATGATATGTATATTTCTCTTCTTGTTTAAGTATTGTGTTTATACTGATCTTTTAAAACTGTAATGTATAACTAAGTATATATTATAGATATTTATTTATAGTAGTTAAGACTTATATTTAGGTTAATTAGGTTTTCTAGATATACAGAGATATATTTGAGATAGTCTTCAAACCTTTCAAAGAACTTCAGAAAATGACATTGAAAATGGTTTAGAGTTTTTCTCAACAGTGAAAAATGTCTTCTACTGGCAGTACCAATTATGTCTGATAGAAAGATGGGTATTGAAGAAACTCGTTATGTAGTTTGCTTTCAACATGGCAAATTTAGCCATTTGGGCAAGAAACTCCACTTGCCTTTACTGTTTGGAGACTGGACATACAGGACCCACAAGGAAGTGACTGATGAATTTTATGGACAGTCCTACAGGGTTTGTGCTTCATGGAAGAGTCTGCCAGACATTCTGTAGGACACAGAAAAATGACCAACTAACTGGAAATTCAGATGGACAGTTTAAAATTTCCTGCTTTGCTGAGAAGTCTTCCAGATACACTGTGGCCTATGGGCTGAAGATGGATGCCCCAAAATTATAGAGGAACTTCAGGTGACTGTCCACATAGCAAGATGTCTCTGTCAATTTTAGTGTTCATATATTATCCTTCTGTGGTCTTTGATGGAGTTAAAGACAGCTAGTTACAATTATCGTTTTCCTTAGTTAGGATTAAAGGCAAGTTACATATAAGACTTTATACTCACAAAGGTTGGATAGATAATATTTTCTTTAAAACTTGCTAAATGTTAATGGACTAAATATTGCATTTTTAGTTCTTGCTTAATTACTGCCTTGTTATATATACTTTACTATGTTAAAGTTAAAACCTTTCTTTTTATTTAGACAGAAAAGAGGAGATGATGGGAGACGTCCTTCTATGTATACGTACATAAAGCACTGTTGGCCAATAGGGAAACAAGATAAGTGTGACTAGGATTTGAGAGGAGAAGGGAGATGGGAAATCCTAATCATAATATATTTTATTTGACTCAGTCTTCCTGCTCCCTCATGTCCTCCTCTCCCAACCTCCTCTCCTCTTCTCTTTCTCCTAATTCCCTCTATCTTTCCCCCATGCTCCCAATTAGCTCAGGATCTCTTGTCTTTTTCTTCTTCTCTGGGGAATCATGGATGTCTCTTTTAAGGTCCTGCTTGTTTCTTAGCTTCTCTGGCAATGTGAATCGTAGGTTGGTAATCCTTTGCTCCATTTCTAAAATCCATATATGAGTGAGTACATATCATGTTTGTCTTTTTGTGACTAGATTACCTCACTCAGGATGGTTTCCTCTAGTTCCATCCATTTGCCTCCGAATTTCATGGTTCCATTGTATTTTTTTCTCTGAGTAGTACTTCATTTTGCAAATGTACCACATTTTCTTTATCCATTATTCAGTTAAGGAACATCTAGGTTGCTTCCAGGTTCTGGCTACCACAAATAATGCTGCTATGAACATAGTTGGACAGATATCCTTGCTGTATGAATGTGCATCTTTTGGGTATATGCCTAAGAGTGAAATTCCAGCATTTTGTGGTAGGCTGATTCCCATTTTTCTGAGGAACTGCCATACTGATTTGAAAAGTGGCTGTACTAGTATATGAATGGACATTGGGAGCCCATTCCACATAGAGGAATACTCTCTCAGCCTAGATACATGGGTGAGGGCCTAGGCCCTGCTCCAAATAAAATGACTGACTTTAAAGATTCCCCCATGGAAGACCTCACCCTCCCTGGGGAGCAGAAAGGGGATAGGTTAGGGGCACAGGAGGAGGAAAGTGAGAAGGAACTGGGATTGACATGTAAAACAAATTTCTAATTTAAATAAAAAACATCCCCCCAAAGCCCCCAAATCTTTTGAATTTCTAAAAAGAGGAAATAGAAGAAGAAATAAAAGTATTGTTTTTTGCTTCTACTTTATTTAGAAACATTTCTACCAATTTATACGGGCCTGGGATTCAGACCTACTATCAAAGTTGAATGAGAACCTATATAAGAATGATTGTGAGATGAAAAACAACTTGGCCCATATAATTAGTTGAGAGCAAGCCTGGGCAATTAAGCAGTCACTTTTATCTAGATAAAAACATTACAAAGGAACAACCAACTTGGTGCTGGTAGATAGATGATACAGTGCTAGGTTATCAAGTATAATTCCCAATATGACAAATAATTAAAATAATTAAGTAGTTAAAAGAAATAACCCAAACTAAAACAGAGTAGTTCATGAAATACTATAAGGTTTCATTATAGTAAGCTAAATTAAAAAAGTATGATAACCTTTAGTTACATAGTAATTACTTTCCTTATGGCACTTGTGTATTTTTGTTCACTTGCTCCCCTCAAAATTCTGAAGGACATTGATTTATTTTAGAGAATACAATCTTTAAATTAGTTCCTTTGATATAATCCTTTGGTAACCCATGGTACTTTGGTGAAAAGGGTTTGAAATTCGAGTTCTAACAAATAAGACCTGATGTTAGCAGTTTGTATTAATCTAAATGCAATCTGTATTGTCAAATGTGTATGCAATTAATCTTTATTTCCTGACCTGAGATACTCTGGGGTAAGTAAATTCATCCATAAATGCTATTGTGTCAGAAAAGACTAGTAGGAGGAGGAAAGTCTCAACTAGTTTGTATATTATAATTCCATCCATCAAGACAGAAGAAGGAACTGGAAAATGAATATTCTTCCCAGGTAAGCACCATTTCTGTATAAAAAGTACAAGCTTAATTCATACGGATTAACAGAGGCAACTTTGTAGTAAGGCTTACATTCATAAATAACAAAGTTTCTCTCTATACATATATAGAGATACTATATATATGTGTGCGTGTGTGTGTTATATGTGTCTGTGTGTGTAATCTATGAATATATATATACATATATATATATATATATATATATGTATATATATATATATATGAAAGAGACACATGAGCAGGAAAATGGCTCAGAGTTTAAGAACACTGTTTGCTCTTATATAGGTCATAAGTTCAATTCCCAGCAACCACATGGTGGCTCACAACCATCTATAATGAAATCTGGTGCCCTCTTCCCTCTTCTGATGTTCAGACAAATGTGCAAGTAGAATATTGCATACATAATAAATAAAATTAAAAAAGAAACAGATAGACAAGGGCAAGTATTCACCTATAAATCAAAGACTAAGATAAATGAAAGAGTTTCCTCTTGATACTCAGTAGGAGCTTGTCTGTATGAAATTTCTCAATTTCTTCTCTCTAGAATATGAGATAAGATATTTCTTATTTTTATGACATAGCTCTACATGGCCATAAATACTAAACTACTAGAAGGGCAAATATAATAGCATTCTGATTGATTAACACATTTCAGCAGATTCCACAGTCAAGGGAAGAAAATGCTGGAAAAATTCAGTGTTCATGCTTAATGGACAATGAAATCCCAGTGTGAGATTCCAGCAAGGTTTTATTAATTTACTAATTTAGTTACTAATTTTATAAATCATTAACTGGTTTTCCTTGAGAAGCACATGTGCTTTCATTATTCAGAATTTTTCAAGAAGCATAAGTATTAGGATCTATTTTATACTATGATGTATATGTTACATATATACATGTTACAATGAGAAAATGTATTAAATGAGATATTGTACCAACCTACATGCATGTGCGACCTATAAAGCTACAAGTTTTCCATGGTGGCATGGCTAGCCAGAGACTTATCAGAACTAGTGAATTAATGTTTGTACAAATGTTAAAATCTGAGACATCTGAATGTTTGTGATATTCCAATTTAAAAGTTGGTTAAGTTTCACACAGTAGAGCTGATGGTAAATTAAAGAACCCTACCCTGAGTGAAATGATAGACTCTAGATATCCCCTATGCGGAAGGAATTGGCAATAGGGTGGGAGAATGGGGGGGATGGTGGGGGGAATGCAGGAGGAGGGGAGGGCGAGAGAACTGGGATTGACATGTAAAACAAGCTATTTAAAATTAAAATAAAAAAATAAAAAAAAAAGAAACACACCTCAGCCCCAAAGACAGGAAATACCTCACAGTTAAGGGTTGGGAAAATATTTTCATTTAATTGGTCCCACAAAACAAGTAGGGGTAGCAATCTTTACATCTAACAAATAAAACTTTAAAGTGAAATCAATCAAAAGAGATAAAGGAGGTCATTTCATATAAAAAAAGAAGACAAGGGGGGGGAGGAGGAGGAGAAAGAGGATGAGGAGGAAAAGGATGAGGAAGGAGGGGAAGAGCTGGAAGAGGAGGAGAAGGAAAGAGTCTGAAGGACAAATATTACAAAGAACGTTCTCAGTCAGTTTAGGGCCAGGCATTCATCTAACAGAAGGGAGATTAGATCCTAGAGACAATACTCTCACCCTGAACTCTTGGGGAAGGGTCTAGGCCCTGGCCTATATGAAATGACAGACTATGCACACCCCCATGGAGGGCCTCACCCTCCCTGGGGAAATGAGGGGATAACTGGGGGGGGGTTGGGGGAGGGCACGGGAGGAGGGGAGGGATGGGAGAGGGACCTGGAACTGACTTGTGAAGCAACCTCGTTTCTTATCCAAATTTAAACTGGAAAATAAAATTAAAAAAATAAATAAAATAAATAAATAAATAAATAAAATACTGTACTGAGATTGATGATAAAAATATTAATCATAATCAGCCATACTATCACAGAAAATATTTGACCAAGATCCTGGACCACTGTAGTATACAATAATGCCATCATTTGCAAATGTATCATTTGTCAAATTGCTACCTCAACATTTCTATAAAGCATATTCAGCCTCAAATAGAAAATAAGTTAGCTTAGGAAAACATGATGTGTACTGTGTTCAACTGCAAACTCATTGCTATGGAGTTAGATTATTTGACTGATATTTGCCCATTTCTTTGATACCCTGTAACTAGTATATTATAATGTAAAATAAATAACATTTCGTCACCTTGATATAAAGTCAATGATCCTTACTTTGTATAGTAATGGAATAGATTCAAGAACATTCTACTGAATAGAAAAAATTGTCCCATGTAATATCATTATGCTAGATGCTCAATTGTTTTTCACCATTATAAAGACAATGCCAATTTCATAATTATTTCATGATCCCATTTGGAAGTGAGAGGTATGATTTTGAAAAAAGGTTTTACAAAAATAAATAATTATTTCGACTCATGGAGTCAAGGCCCTCTGACCATTAACAGTTGGGTCCTTTGTTTTGGGAAATGTTGTGAAGCAGAGATCATCGTACTAACAGCATGCTGCTGAATAAAAGTATTTAATTCATGCAACTCAGGTGAATCACACACACACACAAGGGGTGCGGGTGGGAAAATACTGCATTCAGTTGCAGGCTTTGCTTTGCTTGATCTCTCATTTCCACCTGAAGTTTACTCATAATGTTTGCTCCTCCTAGATACAAATCCTTCAACACAGGTCGTTAATGTATTGTATATCCAAAAAAGTGCAAAAGGCATTCATTGTAGATTTGGGTATCACAAATATGTCACAGTGATATTGAGATGGATTACTGGGGTTTAAGAAGTCGATTAAGAGAGTTATTGACACAATGTGCAGATAGAAAGAAGCACAACACTATGTGTGAGAGACAGTTCAGGCCTCAGTACCCGAGACAAAGGCATGACCGGACTCCTCAGGGAATCACAGCCCACAGGGCAGGATTGGAAGTGTCTTCTTGTATACATCTATGAGGATGACTTTGCGGCACAGCAGGGCCTCACCTCCTAGCTTGCTGGTTCCCATGCAGGAGGCAGGCAGGAAGAATGGGGAGCAGGATGTGTCATCCTTTTCATATAAATTCACATTTCAGATAAAATGTGGAACTGGTAATTTTGTTAGTCAGGGACTCATAGAAAATGTCTCAATCAAGTAAATGTCAGTGTCTGTGACAGGGAGTGATGGCTGCTATGAAGCAGTAGCTCGATTCTAATATTATATTCTTATGTATAGATTGCAGGGCTGGCAAATGATAAACAGGGTGAGGTATGATTTCAATAGGGACTTTTTTCACTTCAATAACAGTGGACAATGTAATCAATTGGGCACGAAGCAAATTACTGATTTCTTAGGGCAGTAATACCATATTGAATTTCAGTGTTGGTTGGGGTTCTTGGACGACTGGACACTGAGTAATAAATGTAGTCATGCTGGTCTCAGTGAGACTCACTCCTCGCTATTAGGTTAATATATAATCTCCAATACTGCATACTTCCCCTCTGCTTCATGATTGCATTGGGCAATACCATGGCAACTGAAAGAAGAAGCTCATATGCACAGAATGGGTCTTTCTATGTACTTTTTTACTAAATCCCTTTCAGATAAGGTTTGTTGCCCTTTGACAAGTATCCATATAAGTTGTACACATTTGCACAGTTTTTAAAATCTGTCTTTATACTTGTTCTTCATATTTCTTTGATAGTGGCTTATTTCTTAATGAAGAAATTCTGTCACAAATTTTCCAACAATGTTTCTTCTAAGTCTCTGATCATTCTTTCAGTTACTAGTCAGAGGCCACACATTAGCATATAACATCCAAGTGAAGAAAAATGCATAGAGACAGTTACTGGGGTTCTTGAACCTAAGAGGATTTCCCTTCACCTCTGACATTCAGAGATGCTTCATTATATAAGTGTGGTACAGCATGTACTTTCCAGTCTCAGGACAGCACCGTGTGATTGAAGTGGTTCATATTCAGTTAGTATCTATATATTGTGCAGAATGATCTAAAGCTACACCTCAGTGTTCTACTCTCTGCAAAGTGATAGATACTAGGAAATCTCTTTGGAATCACAGAATAAATTAAATGAGGAAGGAGGATACAGAACAAATGAGAATGAACATTTGAACCACTTATTCACATATTTTATGTCACAGTATCTTACAATTCCTCTCAAATATGTGCCTTGGCCTTTTGATAGCACAATGATACAATGTTTCTTTCACAATGAAAAATATGACATTGTGTACTCAAAAAAGACCTGGATCATATAGCATGGTTCTAGTAATAACATGATCAAGTGTTTTGTTATTGGTAGATACAGTAGATAATTTTAAGTTCTCATTTATCTTGTGACAATCAATTCTATATGTGACATTCTATACTAGAGAAACCTATCCAAAAGTAAATATAAAAGATTAACATATAGTAACTGCTAATCCCATTTTTAAATCTAAATAAAACTTTTGCACTAATTTAAAATTAGACACATAGCATATATAAGTAACATTTGTGATTTTCATACCTGAGTTTATCTTATATTACCTTAGATATGATTCTAAGCTTATATTGAGGGTATGCAAGCTCCCATTTCAATGAGATATGATCTCATACATAATTCAGAATTTACTCTAAGACAATCTAGAGGTTACTTTCATGTATACAGAATTTTTAATTTCTATGTGGTTTCACAGGACATTTCCTGAGTAAGGACATGCTTCTTTTACCCACTGGTCATTGGTCAGTTAGTTTCATTTCTAATCACTTCTCCTCAATACTCTGTAAATAAGTGACAGAGTTTTAAATATATTTTATGCGATTTTTTTCTGAGGGTGTCTGGATTATAAAATTTCTCAGAAATATAATAATGAAAGCCATCCTTAATCGGAAACGGGGGGCTGATTCTATGCTAATCGACCTGGTTCTGATCCATCGGTTTTTATTTCATGGATACTAGAAATTTAGGCCTGGCATTTTACTTATAACAGCATTAAATTTTAATTTGGTACCTTAATGATATATCTATTAGTTATTTTTCATATTACATAAGCCTGGAAATGCTACTTAAAAATACTCCTGAAACACAGGAAGCATAATATAACCATATATTCTAAACTATTAATCCTTTAAATCAAACTTTTAAAAATGTTTCCAGTAGAACTATACAGATTGATGCGCCATTTGATGTGAAATTAGATTTCTTTTTTTATAACTTGCATTTCAATCAGTTGTTCAAAGGTCATGTTTAATGTCACATTAGCACATTCTCAGAAAGATGTAGTTCTGTTTATACTTCATGTGATAAGATAAAAACTCCCTGTGTGATGAATTCAAATGCAACTCTTGAATCTCATTCAGAGTTTTGCATGGTTCCATTAAGGTATGTATTCTCAGACAAAGACATTTATCATCTGTGAAAATTTATAACAATGACACACTTGTGATAATCTTCTTTTGAATTTCTGAGAATTTTTATTTCGCACATAGGAAAAGCTTTTATATACACATATAATATATTATATTGTATTACTCCACCGTTAGTCTTGCATGTCCATTAGTTTATCTACCCTGTTGGTTTGTGAAGTGGCTTTGCTAATCATATTCCAGAGATCTTGAGTATTGTGGTCATAATTAATTACAGTCTTCTTTATTTTTTCTTTCATTTGACATAGTCTTTGGTCCCTGATTATGACACAAGAGAAATCCAGGTCCTATCTTGGAATTCTTGATTTGTTAATAAAAATTTTAAGAATAGTCACAAAAAGAGAAACATGGCATGTACTCTCTCATATATGGATTTTAGACATAGATCTGGGGAGTGCCAGCCTACAATCCTATGGCCAGAGAGTCTGGGAAACAGAAACTACATTTAGTGGCTGGTTAAGTACTGAGCTGAACTCAAGAAAGCCAGTATCAGAGAGGGAGGACTGATGATCAAAGGGATTAAGACTGGGCTGGTTTAACCCCCAGAAACAGCTGACCAGACAAAGGTTAACTCTTGAATCCCAGGCATCAGCCTGGGAATCCAGCATGGGACTGATCAAGACCCCCTGAATCTGGGTGTCAGTGAGGAGGCCTAGGTAATCTATTGAGCCTTGGGCAGCAGATCAGTACCCATACCAAGTATACACACGGACTTTGGACTCCCATAGAACAATGTGAGGTGCACTCTCACCCTGAACTCTTGGGGAAGGGTCTAGGCCCTGCCCTATATGAAATGACAGACTATGGACACCCCCATGGAGGGCCTCACCCTCCCTGGGGGAATGAGGGGATAACGGGGGGGGGATGGGGGGAGGGCACGGGAGGAGGGGAGGGAAAAGGAGAGGGACCTGGAACAGACTTGTGAAGCAACCTTGTTTCTTATCTAAATTTTAAAAAAAAGAATAAAAAAAATCATAAAAAAAGAATAGACTCAAATTGTAACTCAAGGAAAAAAATGGGTGACACTACCCCATATGCTGGAGTTCTACAACAAAAGAAAAGGCAAAAGGAACAAGGCCAAGGGTCCCTCCTTCCCTGCTTCCTGGTGCTGCCCCCATCAAACAACTGCTACTGCCTTTTATTTCTCCAAATGATGGGCCATATTGTTATTAGTTTTCAGTAAAACTTAACTCTTCTTTCCTTAAATTGTTTCTGTTTTGGTACAGTGTAGCAGCAAATAAGAAAAATAACTAACATATACTCTTTGTATAACCCACTAATATTTAATTGACATCAATTATATTTGCTTTTATGTATTATTAAATTATTCTAACCTTGGAATTCATTTATTGTTTGAGCTAAATTATTTCAGAGAATTAAAACAAAGAGAAATATTATAGTGAAGGAATATTTTATATGATTTGTTTTTCCTTCTTAAAATTAAACGTAAACCCTTTGCTAATAATTAGAGATAATCAGGATTTAGAAACTTTCCTGAAAAATATTATAAGTAAAGGATATATTTTTCTTAAAATTATGTGCAAAGATGAAAGAAACTTCAATATTAAGCACATTATCTCAAAAGGCTATATAAAAGAAAAAATCTGGCTGCAGGTATGAGGGCAGTCTTTTATCCTTTCATGAACTGACTTTCACCCTCGGAATGCAATGTAAGAATGAGAGGTAACATGTCACTGAAGAAGCATGGGGCCATGAATATGTATGTTGTGAATATCTGTCATTGTGGTGATATATTATTTATGATTTTTTTAAAGTTTGCCTGAGGATTCAGAGAGCAAAGCCAGCCTCATGCTGTAGAGATCAGGCAGTGGTGATACCCACAATTAATCCCAGGATTCAAGGTTAAAAGATAGATGGATCTCAGTTGGTTCAAGGCCACCAGGGCCTACAAAAAAGTGAAGAGTAACAGAGCTCATACCTTTGATCCCAGCAGCTGGGATCACATGCCTTTAATCTCAGTACTAGGGAGATATATGAGACAGGAGCAAGGTCTCATCTGGCATTTAGATACAAGAGTCTCCAGCCATGTTGAGGAGAGCATAGCAGTCTGGGATTTAAGTGTCAGGTTTGGTGAATTCAGGATTGCCTTTCAGTCTGCGGTAGAGGTAACAGCTGGTGGTTGGTTGTTTTGCTTCTCTGATCTTCAGCTTGAAGCTTGAACCCATTATTAGTCTCTGGGTCTTCTACTTTTTATTTGTTTCTTTTTGAGTAAGATTTTACAGATTACCATGTGGTCTATAAGATGAAAAAGCAGTGTTCTATTAATAGATATATACATGGGACTTATGAACACAGAGAAAAACACTCAGCATTCCATCTGAAAGTGTTAAAGAATATAGAGGAGAGTTAATTTCTAAGCTATGAAAAAAATGATATTGCGCTATCCAGAAAAATCTAAGTGAGATATAAACAGGAAGTGGAGATAGACGCATGAGCAATGGCTGGGATTAAAATTGCCACAGGATGTATTTGGGAAATTAATGGGAGCTTGAGATTGCTGTAGCATCCATTGTCAGGCAGTAAATAAACAGTTTTATGAAGGATCAAGAAGGTATATTTCTATTTTTCTGACAGTTTAAATACCTAAAAAAATTTACTGATAGGAATTGCTGAGGATTTTCAAGCAGCTCCCATTTCACTTGTAAAGAAATAGCTTTCTTTAACTTTATAATAACCTGAAATGTACATTAAATTTCTTTCCTAGAAAAGTAGAAAAATTGCTTCAAAAAAAACTTCAAAAAATCTCGGATATTTGATTAAAAGCATTTAGAGGAAATGTTTGGTGAACAAAACATACTCAGTAAATAATGTAACAATAGCAACAGTTTTCGTGGGCAAAATTCATGTCTCTGGTATTCAGTTTTCTAGATAGAGAATGACAGAAGTTCACTCCACTCTAAATAGTTTCTCTCTCTCTCTCTCTCCTCTCTTTCTCTCTTTCCCCACCTCTGTGTGTGTATGTGTGAAAGAGAGAGAGAGAGAGAGAGAGAGAGTGAGAAGAGAGAGAGAGAGAGAGAGAGAGAGAGAGAGAGAGAGAGAGAGAGAGAGAGTGATTAGATATAACTACGGGTATAGATACATGATAAAGTTATAAATAGAACAGAAAATCTAAGCAAGGCAAGCATGTTTAATTATAACTATACATTTAACATGCTGACACCTTGATTTTGAACATCAAGTCTTTAGAACTCTAAGGGAAAATATCTGTTTTTTTAAGTTTTCCAGTTTGTGGCATTGAACAACCATGAATAATTAATGGCTGTCAGAGTGGAGAACAGTATAAAAATATATAAGTGTGTTAGATACCCAGCATCATTTAAAAATCTAAGTATAAATAAATGTGAAGCAAAGAGGTGAAAGAAACCATAATCTGGAAACAATGAAGGAAGTTAATATGCTTACCTTACATTCCCACAAAGCAAGAAGGAGAATAAAGAAAACTATGATATCCATTACCGAATTATAAACAGATCAAGACTCTAATGCAATGAATTACAACATGTGTAAACCAAATAGAGCTTCATAATATCTTATTGTAAAAGTGCAAAAAATAGGAAATACATAATTTTCTTTTAAAAAATCAACTTCCTGATTGTCTTTGCTCTTCTTAAGCTTAGTGCAACACATCAGACTAAAGAAGTAGTAACAGAAGGATCAAGTGTTATACATATTCTGTCATACTTAGAATCTGGTGGATTCTAGAGTCTAGATTCAGTGGAGGAGTGTGTCATTAGCAGGCAAACTATTAGGAACAGGAAGTGTATCACAGTGAGGTGGGAAATGAGGATAATGGGCATATAGTTACATTCACAATATTATAAGCATACATAAAATAGAATCATGAAATATTAGTATTCAGTAACAAAATTAAAATAAATTTAAAATAAAAGATAAACTAATGAATCAAGCAATAGAATTAATACAGTTCTCAAATTCATATGGAATTTTTAATAAAACAACCAATACTATGTATCATATAAATGGAATTTAAAATGAAAACATAGAGCATATAACATGTATTTTTTAAATCATGATCCAACATTCAAAATAGTAAATGAGCCTACAGCTAAATGAATTGGAAAAATATTACAAATTTTGTATTTTAGGAGGAAACTTCCCTTTGATTTATTTTTGAAATTATCCTTTAAAACGTTAAAAGTAAAATGCCACACCATCCAATTAAAATTAATCAAAGCGTCTGAACAGATATGTCTTCAAAGCAGTCACATAAATACCAAAAAATACATAGAGGTGGGTTTAAAATTTTTTGTTAGAAAATGCCAATTAAACCCACCATGAGGTATCACTTAATGTCAAGTGAGATGTATGCAATAAAATCAGATATTAACTAGTAGTGTTGGGAAGGATAAAAAAACTTGTAATGTATTGGCTGTAGGGACATAAATTTATATTTGAAAGATTCTCTGGGAGTTTATAATACATTAACACTGAGATTATCATGTGATTCAGTATTAAAACTCTTGTTGCACTTATCCAAAGGAATGAACGTAAGTTTGTTTAAACATGTACATACATATCCATAGGGTCATTATTGTAAAAAGTAAACTACAAAAGGAACTGTAAAAGTCCATAGACTTATCACTGTATAAACCAAGCTTACTATGTCCACCCAAGACCATTTCCTTATTGCCATAAATTAAGTTTGATAGTAATGATGCAACATTTGCATTAACTGTTGGGCTTCTCAAAGCCTGAGGATGATAACTGAACAAGATTATTTCCTTAGGAAATATCTTCAAAATATTTTGCATCATAAAGCTAAACAGAAACACTACATGCAATGGTAAATCTTAGCTGCCAACTTGACATTAAAAGAAACCAAGTAAACTCCAATTATCTGGGAATACCCCTGTTGGGGACTTTTTGATTGAGTCGTTTGAGTTAGAAGACACACTCTAAATCTGGGCACACATTCTGGTGGCAGCCACATAAAGGACATGACCAAGGAAACTGTTTTTGTCTGCTTGCCCTCACTGTCTCTGTCTGGTAAGTTCATCTATCTTCTTGCTGCAATGCTGTGGATCAATCCTTTTCTACACTTTGAAAATGCAGCGCTCACATTTGCTAATAAGTTAATTGACTGACAGGCAGGAAAAGATTGAGCTCCAGAGCCAGACTAAGAGAATGCTAGGAAGAGTTAGGGTGGGGTCAGGGACTGGCTGGCAGACACAGAGATAGAAAGATGGACATACAAATACTGAGAAGTGGTACCAAGCCATGTGGCATAGCATAGATATAAATATGGGTTAATATAAATGTAAGAGTCTCTAGTTAGCTGAACGTAATAACAACTTCACTATGGAAACCTGTCAGGGGCTTCCGGTCATTAACCAGATATGGCTGCCTCACATACTCATAAGAAAAGATGTGATTCAACCCTCTTAGAGAGTACATGACTTTGGACCACCCTGCTACCTCTGCTAAATTCCAGAAACAGGCCTGCAGCTTAATTAGCAGTTAAAGATTAGCTCAACAGAAAGCCCCCATTTCCACCAGAAGTTAGGCGTGGACACAGGAAAGATTGAGATAGATAAAGTAAGAACCTATGGTCAGGTTACCTAGCAACACAGGAGGTTCTACCCCTGACCTTTTGCCCTGCGAATTAGGTTTCCAGGCAGCATAGAAGGTTACCTCTCCCCCTGACCTTTGCTCCACCAGGTTCATTGCTGCTGCAGCACATCCCCATTCCTTTCCCTCCTTCCTTTTCCCTATATAAATCCCTTTGGGTTGACATAAAATTGCTGCCTTGATCAGACTCCTGTCTTGGCATCCATTCTTCATATCTCCTATTCTCATCTTTCTCCTAGGTGCCCTCCAGCCCCCATGCTGAATGTCCCGCGGCTCGGGGCATTAGAAATCCCCAAGAAAAACTGTGTCAGATGTGGGATTCAAACCCAGAAACCTAGACAGAGAAAGTGAACACTTGAGTCTGGTGCCTTAGACCATGCTGGGGGCTTGGTGGGGACTGGGGAGAGGGAGCTGGGATTGACATGTGAAGCAAGCTTGTTCCTAATTTAATTTAAAAATAAAAGAGTCACCTAGTAACATGTCTGGGCTAACAGCTGAACATCTATAAGTAACATTAAGCCGCAATGTGTTTATTTCATTTGGTCAGAAATGTCTTCCAAAACTAGAGCATTCTCATTTATCAGGTATTAGAACCTAGTTCCTTGAACCAGCAACTCTGTAGGAATCCTCCAGAAATCTAGCAGCAAATTTGCCATTGTTAAGGCATCTATCTAATCTCTTGGATTGGTCTTGTGTTGGGAGATAGCCATTGTAATACCCAGACCAAAGTGTGTAATCAAGTTAAATAAATCATATATATATATATATATTCAAGTTAAATAAATCATATATATATTCAAGTTAAATAAATCATATATATTGTAGCTTATCAAGCTGATTCACATAGAGAAATCTAGCATAAATCTACATAAAATTTTCTTAATAGTCAAATTTATATTTAAATTATGTGTCAAAAAGATTATGATAATATTATTTAGCTTACCTTGACAGTTTGAAACCCCAAAGGAATGTCATTTTTACAAAATCTTTAACCATTTCTGACCTGCATTTATAGTAACTAGATGATACTCTGTATCCTTCTCCTGGGCCCATGTTATATGTTGAAGTGGCAGATATATGCTCATCCTAATCATTCATTTCTGTGTTTTTCTGGTATGATAGTTGTTCTGAAACTCTGCTTAGGCATACAGACTGTCTGTGGCTTCAAGCTTCATAACACGGTTCCTCTTTCAAATGTGCTTATGATTCCTTAAACCTTTCTAAGTTCACTCAAAAATTTGTGAGTCTCTACATTTCACATTCTCTCAGTGATTATGCCATACATACTCCCTCCGCTATCATGTTACAATTCTTATTAATATCAAATATTCCCAAGTTTCACACAGATTTCTTATTTTCATTAATAGGTAAAACCACCAATGTGGTCATCAGTGTTTATTGATCATGTATAGTAAGAATACTAGCTATATATTTAATGAGGTCATGTATACTGAAAATATTTCAGACAGATTATCACTGATTTTATGTTTACTATGTGCATTGATTGATATATTCCTAGGCTGCTTAGGCCCTTAATATCTTACATGACAAAGATTGCACTCAGAAATAAATTTTGAGTTTTAAAAAGCCCATGGCAGGTGAAGTATCTCTATTTCACTCCTCATTCTTGTGAATAAGATATAAGCTTTCAGCTACTGCCTCTCCTGCCATTATGCTCCCCACCATGATAGTCAGGAACTCACTTTCAAAAATGTAAGAAGGTCTCCAATTAATTACCTTCTTTTGCAAGTTGCCTTGCACTGTTTTTCTTCACAGAAATAGAATAGTAACTAAGAGAGCTTGAAAGTTGATTTTTCCACCTATTTTCAATGAATTCAAACAAATTTCTGAAAATCATGGAATGAAGCAAATCAAAATAAAAAGAATTATTCCTTATCATTTATTTAAAACATGATAACTTTATTTGATTTATCTTAGCACTCCAAATAAGCCAAATATTTAGGTGTGATTCAATGAACAAATTTAAATTGACTCGCCATAATAATAAGATTATATAATCAATTATTATATTGAGGTCAACAGGTGTACTAGAAAGATATTAAGTGAACAAATGAATATTTCCTTTCACCACAAGTGACATTTATAAGCAAATGCATACTTATTTTCAGATACTGTTGTGTTTATTCTACTTTGAATTGAATTGCGTTTATTCTGAGGTTTATTGAATAAGATTCATATTATTAAACCTTACCCATACACTGTTTAATACACTTTATATTTTTATAAAAACAAAATTTTAAATATGTCAAAGACCTAATAATATAAAATTTTTGTGTTCTAATTATTATTCAAATATGGTAATAATCATATCATCTATACATTTAGCATTAGGATTGTAAATGGACTACTCTAAGACACTTTTTGTGTAAGTTAGAAACAGTAGTGGTGTTTATTATGTACCTGTGGAATATGTGAGATACAAAGTCAAAATATTTGTATTTTGTCAAAGTAGATGAGATACAAAGTCAAAGTATTTTATTTTAGTATAAGACAATTCAAACTCCAGTTTATGATAATTGTTATCATTATGTAGATTCCACTTAAAAAAACAAACCACTGAGTTATTCTCAATAGCATTTTGCTTTTAATGTTAAATGAAAACTTTCAGGAAAAATATGAATATCTTCTTAAAGAATTATTCAGTCTATCTTGTCATATTAGTTTGAATGCATTCTTCAGTCACATGCGATTGTAATACACTTAATCAGAAAAACCGTAGTTACTAATACAGGAGTTAGGATTCTTCTATACTTAGTCCAGCAAAACAGCACACTAGTCTCCAAGGAAGCTCTAATATTATTTTCTCTTGGTTCCCCATTGAGATGATAATAAACCTTTAAATCGCCCACCTAGAAACATTTTCTTTGAGAAGAAACTGCTGGGGTCATTTAAAAAGTCACTTGATACTATGCCAGAGAGATGGAAAGCTTTTTCTCTTGTGTTGGCTATCAATAGATGAAATAGCTTTCTTCTCTCTCCTTGCCTCATCTGCACCCCTGTCACTCATGCCCTTTATAATGTTCAACAAAAGCATTGCTCAATTGCATCTTGTCTGACAGTGAAGGTACATAAAGTGCCCATTTTGTTTAAATGAATGGCAGTAACCTTTTTGCTACACTAACTACTACTGCACCACAGGAAACAGCATGGGCTCTGTTTGTATCCCTTTACTTTCAACTCAAAATGTCTTACAGGTGTTATACATCACAATCACCTTTAATCTTGCGACTGTTCAACATAAGATCCTTGTGTGTTATTCAAGTAAGCCATTTTGTGTTTTTAAGATAACTGTTTCAAAATTTATACATTATTTGACATGGAAACACAGTGTGTTTTCAATTAAGGAATAAAAAACATTAATGTCAAAACCATTCAACGGTGTCTGAAATCCTGCAAAAATATTATGTATGTAGACAAATGTATCAATAACTATTTAATCTCACAGTTTAAGGAATTCATTTAGAAGGTGTCTGTTAATTCTTAAAAAGTTTTGAATCAAGTCTCATGTTGGCATATAGTGAATTAGAAATATAACCTTGCTTTCATCCATGTACTCTTGATTTTCCATATTTATTAATCTACAAAGTAGTATATTCATGCTTTGCTTCTTGATCTTTCTATCATATATGCTTATTGTTTTAGAATTATCAGATATTTTTTTTTTTGGTTTTTACGAGACAGGGTTTCTCTGTATTGTTTCGGAGGCTATCGGTCCAGCCTGGCCTCGAACGCACAAAGATCCGCCTGCCTCTGCCTCCCGAGTGCTGGGATTAAAGGCGTGCGCCACCACCGCCCGGCTAGAATTATCAGATATTTTAATTAGCATTTTATAGAAGTCCTGCAGGAATATTAACAGAAATAATTGTTAATAATGATTAGTTGTTAACATATGTTCACCATGTTATAAATTAGTCCCAACTAATAATTAATACCAAGACTAATACAAAACTGCATTCAAAGTTAGAACCAATTAATATGTACCTGCTATTATGAGTCATTGGTATTATTATCCATGACTCTGTTTTACAGCAGAAAGAATGACAGAGCCAGAGGTCCTGGATTGGGCTTCTGAAATCCCAAGCCCAACCCAAGTGAAATACTTCCTTCAAGAAAACTATATCTACTCCAACAATGCCACACCTCCCCCACCTCCTTAAGTAGCAGCCCTCCCTAATGGTGAAATATGCAAATATATGAGACTACGGAGGCCATTCCTATTTAAATCACCACAAAATCTAGCAATGAAAGATAATCTTCCTGAAAACAATTCTATTTTCAGGTGATATGGATTATTCCAAGACAACAAAAACAGCTTTATCATTGTTCCAAAGATACAATTAGGGAATATCATGACAACTTTCTCTTCTCAGTTTAAGCTCAACTTGGTATCCATTATTTTTATTATGTGTATTACTTTTTTCCTGAATGAGAACAATTCACTACTTCTCAAAATCTTATACCAAACAAAGTCCAAGAACTGATATACTGAGATGTGTGTGTGTGTGTGTTGTATATGGTTAAAAGATTAGCATATTGTGGGACAATAAAGTAGGATGCATTTTCATAGCCTCTCACATCACCATTAGCATCACCAAGTCAAAATTTTAAAACCTTTCATAATTTAACATATATTTTGATTTACAGATAAATGTACATTAATAAAAGTTCTTAGATTTATGTAAAGTATACAAATTCAGAATCAGAAATCATAAGATTATAAATTTCCCCAGAACTTCAAATTATACCTTACCTCTCCAAAGATCCTCTACAAACCTGCAGCTTTAAGTAATCCATAAATGAATGACAGGTTAAAGTTCCTTTGGCTCACTCATTGGGCATTTGATCACTGGTCTTTATAGCTGCCATACAGCATTGATTAGTAGCAACCAAATCCATTGCTAATCACAGAATATCGAAGTGGAAAGATTCATCAAACTGTGAAAACCCATAATGATTGTCAGAACCAATGACTTTTTCTGACTTTTAGGGATAGACAGACTTCAGTGAATGAAATTAATGTGAATGGGAAGTAGGACTTTGTTAAACGTGTGCAAGGTAGTTGTACTAGGTTTGAAGAATAAACTTGTCTGTATAGAAGCTGAGCATTTAGCTTTAACACATTTAAGCCAGCTGACTCATAGCAGTCCTGAGTGATAACACATCAGTTATTTCAGTAGCCATTAAATCATTCCTGACAACTGCTGCAGAGTGAAGCTGGTAATTATGGATTAGCACAGGATGCTACAGACACAAAAAGAAAATTGCCACTTACAACTTGCTTTCAAAAAAAGAGAAAGAATTAAGTGGTTGCCTAGCTATCTTCTTTCATTTTTATTAAAAATATGTTAAAAATATTGAGTAATATTAGGCCTTGAATTAGTATGAATATACGCAAAGGTACACAGTTTGTAACATTTGTTAATACATAGGACTCTCCTGTAAATATACTAATATTTTACATAGATTTAGCACAATATCTTAACAATAAGTACGCCTTCCAGTTATTTTATGTAAACTAAAACACTTACTGGATAGTTCACTCTGCGAGTTTCTTCATTGAATTTGCTTTTGTCTTGTCTTGTTTTGAATGTATAGACATTGGCAGTCATTGCTACAATTGACAGTGTAAGGAAGAAAAAAAAGGAATCTATTTCTCGTTGTACAGAATTATCCTTTCCCCCACTTTTCCAAGAGTTCCAAGTTTTTCATTTACTTTAGAACACATATAATGTGTACATCTTACAGCCTAACTTATTTTTCTGCAGCTATTATAGTATGTCACCCTGATGACCACTTTTTACGCTGATTAACATCAGCAAGGAAAATCATATCCTCAGCTGGCTTGAGATAGATAATTACTGCACCTGCATTTTCTTCTATGTGCCATTTGATCTTTACATTTATAAATCATTTCTGATGGGAAAAGAGAGAGGAACGTCAAATGGAGAATCTTACTTTTTAACTGGGTACCCTATTTTCTCTGTGTGCCACTTGAGTGCCAACACTTGAGGAGGACAAATAGCTTCAGGTTCCATCCTCTGGAGCAGGAGACAGAGAATCCTGTAAGCAGCTTAGTGTGGGTGCTGGGATCTGAACCAAGGTTTTCTGGGAGAGTAGTACTTACCCACTGAGTCATCTCTCCGTCTCATCAAACGGAATTAATTCATCTCATCTTATATCAATACACTTGAGTAAATTATACCTAACGAATTTAATTTTTTAACCTAGCAAACATATTCTATGTTAAATCAGGTGGTAGGAGCTAAAATGTCAATAATAAAGAAATATTCAATTTTGAAATGGGAACTTTTCATGAATTAATTGAGGTTTATCAGCAGAATGAAATTATCAGTTATAGAAGTTTATCAGAATATAATTTTAGAAAGTTGCAAATTTGATGCATATATAAATCTAATATATTTAATATTTAATGCACATATAAATCAATTCATTAACTTCCAATTTGGTATATATCTTGATGCAAAACTTTTCTTTTTTTCTGATGATTACAATATCTTTAATACAGAAAAATTAGTAAAAGGTTAAAATATAATATTAAGAAGTTCATTACTTTAATAGTAGTAGTAGTAGTATAAATACTAGGTTGTAGTCTATTCGATGTCTATGAAAAAGTACAAGGTGTAGTAGTTAAATGTATTAAAGATCCTTTCTAAATTGAAAACAGGCATTTTAATATAATATATACTTATTACAGTTTCCTTGCTCTGATTTCCTCTCATTTTCCCCCACCACAATATTTTAGCAAACTATAGTGTGGACTTTTTTTCTGTTACAGAGCACACATATTCCTCATTATATTTCACTGACCATGTTACTAAATCAATGTATGGAAACTGAACCCAGACCCAAAAAATATTTTTAAGGCGAGCATAGGGTCAATATTGTTTCTCCAATTACTATTTGATTTAGAAGCCTTGATGTAAATCATCTCTCAAAATCAACCTTGTTTACATTTTGATCAATAACTACTAAGAATTCTTACTAATGTGTCCATATAGTTATTCTTACAACAGTGTCAATATTTGTGCAGCTTCACTACATTTCTCCAGAAGTTATTTTTCAGACATTGAATGGGATGTCTGAATTTGGCTTAATTTTTCAGTGAAATTTTAGTGAGTGGGGATGAATATGAAGGACTGTATTGAAGTTGAGCCTGAGACATTAGCAAAAGAATGAAACTGACATGTATCACACACTTACTAGTGATCCTTCCATCTCATTTTGTACTTGTCATAGCTCTGTACTTCCAAAGGTCTATCAACAGATTATTGCCATCAATAATATCACTTAAACAAATTTAGTTTTTTTTCTCATATATGCTTTTCTCTATCTTCGTGGTTAAACAATACACTAGTTAATTCCTGAGTCTATAATTCCCTCTAAAGCACTTTTCAAAAATAAAGGAAAGACTGTTTTTTTGGTTATGCAACCACATTGTAATAAAAGAAATGGAAGCCTTCAGAATTCCAAAACTTACTGGATTGAACGTTCATTTCTAATGAGACAACTAAATTCAACCCAGCAATGCTTTACTTTATCCTGGCTAAAATAATCCTCAGGGATTTCTAATATGTTTCCATATTATAAGGAGAAAGCATAACACAATGACAAGAGTAGTGATGCTTGAGTTATAGATTTCTGTATCAGAATTCCCTTGAGTATTGTTTCTAGTAATATTTAAGTTGACCACTTGCTTGTTAAAATTCTGTGTGGTTATGGATTCTCTATTCCTCTAAATTTCAGCAAGTATGTCCATGTGTATTTATACATTGAAAGATTTGTAAAACAGTGAGATAATTAAGAAACATAATTTCATTATTGATACTTAGAACATCTGAAAATGGGTATTTTTAATTTCTTTAATGTAAACATTTACATATATATATATGATTTGATATTAGCCAGATGGGTAAATTCAGCTCTAGAAAGTACTGCTATATAAGGTAGCTACTGTTCCTATTTTACCTTCATAATGTTTTTATGTTTTCCTTTTAAGATTATTTAGTATTTTTAAGTTTTAAGTTTCATACACACATACACTGCATACTGCTCATATTCATCTGCACATACCACCTTCCTGTACTCCCTAGGACCTCCACACTATTTGTCTCTGGACTAAAATTCAACTTTATTTTTCACAGTAATCAATTTTGCTTAATTTATGTCTTTATGAATCTATTTTAACTATTGGAATATGGGATAAATTTGAAACCTACAGGTACAAAGAAGCCAATGAGATCTCAATTATCACAAAGCAAAGGGAAAACTATCACTGTCCTCGCTGATCTGGTATCCCAGACAGGAGGAACACCTTGTCCATTCCTTGAATTGTTCCACTGGGACAGTTAACACAGATAAACTTATATCTTTTAGTGTCTTTCTTTTTTCATGATTGTTAACAAGTCAAAGGCTGGGAATTTGACATTGAGATGTCAGGAGTAGCCAGCATGTGAGGCCTCACTTCTCTTGAAGCTGCAAGTGCTTCCATGAATCCTTAGCCTTCTTCCTAGGAAGCATCATTCCTACAGTGACTGCTTTGGTTGTCATGTCCATTTGCTTCTCCTAAGAGTCATGGTCTTATTTACTTTAGATGATATTGTTACACACATTATAAATATAATATTTGCTATGTATATATATCTATATATGTATATATATACACAACCATACACATGCATTCACACACATATATGTGTCAGTTTTTGTGTGTATGTGTGTGTGCGTGTGTGAGAGAGAGAGACAGAGACAGAGAGAGAGTTTTAAGACATTCCATATGTTTCTCCTGCTCTCGGCATTTCTTAGTTGCCTGTACCTATTTGTGTATGGCTTGAACAACATAGCAGTTCCTCCCTTCCCTGTTCCAATCTCTACAGATGTCCTACTTCTTCAGGTCTTTCCCAAAAAACTCCCATTTTATTGTTATTATTGAGCCATATATTTCAATTTGTGCTACCTATATACATGTGAGTTTATGACATCTACTGAGGTTTGTTTAAACTATCAGGTCATATTCCCAAAGAAGTGTCATTTTTCTCATTCTGCGCTATCAACTACCAGGATATCATGTGTCTGACAGGAACAATACAGTAGGATCTCCTCTCCATCCACACTGGAATTTATATGGCTTAATTTTATATGTGTCTTTTGAATATAGCATTTCATAGTCTCTGACAAACTCCTTGCTCACTGGTTCTTACATTTTTCCACCCATCTTCTTCAGAGTTTCTTCAACTTGGAAGGTTAGAAGCTGATTTAGATGAACATCCACTGTTGAGAAACTCAGTTATTTAAAGTATGTCCAAAGCAGTTACAATTCTCCGAGTTAACCGCAACCTACAGAAAATTAAAAAAAAATTCTCTGACTAAGAGTGAGCATAACAAACATATATGGGTACAAAGGTAATATTTAAAATCCAGATTGACATGACCACATTGCAACCCTCAATACATTTCTCACTAGGGCCTTTGATCTCCCCAGTCACAGGCTTGTGACAAGGTTTTTATTACAAGGTACAAAATACTTCTTCTGGATTGTCTCACATCCAAAATACCTATCATGCCACTTAAAAACATATTTGTTATTTTTCATATGATCCTTTATATTCATATTTTTTCTGTATTTGAAGTGTTCTCTTCATTGATGATTACATAAGATTAAGTTATGGCAAGCAGTCAGAAGAAATGGCAATAGTCCCTTTTGCTTTGGAGTTTTGGAGGGTCTCTACCCATGGCTTGTATTGAAGTAACTCATACCTGGCTTTGATTTTTCATTTAATAACCCAGGCCTTCTGAGAATAGCATAAAATTATGAATTTTAATGATAACATCATGGATTTGGGGTGATGGGCTCTTAGGATAATCAATTCATATATTTTCTTATTATTAATTGTTCACGTGTAAATTATGTAATTTGTTAGAAATTGTATACAGTAAAGTGTTTTTTTAGTTACCTGAGTCATTAATGTAAATTCATAATGTATTCTATGGGTATTATTAATTTAAAGCACTTAATAGAAAATATTTTAATCATTATTAAAATTAAATAAGCTATAACAACAGTTTTTGCATGTTTAGCATTTCACTTGCTCTATCAACAAGATTGAATCCTTAGCAATTAAAAAATTGAGTACTCTTTTAATGCATGTGTGTGCATACATGTGTGTGTTTGTGTTTGTGTATGTGTGTATGCATGTTTGTTCTTTATTGCTTTTTCAGATACAGCCTTATATAGGCTTAATCTGATGTCAAATTAGCATTGACATTTCATTCCCCTGTCATCACAACTTACACTTCTGAGTCCTTGTAGAGATATTTTCACCCATATCATATTTTTAAAAATGTACCTAGCCAGGCAGTGATAGCACATGTCTTTAATCCCAGTACTAGGGAGGCAGAGACAGGTGGATTTCTAAGTTAGAAGGCAGCCTGCTCTACAGAGTGAGTTCCTGGACAGCTAAAGAGTACACAGAGAAACCATGACTTGAAAAAAAAGGCTATTTGCTGCTGGGCATAGATTCAGTGTTTCTCACACAACACACACACACAGACACACACACATACAAACACTACATATATATGTATTTTTGCATATATATAATTTTTTACAAAAGAAATTTATTTTAATATATTTCAAATAATGTTTATTGTTTTAATGTACAAAGCTTTTATATTCATATATATTTAAGTATAGAATCCAAAAATTATAATTTTCATGTTTAATTTTTCTATGGATTTCTGTGGATTTCAACTATTCTATGATTTTTTATGTGTAAGGATAGTAGTTTGCTATTCTAAATTATTCCCCAATAATAACGTTAAAAGTAACATTGTGTGAACATAAAAGCTGGCCTTTGAAGGACATTTGTGAAACATTTACTTTTGCTTCCTTATTCAGTGTTTCTTCTAAGTTTCCAATTAGAAAGGGTAACTGCTTCTCTTTTTCATTTTATACTGAAACAAGACAACTGATGTATCATCCAGCAACCATTCCTCATGGGCTTAATGTCTTGTATTCTGTATCCTTCAGTGAGTTCTGATGACAAACACCAGAAGCTCTGGGGAAATCATCCCAGGTGGTGACTCTGGCAAGGGAAAGGAAAATTTGCTCCTAAATGGTGGATTGATTCTGATTGCGTGTCTTATATTAGATGATCCCCAGTCTCAGCAGGATTTTCGAAAAGGATTATTGACTTTCTGCCCCAATGTCTCAGACCAAAAACCTGTAAATCATATGTCGGAGACCAGAGGGAGTTTATTTCTTTGGATGGACAGAAACAGAATCCAGATTCCTTTAAAGAAAATTGAAACTCCAATTATTGATTTTTGAGAAAGAAAATTAATAGAATTTTTGCCTCCTATCCAGTCAAAAATTAAGACTCTTTGGCAGGATGGACACTGCACTCTGCTACAATATTTGTCTTAAAATGAGTTTCTGGTTTTTGCTTCAACATTTACATGCCCATTTGATTTTATTATCTGACTTTTGTTCATTATGACATATGAACTATTTTTTCCAGGAGGAAAAATTACTCCTAGATATTCAGGAGATTTTTTTAGGATTTTTCTAAAATTTAAATCACATTTTAACTGAAATTAATGTTTCATGGGTTCGATATTTCTTCTTAGTTTGTGAGACCATTCTTTGACAACAATAACTGAAACATATCTGCACAAATATGGATCTGTTACAGAGTAATGTATGTATGACAAATAATTTTTCTTTAGGGGTAAATACAGACACAAATATAGAAAATTCTCAACTCAAAACTTTCTGGGTTGCTGTCCTTCTTACATCGATTCTTCACATTCTTTAATTTATCTGTGGTGTAATGAGAGCTGTCCAGTATAGACTAAAGTATTTGAATACTTGATCCCTATTGGTGGTGCTGCTTGGAGATTTCTTGGAGGAAGTACAACATTCGAGGCTGGCTTTGAACTTTCATAACCTCTTCCTAATCCCTGTTTGCTGCTTCTGCTTTGTGTTTGTGGTTGAAGATGTGAAAGCTCGGCTTCCCCCCCCAGCTGCCTGTGTCTGTTCTTCCTCCCTCTGGATCCTCCCTCTGGAATTTGAAACCACAATAAACATTTTTCATAAAAGTTTCCTTTGTTCTGATGTTTCATCAACATAACTGAAAAAGTAATTAATACAGTACCCTGAATTTCATTTCCCACCTTTACCTACAAAATATCAGTAACATCTGATATTTTCAATAGAGTCCCTAGTCATATAATACATTTCAAAAAATTTTTTTGAATGTGAAAACATTTGAATTAATGACCGTAGGCTATTTCCACACCTGTAAAGGACATAGAAAATATTTTAAAGTTAAATAAGATTTTTTTCTGTCTCTACAATATGTCTATATACATTTCTTATGCCTGCTGCCCACCAGAGAATTTATATTATTCTTCGTACTTTTCTCAATTGTGAACAATGCCACAAAAATTAAGATAGAGTTAGAAAAGCAAGAACTTTGGAAGCAAAGTTCTTATTTCTGAAACTTCTAAATTTTGAAGAAAAATTTCTTTGTGTAAAATTTTTTATTGATGTTGCAAATGACAGAAAAGTAAAAGACAATGAAAGGATTTCAGTAACAGATGAAAATGACTCCATTATAACAAAGCTTATTCTCTCTTTTCTCATGTTATATACTAGTATACTGGCTATGGTGAATTTGGCCATAAAAAAACAAGGATTAGTTCTATCCCCTCATTTAGATACCAACTATAAAATTCAGCAATGTTCATTTGTAGTCAATATATTTCTGGGTATTCTGTCAGATATCATAGATGTGTTGATAAAATAATTTACTGTTCAGGCCTGTGTGTAGTAGATTTGTCTCACCGCCTTCAGAGGGCACCAATTCTATGGGTACTTTGATATTGGTATTCCAGATTACAGAACTGTGAGACAATATTTTTTTGTTCCAGTCACCCATGTAGTGGTGTTTTATAGCAGCCATCAAAAGTTGATGCAGATAATATAATTGAGGAATAGAACTATCCTCAGTACTTTATCAGATCCCTCTACTCTAATGATTAAAGTGTAGACCATCCAAGTTTTCTGAGCATCCTCTTCTGGTGGAGGCTGCTGGCGCTGTCTACATCTCCAGCTGGAACAGATGCTAAGCAATCTTATACCTACTTTAAAAAAATAGTTGGAGATATACCTGATCACGGAGGACGATAGGATTTGGGAAGTCAGGGGCTTCCTTCCACATGGTGGTCCCAGTTTACTTATTTATTTTCAAACCATTTTATTCTTTATTCATATACATGTGTATTTCTGGGTTTGTGTGTACATACATGTGGATTTAATGACAGCTAGATGGTGACATCTGATTTGTTGAAGTTGGAATAAATGTGTTAGTGAGCCTTCTGTATTGAGCACTAAGAACTGAACTCAGGTTCTCTGCAAGAACAATAGGCCTTCTTAACTGCTTAACCATTTCTCCAGTGTCCTGCCTATTTAATTAATGAAATGTATTATTTGAGAGATTCATGTATGTATGTGTTGTAGTCAAGCAAAACCCCCATCTTTTCTTATATTTCTTTTACAACTTTTAACCCTCCTCCCTATTCTCTCACCAAGTCGACATCTCACTGTCAGATGTTTTCATTTGTTTTCACTTTTCTCTGTGATCTACTTGTATAACCAGGGCCAATCATGTGGTGTGTGCATGAACATAAAGCTTTCCACTACAGCATGAGTAACTCATCAGTGGCCTTATTTCTGTAGGTGAGGACTACATTCTATCAGAAGCCCTTTATTACCATTAATTCTCTTGTGTGGCAAAGGGCCCTATGACTGGCCACTCCTCACATTGACTGACAAATCACTGAAAAGTGATTGTTTAGAGAAAAAGGCTACCGTGAAATCATTGAAGAGAGTAAAAGAATATAGGACAAGGCCTACAAACAAACAAAGAACAACAGCAACATACACTTGTGTGTTAGGAATATTGAGAGGGGATGTTTTTCTCATCACCCTGTTTCACAGAGCTTCTACGTTTCTCATGGATTTCTAGAAAGGTTCAATGTTCCTTTTTTTGTGGAAGCATCAATAAAATTGCATCCATCTTTACAAGGAATCCTCCCTGTGGTATTGCCTGAGTACAGAGTACTACTGTTGATGAGTACATTGACATATAGGATTAGAGGCACGCAATATCCCTCAAAATTACCTTTTTAAAAAAATAACTTTTATTTTACATTTAAATTAGAAACATGCTTGTTTCACATGTCATTGCCAGCTCTCCCTCCCTCACCTACTTGCCCACTCCCCACCAGCTCCCCCAGGCCTCCACCCAATCCCCACTCCATTCCCCAGGGAGGCTAAGTACCTCCATGGGGGATCTGCAGAATGTGTCACTTCATTCAGGGCAGGGCCTAGGCGGTTCCCAAAGTGTCCAGGTTGAGAGAGCATCTCTCATTGTGGGATGGGTATGCAAAGTCCATTTGTGTGCCAGGGACATATACCGATCTACTACCCAAAGCCCCATAGATTGCCTAGGCCTCCTCACTGACACCCAATTTCATGGAATCTGGATAATTTCCTTTGAGGTCTAAGATCTCCCCCTTGTTCAGGTCATCTATTTCTTTGGGTTTCACCAGCCCAGTCTTAAATCCTTTGCTCATCATTCCTGATCCTCAGTCACTGGGTTCCAGGAGTTCAGTTCAGTGTTTAGCTATGGGTCTTTGCCTCTGCTTCTGTCTGTCCCTGGATAGAGGTTCTAGGATGGTATATAAGACAGTCTTCAAATTCATTATCAATGAGGGGCATTTAACATAGTCTCTTCACTATTGCTTAGTTGGCCAGTTGGTGTCATCCTTGTAGATGTCTGGAAATCTCACTAGTGCCAGACCTTCCCTCAAAACTAAAATGACTCCCTCTATTATGGTATCTCTCATCCTACTCTCCTCTATTCTTGCCCTGACTCAACCTTCATGCACCCATATGTGCTCCTCTCCCCTCCTCTTCTCCTCCTTTCTTTTTCTGGCTCCCTCTCCCCTCCCACCAATGCTCCCAATCTGCTCAGGAGAACTTGCCTCATTCTACCTTCTCTGGGGTTCCATACATATCTCTCTTACGGTCTTTCCTGTTTCCCATGCTCTCTGGCAGTGGGATTTTAGGCTGGCACTCCTCTAATCCATGTCTAAAATCCATACACTAGTGAGTACATACCATTTTTATCTTTATGTGACTGGGTTACCTCACTCATGATGGTTTCTTGTAGTGCCATCATTTTGCCAGAAAATTTCAAGATTCCATTAATTTTTTCCACTGAATAGTACTACATTGTGTAAATGTACCACAGTTTATCCACTCTTCAGCTGAGGGGCATCTAGATTGCTCCAGATTATGGCTATTAACATTGTGCTGCTATAAACATAGAGGAACAGCTGTACTTCCTGTGTGAATGTGCATCTTTTGGGAATATGCCTAAGAGTGGAATTGCTGAGTCTTGTAGGATTTCCTGAGGAATCTCCATACTGATTTTCTCAGTGGCTGAATCAGTAGGCACTCCCACCAGCAGTGAAGGAGCATTCCCCTTTCTCCACATCCTCTAATGCATAAACTGTCACTGGTGTTTTTGATTTTAGCCATTCTGACAGGAGTAAGATGGTATCTCAGAGTTGTTTTGATTTGCATTTCTTTGATGTCTCGGGATGTTGAGCACTTTAAGTGTCTCTCGACCATTTTAGACTCCTCTATTGAGAATTTTCTATTTAGTTCTGTACACCACTTTTTAATTGGATCCTTTGGTGCTTTGGAGTTCTTCCTACATTTTGGAGATTAGCCCTCTGGCATGAGCCTTTACAGTTGCCAAAAACAACATAAAAACCCTTGGGGTAATGCTAACCAAACAAGTGAAAGACCTGTATCACAATAAGTTTGAGTCTTTAAAGAAAGAAATTAAAGAAGACACAAGAAAATCAAAATATCTCCCATGGTCTTGGATAGGTAGAATCAACATTGTAAAAACAGCAATCTTTCCAAAGCAATCCATGGGTTCAATGAAATCCCCATTAAAATTCCAGGACAATTCTTCACAGACCTTGAAAGAACAATTCTCAATTTTATATGGAAAAAAAGACCCAGGACAGCCAAAACAACCCTGTTCGTCAAAGGAACTTCAGGAGTCAAAACCATCCATGACTTTAAGCTCTATTTTAGAGCTGTAGTCCTGAAAACACCTTGGTGTTGGCACAAAAATAGACAGGCAGACAAATGGAATCGAATTGAAAACCCTGATATTAACCCACACACCTATGAACACTTGGTTTTTGACATATAAGCTAAAATTATAAAATGGAAAAAAGAAGTCTCCAACAAATGGTGCTGGCATAAGTGGATGCTGATATATAGAAGTCTCCATATAGATCCATGTCTATCGCCAGTCACAAAACTTAAATCCAAATGGATCAAAGACCTCAACATAAATCCAGTCACACTGAACCACTTAAAAGAGAACATGGGGGTTATCCTTGAAGGAATTGGTACTGGAGACTGCTTCATGAACGTCACACCAATGGCACAGACACTGAGATTGATAATTAATAAATGGGACATCCTGAAATTCTGAAGCTTCTTCAAGGCAAAGGACACAGTCTACAAGACAAAAAGGCAGGCCACAGAATGGGATAATAAAAGATAATAAAAATTACCTATTTATATTTATGACAGGTCCAATTTATTTCCAAACAATATCACAATCCAGGCACTAGGGATTAAAACATGATTCAAGTACAATCTATTCTCTCTCTCTCTCTCTCTCTCTCTCTCTCTCTCTCTCTCTCTGTCTCTCTCTCTCTCACCTAAGTATCCATCCTCAAATATATCCTATCCCAAGTCATTTAGTGGTTAAGATTTATCATTCAGTGTTTCATATATACAAACTCTCTCATATGTGCGAAAGAATTGTCATATATTAAAGAAAGACATGACAAGGAAAGCATAAGAAGCCTACAGAACACAAAATAGAGTGGACCACAAAAGGAAATCCCCTAGCCACATAATAGTAAAAACAATGAACATACAAAATAAAGAAAGAATATTAAGAGCAACAAAGGAAAAAGGCCAAGTAACATACATAGGCAAACCTATCAGAATCACACCTGATTTCTCCATGGAAACTCTGAAAGCTAGAAGTTCCTGGATAGATATTCTACCAACACTAAGAGACTGCTATACCCAGCAAAGCTTTCAATCACTATAGCTGGAGAAAGCAAGATATTCCATGACAAAACCAGATTTAAACAATATGTATGAACTAACCCAACGCTACAGAAAGTTCTGGAAGGAAAACCCCAACCCAAGGGAGTTAACTACAACCAGAAAAACATAGGGAATAGATAATCCCACGTTACCAAGAGCCAAAAGAAAAGAGGTGAAAATCCACATATAATTCTACCACCATCAACTATTCCAAAACAAACAAGAATGAGCAATCAACAGTCATTAATATCCCTCAATATTAATAGTGTTAACTCACACATAAAGAGACAAAAGCTAACAGAATGGATTCAAAGACAGATGACATCCTTCTGCTGCATACAAGAAACACACCTCAGCCTCAAAGACAGACATTACCTCAGAGTTAAGGGTTGGGAAAAGATTTTCCAATCAAATGGATCCAAGAAACAAGTGGGGGTAGCAATTCTAATATCTAACAAATTAGATTTTAAAATAAAATCAATAAAAAGAAATGAAGGAGGGCACTTCATACCTATCACAGGATAAATCCATTAAGATGAAGTTTCAATTTTGAACATCTATGCCCCAAAAACAAAGGCACCCACATTCATAAAAAAACATTACTAAAACTCAAATCACATATAAAGCCTCACACACTTATAGTGGGAGACTTCAACACCCCACTCTCACCTCTAGACAGGACTACCAGACAGAAACTTAACAAAGAAGCAAAGGATCTAATAGAAGTTATGACCCAATTGGGATTAACAAACATCTATAGAAAATTCCACCAAAATTAAAAAGTATACCTTCTTCTCAGTGCCACATGGAACCACATACTTGGCAACATATCAAATTTCAACAGGTAAAAAAATATTGAATAACTCCATGCACCTTATCAGACCATCATGCATTAAAATTATAATTCAAGAACAACACAAACTTCAGAAACTCTACATGGAAACAAAAAATCACATGATCATCCCACCGGATGCTGAAAAAGCCATTGAAAATATCCAACACCCCTTCATGATAAAGGTCTTGGAGAGATCTGTGATAACAGGAACTTACATCAACATAATAAAAACTAAATACAGCAAACCAACAGCCAACATCAAACTAAATGGTCAGAACTCAATGCAATTCCTCTAAGATCAGGAATAACACAAGGCTCTCCACTCTCTCCATACCTCTTCAATATTGTTCTTGAAGTTCTAACTAGAGCAATATGACAACAAAAGGAAATCAATGGGATTCAAATTGGAAAGGAAGAGGTCAAAATTTCACTATTTGCAGATGATATGATAGATCTCTTCAAGGGAAGTCCTAGAGTTGATAAACACCTTCATCAAAGTGGTAGGATACAGCAAAAAAAATCAGTGGCCCTATTACATACAGATGATAAAGTGGCTGAGAAAGAAATCAGAGAAACATCACCCTTAAAAATAGCCATAAACACCATTAAATAACTGGGCATAACATTATCCAAAGAAGAGAAAGACCTGTATATCCAGCACTTTATGTCTCCAAAGAAATAAATCAAAGGGATACCAGAAAATGGAAAGATCTCCCATGCTCTTGGATTAGTAGGATCAACATATTGAAAATGGCAATCTTGACAAAAGTAATCTACAGATTCAATGCAATCCCTATCAAAATTCCAGCACAATTCTTCACAGAACTTGAAAGAACAATAATCAATGTTATATGGAAAAACAAAAGACCCAGGATAGCCAAAATAACCCTATACAATAAAGGAACTTCAGGAGGCATTACCATACCTGACTTCAAGCTCTATTATAGAGCTATAGTCCTGAAACACCTTGGTATTTGGAATAGAATTGAAAACCCTTGTTTTAGCCCACACACCTATGAACACTTGATTTTTGACAAAGAATCTAAAATTATACAATAGAAAAAAGAAAGCATCTTCAACAAATAGTGTTGGCATAACTGGATATGGGCATTCAGAAGACTGCAGATAGATCCATGTCTCTTGCCTTGCACAAAACTTAAGTGCAAATGGATCAAATACCTCACCATAAATCCAACCACACTGAAACTCTTAGAAGAGAACGTGGGAGATACTCTTCAACGAGTTGTTACAGGAGACCACTTCCTGAACATACCACCAGTAGCACAGACACTGAGATCCAGAATTAACTAAGAAGCTTCTGTAAGGCAAAGGACACAATCAACAAGACAAAAAGACAGTCCCCAGAATGGGAAAAGATATTCACTCACCCCATATCTGACAGAGGGCTTATCTCTAAAATTTACAAAGAACTCAAAAAGCAAGTCTCTAAAAAACGAAAGGATGCAATTAAATAGTGGGGTACAGAACTAATTAGAGAGATTCAATAGGGGAGTCTCAAATGGCTGAGAGACACATGAGAAAGTGCTCGACATCTTTAGACACCTGGGAATGCAAATTAAAACAACTCTGAGATACCATCATACTCCTGTCAGAACGGCTAAAATCAAAAACACTGAAGACAATTTATGCTGGAGAGGATGGGGAAAGAGGGGAACCCTCCTACACTGCTTGTGGGAGTGCCAACTCCTACACCCACTTTGGAAATCAGTATGGAGATTCCTCAAGAAAATGGGAATTCATGAACCACAAGAGCCAGCAATTCCACACTTAGACATATATTCAAAAGATGTAAATTCATACATCAAGGATGTCTGTTCCACTATGTCCATAGCAGCATTATTTGTAATAGCCAGAACCTGGAAGAAACCTAGTTGCTCCTCAACTGAAGAGTAGATAGAGAAAATGTGGTACATTTACACAATGGAGTACTACTCAGCAGAAAAAAACAATGGAATCTTGAAATTCTCAGGAAAATGGATAGCACTAGAAGAAACCCTACTGAGTGAGGTAACCTAGTCACAAAAAGATAAACATGGTATATACTCACTCATATATGGACTTCAGTCATGAATCAAGATAGTGTCAGTCTGCAATTCCACTGACAGAAAGTCTGGGAAACAGGAAAGAACCTAAGAGAAATATTCATGGTACCCCAGAGAAGAAGAATGAGGCAAGATCTCCTGAACAGATTGGGAAAACGGGAAGGTGTAGGGGGAGTGGGAGCTGGGAAGAAGAGAGGGGGAGAAGAGTAGTAGAGAGTAGGTCATGGGAGATAAGGAAGGTTGAGTGGGGGGTAAAATAGGGGAAGAACAGGATGAGAAATACCATAACAGTGGTAGTCATAGGTTTGAATAGAGATCTGGCACCAGTGAGACCTCTAATGATCTAAAAGGTTGACACCAACTGGCAAGTTAAGCAATAGTGAAGAGACCACCTTAAATGTCCATTCCTGATAATGAACTTGACATATACATTATATGACATCCTAGAACCTTCATCCAGTGACTGATGGAAGCAGAGGCAAGCATCCACAGTTAAACACTGAACTGAACCCATGGAACCCAGTGACAGAGAGGAACGATGAGCAAATTGGCAAAGAATGGGCTGGCAAAACCAGGAGAGACAGCTGATCTGAACAAGGGGAGAGCTCTTGGACCCCAGACCCACAGCTGGCAGGCCAGCATTGGACTAATCCAGACCCCCTGAGTGTGAGAGTCAGTGAGGACGCATGGGCAACTTATGGGGCCCTGGGCAGTAGATCAGTGTTTATCCCTGGCATACAAACGGACTTTGTGTGTCCATAACACAAAGAGGGTTGCTCTTTCAGCCTGGACTCTTAGGGGAGTGCCTGGACCCTGCCCTGAGTGAAATGACAGACTCTGGATATCCCCTGCGTGGAAGGAAGTTGGGATGGGCTAGGAGGCTGGGGGTGATTTTGGGGGGGGTACGGGATGAGTGGAGAGAGAGGGAACTGAGAATGACATGTGAAGCAAGCTATTTAAAATTAAAGTAATAAAAAAGAAAATCAGTAGCCCTACTATATACAGATGATAAAAGGGCTGAAAAAATCAGATAAACATCACTCTTTACAATAGCCACAAACAACATAAAATACTTTGGGGTAACACTAACCAAACAAGTGAAAGACCACTATAACAAGAACTTTGAGTCTTTGAAGAAAGAAATTAAAAAAAAAAAAACAACACAAGGTTGAAAGATCTCCCATGCTCTTGGATAGGTAGGATCAACATAGTAAAATGTAAATCTTACTGAAAGCAATATACAGATTTAATGCTATCCCTATTAAAATCCCAGCATAATTCTTCACAGACCTTGAAAGAAAAATAATCAACTTTGTATGGAAAAATAAAAGACCCAAGATAGCCAAGACAACCTTATTCAACAAAGCAACATCTGGGGGCCTTACCATCCCTGACTTCAAGCTCTATTATAGAGCTGTAGTCCTGAAAACAGCTTGGTATTGGCACAAAAATAGACAGGGAGACAAACGGAATCAAATTGATCACCCTGATTTTAACCCATGCATGTATGAACATCTAATTTTTGACAAGGAAGCTAAAAATACACAATGGAGAAATAAAACATCTTCAACAAATGGTGCTGGTATAACTGGATGCTGGCATGTAAAAGAATGTGGATAGATCTATGTCTGTCTCCATGAACAAACCATAAGTCCAAATGGATCAAAGACCTCAACATAGATCCAGCCACACTGAACCTGAAAAAAGAGCAAGTGGGAGCCACCTTTGAACAAACTGGTACGGAGACAGCTTCCTGAAAATAACTCCAGTAGCACAGACACTAAGATCAACAATTAATAAATGGGACCTCCTGAAACTAAGAAGCTTCTGTAAGGCAAAGGACACAGTCAGGAACACAAAAAACCAACCCACAGATTGTGAAAAGATATTCACTAACCCCACATCTGACAGAGGGTTGATCCCCAAAATTTACAGAGAACTCAAAAAGCAAGTCTCCAAAACACTAAAGGATCCAATCAAAAAATGGGGTACAGAACTAAATAGAGAATTCTCAATAGAGGAGACTAAAATGGCTTAGAGACACTTGAGAAAGTGCTCAACATCCCTAGACATCAGGAAAATGCAAATCAAAACAACTCTAAGATACCATCTTACCTTTCAGAATGGCTAAAATCAAAAATTCCAATGAGAGTTTATGCTGGAGAGGATGTGGAGAAAGTGGAACACTCTTAGACTGATGGTGGTGGGAGTGCCCAATTGTACAGCCACTTTGGAAATCAGTATGGAAATTATTCAGGAAAATGGCACTCAGTCTACTCAACAATTCCACTCTTAGGCATATACCCAAAAGATGCACATTCATACAAGGACATCTGTTCCACTATGTTCATAGCAGCATTATTTGTAATAGCCAGAAACTGGAAAGCAACCTAGATGCCCCTCAACTGAAGAGTAGATAGAGAAAAAGTGGTACATTTATACAATGTAGTACTACTCAGAGGGAAAAAAAAACAATGGAATCTTGAAATTTGCAGGCAAATGAAAAGCACTAGAAGAAACCATACTGAGTGAGTTAACCCAGTCACAAAAAGAGAAATATGGTATGTACTCACTCATTTATGGATTTTAGACATGAATCAGGGTAGTGCCAGCATACAATCCCACTACCAGAGAGTCTAGAAAACAGAACCTTCATCCAGCGACTGATGAAAGCAGAGGCAGTTACCCACAGACAAACACTGAACTGAACTTCTGGAAACCAGTGTCAGGAAGAGAGAACTGGTGGACAAAGGATTTAAGAGAGGGCTGGTTTAACCCACAGAAACAGCTGACCTGGACAAGGGGGAGCTCTTGGTCTCCAGATTGATGGCTGTGAGGAAAGCATGGGACTGGCTCAGACCCCCTGAATGTGGTTGTCAGTGAGGAGGCCTAGGTAATCTATGGGGCCTTGGGTGGTATTTATCCCTGGCATACAAATAGTCTTTGAGTGCCCATGCCACAGTATGGGAGGCTCTCTCAGCCAAGACTCTTGTGGGAGGGCCTAGGCCCTGCCCTGGATGAAATGACAGTTACTGGAGATCCAATATGGAGGGCGTTCCCCCTCCCTGGGGATCGGAGTTGTGATTGGGTAGGGTACTAGGGGACCTAGTGGGGAGGGTGGGGAAGGTGGGGAGGGAGAGCAGCTGGGATTGACATGTGAAACAAGATTGTTTCTAACCTAAATAAAAATAATAAGTATTTTAAAGAAAAGAATAAATTTAATGATAAATGCAAGTTTCTTTCATCTATTCAGAGAGAATTATAATTATTACAGGTAGATTCTAATTAAAGAAGTACTAATTAATATATAGAATTAGAACATAAACCTGTTATATTTTAGCTAATCAGGTCCTATTAAATTAGAATCCCATGACTTCAAAATTATAATACATAAGTACACATAAGTGCATGTTTCCTACTTTGAAAACTTGTACCATTATAACAGATTTGTATGCACTTGACCAGAATCATTTAACTTCAGATTGGAAAATTAAATACTTACTTATTACAAATTTAAAAATATAGCAGTATTAATAAGAGCCCAGAAACAGATATTGGGCTTAAAGCTGAAAGATCAGGGAAGCAAGGCATCTAGTCACTGGCTCTTACCTATCAATCAAGCTGAATGGGCTGTACTGTCCTTAGTGTGACTGGAGAATAAATCCCTCATGAGACTCTTTGCCTCTTCCTTTCTTACCTCTCAAATTCTGTGATTAAAGGTGTGGGATCCCGCCAGGCGGTGGTGGCACATGCCTTTAATCCCAGCACTCGGAAGGCAGAAGCAGGTAGATCTCTGTGAGTTCGAGGCCGGGCTGGACCGATAGCCTCCAAAACAATACAGAGAAACCCTGTCTCGTAAAACAAAAAACAAACAAACAAAAAAAGGTGTGGGATCCCAAGTGCTGGGATCTCTTTGTGTGAGATGTTTCTCTTTTTGACTAGATCAATTTTGTGTAGCTCAGTGTGGCCTGGAGATAACTGAGATCCATGTAACTCTGTGTCCTGAGTACTGGGATTAAAGGTGTATACCACCATCACCTAGTTTCTATAGCTATCTAGTGTGACTGGTTTTGCATTCTGATACTTCAGGAATCTATATTAAATCATGAATATTATATTACCACAAAAGCATAGAACTTCCCCGGAAGTACATTTATCATTATACAAGTTTGATGTTGTTTAAAATCATAAGCTACTTCCCCACTAACCAAACTGTACTGCTTTATAAGTATATAACCAACAGACAGAATTATAACTAAGAATAATACTGTATCTCTTTTTAACAAATTTGCAGTTGTAGAACCATATCTTTACACAGAAAGTTGCTTGTATTTGTGACATGTAATGAGACTTGTGCTTTCGCCAATTTCTGTCTGCTATGTTCTCAGGGAAGGTAATGAGAGAACAAGCTGTGACCATGAAAAAAGATGTCATTTACTTTATTTCAATAAATTGTTTAATGAGAAGCACATTTATTCTTTCTGAAATTTTCATCAGTTTTCTATTGCTTAAAGATAAAGAAAATTATGTCAGTCAGTACTGAAACTGGAAAAGTATTAACAAACAAATTAAAATGAACAACATATAAGTTGGAAGAACGTACGTTCTGCAGCTAATAAATGAAAGAGAGTCCCAGAAAGATTCTTTAAACTGTTACACAGGGTAGGGTGACGGGTAGTATGTAGAATCAGTCAATTAAGTACTATTTGATAACCAGAAACCATGTAAAATAAAAATCACTAGGAATTCTGGAGTGTATTTGAAATCATTGTGCTTGGAAATTTGAGACAGTTGGATCCCTTGGGCTACGTACCCAGGTAGGCTATTCTAATTTCTAATTGGTGGTTTCTAGGACAATGGGAGATCCTGTCTAAAAATAAAAAAATAAAACAAAGAAGAGTAGTACACTGCTGCAGGAAGAAATAAAATATCTTCTAACCTCCACATGTAAATTCACACATGAACTCATGCATATGTGTGCACACAACTGAGGAAAAATCTTGTGCAAATGCATACTTCCGGAATATGAGACAATCAGAAAATGGATGCCCTATACATTGATAGACACACAGTCAGTCAAAATGAACTATATTTTCTGAAAAACAAAAATGATGAATACAAATTTTAAAAATCTCCATGTTGGAAAAATAAGAATCATTTGCTTATTCCGTGTCCACAGAAAGTGACCAATAAGCTGTACTTATACCACCACTCAATGTGTAGGGCAATAGATATTCTATATCACTATATAGATCAACAGACATCACTCTTTCTTAGATAGCCGAGTTTACTTGTATTTCTCTATTCAGTGTTAATCTTTCATGCACTATGAAAATAGTAAACCAGATACTTGTAATCTCTCTGGAACATTTAGAGAAAAGTGAAGTATGTTTGCAAGCAACAATACGTTTCCATAAAACATAACACACAGAAATTTTAGGAACTGATTCCCAAAAGCAAGAACAAGTGTTGTGACAGTTTTGTAAATGGAGAAAGCAATTAATTGATAATAGATAGTATTTTAACTGTGAGTTTGGCAAGATATGAAACTCAGATAGGAAGAAAAAAATAATGTAGGACTTTGTCATCAATCTTAATTTTATCTTGAGCAAAATGTGAAAAAGGTTTGAAATCATGTTTTCTTCATCAATCTTATAATTTTAGGCCTTTCTTGTTTTAAATCTGTCTATATGGATATATATGTGCATTATAAATTGAAAACAGAGAACTTGACTTGAAATACATTTATCATTATACAAGTGTACACATATACACACACAACACTCACACATACACACACACACATATATATATATACATATATATACATGTATATATATTCGTGCTTTTACATGGAACTATACATGACCATAAAGTATAAAAAGATATATAAAAAACTGAAAATGGATTTCATGAAATTAAATTTTATGCTATCCACATTAAATATAGTATTAAATGCAGTCTTTTATTTGGTTCTTTAAGCAAATCATATACAACAAATGTCCTATCACTAAGGTTCATTATTTTATAGAGTTCTTTTATTACTCCTATTTTTTCTCCTTTCTATAGCAGAGAAGTGGTTATAAAGCATTGGTAATGACACAAATGCAGTTAATGTATGATCTACTAGACTAATAACATCTAATGCATTCCATTTCAGAACATTTTAACCAGAGAAACCTATTTTATTTTGTTATGTTTATAGAATTCAAACATTTTCAAATCACAAAGCAGAGTAAATAGTTTCAATGCACAAATTACATATATATTTAACCTTTAATTTCTTCATCCAATTGTACAAATGTCTACCATTCAGAAAGTGAGAATGTGATTTTTTTCAACTGAGTTAAATGCTAATACTTAAAACTTGATTATTGTATGTAATCTCATAGTAAATATTGTGACAAATCATTAAAACGTGTATCTTCTGAAGCCTAAAGCTTTTCTCTTGCATTGGCTTCAAAACAAAACTGAATGTTTACTGCTTTCACTTGGTGGCTAATATCTAAAGAAACCTCTAAAGGTTTACAATGTGTTTAAAAATATATGTAAGATTGAGAGAAAAAGAAGCCGGCTGTGGTGGCACACGCCGGTAGGAATTGCTCCAGAGGCAGAAGTAGGCAGATTTCCAAAGAGAAACCCTGTTTCAGAGAAAAATAAATGAAAGTGAAAAAAATAAAGTAATAATAGATAAATAAATAAGCCACATAAAGATGGAAAATACACAGAGTCTGGATACTGTACGCTATTTTGTTTTTCAGTTTTTTCATTGCTAAGAAAGGAACAAATGATAAAGTACACTTACTTATAAATGCTGCTAAATTAATTCAACTTTTATATCTTTTAAAAATGCCTTGACTTCAAAATTTAAGTATAAGGATATGTTACTTGGAAAAGGAGTTTTTGCTTATGTTTCTACAGAAAATGAAAAGCTGAGGATTCCTTCCAGGCTTCTGTGGTTTGACGAACCAAGACCCCCGGGAGCAGTGGATCAGATGTTCCAACAATTGAAACAGCTAAGATGATGCAGTCTTATAGACCCTGAAAATATGGACTTATACAGGTTTCTGAGTTTTGTCATGATCTCCATATTATGAACGGCGCCCCCTTCCAGCAGGAAGCAGTTTGGAATGAGCGATGTCCCAATTCCCATCTTGTTTATAAATCTTTGTTTTCATTTAAATGGGATTGTTTATAATTGGTTACTGATCACAACCAATCTCTTTTTAATGGTAAAAAGGGGAATTATGGTATGGGTATTGTTTTTCATTTATTGATACAAATTCAAGGTCAATTTTGTGATGTATATATTTCCCCTCTTGATTAAGTATTGTGCTTATACTGACCTTTTAAAACATAATACATAATTAAATATAGACTATAGATAGTTACTTATAATAGAATTTATAGTTAGGTAAATTAGGTTTTCTAGATATACAGAAATATATTTGAGATAGATAAACAGTCTTCAAGCCTCTCAAATACCTTCAGAAAATGGAATTTAAAATGGTTTAGGGTTTTTCTTGACAATGAGAAATGTCTGCTCCTGGCAGCACCAATTACGTCTGAGAGGAAGATGGGCATCGAAGAAACGTGTTATGGAGTTTACTTTTAACATGGCAAGATTAGCCATTTGGGCAAGAAACTGCTCTTGCCTAGACTGACTGTTGCTGTATAAACTGGACATGCAGGACCCACAGGAATGTGACTACTAAACTCAGTCTTAAAGGGTTCCTGCTTCATAGAAGAGTCTACGAGACTTTCTACAGGACAAAGAAAAATGACTGACAGACTGCCAATGCAGATGGACAGTTTTGAAATGTCCTACTTTGCTGAGAAATCTTCTGGATACATTGTGGCCTATGAGTTAAAGATGGATGCCCCAATGTTACAGAGGAACTTCGGGTGACTGTCCAGGCAGTAAGATGTCTCTGTCAATCCTAGTGTTTATATATTATCCTTCTGTGGTCTTTGATGGAGTTGAAGACAGATAGTTATAGTTATAGTTTTCCTTAGTGATGATAAAAGATAAGCTACATATAGAACTTTGGACTCACAAGAATGGGATGGATGATATTTTCTTTAAATCTTGCTAAAATATTGTAACTATGTTCTTACTTGATAACTGTTCTGTTATATACAATTTGACTATGTTAAAGTTAAGACCTTTCTTTTTGTTTAAACAGAAAAGAGGAGATGTTGGGGAAGTCCTGTCTTATGCCAATAAAGCACTGTCTGGCCAATAGTGAATCTAGATAGAAGGGACTAGGAGTCCAGGAGGATTCTGGGAAGGAGAAACACAAGAGAGTTCGAGATGTAGCCACCATGGGGTAGGAGCCCGGAACTATTCTCCGGTAAGAGACATACTTAGATTAACAATTATGGGGTAATTACTTAAAGTAGAGCTAGCCAGTAAGAGACAAGCAAGGCCAACAGCTTCATAATTCATATAGCCTCCTGTGTGTTTATTTGGGACTGATACGGCTCTAGAACCAGGCTGGCGGGAAAGCGGTTCTGGAACCAGGCTGGTGGGAAGGCTCCTCTCAAAGAAAAAGCTTCCCTTAACAACTTTCTGTGAATTCATGCTTATTTCTGTTTGCTTTCTGACCTTCATGTACATTCTTAATTGAGATGATGAAAGGAAACCACCAGTAAATATAGCTCTTTTCCCCATAATTCTATATTTAATTGTATGATTAGTTTCCGAGTGGAAATATCCTTAATATTGAACACAGATCTGATCTGAATAAACCTTAGATGTATATTAACTATCACTAAGCATATAAACGAAAATTGAATAAAGTAAGCCGTAATTGTAATTCTTGAGTATATAAATGAATACACACAATGAAAAGCTACTTTCTAAATAGAGAAAATCATTTGTTTTATTATGTCTGCCTCAAGTTTTCCTGCATAAAAATTTACCCAAATTTGGTGTCACACATCATCTCCTTTTGTCTACTTCACTGTGAAGTAGTTGACCTTATTGTGAATATGATCTAGAAAAATGACAACATTTATGTTTGACTCATTCACATCGCATTGTCATTAACTGTAGATTCCTCCAAAAAAGACCTTGTCTTTCCTGTCATCATACAGTGAGTTTGTTTGACCATAGAATGGTCCTAGGGATTCAAGAGCAGGGATATGGCAATAGAAAAAATCTCTTGAGAACTAGATTTGGAGAACATTTGAGGTTGAAGGCCTGATTTTAATATCAGTCCAGATTCAAGAAATACGAAATTAGATTTCATCACATAATGGGAAAGGAATCAGAATTATTAGTAATTTCTGAAATCTAACAAGCTGAATTTCTAAATGTAAAACAGAAATAATTATCAACACAGGATGCAATCTCAGGAAAAATTTTCTTTCAGTTATTCACCTGCTCATTCATCATTGGAAAATACATCCAGTCTGCTCAACAGTGAAGAACTAACCTGAATTTAAGAAAAATCTATTTTCTCTGCCAATTCTTTCACAACTTTTCACAATCACTCTTCCTCCGATATCATCAGAGTAGATTCCTCCTTCAGCAGATGAGAACAAACATAGAGGCAGACATTACCAAGATACCTAGAGAACTTGATCCCGACAGTCCTAAATGGATTAAATCCATTACCATTCTCACCCTGGAACTCATGGAATCCCAGACAAGAAGAGGCAGAAAAAGAGAGTAGGAAGAAAAGAATATAGAACAAATCAAGAAAATAAGCCATTCATTCTAAGTCAACATGAGCAAAACATCATATGCACTCTCGAGACTGAAGCAGCATGTGTAGGGCCTGTACCAAGTTCTTATATTATGGCTTCTAGTTCAGTATTTTTATTGGATTCCTGAGTCTGTGACTTACTGGGTTTCTGACTCATATGCCCTCATATGGACTCTTTTCCTTCTGTTTATCATTTCTTTTTTTTCTTTTTTTAAATTTATTTTTGATTAAATTTAGATAAGAAAAAAGGTTGCTTCACAAGTCAGTTCCAGGTCCCTCTCCCATTCCCTCCCCTACTCCCGTGCCCTCCCCCCAACCCCCCATTATCCCCTCATTTCCCCATGGAGGGCCAGTGTCCATAGTCTGTCATTTCATACAGGGCAGGACCTAGACCCTCCCCGAATAGTTCAGGGTGACAGTGCACCTCACATTGTTGGATGGGAGTCCAAAGTATGTGTTTATACTTGTGATGAGTACTGATCTGCTGCCCAAGGCTCAATAGATTACCTAGGCCTCCTCACTGACACCCACAGCAGCCCACAGAATGGGAAAAAATGTTCACTAATCCCACATCTGACAGAGGGTTGATCTCCAAAATTTACAAAGAACTCAAGAAGCAAGTCTCCAAAACACCAAAGGACCCAATTAAAAAGTGGGCTGCAGAACTAAATAGAGAATTTTCAATAGAGGAGTCTAAAATGGCTGAGAGGCACTTGAGAAAGTGTTCAACATCCTTAGCCATCCGGGAAATGCAAATCAAAACAATTCTGAGATACTATCTCACTCCTGTCAGAATGGCTAAAATCAAAAACACCAATGACAATTTATGCTGGAGAGGATGTGGTGAAAGGGGGAAACTCTTCCATTGCTGGTGGGAGTGCCAACTGGTTCAGCCACTTTTGAAATCAGTATGGAGATTCCTCAGGAAAGTGGGAATCAGTCTACCACAAGACCCAGCAATTCCACTCTTAGGCATATACCCAAAAGATGCTCATTCATACAATAAGGATGTCTGTTCCACTATGTTCATAGCAGCATTATTTGTAATAGCCAGAACTTGGAAGCAAGTTAGATGTCCCTCAACCAAAGAGTGGATAGAGAAAATGTGGTACATTTACACAATGGAGTACTATTCAGCAGAAAAAAACAATGGAATCCTGAGATTTGCAGGCAAATGGATGACACTAGAAGAAACCATCCTGAGTGAGGTAACCCAGTCACAAAAAGAGAAACATGGCATGTACTCTCTCATATATGGATTTTAGACATAGACCTGGGGAGTGCCAGCCTACACTCCCATGGCCAGAGAGTCTGGGAAACAGAAACTTCATTCAGTGGCTGATGGAAGAAGAGGCAGACTCCCTTGATTAAGTACTGAGCTGAACTCAAGAAAGCCAGTAACGGAGAGGGAGGACTGATGACCAAAGGAATTAAGACTGGGCTGGTTTAACCCCCAGAAACAGCTAACCTGACAAAGGTTAACTCTTGATTCCCAGGCATCAGCCTGGGAATCCAGCATGGGACTGATCAAGACCCCCTGTTTATCATTTCTTACTAAGATATGATAATTTTGTTTTTTCTTCATTCTATTTTGATTTGCTACATTTAAAAAGTGAATGGATGATCTAATTAATGAAAAGGGTGTCACTATTGTAAAGGTTAGCAATGAAATTGTCATTTAAACCTGCGGTAGAGGGAAATCAAATTTCTACAATAGCGTGACACTGGGCTATCAACGACTCTGGGACAGGCTCATATTTAGGAGTAGTAGATCAACATACAATGGGCTCCAAAGGTTTTTTTCTTTCTTTTTTTGTGTATGATTATTTGATTATAATTTGGTGGCTCTTTTCTTTTTGTGTCCAGTTTTGCTTTGTTTGGGGTGTGTTGATTTTTGGGTTGTTTTTTTTATTTTTTTCCAAGAAAGAACTTAATGTTAGATGTGAAGAGAGAAAAAGTATGTCTGTAAGGACTTGGATGAGAGGAATAATATGATCAAAATATATTCAGTTAAAAAATAAAGACAAAAAGAAAAGAAAAAAGAAAGACTCATAACTCTAATTTTACTCGTATACTCATTTGGTCCCTAAACTTGGATTTTGATAAACTTGACAATGCCAAGATAACCAAGTAATTCCCAATTAGCCTGATTTTAATGATGAAATAATTTACATTTTTTGTTTGTTTTTGGAGACAGAGTTTCATAGTGTAGCTCTTACTATCCCTATCCCAGAACTCACTCTGTAGGCCAGGCTCACCTTGAACTCTCAGAGATCCATCTACCTCTGCCTCTGCCTCTGCTCCAAAGTTCTGGGAATCAAGATGTGCACCAACATCACCCAGAAGAAATAATTTAATAATATCATTCTTGTGCTTAAAAAGTCATAACAGCTATATGAACATGCACATAAAATATTTGAAATAATTTTTAAAATATCCTAGCAGCAGTCGAAATTCAATTTTATGAGCCTAATATTTTCTTCTGCTGTACAATATGCATACTATATCTCTTAGCTCTTTTTGAAATTTCCTTTCACAGAACACATATCTTTTTCATATTGACAAAGCAAAATCCTAGGCATTATTCAAAATTTAATTCTGAATGCTATGTTCCATAAGAACTATTTATGAAGCTTTGTTTATTTCATCAATATTTTAATTTGTTTCTTCTAACCTTTATCACTTATCCCATTAATGTGATTTTAAAATCTTGTGTATAGCCTGTTTTGGTGGTACTTTCCTTCAATACCAGAATTACAGAGGCAAAAACAGGAGTTAGAATTGTACATGTGGATATACATACATATACACATATACATATATATACATACAATTGTATATGTGTATATACACACATACATACATAAATATATACATACATGCATTATGTTGCATTCATAAAAGCTATTGACGAAGACTTTCCTATCCATTTATTCACAATTACAACTTCCAAAGTCAAACAAAATACTACTGAAATCACAAAAATATTTAATAATAAATTGTATTCCTCCCAATTGGAAGATTCTCAATTTAGATTTTTTTCACAGTCATTTGCTTTTGTTTATTTGATAATTATATTTGGAAATGTACATGCTGTGTTTGAATGCTGCATTCAATGTAATATTACTAATATATAAAGCAAGACTGATTCTTACTGGAGGTAAACCAGGGAAACTTTATTAAAGTGGGGCAGGGAAATAGAGAAGGAACTATTTTTCAGGCAAATTTATGGATCTTTTAAAGTTCATTGTTTGCATGAAAAAGGAAGAAAATAATCTGGTACGTTCCTTTAAAAACAGAGAAACGTATCTATTATTTTTTGACAGTATTATCTAAACTACTGAACTAGACTAATTCCAATTATTGATTCCCATTCTGGAAATTTCATTCAGGTTATCATATTTTGATACTCTTTTTTCATCTACCTAAATGAATTAAGGTAATTATTTCTATGGACTTAATATTAACACTCCTTTATTTCATGTATAAAGACACATAAAAAATAAATATGTATTTTATGGAAAACAATTTAGATTATACTTAGAAAAGGTTTTTTTTATTTTCTAAGAAGTTACCTTTACTCTGCATACAATCTCAGCCTTAATGGGTGATAGAGAGTAAATATTTTGGATCTAGAAATACATCTTTATAGTATAAGAAAAAATATTTATTCAATAATCAAAATCACTAGAAGTTTAATAGTTGATCTATTGGGTAGTCATCAAAATGATCTTTAATCTTATTAAGTAATATGATACTTATTAGAGATATAGTGTCTAGAATGATTGTGTAATTTATGAATGTAGTTAAGAGCAAATTGATCATCTATGTAGAGGATAGTATCTTATTTCTAATCAATATTATTTTTGAGTTAATGACTGTTTTTAATTACCATTGTCATTTCTGCATTCTTCCGGGATGATTTTGTTTCAATTTTTACTTAATTTTCATATATTTATTTTACATGACTTTCTCACTGCTTCTTTGATGTCATTTTCTTTAATTTTTCTATGCAGTTATTGGTAAATAACCCCATTTTTAATTCATTGGATAGCAATTAACACTTAATGTAATCACATAATATTGAATATATAACCATATCCCTAAATTGCAAATATATTTACTAAAATGATATTTGAAGTAACACAAGACTACTGAAACTTGAGGGATTACTGTATATTTGCATAGTCACAGATATGCACACACATATAATACAATAAAACATAAAATGTGAGAGTTGAACAATACCTATGAGAAAGCAAATAATAATGGACATATTATAGGTATTTTGAAGTGCGCACATTTATAAAACTGCTTAAAAATGGCATGTTAGGCTAAAAGTCTTTGATTTTCTTTTGACTAATTGCGTTTCTATGAGAAAATTAGTATTTTGAGATTTTCAGTATTTAAATGTACTTTTTTCACAGAAATCCTGCATAATTGAATTCAAAGTCGGTATGCAATTTGTGGTAGAAATGCTTTTGAATGTTATCCCTGTCTTGAAAGTAATGGATTAATTATCTTAGTTGTAATGCACTCAGTTTAGGAAACTGATCCTAGTATTACATGCTGTGATGAATATTCTGCATGCAGCCACTAGATAAAAATTACTTATAACTAACTGATACATATTTTCTTTGGGTATGTGTGCACATATACTTTTATGTGTGTTTACATGGGTGTGTGTGTGTGTGGAAATCAGAGGGAATCCTCAGGTAACTCCTAGCTTTTGATTGAGATAGAGTGTCACGTGGATTAGAACTTCAATATGAAGGTAGAGTAGTGAGCTATCAAACTCCAGGGATGCCTGTCATCTTATAGCGTGCATTACAGATATGCCACAACTTCTTACATAGGTTCTGATAATCTGCATCAGTGTTTTCATGCTTGTGAGTCCAGTGCTGTGCCAATGGTGCCAGTCACTTGGCCATCTTTTCTTTGGTTCTTTTCTTAGTGTATTTTAAGTGTTTGTTTCACCTACTTGGTCTATAATTTTTAAAAAGGGTAACTTAAAATGTGATGCAATGAGACTCAGTTTTTATAAAAAAAATCTTGACTTCCCAATTAAGGATTAGTTCCTGTGTTTAAAACTGTATGTTTCAGTAAATGTCATAATAATTATGCTTCCTAGGGAATGAATCATTCTGTCTCTTAGCAGGAATGAATTTATTTTTACCACTAAAAAGGGACACTTCTTTCCCTTGGAGGGGCATTGCTGGGAGACTTAACATCCATCTATTTATAGCCTTCCTAGTGTCATAATCTAGCAGTGGATACTCAGATTCACTAGAATGGTCTTCTATCTGAGCTATTGTGAATCAGGTGGGAGCTAGAGATTGCCTGAGACATCAGTCCCTGGGTTCTAGGTCAATGTAACTTTTCAGTTGCTCATGAACATCCCCATAGGCCTGGCTGCTAGCTAAGCCATGTACTTACTTCACTGTCCTTTTGAACATAATCCTGTCTTTTCAACCTAAGGATAGAGCTAACACAGGAAAGGCACACCTTTGAGACTTTTTTCTTTTATAAGTCCTTTTGTATACAAGTGATTATTCAAGGTGGTGATTTTTAAGAGGAAATCCTTGAAAATTTCAATTCCAACATATTATAAACATTATTAACATCTAGTGACTTCTGACCACACTGTGTGGTAACTGTTTTTCTGCTCATCAACTTATGCTTTATGTTTTTATTCATCCAGAAAAATTGCTTATTTCTTTGGGCCATTTCACCTGTACGTATTTTGTTTTTGTTCTATTCTTAATGTTTGTAATAAAGGTTTTAAAACTATTTTAGAAAGTTCAGTTATCTATTTTTTTTCAAGACAATTTTGTACTTGTTGACACTGCAGTTCCTATTCTCCTTGGGAATTTGACTGAAATAAGCACTTTGAAGTTCATTTCAATTAGCGTTCTCTAATGTGTGGGTTGGGGACTATATAGGTTGTGCTAGTAATCGGAAACAATTGTGACTCAAAGAAATTTAAAATAAATGAAATAAATGTAGAATCTGAGTTTTACAATTATAACTACACAAGGAATATCAACAATGAATGCAAAGACAACAGTGAATATTTGTGGTTGTCTACAAGTGATTTCTTTTCCTTATGTTGAAACAATAATGAGTTAGGATTTATTTATTTATTTATTTATTTTTGTGCCAGGGATAGAGCTGAGTGTTCTGCTTACTAGGCAAACCGTCTAACACTAAGATATATCTTAAGCCCCAAGAAAAAGTTCTTGACAGGTAAATTTATTCAGTGTCTACATGGGAATAGTGCCATTTATTATTTATACACCCTGTAGTAACTATGTAATTGTGGCACCTTTATTTGTGGGTCTTAGAAAAGTGTGTGGAATTAGTATTTCTTTTCTTTAGCTGTTACTTACTTCTGTCTAGTCCAGTTGTTTCAAGCTCAGCAGAAACCTAGGGTGTTTCAGTGGACACTTTCCTAGGTCAGTAAATACACTTTCAAATACTGAAAACTCATAGAAGATTTTTTATAATTGAAACAATCAAATGATTGACATAATTATATCTATAAGTATTTTTAAATATTTATCAAGAATTCTCAGTGTAAATACATTGACACAGATATACATATGTATATATATATGTATAGATATGTCAAATATGTTCTTAAAGATATCATTTATATAAAAATTTAACTTCATTTTCAAGTTTTGAACCTTAGTGTAGTATCTCTTGGCTTACTGATATTCTCCAGTTTGATAGTAATACTAAGTTTTAAAATAATTCATTCAGTACACAGAGTAGCTCTTTGAAGAATGTGGACATACTTTCTTAGAAAAAGTGAGGATTTATTTGTTAATTGATTTTGAGATCCTAGGATTAAGGGTTTAAATACTATCTTTATGAAGGATAGAAACTAATTAAAGATTTAATCTGAAATAATCTTAGGATTAAAGGTTGTTTCTTAAATTCATGGAGTGGTTAATTGAAATTAATTGTTTCTTTACAATTCCACGTACCTTGACTTCTACCTTTCCATGTCTATGGGTGTTGTTTCTATTTTTCCTCATTTATCAGTGATGGGATTATGATCTTATAGAACTTGTGGAATGATACAATGAAAGTTGTCTATATTAAGTCAAGAATACTCTTGTTTTCATTCTAAATGATGCTTGATCTATGTCCTAATGATTCTTCAAGACAATGTTAAAATATAATTGTAAAGAAATGACATACAATATGGTTCTTATCAAGAAATATCAGGCTATGGTTTCTCATCTAATTGTCAGATATTCTATGTTAGTTTGAGATTTTAGAAAGGTGTTTAATTTCCATGAAAAACTCCAAAACCCCAACTTAAAGATCTTAAAGGAGAGAAAACAATAGATTACATGAGTAGAAAAGGTAAGTATCAGAAAGGAAGGTGTAAGAAGAAGAAAGATGTGAGGATGGGGACATTAAAATTGAGGGATGAATATCACTAAGAAACTTTGACATTCCTTGTGGAAACCTGCTGCATTATAACCACTGTGTGTGTGTGTGTGTATGTCTGTGTATTAAGTGTTTAATTGGAGTTACCTACACAGAGGATAGTACTCCTCTCTGAACCCACAGATGGCCAAATACATCCACTGCCAGATATGGTATACTTGCTGTCTAGTTGTTGATCAAGGGTATCCCAGAGAGCAGAAATATAACATGACATACAAGTTATTACCTTGCTTTTGCTTGCTCAGTAGAAGTTGGTGGTGATACCCTATCACTGAATATCCCACAGGCATTTGCCCTACGATATATGAACTTAAAGTTTGAATTACTTGGAAAGCTTCATACTTTCTGGGTAGCTCTCATAGTACTGAAAGGCTATGTAGATGGATGGAGGGACACTTATCAATGGTCTTACCAATTGGTGAACCCTAAGAACCGTGATAACAACTGGCACAGCAATGGTGCAAGTTGTGATCATGGCGCCAGTGTGGCACAAATGATACAGAGGTGTCCAAAAGCTCTATGTTTCTATTGCATTGCCTCTCCACAGGAGAAAATGCATTTCTGTAAATCTTGCCAAGAACTCAAGTGGGGGAACTCATGGGCTCCAGGAGTGAACCTGCAGCTACTATTTTGTGAAACATTTAGAATATCAATTTCTCCTGGAAATCTCCTCTCAGCATTCATATCTTAGTGCCAGGTTTTCAGATCTTATTTTAGAAGTTCCTCTGTGCAGCAGATGGAAGTTAATAGATAAACGCACAACTGGTCAAGGTAATTGCTAACAGCTGGTCTACAAGTGTCAAATATTTAACACACCACTTCCCTCAGGCTTAGGGAGTACAGAGAAGATGAGGGTCAACTTGCTGGGAGCCTAGGAAGTTCAGAGCTAAACTGTCTTTCTGGATGTGATAAGACCTTTGCACTCATGAACTCACAGTAACTGGGGTTGCCATAACATGACCTGAACAAGACCAATTCAGTCAACATCGTAACATAAAAAGAAAGGGGTCTCAAACCATGACAAAGTTCAAGAATTAGGAGGAGTTATATGTGGTGACATATTCTTTATGGTTTATTAAAGCTCGCCTGAAGATTCAGAAAGCAAAGTCAGTCACAACACATAGAAGCCAGGCACACACCTTTAATCCCAGCAGTCAGAAGCTAGGAGGGGGTGCCACACACCTTTAATCCTAGGACTCAGGATTAAGAGATAGATGGATCTCTATGAGTCCAAGGCCACCATATCTGCACAAGAGTGAAACAGTGTAAAAGAGAATTAGAGCTCACACCTTCAACACCAGAACTCATGAGAGGTATATAAGATAGGAGCAAGGTCTCAGTATGAGGCATTAATTATACAGTCATGTTGAGAATAGGAATTCCCCAGCCCTGTTAGAGGTAAGAGTTCTCTGGTAGTTTGGCTGCTTTGATTCCCTGATCTTCAGGTTGAACCCCAATATCTGTCTCTGGCTCTTTTATTTTTCACACTACATTCATATCCTCCACTCTTTGACATCTGCATTTAAAACTTACACTTGGAACTTAACTTTTCTGCTTATCTGCCAGAACATCTATCCCAGGCATCCTATTCTGAAGATAACTTCATTATTGCTAACTGCTTTGCTTCCCCATTTGGGTCCTTAGGAAATTAGTATGCTTTTCATCAGCATAAGTAGAAATCTTGTGATTTCTTTTCCAGGGTATTTTGAAGGTGCTCATATCTTATCAGAGAAACAATACCTACAAACCTGCATTCACTTCCCTTTGGTCTTTTAACAGGAAACTCTAGTATTATGTTGTACAGGAACCTGAATTTAGGATGTATTCTTCTTGCTCCACACTGGACTTGACTTTGACCTGGACGAAAATTATGTATCTTTCTCACTCAAATCTTTCCAGTTTGTCAAATGCAAGCAATGCAAATGCTCAGCCTCTGGGATTTTCATATACAATATTCACCTAGCCCCACATGGTATAGAAATCGATGGAGAGACTGTTGACCAATTCACTTCCTGGCTGTTAGTAAGGGGTACTATATGGCAAAAACGTTTCCATTTTCCACTTTCTAAGCAGTCCAGAGAATGAGAAAAGAGGCCTAAAGGTACCAACAATGAAGAAAAAGATCAGCTTTTTCCCTGGTTATCAACAATGGTTTACACATTTTGGCCTAAGGAGAGAAAAGAACTAAAAGAACTAAAACTTGATCTTTGTTTTAAACAGATTCTGTCTCCTGATTTACTGACCCAATTTCCCATAAATCCTAGCAACATCTATTTTGTCACAATGGAAGAAAAAAGGCTGCTTCACTGAGAGAAGAGCTGAGGAAAGATGTGATGAAAGCAATTCTCAGAGTTGTCCTGTCACAGGCAGGATAGATTTCTCTGCAAACTGTGATATTTGAGATCTAAGTTCACCAAGGAGAAAATCTGTTGGTGGATAGAAATTCTCATTTTAACATCTATTTCTCAGCTGAGTTTTCATGATGAATGTACAAAGTAATTTCATGGAAAGAGTGAAGTAATCACTCAGTGACCTTTGTGGCTCCAAACAGACCTAAAGAAAACACAAGGATGAAAATCTAGCTGGAAGTTCCAACTGTATGACTATTTTCAAGGGGTTTTCTTCCCTTTTTTTAAATTGATGCTTGAGTATTTTCTTCTTGTATAAAAGGAAAGGAATTTGAACAAATACAATTAAGCAAGTAAAGTTTGAGAATATTTAGTGACCATATATTCATTAGCATAAGCACTTAGACCTCGGTTTAGTTACAAGGCTTTGGAGTTCGGCATGCATGCTAGTTGGTCTAATCATAAACATCAGACAGAGCTAAGGGAGAGAAGTCAGTCTACCAGTGGTACACTACCAACAAAAGTTTATTCAGGGAAATTTTTAGGTTTGCTTATTTGAAACAGGATATCAAGATATAGCAAAAGCTGGCCTGGAACAAAGAATTCTCCTGCGTCAGGATCCACAGTTTAGGAATTATAAGTATTTGGCACTGATCCCAACTGAAAATGAAGTTTTGGGATATTTTTTAGTAAATAATAATAACATAATAATGACTATAAACTTTCTAATTCTCATATATTTATTGTTCTATTGACTAGTGTTCAATTCTGCGGGACTAAAACAATATAAATATTAGTGATCATTGAAGTCAGATAGTTCATACATAAATAAACTAAAAGTAAGCATTCAACATAGAAATAAATAATTTGAGGATATTTGAAAGACACAAAGTATTTGGATAACGAAGAAAATTCATGAAAAATAAAACATAAATTGAGGCATAATTTCTGTTTTGCATGGTCAGAAATAAATTAAATCTGAAAAGTAATCAGGAAGTCAAGAATCTGAGGCAAATTATTTTACATTGCCATAGCTGTATGGAAAAACTCTGAAGAAGAAATCATTTGTTTTAGAAAATGAAGAATTCAGTGTTAGAGTACACTGATAAAGAGAGGACAAGAAAGGAATCATTTAAGAAAGTTTGGGGATAGCATAGCCAAAACAATAATATGCTCTATGTTAAATGGGTTTCTTTTTCTGTAATATTAATGAATTCAATGCACCTTAAAAAACCCTTTTGTAGAGAACTGATTGTAGAAGCAAAGGTGACAATGTATCAATATGCCATAGGTTTTTTTTCCTTTTCCAGGAATTCATTACATTTACTCCAGAGTAGAAACTCACTAAGCAGGGCATGTTCACATTCAAACTACAACTGTGTTATAAAATTTTAAAAACTGTGTCGCAGAGATTTGGGATACCAGTTCTCAATTTTCTCTGTACCTGCAATTCTAGAGAAACCTAAGTGTACACTAAGAAGTACATATGCGTATATATGTCCTTTACATACTTGTTATTTTATATTCAAAATTAGCAAAAGTTAAAAGGTCTGCACAAAGTCTATTCTTAACCTAATAATGGGAAACATCCAAGGAAGAATAGTGTTCTTTCACATGAAATAAAATTCTGATACTGAATTTAAGAAATGGAAAATACATCTTGAAATTTTGCAACACTTTTCATGTTACTGATTGCATTCTTATCATATTAATTAAGGAAGGCTGATAATGAATGCAATCATTAATCTACTCTGCATTTAAAACTTGTAACTCTTGTTCATTAATTATTACTAGCAATGCAGTCAGTATGGAAAAATTATTAGAAATGTTAAGTGCTGCTAATATTTCATATGTGCAAATGAGCAGTAACCTCAAAGGATGGACACATCTTTAGTACTTTGTTTGTAACTTGACAAAAGACTGGAATACTAATTCCTTTTGTGTCAATGTGACCAAATCTTCTGGTAGAAACAAAAGAGAAGAACTGTATTTGTGCACTGAGATTCAGATGTTTGGAGAGATCATTGCAATGTGAGTCAGTACCTACAGAAAAGAGCATCAGGTCATAACTGATCCTGGTAGCAGACCAGGCAGCATAGAGAAACTGAGATATGGGCAAAGCCTAATTCGAAACACTCATGGCTAGTGACCTCCGGAAGACATCCAGACCTCGCCTCCTGGAGATGTCATAGTCCCCTAAAATATTACCAGTCACAATGAAGAAAAAAGAAACATTTAAACCTTGAATCTGTTAGAGGATATTTCAGAATCAAAGCACAATGACTGGAAAAGATAGTTATTTGTTTTGTTTTAATTGGGTTAGAGTAAAAGTATACATGATTGTTACATGATTACTGCAGAGCTTGCTTCTTTATTGATAGAAATGAAGAAACCAGGCAAAGCAAGGTGCATGTATTTACATGTGATAGTATGTGCATATATGTATACAGAAATTATAAAGTTTAATGGAGAAGTAGATTATTAGACAATGATGTTCAAAATTCATTACTGAATCCAATTCATATTTTTACTTTAAAGCGTACCAACAATGCATGATAATATTTCTTAGTGATGGTACTTGAACTAGTTATACATTGCTTGAAAATACCATAAACTTTTTATCAATTTATGACCTGATTTGTAAATTGTTGGTATCTTAAAATGGAACATAATGAGCAGAGACATGAATGGTATCCATTTGATCTTGTTATAAAACTCCTCACTCCTTCACTCAGTGTTTCCTTTATCAGTATCACTCTCTCCATTGTCACATTGATTGACCAATCAGGTGGCATTGATACCATGAATGCCTGCTTATTAAAAACAAAAACTGAGCTTAGTATAGAATTGTTTGTGTGTCTTTAATGACAGGAGGAAATATTGCAGCTTAATTCTTTGTCCTGTTTTCTTCAAAACAGACATGTTTCTATGATTCAAGTCTCCATGGTGTATATATATACACACACAAAATACACAATCAAATGAAGATTTGGGTGTAATGATTTCACTAGACCCAAGATAAATGATAAATGGGTGTTTTATTGGGTAGCAACTTACACAGAACAATAAATAATTGCTGCAGCCTGTCTTTGCCCTTCAGATTTGATCCGCGACCCAAGAGAGAGAGTGAGAGGGACCATGCCTCATACTTTCCTCTTTCCAATTCTGTCTGCACCTGAAGTCATGCCCAGAGGGTTATGGCCAGTGTTACAGGTTCACAGGCAAGATGCGGGTACAGTCAAATTATTTTGGCACTAGACATTACACATCTTTTAAGCATAATACTTATGCTCCTATGTATATTACAGTTTTATTTTAAAAACTAGAATCCAGGATTTAGTACTTATATGCTGTTACTGTCATGAATCCAATACTTTATAAAACCTTTTTAAAACTGAAAATATTATTTATGGAAATTAATCACATACTTCTTAAATTAATTAATTAAAAATATCAGTAGAAATCAGGCATCAATAAAAGAGGTCAACCAACAGCACATCATTGTTACATACATTCATATCAGCAGAAACATCATTGTTACATACATCGATACCAGCAGAAATAAATCATCATTTGGACATGAGAGTGCCATACCTGAAGGCATAGTATGGACCGCAACATTTGTGAGGGAGTGCTAACATTGAAACTTTCAGCCTGGGTCCCATAAGCTATGCTTTGTTTTTATTTTTCATAGTGTAATTTTGAATATGTGTGAATTTTCTGGCTTCATATGACTATATACAAGGGAAATCCTTCCATTTCCCTGATGAATACCTCTGTTCAGGAAATCTCTGAATTAATTCAAATTATAGTAATAACATTGCATAGTTACTTAATGATTATGCTTTGAAAATGTAGAATTGCAGCCTGTTTCTTCTTTTTCTTTCCCAAAATTTTTCTTAATTATATCTTTTTTGTTTGTTTTCCATTAGCTTGAACTGCTAAATGGCATGTTTTAGATAGTCAGAAATAAAAGTTATATGTCAAAACTTGATTGGATCCTGCAGTTGAAAGAAAGTAAGAAACCTGTGATAAGCCTCTGAAGTTATTACCTTGGAAAATCAATTATCTGCTGTGAAGTAACAACAGTGAACCACTTTCTGGACGGATGAGAGAGAAGAGCAGTGGGAGAGGATTAATGGAGCAGTTAGCAGAGTATTGATTAGGCCTCAAACTACTGAATTTAAGTCTGGATATTGCTAAAAAGGATAAAAAGTCAATTTACTCAAATAATAGTTTAATAACTATTTAACAAGAAAATTCTTGAGACATTCCATTGCATTATGTGTTAAAGCTCGTATTTGCCAGATTCATCACATACCCAAGAACAAATGCAAATACACATACAAAGAACACAAATGACAGTATTTCAGAGCATCATTTGATCTTAATTTTCATCATTTCACCTTATCTTAATAACATGCTAATTATATTGTTAAATATTAATAGTTTTAATATTCATTTCTAGAAATATAATCATTTTAATAATAAAGAATTTCCATTAACATAAAGACATTCAGTATAGGATGCAAATAAAGGAAATATTAAAATATATAAGGGGATATTTAGTGTAAATAAATATTTTACTCTACTTTTTATTATGGCCTCTTAGAACTTCCCTGTAATTGAGACACACAGAAGTACAAGAAGTTAAAAAGTCATAGCCAAGATAGGGATAGATGAAAAGCCCTGTCTCACATCAACAATGGTGGGATGAACCCAAGGGTAGGGAATTTCCTAACATGCACAGGAACCTAGGTCTAATGCACAACATTCCACAAACCCTACATGTGCTTTAAATCAGAGGCACTTACTTAGACATTGAATTATCATCAATATTTAGTTGGACAGCTGTCAGAAAATATTTGGCAGAATAACATTGTAGAAGGAATGAAGTACAATAATTTTGAGTATATAAAATGTAATGTACACACACAATATTCATTAGGCTATTTTTATATTCAAATTCATAGGTATATTAAAGCTTTTGTGAGGATGGTCTATTTCAAGAATAGCTTGAAAGTATTTAGTCCTTCATGCTTGAAAGTATTTAGTCCTTCATGCTTTCTATTTTAACCTCATCATCATGAGGAAGAGGAAGATTAAGGACTATAGACTCCTTTTGTTTTTCTGTGAAAGAACGCATTGGTTTACAGTCTACTAGGAAATTTGAGTATTTCATTTCAAATGAATCTTGTTCATCAAATTATCTTATTTTTCTGTTTTTGAGGTAGTATTTTTTGCAACAAACTTCACTTTCAAAATCATACTCCTGTACTTAAAAGAAATAAAATTAGTTGTCAAGGTAATTAAAGGCAAACATTAGCATTCCATATCACTCCTACTGTCCCTGGATAAACATGACATTTATTTTAAAACAATAGGCAACTGAAGATAGCTAAGCATCTGTCTGGATCACGAGGAGTGGTCCTGCCTCTAGCATTTGACTTTGGCTATTTTTCTTTTACATTGGACACCAATAGAAGTGAGTAAATTTTGCTATCATTTCAGTTTATATATTATCAAATACAAAGGAAAACCTTCTGGACAGATATACTGCAAGGCCTGTAATCTCATTTATATTTGGAGAACTTATGAGAAAATTTACTTTAACTGCAAACTTGTACTACGAAAGTGGTGAGGATTTATATAAATTAGGACTGTGATAACTACTTTAGGATTTTAGAGTTTGCTTTTTAAATGAAGCACTAGGAGTTTGATAGAGTAAACATTAGATTCATAAGCGCTATGTTTTATTTATGAATTTACAACTTGTTGACTGTTATAAAATTTTTTATTTTATATTTGGCAAAAAATTGTATGATAAAGATGAATTATATATTTTCTAAAATTATCAGCAAGTAAGATGAAAATACCAGTAATACTAACATGTAGTACTATAAATATTCAAACAAATTCATTATTTTTTCATACATAATTATACATATGCTAATTTGTATTTTTGTCATATTTGGTCACAATGTAATTAATCTCCCTGAAACTGTTTGAACTTATAAATATATCTAGCATTAAAATTGTTAAATAGAACATTAGGAAATAGTGATAATTAAATAAATATAATATAGTGATGGCTTTTTTCAATTTTCCAATTCAGACATAATCATTGAAGGCAGAATAAATTCTTAATAAAATTAAAACAAAATAACACTTAGATATTGACAATTATAGTGAGCACTGATACGGATTCTCATTTAGTATTCCATATTGCTCTCAAACTTAAAATTTTGGGAGCTACAAAGATGATTTGCTGGTTAAGATCTTTGATGTTCTTCAGAGGAAAAGACTTTAGTTCCTAACATTCAGATTTAGGCAGCTTACAAATAACTATAACTACTAGTCAGGATCAATTATTATACTGCTATAATTATAAATAATAGGAAATATTAAAATGTGTTTCTAGTCAGACTAAGGTCTTACTAGCACGTTGATTTCCACAGGGAATTGTTTTATTTATCATATTTGTTCCTCTACTAAACAACTGTATATTGAGCAAATGCTATAAAAATATGCTTTGTTTCATTATAAAATTTTCTCTTTTATTTTTTCATTTTTATTGATTCCTTGAGAATTTCACATCATGTACTCCAACCCCACTTTTCTCTAGACCCTTCATATCATTCTCTCAATCTTTTTTTTTTTTTTTTTTTTTGGTTTTACGAGTCAGGGTTTCTCTGTATTGTTTTGGAGGCTGTCGGTCCAGCCTGGCCTCGAACTCACAGAGATCGCCTGCATCTGCCTCCCGAGTGCTGGGATTAAAGGCGTGTGCCACCACCGCCAGGCTCATTCTCTCAATCTTATATTGTCTACCATCAAATAATTTCTAAAAGATAATAAAACAGGTAAGAAATCCAGTGACAGAAAGGGAAAACTGATGAGCAAAGGAGTTAAGACTGTGCTGGTTTAACCCACAGAAACAGCTGATCTGAACAAGGGGGAGCTCTTGGAACCCAAACTGATGGGTGGGTGGACAGCATGGGACTGATCCAGACCCCCTGAAAATAAGTGTCAGGGAGGAGGCCTAGGGTAGTATTTATCCCTGGCATCCAAATGGATTTTGTATGCCCAGACCACAGTGAGGGATGCTCTCTCAGCCTGGACTCTGGGGGAGAGCCTAGGCCCTGCCCTGGATGAAATGACAGCCTCTGAAGATCCTTCATGGAGGGTCTCCCCCTCCCAGGGGATCAGGGTGGAGATTGGGTAGGTGACTGGGGGGCCTGATTGGGGGGCCGGGGGAGGAGGGGAGTGAGAGGGAGCTGAGACTTAGAAGTGAAGCAAGCTTGTTTCTAACTTAAAAAAAAGGAGAAAAAAATTAGAAACAATGATAACAATAAAATTTTAAAAAGAACAGCAATTTGTCCCTTCATCTTTCCTCTGTATTAGTTATATTGGGAGCTGCTGTGGATAACGCAGTATAGCCTTTTATCTAAATTGATTTACTTGCAATGTTCACTGTATAAAGTCTTTGGTCAGGTTTAAGTCCTCTTGCTTTGGTACACCATTGATACTGGAACCCCACAGACATTCTTCTGAGATATCCTGCAGTTTCCCATAGTCATGGAGGTCCTGCAGCTATGGTTCTTCAGGATCATCCCTTCACATATCCAGGAGGTCATAGATAGGGTATATGTTGAGGTTTGCCAGCTCCTGCACCTGCTTGTGTGCCTGGGCAGTAGGTGAGTTAATCAGTCTATATTGATGGGACCAGTCTTCTCAGGTGTGGACCAGAAACAGCTCTCCCAGGACAGTAATGAGGCACAGGGCAAGCTTTTCCATGTGTGGGGGCAAGCTCTTCCAAAAGGCAGGGCTAGCCCTCCAGTTCCAGGGTCATCAATCTTCACTGTTCCAGGACTCGGGGGGTTCATGGTCAACCCTCCTGTGAGTGCGTGGGGGGCAGATAACTCTGGGCCAGTGAAGGGTAGACCAGTCCAGCAGGGACCTCATACTTAAACACAGGCATAGTTCAACATATGGTTCAGCACAGGGTTTGTATGGGTCCCTATGGTAACATGGGCAATGGACATCCAAACAGACCCCATATCCTTCAGGACCACAGACCCAGATGTGGTTACAGGCAGCAGTTTGGCACTGGATGTCACCATGGACCCCAGGCAGAGGCTCATGCCCCATACTCCTATATGTTTGGCCCTGGTGGCAGCAAGACACGTGGACACCAATATGGCCTCAGGGATCGGTGCACACCCTGGCACCGGTACAACACTCAGTGGGGAACAGGACCACTGACATCAGTGTAGAATCTGGCTATAGCAAGGACATGGTCTCTGGCAGCAACTAAGGCCCAGTCAACACATAGTCACAGGTGGCAATGAAGGTCACACATATCAAAATGGGCCCAGACATAGCTCGTCTTCAGTCCCCACCATGGCACAGGTTGTGATCTAGAACCTGGGCATCTATGTGGCCCTCAGTGGTGACGCCAGTCATGAACATAATCATGTCTCCTCTTCAAAAGAAATATATAAACTAATAAATCCTAGGCATTGAAAAACAGCTTGTTATATAAATGATTCCTTCTGAGTGTTAGGTTTAGTAGAGGGAACAAGAAGAAATTTAATTTATGCTGAATAAACTTAAAGTTATGTTAAAATAGTTAAAAGCACCATTAAATATAAAAAATGAAAGGCTTTAGTGGTAGGACTTCTGTGTCAGTGTTTTTTATTATGTGGATTTAATGTTTTCCTCAAATCTTGTTTAGAACTAGAAAAATTACCTCCAGTAGTATATATCAATATAGTTAAGTGTCACAAAGCAAACAAACAGAAAGCATTGTTCCCTTGAATAGAGGATTGTTACCAATTTATGCACTCATATTTGACTGTCTTTAAATTAAAGCTATATGTCTTCTATTAAGACAGATTGGTAAGAAAGATAACCTGATGAGTTTCCTGAATCTTCTTATTTCTACAAATCAGCAATAATATGACCATTGTATATTGATTCCTTTCCCATCATTATTCTTATTTCCTTTAACTGATGGCTGTGGGTAGAACAAACCAAAAGTTTAACATGATTTATATAAATAGAAATTGTATTCACATTTCAATTAAAAATTCCAGAGTGACAATAGAATTTGACAGGTTTTCAAGTGTTAGATTATAATTTGAATATCATTGGTACTCTATTTGTGGAATGCCTATTAGCACCAGGTAATTTTCATTTTGAGAGGAGGAAAGGAAATTTGCAATAATGCATGATTTAACATCACATAAAGTGCAAAAGATATTCAGATTATATGTCATATAAGAGTAGCTTAGACTGATAACCTACATCTTTAATAAGACAAAGCTAACAAAACTTTTAGTTTATCACAATTCTAGTACCACCAGCATTGTAAAAAATCAAAGGTAAGAAATATATTAAGTTGATTAAGAGATTGATATACAAGATATTTTCAAAATTAGGAATAATTAAACAATAGGTTTATTTAATATATTGAAACAAAATTATTATGTAAATCCCTGCAAATTATTCCACAAGTTAAATATATTTTGATAATTGAATATTAATAATTTGAATGTATAAGGAATATTCTGTGATTAATATTTTGCAACATATATCTTAGTAAAATATATTTGAGATATTGCATTTGAGGAAAATTGGATTGTTCTGGAAAGTTCTTCTTTAGAGGTAAGGTGTTTAAATATTAAAGTTTACCTTCTATTTAAGAGTTTTTATTTAAGTTATTCTGAGAAAATATAAAGAAGCAATAGTTTATTTAATTTACTCTCTATGGGATTTCCACATACCTTCATAGAACTTAGCTGTGTTATTTTTCTTCAAACTAATTCAGGATTGAACTGTACTAAAATAAGCACACACTGGATCATTAGCTGCTTAAGCATAATAGGCATATGATTTTAGCAGTTCTCTGCTATGCTTGGAAAGTAACTTTTATGGGGAAATTTTCAAATCTGAAATATAATATGAACACACGCAAAAAATATATTTTCCTGTTGAATAGAATAAAATAATCCATAGCTATTTGGCAAGAAAATCGAAATATGGATGTAAACATTGCTCTTTTTTCAATTTTTAAATTTTATTTAAATTAGAAACAAGCTTCCTTGGCATGTCAATCCCAGCTGTCTCGCCTTTTCCTCCTCCCCTGCAGCCCCAACCTCCCAATCCTCCCATTCCTCCACCTCATTCCCTCTCCATTCCCCAGGGAGGCTGAGGCCCTCCATGGGAAATCTTCAAAGTCTTTCATACTATCCCAGGCAGGGTTTAGGCCCTTCCCCATGTGTCTATGCTGAGACAGCATCCCTCCATGTGGAATGGACTCCAAAGGACAAAGTCAGCATGTCAAAATGGCAGCCAACAGAATGGGAAAAGATATTCACTCACCCCACATCTGACATAGGGCTGATCTCCAAAATTGAGGGAGAACACAAGAAGCAAGTCTCCAAAACACCAAATGATCCCATTAAGAAGTGGGGTACAGAAACAAATAGAGAATTCTCAATAGAGTTGTCTAAAATGGCTGACAGACACTGAAGAAAGCGCTCAATATCCTCAGCCTTCTGGGAAATGCAAATCAAAACAACTTTGAGATACCATCCCACTCCTGTCAAAATGGCTAAAATCATAAATACCAATGACAGTTTATGCTGGAGAGGATGTGGAGAAATGGGAACACTCTTCCACTGTTGGTGGGAGTGCCAACTTGTACAGCCACTTTGGAGATCAGTATGGAGATTCCTCAGGAAAATAGAATTCAGCCTACCACAAGATCCAGCAATTCTACTCTTAGGCATATACCCAAAAGATAACCGTTCATATAAAAAGGACATCTGTTCAACTACGTCCATAGCAGAATTATGTGTAATAGCCAGAACCTGGAAACAACCCAGATGCACCTCAACTGAAGACCCAGTCCCCCTGAACGTCGGTGTCAGTGAGGAGGCTTCAGCCATCTATGGGGCCTTGGATAGTAGTATTTAGCCATGGTGTACAAATGTACACATTGCTCTTATTCTTCATAAAAGTATATTATTGGTTGCAGCAGATAGAGAAAATTACAGAGACTTATACCTGGTTAATATGCAAAGAAAAAGTAACTAAGTGGTACTAAGGTCCAACGGATACATCTATATGCAATCTAGTCTGCAAAGTACAGGTTCAGAGTAAAAAGCAGAAGATTGTAAGAACCAAATAACTAACATTAGAATGTTTTCTAGACATGACAAGGAAGTTAAGCCATTGAAATCTCAACAATATGATAGGGTAAATGATACAGGCCAATAGACAATGCTTATTGATATGCCAATGGATTGAGGAAATTTCACAAGGACCCACACCTAGATGAGTAATTATAGGCTTAAATGACCCCTGAGAATGGAAGAATCAGTCATAGCCAAGGATATGTGCCTTGATATATTATCATACCAGTAATTTGCAAATACAAGCATATATGTGTGCTAAATTGATTGCATACTGTGTGTATGTGTATGTGTCTGTGTGAACATGTGTGTGTGTGTGTGTATTTAATAATCAAAGATAAAGTGTCATGACTCTAAGTGGACATTAAATTAAAAAAGTGTTTAATTAAAATGCAATCCTGGGATATTTCTGAGAGCAATTTGATACTTTTAAAAAAGAGTTGAAAGTATATTTATCCTTATGCAAAAGGAAAGGTCAAGAAAGTGAAAGTGAAGTAAAGTCTGATTTGTGATCAGATTTAAAAGGGGAAATGTGTTAATCCTGAATAAAGTAATCTGCCATTAAGAATGTGGTATACAAATTTTGGTATACAGCATGATCCAGGTCTGTAAAAGGAACATACTAGAATAATAGCTATATTTAAAGGAAACTCAGTTTGCTGGCTTACAGTTTTCAAATATTTTGTTCATTTGTTTTCACTCTGTGGTCTTATATTTTATGAAGAATTATATTATTTATTTTACAGCATTTCTTATTATTTGGGAACTTCCAACATTATGTTTTGAAATTTTTCATCATCTTTTACAATCTCTGTCATGTATTTTAGACCAAATATAACATGTGCACTCACTTTTCTTGGAGCAGCGAATTTTCCCCTAGGGCATATGACCACATCGCCTCAGGTTCTGTACCTCAGCAATGTTGCCAAAAATGTTTTTTTCTTTGTTTTGTTCCATTATAGGGCAGACTTAAATCCAAATAGTACATTGTCGGTTACTCCCATCACATTTATGTCACTATAGTATCAGTGGAAATATCGTGCCAGGCAAATCATTATTGTAGTTCACAAAGTTCATAGTTGGGTAAGACTTATGATTACTTTTCTCTTCGTGAAGAAGCATGCACAGCATGTCCATTAAAAAATGAAACACCATGATTTTCTGGAAAGTTTTATGGTCTTGTTCAACTCTATCAAGCATTCTCTAGGGCATTGTGGATATTATTCCATATTCCTTAATGTCTCTGCTACTTTTGGGTCTGTAGGTGGAAGTTTCTGTTCTACCCGGACCCCAACCATGTGGTCCCAAATTAACATACAGAGGCCATTAGTAATTATAAACTGGCCAATGACTCAGGCTATTTATTGGCTATCTCTTTCTTAATTATTAATCAATTTCTATTAAACCTTGTATCTCCACATAATCTTGGCTTACTGGAGAATATCTGAACATTCATCCTAGGTAGCTACACAGTGTACTCTCATGACTCTTTCTGTGTTTCTCCTCCCCAAATTCTCCTAGTCTTGTAGCTCTGTCTATATTTCCTGTCTAGTTATATCCTGCCTTTCCATTGGCCAAAACAGCTTTATTCATCAACCAATAAAAGAAACATATATTCACAGCATACAGAACAACATCTCCCATCAGGGATCCATGTGCCAAAATATCCTGACAAAAGTCACTGATAGAAGGAATTTTTAAAGTTTGATCCCAGATAAGTGAATATTCATCCAGACAGGGTATTCAGCATGTAACATTAATACTTCACTCAGGAGGAAGGGAATGGTGAGTACTCCAGATAACTTGCCAACCTGAGAGAATCTACAATTTCCTTGAGGAATTTTCCAGGGTAAACCTGTAAGGAAAGACTTATAGACTTCCTAGGGGAGATCTTACCTTCTCCCAGGAGCAGATGGGAGCTGGGATGGGGGAAAGTAAGGGGAGCAGGAGGACAGAAGGGAGGGGGAACTGGGATTGGAATATAAAAAGTAATTTAATATATAAAAAAGTTAGGAAAAAAGACATTATGTAAGGCTTAGTTTTTATTAAGTTTTATTGAAGTGAGAAGTATTGGCTTAGATGTAGTTGCTATTATTTACTGGGATTAGACCATGAAATTAATTAAAGGATGGAAACTAACCAACCAAGGGACTCATCAGAATTTAAAATCCTTTGTACTTCAAGAAGCTGAATGAATAATTCCTTGAGTTTGCTACTTCTTGGATTAATTTACACTAGCAGCATGTGTGAGCTGCCACATGTTGTTTCTGTTCACTTATTTATTTATTTATTATATTTCTACTTTGAGAATAGTACTTTCCTTACAGTAAAGGTTGGAAAATCACATTTTAAATGATTAAATAAACAAAAGAATGTCAGAATAAATGTTTGGGAAGAAATTCTATCATGGGAGTAACAGATACGGTGTTTACAATGTAGAATAAAAGAATTGGTTTTTTTTGTAGATCCATTTAGACAAGAGATCTAAACAGGTTAAAAACCCAACAGTTTCACAGAATGTAATATTGAAAGGCAGATGGTATATGTAAATATGAAATTAGGTCTATACTAGGTATCAAAATTTTAGTTGTTCAAGGAAGTAGCACTTTTTAAATTTAGATCAGAATCAGAATTTCATTATGCTAGAGGAGTTGTGAGTAAATGACCTTGAATAAGACTCCTCAAATCTGCTAATTTCTCTTGGTGCAATTATAGGTAGCATGACAATTTCCTTTATAAATCTCCATAAATTGCTAAAATGCTTTATAATACTAGGATGACATGAATGAGGATTTGATATATTTTTAGCAATGCTTAGAAAATAATAGTGTTCATTGGAGGTTAGTTACCAATAGAAGAAGGATAACCAGGAAGAGAAGCTCAAGAGCAAGGACATGAAGAAAGATTCTGATGAATGTTTGGATTCTCTGTTAAAATAAAAATAATAAGGTGCTAAAGTGATCTTGCAGTGATGGAATCTTGGTCAACGAATGGCATAGTCACACATCCCAGAGATTGATCAATTAGAAATATGAAGGTTGACTGCCTTCTGAGTCATATAAACATAAAGATATTTGTACATGCTTACATACTTTGCAAAAGGAAAGTTTTGTATACAAAATCAGCATCAAGTATATCTGAAATACCTGATTCTAAATGAGAATCTTATAGCCAGCTATCACAATCAGAATACCAATGTATATTCTCTGCTGTCCAGGGATCTTGGTGGGCAAAGTTTTGTGAGCAATTTCTTATGATGCAAAGTGTGCCTTCAGTATTTGATTTTACCCACATTTGATAAACTGCTATTCATTAAACTTGTAATCTATATTTGTATTGGCATATGTTTTCTGTACTTGTTTGTTTGGCATACCAAAATATGTCTCCTTTCAGAGATTCTGTCGGTTATACACACAATAATATTTGCAAACACAATACAATAATTCAGTAATTGATGACTGTAAACAAATTTCATGTCTCTCATTTGGGATGCTGTTTTTATTTAATTGAATGTAATGTAGGCTATTCATGAAAAAGCTATGTTACATGTCATTTAATCTATCTGCTTTTTCAATTTTGTTGAGCTTATGATTGCATTAGATATCTAATGTATAGAATATTCCTTTTGTGAGTTTATGACATACGTAACTACTCATGTATTTGTTCACTATATACACTATAACACCAAAATATAACTTTTACATAATAGCAGGTGACTAACAGAAATATTCATATGTGTAAAAAACTATTTGCCTACTAGAAATTTGGTTGTAACAATCTTACTTACCCACTAAAATATTTTTCCTGCTTTTAACATTAGCATAATAACATTCAATCTATAAGGACATTATCAAAGGTGATTACTAGGTAACATATTTCCACTTTGATATATGCTGAGACTTGAATGCTTGTATCCCCTGCCTCCTTAATTACTTTTCAAATTCAAACCCCCAAAATAATGGCATAGAAAGGTGATTAAATCATGAGACAATGAATAGCTTTAGCCCTACGAAAAAAGCCTCAGAAGACCTCATGGCCTTATCTGTCATGTATATTTGAACAAAGAAGATAGACCTGAGGACAACAAATGTAGTTTTGAAGTTTCAGTCTACGGAATTATGTGAAAAAGATATCTTTTGCTTATAAGATACTCAGATGTTGATAAACTATTGTTTCAGAATAGAGTAAAATATCTTTTAGTCATTACAATCAGTTCATTTACACCCAATGAATTTGTGTTTTTGAGACTCACACATACACACACACACATACACATACATATACACACAGAAGCGGGACACAGGAGGAAAGAATTAGGTCTGTATACTTAATGATATAACTTAAAGTAAGGTAAATGTTTATATTGTTCTCATATATGATATTTTGCATCTTGTATATTGACAAATGAAGCTGTGTTTTTTTAATTTCACATTATTATTTTAATATCATGAAAATATATTAAACTATTATAACATGTTAAACAGTGTTGTAGATACACTGGGTTAAATATTTTTTTTTTGGTTTTTACGAGACAGGGCTTCTCTGTATTGTTTTGGAGGCTGTCAGTACAGCCTGGCCTCGAACTCACAGAGATCTGCCTGCCTCTGCCTCCCGAGTGCTGGGATTAAAGGCGTGCGCCACCACCGCCCGGCTGGGTTAAATAATTTAGTTAATTTAATTTTACCTTTTTTTTTCTTAACTTTGACCACTTGGCAATTTTAATTTACATCTGATAAATATTAAAACTATGTATGATTTTTGTTAGAATAACATAAGGTTATACTGAGGCTTAGCAGTATTATTTCTCCATATTTAGAGAATGGAGAATATTTAGAATATTTTTCATTCCTCCTACCCACTTTCCCCATGTAAGATACAAATGTCCACAACTGTTTCCTTCTTTTGAATCTTGTGGAAAGACTAGATCATTAGGAATGGCAAGTTAAATTCAATAGAATTTACATTGCTTGTTGGCAGCACTGGTTTACTTCAAAAAAGGACGATGGGCATCAAAGAACCTCCATTTTGAGCTTGTCTTCTTTGTTGAAAGTAGCCACAGGATAAAATAAATGACTTTGCATGCACTGCTGAAAGATTCCTGTCCAAATTGAAAAAGCAGGATATAAAATGCAACTACAAACTTTGCTAAAACAAGGAAGGACAGCCCTTCCAAATTCCTGCCTCACAGAAAAGTCTAAGAATTTTTAATTAAAATAATTTCAATACTATGAGAAGAGAATGTTATTTGAATTTACATTCGATATCTGAATATTAAATTGAAACTCATATCACAATGTGCATATATATGCATTGTAATAATGATTGTATTTCACTTTTATAATAATATTATTTCATTGTTTAGGTAAATATATATTTGTTCATTAATGTCTGTATAAAATTCATGTTTATTTTCAAAGTTCTACATTTCATAATTAAATAAATACCTTAAAATGTAAGTATATATAAATATAAATAAATGTAGACTATTATAACATTTATTAAACTATTTCTGATGTTAGCATTCATAAAATAAAATAAACTTCTCCCTGCTCCTTAGACTTTTCTTCCTGTTGGCTTGCCTTGTCTAGTTTCAATATGAGGGCTTTTGTCATGTCTTATTGTATCCTGTTTTGACATGGTTGGAATTTGTTTCTTGGAGCCTTGATTTCTTACTGAAAAGAAATGGAGTGGGAGTAGATCTCTGAGAAAGGAGAGATGTGGGAAGGAAAACTGGTCTGGATGTGTTCTATGAGAGAAGAATCTAATTTCAAAAAAAGTAATAAGTCTGTGATAAGTATTTACATGCAAGTCATTATATTTCAGATAAAATAATGTTTCTAAAATATTCACATATTAAAGTCAGTTTTGTGCACATTTATAATTTTAATTATATTCAATAATAATACCAATGCCAATCACATGCATATAAAATCAGACTGTTATGTGAAAGAGAGATGACAGGAAGCAAATCTTACTACTTGTTGGTGACTACATCCAGAGCCATATAAACATAAAGATCCGTGTACATGCATGTGTAGTTTGCAAAATGAAACATTATTAAACATCATTGACATCAAACTATGCCACATGGAAAAAATGCTTAAAGAAAGAAAATATTATTATCTGTTGATGAGGGTGCAAATTAATATATTCATTGTGAAGATCAGTTTGGAGATTTCTCAAAAAATTAAAAAAAATACCATATAACCTTGCCATCAAACCCGTGGACACAAATCCTGAGAACCTCATGTTCTAAAATAGAGACTCCTGCACTACTTTTTCATTGCCACTTGTTTCACTATACCAATGTATTGGAACCAGCTAGGAAAATGTCAACAGGTAAATGGACTATCTATATCTGCATCTATTTCAATATCTATATCATTTATATCTATCCAATCTATCTATTTCTCTACCTATCTACCTATCTATCTATCTATCTGTTCATCTATCTATCTGTGTGCATGAATACTCTTAGCTCTACACAAAAAAAAAACCCTCAAAATTTGCAGGAAAATATTTTCACTTAAATGCTGAATCTCGACAATAATATGAGCATATATGTAAACAAATATATTTGTGGGTATAGCTCAAAATGTGCAAAAGAGAACAAGAAAAGAAAACTACTAGGGAATGAGGAAAAAGTGAATTCAAGTCATGGAGTGGAGTTATTAAAGAGGGCATGAAGCTAATTGTTCTTCTAGTCTTGACAGACATAGAGCTGTTCATTCCTGGTGGTGAATAAGTGCATTCAAACAAATCTGATAATGAACATGTAAGGTTCAAGTGAAGCCTCACTGCTTTCATTCCAAATGGTTCCTCCATTTTCCTAGAAGCTTTAACTGTATGGAGTGCTGATCTGTTTTTATCTTGTAACCTACATACACACATAAGGGAAAGAAGATTGGAGGATTTTGCCTTTGTGCCCTTTAGACTACAATCCTAGCATGGTGTTATTCCATTGGAATATTACATGAATAACTGAAAAAGTGAATTTCTAAGGAACTACCACCGCATTTCTGTGGTCATACCAAAGAGTAGAGTTAGAGCAGCTAATTAGAAACTCAACGCATTGAATGAGATCTGCCATTTATGGGAAATCCATCTTTAGAAAAGATGTTGAATTAAACTCAGTTTCATTCATAAGACAGACTTCAAAAACACTGCACAGAGTTATTTCAGTTGTAGAATGATATATAACTTTGTGTGTCATCTAGTTAGGAAATTTTGACATTTGTATGAACAAATTGCATTCATTGCTGTGTCAAGTTCAATTTTTATTTATTTAGTATTCATTATAGCTACTTTTCTTGTATTTTTTAATCTGCTTCATAGAACAGAGTTTTGATCACAGTTTTAAGTAAAATGTGTCTATCTCTAGTATATATTTGAAATAAAAATTATTTTAATATACATATAACAAATATTGACTATTCTTGCTCTTATGCAGAATCCTACAGAGGTATTTTATGTCCCAATTTTCTTTTACTGAAAACAGTTGGTTTTTATTTTCATACAAAGTCCTCTTATTACAGCTTTCCTCCCCCACACCCCCCTAGATCCCTCCAACCCTTCTATCCAAATCCTCACCCTTTATTGCTCTCACCTCTTAGCAAACAAACGGGCACCTAAAATATAATATTAAAATAAAATATGTAAAGCAATAACAAATGATTAGGAGAGAAAAAACACTAGGAAAAAAAGCTGAAGAAAAGCACAAGAAACACTCAAAGACATAAGTTCTTTAATAAGAAGCTGGAAGCTATAATACATATATAGAGACCTCTAAGGTACAAAGAAAAACAAAGACCCTGACAAAGCATTGTGAAACAAATCTTCCAAAAATACTATTGAGATTGGCTGGAGTTGATATCTGGGGCCTGCTCACCAGACTGATTTGTATATTCAGTGAGTCTCCATTAGAGAAAACTAATTTTACATATGTGAAAGTTGTTAATTGGAGATAGATTCATGGTTAGAGAAGATAAATTGCATATATTTCTCTTGGGGTTGGGGGCCCTATCTGGCTCAGTTTGGTGCTATCTGTATGTATGTTGCCATAGTCTGTCTGAGTTTATATGTGTGTTGGGGGTCCATCTATGTTTAGAAGGTCTTTTTTCCTTGGTATCCTCCATTCCCTCTGGTTCTTTCAATCTTTCCTCCTCTTCTTTCGCAAGGTTCTGTGAGCCTGGACGGGAGGAATTTGATGGAGATGCCCTTCTTAGATTAGAGTGTTCCAACATCTTGCACACTCTGCATTTGGCTAGACAACTATTTAAAAAGCAAACAAAAAATTGCTTCTCATTGTAACATGACTGAGAATTGTAATATTAGCCATTTAAAGTAAGAAATTATGTGTTATGTATGTATATATATGTGCTCACTTTAGTAAATTAACATTTCATATTTTTGACACTTCTGTATTCCTTGAAGGTATAACATATTTTCACTGTAAAAACTGTAGCCTTCCTGACAGATTTTACTTACAAAAGGAAAGAAGAATAAGTCACTTTGGTATCTCAGCTCATCCTGGAAGAGTCGTCCATATACTTAAATGATTTCACTAGAATCTAAATAAGCACCAACAGAACTCAGAGCACATGCTGGGGATTCTGATGCCAGTGTGTGTTCCATCATCAGAGTAAAGAAAGGATGGCAAGTGAGATGGAGTCTGGAGGAGTACTGCTGCTTTTTTGCCCTGAAATGAACTTCTGCACTCTAAGCTCACTGCTCCAATGTCCATAAATTCTCATGTAACTGCAACTGCATGTGACATAGGTAGAATGGACATCTGCATTGAAAAGATATGTCAATTTAAAATATGCTAAAAAATCAATAGCAATGCATTGAGATTCACACAGTCATAGGAGCACTGCAATAGCAATCAGGCATATTTACCAGGGCCATATATGTAATACGTTTTCTGATCCTTAGATAATTACGAGCTCTGTTTCTTGAATTATCAACAGCTCTCGTGGCTTATTGCTTCATACTTGCTTGATAAACATCAGTAATCAATAGTCTTTCCACAGAGTAAGAGGCAACAAACTAGTCAGGCCTCCCGTGTTAATGCCTCACAAGTGATCATACACTGGTGTGAACAGCAAGAGCGGGTGGCGCTAACGGGAGAAGTACATGTTAAACAGGTAATTTTTAAAAATGTGCTTTCTCGGATGTGTGAGCTCATGATTGCCAGTGCTGCCTCAGCTACAGGAATGAGCCACCCTTGAAAACGAATCTTCAAAGTATTCTCAGAGGGGCTTTGTGGGGACCCTCATCTCCAGTAACCCCACTTCTGCATCTTCCTGTCAACAGATCACATCCTGTTTGCACCAAGTGCTTTATGCCTGTCCAGAAAAACAAATAATTATTCTTTTTGTTCACACAGTGTAGAATAGGGAACTGGAAATTATATGCAAATCTAGTATTAGTGACAGTTTGATGACAAGAGTTTAAAGACCAATTGTACTTGTCATAAATGTTTAAAAGCCCCTATTAGTGCCATTCTCATGAAAAATGAAATTGAAAATCTGATAAAATCTGTTGTGTGGAAAACATCACATTGCTCATTTTATTCAATCTGTTGAACTGCAGATTTTCACATTTTTCCAAAAGGAACACTTAGAAATGCCATCATGAAGATTATATTATTTAATATTTTTCCTCATACTAATAACTGTGCTTGTTATTGCAATTATGTAAAATTTACCATATACCCACATTTCAGGACCTTGATAGAATACATATTAAAGACACAGCTTTAATTCCAACAGTTTTGATATAAAACGGAAAGCTAACAACATTAGGCTTGAAAATATTCATTTAAGTTGTCTTGCATACATAAGACTCAAAACTAACACACTTCCTTTACATTGTTTGTGGAAAATGTTTCTGAATTTAGGTGGCTTCCTGAATCAGAGACCTTACATGGCAAGGTGAGTATGGCATTGTACCTTTATACAGACAGATAGTTCTCAATAACATAGAGAAAAGATTATGATGTGCCTAAAAAACTGTGCAGTATCTTTAACAATAGAGAACATACAAACTAAAACAACTTTGAGATGTCATATTACCCCATTCACTATGGTTAAGATCAACCAAACCATTAACAAAAAAAAAATGATGATGAGGTTGTGTGAAGGAAATACTCTCATTCACTATTGGTGAGAATGCAAATTTGCAAATTCCTACAGCTACTGTGGAAATAAATATGAACAATCCTCAAAACCAAAAAAAATAAAAACAAACAAACAAATAAACAAGAAGCATATGGGCCCAGCTATGTAACTCTTGGTATATGTCCAAAGGTCTTGATATCATAATCCATGGATATTTTCTCAGACATGATCTTTGAAGTCCCATTCAAAATAATTAAGAAATAGAAATAATCTAAATGTCCTTCAACAGATGCAAAGATAATGTAAATACATGTAATAGAAAGAAATTCAACTGTAATAAAAAAACAAAATAATAAACTTCTCAGGCAATTAGATGGATATAGATAAGTTCATTTTGAGTAAGGGTATCTGACCTGAAAATAAAAACTTCACCTGGTCTTTCTCTTATGAGGTCCTTATCTCTTAATTGTCAGATGTGAGTATACAATATTGTGTGACCATTGAAACCACAAACCTATAATTGGCTCATAGATAGCACAGGCTTATGGAGATAATAGCAGGAAGTAGTACAAATGAAGTGGAAAAAGGAAGAGCTAGGAAGGGACTCCAAAAAGATAGGAGGGAGGGACTTTAACACAGGAGAGGGTGGACTAACAACAAATAATACCAGGATGTTTGATAACTCGATAAGGAATAATATTTTTTACATTTATCTTAAATGGTTGTCTACACACACAGATATATAAATATGTTTTTATACTTATATACATTTCTATATACAAATGTGTGTCTCTGTGTGAGTGGATGTATGCAAGCAACATAGATATAAACAAACAACCACCCAAATACCCAAGAATTAGGCAAAGGAAGAAACCTCCTTTTTATGGGTTGTTCAGGGTAGTCCATGAGACCCATAAGTCAATATAGATATCTATGCAGTCCTGTTTGCAACTCATAGATTGAGGGTAAGCCTGTACTGCTGAAGACACTTAGGATATAGGACTCTTACAGATGAAGATCAATTTTACTTGAAAGCTGTTTTCCTGTGGTCTGACTGCCATCATTATATGAAAATCAAAAACAAATAAACAAACAAACCAAAACAAAAAACAAAATAACTAAGCTACTTGCTGAGACAGGGGAATAATTAACCATTCCTACCCAACTGCAACACCTATGAACCATGACAATTGCCTGCAGCGTAATTTTAACCTATGCATTCTGTTTCCACTAGAGTATAACCTACTTTCTTTTTCTTTTCTTTTTGTTCATCAGGTTTTATTACAGCAATAGAAAAAAATGAATATGCCTGCCATTAGTTTTAATTGATAGATTTTTGTATATTCTATAAAAAGATTATTTATGTTTTTATTTTATTTTATTTTATTTTTTTCCAGTTTAAATTTAGATAAGAAACAAGGTTGCTTCACAAGTCAGTTCCAGGTCCCTCTCCCTTTCCCTCCCCTCCTCCCATGCCCTTCCCCCAACCCCCCCCTTATCCCCTCATTCCCCCAGGGAGGGTGAGGCCCTCCATGGGGGTGTCTATAGTCTGTCATTTCATATAGGGCATGGCCTAGACCCTTCCCCAAGTGTTCAGGGTGAGAGTGCACCTCACATTGTTCTATGGGAGTCCAAAGTCCGTGTGTATACTTGGGATGGGTACTGATCTGCTGCCCAAGGCTCAATAGATTACCTAGGCCTCCTCACTGACACCCAGATTCAGGGGGTCTTGATCAGTCCCATGCTGGATTCCCAGGCTGATGCCTGGGATTCAAGAGTTAACCTTTGTCTGGTCAGCTGTTTCTGGGGGTTAAACCAGCCCAGTCTTAATCCCTTTGATCATCAATCCTCCCTCTCTGTTACTGGCTTTCTTGAGTTCAGCTCAGTACTTAACCAAGGGAGTCTGCCTCTTCTTCGATCAGCCACTAAATGAAGTTTCTGTTTCCCAGACTCTCTGGCCATAGGATTGTAGGCTGGCACTCCCCAGATCTATGTCTATAATCCATATATGAGAGAGTACATGCCATGTTTCTCTTTTTGTGACTGGGTTACCTCACTCAGGATGGTTTCTTCTAGTGTCATCCATTTGCCTGCGAATCTCATGATTCTATTGTTTTTTTCTGCTGAATAGTACTCCATTGTGTAGATGTACCACATTTTCTCTATCCACTCTTCGGTTGAGGGACATCTAGGTTGCTTCCAAGTTCTGGCTATTACAAATAAAGCTGCTATGAACATAGTGGTACAGACATCTTTGTTGTATGAATGGGCATCTTTCATACCCCATACCCTACTTTCATTCTGGACTTGATTTTTAATTTGAACATGCTGATTATACCAAGTTGTCATTTAATTATATATTTAATTACATTTATATAAATAATTCTATTAAATCAAATTTGCATAAATAAAAACTAAATAATTTATATATAAATAAATATATATTGAGGATGATGAAATTTGTATTTCCTAGCCTTGGATCTGAACAGGAATAGAGAAGTATATATAGAAAAATCATAACATTTTCACATTATTGCCTAGTGTGATTCTAAAATTGGATTTTCATTGTACACTACTTTGTTCACCCAATAGCCTCCCAATTATGCTATTCTATGTGTATTTTAAGAATAGAAGTTTATATTTTCAATCAACAATATAGACTCAGTTTGCTTTCCTCTTTCTTTTAGTAACAGTGCTGTTGCCATACAGTCTGACTGTTTCGTCTTTTGATCACCTCTGTTGCTTACATTGTGTTCAGGGTTACATGATTGTAGTGGTCTACTAGTTTTCTTCCTACTTCCATCCTTGTATTTCTGTTATACATTGCCAAGAGAACAATCATATTTAATTTACTTTACATTTAAATTATTGATTTAATTGTGTGTGCATGTATGTGTGTATTTCTGTGCGTATGTTTGTGTGTGTGTATCTGTACATATGCATATGCATGGGTCTATGACTACCAAGTGATGCATGACTATTGACATCAGAAGACAATTTTGTGTGTCTCATCCCTCCTTGCAGCAACTTTATTAAATAAGGCAACTTACAAACCCCAGTCATACTCATTTTTAATGAAGTATAATATATAACATAAAATTTCCCTTCTACAGTTTTAAGCTATTTGTTATTCACAGAAAATTTGCATGTATTTTCTTTCTCACTGTGCATACTTGCTTCCATGATTTCTCTGTTCACATTTTCTTGCTGTTCTTCTCTCAATTCTATTCCTTCATGCTTCTTGACAACTGTTAGCATGTTTGTTCAATTCTGAGTTTTGGAAAAACACTGTTCCTCATCATGGAAAGGTTTAATCACCTGCACCACTGAATGCTTTAATTAAAAATGGATTATTTTTCAGTGAGAGCCTCTTTGCCATTTGTATCAATAATGCCATATTTGTAGATATTTTATGTTATATAACATATCTTAAGTTTAAGTCTTTATTACTTGCATGACCAAATTTTAATGTGTTTTACTATTTAACAATTCCTTCTATCATTAGAAAATTGAAGAATGGGAAATAACATTTTTGCTTGGTTTTTGAATGCATATATCTAGTCTGTTGCTTACCTAGGACTTTAATGGTAGCTAGTACATGATTAGATTCCAGTATGTGCTTTAATACTTTCATATGAATGAGCACACTTCACTTTCTGGTTCAACTGGTGTTTTTGTAGTTTATCTGAAGTCAGGTTTCTCTTGTAACCATAACAAGTGTCTTTCCCTGATAGCTGATTACAGTGGGCATTTCTTTATCATCTTTTTAATAGATACAAAGCAATGTGTAATTTTTGTTTGGATATAATATCTCCTAAACATCCAGTATGGAATTTACCAGTTTAATTGGAGTGAATTATTATAAAGTATGGCTGATAAAAATAAACAAATAACTCTATATCATCAATCCATTCTAAAACTGATACATGCATCAATACTTTGAAGATACCTTTCTACCTCTCCATTGGTTTCGAATTTAAAAAGTGAAAATTGGATACTCATTGACAGTTCCCTGAGAAATAACCACAGAGTGGGTTTTCTTTAGCAATAGTGTATTGGACATTGCCAGGTTACATCTGTGATTTTAGTGATTGTTTCACAAATTTGGCTCACATTTTTACATTGGTGATTTACAGTAATTTATATTGAGATTAGATTTTTTACTGCTATTGAATTGAATTTACCCACATATATAAAACTTTCAGATAAGCAATTGTGTTTTATACAATGATAAATTGCTATAGGTAGGTAATATTTTATTGCTCTTAAAAAATGGAAGTCAATTCAAAATATTATGTGTGTGTTGTATAGCTTTAAAGAAGTAGTAGATTAGAATACTTTATCCATTCATTTCAATTTATTACATAGATTATTTCCTCTACAGTAATCTTCAGATTTACACACAGTGTGGGATTTTAAACTATAAAGTTAGATAGATGTATTCTATGATACTGCAGCACCATTCGGTTAAATATTTTTTGACATCCAGTGAAAAAGTATACTTCAAAAGTAATTGGCAAGTTCACAAACCTAGAAAAGATTATGTTAGTTGAGTCAGGCCCAAGCTCCTGCCCTCTGCATTAAGACTGAGCTTTGATAATTGATGTAGAAGGACCTATTATATGTAGTTAGATACCCAGGTAAGTGAGCCTGCACTGTGTAAGAAGAGTAGCTGAATGTGACTCTGGACAATAGTCAGCAATATTCTTTTAATGTTCTTTGCTTAGGTGCCTGCTTCTAGGTTCCAATTTGAGTTTTTTTTCCTTGATTTTTCTGTGATGAACTGTGATGTGAAAGTGTAAGCCAAATAAACCATCTTGAGATTTGCATTAAAATAGATGTAACCAGAAAAAACCACCCTGAGTGAGCAACTCATCCCCTGAAAGACAAACATGGTATGTCCTCACTGATAAGTAGATATTAGAAGTAAAGTGTGGGAAGGGAGTTATGTAATAGAAGGGGAAGGGTAAGGAGAAAATGAGGATAAAGCATGGTAGAGATGGGTGAAGCACAGAGAGGGTGAGCCAGAAAAATATATCTTGATTGAGGGGGCCATTAGGGGTCTAGCAAGAAACATTGCATAGGGAAATTCTCAGGAATGAACAAAGTTGACCCTAACAACGTCCCTAAGCATTAGTGGAGAGGATGGTTAAAATGGCCTTTCCCTGTCATTAGTTTGATGACTATATTAATTATCATCACAGACTCTTCATCCAGCAAATGATGGAAGCAGATATAGAGATCCACAACTAACCACTGGGCTGAGCTCCCAGAGTCCAGTCAAAGAGAGGGAGGAGTGATAATTTGAGCAAAGAAGGCAAGACCATTTTGGGGATACCCACAGAAAGGGCTTACTTGAAATACTGGGAGCTCACTGACTCTTAGCTGACATCAGGGGAGCCTGCATTGGACCAAAAGAGGCCCGCTGAATGTGGGTGACGGTTTGTGTGGCTTGGGCAGTCTGTGGGGCCACTGGCAGTATGATAAGAATTCATCCCTAGTGTTTGAATGGGCTTTTTGGAGCCCATTTTCTTTGAAGGGATACCTTGCTTGGCCTAGATATGAGAGGAGTGCCTTGGTCTAGGCTCAAGGTGATATGCCAGACTTTGCTGACTCCCCACAGGAAGCCTTGCCCTCTCTGAGCAATGGAGGGTATGAGCTGGTGATGGGAGAATCAGGAAGAGGGGTGTGAGTGGGAACTGGGATTTATATGCAAAAGGAGAAAGGACTTTTAAAAATAAAAAATGATTAAAAATAACCTTGGAGACTAGAAAATTAAAATTATGGCTTAGAAAAGTTGTATTTTTTGTCAGGAAGACAAGGAGTGGACTTGGGATGATTAATCTTGGTTGTCAACCAGACACATGAGAAGAGGAAACTCAGTGGAAAAAAATTTCTTTATCAGATTATCCTGTGGCATTTTCATGATTTCTAGTTGATGTAGTAGGGTCCACATTACTATGGTATTCTTTTCCTGTGAAAAGAGAGCAGGGGAGATACATAAGAAATGTAATTGAATGTGATACTGGGCACAAACCAGTAAGCCATGATCTTCCCTGGTCTATTTTTGTACCTGACTTCAGACAGATGTTTGAGTTCATGCCTTGAATTCTCTCAATGATATACTGTTAGAATTATAAGCCAAAGATATCCTTTCCTTACCCAAATGATGCTTGACATTCATCACATCACAAAGCAAAATAGAACACTGTAGTGTCTACTACTCACTTACAATTTTCAGTCATTAGCTTATTTTACATATTATGACATGTTCTTAGTTTTTTATTCTACAAAAATTTTTATGTTATTCTGAATACTGCCAATTACTTAATTTATTGTGTTAAACTAAAAACCTACAGTGTACTAGCATTTGTTAGCAGGAGAGCTTAGGTATTAGTGGGTAAAGCAACCATTTATAGGACTGCTCCATTCATTGAAAACAACTGATATCCATGACCTTCAGCACAACACTATACTAGCATATGTGTATGATTAAAATACATTACAAAGCACAACACTATACTAGCATACGTCTATGATGAAAATATCCTATGTGTTTTTATTTATTTTCCTTAAATCCATTTAGAAAGATGACACTATCATCACTTGAAACCATACGTCATAATTACAAAATAAAATAACAAGACTCACTCTCATTCCTATACTGCACTGAAGTAGATACTCTATCATTTATAGATTTATTTTAATATATCATGAATATATGTCGTATTTTTGCAGTTCACATAGTCACTGTCAATATCCTGTTGAACTAGACGCATTTGCATGTTTCAGATTGAAAAGTTATGCTTTACTTGACAATTATTCAACAGTGATTATTTTTACATGGAAAAATTAATAAAAACAAATTATATGATTCAAGTTAAGCAAAGAATTCCTATGTCAAGTAAATAAATAGTAAAAGTAAATTTGCCAAGTATAATGTAAGAGCTCGTAATTTATTATAACTAAGAATAGTAAAATTATGGAATGAAAGGGGTAGGTTGAAATGTCAATCTTTTAAAAATTATATTTGCTTTTGTAAATGAATCTCCAAACATATTCATTTTTATTTCTGAGATGACTTCATGGCCCTTTCAGATATTACTAATTTAAAATATATTGTCTTTAATGAAGTTAAAATGTGTACAAAATACTTAGCTAAATGGTGAAACATGAAGTGATACTGAGTTCAAAAATTTTCTCAAATTAAAGTGTTTTAGTTAAATTTTTCTGTAATTGTTTTAACTGAAAAAATTTATGTGGTATATTCTAATTTTAGTTTTCATTCCCCCATTCCTCATATATTCTTTCCACCTCCCCTACTCCATGCTGTTTTTTCTCTTTCTCTTCAGAAAGCAAACAGTAAACAAACAATCAAAAACCCAAGTAAAACAGTATAAAAATAAAATAAAAAACACAAGGAGACACACACTCAAAAACACAATATCAGAAAACAAACTATCAAATGTAAAATTTTCCTTACAACAATCAGATTTAACAGATCTTTCCCACTGAATAAGGAGAACACATGTGTTAATTTTGATTCTATTCAAGATTTTTAAGGATATAACGGTAATACAATTTGTTTGTCAACTTTCTGATCCTCTTTACCAGTGGTTCTCAACATGTAGGTTTCAAACCCCATAGATGTCACATATCAGATAGCCTCAGTATGAAATATTTATAACATGGAACCTTAACAGTAATAGAATTACAACTTTGAAATAGCAACGAAAATAATTTTATGTTTGGATATCACCACTACATAAAAAATATGACAAATGGTCACATCATTAGAAAGTTTGAGAATCAATGCATGCCCCTATAAGTATGGCATAATATATGAAAATCAGTCAGTGTTGATGTAAACAACCATATAACCAAAGAAAACAGTCATCCATCTCATTGAATAACAGAAACACTTTGACAAGATCCAACACCCTTTAATGATAAAAGTCTTGGAAAAAGTACTGATAAGGAACATAACACAATATAATGCTGTCAATTTGCAATAAGCTTATAGTAATCATCAAATTAAATAGAGAGAAATTCAAAACAATGCCACTAAAATCAGGGATACGACAGTGATGTCCATTCTCTCAATATGTATTCAAATGTATTCAATAAAGTAATCAAAGTTCTAACTAGAGCACTAAGAAAAATGAAGGAAATTAAGTGGATGCAAATTGGAAAAGAAGTGAAAATATTGCTATACTCAGATGATATGATAATATACATGTGAACCCAAAAATTGTATTAGGGAACTCCCACAGCTGATACACACTTTCCACGAAAGGGCTAGATATAATACTAACTCAAAAAAAGTCAGTAGCCCTCCTACATACAAATGAACTGATAAAGAAATCAGGGAATCAACAACCATCGCAATAGCTGAAAACAATATAAAATATCTTGGGTTAATTCTAACAAAGCAATTCAGAACCCCTTTTGATAAGCACTTCATGTCTTTGAGAAAGAAATTAGAGAAGATATCAGAAGATGGTAAGATCTCCCACACTCATGGATCAGTTAGACTAACACAGCCAAAATGGCCATCTTACCAAAAGCAAGCTACAGATTAAGTGCAATTCCCATAAAAATCCCAGCAAAATTATTACAGACCTTGAAAGAACAAGACTCAACTTCATATGGAAAATGAAAACCCAGGATAGCTAAAATGATCCTGTACACTAAAGGAACTTTCAGACATTTTACCCACCTCCTTCCCCAATGATAAAACAGAGACTGGGATGATAAGCATTGACAAGTGAGTCACACTTGAGAATAAGGAATGAAAGAGGAAAGACTTTTAAACTTAATCAGTAAAATAGATATTTAAGATAAACTTACCTCATGGGGAAACCCCTATTAATGAGTACAAATTATCATTTCTACACACTTATAGAGCTACCAACTATTCATGAGGAAGGTTCCAGTGCCATCATTAGTTCAATGCTTTGTCTCTCTTTCTTAGGCCAGAAATAACACTGTTCACTTTCCTCTTTCCTTGAATGTAATGGGAAACCCTTCCTTCTTTTTGAGTTATCATATTTGTTCTTTAATTGTTAGACTCAGTGAAAAGAAAATTATTGCAACTGGTCAAGAGAGACATGTCACATTATGGAGAGTTATTAAGCATTAAAATACTTCCTGTCTATGTTTAATTGATGTACCTATATCTCATCTTTTAAAGATATATCCAAACATCATAAATCAGAAAGCAATATAGCCAGTCCTGAAGCCAATCCCAGATTTTACTGTCTACATTGAATTACAGCAAATCTAGGACTGTTTTTTTTTTACCACTTTTTTATTTCATTAATACATTATTATTTTGGGGAAGAATAATTATATTTTGCTGACCAATTCTTCTTTTCTGAGTTCAGTAAATATTTTTGTCACTATCAAATACAAAGATATGCTATGTAACATCAGAAATAAATATTCACTTGCCAAGACATGAAAGCAATAACTACTGTCTAATATATCAATTAGAAAAATATCTACCTGAAATCCACATGAGAGGAAATAAACAACTTGAACTGTGTGGGAAAAGTAAATAAATAGAATATACTGACCAGGTCTCTAAAATCTTTGACTACTAATATACTGAGTTTGTAAAATTATCAGAAAATTTTTTGTAATGTTTTTATTTAAATTAGAAACATGAATGCTTCACATGTCAATCCCAGTTCCCTCTCCCACCCCTCCACCCTTGTGCCTCCACCAGGCCCTCCAGCCCCCCACCCAATCCCCACATCATTCCCCAGGGAGGGTAAGGCCCTCCTTGGAGAGGGATCTCTAAAATCTGTCATTTCATCCAGGGCAGGACCTAGTTTCTTCCCCATGTGTCCAGGCTGAGAGAAAATCCTCTATTTGGAATGGGCTGCCAAAGATCATTCACAAACCATGGTAGACACTGATCTACTACCCAAGGCCCCAGTGATTTCTGTGGCCTCCTCACTGAGACTACATTCATGGAGTCTGAAACTACATTCATGGAGGCCTCTCAGGCATCAGGATAAGTAAACACTTAGATTACTATAGGTGGTACAAATTTTTCAAAACTGCCAAATTATTATTTTAAGGTTTTTAGGTTTAAAGGTTTTAGGACCCATGACATGCCTTCTTTTACATAATACAATAACATCTAAATATAATCAGTATTTTATTATGCCATCTATCAGGATATTTCCTTTTATGATAAATTTGACTTTTAGCATACTAAGAACTGACCTCAGAGTTTTCTCAATGCTAGGTAAGCACTGTCCTGAAGAAACTTTTGTGACTTCCAGGCACTTCATTAGTTGATATAGATTCTTGTTAAAATTTCCAGGATGGGGATGTTGGAGAGGTTGCTCAGAGGTTAAGAGCAGTGGCTGTTCTTTCAGAGGTCCTGTGTTCAATTCCCATCAACCACATGGTGGCTCACAACCATCTGTAACACATGGTATACTCTTCTTCATATAAGCAGGCAGAACATTGTATATAAATAAATATATCTTCAAAATAAAATTTTAGGATGGCTTTGGCTTGAATTTTTCTGATCACAGCTTACAGAGTGGACAGATAAGAGACTTTTACCACCATTAACTACTTTCTTATCTACAAAATCATGTCTTGGGGCTAGAAAGAACAGAGCAATTGGTAGAGATATACATGAATGTAAACAGAATAATAAAACCCAGGGACAGATATTGGGGCTCAAGCTGAAGATCAGAGAAACAAAACAGCTGGTCATTAGCTCTTTGTACAACCTCCATCTGAATTGGGTGCTCATGTCTCCATGAATGCTCAGAGGACAATGCTGACTATACTGCTCTCCATCAAGCCTCAGACTACAATCCCTGAGTTCCTGTCTCCTCTCTCCTTGTATTTCTTTTTCTGACCAACGATATCACTCCTGTCTCCAGCTTTGTAATGCTGAGATTAAAGGCTTGTCACCCCAAGTGCTGTTTCTCACCTTTGTGTGAGCTGTTTCTCTTTTAAACTGGATCAATTTCATGTAGCTTAGTATGGCCTTGAACTAACAGAGATCCCTGTGCCTGTCTTCTGTGTCCTGGGTTTTAAGGTGTGTTCCACCACTGCCTGGACTCTATGGCTTATTTCTAACTTTGTGTTCTGAACCCTCAGGCAAGTTTCATTAAATCACAAATAATATCTCGCCACTCATGAAAGCATGAGGGCATGAGCTAGAATTCCCAATACCACTGTAAAAAGTAAAGACACAATGAATGGAAGAAATTGCATTCCTAGCATAAGCAGGAAGAGACAAGTAGGTTCTTGGTGTACTTTGGCCAGCCAAACTAGGCTAATTAGCAAGTCCCAAGTACCATTGAGAGACTCTGATTCTTGAACTACAGCTGTGATTGTTTTATGGCTTCAACACATATTGCCTACATGTATGTATAGTCATAGAATCACAGAGAGTAGACAGAGAGAGAGAGGGAGAGAAAGAAAGAGAGAGAGAGAGAACACTTAAATATTTTCTAAAAATCTCAGAAGCTCATTGTGTGTCTAAATAATCGACCTTCCATTGAAATTTAGTTTGTGTTGGGGAAGTCCTGTGTATATGTCTATAAAGCACTGTTGGCCAATACAGAAGCAAGATAGGTGGGACTAGGAGTCGAAGAGGACTCTGGGTAGGAGAAAAACAGGGAGTCAAGATGTAACCTCCATAGGGGTAAAAAGCCCGGAAACTTTTCTCCGGTAAGAGAAATACTTAGATTGGCAGTAAGAAGCAAGCAAGTAAGAAACAAGCCAGTAAGAACCAAGCAAGGTCAACAGCTTCATAATTAATACAGCGTCTTGCGTGTTATTTGGGGACTACAATGTGGCAGAGCCCAGGCGACTGGTGGGGAAAAAAACAAAGCAGCAGACAAGAAAAAGGCTTCTCTCTACAAATGGTGTTCAGGAGTGGGATCATGAATTTCCACAAAAGCTTTAAAACAAAAGAATGGAGAAAAGCATGGGGTCTTGGTTTCAGCAATTTTCTCAGGTCGGCTCTGTTTTTCTAGCGACAAGCACAGACTCATGAAGCTCACTTAAGGGAGTCTTCCTGACTCAACATAAGCAGAAAAAAAAAAAAACCAAACCAAACCAAAACAACAACAACAAAAAAAGCCAACAAGGTTCTTTTAAGAGGCTCGGCTAACAATTAAAATTTGTGTATATACAGCTGGAAGTGGCAGTGACCACATCTCCAAGCCCGCAGCTTTTGTTGGATGTCAGCATAGACTGAGACAATGAGCTAGAATCACGCTTACACTGCCATCTTGGAAAAACTGCAGTTTAAACAGCCACAGTTTTAACAGATAAGACACGTGGCCAGAAAAACATAAAGATTTACAGTAAAGTCAGACTTGGATAAAAAAAAAAACCTCTAAGGGTTTACAGTGTGTTTAAAAATGTACATAGGATTGCGAATGAAAAAGAAATGGCATAGTGGTAAATAAATAGAGAAGCCGGCTGTGGTGATGCATGCCGGTAGGATTTGCTGCAGAGGTAGAAGCAGGCAGATTTCCAAAGAGAAAACCTGACTCAGAGAAAAATAAATAAAAGGAAAAAAAATAGAGTAATAACAGATAAATAAATAAGCCACGTAAAGATAAAAAATACACAGAGAGTCTGGATACTGTACACTATTGTGTTTTTCAGTTTTTTGATTTCTAAAGAAGGAACAACTGCTAAAGTATACTTGATTATAAATGCTGCTGAATTAATTCAACTTATATCTTTTAAAATGCCTTGACTTCAAAATTTAAGTATAAGGATATGTTACTTTGGAAAAGAGTTTTTGTTTATGTTTCTACAGAAAATGAAAAGCTGAGGATTCCTTCCAGGCTTCTGTGGTTTGATGAACCAAGACCCTTGAAAGCAGTGGGCCAGATGTTCCAACAATTGAGACAGCTAAGATGATGCATTCTTACAGACCCTGAAAATAAGGACTTATACAGCTTTCTTAGTTTTGTCATGAACCCCATGGTATTTACAGTGCTCCCTTCCAGCACGAAAAAGTTTGGAATGAGCCAAGTTCAAATCCCCATATTGTTTATAAATCTTTGCTTTCATTTTAATGGGGATGTTTATAATTGGTTAATGATCACAACCAATCTCTTTTTAAAGGAAAAGGGATTATGGTATGGAAATGAGTACTTTGTATTGATATGGCTTTTCATTTATTGATACAAATTCAAGGTCAATTTTGTGATGTGTATATTTCTCCTCTTTGTTAAGTATTGTGCTTATACTGATCTTTTAAAACATAATGCATAATTAATTACAGACTATAGACAGTAACTTATAATAGTCAGAACTTACAGTTAGGTAAGTAAAGTTTTCTAGATATATAGAAATATATTTGAGATAGACAGACAATCTTCAAACCTTTCAAAGACCTTCAGAAAATGGCATTTAAAATGGTATAGGGTTTTTCTTAACAATGAGAAATGTCTGCTCCTGGCAGCACGAATTACGTCTGAGAGGAAGATGGGCATCGAAGAAACTTGTTATGGAGTTTGCTTTCAACATGGCAAGATTAGCCATTTGGGCAAGAAACTGCTCTTGCCTAGACTGTTTGACTGTTGCTGTATAAACTGGACATGTAGGACCTACAAGAAAGAGACTGCTGAACTCAAATTCTCCTTCAGGGTTCTTGCTTCATGGAAGAGTCTACAAGGCTTTCTGCAGGACACAGAAAAATGAATGACAGACTGCCAAATGTAAATGGACATTTTGAAGTTTCCTGCTTTTCTGAGAAATCTTCTGGACATATTGCGCTTTATGGGCTGAAGATGGATGCTCCAACGTTACAGTAGAACTTCGGGTGACTCTTCAGGCAGTAAGATGTCTCTTCAATCCTAGTGTTTATGCATTATCCTTCTGTGGTCTTTGATGGAGTTGAAGACAGATAGTTATAATTATAGTTTTCCTTAGTTATGATAAAAGATAAGCAACATATAGAACTGTGGACTCACAAGGATGGGATGGATGATATTTTCTTTAAATCTTGTTAAATGTTTATAGACAAAATATTGTAACTGTGTTCTTACTTGATAACTGTTCGGTTATATATAATTTGACTATGTTTAAGTTAAGACCTTTCTTTTTGTTTAAACAGAAAAAAGGAGATGTCTCGGATATATATCTGTCCCTAAAGCACTGTTGGCCAATACGGAAGCACGATAAGTGGGACTAGGAGTCGAGGACGACTCTGGATAAGAGAAACACAGGGAGCCAAGATGTAATCGCCATAGGGGTAAGAAGCCCGGAAACTTTTCTCCAGTAAGAGAAATACTTAGATTGGCAGTTATGGGGTAAATACTTAAGTCAGAGATGGCCAGTAAGAAAGAAGCAAGGTCAACAGCTTCATAATTAATACAACATCTTGTGTGTTATTTGGGGTCTACATTGCAGCAGAGCCCAGTCGACTGGTGGGTAAAAATAAAAAATGTAGCAGACAAGAGAAAGGCTTCTCTCTACAAGTTTGCACAAATGTGCATAGTTCAAAATCATAAAGAAGTTTTAATGACAAAACTCTTAGTAGTTGTCAGTAAAAATGAAAGGTGATTGATGTACGTTTCAAAATAATATATTTCCACTGACCAGAATGATAAATAAGAGACATTAGATCAACAATACATGAAATAAAAAATCATTAGATCTGTGTTGATGCCAGTAATGATTTTCATTGGTCATCTCTCACTTGTACATTAAAGAAAATAATTCAATGTAGATAAATTTATATCTTCAGTAAGCTTTATCAGTCTATAAATAACTGCTGGCTTATTTTATTTACAGTCCCTAATTGTTTCATAGTTCTTATCATTTTTTTTCAAGCCAGAGCATCAGCATGAACAGTTTATGTGCTATGCTTCAAAAAACACAGACAGAGTACTTTTAAAATTTGCTTGCAAAAGTCTGAGAAGTGAAAAATAATCTTATCTATTCTAGTATCGCAAAGACATTAGAATGTCTAGCAAGAAAACAATACATTTTTGTGATTAAACAGGCTTAAAAAAGGAATAATAATAATCCAGTTAAAAAGGGAGAAGTGTGGATTACAGTGAATGTAGTTAAAATCTGCAATCTAACTCAACAAATGTATTGTTTAAGAAATTTTCATTTCCTTTCCAATAACTTTCAAATAATTTTGATATAGATGAATATCATTACAGTTTTATGAATAGATGCTGTGCTATGTAAAGAATGAGATGTAACTTATTTATATTGCTTATATCTGCATATATAATTGTTAAAGATATACACATAGATATATATATGTAATTATATACTTACATATGCAAGGCATTTACATTGTTCTTTGCCTTTGTTAGGAATTTTCTTTTATCTCTTTGTTTCCTACACTTGACAATGTATTTTATCCACAGCATTGATAATGAATTAATTAAGGTAAACTAATTCGTTATATTAAATTAATTACATATGCAGATGAGGCTTTATGTTTTCCTTTTTCCTATGTAATATTCCCTCCCTCAAAATTTTCAGAAATTCATGGAAAATGCATCATTCAATTACATTATTAAGCCTATTTATGTCAATAGCATATTTCTGCCAATAGTAAACATTTTTGTTAAAATGTAGTATACATACATGAATGCATATGCTATACACAATTCATGAGCACATGTGCAAATGTGAATGAGAAGGTTCTAAGTTAATTTTGGGTGTTCTCCTCCACTTCTTTATTTTCTTTAATATGGTGTTTCATAGACACCAGAAAACTTGGGCATCCATCTTTATTGTCTGCCAATGCTGGATTTTCCTTAGTTTTGGAATGATACATATTCAGTAGCTTACATTTGCAAAACCAGCTCTTAACCCAATGCCTTCCCATTATTTGCTTTTTAGATAGTTATTGTAAATTCATTGGTCTAACTCAATTCAACAGAAGTTTAAAAAATTCACCAAGGTATAATTGCTACATGTGAATATATTTGTGTTCATAGATAATATTCATGCCTTTATATTTTGTACTTCATCAGACATTCATTGAATTTTCCTTAATTGTTAAGAAACATTTGAAATCTTAGGATAAAAATCTATGTGCATTTTAGAAGTTTTCAAATTTTAAAATCCATCAAATCAATAGGCACACTATTTTTAGAATGATGGTTTTTTAACTCATGTGATTCTAAAGAATCTCATAATTATATTTTACTTTCAAATGATCCAGTGAATATTTTTAGTTTAATTGGTAGCTCATTAAGGCAAAGTTACTACTTAAAGTTGATTATTTCATTTCAGTATTGATTTATATTTTAATTAATTAATAAAAATATGAACTAGATGACCAAGACAAATTTTGAAGCATGTATATCCCTGTATAACAGTTCACAGAATCGTAAAAAGCAGGTTATCTGAATTAACTGAATCCATATGAGAACACAGGAAAATTAAAAAGATCCCCTCTACATGGATATCATGGCTATACTTGTTAGCATCCTGTATATCACTTAATGTACTGTTGCTTCTATTTAAAAAATTAAAATATATGTTTCATAGGAATTGACAAGTCAAAAATTGTGAAAGTAATCATATTTTGACAGTTACATGATAAATTAAATCAGGTGAATAGATAGGATTTATATTTTAGTATAACACTGAAATAAAGTCCTCATTGTTGCAAGGAAAAGGAAGCTCAGGTTATGATTTTTAAAAAAGTAAGAGAACATATAGTCCAAGAAAGAACAGTCACTCAAAGTTGTTTAGCTATGTACAAGTTGACAGAAGAAAGTATGTGCATATATGCCTGATTGCATATACTTTCAAAGACATTACTTCAGGTTTTCTATGTTCATCTTTAAAAATCATCTTTAATGTGTGTATATATATATAAACTATCAACAATAATTTAAGCTTAAATTTATTAATAATTATAGATATGCTGGTGTATCTTTGTGAAACTATATGCACAAGTTTTCTGCTATCCTGTTTCCAGAAGACATCATCTGATGCCCTGCCGCTGGACTTATAGGGTCTGTGAACCATCAGACATGGATGCAGAAAAATAATCTCTTTCCTTTTACAAGACTAGTATTGAGCCATCTCTTCAGCCTATTTGAAAGCACATTAGCTATATTTAACTTGTTCTTCCAAAGTTACCTAGTGATTATTTTAACCAGTACTTTGTGTTTTATAAATTTTATATAAAATACCATGAGGTTGTGCTCTTAGTTTAGGCTTGCCTGTTAATTCTGACATTGTAATGGAAACGGTTTGATTAGTATTAAGAAACTATAAGAGTAAAAAGAATTGTAATAATCTATACTCTAAATTCAGAGCTTAGTTTTGTTTTAATAATTGTGTAGTCACAACAAACACTATTTAATAAAATTACCGAAATCAAAACATTATCTGTATGACATATTGGTGTGAATCTATAATTATGCCATTATGTAAGTTGAGTCAGGAGGTTATTAAGTTCTAGGAAAGCTTGGTTCACACAGCAAGACTATGTATAAAGACAAAAATAATTGGGTGCTGATAGACCTAATTTAAAAACCCAGCATTGCAGTTTAATTATTTAATCTAGATCATGGTCAACATTTTAATGTGTGATATAAACACTGCATAAAAGAAACAAGGTTGCCAAATTAATGAGTCTCTTTTATGAAGAGATGACTAATATTTCAGAGAGACTTGGATAATGTGGTGTATGATTTTTTAGGTGTGTGTGTGTGTGTGTGTGTGTGAGAGAGAGAGAGAGAGATAGAGAAAGAGAGAGAGAGAGAGATTGAAAATAAAGTCAAAGCTTTAAGCTAAATGATTTATTTAATCAAGATAAGATTCAGTTACTCTTCCTCTTTAACTTCAAGAATTTAGAACATCTGTTACAACATTTTATGAATAACCAACACTAGAAAGAGACAGCATCTTCTTTTGTTTTTGTACCCTAGCAGGTGGGGTTTTTTTGTTGGTGCTGTTGTTGTACAGACACTGAACTGGTTTAGGTACAAAGGACTTTTTTATATTCAAAGCCTCTTTGAGACTTGTGGTAAGCAAGACCAAGTTAAATAGTGTTCACAAGAAATCATAGCTCCTCCAGAAGATTCCTCCATAAATACATGAGTGTGCATATATATATATATCCTAGTGTAGATTTTATGTATTATACATCAGAATACATATTAATGTGTGGAACATTATTTCAACATGTTACATTTTTTTATGCTGAGGACCATCCATTTAATAATGCAAAGATGTGTTGTATTCATTTATGTTGCATTCGTTGAACTCCATGGAACGGTGTTATATTGCCTGTGTGAAACACCTGATGATCTAATAAAGACCTAAATGGACAATATTAAGGCAAGAGAAAGGATTGGCATGGGTGGTAGGGAGACAGAATAATAGGAGAAATCTGGTAAGGAAGAAAGATAGATCAAGAAGTGAGAAGAAAAGGGACCAGCCACAGAGCTACACATCGAGACATGGAATAAGAAGAAAGGAAAGGATATACAGATATAGAGTAAGGCAAAAACACAGATACAAAAGGTAGAGAGAGACAATTTAAGAAAAGCTGGCAAGAAACAACCCAAAGTGAGACCTGGAATTTATAAGTAAGAACAAGACTCCATGTCTGATTTACTTAGTAGCTGGGTGGTGAACCCCCAAAAGAGTAAGAGTAAGAGTAAAAAAAACCAACAACATTTTACAGCATATACATATGCATATATATATATCTGCATACATACATGTATAGATACACACATGCATATATATATATGTTTCATAAAGAGGTAGCTTCATATATAGGATCATATGGTAGTAGCTAATTTTTCTTGGTGGGCTTTTGATAATAACAATCATTAAAAATTGAATTTGGGATCTCATAAACTTAGTGGGTGGTAGGAGAGTTGGATATGTACAAGATAAATTAGGCCTGTGTTTAGCCTGCCGTCCACTGCCTTGTGGGCAACAAGCTCTGACCTGGGGACTGCACAGTGCACATCCCATCCTGACAGGAGTCATCCCACCCATAGAACCAGCATCCAAGTTCTATTCTCCACCAACAGGACACACAAAGTAAGAGTGGTCCAGTTTCTGACTTGCCTGCTGGTACCCTGAGAAGAACCACCAGAGACCTGGGGACTGTGCACTGAGGATCCCATCCTGACAGGGTCCAGCCTACCCAACAACTGCCAATGCCTCGGTACTAGGACTGCCTCCATCCACACAAGAAGAGAGCTACCGGGGTATTGGACTTGCTTGCACCCACTGGAAGGGAACCATGGTCACTTACCCACCAAGAGGGGAAGAGACTCCTTCTGCACCCACAGGAAGAAATGATGGGAAGGAGACAATATAAAAAAAACACCGACCAACAGAAAAACCAATATGACATCGCCAGAACCTAGAGACTCTACATCCACAAGACCAGACTAGCCCATCACAGATAAAACAGATGAAAATGACCTTAAAAACAACTTCATGAAAATGATAGAGGACATCCAAGAGGACATGAGAAAATCCTTGAAAGGATAGAAGAAAAACAAACAAGAAATGCAACAAGTGCAAGAAAAAAAACAAACCAAAAAATGCAAGAAATGGAAGAAAAGACAAACCAAAAAATCCAATAAATGCAAGAAAGGGAGGAAAAGACAAAGCAAAAATATTGCAAGAAACAATTCAAACAGTGCAAGCATTGAAAGCTGAAATAGAGACAATAAAAAAGCATAGTCTGAAGGACTGTTGTAAATAGAAAAGCTGGGCAAACAGTCACTTATTACAGATGAAAGCATAACCAAAGGAATACAAGAGTTGGAAGAGAGACTCTCAGGTGTTGAAGATACACTGAGGGAAATAGACTCATCGACCAAACAAAATTGTAAGTCCAACAAATCCCTAACACAAAATATCCAGAAAATATGGGACACTGTGAATACACAAAATTTAAGAATGAAGAGTATACAAGAAGGTGAAGAAACCCACCTCAATATTAACAGCCTTAACTCACCCATAAAAAGACACAGGCTAACAGAATGGATTTGAAGAGAGAACCCATCCTTCTGCTGCATATAAGAAACATACCTCACCCTCAAAGACAGACATTACCTGAGAGTTAAAGGTTGGGAAAAGATTTTCCAATAAAATGGACCCAAGAAACAAGCAGGGATATCTAACAAATTAGACTTTAAAATTAAATCAATAGAAAGACATGAAGGAGTTCATTACATATGCATCTCAGGCGAAAACCACCAAGATGAAGTTTCTATTCTGAACAACCACACCCCAAATACAAAGCATCCATGTTCATAAAAGAAACATTACTAAAACTTAAGTCACATATAAGCCCCACACACTTACAGTGGGAGAATTCAACACCCCACCCTTAACACTAGACAGGAATACCAACCAGAAACTCAACAAAGAAGCAAAGGGTCTAATAGAAGTAATGACCCAACTGGGATTAATAGACATCTATAGAACATTTCATCCACATAAAAAAGAATATACCTTCTCCCCACCACATGGAACCTTCTCAAAAATCGACCACATACTTGGCAACATATCAAACCTCAGCAACTACAAAAAATTGGAATAATTCCAAGCATCTTATCAGACCACCATGCGTTAAAATTAGAATTCAGCAACAACACAAATTGCAGAAACCCTACAAGCTCAGGGAAATTGAAAAATGCACAACTGCACTAAGTCAAAGAAGAAATTAAAGACTTCCTAGAATTCAATGAGAATGAAGACACAACATACTCAAACCTATGGGACACTTTGAAAGCAGTGCTATGTGGGAAGTTCATAGCACTACGTGCCCGTCATGAAGAAAATGGAGAATAGGTATACTAGAGAATTAACAGCACAGCTGAAAGCTCTAGAACAAGAAGAAGCAAACTCCCCCAGGAGGAGTAGACAACAGGAAATAATCAAATTGAAGGCTGAAATCAATAAAGTAGAAACTAGGAAAACAATACAAAGAATCAATGCAACGAAGGGTTGGTTCTTTGAGAAAATCAACAAGATGAACAAACCTTTGTCCAAACTTACCAAACAGCATAGTGTAAACACGCAAATTAACAAAATCAGAAATGAAAAGGGGGGCATAACAACAGACTCTGAGGAAATTCAGAGAATCATCAGGTCATACTTTGAATACCTGTACTCTATGCAATTCCTGTAAAATTCGAAAATTTAAAGGAAATGGATGACTTCCAGGATACCTATCCCTTGCCAAATTAAATCAAGAACAGACAAGCAATTTAAATAGACCTATAAAACCTATGGAAATAGAAGCAGTCATCAAAAGTCTCCCAACCAAAAAAAAAAAAAACCCAGGACCAGATGGCCTTAGTGCAGAATTCTACCAGAAATTCAAAGAACAGCTTATACCAATTTTTCTCAAAGTGTTCCACGTAATAAAAGCAGAAGGGTCTTTGCCAAACACTTTCTATGAGGCTTCAATAACCTTGACCCCAAGCCACACAAAGACACAACTAAGAAAGAGAACTTCAGACCAATATCATTCATGAACATTGATGCAAACATAATCAATAAAATACTGGCAAATCAGATCAAAGAACATATCAGAACAATCATTCACAACGATCAAGTAGGTTTCATCCCAGGGATGCAGGGATGGTTCAACATATGAAAATCCATCAATGTAATCCACCATATAAACAAGCTGAAAAAAAATCACATGATCATCTCACTAGATGCTGAATAAGCCTTTGAGAAAAGCCAACACCCCTTCATGATAAAGGTCTTGGAGAGATCTGGGATTTCAGCAGAATACCTAAACATAATATAAGCTATGTACAGCAAACCAACAGCCAACATCAAACTAAATGGACAGAAACTCAATGCAATTCCTCTAAAATCAGGAACAAGACAAGGCTGTCCATTCACTCCATACCTTTTCAATATTGAACTTGAAGTTCTAGCCAGAGCCATAGCACAACAAAAGGAGATCAAGGGAATAAAAACTTTCACTATTTGCAGATGATATGAGAAGTTTACATAAATGATCCAAAGAACTCTACCAGGGAAATCTTACAGCTGATTAACACCTTCAGCAAAGAGGCAGGCTACAAGAACAACTCAAGAAAATCAGTAGCCCTACTATATACAGATGATAAAAGGGCTGAGAAAGAAATCAGAGAAATATCACCCTTTACAATTGCCACAAACAACATAAAATACCTGGGGGTAATGCTAACCAAACAAGTGAAAGACCTGTATCGTAAGAACTTTGAATCTTTAAGGAAAGAAATTAAAGAAGCTGTCAGAAAATGGAAAGATCTCCTATGGCCTTGGATAGGTAGGATCAATGTAGTAAAAATGGCAATCCTGCCAAAAGCAATCTACAGATTCAATGCAACCACTATCAAAATCCCAGCACAATTCCTCACAGACATTGAAAGAACAATTATCAATTTTGAGTGGAAAAATAAAAGACCCAGATAGCCAGATCAACCCTGTCCAACAAGTCAAAATCCAGAGACATCACCATCCCTGATTTCAAGCTCTATTATAGAGCTATAGTCCTGAAAACAACTTGGTATTGGCACACAAATAGACAGGTAGACCAATGGAATTGAATTGAAAACCCTGATATTAACCCACACATCTTTGAATATCTGATCTTTGACAAAGAAGCTAAAAATATAGAGTGGAAAAAAGAAAGCATCTTCAACAAATGGTGTTGGCATAACTGAAAGCTACCTTGTAGAAGAATGCAGATTGATCCATGTCTAACACCATGCACAATACTTAAGTCCAAATGGATCAAAGACCTCAACATAAACCCAGCTACACTGAACCTCTTAGAAGAGAAAGTGGGTGTTACCCTTGAATGAATTGATACATGAGACAGCTTCCTGAGCATAACACCAGTAGCCCAGACAGTGAGATCAATAATTAATAATTGGGACTCCTGAAACTGAGAAGCTTCTGTAAGGCAAAGGACACAGTCAGCAAGACAAAAAGGCAGCCCACAGAATGGGAAAAATATTCACTAACCCCACATATGACAGAGGGCTGATCTCCAAAATTTACAAAGAACTCAAGAAGCAAGTCTCCTAAACACCAAAGGACCCAATTAAAAAGTGGGCTACAGAAATAAATAGAGAATTTTCAATAGAGGAGTCTAAAATGACTGAAAGGCACTTGAGAAAGTGTTCAACATCCTTATCCATCCCTGAAATGCAAACAAAGTGACTCTGAGATACCATTTCACTCCTGTCAGAATGGCTAAAATCAAAAACACAACAATTTATGCTGGAGAGGATGTGGTGAAAGGGGAACACTCCTCCACTGCTGGTGTGTGTGTCAACTTGTACAGCCACTTTGGAAATCAGTATGGAGATTCCTCACAAAAATAGGAATAAACTTACCGCAAGACCCAGCAACTCCACTCTTAGGCATATATCCAAAAGATGCCCATTCATACAACAAGGATGTCTGCTCCAATATGGTCATAGCAGCATTATTTGTAATAGCCAGAACTTGGAAGCAACCTAGATGCCCCTCAACCGGAGAGTGTATAGAGAAAATGTGGTACATTTACACAATATAGTACAATTCATCAGAAAAAAATGGAATCCTGAAATTTGCAGACAAATTGATGGCACTATAAGAAACCATCCTGAGTGAGGTAACCCAGGCACAAAAAGAGAAACATGGTGTGTACTCTCTCATATATGGATTTTAGACATAGATCTCGGGAGTCCCAGCCTACAGTCCCATGGCCAGAGATTCTGGGAAACAAAACCTTCTCATTCAGTGGCTGATGGAAGCAGAGGCAGACTCCCATGGCAAAGCTCTGATTTGAACTCAAGAAATCCAGTGACAGAGAGGGAGGACTGATTACAAAAGGGATTATGACTGGGCTGGTTTAATCCCCAGAACAGCTGACCTGACAAGGGTTAGCTCTTGAATCCCAGACTGATGCCTGGGAATCCAGCATGGGACTGATCAAGACACCCTGAATATGCGTGTCAGTGTCAGGGAGGAGGCGTAGGTAATCTATTGACCCTTGGGTAGTAGATCAGTATTTGTCCTGGCTATACAAATGGACTTTGGACATCCATCCAACAGTGAGAGATGCACTCTCACCCTGAACTCTTGGGGAAGGGTCTATGCTCTGAACTGGATGAAATGCCAGACTATGGACAACCCCATGGAGGGCCTTACCCTCCCTGGGGAAATGAGAGAATATTGCTGGGGTTGGTGGGAGTGCATGGGAGAAGGGGGAGGGAAACAGAGAGGGACCTGGAATTGACATGAGAAGCAACCTTGTTTCTAATATAAATTTAAATTTACAAATAACACACACCCACACACACACACACACACACACACACACACACATATATATATATATATATATATATATATATATATATATATGGGACAGAAAACATATTAAACAAAATCATCGAAGAAAACTTTCCCAACCTAAAGAAAGACATTACAATAAAGGTGCAAGAAGCTTACAGGACACAAAATAGAGTGCACCAAAAAAAAATCCCCTCCACATATAATAATCAAGACCCCAAACACACAGAATAAAGAAAGAATTTTAAGAGCAACTAGAGAGGATGTCCAAGTAGCATATAAAAGCAAACCTATCAGAATTACACTGGACTTCTCCATAGAAACTCTGAAAGCCGGAAGGTCCCACTCGATATTCTACCAATAATAAGAGACCATGGATACCAGCCCAGACTACTATACCCAGCAAAGATTTCAATCAATATAGGTGGAGAAAACAAGATATTTCGTGACAAAACCAGATGTAAACAATACATATCAACTAATTCAGCCCTACAGAAAATTCTGGAAGGAAAAATCCAACCTAAGGAAGTTAACTACAACCAGAAAATCATCGGCAATAGATAATCCCACTTTACCAACAGGCAAAAGAAAAAGTGGTGGAAATCCACATACAATTTCATCACCAACAACCATTCCAAAACAAATGAGAATGAGCTATCAATGGTCATTAATATCCCTCAATATTAGGGGTCTTAACTTGTCCTCCCACCAACCATAAAAAGACACATGCTAACAGAATGGATTCAAAGAAAGAATCCATCCTACAAGAAACACACCTCAGTTTCAAAGACAGATGTTACTTCAGAGTTAAGGGTTGGGAGAAGATTTTTTCCCATATATTTATTTATTTATTTTTTACACATGTTACTTTCAGTTCCCTCTCCCTCCCCTCCTCCCCCACCCCTTAATTCTCCCAACCCATCACCCCCCACTCCACCCCCATCTGCTCCCCAGGGAGAGCAAGGTCCTCCATGAGGGATTTTCATGGTCTGTCACATCATCCCGGGAAGGGCCCAGGTTCTTCCTCAGGTGTCCAGGCTGAGACAGCATCCCTCCATGTGTTATGGGTTCCCAGAGTCCTTCTGTATGCCAGGAATAAATACTGCTCCATTCTCACAGGTCCCACAGTTTGTCAAGGCCTCCTCTCTGTTACCCAAGTTCGGTGGGACGGTGTCTGGATCAGTCCCATGCTGGACCCTCAGTCATCTGGGGTCCATGTATTCCCCCTTGTTTAGGTCAGCTGCATCTGTCCGTTTGCCAGCCCAATCTTGATTCCTTTGGTCATCACTCTTCTTTGCAACTGGGTTCCAGGAGTTCAATTTGATTCACAGCTGTGGGTGTCTGCCTCTGCCTCCATCAGCTATTGGATGAGAGTTCTAGGATAGCATACAAGGTAGTCATCATTCCTATTATCATGGGAGGGCATTTAAGTTAGCCTTAATGCCAGTTGGTGTCATTCTTGCAGATCTATAAAGATCTCACTAGTGCCAGATCTCTCCTCCAACTTATACTGGCTCCCTCTTTTCTGGTATCTCCTATCCTTTTCTCCTCTATTCTTACCTTTGCTCAACCTTCCTGTTCTTCCATGTCCTCCTCTCCCCTCCTCTTTTCAATGTCTCTTTCTCTCTTCTCCTTCCACCCTTCCCTTCTCCCTTTCCCCAATCCAATTACGAAATTGCATCCCCTAATTCTTCTCTAGTTTACCATGCATATCTCTCTTAGGGTCCTCCCTGCACCCCTGACTCTTTGGCAGTGGGGTTGTGGGCTGGCAATGCCCTGCTCCATGTCTAAAATCCTTATATTAGTAAGTATATAAATAAAAATCACCAATGATAGTTTATGCAGGAGTGTTTGTGGAGAAATGAGATTACTCCTGCCCTGCTGGTGGGAGTGCCAACTCATACAGTCACTTCGGAAATCAGTATCTCATTCCTCAGGAGATGGGAATCAGTTTACCGCAAAACCCAGCAATTCCACTCTTAGAAATACATCAAAAACATGTAAATTCATACAACCAGGACTTCTGCTCCACTATATTCATAGCATCATTATTTGTGATAGTCAAATGCTAGAAGCAGCCTAGCTGCCCATCAACTGAGGAGTAGATACCCAAAAGGTGGTACATTTACACAATTGAGTACTACTCAGCAGAGGAAAAAAATAGAATTTTGAAATTTGCAGGCAAATGGATCGTATTATAAGAAACTATCTGGAGTGAGATAACCCAGTCACAAAAAGACAAACATGGTATGTACTCACTCATATATGGATTTTAGACATGGATCAGGGGAGTGTCAGTCTACAATTCCACTCCCAGAAGGCCTGGGACACAGAACCCTCATTCAATTATGGAGCGAAGCAGTAGCAGACACCCACAGCTAAACATTGAACTGAACTCCTGGAATCTGGTGACTGAGAGGGAGGACTGATGATCAAAGGGGTTAAGACTAGGCTGATTTAACCAACAGAAGCAGGTGACCTGAACAAGGGGGAGCTCTTGGACCCCAGACTTATGGATGGGAAGCAAGCATGGGACTGATCCAAAGCCCCTGAATCTGGGTGTCAGTGATGAGGCCTATGTAACTCTAGGGCCTTGGGTAGAAGATCAGTATTTATACCTGGCATATAAATGGACTTTGGGTGCCCATCACACAATGAGGGATACTCTCTCAGTTTGAACTCTTAGGGAGGGTCTAGGCCATGTCCTGAAGGAAATGATAGATTCTGGAGGGCCTCACCCTTTCTGGAGAACTGAATGGGGATTGGTGGGGGTCTAGGTGACCTAGGGGGACTGGGTGGAAGGGAGGGAGAGGGGAGCCAGGATTGACATGTTAAACAAGCTTGTTCCTAATTTAAATAAAATAAGATCAGGAACTACAGATGCAAACATAACCAACAGAATACAAGAGATGAACAAGATTATCTCAGGTGTTGAAAATACAGTAGAGGACAAAGTTTCATCAGAGAAAGAAAATGTTAAGTGCATCAAATCCTTAACACAAAATATTCATGCAATGTGGTACACTGTAAAAAGAACAAACATAAGAAAAATAGGTATAGAATAAGGTAAGGAATTCCAGTTCAAAGGCAGAGAAAACATTCCACAAAATCATACAAGAAAACTTATCCTACCTAAAGAAGAACATGCCTATGAAAGTACAAGAAGCTTGCAGAACACCAAATAGACTGGACAAAAAAAGAATCCCCTTGCCACATAATAATCAAAACACCTAGCATACAGAATAAAGAAAGAATATTAAGAACTACAAAGGAAAAAGGCGATGTAACATATAAAGGCAGACCTATCAGAATTACACCTAACTTCTCAATGGAAGCTCTGAAAGCAAAAGGTCATGGATAGATGTTTTACAGACCCTAGGAGACCATGAATGCACCACCCAGACTTGTAGGAGAAACAGCAGCCAGACTACCCACCCTGCACTTGCCCTGCCCAGGTGCCCAGGTCAGTTCGCATGAGCATGCAGGCAGGTGCTTCCTCTCTAAGCCAAGCCTGCCTCTATGCCCAGACACTGCTGAGGAAGGGACAGCTGACCCAGAGACACCAATGAAGAAAGGACAACACAGCAGAGTCAGCTGCCTGAGCCAATGGAACTCTGGGAGAAGTTATAAAGGCAAGTGTAACTTAATAAATGAGTCTGCAGCATGCTATGCCACTCACTAACTCCCAGTACCTGATTCATTGATGCTGTCTCTTCTCAGCCCCTCCCCCAAGGGGTGTCAAGCAAGGTAATCCACAACACAGACTACTATACCCAGTAAAGCTTTCAATCGCTATAGATAGAGAAAAAAAGATATTTCATGACAAAATCAGATTTAAATAATACATATCTGTAAATCCAGCCCTACAGAAAGCACTGGAAGGCAAAATCCAACCTAAGAAAGTTAGGTACACTCACAGAAACTTAGGCAACAGATAATCCCACATTACCACCCACGAATGCGAAACACACACACAATATCACTACCACCAACAAAACCAAAAAAAAAAAAACAGGAATCAATAATCAAAGGTCATTAATATATTTTAATATCGATGTTCTTAATTTGCCTATAAAAAGACACAGGCTAACAAAATTAATATGAAGACAGAATCCATCCTTCTGCAGCACACGAAAAGCACACCTCTACTTCAAAGACAGAACTTACCTCAGAGTAAAGTGTAGGAGGAAGTCTGATGCTGCCATTAAACATGTGACTTGTTAGAGGCACATACAGACTTCCTCCTACAGTAAAGGGTTGGGAAAAGATTTTTCAAACAAATGGTCCTAAGAAACAAGCTGGTGTAGCTATCCTAATATCTAATAAATTAGAGTTCAAACTAAAATTAATCAAAAGAGATGAAGAAGGGCATTTCATATTCATCACAGAAAAAAAATCTATCAAGATGAAGAATCAATTCTGAACATCTATGCCCAAATACAAAGGCAATCACATTTTTAAAAGAATCATTACTAAAACTTAAATCACACATAAAGCCCCACACAATTATAGTGGGAAACTTCAATATCCTACTCTCACCAGAGGGTACAACCACTAGAAAGAAACTTCAAAGAGAATTAAATGAACTAATGGAAGTTATGACTCAAATTTTGTTAACAGACATCGATATAACATTCCACCCAAACAAAAAAGAAAATACCTTCTTCTCAGCACTCCATGGAATCTACTCTAAAATTGACAACATATTTGGCAACAAAGCAAACCTCAAAAGATAGAAAAATTTTGGAAAAACCGTGTGTTTTATCAGATTGACAAGGTTTAAACTTAGAATTCAACAATACCACAAATTGCAGAAAAACTACAACCTCATGGAAATTGAACAATAATCAATTTCATCACTACTGGGTCAAGGAAGAAATGAAAAAAAGAAATTACTGACTTGCTAAAATTCAATGAAAATGAAAGTACAATGTACCCAAACTTATGTGTCACTTTGAAAGCAGTGCTAAGAGGAAAGTTCATAGCACTAAGTGCCCACATAATGAAACTGTAGAATAGTCATACTAGAGAATTAACAGCACACCTGAAAGCTCTAGAACAAAAAGAAGAAAACTCACTCAGGAGGAGTAGATGTCAGGAAATAATCAAATTGAAGGCTGAAATCAATAAAGTAGAAACAAAACAATACAAACCATCAATGAAACAAAGAGTTGGTTCTTCGAGAAAATCAGCAAGATAGACAAACCTTTATCCACACTAACCAAAAGGCAGGGAGAATATGCAAATTAATAAAATCAGAAATGACAAGGAGGACATAACAATGGACATTGAGGAAATCCAGAGAATCATCAGATCATACTTTGAAAATCTGTACTCCACAAAATTGGAAAATTTAAAGGAATGGACAATTTTCTGGACAAGTATCATTTACCAAAATTAAAACAAGAAGAGATAAGAAATTTGAATAGACCTATAGTCACTAATGAAATAGAAGCAGTCATCAAAATCTTCAAAAAATAAAAAAGAAAGAAAGAAAGAAAGAAAGAAAGAAAGAAAACCCAGGGCCGAATGCTTTCAGTGCAGAATTCTAACAGAAATTCAAAGAACAGCTAATACAAATATGCCTCATATTGTTCCACACAATAGAAGCAGAAGGGTCATTTCCAAATACTTGTTTTTTTAAATGAAAACACAGTTAAGTGGTTGGGAAAGGGGGCAAACCTTGGAGCAGAAGGAAGGTGAATATAAGCAAAATGCATTATAGGAAATTCTCAAAGAACTGATTAATATGACTGCGCAGAGGCAAACACCCACAGTTAAACACTGAACTGAACCCACGGAACCCAGTGACAGAGAGAGAGGAGTGATGAGCAAAGCGAAACCAGGAGACACAGCTGATCTGAACAAGGAGGAGCTCTTGGACCCCAGACTGACAGCTGGGAGGCCAGCATGGGACTGATCTGTATTCTCCAAATGTGAGTGTCAGCGAGAAGGCCTGGGCAACCTATGGGGCCCTGGGCAGTAGATCAGTATTTATCCCTGTCATACAACCGGACTTTGTGTGTCCGTAACACAAAGAGGTTTGATCTCTCAGCCTGGAATCTTAGGGGAGTGCCTGGACCCTGCCCTGAGTGAAATGACAGACTCTAGATATCCTCTATGTGGAAGGAAGTAGGGATAGGGCAGGAGGCTCAGGGGGGGGGGTTGTGGGAGGAGAGGATGGAGAAGGAATTGGGATTGACATGTAAAACAAGCTATTTAAAAATTAAAGTAATAAAAAAAAGAAAAAGAGACAGTGAAAATAAGGTATCACAGTATGTTCTTTCCCTAGAATTTTATTGAGAAAAATGTAGAAAGGCAGCTTGAAAATTAGAGTACATAATATGAATAATATGCACACACAGGTATCTCATGTATGATCATAATCATATTTTGATAAATATTTATTGAAATGAAATGCTAACTAATGAAGGGACTAATGATTTCTCCACAATATTTCTTGATATTTTCATGTATGAAAGTAACAAAATGAGGCATAAAGAGATCTCCAGATGTGATTGACATGAGTGTTTGATAATCAAGAATTCTGCAGACAAGACTCAGCTTTATTGCTGGTTTATATCCCTTTCCATAAATAATTGTAATGTGAAATGAGAATTTCTATGGAGAAGCCATAGATATATGAATGTACCAGATTGAATTTCACCAATAAAACCGAGATAAATTGTCTCTCCACTATTTCTATTGTCCACCAGTCTTAATTCTATTACAGGTCTGTGGAGGGTTGCAAGCATAGTATAAACAACTAGACTTTTCATAAAATTGTTTTGGTAATTTATGCTAACTTTTGGTACATGGAAAGAATTGCATTTAGGTTCAAATATTGTAATAGAACATATTTACATATGTAGGAGAGAATTTATAGGTAGGATCATGTATTCAGTGGCTAGAGAGGTTCACATTAGGAATCTGCAAGGTGGGGAACATCAAAGGGGTACAGCAAGTGTACACACATACACACACACACACACACACACACACACACACAGTCACACACTTACTCACCCTATATAGGGAGTCAAAATCAGACCAAAGTTTAGATAAACTAAAGGCCAACTTGGTAAACCAATGAGTCTTAGTTAGCTGAGGGGTTATTTACTACCACAGTGTGGGAGACGGACCATCAAACCAAGAAACCTGTAACAAAAAGAACAGCCAGCATGCCCCTTAACATGCTGGAGACTGCCCTTACCTTGGGACTCACTTGGTATATTCCTTTTCCAAGACACTCTGCTGGTTCCTTCTTTTTTCAGTCTGCTTGGCTGTCTGGTCTCAGTGTCTTAACAACTCACCTTTCATGACAGTGACACACCAATTTTTATGGTTACATTTGCGAGATAGTGGACTATTGAATCTGGTCAGTTTAAAGTACTGCTGTGGGTTACATTGAGTTGACTCCTTTCTATATTCCTGAGGGAGCTTCCCTGCAGGCTGGAATGTTTCTGTCACAGAGGAAACTACTGTATAACTCTAGAAACACTTTGAGAATAAAAGAATATTTAGTTAAATTCAGAAAGAGTGACGACTTTAAATAGAAATTTAGACTTTATATCAGCTGATCTTTTAAAAATGAATGCGATGACTCTGGCGTTTATCAGCATTTTGCCAAAGACATCTTCCTCCACATATACTTACTTTCCATTTTAGGTGCTGAATTCAGATTTATGTTAGTAGATTGATTGTTAAATGGAGTCATCACTCTCTGTTGAATCACTCCTTTGGCAGAAGTTCACCAGCAGCTTATGCATTAATTAATGCCTTCATTTCATTTTAATGTATCCTTCAAAGTCACTCACTCCCTTAGACCAGAGTTGAAATTAAATAATTTTTCACACTAATTCAAACGTAGGACAACTATGAGTTTCAAACTGTTTAATGAATGATTGATTGGTCACTTTTTATTAATTAAATATATTCATTTATTTTACATCCCAAATACAGCTTCTCCTCATCCTCTTCTCCCATTCCCTCCCCTCACTTCCCCTCTGCCTCAGTCTACACCTGAAACTACAGAGCATCAAAGAGCATGAGTCAGATTTGGAGGTGATATACATCACATATTTTGCCACATTTTGTTGAGCAGACATTAGTCAAACAGCTTATATAGCACCAAAAAAGTGGAAAAGTAAATAAGTGATTCACCTAGATTGCAGGAAATGGATTCATTAAGACACAATGAATGAAAAAACTTAAGAAGTTAAGGATATTTATATGAGAACATTTATTAGGAACTAAACACAAATTTGGGTATTAGGTATTTTAACATAAATTTGAAATTGCTCATTCAAACATTGACATACTTATTGTAAATTTTTACTAAATCCATGTTTTCATTTATTTTTAATACTTAGTTGAGTTTGAGTTTCATGGCTAAAGGACATTAACTTGATTTTATTTGGTCTTACCCACGCATTTCTTTTCTAAGTGCCTCACAGGTGTGATGAGCTTTAGCTCACCTGCTAGCTCTAGTCCAGACCTGTGTATACCCACACCAAATTTGTTAAAAGTTAGACCTGGAAAACATACTTTAAATTTAGTCAAGTCAAGAAACTTCATTCTTGAAGTCATTTACTACTTGTCTACATTTAAAAGCTTGCCATACTATTTTCCATCTTGTAGACATTAACTGAATATCCACCTACTTAGAAAATAAGTTAATCAACAAACTGAATAAAAATTGAACAAATAAGCCGCGCGGTGGTGGTGCACGCCTTTAATCCCAGCATTCGGGAGGCAGAGGCAGGCGGATCTCTGTGAGTTCGAGGCTGGGCTGGACCGATAGCCTCCAAAACAATACAGAGAAACCCTGTCTCATAAAAACCAAAAAAATTTTTTTGAACAAATAAAAACTTCTAAATGATTGTGGGTGAGAGACATGAAATATATATCCCATTTAGACCTGAGTATTTTATATTCTCTTTTATTGATCAGTTGTGGATCTCTGTGTTTGCCATCTAATGTAAAAAGTTCTTCTGTAGGGGTTGAAAGACACACTAATTTGTGGGTATTAAGATAATATTTTAGGGAACAGGTTAATACTACATTCACTGAGCAGAATAATAGTATTAGATTCTCTCCTAGAATGTGAGCCTACTCAGCCACAAATGTTTGGTTCAGTTTATATTCCAAGTCATGGGTTTCATCATATGGTGTGGGCCTTCAATTAAAGTAGTTGGACACTCTTTGAGCATCTAAGGTGCTGTTGCAGCCTGGACAAAGACTGTGGTGTTCATTAGTTCCTTTGGGATCCTTTAGGCTAAATATACATTTAGATGTAACTTATTGCTCGTACTGGAAACTTCATTTGTTGACAAGAGTTGTCCAGTTAGGACTCCTATTATTTGGAAATTTCTCTCTCTCTCTCTCTCTCTCTCTCTCTCTGTGTGTGTGTGTGTGTGTTTAACTAGTTTCTACTGTATTAGAGTTCCATATGACCCTCAAATGGGTTAGTTACAGCTGTCCTCTATATTTACCCATGCATGCCCATTTTTATAAACTATCTATTCATTTTATTTGCCCACTTATTGACTGAGTTGTGCAGGACTTTTATATTTATTTTAATTTTCTTCTGATATATAGAGGGGAAATAGTTTTTCCTTATTCTGTAGGCTTCATTTTTCACTAAATTATTTTCTTGGAGTACTAGAGACATTGAATACAGAATTTTTACACTTTATTTGTTAAAGAAATAATTCTTTTCCAATGTGTTTTGAATTTTTATCAAAATTTGGATATCTATATTTTTGTGGATTTCTGGCACAAAACATAATGCATTTTGTTTCTTTGGCTCTGTGCCATTAAGCATGATAAGGAATTATGATACCTTGGTACTGCCAGGGACTGTTTTTACTACTTGATGTGGTTATACTTTTGTATAAACTTAAACGTTTTATTTTTCTTCAACTGTGTTGAATATCATAAGAATTTTGGTGGGTACTGCTTTGATCTGTTGGCTTCTTTGAAGACCTAGCCATTCTTCATTGTATTAAGTCTGCTGATCCTGGCGTGTGAGAAGTTTTTCTATCTTCTTGTATCTTCCACTTCTTTCTAAAATATATGGCTGACATCTTTTTCTTTGGTGTTAGGATTATTCCTGGAATTTTCACTAATATTTTATGTTATAGTGAATTGGATGGTTTTTTCAATACCAGTAGATATATTTTGACTTATTTTGTATTCTGATTCTTTTTTTCTGGAAACTTATGCTGCAATGCTAGGAGAGACAAGATAGGATTGTATCTCCCTTTACATTCACTGAAGAGAGTGTGGAATCTTCCTCTATAGCCTGAACTTGAGTTTTTTGAAAAATTTGAGTCTGACCAGTTTAAAACCAATTGACCTACTCCTCCAAGGGAAATGGTCTCTTGCTGACATACCTGAAAATAGCTATGGGGATATCTAGAATTCACCCAGATTTATGATAACAAAATTTCTAGTACAAATTATTTTAAAGAGAACTGGCTACGGGTGTGTTTTTAGGATGTAGGGCAATCCATTGCAATCCTCCTATAGTTCTTTTGAAGGCCTCTGGAGATTTCTCCAAATACCATTGCTAGCATAAATATAGTCTAATTTGCTACTTGACTTGGAATCCTTTTTCTCAAGAAAGCTGTAACAAATGCTGAGAGTTGATCTGCTGTCAGTTGCCACATTCCACACTACCTGTGCTTATTTCTAGATATGTAGACATCAGAATGAGCTCCTGCAATAAGAAAATATGGAATTTACTGTTAGCAATAATCATGAATTTTTTGAGTCCTAACAGTGTGTAAGAGTTACCCAAGGGTGAGGAAAAATTTAATCACCCATGTGTTTCTCAATTTCATTTGGGAAAGGGACCATGGGGAGTTTGTGCTTCTTCTGGCTTGGGACTATGTTTATGCCATCATGATTATAAATTGAATCTGTAACTGTTTAATTTTTGGCTAGTTACTGTAATTAGCAACACTGACACCTGGCAGCTCCATTCACTCTTCCCAGCTTAGATGAGCTTTTGGCATTGGTAACTAAAAATGTTACATCAAGGTATTCATTGGAGGCTTGAGATTAGAATGAATTAAACAACGTGAGTATTTCTTAGAGGCAAATAATTTGCTGCTTTTATCCAACACACTATATTGGTATTATTAAGGCAGCACCACCATAGGATTCTCATTAGAACACAGGAAATTGGAAGTCTAACTCTGAGGTTTTGATACTTTCAAGGCAATCACAGTAGAAACTAACAAAATCCACTGGAAAGTTCCTCAGCACAATAACCCTTTCCTATTACACAACTAACTACACATACTTCATTGCCCAACTTCGGTAGCAGAAAAGTAAACTAAACAGCTAAATGACGATGTTATTACTTTTAATACTAAGTTGCAAAGATGTGTTCTCTGACTAATTATTCCTTTTAGTCCTTTTAAAAAATTAAAATCTCTTTTTCATTAACATTGTGAAAGTAGATAGTTTGCTGAAGAGAACTAATTTGCAACTGCCATTTACAACACATGGCAAATATAGCAACACCCTCTTACATTTCATTTTCCTGATTACATTTCTTTTATTAAACACCTCTGTTGATCTCTGATTTTACTCAAAATCTTCAAACAGCATTTATATTTATATAAAAGATAGTTTGGTTTGTAGTTAAAGATAGGCTTTGAAGATGTAAAGGTTCAAGTTAGTATCCCAGAATGCATCTTCTCATGTAGGAAGAAAGGCATTACACATGGCAGGTCATTCACTTAATCGTGTTTTGCAAGCTTCCATGTGATCACATAGTTTACAAGTAGAGTAACAGCTAGAGCCATGTTGTGTTGAAAAACTCCTGATTGATCCAATTAAGATACAGTATTGATTTATATTCTATAAAGCGATTCTGACTACTTGTGTTAAGATGTATTATACTTAATACCATAATATACGATGTTGTTAGGAAGAATCAAAGAATTATAATCCTAGAAGAATTCTTGGCATTTACCAGAAGCAAATGTCATTAAAATATACCTCTTGGTGCCCTATTAATCACAGTTTTTATTATAGATTATGAGGATGGAAAATATCCTGTCCTTTGTTAACTTTGGGTATTTTAATGAAGATATGTGGCATTCTTATTGTCTTTGGATAGTTCCTTATATCACTAATGTAGGAATAAAAGGAGACCTGCTATGATATGAGAGAAAAAGAATATGCATTGATAAATATTATTTCTTAATTTATACTTGTTCAGGATATTGTAATTTAATAAGGAAAAATGAAATTAGTGAAAGTTCATCTAAGACATACTGTACTATTTTTTAGTATTACATATAATACTGCAACAACTTTTTGTATATGTTTCTAGAGACTGACAATGAAAACTCACATTGAACATGAAAAAATGGTATGATTCTATTAGAACACAATATATAATTAGAATCCACTGCTGAAAATGCCATTTTGCAACATTGCTCACAAGTTTCACTTAAATATTATTGATAATGGGGCACAGGTATGGAAGTGAATGATTATTTTAACTAAGTATGGATTAAATACTATATTTGGTTGCTTTCTTTACTACCTTTGTTTTTCCATAGTAGGCAAATATAAGAGCACATTTTTCCTTTGTGTTTATTCCCTTAACTAATTCCATTTTAAATAATTTTAAGATACAAGAAGTGATAATCTACAATTGCCACACACAACATAAAATTCCTTGGGGTAGTGCTAGCCAAACAATTGAAAGACCTGTATCGCAAGAACTTTGAGTCTTTAAAGAAGACACCAGAAAATGGAAAGATCCCCCATGCTCTTGGATAGGTAGGATCAATGTAGTAAAAATGGCAATCCTGCCAAAAGCAATCTACAGACTCAATGCAATCCCCATCAAAATTACAGCACAATTCTTCCCAGACCTTGAAAGAACAATTCTCAACTTTATATGGCAAATCAAAAGACCCAGGATAGCCAAAACAACCTTACTCAACAAAGCAACATCTGGAAAGATCACTATCCCTGATTTCAAGATCTATTATAAAGCTGTAATCCTGAAAACAGCTTGGTATTGGCACAAAAATAGGTAGACCAATGGAATCAAATTGAACACTCTGAGATTAATCCACAAACCTATGAACAGCTGATTTTCTAAAAAGAAGCTAAAATTATACAATGGAAAAAAGATAGCATCTTCAACAAATGGTGTTGGCATAACTGGATATTGGCATGTAGAAGACTGTAGATAGATCCATGTCTATCACCATGCACAACATAATCCAGCCACACTGAAACTGTTATATGAGAAAGTGGGAGGTATCGTTGAACGAATTGGTACAGGAGACTGCTTCCTGAACATAACACCAGAAACACAAACACTGAGATGGACAATTAATAATTGGGACTTCCTGAAACTGAGTAGCTTCTGTAAGGCAAAGGACACTGTCAGAAAGACAAAAAGGCAAACCACAGATTGGAAAAGATATTCACTAACCCCACATCTGACAGAGTGCTGATCTCCAAAATTTACAAAGAACACAAGAAGCCATTCTCCAAAACACCAAAGGACCCAATTAAAAAGTGGGGGACTGAACTAAACAGAGAATTCTCAATAGAGGAGACTAAAATGGCTGAGAGACACTTGAGAAACTCCTCAACATCCTTAGCCATTAGGGAAATACAAATCAAAACAACCCTGAGATACCATCTTACTCCTGTCAGAATGTCTAAAATAAAAAACACCTATGACAGCTTATGCTGGAGAGGATGTGGAGAAAGGGGAACACATGTCCATTGCTGGTGGGAGTGCAAACTTGTTCAGCCACTTTGGAAATCAGTATGGAGATTCCTCAAGAAAGTGGGATTCAGTCTACCACACAACCCAGTAATTCCACTCTTAGGCATATAACCAAAAGATGCACAATCATACAAAAAGGATGTCTGTTCCACTATTTTCATAGCAGCATTATTTGTAATAGCCAGAACCTGGAAGCAACTTAGATGCCCCACAACTGAATAGTGAATGGAGAAAATGTGGTACATTTACATAGTGGAGTACTACTCAGTGGAAAAATACAATGGAATCTTGAAATTTGATGACAAATGGATGGCACTAGAAGAATCTATCCTGTGTGAGGTAACCCAGTCACAAAAAGAGAAACATAGTATGTACTCACTCATATGTGGATTTTAGACATGGATCAGGGGAGTGTCAGTCTACAATCCCAGTGCCACTGTGTTGGGGAAGTTTTATGTCAATAAAGCACTGTTGAGCCAATAGGGAACCAAGATAGGAGAGACTAGGAGTCCAGAAGGACTCTGGGTAGGAGAAAGTCAGAGAGTCGAGATGTAACGCCATGGGGTAGGAAACCCGGAAACTTCTCCTGTAAGAGACATACTTAGATTAACAATTATGGGGTAATTACTTAAGTCAGAGCCAGCCAGTAAGAAATAAGCAAGGCCAACAGCTTTATAATTAATATAGCCTCCTGTGTGTTTATTTGGGACTGATGCGGCTCTAGAACCAGGCTGTCGGGAATGCTTCTCAAAAAGATAAAGCTTCTCTTTACACCAGTGAGTCTGGGAAACAGGAAGGTTCCTAAGAGATATTTATGCATTATACCCCATACAAGTGGAAAGAGGCAAGATCTCCTGAGCAGATTGGTAACAATACACATTTCAGTAGAATCAACAGATATCTTAAAATCATTTTATATTTTGCCAAGTTCATCTGTGTGGATCACATTTTTTGTTCACGTTTCTTACCTGAACTATGGCAGACATTATATGCTACCAAAATTACCTTTTAGTGGAAGAATGTTTTTTGGATTATATACTTAACATGTGACTACAATCATTTGTAGTTTGGATGACATCAATTCCATATGCCCTTGTTATTAAATGTTAACATTTCATATGCAATTTTAAAACATCCCCTGATCATTGCAATCTACATTTTGATTTGTCTGTTAACATACCATTTTGTTGATAAAAGAGTGGAGTTTCAATGAGTAGTTTGATATTCAAGACATCCCTTGTTCTGAGTGTACTTAGAGTTTTCTGGATTTTCTCCCATCTTTGCTTTCTTCCTTCTTTAGTCGACTTTTCTGGGCTGGTATAACCCACAGAAACAGTTGACCTTAACAAGGGGGAGCTCTTGGACCCCAGATTGATGGCTGTGTGGAAAGCTTGGGACTGATCCAGACATCCTGAATGTGGGTGTCAGTGAGGAGGCCGAGGTAATCTATGGAACCTTGGGTAGTATTTACCCCAGGCATACAAATAGACTTTGAGTGCCCATCCCACAATGAGGGATGCTCTCTCAGCTTGAACTCTTGAAGGAGGGCCTTGACCCTACCCTGAATGAAATGACAGTCACTGGAGACCCACCATGGAGGGCCTCACCCTCCACTTTTCACATAATATATCCTGATTACAGTTTCCCCTCCCTTTACTCCTTCCTGTTCCTCCTCAACTCCACTCCCATTGAGATCCACTCCCTTTCTGTTTTCCATTATAAAAGAACATGATTTTAAGAGGACAGCAAATATAACAAAATAAAATATACTAAGACAAACAGTGAACATCACATAAAAGTTGTGTAATATAAACCAACAGAAGGAAAAGAGCCTAAGTGAAGGCACAGGAATGAAGATTCACTTGCCCACACACTCAGGAATCTTATAAAAATGCTAAGCTTATAGCTATAATATATATGGAGAAGATATGGTACAGAACCATGAAAGCCCTGTGCTTGCTATTTCAGTCCCTGTGAGCTTATATGTACCTTGTTTAGTTAATGAACAGGGCCTTTTCCTATGGTGTCTTCCATTCCCTGTGACTCTTACAATCTTTCTGCCTCTTCATCTGCAGGATTACCTGATTGCTAAGGGGAACAATTTGATGGAGATTTACCATTTAGAGATACATGTTCCCTGCCCTCCAAGCCCCACTTTCTGCATAATGCCAGGTTGTTGGTCCCTGTATTTTTTCCCCTCTGCTGTAGAAGGAAACTTCTCTCATATCTAACTATGTCACTGATCTATGAATCTTTAAGATTCAGTCATGGAGCCATTTTATCATTAATCTTGTTCTTAAAACCAGACGAGGCCTCATTTCAACTGAACTGCTCAGCTCTGCTCTTTGCCTCAGCGTCCTTTTCGAACCCAACACTTTCAACGAGTATTGTGTTTTTGGAATCCCATGATTTCCATGAGGCTCAGATATCGTCTCTTGGTGGAGTATTTCTATTGTGCAATTTATGGAGTGTAATTAATTTATTGTGTAATTAAGGGTATAATTATCCACCCTTCTTGTTCTTAGCACATTAAATCTGTTCATTCAAGACAAGTGTTTCTTGAATCTATTTTCCTTTTTCTACATGAATAACAAGGGATTAGTAATATGTAGATAGCATTTTCTATCCCCATTATGAAATATTCTTATTCAGATATGCTCATCAGAATAGCAGTAATGAAGTCTTGTATCTTCATGTTTTAATAGTTTCACTTTAAATTCCAGTACAGTATTTTTTATGAAATAGTGAGTTTATTTTGGCTTATGGTCCGTAACTGTGAGGGAGGCATGAGAGCATGTACCTGAAGCCTGAAGCTGAGAGACCTCATTTGCAAACCCACACATAAAGCAAGGAATATGAACCACAAGCTGAGCAAGATTATAAACTCTCAATTTCCACTCCATGTCGGCTATATCCCCCAATATGGTTCCACATGCTAAAGTTCCCATTACCAACTTAAACAGCACCACCATCAGGGACCAATAATCTAAGCATATGAATTTATGGATGAATTTAGGGAATAAAGTGCAACCCAGCCTGAATACAGGGCTTCAGTTTAACTTGACTATTCATATTTTTAAGCAACAGTGCATTGTGAGCTGAGTGATTTTGCAAATATTCATTGCATGATATACTTCACTTAATCTATCATTCACCTTATTAATTTCTTCATCATCGGTTTTGCTATATATAGTTATATTGTACATTTGTCATTCAGTCACTTACATTTGTATATATACTGAAAACTCAGTATTTTCTGAAACCATGGAAACACCCAGAATTTGCAAGTAATTCTCACTCAATAAACGTAAAACATTATGTATTACATCCAGACCATATAAGTATTAGGTAAAAATTCATTCTCTAGACTGGAGAGATGTCATAGTTGCCATGTGAGCTGACTGCTCTTGGAGAGGACCAGGGTTTGTTTCCCAGCATACAAGTAAGGGGATTTGAGGCCCTTTTCTGGCCAGTATTCATTTGCATATTCTACACATGAGCATATATAGACACAAACAAGTACACATTAATAAGCTGTAACATCAAAAAATAGACCCAGAGACAGATATTGTTCATGGAGCATCAAGCTGACTATCAAAAAAGGAAAGCTGTCAATCACAACCTAGCTCTTACCTCTACCTCAGACTGAAAGGGTTGATCCTGTCTCCGAGGCTCTGATTGCTGCCTCTCCTCACCTTGGCTGGAGACTAAATCTCTGAATGCAGCCTGAGACAATGGGTTCCTTTCTTTTATATACCTCTTTAGGGCTGGTATTAAAGGTGTGAGCTCTAATCCTCTTTTAGACTGATTCAGTCTTGTGTAGATCTGTGTGGCCTTGACTTCACAGAGAGTCATCCATCTATATCTGTCTCTTGAGTCCTGGCATTACAGGTGTTTGTCACCACTGCCCAGCTTCTATAGTTAACTCCTGTGGCTGCTGGAATTAAAGCTGTGTATCACCATTGCCTGACCTCTATAGCTTGTGACTGGTTTTTCATCCTGAATGCTTTGGCAAACATTATTAAATCATAAATAAGTCACCACAATAAGTCTTCAAAGCAAATTTAACGTAAGTTTTTAGATAATTAATATAATCAAAACTACTACAGGAATGAATTGCATGAACTAGTGTTATGATTCTTCATTTGTGTTCTGACAAATAAAGCTTGCCTGAAGATAAGAGGGTGGAGCTAGCCACTAGTTAACCACAGAGGTATGGTTGTCTATAAAGACAGGGTGTAGACAGGACCTTATCCCTTATCTAAGGAGTTGGAGAAGTAAGATATGACTGTGGTTGCTCCTTTACTTCTCTGATCTTTCACTGTTTATCCTGATAGCTGACTAATTAAGACTAATTAGGATCAAACTTCAGAGCAGTGATATGGAAGAGTTAGGACTGTCTACAGATCACACAAACATTTCAATGAATTAAAAATTACTTTCAAACATAAAATACTAAGATAAGATAAATTAGAATGCTGCATATAAAAAATTATGTTCAAAGTAATATTAAAATTACACAGTGAAAGCAATCATTTTCTTTAGTGCCAAGGCACACAATTATATTAAAACATACTTTGGTTTATTTTATTCTATTTATTTTAATATTTTGTTGTTTTTCTCCTATACAATTACAAGAATAATTGATAAAAGATAAGGAATAAATAACTTATCAAAATTAGCAAATTCTATACATAGGCTTTTAGAAAAGTGCTATTGAAAATATTTTATATGAATCAATGTTTTATTTTCCTAAGACTCAACACACCTGAACAATTCATAAACTTAGGAAATATATGGCAGCTTTTGATGTTAATTTTTCCTGTACTTTTATTTCATATAGTTTCCATTATATGTTTATATTTTTCATGATTTCTGAGAATTTCACTACAAAACTCTTTACTTGGTATAAATGGGAGAACCAGTAACTCAGGTAACTATACTGTCATCTGAGAATTCATGGAAATGTTTTCTAACTTTGCATTTGTGTGTTATTGTTAAGTTTATATTGCCTCCTTTGCTTTCATACACACATGAGTGTACACACACATACACTACATTTTCTCATTTCAAGACTATACACATAAATTGTAATTCATAAGAATTAAATCCTGTCATTTTATACAAGACCACTATAAATACAGAATGCTTCTACTTCATTATGACGATTTCATGTTGGCAGCTATCAGAAATTTCAATGAAATCCATGCACACATTTTGTATGAGTATACAAATTATATTAATGTGACAAGTTTTAAAAACTATCTATGAAAAAAATCTGACTTTGAATGTAATTATGCATTGGATCACAGAAGATGAAATCATTCATAGGGACTGAAGTTGAATTTGAATTTCAAGTTGAAACTTGCAGCTTCTAAATCCGTCTGGCTAGTTTTTCTACCTGAATAGTGTCACAAAAAGAAATCATGGCACCACAATGCCTCCTATATTGGAGTTGAAAAAAAATCTGGAACTGGATAGGTGGACAGCAGGTGAGAGAACTGGATGGTCCTGAAGTGGACCATATTCAATTCCCAGTATCCTCCTGCTAGCTTACAACCATCACTAGTTCAAGTCTCAGGGAATCAGACACCTTACACAGTACACATTGGCTTCATAGATATACATAAAGCACAATATCCATACATATAATAAAAAATAATAGGACAATATTTTCAATCAGATATTTCAATAATGTGACAAGTATTAATAAATGCAAATTACTAGAATAATTAATAGAATTTTACTTCTTAGACTCTTCTGTATAAAAACACTTTTATCATTTCACATGACTTGCTCATGGACCTGTGAAGACTCTTTACATGAATCTATTCATTGGAAGACTATAATATTCCTTTGTGATCATAGATTCTGCCTCCTTTTACTCTGACACTATGCTTTACTCGTTATAACAGAGTCAATGATCCAATGAACTAACAGTTTTCACCGTGCATAAGTAAAATTTTGTGAACAGTATTTGAATGTTCTGATTAGTTTGAAATTAACTAATTAACATTTTTGTCACTGGCAGAGTCAATTGTTATTCTATTGCAAAAAATACAAATGTACCATGGATATGCAAATCCAAGCATTTTGCACATATACATCCAAGCCTGCATACCGATTGGCATAGTCCTTTCAAAGGTCATATTTATGAGGCCATATTACTGAGGTTCCTTAAAAATAGTATTCCTGTAATGTATAGAACACACCATTTCATAGCTGTCATCTTTATTCTCTGACTCTCACTATATCTCTGTGCCCTCTTTCATGATGGTCCCCAAGTATTAAGTGTAGTTCTAGTAATTGAGGAGGGTTACACATTTTTTGTGCATATAAGGATGATAATTTCAAATAGTGTTAGATATTACACTTGTTTAGGATATTAGAAACAGTATATTCTTCTTTGGAATCTATAACCCCTTAAATCATGGGGAATTTATTTATACTACCAGGCATGGCTTCTTACCAATTAGGTACATCTTAAGAACAAAAATTCATCAGTTAGTTATCATCAAATTAAAATGCCACTTTTGCATTATTGGGGATATCTTGTCAAGACAGTCATTTTTATGATTTTCAGAGTTTACACTTTGATAGATTTCATAGCACCTTCTGATACTATGCGAGTTAATACTCAAGAAAAAGGCTTTTTGGTAATTTCCTGCTCCAGTTTTATTCCTTCAAGTCTTGTATCTGAAATATATGCTTTCTTTTGGAATATGGTTTTTCCCTTCGAGTCTTGGAGACAACCAAGTGAAATGGAAATAGCTTATACTGTTTTGAGACTCTCTAGGACAACCCTTGCCTTCAATGAACAACTTAAATGGACATTTCCCTTGCTGGACAATAAACTTTTTGTCCATGGCTTCTGGAAAGTGTGTTGACAGAACAAGTAACATTTTACATATTATTAACATAATATTATTATATAATATTAACACATGAATCCCTTTAAACTGGAAATATGTATATTCCTATACATTTTTAAAATTTTTAAATAGTTTCTCCTATGGTTGTTTCCAATACCCTTAGTGACATTACCTTTTCTTTTACTTCTTCCTTTGTATTACACTTTATTTTCTTTCTCCTTCTTCAGTTGTATTTCCCTTGTTTATTTCATTTACCTCTTCATAGCATGTATATATGATTATCCCCTCCCTAGCTGTTGTTCTCACTTCCTTCCCCCATAGTCATATTTGCTTTTCTTGCTTCTGTATGTCACCATGTATACATTATAGATTATATCCTCAAATCTAAATAATTTGAGATATATTCATGGGCACCTTTACAGTGATGAGTAGTAGACTGGAGGTAGGCTACGGGTAGGTGAGAGAGTGGTGGAGGAGGTGGGGGGATGGGAGGATGTGTGGTGGGGAGAAATGCTGTTAGAATGTAAAATGAAATAAAAAATAAATAATGTAGAAAAAGAGAAATTATATAATATTTGTCTTTCTGGGTTACCAAACTCGATATACCATTAATTTACCTGAAAATTTCATGATTCTAGTTGTCTTTTTAGATGAATAGAATCCATAAGCATTACATTTTAAAATGCCTATCTATCTTAGTTAGGGTTTCTGTTTCAGTGAGGAGACACCTCAACTATTGCCACGTTTATAATGGCAAAGGTTTCAGTTGAGGTGGTTTGCATTTTCAGAGGCTCAAGGCATTATTCTCATCATTGTGAGACATGGCAGCATGCATACAGACATGGTTCTGGAACTGAGAGTCCTTACATCTTGATTCAGAGGCAACAGGAAATGGTCTGAATGTTACACTGAGCATGCCTTGAATATACCTGAGACCTCAATGCCTGCCTCCCCAGTGACATATTTTTTCCAACAAGGTCATGCTTCCTAGTAGTGCCACTCTGTTTGGAAGTCATTTTATTCAGTGTCACTCTGTTTGGAAGTCATTTTATTCAAACCACAACATCATTTAAATTGTAAAAGTTCTATTAGTTACTCTTACTTCTATTCTGCTTTGTCTTAGCTATCACCACATTTGAGGGCAAAAAAATAACACCTACAAAAGGACCCGGGAAAACACACCTAGAAACAATGTGTTGACATTGTATTTTATGTAAAAAATGGAGATCCTATTTTACCAGTAAATAATACATTCCATAAATATCATTAAAATTGAGGATTGATCAACTAAAATATTAGAATATTGAAAGCAAACAGAACAGCTACTACAATGTTAGCTGTTATGATCAATGCTCTAGAGAATAACTCAGCATAACAACTGCCTCCAGCAACACAGGGATAGAGGCATATTTACTCACCCTGAAAGATGAGTCAGAAATGTCTCAGGGTCTATTAACACCTGCAAACTTGTACCCACATGTAAGTTAAATCAAAGACAGTCCACAAAGATGAAAGTTTCTCACATTTGTGCAAAATAATGTAGATGTTCTACTATTATTCTTTAGTTTTTAAGTGACTTAAAAAATCCAGCATTGCAAACCTTGCAAACCTACTTACTTTCCCTATCTGTGGAGAGTTTTTTTTTCTTTTGGTTTTTCGAGACAACCAATTCTTGTATTGTTTCTCTGTATTGTTTTGGAGGCTGTCCTGGAACTCACTCTGTAGACCAGGCTGGCCTCGTACTCACAGAGATCCACCTGCCTCTGCCTCATGAATGCTGGGATTAAAGCCACCAATGCCTGGCACCTGTGCAGACTTTAAATGCTATTAAATGTAGGGGAATTCAAATATCGTGCACTAATACATGGCACGCTGGCCCACCATGCCCAATCTGCATATCAGCTCTTCCTCAGAGCTGTGCCTGTCATTCAGCTCACAGTAGAAAGTCAAATTTTCTCACCCACTCCCAGACTCATCCACCCACTAACAGTATTCTCTCTCTCTGTCTCTCTGTCTCTCTCTGTCTCTGTCTCTCTGTCTCTCTCTGTCTCTCTATCTCTCTCTCACACACACACACACACATTCATCTTCACTGAGCAGGAGTCAAATGTTGAGTTGCATGAAGATGTCTTGGGCTGGATATTCAGGATTATGCCTGGAGGAACATGACTGAATGACTCCTTTCCTTATATGAGTTGGTTTTCTGCTTCCATCATGGGGTTTTTGGATATTGTAGTCAGGCTATCATACTTGGTACCTTGACCCATTATGATGGTTAGTCATTATTATTGATACAAGCCAGAGTCACTTGATAAGAAGAATTTCAATAGAAAAAAATGTCTCTAACATATTGTCCTGTGGGTAAGACTGTGGACAATTTTCTTGATTATTTATTGATGTGACAAAGCCTGGCCAATTGTGGATAGTGCCATCCTTAAGTAAATGATCCCAGGATATATAAACAACCCAAGTTAGAGAGACATGAGAAGGACAGTGATCAATGTTTCTCATGGTTTCAGTTTCTGCCTCCAGGTTCCTGCTTGAGTTTCCATCCTGATTCCCTATGATGACAAACTATAATTTGCTTTCCTCCTATCTGTTTTTGGTCACATTGTTTGTTTATCATAGTAAAGAAAAGCAAACAATTGTTCATCCCATTTCCTATGGTGCCTTTCCTAGTACTTCTGCATGAATCACTTATATTCTGGGAACAGTTCAGAAAGTACTGAATGGACCCCAAAAGAGTTTTCTTTTTTAAAGTGCTTTTTTATTACTTTAATTTTAAATAGTTTGCTTCACATGTCAATCCCAGTTCCCTCTCCCTCTCCTCCTCTCGCACTCCCCACCATTCCATCCAATCTCCCACCCTATCCCCACTTCCTTCCACATAGGGGATATCCACAGTCTGTCATTTCACACAGGGCAGGGTCCAGGCTCTCTCCTAAGAGTCAAGGCTGAGAGAGCATCCCTCTTTGTGTTATGGGCACATGAAGTCCATTTGTATGCCAGGGATAAACACTGATCTACTGCCCAGGACGCCATAGGTTGCCCAGGCATGCTCACTTACTCTCACACTCAGGGGGTCTGGATCAGTCCCATGCTGGCCTCCCAGCTGTCGGTCTGGTGTCCAAGGGCTACCCCTTGTTCATATCAGCTGTCTCAGCTGGTTTTGCCAGCCCATTCTTTGCCAATTTGCTCATCGCTCCTCTCTCTCTGTCATTGAGTTCCATGGGTTCAGTTCAGTGTTTAACTGTGGGTGTTTGCCTCTGCTTCCATCAGTCACTGGATGAAGGTTCTAGGATGGTTATAGACATCAAGTTCATTATCAGGAATGGGTATCTAAGGTGGTCTCTCCACTATTGCTTAGCTTGCCAGTTAGTATAACCCAGTCACAAAAAGACAAACATGGTATGTACTCACTCATATTTGGATTTTAGTCATGGATCAGGATAGTGCCAAAAGAGTTTTTTTGTCTTTCTCCAAACCAGTGAAAGCTTAAGAAGATTCCTGAGGAAAAGAGTTGGATCACTGAAGCTGTAACCGAGGTTTGCATATCTCACTGTTTTCTCCAACTGTCCATTAACCTTTTACTGAGCATCCACTTCATTCAGGCCTTCTGCTGTATACCCGGCTTCCATAGTTATCAGTCAACAAAGTTGCCATAAATATCTATGAGGGACCCAATGTTCTGGAGAAGAAGGTGGAGTGACATGACACAGTCCAAAAGATAAGTGAGTGTCAGACAAAGCTCAGAGTTTTGGAGGAAAGACAATGACAGGGTTTACAGTGTCCAAGGGAGTAGGCTCCATATTTACTCTGGGAAATGAGAAGATGCAATGATGGAGTTGAAGTTTATATGGAGAGACAGGTGCTTCAAGAGCCATAAACATAGAAAACAGTGGACACACATGCAGACGGGCAGGAGCTTTCTGGGAATCTGATTGTAACCACAAATTCTTTCATCATTGTTTATTTTAAGGTAGAAGCTTGTGTTGTTCCTCAGGATAGGCATGACTTAAGATCCTACTGCTTCAGTCTCCTGGGTGGCAGGATCACAGATAGATACAACATGGGTAGCAGCTATTTATAGCTTGAGGGAAGCAGAGCTGTGGGAGAGCCCACAGTCAGGGTCAAAGACTGCTTCTATGAGTTTGGAGGGGAGGAGTGTCAACCATGTCCTCTGTGGCAGAGAGGTGGACTTAGCTTAGTCACACCCTGAGCTGGTTTGCCATTAGAGACTGTACAATCTGCAGCGTTTGGTGCAGTGAAGGGGCTGACATGGCTCTGTCATTCTAGCTACACCAGAAGCTGAATAGTAAAATGAGAAATTCAGGAGAGCCTGGGCAACTTAGTGTCTCTAAAGAACAAAGAGAGCTGTGGGTGTGACTCAGCAGCAGAGTATTTTCATAGCATGTATGAACCCCTGTGTTCCATCTATAGTAACAAAAAAATAAAACAAAAGTAATGTTATAATAACAAAAGCCAAAAAATGCCTACCACTAAAGGAAAAGATAGACGATGCAGAAACAGAAATTCATATGAAGGGGGAGCATGGGAGTGGGTCACTCCTGGAATATGAAGGGTGTCTCCAGTTTGGGCCATATGCATTTGACCACTATAGTGGTGATTTGTAACGGCCATCTGAAGTAGTGAGCTGAAGTTGTCCCTAATTTGTTAAATTGCACTGGTCACTGTAGAGTTGAGTTGTGCTCACTCTGATGGTGGGCCAAACTGGTCACTATGGTGCTGACCATGGTAATCGTAGAGGTGGTTGGTAGTAGTGTTCATTGTGATGGTCATCCATAATAGTCTCTGTAGGGGTCAGTTGTAATGTTGCCTGTGATGGCTAGTCATGGTGGTCATTTTAAAGTTCATTGAGATAGACAATTGTAGGTTTTGTTTGTTTGTTTGTTTCTGTTGAGAATTCTCTTTTTACATCCATACCCTAATTTCTTATTTAAATTACAAATATGAATGTTTCACATGTCAATCCCAGCTCTGTCTCCCACCCCTCCTCCCTCGTCTCTCCACCAGCCTGCCCAGCTCCCACCCAATCCCCACATCATTCCCCAAGGAAGATGAGGCCCTCCTTGGGGGGATTTCCAAAGTCTGTCATTTCATCCAGGGCAGGATCTAGGCCCTTCCCCATGTGTCCAGGCTGAGAGAGCATCCTTATATTTGGAATGGGCTCCCAAAGATCATTCATAAACCATGATAAACAGTGATCTACTACCTAAGGCCTCAGTGATTTCTGTGGCCTCCTCACTGAGACTACATTCATGGAATCTGGATCAGTCTGGGATTCAAGAGATCAGTCTCAGGCATCAGTCTGGGATTTAAGAGCTCAGTCTCAGGCATCAGTCTGGGATTCAAAAGCTCCCCCCTTATCCAGACAGCTGTCTTTGTGCGTTTCACCGTCATGGTCTTTACCCCTTTGTCCATCACTCCTCCATCTCTGTCACTAGGTTCCAGGAGTGCAGTTCATTGTTTAGCTGTGGGTATCTGTCTGTGCTCAGTAACAGTGGTCGCCATACTGGTATAACTGATTTCAGAGTGACCTGTAAAACTTGCCTCCATAGTGACACTGACTGCTGGCCTATACCACTGGTGTACAGGTTACCAGGTGCCTATTTGTCCTTCCCACACTGGGGAAACTCAATGCTTTGAGAATCTTCATATTTTCTTTTCCACCAACATGTCCCGATGTCCCTGGTGTGTTGATAACTGGTGCTACCCTTGGCTCTACCAGCTGTCTCTAATGGGCTTCCATATTCAAATTCAAAGCTGCTGATAACTCAAGGCTCCTGACCAGCAACTGTGTGTGGCAAACATGCCAGACTATCCAGCATGGGCCAATAAGTCAGTGCTCTTTCCATCTCTGTCCAGGAAAGGCCTATATGCAATTTCCCCTCATAATCTCTTCAGCAGATAACTCACTAAAGGAGCGTCAAGAGGCATAGTGATAAGAAAGAAATTATCACACTAATGAGACATGCCCATTGTGACAAACTGAGAAAAGCATCAGTTGATGGTGGGAGGATATCTGAGGAGAAGTCTTAAGGAGCAGCAAGTGCAAAGATCCTGAGGCAGACCCTGTGCCTCTTGAGGGACTACAAGGAGGGGCTACAAGGAGGCTGGATCATCTATCTCAGTCCAAAGAAGGTATAGTGTGGCGATTTTAGGAGCTGTGATAAAGTTCCTACAAGAAGCACAGAGATCTCAGAGTGTGCCCAGTATAGAATAAGATATAGACAAAATGGAAGTTGGTATATGCCAATTTGACTCTTCATTGTTGTATCTTTCTGATTAATGGGCTGAGTCTTCTACTATCGTTCACTAATTAAGAAAATGCCCTACTGTTAAATATTATGGAAACATTGGTTCCCTCCTTTCAGATGACTCTATCTGGTGTCAAGTTGATACAAAATTATCCAGGACACCTGGTATTATGTCCACTTTGGTATCAATAGATCCAATTTCTGAAGGGTTATGAACTTGCCTTTTGTATTCTTTGTGTTCCTATGTTGAGATTTAGGCATCTTTTGGAATGGCTAACTCTTCCACTTAAAATACTTATTTTATTGTATTTTATTATTTGTTTTAATGTGTATGGATGGTTTTCCCATATGTATGTCTGTGGACCAGGTGTTGGAGTTCTAGACCCAAGACCACTCTTGGGGAGACAACAAATCAAAGCAGCACCATCACATCAGATCATAGGAGGAATACAGAAAGTGCAGTTAACAGTAAGCACCCCACTGCACTATAGAAAGGAACAAAGGTAAGTACAGAATCCAAGGGAGATTAACATTTAATAAAGGTAAAACAATAATAAAATACTGAAATATAAGCAAAAGAAGCATTGGGAAAGAAAAAAAAGCAAAAGAGCCAAATGTAAAAAAAAAAAAAGCATATGAGAAAGATCAAGAGAAATAAAGAAGATGAAAATGAAACTAAAAATAAGAAACAAAATTTGAGAACTTTGAAATTAAAAGAGATAATGAAAAAAGTAAATATTTACTTTCAGTTGAGATGCTTGGATTTTATCAGAGAGTCCTTTACACATTGGCATTGTTCTCACCAAACTTGTTGCTGTGTCTGGGCTGAGGGCTGCTGACTGTCAAAGGGTCAGTGCTCTATGGTGGAAGCACAGATCCACACTGTCATGAAAGCGTACCTCTCACAGATTGTAATATATTGTCGAAATTTCCACAAGCAAGAATTTGAGTATCCAGATATCTAGATAATAATGGCTTGAGACCAAAGCTTATGCTGTTCCAATTTTGCACACTGGGTTGCAGGTGAGGACAATAATAATCCACTAAGTATATAAACGTATAAAATAACAAAGTTTAAAACCTGCTTTGGTACATTCGCTGCAGTGATAACAGCTTTTAACTTAGTGGTTCAGTGACAAAAAATCATTTGGAAATAATAAATCAAAGCATCCTAAACTATTTTAAAATTTTGATTGAATCTCTGTTGATTTCACATCATGTATCACAATCCCAGTCATCTTCCCATCACCTCATTTATGCCCTCGGACCTCACAGCTTTCTCCCAAAAAACAAAACAAAACTAAAAAATAAACAACAAACAAACAAACAAATAGCACTGAAGATGCAGTGTTATCCAGTGAGTCCTTTGGTATACACTTTGGTCCATACTTCTTTACTTTAAAGTGTTTATTGAAACACTGGTCTGGTTCCAGGACTCTGGCTTCTGCTTCCCTATCAATACTGGACTTAAATGGACTCTTCTTGGATATTCTGTTGTCCTGTGTGATAGAGAGCCTGTAGCTTTGAATATGCAGGTCCAGCCCCTTCATATACTAGATCATAGATGTTGTAAATGTTGGAGCGGGCTAACATATAGCCCTGGTTTGGGGCCTGGGTGCAATTTTTTTAATCAAAGCTTCTCTAATATTTTGACATAATCATGTGTATTATGACTTTGAAACTTCCATTTCCATGTAATAGAATAAAACTGTATGCAAGAACAGACATCATTAAGTAGTTTTGGTTTTGTTTTTTTTTTTTTTTTTGAGGCAGGGTTTCTCTGTGGCTTTGGAAGCTGTCCTGGAACTCTCTCTGTAGACCAGGCTGGTCTCGAACTCACAAAGATCAACCTATACTATGGAATACTGAATTAGTCTGTGAAGTCATTCCTTTTACTTCTGTTCTTTTTTGGTTTTGGGGAGGAGGTTGATGTGTTTTAATTTTACATGTATTCATCTTCTTAATGAAATGTTACTTTCAATGAACAATTAAAAATGATTTTCTTTATCTTTGATCTTCATTACCTTATTTAGAATCAACTTTATGGTATTATTTTATTTGTACTGAAGACTTCTCCTGAAGTGACTTAAAATAAAGGTTTCCTGGTAACTAATTCTTGCATCTTTTTCACATATTAAAAGTCTCTATTTCAGCCGGGCATTGGTGGCCCATGCCTTTAATCCCTGCACTCAGGAGGCAGAGGCAGGCAGAATTCTGTGAGTTAGAGGCAAGCCTGGTCTACAGAGCAAGTTATAGCACAGCCTCCAAACCAAAACAATACAGAAACAACAAAACAATACAAAACAAAACCAAAGTCTCTACTTCATCTAAGTTCAATGTTTCTTTCAACATTTTTGAGTGTTTCATTTGGAAAGATTCTAAGAATACAATGAAGCTCACCAATCCTTGCACTTAGACTACCTAACCTATTCATTGCAGCTACTAGTGTTTCAATGTTACACATGTAGGCTACATATTGAGACATGTATCCATGTGTGATATAACTTTCTTTAATGTAATTTTCTTCTCTTTGTGTAGCTTAATCAATCTTGTCCATCATTTTAACATGTAAAGTGTAATTTGTATAATCATAATATAATATCCTTTCCAATATTTTAGAAATGATGACATTTCTATGTCAGTTTTATTTAATATTTCCTAAATCATGAAATATATCTTCCTACATCTTTGTGTGCCTGCCAAATTTTACTGAACTTCATTAAATGAATACATTGGATACAGCCTGGACTGCTGTTTTATGCAAGACTTTTGTGGGATATTTGTACACTGTGTGAAGATGAAGATGTAATAGGTGTAATAAAAATTTAAGAAGTCAATATCTATTACAGGAGGTACAAAGAGAGAAATCTGAGAATAAGAAGGTCAGACTTGCCAGCCAGACATGGATAAAGCATGGTGTGGAGCAGGAGAGGTAGCAGCCATGAGCCATGTTTCAGTATAAAGACTAAGGGAAATGGGTTAATTTAAATTACATGAACTATTTAGGAACAATCATAGGATATAAGTTGAGCTTTCATAATTAATAAGAAGTCCCTGTTGTGGGAAAGAGACTCATTACACAAGATATTTTATATTTTATTCCTATACACAATCTTGAGCTTTGTCCTAAATGCAGTTAAACTATACGAAATTCTTTTTATTCTTTCGTTTTGTTGCTATTAAAATTTGTTATGCAGTAAGTAAGTGATAAGTGTTTCCCTGCAAAATCTATTCCCCTTCACTCAAGCATGGTTTCATCTGGTGAGGACAAAGGTCTTGTGGGTTTGTCAGTGCTTTCATTCATGTTTGAATTATGGGAAGAGTTATCAGTAAGGACAATTTCTTTCAAGTCTAATAATAGTATATCCAAACTCAATGCTGTTTTATAGTGTATTTCTGGATCTTACATATGTTGTTAACACTGAGCTATCCTTGTTTCTTCTATTACTCCATTAAAATCTTTTATTTATTTTTTAAATTGGACCATAGGAATATAAAACAAGAGAATATAAAACAGTATTTAAAATAACTTTCCATAACAATATATTAAATAATTTGTTTATCACTATATGTAACAAAAGTTACAGCGTTATTCCTATACTGGGCAAGTTTCTATCTCCCTGTTCCTCCTGTTGGTGAAAACACTATAAAATATTGCATTGATCATAATATTAAGTTTGTTATTTAGATATGTCAGTAAAATTTAAGCTAGGGGTTTCACTTTTTCTTTGATCTAGACCTCAGAATACATTTGTAGATAAAGACAGACACAATTACTGAACTCAAGCAATTATGTGTACAAGTGTTTGCATGGCAGGCTGGGAGATTGTCTTGGTTCATTTCTGTACTCAGTTCACTCATACTGATGGGGAATTAAATGAAACCATTTAGTTATAAATTCACTGAAAAACAAAGATAAATAAATTATTTTGGCTGAATTTTGCTGAAGAGTTTAACAAGATGAAACTGATTTCATGTATCAAACTACACTGTCTCATATACAACAATCTAAGTGAAGATGCCATCATATAGATTCCTTTCCTTGAGTAGAAATTATTTTTTATTGCTTTTGGTTTTGCCTAAATTTTTAGAAAGAGTGGTACATAGTCCAGACTGAGCATAAATTCATTAGGCAGCTGAGGATGATCTTAACTAAATGAAAATTTTAGATACAGTACCCAAATGCTGGGACCAAAGGTATATATGAAATTCCATGAATCACAATTGCTGTTCTAAAGAAAACACACACACACACACACACACAGACATACACACACCACAACAACACACACACTCACACCCCACACACATACACACGTACACACACATTCAGTTGGAGATCAGTGTTAAATCTGCTAAATGATGTGCCCTAAGCAAACATGTTTTCTATTAGTACCCTAATGTAATTTCCAAGATTTATACTCCTAAATTACATTTATTCTACATTTGGATGTTTCTTTTTTATGCATTCTGATGAAGGGTCAAGGGAATTAGTATTAAATAATTAACAAATTATTTAAAAGCAGTCTGTATATATTTAACTAGCATAGAATTTTATTATTATCATGAGTCTTTTAATATTGGAAGAAACATGAGATTCACATTTTACTATTTTTAAAAGGACTCAACAAGTTATATTTACAAATATACACATATTTGATATATATACTATACAAGAAATAAAATATTATTCATGAAATATTAATTAGTGAAAAAGGCACCATGAATTTGAAGAAGACTGGGGAGGAACCTATGGGGAAGCATTAAGAAGAGGAAGGGGATAGGAAATTATAATTTAATTCCACTCTTAAATAAAAAAGAAATTGAGCCGGGTGGTGGTGGCGCACGCCTTTAATCCCAACACTTGGGAGGCAGAGGCAGGCAGATCTCTGTGAGTTCGAGGCTAGGCTGGACCGACAGCCTCGAAAACAATACAGAGAAACCCTGTACTGTAAAAACCAATAAATAAATAAATAAATAAATAAATAAATAAATAAATTGAATCTCAGAAACAGCTAATGACTCACAAAAATATATATTTGGGGTGACAAAAATTTTTTAAATCAAAATTAGTTGTGATTTTTATATAGTGTTTTTATACAGTTGGTATTTTATATAGTGTTTATCTGTCTTTATCTATTCCCATTTTATAGGTTACATTCATTTTTCCAAGATTATCATATATGTGTATGTTTGTATATGTGCACATAATACAAATTATTAAAATAATTAAATAGTCTCATGAATTATTTAATGCACAGGACAAGTAATAACGTGGCAATAAGTTTCTTAATTTTAAGATTTTTTTCGTGAAACTAACCCTAATTTACTTGAAGGTCACTGTAATTAAACAGTTGTATTATTTAAAAACATGAATCTCTAAAAGAAGTGATATTCCTTAATAATAATTTTGGGAGTGGAATTCACAGATGACATTCAGAGTCAGTGTGAGGATTCATAATCTCTGGTATTTTATTAATCATATTTTGATGCATTTGAAAAACGTTTTTAAGTATCTGATAACTAATGAGAGAAGTTAATACATAAGCTAAAGAAACAAGGTAACAAAATTCACTTTGACAACATGCCCAGTTTTCACATAGATCTTGGTTTTAATTTTAATCAGAAGGATAATCATATCTTTCATATTAAGATTCATAAGATCAAACTATAAACATATACATATTTTTATATATTTGTTTCTCAGGCCATTTAATTATTAATTTTCAGTTAATAACTTGGAATTTTTAAATATTGTTTTGAGAAGAATGTTTGAATGAAATAAGAAGAAACTCAACATAATGACAGCTTCTGCCCTGGCTGGAAAACCTCAATTTATGTTCATGACAGTGGGGATTTTTTTAAATGTCTACATTCTTTCTAATAAACTGTTGGAAGTTTAAAAACATAAAAAAACAAAAAAATGATAACTTTAAAATTGGTTTATCAAACTATTGTCACATATATTTAAAATGTCATACACACTATTAATTTATAAACTTCCACAAATAATATAATGTTTTCTTAGCATCATCATGACGATAAGTTTTAAGCACTGTATGATCTAAACCTTGAGAATTGACAATGTAGATTAACCATCACGAGTGTGTCTGTTGTCATTTTTAATTCTATACAAATTACTTCTTAATTACAATATTTCACTCCTGGCCACTGTAGACTCTTGGTCATATCATAACTCAACAAATGTTCAGTCTGATTCCCCATGCCTAACATTCTTAACCGTATTAGGACTATTCAGAAATTCAAAGTTTATTCTTTCTGACAGCCTGACCTAGATCTTTAAAGTTCTTTCATATAAAAACAACTTATCAATATTCAACACTGTGTTTTCAGTATAGGAATACTTGTATTCCTACAGAGATACTTGGGGACATAGGAATGAATGATGGGCCATGGAAAGAACCGAGAATCCAATAAATCAAATAACACAATCTTTAGCTATATGTGAATCATCTGGGACTTGCAGTGACCTCCAGCAGATTTGATACCTATGCCCTCCATCTCCAGTTGTGCTGCCACAAAAGACATAGAATCTTTAACTAGCCATCCTTCCTCATATGATACCCCATGTGACTGTTGTCTTCAACATTATGAGTTATCCATTGAAACTTAGGTTCAGCCTTCATAACTGCAAGTCTTAGTTTCACAGGAAATCTCACCATGCCACTCTTGATTTTATCTCAATGTTAGAGTGCTTTGTTACTTCAACTCATCTTCTCTCTGAAGCATAATATCTAAATATCTACTCTATACTCCTGACATTCTTTTTTTTACAATAATTATTATTTACCCTTTTAAACATGTTACTCTCAGTTCCCTCTCTCTCCCCTACTTCCCCTATCCCCTTAATTCCCCCAATCCCCTACTCCATCACAACTTATCTCTCCAGGGAGGCTAAGGCCTTCCCTGAGGGACTTTCAGAGTCTGTCATATCATCCCTGGCAGTGCCTAGGTCCACCCTGATGTGTTCAGGCTGAGAGAGCATCCCTCCATGTGGAATGGGTTTCTAAATTCCATTTGTATGGCAGGGATAAATACTGATCCACTATCCAAGGTTCTATAGACTGTCAAGGCCTCTTCTCTAACAACCATGACCTCTTCTCCCCTCCTCTTCTCCTCCTCTCTTTCTCCCATCTCCCTCTTCCCTCCCTTCCCCACTGCTCTCAATCCAATTGGAGCTTTCCTCCCATAACCCTCTTCTGGGTTACCATGCATATCTCTCTTAGGGTCCTCCCTGCTTCCCAGACTCTCTGACAGTGGGATTGTAGGCTACACTCCCCTGCTCCATATCTAAAATGCATATGTGAGTGAGTACATACCATGTTTGTCTTTTTGTGACTGTGTTACTTCACTCAGGATGGTTTCTTCTAGTGCATCCATTTGCTGTAAATTTCAAGATTCCATTTTCTTTCTCTGAGATTAGGATCAATATAGTTAAAAATGGCAGTCTTACCAAAAACAATCTACACATCCAATGCAATCCCTATCAAAATAACAGCACAATTTTTCACAGATCTAGAAGGGACAATCCTCAACTTTATATGGAAAATCAAAAGACCCAGGATATCCAAAACATCCGTGTATAATAAAGGAACTTCAAGTGGCATCACCATCCCTGACTTCAAGCTCTATTATAAAGCTATAGTCCTGAAAATAGCTTGGTATTGGCACAAAAGCAGGCTGGTAGTTCAATGGAATCAAATCGAAAACCCTGATATCAACCCATACACCTTTGAACACTTTATCTTTGACAAACAAGCTGAAACTGTACAATGGAAAAAAGAAAGCATCTTCAACAAATGGTGCTGGAGCAACTGGATGCTGGCATGTAAAAGACAGCAGATAGATCCAAATCTATCACCATGCACAAAACTTAAGTTTTCTTATATTTTCTATTGCACTGTGATCATGGAAGTGTGGTGCTCACTTACAGTTTCAGATGTTCAGTCCATTATCATCATAGTAGGGAGCGTTGTAGCATGTAGACAGACATAGTACTGGAGAAGTAATGAGAGTCCTACATCCTTCAGACAACTGAAAATGACCCGAATGACAGACTGAGGCAATGTTTAGCAAAAGAAAACAGAAATCCCACCCTCACCATGACACACTTCCAACAACAAGGCTGGCATTCTCTACTAACATATGGAGGCCAATTACATTCAAACTACCACAAACACTGAATGCTTAAAGTGTGCACACATACACACATGTAAAATATTCATCTACATACGTTAAGAAATACATTTTAAAAAATCTTTAAAAAATAACTGACTTTTAAAATCTGAAATCTATTGTCTATATATCATCTATCATATATTTCCAGAAGTATAATTACATATGTTATATGTTCAAAATGGATAAAATAAAAGAGATAAATAATTATTGATTTGGGGATGTTGAGAATACATTATGTAGCTGATTTTCTTTCTGTATTATACATGGTAACTTTACTTGTATGTGTTATTTCACCTTCTCTCTTGCTCATCTCTAGCTACTTATTCCTTGTTCCAACATTATAAAACTGCATTCTGCAAAGATATGATGTCCTATTATATTGTCAGTTGAAAAAGAAGATTTGCACAAATGAAAGTTCATGAGATTTTCCTTTAGGGATCCATTCCTGTCAATTATATAAAATAGAGACTTCTAGAAATGTGACATTTAGGAATACTCACACACATATCTATTTCAACTAATAAGCTGAGTTTTACTTATGTAATGTATTCCAATCACATGAAAGTCATAAACGTAGGAATACTCTCAGAAGTGAATGCTATTACAATAAAGTATTCTGCAATAAAACAATACACAGCAAAAATACTAAAGCATAAAAAGTATTGTGCTCTTGGTGCCTAATTTGCCAATACTCAGGTCAGCAAAATTTTTGAAGATTCATTCCTTTACAAAGTTTTCTTTTAGCAAGTTGTGATAAGAATAAACTTGTTGTAAATGATATCTGGTTCTCTGAATCATCATAGAAATTTTAAAAAAATGCACAGTATGTGTTGAGAAATAAATAATCTTCAATGGAATTTAACAAAAGTGATGCGTGTGTATGCACACATGCAGATATGTCTGTGGGCTGTGTGTGTGTGTGTGTGTGTGTGTGTGTGCACGTATGCATGTGAGTGCATATGTGCACATGAAGTCACTGTGTTATCTATCCCAAAACACTCTGAAATAAATAATGTTGAGGAATGACTTATTGATACATCTTTAAAATTTGTATCATTTTGAAATATAAAAGGAAAAATCTGCTAAAAGAGACAAAAGAGACAGCAGGTCTCCATATACGCCTCCTATTAGGGAATGCCATCAGGAAAAGGAAAAATGTCAGCTATTCTTTCATTTGTCATCAGGTTATTGGATGTTTTCACTAAATAGGTTATTTGTTTAGAAAGAAAGGACCCATGAATATTCTTAATAGAGATTAAATTTTAAGAATTATATGCAGAAAATAAACACATAAGTTTAGGATTATAGCACAGAGCCCTGAAGAGTGTCATGCCAATTGGGTTAGAGATAGGTTGCCCCATGATTTTTATATGATAATTTAGACAGAGTAATTATGTTTAAACTTGCAAAAAGATGAGGGAGGTCAACCACTAACACTGAGGCCTCCCACTGCTGTTCATGTTCAACATCATTGCAAGCAGGCTTGAAGGTGTTATTACATCTCAATAGAGATGAGTTTTCTGAACTGGGTACAAGCTTGTTTTGACAATCTAATCCTAATGTAAACTAAGTATAAAATGTGCATAATTACTGTTAGGTGCAAATTCTCCATATTAGCTATGATACTTCATTATGACATATTCATAATCTAATGTGACCATCTAATGTGTTATACATGATAGAAAATAAGTATTAATGTTTTCAAACTATTTAATCTTAACAGGACAAAATTATTTTGGAGCAGCAAATTGTAAAATGGCATTCCTTATTTTGGAAATATACCATATATAATAAGTTAAACGACAATTATCCCAGTACTCTGTGATGTTTTGTTTTTGTAATCATTTAGAGTTTATAAACAAATAGAAGAAAGAGTTTAACAATGGACATTTTCTCTAAAGTTGATCATTGTTAGATTACTTTAATGTAACTTCTAGTTTGTCAAAAATTTAATTACAGAATAGATAATGCAAAAACTAACAAAGAAAAGGCAACACGGGAAAACCTTGGAGATGAATTAACTTAAAAGAGCAAAATCAATGTAAGTATTAATGTTTGGTACTATAATTTTATGTACTTAGTAAATATTTTATTAAACAAAAGGCAGCTAAATAGGATTATCCATAATATATAATACATTTATGTATTTTTTAATTGGAGTATCAGAGCACCAGTGGGCAGTGTTCTGGATAGTATTTTGCAATTAAATTTATTTTGCATAATTACCACAGTTTCCTTTCTCTCCTTTCCTTCTGTTCCCTCCTGCCTACCTCCTCATTATCCCGTATTACATTCCTCCTCTGTTTTTATATAGAGAGGAGCAGACCTCCCATGGGTATCAAGAAAACATGGCTTACCAAGTTCCAGGAAGACTAAGGGCCTCCCCTTGTATTAAAGCTGGGCACATATGAGGAATAGGGTCCCAAAACTGTTAGGAACAGCCCTTGCTCCCATTCTTAGTAATTCCACAAGTAGAACAGCTACAAACTACCTAGGAGGTCCTATGCTCGTGGTTCAAACTCTATAAGCCTCTATGAGCCCAAGTAAGTTGTTTCTTTGGGTTTTCTTGCATTTCCCTTGACTTCAGGGGCTAGTCCAACCCTCTTCACTTTCTTCAGCAGGATTCCCAGAATTTGGGTTAAAGTTTGGCCCTGCGTCTCTGTATCTGATTCTATCAGTTACTGGATGAATGTTCTCTGATGTCAGTTGGGGTAGTCACCAATCTTTGAGTACAACAGAATATTATTCGGCATCATTACATTGTCACTATTTTTTTATCCAATCATGTATGGCTCTATCCTAAGTCTTTGGGCCATCAAACCTCTGTGTTATAGCACTCCAGGCAGTGTCACAGGTGGGCTTACTCTCATGGCATGTGTCTTAGACTGGACCAGTCATTGATTGGCCACTCTACAGTCTCTAAGCAACCTTACTCCAGCATATTCCAAAGGCAGAACATACTGTAGATCAAAAGTTGGTGTCCCAATCACTCCTTTGGACATCTTGTTTGGTCACAGGAGATGGCTAGCTTAAGTTACTTATCAACTGTTTCTAGGAGTCTTAACAGGGATCATCCTTCTAGAATCATGGGAATATCTCTTGTACAAGGTTTCAATCTGACCCTGACTGACCACCATTCTGGTCCTCTCTTTCAGTAATCTCCCCATCCATCCACCTCCCATGCTAGTCCATTATGCTTCCATTCCCACCCCATTCCCAATCCACCCACAAAGTATCTTCTATTTTCCCTACCAAGGGAGATCTCTGCATTCTGCCCTTGGATCCTTCTTGTTACCTAGTTTCTCTGGGGATGTAAATTCTAGCATAGTTATCCTTTACATCATAGTTAATATCTACGTATAAGTGAGTATATAACATGTATGTCTTTCTGAGTCTGGTTATCTCACTCAGAATGATTTTTTTTACTAGTCCCATCCTTCAAATCTCTTGATGTTATGCTTCTAACATCTGAGTAATATTGCACTATGTAATGTACCACAATTTCTTTACCCATTCATTTGTTGAGGAACATCTAGATTGTTTCCAGATCCTGGCTATTAAAAATAATGCTTTTATGAACAGAGTTGTGGAAATGTCCTTATGGGATGATTGAGCATCCTTTGAGTATATGCTAAAGAGTGGTATAGCTGGTTCTTGAAGTAGATTGATTCCCAATTTTCTGAGAAACCACCATATTGATTTCCAAATTTGCTGTACAAGTTTGCACTGCCACCAGCACATCCTGCCTAACATAAACTGTCATTTGTGCTTTTATCAGAGCCCTTCTGAACAGTGTTAAGATGAAATCTCAGAGACATTTTTATTTGCATTTCCTTTACAGTTTCTCAATGAAATGTTTTCCTTTATGAAAGTTTCTTTGTTCTTTGTATCTCTTCACAGCAACCAAACAGTGACTAAGACATTCATTATTTAGAAACATCTGATTTTCTGTGATTTTTACTGATCAATGACATTTAGGATTATTCTATGATTTAACTATCACCAATATTGTAGTAAGGAATTTCATGTTCAAGAGTTTTACATAGTCATATTATTTTTTTGTTTGTTTTTAGTTTTTTGAGAGGGTTTCTCTGTATTGTTTCACAGGCTGTCCTTGAACTCGCTCTGTAGACTTGGTTGTCCTTGAACTCACCGAGATCTGCCTGCCTCTGCGTCCCGAGTGCTGGGACTAAAGGCATGTGCTACCAACGCCCAGCATAGTCATATTATTTTAACAAATACATAAGAGTAAAATTCAGGAGTTGTATGATAACAAAATGTTCAACATGTTGTATAATGAGAATTTTTTTCTGAGTTGGATGCATCATTTTACATTTCCAACAGCAGTATATACAGGTTACATTTCTTTACAGCATTTTCAATAATCACCATGCTACTGTTTTAAAGACAGTCACTGAAAAATATGTGAAATTAAACATCATTATAGGTTTTTATTTTGATTTTACAATGAGTAATGAAATTGAATATACTTTCACATGGTTATTGCCAATTTTTGTATCTTTCTTCTCTATAACCTATCTTCTTACAAGAAATATCATGTATCCTCAGTAGACTGTAGATGTAATTATGCTTCCCTATGTACTATGAATTGTATTACATCAGAAAAGTTCTTTTTCAAATCATATTGTGTTTACACTCCTTGGCATAAGACTTGCTAGAAGTTTTGATCCAGGTTGACAAAGTCAACATGAACCCAGCTTTCATTCTCAACTCTTCATGGTTCATTTCCCTGCCTGATACATACAGAAACACTCCCATCCCTCCTCTTGATTCTCTTGTTTTAACACCCCCACTTCTCTCCATAGCTATGTATTCTATTTCCCTTTTCTAGGGAGATCTATCTATTCGTCCCCAATTCCTTTCTCTATTCCTATTCTCTGTGGTTCTATTAGTTGTACTTTCTTTATAATTGACTTAAAAGATAATATTGACATATAAGGAAATACATACCATATTTAACTCTCTGGGTCTGTTAACTTGGGGTGCTTTTATTTTTCTAGTTTGATTCATTTACATGCAAAATCAATGGTGTCATTTTCTATCATTTTTGAGGACTATTTCATTGGGTAAATGTACAATATCTTCCTTATCCATTCATCTGTTGAGGGGCATCTAGGACTATTTCCAGTTTCTGTCTATTGTGAACAAAGCAGCAATGAACCAGTGTAGGGTATAGAAGACCATCCTTGGATTTTTATGCCCAAGAGTGGTACAGCTGGTAGATAAAGTCCCATCTTCCTGAGGAATTCCCTCAGTGATTTTATCTTAATGAGTGAAACAATACTGCTGTATATAATTGGAATAGTATTTGAGTTGTTGTTTATTGACTTCTTTTCATGTAGGACTAAAAGACTAACAAAGCCATAAATGAAAAAATTATAGTTGCCAACAAGGTCTTAATTTTGCAAAATGTTGTTCTTAAATAGTATATCTCATTAACTCTAAATTATTTCAATCAGTTATAAAATAACATCTTCAGTTATTTATGATAGTGATGAATGAATAGTCATGAAGGGAAAAATAGAATGTAGTTATTAAATAAAAAATAACAAATTTTCTTATTTATCAGAAGTAAATGTCAAAATATAGCTCTGAAAGAACTTAACTAAAGAAATTATATGTAGAATTAAAGAAATTAAGCATGTGTCTGCTCTTTAACAATATGTTTATTAAGTTTCTTTATTCTTTTCTTTTCAACATCCTTAATGTAGCATGTTGTATAATCTGTTTAGTAACATTGTATGTCCCTTAGAGCTTCTTGGAGGCTCTAGCTGTTGAGTACAGATACTCATAAATTTATGGACAAAAGCAGATACATCTCTCTTGGGTAAGGTGATTATCATTTAATTACCATGCAGTTTCAAAAAGGACACATAAGTGAAAACTGACAGAGAAAAGTGACACCTGAATAGATAGTCAGATAATCCTAATAATTACTAGAAATCAATAGGATGATGGACATCACAGCCAGATCATCATTATGTCTAATATATAAAAAAATGACAAAAGAAAATTAACCTATGACATGACAACAATGCCCAAATTATTCACCAGAGACTAACAAATAAAAAGCTCAGGGCAAGGAGTAGGTTGCCTTATTATTATTATTATCATTATTATTATATCGGCATGCATTTTGGTACAATGTGTTAGTTAGGAGTTATTAATTGATAAAATGATATTCATGAGCATTACATTCAGTATTGTAAGGTCGAGGAATTTTTAAGTTAAATATACCTTCATTATTCATGCTAGTCACATATATGAATATATTAATGAGGTAAGAGGGTACAATGAAATTTATAGTAAAATGTCAAGAATTTTTGATTTTATGGTAAAATTCTAGAAGTGATTATTTTACACATTAATATTTTTTTGATACCATGTCTCTCTGTGGAACATTCTTAGCCATCTTGGAACTTGATTTGTGGACCAGCTTGGTCTCAGACTCCCAAGTGCTGTGATTAAAAGTATGCACCATCACTGCCTTGTATACACATTAATATTTTAACAAACATGCACACATATGTGAATCTATTGACATTTACTAATTTTTGTGAGGGTGAGACACTTTTCTCTAAGAATCTGTTCCCTTTTACGTAGACTAAGACCTAGTGGAAAAACACATGTTATCCAATATGTGAGCAGCACAATTGCTCTTGATGTGTTTAGTATTTTTAAGATACAAGTGCTAGAGAGTTAGTTCAGTCACTAACAACATGTTCTGCTCTGACCAAGGACCAGTCTTCAATTTCCAGCTCCTACATGACTACACATAAGCCTCTATGATTCCAGTTCTAGGAGATCAAATACCCTATGATATTGGCTGACATTAGGCACTCATGGCGTGCATATGCATTCATTCTGGCAAATCATTCAAACACATAAAATAATAAAAAATAATTTTTAAAATATGTTATATGCTGAGTGCATAGGGATAACAGGGGTATCTGGATCTGCGAAGAGCTGGGGTTAAAAGTGACTGTGAGAAAAATGTGTTGTATGAAACTCTAAAGGAAACAATACAATTTTAAAAAAATTATACTGCATCATATATTAACATACACTTAATTAAAAAACAGTTCATCTGAATGAGTCTTTACAAAAACACCAAATTTCTAATAGTTTTTACATTGTTTTTAACCTCTCAATATTATAGAAGACATAAAAAATACTGTCTTAGTTTTTGTAGAACACTGTTTTATCCTTTTATTTTTAATGCTAACTGCAAAAACTATTAATACTTTTCAATTTTATTTAAAATGTTAATATAAAATTAGAATGCACACTGCAAGAAAGAGATACTGATCTTCCACTTCAACCTGGTTAAAAACAGTACAGGAAAGTAGACCATGAGTTTGATTGATTAAATACCAAACCATTCCTCCATCTTCAAGCAGATGTTGAATCTCTTATGATAAAGTGACTTTTATTGAAATCAGAGAAACATCACCCTTTACAATTGCCACAAACAACATAAAATACCTTGGGGTAACGCTAACCAAACAAGTGAAAGACCTGTATCGTAAGAACTTTGAATCTTTAAAGAAAGAAATTAAAGAAGCCCTCAGAAAATGGAAAGACCTCCCATGCTCTTGGATAGGTAGGATCAATGTAGCAAAAATGGCAATCCTGCCAAAAGCAATCTACAGATTCAATGCAATCCCCATTAAAATCCCAGCACAGTTCTTCACAGACCTTGAAAGAACAATAATCAATTTTGTATGGAAAAACAAAAGACCCAGGATAGCCAAAACAACCCTGTTCAACAAGGCAACGTCCGGAGGCATCACCATCCCTGACCTCAAGCTCTATTATAGAGCTATAGTCCTGAAAACAGCTTGGTATTGGCACAAAAATAGACAGGTAGACCAATGGAATCGAATTGAAAATCCGGGTATTAACCCACACACGTACGAACATCTGATCTTTGACAAAGAAGCTAAAAATAAACAATGGAATAAAGAAAGCATCTTCAACAAATGGTACTGGCATAATTGGAGACTGGCATGTAGAAGAATGCAGATCGACCCATATCTATCGCCATGCACAAAACTTAAGTCCAAATGGATCAAAGACCTCAACATAAATCCAGCCACACTGAACCTCTTAGAAGAGAAAGTGGGTGGTACCCTTGAACGAATTGGTACAGGAGACAGCTTCCTGAACATAACACCAGTAGCACAGGCAGTAAGATCAACAATTAATAAATGGGACCTACTGAAACTGAGAAGCTTCTGTAAGGCAAAGGACACAGTCAGCAAGACAAAAAGGCAGCCCACAGAATGGGAAAAAATATTCACTAATTCCATATCTGACAGAGGGTTGATCTCCAAAATTTACAAAGAACTCAAGAAGCAAGTCTCCAAAACACCAAAGGACCCTATTAAAAAGTGGGCTGCAGAACTAAATAGAGAGTTTTCAATAGAGGAGTCTAAAATGGCTGAGAGGCACTTGAGAAAGTGCTCAACATCCTTAGCCATTTGGGAAATGCAAATAAAAACAACTCTCAGATACCATCTCACCCCTGTCAGAATGGCTAAAATCAAAAACACCAATGAAAATTTATGCTGGAGAGGATGTGGTGAAAGGGGGACACTCCTCCATTGCTGGTGGGAGTGCCAACTGGTTCAGCCACTTTGGAAAGCAGTGTGGAGAATCCTCAGAAAAATGGGAATAAACCCACCACAAGACCCAGCAACTCCACTCTTAGGCATATATACAAAAGATGCCCATTCATACAACAAAGATGTCTGTTCCACTATGTTCATAGCAGCTTCATTTGTAATTGCCAGAACGTGGAAGCAACCTAGATGTCCCTCACCTGAAGAGTGGATAGAGAAAATGTGGTACATCTACACAATGGAGTACTATTCAGCAGAAAAAAATAATGGAATCATGAGATTCGCAGGCAAATGGATGACATTAGAAGAAACCATCCTGTGTGAGGTAACCCAGTCACAAAAAGAGAAATATGGCATGTACTCTCTCATATATGGATTTTAGACATAGATCTGGGGAGTGCCAGCCTAGAATCCTATGGCCAGAGAGTCTGGGAAACAGAAACTTTATTTAGTGGCTGATCGAAGAAGAGGCAGACTCCCTTGGTTAAGTACTGAGCTGAACTCAAGAAAGCCAGTAACAGAGAGGGAGGACTGATGATCAAAGGGATTAAGACTGGGCTGGTTTAACCCCCAGAAACAGCTGACCAGACAAAGGTTAACTCTTGAATCCCAGGCATTAGCCTGGGAAGCCAGCATGGGACTGATCAAGACCCCCCTGAATCTGGGTGTCAGTGAAGAGGCCTAGGGAATCTATTGAGCATTGGGCAGCAGATCAGTACCCATCCCAAGTATACACACCGACTTTGGACTCCCATAGAACAATGTGAGGTGCACTCTCACCCTGAACTCTTGGGGAAGGGTCTAGGCCCTGCCCTATATGAAATGACACACTATGCACACCCCCATGGAGGGCCTCACCCTCCCTGGAGAAATGAGGGGATAACGGGGGGAGGGAGGGCACAGGAGGAAGGGAGATATGGGAGAGGGACCTGGAACTGACATGTGAAGCAACCTTGTTTCTTATCTAAATTTAAACTGGAAAATAAAATTTAAAAAAATGGAAATATAATAAAAAATATTTTGCAGATTCTTCCTCTCTTCTTCACCCTTTGATGTTTCAGATTAAATTTGAAGTGTAGTGGTATATTTCCCAAATATTCCCTAGGGTTTTTTCTACTACTATGTTCTTTCTCTAGCATCTGTGTTGATTACATTGCAATCAGTTTTTAGGAAAGGAGTAAATGAAAATGTTACTACTGTCTAAAATCTGTATTTTATTAGTTAAGAGACTATTTTTCTATCTTATTTTCTTAGAGATAATCTTTCTATTTTAAGTGTATAATTTTTTAGTTTAACAAGTATATTCAGTTTAACAATGACCAACATAAATAAGATAGAAATTAGTAAAATCAGATAAAATCTATTAACATGATTCTTAAAAACTACAATAGAAAAATTAAACAAGTATAGGATTATGTTCTATAACACTGCAGTAGGAGAGGCCACTGGACACAGCTCCCTTAATACAAAAGATGTGAAACTAATAATCATTGGACTGCATTATTGAAAAGATAGAAGACAACAGAGACATTTTTGTTACATGATTATGAAATGTAGATGCTTATCAAAGCTACCCCAAAACCCTATGAAAAAGCAAATAGTCTTTTCCCAAATTTTTCTATTCCTGGTGTGTTTTCAGATATTTATTACAAATTATTATTCAATTTTTATGACCATTGAGAGATAATAAAAATCCTTTTACTTTAATTTATTTAACTTTTTACACATGCTATACTCAGTTCCTTCTTCCTCCCCTCCTCCCCTGACCCTCCAATCCTCCCAATGCCCCACCCCACTCCATCCCCCTTCGGCTCCCCATGGAGGGTAAGGCCTTCCATGAGGGATTTTCAGAGTCTGTCTTATCATCCCGGGCAGGGCCTAGGTCCTCCCTCATGTTTCCAGGCTGAGAAAGTGTCCTTCCTTGTGGAATGGGCTCCCAGTGTCTATTTGTATGCCAGGAATAAATGCTACTCTACTCTTCAAGGTCCCATATATTGCTGAGGCCTCTTCTCTGACACCCAGGTTCGGGGTCTGGGTGTGTCTGGATCAGTCCCATGCTGGCCTCTCAGGCATCAGTCTGGGGTCCATGCTTTCCCCCTTGGTTAGGTCAGCTGCCTCTGTATGTTTCACCAGTCGGGTCTTGATTCCTTTGCAAATCACTACTCTTTGCAACTGGGTTCCAGGAGTTCAGTTCAGTTTTTAGCTGTGGATGTCTGCCTCTGCTTCTGTCAGCTACTGGATGAGGGTTCTAGGATGGCTTATAAGGTAGTCATCAATCTCATTATCATGGGAGGGCATTAAGGTAGCTTAATGCCAGTTGGTTTCCTTCTTGTAGATCTGTGAAGATCTCACTAGTGCCAGATCTCTCCTCCAACAAAAATACTTTAAGATGAATTATTTAGAAAAAGACAATCAATACAAGATTTGCTTAAGCAGATATTCAGGTAATTATAGGGTTTTGATGCTTTTTTAAATTTTAATATTATTGCAAATTGAATAGACATACACATCAAAGCACTATTGCCTATAGTATATCTCAAACTGAAGACATATCTATAAAATCAGTTAATAATTTCATTTATGGAATCTTATGTATTTATATACACATTACTGTCTTCTTTGAATCAAGAGGAACAATATTGCTATGAACAGAGAAATGGAAAACTACCTCTGAGAAGCTCAGTTTTTCAGTAAAGTAAATTTATTTTCTCCACGATAATGTGGTCAGTGTCTCAGCCAAAGATTATATTCCAGCATGTATGTAAAAGTTGCATATGGGAAACACAACTAGGAAAGTAACTACTGCATTTAAATTATCTGCAGGTATTGACAATGACAAGAGTCAACAGCATCAGACAAATGCAAAAGTGAACATTTTAGTTTTGAACATAAACTCTTTGGTAAACTCCAAAGCAATAATATATAATAAATTCCTAAGTTTTGGCTAAACATTGGCATTCTTTTCAGTAATTTAAAACCATTATAATAATCATCTTAATGAGTTTTTATCTGTCAGTTTCACTAAATTATGTTTATTGATCCTTCCCTTCGCATGTAAACTGTCATGTTGTTAAAATGTTAAAAACAAATTCAGATAACAAATCAATTGCAAAAAAATATGTGAATTCAACACATAATTTATTCTTTCCATTTTTTAAACGTATCCATTTAATTAAAGTTTTAGGCACAGAACTAACTATAGTAAAAAGTACACTTGCCTTTAGTGTTCAAGAGAAATAAGCTTTAGGAAAATGAAACCATATTTATTGCTTATCTAAAAAGAGTAAGCTTCTACCTCAGGCAGTTAAATGTTAACTGAACATGAACAATAATACATGAGTAGAACTTGAAGCAATAGTGTGGAATAATTGGTGGTCTGTTCTATGTAGTTATATAAAATTTTATTTATTTTAAAAAACCTTAAATAATTTCAGCATGCATTTTTGTACAATGTGTTAGGAGATATTAATTGATAAATATTTATGAGCATTACATTCAATGCAACCATGTTGGAGAATTTTTTAATTAAATATGCCTTCATTATTCATGTTAGTCATATATATGAATATATGAATGAGATAAGAGTCCACAATAGAATTTATAGAAAAATGTCAAGAATTTTGTGATTTTATGATAAAATTCTAGAAGTGATTATTTTACACATTAATTTTTTTGAGATCATGTTTCTCTGAATAACATTCTTAGCTATCTTGGAACTTGCTTTGTAGACCTTGGCTTCCCAAGGCTGGGATTAAATGCATCACCACTACTGCCTTGTAGATATTTTAAAATTTGTACACACATGCATACATTTGTAGTAGTCATTACTAAAATTCACTAATCTCTGTGTCACAGTATAAAAAGATCACTGTTAAAGAACAGGAAACCTATATATGAACTAAAAATATTCCTACTGAAAAATAAAATCAGGCCAATGTTATATGTGGTATAGAGCATTGACTGCATGAGCTGGGTCCAGTCTAACACCTGGGATTCTTTCCTAATTCAGTACAGTGATCTATTTATATCACACACTTTAGTGAGAATCATTCCCTCAAACTTTTTCTTTATATGATGTAAGGGTATTTATAGGGATGGCCTCCAATCCAATTAGCTTAGCCATCGGAAAAGGAAAGTCATACCTGTTTTTTATAATTCCTATAAGATTTGTTACAAGCTTGGTTTAGATGCCCAAAAGCTTAAGCAATATCCTCATTTGTCAAAATAATAAACTACTAACTTCACAATCAGGATATAGTCAAGAGGAAATAGAGTTCAGAAGAACAAACTATTCTTATTAGTAAAGAATATAAATTCTAAAACTAGAAGGTATTCCTAACTTTGGAAAATCACCACGGGAATGGATACCAAGAATCCACATAGAAGGTGTTGTTCTATAGGAGGAATACATCATAGACAAACTGTACTGAACACTAGTTGCATTTTGCTTTGGACTGTCTCCTATCATACTTGGTAGGTACTATTTACTCTGCTTCTCCAGAGAGGAGTTTCAAGTCCCTACCTGTTCTCTAATCATTGCTACTCTAAATTTATCTAGATCCAGTCACAAGTCTGCCTCAAAAAATGAGCTCCAAACTATGCTTTGCGTCGATAATGCAAATACACACACTATGAAAATATTATCTTAGGTGAAGATCTTTTTGTCTCTATATTTTGATAATACTTTGAGCAGACTCAACCATTTTCTTCAAAGTATGTCAATTCTGCCTTTGGGATTCTTGTTGTCTGTCTTATACAAAGGAGAAGGCAAGTACTTCAACAGCAAAACAATTGTGTTCATACAGTATGATTACATATAACAAATAACAATTTAATGTGGTACATTATTGTTACTGTTAGTTTTAACAGTCAGCTCAACAGAATCTACATTACCTGGTAAGAGTCTAAATTAGGGATGGTCTATAATGTCATTGGATTGGCCTGTGGGCATGTCTATATGGGACTGTATTAGTTAATTGCTATGGGAAGAGCCAGAAAACTGTAGGCAACACTATTCCTTTGACAGGGAATTCTGAGAATATAAAATTGTGGCTCTCTAATGAGTGAATGTTGGGTCCTAGTCCCCAGAGGGTCTAGGAGTTGTTTGTTAGCTGATAGCCACAGGTGCATCCTGTTTTCTTGTCCTGGCTTATTGCTCCCATATCCCCCCCGACATCAACATCTAGTATGAGGAAAACACACTCTCTTCCACCTGGGGTTTTTCCACTGTGTTGTACGCCTATATATAAGTTTGCTTCCTCCTACAAGAGAGAGACCTTTTAGCACTTGCAATGAAGACACACACATACACACTTTCTCCGGGCAATTAAGGTAGCACATGCATTCTCTTAGTACAAACAGCTAGACGTCTTGTCTTTCTTTTCCTGACACCTCGGACTTGCTTCTGGCACGGGCATCGCAAGTGAAAGCTTTTTCTACAACTCAAGTAGCTTTCTTTGGTTTTCAATATTTTGAATTCCCTGTTAACTGACAGGTTTCAAAGCAATGGATTCTCCTAAAGCCAATGACAGTTTCACCAGTTTGTACCTGCACAGCACCTCACATGAATCCAGATGTTTCCCTGTCCTGCTTATTTAGCTTCTTTTCATTTATTTCTCCCATGCTTTCCAACAACTTTGTTCCAATGGCTATCCAGTGAATATTTTTTCTTTTTTTTTTTAATTTTATTTTCCAGTTTAAATTTAGATAAGAATCAAGGTTGCTTCACAAGTCAGTTCCAGGTCCCTCTCCCATTCCCTCCCTTCCTCCCGTGCCCCCCCCGTTATCCCCTCATTTCTCCAGGGAGGGTGGGGCCCTCCATGGGGGTGTCCATAGTGTGTCATTTCATATAGGGCAGAATATTTTTTCTGTGCACGAAATGTTTTGTGGTGCAGGCAAGTTAAGGAATACGGGAAGTAAAGGTTATAAGGAATAAGTTTAATTTTCAAAAATAAGTGAAGGAACTCATGTCACTTACCTCTGTGCAAGACAACTGTGTGAATTACACTGGCAACAGGGCTCTGAAAGAATTTCTTGTAACAACATTTCATAACTGAGTGCAAATCTAATTGCGTGTGTGACCTGGGCCAGGGATGCTCCATGGCTCCTTTGGTGAGAACACATTGTAGTTTGTATAAATTAATAGCAGGAATTTCTGCTTCCCGAGGCAGTCATCATTTATCAAAACAAGTGTTCTCATCTCTCATGTTGTTCAGAAAAGCATGAAAATTATGAACTTTCAATATATTCACCTGTAGCATATTAAACTTTTTATTTTAATTTTTGTTTATTTTATTTATTTCTACAATTATTTTTCTCTTCAGTAACAAGTGGAAAGAACAAATTAGCAATAAATATGCAAAAGTGCATGAACGAAATTTAAGAGGATATTGTTTAATTCTTAGTTTTAAAAAATAATTATTTGTAATTATTATTTTGTATGTTTCTAATGCAGATACCTGAGTTTGTTGTGCTAGTTTTACATAGCAGTGATATACTACCTGGAACAATGAACTTACAAATGTTTTACTATTTATGAGATACTTGTTTGTTTGCTGTTGTTGCTATTTGTATGTGTGTGTGCTTGAGATATTGTGTGTACATGTGTAGGTGGGTACCAAATGAGGTAATGTACATAGTATAGAGTAGAATGTCAGGTGTATTTCTATATCTCTCTACACAATATGATCTTGAGATAGAATCTGACTGAGTCTGCATCTATGCTGTCAGCCATTAAGTCCCAGTAATTCTATTTCCTTTGTCTCTCACAGTGCTAGTTTTACAGGCATAATCTTAGATACAAGCAAGTTAGGAATTATACTTTGATTTTGGGGATTCCAACTCAGATTCTTATGTGTGAAGAGAAAGTCCTAGTCCCACTTGGCTATCGTTCAAGCCTCAGGTTAAGTAACCTTTTATGTGGTAAATTATTTATAAATACTATATGCTTCATTTTTATCTTTTGTTATTAAAATATTGCATATATATTTATGTAATGCTGAATTATATGACCAGTAGATATATAGTAGATTTATTGTTGAAAAGTTTAATGTTATTGATGATTACATTATAATGTATGCCCATAAGCAATATTTAAAGCAATTAAGGTCAGTTATTTAAATAATGCTCTTTACTTCCTCACCTTTCCAGATGTCCTGCATTACAAGTTTCTGATCACACTGTGTCATTTGGTGCACATAGAAGGTTGCCTAGAAATTTAGGGCAATTGATCGTGTTCAGTCAGAGTTTTATTTCTCTCTCTTTTCAGACTGCAGAGATGAGTTGTCTTTGGCAAGACAAAGATAAAACCCACAACTTTGTAGTGACTGCTTACCATAAAGCACATTATTGTGTTGTCTTGGCCATACTGCATGACTGTCATGGGTCTCATTCGAAAGAGAAGGTCTTAGTGACTTTTTATTTACCTCTAGAAATTCCTGTAGCTATCCTTTGGGAAGGAAGAATGGTTGTCAGCTGCAGGGAACAAATCCCACTTCTCTGTTAGAGGAGGCAGGTTTGCTGACACAGACTCCAAGAGTCAGCATCAGTTCTGGAGGGAGAGTAAATCACCTTTCAAACTGTGCTCAGAGCTAATGTACCCTTTCTGGTTTCCCTTTATATTAAAATTATTCCTTTCACAACCAGTCAGAGAGGTAAAAGTCATTACTATTTAGAGGATGGTTAAGATACTTTGGTGAAACATATAGATCTACCCTCATTCTGCTCATTAATAACCTGAAGGTTGCCTCAAGGTCATTTAATGCTTAACCTTGCCTGGTATCAAAATGTGGGTGAGGGTTTGAACATGTTTTAAACCTTTGTCTTGGTTTGGTTTGGTAGAGAGGCAAACTCCTAATGACAGGATAAACATACAAACACACTCAAATTCTAAAGTGTTTGAAGAAAATAATGATGCCACAGTCTAGGAGGCCAGCTTCCAGGTCTGCACTCAGTGTTGCAGAAAGGATGTCTTCAAAGCAGTTGGGGTTGATGGAGAATTTCTTCTCTGTATGAGTGCTAGACTTTTCTATCTGAGGGTAAATAGGGAAACACACACACTTGTGTTTTATGGTAACTTAACAAAAAAGGAACAAGCATATGCTTTCCTTATGGTAACCTCTTTTAATTTATCTTAAATAATCTCTCTCAAAATCTCGGTCTTCACACAGCTATAGCTCTTTACATACAGCTATATAACACTCTGTCTCCATCTCTCATTCTTCTTCTACACACTCAACTATAAATCCCTTTCAGTACACACACTAACTCTCTCATCTTTCTCTCCTTATGCAGCAAAATATCTGAAAAATATGAATCACATTTTCAGGGCCACACAGAATTTATTAGTAAACAATAAGAAACAGAGTCATACTGATCACACTGTTTCTCTCAGGCTAGGGATGCCACACTGGCCTAATCATGAGTAACACTTGACTGGCCACATAGCTCTTAAGTGGTCAGTGTTCCCAGAAAGAAAATGACATTGAAAGTCAGGACTTAAACAGTAAATAGCTAGTTGACTGAGCCTTGAGGTTAGTATTATGTGCAGAAAGTTCACTACCTCAGTGTGTTATTTCTTCCAAAGTTGCCTCATGCCTAATGTTGAGTCAGTAATAAACACTTGGGAATTTGTCCTTGTGTATGTATTTCCAATGGCAACTAATTTGCCTTGAATTTATTCCGAAGTCTAAAATTACCTGTCTTTGTGACTGAGAATACTATTATTTTCCTATGTCAGTCTGAGCAATTAAAAATATCATAGTGTTATTTGTATTCATCAGAAAAATTCAGTTAAGCAGAAATCATCTTCCTGATCATCCACAGCTATAAGTGTGCCCAGTAGATGGAATATATGTGCAAGATAAGCATTCAAGCAGTGGAGAAAATACTCATAGTTGTTATTAGGGAAGGAATGTATGAACATAAGAAAAATCACATACAGAGGCAAACACTCACAGATAATGGTCTTCCTAAGCCTTGCTTTTCATCTGGTGGGTTGACTTTATGAATATCAATTTTCATCTTCTGTATATTCATTCTCAGTGACCACTGATAAAGCCATTGCTACCAGCAGCTCTCAGCAGAATGAAAACTTATCTTTATTACTTGTTAATATCTTCCTGTAACAGTCTTATTTTTATGAAAAATCAAATAAAAAAGGGAGTGAGAGACATGACATGGCTTATTTTGTAAAGTCCTGTTGAATAAGCATGAGGACCTGTAATCAGAACACCCAAACTCCTGTAAAAGGTGAGGTCATTGGCATATTTTAATAATTCCAAAACTTGTAGAGGAAAGACTATTGAATCCTTAGAGCATATTGTACAAGAATTATAGGAAAACCAAAAAATTCATTGTTCAGTGAGGGACCCTGTCTCAAAACATAATGAGGAAACTGTAGAAGATATTTGATTTCACCTTGTAGCTTTCACATGTTTATTTATACATATGCATTCATGAATACCCAGAAAATATATATTGATGGAATATATATATATATATACACACACAGAGAGAGAAATGAAAGGTATATAGATGGATACTTAAATACGTTGACAGATACATTCATAGATGATAAATATAACACATGCACACTCAAACATGTATAAAAACCTACAGTAAGCCGGGCGTTGGTGGCGCACGCCTTTAATCCCAGCCCTCGGGAGGCAGAGGCAGGCAGATCTCTGTGAGTTCGAGACCAGCCTGGACTACCAAGCGAGTTCCAGGACAGCCTCCAAAGCCACAGAGAAATCCTGTCTCGAAAAACCAAAAAAAAAAAACCCACAGTGACATCTACAGATAACACATGCATAAGCACACTTTCTTGCACATACTCAAGAATATACAAATACAACAAATAGATACTCACACATGCCTCCATACCCACAAGAACACTTACATATAGGACATACATAAACAGGAAACAAGGGAAACACAATGATATATAAGCAGAATTTCATATATGCACATAATCTTTCTATTGTAGAAAGTACCTATATTGAATTTGTATCAAAATATATGAAAAGTAAGATGAAAAGAGAATACTTAAAATCGAGAAATATGAGACTTTTCTAAACTAATTATTGATGAAAATATTTTCCAAAACCACTCTCAGATAGATGTAATTTTTGTGTATGGATAGATTGATATTTTAGTTTAGAGATGTAGAAGGCAAGTTAGTACTTGAAATAAGTTTCGTGTGACTGAACAAATACTTTTGAACAAAACACTATTTATTAATTTTGGATTATATGTAGATATCAAACCTCATGCCTATCCCTTTGGGAAGTAAAGCATAATTTAAAGAATTAGAAAAGTGTTTATTTTTTATAATAACTTTAAAAATATTCACATTGTATTTCAGAGAAAATATTTCTTTATATGCAGACAAGGATGTTAAATTAGTTTCATCTCAGTAAAATTAAATCATATTGAACATCATGAGGAAATACAGTAGCACTTGACTCCATGGATCCTATTACCTTTTCTGCCTGTTTTTCTTGCTCGCAATTTAGCATCTTTTAATAAGTAAATGTGAAATGCAAACCATATTTAGGGAGAGAGAGATAAGTTTCAGTGGCAAGATGACTTGTACTGATGCTTCGGCATTGAAGACAAAGCCAAAGATATAAAGAAGAAACTTCTGATGAATGAAATTTACAATTATGATTGTTTACCCAGAGAGAGATTCATTTAATTTATCTAATCTGCTTTCAATTGGGAGGGTATTTGTGATATAAATCCATGAAATGCAAAAATTCTCCCTTTGCCTTTCCTTTTTTATTATTTATTTTTAAATTTAAATTTAAATTACAAACAAGGTTGCTTCACAGGTCAGTTCCAGGTCCCTCTCCCATTCCCTCCCCTGCTCCCCTGACCTCCCTCCAACTCCCCCCTGTTATCCCCTCATTCCCCCAGGGAGGGTGAGGCCCTCCATGAGGGTGTCCATAGTCTGTCATTTCATATAGGGCAGGGCCTAGACCCTTCCCCAAGAGTTCAGGGTAAGAGTGCACCTCACATTGTTGGATGGGAGTCCAAAGTCCGTGTTTATACTTGGGATGGGTACTGATCTGCTGTCCAAGGCTCAATAGATTACCTAGGCCTCCTCACTGACAAGGAGGTTCCTCAGAAAAATGGGAATAAACCTACCACAAGACCCAGCAACTCCACTCTTAGGCATATATACAAAAGATGCCCATTCATACAACAAAGATGTCTGTTCCACTATGTTCATAGCAGCTTTATATGTAATAGCCAGAACTTGGAAGCAACCTAGATGTCCCTCAACCGAAGAGTGGATAGAGAACATGTGGTACATTTACACAATGGAGTACTATTCAGCAGAAAAAAACAATGGAATCATGAGATTCGCAGGCAAATGGATGACACTAGAAGAAACCATCCTGAGTGAGGTAACCCAGTCACAAAAAGAGAAACATGGCATGTACTCTCTCATATATGGATTTTAGACATAGATCTGGGGAGTGCCAGCCTACAATCCTATGGTCAGAGATTCTGGGAAACAGAAACTTCATTTAGTGGCTGATCGAAGAAGAGGCAGACTCCCTAGGTTAAGTACTGAGCTGAACTCAAGAAAGCCAGTAACAGAGAGGGAGGACTAATGATCAAAGGGATTAACCTGGTTTAACCCCCAGAAACAGCTGACCTGACAAAGGTTAACTCTTGAAACCAGCCCAGTGGAACTCTTGAAACCACATAGTGGAACAGACATCCTTGTTGTATGAATGGGCATCTTTTGGATATATGCCTAAACGTGGAGTTGTTGGGTCTTGTGGTAGGTTTATTCCCATTTTTCTGAGGAATCTCCATACTGATTTCCAAAGTGGCTGAACCAGTTGGCACTCCCACCAGCAATGGAGGAGTGTCCCCCTTTCACCACATCCTCTCCAGCATAAATTGTCATTGGTGTTTTTGATTTTAGCCATTCTGACAGGAGTGAGATGGTATCTCAGAGTTGTTTTGATTTGCATTTCCCAGATGGCTAAGGATGTTGAGCACTTTCTCAAGTGCCTCTCAACCATTTTAGATTCCTCTATTGAAAATTCTCTATTTAGTTCTGCAGCCCACTTTTTAATTGGATCCTTTGATGTTTCAGAGACTTGCTTCTTTGTTTCTTTGTAAATTTTGGAGATCAGTCCTCTATCAGATGTGGGGTTAGTAATATTCTCCCTTTGCTTTTCTTAAAACTATTGATATATTCTGACTTTGCGTAACTTTTGTCACTCTCATCACTACAGGGAATACAATTTGTTGCTGTAATAATCATTTTTACACACATGTTTAGATTGCAACTTCATCATTCAATTTGAATAACACAGTGCTTTTGCCAGACATAAGTTTTCAAATTCACATAATGTAATCATGTAATAATGAATAATATCTAAACAACAAAATATGATTGTCAGTGCCCTCACCATCTATTGTTCTATGACAATTACATAATTTTTAACAAATATTAACAGTTGGCTCATATATAGTCATGAACTGATCTAAAACTAAATAAAAATCTAAAATTTAAATAATTTTATAAAAATAAGAATTTCAGTCACATTTTTGATTCGCAGCCAAATCAGTGTTTTGTTAGTTATAGTGACAAGATAAAGTCTTCACATTTTTTTTACATTTCCACTAAAGTTGAACTTGGAATTATCATCAAATATATAAGCACACATAATATGTCAACCTTATGCTCCAATCTGCAAAATATTAATTTAATATTGTGTTATTTGTTTATATTAAGGGACATTAATGTAAGAATCATTGGTTTAGTATCCTAGATATGATTTTTTATTTTAACTGAATTTATTTTAATTTAATCCTAAAATTAGAAGTATATGCAAACATTAAATGAAATATGCGTAAGCAGATATATACTTGAATCCAAATATCTTAGAATTCTTTTGGTTTAAAGTGTACCAAAATTGTAACAACTATAAAATTGTGACTTTTGCATAATAATATGAAGAAAAATACTATTAAGTCTTTAAAAATCACCTGTGTATAAGATTTCATAATGGTTGAGTTACATAATGCACTTTTTTTTATGTATGAGTATTTAGTTTGCCACTCATGTCCCCCTGTTGAATAAAATCTATTTTCTAATAACTGACTTTTAAATTGGTTTATTAGTGTTCTCTCTTATGATTCATCTTGTATTTTTATGACTGTCATGTTGATTATGCAAACATTTGAGACCAGTGCTAGTCAACATTCCTCACTCCGAAGATTTCTTACATACATAGTATATACCAGATCATATTCTTCAGCTGTTGTCCTATATTTTTTATGCCCATGTAAGCTTCTTGTTATTGCATTGTCTAGTAAAAACATTGTTAGTTCATTAGCAACTAGTTCAGGAATTCAGTAGAGTATATTTATTTGACTTGAAATTTAAAGCCTTTTCCCCCTGAATTTATGTGACTTTTAAATTAACAAGCAGCCTATCAGAAATCACAGTTGTTATTTTTACATGTTTTTGTTTTGGGATTTCCGAGACAGTATCTTCATATTTACCCTAGGTCACCCTCAATATCCTCCTGTTTTTGCCTCAAAATCAGTGTTACAATTATACAATACACAATTATTTAAATAGCTATTTGTAACCACAACAAAATAAAGATATACACACATATATATAGAAATAAGTTCACAACCTTACATCAAAACCTTACAACAATGATAGAAGATTTCCAAATATGATAATATTACAGTTACTGCCTACAATGCTTCATGAAGCTTATATTCAGAATATATCTTCTGTTGAATTAAACATTGCAAATCATTGGATAAGAAAGATAGTATCATATGTGTATGAAGACAATTATCTGGTTCAAAAGGAATAAGTTTTCCTAGCTCCTTCACCACTGTGGTCTTGCCTTCCTCCAGGGAGCTTACTTTTGTTCTTAGGAAATGCCTAAATAATGGTGAAATATGATAGAAGTGAAAATGAAGACTTTGGTGATACCTCTAGTTGTCTGTAGCAGAAATGAATCTCATTTTACAAAAAAGTAAGCATGTTGCAAAAGAACCCCTAAAAGCATAAACAGATAATTAAATTTGTATTATCATGTATCACTGGAGCAAAAGAGAAATTTGATTATGTTAATGGTTGTCAAATTATTAGGGAACTTGAAATAAGAAACTCAAGCAAAATAGGTGCTATTGCATTCAGTTCTCTTTTATGTGAAGATGTTGAAATCTAAGCAAACAATTTGATTATAAGAAAGTTCCTGGTATATGGTGTTCTGCTATTTATTCACAAACATGTTTGGCATACATTATATCACATAATAACTATGTGTTTTCATTTAACTAATTGTATCCTAAAGTTAAAATATAGCTCATTCTAACAAAATTGGAAATAAGTAGCAAGATGATAATGAGTGGCTGATATTATTTCTCCCAAATGGTTTTCCTTATTATTTGAGTCACTTTTTATCTCTTCTCAGTTTTAACAGAATTCCATCATGATGGATCATATCACAGTGAATGCTAGTCTCATTTAAACTCTTTCAGAAAACAAAATATCTTGCATTAAATGAGAAAGCAAGTCAGTGATAGACAATAATTTTATAGTGTATGAATACTTTACTAGAAAACCTTACCAAGCATCATATTTTCAGGAGAAATACATGAAAAATATCTTTACAGGAAAATCTGTCTTGTATGTAAAGAACTTCTGTGAAAACTTTCTCTGAGTTAGAGACCACTTTTGGTATTTGGTGGTAATTCTAACAGCAGCTTTAACATAACAGTAGTCACAGTTTATTTGGAACCTGGAAGATGGATCACTAGGGAATATCACTACCTTGTAAGATATCAATGTACTTATTAAGATGCTAGACATAGTAATAGACATCTCTGTAACCTTAGCAGGCTACCGAAAATGGGAGACAGACTTGCAAATATCCAAAGCCCAGGAGAAAGCAAGCTTGGCATACACAGCTGCAAAGAGTTCCTGTCTCCAAGTTCCAAAGGTGAGGATGAACACAAAGTTGTCATCTAACCTGCAAATCTCTGCCTTGACACACAGAGCCTGCACACACAGAGGAACATGGAGTTATACACACACATAATTTGTTTCTTTTTAGAAAATTAAAGTTAGTGTTTCAGGACTTTATGTTCTCCTTCCCCTTCTTCCCAACTCTCCTATGTGTCCTCCCACTCTCACGTTAATAGTGTACTTTTCTATGATTATTATTATCTCACACACATGCATTTGCATGTATGTATATCCCCTCCACACACACAATCTGCTGAAGTCATTTTCTTGACAATACGCGTATGCTTTCAAGACTCACAATGCTGAATTATACAACAATGCTGAATTAGACAAAAAGTTAGGAGCTTATCTATGGAATTCACCAACTCTCCACAGTCATCAGTTGTCTGTAGTTCTTTATCATGGAGATAAGACCCTCTGAAACTTTCACAGTTCCACAGTAACATGTCCATTGTTGTTGCTCTCTATCCAGGTTTGTTTATGAAGCTATTTCTATAAGAGATAATTTCACAGACTTCTTGTCTCTTAAAATCTTTCCAGTCCTTAGCCAGGCGGTGGTGGCGCATGCCTTTAATCCCAGCACTCGGGAGGCAGAGGCAGGTAGATCTCTGTGAGTTCGAGGCCGGGCTGGACCGATAGCCTCCAAAACAATACAGAGAAACACTGTCTCTGTAAAACCAAAAAAATAAAATAAAATAAAATCTTTCCAGTCCTCCTCTATAATGCCCCCTTCTGCAATTCTGTCCCATGCCTTATAAGAAGGCAGCAAAATGTAAAAGTATAGATTGCAACCAGGCTTCCCGTGATCTGTAGATCTCTTTGTTGTAACCAGTTGCATTCTTCTGATGGTCTCCATTATCTGTGAATAGAAGATTTTTGATGAGGGGATGGTAGCTACACTTATCTTTACATATAAAGATAAGGTTAAGAGTGTAGTAACAATTGATTTTGGTCTAGAAAAGTGGTGACAATAGATTCTTTTGTAAGTTCCATGATCTCAATAGCCTTGGGAAGCTGACTACCATTCCAGATTAAGGCAAGATTTTCCTCATATTGAATGAGCCTTAAGTATTATTAACAGCTAGTTGCCATCTACATTCAAGTATTAGTTATTGTATCCTAAAGAATGTCCTCCAATGTTAATCATGATTCATAGATATTGCATCTGGGTAGGATTGTTTGATTTCGATTTCTTCCCTTTTTGACAACCTACATAGTGTTTTCTGGAACCATGGAAGCTAGATCATTTGAAACAGGCTTTCAGCTATGATGAACCTTGAACAATCTGATTCCTGTGTCCCAAATTTTTATTGTCTTCAGCAATAGGTGCTGACACTCAAACACTGAGAGGCAATGGAGGAGACACCAATAGTCTAAATAGATTTTTCTTGAACTTGATGAAGTTCCACACAGCATTGTGCTCTTGCCTGTGTAAACATCTACTATTAAAACTCAATTATGCATAAAGTTCAACAATGGAAACATATGTGCAGTAGAGATGGTTATTAGTAAGAATTTATATTAAGGTAATCTCTGACTGTTCAAATTTCAGAGAAAACTTGACCATGGGATGCCCTATCCCAACTAGTGCTTCTATAGTACAATATATACAACTACAGATCAGGCAATATAATGATAAGAAGGAAGAAGGATTTTAAGAACCAGAGGATAGATATGTCCTCATAGGATTATCTAGACATGTATCGGGAGAGATCAGCATCTATGAGAACACAACACTATGGATGCTTAAACAAAACCTGCATAATACCAGTTGACCTCACAGTATCTAGAGGAAAACTCCACCAGGCACTAGCCATTGAAGAAGAGCTACTGACAACCTGTTTCTGATGAGCAATATTGTATGACTCAGAAATCTTATGTACTTGGATGTACATGTATACTAACAATAATAATTTAAGAATAGAAAGTTAAAAATTTGAGGAAGTAGGAGAAGAACAGGAGGAGTTGAAGGCAGAAAGGGGGTATAGAAAGGAAGGGAATACAGAACTCAAGAATATTAATCCATAAAAATGTAAAGTTCAAATATACTCTCATAAAATTCTGTGAGTTCCTTTTATTCAGAGAATATAATAACATGAAAAAATTAATTAACAGCTATATTGCCATTTTATGTATGTATGCATAGAGACAGATTACTAGAAACTGGTATAGTATGAAGTCATAACCTAATGTTCAAGATATGCCTGGAAGATGTTTATACAAGTCTGAACTGAAGGACCAAAAAGAACGAAACAAGTCCTGAGAGAACAGCAAGCTGTTCTTTCATCTGAGAACCAATGCTACACAGTAGAAATATAACTGTTAAAGGGTTAGTAGTCAGAGGTTCTTGGATCTAAGAAAGAAATAGAAAATAGGGAATGTAGACAATTGTCAGTGTCCAATAGCCTGTAAATATTTGCTGAGAAATTGCTTCCAAACAAGGAAAAGGAGAAGACACCCTAATTTCATTAGCAGTTACTGATTGGCACTAGGAATCAAGCAGACTGGCTGACTGCATACTCAAACATGAGATTAAAAGAACCAAAGTTCTTTTTTGGGATGTTAGTTTTTTTTTATTTTAGAAGCAATCTTATTTTACATATCAATCCTCCCACTTCCTCACCCTCCTATCCTCCCATGGCCCCAACCGATGCCCCAATCCCCAAGGATATTGAGGCTGTGTGTCACATCATTTGGAAGAGGACCTAGGCCATCTTTCATGTAGCTGGGCTGCAATAGCAACCCTCCATAGGGAATGGACTTCCAAAATCCATTTGTGCACTAGCCATAAACACTGGCTCCACTGTTAGAGGTCCCATAGACTGCCCATGCCACCTAGCAGGCACCCACATTCAGAGGGCTTGGTTTGGTCCAATGCTGGTTCCCCAGCTTTAGCAAAGTTCTTTTTTTTAATTTTAAATAGCTTGTTTTACATGTCAATCCCAGTTCCCTCTTCCTCCCCTCCTCCCGCACTCCCCTTCCTGCCCACCCTCCCACCCTATTGCCAAATCCTTCCACATAGGGGATATCTAGAGTCTGTCATTTTACTCTGGGTAGGGTCCAGGCACTCGGCTAAGAGTCCAGGCTGAGAGAGCATCCCTCTTTGTGCTATAGGCACACGGAGATTGTTTGTATACCAGGGATAGACACTGATCCACAGCTCAGGGCCCCATAGGTTGCCCAGGCCTTCTTGCTGACACTCACTTTTGGGGGGTCCAGATCAGTCCCATGCTGGCCTCCCCACTGTCGGTCTGGGGTCCAAGAGCTCTCCCCTGTTCAGATCAGCTGTCTCTGCTGGTTTTGCCAGCCCATTCTTTGCCAATTTGCTCATCACTCCTCTCTCTCTGTCACTGGGTTCCTTGGGTTCAGTTCAGTGATTAATTGTGTGTTTGCCTCTGCTTCCATCAGTCACAGGATGAAGGCTCCCGGATGGTTATAGACATCAAGTTCATTATCAGGAATGGGCATTCGAGGTGGTCTCTCCACTATTGCTTAGCTTCCCAATTGGTGTTATCCCTTTAGATCACTCGAAGTCACTCTGGTGCCTGATCTGTATTCGATCCTATGATTCCCTCTTTCCCCTATTCTACCCCCACCCCCTCAACTTCCTGTTTCCCCATGACCAACTCTCTTCCTCTTCACCCCCTCTCTTCTTCCCAGGTCTCACTCCCCCCCACCCCTCACTGTGTTCCCCATCCATTCAGAGGATCTTGTCTCAATCCTCTTCTCTTGGGTACTATGCATATATACGTATCTTTTAGGTTCTTTCCTGTCTCCCAGACTCTCTATCAGTGGAAGTGCAGACGGACACTATCCTGATCCATGTCTAAAATCCATATATGAGTGAGTACATACCATGTTTGTCTTTTTGCGACTGGGTTACCTCACTCAGGATGGTTTCTTCCAGTGCTATCCATTTCCCTGTGAATTTCAAGATTCCATTGTTTTTTTCTGCTGAGTAATACTCCATTGTGTAAATGTACCACATTTTCTCTATCCACAATGCAATCCCTATCAAAATTACATTACAATTCTTCAAGGACCTGGAAAGAACATTAATCAAATTTATATGGAAAAACAAAAGGCTCAGGATAGCCAAAACATCCCTATACAATAAAGGAACTTCAGGAGGCATCACCATACCTGACTTCAAGCTCTATTATAGAGCTATAGTCCTGAAAACAGCTTGGTATTGGCACAAAATAGGCAGGTAGACCAATGGAACTGAATCGAATGCCCTAATTTTAACCCACACACCTATGAACACTTGATTTTTGACAAAGAAGCTAAAACTGTACAATGGAAAAAAGAAAGCATCTTCAACAAATGGTGCTGGCATAACTGGGTACTGGTATGCAGAAGACTGCAGATAGATCCATGTTTATCTCCTTGTACAAAACTAAAGTCCAAATGGATCAAAGATCTCAACATAAATCCAGCCACACTTAAAATTTTAGAAGAGAAAGTGGGAGATACTCTTCAACGAGTTGGTACAGGAGACCAGTGGCACAGGCACTGAGATCGACAATTAACAAATGGGACCTTCTGAAACTAAAAAGCTTCTGTAAGGCAAAGGACACAGTCAAAAAGACAAAAAGGCAGGCCACAGAATGGGAAAAGATATTCACTAACCCTACATCTGACAGAGGGCTAATCTCCAAAATTTACAAAGAACTCAAGAAACAAGTCTCCAAAACACCAAAGGATCCAATTAAAAGGTGGGGTACAGAGGTAAATAGAGAATTTTCAATAGAGGAGGCTAAAATGGCCAAGAGACACTTAAGAAAGTGCTCAACATCCTTAGCCATCAGGGAAATGCAAATCAAAACGACTCTGAGATACCATCTTACTCCTTTCAGAATGGTTAGAATTAAAAACACCGAAGACAATTTATGCTGGCGAGGATGTGGAGAGAGAGGAACACTCCTCCACTGCTGGTGGGAGTGCCGACTCATACAGCCTCTTTGGAAATCAGTATGGAGATTCCTCAGGAAAATGGGAATTAATCTACCACTAGACCCAGCAATTCCACTCTTAGGCATATATCCAAATGAGGCAAGTTCATACAACAAGGGCATCTGCTCCACTATGTTCATAGCAGCATTATTTGTAATAGCAAAGTTCTTTTTATCCAAGACATTCTTCATCAGGTCGTCTCCTTTCTCTGTATCAGTAAATACTCTTGTGACGTACGTACGTATGTACGTGCGTGCGTGCGTGCGTGCGTGCGTGTGTGTGTGTGTGTGTGTGTCTTTGTGTGAATAAAGTCAATTGACTGAGTGTAATGGACCAAAGGCAAAAGCCTTAGGACACTACTAAAATGATTCAGGATAGGAAAGTGAGATGGAAAAAATATACAATGATCTTAGATATGAAGCAAATCAGGTTTGAGAAATATATTATTTATATTTTTATTTATGTTGGTAGAATGGAAGATTCCTTGAAATTTTTAGTGGCATAGATTTAACTCAAGCACATAAGAAATGAGGTGTACACAAAATACATCAGATTGGTTCAACAACTTCAACTTATAAGCATCTACACAGGCTTATATGATTGACACAAACTGCCCATATTTTGGCCACTCATAGACATTTAGTGTTTTCTTATTTTGTCTGTTGAACTAAAAAACTCCAAGTATCAGTCTTGCCAAAGAGAATTTTTTTCAAGTTGAACATATTCTTTTATATTTGCTTTCAATTAGAATATGGTACTAAAGTTTAATTTATATCATAAACACATGATCCTTAAATGAAGATATATAAATGAAAAATATGAAAATTATGTTTCATAACAAAAATTTTTGCATATTAGGTCAATTAACTTTAAGAATCTATACTTTTATTATTTTTGAGTTGTGGGTGGAAAGAAACAGAATTAAGGATATGACCTGAATCTTTTTCTAGAATTCCTTCTCCGACTGATTTTTCATCTAATACCATTCTAGTTTCCTTGTGCTTCTAGGATTTTATTTTTTTTTTGTTTTTCTTTCTGTTAGAGATCAGAATGGAAACAATGACTGTATGGCTTTTAAGTAAGTGCCTGCAGTAAACTACATTTAGTGACCTTCTTATGAATTCAACAAATACAAATGAAATAAATCTCAAGACCTCTTTGTACTTATATTTCCAACATTTCCTCCCTTACAATTGTTTCACTTAGAGAATTTTGCAATGGTTTAAAGTGTTCTCTTCTTTTGACCTTTTGTTTAATAAATCTCTGGGTACACATTAATTTACTTTGCAAATATTTATTGTTGTTTCACCTGGCTTGGAATGTAATCTGTATTCTCTTTTATAAATGAATCAGGAGGTTGCCTGGCTTCTCCAAAACTTTTGGAATTACTTTTATCCCATACTGAATGATATCTTACAATTTTCTGCTTGTGTGTCCCTAGGGAATCTGATATTCCTATGAATTCCATTTCTGTAGCAATAGCTGTATTTTTCTTTTTCTCTCAGTAAAGGTACAATGTTGACAAGAAGCTAAGCCCTCAGAAGCATGGGCTTTCTGCTTTTCACACCTTAATATAGTGCATTGTCAAACCTCACTACAAGTCAGGCCAAGAGACTATTCTCAGCTCACTGGAATATCCTCAGAGGTAACTCCATATCAGGCATTTAGCATGTCATCATTTTGCTCTAGTTGAACATAACTGCAAAATTATGTGAATGTAGTTTACTGTAAGAATATTTGGTGTTGAATAAAATGTCTATCGCAGTCTCAATACATATTTGAGACAATACGAATAGATTGCATTTGAATGATATGGTAAGAGACCAGGAAATGAGAAAATGAAGACCAAAGAATGTGGCATGGCTGAACAGAAGCTGTCTCTCATTAAAGGAATTATGAATCCCCTGAAATGTTTGGGCTTCTTCATTCTCATGTTGCCTTGGTTTTCTCTCACTGGTCTTTTATAATTTGGGCACATACTACACTACACAAACACATGGAAACAAAATTCCCACAGCCAAACATGTTCAGCTACACAATGTGTTGGTTAAGTAAATGTAATAGTTATTGATGAGTAGAAACTGGAAGTCTATTAAAGAGTAGTTCCACCACTCATTCCTTTCCTTCTGTATTTCTTATACACATAAGTATGGCATTGGATGCTTTTGAAATGATTGTATCACATGCACACCAAGTGAAATAATGCACAAGTCTACTTTGGCCATGAGAATGCTATCTATCATTATTGTTATCACCACAGTTTAGAGAGAAATAAACTTGCATGCTATACAAAATTCTTTTCTGTTGGGTGATCATTATAGCATCATACCTTAAAATTAAAACTCGTTGTGTCTAATAAATACTTTTTCAGTATCAAAACTGCTAGCATGAACAAACAGAGCTTAACTGTGCGAGGTTCAAAAATCACAATGATACTGATACACATACATGCTCACAGAGACTGTGGCAGTTTGTAGAGGGCTTGTAGAGATTTAATCCAGAGACTGTTCAAGCACTGAGAATGAAAAGTTGACAGGAGATTCTGCCACTGAAGCTATCTGCAAGTGACATCTGGGTGCCAAAGAAAAATTAGTTCTTTCCAATGGAGATTCACTTGGTAACCCACTTAAGGGTAGGCCTCATGCACAGTAGTAGCGGCCAACACACACAAAAAATCAGTGGTATTGGAGTATTTATTTTTGTCTCATATTGCCTTTGGGTTTCTCTAACTGGTCTTTAGCTTGGAAAATATTGTTTCTCATATTGTGTTTTTATGATGTTTATTTCTATATCTCTGTCTTTCTGTCTTTGTGGGTGTGGTTATTTCTTTCATTAGGTTTTCCTTTTCATAATTTCTGTTTTTGTCCACTCGCTTTCTAAAGAGAGAAAGAAAGAGATGTGGGCGAGCAGTTGGGTTGCTATGGATGAGCAAGAACAACAGAAAAGGATTGAAGGAGGGGACATTGTAAACACAATAGATTTGTAACTTTCTCAACAAAATATTAAAAATTAAAAAAATTATAGATTTCACTGAAAAAATACTACTGAAATGAGACCAGCATCCCAAGGTAAAAAAAAAAAAATTGTTCTCCTCTTCTCAGGTACAATTTGCTGCATTCCATACTTTGAAACATAGGTCACTGTTTTGACAGTATGGTTTATATACTCAAAACTCTACCCATGCACCCTGTATCATCCATCATTCCTCTGCTTTCACAGTGACCTGCTTCTGATATTTGACTTTGGCTTGACACAAAACACACTTTAAAAGCATTTTCAAATCTTTCATCACAGAAATCATCCTTTGTTACTATATTCTTTTCTCCCCTTTAACCTTTTAACTGCAGTCCTCAGGTATAGCCCAGTTGAACCAACTTGTACAATTCTCATTTTAAAAGTGTTTTAAAACCCTCTGAAAAGTAATTATTATTCCTATGCTGGGCAAGTTTATATCTCCCTGTTCCTCTTGTTGGTGAAACTGCTGTATAAAATACTGCATTGATGATAATAATAAGTTTTTTATTTAGATTTTTCAGTAAAATGTAAGTTAGGGGTTTCACTTTTTCCTTGATCTAGACCTCAGAATACATTTGTAGATAAAGACAGACACAATTACTGGACTCAAGCAATTATGTGTACAAGTGTTTGCATGACAGGCTGAGAGATTGTCTTAGTTAATTTCAGTAGTCAGTTCTCTCATTGTGTTACAGAATTAAATGAAACCATTTTTGCATTTAGTTATATATTTACTGAAAAACAAAGATCAATAAGTTATTTTGGCTGAATTTTGCTGCAATGTTTAACCAGATGAAACTGTTTTCATGTATCAAACAAAGTACATTCTCTCATATACAACAATAATAAAGATTAAGTTATTCATATGTGAAGATGCCATCACATAGATTCCTTTCCTTGAGTTGAAATTCTCTTTTGTTGCTTTTGGATTTGCCTACTTTTTTTAGACAGAATGGTACATAGCCCAAACTAAGCGTAAATTCATGAGGCAGGTAAGGATGATCTTAAGTAGGTAAAAAATCTATATACAGTACACAAATGCTGGAACCAAGGGTTTATATGAAATTCCATGAATCACAATTGCTGTTCTAAAGAAAACACACACACACACACACACACACACCACAACAACAACACAAACACTCACACACATACACACACACACACTCAGGTAGAGATCAGTGTTAACTCTGCTAAGTGATGTGGCCTAAGCAAACATGTTTTCTATTAGTACCCTAATGTAATTTCCAAGATTCATTCTCCTAAATTACATTTATTCTACATTTGGATGTTTCTTTTTTATGCATTCTGATGAAGGGTCAAGGGAATTGGTATTAGTTTTTTGAAAAACAGTCTTCATTTATTTAACTAGAATAGTATTTTAATATTATCATGAATCATTTAATATTGGAAGAAACATGAGATTCATCTTTTACTATTTTTAAAAGGATTCAACAGGTTATATTTAGATATATACACATATTTGATATATACACTATACATGAAATAAAATATTATTCATGAGCCGGGCGGTGGTGGCGCACGCCTTTAATCCCAGCACTCGGGAGGCAGAGGCAGGGGATCTTTGTGCATTCGAGGCCAGGCTGGACCGATAGCCCTGAAACAATACAGAGAAACCCTGTCTCGTAAAAACCAAAAAAAAAAAAAGTATTATTCATGAGATATTAACTAGTGCAAAAAGGAACGATGAGTTTGAAGAAGAATGGGGAGGAAACTATGGGGAAGGGTTAGAAAGAGGTAAAAGAAGGAAAATTATAATTTAATTGCAATCTTAAATAAAAAGAAATTAAATCTCAGAAACAGCTAATGACTCGCAAAAATATATATCTGGGATGACAAAAAATTTTAAAAACAAAATTAGTTGTGAAGGTAAGATACAGTTGTTATTTTATATAGTGTTTATCTCTTTTTAACTATTCCCATTTTATAGGTTACATTTATTTTTCCAAGATTATCATATGTGTGTATGTTTGTATATGTGAAACTAATACAAATTATTAAAATAATTAAATAATCTCATGAATTATTTAATGCACAAGACCAGTAATGAATTGAAAATAGGTTTTTTAAAGATTTTTTTTCCTGAAACTAACCCTAATTTACTTGAAGGTCACTATACTTAAACCGTTGTATTATTTATAAACATGAATCTCTAAAAGAAGTGATATTCCTTAATAATAATTTTGGGAGTGGAATTCACAGATGACATTCAGATTCAGTAGAAGATTCATAATCTCTGGTACTTTATTAATCATATTTTGATGTAATTGAAAAACATTTTAAGTATCTGTTTGATAACCAATGAGAGAAATTAATGTATAAGCTATAGAAATAAGGTAACAAAATTCACTTTGACAATATGCCCAGGTTTCACATAGAACTTGCTTTTAATTTTAATCAAAAAGATAAACGTAACTTTCATATTAAGATTCACAAGATCAGTCTATAAACACAAACATATTTATATATATATTTGTTTTCTACCCATTTCATTATTATTAATTTTCAGTTAATAACTTTGAATTTTTAAATATTATTTTGAGAACAATGTTTGAATGAAATAAGGAGAACTGAATATAATGATAACTTTAAAACAAAATTAGTTTATCAAATTATTGTCACATATATTTCAAATGTCATACACACTATTAATTTATAAACTTCCACATTAATGTAATGTTTTGTTTAACATCATCATGACCAAAATTTTTAAGCACTGTATGATTTAAACCTTGAGAATTGACAATGTAGATTAACCATCATGAATGTGTCTCTTGTCACTTTGAATTCTACACAAATTACTTTTAAATTACAATATTTCACTCCTGGCCCCTGTAGACTCTTGGTCATATCATAACTCAACAAATGTTCAGTCCGATTCCCCACCTAATATTCTTAACCGTATTAGGACTATTCAGAAGTTCAAAGTTTATTCTTACTGACAGCCTGACCTGGATCTTTAATTAAAGTTCTTTCAAATAAAAACAAGTTATCAATATACGACCTCTATTTTCAATATAGAATATATATTTGTGTTCCTACAGAGATAATTGGGGACATAGGAATAAATGATGGGCCATGGAAAGAACCAAGAATCCAATAAATCAAATACCACAATCTTTAGCTATATGTGAATCATCTGGGACTTGCAGTGACCTCCAGCAGATGTGATACCTATGCCCTCCATCTCCAGTTCTGCTGCCACAAAAGACATAGCATCTTTAAGTAGCCATCTTTTACTGATATCCCATGTGACTGTTGTCTTCAGCATTATGAGTTATCCATTGAAACTTAAGCTCAGCCTTCATATCTGCATGCCTTAGTTTCACAGGGAATCTCAGCATGCCACTCTTGATTTTATCTCAATGTTAGAGTGCTTTGTTACTTCAACTTGTCTTCTCTCTGAAGCATAATAGCTAAATGTCTACTCTACAATTCTACTGCCATTTTTTAACAATAATTTTTTGTTTACCCTCTTAAGCATGTTACTCTCATTTCCCTCTCCCTACCCTACTCCCCACATTCCCCTAATTCCCCAAATCCCCTACTCCATTACAACTCCTCCCCCCATGGAGGCTAAGAACTTCCCTGAGGGACTTTCAAAATCTGTCATATCATCCCTGGCAGGTCCTAGGTCCTCCCTAATGTGTTCTGGCTGAGAGAGCATCCCTCCATGTGGAATGGGTTCCTAAAGTCCAGGGATAAATACTAATCTACTATCCAAGGTTCCATAGATTGTCTAGGTCTCCTTTCTGACAACAAGGTTCAGGGGGACTCTCAGTCATCAGTCTGGGGTCCATGCATTCCCCCTTGTTTAGGTCAGCTGTCTCTGTGGGTTTCACCAGCCTCGTGTTGAATCCTTTGCTCATCACTCCTCTCTCTCTGTCTCTGTCACTGGGTTCTATGTCTTCAGTGTTGAGCTGTAGGTGTCTGCTTATGCTTCTGTCAGTCATTGATTGAGGGTTCTAGGATGGCATATAAGGTAGTCATCAATCTCAATATCAAGGGAGGGCATTTAAGGTAGCCTTAATGCTAGTTGGTGTCATTCTTGTAGATGTCTGAAAAATCTCACTAGTACAAGATATCTTTTCCTAACTATAATGTGGTATCTCTCATCATTCTCTCTTAAATTATTACTCTGATTCAACCTTCCTGCTCCCCCATGTCCTCCTCTCCCCTCAGCTCCTCCTCCTCTCTTTCTCACATCTTCCTCTTCCCTCCACTCCTCCCATGCTTGCAATTCAATTAGGAGATCTCCTCGCATTTCCCTTTTGCGGATTACCATGCATATCTCTCTTAGGGAACTTTCTATATCCCAGAGTCTCTGGCTGTGAGACTGTAGGCTGGCATTACCTGGTCCATTTTTAAAACCCATATATGAGTGAGTACATATCATGCTTGTCTTTTTGTGACTGAGTTACCTCACTTGGATGGTTTCTTCTAGTGCCATCCATTTGCCTGCAAATTTCAGGATTCCTTTTTTTTCTTTCCTTTGAGTAGTACTCCATTGTGTAGATGTAGCACATTTTTTCTATCCACTCTTCAGTTGAGGAGCATCTAGTTTGCTGTCAGGTTCTGGCTATTACAAATAATTCTGCTATGAACATAATTGAGCCGATTTCCTTATTGTATGAGTGTACAACTTTGGGGTATATGCCTAAGAGTGGAATTGCTGAATACTGTGGTAGACTGATTTCCATTTTACTGAGGAATCTCCATACTGGTCTCCAAAGTGGCTGTACATGTTGGCATTCCAACAAGCAGTGGAGTAGTGTTCCTCTTTCTCTACATCATCTCCAACATAAACTGTCGTTAATTTTTTTATTTTAGCCATTCTCAGGGGAGTGAGATGGTGTCTCAGAGTTGTTTTTATTTGCATTTCCCTGATGGCTAAGAATGGTGAACACTTTCTCAAGTGTCTCTCAGCCATTTCAGACTCCTCTATTGAGAATTCCCTATTCGGTTCTGTACCCCACTTTTTTATTGAATCCTTTGGAGACTTGCTTCTTGAGTTCTTTGTAAATTATGGAGATCAGCCCTCTGTCAGATATGGGGTAGGTGAATATCTTTTCCTATTCCATGGGCTGCCATTTTTTTCTTGTTAACAGTGTCTTTTGCTTTGCAGAAGCTTCTCAGTTTCAGGAGGTCCCTTTTTTTCATTTTTTTCTGGGACAGGGTATCTCTGTATTGTTTTTGGAGCCTGTCCTGGAACTTGCTCGGTAGAACAGGCTTGGTCTTGATCTCACAGAGATCCACCTGCCTCTGCCTCCCGAGTGCTGGGATTAAAGGCTTGTGCCACCACTGCCCAGCCAGGAGGTCCCATTTCTTAATTGGCAATCTCAGTGTCTGTGCTACTGGTACTATGTTCAGGAATTGGTCTCCTGTATGAATCGGTTAGAGGGTACTTTCCACTTACTCTTCTAAGGTAGTCAGTGTGGCTGGATTGATGTTGAGGTCTTTGATCCATTTGGATTTAAGTTGTGTGCATCGTGATAGATAGGGATCTCACTGCTGTCTTTTACATGCCAGCATCCAGTTATGCCAGCACCATTTGTTGAAGATGCTTTCTTATGTCCATTGTATAGTTTTAGCTTCTTTGTCATAGATCAGGTGTTCAAATATGTGTGAGTTAATATCAGGGTCTTAAATTTGATTTCATTGGTGTACATGTCTGTTTTTAGGCCAATACCAAGCTGTTTTCAGGACTATAGCTCTATAGTAGAGCTTGAAGTCTGGGATGGTGATGCCTCCTGAAGTTCCTTTATTGTACAGGGTTGTTTTGGCTATCCTGGATCTTTTGTTTTTCCATATAAAATTGAGGATTGTCCTTTCAAAGTCTGCGAAGAATCGTTCTGGGATTTTGATAGGGATTGCACTGAATCTGTAGATTGCTTTTGGTAAGATTGCTGGTTTTTACTATTTTGATCCTACCTATCCAAGAGCATGAGAGAACTTTCCATTTTCTATTATCTTCCTTAATTTCTTTCTTAAAGACTCAAAATTCTTGTCATATAGGTCTTTCACCTGTTTGTTTATAGTTACCTCAAGATATTTTATGTTGTTTGTGTCTAGTGTAAAGGGTGATGTTCTGATTTCTTTCTCATTCCCCTTATTGTCTATATATAGGAGAGCTACTGATTTTTGTAGTTAATTTTATACGGTCAGTTTACTGAAGGTGTTTAGCAGCTGTAAGAGTTCCCTTTTAGAATTCTTTGTGTCACTTATGTAGACTATCATATCATCTGCAAGGAGTGAAAATTTGACTTCTTCCTTTCCAATTTGTATCCCCTTGATCTCCTTCTATTGTCTTATTGCTTTAGCAAGAACTTCAAGTACAATATTGAAGAGATATGGAGAGTGCACAGCCTTGTGTTGTTCCTGATTTTAGGGGAATCGCCTTGAGTTTCTCCTCATTTAATCTGATGTTGGCTGTCCATTTGCTGTATATTACTTTTAACATGTTTAGTTATGTTCCTATTATCCCTGATCTTTCCAAGACATTTATTATGAAGGGGTGCTGTATTTTTCCAAAGCATTTTTCAGCATCTTGTGAGATGATAATGTGGTTTTCCTTTTTCAAATTGTTTATATGGTGGATTACATTGATGGATTTTCATATGTTGGACCATCCCTGCATCCCTGCTTGATCATGGTGTATAATTTTTTGGATGTGTTCTTGGATTTGATTTGCCAGTGTTTTATTGAGTATTTTTACTACAATGTTCATGTGGGAGATTGGTCTGTAATTCTCTATCTTGGTTGTGTCTTTGTGTACTAAGGTAATTGTAGCCTTGTAAAAAGAGTTTGTCAGTGATCCTTCTATTATGTGGAACAATCTGAAGAGTGTTAGTATTAGCACTTCCTTTACTTTTTGGTAGAATTCTGCAATGAAGCCATCTGGCCCTGAACATTTTTTGGTTGCAAGACTTTTTATAGCTGCTTCTATTTTTTTAAGTGTTATAGATCTATTTAAATTGTTTATATGTTCTTGATTTGATTCCAGAAAATCATCCTTTCCTTTAAAATTTCCAATTTTGTGGAGTACAGGTTTTTTAAGTATGACCTGATGATTCTTTGGATTTCCCCAGTATATGTTGTTTTGTTCCCCCTTTCATTTCTGAGTTTGTCATAGAATATCTTGATTTCTGCATCTGTAGTGATTGAGAGTTTTGCTGTGAATAATAGTCTGGGCTGGAATCTGGGGTCTCTTAGTGTTTGTAGAACATCTGTGCAGGACATTCTGGCTTTCAGAGTTTCCATAGAGAATTCAGATGTAATTCTGATAGGTTTGCCTTTATATGCTACTTGGCCTTTTTCTTTTGCTGCACTTAATATTCTTTCTTTATTTTGTATTTTTGGTGTTTTGATTAATATGTAGTGAGGGGACTTTTTTGTGGTCCAGTCTATTTGGTGCTCAATATGTTTCTTATGCTTTCTTAGCCAGCTCCTTTTTAAGGTTGGGAAATTTTTCTTCTATGATTTTGTTGAATATGTTTTCTGCACCATTGAGCTGGGCTTCTTTGTCTTCTTCCATATCTATTATTCTTTGGTTTGGTCTTTTCACAGTGCTCCATGTTTCCTGGATATTTTATATTAAGGATTTGTTGGCTGTAGGACTTTCTTTTATCAATGAATCTATTTCCTCTAGTTTATATTAAGCTACGGAGATTCTGTCTTCCATTTCTTGTATTCTGTTTATTATGCTTGCATCTGTAGTTCCTGATTATTTATTGAACTTTTCTATTTTCAGCACTACCTCAGTTTGTTTAAATTGCTTCCTTCATCTGTTTGATTATTTTCTCTTGGTTTCCTTGCTTTCTTTAAGAGATTTATTGATTTCTTACATTTTTTTGTGTTGTTTTTTCTTCCATTTCTTTTAGGAATTTTTTCATATCCTGTTTAAGGGTCTTTATCATTTTCATGAGGTTTTTTTAAAGTCATTCTTTTCTGTTTCATCTGTGTTGGAATGTTCAGGTCTTGCTAGTACAGAGTCTCTAGGCTCTCGTGGAGTCATACGGGTTTTCCTGTTGTTGGTTGTATTTTTGTATTGCCCATCCCTTCTTCAGTGGGAGCTCAGGGGCTTTCTTCCTCTCCTGGTGGGTTTGGGTCTAAGGTTCTTTTTCAGTGCATTCAAGCAGGTTCAATACTCTAGTGATTCTCATGATAGGTACAGGTGGATCTGAGACACTTTCACGCACAGTTCAAAGGTGGGATGGGACTGAAGTCTCAAGCTTAGGGAGGGTGCCACTTGGGACTGAAGAATGAAGTGTGGCCAGATTCAGTGTGGTCCTTTCAGAAGGAGCAGGGCCACTGTAGGCGCAGAGGAGTATGCCCAGCGAGACAGAAGCAGGGGGATGCTGGGAGTTGGGGCCTAGAGCAGAGCCCCAACTCACGTCAAGCACAGGGTAGGAGCCGGAAGGGTCTGAAGACTGATCACACTTGCCATTGTTGTCTTTCAAAAACTACTAAACTCAGCCTGTTTTTGTTATTACATTACAGGGATTTAGCAGGCTATAGTTTGAACTCTTTTATATTCTTCCACAAACTGTTTTAAAGGCATATTAATCACAGACAGGTTGGGGCAAAGGTAATGTGCACAGATCTTGACTTTCTATGATAAGAGAAAAAGAGAAACAGTATATGAAAATGGTAAATTTGGGATTGAAAAGAGTATGTATATGAAAGTTCTGATTTTCTGGTAAGATAGCCATCATGGGACTTATCAAGACCGCCTGAATTTGGTGTCAGTGAGGAGGCCTTGGCGATCTCTGGGGCCTTGGGTAGTAGATCCGTATTTACCATGGCATGCGAATGAAATTTAGTAGCACATTCCACATGGATAGATGCTCTTTCAGCCTGGACACATGGGGGAGGGCCTAGGCCCTGTACTGGATGAAATGACAGACTCTGGAGATCCCCTATGGAGGCCTCACCCTCCCTGGGTTATGGTGTAGGAATTGGGCGGGAGTCTTTGGGGGTTGCTGGAGGGGCAAGGGAAGAGGGGAGAAAGAGGGAGATGGGATTGACACATGAAGCAAGATTGTTACTAATTTGAATAAAAAATATATATTAGAAAAAAAAGAATTTCTCCATACTGCAGTCAGTTCAATCAACACTCAATCCTCCTACCTTCAGTCTTCCTTATAGGCTTCCACACATCCCATTCCTCAATGTTGTCTAAAGTATTTAGTACTGTACCTTTAATACTATGGAAAAGACTTAAAGCAAATTTTCTACAAGTTCCAAGAAAATATTTGAAGGAGAGGCTCCTACAGAGTCAAGCACTTTGCAGAGGAAACAGGTTAAAATCATGAGAGGAAAAGCCTCTCTTATCTTTGAGCCAATGCGTATATAGGTAGCACTGTACTAAACAGAAGAGGGAAGAATTTAGAAAGAAACCTTTTAGGACTTGGACATCATGAACGATGGGCATACTACAAAAGTAGTGTTTCTTTGCATGAAAATTCTTTTGACACCATTCAACTAAAATCCATTTACCTTATTTTTGTCAGACTTCTTTTTTGAAAGAATTTTCATCTATTCCTTTCCATTTCTGAATCATTTGCAATTTTCTGGTAGAGCAGCTTTATCCACAATGTAAAACGTAAAATGCATTTGCTGAAAATTTTATATATAAGTGTACACTAGAAATATTGATTTAAAATTCATTACGTAGCAACCAGAAAAGATAATTTAGCACAGTGTGGTATTCTGACTTCAGAAATAATTTTCCTGTGATTAGCCTCTCTCTTTTCTTGGTTGCCTTCATTGTTGCTGCAAACACACATAAAAGTTTTATTTTTTTGGTTTAGAAGTTTCAAAGTTCTGATTATCTGTAACTGACCCATCCTTACAGTTTTCTGGAGAAGATCCAAGGTTTCTGCCAATACCCATTCTTTCCTGAGCACACTAGCACATATTAAAGATTTTTCCTTTCTTTTGAGATATTGTATTTTATATTTATAAATTATATACATATATATGTTTTTATATAACCCCCAAACACACACACACTCATATTCCTTTGTCAAACTCCATGACTTAATTTTTTGTGCTATGGTCTAGAATTCTATTTATCAGGGAATGAACAAAGAACCAAATAAAAGGAAAACATGGTTAAAATTGTATTATAATCTTTTAAATTAAATACATGATTTTTTTTTGGTTTTTTGAGAAAAGGTTTCTTTTTATTGTTGTGGAGGCTGTCCTGGAACTTGCTCTGTAGACCAGGCTGGTCTCAAACTCACTGCTGCTGCCCAGCTAAATAACTGATTTTATCCAAACTGGTCATTGGGTATTTATGATGTCACTGTTTTCTATGGGAATATCTAAAATAAGAGATCCTCAGTAAAACTTTTGTGAGTTGCCTAGAAAAGAAGAAACATTTCATTTTGGGCATTTGAAAACGTATAGGAATGCAGACATTAATGTTTCTTGTTTCAAGTCTAACATAGTCTTTCATGTCCATAGTTGGCTTCAGAATCTGTTTGATGTATCCAGGAACAAGAGAAATTCTTCTTTGTCCAGAAATAATTGAACACTGTGAAATGTACAAAAGTCTTACCCTGCGTCTTTTACTCTAAATATTATATTGTACCCCAGTGATATGAATATGTTGTTCTCCCTCCCAATTAGAGAATTAATGCCCTGCTTGCTATTACTTGGCTTTCCCATTCCATATGATTAAAACTAAACAATAGATATTTGTGTTTTGAGTCCATTGAACTTAATGTTTTGAGATTCTTCCACATAGTTCATGTGTGTGTTTGTCAATGTTTGTCTGTAGGTTTGTGTATGTTTATGTATGTTTGTATGTGTTGTGTCTAGAAATTATTTTGGATTGTGGATTGTATAATTTTATTTTGACTATGTTATTTTGACTATGACTTATTAAAATTCAAATTTTCATCTGGTTATTATGTTTTGGAAACTTGCTCTTTTCTGAAGAGTAAATGGAGGGGAGGGTAGTCTGGGGAAGAGAGAAGGTGGGGGAAGATCTTGAACAAGTGGACAAAAGAGAAAGTATAGATGGGATTTATTGTATGAGAGCCAGCATAATATATATATATATGTATATATATATACATATATACATATATATGTCTATGATGATTGATCTATTTATCTATCATAATATATATGTGTGAATTAACTATTTTTCAGTTATCTATCAACCTAGCTGCCAACAGTCATCTATTTAATTTGCCATTTGAAGGATCAAATCTAGTGATGATATATGTTAGACTAGTACTCCTCCACTGAGTTACAAAGACAGACTGGCTTTCTGAAAAGGGGAATTGTAGCTCAGCTTTTGTTCGACATTGTTGTACAGGCCACTACATCTTCCTATCTTCTTGCTTCTGGTTCATCATTTCTGAAGTTCCAGTATGTGCCACCTCTCAGAGAAACATAACTACTACATATGAATGATAGCAATTGTCTTTTTGAATTTTGATTTTTGTTTCCCATGATTATCATGTTTATAGTCCTATTTGCGAATATTTTTATGTATGGTAAAGGACAATTTAAGATTCAAAGACTCCATTATTTGGTCTGTCTTCTGTTCTTGTTTCTTTTAAATTTTGTCTCATATTTATTTACTTTGATTTATATTTAATAATCATTTCATATTTTATGAAAGAAAATTAAAATTTGATTTTATTTTCTGCATTTTTCAAGCACATAACACAGACTCTTTCATAGTTTTAGTAGATAATATAAATGGCCACTACAGTTTCATCAAGGTTCAACTAGACCTCAGTATTACTGTAATTCTTGTGGTGTGTCCAATTCCAATCAGGTGTAATCCTTGATGACTAATTTATTTGATTTCTTCACTATTTGTATCTATCTGTGAAGTGGCCATAGTTTACCTTTAGGTTTAATAACATGCAACAGTCAGATACAAGAAACCAAACCAGTGTGGGTAACTGTGAACTATGTGAAAAAATTATCACAGTTACTATTCTTATTTAAGTGCTGCATAAATTAGAGGACTTCTGAATTAGATATAAAACTTTTTTTCTTGAATCATTTATAGTGTGTGTGTGTTTGTGTGTGTGTGTGTATGTGTGTGTGTAAGATAGAGAGATTTGTAACACTCATTAATTATAGATTTGAATTTTTCCAAGCTATCAAATTTTTACGTAAGACCTTGTATTAATCCTCAATGTGACTGAAATTCCAGTATAAGGGAAATCCAGTATAAGATCAACTGAAACTTCAGTAAAGCTCTCCTGATGTGATGATCTCCAGCATCTAATAATACTAAACTAACATTGACTGAGAATGTCAGAGAAAATTATTATTTTTTATCTTTTTAAAAATTTAAACTAGAAACAAGCTTACTTTACATGTCAATCCCAGATCCCTCTCCCTCCCCTCCTACCCTGCTCCCCAGCCCCCTCAACCTCCCACCCAATCCCCACTCCCCAGGGAGGGTGAGGCAATACATGGGGGATCTTCAGAGTTCTCATTTCATCCTGGACAGGGCCTAGATCCTCCCTAGTGTATGCAGGCTGAGAGAGCATCCCTTGATGCGGAATGGATTCCCAAAGTCCATTTGTATGCCAGGGATAAATACTGATCTACTACCCAAGGCCTCATACATTGTCTCCTCGATTACACCCAAATTTAGGAGGTCTGGATCAGTCCCATGCTGGCCTCTCTGCCATCAGTCTGGGGTCCAAGAGCTCCCCCTTGTTCAGGTCAGCTGTCTCTGTGGGTATTACCAGAACAGTCTTGACCCCTTTGCTCATCACTCCTCACTCTCTGCAACTGGCTCCTGAGAGTTCAGTACAATATTTAGCTGTGGATGTCTGCCTCTGCTTCCATCAGTCACCAGATTAAAAGCTCTAGGATGGTATATAAGATAGTTGTCAAAGGCCTATCAGGAAAGGGAGTTTAAGGTAGCCAGTCCACTATTGCTTAGTGTTCCAGTTGGTGTCATCCTTGTAGATCTCTGGAAATCTCCCTATTGTCAGATCTCTCCTCAACCCTGTAATGGCTCTCTATATTATGGGATCTCTCATTCTTCTCTCCTCTGTTCTTCCCCTGACTCAAACTTCCTGCTATCCCATGTACACCTCTCACCTCCTCTTCTCTCCTGCTCTTTTTCCTAGCTTTCTCTTCCCTCCCCCCATGCTCCCAATCCACTCAAGAGATCCTGTCCAATTCCCCATCTCTATGATACCATGCATATCTCTCTTAGGGTTCTTCCTGTTTCCCAGACTCTCTGGTGGTGGGATTGTAGGCTGGCACTCAGTTTACCACAAGAGCGAGCATTTCCACACTTAGGCATATACACAAAAGATGCACATTAATAAAACAAGGACATCTATTCAGTAATATTCATGGAAACATTATTTGTTATAGCCAGAACATGGAAGCAAACTAAAAGATGCCCAAAAGCTGAAGAAAGGATAGAGAAAGTATGGTACATTTACATAATGGAGTATTAATCAGCAGAAAAAACCTATGGAATCTTGGAATTTGCAGGCAAATTGATGGAACTAGAAGAAACCATCCTGAGGGAGGTAAACCATTCACAAAAAGAAAAACATGGCATGTACTCAGTCATTTATGGATTTTAGACATAGAGCAAAGGATTACCAACCTACAATCCATATCACCAGAAACCTAGGAAACATGGCATACCCTGGGGGCAAATTGATGGAACTAGAAGAAACCATCCTGAGGGAGGTAAACCAGTCACAAAAAGACAAACATGGCATATACTCAGTCATTTATGGATTTTAGACATAGAGCAAAGGACTACCAACCTACAATCCACATCACCAGAAATCTAGGAAACATGGTTTACCCTGGAGAAGGAGAAAGGGACAAGATCTACTGAGAAAATTGGGAGCATGGGTAGAGAGGAGACTGAGTTAGGAAAAAGAGAAGGTGAGAAGAATAGAGGAGAAGAGGATATGATGGAACAGGACTGTTGAGTCAGGGGAAGAATAGAGAAGAGCAAGAAAAGAGATACCATAATAGAGGCAGCCATTATAGGTTTAAAGAGAAATCTGGCACTAGGGATATGTTCACAGATCTACAAGGATGACACCTACTAGGCAATCTAAACATTAGTTCAGAGGCTAGTTTCAATGCCCTTCCCCAATAATGAGATTGATGACTACCTTATATGCCATCCTAGAGTCTTCATCCAGTAGCTGATGGCAGCAGGAGCAGACACCCACAGCTAAACACTGAACTGAACTCCTAGAATCCAGTTGCAGAGAGGGAGGAGTGATGAGCAAAGGGGTCAAGACCAGACTGGGGAAACTCACAGAAAGAGCTGACCTTAACAAGTGGGAGTTCATGGACCCCAGACTGATATCTGGGACAGCAACATAGGACTGACCTAGAACCCCTGCTTGTGGGTGTCAGTTAGGAGACCTGGGCAATCTATGGGGCCTCTGGCAATGGATCACTATTTATCCCTAGTAAATGAATGGACTTTGGGATACCATTCCACAAAGAGGGATACTCTTTCAGCCTGGACATTTATGGGAGAGCCTAGGTCCTGCTCCAAATCATATGACAGACTTTGAAGATCTCCCTTGGAAGGCCTCACTCTCCCTAGGTAGCAGAAAGGGATGGGATTGTGGTTATGGTGGGGAGTCAGGGATAGAGGGGAAGGAGAAGGAAAGGAGATTGACATGCAAAACAAGTTTGTTTCCAATTTAAATAAAAATAAGTAGTTTTATTCATTCTGAAAACTTCATACACTACAACTTTACAGAAATCTAGTCATAGAACTTAAGTAAACATTGACATTTGTCAATGGTAAAATCAGTTGCTTGACCCACATAAAGAATAAAAATACTTTTAAGAAACTGCCTCTGTGCTTTTTAATTAAAATGCTATATTTAATACACATATTGGACACTTGTGTTTGGAGTAAGGGGTATGGGTATAGATTGTAAAATGAATCATAGTAAATATCCATGCATACTAGTTGTATGTTTATCAGTGTGTATTTTTTCATTTTTTTCTAATCTGCAAAACTGTAGGCTCTGCCTACATTAGTTATTGTTTCTGTGCTTCAGTTTATTATAGGGACAAATGAGAATTCTGCTTATTTCATATTCTAGAAAACTTATTTAAAATGCCAAATATAGGAAAGTATAAAAATGTTTCATTGTTCCCTCTGAAGAATTTTTAGAGAGTCATGAAATCAACTTGATTTGTGTTCTACTATTTAATAATTCATAAATGAAAACACTATATATACATATATAGTACTTCAACCTATAGGTATAGCCTTATTTCTAAATTTTCTATTGTGAATTACACTTCCTTACCAATTGGAATAAAAGAGCTAATTATTGTTGCACAACACCAAAAGTCTACAATGTTCCTACAGTGCTCCACATTTGAGGCTCAGTGACAGGCATTGTAACAGGCATTTGAACACTTGGTCTTTAGTTGGTGGCATGGCTTTTGAGGTTTAGGAGTTACCACATGCACTTCATAGAAGATGCTTGTCACTTTGGGTAGGATTTGACAGTTTGCCTTGTTTTCATCATACTCTTTATTATTTTCTGCTTTGTGTTTGATGTAAAAGATAAGATATCTCCTCTTTTGATTCCTGTGAGTCCGCCCACCTTTTGCCATACCTTCTTAACATCATGGGCAAAATGAACTCTTCCATGAGTTGCTTTTATTTATATTATATCTTACTATTAGAAAGGTACCAGAGTGTTGACTGTTGTAAAAAATATGACTATGATTGTTTTTTAAACAATGCAGAAGACTTTGCAACTTTGAACTAGAAAAGAGATTGAACATATTGAGTTTAAATCATTATTGGAGCATGAGCATGACAGACAATGCACTGTAGAGATTTGAGCAGAGAATGCCATTAGCAACTGGGTTAGAGAATATTACTGTGATATTTTGAACAAAGAATCTGACTAACTCCTGCCCTTATCCTGAGAACATATATGAGGCAATATTTAAAACAATAGACTGATTCCTTCGGTGGAGAAAATTTCAAGACTTTATAGCATTGAGTCTACAGTATGACTATTGTTGCTCATAATACTTTGTAAAATAAAACAGTGGGGTAAAAAAATTGTAAAACACAATTATGGTGTAATGCAACCCTAAGTAGCCTAGAGTTACAGACGGTGTGTGTTGGAATAGGGGCTGAAATTCTTAAGGAATTTAGGATCATTAAGGGCAATCCTGTTCTCCACTGAAACAAATCAAAGGGTTCTCTCAGAACAAGACTCAACTAAGGTAGTCCTCCAAAGGTATTTTCTGAACAAAAGTTGCTACAAATGTTTTTCAAAAGGCTCATCCTAAGCTGATAGCTAAACTTGACTGTACCATAACATGGTGCTCACTTTAGGGACAGGATGGATGCCACAGGGGAGGGTTCATGGATTCTTCCTCTATGATGTCAGAGAAGCTCTGTGCCCAAAAATTGTAGACCAGGAAAATCATAGTGTTGAGGCCCTGAGAGAGGGCTTGAATCCTAAAAGGTCATTTACAAATGTAGGGAAGTAAATCCTCAAAGTGGTAGAGATTCTTGAGACTTGAGAACCAAGGAGAACTTCATAAAGTTAATGGAATCAACTCAGGAGAGAGGTATATGTTATCATTTGTAAAGATTGAGTCATCTAAACTTTTTTTAAGGAATGTGCTTGACAACAAACAAATCTACAGAATTTAATGTTTACCATGCTGAGTTTCAGTGTTGCTCTGCTAAATTATTCCCTCCCTCTGTCCTCATTCCCTTTTCTTGGAGTTACAATGAACATTGTATGTCAGTATATGTTGGAATTACATTAGTTGAAGATTTATTATTTTTTCATGGTATTTATTATGAAGTTATAACCTTGAGTCTCATAAAGTCTTCGAAACTTTAAATAGTGTTTAAAATGTTAAAGACTGTAGGGATCTGTGGAGGTGACATACAGGCATTCTGTTTTATAATATGGCCATAGACCTGTGTAGGCCAAGGACTAAAGTGTTGTGGTTTGAGTAAGAATGTCCCTCATAGTATAAAATTATTGAACCCTTTGTCTCCCATTGGCGGTACTGCTAGGGCCGATTACAACTTGTTGATTTGCAGGAGGAAGAATGTCACTGAAAGCAGGTTTTAAGAATACATAGCCTTACCCTGCTTCCAGTTTTTCCAAAACTCTTTATCGGTCTCTGTTTTGTGTTTGTAGCAAATGATGTCATTTCTTATCTTTCTGTTCCTTTATACATGTATGCTCTTGTTGTCAGATCTTCCTAACACATGGACATATTCATAGCATTTTGTGGTATAATCCTGTAAACGTAGAGGTGATTGCATGGAAATATTTTGATGAGGGATTTAATTTTGACACACAGTTCAGGCTGAGAACACAGCTTTTTAGCAAAGCATTTATCTAGTATTCAGAAGAGTAGAGTTTCCACCCCCAGTACCATAAAACGTGAATGAATAAATGAATGCATGAATGTATAATATACCAGATTATGTTTATTCAGAATCTTCTTGGATTAGTTATTCTTGGTATTCTGAGATGTTTGTACAATATGCTTTGATCATATTCACCAGATGAACTTCCCCTATCCTACCACCCAAATTTTGTCCTTTTTATTAATTTCTTATTCACTGATCATGTCCAGTTTGTGTTGTCCATATTTATTCAATACATAGCCTTCTACTCACCTATCAAGGACTCCACGCTTAAAGAAAATTGTCTCCACTACTAGTACCTATGAATTACCCATAGCACCTAAGCTATGGATGGGCTTTATGTATATTTTCATAGAAATATGTGCATCCTTTAAGTTTTTCTTGTGTATTCTCAAGCATTTGGTTGAATTATGAGGGCACATACACACAACACACACATAAACACACACATGTGCATGTGCATGCACACACACACACACACAAACACACACACTATGAATGTTTCCATCATTATGCTCTTAGCTGTATTGTTCAAATTCATTTAATTGACTTCCTCAGTCTTTCTTGGCCTTACTATTATATTAAGCAAATTTTATCACTCTTAAGTCTGGATGCTGTTAGGACTTTGATAACTTTCTGGCTTATAACCTTCAGATGCATTTTTCCAAATGTCATTTGAAGGAGGAAAGAAAAACATTCATAGAATCAATCCCTCTTAACATGCTCATTCCCAGTCATCTATATTGCAATTTTAGATACATATTTATATTGGATATGCTTTTTATTTTAATGATTTAATTCACAGTTAATCACATTTTTATACATTTTGTATGCCTATCCTTAATATTTACATGGTGTAAGCATAAACCCTTATCCAAAACACAAAATTCCATCCTACCACCTTTCCTTATACAGGTTTTTCCTAGTAATACCTGAGCACGTACTTGTACCATATCATCATGTTAACAGCGTTTAATTGTAGCTGTAGTGTTATGTTATTTCTGCAACTAAATACCTATACTTTACATTACATTTCAGTTCATTTTTCTTGATGTGTCTGATTTCTTGTCCCAAGGCTTCCCTTAAGGGAATTCTCTAAAATATTAGTTAACATGAAGTTAGCAAGATGAAACAAAACTTTCAATTTTAACAAGGTCATTAAGATTATTAGTATAGCAGATAAAGAGAGAATAAGAGGTTTTGTCTGTTATTGGCCAGGAAAAAGAACAGCAATAGTTATCTTCCAGTATTTAGCTATTGTTGTCTTCTTTGTACCTATCATTCTTGCCACGGTACAATTTAAAAGCAAGGGAAAGTAATATATGTGTCTTGAAATTTTTGTAAGACACAGAAGTATTAACAATTTTTTCAGTTATCTAAAACTATAAAGGAGATTGGCTTGTCATTTATTAAGTTTGTTAAGTACCAAAATATATTTTATATACTAGCATTTCACTTTGGAGCAGTTAGTAGAAAAGGAGTATTTGAGATAGAATTTTTACATTGTATAGTTATCATTCAACTTTATTTTATTTAACTATTCATTAAAAAAGATCCACGGATTTATGACTAATTTTACATTATTCATTCTTTTCTGATTTACTTTCATATGTCATATACATGTATCTTAGAAAAAATATCTAAATGTTACAAGTTCATTTTAAAAAATCACTATTCAATGTTAGCTAATTAATTTCTGTTTTCATGTTTTGTTTTTTTTATTTATTTAAGTTAAAATCATTTTTATTTTACTTATCAATCCCAGTTCCCTCTCCTCCCATCATCCCATACCTCTCACTCACACCCCATCCCACCCATCATCCACTCCCCACAGATAATTAATAAATGTGACTCCTGAAACTGAGAAGCTTCTGTAAGGCAAAGGACACAGTCAACAAGACAAAATGGCATCCCACAGAATGGGAAAAGATTTTCACCAACAGCACATCTAACAGATGGATGATTTCCAAAACATACAAAGAACTCAAGAAGCTAGTCACCAAAACACCAAATAGTCCAATTAAAAAGTGGAGTACCAAACTAAATAGAGAATTTTCAATAGAGGAGTTTAAAATGGCCCATAGACACTTAAGAAAGTGCTCAACATCCTTAGTCGTCAGGAAAATGCAAATCAAAACAACTCTGATATACCATCTTACTCCTGCCAGAATGACTGAAATCAAAACCAATGACATTTTACGCTAATTAATTTCTTATTTGAAAAGCTTCTCTATATCTCTCTTTTCATTGTTTCCTAATTACCAGTATCATCTATAGAGTAAAAAAATGAATTCACTACTTACTTTTTAAGCCTTCTGATAAAGACTTTATTATGGTTAGAGACCCTTCATTACATCAAATAAAGATGTAAGCTCACTGGCCAGTCACTGTCACTCATGTTTTCCTCGGCCATCTACCTTTTATCTATATTAAATACATACTGAAGAATTCAACTGCCAGGATTATGTATTGTCTTTTATCTGCAGACTTTCTTTTTCATTTTGGCTAAGCTTCTAGGGATGTCTTTCCTAGCCAATTGGTCTGCATCAAATATCTTGGGTGTTTAAATGCTACAATAAAGATCGATATTCTGTACTGAAATTTATGTCTCCATTATCTTAAAGATAAATAGAACTCTTGTAGTCTCAATCATTATGTTTATTGAATGAATGAAAATAAGAGGTTTGTGGGATTCAGTTATATAGGTTCCTTGTTGTCCTGCCCTGGACCTACCTTTACTGTCTTCCTCTACTCTTCTTTCCTTCACTGTGACAGAGCACAGTCTTTCAGATATGTGTTTCATTTATGTGTGTGCTGCTTCTGGTGCACTTGTGCACTTCACCCCCAGCGTTTCCTAGCACCTGCTACCTAGCATACAGCTTCTGTTTTAAATAATGTTCCATATGCATTCTTTAAGGTTTATTGATTCTTCTCCCTAGAGAGCACCCTATAGTTCAAGTGAAGAATTCAAAAATAGGAGGATAATTAAAATACATTTATGTGTTCTGGCCTGAGTTCAGCTATGCTTCCATGGGTGTTTGCAATTTTTAATCTAGAAAGAGTGTCATAAATAGAAGATATTTCCACATCAGACTGAAAAAGGAATTTTCTGGGCCTTCACCTCAATCTGCTTGTCACAGGAGAACAGTATTTTAAATCAAGGTAAAAAATCTGAAAACTTATTAAAGAAATCCTCTATTTCAAAACAGCTACAACAAACAAGTGAAACTAAATTACAGGTGAAATGTGTCCAGAACAAGAGGAGACTGTGCTAATATCACTAGTATTAAAGTATGTATGTTTACATTTCATGTATTACTTTTTGAGTATATTTTGCAAAATATACTCAAAAACACCCAGAACGTTCATATATTATTAAGAAAGCACAAACAAATACTTAACATAAAGATTCCTACTGAATTCTTAACTGAAATCCTTGACATTCATTTTTTCTTATCTTTTTATGTAAATTAGAAACAAACTTATTTTTATATCAATCCCAGTTCCCTCTCCCTCCCAGCTTCCCTTGTGCCCCCCCAATAAGCCCCATCCCTTCCCACTTTTGCTCCTCAGGGAGGGTGAGACCTTCCATGGGAGATCATCAAAGTCTGTCACTCACGTCATTTGGGGCAGGAACTAGGCCCTCCCCCATGTGTCTAGGCTGAAAGATTATCCCTCTATGGAGATAAACACTGCTTCACTGCCAGAGGCCCATAAACTGCCCAGGCCTCCTAACTGACACCCATGTTCAGGGGGTCTGGTTAGGTCCTGGGCTGGCTGTCAGTCTGCAGTCTATGACCTACCCCTTGTTCAGGTCAGCTGTTTCAGTGGGTTTCCCCCCATGGTCTTGACCCCTTTACTCCTTACTTCTCCCATTCTACAACTGATTCCAGGAGTTAGGCTCAGTACTTAGCTGTGGGTCTCTGCTTCTGCTTCCAGTAGCTACTGGTTGAAGGCTCTAAGATGGTTTTGAAGGTAGTCATCAATTGCATTATAGGGGAAGGTCATTTAAGATAGCCTCTCCACTATGGCTTCGACTCTTAGGTGGTGTCATCCAGATATATATCTGGATATTTCCCTTATGCCAGATTTCTCTTTAAAGATAATCTTGGAGATATAATCACACATTTTTTTCATAAACTTCTTGAGTTCTGAATGATTTACAAATTTAATGACAGCATTCTATTTGCATGCTTTACTCCTTTCCCTTCTTGTATCTTAATTATATGCAATGGAATCTTGGCTCCCTTTGACCATTTTCTTTCTTAATCCTTATTACCTTAATTTTAGAAGAGTAATGCAGCACACATTACTGTTGCTGGTATGGTCTCAAAGATTATCCTGTTTTCACATGAGTGAGCTGTGTGTGCTTTGACAAAAGTTTTAGAAGTATTTTTTATAGTTTTCATTGCAGTCATGTACCCCAGTTTCAGTGTCTATCCAGTCATTGACTGACAGATCATTACCATGCACTGGGAACTCTGAAAAATGCCTCAATAAAATTGCACTGTTGACAACTTGTTAAGGACTTGATTCAGTTTCCTTTGGGCATATATCCAAAGATCTCTGGTTGTTTAGTTTTTAAGAATAATTATATTATTTTTGTAATGGCTGTATGAATGTACATTCACTTCAATAATATGCAAGAATTTGCTTTTACCATAACTGTGTGAGCTTTCATTTTTTTATTGGTATACTTATGATAACAAAATTTCCATTGAAACTTGCATAGGTAGAGAGCAAGGCAGAACATACTCAAAGAGTTAAGATAGGAAGTAGAATATGTAAGCAACAGATCACACATTTACTAACCAACAGAATGAAAAAAATCTTTTCTCTCACACACATATACCATCACTTATCGACTTCCTTAAGTTTCAACACAGATACTAGTTTTAAAATCATAGAAAATTTTTTTGCATTTCTATTATTTTCTTAGTGGATGTGAAGAGGTACTTTAGTAACTCTTGTAAGCTCTGCTCCCAACTTGAAACTTCAGTTTAGACACATTTGTTTACGATTACATGTGCGTGTAAATGGGTACTTGCACACACACACACACACACACACACACATATATATGTATATATATATATAATCTTTCTGCACCCTCAACTCTTCCCAGATAATCCCAATTTTTGTGCCCACTCAAATCATACAGTTATCAGAAAAATATTTCTCACTTTAGAAATAAAGCAGGCATCTCATAATGATAGTAGAAGAGGAAGAGAAAGAAGGAAGAATAAGAGGAGGGAGAAGAATTAAGAAGGAAGAAGAAGAGGAAGGAAGAAGAAGATCAAAAGATAAAATAAATACCATTCAGAGCAGACAAAACAAGCAAACTCCCAGGTTGGGAGAGGAAGTAGATACAATCATATGTCTAATATTTAACTTGATTCTCTCAATGTTCTGAAGCTCACCAAAGTAGACTAGGCGGACTTTTAGAGACCCCTTGAGTAGTAACTGCTTCTCCTTTTGTTACTTCAACTTTGTTCACATTATATTATGTGTGTATACCTCAGTCTCAAATATTTTTCTGATAACTGTATGATTTGAGAATTACTTCACAACTGAAGACTGTCTCCTACCACACATTCTACTTCATATAATACACATGAAAATTACTTTAAATATATAGATGAGATATTGAGAGTGTTCAATGAACATATATTGGACACAATTAAAGAACAAAAGAAATTAGTAAAACTAAAGTTTATCTACTCCCAATTAGCTAGGAGATTTTGCCAATGGAAAATTGTCTTTATAACTTTTCAGTTATAAAGACATATCTAAAACTCTTAGAGAAAAATGATTATAACTTTTGTCCTTGAAGTGGGCATATTCAAATACATGTCCCCAAAGTATTCTGTGTTTCATGAAGAGTAAAATACAATTAAAGTTATATATCAGAAGAAATAAGTAGGAAATCCAGGTGGTAGTAGTACAAGCCCTTAATCTCAGAATTTGGGAGGCAGTGGCAGGTGGATCTCTGTGAGTTTGAAACCAGCTTAGTATATAAAGTGCATTCTATTACAGGCTCCAAATATACACAGAGAAAGAAAGAAAGAAAGAAAGAAAGAAAGAAAGAAAGAAAGAAAGAAAGAAAGGAGACAACTTTGTCTTTTCCATTGATTTAAAAATGAAATATATGAAACTCATCAATACAAACAGCTGGCGTGGAGCCTGTCATGAAACACTAATATATGGAATTCAGACATGGATCAGGGGAATGCCAGTCTGCAATTCCACTGACAGAGAGTCTGGGAAACAGGAAAGAACCTAAGAGAGATATGCATAGTACCTCAGAGAAGAGGAATGAGGCAAGATCTCCTGAACAGATTGGGAACCCAGCAGGGGGTTCGGGAGAGTGGGAGCTAGGAAGAAGAGAGGGGTAGAAGAGGAGGAGAGAGTAGGTCATGGGGGAACAATAAGATTGAGTTGGGGGTAGAATAGGGGGGGGAACAGGATGGGAAATACCAGAATAGAGGAAGTCATAGGTCTGAAGAGAGATCTGGCACCAGTAAGACCTCAAGCAATCTACAAGGATGACCCCAACTGGCAAACTAGGCAATAGTAGAGAGAATACATTAAAAGCCCATTTCTGATAATGAACTTGACTATTACCTTATATGTCATCCTAGAACCTTCTTCCAGTGACTGATGGAAGCAGAGGCAATCAACCACAGCTAAACACTAAACTGAACTCCTGGAACCCAGTAACAGAGAGATTGGAGTGATGAGAAAATGGGCAAAGAATGGGCTGGCGAAGCCAGCAGGGACGGCTGATCTGAACAAGGGGCAGCTCTTGGACCCAGACCAACAGCTGGGAGGCCACCATAGGACTAATCTGGACCCCCTGAGTGTGAGAGTCAGGGGAAGGCCTGGAAAACCTTTGGGGCCCTGGACAGTGGATCAGTGATTGTCCCTGGCATACCGATGGACTTCATGTGTCCATGGCACATGGAGGGATGCTATATCAGCCTAGACTCTTGGGGGAGGGCCTGGACTCTGCTCTGAGCAAGGTGACAGACTCTGGATATCCCCTATGTGGAGGGGGGGTGGGACTGGGGTGGGAGGCTGGGGGATGGTGAAGGGGTACAGGAGGAGGGGAAGGAGAGGGAGCTGGGATTGACATGTGAAGCAAGCTCTTTGCTAAAAAAAGTAATAAAAATTTTTGTTCTTGAAAAAAAGAAAGCTTCTTATTGACATGCACTCTGGCTTGCTCACCCTATGGACTTTCTATTTTCCTCTCATAATACATGACCACCTGCCCACAAAGGAAGAAAATCTCCATGAGACAGCAGCCAAGCACAACAAAAATGATACAAAAAAAAAGATAAAAAAATGGGAGTCCTCATATGAAGAATGGACAAGGCAAGTAAATAGGAGGAAAAGTGTCCAAGAGCAAACAAAAAACATCAGAGATATACCAACTCCCACTGTTAGGACACCCATAAGAACATAAACTAACAACCATAATATATGTGCTGATACAGACCAATGTAGGCCCGGTGCTTGATGCTTCAGTCTTTATGAGCCCATAAGAGTCCTGCTTAATTTGGTGGGCCATATTTGCCTGTTGCTCCCCAGACACGCTGACTCTTACAATCTTTCCTGCTCCTCTTCTGATTGGTTCCTCAACTTCCAAGGGGAGGGACACAATAGAGATCATTGTGTTAGACTCTCAGTCTACATAATGTCTTACTGTGGGCCTCTGCATCCACTCCCAACTGCTGCTTGAGGAAGCCTCTCTGGACAAAGCATTGATCTATGAGTATAGAGAATACATTTAGGGATTATTTCATTTACAACATCCACTTAGATCATTGAGCATAGAGAGTTAGAGCTGGTTCCTATATGAAGTCATCACTTTGTCTCTTTCACAAGGGAAGGTTCTGTAGGTTATGGAAAGAGAAAACTAGCCAGCCACAAGGAGAAATATCCCAAGCCCCTGCCCCATCCCCTGACCTATAATTTTCCTTATCTGCAAGATATGCTGGGGCAGTAGTGGGGGAGAACTTGTGGGAATGGCCAACAAATGTTTGGTTTAATTTGAGGCCTTCTCTCTGAGAAGCAAACCATGTCCTACAGTGTGTCTGGATGTCCAGGAATCAGAGACTAGAGAGCCCAGAATCATAGGGGACAACCAAACACAACCTGAAAAAATTTTCAAACAAATTTGGTATTCTTATTTATTTGAAACTCTGGACTTTGATGTCATGGGTGTACACTTTCCAAATTATATGGAAAAATACACAAACAATTCGTTTTAGGAAAAGGGTCAATATTTTATTGATAGCATTTGATTTCAAGGATATACTGATCTTGTCGTTTAAATCTCTAGCAAGATTTCCTATAAACATAAAAAGCCCAAAATTCATACTCAATGTATAGTGAGATATACTTGAGTAGAGTTTATTTAATAAATTTACTGAATTTAACTTTATCATTAAACAGTATGAGAACTATATGTGAGAAAACCTGTTTTCACTCATGACTAACAATTGTTGAATATAAAAACACATTGAGGGCCGGGCATTGGTGGCGCACGCCTTTAATACCAGCACTCGGGAGGCAGAGGCAGGCGGATCTCTGTGAGTTCGAGGCCAGGCTAGACCGACAGCCTCCAAAACAGAGAAACCCTGTCTCGTAAAAAACCAAAAAAAAAAAAAAACCACATTGAGGGCTAAGCATGCATGATTCAAGGAAAACAGTCCACATTTCATAGACAATGTTTATTTCAGTTTGCTGTGTCCTCCCTTTATGATCTCAAATGTAATCTTTAAATTGCTAACTATGCACATACTGACCACATGTTACTTTTACCATTTCAGATGACTGTGGTCTGAGATCTAGAATAAGACTTGCATTCCCCAAAATGTTCGTTCATACAGGAAGATGCAGCCTGTTGCTTTCATCATTTCCAATAAGAAAGATTAGCATAGTGAAAGTACTGAATCTATCTTTTATAGGTATGCATATAGATGATATAAATACTGTGTTAAACATAATTATTAAGTAAATGATCATGTTAAGTAAAGAATGAAAGATAGGAATCAAACTTTGCTTCACAGTTAACTTTGCCACACCAGCTTTAAAACAAGGAAATTTCCCTACGTAGCTTCTTTTAAATACTCAGTATGTTTTTAATGAATTCCTTGGTGGTCATGACACATCCTTAGCAAATTTCTTACTTCTCTTTAGTCAACTCAGGGAACTTTTCAGTGTAGATTGAGATCAGAGCAAAGAATCACCATTGGAGGTAGAACTAGCAATTGTATAAAATGCAACTATCCCCCCTTTGAAACTGTAATAGAATTGTCCTTTCATAACTATGGTGTCATGTCTGTCCAAGGCCACTCACTTAAGTTTTAAATTAAATAGTAGTTTAGATTATGATAATTTTACATAAGTTGTAGCCTCCTTATAGTGAAACTTGGTTCCACTCAACTGTTTGTTTGTTTGTTTGTTTGTTTTCCTGTGACTTGTCATTCACTCTCGATAAATGAAATTTCTAAAATTGTCTTCAGTTCCTTATGTTTCCTGAGCATTGATCTTTGTATGACTCCAAAACTCTGAATAGCATTCTTTATTTATCTGCTTAAATCAAGCCATTGGTCTTTTTCTTTCTGGTGAGCTACAGTTGCATTTTATCTTATGTTGTATTTATAGGCCTTCCCAACTGACTAAGCCATTATTGATATTCAATGAGCATTTGATGAATGAGCAAATAAATAACTTTTTCTAGACTCCTTAAAAGCTAGCTGATGTAAAGAAGAATCTGAAAAGCTTATGTTTAGCATTAAATATGAAGGAAATTTCTTCATTTTTCTTTATTCTCCTCTTATAGGTATCAGGTCTTTATTAACAAGAATTTCAGCATTTATCTATACTGATAAGTATGTGAACACTTTGGTGCTTTCGGACTTCTTATCCATTAAATTCTATTCAGCATGATTTTAACACATTGTATATGCTGTATTCAGATTTTTTAAAATGATAAGCACAATAGCATTAATCCAAATATTTGATTAGCTATAATACCACATATCCCTGTAATTAAGATAACGGATGATTTATTATTCTTGTACTGAATTAAAATTCTTGGTAAATGGATCTTTTCAAATCTAACATTAAACTCTCATTCTGTTTGATTAATATCCACTGATAATTTCTGATACTGAATTAATATGTTTTAATGGTTGGCATGTTTTTAAATCTTGAGAGTCATTATATTCATGTCAGATCTGAATCAGTAACTAATAAATAATATTTTCCACTTGTCCAGAAATTTGTCCTTCATCATTTTTTCAGAAATAGTTATCACTGTGGTTTCCTGCTGCTGATGTTTCTAAATAAGAATGAATATATCTCTTCGGGGAGAAGGGATGTTCCAGTGATATCACACATTGTATTTTATAATTTTGAATTTTTATGGGTAATGAAGATGTGAAATAAATAAAATAACCAGGAACAATCACCGCTGTGTTTTAAGAAATAAAGATATAATCTGAAGCCTGAGCGTTGGCTGGAACAGAAATACCCCAATCAGAGGAAGTCCTGCCCAGCCAGTCTCGAGCTTATGGAACACACATCTGAATGATTTCCCAATTCTCCTACAAACTGTTGGTTGCTCTTAATGAACAGTGAGCTGAACGTAACCTGTAAATGTGCTTCTGTGCCTGAGTTATGTAAGCATGGCTGTGATTATGTAAAAGGGTGGGTGTGGGTGGCAAAGTGTGGCTCTCAAATGTAGAGCCCTAATTGCAGGAGACATCCTTCTCCTAATAACCCATAATATAAAACACCATCTGAAACTGTAGTGTTTTCTGTACTCCTGGACCACCAGGCCTTTCCAAAAGGTTAGAAAAATGTTGTTTGTACTTATGAATTCATTGGAAGAAATTTCTGAAAATTCAGAAGATGAAGAATTCTAAAAGGAGATAACACTATTAAAATCAAGACTTCTGTTAAAATGTTTTCAGATCTGTATGGTTTCTCTTTCCTCAATCTGTTTTCATCTTTTTTGACCTTCAGTGTGATTGATTCCAAATGTTGAAAAATTATTTCATTAGTTCTTTCTATTTAATTACATAACAATCATTATTCTTTGTAACATTCATCTTTTTGGATCAGTAAAATCTGAAAACAAATTAGTCCTGGAACAAGACCTTTTAGTCTTTATCTTGCTGAATGGTTCAAAGAAGAACAGCATTTGCCACCAAGTGTGACATCCTGTACTAGAATACACAGAATAGAAAGAAAGAATTGCTTCCTACAAGTGTCATCTTACTTGCTTGTGTGTGGGATATTCATTCTTCCTCTCCTACACAATACTCAATAGTGTATGCATTTTAAAATTATTTTAAAAGAAATATTATTCTTATTTGCTTCCTTTTATTTTAGGCATTTGGTTAATGAGAGTAAGACCTTAATACTATGTCCTATTTTTGTTTTTCTGTCTTTTAAAGTAATGATGAAATGAAGGTCAAGTAATATAACCTTTAGAACATTGAGTTCTTTTGGAAAAACCATTGGCAGTATAGAAAGCTGTGTTGTCAGATGATACCTGGAGATTCAAATGATAGCAAGAGATTCTAAAAGAAGAAAATGAATAAAAGGAATGTGTAAAACCCTCAAGAACCCCTTCTAAAGACCTTCAAGAATGTCTCACATCCACTCACAGGAAGAGAACGGCAAAATATTTTATGATTAACTGGTACAAACAAACTAAGAGCTGTGATAACTATTAAACTCTGGATGAACTAAAAATCTTGTCTAAGGAGAAGTTATCATATTTATATTATTAAATGTAAAGTTGGTATCCTTTGCATCACTATTTGACTGATTCACTTATAAAAGGCGATGCAATTGTATGAAATTACTCATTTTATTTCCAAAGTGAAAACCAATATGGATAATAACTATCATTTAGACAGACATCTGGTGTCAATTTTGAAATTAGGATGCTTATTTTTTCCACATGGAATTCAGGGCTGCCTTTGCAGTGTCTTTACAAATTAGACACTCCTCTCCCAACCCGCAACTTTTGCATCACTAGCAATGTGAAAATATTAATTTACACAAAATAGGGATGTCCTATGATATTTTATTGAGGGAGAGCCAAAGGGCTGCATGCTGCTCTCCTGGATGCAACTGGAACCCGAAGAGAGTGTCTCCTTCCTCCCAGCTCTTTTAACCCCCATAGGTTCTACATACCTGTGACCACATCCAAATGGGCATGGTCAGCACTACTGGTACGTAAGATCTCTTCATACAATCTAGTATTCATCTTCATGACTTGCTCTACTACATGCAATGAAAAGTAATCAAAGAAACATTGAGACTCTCATATCTCTTCAGTTTCCCACATCACACATTAATTAAAAGGATAAATACCATTAAAGAGATAAATGAAAGCTTATGGATTTTTTACAACCAAATAATTTTAGTTATAATAAGAAATAAATATTTTTTCACAAGTACACTAGTTAATAGTCATTTCTTCTAAATGGAAATTCATGAATCAAAGGCCATTAAATGATGAGGAAAACAATAGGTTTGTAAATATACATATACATATGGATTTAGAGCATTATGGAACTTGGCATACCTAGGCATATGAAAAAATCCCTCTGTACCCATGTTAACTTCCTTCATTACTCATTCAGAATTTACCCAAGGAAATGTTATAATACATCTTCTTTTGAAAATAGAATATTTTTCTCCAAATATCAAAGCATAGCCAAACATTTAAATATAAACAGTAGATAAATTACATAAACATCCATAAGATATAGTTGTGGTTTGAAATTTGGTCCTGTGGAGTTTTCATGTTATTACTGCACCATGTTTGTAGGAAAGAGCTGTAGGGGTTAATTAGTTCATGAGAAATGTGAACTCTGCTTCATGGGGGCTTAAAAACATGATAGTTTTAAACTGGCCATGAGGAATAACCTCTAATCACAGCACTTGGGAGTTAAAACAGTGTGGTGGCTAAAAGTCTGAAAACAAGTCTATCTTCCATAAAGAATTCTAGTCCATTATGTAATAAGACATTGTTTAAACAACAACAGCAACAACAACACACACACACACACACACACACACATACACCAGAAAACAAAATACTTTGAAAGAAAACTTTCAGAGACACTTCTGTTCTCTCTGTTTTGCCTCCCATTCCAAAATTACATTGGCATTCTTAGTTTGAACCTCCGAACTTCCAGTGTATGGATCCAGTACAAGTATGCTGACTTTAAATTATACAGTATCACAGATTTTGATTTCTGCTGCCCAAACTAAAAGAAGTCTGAGGAGTCTGCACATTCAGAAAGTAGAACTGGGGAAATATCTCTGTATTCTAAGGAATTAAACAGTGTAAATGTGGCATTATAATTCATCCTTCTCTCATTCATGTATCATATATCTCCAATAAGGTCTGCAATAAATCAGGGACTGTAGAAAAGTAGAAAGATAATTGCATGATGTAAATTTAATTTTGACTACTCAGTTGCATTTGTTGAAGCTGAGCCAGATATTTCCTATACCTGGTATTTCCAGATAACCAGAAAACCTCTATTTTATTTAAAATTTTTCCAAATTCTAATGCATGACAGTGAAACTAAATTTGTAGCTAAATCATCCCATAGATATGGAGGATGAGATTTCAGAAATATTTGATTTGCTTTCAAACAAACCTGTCAGGTGCTCCTCAGCATGCAAAAGGAGATTTTTAAGTGATATCAATCAAAGTCCTTTTTATAAATCAGTTGTCAAAGCTAATAATTTATTTGTTTAATCTTGGATACTCTAATATGATAGCTGAGCCATCTTTATCTCCCTTCTGGATTACTGCCTCAGCCTCCAATTTCTCTGTCATTTACCCAGCTTCTTTCTGTCTATTCTTCACACAGCAGTCACTATGATATGTCTATACATGAGAAAGTACATGCCAATCTCTACTCAAAAGCTACTCTGAAGATTCCTTTTGCAGTAAAAGTCAAACCCTTATTGTAAGATGCAAGATGATTTGCTCAAAATGATATTTTCTAACTCATGGTCATATATACTATATATAAGTATTCCTTCCCCATGGCCATTGACTCATTAGGTTTCTTGAAGTTTCTCTAAAATCCAAGAAAGATTTTCTCTGTGAGTACTCTTTTTGTCATTTGAGTTTGCCATTCTAAATATGTCATCCTTGCCAGTATTTCTATTTCACATCTCCATAGTACATTTACTAATAATCATTTTCCTGGCTTTATTTTTTTAATTTTAAAAGTACTTTTTAATTTAAATTATAAACAATCATGTTTTACATCAATCCCAGTTTTCTCTCTCCAACTTCCCAATACGCCCACCGATCTCCCATTCTACCCCCCTTCTGCTCCCCAGGAAGAATGATGCCATCCATGGTGGATCTTCTAAATCTGTCACATCATTTGGAGCAGGGCCTCGGCCCTGCCCCATGTGTCTAGACTGAGAGAATATCCCTCTATGGGGAAATGCGCTCCCAATGTCCATTCACACACTAGGGGTAAATACTATTCCACTACCAGAGGCCCCATAGACTTCCCAGGCCTCCTAACTGACACCCATGTTCAGGTGGTCTGGGTCAGTCCTATTCTTATGTTTTTTCCCCAGCTGTTAGTTTGGAGTCCACGAGCTACCCTTGTTTAGGTCAGCTGTTTCTGTGGGTTTCCCCAGCCTTGTCTTGACCACTTTGATAATCACTCCTTCCTCTCTATAACTGGATTCCAGGAGTTGGGCTCAGTGTTTAGCTGTGGGTCTATGCTTGTGCTTCCATTAGCTACTGGATGCCATACAAGGTATCTGAGAAACCTGATATGGCAACCTGTAGTACTCTTGTCTGAGTCATTGAAGAGTCAGTTATACTTATGATCTAGGATCCACTCATAGATACTTTACTGTGTGATCTAAGTTCATAGTTCATTTTCATTCCCACCATGGCTGTCCTAGTTATGGTAGTCATAAAACACCATGTCCAGTAGCAACTTGATTAGGAAAGGGTTTTAATGGGGGAAGTCCTTCTCTATATATGTTGTCCTATTGGTTGAGAAATAAACACTGTTGGCCAATAGAGAAGCAAGATAGGTAGGACTAGAAGTCCAGGAGGATTCTGGGAAATGTAGTCAAGAATAGAGAGTCACCATGTGATCCAGGGAAGAAAGGACAATGTGGCATCCTCAGTAAGAAAAGACCTTATAAAAATATATATTAATAGTTATGGGTTAATAATTAAGTCAGAGTTAGCCATTAAGAAACCATAGCAAATGGCCAACAGCTTCATAATTAATATAGTTGTCTTGTGTCTGATTTGGAGGCTGAGACAGTGGCGGGAAAGAAAGCACATTACAGAATTTATATAACTTATATAGCCACATCACAACATCAATGATGGAGTCCAGGGCAGGAATAAAATAAAATGCAGTGAACTGAAGCAGGAGCTGAAACAGAGGATATGGGGGAAGAATACTGTGGCTTGGTCTACATACCTTGATGTTGTTTTTGTTTTTAATTGTTTGCCTTTTAAGATATGGCTATTCAATTCAACAACTGCCACCCAGGGGCTACCTGCAGTGGCTAGTCCACAAGAGATAAAGCCTGAGGGAGTTCTGTTTCCTCAGGGTTCAAACCCTTTCAAAGCTACTAAGCAAATGTATTTAAATCTCCATTCCACTAAAGGATTCAAGATTTTAAGGTTGAGGTAGCATCCTGCTTCCCAGGGAGTTTGATTAGCAAGTACCTCTCCATGCCAGTAAAGAACTCAGAGGCAAACACCTACAGTTAAACACTGAACTGAACCCAAAACCAGTGACAGAGAGAGAGAGAGAGAAGAGCGATAAACAAATTGGCAAAGAATGGGCTGGCAAAACCAGCAGAGACAGCTGATCTGAACAGGGGAGAGCTCTTGGACACCAGACCGACAGCTGGGAGGCCAGCATGGGATTGATCCAGACCCCCTGAATGTGAGAATCAGTGAGGAGGCCTGGGCAACCTATGGGGCCCTGGGCAGTCGATCAGTGTTTATCCCTGGCATACAAACAGACATCGTGTGTCCATAGCACAAAGTGGGATGCTGTCTCAGCCTGGACTCTTAGGAGAGTGCCTGGACCCTGCCCTGAGTGAAATGACAGACTCTAGATATCCCCTATGTGGAAGGAATTGGCAGTAGTGTGGGAGGCCTAGGGGGATGGTGAGGGTGTGCGGGAGGAGGGGAGGGGGAGGGAACTGGGATTGACATGTAAAACAAGCTATTTAAAATTAAAATAATAATAATAATTAAAAAAAGATTCAAAGGTTGAGGTAGAATCCTGCTTCCCAGAAAGGCTAAATAGCCAACTCACTTATGCCTCTCCAAAGAAGACCTCCTGCTGGTTCTCACCCCTCCTTACAAACCCTTCTCCTCATAGTGCCTCCCTACAACTTCCTGTCAGCTAGCTGATTTGCCAGCTTCCTGAATGCAGGTGAATGCTGTTTAATCAAACACATATTTACATCATTAACCAAACATCCCAAAACAAACCCAAAAGTAACACACCTTAAATCAATATTCTACAACAGCTTGCTCAGCCTGATTTCATACAGCATTAAGGACATTGCACACAGTAAGTTGGACATGCCTACTTGAAGCATCAAGCAATAAAATGCCCCACAGTCTTGGGAATGTTGTCTCACATAGGACTCCATTTTCCAAAATGACTCTAGATTTTGTCCAGCTAACATGAAACCAGACATTAAAATCTATTATCCTTCTTCAATGTTGAGTCATCAAGTTATGATTTTATAAAAAAAAAAGAAAATCAAAAAAATTTCTAAGGTTTAAATAAGATCAAGCTAATAATAGGCTTGAAAATGTGGGTGAGGTACTCAGGGCAGAGTCAGGAGCTATTTAATGTTTTCTTATAACTTATTTTAATAAAGTTAAGGGATAATGAATAATGTGAGCCCAAAATATATTTTCAGGAGCTACCTGTTTATCTGGCCACGGTGGCACATGACTTTAAACCCAGCACTCCAGAGTCAGAGGTAGGCAGACCTTTGTGAGATCAAGGCCAGCCTGGTCTACAGAGTAAGTTCCAGGGCAGTCAAGTCTACACAGAGAAACTCTGTCTCAAAAAACCAAAAGGAAAAAAAATGACTATTGAGTAGTTAAATTATGTGTCTCAACTTCATATCTTAATAAGACATCACTGACTAAATATTGAATTTATGTGCAAATAGGTAGGCTTTTCTTATTTTACTTCTATATGTATGCATTCTCTAATATATACTTAAATATTATAACCTTGGTAGACAACTGAAGTGATGGCCTATAAATAAAATTTATGATTAATTTCTGTTTGGAAAAGTTTCCACCTGATTATTCATTGTTCATACTTCAAATTTCATTTCTAAGTTTTTCTTACTTGTTCCTTAGATGTTTGAATTAAAATCACACTGTTATTTGCATTTCACATATTTATTATTCATAGTATTGTACCTCCAGTTTCTACTTGCAGCTATTAACCTAAATTTGATATTTATTTGTCTAAACTTTCCCACACTACAAGTGTAAGCTGTATACAAACAGAGAATATGATGCAAATTTCTTATAGATGTTTACTATGCTGGTAATATTAATTCAATTAATGTCTATAATACACAAATATAACATGGCATAAATGACCATGTCACTCAAATTAATAAATATGTAAGTAAATACATGAACAACACATAGATAAATGTATACAAGTGGTGTTGAGAACAAACTTGAAATTTTTAGTCAACAATTCCCTTATTAATGAATAAATTTGATAAGGAGAATCTTTCTTACGATACAAGAAGTTTTTTGTGGTGCTATTTTGTTTGTTCTGCAACAAATAAAAATTTCCTGAATATTAGAGTATGGAGCTGCCTGGAGGCCAGGCAATGGTGGCACACACCTTTAATTCTAGCACTCAGGATACAGAGGAAGATGGAGCTCTGTGATTTCCAGGTCACCCTGTGCTATATGAGATTGACTCTGTCTGAATCACACCTTTAATCCCAGCATTATATAGGTGGAAACATGAATGATATGATTGGGTGGAGAAGAATCTAAGGATGGATGAGACAGGGACTCTGAGCAGTCAGTCTGAGAATTCCTAAAGACAGAATCTTCCATTCTGTCTGAGGACTCGGTTGAGGTAAAAACTAGTGGCTGTGCTGTCTTCCTTCTCTGATCCTTCCACATTTATCCCTATATTTAACTCAAGGTTTTTGTTGTTAAGATGGGTTCGAATTCACGCTACAAGTTCTTGACTGAAGTATCTATCATAATATTTGAAGAAAATACATTTAGAAGAGCTAAACGATGATGAATAAGTGAATTGTTGAATAATAAGAAATAATCCTCTTAGCTAGAAAACTTGTCAATGGCATAAAACATGAACTTTAAGTACAAACTTTATATTCTGAACTATCTAGGAATTTCATAAGCCTACATTCAATATCATTTGAAAATTCAGTTGGTCATTGAGCTGAAGCTAGGCAATTCAGATAATTTTGTGCTATCAAACAAACAAAATTCTGAATGTTTTAACATATTAAACATGATAATATTTTTGGAAGAAATGCAGTTTTACTAGTATATCTTAATTTAATTGAAGATGATTAATTTTGAATTTCTGTGTATGTAATTATGAATATTGTCATGGTAAAGGATATTTGAGAAATTAATATTATTGACTTAATTTTAGATTATGCCATAAATATGCTATAGGTGTGACACATTTATACTTTGACAATCAAATGGATACTTGGAAGAAATCTGACAAACTAGAATTAATTTTGAATTTTCTTGCAAAATTCCAATTCATATTTTATTGACTATGAAAAAAGACATAGGCATATAGGTTTACAAAGACATTAATAAAAAAAGTAATATCCAACGCTAAGAAGAGAGAGTGCAAGAAATAGTAGCCTAGGAACAGTTGATAAGTAGGCATGAATAATATATATGACTACATCAAAACATTTAATATGTGCTGTAGAAACTTGAAGTAGATAACTCCAGTCAAACTCAAGTTATTAAATACTTAACATTTTGACAAATACTTGTTAGTATCACACTGTTGAAACAATATATCACAATAAAAATTATTGTTGCAATGAGAGTAATAACTAAGAGTTAATCAAATACACAGAGCTTGAAACAGAAATGGAGGGCAACAGAGAATGGCTTTCTGACACTGCATAATGGAAAGTGTGAGATTTATGGGGATCTGACTTTCTAAGAGATTTGTGTTTGTGCTTAAACATCACAGAAGTTTTAGGCAAGGTGTCGAAAACAATGTATTTCCTTCTGCCAAGAAAAGAGAGGGGTTCTGCAATGGGCTAACACTTTCCTAAGATAATCTAGGGTAAACATGGGCCTAGAGTTGTTTTTAATGGAGAAAGAGCAGCTTTCTGTGGGGAATCTGACGGTGAAGCAGTCATGTCTATTTCAAGATACCCCATTTCACACAATCCTCTGTGCATTTTATTTTATAAGTATCATCTACATATTTTTAAATAAATGTTGACTTAAATTAAAGCAATCTTATTTTACATACCAATCCCAGTTCCCTTTCCCTCCCATCCTCCCATAACCCCATCATCCCCCCAACCCACCCCAGATCCACTCCCCATGGAAGCTCAGGCCTCCCATTGGGGATCATCCACGTCTGACACCCTACCCAGTGTATCTAGGCTGAGAGAGTATCCCCCCATAGGTAATGGGCTCCCAAAACCCACTTGTGCATTAAAGATAAATACTGGTTCCACTGCTAGATGCCCCATAGACTACCCAGGCCTCCCAACTGACACCTACATTCATGGGGCCTGAGCCAAACTCCTGGAATACAGTTGTCAAAAGGGAGGAGTGATTGGCAAAGGGGTCAAGACCATGGTGGGGAAACCCACAGAAACAGCTGACCTGAGCAAGTAGGAGCTCATGGACTGCAGACTGAGGGCTGGGGAACCAGCATAGGATCAAGTCATCTATATATTTTTAAGCATTATGTCATACCTGAAATAAGAACAATTTCTAAATTTACAGAATTTAATTATTTAGAATATTAAGTTATTAAGAGAATGGTGATCATGTCAGAGGAATAGCAGGTAACAATCTACTTCAGGTGATTGACTCACCAAGAAGCAAAATTCTGCTGGGTCAGTCTAGGATAGGCCCCAGAAGCCTTGTCCCTGGAATGTCTCTTGCTATTGCTGTGTCTTTGTATGTTTGCTGTTGGCATTTTCTCTGCTATCTGTCCTGGTCTGAAGGGGCATGGGGAGATCCCCACACACCTTAATGTAATGGGATCACTTTATGGAAATATCTTGTTCTATTGGGCATTGTTAGCTGTGGTTTATTGTGAAGATGATTTTCGCCTAAGCTGTACTGTTAATTGAAGCAAGGATTTTATGCAGTAACAGTGTTATTTTAAATAGAATTTTGATTATTAGGGTCTTTAATAAATATAGTAAGGGATTATAATACAGGTTAGCTTAGTGGGAAAATTAACACAGGTACAAGCAAGGTATGATGCCCCCATACCTGATAAAGTAGAGGCTACCGAGGACAAAAATATAAGAACAGGAAAAAAAGTCACATTGCTAGTTTTTCAGGTTAATGATTAGGAAAACAACTGAGTCCCAGAAGCCCAGTTAAATGATGTTCTTTTAATTTTCATGTTGGGAGATGTGTCCATGGGTTTAAGTGTCCATCATAACTGAAAACCATCCTTGAATAGTGACTTAAGGTTAGATTGAGATTATTTTGTTAATGGCTTTGAGGTAAAAAAGAATCTTAGACGACAATTTAAAGTCATATTTTTAATAGTTGAGTGAGACACTCATTGAGGTCAGGGAAGAAGAACAGTGGCACACTGGCCGTGGCTGACTGACATACCTTTCTTCCTAGGATGGGTTGCTGATCAAGGATGATGATTAAGGGCATGTGCCCATTTCTGCCCTCACTTTCTTGATACAAAAAACTGTTGACAAATGGGTATGCATTATAAGGACTTAGGTTAGAGATGACTGATTTTTTATATATAAAAGTTTTTATATAAGATTACCTTCTGAGATAAGTAAAAAAATGATTGATCCTTTCTTCATACCCACAAAAGGCAGTCTGCCAGGAAAAGCACTGGCAGAGAAAAATTCCTTGCTTGCTTACATTCTGGTAATGTGTAATAAGCTGCTTGGGTATGAGTGTATGTGAGTTTTTGGGGACATCTTGCTTTTCACCTGTAGTACATAAAATGTTTAATCATGTAAGGTATGTGGAAAACAAGTTTTTTATACTTGTATTCATTGTAATAATTCACTTAAAACAGATTATAATCACATTGTAATTTTATATGGCTTGAAAATTCTACTGGGGTATATAAACTGCAAGGAAAAAATATAGACATGAGAAAAGGAAATCACCAGGATAAAGGTAGAAGGAAAGTTAGAGTTAGACATCAAGTTAGACAGAAGAGAAACATTAGAATAGGGTAGAAAAAAAACACAAAGAATACTAAATGAAGAACTAATCTTTGGCCCTCAGAAAAGTCCTTGTATGCTTGTTTTTCCAGTCCTTTGCCTCCTCTGCATCACTGCTTCAGTTTCTCTGACCTGATGAATGCTTTCATTCATCATCCCCTAGGTAAGAGCCTAATATGTAGGATGTGTGTGTGTGTGTGTGTGTGTTTATATATTTCCCTTTTTTTCATCCCCAGAGAGACAAGTTTTAGGTACTCAGATAGAAAAGTCAAGTTGAGTGATTAACAGACTGTGGATCTCCCTCAAATCCTGAGCTGCTGGAGGCTGGTGCTCATGGCAACTTTATAGAACTGTCGGTGGTGGCACATCCCTTTAATCCCAGCACTTGGGAGGCAGAGGGAGGTGGATCTCAGTGAGTTTGAGGCCAGCCTGGTCTATAAAGTGAGTTACAGGACAACCTCCAAAGCAACAGAAAAACCCTGTCTCAAAAAAAAAAACAAAATAAAAATAAAAACCTGGTTTCTTATTACAGCCAAAGTACTACATTTATTTAAAGACAATATTTAATATTGACACAGTATGGATATAACTACTGTCTTTGCTGATTCTTCAGTTCATTATTTAGAGTAGAGATAGCAATAGAAAAATAAGAGATTTGTACTGGCACAAATGCTGATGAAAGGGAGAGCAACATTGTAGGAAAGAGAAGTGCATAATCTTAGAAGCACATTCGCTAACTTCCTGGTTATTTATTACAACATTTAACACACATAAGCCATTCTAAGATTTTATATACATAAAATATATAAAATCTACATATATTATATATTTATATAAAATCTATGGTATGTCTTTAAAAGGATATCAACAAGACAAACATCTATAAACAAAGTACACTTATTTATGCAATAATTATTGACAAATTCTTTAATATTTGAGTATAAGCTTTATTTCTTTCATCTTTCAATTATTCCAGTAGTAGCAAAGCAAATAAGAATATCTATTTCTTAAATTACTCAGTTATAAGAGATATGCATGATACACCAGAGAAGGGGAATGGGACAGGATCTCCTGAGTAGACAGGAAACATGGGGGAAGAGGACAGGGAGCTGGGGTAAAGTGTGGGGGAGAAGTGAAGGGAAGAGGAGGACATGGCAGAGCAGGAAAGTTGAATCAGGGGAATAATAGAGGACAGCAGGATGAGAGATACCATAATGGAGTGATTCATTATAGTTTTGAGGAGAGATCTGGCACTAATTAGATCACCAGAGATCTACAAAGATGCCAACAAATGGCAATCTAAGCAACAGTGGAGAGCCTACCTTAAATGCCCTTCCCCTGACAATGAGATTGACTACCTTGTATGCCATCCTAGAGACTTCATCCAGTGGCTGATAGAAGCAAAACCAGATACCCACAGTCAAACACTGAACTGAACAAATGGAAATCAGTTGCAGAGAAACAGGACTAATGAGGAAAAGGGCATGACCAGGTGGGTGAAACCCACGGAAACATCTGACATGAACAAGGGGGATCTCATAAACCCCAGACTGATGGCTGAGTGGCCAGCATGGGACTGATCCAGATCTCCTGAACATGGGTGTCAGTGAGGAGATCAGTATTTATCCTTGACATCCAAATGGAATTTGGGAGTCCATTCCACATGGAGGGATGCTCTGTCAGCCTGCACACATGGGGGTGGGCCTCGGCCCTGTCCCTGATGATATGACCGACTTTGGAAATCCCCATGAAGGGCCTCACACTCCCAGAAGAGTTGAGTGGGGATTGGATGGGGGGGATTGGAGGGCTGGGGGCAGGGGAGTAGGGGAGGGAGAGGGAGTTGGGTTTGACATATGAGCAAGCTTGATTCTAATTTAAATAAATAAAAAGTATACCAAACAAACAAAAAAGTACTGTTACAAATCCAAAACTGCATAATAAAAGCAATAAATATATTAACTTTATGAAAGATGATATAGGTGCAAAAATAAATAATGTGCAATGCGTCTATAGGAGCTTACATGTGGTAACATTTTGTTCAATAAAATGCCATAAGTTAGATTGACTATATTAAACCGTATATATAGGATAGTGAAACAGCTGTGGAAAATAGGATTTATAAAAAAGTTTAAGGATGGCTGAGCCAGTTTGCTTTCTCTCAGTGTCCCAAAAGACAACATGGTAAATCTGACCTTTCATATACAGAAAGAAAACACCCAAAGGGGAAAATTTAGAAGGCATCCGCCCTTATTTCAGTTACAGACAGTGTTAGGCAAGCAAAACAAGTCACCAGGGTAGGTCATGAAATACCCACCCAGTGGTATCAGATTTCAATCATCAGAACTTGCATATGCTACCAATAAATACAATAATTTGAAGATACAGATTCAAAGAGAACATGCTGTATTATAAGGATGAATCTGGAATCATAAGATAAACATTATTATAGAAGGTAGTTATAGGCTTTCTTTTCTATGTTTAGTTATTAGTTCTTGGAAGATTTTGTAAAATATACTTTGATAATAATCATCCTCCTGTAGGAGGAAAACAATGCTGCCATTAACCATGTGACTTACTAGAGGCGCACACAGATGAGGTAATAAAAGAGCAGTTTACCACACCGCTAACCACACCCACTTTAGGTATGACTAAAGACATATACGGACAGATGTAAAGACATATACAGACATAGGCGGTGAACTACGTCACTAGCCAGGCATGGCTAGGGGCATTACAGGGGAAGGTATAAAAGACTGAACAGCAGAAGTCTTGCTCTCTTTTTCTGGCTTTCGGCTTCCAGTTCGGTGGCGGAAAACTACTGGGCTCTTCTGGGTTACTTGTTTGGTATCTTGTGAGTAATTTCTACAATAAATACTTAGTTTTCCTTTCAGTACGTGTGCCATTTATTATTACAGCATCATTCCTCCAATTATTTTCAGACTCACCATTGCTTCACCATTCATCATCTCTGTTTTTTTTTTTAAATTTAGGTTAGAATCAATCTTGTTTCACATATCAATCCAGCTCTCTCTCCCTCTCCTCCTCCCCTGCCCTCCTCACCACGTCCCCCAGTCCCCACCCAATCTCCAGTCCGATCCCCAAGGAGGGTGTGGCCCTCCATGGTGGATCTCCAGTAATTGTCATTTCATCCAGCAGGGCCTAGGCCCTCCCCCTACAGTCCAGGCTGATAGAGCCTCCTATATTGTAGCATGGGCACTCAAAATCTATTTGTACACCAGGGATAAATACTAGCCAAGGCCCCATAGATTACCTAGGCCTCCTCACTGACACCCACATTCAGGGGGTCTGGGTCAGTCCCATACTTTCCACACAGCTTTCAATCTGGGGTCCAAGAGCTCCCCCTTGATCAGGTCAGCAGTTTCTGTGGATTTAGCCAGCCCACTCTTAACTCCTTTGCCCATCAATTCTCTCTTTCTGTCACTGGATTCCAGGAGTTCAGTTCAGTGTTTGTGGGTATCTGCCTCTGCTTTCATCAGTCGCTAGATGATGGTTCTGTTTCCTAGACTCTCTGGCAGTGGGATTGTATGCTGGCCCTCCCCTGATTCATGTCTAAAGTACATAAATGAGTGAGTGCATACCATGTTTCTCTCTTTGTGACTGGGTTACGTCACTCAGTATGGTTTCTTCTAGTGCCATCCATTTGCCTGCAAATTTCAAGATTATTCTTTGAACCTTGGCCAGTTTTTGGTCTCTGGATTATTCACCATCTACTGGCAACACCAGGCTTATGTAGTTAGGTTGATGAGAAGCACTAATCTATTTATCTATGAATAAGATATTCAATGTCATTTTAATACTATTCCTGTTTAGAGTTCCAATAATAGCAGGTTCTGTCATTGACCTACTATTGCTCTAGTCATAGGATTTTTGCCTATGACAATGCTGTCATTAATGGATTTCAGCTGATGGACTGGACCTTGAATCCAGTTAAAAAGTGATTGTTACTCCTCTTGTATTTGTCTTTATTGCACTTTTCACACGGTTTACAGTCCAGTTGTTATTGTAGCTCACCATGTTTATAGGATTGCCATTCTTTTTTTTTTTCTGGCAGATACCATATGAAATGCTTTGAAAACTATAAAAGATAGTCAGTAGGAGATGAAGCTTCCAAGTCAGCAGTAGATTGACTTCTCAAAGTTTTAGGACTCAAGCATAAGGTGTCTTCAGCAAGCATGTCTAGTTCTAAGTTCTGGAGGGTAACTAAGAACGTTAGCAATATCTTGTATTATTTGTGTGTGGGGGTCTATGGTGAACAAATCCAAAAGTGGTTGCCAAATTGTTGGAGATGTGATTCTTATTAGTTAGTTTATAGAGTATTTATATTTACAATTTTCATATATATATACATATATACATATATATATATATCATACTAGAGTAGTAGGTCTCCATATGATTTTTGAAATGTATTTAGTCTTACGTACCCCTTTCAATAATCCATCTTCTCTGCCACCATATCATCTATCCATTTAACCCTTCTTATTACATTATTCATCTTTGACCTTTTTATCACTATTTTTCTATTCACTCTCCTTGAAATAGCCCCAAGGCCACCTACTAATTTCCTGAACATTAATAATATCCCAAATGGAGCACAAATGCACACACTAGATAGCTACGTTAGAAGAAAGATACTGGATCTTTTTATCTCCCTTTGAACAAAACTTGATAGCAAACTTACTAAGGACATCAACATAAGACATGATCTTTTGAAACTATTAGGGCAGAAAGTAGGAGGTATTCCTGATCTTTCTGCTACCGGAAAATGTTTACCTGAACAGGACTCTGGTAGTAAACAGAATCACATCAACACTTAATGAGTGGAAACTGATGAAACTGAAAAGCTTCTGTACAGCAACAGACACCATCATTTGAGTGGAACAGGTAGTCTATTGTAACATGAAAAATAAAAGATACAAAGACACATATTGGGGTTCAAGCTTCAGGATGAAAATCATAGAAGCAAAGCAGCCAAGCCAAGATCTTACCTCTGCCTAGCTGAAACGGCAACCCTGTACCCATAAATCCTCAGAAGCAAAAGCTCTGAATTCCTGCCTCCTCCTCCTTTTATTCCTCTCTCTGCCCAGGCATATCATACCAGTCTTCATTTCCCTAGTGCTGGAAATAAAGGAGTGTGTTCTGCTACTCTTTACCCTTGTATAGGTCAGATGACCTTGAACTCAGGTATCAATTTTCCTGTCTCCCAAATCCTAGGATTAAATGTATGTGCCACCACTGTCTAGTTTATATAGTTAGCAAGTGTAAGTGGCAAGTTTTGCAAACTGCCATCCAGTGGCATTATTAGATCATAAACAATGTATCACCACAGACCATAGAAAGGGACCAAATCTATACAATGTATACATTTGACAGAGGATTAGTATCTGGAATAAAAGAAGAACTAGAAGTACAAAAAAACAAGGAAAGTCCTGAAAATTCCATATTTTTTCTTAATACATGCACAGTACTTCCTTGTGTAAATTCAGTGCATTTTCAGTATACTTTCATCAGCAAGTACATTGAGTATGGAACAAAACAAAGTTGTTAACTATGAAATTGAAAGGCTGGAAAGCATTTTTACAATGTTTAATATCCTTAGTAATTAAAATGTGACTCAAAGTATTGAGAGTTAGTTTACCTTAGTCACAATGACTAAAATGAATAACAGAAACAGAAACTCACATACCCATACACAAAAACTAACAAACAAAATGACAAGATATGCTAGCTTTGATATTAGGAAAGAGGAACATAATTTACTGGTGGTGAGAATGTATAATGTTGCAGCCACTATGCATGTCAAATTGAGATACTTTAAGAAGAAAGAAGTAGATTTGTCACAGGGTTCAGGTATACAACCTTTGGGCATAACCAAAAATTCCATGAAATAATTGCTCCTCCAGGTTTATTGGTATTTTAGTCACAGTAGCCAGTAACTGTAAACAGCCCAGATGTCCATCAACTGATCGAAATGTACTGAAGATGTAGGGTAATTTACACAATGTTTATTATGCAGATATTAAGAAAAATACAAACCTTTCAGTCATATGGATGGATCTGGATTCAGTCGTTCTGAGGGACATAAGCAAACATCAAAAGTTTTCTCTCATGTGTACTTTGTGTCTTCAGGTGTGTGTGTTCCACTTGCAGCTGGACATAGCACACACTAATGCAACCACACTCAACACTTGAAAATATGGGACAAAAGTTTTTTTCAGTAACTTTAGCTTTGAACTATTTGTGTTACAGACACAAAGAAATTATTGTCCACAACCTACTAAAACTTGAAGAGGCAAGTTATTTATTAGGCTTCCAACCTCCAGTTGGAGCCACGTTTTGGTCAATTATACCTCAGTCTGTGCTAATCTCTAACAGCATCTTAAATTCACTGTAGAAACGACATGCAGAACTCATTTTAATACTGTTCAGAGTTTGGGTTGTTAGACTAATTTATAAAAAACCAGGAGATTTCCAGTAATTTAACCTTGAAATATTCAGGACGAAAAGAGCTTGTGTAGAAAGCCACAGTAACACAACTGGGGCAAGAAAAAGTAAGCTGCGGCTGACTGAGAATGCAATGTCTATAGAAATGACAACATATTCTGACAGTTAAGAATTTTCCATACAACAGGACTACATATACAATGGTTGCAATATCAAGCAAACAATTAGGTACCATCTGTTAAATACATGGTTGTTTAATAACAATTAAAAAACATCTGAAGTGGGGGGAGCAGGAGGAGAGAAGGGAGGGGGAACTTGGATTAGAATGTAAAAATAAGAAAAAGCTGTGGTAAAAACATATGTGATTAGTGAAATTAACAAATGAAAAGCATATCATGAGAGAATCTTATATTATGTTCAACACTTAATAATTATAATTAGATATAGATAGGACAGACCTCATCCAGATAAATGCTGATTAAGGAACAAAACATAGAAAGTAATTCAGCACTTAAAATGGCATAATCCCTAAGGAAAATATAGGTAACATGTAAAAATAAAAGGCACAGAAGATTTAGTATGGATTTAACATGCATACCCCGAGGAACTAAAAGTAGCAACCCTGAAATAAAAGATAAGACAAGACAGCAAAATGTAATGACAAGTGAGGCAGGAAAACTGAGAGAATAAATTAAGGAGAAATAACACAATTGAATGCCATAAAGTGGAAATGAAGCAGAAAGGAGATAATCGATAGTGTGGAAAGACGAATCAACTCCACACAGAACAAGCTTCAGACAATCATACCTAATGTGAAAGAAAAGGGCAACTACAGCCGGCTAGTATGAAGGGCACAGCAGAGAAGACTGAGAGATGAAAGAATCTCAGACATAAACCTTCTAGTTTATTTGCAATAAAGGCTAAGGAAATGAACTGAGAATTGATGGAATTATGTATGTATATACATATGATCCATATATAAATATGTACATATTTATACACACACATATATGTATGTATGTATGTTTTTCACACACAGTAAAAGACACTTGATTACTGTGATTTACAATGATCACAATTAAACTCTCTTAATTATGCTTATGATCTGTTTGCATCATTGTTTTTCTTCCAATTAAAAAGAGAACTTAATTCTCATGAGAAAAGCAGGTATGCTAACTGCAGATCTTCACCTCTCCTTAGTTTCCTCCAAATCCAATGCCCCAGCATCATGGCCAGCTCTGTAACAGACCACCTTGCATTCTCCACTGCCTCTCTGTCCTTATATCCCATGGTTCATGCAGGTCATCCCCTACAAACTTCCCCCTGGCTCACATTGTAATTACAGGCCTCGACTTGAACAGGCATCCTCTTCAAACCCACCATCAAGCCTGTGAGAAAAGCAAGTAGTGCAGCAAAGCAAGCACATAAGCCTCACCTCTTCATTATCCCTCTTCTTGTCCACATCCAACATGGTCTTCCTTTTTATAGCACTGTAGCAGACTACCTGTTGTGGCATCTCCTCATTGTGACCCTATACCCAGGGGACTAATCAGATCTTGTTGGAAAACTCTGCTTTTCTTCTCTCCTCTAGATTCCTTCACTCCTCCAGTAAATCCCTATTCCTGCTTATCAATTCCAAAAACCTAGGAACATATTTTACCCAAACTCTGCTTGGCCACACCCAAGGATTGCTTACTAAGCAATGCACAGCTACCATAATCTCCTAAGAAGTGAGGGAAACAAATGAGCAGAATATGTTCCCAAAACAAGGACAAGACCAGATATCAGCAACTACAATGACAATCATCCCAAACCCAGATGCATAGAAAACACAGTATTTCTTCACTGGGCCCCCAGCAACTTGACTCACAGTAGGTCCTGAGAATCACAACTTATCTAGAACACAAGGAAAAGAGCTTAAATTAGTCTTTATGAACATGATAGGAGGTCGTAAAGTGAAAATTCATACTGGCTTTAAAGAAATGTTTGAAAAAATACTGGGAAGAAATGAACAAAAGAGTCCAATAGCTGCAATTGAAAATAAAATTGATAAGGAAAAAACAAACATAGAAATATGGAAATGAAAATTCTAGGAACTTGAACAGTAGTCTCAGAGACAAGCCTCACCAAGAGAGTTCAAGCAGTGTAAGAGCTCATGTTGGGCATTGAGGACACAATAGAAGAAAGAGATACTTCATTCAAAATGAATTTGTTGTAAAAAAGAAAAGTCTTGGCAGAAACTCGGAAACCCTGAAAACACCAAAAACGAAGAATAACAACCATAGAGGAAGTAGAAACAACCAGAAAATATTGTCATCAACATCATAGAAGACATTTTCTTAATCTAAAGAAAATTATAGTGCACAAAACTGACTGGATCAGAAAATATGATCCCCTCAGCACACAAAAATCAAAACATGTACATAACAATGGAATAATATTTAAAAAATGGCAGAGGAAAAGACTTAGTGTTTAATTTGGTGTCTCTGTTAAATATGTTACACTATAAATAGACTACTTGATGGAGGCAGAAAAAAGATCAAGAGAGGGGGGATGGTATAATATAGGTAATATGAAGGAGAAAAGAGTTATAATGGGGAAGGTAGGTTAGGTGGGATAAACATGTGAGGGTAGACAAGGGTTTGGAAGTAAGTAACACTAAGGATTCTTGAAAAGGGAAATAGAATCCTACCTTGTAAGTTTCATGTATTTATGTGACAGGGAGATGCAGATATAGATATATTTACATAAAAGTGTTTAATTGGAGTAAAATGCACAAAGGATAATGTTCTTCTCCAACCTCACTTGTTTCTAAATAAAACTCCTAGGAAAAAGCTATAGGATCTCTCCCCTAGTTGTTGACCAGATGTCCCCTGGAAGCCTTCAAAACAATTCGTACTATTTCCACCACTCTTGGGTTCTTGAAACCCAATATTGTAAACAACAATATGAGGAAATGGCTTTGGTGGGTTAAGGAGTTTTGGATGGTTCAGAATGTGTTAATGGGAGCATGTTGAATTTTGAGGTATTCAACTGAAGTCATTGGGTTAGTGTAGCAAACAGTATTATATTTCAAACAATCTTCATCCACATCTTTAGACTTTTATGGTCATGTTATTTTCAACTTTAAATATAGTAATACCTTAAAATTAATTTGCCAAATTTTGTGTAAATTCCTATATACTATTTTCTGTTCATACATGATAGAGAATCCATGTGATAATAGTCAGATGCTTTGTGTACTATGACTTCAATCTTGAATTAAGTTTTCCTTGCTAATTTGAAATTTGCATGTGCCTTCATTTGAATGGTCTTGATTCTTTCCTGTGTTCCTTTTATTCAATTTTTTTCTTTTATTTTCCAGTTTAAATTTAGATAAGAAACAAGGTTGCTTCACAAGTCAGTTCCAGGTCCCTCTCCCTTTCCCTCCCCTCCTCCCGTGCCCTCCCCCCAACCCCCCCCCGTTATCCCCTCATTCCCACAGGGAGGGTGAGGCCCTCCATGGGGGTGTCCATAGTCTGTCATTTCATATAGGGCAGGGCCTAGACCCTTCCCCAAGAGTTCAGGGTGAGAGTGCACCTCACTCCTTTTATTCAATTTATTATTTTCTCAGACAACGAATCCCACCTACAGGCTCCTCTGCCTACCCTCTTTCCAGTATCCTCACTTCCATTCTCCAAACATCCACTGTTCCTTCATTTGCCTTCAGAAAAGAGCAGCCATCCCAGTAATATCAAGCAAGGCATATTAAGATGCAATACAACTAATCATAAACTTTCCTGGCTGGACAATTAAACCAAGTAGGAAGAAAGAGGTCCTACAAGCAGGCTAATGAGTCAGAAACACCACTATCCCCAATTGTTAATCCCAAAGCTAAATAACAACAGTATATATGCAGAGAGCCATGACAGATCCATGCAGATGCTATGATTGTCACTTCAGTCTGTGTGAGCCCTGCTAAGTTGATTCTTTGGCCACTATTCCTGTGGTATCCTTGACCCCACTATTACAATCTTTCCTCCCCTCCTTCTTCATCCTTTTTCCCTAATTTCTGCTGGGTTCCCAAGATCTGCCTAATGTTTTGCTGTGTGTGTCTGTATCTGCTAATATTACCTGATGGAGGAAGCCTCTATGTTATAATTTGGCTATACACCTATGCTACAAGTATAGCAGAATATAGTTAGAAGTCATTTCACTGACTTTCTTTTTGACAGTGTTGTTTAGTTCTATCCTATGTCTCTTAGCCATCTAGCTTCCAGATATTGACTATCTAGGCACTTTCTATGATGGGCTCCCTTTCATGCCTTGGGCATCAAGTTAGAACATTCATCAGTTGGCCACTCCCACAAGCTCTGTGCCAGCATTTCCCCAGATCATATTTTAGCAAGGACAGATTATGAGTCATAGTTTTTGTGACTGGATTGATGTCTCGGTTCCATCACTGGGAGTCTAGCCTGGTTATAGAAGATTGCTAGATCAGACTTCATACATTTGCTTACTAGGAGTCCTCATTAGAGTTACCTTCACAGTTTCTAGGACATTTCTATTGTACTTAGTTTTCATTTTGCCCCACAAAGGCTCACCAATTCCATTCATCTCTCATGGTACTCTCTCACTCATTCCCTCCATCCCCAACATGATACTTTCCATTCCCACCTCTCCTTCCTAGTCCACCCACAAAATCTGTTCTAGCTACCCTTCCCAGGGAGACTCACATGCCCCACCAAACCCCATGCATCTCTTTTTAGTGACTAGATTATAGTATGATTATTTCTACTTAACAGGATAACTAAGAGTGACATACCTGGATCTTGAGGTAGGTTGATTTTCAATTTTCTGAGGAAAATCCATATTGATTTATATAGTGGCTGTATGTAGGGAGAGATCTAGACTTAAAGCTGTGCAAGTTTGCAGTCCCATCAGCAATATAGGAGTGTTTCCCTTTACTCCATATCCTGACCAGCATGAGCTGTCACTTTCACTTTTGTTTTTGATATTGGTCATTCTGTCAGGTATAAGATGGAATCTCCAAGGAGTTTGGATTTGCTTTTCCCCAATGCTGAACATTTCTGTAAGTGTTCCTCAGCCATTTGACTTTACTCTAATGGGAATTATGTATTTAGGCCTGTACCATACTTTTTTAAATTGTATTGTTTGGCTTGTTGATATCTAACTTCTTCAGTTCTTTATATGTTTTGTATAATAGTTGGATGTGGAGATGGTAAAAATCTTTTCTCATTCTAAAGGCTGCAGTTTTGTCCTAAAGATGGTATCATAAACTATAAGAAAACATAAACAAAAACACATGATCATCTCATTAGATACAAAGAAGGCCTTTGAAAAAATCCAAGACCCAAAGTCAGACACACTGAACCCGGTAGAAAAGAAATAAAGGAATACTCTTGAATGCATCAGCACAGGAGACAATTTCCCAAACTGAACATCAATTGTGCAAGCACTAATATTGGGGCTTGGTGCTACCCCAAATAATGTGACAGACTTTGATGATCCTCCACAGGAGACCTCACCCTCTCTGAGAAGTGAATGGGGAATGGGATGGGGAGATGGTGGAGGGAGTGGGAGGACAGGAGGAAGAGGGAACTGGGATTGGTATGTGAAATAACATTGGTTTTAATTTAAGTAAATTTTTTTAAATTAGTAACTGGGATCGTATAAAACTGAAAGCTTCTTCCTTCCTTCATTCGTTCTTTCTTCCCTTCTTCATTTCCTCCTTCCTCTATTTTGTTTTCTTTGACATCAAAAATTAAGGAGCCCTGACCCAGAACTTAGCTATAGTTAACTCAACAGTGAAATTTTCTGAACTAAGTAATCCATTTCCTTATAGATGTCCTAGAACTTCATACATAAGATCACTAAAGAATAAAGCCATATTTTACTAATATAATAGTGATGGAGAAAATGCAGAACATCTCTCTGATTTTACTGATAATCCAGGAATACCAGTGCTTTGGTTTTCCAGGGTATGTGTGCCATTTATCTGATTCATTAATTAGTTAATTCATTATCATCAAACAAAAAAAGTTCAAGAAATTTAAATTTGTCACAATGAGTTAATACATTTAAAATAAAATCAACCAACAGACTGTCTTCTGATCAATTTCTCACATTTGTGTCAACTGGTGCATATTTTTGAATTATAGCAAATGTCTAATATTAAGCTGCTGTAAATATCAGGGACATTTCTAGAAAGATAAAAATGGTAGCAGACACCACTGGTGTGAACCAGACTTTGCCTAATTGTTGCACATGAGAATATTTCCTTCTATCTACACTTCTGTAAAATTCTCTTTTCTATAAAAGATTTTCTTATAAAAATGTTATATGATGTTCCCTGTGCATAGGCAATATCTGCATATGTACTTATCATATTCTCTGATCTTAAAATATTGTCAGTAATGTTTCACAGAGTATGTTTCATTCCACAGCTCCTTGACAAGTTGCTCAATACTTTAACGGGTTCCTTGATGCACCTGCATGCCGGGTGGAATTCGATTTACTATGTTTAGTTATGTCTGCAAAAGCCTTACTTAAACTGTTTAAAACTGGAAATTACCACATGCTTAGTATCATAAACAAATTCATATGCCTTGAATTTCAAGTGCATTAGACATTGCTCTATCACAATTGCTTAAGAAGTCTGGAAATACATATTTTCTTATAAAGCTTTCAGTTAAACAGTCCTAAGAAATTTTGTTCTCATAGCAAAATACTGTAGCCTTGTTCCAGATGGGTTCATGGACCTTGAAGGGATGTGTGAAGTTGGTGCCAATAAGACACTGTGACCACCTGTCATTGTTCAAGTAAGTGGCCCCTAAGAGCTTGAGCCATCCTCATTTACACAGTTTCAATGGTTTGAATGAACAGTTTTACAACCACCTTTTACTTCCTAAGATTCTAACAATAGTTTTTGTAATTACCACTTTGTGCCTTGCCTCTTTCCTTTTTAGGCCTTGAACTCTCCCTTTGGTAGTCATTACCTTTTGATCTCTGACTCTACTCTCAGACTTATAAGTAGAGTCTTGCAAGCTCCAAAGGAACTTTTCTAACTGGGCACACCTACAAGTAGAACAATATTCCCAGTTGACAGAAAATGAGGTTAAAATGGCATGCAGTGAGAGACACCATTGAGTCTTGTAGCTAATATTTCCATCTATACCATCCAATAGGGTCTGGGTTCTCAAGATAATTTACCAGTCAAAGCAGAATGAATCCATACTACATTTAATATGACTGTATCTCCTCTGGGGTCTTATCAGATTTTTCCATTTATCCTATAGACAATATCACTTGCAAACTTACTGTTAATAGTTGGCATTGCTTGTGCCTTATCCTTATGTCCATCTCAGTTAGTTTCCTGGAGTATTGGCACTGTTATTAGAAATGAAAGAGCTGTGTATTTCTATAATTCTGCTTCATTTGCTGGTCCTTGAATATTCCCTGTAAATCCTGATACGATCTATTGATAGCATTTCTTTAAAGTTCTTATAATTAAAATCAGTCTTTCCAGAGCAGTTATTCCAATATGTAATATTAAACTTCAGGACTAACTGGCACTCACTGAGTCCAACCACATGAATAGCATAGCTCTTTACCACTGAAGAAAGTCAGGACAAGAATTCAAATGTGTCAGAATCCTGGAGGCAGGAATCATGCTGAGGTCATAGAAAAATACTGCTTGCTGTCTTGCTTCCCATGACTTGCTTAGCTTACCATCTTATAGAACCCAGGAGCAGCAGTCCTGAGATGGCACCACCCACCATGGACTGGGCTCTCCCTCATTGATCACTAATAAACAAGATGCCTTACAGTCTACAGGAGACACTTCCTCAACTGAGGCTTTTTTCTCTGATGACTCTATACTTTGTGTCAAGTTCACACACAAAACTACCCAGTACAGGGAGATTACTTAGATTGTCTTTGGCTCTCGGGGTGAACATGGATAGCCCAGAAGCCAAATTTAATTTAAACTATATAATCATATTCATACATATATTTCTGTGTATTGCAGGGGTTTTATTAGATAGATAATTAATAGTATCATTCCTTATATTTATTTAAGTACATCTTTAATGCTATTTTAAGCTTTTCTTATATATATATTTTTGTTTTATGAGCCTAGCATTTAAGGGCTGAGCTATCCCTCAGCCCTATTTTAACCTTCTCACCCATTCTGTATTCATATCCTTCAACCTTCTGCAGAACACAGAAAACCCTGAATGAGTGAAGACCAGAAAAATGTGTATGTATGTATATATATATATATGTTTTTTTGAAACAGGTTTTCTCTGTGGCTTTGGAGGCTGTCCTGGAACTAGTTCTTTATAGACTAGACTGGTCTCCAACTCACAGAGATCATCTGCCTGCCTCTGCCTCCTGAGTGCTGGGATTAAAGGCCTGTGCTGTGGCTGCCGGCTGAAAAAAATGTGTATTTTTGCATAAACAACCTTTGTACATCACATGACCATTGGTAAATTGCCTTTTTACATTATATGGGCCTAACTCTAGAATTATTTTAAAGTTTTTTGGGGGAATTTGGGTATTCAGGTTTATTGATTATTGTATACCAAGACTAACAACTGTAGCTTTCTCTACTTGGATATTTCGATGTGGAGACTAATTGTCTAGAGATAACTCCTAAGCAGACTAGATAATCCTTTCCCCTCTGCTGTATCTAACAAATGTGGTGGTGTTCTGGATTATGGTGGTTAGAGAACCCCTGCTAATGAGAGTTTCATTGTATGTGAGTCTATCCTTTTTTTACTTCCTCACTCCTCTTGCTCCCAGGGAAACAACATCCTTCCCTAATTATATCCCCTTCCATTTACTACATGTAACCCTATCTGACCACTTGCATCTTGCTATTTGTCTCTATGTTCAACAATCCATCACTGTTATGGACCTTTTTACTTCCCTGGTTTCTGAAGTTGCTCCAGATTTTATATTCATTAATATCTGAAGATTTGGAGCTTGGAGACACAGGTGAGCAAGAACATGTAATACTTGTCTTTCTGAATCAGAGTTGGGTTACCTCGTTAGCTCACTTAATATGATCTTTCCTAGTTCCATCAATTTTAATGCAAAATTCATGATTTTGTATTTTTAGCAGCTAATAGTGTTCCATTTTTCATATGTACCACCTTTTCACTATCCATTTCAACCGAAGGACATTTAGGTAGTTCCCATTTCCTAGCTGTTGTGCCTAGGAAAATCAATGGATATAGCTGAGCAAATATTTCCGTAGTATGCAGAATCTTGCAGAGATATGCCAAAGGATAATATGGGTGGATGATATGTTAGATTTTTAACTTTTCAAGAATTTTCAAAACTGTTTTCCAGAGTGTCTGAACCAGTTTGTAATACAACCCCAGTTGAAGAAGGGTTCTCTTTTCACCAAAGAAATATCTTCTTAATCCATCAAGCATAGTAAGAAAAATTATGCCCACACTCCTGTTCTTAATTTTATGAACTTTATTTGAATTCAAACAACACACAAATATCAAAATTAAAGTTATGTCTTCTAAAACTCAAGAAATTATTTCAAAAAATTGTTATTGTTTTATCAAAGAAAAGTGCATATTTGACAAGTAGAGATGAAAAAGTGTTAACTATTTACAGTTTTAATCAAAAGTAGTCATGTACTAGAATTGAAAATAAAATAGTGTTTGATTTTTAACCTTTAATTATGCTGAAAGTAACATCATTTCTAGTAGATTACTAGTAGAAACATTACAGGATCCCTCATGCTCAGATCCCAAATAGGTGGAGATTATCTATATTTTTCCTAAAAAGAAGACATATAATGCATCTTCTTTAAACTGTGAAAAGACTGAATCATGAAAACCACTATGTTCAACTGTTATTCATCCATATTCAGACTTAATGGAAGCTAGAGAGAGGCAGATTCCATGAACCTGTAGATATAGACGTTTGTGAGCTACCATGTATGGTTATGAGAAAGACCTGAAGGTCCTCAGCAAGAAGGTTATATACTCTTACACTCTTAATCCTCCAAAAATTCTTTCTTATCTCATATTTAGAAGAAGCTATCTAAGACCACTTATTATATGTGGTAGTTTGAATGAGAGTGGCTGTCATAAGCTCATGCGTTTGAATACTTGGTCACTGGAAAATGGTACTATTTATTTCACTGAGGGTGTTGATAGAAGTTTTAAAAAGCATGCCAAACCCAGAGTCATTCTCTCTATTGCCTGGGGATCCAGATACACACCTTGCAACTCCATGTCAAGCATCATGTCTGTGTAGATGTTGCCATATTTTCTGCCATGAGGACTATATTTCTGACACCAGAAGCAAGCCCTAATGAAATGCTTTTCTTTCCAAGAGTTACTTGGGCATGGTGTCTCCTCACAGACAAAGAAGTAAGATGATTGTAGAATTCAGTTCCTCATAATTTGGGTGGGTTTTTTCTGTGCTTTTTTCTGGTTGTCAACTAAATATCCCTGCTTGTACTATGTCACATGACACCACAATTTATATAAAGCAGATATGGACATTTTGTCTCTCATAATTTGAATTTTCCAACTCTATATCTCTTAACCAGGAAAGCCTCATTTTATTAAAGTTATTTCTTTTATTTTTTGAGATAATTACATTATTTAAATCATTCATTCCAACCTTCAAAACCTCACAAATTCCTACCCACTGTATAAAATTTATTGCCTCTGTCTTAATTAACTGATGTAATGTGTGCATTTATATATATATATTAATTGTGTGAATTGCATATATATATTCATAAACACATAAGTACAACGTGCTTAGACTTTTATAACTAGCATTCCCTATTTTCTCTTTAGAAAGTGTATTTGCTTTATTGTAATTATTTTTATTTAAATACTGGGACTGTGTAAAATGCCATCTATGTGGAGGTCAGAACAAAATGTGGAGAAGATATTTCTTTCTTTTTGCCATATGAATGCTGGAAACTGAAGTCATATCTTGAGGAATGGCTACAAATTCCTTTATCCATTGAACTTTCTGCTGGCTATACTATGTTCTTGATCCAATCAAGACCATAAAAACATCTTCTTTTCTAAAATTACTGTACTACATTATATAAATATATCACTGGAATGCTATGCTATCCTATTCAGTCTTTCCCAGTATATGAAAATCCAAGCAGCTATTCAAGCATATTTGTCATTGAGGACATAACATCATAATATTTCAGCTATTATAAGTGCTATAAAAACATTTTGCTAAATGTGTAGCTGATGCATAATGCATGTGTATAAACAGAAATATAATCGGTCTATACCTTTCATATCATTTTATGTAAAAATACCACATCAACTTTATTATTAATTGGTAAACACAGAAAAATATAATCACATTATTACACGACACTTCAGTTGTTGCTAGCAAAAAGGAGGATGCGCTAACCACAGACAATATTCTATCAATTGATCACGTTGACTAAATGGAGAGTGTTAATATTTGTTTTCAACATCTATTTCACTAATGCAACAAATATATTATAACCTCTAATCTTAATACAGTTTAGGCTTTATCCCTTGTTTCATATTATCATGTGTGCTATTTTTCTTTGCTTAAGTAACACAGGAACAAAATTTAGAATATTATATGTTAAAATGTAAGTAACTCATCCTTTAAAATGATGTGTGGAAGCATATTTGTACAGTCACCTGGTAATACTGCAATAGCTTCACATTTTCCTTAGAAATATTTCACAATCCACAGTCAACTTCTTTTAAAATCATTTGTCAGCTTCTCTATCTTCATATATTGAATTGTGTCCCCGGGAATGCACTTGAATTTTTGCCATCTGTGTGTTGGCCAGAAATGTCCATATTCCTTTAATATATAAACACATCCTGAATTTTTCTCATTCAGTTGGTAAGTGCTGTGAAGCACAGAAAATAGTGTTTCAAAGAGGATCCACATGGGATCATTTATTGCTCCAGTACTTTGAAAAATCTATGAAATTCCTTTATGGCTTCTTCATTATATTTTCAATGGAACAATTAGTTTGAGTGGCTACAAACACTGAATTTTCATGACCATATTATCCTTTGAAGCCAAAATTATTGAATTCATTATGCTCTATGCAAAATATAGTGGGATGTGGTGAGTTTTCCATTAAAAGGCATAAGTTGCCTTCAACTGGAAAACTAGTTGAGAGTTAATTTTGCAAGAGCCTATCTGGTCACACTTTAAAACCCACACAGTTTGCATAATTTAGTAGTTTGTTCCAAGGATGTATTTTTCAAAGCTTGAGAGCACTAACATTGGTTTTCTTAATATTTAGAAAAGCTTTTACGATGAACAGTGGCATCTCAAGCACAAAAATACTCCCTTGAAAACATTACTAGTGTTCTCTTAATATAGTAAGACATTCTTGTGCCCATTTTGTTCAACCACTCATTATTATTACCTAAGAATTATTGAGTCCGGAAATATAGCAGGAACTGAAAAAAGTTTCTGTAGCAAGGCAAGGTAAAACTGGGGCATAGTACCTTAAAATAATATGGCTTTATATCATTTACTTGACCTTACCTTTTAAATTTTGAATCCACCCCTTTGAATTCTTGGAATTTCAAGTAGCTGAGAAAAAATTGCAAACTAAGGATTAGCACATGCTTTTTGTAAACAGCAATATGTTACATATTTTTGTCTTTATTTGATAAAGTCTCTTTATTCTGTCTTTGTAAAAGAAATGTTACTTACCAACACTATTGTAATAGGTTTGGCTTTTCCAGTAAATCTTTATTTATAATTGGATGGCTGATGGAATTTTGGGCATTAGTTTTTCAATCTGTGTTCAGGAAAGAAGGAAGTAGCTTCTGATAGCTGATAATCTTAAGAGGCATAGTCCACAGCTAGCTAACTGCCTATTCCTCTGGGTCTTATATCTTTAACTCCCTCATCCACATATAACCCTGAGATGTGTGTGAGAGACTTACACTCTTTTTCCTTCTCTCCAGAAAACCCAATTTCTCCAATCACCATATGTTTGTCTATGTAGAATCTGGAGAAATCTCTCCTAATGGTTTTGGGGAGGGGGTGAGATTCGTTTTCCTCTCTTTTGTGTCTACTGCTAAGGTGCCCAAGCCATACAAAATGTCACCATGACCCCCATCAGCTTTCCCAAGTATTCTACTCAACACCTATCCTCATGAGTTTATATATTTTTAAAATTTTCATAATTCATTGATCCATTAGTACTGCAAATATGTGCATGGGTGTGGAGCATAGAGATTCTACAGTGGCCACAATGTTAAAAAAGATGAATTCTTTCAGCAACTATCAATTGCTAATAGCTTCCCAGTTAGGAAGTGGGCCTGGAGATTATCTGGTCTGCGTATGGTTAAAGCTTGTCTGATTTGATCTTGTGCAGATATAGTGCACTTAAAACCAGCTGTGTGTGTTTATGAATGGAGTAGTCAAGCTATATCTAGAACACAACATTTTATAACAATTTTCTCCTATCCTCTTTCTGTTATGTTGGTCCTACTTCTGATTTACTGATGTGTCTTGCAACTGGTGTGTTTCAGAGGATGGAGAGTGTCTACAGTTGTGACATAAATGTCTTTATAAGGGATGAACTTTCAGTGTCTCCTTCTGGGCACTCTAAGAAATTATTCATCTCTAGAATGATAGTTGTATTCACTTCAAAAGAGACATTTCTCAGACCAAGTCAGAGAGAAACCCAAATATAGAGAGAAGACATTTTCAAAACAGGACCATTTTCCAAAGTAGTGGCAGATTTGACTTTATCTTAAAAATTAATTTTGAGACTAAATGTCCTGTGATCCTGTCTGTGCTCATTTTGCTGTTCCTTATGGAGGCATCAGATATGTGACAGGGACCAAGACAAAACTCCAGACGTACTATGTTCTATCCAATGGGAAACGTGATCGACACATAGGTATTATAACATTGAAGAAATTGGTGTACCTACATATCAGAAATAATTGCAAGAGGCCTAAGTAATAAGGTAATAAAAGATTACAAATACAAATTGAGAAAGGCACCTATCAAATAGAGTTTATGATAGAATATTAATACTTTCCTATGTATTAGCTCAGAAGATATATATAAACTAGGAAGACATAACCATGCCTCAACTTATCTTTCAAGTTATTTTAGTGGTAACTAAAATGGAATTCTGTTTTGAAATATTTCTTTTGAGACAGAGTTTCTCTGTATATCTTTGGCTGACTTGGAACTCACTCTGTAAACCAGCCTAGCCTGGAACTCAGAGAGATCTGCCTGCCTTTGCCTTCCAAGTGCTGGGATTAAAGGCATGCACCTCCGCACATGCCTTGAAAATTATTTTAAAACTTATGCAATTGAGGTGTATATAACATCTTGCTAAAAATCCATTTCTAAGGAAGAGGAAGTACTATCTGCAGGATGGAAACATCATATGTTGTTTGAGCACTGTACAGGGACACTCTTCAGAATTACTGGATTCATACCTAACTACGAAATGTGTGGAAGTTTACAAAGAAGGAGTATATTTATCTAGGAAATCTCTACAACACTAAAAACAAATGAACAAACAATGAAGCAAATAGAAACTGCTGGGGTGAGTCAAGAAATCGATGTGGGTGTGATTTCCCCAGTTGGAACCCAGTTTTACTTTCTGTGTATTGTTTTATAAGGCACAGTAAAAATACACATAGTTAAGAGTGATTCCAGTTTGTATCTGCAAAACACAGTTAATATCACAAATTCTGCAAAAGTATATTCACTCTTCAAATCTTAGTAAAAAGATAGAGGATAATTATTTTCTTTATATATTGCAAGAAAGTTGAATATTTATAGCTGTATTCTTTAAATTTTGTTTGATGTGTCTTGACTTATCAATTACTAAATTATGATATTATTAAACATTCCTGACTCTTCTTGCTATATTATTTTTAATTCAGTAGTAAATTATAATTTCAGTATTGAAACTAAATTTCCTCTCTGTATAATTAAAGTAAATCTACCTTTTCTGAAAAAACCCAATTGTGTTACTTTTTGTTCCTAATTTATGTTTAGGTGGAGACATTTCTTTGAATACAGTAGAAATTGACACAATACATATCATACCAAGAGTGAAGTTTAAATGTGCAAATTTCAAAAGGATCTCTAATCTTTTTAAATTTCACTCACTTCTAACTTCATATGTTACCAAGTGTATTGTAACCATGTACATTTTTTATCATGTATGTCAGATATTGATAAGTTTTAATAGTTAATATTATTGAATCCAAGGATGCAAGTCAGAAGTCTAAAATGAAATTACTTTAAACAACCAAAAATATTTCTGAGCATGATTTCGACTGGGGATACAAACATGGCCAGTTATAAGGTAAAGTCTGTTTTTATAAGACTGGTTAAGGTGAATGCATATGATTCTGAAGATGAAGTCTGTTATAGTTGGGATTTGTTGAAGTATACTCCTCCAGGATCTGTAATATGTTCTTAATGATCCCAAATTCCTTGCCTTTCCTGGGCTCCTGCTCTTTCTACAGAAGGAATTTTTTCGAGGTGGATGGTGAGGTGTTTCTATGACATTCAAGAAGACTAAAGTCATAGACTCAGAATATCAATCTGTAACAAGTCTTAGATATGCATTTGCGTCATGCACAGGTGCGTATAAAACTGCTGGCATGATGAGTACTAGCTCTACTCAGAAGTATGCAACCCAGGCAAGTTGCCAAACCTGATGCTAAGAACACTGATGTGGTCTCTGAAAACCTTCTTGCTCTTGGCACTGACTTCATTTATCTGCAGCTGTTGGCTCCAAGGATGCTAACACTGCCCACATATATTCCACAAAATCCCAGTTAAGCTGCTTAGTTTTTACTTCCTCTCTTTTCATAGCACTCTGCCTTTCTCCTACAATGATCAATGATCCTTTCCTCCATTAATCAAGCTTTTATGTTCAAAATAGAGATTATAAGGACAGTATCTATTCTTCATTACCTTGGTTTAAAGCCTCTAGATTGGTCATCTGCTAACAAATGAATCTACCTGTATTTCTTTAATAATTATTAATTTACCACTTAATAACTTCTCCCTAGTTTGCAGAAGACATTGTTCCAGGAATATATGATTTTTAATGACACAAATTTATTTCTGCGGACATTTTGTGAGTATATTCTTTTTTGTAACATAAGACCTCATCTTTATTTTTTTGAAAACCAACAGATCACATGATTAGTTCTCATGCTCCATCTAATACATCACTAACAGTTCAAGATTTTTAAAGGTTGATCCTTTATTTTTCTGCTTCAGTCATAAGGAAGGACAATGCTTATTGCTTGGATTTGGACAAGGCTTTATTGAAGGTTGAATTTACAGAAACATGTTCTTTCTAGTATCCATTCTTTTTTTTAATTTTCAAATTTCAATTTAAATTAGAAGCAAGATTGTTTCACATGTCAAATCCCAGGTCCCTCTCCCTTTCCCTTCCGTCCTCCCATGCCCTCCCACCAATCCTCCAGTAACTCCTCATTTCCCCAGGGAGGGTGAGGCCCTCCATGGTGGTGTCCATAGTCTGTCATTTCATCCAGGGCAGGGCCTAGACGCTCCCCCAGGAGTCCAGGGTGAGAGTGCATCTCTCATTGTTAGATGGGCACCCAAAGTCTATTTGTATTCCAGGGATAAATACTGATCTATTACACAAGACCCAATGGATTGTCTAGGCCTCCTCACTGACACCCACATTCAGGGGGTCTATGTCAGACTCATGCTGGATTTCCAGCTATCAGACCATCTGATGTTGTCCAGATGGTTTTCTTTTTTTTTGCTATTCATTTTATATTTAAATTAAAAACAACCTTATTTTACATACCAACCCTAGTTCTTTCTCCCTCCTGTCATCCTATGTACCCCCCCAAAACCCCCATCTCATTCCCCATCCACTCCCCAGGGAGTGTGAAGCCTCCCATGGGGGTTCATCAATGTCTGTTGCATCATTCAGGTCTGGGCCTAGTGCCTAGGATCTCCAGATGTTTAGTAATTTGATATTTATGAGTCTTAAGCTTGGTGCGGAAGATTTTACTGCTTTTACGTGGCAAAATACTCAACTTTGTAGCATGTTTCTACATTTTGCAAGAAAAATTACAAATCGCTGTATTCAATAGTTTGTTTATATAGATAAAAGAATTTACCTATTGTTATTGTTTGTTGTTGATGGTGGGTTTTTTTGGCATGTTTGTTTCTGTATTTGTTTGTTTAATTACTTCTCCACTAGATGGAAGAGGACTTTATTGAGTCCTGGGATTATGATCTAGGTAAGGCCCCAGTTTTATTTGACCTTGGGGAGCAAGTAAGTATGGCTGCACTTCTTGTGGGAGTTGACCTCATGTGGGTGCAGGCATAGTTACACAGGAAGAAGATTATCTTGTGGCAGTTAGACAACCTGCAAAGGGGTGGATAGATGATGGCTCTATGCAGGCACAGACACAGTACCATTTATTTTATAAGATCATTTACCATGTGTTTTAAGACAAAATTTATACTCCAAGTTTGAAAACAGTTTTTGTTTTATTCTCTGTTACCCTGAGACATATACATGATAAATAGATGCTCTAACACTATTTTGCATCCTCAGGCTATTGTTTTTGGTTTGCTTGATTTTCAATTTTTGTTTTGAGAGAGGATCTAGCCTAATTGTAAAGACTACTTCCATTCTGTGTATCCCAGGAAGCCTGGGCAATTGCTGTTTTTCTTACCCAAATCTAAAATAGGTAGGATTGGTGGCTGCTCCACTAGGCTGAAATTAGAGAGTTTTCTTATGTATTTCCTCCAATAAATTTGACTTTGTAATTTATGTAGCACTCAACTGGTCTACTATAAATATCGAAAAAGAGATGTTGATAAAGAAGAATGAGACCCAGGAGTTGAACTCAATAGGATAATGACATCAAAGTAAGCACATTCCTTGGCTTCTGTTCCCCAGAACTGTACAAGAAAATGCACCATAAATACTGCAGCTGAATATAAAGTTGACATAATTTGTGCTTTACAGCTTCCTGATTGTCTAAGTATCCAAACTTGCCTTTTTTCTTCAAAATATTTTTGGTTTGTGTTTTCAGTCACTAACCTGACCAACAATTCCTTAGTTTCCTTTTGGTTGTGGACTATACATCAAATTTCTACACAATTACATGAAATTAACATGTTTTGGGTTATCAAATCTTATCCAATATCTAAACTCTAATGTTATGTTCAAGAATACATGTGATCATGCAATTTGATAAAAACTTACAAATAATTTGAAGAACCCAAACCCATCTCTATAATCTGTCTTTTAGCTACCATGCTCCTCACTTAAGGGTTAGTCTGGGAATTTCTTATGTGTATTGATCAAGATAACTTTATTTGGTTATGAAGTGTTTTTAAGTTTTGTTTTGGTTGCTTGCTCTTCTCCTTCATGTGTGGGTGTGGGTGCTCATGTTCATGAGGACACACATGCAGGCACACATACACATGTGCCAGAACCTTGGGCATTGCTTCTCAGAATCACTACATAAATTGTTTGGGGGAGAGAATTTCTTTGTAATATGAAGATTCATGTGATAGGCTAGGCTGGATGTATGATGATTCCCAAGGATTTTTCTGTCTCTATTTACACAGTTCATGGATTACAGATAGGTCATGACACTTTTTTTTAAAATATCGGTGCTGAGGATCAAAGTCAGGTCCACATGCTCCATAGCTAGTACATTATCAATTCAGTTATTTCCTCCTTCTTGAAATTTCTTTGTTTTATACAGTAGTATTTGCTAGTTTCAAGTAATATTTAGTAGTATTTGCTAGTTTCAAGTAATATTTGCAACAAAGGAAGACACAATCACTTTTCAACTTCAGAAAACCTTGGTATATTTTCCATAATCATACTTATTTGGTATACCATATCAAAATAATTTGAAAGATAAATATTTCTTAACTATCAATGTCATTATTAAATTTCTTATATTGCTAACATGTTTATAAGAAGTTCGACTGCCCTCCTATTTACCTTTCTTGTTCAGAGACCTAAGTTAAAATCCCATGCATGACTTCCAGTTTTCCTCTCTACAATGACACATCCATTAACTTCCTGCAATAGTTGATACCTTTGAGAGACATTGCTGGTATGCATATCTTGAAAGGCATGCTTTATTTATGCAATTGAGTCTTCCTCTGTAATATAGCTATTAATTAATACAAGGAAAGAAGCATAAATATTTTGTTTCTACTTTATGTATTTAGCCTCCAATACATAGCTGTGCACCATATGCTTTCAAGTGCCTATGGAAGCCAGAAGAGGGCAAGGGATACGGTGGGATAGGGGTTACAGACAGGTGTTAGTCTCCGTGATTACCTGTACTCTCTGGCTCTCACCCACATACATGCACACACACAAACACACACAAGTGTGTGATTATGTACACTTAATTAAAAATAGGTTCCTGAAATATATTGCTATTATGCAATAATGTAAAATGAATATAATTACAATGAATTCTCAAGAAAGAAGGGATTGTTTCACTCCCTGTCATTTGAGATGAGAAAGTACCACCCACTCACAGATCTGAGTGAAGGGTTTGGGGCTCAGTGCGTCATCACTGCAGAACAACATCAGAGATTATGGCAGGGTTTAATACCTGCTGTAAGGACCTGCAGACCAGAGTAAGATGTAAAACTATAAAATACTTTGCAAAGGAAAGATGTAAAATTTTGAGCCAAGTCTTATTTTACATGATTTATATTTTTAAGTGATTTTTAGAACTAAAGGTGGAAAGAGGAATTTTGAAAGAGAAGATAGAAGACATGAGAGGGTCTATTATTGGTCTAAATATGACATCATGGTGGTTTAGGCCAGGGTGCCAAAAGTACATCTGCAATAGCTGAAAAGATGACTGATGTACTATAGAGAAAAGCTGACCATGCATTCTATGTATTGGGTGTCATGAAAGTTTTAATTATTAACATGACAAAGTCTAGGACCAACGGTAGATAAGGCCCTGGGTATGGCTGTCAGGGATGGCCTTGATTACATTAATTGATGTAGAAAGACCATCTTAATTGTGCATAAGACCATTCCTTTTACTTTATAAGAGGGGAGAGACAAATAGAGAGAGCTAATCATATGCATACATATATTCGTTGCAGTGTGTTATTGATTGTAGATGTGCTACGACCAGTTCACTCAAACTCTGTCCTCCTGGAAGAGCATTAAACAGTTTTAACTACTGGACCATTTCTTCAGTTTTAGTTTTATGACCAGAGAATGTGAACAGCTATAATAACTACAGTAAAAACCAGGAATCTCAGGAAATTAATGAATTTTGAAAATTATTTTTAATACCTGTATTCCACAAGGCAGTTATTGAAAACTGGTAGAAAAAGTTTTGAACACGTCCTGTATAGATTGAAAGAAATAAAACACATGCTGCAAACATAATTTCTCACAGCAGACACACCTTTGTGACCATGACTCTAATATCTGTTTTTAGAGTCATCTTTCATTTTCTTTTATTAATATTAATGCATATTATCTTTTAGTTGACATTTAAATTCATTATATGGGAAGCATCATATGGAGATTCAATGCATATATTAACCATATAACACTGTGTAATAGTAAGAGCAATTAAAATCTTAGTCTCATTGTTGATATATATTTGCAAATATCTTATTTCTAAAATTTGATCCCCAGTCAAAGCTAAGATTTAATTACATCTAATGGGGAAGTTCTTATAAAATGTATTATATAGAGATGTATAAAGACTATGTTTTCTCTCAGTAATTAGCTTCTATAGAAAAAAAGAGCAAGTAGCATGCAAAATATTCCTGTGAGTTTTGATATTAAGCGTTACATTAAAGAGAGTTTCTTTCTGTAAAGGAAATAGTAGGAATAGGTTGTGGGAAGCATAAAGACCAAAAGTGATGCCCTGTGGTTAGTGACTCCCTCTACTCAGCTTGAAACTCCCGAAACCAGAAATTGAGCACACATATTATATTAAACGAATAATGATATTTTCATTTTACATAAAATGAATTTCTGAAACATATGTTAACTAAAGAAAACACTGTCCTTCTTTCTTGTATTTATATTTCACAGCTACTAATGTATACTACAAAAGTTACCTTATAGTGACTGCTTGAAGAAAAGTGTATAGATATCTTCTAAAGTTTGGGGATTATCACAAGAATATATGCTGAAACCAAATGATTCACTTTATCAATTAAAGCAAAAGGCAATTGTGTTGTCTTTATCTCTAAAGGAGTCGATACAAACTATTATTAATTTTGCTTCAATGAAATGTTTGAAATTTTTAAATAATACATCATGTACTTTCTTCCATCACAACATAGATAGACCAGTTTTGTTTTCTTTTAATAACTGCAGAGCATTCACTGGTATAGGCATACTCTTTTTCGTTTTCTGATTCTTCTTTATTGGATAGTTTAAGGTGTAGTATATTTTACTGAAGCAAAAATATCACTGGAAATTCTTTTGATGAAATAATCATTGATATAAGTAAATGTACCACTATATTTTATTCTATATTCCAGAACTGTGAATTGTAAACCTTAAAGTAGGCAATATTTTCCCCAATTTGTTTGGGAGTCTTCACCAATACCAAGCCCTCCTACCTCTGCTTAAGGTGAGTGGGGACTCTGTTCAGGGCCCAATCCCCACCATGCCATCCCTCCCTCCTTGGATCTGCCTGGGCCTGTCCACTCATACAATAAACCGGAACAAGCAGGATGCACCACCCAGAGTCTGGCCACACCTTATTCTTGGCCCCCTTACTCTCTGCCCCCAACCTTCCATTCACTGCCCTCAGTCCTCCACTTGTGTCTTGGGCCACCTACAGCTTCCACTTGAGTGGGGAGAATACCAGGGAAGGCTGGACCATCTAGAGATGCAGACACTGAAGTCTTGACTCACCTACACCACCAGAAGACTAAAGGAGGGGAAGAGACCCCTCCTTTACCCACTCAAAGAAGGAATGAGAAGACATCAATATAAGAACCCACTGAACAACAGAAAGACCAGTGTGATACCAAAAAATCTAGGGACTCTACATCAACAAGACCTATAAAGACCTGAAAAGGCAAATGCAGATGAAGCAGAAGAGAAGGGCCTCAAAAACTATTTTACAAAGATGAAAGAGAGCCTAAAGAGGAAACAAGAAAATCCCTTAAAGAAATAGAAGGAAAAAAAACAAAGAAAAAATCCACAAAATGGAGGAAAAGACAAATCAAAAAATCCAAGAAATAAATAAATCTCTTAAATAATCGAGAAAGCCACACAAAAATATCCAAACAAGTGAAGGAAACAATTCAAGAAGTTCAAGACTTGAAAGCTGAAACAGAAACAATAAAGAAAACACAGAATGAGGGGATGCTGGAAATAGTAAGCTGTGTAAACAATCAAGAATTACAGATGTAAGTATAACCAATAGAATACAAGATATGGAAGAGAGAATCTCCGATGTTGAAGACTCACTAGAGAAATATAGTCATCTATCAAAGAAAGTTTCAAGTCCAAAAAATCCCTAAAACAAAATATAAAGGAAATATGGGACACCATGAAAGAACCAAACCTAAGAATAATAGCCATAGAAGATGGTGAAGAAATACAGCTCAAAGGTACAGAAAACATTCAACAAAATCATAAAATAAAATTTCTCCAACTAAAAGAAGTATATACCTATGAAAGAACAAGAAGCTTACAGAACATGAAATAGACTGGACCACAAAAAGAGGTCCCTTTGACACATAATAATCAAAATACCATACTTTCTTAATAAAGAAAAATATTGAGAGCAGCAAAACAAAAGGGCCAAGCAACATATAAAGGCAGACCTACCCAAATTACCCACAATGTCTCATTGGAAACTTGAATATCCTGGATAGATGTCCTACAAATGCTAAGAGAAGATGCATACCAGCCTAGACTACTATACCCAACAAAGCTTTCAATCACTGTACATGGAGAAAACAAGATATACAATGACAAAATCAGATTTATACAGTATATATCCACAAATCCAGCCCTACAGAAAGTACTAGAAGGAAAACACCAACCCAAGAAGATAACTACAAAATTATAGGCAATAGATAATCCCACTTTACCAAACACCAAAATAAAAAAGGAGGAATCCACAAATAATAACACCATTACAAACAAAGTCAAAACAAACTAGAATCAACAATCAATGGTCATTAATAACCTTCACTGTCAATGTTCTTAACTTGCCTATAAAAAGACACAGGCTAACAAAATGAATATGACAACAGAATCCGTCCTTCTGATGCATACAAGAAACACATCTCAATGTCAAAGACAGACATTACCTAAGAGCAATTAGTTGGAAAAAGATCAAATAGACCCAAGAGACAAACTGGTGTAGCAAAAACTAGTATCTAATATATAAGACTTGAAACTAAAGTAAATCAAAAAAGATGAAGAAAGGTATTTCATATTTATCACAGGAAAAGTCGATGAATATGAAGTCTCACTTCTGAACATCTATGTCCTAAACATGAAGACACCCACATTAGTTAAAAAAACATTACTAAAGCCCAAATCATGCATAAAACCTCACACTTATAGTGGCAGCTTTCAACACCCTGCACTCAACACTAGACAGGACCACCAGACAGAAACTTAACAAAGAAACAAAGGAAATAACAGAAGTTTTGAACCAATTAGGATTACCAGACATCTATAGAACATTCCATCAAAACAAAATGAATATACATTCTTCTCAGTGCCACATGGAACCTTCTCTAAAATCGACCACATACTCAGTAATATAGCAAACCTAGTCAGATACAAAAATATTGATACAACCCCTTCTATCCTATTGGATCACCATGGATTAAAGTTAGAATTCAACAACACTACAGATTTCAGAAACCCTACAAACACAAGGAAATTGTACAATGCCCAATTGTACAATTGCTGTGTCACGGAAAAAATAAAAAAAAGAAATTAAAGATGTCCTAGAAATCAAAACGAATGTAGGCAAAACTTATGGGACATGTTGAAAGCAGAGTTAGGGCAAAGTTCATAGCACTAAGTGCCGACATGAAGAAACTGGAGATTAGCCACACTAGAGAATTAAAAATACAATTGAAAGCTCTAGAACAAAAAGAAGCAAATTCACCCTGGAGGAGTAGATTCCAGGGAATAATCAAATTGAGGGCTGAAATCTATAAAGTAAAACAAAAACAATTCAAAGAAACAAAGGATTGATTCTTTGAGAAAATCAACCAAATAGACAAACCTTTATCCAAAATAACCAAAACACAGAGATAGAGCCTGCTAATTAACAAAATCAGAAATGACAATGGGGACCAACAACGGACACTGAGAAAATCCAGAAAGTCTTCAGGTCAGATGTTGAAAACATATACTTCATAAAATTAAAAAATATAAAGGAAATGGAAATTTTCTGGATATCACTCACCAAAATTAGGTAAAGACCAGATAAGTAAATTTTTTTTTGGTTTTACTAGACGGGGTTTCTCTGTATTGTTTTGGAGCCTGTTGGTCCAGCCCAGCCTCAAACTCCAGATAAGTAGTTTAAAAAGACTTATAATCCTTAATGAAATAGAAGTAGTCATTAAAATCTACCAAGAAAAAAAGCCAACTTCTACCAGAATTTGGAAGATGAGCTAATGATACTCTTCAAAATGTTCCACACAATAGAAGCAGAAGGTTCATTGCCATACTATTTTTATGGGGCATCAATTTTCTTGGTACCCAAGCTACAGAAAGACAAAACAAAGAACAAAAACTACATACCAATATTTCTCATGAACAAAGATGCAAAAATACTCAATAAAATACTGGCAAATTGAATCCAAGAACACATCAGAGGAATGATCCATCATGATGAAATAGGCGCCATCCCAGTGATGCTGGAATGGTTGAATGTATGAAAATTCATCAATGTAATCCATCACGTAAATAAACTGAAAAAGGAAAACCACATGAACAACTCACGAGATGCTGAAAACCCTTCGACAAAATACAACAGTCCTTCATGATGAAGGTCTTGGAAAAGTCAGGGATAACAGGAGCATATTTAAACATAATAAAAACAATATATATCAAACCAACAGCCAATATCATACTAAATGTGGAGAAACTCAATGTGATTCCTCTTAAGGCAGGAACAAGAAAAGGCTGTCTGCTCTCTCCGTATTTTTCAATATTGTACTTAGCTAAAGCAATAAGACTACAAGTGTGATCAAGGAGATACCAATTGGAAAAGAAGAATTCAAACTTTCACTATTTGAAGATGATAGGATAGTTTACATAAGTCACCAGAGAAACTCTATCATGGAAAGCCTACAGCTGACAAACACCTTCAGCAACGTGTCAGAATGCAAAATTAACTCAAAAAAAGCAGTAGTCCTAATATAGACAGACAATAAAAAGGCTGAGACAGAAATCAGAGAAGCATCAACCTTTATAATAGCCACAGAGAACATAAAATATCTTGGGGTAATGCTAACCAAACAAGTGAAAGACATGTATAGTAAGAATTTTGAGTCTTTAAAAAAATGAAATTAAAGAAGATACCAGAAAATGGAATGATCTCCCATGCTCTTGAATAGGTAGGATCAACATAGTAAAAGTGGCAATCTTGCCAAAGCAATCTACAGATTCAATGCAGTCCCCATCACAATCCCAACACAATTCTTCACAGACCTTGAAAGAACAAGACTCAACTTTATGTGGAAAAACAAAAAACTCAGGACAGGCAAAACAACCCTTACAATAAAGCAACTTCCGGAGGCATCCACATCTTTGACTTCAAGCTCATTAATATCCCTCAACATTAATGGCATTAACTCAGCTATAAAAAGACACATTCTAGCAGAATGGATTCGAAGACAGAACCCATTCTTCTGCTGCATACAAGAAACACACCTCAAGCTGGGCAGTGGTGGCGCACACCTTTAATCCCAGCACTCGGGAGGCAGAGGCAGGCAGATCTCTGTGAGTTCGAGGCCAGGATGGACCGACAGCCTCCAAAACAATACAGAGAAACCCTGTCTCATAAAACCAAAAAAAAAAAAAGAAACACACCTCACCCTCAAAGGTTGGGAAAAGATTTTCCAATCAAATGGACCCAAGAAACAAGCAGGGGCAGCAATCCTAATATCTAACAAATTAGACTTTCAAATAAAATCAATCAAAAGAGATGAAGGAGGTCATTACATACTCATCACGAGTGAAATCCACCAAGATGAAGTGTCTATCCTGAACATCTATGCCCCAAATACAAATGCATCCACATTCGTAAAAGAAATATTACTAAAACTTAAATCACATATAAATCCCCACACACTTACAGTGGGAGATTTCAACACACCATTCCCACCACTAGACAGGAATACCATAGAGAAACTCAACAAAGAAGCAAAGGATCTAATAGAAGTAATGACCTAAATGAGATTAACAGACATCTATAGAACATTTCATCCACATAAAAAAGAATATACCTTCTTCTCACCACAACATGGAACCTTCTCAAAAATCGACCACATACTTGCAACACATCAAACTTCAGCAGCTACAAAAAACTGGAATAACTCCATGCATCTTATCAGACCGCCATGCATTAAAATTAGAATTCAACAACAACACAAATTGCAGAAACCTGAAAAATTAATGGAAATTGAATAATGCACAACTGCACCATTCCTGGGTCAAAGAAGAAATATAAAAAGAAATTAAAGACTTCCTAGAATTCAATGAGAATCAAGACACAACTACCCAAACCTAAAGGACACTTTGAAAGCAGTGCTAAGAGGAAAGTTCATGGCACTAAGTGCCCACATGAAGAAACAGGAGAACAGTTATACTAGAGAATTAACAGCACAACTGAAAGCTCTAGAATACAAAGAAGCAAACTCCCCCAGGAGGAGTAGATGCAAGGAAATAATCAAATTGAGGGCTGAAATCAATAAAGTAGAAACTAAGAAAACAATACAAAGAATCAATGCCACAAAGAGGTTCTTTGAGAAAATCAGCAAGATAGACAAACCTTTGTCCAAACTTACCAAACGGCAGAGTGTGAACATGCAAACTAACAAAATCAGAAATGAAAAGGGGGATATAACAATGGACTCTGAGGAAATTCAGAGAATCATCATGTCATACTTTGAAAATCTGTACTCCACAAAATTCGAAAATTTAAAGGAAATGGATGACTTCCTGGATAGCTATCACTTGCCAAAATTAAATCATGAACAGATAAGCAATTTAAATAGACCTATAACTCCTATGGAAATAGAAGCAATCATCAAAAGTCTCCCAACCAAAAAGAAAGCCCAGGTCCAGATGTCCTCAGTGCAGAATTCTACCAGAAATTCAAAGAACAGCTTATACCAATTCTTCTCAAAGTATTCCTCGCAATAGAAGTAGAAGGTCATTGCCATACTCTTTCTATGAGGCTTCAATAACCTTGATCCCCAAGCCCCACAAAGATACACCTAAGAAAGAGATCTTCAGACCAATATTCCTCATGAACACTGATGCAAAAATACTCAATAAAATATTGGGAAATTGGATCCAAGAACACATCAAAACAATCATTTACCTCGAAAAATATGTTTCATCCCAGGGATACAGGGATGGTCCAACATATGAAAATCCATCAATGTAATCCACCATATAAACAAGCTGAAAAACAAAAATCACATGATCATTTCACTACATACTGAAAAAGCCTTTGACAAAATCCAACATGCCTTCATGATAAAAGTCTTGGAGAGATCTAGGATAACAGGAACATACCTAAACATAATAAAAGCTATATACAGCAAACCAACAGCCAACATCAAACTAAATGGACAGAAACTCAATGCAATTCCTCTAAAATCAGGAATAAGACAAGGCTGCACACTCTATCCATACCATTTCAATATTGTACTTGATGTTCTTGCCAGAGCCATACGACAACAAAAGGAGATCAAGGGGATACAAACTGGAGGAAGAGGTCAAACATTCACAATTTGCAGATGATATGATAGTTTACATAGATGACCCAAAGAACTCTACAGGGAACTCTTACAGCTGATTAACACCTTGAGCAAAGTGGCAGGCTACCGGATCAACTCAAGAAAATCAGTACCCCTACTATGTACAGATGATAAAAGGGCTGAGAAAGAAATCAGAGAAACATCACCCTTTACAATTGCCACAAACAACATTAAATACCTTGGGGTAACGCTAACCAAACAAGTGAAAGACCTGTATCACAAGAACTTTGAATCTTTAAAGAAAGAAATTAAAGAAGCCATCAGAAAATGGAAAGATCTCCCATGCTCTTGGATAGGTAGGATAAATGTAGTAAAAATGGCAATCCTGTCAAAAGCAATCTACAGATTCAATGCAATCACCATTAAAATCCCAACACAATTCTTCACAGACCTTGAAAGAACAATAATCAAGTTTGTATGGAAAAACAAAAGACCCAGGATAGCCAAAACAACCCTGTTCAACAAGGCAACGTCTGGAGGCATCACCATCCCTTACTTCAAGTTCTATTATAGAGCTATAATCCTGAAAACAGCTTGGTATTGGCACAAAAATAGACAGGTAGACCAATGGAATCTAATTGAAAACCCTGATATTAACCCACACATGTATGAACATCTGATCTTTCACAAAGAAGCTAAAAATATACAATGGAATAAAGAATGCATCTTCAACAAATGGTGCTGGAATAACTGGAGGCTGGCATGTAGAAGACTGCCGATCGATCCATGTTTATCACCATGCACAAAACTTAAATCCAAATGGATCAAAGACCTCAACATAAATCCAGCCACACTGAAACTCTTAGAAGAGAAAGTGGGTGGTACCCTTGAACGAATTGGTACAGGAGACAGCTTCCTGAACATAACACCAGTAGCTCAGACAGTGAGATCAACAATTAATAAATGGGACCTCTGGAAACTGAGAAACTTCTGTAAGGCAAAGGACACAATCAGCAAGACAAAAAGGCAGCCCACAGAATGGGAAAAAATATTCACTAACCTCACATCTGACAGAGGGTTGATCTCCAAAATTTACAAAGAACTCAAGAAGTAAGTCTCCAAAACACCAAAGAATCCAATTAAATAGTAGGCTACAGAACTAACTAAATAGAGAATTTTCAATAGAGGAGTCTAAAGTGGCTGAGAGGCACTTGAGAAAGTGCTCAACATCCTTAGCCATCCGGGAAATGCAAATCAAAACAACTCTGAGATACCATCTTACTCCTGTCAGAATGGCTAAAATCTAAAACACCAATGACAATTTATGCTGGAGAGGATGTGGTGAAAGGGGAACACTCCTCCATTGCTGGTGGGAGTGCCAATTGGTTCAGCCACTTGGAAATCCATATGGAGCTTCCTCAGAAAAATGGGAATAAACCTACCACAAGACCCAGTAACTCCACTCTTAGGCATGCATCCAAAAGATGCCCATTCATACAACAAGGATGTCTGTTCCACTATGTTCATAGCAGCATTATTTGTAATAGCCAGAACTTGGAAGCAACCTAGATGCCCCTCAACCGAAGAGTGGATAGAGAAAATGTGGTACATTTACACAATGGTGTACTATTCAGCAGAAAACACAATGGAATCCTGAGATTTGCAGGCAAATGGATGACACTAGAAGAAACCATCCTGAGTGAGGTAACATAGTCACAAAAAGAGAAACATGGCATGTACTCTCTCATATATGGATTTTAGACATAGATCTGGGGAGTGTCAGCCTACAATCCCATGGCCAGAGAGTCTGGGAAATAGAAACTTCATTCAATGGCTGATGGAAGAAGAGGCAGACTCCCATGGCTAAGTACTGAGCTGAACTCAAGAAAGCCAGTAACAGAGAGGGAGGACTGATGACTGAAGGAGTTAAGACTAGGATGGTTTAACCCCAGAAACAGCTGACCTGACAAGGGTTAACTCTTGAATCCCAGGCTGATGCCTGGGAATCCAACATGGGACTGTTCAAGACCCCCTGAATGAGGGTGTCAGTGAGGAGGCCTAGGTAATCTATTGAGCCTTGGGCAGTAGATCAGTACACATCCTGAGTATACTCAGGGACTTTGGACTCCCATCCAACAATGTGAGATGAACTCTCACCCTGAACTCTTGTTGGGAGGTTCTAGGCCCTGCCCTAGATGAAATGACATACTATGAACACTCCCATGGAGGGCCTCACCCTCCCTGGGAAATGAGGGGATAATGAGGGAGTTGGGGGGGGAGAGGGAGAGAAGGTGAGGGGTGAGTAGTACAGGAGAGAACAGGAGTGAGACAGGAGAGGAATAGTGGTTTGCAAGGAAAGAGATGCCTTAATAGAGAGAGTTAGTATAGGTTTTAAGACAGGTTTATCACAGGGAAAAATTAGGGTATCCACAGAGATGGCTCAACTAAGAATCTAGGCAATGGTGGAGAGGCTGCCTTTGATGCCCTTCCCCTTTAATGAGATTGATACCTTGGTTGCCATTCCTGGAGCCTTCCTCCAGTAGCTGATAGAAGCAGAAACAGATACCCGCAGGCAAACACTGAGCTGCACTCCTCGAATCTAGTTGAAGAAAGCGAGGAGTGATGAGCAAAGTAGCCAAGACTGTGCTGGAGAAACCTGTAGAAACAGTTGACTTGACCTAGTAAGAGCACGGAGATCCTAGTCATAAAGCTGGGGAAACAGAATTGGACTGAACCAAGCCCTCTGAATGTGGGTGCCAGGTAGGAGACCAAGGCAGTCTATAGGATCTATAAAAGTGTAGCCAGTGTTTATCCCTAAATCACCAATGGACTTAGGGACCTATGGAGGGAAACTATTGCAGCCCAGAGAAGAAATAGGGCCTAGGGCCTCCCTCAAATGATGTGAAAGGATTTTCATGGTCTCCAGTGGAGGGCCTCACTGTCCTTGGGGAGTGGGTGGTGGGTGCGTGGGGGGCACTGGGGAGCCTGGGAGAATGGGAGGATGAGGGAATGGGGCATTGATATGTAAATAAGAGTGCTTCTAAAAAATAGCTATTATTTGTTTGGGTAGGTGGCAAGTTCATTAAATACATTTCCTACTTTATTTTCTCTATAATTGAATGCAGTAAAAATGATTTTTTTAAAAAGATATGATTAGTTGTTATTCTAACATTATTTCTACAAGCTGCCAAAATATATGGATCTGTTATTTAAGGACTCAAAATTGCACAATGTTTTGGATACAATTAGTAAAATATGATGAATTTGTAATTGTTCCAAGATGTGATTGTAATGTGTTTATAATTAAGATCTTTGAGACCCAAAGAAAGATGAATATATTTTATGTAGAAATATCTCTGACAACTTGTTAGCTAGAACCCAGACATATAAACACTTCCCTTTTAGAGTACACTCTGAAAGCAGTACACATCGTGTAGATATTTTACTAACATCTCACATTTGCTGTGTTTATGAATACAGCCTATTCATTAATTGATTTTTAAATGACATATTACCCTTCTGGACTTTAGTTAAAATCTAGTAAACCAGATGTAGTTTCTGCACTGTAAGATTTTATCAAATAAACATTATTTTTATCAAGAAGTTATTGACTCAATAGCTTATACAATTTAAGATCAGCAGTATTTAATGTTTTCTTCTCCTCTTGTATCTTTTTAAAGCATAGCAGGATATAATTGAATAAATGAATGATCATATGATTTTACATTCTACAGTCTGAAAAGTTTGTGTTTATGAATTTAGAGATGTATAAACACATGCACACACAGACACACACACCACATATATAATACATGAGCATATATTTGAGTATATATCCAATTAATGAAAAAAAAGGCTGTGAAGTGGAAAGAGATTGAGGAGTACTGGAAGGATTTGGAGAGAAGAAAGAATGTAATTATAGTCTAAAAATACAAAATAACAATTCAGAAAAGGACAAAGTACTGGTCTAAACAGTACTTGAGCCTTTAGAGGAAGATACATGACCAATGTGCTACTCTGATGGCCTTCTGAGTGTTCTTTGTGTTATTAAAGGTACATCGTGGCTTAATTCAAAGATGTTAATGATATGCCCTTTAATTCATAAGAAAAATAGATTATGGACTAAATACTAGATACTAGGCCTAAAGTGTTATCTTTATTTTACAACATGGTGAAATTTTACATGTTGTAAATACCTATGCCCTTTTCAAATATTCATGCACAACAATGAAGGAATAGCAACAAATGATACATACTCTTCCCTGCAACTTTGTTGAATGTTACCTGTGGAATTTTCCTCAGAATCTTCAGGAGTTGCCATTAAACCTGCTTCCACCCCCCCAGTTATACTACTGCAGAAACTAATTACGTCTGGAGATCCAGGAATTACTTTCTGATAGGCCAGGGTCACTAAAAAATGTGACCTACTCCTATATGTAGCATCTTAACCCATGGCACACTATATGCATAGCAAGTGCTCTATAGCTGATATTTAAAGAAGCAGTAACCAACAGGGACAGAAGACCAAGAATGGACTTAGAAGTCTAAGTAAAAGAGCTTCCATTTGCCAGTTTAGTGGGAGGAGAGAAAGGAAAAGTCAGCCAAGCCTACAGCATTGGATAGAGGGTCACTAAGCAACGAGTGTCATCCATTCAATTTTCAAGAAGCAACTTCATGCATGCAACAGGTAATACCAACCACTACATCACCGATAGCCCTAGGGACATCCAGTTATTACTTTTGAGAAATTTCATATTCACAGAATATAGTAGGCTATGGCATCTATTATAGTCCTTATGTGTGTGTGATACAACTTCTGAACAGAAACAAGATTCTTTAAAATCATATTGAACCCAGCCCTCATTTCAGGCACAGACAGGGTCACAGGCCTGGATGAATGCACATTGTAGAGTTACAGGAGTTCAAGTGAAAACAGATGAAAGAAAGAGGCAAGACAATGTAAGTAACATTACAGAATGAATTTTATGTATCATTAATTCTGATAATTAATTTTATTGCTTTGGAAAATTATTATGGCAGTCTGCTACAAAATGCTTAACCTGCTTTAAATTTCAGAAGACATTTGCTAGCAAATCGCTGGAAGCAATATTTTTAATCAATGATGTAGATCTAATTTGGATTTCAAATGCACAAGGAAGAAAAGAAGGACAAAAGCAGAAAAAAGGGTTCAAGAAGGAAAGTGAGCAAGAGTAGGAGTTCCCTAAATATAGAAGGAGAGTGAACAAGAATAGGAGTTCCCTAAATATAGTACCTTGCTTTTCGCACACTGGACCAAATCAGGGGAATCCACATTCCCCTTCTACACAGAAAACATATAAAAGATCAAAGTCTAAACTGTTTCCTTGATGGTGGATTACTTGATAGATTTATAAACTCATCATGGGTCCAGGAATTGCTTTATCACCATGGAACATGTTATTTTTCCAGAGACCAGATAATGCTTTGAAGTTTCCTTAGGTTACACAGAAAGTGTTTTGTTAAGAAAAGGAACCCCTAATTCACTGCCATTTTGTTCTGACCAATAATTCAATCTCAGCAAGTTTAATCACAAAGGTGGAACAACACACTTTCCTAAAATATAACTTTCCAGTTAGTTGGATTTGCCTTGTTCCATCAAATTTAACAAAATATATATGTATATCAAATATTGACTATATATATATATATATATATTTGAAACAGAGGGAAACTGAAATCTTTAATTTCCAATTTGTTCAATGTAGAATGTTTGCAAACTTGAAAAAGGATTATGTATGCATCAGTTGGTTAAATACATACAACACTCACATATTTCTGGATGCTCTTCCTTATTTATTTCTTCCTAGAGTAATTATTAATGACAGGAGCAAATAATGCTAGATATTGCAGTTGCCCTAGATCCAGGATAAGGTCAGAGCCATTCAAAGGGTAATGGGAACCAACAGTTCATAAACATTCTACTGGACATTGCCAAGAGACTGAAACATATTTTTAAAAGGTGTGTGTGTGTGTGTGTGTGTGTTTGTGTGTGTGTGTGTGTGTGTGTTGATAGGAGGGAATGTTAATTAATACTGGCTATATGAGGGAAACCTGAAGCTCCAAGACTAGACTAATGAACCAATTGATTTTTTATTTATGTGTCTTTTTTATTCCAATGCAATCCAAGTTCAAGTAAATGGCTGTGGTCTCCTGAGTCATCCTAGTTGCTAGAATCTCAATCTTTATTTTAAATGTCTGTAAATTTTGTACAAAAGAAAAAGATGTCAGTTACAGATCACCTTGTTTTTCCCATCTTATTTTCCTTATATGTAACTAGGCAAAAAACTTAACTCCATTTATTTGAATATAATTTCATTGAGTGAGAAAAATTAACTAATGACTAAATGATATCTGGAATTAATATATTCCATGGAAAAGAGAAAGTTCCCATCATCCTTTAGGAGAAATCTAATCATATTCTAAGAGAGAGTCAGTTCTAGCCTGTACTTCAACAGGAACCAAATCAAATTACTGCATGGAATGATGAATGGAATGGGAGAGTTGCTTTTATTCTTCACAAAGGGTCAAAGTGCACCATCTGTAGTTGGAAAACTGTGGAAATCTTTCCAAAGATTCTAAAATATTATCATTCATTTGGAGGCAATATTATGTAGAGAACAGATTGGCTTTCTGCTGATCTAATCTTATTAACAGACCATCTTTTCAAACAACAGTGGATAACTAGTTTGACAATAATTAAAATACAGATGACACTCAGGCAAATATTCCATATTTAGGTAGTATTATTAGGAATGCCATAATGTTGTCCTTAATATGTAAAAGGACACAGACAGTATTTATTTGCTTCTTTTTAAGAGTGTGGTGAAGGAATAAGCATTCCTAATTCTACAGGAAGTTACTATTATAATCATACAGGCTATTAACAAGAATCTATCTCATTGAATAATAGATTAATTCAATATGAAGTGGCTGCATGTCCAGTGATGAGATTCAGTGAGTTTTATTTTCATATGCTAAAAGAAAGAAAACCACTTAAGCCTCCCAACTCATAAATCTTTACTTATAAAAAACTGACATCAAGGAAATGATAGATTACACCTTTTATTAGATGAAGTTCTCTAGAGCAATGGAAGCAACAGAAAGCATATATGTGTATTATACAAGAAAATATTGGTTTCATTTTGTACATAGTAAGGTTTGCATGGTCATCTACTCAAAGGAGGCAAGGAGCTTTTCAATAATCAGTCAACAAACTTGGATGCATCAATACTCCACATGTCCAATCTACAAACCCAATTCATCTACAGTTCATACTGGACATTATAACCCTGATATCGACATTAGTTCATACTGGATATTAGAGCCAGGTATTGAAACTTAGATTGGATAGTCAAAGAAGCAAAGGAAAAATATGCACACCTCAAGAATATGCTAGAGTGTGGTAGAAAGTAAATAGTCTACACCTTGAGCTCACAGCAGAAATTTACAGTCATCCATAACTTACTGTTTTTTTAAGTCAGGTATGCAAAATGAAAACTTACAGAATCATGGACATGTAGTCTAAGGTTATGTATAGTTTTGAGGCCATTGCATCTGTGGCAATTTTAGATTTCCTGAGGGCATGAGACAGCTGTGAAGCTATGAAAGTGAAGCCTAACTTGTAAAGGGTAGATTAGGATACTGGTAATACTAGGACTATATATGATGTACAGGAGTTGGAACACATGAAAAATGATTTTGCAGGTGTAGGATCTAGAAAAGTGGCACCTGTATACCAGATGACACCGGCACCAACCTCAGATACTCAGATAGTGGACTTTCAGTTTCAGGGGATGCAGTTTTTCCTTGCTATCCTACCATGCCATCATTTTCAAATTGTGATATATATTTTATGCCATTATATTCTGGAAGACTACATATGAAGTTTTATTTCCTTGACGTTTATAGTTAAGAGATTGCTTTGAGATTTAGGAAAGGACTAGGAAATTTGTAACTTTGATCTATGTGAATATTGTTAAGATTCTGGAGTCCTAAACAATGGAATTACGTGTTATTTGAAACTGCTTCATAAGATGAGATGAACAAGCGGCTTTGGGTGCCAAGGGAATGTTGTAACATTGAATTTGGAAGAGGCCAGCTTATCACTTGCATTCCTTTCTCTACTCTTTGTGGCCCGCAGAACAATTTAGTAGCAGATAAGGTTACCTAAATGATTTCTAGCCTAGCTAGTTCTCAAACAATTGTCTGTAATGTTTGTTTTTAGGTTCCGTCTGAGGAACATGCCAACCTACCACCAGCTTCTTATGAGTTATTGCAAGACATGTACATCAGACATATTTAAAGGAGATAACAAACGTAGGTGATTCAACTGTAGCACCGCTGAAACATATCAGCAAAATTGAGGAAGCATGATTCAGAATTTTTTTGCAATGAAACTTCAAGAAAGATTTTTCAAGATACCAGTATTTCTTTCTTTCTTTCTTTCTTTTTTTTTTTTTGGTTTTTTTCCGAGACACGGTTTCTCTGTATTGTTTTGGAGGCTATTGGTCCAGCCCGGCCTCGAACTCACAGAGATCCACCTGCCTCTGCCTCCCAAGTGCTGGGATTAAAGGCGTGTGCCACCACTGCCCAGCAAGATACCGGTATTCAATAGCCAAATTTGTTCATTTTTTGGTATTTTACAGTTTTGTGACTAATACAAAACAAAAATGACAATAAAGAGGAATTATTTACAGAGAAACCCTGTCTCGTAAAAAAACAAAAAAAAGAGGAATTATTTATCTTGGGTCGTGGGTTCAGAGCTTGTAATCAATAGTCATCTGACTTTATTTTTATGAGCCATAGTATGACACAGTACACTAAGCAAGGTTTGACTGAACGTAAGTGCCCAACAAATGATGGCTGGAAACAGAGCCATACAGGAACTAGGAACTAGGAACACCATAAATGACTTTAATAAACAATCCCTCCTTTAAGACCTTAATTGAGACAATAGTAAACTTTAGTTGTTAAACACATTTGTTACAGCTTGGTGGAATTCACATACAATCTTCTAAAAAGAGTTGGGCCATATTCACCACATTCTTTCAAATTAAATATCAAATAATTATCAGTGATATTTCTTCTAACTATTAAATATTACTCCCAGAGATTTCTGTCACCTACCAGATTAGCACCACCAACTAGAGATGAGAAATTCAAACTCTGAGATCAGATAGGCCTTACATTTCATGGAACATATATGTGTAAGCACTTTCAACTTTTTCTCTGGTTAGACAGAGTTCATTCAAGTGATTTCTCATGTGCAAATGCATTGAAAAGTCAAATCATTATTTGGTATATCTGTATCATTTGGTTGTGCAGAAATCTGACTGGTACACTTCTGGAACTGCCATAGGCACTCTCAGGGCAGTGACGATTTTAGTTTTTTTAAAACAAGCACTCACAGGTGCTCTAATTCACAGGTCCTCAGGAAATCCGACATACCCTTGGATATGTCGCAATTCAAGTAAGCCTCACAGGAAAAGAACAATTTCAGTTTTGAATGAAAGATAGCTACTGTAGGTATCTTGAATATTTTAAGCAGAAATTTACTTATTACTAAAAAGAGAACTGCTAATGTTGACTGTTAACAAGACTTTTAAATTGTAGATGGGATTCATGAACATTCTTTGGTAAACAGTAATATCAGTAAATCTCCAGTTTCATATGAGTCAAATATCAAATAATTATCAATGATATTTGCTTAAACTAATACATAATTATTGAGTGACTCAAGTTAATTTAACAATTGAGATTATTTTTATTTTCTTAGAGATCTCTTATATGAATAAAATTTCTAAATTGTGGTAGTAAATCAGAGTATTTCAGGTTGTAATGCATAGCAAATTGTGAATAGTAATTAACTACTGTTGCTCTGAAGATTATCAAATGACAGAGACCAACAAATATATTACTTAATGACTTATGTGTCAACCTTGGTTTGTTCATAAATAGATGTGGATGTTAATTAGTCTGCTTCTCAATGAGAAGCTAGTCCTTATGCTTTTATTAAGCAATAATCATGTCTTCAAAATAATGTCACATTGTGTACCATTTATAGTTTTTATGTTACAGTTTAGATAACATTCTAATTATGTTTATCTGATCTGATCAGCCTCTCAACTTCAATACACTTGTTTAAATTCTTCATTCATTGTTATTAATTGAAACTGTATTATTCACATCTGTACAACAATCCAACTTTTTTGGATTAGTTGGCATCTGCATTGTATTCTTGTATTCTGTGTTGTTACAGATTTCTCTTGGCTAAGCTCATTCTACTTTACCATTTCTTGTTTATATGGAATCTATATTGACCTTGATCTCTTCCTATAAAATTTATTACAGTATTATACTATTCATTATGATCTCCCTCTCTTCTTACTCCACCTAGAACAGATTGTACCTGCTTTGGGACTTTAATGCCATTGGTCCTCATTTTCCTATCAGGAGTAGGATCATATTTCATATTGTTAGAGCAAAATATATTTGAACTCAGCAGAAAAAATTCATTCTCCGATTCTTTGGAGGTGTTTAATAGTTATTAAATATTAAAATTAAATTATTAAAACAATCTTGTTGCTGTTTGAAGAGGACGGCTTTATTTAGGTTTCTCATTGTAGAGGATAAATCTATCATGGAGGAATTATCAGACTTAATCAATATGAGGTACCTTGTCACATTGCATTCACAGTCAGAAAGAGAAACGTGATATTTTATCCTTTTTATTGCTTCACAGCCCTGAATCCATAGAAAGTTGACCCTCAAATGCAAAGTATGCTTGTCCTTCATTTTTAAACCTCTGTGGACATGCTCTCAACGGCATTCTTAAATATTCTAGACTCTAACAATTTAACAGAAACTGCCCTCAACTTTACTCCATTTGCATGTCTTTTCCTCCGTACAACCTGGAAGCAACAAAGAAATGATTATAGATGTGAACAAAGATACCTGCCCATAACCAGACAATGTATAGAGAGTGAGACACTGTGAAATACGCAGTTCTAAACAGGTTACCCCCATCAAGTCCCTCCCCTCAGGGTTCAGGGAATACCGTGGAAGAGGAGTTAGAAAGAATGGAAGAGCCAGATAAGAATGGAGGACACTAAGGAAGGAAGACTTTCTTAATACAGCAGCATTGATGTACATATGACCTCACAGCTTTCACAGAGCCTGAAGGGGTCTGTACCAGATGAAGTCCTGGAGCTGAGAAGCGAATTAAATGCATGCCGCCATCTCTAATCCAGAAGCTATCTCCAATCCTTAGCTACTTGTAAGTGAAAAATTAGTTCTCTTCAAGAGAGTCTTACTGGGGAAACAAAGAAATTATAAGTGTAGACCCAATTCCCAGCAGTAGCTGGCCAACAAAAATGTAATTAACAACGTCTTTTGAGATTCTTTTGTCATAAAGCCTTACAGATCTTTTGCACGCCTAGTATGACTTCTGATTTTTGGTATTTTTGGATTCCTGTGTGTGTGAATGTCTATCTCATAGTGGTGTCTTTTGCTTTCCTTTTTGGCTCCTTTTCGTCTGTTTGTTTATTTTACTGCAATTTGTTTGCTTTTGTTTCTGTTTGTTTATTTTATCCTTATTTGTTAGTTGCCAGTGACAGAAAAGGGTGAATATGAGTAAGAAGGAGGTGGTGGGGACCTCTGAGGAACTAGGGGACAGGAACTGAAATGAGAATATATTGTAAGAAAAAAACCTATTATAAAAAATTACAAATACTGAAAAATAAGGTACTAAAATCAAATTTGAAAATCATGTAAGAGTTTACTGTAGCAAACACTATCAGCATAAGCAAAAGCTTTGAAATCTTTGTTTAAAAATATATTTAAGAAATATTTTAAAGATTACTTATGTCCAATTATATGTATGCATATATATGTGTATATATATGTATGTATGTAAAACAATCTCATCTTTCATTAGCAAGACAGGGTGTGATGAAAAGTTTGAAATGGTTAGTCACAGCAAAGGGAATATATAGACCGACAAGTATTCTGTGTTATTATGATGAAAAGTACATAGTTTACATTTTGTAATACACAAGGAACTACACCATAATGCAAAATGGACAGCTATAATATAAACTATTTATATTCTAATAAGATACCAATATTGGTTCTCCACTATGAGGAATGTTCTACATCAGTGTAAAAGTTTGTCACAAGGAACAATATACTCAGACTTTAACAATATTCACCTAACTGAATTTCCGACTCATCCTTTCTCCAAATTATTAGTACTATAACAATCAAATGATCAGTTTTAAAATTATTTACCTAATTTAATTTGATACATATTACTATTTTATTTATTTTTATTTTATTAATAAGAATGATTTGTCTCCATCTATGCACATGCAAGATTGTCTGTTCTCTGCCAAGAACACAAGAGGAAGTTAAATTTTCCTGGAGCAGCAGTTACAGACATTAGGGAATTACCATTTGAGTGTTTGGAACTAAACACAAATTCTCCATAAGAATAGTAAGTAATCTGAACACCTGAGCTTAACTCCTGATTTAAGGTATTATTTTTTAAAACTATGTTTAATAGTTTCTGAATATATGTTACAAAAATGGAAACTTTATATTTTTGATATGTTTTATTTGCAGCTGAATACAACAGTATTTACGAAGGTATAATATTCTGGTACATGAAAGTATATACCACACTGAAGTCATTTCTGAATTTCAGTGATCTACACTTCTATTGCCATAACAAAGCAAGGTTAGTTATATTAGAGAAGAAAGGGATGGGCATATCAAATAACCTCCCTAACATGACACAGAGAAATCCTTGGTTTAAAATACTGGCCATACTTGTAAAATAAACTCAGTTTTTAATTACCTAGAAGGTCCACTTTTAGACCATATTTTCATGACAATTTAAAATAATAAACATTGAATAACTAAAAAATAAGCCTAGGTAAGTATCTCATTACTTATTTTTAATTCTAAACCCATAATTTCATTAAACCTTTATTTAAAGACCTTCTAAATTTCTAGTTTTCCTGTCCATTCTGTAAACTAGGATTTCACAGAAAATTCTTTGAGATAGAGTAGGAAATGTCACTTTTGTCATGAATTATAATAGATGAGTCCTGATTTTCTGAGGGTGGGTCTGAAATCCTCTCATGCTGAAGTCTCCAGCCACAGTAGGATGGACCTGGAATCTTTCCCATCAATGTCTGTGTACTGGCTGATACGCTTTATGTAATAAACTCCTGGATTCGCCTTGAACCTTGTATTCTCTATTCTGCTTCCTTATCTGTACAAGACCATTTTAATTTCCCTGGAGAATTATGGTTTCTGAATTCTTCTCCAAGGTTTCAGGTGGGAGAACAGGAATGCAAGCATAAAAGAGGCTTATTTTTTATTTCAGGCCAAACTTGGTGTAATTCCAGAGTAAAAGTGGACAGAATTGCAAGGCTTAACGTTCAAGAATGAATAGAAATTTCTTCTCTCTTGTTCAGTTTGCTCATTAGAAAGTTTTTCAATTTCTCCATTCTCCCATATAAATTGCTCATTAGAACATCCTAATTTTCCAGTGTCTGGTACAAACTAAGTTCCTATCCTGCTAGGACTTCTATTCCTAGTGGTAACCGTAGTCTAGTGTTAGAACAGGGTGAAAAAGAAAATGTACTCACATAGCTGGAGAAAGTCAACTAACCAAATTTTGTTTCAGATAAATAATGACACACTTGGAGTCAGTGTTAGTTTATAATACAATATTATTATAGGTTATATGCCTACATTGTTAGTTCTGCTCAGGATAACAAAGGTTATTACTTGTCAGTTGTATCATACTTCTTGAAATAAATGTCATATAGTCTACATAGTAGTTTTAGATAGTGTAATGAAAATAAAGGTGGTAGTTGATACTGCTTTGATTAGGGACAATTTGGAACTTAGTGGCTTAAGTACTTTATTAAATATATAACATTAATCAGATACAAGTTGTTATGTATAAATCAGCAAACAAGGATCATAAAACACAAGTTAAATTTATGTCAAATTGATCTTTGCTAATATATTTAATATATATGTGCTGTTATCAAGTAGACTCTATGATGAACACTTCTTATGAGTTATTCTGTTTGGGGAAATTATTATGGTTGAGGAAAGTAAATATTTTATTAATCATCATAAATGAAAAAGGATTCTATGGTGGTTTGAATAAGAAATGTCCCCATAGGCTCCTGTATTTGATCATGTGTTCCCCAGGTGTAGTGATGGTCGAGAAGATTATAGAGCATACAGATAGTGAGTGGGCTTAGACAGATGACATGTGTTACCAGGGGAACATTTTAGAGTTTTATAGCCTGATTCAACTTGCTGTTCTTTCTAATTTCATTCACTTTGGAATTAAATTTACTGAAAGTTGTAAGTTAACATATTGAAGCTGAGTCCTTGTGGAAGAGCAGCCAGTTTTCCTAAGTACTGAGCTATTTTCTCCATCCCCAAAAGAGTACTTTTAAAGACAATGGAAAGTTGTCCTGACAGAGCCGTGTTAACTGATGTTTCTTCAAAGTCAATTGTTTTCAAGTAATGTGAAGTCAAGTTGCTGTAATAATATATCTAGAATATAATAATATAATCATTGTTATTATTTTGTTAAAATCTTGTTGATATCTTTTGATGATAAGAGTAAGGTAGATATTCAAAAGTCCTACTTGTGCAATTTGTTCGTGAAAAACAGCCAATCCTCCTACTCTCAAACAAACATAAATTTTGTTAGCTTATTTCACTAAGTTAGACACTTGTTTCTTCATTATTGTTAGTTCAGTGATCTACCAACCAAAAGATGGTCTGCCCATCTTGTGCATTAGAATTAACATTACTCCAATTTGGGGGAATTTCATAGACTTTTTGGGCATAGCTTTCACAGAAGAACAATTCTCTGACTGTGTAAATGTGTGTCCAGTATGGAAGAGAATATAAAGATCATCGTTAGTTTTACAATTTTCTTTGGGTGCTCTCTCAGCCTGGATACATGGGGGGGGGGGACCTAGGCCCTGCCCAGTATGATAGGACAGATTCTGAAAATCCCTCCCTCCAGGAAGCCCATTCCCTCCCTGGTAAGTGGAGGGGGGGATGGAGTGGGGTGGGGGTTTGGGAGGATTGGGGGCTCGGGGGAGGAAGGGAGGGAGAGGGAACTGAGAATAACATGTATAAAAAGTTAAAGAAAAAAATAAAAAAATATGGAGTGTCCCTGACAGACTATCTCGATATTAACTATCTCATGTTAACTGAGGAGGGAAAAGGCCCCATCATGTCATGTTATCCCATTGACTAAAGCATTTGCCTATATCTTCCTGCTCTGAGATTAGGAAAATTGAGAAAAGAGCCTGCAGCTCTGAACAGCAGAATCTACAAACCTCTTTTCTTCACAGAAAATCTAAAAGTAGTCCCAACATGTATGTATGAAAATTAGCGTGTGTAAAAACTTGAATTTTCATGAGATGATCTCTGCAATACTCTCATTCAATTTTCTCCATGGATTTTTCCCTAGGGAAATACCATAGAATTTTAAAACAAAATAATAATATCACAGAGATGAAGCATAGTTAATAAGAGATAAATTTTCTTAATTTAGTTCTAATTATGTCCTTGTTATTAAGCAGTATATTCTTATAAGTATTAGCTATAATTCACTGGCACTTAGAAAGCGTGTAGTTATGTATGAGAGATATGTTATCCATGATAATCAAGTCATTTCTTATTATACACTGTATTAATTCATTTTCTGTTATTATAAGAGCTAAAAGTGAGAAAGTAATTTTATAAGAAATATACACGTTTAGTTTGGCACCTAAATGCCTTATGATGCCTGAAAGTCCAAGGTAAAGACTCTGATATCTTCTTGGCTCCAAGGGGTTGGGAAGTTGATCAGGCATACAATGGGCTTCCTGTTGCATCATCACATAGTAACAGATGTGTAAGGAAAAGAGGTATAGGAGGACTAGAGGGTACAAAGTGCTCTATGAGAGTTAGTATCCTGAAAACTTATCCAGCCCAGAAGAATTTACTCAGTCCCCAATGAATCATCAATGCCTCCACTTGAACAAATCTCCCATTAGACTCAAAGCATTTCTTAAATACTTCTTCCAGGAACACTATGGCAGTAACCAATTGCAATATGGGTTTTTGTGAGAACGAGTGATTATAAATAGTAAGAAAAACAGCATAAGAAGTGTATGATAACATGTGATATATGTCACTTTTGTCTTGAACTTATTCCCTTTCAGTTTACTATACTATGTGGGTACATGGGTTGTAAATTACGCTGGAAAACAGCCATATAGAGGGGGAAAGGGTTCATTTGGTTGAGATTTCCAAGTCGCAGCCCATCATTTTGAAGAAAGCAAGGCAGAAACTTAAGCAAGCAGCTAATGACATCACATTCACAGCCAAGAACAGAGAGAAACAAATGCATGTGTACTGCCTTCTTACTTGTTTGGTAAACATTGTTCACTTTTATGCAATTTCATTATCTTGGCAATATGACTAGTTTACCAACACTTCCCTTTTTATTTTGTTTTGTTGTATTTTCTATATTCTAACAGGAGTAATGCTCTCACCTTCTAAGAGTAAGTATATCAGTATGTATCAAGAGTATTGCTTTACTTCTGCTTTTATTTTATTAAAATAAAAACTCTAAATAAGGAAATAGCATTTTGCATGAAGGGAACTGTAGATTTCATCTTAGTTTTAGTGAACGCTGGAGACCAGACATAGGTAATTGAAAATCATGCAATAATCTCAGACAAGAGGGGATGTGGGAGCAGGGAGCTAGCAAGAGAGGATGGAGAGGAAAAGGCGATTGTAATTTGTTGCAAATAGTGATGTAAGTCTGTACTTTTAGCACTTAAGAGGATGAGGCAGAAGTATATCATTTTTGAGGCAGTCTGAAGTAAATAATCAGAGGCTGCCCAATTAAAAATATAACAAATTGATTAGTAAAAATAAGCATTGAGGGTTAGCTCTTTGAAATATGAAAAGTAGCCAGTAAAATAGACCGAATGCATCACGGCTGTAGCACTGCTGGAAGAGAGAAAGAATTCATTTCCAAATATGGCTATGACACTGGGGTAGAAACCAACACAATTATAGCTTCCCTTGAGCTTTTGTCCTTAGTCTCTGTGTCTGTGACATACATGAATATGAAGGACTACTTTAGGTAGAGTTGTTCTTAACATTATTGTTATGTCAAATAAACTGTGAGTGTCTAGAAAAAGTTAATTCTTTTCATATTTACAATACCAAAGCAAAGACATCAGTTAAATGTAGAATCTGATTTAGTCTTTGGCTTTGGAAAAGGCACCCTCATTCAAATTAGTTTTGTTGTCAATATTTTTAAAGTAACAATCATTGAAACAACAAATTTTTATTTTTCTAATAATCCCCTAGATAGAAATATCCCTATAAGACTTACAGAGCAGGGAATAGAATTGACAATGGAAATAAATCCCAGTTAACCCTACTCAGATATTCACAGAGAGCAGAGTATCTTCTGGGAACAGATATTCCACACAGTTTCCCAGCATATTTATTCTAAATTCTCTTTAGGTTTGTAAATGGAGGTTTTTCCTTGATGCCTGTAGCTCAATTGCTTTTTAAATCAAAAGAAAATACAATATTCATTTTTGGAATTTTATTGATAAAACATCTTTTTTAGAATTTACCTTAAATATATTATGATGATACATTATCAAAAGTTAAAAAATAATGAAATAAAATGTCTACCAATATGGATCACTGGATATGCAACCATATTGGCCTTTATTTATGCAACATGCAATTCTAAGATTAGTGGTATACTGTGTCTATTACTGCTAAAATGTTATGAAATTAAAAGTTGGATCTCGAGGTGGTCTCTACACTATTGCTTTGCTTTCCTGATAAGGAACTTGATGTCTATAACCATCCTGGAGCCTTCATCCAGTGACTGCTGGAAGCAGAGGCAAACACCCACAGTTAAACACTGAACTGAACCCAAGGAAGCCAGTGACAGAGAGAGAGGAGCAGTGAGCAAATTGGCAAAGAATGGGCTTGCAAAACCAGCAGAGACAGCTGATCTGAACAGGGGAAAGCTCTTGGACTGCAGACCGACAGCTGGGAGCCCAGCATGGGACTGATCCAGACCCTCGAATGTGAGAGTCAGTGAGGAGGCGTGGGCAACCTATGGGGTCTTGGGCAGTAGATCAGTGTTTATCCCTGGCATACAAACGGACTTCGTGTGCCCATAACACAAAGAGGGATGCTCTCTCAGCCTAGACTCTTAGGAGAGAGCCTGGACCCTGCCCTTAGTGAAATGACAGACTCTAGATATTCCCTATGTGGAAGGAAATGGCAATAGGGTGGGAGGCTGGGGGGGGATGGTGTGGGGTGCAGGAGGAGGGGAAGTAGAGGGAACTGGGATTAATATGTAAAAATAAGCTATTTAAAATTAAAATAATAAAAAAGAAAAAAGTTGGATCTCAATAAGATTAAATTATTTGCATATATTTGCATAGAAAATCCAGACAGGGAAACTTTTTAAAATTATAAAGTTTACAAATACTATGACTTCCTTCTATCAGTTATTGTTATGAAGTATTTCCACTCCCTCAGAGATCTTTTTGTAAGTAAGACATGTAGACTGCAACTCATGTGTACAAGGTTTTTTTAAGGTTTAATCTAAGAAGTTCCACTTTTAACAAAAAGCACAATTAGGAGGCTCCATATGGACAAATATGCAGAGAATTTTTAAAAATATGTTTTCTTTTGAATAATTTTAAAAGTTCTTGTCTGAAACATATGTCTTGATTATATGATTAGAAATGATATACTTGATTGAAGACAGGTCATAGGCAGATTTTTAATTCAAACACTTGGTAAGTTGTTTTGCTGAGTAAAGTTGTCCAGCCAAGACAATGACAATTTGTTATCAGTTCCTCCAAGGACTTAATCAGTGAAGATAACTCCTCAGCTGAAGTCAGATTAGATGCAATGTGTAAAGCAGTCCTTGGTTTTGTACATGTCGTAAGAGAAATATAAATATCATTCAAGGACCAAGACTCATGACTCCATTTCCTCAGTTCCTCTATTTATTTCTTGTAGATTCTATGGTGTAACTTTGAATGTGATCCATATCCCTGTATTCTCCCATAAAATACTCATATATTGACAGCTATAACAATGTTTTATCCTGAGATAACTTTTGTATACAAGGGTTGTATGAGTATCATGTGCTATAGTTAGAACGTGCAAAGGTGACTATAGAAAAGTTAATTGATTTTCTTTGTACAACATGCAGAAGTAGCAAATCAATTTTGTTAAGGAAAAGGCCTTTTTTAATCCCTTTATCTACATGTAGATTACTTCATACATTCAAAACATTGTCAAAGATTTTAAACTAAATTATGAATTATTCTGAAATATATGGTGCATATGAAACTAATCAGTTGTCTGTTATGCCTTAGCTATTATCCATGTTGCTATTACAATATATGCTGCTATTATATTATAATCAATGTCGCTATTATAAATATAATTATAATGATAAAGGATGTATTTTTATATACTAGTGGAAAAGGTATGTCTGTTATTGAACCTCTATTCCCTAGTAAACTTTCTTTTTTTGGTAATGTTCTATTTGGGCATTCTGTGTTTTCTGTATATCATCCTTTAAAGAGACACAGAGAAAAGACACCATTAACCATTGCATACTATTTTAAAGTACCTAAAAGATTACAATGTGTAACACAAATTACCTTGCTAGCCACTTACCTATATACAATATAATTTTATAAATATCCCAATGTAGCTTCTGAGGTTTATAATGCTATGGTACAGGAGGATTTGTTTTTCGTGAAGAAATTATAATTTAAAACAAATTCTACACCAAGGTGGCAAGTCATGAAAAAAGTACCAATTAGAAATGTCCATAGAAGTATTTGTTATTATTTTTACTTACCTTCATTCACATAATGTATTCAATATTTATCTAAACATTTTTTAAATCCTAATAAGAGAACCAAATTATGTGATATCTATACATACAACTTTTTTAAGGAAGACTGCTGCATTTCGTTTTTTCAAAATATTTATTTATTTACTATGTATACAGTGTTCTGTCTGCATGTATCCCTGCAGGTCAGAAGAGGGACCAGATCGCATTATGGATGGTTGTGAGCCACTATGTGGTTGCTGGGATTTGAACTCAGGACCTCTGGAAGAACAGCCAGTGCTCTCAACCACTGAGCAACCTCTCCAGCCCCTATATATACAACTTTTATCCTGGCATATGAAGATACATTTCTGAACCATAAGCAGATTGGGATTCATAAAGGGCTTGCTTATTTTATGAAAGTGTGGAGACACCCAGTGTTGGGAAGGTTTGTCTTACATTTTGATCATCAGAGTTCAAACAAAGCCTAATGGGATAGTACTCATCTCAAATACCAGTACTCCTAAAATGAGAAAGAAACAGAGCTAAGAGAATGCCTGGAATCCTGTAGGTCAGATGTCCTGGCAAAAGCATTAGCAGAACAATAAAAACCTTATATCAAACAAGGTGGATAGTGAAAATTAACACCTAAGGTTGCCTAAACTGCAAGCATGCACCAGGGATTGCTCATGCCCACCCACACACATTATCATTTACGCATACAAAGGAAAGTAAAATGCCACAAGAAAACTTCATGCTTACACTTAAGATGTTTTATAACATTTAGCAATTTGACCATGTTCACTGCACATTTTGTTGTACCACAAATTAGAAAGTCAGTTACATAACTATTAAATTAGTTTTATAAGAGCAACATCTTTTCTGATCAAATTAAGAGTACATTTATTATCAAATGGGTACATTTTTTCAACCTGTTATTTTGCATGTTGGACATAGATCAGTCAACATTAAGATCTTTTAATGAGAAATGAATACATTACACACAAGTGACCAAATTACTAAGGACCCAATCCTTAGTGGACGAAGTGTAATTATATACATGTATTCTTATTCTCTGTTCACTACCACCTCTGATATGTGACACAATTTTTACATCAGTCTATACATGTTAATGTTTTAGATTTTTGAAATACATGCCTTATAGATTATTAATTATTTATATCCAAAAGAAAATAAATGGATTTCTCAGTTTTCCTATAATGCATATATTTGTTTCAGTGTCAGTACTGGAATGGCTCAGAACAGCAGATGGTAAGGTATGATGTTAAGGTATCATGCTTGCAATGCCTAGTGGCATCCTCTACAAATCAAGATTTCAAGATTACATGTCACTTCTGATACTCTGAGACCTTATGGTACTCAAAGTTCCATGAAATTTAAAAGAAGTCATCCATGTAATGACACTAGCCTGGTGTTATTAATATCATATATTGTAGAATGGAATTTTCCACTCAAGCAATTTGAACTGGAGTCTACCTGGTAGTCCTATGACCTCTACCAGATGTATCTGGTGCAATGCTACATGTTAGCTTCTAAAATTGTTGGCCTGTTTATTTTTTCCCACAGGGCAAAATAGAGCAGTGAATCCTGATAACACTTGATATGTTGACTTGCTCCACCACAGTTCCCTTGAGAGTCTCAACATTTCAAATGGACTGCAAAATATTGAAATATAGAAAACAGTTTGTTCCAGGTTTGTATACTCTGATATTTGGAGAACTCATCTAAATCATATGTAGAGTGATCTTTAGAAACATTGTTAATCATATTTTCTTATGGTAGAATCTTGATAATTCTAAGGTGTTCTCCCAGTACTAGTATTTACAGCCCTCATTCATTCTACAACAATCAAACACAAAAGAAAAAAATCTTAAATTTCCCTTTTCAAAATTTATAAATAAATTTTATTATGTTGTAATTAAGAGGATAATACAATTATGCCATATCTTCCTTCCCTTTCCTCCCTCCCAACCTTTTCATATACCTCCCCTTTCTTAATATCATAAAAGTGGGAATGCCTCTGCCTCTGTACTTGAGGATGTCTTAATCCATCCCTATTCTCTGTCAAGTAACACTTTTGGAATATTGAAGGGAGGCTCAAAACTCCAGCAGTATCATTAAGACAGACTCCAACTTTATCACCTATATCTTTTGAAAGACCAAGGAGTAATCAAGGTTTAAATTCATCCTTATTACTAAATAGATGCTATTGTTTATATAGGTTTTGATAGTCTATCTTATTGCATAACTCATCATTTCTTACATGTGTTTTCTTATTTTTCTGTCATTCTGAAAAATTCATGTAGGTCCATTTTTTTAGCTTTCTTTATGAATATCTTGGTTCTTAAAGCAGTGCTATGGTGTTAGATGTTAAGAGTAGCATTTTACATGTGAGACATTTTCTCTGTAGATACAAAGATTAAGTCTGAGAGTATATAACATCTGAAGTATAAATAGTTATGAATGTTCCTCATTTTCCCTAGTGCACTTGATAATTGTGTTCAGTATTTTAATTCCACAAGATAACAAGATCTATTTGCTTTTAAAGACGAGATACACTTTGTTATCATTCTACTGCATCTTTCTCTTCCTCTTAATATACTTATATTGGTTAAATTAGCACTGTAGAGACAAGAGTCATTCAATTATTTAAAGAAAGGTGACTAAATATACACCTTAGAGTCTGTTTTGTCTCTCCAAGTACTTAAACTAATTCAGGAGAGACACTATACTAAAATATTGCTTCCTAGATATATTTGTCTACCTTGACAACAATTTTATAAACTTTAAGTTAGAACTTCATGTGAACATACAACACTGCTACTACAAGAATAATTTACAGTTTTATTTTTTTGTCATGTTTGCAGTTGTCACCTTAGTTAAATGTTGTCAGTGTGTTAATGTACATTATTACTTTTGCACCAATGGCCATCTCTGTTTGTTTAGCATTTCTGACCTAGTAATGTGTTGTTCCAGTGTTCTCCTTGATGATCATCCAGTTTCTGTCTGAACCTTTCTGTTCATACTTGACTTGCATAGTAAAACAAACAAACAAACAAAACAAATAAAGCAAACTTATCACCACGTCATTACTAAACATTCTTTAATTTGATATATCCTCCCTTTTCCTATTGGATGCTTACATAATCACAATGTTTTCAATATAGCACATCCTATTCATGCTTTCTGTTCTCCGTCCAATATGATGTCTTACTTAGCACAGCTCTATATTCTCACTACTTACCTTTGTGTTTCAAAGACAGTTCTCAGGCAGGCAGTCCTAGCAATTACCCTGAACTTGAAACAAAGACTTCTTTGTATTACTGAGGTTAGACTTTGTGCAGGGAAATAGGGGGTGTGAAGTGTTGGTACTTGAATTTCTAGAAGCTTTTCTGGAATAATATGCATATATACACTCTATTTACACAACAATTAGAATTATCTATATTTAATTATTTTCCTCCATACTCATGTTATATCATGTGTGCATTTAGTTCTAATTAACTAGCTTTCATTCCTTTCTTGGATATTTCCTACTTTATCTTCCAAAATTTTTCTCTAAGTAGACCTTGCTATTTTACAAAAATACCCATAAAACAAAACTAACAAACAAAACCAGATCCTTAGACTGTCCACTGGATACTTTCTGGTTTGGTACAGCTAATTGGGTACTTTATATTTTTATGGGATGTTGGGGAAGTCCTTTGTCAATAAAGCACTGCTGGCCAATAGGAATCTAGATAGGTGGGACTAGGAGTCCAGGAGAACTCTGGGAAGGAGAAACAGAGGAGTTGAGATGTAACACCATGGGGTAGGAAGCCTGGAACTTCTCCGGTAAGAGACATACTTAGATTAACAATTATGGGGTAATTACTTAAGTCAGAGCTAGCCAGTAAGAAACAAGCAAGGCCAACAGTTTCATAATTAATATAGCCTCCTGTGTGTTTATTTGGGACTGATGCGGCTCTAGAACCAGGCTGGCAGGAGGGCTTCTCTCAAAGGAAAAGCTTCCTTTTACAATGGGCCTCTAACTAAATACAGACATTTTGCAAAACTCTAAACATTACTGAGGCATGGATCATTTAAATTCTATAAGAACATTACCTCATTATGTTAGTTTATGAAGATTAGGCAGTGAATCAATGTTAATTAGACTTAATTAGTAGTGAAAAATAATACTTTATCATTTCATAAAATATTTTGATTGGTTTGTGTCTAGTGATAACAATGAAGAAAACAGTGAACCAAAACTTTTGTGTGTATTTTGTGTAGAAACTATCATAGATATACAACATGTCCATAAAGAAATTGGACTGAAATGCATACAAAGTTATGAGATAATCGTCTAAAGTGTCTTAAATGATGACATCATGGAAAAGCCAATATATAAACATAAGTGGAATTGCAAGTCAATGTGGAACATGATTTTTAATAGACTGAAATATTTAAAGTCTATCTGAGTCTCCATGTGAGTCCACAATGCAATGTTTGACCATCTGTTCCCTTCCCACTTTATTCCTTGCTATCAATAGATTACGGCTAGGAGTTACTACTTCTATATGAATCTTAGCACAAAAGCTTTACATAATTAAAAATGATAGAACTGGGACAGAATGCTAAACACAAACAGAAGGATAAGAAGACAGCTGGCATAATTAACAGTGAATAAAACAGGTTTAACTAGCCTGAGTATAAAGAACACCGAAACACCAGGAAAATAGTGAGGAACTTCTGTTGAGAGATAATTCTGCTGATATATAACTTAAAATGTTTCTCTTCAATTGCATTTTTATTAATTGGGCATTTCCATAAAATGGGGCATTTGGTTTTTAAATTTTGTAGCCCCTGCTGTTTATTTCTCAGTTGAAGGCATAATCCTCTGAGTGTGACACTGAAATTGGCTTATGCAGAGATGATTATAATGTATATTCAGAGAATTGTGACTTCAGGTGAGAAATAAGCAGCAGGAACAGATGAACTCTTAGCAACTGAGACCTATTTTCATGTAAATATCCCCACAGTGATAGAAAGAAGAGAGGAGAGAATTACTAAACACAGAGAACTTACAAAAATATTATTTCACATTGACTGGATTTCCATGTTTTATGTAGAGGAATCAGTCACAGGAATTTTAGAAATGTATTAGTATGTTCCCACAAATACCACAACATGACTTCTCAGGGAAAAAATTACATTCACTTATATCTATTGCTAGGTGACACAGACGATTTGCTGACATAACTGTAATAACTTGCAAATTAGAGTTACATGTAGTTCTATAGATTAAAACAGAATTCAGGAAAGAAATTTCAGGGAAATAATTACTTGTTATAGCAATTAATGATATATATATATATATATATATATATATATATATATATATATACAGGTTTGTTTTTAGTAGAATACTGATACATTTTTAAGAAGTTACAAAAAAACAAGAAAGAAAAAATACCAGAAGGTTTAGTTATCTAGGCAAGATAGAGTTGCATATGTTATTCAAATTAACCCAAATTAATCAATAAGTAATCTATGCAGAGTAAAGCTTAATGGCCAACAATAAATGCCCATCTTTTTAAATTTGAAAATAGGTTATTTTTCATACAAGATATTCTAATATTTGTTTCCCACTTCCAAAGTCTCTCATCCCCAATTCCCCACCCAGACAACTTCATTTCTTTCTCATTCTTTAGAAAACAAGCAGACAAACAAAAAGCAAAAAAGCAAGCCCAGCTTCAGGTGAGATTGGGTCTCCAGCAGGGACACTCCCCATCCCCTGCCCAACACCCATCCCCTCGATTTCTGGGGCTGCTCCTGGCATCCAGAAGACCCACCCACACAGGAAAGACATCAGCCCTTCCAGGTCTCAACCTCCGGCAACCCCAGCTGCAGCTTAAGCTTCAGTGTCAGCATCCCCAGCTTCAGCTTCAGGAAGGAAGGAGACCAGTGGAGACAGAAAAACCTCACCAGTGCCCACTGGAAGAAGAGATGGGAAGAAGACAAAATAAGAGCTCACTCAGCAATAGAAAGACCAACATGACTCCACCAGAATCTTGGGAACCAACAACAGCAAGACCTGAAAATCACTACATAGACAAAGCAGAGGAGACAAACCTTCAAAATTATTTTATGAAGATGATAGAGACCCTCAAAGAAGAAACGAGGAAATCCCTTAAAGAAATAGAAGAAAAAACAAACAAAAAATCCATGAAATGGGGGAAAAATTCAAGAAATAAACAAATCTCTCAAAGAATCTAAAGAGCACCAAGAAAAAACAATCAAACAAATGAAGGAAACAACTCAAACAGTTGAAGGATTGAAAGTTGAAATAGAAACGATAAAGAAAACACAGAATGAGGGGATGCTGGAAGTAGAAAAGCTGGGTAAATGATCAGGAACTACAGATCACCAATAGAATAAAAGAGATAGAAGAGAGAATCTAAGGTGTTGAAGACTAATTAGAGGATATAGAGTCGTCAACCAAAGAAAATCTCAAAACCAACAAATCCCTAACACAAAATATCCAGGAAATATGGGACACCGTGAAGAAGCCAAACCTGAGAATAGTAGGTATAGAAGAATGCAAAGAAATACACCTCAAAGGTACAGAAAACATATTCAACAAAATCATAGAAGAAAACTTCCCTAACCTAAAGAAAGATATTCCTATGAAAATACAAGAATCTTACAGAACACCAAATAGGATGGAAAAGAAAAAGAAGTCACCTCACCATGTAATAATCAAAACACCAAACCTACAGAATGAAGAGAAAATATTAAGAGCAGCTAAAGAAAAAGGCCAAGTAACATATCAAGGCAGACCTATCTGAATTACACCTGACTTCTCAATGGAAACGATGAAAGCCAGAAGATCCTGGACATATGTCCTACAAATGCTAAGGGAACAAGGATGCCAGCCCAGACTATTATATCCAGCAAAGCTTTCAATTACCATAGATGGAGAAAACAAAATATTCTATAACAAAGCCAGATTTAAACAATATGTATCCATGAATCCAGCTCTACAGAAAGTGCTAGAAGGAAAACCTAGATCCAAGGAAGATAACTACACTCACAAAGACACAGGAAATATATAATCCCACTTTACAAAACACCTAAAGATAAAGGGAGGAGAAACTACACAAAATAATTTCACTAACACTAAATCAAGCACAGACAAGAATCGTAAATCAATGGTCTTTAATATCCCTCAATATCAACTGCCTCAACTTGCCTATAAAAAGACACAGACTAGCAGAATGGATATGAAGACAGAACCATTCCTTCTGCTGCATACAAGAAACACATCTCAACATCAAAGACAGACGTTATCTCAGAGTAAATGGTTGGGAAAGATCTTCCAATCAAGCGGTCCCAAGAAACAAGCTGGTGTAGAAATTCTAATATCTAACAAACTAGACTTCAAATTAAAATCAATCAAAAGAGATGAAGAAGGACACTTCATATTCATCAAAGGAAAAGTCTATCAGGAGGAAGTCTAAATTTTAAAGTACATCAAGATGAAGTCTCAATTTTAAACATCTATGCCCCAAATACAAAGGCACCTACATTCGTGAAAGAAACATTACTAAAGCTCAAAATGCACATAAAATCTCACACACTAATAGTAGGAGACTTCAACACTCTGCTCTCACTGCAAGACAGGACCTGCAGACAGAAACTTAACAAATAAACAAAAGAACTAATTGAAGTTATGACCCAACTGGGTTTAACAGACATCTATAGAACATTCCACCCAAACACAAAGGGATATACCTTCTTCTTGGCGCTACATGGAACCTTCTCTAAAATTGGCAACATAATAGGAAACATAGCAAATCTCCACAGATACAAAAAAAGTTGGAATAACCCCATATATCTTCTCAGACCACCATGCATTAAAATTAGAATTCAACAATAACACAATTTGCAGAAACCCTACAAACTCATGGAAATTGGACAATGCACAATTGTGCCATCCCTGGGTAAAGGAAGAAATAAAAAAAGAAATTAAAGACTTCCCGGAATTCAATGAGAATGAAGACACAACATACGCAAACTTATCGGACACTTTGAAAGCAGTGCTGAGAGGAAAGTTCATAGCACTAAGTGGCCACATGAAGAAACTAGAGAATTAATAGCACAGCAGAATGTTCTAGAACAAAAAGAAGCAAACTTACCCAGAAGGAGCAGACACCAAGAAATAATCAAATCGAGGGCTGAAATCAATCAAATAGAAACCAGGAAAACATTGAGAAGAATCAATGAAACAAAGAGTTGTTTCTTTGAGAAAAATCAACAAAATAGACAAACCTCTGTCCAAACTAACCAAAAGACAGAGGGAGAGCATGCTAATTAACAAAATCAGAAATGATAAAGGGGACTATATCCATACTCGAAGCTATATAAGGAAAAACAATATATTTATTTATCAGAGAGAGAGAGTCGCACAGACCAGGAGTTAAAAGCGTGGCTGGCTTCCAGGTGAAAAGGGAAGCCCCTTTTCCTTTCACTACATTTTATCTCTACCTTGACCCCGCCCTGTTGGGCAGATAGCTTTGTGAGGTTCACTCCTACAATTCCCCTTTTAGTCTAAATAGAAGATTTAAATTTGATACAAATTTAAACATATACAACATATATACGTAGAGGGTGATAATTAAGTTATAATCTACTTATCCTAAACTAAACATATCCATTCCACCTAAATTCTAAACTTATCTGAAAGGGATACCTAAGTCTGAACACCTCCTTCCAATCCCAACTCTAAAATAATTGCAAATTAACACTAACAGGTGTAAACTATCCTCTAATGTCAATAGTATAGAGAGGGGACGTGGAATTCTCAAGCTTACTTCCTGCTGAAGTGGGACGATGACAATCATGGGGACCTGTGGGAAGAAATTGTTAGTGTAACAAGAGTCTTAAGTAGGTCAGTTAGTCTCTGTTTTGCAAGGGAAGATTGACTGAAGTTCCGGATTAGATTTCTGATTTGATTGAAGCTCTTATCTGAAGCTCTAATCAGATTGTAGAAGATGCACTGTATCAGTTCCTTGGCCTGACGATGTGTCGAGTGATGTAGTTCCAAGCTGGTTTCAGGATGGTGCCTGTCAGGTGGGGTCGATGATGTGGGGCAGTTTAGACGTATCCAGTCGAATCAGGTGGAATCGGGGAAGTGAATCCACATTCTCTTTCTGTAGCAGTTGAAGATCGCTGTCAAGAAATCCCTTTGTCTCTGGAAAACTGAAATATTAATGTTAGCACAGAAATTCTTAACTTCTATGTGTATGAATACTGGGAAAGGCAACCCTAAGGAAGATAATACCCATGAAGGAGATTAGAGTTTCAGAAAAGAATCAAATATACACAGATGACAGTCCCCATATATGTATATCTTTTTTGTTGTCGTTGTTTCTGTCTTATATCAATGGCTCTTTGATATAATACAGAAAGTCTGAATTGCATTTTAACAATATGCTTGGGTTTAAAGCAGGAGAGCCAATCTAACTGCAAAGCCAGCAATAATTAGATGAATTTGGACTCAGGCATATTGAGAAGTGGAAGAGATAGAAATTACAATAACAACATACAGAGATTTAGACATTGATAACACATCGTATTATTGCATGTTTGGTGGTCCTCTGAGTAGCTATCCTTTCTTCTTTAGGTATCCATATACCTAGTATTTTTTTTCACTGTTCAGAATGAATTGTCCTGTAAAGACACAAACAGAATACTTCTCTTTCCTTTAATGAGGTCTCCTTATACATAGCAGACCTTGTAGATGAGCTGTCATCATTCCTCCTCCTGAGATGTTTTCTGTTCTGATCGAATATTAATTAATTTAGATGGGACCCAAAGCTTTTCTTCTCCTGTGGAAATAAAAGCATAACCCCTTCCCCAACGTAACACATATCCTGGTTTCCAGACTGAGGTCATAACATCCTTAAAATACACCGGTTGGTTCAGTTCAGAAGTCTTCTCTGTAGTCCAGTGTTGTTCTGCTGCAGTTTGTCCTTTTTCATCAGCATTAAGAAAATTCAATGTTAGTAAAGCATTATATAACCTGTGTTTAGGGGTCTTTGTTCTCCCCGGCTTTTTATGAAGCATCTCTTTTAAATTTCGGTTAGATCTTTCAATCACTGCTTGTCCTGTGGGATTGTAAGGTATGCCAGTTACATGTTTTATATTATAATATTTGAAGAATTGTTCCAATTTACTGGAGACATATGCTGGAGCTTTGTCAGTTTTTATCATTTTAGGTATACCCATAACAGCCATCACCTCTAAGAGGTGTGTAATAACAGAGTCAGCCTTCTCAGAGCTGAGGGCAGTAGCCCATTGGAAGCCTGAGAACGTGTCTATGGTATGGTGTACATATTTTAAACTGCCAAATTCTGGGAAGTGAAATACATTCATTTGCAAAAGTTCATTTCTGTGAATACCTTTAGGATTACAACCTGCTGGTAATGGAGTTTGATTGTAGAATGAGCAACTGGGGCAATATTTTACTATTTCTTTGGCTTGTTGCCAGGTGATAGAAAAATCCTTCTTTAAGCCTTTGCTGTTGACATGGTGTTTCTTATGAAATTCTGAAGCTTCCAACACATTACCTACTAACAAATGATCAATTTCATCATTGCCTTGTGCCAGAGGACCTGGCAGACCTGTATGGGATCTGATGTAAGTTATATATATATAGGATGAGTCCTCTTTCTGATGGTATCCTATAATTGTAAAAATAATGAGGTTAATTCTGTACTATCAGGAACAAATTCTACAGTCTCAATGTGCAAGACAACTCTTTCTGCATACTGAGAATCTGTGACTATATTGAGAGGCTCTGTAAAGTCTTTAAGTACCATGAGAATGGCATATAACTCTGCCTTTGTACAGAGTTATAAGGGCTTTGAACTACTTTACTTATATTTCCTGATTTATACCCTGCCTTACCTGATTTGTTTGCATCCGTGTAGAAGGTAAGAACTCCAGAAATAGGTGTTTGTCTCACGATACGTGGAAGAATCCAAATTGTTTTCTTTATGAATTTGATTCTCTCTATTTTGGAATAGTTATTACTAATAGTTCCCAAAAAGTCACTGCAAGCTATTTGCCAATACTCATTATCCTTCCATAAGAAGGAGATTTCATCATTTGTTAAAGGTACAATAATTTCAGCTGGGTCTTTCAGAGTCAGTTGACGAAGCCTTAACTTACCTTTTAATGTCAAATCAGAGATCTTTTCTATATACGTTTTCAATTTTTTATTCTGTTTATGTGGCAGAAATACCCATTCTAGTATGATGTCTTCCCTCTGCATTAATATTCCTGAGGGGTATTCTCTAGATGGCAAAATAACCAGAATACAGTCCAGTTTTGGATCCACACGGTCTACATGTGCTTCTAATATTCTCTTTTCTACCCATTCAAATTCTTTTTCAGCATCAGCTGATAGTACTCATGGGCTGTTTAGGTCTTTATCTCCTTTTAAAGCCATTTTAGGTGTTTCAAATCATGCCCTTCTACACCGATAATTGTCTGTAATTGAGAGATTTCTCCTAATAGTTTTTGAAGATCATTAAGAATCCAGTAATGATCTCTTCTGATCTGTACTTTCTGTGGTCTAATTTTCTGAGCATCTATTTTATAACCTAAATAGTTAATAGAATCTCCTCTTTGTATTTCTTCTGGGGCAATTTGTAATCCCCAGCGAGGCAAACTTCCTTTTACTGCTTCAAACATCTTTTCCAAAGTATCCTTATTTGAATCAGACAATAATATGTCATCCATATAATGATATATTAATGAATGTGGAAATTTTTTTACGAATTATTTCTAGAGGTTTATTCACAAAATATTGACACAAAGTTGGGCTGTTTAACATACCTTGAGGTAGTACTTTCCACTGGAATCTCTGTCCCGATCGGGAATTATTATAGGTAGGTACTGTGAAGCCGAACTTTTCTCTGTCGTTTTCTTGTAACGGTATGGTGAAGAATCAATCTTTTAAGTCTATAACTATAATTGGCCAATCCTTAGGAATTAGAGAAGGTAACGGCATCCCAGGTTGTAGAGACCCCATAGGCTGAATTACCTTGTTGATGGCTCTAAGATCAGTAACCATTCTCCACTTATCAGACTTCATTTTGACAACAAAAACAGGTGAATTCCATGCACTAGTTGATTCCTCAATATGTCCAGCATCTAACTGTTCCTGAACTAACTTCTCCAAAGCCTCTAACTTCTCAGATGCCATAGGCCATTGACTCACCCAGACGGGTTCAACTGTCAGCCATTTTAAGGGTAGAGCTTTTGGTTGCTCTGTTGATTTGGCACTAGCATCCTGCTTCTGTACAGCCTGTACATTTGGCATCTGTTTTCTGTACTGCCTTACTATATTCTTTGTACCACTAAGAGCTTGTCTATAATTCCTAGCTGATACAGGAGGAATGTTAATCTGTGTATTCCATTGCTGGAGTAGATCATGACCCCAGAGGTTTATAGCAATATCTGCATCATATGGCTTTAACCTTCCTCTCTGTCCTTCTGGCCCAATAAAGTCAATCCATCTAATGCTCTGTTTAACTTCAGATAGGCTTCCAATACCTAAGAATTGAACGTTAACCTCTTTTAAAGCCCAGTTGGGGGGCCAGGACTTCTGATTAATGATAGTGATGTCACTTCCTGTGTCTAAGATGCCGTTAATCACCATATTATTTACCTTAACTGGCAATTTGGGTCTATGATATTGTATAGAAGTTTGCCAAAATACATGTTTTGTGTCTCCTCCTGATATAATTGATTCATCCTCTGGAGCTAATGTATTATCCAGTGTCATATTATTTACAATGGGCAGTGGATCTTCTAATTGTCCTGAGAGAGGCTGTCCTCCACTATCACTGGGAATGACCAGATAATCTTTCTTTCTGGGGCTCACTTGAACCCCTGATCCCTGTTTCCCGGCTTTAAAGATCTACCTTGTCTATCTCTTGTGGACCAGCATTCATTGGTCCAATGTCAGCCCTTTCCACACTTCCTGCAGAGACCAGGAGGTTGAGGCCTTCAGTTTGACACATTCCTGGTAGAAGCATTATTCCTAGGAATGCGTTGTTTACAGTTCCTACTCAGATGTCCCATTTTACCACAATTAAATCATCTAAAGTTTTGATGTCTTTTGAAACTTCTAGAGATTGCTTCCCCAACCCAATTTGGTATCTCCTCTTGGGTAGGCCATATTTCATCCTGATTCCTCCTAAATACTTTAGAAATGGCTTCTCCTATCCAGGTTCCTGCCTCTGGATTGTCATACTCAACATTAGTTATATATAAGACGCATTCCTCCAAATGTGCTGATCTTACCTTTAATGGCCACAGTATCTGTTTGCAATGTGGGTTTGCATTCTCATAAGCCAACGATTCTGTAAGAAGTCGCCTAATATTAGGATCAGTTATTTGTAAATCTACTGCTCTGGATAATCTTTGTAAGAATTCAGAGAATCTTTCTCTCGGACCCTGTATCACTTTTGAATATGATTCAATTCTTTCCCCTGGTTCATGAACCTTATCCAAAGCATTTAGTGCTGCTGTTTTGTATAAATCAAAAGTATGCTCATCATAACCAGCTTGGACCTGCGGGTCAGAAAATTGCTTCTCCCCCATAATCTTACTTTCAGAAGCATCAAAGCCATCCTTCAAACCTTGAAGTTCAGGGCCTTGGCTTCCTGTCTCCACAACGCTTTCCACTGTATTTGGGAAGACTGGTCCAACACCGCAGATATTATATCATTCCAATCTGAGGGAGTTATCTTATTGGTCGTAGCCCATGTATTTAGTAACTGTTTTACATAAGGGCTGTGGACCCCAAAAATCATTATCGCTTGCTTAATGGCTTTCATTTCTTTCATAGGAATAGGTTCCCATTTCTGTGTAGTGGAACCAGATTGGTTCCTCTGTGATGATGGCCTTTCTACCACGGTTACTGGAAAGGCCACCTTAGGATGTCTAGTAGACATATTCCATTTATTTCCTGGTAGCCTAGCATCTGTTGATTCAACATCTGATATTTCAGAGGATGTATCTTCTAAAGATTGAAATTTTGCAACCATGTCATCCTTTAGGTCTTGGATTTCCTGCATTAAAAATTGTTCCAATTCCTTGGACTGTTCATTGAGGTCTTCTATTTCCTCCACTAAAAATTGTCCAAAGTCCTAAGATTGTTTATTAAGGTCTTGGATTTTCTGCAATAAAGATTGTTTTAAATCTTTGGACTGTTCAGTTAAACGCGATTCCAAGCTTTTCATACCATCCTCCCTAAAAACTCCAAAGGCATATATTTTTCCTTCCAGAAAACACATTCGGTCTGCTAGATTGCCATTATTATCAGACATAGATTGAATTGACCCTGCTAATTTTGAAATTTCCTCCTGGTTAAATTCCTTCTTAGCCATAAATGTAGTGGACATCGAATTGAATGTGTCTCCAAGATTGTCCTGGTCAAATTTGACCAAATCCCCTTGTTCCTGAATTTTTGACTCTAACTTTTGAAGTGACTCTGATAATTTGGAAAGTTTCACCTGATTAGACTCAGTCTTAACCATAAATGCAGTAGACATTGAATTAAATGTAACCAAATCCACTTGTTCCTGAATTTTTGACTCTTGTTCCTGAATTTTTGAACTCCCATGCTCTTGGATTGGTAGAATCAACATAATAAAACTGGCAATCTTGCCAAAAGCAGTCTACAGATTCAATGCAATCCCTATCAAAATTCCATCACAATTCTTCAAGGACATGGAAAGAAAAATAATCAGCTTTATATGGAAAAATAAAAGGCCCAGGATAGCCAAAATAACCCTATACAATAAAGGAACTTCAGGAGGCATCACCACACCTGACTTCCAGCTCTATTATAGAGCTATAGTCCTGAAAACAGCTTGGTATTGGCACAAAAATAGGCAGGTAGACCAATGGAAATGAATTGAAAACCCTAATTTTAACACACACACCTATGAATATTTGATTTTTGACAAAGAAGCTAAAACTATACAATGGAAAAAAGAAAGCATCTTCAACAAGTGGTGCTGGCATAACTGGGTACTGGTATGCAGAAGACTGCAGATAGATCCATGTTTATTGCCTTGTACAAAACTTAAGTTCAAATGGATCAAAGATCTCAAAATAAATCCAGCCACACTGAAACTTTTAGAAGAGAAAATGGGAGGTACTTTTCAATGAGTTGGTACAGGAGACCACTTCCTGAACATAACAACAGTGGCACAGACACTGAGATCGAAAATTAACAAATGGGACCTCCTGAAACTAAAAAGCTTCTGTAAGGCAAAGGACATAGTCAACAAGACAAAAACGCAGTCCACAGAATGGGAAAAGACATTCATTAACCCCACATCTGACAGAGGGCTGATCTCCAAAATTTACTAAGAACTCAAGAAGCAAGTCTCCAAAACACCAAAGGATACAATTAAAAGGTAGGGTACAGAACTAAATAGAGAATTTTCAATAGAGGAGCCTAAAATGGCTGAGAGGCACTTCAGAAAGTGTTCAACATTCTTAGCCATCAGGGAAATGCAAATCAAAACAACTCTGAGCTACCATCTTACTAGTGTCAGATTGGCTGAATCAAAAACACCGAAGACAATTTATGCTGGAGAGGATGTGGAGAGAGGGGAACACTCCTCCACTGCTGGTGAGAGTGCCAACTCTTACAGCCACTTTGGAAAGTAGTATGGAGATTCTTCAGGAAAATGGGAATCATTCTACCATAAGAACCAGCAATTCCACTCTTAGGCATATATCCAAATGAGGCAAACTCATATAACAAGGGCATCTGTTCCACTATGTTCATAGCAGCACTATTTGTAATAGCTAGAACTTGGAAGCAACCTAGATGCCTCTTAACTGAAGAGTGGATAGAGAAAATGTGGTACATTTACACAATGGAGTATTACTCAGCAGAAAAAACAATGGAATCTTGAAATTCGCAGGGAAATGAATAGCACTGGAAGAAACCATCCTGAGTGCGGTAACCCAGGCGCAAAAATACAAACATGCTAAGCACTCACTCATATATGGATTTTACACATGGATCAGGATAGTGGCAGTCTGCACTAACACTGATAGAGAGTCTGGGAAACAGGAAAGAACCTAAAAGATATGCATGGTACCCAAGAGAAGAGAAATGAGGCAAGATCCTCTGCACAGATGGGGAACACAGCGATGGATTGGGGGGAGTGGGAGCTGGGAAGAAGAGGGAGGGGAGGTGAAGAGAGAGTAAGTCATGGGGGAACAGGAAGGTTGAGTGTGTGCGGGTAAAATAGGGGGAAGAGGGAATCATAGCTTAGAAGACAGATCAGGCACCAGTGTGACCTCTAGTGTTCTAAAGGTATGACAAGAATTGTCAAGCTAAGCAATAGTGGAGAGACCACCTCGAATGCCCATTCCTGATAATGAACTTGCTGTCTATAACTATGGGAGTCTTCATCCAGTGACTGATGGAAGCAGAGGCAAACGCCCACAGTTAAACACTGAACTGAACCCAAGGAACCCAGCAACAGAGAGAGAGGAGCAATGAGCAAATTGGCAAAGAATGGCCTGGCAAAAACAGCAGAGACAGCTGATCTGAACAGGGGAGACCTCTTGGACCCCAGACCGACATCGGGAGACCAGCATGGGACTGATCCGGTGCCCCCGAATGTGAGTGTCAGTGAGGAGGCCTGGGCAACCTATGGGGCCCTGAGCAGTGGATCAGTGTTTATCCCTGGAATGCAAACAGACATCGTGTGTCCATAGCACAAAGAGGGATGCTCTCTCAGTCTGGACTCTTAGGGGAGTGCCTGGACCCTACCCTGAGTGAAATGACAGACTCTAGATATCCCCTATATGGAAGGAATTGGCAATACGGTGGGAGGCTGGGGGGGATGGGGTGTGCGGGAGGAGGGGAGGGAGAGGGAACTGGGATTGACATGTAAAAAAAGCTATTTAAAATTAAAATTAAAAAAAATTAAAAAAAAATAAAAAAAGAAAACCATGGCATCACACACACACCCACACACACACACACACACACACACACACACACACACACGCATGCATGCAAAGTGAAAACATAGAATCAGAAACTGCAATATAAAAGCAAAATTCCAGTAAACAAAATATACTCAACAATATAATATGAGACAAAAAATTCACAAAAATACCACGAGTTCCTTATGTTTAAGGAATCTACTGATGGGCATGGGGCTATGCTTAATTGGGGTAAATATGCCCACTGAGACTCCATTGAAGAAAACTCAATTTTCCTTTTCAAGCAGATATCAATTTAAGAAAATTTCTTGTTTAAAGATGAGAACATATGTCCACTTTGCTCTTTCAGCACTGGGATCCTGTCTGGTTTGAAACTGTGAAGGCCCTGTGCATGGTATGATAGTCTCTGGCAGGACATTCTTTATTTGGTATCATATACATCATCTAGCTCTTAAGATTTGGCTTCCCTCTTTATGTCTCTCTTCTCTCCTCCTCTCCTAACCTCCCTTCTTCTCCTTCCCGCCCTGCTTTTCCTTTTCTGTGCTCCCCCACCTCTGATAAATTTCTTGTGTAAAGTCTGCTGTGTGGTGAGATTTTTGCAGCATTCTTTGGCCCCATGTAATTGGCAGGGTACCCTTTCAAACCATTTCTTTCACGGGAGATTAAACTTGGTTTTGAAAGACAAAACGTTAGTTGGGGCATTGTCTTCCCCATTATTTTATGGCTCCATATTGACTTCTTCCATATTATGTATATATTTTAAGAATCTTCAGAATTAGATTACTTTTATGATACTTCAAATGACTCTTAGTATTAGCTGTCCCTTCCCATATTCCCTCCCTTACACTCGCTTTTTAATCCTGTCACATTAATTCACCTTATCTCTCCATAACTATATTTTCTATTTCCCCTTCCTTGGAAGATCATCCATTCCACACTAGCCCCTTACTCTATACCTTGCATCAGTGCTTAAAAGAAATGTAGTGTGTCTATTTAAGGCTTAACAGCTAACATCCACATACAAGAGAAAATGTAAAATATTTAACTTTTAGGATCTGGCTTACCTCACTTAGAATGTTTTGGAGAATTTTGCTTTTTGTTTTATGTTTTTACTTTTTTTCATGTTTTACTTTTTGTTTTTTTTTCTAACCTGATCCATTTACCAGTGCATTTCATTTTTTTCCATCGGGTGAATAATATCTCACTGTGTAAAAGTACTATGTTTTCTTTATCAGTTCACGTGTTGATGAACATCTGCGATGTTTCTGTTATTTGCTATTACGAATGAAGAATCAGTGAGCATGCATGATAAATTATCTCTATAGCAGAATACAGAGACCTTTTTTGTATGCCTAAGAACAGTATAATTGGATCTTGACATAGAGCTATTCTCAGCCTCCTGAGAAACCACTACAAAGATTTCCATAGTGGCTATACATGTTCTGATTCCTACCAGTAATAAATGAGTGTTCCAATTAACCAAAATCGTCATCAGTTTGAGATTTCTTTTTCTTCTTTTTTCTTTTATCTTAACCATTCTGACTTATGTAGGATGAAATCTTAAAGCAATCTTGATTTAACTTTAAATTTCCATATGATTAAGGATATTGAAAATACATTTGTTTCCCAAATAGTCCTGTTCTATCTTCTAATTCCTTGCTCAGGAGCTCTTGTCCCTTCATGTTTCCTCATTTGGGAATTGTCTGATTAGTTCTGTGCAAAGTTTTTAATTTCATCATATTTTTATGTTTTTTTAGATCTTTATGTATATTTTTATGGTAATTTTCTATCACTGTGCAATCGGTGAAGACCTTTCCTCATTTTGTAGCCTGTTGCTTTATCTAAATGTTGTTCTTGCCGTACAGAAGTCCCACTTTTTAATTGTTGTTATTAGTGTCTTTGATATCAGTGTCTTGTTCAGAAGGTTCTCTCTCAAGTGTGTGTTTGTGTGTGTGTGTGTGTGTGTGTGCGTGCATGTGTGTGTGCGTGTGTGTGTGTCTGTGTGTGTATGTGTGTGCATGTATGTGTCTGTTTCAATGAGTTCAAGGCTATCTCATCTATCACATTCAGGGTAGCCATCTTCAGCCTTATGTTGATGTCCCATTTGCAGCTGAGTTTGTTTAAGGTAATGTATTATATATATGCAAATATATTAATATTATAACATGCATATTTACATATACAAATGTATTAGTATTCTTCTATACGCAGCAATCTAGTTTGACAGCACCATTTGCTGACATTGCTGAAAATGATATATTTTAGCTAGGTGCATGCCTTTAAAACCATCACTCAGGAGAGGAGACAGTGGTAGGAGGATCTCTATGAGTTCTATGTCAGCCTAGGTTACAGAGGTAATTCCAGAAGAGCTAGGACTATTATATAGAGAATCCTTGCCTCAGAAAACAAAGCAAAGCAAAAATGTCACATTTTTTTCATTGTGTGTGTTTACATATCAAAATTCTTACTTCCCTACTTATTTTCTTTTGATCTCCTTCTCCTGTGTCATTGCTCTAGCTAAGACTAAAATACTGTATTGAAAACGTGAAGTGAGTGGATATTACTGTCTTGTTCCTTATTTTAGTGGAAATGTTTTGAATTTCTGTGAGGAGCCGCCCTCGCTATCGCTATTGCCGTTAGAAGATGGCGCTGACATCTGCTGTCAGTTGGAGTTAACCGTTAGAAGATGGCGCTGACATCTGCTGTCAGTTGGAGTTAACCGTTTAAGCTGTGCCTCTCCCGTGGCGTCATCTGGGGTGATGTGCAAACCACCAATCCCGGCTCTACACGGCTCACTCGGAGCTCCTAGGCTTATATAAGGGGCTGGGTTTCTTAGCTTGGGGTCTCCCTCTAAGAAGCTGATCATCTATCTCTCAAGATGCATTAAAGCTTTACTGCAGAAGGATCCGAGTGTTCTGCGTCGTTCTTGCTGGCGAGACGGTAGCGCGGGACATCTGGTGCCAAAACCCGGGAACTCTTCAACATCGCCGGCACCGCGGGAGACCCCTCGGAAGACGGGGCGGATTCAGAACTACAGGGACGTAAGTTCAGAGAGGTATGCTTTATCCTGAACACCCCCTTTCTCGACTTTGGCCTTAGTTTGTCATCACCGTGGGACGGGTCAGTGGAGGCTTTGGTGCTAGTCCTGTTTGTCCTTCTCCTTCATCGTGGCTGGTGCTGACAGAACGGTGCTGTCAGTCTGGTGCTGTCAGTCTGGTGCTGTCAGTCTGGTGCTGTCAGTCTGGTGCTGTCAGTCTGGTGCTGTCAGTCTGGTAACGGAGTTGAGCGCCGTTTTTTAGATAAGCCGCTAGCGCGATGGGGTTGTCACAGTCAGTGGTTACTGCCCTACAGACTGTGCTAAAACAAAGAGATCTTAAAATTGCACCACGAACACTTCAAAATTTTGTGAAGGAGGTAGATAGAGTGGCACCATGGTATGCTTGTTCCGGGTCCCTCACTGTGGCCTCATGGAACAAGCTAGGTAAAGAACTAGACAGGAAGCATGCAGAAGGAGATCTCCACTTAGGTACCAAAGCCATTTGGAAGCTAGTTAAAAACTGCTTGGAGGATGAGGCCTGTCACCCTGCTATAATAGAAAGTCAGGGAACCTTAGAGGAAGTTCAGGATAGCATGTCAGAAACTGAACGGAGTGAGAGAATGGGAGCTCGCAAAAGGAAAGACATGTCTAAGAAAAAAGGCCCTCCCCAAGAAGTTAAGAAAGGGGAGAGAAAGAAGGGAGTGATCATTCACCCCCTAACAAATCTAAGAAAAAGAAAAAGCCAGAATCTAGTCTATACCCTACAGTAGAGCTAGAAGCCTTGGAGCTAGATAATTCTGATTCTGACACTCTGTATTCTAGCGAAGAAGGTGGTCTAGAGGAGGAGGTGGCACGGTATGAGGAAGAAAGATATCACCCTGATAGACACCGGCCACTGAAAACAAAAATGAATGTGAGACCACCGCCTATAAATCCGGCGGGCTCACGCCCCTCAGCGCCTCCGCAGTATGAGCTTCGGCTGAATACTGGTACTGACTACTTTTTACCTTTAGAGGAACGGAGAAAAATACAAATGGCTTTTCCAGTATTCGAGAATGTGGAAGGCTGAAGAGTACATACCCCTGTAGATTACAATCAAATCAAAGAATTGGCCGAATCCGTTCGTAATTATGGGGTCAATGCTAACTTTACCACAATACAGGTAGAAAGGCTTGCTAATTTTGCCATGACTCCCACTGACTGGCAGACGACAGTGAAAGCAGTGCTTCCCAACATGGGACAATACATGGAATGGAAGGCTCTCTGGTATGATGCAGCCCAGGCACAAGCTAGAGTTAATGCCACGGCTGAAGATGAGAATCAGAGGCAGTGGACATTTGAAATGCTGACAGGTCAGGGTCAACATGCCCTTAATCAAACCAACTACATCTGGGGTGTCTATGGTCAGGTGTCAGCCGCCGCTATTAAAGCATGGAAGGCCCTCACAAAAAGGGGAGAGTCCAGTGGACACCTTACAAAGATTGTCCAAGGACCCCAAGAGCCATTTTCAGACTTTGTGGCCAGAATGACAGAGGCCGCCGGTCGCATCTTTGGTGATTCAGAACAAGCTATGCCCCTGATTGAGCAACTTGTCTATGAACAAGCAACCCAGGAATGTCGAGCGGCTATCGCCCTCGCAAAAGCAAAGGTTTACAAGATTGGCTCAGAGTGTGCAGGGAGCTGGGGGACCCCTAACCAATGCAGGACTAGCTGCCGCCATTTTACAAACGCACAGGTATAGAGATTTATCTAGTCGAAAAGCTTGTTTTAATTGTGGGAGAATGGAGCACCTTAAGAAAGATTGTCAAGCCCCTGAAAGAACAAGAGAATCGAAGCTTTGCCATCGTTGTGGTAAAGGTTATCATAGGGCTAGCGAATGCAGGTCAGTCCGGGATGTAAAAGGGAGGCTTCTGCCCCCTATTGAAGAACCCAAGGTACCCCAATCAAAAAACGGGTCACGGGGCCCATGGTCCCAGGGCCCTCAGAAATATGGGAACCAATTTCAGAAAAGCAATCAAGAGGAAGTAGAGGTTTCCGAGGAACCCCCGGAATGGACTTGCGTGCCGCCTCCGACTTCTTACTCATGCCCCAAATGAATGTTCAACCGGTCCCAGTCCATTCCCCTGGACCTTTGCCCCCTGCCACCATTGGGCTTATTCTGGGCCGTGGCTCCTTAACTTTACAGGGACTCATTATATATCCTGGAATTGTTGACCCGTATCATAAAGAGGAGATTCAAGTTCTCTGTTCTAGCCCTCGGGGTGTATTTTCTATAAAGCAGGGAGATAGAATTGCACAACTGGTGTTGCTGCCCTCCCTCGGGGATGGAGAAACCTACACTTTACAAAAAAGGGCTATGGGATCTTCTGGAAGTGATTCAGCCTATCTGGCTATACCCCTAAATGAGAGACCTACAATAAAATTGTTAATTAATGGAAAAGAATTTGAAGGGATAATGGATACGGGAGCAGACAAAAGCATTATTTCACTCCATTGGTGGCCGAAGTCTTGGCCCACTGTTGTTTCATCTCATTCTCTACAAGGTCTTGGATACCAGTCCTCTCCTGCCATCAGTGCCTCAGTCTTAACCTGGCGGAACGCTGAGGGCAAACAGGGATGTTTTACCCCTATGTGTTGCCACTCCCTGTAAATTTATGGGGACGGGATGTGTTACAAGCCATGGGCATGACCCTAACTAATGAATACTCCCCCCAGGCATCAGCCATTATGGCAAAGATGGGGTATACAAACGGTAGAGGCTTGGGTAGGCAAGAACAAGGCAGAATAAAACCCATTACGCAACACGGAAATCGGGGTAGAAAAGGACTGGGTTTTATTTAGGGGCCGTTGAGGCTTCACGACCCATACCATGGAAAACAGAGGAGCCGTTATGGGTCTCTCAATGGCCTCTATCCTCTGAAAAATTAGAGGCTGTCACAAGATTAGTGCAAGAACAGGAACGGCTGGGGCATCTAGAGCCTTCTACCTCCCCATGGAATACACCAATTTTTGTTATTAAGAAGAAATCTGGGAAGTGGAGATTACTCCATGACCTGCGGGCCATTAACAATCAGATGCATCTTTTTGGCCCTGTTCAAAGAGACCTTCCTTTGCTTTCTGCACTTCCTCAAGATTGGAAGCTTATTATTATAGATATTAAGGATTGTTTCTTCTCTATTCCACTTTACCCACGGGATAGACCAAGGTTTGCCTTCACTATCCTTTCTCTTAATCATATGGAACCAGACAAGAGATTTCAGTGGAAGGTACTGCCGCAAGGCATGGCCAATAGCCCAACAATATGTCAGCTGTATGTGCAGGAGGCTTTGGAGCCAATTAGGAAGCAATGTACATCTTTAATCGTTATCCATTATATGGACGATATTCTTATTTGTCACAAAGAGTTAGATGTTTTACAAAAGGCTTTCCCCATGCTGGTGGCTGAATTAAAACAGTGGGGATTAGAGATTGCCTCAGAAAAGGTTCAAATTGCAGATACAGGCCTCTTTTTGGGCTCAATGATTACTCCCAAAAATATAGTTCCTCAGAAAATAGAAATTCGCAAAGACCACTTACAAACATTAAATGATTTTCAGAAACTTCTGGGAGATATAAATTGGTTGAGGCCCTTTTTAAAAATTCCATCTGCTGATCTAAAACCCCTCTTCGATCTCCTGGAGGGTGAGCCTCATATCTCCTCACCCAGAAAATTTACCCCTGCTGCCCACCGAGCCTTACAGATGGTGGAAGAGGCCTTACAGGAAGCACAATTACAACGTATTGAGGAGTCACTACCTTTTAATCTGTGTGTTTTTAAGACAGCTCAATTGCCAACTGCAGTCCTGTGGCAACATGGACCATTACTTTGGATTCATCCAAATGCTTCCCCTGCTAAGATTATTGACTGGTACCCTGATGCTGTTGCACAGCTCGCGCTTCGCGGAATAAAAGCAGCTGTTACACATTTTGGCAGGGATCCTGATTCCTTGATTGTGCCTTATACTGCTGCACAAGTTCAGACCTTGGCAGCCACATCTAGTGATTGGGCAGTTTTAGTTACTTCCTTTTCAGGACAAATTGATAATCATTTTCCAAAGCATCCAATTTTACAGTTTGCCCTAAACCAGGCTATAGTGTTTCCACAAGTGACAGCTAAAGACCCACTCCCAGATGGGACTGTGGTGTACACTGATGGATCAAAAACTGGTATGGGAGCTTATGTGGTCAAGGATAGGGTTATATCTAAACAATATAATGAAACTTCACCTCAAGTTGTAGAATGTCTGATAGTACTGGAGGTTCTTGAGGCTTTTCCAGGACCCCTCAATATTGTATCAGATTCCTCTTATGTGGTTAATGCAGTTAATCTCCTTGAGATAGCTAGAATAATAAGATCCTCCAGCAGAGTTGCTAACATCTTTCAAAAGATACAAGCTGCCTTGTTAAATAGGAGATTTCCTGTTTTCATTACCCATGTCCGAGCACATTCTGGACTCCCAGGTCCCATGTCCTTAGGGAATGACTTAGTAGACAAGGCTACAAAGCTGGTGGCCGCTGCCTTGTCTACCCATGCATAAGCAGCAAAAGAATTCCATCAGCGCTTTCATGTGACGGCTGAGACCTTGCGCCGTCGTTTTGCTCTATCCAGGAAAGAGGCTAGGGAAATTGTTACTCAATGCCAGAATTGCTGCGAATTCTTACCTACTCCCCACATGGGAATAAACCCACGTGGCATTAGACCATTGCAGATGTGGCAGATGGATGTTACTCATATTCCCTCTTTTGGAAGGCTTCAATATGTTCATGTTTCTGTTGACACCTGTTCTGGCGTAATGTTTGCCACACCCCTAACAGGGGAAAAGGCCTCATATGTGATTCAACATTGCCTTGAGGCCTGGAGTGCTTGGGGAAAACCCAGAATTTTAAAAACAGACAATGGACCAGCATATACCTCTCAAAAATTCCGACAGTTTTGTCGGCAAATGGATGTTACCCATCTAACTGGCCTACCTTATAACCCTCAAGGACAGGGCATTGTGGAACGTGCCCATCGTACACTCAAATCATATCTGATTAAACAAAAGGGGAGTATTGAGGATGTTCTACCCTCGGTACCAAGAGTTGCTGTATCCATGGCACTTTTTACCCTTAATTTCTTGAACTCTGATGCCCAAGGCCACACTGCGGCCGATCGCCACAGTTTAGAGCCTGATAGGCCAAAAGAAATGGTAAAATGGAAAGATGTCTTGACTGATCTCTGGAAAGGCCCGGATCCTATTCTTATAAGATCCAGGGGAGCTGTGTGTGTTTTTCCACAGGAGGAAGAAAATCCCCTGTGGATCCCTGAAAGACTCACTCGAAGAGCTCCTTCACAACTCCAGAATAAGAAGGATGGAGGCCAAGTGGGTGATGAAGACTCTCCTACTCGGGATGATGGTTCCTAGTATGATGGGAGAGTTACGGTGGGCCATCATGTCTACCTTCCCCTACCGATGCCAGTGATGCAGAATGCCCAGGTGTTCCCTAGATTTTTCACAACTAATAGAGAGTTGGGGCTTGCCTTTTTGCCTTTAGATCCTCAGATACAGAGTTTTCAGGATGAGAGAACCTTGTCATTAGCAGGAAGCTTGTGCTTTACTGTGATTTCTTCATTAAAGGATAATTTTATTCATATGGATCCAGAAAGATCTAATGCTAATCCTTTTGAATTAATGGAAGCTGTACTGATCTTTCTCCTATGATAGTGAGAAGGGACAGATTACTTTTGATTGGAAAGGGGCATTAGGCAACAGTCTGAGTGAGGGACAGAGCTCTGGATCATCTGATTGGTCCTCCTCCAATGTTAAGTATACCCCTTTTAAGAGAATTAATTATTCAGCTGCCCTTTATTTGGGTTGTGAGTAATGATACCTTAGGTAAGAATCAGAAAGAAATAAATTGCTCTGCTTAGAATTGTTTTTATGCATTATGCTGGGATGCTATTAAGCACCCTTTTGCTTTGGTAATGCGCATGCCTCGATTTGTTCCAGTTCCTGTTGAGGTGCCAAGTAGTTTGAGTTTGTTTAGGGAAAAGCGAGATTTTTGGGATCTCTGCTATTATTGTGGGCCTGATAGCCACCGCCGCGGTTACTGCTTCGGTTACCGCCTCGGCCCTTGCACTTTCTGCCACTGTGCAGACAACTCAAACCATTAATGAACTATCGGCCACTGTGACCATGGTCCTAGATAAACAGGCCACTGCCAATTCTCAGATACAAGGAGGCCTGATGTTGGTAAACCAACAGATTAATTTGGTTCAGGAACAATTGGATATATTGTGGCAGATGGGATGTGAACAAAAGTTGCCTGGCCTTTGTGTCACTTCAGTACAATATGAGAATTTTACAAGAGCAGCTAACCTGTCACAAGCTCTGTCTCAACATTTATTACAGAATTGGACTTTTGAGTTTGAGCAGACACTCCGTGAGTTGAGAATGGCGATCCTGCAAGTGAATTCGACGCATCTGGATCTTTCTCTGATGGAAGGCCTCTCCTCCTGGATTTCATCTGCATTTTCTTATTTTAAGGAATGGGTGGGGGTGGGATCATTTAGCCTAGTTCTCTGCTGTGGAATAGTGTTGATGCTTTGGATGGTGTGTAAGCTCAGAGCCTAAACAAAAGAGACAAAGTGGTGGTGGCACAAGCACTTGCTGCCTTAGAACATGGAGCCTCCCCTGACATTTGGTTAACCATGTTAAAGCAATAGGTCGCTGGCCTCCCGGCTCTTGCACCCCACGAGGCTAGTCTCATTGCACGGGATAGAGTGGGTAGGCTTCAGCAGCCCAAGGAGTTGCAAGGCTAAGCACTGCACAGGAGAGGTCTGCGGTATAACGACTTTCTCCTGGGAGATAAGTCATCTTGCATGAAGGTTCTATGTCATGATCTCCTTCCCCCAGAAAAACGACATCGGACTGGTCAGGGCTCTCTCTGGGGATAAGACCCTGGAGAGGAGCTTTGTACATGTTCCAAATTTGCACATGGGGATTTGACCTCTATCTCCACTCCAAAGTTGTGGGTGTCCTATTGCTTCAAAAATAAATGAATAGGGGGAGATGTGAGGAGCCGCCCTCGCTATCGCTATTGCCATTAGAAGATGGTGCTGACATCTGCTGTCAGTTGGAGTTAACCGTTTAAGCTGTGCCTCTCCCGTGGCGTCATCTGGGGTGATGTGCAAACCACCAATCCCGGCTCTACACGGCTCACTCGGAGCTCCTAGGCTTATATAAGGGGCTGGGTTTCTTAGCTTGGGGTCTCCCTCTAAGAAGCTGATCATCTATCTCTCAAGATGCATTAAAGCTTTACTGCAGAAGGATCCGAGTGTTCTGCATCGTTCTTGTTGGCGAGACGGTAGCGCGGGACAAATTTCTATCTGTTTTTGTTGATATTATCTATCAGCTTACTCTATGTTGCCTTTTTTATGTTGAGATATGTCCCTGTATCAGTATTCATTTCTGTGTTTTAATTATGACAGGCTTTTGGATTAGAGGTGATCATGAAATTTTTGACTTTCATTTGGTTGACATATTGGGTTATGGTTTCAATTATGTGTGTTGAACCATGTCAGCATCTCTGGGATGAAGCATACTTGGTCATGAAGAATAAATTTTGATATAATCTGGATTGGTTTTGGAAGTATTTTACTGAAAATTTAGCAGTTCTATTCTTAAGAGATTTTGGAATGTCATTTTCATTTATGCTAAGTCATTTGATTTTTTAGGTATCAGTGTAATTGAGTCCTCATAAAAAGAATTATATTATGTTCCCTCAGCTTAAATTTTGTCAAATGATTTTAGAAGTACTCTAATTTCTTTTAATATATGGTAAAATTCTTCTCAGAATCCATCTTTCTTTGGCTATTTTTGGTTGTAACACTTAATAACTGCTTCTATTTAACTAGAGATTATAATTCTATTTTAGATGATTTTCTGATCTAGTTTTGACTTTGGTATCTCATATATATCAGTTAATTTATTCATTTTTTCTTAGTTTTCCAATATAGTGGAATAAAGATCTAAATAGCACATACTTATGAAAGAGGGTAACTTCATTGTTGTGATGCCCTTCTTTACCACTAATTTTATTAACTTGTATCTTTCTCTGTGACTTTTAGTAAATTTGACTAAGGTTTATCAATATTATTGATTTTCTCAAGGAAAAATATTTCAATGATTCTTTGTAATATAATATTTGTTACTATGTCTTTTATTTCACATATTAATTTATTTCTTTCCATCTATGCTTTTTCTGCTATCTCCTCTTCTTCTACTTCTACTTCTACTTCTTCTCCATTTTCTCCTCCTCCTCTTCATCCTCTTCCTTCTCCTCCTTCTCCTCCTCCTCCTCCTCCTCCTCCTCCTCCTCCTCCTCCTCCTCCTCCTCCTCCTCCTCCTTCTTCTTCTTCTTCTTCTTCTTCTTCTTCTTCTTCTTCTTCTTCTTCTTCTTCTTCTTTTCTTCTTCTTCTTCTTCTCCTTCTTCTTCTTTTTATTTTCCCTTCTTCTTTTTACTGAGATATCTCCAACTTTTGTTTTATTTGGTTTAATGAAGGCTCTTATTGCTATGAAGTTGCTCTTATAATTTCCCATATTGTAATCTTTAGACTTGAATGGTTGTGTTTTCCTTTTCATTTAATTCTAACATGTTTTTAATTTCCACTTAATTCCTGACTTGACTTCTTTACAATAATTTTTGTGTTGTTTATATTTCATAATTGTGCATTCTTTCTAATGATGTCGATGCTCACATTAAATTTTGGTGTTCAGATAGGATTTAGGGTGTTATTTCAATTTTCTTATGTATGTTGAAACTTGCTTTACATACAATTATATGGTCAAATATTGAGACTGATCCACAGCTTCTAAAAGAAAGTATATCAAGTGAAATGTTCTATAAATAACTGCAAGACTGAATTTATTTATGATATTATTTAACTCCAGGATTTCTGTTTAGGATTTTTTCCAGAAGACTTGTCTGTTGTTAGCAAGACTGGGGTACTGAATTTGCTCACTATCACTGTGTGAGGGTCAACATGTGATTATAGGTGTAATATTATTTCTTTTATGAACTTTGATGGTCTTCCTTGTTTTTATTGTGTAATGCTTAGCATTGCAATATTCCCTTGGTGAATTTTTGTTTAATGAGTACATAGTTCCTCATCTCTTCTGATTAATTTTAGGTTTTTCAGTCTATTTTGCCTGATATTGAAATCTCTATACCTGCTTTCTTGATTGTATTTGCTTGAAATTTTTTTCCATCTCTATAAACTGAGGTAATGTCTATCCTTGGTAGTAAACTGTGCTCTTTGAATACAACAGAAAGTTAGATGCTGCTTTATAATCCTATCTGTTATCCTTTGTCTTTTTATTGGAGTTTTAAGAATATTAATATTGAGAGTTATCACTGATCAGTGTTTATTGATTCCTGTTATGTTGTTGTCATGGTGTGTTTTCCCCCTTTTTTAATTTATTGGTCTGTGATTACTTATTTCTTTCATTTTATTGGGTGTGGTTAACCATCTCTAATTGAAATGTTCCTTCTGAATACTTTAGTAGAGTTAGCCTAATAGAACACTATAGGTTAGATTTGGTTTTATTTGCAATGTTTTCTTTCTCCAGATATTGTGATTAAAAGTTCTGCTGGATACAGTAGTCTGGGCTACCATTGGTGGTTTCTTAGAGATATAGAACATCTGTCCAGGCATTTCTAGCCTAACTCTGCATTGAGAAGCTGAATAGTATTTTATTGGATCTGCCACTTTTGTTGTTTGATCATTTTTATTATTCCATTTTTATTTTATTTTTTTGGTTTTTCAAGACAAATTTTCTCTGTATTGTTTTGGGTGCTGTCCTGGAACTGTCTTTGTAGACCAGGCTAGACTCAAACTCACAGAGATCCACCTGTCTCTCTGCCTCCCGAATGCTGGGATTAAAGGAGTGTGCCACCAATGCCCGGCTATATTTGATAATTTTTATCTTAGATATTTTAACATTTTTCTTAGCCCTATAATTTTAGTGGCTTGATTATATGTGTCATAAATTTTATTTTTTCTAACTGTATGTGTTAGGTGTTCTGTATGCTTCTTGTACTGAAGAGTATGGCCTTTGTACAGAATGATGAAATAGAAAAATTTTAAAAGTGGATCAAGAAAATAATGAAACAGAAAGGAGTTAGCAGGGTACATTTATGAGAAGGGCCAGTCACAGGTCCTGTACAACAAAGTGTGTTTGTGATGGCATTTTTTGATGAATTAAATGCAAACCAATGGTGTCCTTGGATATAATGTTGTCTTTCTAAGTAAAGATTTTTCTTATCATGATTACCTTAATATTACAGTTGAATTCTCAGAGGGTAATATTGTGACACAAAAAAAAATGTTGCCAGATCTAAATATGTACAAATTAGCTGAGACACAAAATCTGTTCCTGAAAAAAAGGCATTTTATGGATGGCACTAGAAGAAACCATCCTGAGTGAGGTAACCCAGTCACAAAAAGACAAACATGGTATGTACTCTCTCATATATGGATTTTAGACATGGATCAGGGGAGTGCCAGTTTGCAATTCCACTGACAGAGATTCTGGGAAACAGGAAAGAACCTAAGAGAGATATGCATGTTACCCCAGAGAAGAGGAATGAGACAAGATCTCCTGAACAGATTGGGAACACAGCAGGGGGTGAGGGGGAATGGGAGCTGGGAAGAAGAGAGGGGGAGAAGAGGAAGAGAGAGTAGGTCATGAGGGAGCAGGGAAATTGAGTTGTGGGAACAACAGACCTTGGCCAGAGGCCCACTTCCCTATCAGCCTTCAGGAAGCTGTAAAACAATGTTTACTAAAAACAATCCCAGCACTCGGGAGGCAGAGGCAGGCGGATCTCTGTGAGTTCGAGACCAGCCTGGACTACCAAGTGAGTTCCAGGACAGCCTCCAAACCCAAAGAGAAACCCTGTCTTGAAAAACAAAACAAAACAAAACAAAAAAACAAAAACAAAAACAAAACAAAACAAAAAACAATACAGTGCCTGGAGCAATAAGTTCCTGATAAGGGCTTGCCCACAGGAACACCCTGACCTTGACCTTTTCCAAAGACTAGCCACCACTGTTGTCAGGGTATATATAACCAGCCAGGGTAGGAATAAAGTAGAGCCTTCTTGAGGAGCCTTCTGAAAAAGCCTTCTTGAAGTTTTCTTTGTACCACCAACAGATCTCTGTGTCAGCAATCCCAACACCCTCCGCACATTCTTGGACACAGGCTGTGCAGTGGGTATGGCAAATAGAGGGAGAACAGGATGAGAAATACCATAATAGAGGGAGTCATAGGTTTGAAGAGAAATCTGGCACCAGTGACCCCTCTAGCAATCTACAAGGATGACTCTAACTTGCAAGCTAAGCAATAGTGGAGGGACTACCTTAAATGCCCATTCCTGATAATGAACTTGACAACTACCTTATATGATGTCCACCCTAGAACCTTCATTCAGTGACTGATGGAAGCACAGGCAACCACCCAGAGCTAAACACTGAACTGAACCCCTGGAACCTAGTGACAGACGAGTGATGAGCAAATGGGCAAAGAATGGGCTTGCAAAACCAGCTGAAACAGCTGACCTGAACAAGGGGGAGCTCTTGCACCCCAGACCGACAGCTGGGAGGCCAGCATGGGACTGATCCAGACCCCCTGAGTGTGAGAGACAGTGAGGAGGCCTGGGCAATCTATGGGCACCTAGGAGTATATCAGTATTTATCCCTGACATAGAAATGGACCTTGTGTGTCCATAACACAAAGGATGCTCTCTCAGCCTGGACTCTTAGGGGAGGGCCTGAGTGAAATGAGAGACTCTGGATATCCCCTATGTGGAAGGAAATGGGGATAGCGTGGGAGGCTGGGGAGTGGTGGGGAAGGGTGTGGGAGGAGGACAGGGAGAGGAGCTGGGACTGACATGTGAAGAAAGCTCTTCTAAAAAATGGAATTAAAAAATAATGAAAAAAATCATAAAAAACTAATGACAGTGAAAAATAATCATATCATTATAGTTCTGAGAATATGAAATAGAAATGAGTAGTCAGATAATTAATATCTATCTCTCAACTTGTTTGAGGTATAAAAAAGTAAACAATTAGAACAAATCTGCCCCATACATGATTTTAATTCTGGGAGTATGTTTTAACCTTGTGAGCAAAAGCAATATATAATCTTCTGGTAATTGTTTGCATTTTGTTTCTAAAACACTAAAAATAAAACACTAAAATGTTAATATACAAAAATAAAATGAATCAATATTGAAATTCAACGTATTTATGAATTCATGTTTTTCCTTTGAATGTTAAAGATGAATTTATAAATCTTGCAGTATGTTTTTTATGCTTTTAATGTTATGTGAATAGAATAGATTCTGATAGAGGTTACTTTGAAAGGAACTTTCATAATTATGACCTCCAGGATGGGACCTAAGTGGTAGTCTTTTCTATAGTTCTAGTTCACAACTCCCAAAATAAGATTCTCTCTTTTTCTCTTTCTCACTCTCACTATCTCTGTCTTGATATAATCAATAGATGAACTATCATATCATCAGTTATATCTCTCTCATACAGATTATAGAAAGAATTTAATGAACTTATTAACTTGGAATGTGGCTGGAAGAGCAAATCCCACAAGACTAGAAAAATAAATCCTTGAATAACATGATATTTACCTGACTCATGAGGCTCAGTCAAAGCAGACAACATGGGAATCTCATTTACTCTCCGTGTTTTCCTCTGCATAGGCAGTATCAAACATTCCTTTGGGTTATAATGTGATATAATACTGAAAACAAGGAACTGAAATTCATTATGTCTATATGTCTCTAAGCCAGGAATCTACAAATTTTGCAGTCCAAAATTTTTGCTGTGGTCATTTCTGTGGTTAGGTCATAACTCATCTTAGTTTGTCCATTAAGAGTACATATACCGTTTAAAATATAAAAATATTCCTTATAAATTAATATTTATATGTAATTAATATTTGTATATTACAAATCAGAATTACTCAGGGCACATTGTCTCTTGGCAGCTAAAATTTTTGGCTCATTATCGCTTAATAATGTACCACTTGACATGAAACCCAATCTTAGTAGAAAAAAAAAGCCCTTACATTGTTCATGAGTTCATGTATGGAGAGCTATTTTGTTTCCAACAAACTTTTTTCTGCTTGCTTGATTTCTTAAGGAATTTTGAAATCTTGACAAATGAATATTAAAAAAGATTAAGTGTAGACTTATGAATTTCCTATATTTTTCAACATAATGAGAAAATAAAAGCCATCCCTTTTGAGAACAAAACCAGTAGAACATAAATCATTCTTCTATCAGTTTGTATTCAAGGGTGCAAAAGTGACTGTGAACATGACTAATAATCTCTTTTGAGAAATGATTATTTATGTTGTCATTACCACCTCTATTTCTAACTTATTCCACTGCCCTGCAAGTAAATGTAACTATTGGAAACTCACATTTTCTGTACCTTTGGCAGTTTTTGAAGCTATAATTTGGTTTTTGGAGCTATAATTGTGTGAATGATCAAAATTCAAAAGTCATGTAATACCACTTCCTAAGTCATTCAAATTTTCCACTCTATAAACTCGACATTGCTTCCCAAACTAACCAAACTCACATTGGATGTATGAACAGTATTCCTTTCGTTGATGAATGGTAGATCCAGACCATAAATATATAAACTTTTAAGGGTCTTTAAATTATAACTTTAATAATATATACATATGCATAAGGAGAAACATATTATCCTCATTTTTTGCTTCATGATCATTTCTTTTTTTTTTTTTTACGAGACAGGGTTTCTCTGTATTGTTTCAGAGGCTATCGGTCCAGCCTGGCCTCGAACTCACAGAGATCCGCCTGCCTCTGCCTCCCGAGTGCTGGGATTAAAGGCATGCGCCACCATCGCCCGGCTACTTCATGATCATTTCACAAATAATAATATATTCAGATCTTTGGTAAAATAAAGGTAGAGTAATTTTCTGAGACAAGTTTTTCATAATATGTATATATATATGTATAAATAATTATATTACATTTCCTTACTTAGGAAATATTTCAGGGACAAATCAATGTTATTTTTGCATTTTACAAAGAAGGAAGCTTTTCAAATATACTTCCTGTTAAGAATTCTGTGAATGTATCTGCTATAATCACAATTTAAGATTGGCTCCTTTAGGAATATAGTGTAAGATTATAAGTAAATCCATAACCTCAAATTAAGTTAACTGTACATTAGTGGAGATGCACAAATCCCAAGATATACTGAAATGTCAGAGTTAGAATCATCTGTTTTCATATTTACTGCTCAGTCTCCTGTGATTTTGCATAAAATGCTCTTGTACCTCTTTACTGCTGGGAAGTACAATTGATTTGCTTACAATATTTATTAGAACAGTAGTCATGAACATTAACACCAAATTCGAAGCAAAGAATACTTCCATTATACAAGTGTTGCAAGCTTAGACAAGTAAAACTGTAGGAACTGATATAAATATGTGTGACTCATAATCCTGAAATACCCTTGCATTATGCAAATTTACTGAATAAAAGAACAATAAAGAGAACAGTATACTCCATTCATTTTTTCAGCTTAGTGGCATTTTGCTAAATTATCACTAAAATATCACTGGAAAAGGAAATAAGCAGAGAAAGTATGGTTTACATGGTATCATTGTAAGAGGTTAAAAGTGTCTAAACAAATGATTTTCCCAAACATATCATAATGATATTCCAAATTTTTCATGAGACTTGGAGAGTGATAGAAAAACAAGAGAATGGGTAAGCAAATGGAGGAAAGAACATGGGAAAAGAAAGAAAAGGAGATGAAGGGATTGATGGGGAAAGTAGAGGATGTAAAGAAGGACCATGTGACAGAGGAGGGACATATAGTGAAAGAGAGAGAGATTCACTTTTCTTTCAAATAAGAATTGGCATACTGACAACTAGTGACACCATGAACATGTCACTTTACTGCAGTATACAGACCTTATCAAAGTCATATTACACCAGGCAGCAGTGGTACATGCCTTTAATCCCAGCACTCAGGAGGCAGAGGCAGGTGGATCTCTCTGTGATTTCGAGACCAGCCTGAACTACAGGAGTGAGTTACAGGACAGCCTCCAAAGACACAGAGAAACCCTGTCTCAAAACTCCCCCCCCAAAAAATCATATTACATATTTTAGTTACTAGTTACCTACTTCAATTTTCTGTGCTGCCTTGACAATAGTGCACGAAATTGTGCTGAAAGCAAATCTTACTTTTCAAATTGTGTTCTTTTAATCATTCTGAGATTCCACCAGAAGTCTTTCCATTTACAACAACTTCCTTTTTGGATAAATATTTCCCTGGTAAGTAAAACCCATTAATCTTCCCTGGCTACAGTAACAATGGGGGCAGCATTTCATAAAGAAGTAAATATATGAATGTATGTTGACAGAATGGTCTTCAATGTACTGAGTTTATTTTGAGAACTGTAATACATTTATTTTGGCATGTCTTCAATTTAACATATTCAAAACTCAATTATCAGACTATGATAATTTTCATTTATGATAATCTGGATTGAGCTGGGGCAAATTTTAACATTTTTAGTCTAATAATAATCTTATTATTTCAAATATGTGTATATGAGTATTGGACATGAAAAGCTTATATGTAGTATTAGTGCATCAGTGTTAAGCAACAGTGTTAAATTATACATGGCCTAACAATATAATTTTTTCTTTCTTTCTTTTAATAGCACTTAAATGTGTTAATTTCTGCTCTGATTACTAAATTGTCTGTCGTCTATACCAACCCCTACTGTAGTCAATCTTCCACAAGTGTTGCATTTACTTTGCATAACTTAAACTACACAATTCTATCGGCTTGTAACTGCCTTATTGTCTATTATAGTAAATTAGCCTAAAATTTTACTATTATTAATTAGTAACAAATGTATTGAGATTTTGATGTATTTTTCTTCTCTAGAAATTGGGAACAATAGGTAGGATGCCTTTCTATTCATTGAGGACATGGCAATGAATAATACAAAGGTTCTTCATTTAGATTTAATATTAATATTTAATATGCATAATAGCTTTATCAAGGTAGAAATGTCTTTCCTTTAAGAAGGCAAATATAAATGGGAAAGCAGAAAGTCAGTAAGAAAAAGTAGGGAAGTGGGCTGTGAATAAAATGAAACTAGATATGTAGGAAATGAATATTACAAAATGTGTAAGCAGGAAGCGAAAAAACAGGACATGGTAGGCAAGAAAAGAAGCAAATGTATCATAAGCAGGAAGTTGGTAAGCAGTAAGTGAGGAGCAAATGATGGTCTCAACGGATCGGTGTAGTTGCGTATAGCTGCTATGAAAGTCACATTTCAAAGATTTTCATGTTTTACCAAGGACTTGTCCTGTGTGTTCTCCCCTTTTATAAGAGCATATTTCAGTTTAGCTTGTGAAGTTGTCTGTTGCTTCTTCAGGAAGACTAATTTAGTACCTTATAGTGTAGGCAGAGTATTTTCAGAAAAAATATTCTTCCATCTTCATCTAGTAGCATCAGCAAGTAATCTCCAAACAAAATTAACTATTCATCACTTTATAACATACATTGTTCTATATTGCTAAAGTAAAGCAAGTCTACAGTATGAGGGCAAAAATAACATCCTTATGTCCTTCTCATTTCACATGGTGACACATTGTACTCTTAGATTGATTCTATCTTGAGTAGAATGCAGTCATTTTGATTTGCCTTTCTGTATTTGATGAGACCTATTTGCTATCCAAGCCAAAGTGATTACAATCAGTCCCAAAGATGTTTTGATTGCAATAACTAGATCAAATATTCATTAATATTGAAGTCAGAGCACTAAATCTACTGTTCTTTCTTCATTTACTTTTATCAGAATTTTAAACATTCAGATAAGTCCTAATTAAAACAAATCCAGAATAATAAAAAAACTAGCTTCATGAGAATAAAATGTAAGAAATCATAAAAAGTTAAAATAATGGAAAAATATACCGTAATGAGACAGGAAGGCAACTGCTGTCTGGGCCAAGTATAAGAATATCACCATGAATCCCTCATACATTTGCTGTTAAGACCTTTGACAAAGGTTTCCCATGACATCTTACATTTAGCATTCCCTTGCACTTCCTTTGCTTGATTAATAGCATCTAATGAGAATATTATGCAATTAATACTTAAAAATATAATTGTTACTTTATGTACATAAAGGTAAATTGCTTTGTTAAAATTTGCAACTATTAATGTACAAAATCATAAGGTTCATTTAAAAGTTTATCAAAGAGTTAAGGCTAAAAAAACTTAAATTTTAGGCATTATATTTGCAGTTTTATGGAGAAGCAAACTCCATTGGGATTTATATGGTGTAGTTAGTTTATGATGTTATAAATTTAGTGTCTTTAATCTCCCTCTTCTTTCCTTTGTGTATAATTAAAAATATAACTGAATTATGTGTATATTCATATAAATGCTTCAAGTTTCTTTTAATTGTTATACTGATCTATCATGCATAGCTTCACACATAATTTCCATTTAAATGTTCTTTAGTTTCAAATGAAGGTAATACCACAAGTTAAAGAAACTACATTTTAATTTCAGCACATATTTCTAATTTGGTTCTTTTGGGTATACTTTAAATATAGAGGTATGTAAATATATATTGCTTTGTCATAAAGTAGTTTTTTTTAACCAAAACAGAAGCTTCTGTTTTTTTTCTTAATTTTGGTTAGAAACAATCTTGTTTCACATGCCAATCCCAGCTCTCTCTCCCTCCCCTCCTCCCCTACCCTCCCCACCAGGTCTCCCACACTTCAGGATAAATCCATTGTCCAAAGATAAACAACAAAAACCTTGATGGGCTCAGAGCTTCCTTTAGTTGTGTGCCTGGTGTTTCTGGCTCAATTCATACCTTACCTGTGGGCTCTGCCCTCAGTACCCTGCTCAGATTCCACTTCCACAGAGCTGTACATACCACACCATATGACCCTGGAACCTGCTCTTCTCTTCTTCACAGTCAACTGTCTGCAAATAATTCTTTCTCTAGAAAATCACAAATTAATCATTAATTCTTTAGGGAACTGTCTCCATTATACCTTGACTAAATACACTCCTTCATTACATACTCCACAGATCTTTATCTCCTCTGTGATAATGGAGACAATTAAAAGCTTTCATTCATGTGCACATTTTACTCATATATTCTATTACCATAAGAAAAGCAACATGTGCTGTTTTGAATATGAGGGTATTTCTTATATAGGCACAACAGTGCATAACATATCTTTGGTTAATAAAAAATGTATAAATGAACACAGGTAAAATTTGTTTTTAAATTAAGTCAACAGCTTAACTAGCTGAATAGGATTCATAAGACATACTGTTATTTCTGCTATCACATATGTGAAATTTATTGTGTTTCCAATGTCAAAATATGAAACACAAAAGAGCAAAAAAATATTCTCAGCACTGGGGATGTGTCTCTATTGGTAAAATACTTGCCTAGCATGCAATTGAACCAGGGGTTCAATCTCCAGCATTACATGAGAAATGTATGCTGGGATTAATGGTCATCCATAGCTAAAGTGACTTCAAAGACATTCTAGACTGCAATACTTCTCATGTCAAAGAATTTAATTAAAGAAAAATAGAAATAAGGAAGTAACACATTAGGCATGATGATAGTATGATTTTCTTACATTTCATCAAGTTGTTCAGTCTAGATCCAGAAATCCTGGCACACACAGGTAATACTCTGCTCAGGAGACTTACATCAAACTTGGCTACAGAGTGAAACATTTACTATAAACAAGCACAAAAATACATTAACATAAAACAAAAATTAAAATATACTATTTATTTTCTATTCTAATGAAGATGATCAATTTGAAGATCTTTCACAAAACGACAACAAAAAACATACTCTACTGGAAGGATTAATTTATGGGTATGGACTTCAGTACCCTGGAAACATCTCCTTTCTATACCTTAATAACCTGACAGCATCAATTATTAATGGAGAGAAGTACACTGTGGAACATCAAGGTGAAAATATTGTCATGGTAAAGTCATTACAGAAAAAAATTTAAAAGAATATGAATGCCAAAGCACTGAGTAAAATAATTACCATCTCTTTTTAAATGCTCAAATTCTTCTTATATTGAGTTGTGAATAACATGAAGAGGTGGTTTTTCCTATACATTCTTGCATGGTCTGTTAAGCAGAGCTAGATCAATGAAATGTCATTGTGTTGCATAAAGAAATTCATAAACTAAAAACAGATAAGGAACTTAGGTTCCTTTAATTCAGACTTTACCAAGTCCAGACTTTAGCATATTACCCTGAATATATATCCCACATTACTAATGACTACGTTTTGAGGGACTTCATATATGTTTGTATATTGATGTCAAATTTAAACAAATATGTATACATATACATATTCAAAGTATTTTGGTAAAATGCCTCAGATTTCTAATAATGATATAAAATTTTAAAGTCCAAAATTATTTATTGTAGATTTATAACTATGACTCATTATATTTATAACAATATGTTCTTAATTATAATTTATTTTACCTATTTTTGAAGGAAGTGTTAAATGTAGGACTACAAAATAGAAAATGAAAATCAGTATTTTCAGTGGATAAAATTTAATGTCTTTTCTTGTATTCTGTGAGGTGCATTTCCTTTTTTGTTTATTTGTTTTGTTCTTTGAGACAGGGATTTTCGGTGTAGCTTTCTAGACCAAGCTGGTCTCTTAACTTACAGAGATCTGCTTGCCTCTGCCTCTCAAGTGCTGGGATTAAAGGGATGTAGCAACATTGCCTGGGAACATTGCAAATACTTCTTTTTTTCCTTTTTTTTCAATTTAAAATAGAAACCAGCTTGTTTTGTATATCAATCCCAGTTCCTACTACCTTTCCTCCTCCCCTGCCTGCCAACAACCCACTATCCCATTCCCTTTCCGCTTTCCAGGGAGGGAGAGGCCTTCTTTCCATAGAGGATCTTCAACTTCACTCATATTATTTGGGCAGGGCCTAGGCCCTCCCCTGGGCATCTAGGCTGAAACAGTATCCCTCTATGTAGTATGGGGTCCCAAAGTCCATTCTTATAATAGGGATAAACACTGATCCACTGTCAGAAGCCCAATAGATTGCGCAGGCTACATAAATGGCAGCCATGATCAGGGGGTCTGGGTTGGTCCTATGCTGGTTTCCTAGCTGTTAGTCTGGGGTCCATGAGCTCCCCCTTGTTCACATCAGCAGTTTCTGTGGGTTTCTGCAGGCTGGTCTTGACCCCTTGCTCATCACTCATCTCTCTCTGAAATTGGATTCCACGATTTCAACTCAGTGTTTAGCTGTGGGTATCTGCTTCTGCTTCCATCAACTACTGGATGACATCAGTAGGAGGACATAACAGGTAGTCATCAATCTCATTATCAGAGAAAGGCATTTAAGGTAGCCTTTCCATTATTGCTTACATTGTTATTTGGGGTCATCCTTGTAGATCTCGGAACACTTTCCTAGTGCCAGATTCCTCTTTAAACATATAATGGCTCTCTCTATGGTATCTCTTTTCTTGTTCTCTTCTATTCTTCTTCCCCTGACCCACTCATCCTGCTCCCTCATGTCTTCCTCTCACCTCCTCTCCTCCCTTCTCTTTCTCTTAGCTACCTGCCCCCTGTACCTGAGCTCCCAATTTTCTCAGGAGATCTTGTCCCTTTCTCCTTCTACTGGAGATCATGTATCTCTCTTATGGTGCTCCTTATTTCCTAGCTTCTCTTGCAGTGTGGATTGTAGGCTGGTAACCCTTTGCTCTATGTGTAAAATCCATATATTAGTGAATACATAAAATGCTTGTCTTTATGTAACTGGGTTACCTCACTCAGGATGTTTTCTTCTAGCTCCATCCATTTGCCTGCAAATTTCAAGATCTCATTGATTTTTTTCTGCTGAGTAGTACTCCATTGTATAAATATATCACATTTTCTCTATCCACTCTTCAGTTGAGGGGCATCTAGGTTGCTTCCAGGTTCTGGCTATTACTAATAATGCTGCTATGAACATAGTGGAGCAGATGCCCTTGTTGTATGAATTTGCCTCTTTTGGATATATGCCTAAGAGTGGAATTGCTCGGTTTTGTGGTAGATTGATTCCCATTTTCCGGAGGAATCTCCATACTGATTTCCAAAGTGGCTGTACGAGTTGGCACTCTCACCAGCAGGGGAGGAGTGTTCTCCTCTCTCCACATCCTCTCCAGCATAAAGTGTCTTCGGTGTTTTTGATTTTAGCCATTCTGACAGGTGTAAGATGGTATCTCAAAGTTGTTTTGATTTGCATTTCCCAGATGGCTAAGGATGTTGAGCACTTTCTTAAGTGTCTCTTGGTCATTTTGTCTTCAGTATTTTAGATTAGTCTATTGAGAATTCCCTATTTAGTTCTGAAACCCACTTTTTAATTGGATTGTTTGGTGTTTTGGTGGCTAGCTTCTTGAGTTTTTGTATAATTTGGAAATCAGCATTCTGTCAGATGTGGAGATGGTGAATATCTTTTCCCATTCTGTGGGCTGCCATTTTGTCTTGTAGCCTACAGAAGCTTCTCAGTTTCAAGAGGTCTCATTTATTAATTATCGATCTTAGTGTCTGTGATACTGGTGTTATATTGAAGGAGCTGTCTGCTGTACCAATTCATTCAAGGTTACTTCTAAGAAGTTCAGTGTGGCTGGATTTATTTATATTGAGCTCTTTGATTCATTTGGACTTATGTTTTGTGCATGGTAATAGATATGGATCTATCTGCAGTCTTCTACATTATGGCATCCAGTTATGTCAGCAACATTTGGTGAAGATGCTTTTATTTTTCCTTTTATAATTTTAGCTTGTTTGTCAAAAATCTGGTGTTCAGAGGTATATGATTTAGTATCAGGGTTTTCACTTAGATTTGTTTGGTCTGCCTGTCTATTTTTGTGCCAATACCAAGCTATTTTCAGGACTATAACTCTGTTGATACCTCCTGAAGTTCCTTTATTTTAGAGGGCTGTTTTGGCTGTTCTGGGTGTTTTTTTCCATATAAACTTGAGAATTTTTCTTTCTAGGTCTGTGAAGAATTGTTCTGGTATTTTGAAGGGGATTGCATTCAATATGTAGGTAGCTTTTGGCAATATTACCATTTACTATTTTGATCCTACCTATCCATGAGCATGGGAGATTTTGCCTTTTTCTGGTATCTTCTTTAATAATTTCTTTCTTTAAAGACTCAAAATTCTTGCTATACAGTTCCTTCAAATATTTGGTTAGTGTTACCTCAAGATACCTTATGTTGTCTGTGACTATTATAAAGGGTGGTATTTCCCTGATTTCTTTCTCAGTGCATTTATCTTCTATATATTGTAGGGCTACTGATTTTTTTGAGGTAATCTTGTGTCCTGCCCCTAAGAGTGTTTTTCAGCTGAAGGAGTTCCCTGATAGAATTTTTTGGGTCACTTATGTGATCTATCATATCATCTGCAAATAGTGAAAGTTTGACTTCTTCCTTTCCAGTTTGTATCCCCTTGATCTTATGTTGTCTTATTGCTCTATGTAGATCTTCAAGTATAAGACTGAAGAAAAATGGTGAGGGTAGACAGCCTGGTTTTGTTTCTGATTTTAGAGGAATCCTGTTGATTTTCTCCCCATTTGGTTTGATGTTGGTTTTTGGTTTACTGTTTGTTCCTTTTATCATATTAGGTATATCCTTGTTATCCAGGATCTCTCCAAGACCTTTTCAAGAAGGTATGTTGGATTTTGTCTAAGGCTCTTTTAGCATGTAGTGAGATGATCATGTTGCTTTTCCCTTTCAGTTTGTTTATATGATAGATTACATTGATACATATTCATATGCTGAACCATCACTGCATGCATGGGATGAAGTCTACTTGTGCAGGGTGAATTATTTTTCTGATGTGTTCTTGATTCTTTATGCCAGAATTTTTTGAGTATTTTTGCATCAATATAAAATGAGAACTATTGTTCTTTAGTTTTCTTTCTTAACTGTGCATATATGTGGCTTTAGTACCATGGTAATTTTAGCCTATTAAAAAGAATTTGGCAATGATCCTTCTGCTTCTACTGTGTGGACCAATTTGAGGAGTATACACAGAGACTCTGGATACTGTATGCTTTTGTGTTGTCTTTGAATTGTTTAATTGCTGTGGAAGGAGCAACAACTGCTAAAAGACATTTGATGATCAATGCTGCTAAACTAATTCAACTTATATTTTGAAAATGCTTTGAATTCTAAATTTAAATATAAGGACAGGTTACTTGGGAAAATAATTTCTGCTTTTGTTTCTACAGAAAATGAAAAGCTGTGGGTGCCTTCCAGTCTAATATGATTTGATGAAGCAAGACCCCCTGAAACAGTGACCCAGGTGATCCAACATCCCATAACAGCTTAGGTTGTGCAGTTACAGACCACTTCAGCAAGGATCTCTGGGTCTTCTTATAATCCCCAAGACAGAGCCCCCTAAAAACTAGATGTAGTTTGGGAAGAATGATGCCTACATTCCCAAATATTCTTTATCACAGTTAATCTCTTTCTAAAGCGAAAAAAGGGAATATGATATAGAAATGAATACTTTGTATTGGTATGGATTTTCATTTATAGATACAAATTTAATGCCAATTTTGAGATATGTATATTTCTCCTTTCATTAAGTATTTTGTTCATAGTGATCTTTAAAAATGTAATGCATAATTAAATACAGATTGTATATAGTCACATATAATAGTCAGAATTTATAGTTAGCTTTTCTAGATATACAGAGATGTATTTGACATGGATAGATATCCTTCAAACCTTTTAAAGATCTAAGGAATATATGACATTTAAATGGTTTAGGGTTTGTCATGATAGTGAGAGACAACTACTGCTGGCATACCAGTTACGTCAAAAAGGAGGACAGGCATTGAAGAAAGTCAATATGGAGTTTATATTCAACATGGCAATATTAGCAATTTGGGCAAGAAACTGCCCTTGCCTGGACTGTTTGATAAACTGAACATGCAGGATCCACAGGAAAGTGACTACTGAACTTACAAAACAAGATGGGACAGTCCTAAAGGGCTATTGCTTCTTGGAAGAATCTACCAGACATTCTGAAGGACACAGCAAAATGGCTAACAAACTACCAATGAAGGCAGATAGTTTAAAATTTCCTGCTTTGCTGACAAGTCTGCCAGACACACTGTGGCCTATGAGCTAAAAATGGATGCCCCAAGGTCCCCCTCCCTCCCACCCCTCGCCGTGTTCCCCATCTGTTCAGAGGATCTTGCCTCATTTCTCTTCTCTTGGGTACCATGTATATCTTTTAGGTTCTTTCCTTTTTCCCAGAATCTCTGTCAGTGGAAGTGCAGACTGGCACTGTCCTAAGAAGTATCCTTTTGCTATTACCTTAGTTGATGGTACATCTTTAAGTTTTAGAAAAATTGCAAGAGAATATTATCAACACAATTTTAATCATACTACTTGCCACATTAATATTCTATAAATTTAAATGAAGTGCTAACAATTTTATCTCATTAAAATTTAAGTATATCTAATTTCTGTGTGCTCTCAATATCTGTATTACCTTGTCCTATGTCAAAGTAATGTGCTTTTAGGATGACACTCAATTAAAAGTATATATGCAGATGTAAATGATAGAAAAAGGAAATATGAAAATGGAATTGAACAATTTTCCAAGTGCACAGTTAAAGTAAGACATTTTATCTTCTTGGAAGGACAAGATCTATCCTTCATACACACAGAAGACAAGGCATTCCAAATATCTGTCAAGCTAAAAAATAAATTGGTTGTCATTGCTGCTCTAACTCACAACAAGTAGAGGAGGCAATCTGTGAAGTACAGACCCTGAAGTTAAGAGAAGGATGGAAAGAACAGCAATACTCCTCATTGACTGACTTAGTGAGGTATAAGGATGAAAATATATAAAAATTTATTTAAATATGTATTTCGGTGAATGTCTCAAGAAATGGGTGTCTATCCTTGTAACAAAAGAATATACTTACTTTATATCCTGTTATTAGCTGCTCAGATAAAATTCTTCATTTCACCAATCAGAAGAAGTTAAATCATCATTGAAATTTACCAATCAGATGAATGTAAAAGTGAAATGGATTTCATATTTTATTCTCTACTATTCTTTGTAACCAAAAATTTATTAATAGGTCTTTATGTATAAGTGACTCTCTTTGCACATATGTACCTTTGAATACATTTGGGATACCTGTCCATCACTATGCATTTTTTGTCTGCTTAGTCTTATGATATTCCTTAAACTTATAGTTGTTGTTATTGTTTTTTTCTTCAATTCTGCTGCCTGTTTACTCTTTGGGGGGACTCACCAACCTGCTCTATTAGCTTGGCTTCTTTCTACACATATTTTTTTAAACTTAAATTATCTCATCTATCTTTTGTCTCTGGACATTTATATTTTTCTAGTTTTTATACCTTTCTTTACTCTGCGGCTTGTTGTATATTTGAGTGCTGACCCCTGGAGTCCTCCTCTCCTCCTTTATTTATTACCTCAAACTTCTCGTCTGAGATTTCTCCTCCTACTTATTCTCTTTGCCTGACAGCCCCACCTATCACTTTTCCTGCCTCACTATTGGCCATTCAGCATTTTATTAGACAAATCAGGTGTTTTAGGCAGGCAAATTAATGCAGCCTCACAGATTAAATAAGTGCAACATAAAACAATACAACACATCTTTGCATCATTAAAAATGCATATTTCACAGCATAAACAAACACCTTCCAATAGTATTCCATAGTAAAGTCTTCTCTGGAGTAATAAAAAAAAGCAAAGTCTTATTTTTTTCCTTTGTTTTTTTGAGACAGGGTTTCTTTGTATTGTTTTGGAGCCTGTCTTGGAACTCGCTCAGTAGACCAGGCAGTCCTTGAACTTACAGAGATCCACTTGCTTCTGCCTCCCAAGTGCTGGGATTAAAGGCATGTACCACCAATGTGCAGCAAAAGCAAATTCTTAGTAAAGAAATTCTGGACAATGAATGACAAGTAAGGCATTTTAAACTGAAGCAAACTCTGAAGCTGATTATCATATCAGGCTAAGAAAACTTTATTTCTAAAGAATATACATTTACAAGATGGTAGGAGTTATTTTACTTCACAGTAATTCAATAAGAAACTCTAAGAGCAATGTCAGAGTAATTTGTTTAACAAAATTGAATTTATAATGTAGTTGTTACTTCTGAAAATTTCCCAATGTCAAAGTAAGTGCTGCAGGGAGAATTATTATCAAATCTTGAAAGTAATCCAATGCTATATCTAATTTCTAGTGTTACAAAAGAGTCTATATTATATTTTAATAGAGAACAAGAATTTATACAAGATAAAAATGCAGATTTTAAATATTCAGTTGAAGTTGTGTTTATGTATATACATAATAGTGACAGTAAGTGAGAAACAAGTTCTCCATCACTAGGAAATTGTCTGAGAGAACCCAGCTTAAGAGGAGAAAGAAAGATTGTAAGAGCCAGAGGCAAAAAAGGAAACTAAGGAAACAAGGTCTTGTAAACACAGCAGTACCGATGCACCTAGGAGCTCACAGAGATCATGACATCGTGCATAGAGCCTGCATAGGTCTGGGGCTGATGGGACCCCAGTTCTAAGAAAGTGAGTAGAAAAAAGCCCACATCTTTAACCCAGATGTTAAATTAATTTTCTCCAATATGGTTTCACTGCTGAAACAAACCACTCTTAATGGCAGCCCCAAAGTTCAGCACGAGATGGTCATACAAAACAAACCCAAGGCATTTTCGGGGATTCTTTGTCTCATAATCCTATATCTGGGCTTTGCCCCACCCAAACATTTATTTATTTACATTATAAATCATTTGTTTATGTAGTATAGTTTCTGTATTTGTTGTTTTGTATTTTTTGTTTGTTTGTTTGACACAGGGTTCCTTTGGGTAACTTCCTTTGTTGTCCTGGAATGCTCTCTGTAGACCAGGATGACTTTGAATTCACAGTGATCCATCTTTCTCTGACTGCAGAGTGCTGGGATTAGGGATTAAATTTGTGTGCCACCACCTCCTGGCTGGTTTCTGGTATTGTTTTTGTTTGTTTGTTTTCATGGATTTCTCTGTGTGCAAATATATGTGTCTTTGCAGCTATATGTGTTTCTTTTATTTTAATTTTCCTTTTTTTATTATTTATTTTTAAGTTAAATTTAGATTAGAAACAAGGTTGCTTCACAAGTCAGTTCCAGGTCCTTCTCCCTTTCCCTCCCCTCCTCCCGTGCCCTCCCCCCAATTCCCCCCATTATCCCCTCATTTCCCCATGGAGGGTGAGGCCCTCCATGGGGGTGTCCATAGTCTGTCATTTCATCCAGGGCAGGGCCTAGACCCTCCCCCAAGAGTTCAGGGTGAGAGTGCATCTCACATTGTTGGATGGGAGTCCAAAGTCCATGTGTTTCTTAAGATTATTCTTTTGCTATGTTCCTTCTGCTTGTTCTACTCTTGTTTGCTTTTTATTTTATCTTACTTTATTTTGGTGTTATTTACTAAATATTATCACTTTTTAGATGACTTTTTGTATCCTAATGACAGAGAATGAAATAGTGTAAATAGCCTGAAAGCCATTTAAGGAAATGTTCAACATCCTTAGCCATCAGGGAAATGCAAATCAAAACAACTCTGAGATCTCATCTTACACCTGTCAGAATGGCTAAGATCAAAAACACTGATAATATTTTATGTTGGATGTGGAGTAAGGGGAACACTCCTCCATTGATGGTGGAAGTGCAAACTAGTATAGCAAATTTGGAAATCAGTTTGGTGTTTTCTCATAAAATTGAGAATCAATTTTCTCCAAGACCCAGCAATACCACTCTTGGTATACCCACTGGATGCACAATCATACCACAAAGACACTTGCTCAACTATGTTTATAACAGAATTATTTGTAATAGCAAGAGCCTGGAAACAACTTAGATGCACCTCAACCACAGAAAAGAAAAAAATGTGGTACATTTACTCATAGTTGATTTTAATGGATGATAATCAGGCAGGATGATATAGACACAAATGCATAAAGATTATTTGCTGGGTCTAAGATTATTTGTTGGGTCTAGTAGGTGTGTTTGTGTGTGTGTGTGTGTGTGATATGTATATATATTTATATACATATATATATGCACAGTGACTGTACTGTAGTACTTTATATTTTATGTATGCTGGGAAACTGGTAAGTTCAGGGATTATTCATTATAATTCAGATATTTTTTTCAAATAAATTTTGTATTTAAACATGTAACTGCTTTTGTCGAAATTGCTTGATTCCCCAGATACTACTTTTTACTTCCACTTAATGTTTCTGTTTTACACTATGCAGTTTAAAAGGGAAATATCAAAACTGTTCTCTCAGTTAGTACATACTTTTTACTCAATTACTATGCATCAAATAGCATGCCCTCTCAATTTAGTTCATTTTGCAGCATTTTTTTATTTAGAATCATTAGGTACACTAAAACCTTTTCAGCAGAAGTTAATATATACCACTTTTGGGATTTCAAGATAACATTGCATTCTTTTGCATTATCATCAGCCATTTTTTGTATAGTTCCTTTGCTTTTACAGAAATGCTCTATTATGTAGGTTTCAAAATTGCTTGTCAATAATACATTTCCTTTATAACTTCAGCAACCTCATCATGCCCAAGCTAACTAAATATTTTCAAATGTTATTGAACAAATATAACCAGTAATCAGAAGATCAATTTGCAAAAATCCAATACCAAGTTGAAATTGTAGGTTGACTTATGCAATTTCTCTTCTTTTACTAGACAACAGATGATCAACAGAGAGAGTCATAAGAATCCATGTGTTCTTTTTCATTTTTCATGTAATATCTAATTTCTAAATGTATCAAAGCATGCCACACTAAGCATATTTACCTTTACACACTGATAGTTATCATTTAGATCTATTAAAAAGTTATTTTGAAAATATGTACGTTAATTAGGCCAGATCAAACCTGTACTTTTCATCACTAATATTAACAATCTGCATGTCAACTGTTTAATGACCAAAGGCTGAAAGTTGATTTGAAGCAATCCTACTAAATCAATAGCAGGCATATACAAATATTTTCTGTATTTTCCAATGTTTATTTTATCTTTCACAACTCAAGCGAATAATGTATGTCATATTTGATTGTGTCTCCAAGATGTGACAGTTTCCTCTATACCATTATCATTTCATATTCACAATTGGCTAATGAAATATTTTTGTTGTACATTTGATTGATATGACATACTCTTAGTTACAAATTTTAGAATTTACTTAACAATACAACACAGGTATTATAAGCTGAATAGGTGTGTTATACCAGGCAGTACATGACTCTGATATACCTACTATTGATAAGGCAACTTAGAGTGTGCTGCCTGAAGATTTTCCAGCTATACTTTTGTGGTTATTGTTTTTGTAATTGGAAATAATCACTAGAAGAGATGCATTGAGTCAGCTCAGGTTGGCCATTTTTCCTTTAGATATAAACCTATCCTTTTTGCTTTTGTCAGTACTAGATATTTTTGCCTTGTATTGTGTATATACAAACATACATAAGCTTCAAAATAACTAGTTATTTTTAAAAAGCATGTTCTTTTTGTGAAGTATAGTATTTGGTACCCATGATTGGGGTAGTATTATTCATATACATAAGTATCATATATTGCATTTGTACTACACATAGGTACCTATATATAGTAAAGATATCACAGATATCAATAACACAGTATAGGTATGTGTAAAACAATATATAGTATACATGCATGTGTGTATAAAACGATATAAGAATTACATACACAAACAAAACAAACTATAGGAATCATCACACCTTAGAACAAATACATATATATAATCTCTATACATACCCACATATAAGTTAGGTATCTGGTAGATATGTGGGTGGATAGATAAATAAACAATATATAATAGAAATACATTTAATTATTTCCTAATACTACTTCCGATTCCAGTTCAACATCACAGGGAATTTTTCTTGCCTTCCATTTTCATTACTTACAACTATTTCTCCAACAGGGAGAAACATATTCTGTCATTATTTGGAAAACATTTGCATATTTATTTATGCTGGTATACATATAAAATAGTTTCAGGCATGCCACTATATATGTTCGGAAACAACATACTTACTAGATTTTGTAATACACTTTGTCTTATGCAGTATTTGTATAAATTAAGGGAGAGCATGTTTTGTGCAATGCATATGGCATGAAGGTTCTTATATTTTTGGTTGTGAGTCTAGCCTTTAACGGCTGAGCTATCCCTCCAGCCCGGCATGAAGGTTCTTTAATAACCCATGTGCTACAGTTTTGGAAGAAATAGTTTGTATGTTGATATGAGAAGATACTAAGTTTGGTGAATTTCTAAACACAGATTCACCTGCATAGCAGTATTTTACAAAATAAACGATAGTTATCTAATGACTTATTTATGAAAACATGGCTAAACTTTTGCTTGAACTAACAGATTAAAATCCCCAATTACTACTTAAAATTATCATAACATAAAAATATAGTGAAAATTAAACAAAAGGTAAACTGCCTTATGTGTACTTACAAATTTTTTTCAGTATTTTCAATGTTTGATAAAAGTAACTGTACTAGAATGAAATATTATATCTAAAGAAGAATAACAACATTTCTTAACATGTGACACTATTCTGTGACCTCATTATATTAACATTAACCTAAGCATGGTAAACAATTTTGTTGTTATTAATGTAGTTGTAAGTCACAATACTGGAGGTATGGGCACGGAATCATTTCTCCTGCAGTTAAATATCTGATAATTCCTCCCTCCTGCATTTTGACACCATTGTTCTTACATAGACACACAATGAAAGAGAAGAATTATCATTAATTTAATTGTTTAATAGAATAATTTAAATGGTTTACATATAGAAAATAATGAGAGTTGGGTATTCATAAAAAGTGAGTGTTTCATCTATTCTAATTTTCTTTTAAAAAGCATCAAGCAGTTCTTTTTAATAATGTATTTTCTGATCCAACCCAAATTTTCATAAGGTGGCAATATCTGTATATATGTATCATGTAATTGGTGTATATTAAAGCTAAATTATATCCCTCAATCCCTCAAATTTATTTTCTTAAGCCCTAACAGCTGTAATCAAAGTATGTCTTGTGATTTGAGAGTATCCTTTCTAGAAATCACTTACATCCAATGAAGTAATAATAAGGATAGATACCTTTAAGAGGTGATATGATCATCAAGATTTATCTTCGTCCTGGATGGGATCAAGTGCTTCTATAAGAAGGATCAATTAAATAATTTAAATTTATCTTTGTAAAAACAATTTATGCTCAAATGCACATTCAGTAATGATGATAAATGAATAAAATATGTACCACTCTTCAAAACAAGCTATGAAATGAACTTCCTCAGCTGTAAAGGAAACACAGTGTATATTTAAGATGAAATTATCAACTCAATGTCATCTAAATACTTGACCCTTGGGAAAACATTATTTGAGAAAGTTTATATTTACTATTTTACTGTAGTATTGACAGAGTCTATCAACTTCACCTGTTGAGATTTTTCCAACCATATTTTATGTGTAATTTTAGCCAGATAAACCCAAATATTATGAATCTTTGTCATGAAACTGAAGAAGCCAATATGTCTCACACATTGCTTTGATTTCAGCACTTTAAACCACTTTTGCTTATGTACAAAATTAGTTACACAAATTAGGCTAACGGGAAATACAATTAATTTATCCATGTCTAATGCTAGAATGCTTTGACAATACTAATTTAGATCATCTCAAACCAAAAGACAGCCTGGAAGTAAATAAGCAATTACTTTCCAATTGCTGACAAATACAGCAATCACTTTACCAAGGGCAGAGTCCATTTCAGTGGAAGAGTGAGCTATGAAAGGCATACTCTCATTGATTTAAATTTTTCTAGGGCAACTATCATTTAAATATTTGAACAATTCTTTAAATTATAATAATGCTTTATACTATTAACATAATGTTGATCAAAAATTTACCATATACATTTAGCATGAGAATAGACATAAGGAAAGTAACATATGATGCGCTGGCTAGTTTTATGTTAACCTGATATATCTGCAGTTATTTTGGAAAAGGGAAGCCCAATTGAGAAAATACCTCCACCAGTTTGGTCAGGAGAGGCTATAAATGAAGATCAAGTCTCAGAAGCAGTGAAAATCCCAGGAAAAATGGATACTGGAGGAAGGCTGAGGTTTGGCACCTTTCAGTCAGTTCATAGTCCCAGGAGAGAGCCCAGAAGAGACTATTCATCATGATACACCCAATTGCAATTAATAACCAAGTACCTCGGGAAAATTACAAGCAGAGTAGCAGCCTTATCCTCAGACATCAGTTATTTGAAGCATTTTCTTAAAGCAGATATCAATGTATACAACTAGAAAAGAAACCACTGATGTGTCTATACATAGATATCCCTTTAGCCCCAATACTTGAAACATGAAAATGTATGTATCAGTGTTGAAATTAATATTAAAAGTAGGTTTCCCTAATTAGACCTCATGAAAAATTTAAAATCCTTTGGCATTTCAGTATCCATATGTTTAGTTTATATGGTATGATAAAGATAAAATTATACCTTCTCTTTTACTCTTTGAAACTTGAAATGCAAGTGGATATTGAAGAGTAAATATCTAGAAGAAACAAGGCCTTTAAAGACACTTCTTCCCTGCTCTGCCTTAACAATTTCTATGGTAACTGGAATCCTCAATTGTCAGCAGGTAGTTTTTTTCCTCTTATTGAAAACAGATTTTTTCTTATTACATAATATATACTGATTACTCTCCCCCACTCTTCCCAGATGTCCCCTCTTTCCCTGCCACTCCCTTTCTGGACCCAATTAGGAAACAATAGGTACCTAAGAGATTATAACTAACATAATATGATATTATATAATATGATAAGGTAAAACAAAAACTAACATTTGGAACTGGACAAAACCAATTAACAAGGAAAATATCCCAAGAGAATGCTCAGAAACAGGCACACTGATTTACCCATTCATGAATCCTATAAAAAGAACAAACTGTAAATCATAATATTTTTACCTAGGACCTGTACAGTAAAAATGAAAAGAAAATATAAATAAAATAAAATTAAAATTAGTAAGATAAAATGAAAAGAAAAACCATAACACGTTGTGAGACAAGGAACATCTCAATTTGCCTTTGAGTTTTTTTCTGTTGGCCATCTAGTCGTAGACATGCAGCGTACCCTTCAGAGTAGTTTGCTCACACAGTAAACTCCTTTGGAGGAGCTAAATTTTAATTTGAAGTGGCTATCAATTGCAGATTGCTACTGAGTTGGGGATAAGGTCCTTTTTTCACTTCTCCTTTTTCTTCCTTTCCCTCTTTCTTTCTTTCTTTCTTTCTTTTTTTTTTTTTTTTTTTTTTTTTTTTTGCTCTAGTACCCCATCTGGGGCAGACCTCATCAGGTCCTGTGTTTTCTATCACAGACTTCTTATTGGCTAGCTCTCTCTTAACTATTAACCAATTCTATTAAACTATGTATTGTTATGAGGCTGTAGCTGTTCCATTATGCTAGAAGTTGTTACTTGTGTAGTGTCTGCATGGTGTCCCTCTGGCGACTCTCCCTCTGTCTTCTTCCTATAATTCTCCTAGTCTAGTAGCCCCACATTTACTTCTTGCCTGGCTACATGCTGCATGGCTAAATCCTGCCTGTCCATTGGCTGAAACAGCTGTATTCATCAACAAATGAGAGAAACATATTCACAGCATAGAGAAGGATAGCACCCAGAATTTCCTCTTATCTGCCTAAATAATAAGGGAGGTATTAACTTTAACATAGTAAAATTATATATAACAAAACAGCTGTCAAGCAAGAACTATAGTCAACACTATTTAATCCATTAACATTGTAACATCTTTTATCATAACTAAGGGAATTTAGAGCCATAACCATCTGCTTTCAACTCCATCAAAGACCTCAGAAGGATAATCTCTAAACTCTGTAATTAACAGAAACATCCCGCTGCCTGGAAAGTCACCCAACGTTTTTCTTTAACATTGAGTCATCCATCTTCAGCCCATAGGCCATAATGTCTGTCAGACATTTTAATGGAACATGAATTTGAAGATCTGTTGTGTTTTGTACTGGCAAATTTTTTCAGTTGTTTTCTTCTGTAAAGCAGGAACCATGAAAAAACTTTCTGTCCCTTGGCAAGTTCAATAGTCACTTTTCTTTGTAGCATGTTTGTTCAGTTTGGACAGCATGCAGTTAAGCAATCCAGGCAAAAACAGTTTCTTGTCCAAAAGGTTATTTCTGCCATGTTGAAGGCAAACTTCATAGCAAATTTCTTTCATGCCCATCTTCCTTACTAATGAAATTGGTGTTGCCAGGAGCAGTTGTGTCTCATTGTCATGAAAGACCCTAATAAATCATTTTAAATGTCATATTCTATATGTCTTTGAAAGATTTTGAAGAACACTTATTTATTTGAAATTTATTCTCTATATCTAGAATAGCTAACTAAAATAACTAATTTTCACTATTTTAGGAGAATATCTATAATCTGTATTTCATTATATGTTACATTTAAAAGGTATTTATAAACATAATACCTAAGCAGGATTGGAAATGTACATATTAACAAAATTGACCTTAAATTTATGACAATAAACCGAAATCCATGCCAATGCAAAGTACCATTTCTATATCTGTAGAAAGACATTGACTGTGGTCATTAGCCATGTATAAACAACCTCATTTAAAAGAAAACAATATTTATAAACAATATTTTGGGAATTTTATAGTTTCCTTCAAACTGCTTCCTGCTGTTTATGGGCACTGTTAATTCCATGGATATCCTGAGAAATTCCATAACCCTGTGTAAATCATGGCTGTAGTGGTCAGTAAGGCTGTATTGTCAGTCACAGCTGTTTTATAGGGCGTCTTGCTTTATCAACTCATATTATTCTGGATGGAGTCCATAGCTGTCATTTCAGAGTCTATATACATTTCAATCATTTTGATTTAGAAGACCTTGTTTAGTGATACTAACAATTTCTTCTGGATCTTACACTCTTCCTATCTCCTTTACTTCTGGGTTACCTAATCCCTTAGGGCAGGGTTTTTGTGGGCACATGCCAGTTAGACTTAGCTTTCAATCACATTGGGAGGTGAGTTTCAGGGTGACTACTCAAGAAAGCAGTGGGAAGAGAAGGATACAAAAAAAAACTTATACAGTTTTCATTGGTGAGTTTGAAATTTGATACACATTGCATTTTTCTCAGTGTGTTTCTTGACATTATGAAAGCCTGATGGACATGTAGAAAATACATGGAGATAACATATACTTTGATGAAGAATTAGGAATTTATTAAACATGTGATATATTTTCAGAGATAGCATGTATGACTTCTTTCCAATGCATTATCTTCCAATATTTCAAATTATCCTTCTTTTAAAAACTGAAGAGAGAAAAGTGTAGAATACAGTTATTATTTTATAATCATATCTGCATATAAAGTTACAAAAATAAAAAGAATGAAATACAATAAATTTATCATTTGAAGCTTGAAATGCATTCAAAAATTGAGCTAAAATGTACTTTTTAATTAAACTATTTAGGAGAATATACAGGTGACTATAGACATCAAGATTTGATAGCCTTCCTTGAGACATTACATTCCTGCCTAAGATAAATAATTACTTTACATCTTTTAGGTGATTTGGAATTCTCAAGTCCAGGCTGCACTTTAGTTCAAATGACTAAGAAAAAAATAATACATGGTCCTTATCTGGAGTTAACAGCTGAATATGTTGACATGCAGAAAAATGGATTCATTTTTACTTTCAATTCAAAGGTCAAAGACAGAAAAGTCTCAAATCCCAGAACAACTGAGTAATTTTAGTTTCAACTGGCATAATGGGCCCGAAAAGGTCATGCTGTGTTTTCATAATGAGTGCAGACACAATAACTTCTACCATGTTTAGAGTTATGTCAATTGAAACATTATAGTTACTTTATTCTTAAGAAATTTGCGGAATGGATAGAAAGAATTTGGCAACTTACAGCACAACAGTTAGTATACTATATTTCTAAGGGCACCCTGAATTAAATATCACTATTTTCATGCTAATTTTGTTTAAATATTTAAGAATGCACTACATCTTTATGAACATTGCATCACTACACTTGAAGATATTTCTCACTTGCTTTCATGATAAGTATACTCTTTACCACATTGACATAAATTGCTTGTATGTATTCCATGATTAAAAAAATAAAATACAATAGATTTCATATAGCTTCAGAAATGGCAACATGACACCCTCTTTTGTCTGGTGCAAGCATCTGTACTCTTGTGCACATGTTCACAGATTTGCACACTGACACACACACACACACACACACACCACAAACACAGAATAGAATAGAGTTCTCAATTCATTTAAAATAAAGCCTTAAAATTTGAAATTTTATTATGTTTTAGTCTCAGAATTATGTGGTAGTAAGTGAAATATTAATTTCCAGGAATCCTATTAGCAAGACTTGAAAAGTCACATAGACAAATATATGGGGTTGTTGCATAATTCTGTAATTGTAGTGACTGTTTTCAACGAAGAATTTAGATATTTTATCAGAAAATAGAACCTTATATCTATTATGTTGAATTTATGAATATTCCATGAATTATAGTTGCATAAGCTATTATAATTTTTTACATAATCTAGGTCTCAGAGAGATTATGTTCATGTGTGAACAAGCTGAGCTTACACACATGAATATACTTAGTTCATCATTCAAACACTAAGAAAGAGTGTTCCATGAGGCTAAAGGAGCTACATGGGTATGGCAAATAGATTAATTGAAAAGAGTCACTTAAACAATATGAGTGTACTGAAGTACAGCATTTTGGGTTTGGTTATGGAAGTTGTGTAAGCTATAAGTCTGCCTCAGACTATTCCTGTGTTATTGTGAATCACTCACCCAATCTAATACAAATTATAGTTTATAAGTTTTTAAAATAAAAATAACAATGGCTAGTTGAAGGACATATTGAAAGAATAAAATGAGTTTAAAATTTAATTAACATTTAAAATTCTAATAATGCCATCTAGGGTATAGTAAGTATCAGTATATGATTACTATGAAATCATATATATCATTTCAAATTTATGAATATTTGCAAAATCCACAGCCTACTTTTAACTAACAGAAAGATCATATGGTAAAAAGTAGTAAGAAAAGTAAATGATTATACAATATAGGCTACAAAATATATTTTATTTTTAAAAATTTAATTTGGACATTCTATTAAGTATAATAACATTTATGAATATATTTTAAATTTTAATGTAGAATGGTTCATTTTAGTAAGAGCTCAGTTGACATGAATCACAAAATATGTTTGAGAAAAGAGCAATAGGAAAGCCCCATATACTACATGGTTATGTGAAGTGGGATATCCTTCTGTATGCTGTAAATATGCATTGCTTTTATTGATTGATGAATAAAGCTGTTTCAGCCAATGACCAGGAAAAAATATAGCTAGGTGGGAAATCCAAACGAAGATGCTGAGAGAAGGAAGGCAGAGCCAGAGAGACACCAGGCACTATTTAGCCACCCAGGAAGCTAGACAGGAGGTAACAAGCTACAAGCCTCATGATGAAATATAGAAAGTTAGAAATGGGTTAATTTATAAGTAGAGTTAGCCACTAAGAAACCTGATATATTGGCCAAACAATTATATTTAATATATTAGGCTCTGAATGATTATTTTATAAGCAGCTATGGGGATTTGTTGGGCTGGAGAGAAACTGGCCCAGTGAGGATGGGCAAGAGAGAGAAAAATTTCCAACTACAGTTATGTAAGTCTTCATAGAATAATTGGCAAAGTCAGAATACTGGAAATAAAAAGAAAAGAACACATAATTATATTTCAAAGGGTGCTCATTTTTTTGGTATGGGGAGCTAAAGTGAGTAGGAACTAAGGATGACTCTCAAGATTCTGCTCTGAATTAACAATTAGGGAACACATTTAGAATGAGAAGAGCAATGTACAGAATCAATGCACAGATTAAAAATGTGACTGACTTTGGAGCTGCAGGAGTTCTAATTTTCATATTATCATATTTTTACTATGTTGAACAATTACTCAATAGCTTTCCTCAATTTGAGTTCCTGTATTTAAACATTTTTCTATGGAAAATTTTGTGAGGTTACTGTAAAAATAAAATAAAAAATACTAATGAGCTTATGATTTTTTATTTTTAATGAAATTTTTAATAGTGTATTCACCCATAACAAATAGTGTTTTAGGTATCATATAACATATGAACAGGTTTTTAAATTGCAAATTTGAAGAAATAATTGACAATATTAAAATACTTTCAAAGTGTATTTATTTCTCTTTAGTAGTGAATTATTAATGCTGTACTTTGAATTGTGTTCCTTTAAATATGTTACCTTTATGATGTGACCTAATTTTCAGTTAAATAGAAACAAAGCTGATACAATAAGAAAACATTTGTTGCATTTTAAAATATCATGAGGCTCAAGACAAATAATTTGCTGTTTCAAGATTAAAAAGAGACACACAAAAAAACCAGCATGACAGAGGGTGAGATGCACTTCATTACATGGGAAATATAGTCAAATAATCAGGGCAAACTACCGGAAAGTGTGCAAGGCAGGGAAGACTCTCCACCAAGCAGAGTTTGATCTTCCTTGCTGCCTGCTTAACACGGTGTGTTAGCCTCCATCGCTAGGAAATTACCATAATGCGTGAGCCCTATTCAGAAGAGATAGCTTTCTCTCCTTTCATATGGACATGAAAATAGTGCAATTGCACAAGGTACAACTGAGTCATGGAAGTCACACAGCAAACAGAAAACTGCCTATTCAAGACAGGCTACTTCATTTTGATTCCAGTTTGTTGACCCAATGAGATGAATCACAAAGCTGTCATTCTTGAACTCATCATTTAAGTGTCTCTTGATTTATATAGTAAATTTTACTTTGATCCCCAATTAGGTATTTATAGTAAGGCCAATGTTAGTTAAATACATTATCCAATTCTGTGATTCCCATGATAAATTCTCTGAATCAAGATATAAAATAAAATTTAATAACTATAAAGGCAAAACATTTCATAAAAAGTAGGTTAATTTCCACCATCATTATTGACTGCTAGTTTTCAAATATAAGCAGAATTGGAAGGATATTAAAGTAGAGCTAAATGCCACATGTTTTAATTTATGTTTATGATGAAATACTAACAAGCAATTTAAATGAAGTATTCAGTAAACATCTGAAGAATGAAGTGATAACCTAACCTATACCTCTTTTATATCTACCTGTTCTACTCTTTAAAAGGGCAAAATGAAGTCTCAGTAATGCTCTAGAAATAGAACAAATCCAGTTTAAAAAAACGTAATTGCAAATGAATGTGTGTGTCAATGCTATTCTTTTAGAGAGAAACATATAAAAATTGTGATATATACATTTTCTACTATGTGTCAAGGGATTCGAGCCATACAGAAGAAAGGAAAATAAAATGAACAATACAAGAGGAAAAAGAAACACTATTATTTAGGATTTTATTGTTTATGTTTGCATCTTTAGTTGCTGTGGTGCCTCTTAATGAATCAAGTCAGTTTGTATCTACACTGCACCACATGGCATCTAGCAGAAACAGCAAAGGTGATGTGAGGACAGATATGTATACAGGATTATGAATACATCATAGTCAGGTAAGAGAAAGACTCTCTCCCCTACTTTGTAGAGGTTTCATTTCTAGCATAATCATTATGAATGGTGCTCACAAATTAAAACAACCAACACATACACATCGGCTTCCTATTCACTACATTACATTGGAACATCCATGACTCCCAATCAAAAGGGCATTTGGTTTCAAGTTGACCTAATCTCTCAAATTAAATATGAAAAGCAAATGACAAAGTGTCACGGAAAACGTTTTCACTTTGCCCAATTTCTTGATTCTCAGAAAGTATGTCTTACTCCTTAACTATAGTATTATAAAAAAATAACTGAACAGAACATTGATTGCAACACATCATCAGAATGTTTCCTATGTGCAGTGTCTGGGCCGGAAATTTTCATTTCATACACCATTTGAGCCTAGCTGCAGTGATTTCACAAAAGTCAGTAGGCTTAGGACAGTTAATGACAAAGAAAAGCATTTGTTTTCGTTACTTTGAGAAAGTACCTGGCTGGTTAAAACTTGAACCACTGTAAGTTAATTAGCCATGGAAAAGTGTGATTTCATTAATTATTTTACTCAATAAGACTTTTTTCCAAAAAAATGCTAGATGTAAAGAAAAACCCACTAAAATAATAATAAAATTTTGTCAAGACTAAAATCTGACATCATATGATATGTAATAGCACATTAATTAGCTCAACTTATCTCATATTTTATACAGAAGACACTGAACTGGCAATGATTTGATTTAATAACTTTTCACTTTGCTTGATAGTGAAAAAACTGAAACAAAATCAACAAAATAGTATTTTGAATTCTGAGCTATGATAGTTACCAAAGTAAATGAGATGCAGTTGGATATTTGCTCATACTACTGTTGGTTAGGGGCACCATTTACTAAGTTCCAGTTAGCTCTCTAATTATAATTGTAAAACTCACAACTCCCTGGGGTACTGGGTGACTGAGCTACAATAACTGACAGATTAGATAGACATTGAGTGCTTCATTTATTCTGTTGTTCCCGGGGTGGAGTACATTTATCATAGCACAAATCATTTCAAGCTTAAGAACAGCTCTTTAACATATTCATAGTTATATAGTATAATAGTCATGTAGTGGTTGCAAGTAAACACAATTTTGCTTTCACATTTCTTATATGATGCTTTGAAGATACTTATTTTGCTTTTTATAGTTAAGATGTAATTACACCACTCTAATTCTATCCTTTACTCTCCAGGCTTTCTCAATTCCCTTATCTACAGCTCCTTCCCTCTTCCATGTTAGATATGCCATTGCTGCCATTGTTCTGGTGTTATTTTGTCGGCCATTTATAGGACAGATTGTTTCACAGTATAGGTCCTGTTTTGTTTTTGTTTTAGGTTTGTTTTGTTTTATCTCTTACAATCTTTCCACATACTCTTCCATGTGTGTACTAATTATATTATGTATACATATGTATGCTTACAAACACACACACTCAATATGTATATAAATACTAATTAAATTGTAAATATACTATATATTCATATTAACTTAATTTTACTATGTGTTTCATTTAGTTCCTTACAAAATAGTATTTTCTTATGTTATAAACAGTAGTATTGTTTTATTGAAATATAATTCAATCATATTTCCAAAATGGCTTAATATAGGAATATATCACAAGTAGATAAGGTTTGCCTATTAGTTTCTGACAGCTACATGCTAGCACACATATGTGTAATGTTTTAATATTCTGGGAATGTCATTAAATATGTTATGCTACATCACAAGAAATTCATTGAATTTCTATTACTTTGGCAGGCTTTTATTGAGAATTAAAAAATAACAAACAAAGGCACTTTCAGATGAATATCAATTCCAGAAAAGATGGCTAGCCCTTCAAAGGGAAAAACTATGTTAATGTTTAAAAACGTGCTTAAATTGAAGGACTTACACAGCTCATTCAACAGAAACAAATTTTATGCAGAGAGGCACAGTATATTGTTGACCATGATGAAAATAAAAGTCCTATTTTTAAGCGCTTAATATGCAGGGCATGCATGATGACTCATTACACAGAGAAAATTATTACTGTCCATTAAAGAATTAGCTTTCACACAAATGGAAGAGTTGATTAGTGACATCAAAGTGCTTGATTTCTAAAATTATAAAATTAATTAATGTATGAAATATTTAATTTCACACATAAATATCTATGAAGAGAAATTAATTGTTTTATACAATAAATGTCATTTGTTTTACATGCAGGCTCCAGTATTAAATCTGAATTCATGATATACTTCTGATAGAATTTATTCATATCATTTACAGCAAAGATTAGATATTTCAATTGATTTGTGAAAACTGATTTTAATGGAGGGATGTCACAAGGGAAATGGATACATTACTACTAAAGTTATTGTTTTATATTTTAGAAGATCTTATTTTCAGGGAAAGTAATCAATTTACTTCAGTATATTTTGTAGAAATATTTCGACTAAAATGACACAAGATATCTAGGGTTAGCTCAGTTAAAAGGCTAGCAGATTTATGGAAAATTTATAGAAGAAATTTAATTAACCTTGGCTCTTTTAAAGAAGCATACCATAATAAGTAAAATAAAAGGGACACAAGAGTATGATATTTTCAGGTTTCTAAATGAGTGTTATCTGTGCTTATTATAATGTGTCACCATAAAATTAATTTTCTAAAAATTATATACCAAGTTTTGAGGTGAATTTTTGTGGTGAATCACTTTCTACACCATCATATAAATATACAAGTTATCATTTAAAGCATTAACTTTTACTTTTGTAAATTAACACTAATTCTATGCTCTTAAAAATGATAATAAAACTCTCATACAGTTTTCTGAGGCATCATAAGCAAATGTTTTGAGGTAGTAAACGCCTACATAAATAGACAAAATATGGACCCCCAAATGTGAGTGTCAGCGAGAAGGCCTGGGCAACCTAAGGGGCCCTGAGCTGTGGATCAGTGTCTATCCCTTCAAACAGACTTCGTGTGTCCATAACACAAAGAGGGATGCTCTCTCAGCCTGGACTCTTAGGGGGAGTGCCTGGACCCTACCCAGAGTGAAATGACAGACTCTAGATATCCCCTATGTGGAAGGAATTGGCAATAGGGTGGGAGGTTGGGGGGAAGGGGAGTGCGGGAGGAGGGGAGGGAGAGAGAACTGGGATTGACATGTAAGACAAGCTATTTAAAATTAAAATAAAAAAATGAGAAAAAATCATGGTCATGCACACATTAGTAGACATACATATAAGTGTAATATTAGGAATAATGTTAAAGTACATTATGATCGTTTACTTAATAGTTCAAGGCAAACAGAACTCCATGGGCAAGTGAGTCCCTTCAGATGTCTTGCAGATCACTGCTTCTGTCTTTTTTTTTCATGGTCATTAGATTGGTCTATATGGTCTTCTTCATACTGTCAAAGGTGTGAATAGTGGTCTAATGATATTACCTTGTGAAATTAATTGAAACCTATGTTTTAATTATGAATAGTTATATAAAAATGTAGAATCCATGGATATATTATATTTAGTGATATACATTTTTAAAATTACCTAACAAAAATTTTTATAGTCTTAAGCAAAATTCTGGCTTATATAAGTGTTCCTCTAATTGGGAACTTTTGGCAACCCAGATGAAACTTAAACTTGAAAATTCATCTATAACATTTCATTAAAATGAAATTTGCTTTTCAACAAATAAATAAAGTGTTGTTATGGGCTAGTGTTTGGTAATATCAGGTAGAAGACATATCAGCTATTTGATAAATTCTATTCTCAAAGTGGTATTCAATTATTCAAGGTGGGATTTTGTACTGAACAAAGAAAGAATAACTTCTTTTCAAAAGATATTGTGACACTGTCTTCTTTTGGGATATCTGTATATTTCTGCTTTCCTATAGTATAACTCCAAAGGACACAAAGAAAAGGATGTACAACTGAAAATGGTGCTTTTCTCCATGGCCACTTTAGTGAAGCTCTGCTACCATGATATGCATGACTAAAAAGAAGTGCAACAATTTAAAGAAAAAGAAAAATCATATTCACTAAAATTTCATATTACTGGAGAAGAACAGCTAAAAATTGTGAATTTGTTGTAAATAGACTTGCATGCTATATGGGGAACTCCATTAAACAGAGAAAATTTTTATTGACTCATATGTTGCAAAGATGATGTAAGGAGATAATGATTGCCACAGGGAAAACTGACATTGAAAGGTATAATTCCAGTGAAGGCACCAGGAAGGCAGGAAACAAGATTACAGTGGTCTGGCATGGACATTCTATTCATTGGTTAAGGGAAGGACAGTTTCCGCTTCTTGTAGCTTCCAATTTAGGAGTAGCCTACTAGCAGACAGGTCACAATGAGCAAAGAGCACGCAACCAGAAGTCAAGAAAAAAAATCATTTTAGTTATCGTTTTGTAAAATGTTAGTCAAAGAAAAATGTTTAAAGTTAATATTTAAGCCTACAAAAAATGAAATGTTGTCTTTATATGTTTTATTTTGCTTTGAAGTGTTCAGATTTGATAGGAATTTAAAAAAAAGAAAGCCTCTGATTCCCAACCAGATCACTATTGTCGTCAACTTCCTAGTGCTGGGATTAAAGGCCCATGACTCCCAAGTACTGAGATTAAAGGTGTGAACCACCAGTGCCTGGCTTTGTTTCTCTTTTAGACTGGGCCAATCTCATGTAGCTCAGGGTGTCTTTGAACTCATAGAGATCCACCGGCCTCTACCTCCTCAGCGCAGGTATTAAAGGTGTGTGCTACCACTGCCTGATGTCTATAGCTAACTACTGTGGCTAGCTCTGAACTCTGATCATCAAGCAAGCTTTATTTGTTACACCACAAACGAAATATGACCACTTAGGACTGATGACACACCTATAAAACCCCAACCCTGCAGAGACAGAAATAGGCAGATATCAGATTTGCACTGCCTACCCAGATTAACTCATTTCATATGCTCCATACCACATGGATATATGGATACAAATAGTGAAGGAACCTAACGAGTACACACATTAAGCCACACACACACACACACACACACACACACACACATACACACACACCACAAACATACACACATATTTTAAAAATAAACATTGACTTATTAATTAAAATATTTAAAATATTATTGCATTAAATTAGAGAATATATACTATTAGTTTATTTCATGAATAATAAAATATTGCATTTTTACCATGCAGAAGTGTATAAAAAGACTTCAAATACAGACTGTGTTCGTTTAAAACAAGTATCTCAAGTGTACATTGTATATTTAGTTTAAGGATAAAAAAATTTATGTATTTTTAAAAATGTGTTGATTGATTTAACCTTGGATATATGTTGACAGACAACATACATGCTGTGAGTTCTCAGATGTGTGCTGATTTCTGAGACATAATCACTTTTTGTTTTCAGATGTCGAGTGAAGTATTGGAAGGTAATGTTTGAAGTACTAAAATGCATTAAATGAAGCGTGGCTGGGTTAGGGTTTAAAATGCTCAGAGCTGAAATGGAAAATGAAATAACTCAGGTTTTATCAGTTTGTAACAGGCTTGTCTTTGCAAAATAAAATTTGAAAAGTTTGGTGTAGACACATATGTACAAACATATGAAGAAATGTGTATTTTGCATGTGTGTATAGGCATCACATACACTATAAAAGGGAAATGGTGTCTATTTTAAAATTAGGCAGAGCAATTAGATATCATCAAGTTTTATAGATCACAGAATTTGCTTGCACCATTGGAGTTTGTTGCATGAGTGTATTTCTTCATTACCAGTTTATATAAGCTATATTGTAGCACTAAGGTGGGCATATCATTTTATTATGTTAGAAATTCATAGCTACCTCAAAGGAAAGTGAAAATAGAGGACAGTAGGTAGAAGAACGTCATGAAAAACTGAGGAAATTGGGAAAGGAATGCCTTCATCATAGTAAATTTTGTCAAATTTAATTAATTAAATAACATTTTCTTATATTTTCCATTCTTATTTGCTAAAAGAGGAAATGAAATTCTAATATATTGCTCAGAGTCAATCTCATGTAATCGAAAGTAATAAAAATGATTACATGTGATGGGACTAAGGCTACAGAATATATTGCAAGCATGTGTCCCCTGTATTAACACTTGGGATGAGCTGGAAAAAGAAGAAAAAGACAAGTGAAAAATATTGTGTTTACAACATACATTGTTGTTTAAATGTAGTATTTAATAGTGTGTGTGTGGGGGGGTTCAATTCATACATAATTGTCATTATATTATCAAATAAAAGGAAACTAGGTTTTGGCTGAAATCAACATTTCACAAACTCCAGTGACATGGCAGAACAGCAAATTTTGCTTATTTTAAACTTTTTTAATGATCATTTTCCCAATGTTTTTCAAAACAGCTGTTTCTCCCTGAGACTGAGGCTCATGCCAAGTTAAAATGCTAATACTGAACCATGTGCTCAACATTAAGTATCTCCAATTTCAAGCTGAAATATCTTGGCAGCTTTTACTCTGAATAAGCTTACATAGGATCAGACTTAGAATAGTGGAGAAAAGAAAGTGACCTAGCCATTTCCTCCAGCTTCATATAGCTTTAAATGGCCAGCAAAAGAGCGATATTGTCACTATTCTGGAATTAGTGAATCTGGACTGACCTGGTTAGCCTAAATAATTAAAAACTCACAGAACTGAGATGAGGTAAGTGATGTTATACATACAAGAAACAGGTTTTTTTAAAGATATTTTCAAGTTTCTTCCTTGGAATAATTTGTGAAATGAATGATATTCCTTCTTATACCTTTCAGTTTTACTTTCACTTTCATAAAAGTCTTTATGCTTTTCTTGAAAAGTGTACATCTGTCTCAAAGAGTTTTAGTTTTTGGAAATTTTATTAATTGATAGACATTTTTATGAGCTATTTACTTGTAAAGAATTTTATTGCCAACTTAAAATTTAAATTTATGAAACAATTCCACTACTCAAAAGAATGTATTTTTTGTGAGAGGCCTGCAGGTTTGAGATAGGGTTTTCTCTGTATAACAGCACAAGCTGTCCTGGAACTAGAACTGTAGGCTAGGTTTGCCTGAAACTCACAGAGATCCACCTGCCTTTGCCTCCCCAGTGCTTAAATCAAAGGTGTGTGCCATCACTGTCCAGCTTCAAAATAATTTCTTTATGGTTTCTACTTAGAACTTTTTGTAAACATATTCAATTTACCAAATTCTGATATGTTCATCATTTTGAGAGATCCATAAAACAATACTATAATATAGCACCTATTGCATGCAGCAAATTCTTTCAATAGGATAATATATAGAGTCACTATATATGTGCAATTCTTAGGCACATATCTTTTGTTTCAGTAAGGCAAATACTAGAAATGGAGCTAATCCTTATTGGTAATAAAAGAAAACAAACAGGGAGAGTAATCCTGAGCAGAAACTAAATGGAGAGAGCAAAGATTCAGGGAAAGAAAGAGAAATTGAGGATAAAAGAATTTGAAAAGTATGTCTTGGAATAAGAATGGGGTGTCTATATCTACAAAACATGCCTGCAACTGAGTCTCAGGGAACAATGTGGAATAGGTGGCATAAAGTTTGTAAACAATCTACAAAATTAGGGGGTTTGCTCTAAGATCATTTTTCCTAGTGATGTTAGAAACTACACCCCTAAAATTTACCCCACATAATTGGCTAAGATAAGCAGGAGCTGAACAAAGACAACAGCAGACAGTCTAAGTGGGAGGATCTCAACCCTACATAAATATCTACAGGCAACTAGGTAATGTGGAGAGCAGAAGATATAGAAGAGTCTTTTCCAGGAAAGAGCACACCAATTATTTATCACATAACAAATAGACATTTATGAAAACATATTTATATGCAATGTTATATTTAGAAATATGTATGTATAGCTATGCACACATATGTATACCATAACAATGAAAAAGGGAATGAATTTAAAACATAGCAAGGAGAGAGTTTAGAGGGAGCAAGTGGAGGGATAAATATACTTATAATCTCAAATTTTCTAAAAATGTAAAAACTAATGAAATGTAGGTTATTAGATATGGCACCATATAATTCCTCATGTGTAAGAAGTTCTCAAAAGTAAATTTTTTTTGCTGACACATAGTAGAGACATATTCTTAATATCAGCAAGATATATTGCTATTAGGTATCATCAATTTACATGAACTAAATATATGTTTTTAAGACCTGGAGATATAATTCCCTGATACATTCAGAGTTCAATGCCCTTTTAACTTAAGTAGTTTCTGGCAAATTGATAATTATAGGCAATAGTGTTGTTTTATAAGAAGACAATGATGTAAGAATGTGTTTCTAGATTCTATAACAGCTGGTCTTCTATTATGTCAAATTTGAAAGGTTTTCTTAGCTTTGAAAAAGTTGTCCACTCTGCCTGGGGGTCAGCTGTGCTACTGAATTTATTGTAGAGGGAATGGGATGCCAAATGTAGTAACCTTGTGCATGAGACTCATTTGAGAAGGCTTTTTCTCTACTACATTAGCATGATAAATTTATGGACTCCAGCTTTACCAGCTTGATTGAACACATTGCAATTTGCTAAGAACAGCACGTCAGCTAGCACAGTCAGCATCCGTATACATCTGGGAAATCTGCGACTGTTAGAATTGTGCTCTGAAATTGAAGGCAAGAAAAGCTCTATTGGCTGTCAGTTACATGTTTCCTCACATATTTTTTGCCGGTGATGAATGAAAAATATTGTTACTATTCAACATAGACTTTTGTATATTACTCTTTATGCATCTATTATCCTAATACTCAAGGGAGATATTAATGAATGCATATAAATATGAAAATATAAAGGAAATAAAAATTTATCTAAATGTAAGTCATGCAAATCTTCTGAATGCTTAATTTTTTGCTGCACGGCATGTTGCATTTCATAAAGATCTTAGATCCTCTGTTACCTACAAGAAAGTTGTTTTTTCTCAAAAATACATAAATTAATTACTTGGAATGAATGAATAACCTCAGGCCAGGTCTGAGAAGTATAAATATTCTCTACAGAAATATTTATTTGAAAATCAAGTTATTTTACTATTCATATAATTTAGATAAAATAACTTATATAAAATAATTGCTTTTAAATATTTATAAACGGGTCATATGTCCTATCATTTTCAATTTTGCATGACCTAAGCTTCAAGAAATTGAAGTTTCTTTCAATAGATGAGCCTAATTTCCACCATGAGTGAAAATTGGAACAATAGTTGTTAGAAAAATAGAAGAAAACTACATGATAAGGTTAACAGTCAATTATCTCTTGCCTTTTAGGGAAACAGGTCAGCTTTTCTATTGAGACATATATAAAATGGCCTTCCTACAGAAGTTTGTAAGTAATCTTGAATTGGTATTTATGATATTGATGTTATGACACTAATGGGTTTATCGTGAGAAACTAGATTGTACTCATAGGAAGTTATTTCAGTTTCATTCCCTAACATCGATGACTTGTCATAATATTTTAAAGGCAGTGAGACTTATATATCAGATAGTGTCCAGAAAGTGGAAAGACCAAGATATTGTGAGCCCACAGTACTTCCCATCCCGGCGAGAGCTAGGCACCCCAGATCTCAGGGCTTCTCTTCCACCAAGGAGACCAGGGGAGCAGCAGGTCCAGATAAAAAGTCTCACATCCAGGCCTGACTTCCAGTGCCTGGGGACTGCCTATTGACTGCCACAGAGCCTTCTATCCTGGCGGGAGCCAAGCACCCCAGATCCCAGGTCTTCTCCTCCACCAACGTGACCAGGGGACCAAGTGTGAGACTATGCACCCCATATGCCTGGCGTCTTCTCCACCCATGGGACCAGGACTAGACCAGGAAGAGAATAACTACAAGAGTATTGGACTTGCTTGCAACCAACGAAAGGGAACTGTTGTCCCCTGACCAGCAGATCAATAAGGGGCTCTTTCTGCACCCGCTAGAAGAAGAGATGGGAAAGAGACAAAACAAAAATGCACTTAGCAACAAAAAAACGAATATGACACCACCAGATTCTAGAGACTCCACAACAGCAAGACTCCAACATTCCAATGCAAATGAAGCGTAAGAGAATGACCTTAAAAACACCTTCATGAAAATGATAGAGGCCCTAAAAGAGGATATAGGAAAATCCCTCAAAGAATCAGAAGAAAAAAACAATCCAAAAATGCAAGAAATGGAAGAAAAAACAAACCAAAAAAATTCATAAAATGCAACAAATGGGAGAAAAGACAAAGCAAAAATTGCAAGAAACATTCAAACAGTCCAAGTGTTGAAAACTGAAATAGAGACAATAAAAAAAAAACAAAATTTGAATCTGAAGGAAGGCTGGAAATAGAAAAGCTGACCAAATTGTCAGGTACTACAGATATAAGCATAACCAACAGAATACAAGTGATGGAAGAGAGAATCTCAGGTGTTGAAGATACAGTAGGAGAAATTGATTCATCAACAAAAGAAAATTTTAAGTCCAACAAATCCCTAACACAAAAACATCCAGAAAATATGGGATACCATGAAAAGATTAGACCTAAGACCTGAGAATAATAGGTATAGAAGAATGTGAAGAAAACCACATCAAAGGGGCAGGAAACGTATTCAAGAAAATCATAAAAGAAAACTTTCCCAACATAAAGGAAGACATGCCATTGAAGGTACAAGAAGCTTACAGAGCACCAAGTAGTGTAGACCAAAAAAAGTAGTCCCCTTGCCACATAACAATTAAGACCCTACATATACAGGATAAAGAAAGAATATTAAGAGCAGCTAAGGAAAAAAGCCAAGTAACATATAAAAGCAAACCTATCAGAATGACACCTGAATTCTCCATGGAAACTCTGAAAGCCAGAAGGCCCTGGATAGATACTCTACCAACACTAAGAGACCATAGAGGCCAGCCCAGACTTCTATAACAGGCAAAACTTTCAATCACTATAGTTGGAGAAAACAAGATATTCTTTAAAGAGAAGCCTTCCCGCCAGCCTGGTTCCAGAGCGGCATCAGTACCAAATAAACACACAGGAGGCTATATTAATTATGAAGCTGTTGGCCTTGATTGTTTCTTACTGGCTATCTCTGACTTATGTATTTACCCCACAACTGCCAATCTAAGTATTTCTCTTGCTGGAGAAGTTTCCGGATGTCTATCCCTATGGCGGTTACATCTTGACTCCCTGTGTTAATCTTACCCAGAGTCCTCCTAGAGTCCTAGTCCCACCTATCTTGCTTCCCTATTAGCCAACAGTGCTTTATTGAAATATACACAGGACTTCTCCAGCATTTCCTCTTTTCTGTTTAAACAAAAAGAAAGATCTTAACTTTAACATAGTCAAATTATATATAACAGAAGTGTTATCAAGTAAGAACACAGTTACAACATTTTATCTATCAACATTTAGTAATATTTAAAGAAAATATCATCCATCCCATCCTTGTGAGTCCAAAGTTATATATGTAGCTTATCTTTTATCATAACTAAGGAAAACCATAATTATAACTATCTGCCTTCAACTCTATCAAAGACCACAGAAGGATAATATATAAACACTAGGATTGACAGAGAAATCTTGCTACCTGAACAGTCACCCGAAGTTCGTCTGTAATGTTGGGGCATCCATCTTCAGCCCATAGGCCACAGTGCGTCTGGAAGGCTTCTCAGCAAAGCAGGAAATTTCAAACTGTCCATTAGTATCTGCAGTCTGTCAGTCATTTTTCTGTGTCTTGCAGAAAGTCTTGTATACTCTTCCATGAATCAGGAACCCTGAAGGACTGTTTGAGTTCAGCAGTCACTTTTCTGTGGGCCCTGCATGTCCAGTTTATACAGCAACAGTCAAGCAGTCTAGGCAAGAGCAGTTTCTTGCCCAAATGGCTAATCTTGCCATTTGGAAAGCAAACTCCATAATGAGTCTTTGATGTCCATCTTCCTCTCAGTCGTAATTGATGTGCCAGGAGCAGACATTTCTCATTGTCAAGAAAAACCCTAAACCATTTTAAATGCCATTTTCTGAAGGTCTTTGAAAGTTTTGAAGACTGTCTATCTATCTCAAATATCTTTCTGTATATCTAGAAAACCTAACTTACCTAACTATAGGTTCTGAATATTATAAGTAACTATCTATAGTCTGCATTTAATTATGCATAATATTTTAAAAGATCAGTATAAGCATAATACTTAATCAAGAGGAGAAATACACATATCACAAAATTGACCTTGAATTTGTATCAATAAATGAAAAACCATACCCATACCAAGCATTCATTTCCATACCATAATCCCCTTTTTTCTTTAAAAAAAAATTGGTTGTGATCATTAACCAATGTACATATGCCTGCATTGGTTCAAACCCCACTCCTTGTTCAATGTGTAAAGAGAAGCCTTCCTGCCAGCCTGGTTCCAGAGCTGCATCAGTCCCAAATAAACACACAGGAGGCTATATTAATTATGAAGCTGTTGGCCTTGCTTGTTTCTTACTGGCTATATCTGACTTAAGTATTTACCCCTAACTGCCAATCTAAGTATTTCTCCTACTGGAGAAGTTTCCGGGCTTCTATCCCTATGGTGGTTACATCTTGACTCCCTGTGTTTCTCCTACCCAGAGTCCTCCTGGACTCCTAGTCCCACCTATCTTACTTCCCTATTGGCCAACAGTGCTTTATTAACTTATACACAGGACTTCACCAACAATATTCTATGACAAACCTAGATTCAAGCAATTCATATCCACTAACCAAGCCCTACAGAAAGATCTTGAAGGAAATTCCAACCTAAGGAAGTTAACTACAACCAGGAAAACATAGGCATTAGATAATCCCACTTTACCAACAGCCAAAAGAAAAATGGTGTATAATTCCACACATAATTCCACCAACAACAGCCATTCCAAATCAAAGAAAAATGAACAATAATCAATGGTCATTAATATCCCTCAATATTAATGGCCTTAAATCACCCATAAAAAGGCACAGGCTAACAGAATGGATCCAAAGACAGAACCCATCATACTGCTGTATACAAGAAACACTTCACCCTCAAAGACAGACATTACCTGAGAGTTAAAGGTTGCAAAAAGATTTTCCAATCTCATAGCCCAAGAAACAAGCAGGGTAGCAATCCTATTATCTAACAAATTAGACTTTAAAATAAAATCAGTCAAAAGAGATGAAGGAGGTCATTACATACTCATCACAGGAGAAATCCACCAAGATGAAGTCTCAATTCTGAATTTCTATGCCCCAAATACAATGGCATCCACCTTTTTAAAAGAAACATTACTAAAACTCATCACATATAAAGCCCCACACACTTATAGTGGAAGAACTCAACACCCCACTCTCACCACTAGATAGTAATATCAGACAGAAACTTAACAAAGAAGCAAAAGGACAAATAGAAGTTATGACCCAATTGGGAATAACAGACATCTATAGAACTTTCCATATACATAAACAAGTGTATAGCTTCTTCTCACCACCACATGGAACCTTCTCAAAAATCGACCACATACTTGGCAACATATCAAACCTCAGCAGGTACAAAAAAATTGGAATAACTCCACGCACCTTATCAGACCACCATGTGTTAAAATTAGAATTCAACAACACAAATTACAGAAACCCTATAAACTCATGGAAATAGAATGATGCACAATTGCATTATTCCTGGGACAAAGGAGGAATAAAAGAAATTAAAGACTTCCTAGAATTCAATGAGATTGAAGACACAACATACCTAAAACTACGGGACACTTTGAAAGCAGTGCTATGAGCAAAGTTCATGACACTAAGGAACAACATGAAGAAACTGGAGAATAGTTACACTATAGAATTAACAGCGCAACTGAAAGCTCTAGAAAACAAAGAAGCAAACTCACCCAGGAGGAGTCAACACCAGGAAATAATAAAATTGAAGGCTGAAATCAATAAAATAGAAACTAGGAAAACAATACAAAGAATCATTGCAATGAAGAGTTGGTTCTTTGCGAAAATCAGCAAGATAGACAAACCTTTTTCTGAACTTACCAAACAGCAGAGCATGAACATGCAAATTAACAAAATCAGAAATGAAAGGGGGACATAACAACGGACTCTGAGGAAATTCAGAGAATCATCAGGTCATTATTTGAAAAGCTGTACTCCACAAAATTCAAAAATTTAAAGGAAACGGACAATTTCCTGGCTAGCTATCACTTGCCAAAATTAAATCAAGAACAGATAAGCAATTTAAATAGACCTATAACCCCCAAGGAAATAGCAGCAGTCATTAAAAGACTCCCAACCAAAAAAAAATCTCAGGTACAGAATTCTATCAGAAATTCAAAGAACAGCTTATACTAATTCTTCTCAAAGTATTTCATGCAATAGAAGCAGAAGGGTCTTTTCCAAACAAAGACACAACTAAGAAAGAGAACTTAAGACCAATATCCCTCATGAACATTGATGCAAATATACTCAATAAAATACTGGCAAATCAAATCCAAGAACATATCAACACAATCATTCACCATGATCAAGTAGGTTTCATCCCAGGGATGCAGTGATGCTCCAACATATGAAAATCCGTTAATATAATCCACCATATAAACAAAAATCACATGATCATCTCACTAGATGCAGAAAAAGCCTTTGACCAAACACAACATTCCTTCATGATAAAGGTCTTGGAGTGATCTGGGTTAATAGGAACTTACCTAAATATGATAAAAGTTATATACAGCAAACCACAGCCATCATCAAACGAAATGCACATAAACTCAACACAATTCCGCTAAAATCAGGAACAAGACAAGGCTGTTCACTCTCTCCATACGTCTTCAATATTGTACATGAAGTTCTAACTAGAGCAATAAGAAAAGAAAATGAGATAAAGGGGATATAAATAGGAAAGGAAGAGGCCAACCTTTGCTATTTGCAGATGATATGATAGTTTACATAAATGACCCAAAGAACTTTTCCAGGGAACTCTTACAGCTGATTAACGCCTTGAGCAAAGAGGCAGGCTACAAAATCAACTCAAGAAAATCAGTAGCCCTACTATATACAGACAATAAAAGGGCTGAGAAAGAAATCAGAGAAACATCACTCTTTACAATTGCCACAAACAACATAAAATACCTTGGGGTAACGCTAAGCAAACAAGTGAAAGAACTGTATCACAAGAACTTTGAGTCTTCAAAGAAAGAACTTAAAGAAGCCCTCAGAAAATGGAAAGCTATCCCATGCTCTTGAATAGGTAGGATCAATGTAGTAAAAATGGCAATCCTGCCAAAAGCAATCTACAGATTCAATGCAATCCCCATTAAAATCCCAGCACAATTCTTCACAGACCGTGAAAGAACAATAATCAATTTTGTATGGAAAAACAAAAGACCCAGGATAGCCAAAACAATCTTACTCAACAAAGCAACATCTGGAGGCATCACCATCCCTGACCTCAAGCTCCATTATAGAGCTGTAGTCCTGAAAACAGTTTGGTATTGACAGAAAAATAGACAGGTAGACCAATGGAATCAAAATGAACACCTGATATTAACCCATACATGCATGAACATCTGATCGTCGACAAAGAAGCTAAAAATATACAATGGAAAAAAGACAGCATCTTTAAAAAATGGTGCTGGCATAACTGGATGCTGGCTTGTAGAAGAATGCAGATGGATCCATGTCTATCTCCATGTAGAAAACTTAAGTCCAAATGGATCAAAGACCTCAACATAAATCCAGCCATACTGAATCTCTTGGAAGAGAAATTGGATGGTACCCTTGAGCGAATTGATACAGGAGACAGCTTCCTGAATATAACACCAGTAGCACAGACAGTGAGATCAACAATTAATAAATGGGACCTCCTGAAACTGAGAAGCTTCTATAAGGGAAAGGACACAGTCAGCAAGACAAAAAAGGAAGACCCAAAATGGGAAAAGATATTCACTAACCCCACATCTGACAGAGGGCTGATCTTCAAAATTGACAAAGAACTCTAGAAGCAAGTCTCCTAAACACCAAAGGATCCAATTAAAAAGTGGGCTACAGAACTAAATAGAGAAATCTCAATAGAGGAGTCTAAAATGGCTGAGAGGCACTTGAGAAAGTGTTCAACATCCTAGCCATCTGAGAAATACAAATCAAAACATCTCTGAGATACCATCTCACTCCTGTCAGAATGGCTAAAATCAAAAACACCAATGACAATTTATGCTGGAGAGGTTGTGGTGAAAGGGGAAGACTCTTCCACTGCTTGTGGGAGTGCCAACTTGTACAGCCACTTTGGAAATCAGTATGGAAATTCCTTAGAATGGGGAGTGCCAGCCTACAATCCCATGGCCAGAGAGTCTGTGAAACAGAACCTTCTTTTAATGGCTGATTCAAGCAGAGGCAGACTCCCACAGCTAAACACTGAGCTGATCTCAAGGAATCCAGTGACAGAGAGGGAGGACTAATGAGCAAAGGGATTAAGACTGGGCTGGTTTAACCCACAGAGACAGCTGACCTGAACAAGGGGGAGCTCTTGAATCCCAGACTGATGGCTGGGATTCCAGCATGGGACTGATCAAGACCTCGCGAACGTAGGTGTCAGTGAGGAGGCTTAGGTAATCTATTGGGTCTTGGATAGTATATCAGTATTTATCCCGGGTATACAAATGGATTTTGGGCTCCCATCCAACAATGAGAGATGCACTCCCACCCCGGACTCCCAGGGGAGGGTCTAGGCCCTGCCCTAAATACAATGACAGACTATGGACACCCCCATGGATGGCCTCACTCTCTCTGATGAAATGAGGGGATACTTATGGGTTGGTGGGAGGCTGTGGGAGGAGAGGAGGGAAAGGGAGTGGGATCTGGAATTGATATGTGAAGCAACCTTGTTTCTAATTTAAACTTAAATTTAAAAATAAAAATAAAAAATAGATATTGTAAGCCTGTGAGAGCTATAGTCTGCCTGAAGGTGTGGAATTTCAAGTTACAGGTGTAGTATCATGTACATAGTTGTATCATAACCATGTGAAACATGATTTTTAGGTAAGTCCTCTTTCTGGTCAATTTAATTTGGGTATTTTATTTTAGTTTATTAATAATAATTGTATATTGTTTGGGAAATCTCTCTGTTTAGGGAATCAATATTCAGAAACCATGAGCTTACAAAAATTCTAGGTAGGTATTGCAGTTCTGTAATTCCAGCCTCAGAAAGGAATTAAGGGAAAGCTCAAAGAAAGCTTCTAGCAAAGCTTACCATGTCATTAAACTCTAGGTTGACTTAAAGAATAAGGTGGAGAGAAATTTAAAAAATCTGTGCATCAAGCTTGAGCTTTCATATATACACATATACAAGTCCACACACTTTCAAGCACAAATGTGCTCTTCTTCACAGGAATATGCACATGAAAAGAAAGAAGACAAAAATTATAACCAATATCTAATATTGTTAATTCCACCCAAGAACTGTTCTGAGTTGAACAAGGATCTAAAAGTAACTTGCCGTGATCAATATTTTGAGAAGTTATAATTTAGATAGATAATTAACCTTTTGAAAAGAGAATGTAAAACAAACAGTTTTTGAAAATTAATTCCCAAGAGTATTTATGATATAGCCTATAAGTTTTGGGATCTATTGGAATTACTGTTCAACCATTCCAAAAAAGGTCAGTAATCTGGCTATATTTAACCTGCACTCTCTAGTTGGGTCACTGTTGTCCTTTAAAAGGTTTACTCAATTTGTATGGCTTTCAGGAAGGCACTGCTCTTCTGGATATCCACATCTCCTTTCAAAATGTGTGTCTTAGTTATTCCTCCCATTATTATCCATCTGTGTTGTCCATTCACTTCCATGACATTTAACTGTTCCTATTCCCTTTTTCCAATGTAAAATTTCATACCACTGTGTTCTTACTGTCTACTCCTGTTACTTCTTCCATGGTCTTTTACCTATTTCTTGACTTCTGTGGATATTCTAAATGGAACATTCATATGTGTAGATTCAAAGTTAATATGCACAAAGAGAGAAATCTTTTTTGTCTCAGTTAACTTACTAGTAATTAATTTCTAATGAATGCATTTAACTTTGAATTTAATATTTTAATTCTTCCCAACTAAAGAGTATATCATAGGATATGTAGCCATTTAATATAGATATTTCAATTGCTAGATATAATTATAACATTTTAGGTTATCGCCAATATTCTTTTCTAGATATGAACTTGTTAATAAGAATCTATTAATAGAAATTTTTTGAGTCCTAGGAGACAGAGAAATCAAGATGTTACTCATTTGAAAATACCATTCACTAAGTCTCGCTTTTACAGTGCTGGAGGATACTAGGAAAACTAAAGGAGAAAAGTAATAAACATGTTATACAGCTGTGAAACACTTAAGCAAATATAATGACCATTCTTATAAGACCTGCCCACTAGTTCAATAGTGGCATGGGTGTCGTGGAAATAACTAACAAATTTCTGTATATATGTAAGTCCCATTCGACAAGTTGAAATCCATACCTGTCACTGTTATTATAGCCACAAACATATAACTAGACAGTTTAAAGGCCTACAGAAGAGCTTAATAATATTATTCCGCTAAAGTAAATGGACTAATAATGACTTAGTGTTATACACATAAATTTTATATTTTTAAATTTTTTATTTAGAAACAAACTTATTTTTTATTTAAATTAGAAAAAAGCATGTTTTACATGTCAAACCTGTTTCCTCTCCCTCCTATCCTCCCATGCCCACCACCAACCCCCAAACTCACTTCCACCTACTCCCCAAAGAGAGTGAAGCTTTCCCTAGGGCATCATCAAAGTCTGTCACATCATTTTGGGGAGGGCCTATGCCCTCGTCCACATATCTGTGTTGAAATAGTATCTCTCCATAGGGAGTGGGCTCCCAAAGTCTATTTATGCAAAAGGAATAAATACTGGTTCCACTGTTAGAGGTTCCATAGACTGCTCAGGCCTCCTAATTGGCACCTACATTCAGAAGACTTGATTCAGTCCAGTGCTGGTCCACAAGTATATATGTAGTCAGAGAAAACACCATGCTCTTTTTCACTCTGTAGTGGAAAATGCATTGGTAGAAGAAAGAGACAGAGATGAAGAATGTGAGAGAAAGAGTAGAAAGGAGGGATGGAGGGAGAGGACGTGCAAGAGAGCAGTTACCATTCCCATCTGATAATAAGAAACCAATACTTTTACTGCTTTAGTGCTCAGTGCTATGCATATCCCTGAGGATGCCCCTCATTACTTGAGAATAGTCCACATGATCATGAGTTTCTCTTAGGATAGGAAAGACACTGTTGTACTTTCTATGCCTACAAGGTACAGGGAATGTACTGAACCATATTTTCCTTGTATTTTTCAGTCTCCGTCTCTTCTATTTTTCTTTTATGTCTAATCATAATTTTACATGATTTTTCCATTGTGATTTTTAATAATCATGTTCATGGATATAGATGATCATTTGGAGTTTGAACCCTTTAATCTCAGTTTGATAAATTCTAGTCCCATTTATTATCTTGTGGATTTTTTAAACTTTCAATAAATAGAATTATAAATTAAATAAATCATATATTTTAGATTGACCTATAAATTAAAATTCATTTTATATAAAATCTTTTTATAAGATGAGATTTTTTAATTTTTTACTACTTGAAATTGATTTTGAATTACATTATTATCCCTTTCTTATTCCATTGACAAGTTCCTGGTGCTGAACTTTGGGGGCATATGCCCCCAGAGTTAAGAAGAGCACTTTAAAATGCAAATATGTCTGAGAGACTGTAGTTCAAGTGGATTTTTGCTGGCTTTAAGTGAGGTCTCCAGAACTAAAGAGAGCACACAGCTTGTCTTAAAATTGAATGTATTTATTTTATGCCTGAGATGCAACTGAATTCTATTCTGGTAAGAAATGGGCTCATGTGTGTAAAGCAAACCAAAACAACATAAAACAAAATGAAACAAACAAAAGTAGGAATTGCTGGAGCAAAACAAACAAAGCCACAGTAATCTGGGGCAAGGTAAATTGGGCCCATGGAAACAGTGTCATGGTTCCTGCCAAATTCTTAAATATCTGTCATGCAAAGGCTACTGTAAAAAAAAAATCTGTGTGATGCTACACCATTCTCAGATGAAAACTAATACAAAGTAAATAAACAAAGGTAGATTAGTAATCCTGGAAAAAACACAGATCTATAATCACATTATTTTCCCTTTTCCTTTTATAATCCCTCTCATATATATATATATATGCGTGTGTATGTATACATTATACATATACATGTGTGTCTATATATAATTATATATACACATATATATATGTATAATAGCAGTTTCAATGTGCTACATCTGTATAATGTTATTTGCATGTACCTGATTTCAGTGCTAGCCCCTCCTTCAACATTAGCAAGTCTATTGGTGTTTCTCATAAACAGAATAATCATGTCTTGTATTGAAAACATCCTACTACTTCAGGATTTTGGAACATCACCTATGGTACCATTTTATTTTATTTATTTATTTTTTGCTTTTCACGTTGGTGAAGCTTACGTTTTTTTTTATTTTATTTATTTTTCAGTTTATATTTAGATAAGAAACAAGGTTGCTTCACAAGTCAGTTCCAGGTCCCTTTCTGGTACCATTTTATTAAATTGTCATATTTGTTAAACCATATCCTATATTTAACCTTGATGTTCAGATAAATATAGCTCTGACCCTCCAACAAAAAACAAAATATCCTTGTAGCAGATGGAGACCTTTACAGAAAACCACAACTGATCACAAGGCAGAAAACAAGTGATCGAGAGTTACCCAGACCTAACCAATCCTTTGATAACATAGTTGCTGTACCTGAGGTTTAGGCCACAATTTGAAACATTGGGTAGAAAGATTATAAGAACCAGAGGAACAGAACATGGTCTTTATGACTTCATTTTCTACAAATGTCAGAGAGGCTAAATTCTCACATAGTAGCTGTCTAAACAAGACTTTTAAAAACATGAAATCGATAGACATGATTGAATAGTCTATCAAATGCTTTCATTAAGCACTGAATAGTAAATACATGAAAGATTTTGTTTCACTTGATGGTTTTGTTTTAAACAATATTTTCTCCATTGATATTATATTAAAATAGGACAATGGAGCAATTCATTATATGCACTTATGCTTATGTTAGTATTTCATACATTAGTGAGAATAAAAATATAAATTATTAAAATAATAGCGATTGAGAGTATTTATATACAAGTAGTACCAAACAATCATTTACTTTTTCATATTCAAGGGACAGAATAAATGACTTGAAATATTCATAAATTCTAGTAGTAAAACATTCTACAAGGCAACTTCAAGGGATTCTTGCAAGAACTTTATTATGGTAGACAGATATATCTTATGTTCTTATGAATATTTAAACAATCAATAGATCCAGATCTAACATTGTATTATTCTGCTGATTTTGTCACATTGGTTTTCCAGAGCAGATTTTGAGGGGGAAAGGCAGATAGCAACTTGCACGTGGAGTGTTCCTGGCTAGAGAAGAATGAACAGTTGAGAAATGCAGGTGAGAGAGGAGATGAGGAGCAGCATGATAATCACTAGTGACTGAGATGATTCTAGGACAATATTCAGAGTTGGGATGTGCTTTCAGTGTGTATCAAACTGGGGTATGAGAGTTACATCTTGATATTGCATAAAACTTTCATTCAAGAAAAGGGGAAAAGCTCACTTCCAGAGTTCTTTGCATTTGAGGCTAACATCTGATAAGAGGTATGTCCTATCATTTATATCCCATAGGCAGGGAAATAATTCTTTGGATGCCCAAGAGAGAAAGCAAGGCACACACACACACACACACACACACACACACACACACACACACACACACACACGAGTGAGAGAGAGAGAGAGAAAGAGAGGGACAGAGATACAGAGACAGAGAGACAGAAAGAGAGACAGAGAGAGAGACAGAGAGACAGAGTCAGACAGAGAGACAGAGACACAGAAAGAAACAGAGAGAGAAGGACAAAGAGAGACAAGTATAATAACCAAATCCATTGTTAAGATATTTATGAAGAATATTAATCCTTCTAAAATGGGAACCGAAAAAAGTTTCAGATACTTATATTTGACAAAATACATAAAAATACTTAAATTCAAATTTGAAAAAAAAGAAACCATGATCTTATTCTTACTCTAGTATGATATGTACAAAATGACAGGCTTCATGACGCAGATCAAATAAGAGTTTTAATTTCCAAACAAGAGTTCCAGTGTACTACACTGTAATTAACACCGAGATTCTGGGAACTGCTTTATCATTTCCAGGCAGTGTAGATCCAAATCTGGGAAGTAGACACTGTTTGAGATGATTAATTTCTCATGGATTACAACAGGTTGAAGTTCCTTTCATTATGTAAATTAATAAAATTTCAACCATACAAAATGTATACTATTTACCAATGATTAATTAACCCACATCTGCATATATCTGTTGAAATACTGGGTTATGAAATTACTATAGACTTTTAATGTCAAGGTGGAAAGAAGAAAAAGAACACAATTTGCTATGCAGCTTTCTGAACAAAACAAGCAAACAAACAAACAAACAAAAACTCTAAAGATGTTTTGAAGATTTGTGGTACATTAATGAAGAGAGTTAATATACAATCATGATCGCTAAAATTTTGATGATCTTATGGATATGAATTTTTCGGGATTGCATAGAGGATGTATCACTGATTCATTCAATGTATAATGATATGTATCTTAGAAAATTGAAAAATAAATAATAGAAGATAGTTCTGCCAAAGAAGTGCTTGTTGAGAATTCATTATACAGTTCATGATTTATCCAAAGAAATCTTATGCCCCCATTCCCACTGACCCATGCACAGATACAGAGAGAGAGAGACCCACATTCGAGCATTAGGAGGAGCTCAAAGAATCCTGTTGAAGACAGGAAGGAAGGGTTATGGGAGCCAGAGGGTTAAGGACATCACTAAAACAACTAACCTTGCCTCATAGTTGCTCACAGAGACTCTATCGACAACCAGGGAGCCTGCATGGGTCTGACCTAGGTGCTCTACACATATGTTACTCTTATGTAGCTTGGTCTTCTTGTGGGACTCCTAACAGTGGGAAGAGGGGTTGTCTCTGATGACTCGGTTACCTGCTTTTGGGACACTTTTTCTCCTACTGGGTTGCCTCATCCAAGTTTACTAGAAGTGGAGGTGATATGCCTTGACTGGCTGGTATACATGAGAAGCCTTCACTTTTCTCAAGAAAAGGAGAAAGATTTACTCTGGAGCTTGGAAGATACAAGAGTAGGGGAGGGACTGGCAGGAGACAATGGAGGGAAGGAAAGAGGGAGGGATGAAGGGAGGGAGGAGGGAGGGAGATGGAATAAGGGAGAGATGCAGGGAGAGGGAATGAAGGAGGGATGGAGGGAAGGATGGAGGGAGGGAGGGGAAAATGTGAACAGACTAGGAAAGAATATTAATATTTTTTGTTTGTTTTGTCTTTTGAGACACGGTTTCTTTGTTTTGCTTTGGAGCCTTTCAGGAATCTTTCTTAATCACTACAAGGTGAAGCAACTCAAAGTGATCATTAAAGACTTGTTTTACAAAGCTCTGTATTGACAACATATACTGCATTCCCCTGTAAACCAACTGGAGTAGGGAGCAAATTGCTTCATAGCTCTGCTCAAATCTTCTGCTAAATTGATCCTCCAAGAAGATGATATCTAGTATGACAGTGCTTCAAGACACATAGCTGTATCAATGGAAAAATTATTTAACAATGTGATTAGTGGATTCCAAAAGGAAAATTTAGAATATGAAATTATACTCAGATATTGAATAATAGTTCAATTCACTTATGTAACAAACTCAATCAGAACAATATAAATATATAATGATACATTGCATAATACAATGAAATTCATTTCAGCAAACTAGAGGTATTCCTGAATCATATGCTATATGAATCAAGCAATCACATTCCCAGCAATTCAAGATGTCATGGATTAAGTTTTCTTTCAGGAAGATATATCAAATTCAACCCACACATGCAGGTACATAGACACACATACAAACACACACACATATACATAGTATGCTATCTATACAGAATATCAAACTTGACAGTGATGTTGACAATACTTCAAGTAAATATAAGATTTAACTTTGAGATGTGAAAATGAAAAAAATGTAAGATTTCTCTCAGCATGTATGCCTGCATTAAGTCACAAAGGAAATCTATAGTGCAATAGGTAGCAAACAGCTCCCTGGTTTGTGCTTTTACCTTCACTGTATACCATAGCTAAACACTACAATCTTAAAATGAGTCTGAAAAGTCTTAACAGGTTGAAGGTACTATTTTGATCATTCAATCTAAGGAAAAATAAACCTTTACCATTCTTTGTTATTGGAAGAAAGTTACCCAGGATTACTAACATTTCTTATTAAATGTACTTTTATTACTTTTTATGTAATGATGATTTTGTGTAGTCTATATACTATTTGGGTGGTTAAATGTCACAGTGATATGAATAGAAAACTCCAGTGAAAACCTAGTCTCCTGGACCTCTCGTTTAATGTACAGATTGGTAATTGTGTGAAATAGTGATTTTATGCAATCATACACATAATTTTATTTTACTGTAAATGACACATGTGATTATATAATGTTATTAACTATTGTTTGCCTTTATCTTAAGTATTTTGTGATTATCTTAATTATTGAAACAATATCTTGATATTTTGCTTCACTATAATAATTATATTAAAAATAAAGACATGAAATTTTCTGTCTGTACTTAATTTATGAAACCTGAACTTAATTTCATATATGAAATCTTAATTTAATATCTGGAATATAAAGCTAGTAGACTTGGCGTTTGTTTGGTTCATAACTATATCTGAATTTTCTTACATTTTTAATCTTATGTCATAGTTGTGTATTGTCCAAGATTGTAGAGATTTTTGTCTTTTTAAGTAGTAAGTATGCAGTATGGAGGATAATGACTTTCAGATAAGTATGAAATGAGCAACAGGGGAAATGACAGAAACAAAATTTCTTACCAAATCCTCTAGAAAATATGTAGTCATTAGCATTAATTAGGTATTAAAATTGAACTGATACCTTCAAACTTCAGTTATTCTTTTTTTCCTCAATATATGTTTTTATTTAAATTAGAAAGATGAATACTTCACATGTCAATCCCAGCTCCCTCTTCCACCCCTCCTGCATGTCCCTCCTTCAGCCCCTCCAGCCCTCCACCCAATCACCACATTATTCCTCAGGGAGGGTGAGGACCTCCTTGGGGGGATGTCCAAAATCTGTCATTTAATCCAGGGCAGGACCTAGGCCCTTCCCCATGTATCCAGGCTGAGAGAGCATCCCTCTATTTGGAATGGGCTCCCAAAGATCATTCATACACCATGGTAAACACTGATCTACTACCCAAGGCCCCAGTGATTTCTGTGGTCTCCTCACTGACACTACATTCATGGAGTCTGGATCAGTCCCCTGTTGGCCTCTTAGCCATCAGTATGGTGTCCAAGAGCTCCCACTTATCTGTTCAGCTGTCTTTGTGGTTTTCACCATCATGGTCTTGACCCCTTTGCTCATCACTCCTCCATCTCTGTCACTAGGTTCCATGAGTTCAGTTCAGTGTTTAGCTGTGGGCATCTGTCTCTGCTTCCATCAGTCACTGGTTGAAGGTTCTAGGATGGCATATAAGGTAGCCATTAACCTTATAATCAAGGAGGGGATATTAATGTAGTCTCCACTATTGCTTAGTTTGCCAGTTGGTGTTATCCTTAGATCTCTGGAGATTTCACTAGTGTCAGCTCTCTCCTCAAATCTATAATGACTCCTTCTATTTTGGTATCTCTCATCTTTCTCTCCTTCTATTCTTACCTCAAATCATCCTTCCTGCTCCCCCATGCCTTCTCCCCTCCTTTCATCCCCCTCTTTTTTTCCTGGTTGCTTCCCCCTGCCCCGATATTCCCAATCTGCTCAGGAGATCTTGCCTCATTCCACTTCTCTGGGGTATAATGCATATCTCTTGGGAACCTCCCTGTTTCCCAGACTCATTGGCACTGGGATTATAGGCTGACACTCCCTGATCCATATCTAAAATCCATATATGAGTGAGTGCATACCCTGTTTCTCTTTTTGTATCTAGGTTACCTCATTCAGGATGGTTTCCTCTAGTGCCATCCATTTGCCTGCAAATTTCAAGATTCCATTGTTTTTTTTTTGAGTATTACTCCATTGTGTAAATGTATCACATTTTCTCTATCCACTCTTCATTTGAGGGGCTTCTAGGTTGCTTCCAAGTTCTGGTTATTACAAATAATGCTGATGTGACCACAGTTGAACAGATGTCCTTTTTGTGTGAATGGGCATCTTTTGGGTACATGCCCAAGAGTGGAATTGATAGGTCTTGTGATAGATTGATTCCCATTTTCCTGAGGAATCTCCATACTATTTGAAAGAAGCTAATGAACTAATGACATCCACAACACAACAGTAACTTGACTTAGTGGTAGTTTTGCTACTAACAATGCCATAAATGGTGTGAGATCCATATATAAAAATACTGGCTCTCTGGAGAGAGCAGGAAGATCTAGTCAGGGGAAGAATAAAGGAGAGAAAAAAAAGAGATACAATAATAGAGGGAGACTTTATAGGTTTAAAGAGAAATCTGGCACTAGGGAAATGTCCAGAGATCTACAAGGATGACCCCAACTAATAATCTAAGTAATATTTGAGAGTCTACCTTAAATGCCCTTCTCTGATAATGAGATTGATGACTACCTTATATGTTATCCTTTAGTCTTCATCCAGTAGCTGATGGAAGCAGAAGCAAACACACACTGAGCTGAACTCTGAAATCCAGTTGCAGAGAGGGATCAGTGATGAGCAAAGGGGTCAAGACCACACAGGAGAAACCCACAGAAATATCTGACCTGAACTAGGGGTTGCTCATGGACCCCAGACTGATAGCCAGGAAACCAGCATAAGACTGTTCCAAACCCCCTGAATAAGGATGTCAGTTTGGAGGTCTGGCTAATCTATGGGGCCTCTGGTAGTGAATCAGTATTTATCTCTAGTACAAGAATGGACTTTGGGAGTCCACTTCACATAGAGGGATACTCTCTAAGCCTAGACACACAGGAGGGGTTCTAGGCACTGCTCCAAATGATAAGACAGACTTTGAAGACCCTTCTTGGAAGGCCTACCCTCCCTGGGGAGCAAAAATGGGATAGGAAAAGGGCCAGTGGGGGTCAGTGGAGGAGGGGAGGGAATGGGAACTGGGATTGACATGTAAAAGAAGCTTGTTTCTAATTTAAATAAAAGAAGGGAAAAAACAATGACTTTCATACATTTAGCTAAAATGGTGCTGGGATTGTGATTGATAAATTATTGTTGCTTTCTCATAGTTCAGAAAACCTGTGACCCTAGTGAAGCAGTTTACATAGAGGCAAGCCCAAGGGGACAAAAGTATCCATTTAACTTTCTGAATACTTAAACCAAGAGAGCACCAAAGGAGTGCATTATGTTATTTTACCCAAAGTTATTCAACATATTATGGGAAGGGATAGATGCCTAGAAGAACATAGCAGTTGGACTTAAGTGTTCAACTCTGATCATTGACTGTGCTGAAAATAAAATTATTTGAATAGGTAACCCGATGAATGTGGCCTAGAGACTAGGTTTTCAATTCAAGTCTTCTGATAAAGTGAGGTTGCCTTAGCTGGCAGCTAAAGCAAATACCTGATAATAAATTAAAAGCATTTTAGGGTACAGTCTGAAAACCATTTGTACATTTCACATTGTTTGTCTCCACGATAACTACTGGACCAGAAAATGTGTTTATCTTATTAGTTTTCTTATTTTATTAATTTTTGCAACACTGCCTAAGACTGATTCAATAACAAGGAAGCCTCTGTTTAATGCTCTGGAAGTACATTTGCCTGTTTCTCTAAGGCAGGTACTGCTACTTCCTTTTCAAGCAGATGGTATTATGATGTTTTTACAGAATTTACATTAGTTAGCATGATAAATGTGTATATGTAAGGGATATTCATTGAATCTATGTTAAGTTAGCATTGCTTGTCACTAAAAAACATAACATAGAAAGCATACAAATTTATATTTTCTATGATATAAAGTCTGTAAGGATTTCCACAATATCTTTGCTTTGGATTTAACTGTCTGCATATATGCTGGACACATGGTGATTATTCAGTATTTCATAAGGAGAATTAATATACTTTTAATTTTATTATAGATTTTGTCCTAGAATATGCATTTATAAAACTCAGTGAAATCTTAAATAGTATTTCCTTTTATAAAATAACCTCAATTTTCTCCATAACCATTTTGCTTCATAAAATGGAATAGTGGCTGAAACACTATTCAAGCATCTAATTTTCCAATTATCTTGAAATTCCCCTTGGCCTTCACTGATTTAAATCTCCTTAAATCTGACATTCTATGCACTTTTCTAACTTTCTCTACATCTACATTATTTATTATCAATTAATCTTTTGTATCATTTTAGGTTGTATGAGTACATCCAGAATGAAAGAAACATCTTAGTCACATTTTATATACGGATATCAGTACAAAGTAAACTGCATAGAAAATGCTTGGTAAATTTCTTCTTCTAACTGAAAAAAAATTGCACAGGAATTCAGAAAATTTGGTACTCATGAATTTACATGTTAAAGTAAAATATTCTCAAGAAGTTATCCCATGACTGAACATACAGTTTTACTAAAATTATAATAAAGGAAACAAGTGTATTATATGGAAATATGCAGCATAACAGATGGCTGATTCATGCATGACTTGGAATCATAGTATAGGGAAATATATTTAATCAAAAATTAATTAAAAATTTCTATGACTTCATTTGATACCTTAAACTAATAAAATGACACAAATTATACAGAAGTGAATCAATAACTATTATTCTGTCCTACGATGATGCAAATTAAATGATCAGTTAACTTAAAAGCACAATGCCATAAGCAACCTATAGTATTCACATGAAAAATCAAAGACACAGTTGACTCAAAATCATATGTAAATCCAGAATGAGTTGTCAATTTCTTAAATTGTGAACTCTGTGTTCATCAAAAATGAGTCAAGAAATGAGTATATTTCCCATATTCCAGGGAATGACACTATAGCATGTATATATAGGCAGCACTAAATTTATTTGGTGTATTGGCAAGAAATATTTTGAAGATATTAATTTATGAGAACCTGTTGCTGGGCATGTATGAGAAATTGGAGTGGAGAAATGGGAGATAGCCATGATAAGATTTAATTGCATACCCATATGCAATTCTCAGTAACAAAGAAAAAATTTAAAAGTGGGGAAAAATTAAAGAACAAATGCAAAATTAAATAAATTATGAGCATTATTCATAAAAAGTTTCAAAGGAAATATTAAATGAAAAATTCATGCAGCAAATCTACAAGTTTATAATTAAAACATCAGAAAAAAGGATTTAAAGGTCAGTAAAGAGCTGACAGGCCAAGTCAGTGTCAAGTTTGACATTCCACGTCCTGTCTGTTGAACCCACATAGCACAGGGCTATAATGAACTTCCACAGGTTTCCCTTTGACCAGACAAGGCATGTATACATATGCATGCCTGTATATGTATACACGCTACATAAATGAGATTTTAAAATCATGAGTATTTGAAAACATGAATTTACCTGACAAATAGTAAAATTGATCAAACAGAATACAAGGAAAATCATGAATTTTCTAAATTTACATTATTATAATATGCACAGAAGTACATTTCTAAGAAATCCCAAATGACATTTTAGAGTTACTGTACCTTTTAAAATTAAATATGAACTTGATTAGAAAATAGTTTTTCATTTCAAGATAATTCAGAGATCTTAAGGATTAAACTCCAAAAAGATATATATTATTCACTGATAAATATTTACATGTTACTCATTTGAAAAATTACATACACTTAGAAGACAATTGGTTGCTAATATACACACACATTTCTGTTTCTTACAATCCTCCCATATATTTATCAATAATGACATCTTTTTTATACATTCACAATATTCACTGAGAGGGATGTTATAATGCTTTAATTTGCTTTGTGTTGAAATTTATTTTACTTATATATTTAATAATTGTATATATTCATATAATTTTATTTTAGATTGATTGATTCTTTAAACATAATGGAATGTTCCTCATTATTCTGGGAAACTGTTCATTCTCTGATATACATTTTGATGATCCATCAATTTTTATAAACCCTTATAGTCTTGGTATTCCTTCTTCCAGTTGGATGGAGCAATAAGGACTAGATTTTTACTCTTGTTTCAAAAGATGCAAAATTTAGGAATCTATATTAATGTTTTCAGGCATTGGACAGAAGAGAATGTAGGGCAAGAACTCCTGAGGAAAAAAATAGATACTGAAGCTGAAAGTTCAATAGCAGCACATCCTTCTTTTGTATGTGTGTGGATGTATGTGTGCAGATATGTGTGTGTGTTTCTATGTTCAGACTCATAAAAGAACAGAAGTTGACTGCCTTTATTGCTCTGAATTTTGTTTTTCTTTACATATAGGCTAATTTACCTAAGAATAATTTTTAAATGTCAGTTAAAAAGCCCTAGTCATTCCTCAATACTGGTAATGCAGGTATATGCTACTGTATATACTCCTTTTACATGGAAATTGTGAGGTCAGCATAAGTTCCTCATGCTGTTTTGGCCCTTCCTAACTAAGCCATCTCCTTATACCATTTATTATTTTCTTTTCTAATTTATTTAAGGTTGGATCAACAGAGGTATAGCTACCAGTGTAAGTAAAGGATTCAACCTACTGCAACAAGAGTAGGTTTTTTCAGAAGAAATGTAACAAAATTAGTAATTATTAAACAATACTTTAAATTATGTAAACTAAGAATGTCAAGTGTTTTATACTGTAATGGGAGTTTATTCCCTTCACAAGCATTTATTTCAACAATGTGACAGGCTGTATCACTAAAAGCTGAAAAAGGAACATGACATATGCTATGAAAAATACAACATATGTGAAATGTATATTTTTTAGACTAAATTAAGTTATAAATTCACAAGGGGTAAAGAATAATAGACTATAATACATGGAGTGACATCCTGTTATTTTCATATATCATATGGAATTAGGCATATTAGGAATATGGTAAAGGATATTTGGTTTGTGTAATGAGAATGTTTCTTTGATGTATGCCATTACCTGAATGTAGATTACAACATCCAAAAGGCTGGAGGTTGTGTAGAATGATAAATCTGAAGGAGTAGGTTTTATGTTTCTACACATGCTCTCCATTCACAATGGGTGGGATGTTGTACTGTTGTTTCTTGAAACATCAAACTCCAATTTATTTGTCATTTATTGTATTTTAGGTAATGCATAGAGGAGATGAAAGGATTTATTTCATGTTACAGCTCCAATATTACACTCCATCACTGGGAAAATCAGAAGAGTAACAAAGAAAAGGAAGATGGAGGAAAGAATTGAAGCAGGCCTGGAAGATGGAGGAACAGAGATAATTGGCATGTTCCTCTTGGATTGTTCAGGCCTAGTTCTTGTAGAATCCAAAAGAAGTCATTTCCTCCAAGTAACCTTTTTTTCTTCCATATGCATTGTTTATATTAATTAATTTATTTTATATACTGACTACAGTTTCCCCTCCATTCTCTCCTCCCAACTCCTCCTCCAACCTCCCCTCTGCACCCCCAGAACCTGCAATCCACTCTTTCTTTGTTTATGTTCAGGAAAGGGCAGATCACCCATGGATATACAAAAAAAATGTCATGTCAAGTTGCAGTAAGACTAAGTACCTCCTCTTGTATTAGGGCTGGGAAAGGCAATCCAGCATGAGAAATTAGGTCTCTCCCCTCACCCTCCCCCCCAAAAAAATAAGGAAAAAAGTCAAAGAAATGTAGTTTGACCTTTTCCGTCATGCTAGCCAGTGTTCTGATTAATTATGATAAAGACTTCTGATTAATTATGAAAGAAGCCAAGTGTTTGGGATTATTTCTCTCTAGCTCTTATAATTTAAATTAATCCATAATTTTATTAGGCTACATCCTACCATGTGGATTTTATCCCTGTCCCATTTTATGTGTTTGACTTGTTCTGCATCTGACTGACTTCTCTGCACTTTTTCTCAGTGTTTGATGTTTCTGGAAATCCTGTCTAGCTATTGGCCATTCAGCTTTTTATGAAACCAATCACAATAACGTATATTCACATAGTTTAAAGGAATATTGCACAACAGAGACAGCCCCTCTCCAATATTAAGAGTCCCACAAGGAGACCAAGCTACACAACTGTCACATATATGCAGAGGGCCAAGAACAGTCCCATGAGGGCAGGCCTCCTGTGTAATGTGTATGCTTCCCACCAGCTGCCTGGGTCCTGCTGTCTCAGCCCCGAAATAACACAAAGGACACTATATTAATTATGAAGCTGTTGGCCATTTGCTATGGTTTCTAATCAGCTAGCTCTGACTTAGTCATTAACCCATAATTACTAATATGTATTTTTATGAGGACTTATCATTCAGAGGACACCCTCCTGACCAGTACTCTCCTCCCAGGAAATCATATGGTAACCGCTCTCTTGACTACATTTCCCAGAATTCTCCTTGACTCTGAAGAATGTTTGGTTTATGGAGACCTCTGGTAACCCTCATACATCTACCTCAAGTTAGTTAAGTACACTATGATGTTTGAGGTCTTCTGCATATGACAATCAAAATCTCTATAAATTGGAGAATTTTCATTTTGTGGTCACATAGGTTAAAGTGCATCAAAACAGTGCTCTAGAAATGGGCAGGGAATTACATTGGGTGAGGTAACATAGGCACAGAGCACCAAGCCCCCCATGTGAAGTAAATGATCCTGTATCTACCTAATTTCTGTGTTCAAATCTTGTTGATCTTATGAAGTTTACTTTATTTTGACTAGTTACTGAGTAAGTACAGGGGTCAGAGGTTTCAAGGTCTCAGAGCATTATGAACAGATCTATGGTATTTTTGTGTGTCTCACAACTTCTAAAACATAACGAAGACCTTCATAGGGTAAGGTATTTCCCTAAAAGCAGGAGTGGTAGTATATTCAGGGCTTTCCTAGAGACACTTAGAAGCAGCACTTTGGGAGAAGGCATTGATTCTTAAGAAATTTCCCATCAATCCAAAATTCCCAAATTGTACAAGTATGGAACATGCAGACATCAAACACAAAAGTGACACAGTGACCATCATGTTGCTCAGCTTTGCTGGATCTTTTTTGAGCAGCTGTGTTGGCCTTAGGATATTTGTCATTCCCATCAGAGAAGATAATACAATCAAGGCTAGCATCCTAATACTGTTGATTATCAAAATGACATAGTACTCCATTGCTTTTTAAATATTTATTTAAGTTAACAACTTTAGATATGTGCTACTTTTAGCTTTAATTAGAAAAGGATCCCCAGAGAATACAAAGACTCATGGCTACAAAAAGTTCTGAGAATAAGTGAAGATTGGGTATTTTGCCCTAAATAAAGCATTTCTAATATCTCCACTTATTTTCAGGGGACATTGCAAAAGAGATGACAGAAAGAAAAGTACAAATTGTCATCTTCTGTTCACGACATAGACATTGCAATCACGACTGTGCAGGAGATCTATGTGTATACAAAAATAAGCCCATCAGTATTTAGCAAGAATCGGAAAGGGACTCTAGAGGGCCTACACCTCACTGCTTAACTGTTTGTTGCTAATAGATCCAGAGAGGGAGAAATAATTACCTTCTATGTATACTCACTGAAGAACACACCTGGTTCCAATGAATAGTTCCAATCTTATTATCTAACATACTTTTCTATTACTATGAAAAAACACCATGAGCAAGGCAACTAATTAGAGAAATAGTTTAATTAAGCAAATTAATTAATTACTGTAGGTAGACGTTTCTGTCCTGCTAGCCAATTCCTAAATATCCATATGCAGACTTATTATTAATTATAAATGCTCATCTGATAGTTTAGGCTTGTTTCTAACTAGTTTTTATAGTTTAAATTAACCCATTTCTATTAAATTACTTGCTGCCACAGGACTCATGCCTTGTTACCTTATCTTGTACACATCCTGCTTCCTCTGCATCTGGCTGACTGATCTATGCTTCTTCATCCCAGAGAGCTTTCTCCCTGTCGGCAAATCCTGCTTAACCTCTTTCTGCTTAATTATTGGCCATTAGACTTTTATTAAACCAATGTGAGCAACACATCTTTACAGTGTACAAAAAGATTGTTCCACAACAGAGTTATTTATATTATTTAATTTTACTATATGATTTCATGAAATCATTTAGGTATGTGTTGTTCCAGGGGTTAGAATTTATGATCATAATAGCAGGGAGCTTAGCATAGGATCAGGGAGGCAGGTCTGATACAGAAGTACTGATGCCTCATATTCTGATCCTAGGCATATGGCAGAGAAAGCGCTATTTAGGAATGAATGGATGAACTTTTGAAAACTCAAAGCATACCCCAATGTGTGACTTCAAACAAGGCCACACTTTCTGATCCTTCTCAAACAGGTCCATCAGACATGAGCCTTTAAGTGACATACTTATTCAAACCGCCACAGAAATGTTCACAGACATTTCTGGAAAAACTATGTCCATCACAAAATAAAATCAATAGTCATGATTCTGAGAAATTAGCTTAAGGGAATGAGGTGGCATTGAAAGAATGGGAGGCAGATTTGAGAGGACTAGAAGAAACTAATTAGAATACAGTATATAAAATTGTGAAATTGGTAAATAACAGAATCAATTAATAGAAATTAGTTTATGCAATGTAAAAGCACACTCCTTTTATTTTCTATTACTGACATGGCTAATTAAATACCACAATAAAGGGACTAAATTTTCAGGAATATAGACCAAACATATTAAAGGACAGGAAACTTGTATCATTTTTTACACTGCATGGCCCAATCATTTAAATTATCATTATATTAGATCTTTGCTTCTATTTTTATTAATGTAGGAAATAAAGATATAGAAAAGGTTACCCATTATTATAAATGATAGAATGCATTATTTTGCCTGTCGTTGATGTAAAATATATGACTTTTAATGCTCTAATACTATATTTTTTCTTCTCTCATATATCACATCTCAAATACAATTTGGCCATTCCCATTCCTTCAAGTCCCTGCCCACCCCACCATCTAGTCTTCCTCTTTTTCCCTTCAAAAAAGAGCAGGCATAACAGTGATATGACCAAACATAAAATCAAATTTCAGTAAGACTACGAACCTCCTCTCAAATTAAAGTCAGACAAGGTAACACTGTCAGAGGAAAAAAGGTCCAAAAACAGGCAAAAGAGTCAGAGACAGCCCCCAGTCCTACTGTTAGGAGTTCCACAAGAAGACCCAGCAACACAAAAACACCCATATGCAGATGGCTAAGGTCAGTCCATGAAGGACCCCTGCCTTTTAGTTCAGTCTACTTTAGCCCCTAATATTCCAGGTTAGTTAAGTCTGCAGGTGTCCTTGTGGTGTCCTTGACCCCTCTAGCTCCTACAATCCTCTCCCCTGTCTTTTGCAGATTTCCTCAGAGCCACGTGATGTTTTGCTGTAGGTCTATATCCAACCATGCTAATACTCTTAACAAGAAGAGTATGCATTGTATACAACTTACTGTCCAATACACATCTTGAAACCTTTCTGTTAGCTAAGAACTCAAGTATTTACAGTTAGAGTTAGACATCAATTAAAACAGAAAAACAAAATTAATTTACAATACAGAAAGTCGTTTTCTAGCTACATACTATAAAATCTGACTGCATCTATGCTAATTCAGCAGTCTCCCTTATTAAAACACCACATACATTAGGACATAATATCAAACTATTGTTTCACCATTCTGAAATGAATATCTGAACTCTATCTCTGTGGATTTAGCTCATGAATTTCTAGTCTTCATGATCTTGCTCCATGTTAATATCTTAAGCTCCCTTTTTCGAGGAATACTGCTCATGATGGCCAAGGGTCCACCTAAATATCTCATTTCATGTTACATATTGCTTTAAAGATTCTGTTTATAATTAGTCATAATTTGAAATGACTTAGGATGCTAATATATAAGTTTCAGGAGGCATACAAAAAGTCTCATAACACAAAAGATTAGGAGAAACGAATTTATATGAATGTCCATTGCAGCAATATTTACTAAAGCAAAGAGTAACACAATCTCAGAGTATCAACAGTAAAGAAAACAACACACACACACACACACACACACACACACACACACACACACATAGTAGTGAGACAGAGGTGAAGAGACATTTTTAGCCATAAGAAATTTGAGATTTAATCCGTGTTGCAATGTGCATCAAAACTGAAGGCTGAACAAAATGAGTCAGATAAAGGAGAAAAAATACAGGATTCCACTTTTATAATATTTAAAATAAATAATCGCACAGAAGTGGAATTAGGTTATGGATTATTAGAGCTACATTGAAGAAATAATGGCAATTCATGGCTACAGAGTTTTATATTAGTGGTGAAGATAAAATTTTGATAAATCATGATGATAATTGCCCAACATAGTAAATGTAATCAAATGTTATGTAGTATATTATCAATATTGACTTTTTAGTAGCATAATATATAAACTCTATATCCATTTTACATTTAAATGGGATAAATATATATATAGTGTGTGAATTTTATATCAAATATGCTCTTGGTTTTAAAGTCATGTGATATTTTTACACAATTAACATATATTGTTTATGCAAGAATATACTATTCAAATTTGTTAAGTAATTTAGCCTAAATTAGGAATAATTTAATAAAATTACAACCACAAGACATTTTAGCCTTTTAAAATTAGATAGAATATTGATTACTTTTCAATAATCTCACAAAAATATGTTGGCAGAATATATAATACAATACAAATAAATATGACATGTATAATATACAACATGAACACAATGTATAAAAATATATTTTTTATCTTAAAACATAATTAGTGTTTCACTTCTTCTTATCTTATGTCAGCATTGAAATATTGTATTTTATAACATCTTTATCTGAGATTAATGAGAATTTGTCCAATGATTTTAGTTTTACTTCAGACAATGGAAAACTATCCCACTGTAAGTATGAAAAACAGAATGAAATAAGTTATACAAAAGCACATTTGGGTTTGAAAGGATTATTTTATATTAATGATTTTAATTTGAATTTATCATCTATTATTATATTTTAACATGGCATTTTGGTGTGGAGAGTAGTTGTTTCAAAACTTATATGCAGATAAGAAATAAGAAGGATAAAGTAACCAAGAATTCATATTTTTATGGCTAAGAATATTATGTTTCCAGTATTATGGAATGCATTAGCATAATTCACTGGAAATACTGCAATAGATTTACCTTGTGAAGACTATGTCAGAATAAAAGATAAGGTACATTGAACAAACAGTGACTTGTTCAAAATAAAGTTCCTGGAATTATGTTGCTGAAATATCAGAGATATGTTAAATTAACCTTAAGAGACGTCAAATGAGGCAATCTTGAAATAACAATGCAAACTTCCGTAAAGTAAAAGCATTACTTAAAGTAAATAACCCTTTATAATCAACGTATTTATACCAATATTTAATACTAATCAAAGCCTGCGAATGCACCTCCTCGTGTTTGCATTCGATATTAACCTAATATTGTGATTATACAACCTATTTTCTTAAGAATACATTGAAACTTAGAATTACTTTAAATGAATGGAAAACAGAAATTACCTACATATTAATGTCTAACTTTATTGTTCATATGTTTAGGCAGTCATTTTTATGAGATGGTGAATTGGTGAATTGCCCACCCCATGTTTTTTTGCTTGTTTGTTTGTTTTTTGTTTTGTTTTGTTGAGAGAGGGTTTCTCTGTATTTTTTGGAGGCTGTCCTGGAACATGCTCTGTAGACCAGCCTGTCCTCAAACTCACAGAGATCTGTCTTCCTCTGCTTCCTGAGTGTTGGGATTAAAGGTGTGTGGCACCAATGCCTGGCGAATTGCCAAGTTGTTCTAACACCTTTCTGAGAGTACCATAGTACATTTCTCAATCTAGCAGGTGATAGAAGCAAAGAAAAAGTAAATGGTTTCTACTGTTACAGAAATCAGTAAATTAGAAAATAGTCTATTAGAGAAGAAAGCAAGGTTTTAAGGGACCATATGAGACGGGTACATGAGAACACATGATGTAAACTGGAGATTAAATATCAGGATGGGGTATCAGAAGAAATGGAAGCTTTAAAATAGCATAGAGAATCTTATTTTGTATGCTGACTTACAAACAAAATCAATTCTTATGTTAGTTATTATATGCCATTTACATGTTAGATATTATAAGTCATTTATGATGCTAGACATTATAATTCCTCAACAAATAAATCAAGTAATATTTGTTTCATTGAGCTTCTATTTTTAAAATATTTCTTTTATTTTTGATATTATAGTATGATTACATCATTTAGTGCTTGTCACTCCTCCGCAAATCCCTCCTTTATTTACTTACCTGATCTCTTTCACATTAATGATGACATCTGTATCTATTTTTCTCTTTCATTTGTCATATATCTGTCATTCATATATATCTATATCATATCTATATAATATATATGATATATACATGTATAAAAACACTTCTTCAGTCTGTATAATGCTACTTTTATGTATGTTTTCAAGTCATTGGATACGAATTAGTGTGATCTTCCCTAGAGAAGACTATTTCTCCTACTCTCATAATTCTTTATTGGCCTATAGTAATATATTACATAACATTTAATTGCATTTACTGTGTTGGACAAATGTCACCATAAGCTGAGAGTAGAAAGGTAATGGCCAGGGGTAGCATACTAATATTATTTTACTTAAGAAACGTAACAGTAAATGACTCCAAAGAGCATATTGCTATGCAAATAGATCAGTACAACACTCAGCCATGTCAGAGAAGCTTCTTCTTGTTTTAGACAGAAATTAACACAGGTACCTACAATTGAACAATGTGCAGAGAATAAGTGACTTTGGAGCACTTTCTTCTAAATAGGATATCCTTACTGTACCACTCCCTACAAGGCTCAGGAACCTATAGAGGAGATTTTCTGGTCAAAGTTGTCCAAAGAACACCCAAAATAATATAGGATACTGTTATTTGCTGCCCACCCAAAAGTAGAATGTTATTCCTTTTTGGTTAAGATAGATACCATGCACTAAAACATAGTGTCCATAGGCCACTCAGTTAAGTGGAAGGCTTCCTCTGTGAGGACTAGATTTTCTAGTATCAGAATGCACCATTCTGAGCTCTAAAGGAGGGATGCAAACAACAGTCATTCCTGCCTGTGATGATAATGTGGGAAAATAAAAGTCAGCATGGCATAATAACGATGCAATAGTGGCACACATACATTGGTTGTGAACAACAACTCTCTGATTGAATCTAAGAGCCACTCAAGAAGAGGCATATTGTATCTGCTATTGGAACCTTATTAAACTATCCATGGTTAATGAGGCCATAGGTCCTAGAGGTGAACCTACTGCCACTACTTTCCTAGCCAAGTATAAGCCCTGACTACATCCTACATAATTATCCTTATATTATCAGAGAAGTAGATTTTTTACCCAGCATAAGGAGACATTAATAAGATGAAGGTCATTACAGAAAACCAAAAAATACTGCTAATCAACATGAACACTTATAGATGCTATTCTCAAGAACATGTCAATGCTACAACTTCTGCATCTAAGACTTCAAGAGCATTGAAAAAGACAATTCATAAATATTGTAAGAGCAAGAAGAACAGAGCATTTGCTGTGAGATTATAGAAATGTCAGAAGCAATTCCTATAAAGTGTCATGAACATGATTGCTAAAACATTGGCTGAACAAAAACCATAATAAAAATGCTAATGTGGGAACAGAAAAGTATAGATACCAAAAATGGTAGTCAGTAGGAGTGAAGTTTCTGGTAGGGAATTAGCTTTGTTTTTCCATGTGTGATGACAAAAGCAAGTTATATATGTAGCTGGAAGGCCTTGTTATGAATTTATGGAGCATAACTAATAATCATGACAATAGCATGTAATGTTAGGGGGTCTTCTTTGGGACTTCTTTGGCCAGAAACTCTAAAAGATGTAACTCATTTGTAGTATTGGGGCTTTACTTGTAGCATGTTTAGTTGGGGAATTTTCTCCCCAATTATATGGTGACATTATTTAAATCCCTTTCTTATATGTTTATATTTTATTATACCTTATCCATTTATCAGGTGATGGACATGTAGCCTATTTCCAACCTGCTAAGAATAAAGCATCAATGAAAGTGGATGAGTAGTATCTTTTTAGTAAGCGATATAATCATTTGAATATATGCCCAAGAATGGTATAAAGAAATAGTCTGTTCAAATTAGCATAGGCAATTTTATATCATTTGCACAAGTGAGTTATAAAAATATTGCTCAAATTGTATAATGTAACACTAACCTTATAAACTGCTATACAATAATATATTAATATATCTGTTATTATAATACTTCAGAGATACTGCAAAACTACTACTTTAAAACTTACATTTTGTTTTTGCGAAGAAGCCTGTTATGCAATTAATATCTATGGCTTTTCAACTATAATAATAAATAAAACATGAAAAAAGTCATAATGAGGCCAACTGATAGCAGAGACAAACTGGCTTCTCTGTGTCACTGTCATAGCCAACAATTGGTAAAGATCAACTGCCAGCAGAGCTAAATGAATAAGGACAATTCAGAATACCACTAAGCCTTTGGATGTAAATTAAACATAAGATGACCCTCTCAGCACATAGGATTCTTTCTGATTCACAAGGAATAGTGTGCTTGCTGTATTGCTAGACAATGCCATTTTTCCCTTTGGGCAATTAAAGTAAAACTGTTTCTCTGCAGATACTGTTTATGGAATTTGAATGACAGAATGACATGAGTCCTCATTAGGTTGACAGTGTCAAATTTGGAGAAAGGTGATAAAGTGTCAGAAGCGAATAGTTGCATCATCATCATCATCATTATTAATATTATTATTTTACAGTGTTATTTCAGATCAAGTGGGAAAACTTTCCAACTGTGTGTTTGGCATTCTCTGATATTTGCATGCAATACATGCTGGAAAAGCATCTTATTGTTTTGCTTCATTAAACTATCATGAGAGAGATTTTAATTTGAAGTCAAATATATAAAAAACACCGAATTGGAGTGAAGGAAAGAAACAGATGCATAGTTAGGCACACACATTTTATAAAATCAAAGTACCAATTTAACATAACTTTCCTTTGTCTAATTTTGATTAAGACCATTATAAAAGAGAAAAATATATATGGAAAACTTATTAGATAATTATGTGAGTTTCATTGTTTCCTTTAGTTATATTTGTTATTTGAAAAGTCATCAGAATTGATATTATTAACTTAATACCATTGATTTGGCATGTGGAATGGAGCCATCATTGTTCAGGTGTTATTTAGGCAACTATGTTATTGAAATTTAATGGGCTCGTGGTCTCTGTTTTCAAAAACACACCATCACAGTAGGTATTCTTTTTTTTTCAATAAAATTTTATTTAAATTAGAAACAAACTGGCTTCACAAGTCAATCCCAGCTCCCTCTACCATCCCTTCTCCCTTGCCCCTACCAGTCCCTGCAGCCCAACCCAATACCCACACCATTCCCCAGGAAGGGTGAGACCCTCCATGAGGGATCTTCAGAGTCTGTCAATTCATCCAGGGCAGGACCTAGGCTCTCCTCCATGTGTCCAGGCTGAAAGAACATCCTACCATGTGGAATGGGCTCCCAAAATTCATTCGTATGCCATGGTAAACAACAATCTACTACCCAAGGCCCCAGATATTGCTGAAGCCACCTCACTGACACTACATTCAGGGGGTCTGAATCAGTCCCTTGCTGGTCTCTCAGCCATCAGTCTGGAATTAAAGAGCTCCCCCTTGTTGGGTCAGCTGTCTTTGTGGGTTTCACCAGCCTGGTCTTGGCCCGTTTGCTCATCATTCCTCCATCTCTGTCACTTGTTTCCAGGAGTTCTTTTCAGTGTTTAGCTGTGGGTATCTGCCTCTGCTTATGTCAGTCACTGGATGAAGGTTGTAGGATGGAATATAAGGTAGCCCTTAATCTCATCATCACGGAGGGGTTATTAGGGTAGTCTATCCATGATTGTTTAGTTTGCCAGTTGGTGTCATCCTTGTAGCTCTCTGGAAGTCTCCTAGTGTCAGCTCTCTCATCAATGACTCCCTCTATTATGGTACCTCTCATCCTGCTCTCCTCTATTCTTACCTCGATTCGACTTTGCCAGTGAGTCTGGAAAACAGAGAAGTGGAATGAGGCGAGATCTCCTAAGCAGATTGGTAGCACTGGGGGAGAGGAGAGGGAAATGGGAAAAAGAGGGGGGAGAGGAGGAGGGGAGAGGAAGACATAGTAGGTATTCTAATCTGCTGGCTCTTAGCATCTTCCTGATCCGTCTTTTGGAATGTTTCTAGAGCCATGGGTATAAGAATTGTATTATAGATTCATGAATTGGAACTGATAACCCCCTATTTGCTTTTATTTGAATTTTGATTGGTTGTACATCTATGAATTTGCCTACATCTATTGCAAAAAGAAGATTCCTTGATGATGGGTGAGAGTTACTCTATCTATAAGTAGATGGTGGTATATTGAAAACATAGCAAGAAACATGCTGTTTTAGGAAACATATACACTAGAAGAAAAATGACATATTCAACAAATAATGATAGAAAAACTGGGTTTCTACGTAAAGAAGAATATCTATCATGTTACTATGAAAATCATTTCCAGGGACAGGAGAAATAGTTGAGCTCTTAATGTGCTTGATGTTCTGCTGAATAACCCAGGTCTTCTTCTCAGTTCCCACATGTTTGAACTGAGACCAAGAGATCTGATGTGCGTTTTGGCATTGCAAAAATATGATTTAAGTAAAAATGCAGGCAAAACACCCTTACACATGAATAAAAATAACTCAGAAGAACTTTAACACATCAGTTCAAATGGATCAAACACCTTAAGGTGAAACACTGACATTTCTTGATTAAATCTGTTTTCTTCTAGAAGAGTCATGGGTCTGGAAAGAACTTTTTTTGTAGGATTTCATTTCCTCAGCAATGGTCAAATAGAATCTTATAAAATGAAAGAGCTTCACACAGCAAATGAAACAATCAATCAAACCCCAAATGGGAGCAAATTGTTGCTAGCTATTCACCTGACACAGGATTAATATCCAGAATATACAGATAAAAAGAATCATGAAAGCAAATGACCTCATTAAAACTAGGCTCTGGTTCTGAATATTTCTGGTAAGAAAATTTTTTAAAAAACCTTACAAAACCTTTAAAAAATATTAGTATCCTTAGAAATCATGGCAATTCAAATTAAAACCACTTCCATATGTCGTCTTACACCCAGCAGAATGAGTATAATTAGGAAATATAGTGACAACAAATGTCAAATAATTGGAGAATGCAAATTCCCATTCATTGTTGTAGTCACTATGGAAATCATGGGATTCATGAAACAAATCAACCAAAAACAACAAAAACATTCAAAACAAAACATAGGTCTACCAATGTGACACAGTTATATTACCTGCCTTAGGGTTTTTTTTATTGCTGTGAAGAGACACCATGACCACAGAAACTTTTATAAAAAGAATGCTTAATTGGGATGGCTCACTTATTACCATGACAGCAAACAATGCAGCATGTAGGCAGATGTAGTGTTGGAGTCCTGTATGTTGCAGGCAACAGGAAATAGACTGACTGACTGGGTGATTCACACACTGAGCATTATTCAGGTCATAGGAAACCTCACAGACTATCCCCACAATACACACTTTCTCCAATAAGGCCGTACCAACTCCAAAAATGCCACACCTCCTAAAAATGTCACTCCATATGAGATTATGGAGGCCAATTACATTCAAACTACTACATTACCCCCAGGCATGTGCCTAAAGGACTCAATTTCCTATAACAGAGTTACTTGCTGAACCATGTTATTGCATCTCTAGTCACAGTTGCTAGGAAATGGAATCAGTCAGATGTGTATTAATCAATCAAATGAAATGAAAGTGTGAATACATACTCAAACTTCATATACATATTTATGAAAAATTATTTTTGTTTACATATATATGTATATATTCATATATGATTAATTCAAAATTAACATTGACCAATGGAATTTGTAGATACATACATGGAACTAGAAAATATGATACTAAGTCAGGTAACTCAGACCTAAAAAAACAAATAGTGCATACACACTCTTATTCTTTAACCTCTTCCAATTCCTTCACTGTAAAAACATTTTGCATGTTCTTTGAGAAACTAGCGATGGAGAATTTCACAAGACAAATTACACATCAATATTATTCTATGGACTTGGCTATCAAGAGTCTTTTGAGCATATTAGAAAAGGTAAGGTAATTAGGGAATATTAGGTTCAGGTTGTACTTATGTCTCAACAGAAAATGGCAACTGTTACCAGAAACGATGTAGTTATTATTTGTAAATGATAAATATTGTTTTAAATAAAAAAGTGTGAGAATACAATGTTTATGAAGTCTCTGCATGCCCATGACTCTTATCCATTTTGAGGGATTCCATAATTTAAATATAACTTATGTTCATTTCATTTCCACCTGCCTGTCAATTGTCAGTTTGAGAAACTAAGCTATATGTGTATGTTTATTTCTGTTCTTTCTGTGAAAAATGATGGAAATTTCATATGATGGTTAGTAATTGCCTAAGATCCACAGGGACTAATACTCAAGGTGCAGGTTGAAGCAGGAACGTCTGGAAACAATTATTGAAGACATTTCCCAAAGCACCACAGTTATCCTCTGAAGATAAGAGGAAAAGAGATTTATTTATTGCCCTCATCAAAAGCTTTGGATTGATGAATAAACCACTCTTCAGAGCCTCGCATGCACACAGCTTTCTTCTATGCTAGGTGTAGTCTCTGTACACTCTGCTGAAGAAATTAGAGCAAAAATCAGAACCCTCTCCCATCATCTGGTGTGCAAGACCTTTCCATCTTGTACTACTTTGTATCCCATGAATCTTCTTTGCTACTTGTCAAATTAAAAGTAGTCTACATATTCCTACTAAAGTAGCCTAAATATTTATGCTGATTTGAAAAATTAAATAAAAATCAAGATATCAGCAGTAATGATCAAGTGAGTATCAAGAAATGCTTGGGAGAAAGAGAATTTCATAACAACAATTTCATGTTGTTCACCTTGAGTATGGCCACTGAGAATTTATTGTAATAAAGAGTGTAGCTATCAAATTATTTCAGGTACTATTAGGAGTTTTAATAATTCTGCTACCTCATGAAAGAAAACTGAAAAGTATCATATGTGTCTGTAAATGCACTGCTAGTTAAACTACTATTCAAGCACAAGCAAACTGATCTATGCAAAACTCAAGCGAATTTTTAAAAGATTAATATGTATTAAAACAGACTGTAACTAATTATCAAATTTAGAGTGCTAACTAAAATATCAGGATTAGTTTACACTTGCAATTTTTTATGTGTTCTTTCATGTTTATTTTCATTGGATATAATAGACCCTGATCCATTTCTGTAACTTGCTCCTCGGTCTTTAACTATAAAATATTAATAATAAGCATAAATGTGAACTTATAATGAAGAAAAATCAACCAAAATTTGGAAAGTTGATATTGATTAAAACTTCTTGTTCTGTTTAGCTTGGTATTATGCAGGTTCCCCTTTTCTCAGACCTGAGTCAATGATCTCTCAATAGCTCGACAATGTTGTGACTGGGACAACATATGAGGTCACTGGCAGTGGGTCCAAGATTTCACATGAATGCACAAACTGACTTAGTGGAGCCCATTCTATATAGAGAGATAGCTTCTCCAGCCTAGCTTGACACAAGGGTATGGGGGATGGAGAGGTTCCTTGGTCCTGGCTCAACTAGATGATGGGACAGACTTAGTAGCCTTCCTAAGGGAAGCCGTACCTTCTATGTGCAGCAGATGGGAAGAGGGGGAACTGGGAATGGAATGTAAAAATAAATTAATAATAAATGCAAAAACAGGAAAAAAAGCTTCTTGGGATGGTGATGTACCACATTTGGTAGAATAGCTGCCCATCATGCAGGAACCTATGGATTTGATCCCAGTTCCATATAAACTTGGTTTGCTGGTGCCTGTGTATGGTTTTAAAAAATACAACTCTAATTGGAGACAAAAGGATAGAAATTCATGGCAATCCTCAACTATATAATAAAGACTAGCACGGGATGTATGAGAATCTTTCAAAAAATTTGAAATTTGTAAAATGAAATAAGTTGACTTCTTCTACATCAAAGAATGCAGTCACAAATTTCTGCCTGTTCAATCCAAATGGATAAATTATATATTTGTCAGTTGCATGAAAGAGTTTCTAATATTATATCACAGATTTCTTAACTTTAGTCTAAGTTAATTTTTTCTTTTATTTTGTTCATGCATATTTATGTGTACATACATGTCTCACATGTGTGTGTGGGTATATGAGAGTCCTCATGTTCACACATACATGTGTGTTTAGAGGCCAGAAGATAATCTTACAAATAGAGTTCACTGTCCTACAGACAGGATCTCTCCTTTATCTGGAACTCAAATACCAGACTCTAATGGTTTACTAGCAAGCCCTATATACCCTTGAGTCTCTGTCTATGCAACATTGTTATTTTGCTCAGAATTTCTATTATTGTTGTTGTTTGCTTAATATTTATTTTGTGGATAACACTGAGTTCTTTAAGATTCAAAATCAAATATTTTGCCAAAAGAGCTATCCTTCTAGCCAAGTATTTTCTTGTTTGGCTAGAATACAGCTATGGTAGCACTAGGAATGTTTATGAAATTTTTAGGAGTCACAACTCAGTATAAAATATGTGGGTCTAGTCATGATTTGGTCTACACAAGCTTCTCTTGTGCCATTATCATTGGAGGATACTTATATATGACTGGTGGGTTAGGGGAGCTCACTGACTTCAGACTGACAGCTGGGGAAACTGCATAGGAACAAACCAGGTCCTCTGAATGTGGGTGACAGTACTGCATGAAGTGGCTTTTTGAAGCCCAATCCCTGTGAAGGGATACATTGCTCAGCCTAGATACAAGAGGGAGGGCCTTGGTCCTGCCATATTGTGAAGTGACAGAGTTTCTTGACTCCCCATTAGAGGCTTCATCCTCTTTGAGAATGAATGGTGAGTGGGTCTACAGGGAGGGGAAATAGAGGGAGCTGTAGGAGGGGATGGAGCAGGAACTGCAATTGGTATGTAAAATAAAAAGCACTGTTTAAAAATAAATAAATAATTATATGAGTTTTTAATGTTGAAAAGTATATGGAATATGTCTCTTACTTGGAAAGGTTTAATTTCTATAAATTTGCTGGTGTTCAGTAATTTTGCTCCTATAAATGAAAACATTGATGTTTATGGGAAAAATGTATAAATAAATAGGACTGTCTTCCATGAGTTCTGTTCATTAATTTAGTAGACATTTATACTGAGGCTATTTATTTACTAAAACACCAAATGTACAATTTACAAATACTTGAGAAAATAGTCTTCATGATGAATATAGGCTCATATAAAAATGTTAACAATAATTCAAATGAGCATCACACTTTTATATATCTTTAAATCATGCACAGAATTGAATTAAATTCAATAATGTTTTAAAGATGTTCAGTGCATCCAATCTGACATTTGCCATAAAAGACCAAACTCTAAACGAAATTAGCAAATATGTGCCTTAAGGTATATATATACACACACACAAGCTGTATATATTCAATAATGCTGTAGTGAGGGATCTAATTTCTTTGGAAGATTTTTTTTAAGTTACTAAAAGTAAGACAAAGGACAACTAGTTTGCACAGGGGACTACTTGAGAAAACTTCAGAAAATTTCTATTCCTAAGGCAGTTTTCATAGACCATCAGATGGTGCCCTTGACAAAGATTGACATCTACAATGGAGAGTTATAGATTGTATAGCGGTATTCCAGTCCAATAAATCACGGGGAACATATGGTACATTTCCAAGATTTGTGAAGAAAATAGTGTGAACTTTCATAGATGTAAAGGAAAAAGAACAGCAGGAAATTCAGACGTGACAGTAGCATCTGCTTGCAAAATTCCTAATGTGCTGTGCAGGAAATGTAGAAAAGTGTATATACTGCATGTGTTAAACTCCAATACTGAATCATTTTCATATATCTGTGCATACATTCCTTTTCTTCTTTGGCTTCCTTTATGGAATTCAGGCTCACTCCTATCTCTCTTGCTACAGTATATTTCATTTGTTTATATTTTGAATAATCATGTATTGCTAAATATTCCTGTGATTAATATTCACAGATATTAAAATGAGAATTGTTAAGGGGGAAGGATATTTACTGCTAATATTATGCTATTTCTTCCATCTACATAAAATTTGAGCAATTTCCTCTGATTGCTTCTCTCCTTCTGCATGTCTCTATTGCTCTGTCTCATTCTTTCTCTCTGTCTCTCTTTTTGTCTCTCTTTCCGACTATGTCTCAGTCTGCCTGCCTGTCTGCCTGTGTGTGTGTCTTTGTTACTGTTTTGTTCTTACATGAAAATAAATTGTAGCACACATGATTTCACACTCAATTCTCAGTGCTTCATGATGGTTTTCATCCATGTTTTTTTTTCTAATGGACAGTAATAAGGAATATTCTTAAAGACTGTTATTATGAAATTTGAGATAATGAGAATATGAAATGCTTGTTAATTCTTTATTGATATGTCACATACTTAAAAATTGTGCTAATCATTGCTGTATATGCTTAAGGAACTTGAAGAGATACACTATTTATCCTTCAATTAAATCATAAAGAACACACTGCTCTTAGGAATTCTTTTAACTGTAAAAGGTTACTAGCAAAATTAAGCACTCTTCTGGATTCCAGGTTCATTTGCTTTGCCTGCACAAACACTATATAGATACATTTCCATGCTTTTCCCCAAACCACATTTAAGGTTTTTATTTTTCTTTTACAAACTAATTATGACTGTATGATTTTTCTGAAATGACACTTAAGATCGTAACATTAATTGCATGCCATACCCTTTGTCAATATACTCCATTGTCATATTATAAAACAAATGAGCTTTCTGTATTGTTCTTTCTATTGCCCATTATGTACATAAAAAAGTTATTTATATTGACAAACTTAAATTTCTGTTGAATTTACCAGTTTCTTCTACCTCATTGTATTCATGTTCCCAAGGATTACTCATCAAAGGAAATAAACTTTTGCATGTATGTACATGTACACAGGAAGGCACGGGAAGAGTAAAAAAAACTGAAGTGTTAAAAATACCACTATCATAGAAAAGATATTTTCCAGTTAATATTAATTATATAAAAGAAATGAAAGAATTAAAGAATTAAATTTTATTATTCTTTTTTCACTTTTAGAAATGGATATTTTATAGTTTCTGTCATTATTGTTTCTGTGGGTATATGGTGTGTGTGTGAGAGAGAGAGAGAGAGAGAAAGAGACAGAGAGAATGAGAAAGAGAGAGAGAGGGGGTGGGTGCATATTAGTATGGCTTTGCAAGTGTTTTTCCTGCCCATTTTAAAGGAAATTTCTGAATATTGAACTCAGGTAACTTGGATTGCATGATAAGCATTTGGCTCTTGAGTCATCTCATTGGAATGGTTCTTGGAGGTGACATGAACCTAAAAGCTCCCCAGAGTTGTGGCAATAAGCATGACTCCCACCAGTACTACTGAACTGAAACTAGAGTCCCAGAAAGCCAAGTAATAGGGTGGGGGTAGCATCCACTTCAATTTTAGTCAAGTTGTTTAGCAGATTAAAGACTCATAGGATCAGAAAAAAACAGACATATAATCAGTAAAGACTGATTCAGATTGGTGAAAAAAAAACTAAACGGTTTACAGTGTGTTTAAAAATATACATAGTCTTAGGAAAGAAAATAAAAAAATAGAGAATTTTCAAGAAAAGAGAGTAACTGGGTGTGTTGACAAATGCCTTCAATCCCAGCACTAATGGGAAATGTCATTCTGTAAATATGTTTTTCTTATTGGTCAATGAATAAAGCATTATTGGTAAATAGGGAAGCAAGATAGGTAGAAACATGAGAGGTGGAAGATTCTGGGAAACATAGACAGGGTCAGTCATCATGTAGGATGCCAGAGAAGAAACAGGTTTGAACTCTTTCTCAGGTAAGAGAAGATCACATGGAAATACTTAGATTATTAGAAAAGGGTTAATAATTTAGACAAAGCTAGCCAATAAAAGGCTATACCTAGCAGCCACCACTTTTACAATTAATATAAATAATATGTGTTTATTTAGGCTCTCAAAAGCAGCTAATGAACCTGGCAAGAAGAATGCACATAACAGAGCACTCCGGAGGCAGAGGCAGGTGTGTGATTACAAGGCCAGCCTCAACTATATAATGAGTTCTAGAATAGCCAAAGATACAAAAAAATCCATAAAGAAATTGAGTAAAAATTAACAATATTAAAGTCACATAAAGATGGAAAATACACAGAGAGGCTGGACACTGTGTTATTTTATTGTATTTGAATTGTTTGATTGCTGAGGAAGGAACAACAGCTGCTAAACCCCATTTGATTATAAATGCTGTTGGATTCATCCAAAATTTTGAAAGTGCCTTGACTTCAAAATTTAAGTCTAAGAACATTTTACTTTGACAAACTGATTCTGCTATTGTTCCCACAGAAGAAGAAAAACTATCAATTCCTTCCAGACTATATATGAGCTGATCAAAAAGAACTCTTAAAGCCATGACCCAGGTGATCCAACATCCAAAACAGCTGTGACCATAGACCCCAGACTACTACAGTCAGGATTTGTCAAGGGTACTGGTTTTATCAGGATCCCCTTCTGATTGACAGTGCCTCCAAACAGCAGGAAGCAGTTTGAGGAAAACTATGCTCAGATTCCCAAATGTTGTTTATTAATGTTTGCTTTCATTTAAGTGAAGTTGTTTACAAATCGTTAATGATCACAGTCAATCTCTTTCTAAAGAAAAAAAGGAATATGAGACAGAAAGGAATGTATTGATATGTGTAGAGAGACGCCTTTTCCTTGCAGCCGCTTTGGTTTTTTCCCACCAGTCGCCTGGGCTCTGCCACTTTGTGGTCCCCAAATAACCCACAAAACGCTGTATTCATTATGAAGCTGTTGGCCTTGCCTGTTTCTTACTGGCTAGCTCTGACTTAAGTATTTACCGCACAATTGTTAATCTAAGAATTTCTCTTACCAGAGAAAGTTCCGAACTTCTTACCTCTATTGCAGCTACATCTTGACTCCCTGTGTTTCTTCTACCCAGAGTCCTCCTGGACTCTTAGTCCCACCTATCTTGCTTCCCTATTGGCCAACTTTGCTTTAATAACATATACACAGGACTTCCCCATCATCTCCTCTTTTGTGTCTAAACACCAAGAAAGGTCTTAACTTTAACAGAGTCAAATTATATATAACAGAACAGTTATCAAGTAAGAACATAGTTACAATATTTTGTCCATAAACATTCAGCAAGATTTAAAGAAAATATCATCTGTCCCATCCTTTTGAGTCTAAAGTTCTATTATATGTAGCTTATGTTTTATCATAACTAAGGAAAACTATGATGATAACTATCTGCCTTCAACTCCATCAAAGACCACAGAAGGATAATATATAAACACTAGAATTGACAGAGACATCTTGCTACCTGAACAGTCACCCGAAGTTCCTCTGTAATGTTGGGGCATCCATCTCCAGCCCATAGGCCACAGTGTGTCTGGAAAACTTCTCAGCAAAGCAGGAAATTTCAAACTGTCCATCTGCATTGGCAGTCTGTCAGTCATTTTTCTGTGTCCTGCAGAAAGTCTCATAGACTCTTCCATGAATCAGAAACCCTGAAGGACTGTTTGACTTCAGCAGTCACTTTCCTGTGGGTCCTGCATTTTCAGTTTATATAGCAACAGTCAAGCAGTCTAGGCAAGAGCAGTTTCTTGTCTAAATGGCTAATCTTGCCATGTTGAAAGGAAACTCCAAGTGAGTCTCTTCAATGCCCATCTTCCTCTCAGATGTAATTGGTGTTGCCAGGAGCAGACATTTCTTATTGTCAAGAGAAACCCTAAACCATTTCAAATGCCATTTTCTGAAAGTATTTATCTCAAATACATCTCTGTATATTTAGAAAACCTAACATACCTAACTATAAATTCTGACTATTATAGGTAAATATCTATAGGCTGTATTTAATTATGCATTATGTTTTAAAAGATCTTTATAAGCACAATACTTAATCAAGAGGAGAAATATACACATCACAAAACTGATCTTGAATTTGTATCAATAAATGAAAAGCCACACCAATACAAAACACTCATTTCCATAACATAATCCCCTTTTTCCTTTAAAAAGAGATTGGTAGTGATCATTAACCAATTATGAGCAACCCCATTTAAATGAAAACAAAGATTTATAAACAATATGGGGATTTGGACATCGCTCATTCCAAACTGCTTCGTGCTAGAATGGGGCACTGTTCATACCATAAGGATCATGACAAAATTCAGAAACCTGTCCTTATTTTTGGGGTCTGTAAGGCTGCATCATCTTAGCTGTTTTAGATGTTGAATCACTTGAGCTACTGCTTCCGGGGGTCTTGGTTCATTAAACCACAGAAGCCTGGAAAGAATCCTTAGCTTTTCATTTTCTGTAGAATCATAAACAAAAACTCTTTTCCAAAGTAACGTATCCTTATACTTAAATTATGAAGTCAAGGCATTTTCAAAAGATATAAGTTGAATTAATTTAGCAGCATTTATAATCAAGTGTACTTTAGTTGTTGTTCCTTCCTGAGCAATCAAAAAACTGAAAAACACAATAGCATACCATATCCAGACTCCTTGTGTATTTTCCATCTTTACATGGCTTATTTATTTATCTATTATTAATTTATTTCTTCTACTTTTATTTATTTTTGTCTGAGACAGGGTTTCTCTTTGGAAATCTGCCTGCCTTTGCCTCTGGAGCAAATCCTCCCGGCATGTACCACCACAGCCGGCTTCTCTATTTATTTACTACTACTCTCAATCTTATGTATATTTTTAAACACACTGTAAACCTTTAGAGGTTTTTCTTCATCCAAGTCTGACTTAACTGTAAATCTTTATGTTTTTCTGGCCATGTGTCTTACCTGTTAAAACCACGGCTGTTTATACTGCAGTTTTTCCAAGATGGTGGGCATAAGCATGATTCCAGCTCACAATGTCAGTCTATGTTGACATCCAGCAAAAGCTGTCAGCTTGGAGATGTGGTCACTGCTACTTTCAGCTGTACGTACACACCTTTCAATCATTAGCAGAGCCTCTTAAAAGAACCTTGCTTTTTTATTTTTTGCTTATGCTGAGTCAGGAAGACTCCCTTAAGTGAGCCGCATGAGTCTCTGCTTGTCGCTAGCAAAACAGAACCCACCTGAGAAAAATGCTACTACTAAGAACCCATGCTTTTCTCTGTTATTTTGTTTCTAAAATTCTTTTAAATCTTTTGTCATTCTACATGGAAATTCAATTCTGTTCTGACACCAGATATGGATGATTATTTATTGATACAGATTTAAGATTAATTTTGTAATATGTATATTTCTACATTTAAGTATGTCTTTATACAGCTCCTTTTAAAATATAATGTATAATAACAGATTATTGATAGTCACCCATATTAGTGAAAAATTATAGTTACATTAAGTTGTGTAAATATGCAGGGATATATTCCAAATGGATTGGTAGTCTTCAAAGCCTTTCAAAAACCTAAATAATATGGTTTATTTGTGGTTTTCATGACAGGGAGACATAACTGCTACTGGCAACTTAAATTAGAACAGAGAGGAATATAGTCATTTAAGAAACTCATTATGGTGTTTCTTTTACAATATGGAATTTGGACAAGAAAGTGCCCTTCCCTGAATTGCTTGAAAACACTTATACTATCCAAATTGGAAAAGATAAACAAAGAAAAGTGACTGCTGAATTTACTAAGGGGCAGCGTGGTCCTTCAAAAAGTCTGCCAGACATTCTGAGCATATAGCTAAAGAGGGAAACTCCAACATTATGGAGGAACTTCAGGTGACTTTCCAGGCAGCAAGATGTCTCTGGCAGTTCTGGAGTTTATATATTATCTTTATGAGGTCTTGGATGGAATTGAAAACAATTGCTATGTTATGGTTTTTAGTTATTATAAAAGATAAGTTGCACATAAAACCTTAGACTCACATAGATGGGATAGATGATGGACTATTTCCTTTAAATTTTTGCAAATGTCAATGTACTAAATGTTATAACTATAATTCTTAGTTGATAACTGTTTTTATATATAATTTTACTATGTTAAAGTTAAAAACTTCCTTTTATTTAGACAGAAAATAGTAGATGAGGGTAATGTCCTTCTATATGCTGTGAATATATGTTTCTTTTATTGGTTGGTGAATGAACATTGATTCATCAGTAGCCAGATAGGAAGTATAGGTGGTTTACCAAACTAGGAATACAGAGAGGAACACAGAGAGGATCCTCCAGAGAGACACCATGTAGCTGCAAAAGGAGTAACATGTTGGACCATTTGTGTAATCCACAGCCTCTAGGCAATACATAGTTTAATAGCAATGGGCTAAAAACTAAAAGAGAGGTATCCAATAAGAAGCCTGAGCCATCAGACAAGCAGTTTATAATTTATATATGCCTCAGTGTGTTTATTTTGGACTTCATTGCTGCTGAACCAGGCAGGACAGAAACTCCATCATTATAACTGACTTCTAACCAATATAATGAGGCTGTTATTTAACATTTTCCTATGCATTACAGCTTCAGAAATGTGTGTCTCTGTATGTGTCCATGCATGTATATTTGTGCTACATAATTCTTTTACTGCTCTGTAAACATACCTCTTTTTCATTGTCCTAGGAAGCAATTGTATATTTGTATTTAAGCACTTTAAATATTTCAGGTCTTAATTCTCCTCACCAAATATATTCGGAAATCCCAACTTCTGTGTTAAATATGATGAATCCTAACATGTCTGCTTTCTAAGGGAAATGGAACCTATTGTAGGAGAAAGAACATGTTCATCAGATAAATATTATAAGCTGAGTGTTATCTATTTTCTTAAAACAGACTGCACCAGTCCTTATTCCTCCATGCAATCACAGTTATACTTATAGTTTCACATATGTAAATCAACAGTAAGCTATTCCCTGATGCTCTTTATTTATTATTAAGATGGGACAGAAGAAAGAACTGTGACTTCATTCTCTTTACCAAATAAAAGACTGAATTCCTCTGAAGATGGGTCTACTTCTTGCCTGAAATACAAACAGCCAATTGAGAACTCACAGAAATGCCCCATTTAATAGAGTTTCAGAAATGTGTTTTAAAGCCACAAAAAAGGAACTTTTTCATCAATCATAGCAGCTTTCCTAGCAATGGCTGAAATATATCAATTATGATTTTAGTCATTTCTCCTCAGTCAGGGAAACAGGATTCATTGGCCAAAACAGCAGCTATTCTAGCCAGCCAAGATGTGGGAAGATATAATGAGAGTGTGCAGGGAAACAGAGTGATCTAAGCCATATGCTTTAACGTGAAAGCCTTGAAACTGATAATGCAGGAAATGAGGCATAAGTGGCATCTAAGATGTGTGAAAAGAAAGCTTCTACCCTGCCAGCTCCCTGCATGTGAGAAACGGTAGCTCTCAGCAAAGATGGCCCACCCAGATGTGATTAAAATAAGTCAAGTAGGGCAAGGAATCTTTGAACATAGAAGTGTATTTCTTGCAATATCTCATCTATCTATAATTAAAAAATATATTTTGATTAATTTAGAGTTAAACATTTTAGTCACATCAGAAAAAAAAAACCGGGAAAGTGATTTTTAGTGGTTTTATCCTTAGAGTGAATTTGGTCAGCTAATAAGGAAACAATCAGAATCAAAACAGCTTTTTCAGGAGTGGTGAGCCAAGAACTTTGGCTACCATATATTTTTAGTCAACAATTGAATCAGTTTCTCAACTTAACAAGAAAATTCTTTGGATTTTTGTTGGTTTGTTTTGTTTTTCCCCTGGGTTTGTTTTGTTTTCCTTTGCTTTGTTTTCCAGTTTATAAAATGATTAAAAATAATTTACATTTAGTAGTAAAGGAGCTATTCTAATTTAATTTACTACGTGTCCAGTAAAGTCTCCAGTAATACAGGATACAGAATACAGGAGCTCTGGACACACTCAGAAACAAAACTCTAAATTGAGCTTGTCTGAACAGACCTCTGAGTTTCTAATGTTCACCGGTTTACTCAGAATCTCTTTTTAGATAATTGTGTTAGGTTTTGTTTTTATTTTTAAAATTGGACTTTTGGTTTAGTAATAATTTCAAAATAAAAAATAAAAGTTTTACTCTGGAAAAAGCTTGAGTATTATGAATTTTCTGCATTCTGTGAATCCTTAAGAGGTTTGGTTGTTTATTAGGAGATAGATATGAAAATTGTGATCAAATAATTGCTTCTGTTAGATATGTAAAAATAGATTTTATTTTTCTCTTTGGCATATAATTAGGAAGGTTAAGTATAGCTTTGCCTTGTCCTGTGTAGGATTTGTTTTAGGCAGACACTTGGATACCATTCACTGCAGATGTTCAATATACTCATGCAAAATTACATAATATCTGCATATGAGTTAGGGTCATCACTCTGGACTGTATGATCTCAGGATTATTATAGCACTGAATGCAATGTAAATACCATGTTCTTAATTATTATACCATATTGCTATATATATTACACATACTCTATAATGCAGTATTAAGAAGAATGATAGAAGTATAATCATTTTAAGTAAAAACAATTCACGAGTAACTATGAACATGGGGTGACTGAAACCATAGATTCTCAACCCACAAATATGAATAGGAAACTATAATTTGAAGTTTTAAAGGCACATGTATAAAGCATTCTTTATCTGAGAACAGTATATACAGTTTGAATTTCTAGTTACTCTTTGTAGTTTTGTGTCAACTTGACACTAATTATAGTCAGTTATAAATAGGAAAGTTCAGTGGAGAAAATGGCCTCATCAGATTGGCTTATATGTGGTACAGTTTCTATTTTATTATGGTAATACAATATATAATATAATACCCCTCCCCAGTCTTTCAAATCAATGGTCTTCCTTTTTACTAATTGTTATTACGTGAATATTTATATGTGTTAATACATATATACTGATAAATATGTTACTTTTATGTGCGGTTTCAGAGCTGACTATTTGGCACTGGACAACCATTGCTTTGTTCTTCTCTGAAAAGGATCACCTCTCCCACTCCCTGATTTCCTCAGTTGTCTGTAATTATTTGTATTGAGGCCTTATGGGTTCTATCACTCTCCAGTTTCACAAATTCATTGATGTGTCCTTATTCAGTTCCCTTTTGGCCAGTCATGTGACTGAGATTTCTGAGTGTCACTTCTGATATTACTTGGAGACATTATCACATAGCAAACTCCCCAAGTCTCTCTGGTTCTTCCAATCTTTATATCCCATGTGAAATACTTATATTTTTATAATGAAACAATTACAACCTAGAAATTACAAAGGAAACTTATGAGATATAAGCTATTTACAAAACCTCTATGTGATTTCTATTCTAGGCTGTCCACTGGAATGCCACTTAAATAAAATTCAATCACTTTAGTACACATATAAAGTAGACTTTTTAATCACATGATTTGAAGTATGAAGAACAATTATTAATATAGATCTTTTGAGGATCCACCTTTAATCTTGGCCACAACTTTGAGTGGCAACCAGGAAAATGATATGAAATAAGGAAAAATTTATTATTGGCCGGTCCACTGTTACTCTTGCTGGCTTCACTGATATTAGAGCCTGTTTCTTTGGGAGTCTAGAGTCTCCTGAAAATCAACTGAAACATCCAGCCTCATCTACTGAACATTTACTGAATTGTTGAGCCTAATATTGGTAGAAGCTAGTATCAAAATTGCAAGATTATAGCCTGTAAACCATCTAATATATGGTATTATATATACATATGATATATATGTATAAAGGTTAGAAATTAGTCAATTTATTTCAAATAATACTTAGAAGAATGGTGGGGAAATCTCTATTACCACCAATATGAATGCTCTGGTGTTTATATATGTGAAGAGAAAGAGAGAGATAGAATGTGTGTGTGTTTGTGTGTGTGTGTGTGTGCATGTGCTGTGGTGCTCTAAGAATAATATTACCTTTTCTATTATTATTTTTTAAGTATTTGAAATCTTTAGGTTATTTTCTCTGTAAATGCAATGAAATACATTTCTAATCACAGCCTAGATGACTTCCCATTTTTTGAGTACCTTTAGATTTTGCAAATTCATTTTCAGTGTCATACTCTGCTAATTATTCCAGCCAAGCTTTATTCATGTTTCTACTTCTTTTGTTGATGTTTGGTTTCTTTCTTTGGTTTTCATTATTTAAATAGCATTCTTAAATGATTCTTTGGGAATCTCACATCATACACCCCAAATCCACTCATTTCCCAATCCCTCCATATTTGCCCTTCACACCTGTAATGCCCCCAAGGGAAAAGTAAAAAGTATATGAGAAAATTATTAAAAATGAAAATAAATTGGGCTGCAGAGATGGCTTATAACATTTTTATAACAGTCATGTTAAATCTATAATGAGTTATCTTAATTTTAGTTTTGTCTTGTATTTTATTGGTTGTAAATAATGTTCACTACCTTTTTATATGGTGTACGAACATTTTTATAGGTTCCTTGGAAAAGTCTCTGTTAAGGATATATGATTCATTTTACCCAAATATAAATGAGAATAGTAAAGGAAGACGAATAATTTAGAAACAGATTGTAACATTAGTCATCGACATTTAGCACAATATAAATTAAATCTGCAATTATCACATGTAATGTTCCGGTACTTTTCACATTTTTGAAAACAACATGTTTGCTAAATAGAAAGAACCCCTTACATTTTATTAATTAGGTTGCTATTCTATTATCTTACTATTAACTTTCAAATTATACTTTGTAGTATCCAGGTATTAAAGATTGTTTCATCAGCAATGGTCTCCAACAGGTTTCTAGAAAAATGTACAATTCTACAAGATAGAGAACTATATAAAATATATAAAATTATTTTTATTATAATTACATAATTTATCCCTGTTTTTCCTCCCAGTAACCTTTGACAGAAACTATTTACTCTCAAATTCATGAATAATGACATAATGGATATGCTGTAGGGAAAGTGGAAAGTGTGAGGATCCTTAAACTTGTTGTTCTAAAACTTTTAATAACCAACATTACAAAAGATAAGTGTAAGGAATTAGTATGTTTTATTCATGAACAGCAATATAACCCTGCGTATAAAATGTTCAGAGCAAAAGCAATGAACATGACTGAAGCAATATTACAAAGAAAACAGACAGATATTCTATAGTCTCTAAAAATTTCTGTCACAGACATTAAATTGCTTTTTTCATTGCTATTTTGATCTTTTAACATATTTTCAGTAATTCATCAGGGTATTCTGAAGCCTGGGTAGGAACAATGTATAACCCCTCTGGGTAGAACTTACAATAACCCATTGGTGAGAGCCAGTTTCTCTCTTTAATTCAGGGTCATGTTTGACCCTTCTCAAGGAAAGTTCACCCCTTTATGCCTCCAATAAGAAGGCACCAGGCATTGGCTTTGAACTGATATGAATGAGATAAAAGGGATTCACTTCTACTATACATGAACATTTTAGTGATTTCTTATTCCTGCTTCAGAATGTTACATAAGAAAGCATATTTCTAGGCAAATGAGTATAAGATTTAATTTTCAGACTTAAATATATAGAGAGCATTGTTTAAAATAGCATTATTAATATTTCTGTATTATTATTTATTATTGGAAAAGGCTTAAAAATTTTCTTTATCTCAAATGCAAATACCCATATTTTAAAGATTTATTTAGATTCTTAGTTTTAATTGTACTTATTTTTAATTCCTTAGTTAATGGACATATTTCTTTTTTACTCTACTTTATTTTTATTATTTAAGATCATAATTACATCATTCCCAACATCCCTCTTCTCCCATTCAGTCCCATCAGTCTGTTTCAAATTCATATCCTTCTTTTTCATCAATTTTATTCACGGATTTTCATTATATGCTTTGTAACATATTTTATAATATATGTTCTTTCCTTTTTTAAGGGGGACAGGGTTTCTTTGTGTAGCTTCGTACTCCAGGCTGTTCTCATATCACAGAGATTAAAGGCATGCACACATTGATAAATGTAAGCCTCATTTATTATCTAGGAAAGTTGTGCTTGCAACAGACAAGTGATTGTTACAGAAAATCTCAAGCAATCACAATACAGAATTATGGATCCTAGTCCAGAGTGTTACATTTCAACATTATTTCTGCATCTAAAGCTTAGGGATCACTGAGGAAGGGGGTACGTAGGAGATTGTAAAAGCCAGAGGATCTAGATTTTTGCTGAGACTGGGTCTCCTACTACTGTCAATATCTGCACATATTAAAATCTAAATAGTATGGCTCTAAACATGACCTCAATATGATAACAATAGTAGATATGCTAATGTTGATGGGGAAAACCCAGAAGACTTCATTTCTTCACTGGGAATTATAAGTGAACCCAGAATGCTGAGAGTTGGATAAACATTCTTTCCAGGAAATAACACATGAATCAATTATGTAATATCAAATGGTCAACTCGAGAATTTATATACTATAAACTTTATACAGATTAAGCAGGTTGTATTTCTTCCATTTCAATTCTAATGCTCTGTGTTTTTCCAATGAACATTAAATTCTCATTCAAACAAAACTCATGCAGTTTCAAATCTACTGTAATTAGTTTTACAGGGAATCCCTCTTTATTCAAAGCAAGCAGATACTTTTTCATATATGCATTTAAACTCTAAAATTTTAACCTTTCTTCAGTAATTTATTAGACTATTACTACTTATAGAGTACTAATACTAAAAAAATACTTTGCCTTCTAGAAAATATGTTCCTCATACTTAGTGATATTCTCTAGACTGTAGTTAGGCTGAAGATTAGTAGGAACAAGATTACTAAGACTAAACAAACTTGACCTAACTATAACCACAGGGACTCAATAACAAGGCACTTGTCTAGCATTAGTGTAGTACTGAGTTCACTCCCCAGCACCAGAACATAAATAAAAAGAAAGACAGAAAGAGAAAAAAAACTGTGATTGAATGTTCAGGTGACATTGTCAGCCCAGTTGCAATCCATATTCATTAAATGTGTAATTTTTTCAGAATCTGCTTAGAATCCTACTGCTATGGAAACCATACAACTGTCCATTGTTGTTAATATATTAATTTTTAATGATAATTATTAACAATTATTAGAATCTTGCTGTCATGAATAAGATTCTGTTTTCTTATGCCATTTCTGATTATTAAATACTTAATAATTTGCTGTGGATTATGCTCATTGTTAAATAAAAGCTGATCAACTGAGAGTTGGGCAGGTAGAGTCAGACTAGGAGAATTCTGGGAAGAGCAAGGGCAGAGTCAGACAGTTACCAGCAAACACAGAGAAGCAAAATGATAATCCTGTACCAAAAAAGGTACAAAATCACATGGCTAAACATTGACTTATGGGCTAATTTAGGATAAGAGTATGCTAGTAACAAGCCTGAGCAACTGCTGAGCATTTACAATTAATAAGGCTCTGTGCAATTATTTGAAAGAGGCTGTGGGATAGAGCTGGGCAGAGAAATTTCCACCTACAGTAATAAGTATTGTGATGAATGAAACCATCACCACATTAGATATGGAAATACAGAAACAAATTGTCTAATCTCAGACTTCAATGATTTAATTACTTGCAATAAGGTTTTATAACAATCTCCACTTGACCTTTCAGTGAATCCCACTTAACATTTAGTATCTTGTTGGTCTCTGATAGTGGCTTTAAAGAAACATTGGGCCAAATGCTTTACTCTTTTCTTATGAGTGTTTCAGAGTATTCTTTTCCTTCTTTTGCCATTTGTAAAGGCAAATGCACCTGGGAATGCTATATAACCAGCCCTACACTATTCCTGTTCTGTCTCTTTGAAAATAAAAGCCACATGTTAATATCGTAAAATGAATTTTAATTATTTATACCCGTTTCAGTTTAAATTTTAAAACCAACACACTGCATAGCAAAAATTAATACATTTAATCTATTTTCTTTAAAAGCTGAAAACATATCTTTGTTTTCTAAAGGGATCAAAATCAAAGAAACATTTAGCAGAGTTTATGGTGGTCACCAATGGTTGAGTGTGGCAGATTTAGATTAAAGCATGCAATCTTTACTTGTAAAAGGTATAAATGTTAAAAATTTATATATGCCAGAGTGATTATCATTGCTTATAATGTAAGTTACATTGAAAATATATTGTTTTCCCAGACCTAAGAAGTTTTGCCACATAAACAAAAAATGATAAATACATGCAGAAATTTATGGAATACGTAGAATGTGGGTACCATCATCTTAATTTTTCATTGTCTACCTTAAACATGCATAAAATGTATCTGTCAATATGTTTTAACCAAAGTAATACTATATAAGAGCACTGCAAGGAGATGGAAAGACAGCTCAGTAAGAGAGGACACTTGTCACATACACTGAGAATCTGTACTCCTTACCTGTATTTCATATAGGGGAAAAAGACTACTGGCTCTCATACATTGTCTACTTACATGAACACATATATGCATGCACACACACACACACACACACACACACACACACACTGACAATACACACAAACAAGTAAAATCAATCATTGAATGTTTTTTAAAGGAGCACAACTTTGAAAATCATACTACTAAAGAGCAAATTATGGATTTACCTTTGGTTTGAAAATGAAAATAAATTAAAAAATCAAGTATATAAATTTTATTATGTAAATATTATAAGATAACCAATTATAGAAAATGTAATCATAGTGGCATTTTAATAGAGAATAACTTGAAGTATTTTGTATTAGATAGTCCATCCTCAAAATGCTCAAACTAAATAAAATATGCTTTAAAAAACACTTTCAAGGTTCATATAAGAACTACATAATTTTATATTCTAACATTATAAAAGTTGGTATTATTTTGTTGTGAAATATCTTTTTTATCCATCTACAGTTATTGAAATCTTTGCTGGGTATATTAGTCTGGGCTTGCATCTGTGGTCTCTTATTATTTTAGAATATCTACCCAGGGCCTTCTGGCTTTCAGAGTTTCCATGGAAAAAATCAGGTGTAGTTTTGATAGGTTTGCCTTTATATGTTATTTAGACTTTTTCCCTAGCTATTTTAATATTCTTTCTTTAATCTGTTTGTTTGGGGTCTTGATTATTATGTGCAGGGAGATTTTTTCTTGGTCCAATCTTTTTGGAATTCTGTAAGTTTCTTTCACCTTCATTGTCACGTCTTTTTTAGATTGGGAAAGTTTTCTTCTATGATTTTGTTGAATAACATTTTTGGCCTTTCTTTATATTTTATTTTTAAATTTAAATTTAAATTAGAAACAAGGTTGCTTCACATGTCAATTCCAGGTCCCTCTCCTTTTACCCTCCCCTCCTCCATGCCCTCCCACCAATCCCCCCAGTATCCCCACATTCCCCAGGGAGGGTGAAGCTCTCAATGGGGGTGTCCATAGTCTGTCATTTCATACAGGGCAAGGCCTAGACCCTCCCCCAAGAGTCCAGGGTGAGAGTGCCTCTCTCGTTGTTGGATGGGAGCCCAAATCCATTTGTATATCTGGGATAAATACTGATCTATTACCCAAGACTCAATAGATGACCTAGGCCTTCTCACTGACACTCAAATTCAAGGGGTCTTGATCAGTCTCATGCTGGATTCCCAGGCATCATTCTGGGATTAAAGAGCTAACCCTTGTCAGGTCAGATGTTTCTGCGGGTTAAACCAGCCAAGTCATAATCCCTTTGGTCATATGTCCTCCCTCTCTGTTACTGTCTTTCTTGAATTCAGCTCAGTGCTTAGGCGTGGGAGTCTACCTCTGCTTCCATCAGCCACTGAATGAAGGTTTTGTTTCCCAGATGCTCTGGCCATGGGATTGTAGGCTTGCACTTCCCCCCATATAGGTCTAAAATCCATATATGAAGGAGTACATGCCATGTTTCGCTTTTGGTGACTGTGTTACCTCACTCAGGATGGTTTTGTCTAGTGCCATCCATTTGCCTGCAAAATTCAAGATTCCAGTGTTTTTTCTGCTGAATAGTATTCCATTGGGTAATTGTACAATATTTTCTCTACACTCTAGTCGGTTGAGGGGCATCTAGGTTGCTTACAAGTTATGGCAATTACAAATAATGCTGCTATGAACATAATGGCACAGACATCCTTATTGTATGACTGGGCATCTTTTAGATATACGCCTAAGAGTGGAATTGCTCGGTGTGTGGTAGGTTTATTCCCATTTTTCTGAGGAATCTCCATACTCTTTTCCAAAGTGGCTGTACAAGTTGGCACTCCCACCAGCAATGGAGGAGTGTCCCCCTTTCACCACAACCTCTCCAGCATAAATTGTTGTTGGTGTTTTTGATTTTAGCCATTCTGACAGGAGTGAGATGGTATCTCAGAGATGTTTTGATTTGCATTTCCCAGATGGCTAAGGATGTTGAACACTTTCTCAAGTGCCTCTCAGCCATTTTAGACTCCTCTATTGAGAATTAATATCAGGGTGTTAAATTTTATTCCATTGGTCTACCTGTCTATTTTTCTGCCAATACCAAACTGTTTTCAGGACTACAGATCTATAATAGAGATTGAGGTCAGAAATGGTGATGCCTCCAGATGTTGTTGAAAAAGGTTGTTTTGCCTATCCTAGGTCTTTTGTTTTTCCATACAAAATTAATTATTGTTCTTTCAAGATCTGTGAAGAATTGTGCTGGGATTTTAATGGGGATTGCATTGAATCTGTAGATTGCTTTTGGCAGGATTTCCATTTTTACTACATTGATCCTACCTATCCAAGAGCGTGGTAGATCTTTCCTTTTTCTGAGGGCTTCTTTAATTTCTTTCTTTAAAACTCAAAGTTCTTGCAATCCAGGTTTTTCACTTGTTTGGTTAGCATTACCTCAAGGTATTTTATCTTGCTTTTGGAAATTGTAAAGGGTGATGTTTCTATGATTTCTTTCTCAGCCATTTTATTGTCTGTATAGGACTCCTGATTTTCTTGAATTGATCTTGTAGCCTGCCACTTTGATGAAGGTGTTTATCAGCTGTAAGCGTTTCCTGGTAGAGTTCTTTGGGTCATTTATATAAACTATTATATCACCTGCAAATAGTGAAAGTTTGACCTCTTCCTTTCCAATTTGTATCCCCTTGATCTCCTTTGGTTGTCATATGGATCTGACTAGAACTTCAAGTACAATATTGAAAATGTATGGAGAGAGTGGCCAGCCTTCTCTTGTTCCTGATTTTAGAGGAATTGCATTGAGTATCTGTCCATTTAGTTTGATATGGGCTATTGGTTTGCTGTATATAGCTTTTGTTATGCCAGATCTCTCTAAGACCTTTATCATGAAGGGGTGTTGGATTTGTCAAAGGCTTTTTCTGCATCTAGTGAGATGATCATGTGATTTTTGTTTTTCAGCTTGTTGGATTTCATTGATGGGTTTTTATATGTTGAACCATTCCTGCATCCCTGGGATGAAACCTACTTGATTGTGGTGAATGATTGTTTTGATGTGTTCTTGGATCTGATTTGCCAGTATTTTATTGGGAAGTTTTGCATCAATGTTCATGAGGGACATTGGTCTGAAGTTCCCTTTCTTATTTGTGTCTGTGTGTGGCTTGGGGAACAAGGTTATTGAAGCCTCGTAGAAAGAGTTTGGCAAAGACCGTTCTGCTTCTATTGCATGGAATACTTTGAGAAGAATTGGTATAAACTGTTCTTTGAATTTTTGGTAGAATTCTTCACTGAGGCCATCTGGACCTGTGCTTTTTTTGGTTGGGAGACTTTTGATGACTGCTTTTATTTCCCATAGTGTTTATAGTTCTATTTAAATTGCTTATCTGTTCTTGATTTAATTTTGGCGAGTGATAGCTATCTAGGAAGTCATCCATTTCCTTTAAATTTTCAAATTTTGTGGAGTACAGGTTTTCAAAGTATGACCTGTTGATTCTCTGAATTTCCTGAGTCCATTGTTGTGTCCCACTTTTCATTTCTGATTTTGTTAATTTGCACATTCACACTCTACTGTTTGGTAAGTTTGGACAAATGTTTGTCTATCTTGTTGATTTTCTCAAAGAACCAACTCTTCATTGCATTGATTCTTTGTATTGTTTTCCTAGTTTCTACTTTATTGATTTCAGCCTTCAGTTTGATTATTTCTTGGCATCTACTCTCCTGGGCTAGTTTGCTTCTTTGTGTTCTAGAACTTTCAGGTGTGCTGTTAATTCTCTAGTGTAACTATTCTCCAGTTTCTTCATGTGGACACTTAGTGCTATGAACTTCTCCCATAGCACTGCTTTCAACGTGTCCCATAGGTTTGGGTATGTTGTGTCTTCACTCTCATTGAATTCTATGAAGTCTTTAATTTCTTTTTTATTTGTTCTTTGACCCAGGAATGGTCTAGTTGTGTATTATTCAATTTCCATTAGTTAGTAGGATTCTAATTTTAATTCATGTTGGTTTGATAAGATACATGGAGTTATTCCAATTTTTTGTAGCTGCTGAGGTTTGATATATTGGCAAGTATGTGGTCGATTTTTAAGAGAGTTCCATGTGGTGGGGAGAACCCCTTTGAGGTGGGTTTCTTCACCTTCTTCTACACCTATTATTTTTAAGTTTGGTCTTTTCACGGTGTCCCATACTTATCATTTTTTATGGTTTATGAATCTATTACTCCTAAGTAAAAGACCTGTGTTGCAAGAACTTTGAGTCTTCAAAAACGAAATTAAAGAAGACACCTAAAAACAACTTGATATTCGCACAAAATTGATAGGTAGACCAATGGAATCGATTTGAATACCCTGATATTAACCCACACACCTATGAACAACTGATTTTCGACAACGAAACTGAAATTATACAATGAGAAAAAATCACAGGACTTCCCCCCATCAGTTAGTATCTTAAACAAATGCTGCTGGAATAACTGGAAATTGATATGTAGAAGACTGCAGATAGATCCCTGTGTATCTCCATGCACAAAACTTAAGTCCAAGTGTATCAAAGACCTCAACATAAATCCAGCCACACCGAACCTCTTAGAAGATAAAATGGATGGTACCCTTGAACGAATTGGTACAGGAATCAGCTTCCTGAATGTAATACCAGTAGCACAGACAGTGAGATCAACAATTAATAAATGGGACCTCCTGAAACTACGAAGCTTCTGTAAGGCAAAGGACATAGTCAGCAAGACAAAACAGCAGCCCCAGAATGGAAAAAGATATTCACTAACCCCACATTTGTCAGAGGGCTGATATCCAAAATTTACAAAGAACTCATGAAGCAAGTCTCTATTACACCAAAGGGTCCAAGTAAAAAAGTGGGTGACAGAACTAAATAGAGAATAGAGGAGTCTAAAATGGCTGAGAGACAATTTAAAAAGTGCTCAGCATCTTTAACCATTAGGGAAATGCAAATCAAAACAACTCTGAGATACTATCTTACTCCTGTCAGAATGGCTGAAACCAAAAACACCAATTATTGCTTATGCTGGAGAGGATGTGTAGAAAAGAGAACACTTGTCCATTGCTGGTGGGAGTGCCAACTCGTACACCCACTTTGGAAATTAGTATGGATATTCCTCAGGAAAATTGGACTCAGTCTAGCACAACACATAGCAATTCCACTCTTAGACATATAAACAAAAGATGTCCATTCATACCACAAGGATGTATGTTCCACTATGTTCAAAGCAGCACTATTTTTAATAGCCAAATCCTGGAAGCAACCTAGATGCCCCTCAACTAAAGAGCGGATAGAGAAAATGTGGTACATTTACATAATGGAGTACTACTTAGTAGAAACAACAATGGAACCTTGAAATTTCCTGGCTGATGGATGACACTAAAAGAAACCATCCTGAGTGAGGTAGACCAGTCACAAAAAAGACAAACATGGTAAGTACTCGCTCATGTATGGATTTTAGACATGGATCAGGGGAATGTCAGCCTACCATCCCATTGCCAGTGAGTCTGGGAAACAGGGAGATTCCCAAGGGAGATATGCATTAACCCCATAGAAGTGGAATGAGGCAAGATCTCCTAATCAGATTGGGAACTCGGGAGATGGGTGAGGGAACCAGGAAAAAGAGAGAGGGAGAAGAGGAAGGGAGAGTAAGAAACGGGGGAGTAGGTAGGTTGAGAAGCGGGAAAAATAGAGGAGAGCATGATGAAAGATAACATAATAGTGGGAATCATTATAGGTTTGAGGAGAGAGCTGACACTAGTGAGATTTCCAGAGATCTGCAAGGACAACACCAAGTGCCAAACTAAGCAATGGTGGAGAGGCTACCTTAATAGCCCCTGATGATGAGATTGAGGACTACCTTATATGTCATCCTAGAACCTTCATCCAGTGACTGATGGGAGCATAGGCAGATACTCACTGGAACCCAGTGACAGAGATGGAGGAATGAATAGCAAAGTGAACAAGACCATGCTGGTGAAACCCACAAGGATTCTCATGTGACAAGTGGGAGCTCTTGGTCCCCAGACTGATGGCTGAGAGGCCAGCAGGGAAGGGATCCAGATCCCCTGAATGCAGTGTCAGTGAGGAAGCCTATGAAATCTCAGGGGCCTTGGATAGTAGATAAGTGTTTACCATGATATATGAATGAAATTTGGAAGCCCATTCCATATGGAGGGAGGCTCTCTCAGCCTGGAAACATGGGGAAGGCCTAGGTTCTGCCCTGTATGAAATGACAGACTCCGGATTTCCCCTATAGAGGGCTTCACCCTCTCTGAGGAATGGTGTGCATATTGGGTGGGGGGCTTTATGGGCCTGGTGAATATTAATACAGTGACTAACATCCTCACATTACCGTTTGTATTATGACAATAAAAAACAGAACAAAATGGGTATTATATCTATTTTTAACTTAAATTAGAAACAAGCATGCTTCACATATCAATTGCAGCTCCCTCTCCCTCCCCTTCTTCCCCACACCCCACCAGCCCCCCAACACTCAACCCCCAACCCCCAACCCAATTCCCACTCCACTCTCCAGGGAGGTTGAGGCCCTTCATGTGGTATCTCCAAAATCTGTCATATCCTCTGGGGCATGGCCTAGGACCCCCATGTGTCCAGGTTGAGAGAACATCCCTCCTTGTGGAATGGGCTCCCAAAGTCCATTTGGGTGTCAGAGATAAACACTGATCAATTTCCTGAAGCCACAAAGAATGAACAGGCCTCCTCACTAACACCCATGTTCAGGAGGTCTGGGTCAGTCCCTTGCTGGCCTCTCAGCTATCAGTCTGGGGTCCATGAGCTCCCCCTTGTTCAGGTCAGCTGTTTCCATGAGTTTCACCAGCCCGGTCAGAACCCCTTTTTTTGTCATTCCTTCCTCTCTGCAGCTGGTTTTCAGGAGTTCATTTCAGTGTTTAGCCGTAGGTGTGTGGCTCTGCTTCTATCAGTCACTGGATAAGGCTCTAGGATTGCATACAAGGTAGTTATCAATCACATTATCAGGGGAGGGAAGACATTTAAGGTAGCCTCTCCACGACTGGTTATATTTCCAATTGTTTTCATCCTTGTAGATCTCTGCAAGTCTCACTAGTTTCAATACTCCTGAAAGCGTTCCACAATAGAAGCAGTAGGTGAGCGGCCAATCTCCTTTTTACAAGGCTACAATTACCTTGCTACCCAAATCACACAAAGACATAACTAAGAAAGAGAACTACAGACCAATATCCCTCATGAACATTGATTCAATAATCACCAATAAAGTACTAGCAAATCGAATCCAAGAACACATCAGAAAAATCATCCACCATGATAAAGTAGTCTTCATCTCAGGGATGCAGGGATGGTTCAACATACAAAAACCTGTCAATGTAATTCTTCATATAAACAAACTGAGAAAGAAAAGCCACATGATCCATCTTACTTGATGCTGAAAAAGCCTTTGACAAAATCCAACACCCCTTCATGATGAAGGTCCTGGACAGCACACAGTTATGGTGACATTCAGCTTTTCAGAAATATGTCCCTACAATTTCTCCATAAACAATTTCCATTGACCCTTCTCTGAGTATCTCTGTATTAAAGGAAATATTGTTACAAGGAGGAAATACCCCATTTATCCAAGTTTTAAGTTTGTGTTTGTATTAATTGGTTTCCATTATATAGATATGTATGTAATAAGCACTTTATATAGAACAAAATTAACCACAGAAATGGTAAATCTATTGCACTATTAATACCATTTTTGAAGTATAGTTACATTTCACTTGAATACTTCTAGTCATGAAAAAAATCCTAAAAGAAAAATTCTAAGGAATTAGTTGCCTAATATTTATTGCCATATTTAATCTTAAACCTTAAATTTTTGATTTATCAGTTAAGAATACTTGTAAATCCCATGACATAAGATTATTGAAGGAAAAAAAGACATAGAATTTCAGTTGAAATCAGAAACATAAAAATTGTCCATGAAATGTTTGCTAGTGTTTTAATATCTTGTTAAGGGTATGAAAATTCATAAATTATCCATACTTGCTCTTTAAAAAATGTACATCTATAGAAAATGAATGCATCTAAAGCAAAGTAAATAACATCAAAACTAAACTGTTCACAATTTCATGTTCACACATCCTTTTGACAACAAGCCACAATGAAAATTTGTATTAATTGTTGTAGGAGGAAGTCTATGCCGCCATGAAACATGTGACTTACTAGAGGCGCATACAGATGAGGTAATAAAAGGGCGGTTTACCACACCGCTAACCACACCCACTTTAGGCAGGACTAAAGACGTATACGGCTGGACATAAAGACGTATACGTATGTAGGCAGAACTACGTCACTAGCCAAGCCCACTTTTGGGCATGGCTAGGGGCGTTACTGGGGAAGGCATAAAAGACAGCGCACAGGAAGTCTCGCTCTCTTTTCCTGGAGTTCGGCTTCCGGTCCAGTCGCTAGCTGAGATCTGCTGGGCTTCTCGGGGTTTGGTATCGTGTGAGTAATTTTCAACATAAAATACTTAGCTTCACTTTCCGTAATTGTGTGTCGCGTATCGTTACAGCGTCCGTAAAGCCAACAGTTTGGTGTCGGAGCGGGATTGGAATCAGGACCCAGGAGCTTCTCTCGGCCTGACCAGGCACACGTGGACTCTCCTTTCGCTAAGTTCCTCACCACTTCGCTCGGCAAGGCACGATTCCTGCCGCCAGGAACCAGCACCTTCTACCTGCCGGTAAGGTTAGGCGGAATTCCAAGGTTTCTCTCGCGGCCACGTGCTGTTTTACTGGCGGCCAGCTGACTCCGGCCACGTGCTCTTTCGCTGGCAGCCTGTTGATTTTGGCCTGAATTACTCCATTGGTAACAAACGTAACTGCTTTATACAATGTCAACAGCTAACACTATGATGCAGGATGTTAAGAATTTTCTTGGTTTTTGTATGGATGGGATTTTAGAAAGGGTTGAGGACCTACCTGAAAGGTGCTTCCTACCCATGATGGTGATTATTAGCTTCATAATCAATATAATTTTGTTAATGAAATGGCTCAAAAATAGGAATAAACTTATACAGGTCATGCAGTCATCGCAGGATAGTTTTGAAATCTTAATACAAAGGATTCAGGAAATGCAAAATTCATTGCAGGAGAGTAAGAAAGGGTTGGTAGAAAATATTCAGGATATTAAAAATGATAATGTAGGTCTGACGAACAGGTTTAAAGAGACGGAACACAAAATTGAATTATTTTCAGGAAAAATGTGTTCCATAGATAGAATTGAAAAATTGGAACATAATGTGGAAACATTTAACGACAAACACGGTTCCATGTTTGATGATTTCACTAGCAAATTACAAAGACTGGAACATAAAATTGAAATGCTAGCAGAAAAGAATTGTTCCATGTCTGAGAGCAATGGTAAACTAACTGATAGAATATCATTTGTTGAAGGCAGTTTACATGCTATTGAGGTACTTGCTAAGGATGAGAATATTAGAAATTTGGAATCACATGTAAATGATGAATGTAAAAAAATGAAAGATTCCATGACATCCTTAGAAAATCATTTGTCCCAAGAACTTCAAGAGCTCAGAGAAACAATGATGAATAGACTGCAGGATTTAGAAGACGCTCAATCTGATACTTCAGAATCAGAAATACAGGCAACAGGTCAGGACAGGAGTTTCCCAAAGCTTCTCAAATGCCGGAATGATTTCCCTAAGGTTGCTATGCGTTCCCCTATGGTTTTTCCAGTATCTGTATCAGAAAAACCAGCAATGAAAAAACAATCAAATGGTCCCATTGCTTATCACTGGGAGCCTATACAGATGAAGGATCTAAAAAATATTAAGGAGGCCATTGTCATGTATGGTCTTCATTCTCCCTTTGTCAGAGAGCTCCTAACCTCATGGGCTACTGTAAATAAAGTAACCCCAAAAGACTGGGCCCAATTAGCCTCTGCAGTACTCGAAAATTCTTGCCAAATTCAATGGAGAGCTTTGTGGAGGCAAGAAGCAAAAGCAATTGAGATTCAGGAATTGCAGAACGGTCATGAAGTACCCCAAGACAAGATTCTTGGGGAGGGTCCTTACGCTGACACGCAGGTTCAATCTGCATATGATGAGCACATGTTGTCTTTGTGCCGTACAGCTGCGTTAAATGCCTTGGATAAGGTTTGTGAAACAGGAGAGATAATGCAACCCTACACCAAGGTATTACAGGGCCCAAGGGAAAGGTTCACTGAATTTTTAGAGAGATTATCCAGAGCAGTAGAGGTACAGGTAGCGAACCCAGAATCCAGGCGTCTTCTTATAGAATCTTTGGCGTATGAGAACGCGAATCCTCAATGCAGGCAGGTAATTTGGCCATTAAAAATAAGATCAGCGCCATTGGAGGAATGGGTTCTGCATACAGCGAACCTGGAATGTAAAAGTCAGGATACAGGAGCTTGGGTAGGTGAAGCTATTTCTACAGGCTTGAGGAGGCACCAGGATGCCAAATACCCTACCTGTGATGATATAGAGGCATGGGTAGGGAAGGCAATTTCAAAGAATTTAAATAGGCGTAAAGATGCAAAATGCTTTAACTGTGGTAGAATGGGACATCTTAGTAGGAACTGTAGACAACGCATTCCTAGAAATAATGCTTTTACCAGGAATGTATCAAACAGAAGGCCTAAGCCTCCTGGTCTATGCAGGAGGTGTGGGAAGGGGCGCCATTGGACTGATGAATGCTTTTCCACAATAGACAGACAAGGTAGATCTTTACAGCAGGGAAACGGGCTTCCGGGGCTCCATGGAGCCCCGAAGAGGAAGATTATCCGGTCATTCCCAGTGACAGTGGAGGACAGCCTCTCCCAGGACAATTAGAAGATCCACTGCCCATTGTAAATAATACGGCACTGGATAATACATTAGCTCCAGAGGATGAATCAATTATATCAGGAGGAGGAAGATAACAGCCCATCGACAAATTCATAGTCCACCATGGGTAAAGTGACCTCCTAAAAGGAAAGAGAAGTGTTTTGGTTTTGTCTTCACAGGTAAACTCAGCAAAGAATACTGGACTTATGGATTCCTGTAGAAGAATGAATAGCTACCCTGAGGACCATCAAACAAACTGGAGGCATCTGAACTGCCCCACATCATTGACTCCACCTGACAAGCACTATCCTGAAACTGGCTTGAAACTACATCACTCGACACAACTCCAGACCAAGGAACGGAAATAGCACATCTTCTACAATCTGACCAGAGCTTCAAGATAAGAGCTTCAATCAACACTAGAACCCCAGTCAGGAACTTCAATCAAGCATCTCCTGCCATACTGAGACTGTCTGATCTACTCAGATTTTGTTATACTAACATTTTCTTTTCACAGGTCCCCATGAGATTATCATCGTCCCATCTCAGCAGGAAGTAGTTTTGAGAATTCCACGTCCCCTCTCCCTACTATTGATATTATAAGATTACACCTGTTAGTGTTAGTTTTCAATTATTTTAGAGTTGGGATTGGAAAGAGGTGTTCATATTTGGGTGTTTCTTTAAGATAAGTTTAGGTTTAGATAGAATAGATGTTTGATACATTTTGTTCATGGACACAAGTTAGTTGTCCTTTTTTAGACTAAAAGGGGAATTGTAGGAGGAAGTCTATGCCGCCATGAAACATGTGACTTACTAGAGGCGCATACAGATGAGGTAATAAAAGGGCGGTTTACCACACCGCTAACCACACCCACTTTAGGCAGGACTAAAGACGTATACGGCTGGACATAAAGACGTATACGTATGTAGGCAGAACTATGTCACTAGCCAAGCCCACTTTTGGGCATGGCTAGGGGCGTTACTGGGGAAGGCATAAAAGACAGCGCACAGGAAGTCTCGCTCTCTTTTCCTGGAGTTCGGCTTCCGGTCCAGTCGCTAGCTGAGATCTGCTGGGCTTCTCGGGGTTTGGTATCGTGTGAGTAATTTTCAACATAAAATACTTAGCTTCACTTTCCGTAATTGTGTGTCGTGTATCGTTACAGCGTCCGTAAAGCCAACAAATTGTTCCTAATCTAAGTGAACTGCATCATGGAAATAGACAAGTGCTGAGTTGCAGTAAAGGAACAGAAAGTTGCCAGTTAATGGATCAAATATACAGGCTTATAAATACTAATTAAGTTAAAAATCATGCTCCAAAGGTGGACTTAGATGTAAAAGTTTGTAATTCCTGAATTTAGGATATTCAGGCTGGATTATCACAAGGTCAAAGTCTGGAAATTTTAAAGGGATCCTTTCTTAAAGTAAAAATTAGAATAAAATAGCTGACTGATAACCTTCAGTTTTACAGCATTTGTCTCTCACTTGTGAGGTTCAAGTTCAATCCACAATGCTGATGAAATACCTCAAGTTTTAGGAATGTTAAGGTTTTCCTTGTACATGAAAATGAATGAAACTATTAGTATCATAAAAAGAAGGCAGACCAGGATTACATAAATTAGATACCAGGTATTACCAATTACTACCAAAAATAATTTGATAGTGGCCAGAAAATACTTGTTTCTAAGAAATGGGTAGAGGAATTAACAGACAGAAGAGACCAGGTTACTAATGATTTAAGGCTGCTTTTTTGTGTGTGTGTGTGATAGAGAGAGAGAGAAAGAGGAAAAGAGAGAGAGAGAGAGAGAGAGAGAGAGAGAGAGAGAGAGAGTTCTACCACTGTGACAGGCTAGATATATCAAACAATTAAGGAAGAGATTTGTTTAGTCTAATGATTTCAGAGATTTCAGTTCAGAGTTACTTGTTGTCATTGCTGTGGGTCTGTGTGAGGTAAAATGTCATGACTTCAGCAGTTTATGATGGAGAAGACTGTTTAACTAACCTTGTTCAACAGACAGGTAAAGACTATGGTTATGGACAAAAGTTATACTAAAAAGACACACTTCTAGTAATCACTACATACCAGAATAGACCCTGTTTTACAGTCCATTCACCACCGAATTGATTGTATCATATTTCAACGTACAATAATTGCACAAGTTGGGGGCCAAACCATCAACAAACCCGTGAAAGAGAACATTTTATATCAGTTCACCTAAGTTGTATGAGACATCCCTTTGAGCTGCTGAAAATTAGATAGTCTCATAAATAAAATACAAAAAAATGTTTACAGCATAGATAGCTCTGCTAAAATAGTCATTTGGTCCTACGTTTCAGTTATTCACATATGTATATTTGAATTTGTATATATATATAAATTTTGTGATTATGATGGATGATACATATTAGAAATAAATGCAATGAACATTAAAGAAAAAAAAGCACTTCCAGTGTAAGAGAATAGTACATATAAGAATTGCACATGTAATGAGTTGGACATCTTTGAGATGTATGTACAAGTGGAGAATGATTATAGATTTTCCTCTTATTTCAAGGAAATAGAAAAATAGGAAGAATGTTTTGCATTATCACTATCTATATATGTTTATATATGTTTATATATTTATCCATTTCATAATTTTCAAGGAGAAAAATACAATATTTGTAATATGAGAAACTCAATGCAATTCCTCTAAAATCAGGAACAAGGATGTCCACTCTCTCCATATCTCTTCAATATTGTACTTAAAGTTCTAGCTAGAGCAATAGGACGACAAAAGGAGATCAATGTGATACAAATAGGAAAAGAAGAAGTCAAGCTTCCACTCTTTGGGTTACATAAGTGACCCAAAAAACTCCGCAAGGGAACTCCTAGAGCTGATAAACACCTTCAGCAAAGTGGCAGGATACAAGATTAACTCAGAAAAAAAAACAGAGGCCCTATTATATACAGATGATGAAGTGGCTGAGAAAGAAATCAGAGAAACATCACCCTTTACAATAGCCATAAACAGCATCAAATATCTGGGTCTAATGTTAACCAAGGAAGTGAAATACCTGTGTATCAAGAACTTTGAGTCTTTAAAGAAATAAATAAAAGAGGATACCAGAAAATGGAAAGATCTCCCATGCTCTTGGATTGGTAGAATCAACATAATAAAAATGGAAATCTTGCCAAAAGCAGTCTACAGATTCAATGGGATTCCTATCAAAATTCCCGCACAATTCTTAACAGACTTTGAAAGAACAATAGTCAACTTTATTTGGAAAAACAAAAGTCCCAGAATAGCCAAAACAACCCTATCCAATAATGGAACTTCGGGAGGCATCACCATACCTGACTTCAAGCTCTATTATAGAGCTATAGTCCTGAAAACAGCTTGGTATTGGCATAAAAATAGACAGGTAGACCAATGGAACCGAGTTGAAACCCCTGATTTTAACCCACACACTTATGAACACTTGATTTTTGACAAAGAAGCTAAAACTATACAATGGAAAAAAGAAAGCATCTTCAACAAATGGTACTGGTATAACTGGGTATTGTCATGCAGAAGACTGCAGATAGATCCATGTCTATCGCCTTGCACAAGACTTAAGTCCAAATGGATCAAAGACCTCAACATAAATCCAATCACACTGAGACTCTTAGAAGAGAAAGTGGGAGATACTCTTCAATGAGTTGGTACAGGAGACCACTTCCTGAACATAAAACACCAGTGGCACAGACACTGAGATTGACAATTAACAAATGGGACCTCCTGAAACTAAGAAGCCTCTGTAAGGCAAAGGAAACAGTCACCAAGACAAAAAGGCAGTCCACAGAATGTAAAAAGATATTCACTAACCCCACATCTGACAGAGGGCTGATACACATAATTTACACAGAACACAAGAAGCAAGTCTCCAAAACACCAAAAGATCCAATTAAAAGGTGGGGCACAGAACTAAATAGAGAATTCTCAATAGAGAAGTCTAAAATGGCTGAGAGACAATTAAAAAATTCTCAACATCCTTAGCCATCCGGGAATCAAAACAACTTTGAGATACCATCTTACTCCTGTCAGAATGGATAAAAATAAAAAACATTAAAGACAATTTATGCTGAAGAGGATGTGGAGAAAGGGGAACACTCCTCATCTGCTGGTGGGAGTGCCAACTCATACATCCACTTTGGAAATCAATATGGAGATTCCTTCAGAAAATAGGAATCAATCTACCACAAGACCCAGCGATTCCAATCTTAGGCATATATCCAAGCAGAATAATATGTACATTTATACAATGGAGTACAACTCATCACAAAAATAAACAATGCAATCTTCAAATTCTCAGGTAAATGGATGCACTAGAAGAAACCATCCTGAATGAGGTAACCCAGTCACAAAATGACAAACATGGTATGTACTCACTCATATATGGATTTTAGACATGGATCAGGATAGTGCCAGTCTGCACTTCCACTGACAGAGTTTCTGGGAAACAGGAAAGAATGTAAGAGAGATCTGCATGGTACCCCAGAGAAGAGGACTGAGGCAAGATGTTCTGAAAAGATTGGGAACACGGCGAGGTGGGGGGGGGGAGCTGGGAAGAAGAGAGGGGGAGAAGAGGAAGAGAGAGTAGGTCATGGGGGAACAGAAGGTTGAATGTGGGGTAGAATAGGGGGCCGATGGAATCATAGGTTAGAAGATAGCTCTAGCACCACTGAGACCTCTAGTGATCTAAAGGGGTGACACCAATTGACAAGCTAAGCAATAGTGTAGAGACTACCTTAAATGCCCATTCCTGATGACTAACTTGATGTCTGTAACCATCCTGGAGCCTTCATCCAGTGACTGATGAAAGCAGAGGCAAACACCCACAGTTAAACACTGAACTGAACCCAAGGAACCCAGTGACACACAGAGAGAGGAGCAATGAGCAAATTGGCAAAGAATGGGCTGGCAAAACCAGCAAAGATAGCTGATCTGAACAGGGGAGAGCTCTTGGACCCCAGACCGACAGCTGGGAGGCCAGCATGGGACTGATCCAGACCCCATGAATGTGAGTGTCAGTGAGGAGTCCTGGGCAACCTATGAGGCCATGAGCAGTCCATCAGTGTTTATCCCTGGCATACAAACGGACTTCGTGTGTCCATAACACTCTTAGGGGAGTGCCTGGACCCTGCCCTGAGTGAAATGACAGACTCTAGATATCCCCTATGTGGAAGGAAGTGGTGGCAGTAGGGTAGGAGGCTGGGGGGGATGGTGGGAGTGTGCGGGAGGAGGGGAGGGAGAAGGAACTGGCATTGGCATGTGAAGCAAGCTATTTAAAATTAAAATAATAAAATAATAAAATATTAGATCAGAGACCTCAAGTTAAGTGTCATTGAAACTACCTGACCAATAAACACAAAAAGAGTTTTATTCCTGCATTTCTCACTTCATTCAAGATAAATATTGGTCTTAATTATCATATGATCTGAGCGGTATTTTGGATCGGTAGTTGAATATACGCCATTCATTATCAGAACGTTGTAGTTTTATAAAATATCTTAAATAGTATATGCAAATAATGTTTATTAAATAAATTAATTTTAATATTTTTCAAGACTTCAATTTTATACAAATACAATTGGTAGCCTTTTGACAATGCGGTTAAATCAACACTCATGTATAATACATACAGAATGATTTGATAAGATAAATGTGTCCCGTGAAAATTGTCAACTTTCATAATATTGAAACTGTGGTCTTTAGTTTTAATAGAATTATGCAAATTCTAATACGGCCACACACACACACACACACACACATATATACATATGTGTGTATATATATATATATATATATATAATACAGAGTGTCAATCAAAAAATTCTAAATTATGATTAAGGAAATATGAGGTTGGTAACATAAAATTATTCAAAGTGTGAAAGAAACAAGTTCTAGTATATCTAAAGAAAATAATGTGTATGTCTCAAGTTTTTCATGTACAAACTGTACAATTTGCTTCAAAGAAACTAATCGCAGAATAGCAATATAAATATGGTAATAAGAGTTAATGTTGCGGGCTGGAGAGATGGCTCAGAGGTTAAGAGCACTGTTTGCTCTTCCAGAGGTCCTGAGTTCAATTCCCAGCAACCACATGGTGGCTCACAACCATCTGTAATGTGATCTGGTGCCCTCTCGTGGCATGCAGGCATACATGGAGGCAGGATGTTGTATTCATAATAAATAAATAAATCTTTAAAAAAAGAGTTAATGTTGCAACAGTTTTCAAAAATTCACATACATTTATTGACCTAGTAAATAAAAGTATACTTAAGGAAAATTTCACTTTCGTTGAAAGATCAATGTCAGTAAGAGTAATGGTTTATTCTTTCAGTACTGTGACAATATTCAGATGATTTGGGATACTTACTTGCATCCTACCACTTACAATGAGCATGCTTAATTGAGCAGAAGACTTGATGCTCTTATTCACATTAGATTTGTAGAAAGATTTAAGAAAATGATTTTAGATATTTTATAAGCATGTACTATATCAAGTGTCCTCTGCAGTGATCCCTGAGCCTTGGACACTGTCTTGTAAATGTATTCTTCAGGGCCTTCTACAACTCTTCAGTTTGATTGGTTGTGGTTCTCTCTTGTTGCAAAGAGAAATTCCATGATGTTGGATGAGAACTACACTTTATATGTCCATGTAAACACAAATAATTAGGTGTAGTTAGGGTCCATGTTGGCTTAATAATGTGGCAGTTGTATGTTATCCTACATGAGCCATATTTCACCAGTCATCGATACTTGGGTATGTTTTCTATATCAGGCATAATTTTCCTCTTGTTGAATGGGTCTTAAGTACAACTAGAAAGCTGCTGGTTACTACTAAGCTTTGTGTGCCAATACTTAAGCTGTAACTTGTCCTTCTATGCTGATTTTAATTGGGGTTCATAGGAGTCACAGCCTGTCACCCAAATTTCTGTAAGTAAATATGTAGATACTGCCATTTAACATTGTTTGTATGTATGTGACTTCAGGGATGGTCACTTGGTATTGAATAACCAGTTGGAGTGTTCATTACTGAGGAAGACTACCTTACTATCTCAGCTCTCCTTAATTAAGTGTAGTGCTTTGTTTAGAAGTGGTGCCCACTCTGATTTTTCCCCTTCCATATATCATGTATATTGGTGTTATTTGAAAGGGATACTTTTTAAAGTCTTTTTTATTTTTAAATTTAATTAGAAACAAGGTTGCTTCATATTTCAATCCCAGTGCCCTCTCCCTCTTCCTCCCCTCCTCCCAAGCCCTCCCACCAACCCCCCCATGACCCCTCCTCCAATCTTCACTCCTTTCCTCAGGGAGGATGAGACCCTCCATGTCCATATCTGTCATTTCATGCAGGGCAGGGCCTAGGCCCTCCCCTAAGAGTCCAGGCTACAAGAGCATCTCTCATTGTTGGATGGACACCCATAGTCCATTTGTATGTCAGGGATAAATACTGATCTACTACTCAAGGCCCCATAAGCTGCCTAGGCATCCTCACTGACACCCACATTCAGGGGTTCTGTATAAGTCCCATGCTCGATTCCCAGCCATCATTCTGGGATTCAAGAGCTCCCCCCTTGTTCAGGTCAGCTGTTTCTGTGGGTTAAACAGTCCCAGTCTTGACCCCTATGCTCATCAATCCTCCCTCTGTGTCACTGGGCTTCTATAGTTCAGCTCAGTGTTTAGCTGTGGGTGTTTACCTCTGCTTCCATCAGTCATTGGTTGAAAGTTCTGTTTCCCAGACTTTCTGGCAGTAGGATTGTAGGTTGGCACTCCCCTGATCCATGTCTAAAATCCATATATGAATGAGGACATACCATGTTTGTCTTTTTGTGACTCGGTTACCTCACTCAAGATGGTTTCCTCTAATACCATCCATTTGCCTGCACATTTCAAGATTCCATTGTTCTTTTCCTACCGAACAGTACTCCATTGTGTAAATGTACCACATTTTCTCTATCCACTTTTCAGCTCAGAGGCATCTAGGTTGCTTCCAGGTTTTGGCTATTACAAATAATGCTGCTATTAATATAGTGGAACAGATGTGGTTGTTGTATGAATATGCATCTTTTGAGTATGCTCCTAAGAATGGAATTGCTGGGTCATGTGGTAGGCTGATTTTCAATTTCCTGAGGAATCTCCATACTGATTTCCAAAGAGGCTGTAAGAGAAGGCACTCTCAACAGCAGTGGAGGCGTGTTCCCCTTTCTCCACATCCCCTTCAGCAAAAACTGTCATTGATATTTTTGATTTTAGCCATTCTGACAGGAGTAAGATGGTATCACAGAGTTGTTTTGATTTGCATTTCCCTGATTACTAGGTTTATTGTGCAGTTTCTTAAATGCCTCTCAGCCATTTTCGACCACTCTATTGATATTTTAGGCAAGAATTTTTATGTGATATTATTGGTAAAGCCTGCAAGTCGTCCTTAGGAGACAATATCTCACATCAGAATTCCCACTTCTATGGCTCTTGCTGTTTTATTTTCACTACTCCCTCTTTTGCAGTTTTACCCAAGTCTTAGATACATGGAATTATCCTCCATAATATATGTCACTAATGCTGAAGACACCATGTACTTTAGATACATGACTGGAAGATTCACAGTGGATCAGACCAAAAGGCTTCCTCCCTGAAGACTAACTTTCGTAATACCATGAGGTGCTTTGCAAGCTGGTAAAACAGGGACGTGATATCAATAGTCCTATTGATATCCTAACCGATGAAGCACAACTATGGTCAGAACCACTAGGTATCCCTGGGCCTGCAATGTAAAAACTCATATATTGATACTAACCAACAGACGTAAGACCTGCACATGACTTGTAAACCTAAACAATCTACCTGGGACCAGTGAGGTGATGGAGAGTAAAAACTACTTCTGCCACTTTAAAAGACCAGTGTCTAGCCTGGCAGTACTCAAAGTAATTATCCTTGCCACAGATAAATGTAGCTCTCATGATGTCTCATCAAAGAAGTTTCTTCTTACAGCAGACTGAGATCATCACAGAAAACCACAACACTGAATTTGGACCTGTTCTGGTTTCTGTAATGGCCTCCATTAGTTACAGAGAAGCACTGCTTTGATGATGGGCAAGAACTAAACTTAGATGGGTCCTTTCCAAGGGAGATAAATTGAAGTCTTTCTTTTTTAAGTCACATAAATTTCGATGTTTACACTTATTTTGATCAATATGTGAGTGTTTTTCTATTTGCTGTATGGGTACTCAACTTCATGAACCTTCTTTTATTTTTTTATATTAATACTGTTGTTTTTCTTTAAATGGTTTTCGTTAGCCTCCAACATAAGTACTAGTGTAAAAAGCATACCTCTTTCCACCCACTTTGTTTGCAAAACAAACATTTAACCTTCTGTATTAGCTTTATGATTCCTTTGTTTTGTTGACAATGTTTTGCATGTACTCTGTATAAAACACATTTATTTCAAACAATGTGATGAAGAATTCTCTTTATGCTACTTATTCAATATTGTATCTTTTTATTCAGGTTTTCTTCATTAACTTTTTGTGCTACAATATTATTGAGATTTTTGTTTATTTCAATTATCTTATTTAGTATTTTAGTGAGATTTTATGCACATATGGTTTCTTTGTCAAGATGTAAGAATCAAAGGCTTTGTTGTCTGAAGTTTGAAGTTTCGATATTACTCCAAGAATTATGTAAAGGAAATACAAACAAAAAAGAGTGTCAATATTACATTAAACCAATACATTTAAAGTGAAAAAAAATGTATGGATAATTCAGGCCATCAGCTAAATAATGCAAATATATCACAGGTCACATAAAGTGAGGGACAATTTATTCTTTTTTAAGTAAGTCTTTAATCAAATAATTTCATTGAAGAAATATAGTGTTAGACTGAATTATATTTAGTATACCCTGATTCCTTCAGGATGAATCAAGTTACTCTTTTTCATACCCGTTCTAAGACAATTTTTTGACAAAATAATTAAAATTTGAAATGAGCATTTTGTGTTCAAATTTTCTTTTCTCTACCCTTCTGACTTCAACCTTTGATGAAGCACTATAGGAAACGTCCTATAGTCTTGATCATCAATAATGCTTGCAAATGTAATGAATTAAAACTGATGAAACATTAAATACATGAATTAATAATGCAATTCATATACACTTTACTCTTTCATCATGTTTTAAAATATTTTACAATACCATCTATTATTTGCAGCATTGATAAATCATCAAGTCTCCATACTTTAATAATAAAAGGTAATTATTATTTTAAAACACAGTGTTACAACTAAAGACATAATTTCAAAAAAGTTAAGCAACTCAGGCAATGATATCCAAACACCACTTAGGACTCTATAAGGAATGGCAAAAAATTAACATATTCTAATAAAACAATATTATAAAATTTAAATATGCAAAAATATATTGTACATTTAAATATAAATTTATTTACATATATGACAGTTTAAAACTAACATATGTATGACAGTTATATGTATATAACTTTACATGTCTATATATGTTTTTTTTCTCTTTGCTGTCATTTTCCCATTATATCCTGAAAATAACAAAATATATAAATATGACATTGAGCAGACTTAAAACGGTTTGAGCATAAGAGACATTTCCACTTCGCAATGTTCAAAGTTTCAAGGAACAGTATCTTCCCAGGAAAAATAACACCAGCAATCCCTGATGTGGAGATATAATAGTTTATCACTTCAGGTTGTCAGTTTGTTTGCTTCTGGGAATGAATTACAAGTTCATGTTGCCTCAGATTCCCACTGCACTGAACAACATGTCTTGTACTTATTGAGCAAATGGTGTATTTATTCAGCTATTACCATTATTAGAATTCTCATGTAAGTGGGTAAATTGCAACTAGATTCTAATTGTCATTCTTATCATTTTACATACTGAAAATGTTTTAAAAGAAAGCACTAAAAAAAAACAACCTCTAAAACAAAAATAATGTTATTCTTTTTAAAACATGCTAATGTATCTAGGCAAAATAATTAAAGTACAATAAACAAATAGGACAGAATGTCAGAGTCAACTGAAAACAAAAATTAGGAAAAGAAGGGCAAGTGATATCATTCTATTTGATTAGGAAAAGTATGGATATGTATAAAGCGTGTGGAATTGAGCACTGAGATTTGGTTTTCTTTGCCCAATTGCTTGTGTAGTGAAGCAGTGAGATTTGATTGCTGATTGGGTCATTCAGTCTGGTTGCTAGGATGACCTAATAACCAAGACAATCATTTACAGTTCAGTTATGTTTCATTATGACTCTGACTTAAATGTTCAACTGGTAAACCCATGCAGGGCTTAGATATCAAGTCTGTAAATGATTGCTGCGAGCAGTCACATAGAAATATTCAACTATTGCATTTTAGAATGTGAAATGTGTAACTAAAATGCTGAAAGTGGAAGAACTGATAATGTAAATAGCCATAAAGCGATAAGTTAAACCAAGATTTCTCTTCATAATGCAAAATGTTGTAGCATTGTTTTAATTTTTGAACTGTAAGATTGCAATCTCAACATTCTCCTTGATATTTTCCTTAGCTGACCAAACTCAGTTTTCTGAGAGAAGCTAATGAGGTAGTTCATTTCATTGTATACAGATAAAGACTGAATTATGCAAGATGGGGAAACAGCTTATTTTAATGCTTATGATTATACACAAAATTGGGTGTTTGTTTAATTAATATGTGCCCAAGGAAATGTTTCACGAATTTCTTATGACTTTAGTTACTGTTATATTTCAATAACTGTGGAATACAAAACAGCTTAATAAATATTTCATATAACAACTTTTCATATTTCTGAAAGGTGGCTTAAGACTTTGTGTTCTTTTTGCAATAGACATTTTAAGCAATATTGAAAAGTGTATTTTTTTACAAAGACTGAAAAATTACATAGTGCATAGCTATATGGAAATGTTTTTTCAGGATTCCCCAAATCAAGTTACATGCTGTATCCCAGTGTGTGTTCAAATTCATCTCCAATTTATAAATATATTCCTATCTTATAATGATTTTCTTAGTTCCACTGCAAATTAGTAGACTTTCAGATATGTTTTGTCATATATACTGAAATATTTCATTTTTAGCTACCTTCTCTCAAAAAATTACAACAGTTTAAACAATGCAAATTATATGCATTTGTAGAGTGGTCCATGTTACAGAATATATTCTCAATTAATTTAAAGGAAATATAATCATATTATATTTGTAGATTCATATTTTAAAAGCTGCTAATAGGTTCTAAATATGATAACCTGTTTCAAATATAAGAACCTGAGTTCATGTCTCCAGCACTCATATAAAAAAGCCAGTTATTGTGACACATGTTTGTATCATAAGTACTCCTCAAACATGGAGGCAGATAGATCACCACAGAGTAATGTCAAGCCAGTCTATATGGTCAATGAGTTCAGATCTCAGATATTCATAAGTCTCAGAAAACTACACATGTATAGAATAAGGATGGCCTACACAGGCAAATTAACACAAATACACACATGTGCACAAATATACCAAGAACACATTATCATACTCTACAAAGAGTGAAAAATATAGATTTGGCTTTCCACTTAGAAAGGGGTTAAGATATAAGTCACAGAGAATAGGGCAAGAGGTTTTACTTTTCTTTATCAGGACAATTTTCTCACTCTGTGAATTTCCTCTGGAATTCATTAATTCAGTTCTTGGAATCAAATGACAGAGTGATATAGATATGACTTCAGGCAATTGAAAATTTTACTTTCTGAACAAGTTTTGTCTGTTTGTTTTCTTTCGTGGGAAGAGAAATCAAGCATGTGCATCTCAGTCAGACCACAGAGAGCACACTGGGGAAAGCAGCAGAGAATTCACAGGACCCTGGTTATTGGCCTCCTTTTATTAAACTCTCAGTATTCTCAAGTACCTTCCTTGACAGGTCACACTTAAAATCTGCACTTTGTTTAGTGGAGGTACTATGTTATTTAGATTCAGCAAATAATTATTTCATAGGACAGTCATCATATTAGATGTTTTTCAAATTAATTTTATTTAAATTAAAAAATCTTATTTTACATACCAATCCCAGTTCCTTCTCCCTTCCATCTTCTGATTCCCCTCACCATCTCCTTATACCATGCCCTATCCACTCCCCAAGGAGGGTGAGACTTCCAATATGGGAATCATCAAAGTCTGTCACATTACTTGTGGCAGGACCGAGGCCCTCCCCTGTGTATGTAGACTAAGAGAGTATTCCTCCATAGGGAATGGGTTCCCAAAGTCCATTTATGCACTAGGGATAAATGCTGGTTCCATTGTTATAGGTTCCATAGTCTGCCTAGGCTTCCCAACTGACACTCACGTTCAGGGAACCTGGTTTGGGCCTATGCTGAATTAAAAAAAAAAATAAGCAAAGAGGGTGTAACTTAATTACTTGGACTTTTCCTTTATTGTTTGGATGCACTCTATATGAAGTAATAGTTTTAGGATTCTGTTTAATTTATTTCTAAGGAGTTGTTTATTAGTATAGCTATTAATTTATTTTTAGTTGCAAACTAAGCAAGTCATAATCCAGTCAGACAAGACTATATATTATAGATGAAGTTAACCAAAGTAAAACATAGCGAGAATTCATCAATAGTGACTTGAACATTTCACAAAAATAATTTGTTTGAAAGTTGCATAGCTTCTGATACATTTTCCTCACTGTTTAATATAGTTATCTTTACCCATCTGGCTAGACACTACTCTTATAATCAGAAATTAATGGTAAGATCAAAAGTTTTAAGAACATCTTTTATTGGACTAATGTAGCAGCTACAGTTTTTGCAAACAAAATATAAAATTACTGGGGTCCAGCCTTGGCTCGGATTGAGGTCCTGAGATAGGGAAGGTGTATTGGCACAAAGAAAAATTCTGACCACCAAGTGGATTGCAGTTAAGTGGCCCTGAATAGTTCAAGCCATCTTTAGTTATACTTAAAAAGAACTTTTCTTGCCAGGGTTATATGAACAGTACTATCATTGGCTCCTACTTATTTTTTTTTATTTTAAGACAAACATCATATTTTAAGTAATACATTGTAATCATTATGAAGGACTCCATTGTTCTCCTTTATACTTTCCCAAATACACTTCCCACTCGCTACATAACCATGCTCTAGACAAGAGTTGAACATTTTTGCAGGTTTAACTAAATATTAAGAGAGATTCATCCTGTTCTTGCATCACTCATGTTAGCTGGCAGCTACTTCCAGTTACATAGTTTAAAAGTAACAGGCATCAGTACAGTGCTTTAAGGACAACAGTATTCAAACCCAGACAATTCTTTCATGTCTGCAAGGTATGCTTTTTAGAGGTTATTTTTCTACAAGAGAGTCTATAAAAGACAGATTTTGATAAGGCACTCTTTTTTTTCATACCACTATACCATACTTCTTCTACCTATATAAGCTCTTGTGTATGGTAAAGATTTATCTATCCATCCCATATTTTACAGTGCATTTTTTTCATTGGATCATACTAGATCCTATCACTGATTCTATATTATTAGTGTCTAGGGAACATACACTAAACAGGTGTCACTATGTGTATTACTGAGATCTTTTCCCTATTCTGTGTATACATGGCTTACTCTCCTTTCCAGAACTGTGAGACATGGTTAATATTCCAAGTGTGTTCTCTCATGTGTACCTAACTCTATTTATTGAGTCAGCAAAGTTCCCAGGATTAGGAGTTGTAGTTAAAAATTCCAGATATTGAAACTTAGGGGAAAATATTTGAGAAAGAACAGGATTTCCAGGGAAAATTACAGCAATTGTACATGTTACTATCAAATGAAAAAACCACCCATGGAATAGCTAATGTAATGAGAAAGAAAACAGTTTGAAAGCTGCATGTATTTTTAAAAATCATGGACTACTGGTCCTTGCCAAGTGAGTCTGTTTCCATAGGTGCCTTGCCTAAGGAAACCCACTGGACAGGTAGTCTTATGCTGATCTAAGACTAGGTTGCAAGACTCCCAACACAAAAAAAATGTTTTTTGCCTATAGGTTTTCTACACAAAATATAGTTCAATATAATTAGTTTGATATTTGTATGTGATTGCAGGTTTATGTGTGTGTGCATGTAGAATAGTGTATAACAATTGACTGATCATCCTGAGATATGATGTTATATTAGATGGATATTGGTCCTGGTTGTTAATAATATCTGAAGTACTGTTTAATTTGGGTGAGTGGGAATTCATCCTACCGAGAGTACACATAGCTTTCATATGTGAACTCAGTATACTTTGCTCAGGAGTCCATTGAGGATTGAGGTACAGCTGTAGAGAGGCTAACTTACAGCCACACAATGGTCAACCTAAGCCAAATAATTTGTTATACTATCTGTAAGGCTTGTCTTTGTATTGCATGAAAATGTGCTATAGATAAGTGCAGAGTATCTTCTCTGTACAGAGCAATGACTACAAACTGCCAGTGAGGGGCTGAGGGTTTGGATCAGCGATAGAACTCTTTGCCAGAATCTACCAATGATGAGTTGGGTTATAAATTAGTGGTAGAGCATGTGACTAACATACACAAGTCTTTGTGCTCACACTTAGCACTATATAAAAGTAAAACAAAATGGCTTACCTATCCTAAGGTTTATTACCTTCGGTAGTTCCTCATATTCTGATATAGCTCATCAGGTTACTGCTACACCACATCATTATTTAAAATATTAACATTTTGTTGACTAATATAAAATATTTATTTTTTGTAATATTACATTAAAATATCACCTAAAACAAATAAACAAACAAACAAAATCAACATTCTCAGATCTCAGTAGACAGACTAATACAACTACTATAAAGAAATATTTTCAATTTTGTCCTTTACTGATAGACAGAAATCTCAAAACGAAGGCCTCAATAATTTCAGTTTCATCATGGCCTACTCACATATTTTCATCACATCTCAGAGATTTCAATAAATTTGCAATCACTTCCAAGAGCTCAAATGTAGAAAATTTGCAAGGTTTTCTGTTCTGCTTGAGTTGAAAGCCAGCTAGTCATCAGATGAGTTTTTTCTGTTAGATTATTTATGAATATCTTTAGTGTTGCTAACACACAAAACAGTCTTTCAGTACACTCAAAGAGATGTTCTTTGGTGAACTATCTATTTGCAAGCTTATAGTTTGATTCCTTGGCACTATTTTTTCTTGCAGGACACAGTCCAGTGACACCTAGATCAACTAATGAAATTGAAGATTTCCCCAAATGTTTTATACTTATGCATGCATTTACTAAAATTTTACATTCTTTGTATGTTTACTAACAAATACATAACAAATTTTTCACTTTATTTGAAGATTATGACATTAAATAAGAATTCTGAGCTCCCTCAAAACTTTTTAATAAAATACTCCATTAAATATTTGATTAATAGTAAATAAAACATAATATGCCAAAAGACAACACCAGTTGAGGAAATTTTTTTGAATGTTATTTGAAAGTCTTATGTTTTGCTTCTATTTTCAATAGATGATGAGAAATGGTATACTGTTCACTAACACACACTAGTAAATTGCTATGATATATCTTAAAGTTTTTTCATATATATTACATATTCTGATTATCAAAAACTCCTTAGGTGTATTGTTATAATGTGTATATTTTAAAATCAATTCATTTTCTCTGTTAACATTTTCTCTGTTTGCCTTACCCCCCATTTTATATCAGTAAGATGAATAATAAAGATCTTAAATATCAGTAAAGTATATGTTCATTCCCTTTAGCATGTTATTCTGGCTGTGTACTTATGAACTTTAATAAAAATAAAATTAAGTTTGGATTGTTTATTTTATAGCTTTCTTTAGTTCAAATTTATTCATGCTTCATCTTCTCACACTTGCCCGAGTTGGTGTTTTTTTCCTAATATCTTGATAGAAACTTAGATTATTGGTCTGAGATTTTTTTTCTTCCAAAATATTGAATTTATTGCTTCAAAGATTCATCAAAATACTATTGATTTTGAATAACAAAAGAATTAGATATTTATTAACCAAGAAAATTGTGTAGAGTCTTGACTGCTGTGTCACCTGATAGTCAAAATGTCCCTTGGTGTTTAAATTGTGCATTAAGTTCCAGACAAACAATTTCTGCTCTATCAACATTTAAGATATTGTGGAATTCCTCCACTAAAACAGTATAGAAACTATTCAAGTGGTATATACTGCAAAGACTTTGATTTCATTATAATGTCGTTTACATGTAATTTTAATACTGCTGATTTGTTATAATTTTCATAGGATTATAACAATAAATATATTAGAAGGGATATCTGTTCCACCATCACGCAAGGAGGAAAGAACTAGTACACTCTATTTGTCAAGAGTGCTAATCTGTTTTTTATTCTCACTGCCAGATATCTTCTTGATGACTATGATTATAATTGACTTCTCTTATTCCTTTAGTAAGTTTTCTTACCCATTCATTATTTTCACTACATACTTCATTCAGTGGCTAATCAAAATGGTTTCTTCCAGAATTAATTTGACTATGCTTCAAACAGTTACATCACCTATATGCCCATTTCTCTTAAATATGATAAAAAGAAATCATAACCTCCATTGAATCCAATGGGGGGAAAACACACTGTGACACCTTTCAATAAACAATATCACTTGTTAGTGATATCAACCAGATATCTGAGAGACATAAATAAGAAGGATTCTAGAATTAGGTACTGTAAATATCATACTTCAGCCTACAGAAGCTACTGAAGAAAATGAATTCTACTCCTCTTCCATCACAATATTACAATGGCTCATATTCTTTAATGAGAGAAATGATACTGAGTAGACAAGGAGGGATTAATGAATTAACTATAGTGGCTGCATCTGAATAACTGGGCCACTGTTGGTCAGAATGCCTTTCATGGATAAATGTCTTTGAGGCTGCAGATGTGTTGCTCCTACTTTATTAAAAGCTAAAGCACCAGGACCTCTTCCCCTATATACACACTAATCACTACATCCTCAAAATACATTGGATTTACCATAATGCCATTTATATTGTGACTTTAACCACTGCCCTTAGTTTGTTTTTTCTAGGGTTTCAAGGGAATTAAAGTCCTTAAAAGAGGGGAAAATGGCAGTCATACCTGTGTTAATGCACCATCTATGACATAAGTATAGTGCTTTTAAATGCACAATATACAATGCACTGTGCTATTTCAATCCCATTATGAAAATCCACTCGAATTTTCTTTGGGGTGCATGTTTTGCTTTAACTTGCCTTCCTTTGCTAAATAAACTCTCTTCAAACTGTTTCTACTAACTGGAATATTTTCTTGGAGACCACTCAAGAGTCTAGGAAAAGCCTTTGCAGAAAAACAAATCATTTACTCTTTCTAAGATATTGTGATTAGTTAAAACTAGTAAGGGAATATAATCAGGACAGACAATGAGTAACTGCAACAGCGTGCTCAACTTTGTCATTTTTTAAATAATTATTCTTTTCTAGATCTCCTGGGGCATTTGCCAAACCAGACAGTTTCATGGGTTTTACCATTATGGAAAGGAACAAGTCAAGCCACATTTATCTTGGCATTGCAAACAATTTAATGTAATAACAGTAACAGAAAGACACCAAACATAGCTTTAGTATGTGAATGAAATAAAGCATGCAAATTATTAGAATGTGGGTAAACAAAAGAAATTCCAACTAGAAAATGAGTTTTATAGAGAAAAAGCTATAAAATTCTCTTTCATGAAAGACAACCTGATAGTGTCTACTGTAAAACAAAGCTATGATAAATGTTTAAAACAAGGTAATAACTGTGGCAGATTATAGATATGGTTCACTCTTGTAATTACAAAAAACTCCATGTTGGTTTAACCACGTTGGTTGATAAGACTAATTTTATTAGTATATTAGATCTATGTTAGTAAGGTACTTACTGAAAAATAATACTGGCAAGAGAGAATCCCCTTTTCATAAGGAGATGAAAATTGTTGGTAATTATACGAAATAAATAACAAGTGAGGACCAGAGTTTGATGAGGCTTACTCCCACGGATTGTCTCCTTGAGAGCCTCCAAAAGTAAGATTTCTTTTTTAAACTGGAAGGAGGAAAAAAAGTGAAAATGGAGATTATGAACTAATTTTTATTACTGGGGATCAATATTTGGCAATTAAAGTTTTCAAACATCATTTTTACCTCTTTCAATAGGGCACTAAAGAGTTTTGTTTACAACATGGTATTAGGGTTCTGAGATTGCTCTGATTATAAAGTATGGATTGGAGTCCACTAATCATATCTCTATACTGTAGAGAAACTCTTTGATGAGGGTGTTAGTGTATGCTTCCCTATGTCATTCACAGGCTGTCCAATAAGCACAGTAGAGTTCAAAAAGTATAAAAACCCTTCCCTAAACTCTCAAATATAGATGTTGGAAATAATGCATGAGTGCTGAAATAAAACAAACTCTTTGTACCCTACCTGAAATAAAAGACTATATATTTAATAAAATGATTACAAGGGATTATTGAATATCACCAAATGGCTCATCACAGAGTTCAATATTCGTTGAACTGGAAGGCGATGTGTCAAAAGCAAGAAATGCTGCTAACCATTAATCTCATTCTTTTCTTAATTTTGAGAATGAATTTAACAAATTAGTACTGCAAGACATGTTATAAATACACTTATAAAGTAATGAGCACTTACCATATTAAATTGTCATTGGTCACTTGAAAGCTATAGCTTTATGAGAAATAGAAGTGTAGGCTGTAAATGTGAAATAGTGTCTCCTAAAGGCAAGGATTCTAATTAGCTTACTAAAAGCTATTATGATTTTCTTACTTTGTTCATTTTGTCTTATAAATTTCAATCAGCAAAGTACAATGACTTGTCCATGATTGTATTTTATAGAGAAATATTTTTTTTCATCTTATGGAGATCAGTTGTAGCCAAAATTTAAAAGAAATCTTAGTAGCCACAGATACAGCAAAATTAAATGAGTATGAAGTAGTTTTCCCACAACTATATCTGAGTTCCTTTCATTCCCTTTGGTTCTCTACAATTTTTGAGTTACATGAGGATTTGCTCTTGTTGAATTTTATGTCTAAATGTTTATATACTTTTACAGTTCCTACCTGTGGCCCTTAAGCTTTGTATATGCTCTTCTTATAGAGTAAAATGTCTCAATTTGTTTCTATTTCACAAAACTTTACTATATGAATTAGATTTGTTGAGACCTTCTCAGAAAAAAAGTTTTATTCTTATTTATTTGTTTTTTGGTTTTGTTCTTTTTGTATTTTAGACAGTCATAGTAACTTAAACAGCTAGTACTGTTTTGTATATACTGACTTTATTCAAGACTTACAGAATTTTTATTCTTCTCACTAACTGCAGCTTAGTTGAACACACACTTTGTCAATTAATTGCAAAAAATATTTTTCTCATATCTTTCTACTTATTAATTGGCAGTAAAAATGGTGTTTTGAACAGTAGCTAGGCTATTTGAGTATGTTCATAATACATACTAAAATAAAATAAGATCTCACCATGGAAAATGAAGTGGGGCACAAAATCCTTCCTCTAGCCAAGGACCTACTGGAAATAGTTGGCTGATGGTAAAGACAGTTTTCTCTGAGGTTATGCCTGCTGAGTTTATCAATCTCAAGTTTAAACACACACACACACACACACACACACACACACACACACACACACACACATCAGGAATATTTGGGCAGATAGAGAAAGAGAACACTAAAGAAAACTCTTGCTTCATCCATCATGTAAAGAAACAAAAGATGACTTAAAAACTAATGTTTACCATGAATAGGCCAGCACATCAATTTGGGGTGTGTAACATGATAATGACAAGAAATAAATTTCTGCCATTTATTAGTTGACTAGGTATGATATTATACTGTAGTTTAATTATTACCCCAATGAATAGTGAAGATTACCTCAATTCTCTACTTTTTCAAAAGTTTTGAAGTTATCAAGGTTAATGTTTGAAGTTACTGGAAATTTAGAGTCCAAGTATGCTTTCCATACTTATAGAATTTCATAGTAGTGCAATGTACTTTTTAAAATCATTGAAGTATATGCAGGAAGAATTTACTGTGTACGGGGAGTTTCCCTGGCACTAGGTTTCTCATTAACCCCGGAATGTCACCATCTATCAAGATATTTCTTTCATTGCTTTTCCTCTCCATCTGTTCCCCAACCTGGTCATCGTTATAAGGATGAACCTTATGTCCCATCCCCCATCCTTTCCCCTGTAATCCCTTGTACCCCAAATTTACCCAGGAGATCTCAGCTATTTCCCCTCCCCAGGGGTTATCTATTCATCCCTCTTAGGGTACTCCCCCTTTAACAAGCTTCCCTGGGGCTGTGGATTGTAGCCTGGTTATCCTTTGCTTTATGTGTAATATCCTCTTATGAGTGACTACATACCATATTTGTCTTTCTGGCTATGTATTGCCTCACTCATGATGATTTTTCTCATTCAATTCTTTTGTGCACAAATTTGACAATGTCATTGTTTTTTTTTTTGTTTTTGTTTTTGTTTTACAGCTGAATAATACTCCATTGTGTAAATATACTCCTGTTGGCCATGCCATAGGATCAGCTGGTGGCAATTGCAATTCCAGATGTCAGCCCACCAGAAGGAAACTCTCAGTTGGACTGCAAACCATGGAATGTCTTTTGCTTCTGTTGTGCATTTACATGTTTGCTGCAGGCCTCTTTCTTTAGTATCTAGAATGGTGTGCATGAATGTTTGAAGATCTCCACTGCCTTAATAAAATGTGTTCATCTCTTGGAAAAGTCCCATTCTACTGGGTATTTTTACCTGTTGGTTGTCAAGAAAATGACCCCTTCCCAAACTGTACTGTCTAATTTGATAATAATAATGATAGCCTAGAGATAGTTTTTGTTTTTTTGTTTTTTCTTTTTGTTTTTTTTTTGTTTATGTTTTTGTTTTTCGAGATAGGGTTTCTCTGTATTGTTTTAGAGACTGTCCTGGAACTAGCTCAGTAGACCAGGCTCGCCTCGAATTCATAGAGATCTGCCTGCCTCTGCCTCCCAAGTGCTGTACAGATAGTTTTGATGAATAAAAATAAACACAAGCATGTGATTCATAGTTAATGCCTATGAGTTCCACCCTCGGAGCTGCTCAGGTTAATGGTTAAAGGGAAGGCACCTGAGTACAGGAGCCAGGATGGCTCTAATTCCTTTAATGCCCAAAAGAGGCAGCCATGTACCATGAGTTACAACAAAGCTTTGAAAGACCTCAGCACCGAAGCACCGGGCACCAAACCGAACCCTCTGCCCAAGAACCAGAACCAGACCACTGGATACAAAAGCAAGAGGTGGTTTACTGAGTACACAGGCACCTGCGGATGCTACTGTAACACGGGTGCAGAGCATATCAGGCTTGCAGGGAGTACAGCATTTATAGAATCTTAATGGTTACATAAATTCAACAGGCATTTCATTGGCTACTTAAGTGCTGGCTAAGGTCATCTTGGGGGCAGGGGTAGTTGCCAAGGACTAGGTTCCTGGAATTACCACAAGATGTAAATATGACATGCTTCAGCAATTATCCGGGTCCCATGACTGCTCTGGTGACCGCAGACATCCTGTTTGACATCCTGTTTGAGGCCTAGCTGGGCAAGGCACCTGGTCTAGGGTTCTCCATTAAGCAACGGCTTGGCCTTGATTTTTTTCCTTGGGGTCCCCGGGTTGGGGTCTCTCAGCTTCAATAATGTCAGGTTAGACCATATGCCTTGATAATAATTTTAAAATAAGTAACCCCAGAAAACAAGCTAAATTTGACAAAGACTCATAGCTGACCAGTCTGACTCATTAGCCTAGGTGGAAAATACAAAATGGCCTCAATTGTTTATAGCTCCCCTTGCTAGGTCTGGTTGGTAACGAAAGATGATGATTAATTCCTTATACTCATTTTTGCACTCAATCTCCTGACATAAAAGAAAAAGACACCGATGAGTGGTTATGTATCCTGAGGATTTAAAATAGAGCTGACTGATTCTGTTTTATATATAAACGTTTGGGATTGTGATTCCTTAAAGACTCCTTATAAGATTAACTTTGGGAGGAAGGGATAAATACTGATCTAGTACCTGAGTCCCCAAACATTGCCGAGGCCTCTTCACTGACTCTCTGGTGGTGGAATTTTTGGCTGGTATTTCTCTGCTTCATGACTAAAATCCATATATGAGTAAGTACAAACCATGTTTGTCTTTTTGTGAATGGGTTACCTCACTCAGGATGGTTTCTTCTAGTGTCATTCCTTTGACTGCCAATTTCAAAATTCCATTCTTTTTTTTCCACTGAGTAGTCCTTCATTGTGTAAATGTATCACATTTTCTCTATCCACTCTTCAGCTGAGAGGCATCCAGGTTGCTTCCATGTTGTGGTTATTACAAATAATGCTGCTATGAACATAGTGGAACAGATGTCCTTGTTGCATAAAAATGCATCTTTTGGCAATATGCCTAAGAATGGAATGGCTAGATCTTGTGGTAGACTGTGGTAGGCTTAGCCCTTTGCACATGAAGGGATGTTCTCTCAGCCTGGACATATGGGGAAGGGCCTAGGACCTGCTCTGGATGATTTGACAGACTTTAGAGATTCCCCCATGAAGGCCCTCACCCTCCCTGGTGAGTGGAGTGGGGGAGGGGAGCTGAGAGGGTTGATGGGGGATGGGGGAGAAAGGGAAGGAGATGGAGCTGGGATTGACATGTGAAACAAGCTTGTTTCTAATTTAAATTAAAAAACCAAGATAAGTAATAAAGTAATAGGCATTTTCTTTGTAACTGCAAATGCAGCCTGCCAGTAAAAGACCTGATAAAAATACCTTGCTTGCCCACAAAGTTAATCTATAATAAGTTGCTTAGTTATGAATGCATGTGGTTTCTTGGATAATTTGTTTTTCACCTGTAGTATGTAAAATATTTACTTATCTAAGGGATATGGAAAACATGCTGTTTTTTAATGTTTTTACTGTTTTGTATTCATTGTAATTACTCACTTGAAAAACAGACTATAGCCAGATTTTTATTTCTATATTACCTGTAAAACTTTGTTGGAGTATACAAGCTTTAGAAAAAAGTTTACAGTAGAAAGAACATAGAAAGAGTATAAGAGAACTGAGAACAAATAATGAAACCCTCAAGAGTGTATGAGTGTATTTTTCCTTAAAAACCCTCACAGTGACTGTGGATCCTCTAGAAGTCCTGTGCTGCTGGAGGCTGGCCGCTCAGACAGTAGTAACATACCATTTTTTTAACCCATTCTTAAGTTGAGGGACATCTAGGTTGTTTCCAGTCTATGGCTATTATGAATAATGCTGCTCTGAACACAACTGAGCAATATCCTTGTGGTATAATTGAGCATCCTTTGATGATACGCCCAAGAGTGTTATCATAGAGTTTTGAGGTAAATTGATTCCCAGTTTTCTGAGAAACTGCCATACTGATTTCCAAAGTGAATGTACAAGTTTGCACTCCACCAGCAGTGGAAGAGAGTTCCTTTTACTTCATATCCTCTCCAACCTTAGCTGTTATCAATGTTTTTACTCTTAACCATTCTGACATGTGTAATATGGTATCTCAGAATTGTTTTGTTTTGTTTTTTTTTTTTTTTTTTTTGGTTTTACGAGACAGGGTTTCTCTGTATTGTTTTGGAGGCTGTTGGTCCATCCCGGCCTCGAACTCTCAGAGATCCGCCTTCCTCTGCCTCCTGAGTGCTGGGATTAAAGCCTTGTGCCACCACCGCCCAGCTAGAATGGTTTTGATTTGTTTTCCTTGATAGCTAAGGATGCTGAGCAATTCCTTAAGTGCCTTTTGGTCATTTGGGATTCCCCTGTTGAGAATTCTGTTTATATTTGTACCGCATTTTTAACTGGATAATTTTGGTGGCTAGTTTCTTGAGTTCTTTATATATATTGGCATTCAGCCCTCTGCCAGATATGGGATTGGTGAAGATATTTGCCCAAAAGCTGTCATTTGTTCTTATTAGCAGTGTCCTTTACCTTACAGAAGTTTTTCAGTTTCAAGTTGTCCAGGTTATTAATTGTTGATCTCAGTGTCTTTGCTATTGGTATTATGTTCAGGAAGTAGTCTGCTGTACTCATGCATTCAAAGTTACTTCCCACTTTCTCTTCTATCAGGTTAAGTGTAACTGGATTCACGCTGAGGTGTTTTATACATTTGGACCAGAGTTTTGTGCATGGTGATGGACATGGGTCAATTTTCATTCTTCTGCATGTCGACATCCAGTTATGCCAGCACTGTTTGTTGAAGATGCTTTCTTTTTCCAAAGTGCCATTATGGCTTCTTTGTCAAAATCAGGTGTGAATAGGTGGTAGATTATTTCATCGTCTTCGATTCAATTCCATTTATCAATGTGTCTGTTTTTATGCCAATGCAAAGGTGTTTTTAATTACTATATCTCTATAATCATGCTTGAAGTCAGGGATGGTGATGCCTCCAAAAGTTTCTTTATTTTAAAGGATTGTTTTAGGTATCCTGTTTTTTGTTTGTTTGTTTGTTTTTCCCCAGGAAGTTGAGTATTTTCTTTCAAAGTCTGTGAAGAAACATGGTGGGATTTTGACAGGGATTGCATTGAATCAATAGCTTGTTTTGGTAAGATTGCCATTTCCTTTCTATTTTTATGCACTAGGATTATGTGATGATCACTGAGGTTTTTGAAAGTCTCCAGTAGACTAGCTACAACATTTGCACCCAGTCTCTGTTTGACAGGAGATGCTTGATTGAAGTTCTTGACTGAAGTTCTTATATTGATTGAAGTTCTTGTCTGAAGCTTGGCCAGATTGTAGTAAGAAGATTGACCATATCAGTTAATTATTCAGGGGTTGTCTACAGCGATGTAGTCCTAAACCAGTTTCAGGGTGGTAATGTAAAGATGCACCCAGTGAGATCAAGTGGAATCAATGAAGTGGGGACCCCATTTTCTTTCCAGAGTGTTTGAAGATTGATGTTAGGAAATTCTTTGTTTTCTGTGGAAAACTCATACCTTAGTGTCAACAAGGAAATTTCAACTTTATATGTATACATACTGTAAAAGTCAGTGCTACAGGTATGTAAGAGCTCTCCCTACATGTCTGTCTTTGTGATTACAGTTAAAACTAAGTTGTCTCAAATATTTAAGTATTGTTTTAATAAGAGCCATGGCTTCAAATATGAATACCCTCCAAATTGAAGCCATTTTTAGTTTAACTGAATCATTGATTTACTCTTCATATTTTTTTCATTTCTACTCTAAACTTCAAGCAATTTTTAAAAATATTTGACTTAATATTGCTTCATACATACAATTTGATGATATCGAAATGACCATTGTTTACTACCAAATTTATGTCTGTCTCATTTTTTAATTACCCAGGGCATCCATTTCATGCTACTGTATGTTCATGGTGTGTGGAGCCATCTATAAGACTGAGATTAGCAACTCTGGGACCACATCACTTAACATGATTCTCATGCTTCCCACTGAAGATACTAATTGCCAAGAGCACATTAGGTAGAGATGGGACTTCATTTTGATTTGAGAAAATTGTAAGTATTAATGAATACTCTTTTGAAATAATTTCTACTTTTTTGAGCTTATAATTCAAACACAACTTTTGTCCCTTCCCTTTCTTCCTTCTGCCCCTAAATATACCCATCCTTTGTTATCTTTAAAATTTATGAACTCTTTTTCATTAACTGTTATTACACGCACACACACAAACACACACACACACACATATTCATATACTTCTAAATATAACCTGTTCCATATCTATAATGTTACTTATATGCGTATTTTCAGTGTTGATCATTTGGTTTTGGATAACGACTTGGTGTGCTCTTCTTAGGGCGAGACTGTTTCTCCTGATTTCAGCATTCTTTAGTTCTCTGTAGTTCTTTATGTAGGGTATAAGCCATGTCATCTTTGCCCTGACCACTTTGACATGGCCTATTGGCACTGTTGTTATACAGCTAATATTTGGGTATTTGTGCTAGTGAGACGTTATGTGTATAACTTCTGATATTACTAGAAGGAACAATCTCCCATTGAATTACTTGATGCTATATGCTTCTTAGATCCTTTCCGGCCTATTTTCTCAAAAGTTTCTTGAGTCTTATGTATGATGATGTTTGGTAGAGGCATCCACTGAGACTGGGTTCCACAACTTTTGATTGGTTGCTGTTTCCTTAAATTTTATCCTTCGGTTAAAAACAGTTTATTTGATGAGAAATGTACACTATACTTTATGCCAATATACTGACAGATGCTTAGATTGTTGCTAGGGATTATGCTGGTTTAATAACCTGGTGGTTGAAGGTTCTCCAATATCTGTGACTTAACGAGCGATGAGTAGTGAGTGATTTGTCTAGTAGCAAGCATGGATTCTCTCTTGTTGAGTGGGTTTTAAATCAAATTACAGAGAGCTAATGGTTACTGCTAAGGTACAAGGCCACCTTAGGGTTATTGTGCTGTGCATGCTGGTTTTTGATGTGGTTCATGGGTGTCATAGCTGAATGGAACTATTGATTGCCTGCCTCCTTTTGATGATTATATTGTGAATTCTGGTACTATGAAAGCTAGTACTCAAGGTCAAGTCCAGCAAAGAAGCCTCTGGAAGATGTTTCTGTTGAAAAAGTGGACTCCATTTCCATTAACCAAAATTAAAAACATCGCCAACTGGTAGAAAATGTACGTATGCACACTATATATCATAAAATCCATTAATAAATGCTAACAGCACCTAGAAAATCAGTAGTCAATTAAATCAATAACAAACAGACAGATTTCACATTGTTTCTTAGTTTGAATCATGTATAGTTTGTCAAATTTATTACTTGATGTTAAAACATACAGGCACTGTGCCACATTCTTTGTTTTATGTTTTCTATTAATTTGAAACAATGATGATTTTAGGTGGTAAAAAAAAAGGCACATAGGTCTGCCATTGAATTATGTCTACTGTCTTAATGTAACACAGTAGGCATATTACTGACATCATCTCACACAACTGCCTTCGAATTTTCCAGCTGAATAACCAGATTTGTAATTACATATATCTGTGACTTTCAGTGGGCACATCATTGTGAATAAGTCCATTTTTCTGTGCTATCAGATTTATTATCAGTTTTTCTTAAATAAATTTAGTGTTAATAATAATATTACACAGGGATAAAGTACTGTAATCCCCTTATGAAGGTTTAGATAATATCTCAAATAATACTTGGAGCTTTCTGAAGAGAATGCAGCATTCAACATTTCTTCTCTGTTATTAAATTGTTGTTCATAATCCTTGACGTTCCCTTTTGACTTCACTTTCACTTTTCATTCAGATATTCATCTTTTTCTTCCATTGATTCTATTCCTGTCATATCATTTGAGTTCACACTTCAGTGCTTCTTGTTTAATCAAACACTCAATATTTTATGAGACTCTTGTGATTGTTCTAAGCAAGCATTTGATTTTTACATTCCTATTATTTTACCATATTATCTCTTTTATCTCTTTCACATCACAGTTAATTCAAACACATAAAGCAAAAAAAAACCAATATTATTTTTATTTATCATCTACCTAATAAAAAACAGCAAAGAAAAACCCTATCAAACAAGTATGACTTATCTTGTTGTAGATCTAAATGACTATTGATAGTTTGGGAAATTTTAATTATTTAGTATCCACTAATGTATTCACTTCATATCTGCCTTCTTCCTGTATATTACATTTCTGATATTATTAGCAGGAGAGAGTTACGATGATCAATCAAAATATATATCCTCATCAAACAAAACTACAGCAAAATGACAGAAAGTATGTAATAATAATATTGCTTGGATATTAACAGTATCTATTTTTTCTTTTTTTTAATAGGAAACAAGCTTACATGTCAATCCCAGTTCCCTCTCCCTACTGTCTTCCCCTGGCCCCCACCAAACCCCTATTCCATCCCCTTTTTGCTCCCCAGGGTGGATGAGACCTTCCATGGGGGCATCTTCAAAGTCTAGAGCAGGAACTATGCCCTCCCCCATGTGTCTAGGCTGAAAGAGTGTTCCTCTATGGGGAGTGGACTCCCAAAGTCCATTAGCATACTAGGGATAAATACTGATCTACTGCTAGAGGTCCTACAGATTGCCCAGGCCTCCTAACTGACAACCACAATATCCCACTTATTTTTCCCTGTCTGATTTCTAATAGTGTAATACAAAATGTCAGGAAAAACTTCCTATTTTCCACTTCTGTTCAGTGCCCACAATCACTGTTTGCACTACCATGTGCTAGTTTCTACATTCTTCACCTGTTCACTTTCTCATTTGAAAGTAAGAGGAAGATACTGTGACAACATTGCATTTAGAGGTAATATTTATGCACATATTGTCTAATGTGGCAGGCGTTTCATTTTATAAGGTATCTGTTAGAATTTGACATATTTTGTGACTTGTCATTACTTTCCTACTTAATTATAATTTGGACTTGGCTTCAATGCTCTCACCCATAGAATGTCCCATCCTTGAACTTACATGAAAGTCCCACTCATGCCTGTTACATTTACTGATTTAACATTACACTTTGAGAAAAACTTTAGTTGATGGGCAATGTGCCAAATTAAGATGAATTTACTAATCTATTACAGGATATTATTCATTTATTTATTATTCTGTGTCAGTATTTACTTCTGAGTCATTTGATTTCACCATTCTCATGATGCTTGTGAGGGAAAAGCATAAATGTGATCTTGTTCAGAATTTTCATTTGGTTTAAGTGTAGGGACAGCATTTACTAATATTACCTTTAAAAACTAGTAATGTTTTTAACTTTGTATATTTCAATCTCTTGCAATTCATATGGTTATGAACTTTTTGTTTTTATTATTTCAAGTATAGAATTTCAAATCAAAACAAAGTATTCTGTGTTTCTGTTAGTTGTTGCCTAATATATTGAAAAATATATTTGCCCTATCCTTACATTGTACTTTTAGTGTATTTTGGGAAACATTAAATATTTTACATTTGTATCACACATATTAATTTGGTAGTTAGTTATAAACATACCTTTTTTCTACTGGATTCATAATAATTAACATTTATGCAAAATTTAGAATGTTCTGCTGTATTTAGATTTACATATTATCATGGCTTAAAATTTTATATAATAAGATAATGTATAGGCTTATTTTGAATCTACATTCTTTTTTATAAATTTTATTTAAATTAGAAACAATCTTATTTTACATATTATCTTATTTCCCTCTCACTCCCATATTCCCCATGGACCCTCCATCCCATCCCCTATCTCTCATAGATCCCCATCACATCCCCCACCCACTCTCCTGAAAGGTTGAGGCCTTCCATGAGAAATTATAATAATCTGTCAAGTCATTTGTGGCAGGTCCTAGGCCCTCCACTGTGTATCTAAGCTAAAGGAGTATCTCTCCATAGTGAATGGGCTCCTGAATTTCATTCCTGAAATAGAGATACATCCTGGTTCCACTTCCTGAAGGCCCCATAGACTGCCAGTGCTCCTAGCTGACACCCAGCTTCAGGGGGCCTGGTTTGGTCCATTGTTGATTCCCCAGATGACATACTGAGGTCCACGAGTTCCCACTTGCTCAGGTCAGCTGTTTCTGTGGGTTTTTCCAGCTTGGTCTTGACTGATTTGCTCATCACACCTCCCTCTCTGCAAGTGGAGTCTAGGAGTTCAGCTCAGTGCTTACCTGTGGATCTGTTTCTGCTTCCAACAGCTACAGGATGAAGGCTTTAGGAATGCCATCATACCTGTCTAATGTCATCATTTTAGTCTAATGAGAATTTTTTCACTAATTTCTTTATATAAACATTTGAGCTCATGAATAAACAAATCAATATGAGATTATCAACCCATTCCTTCTTAACTATGAGACAGAAATAGAACAAATAATGAGAAGTAGCTGAGCTTCACTTACAATGCTGCTTTGTCTTTAAGGTCTTGCTAGACTATGTGGTTTCGCTAGTTCTTATCCAACTAGAATTACTTTTTGTCATGAAAGTAGATTTTCATGAAATAAATTCATTTCAACTTGAGAAAAATTAATCAAAATAAGATTGGGTTATATATATATTTTTTCTTACTATGACTCTCAACATAAAATGTAATAAGTAGCTCCAGTTCAAGATGAAAATCATAGAAAATGCAAAACCATTCCATTCCCTTTATTTTTAGCCTCCACTGTGTTTTGTGACTCTTTCAGGAATAGACATGCCCTTAGTATGTGAAAGTAAAAAACTTGTTTTTATAGCTCTCTGTGAATTTTAGTGGTTTCAGTATAATCATATTTCTAGGCATATCTAAGCTGTTCAATGTCTATTAAGCAACATACCTCAGAGCTTAAATCTCAGATTTCTACTGAATATATGTGTGACAATCTTAGAAGAAAAAAAATAGACATTCAAAAAATAAGTATAGGGACTCCCCCCGGAAGGACAACCAAGTAATCAGGAGCCTGCAGAGAGAGCTGGGCCACTTCTGCCCACACTCAGGGCAGAGGTAAGAGCAGCCAGGTCAACTCCCCTGGAAGGACTACCAAGCAAACAGGAGCATGCAGAGAGAGCTGCTCCACTTCCTCCCTCTAAGATCATGAACAAGGCAAGGCTTTCCCCTCTCCCAATATCTCTTCAATATTTTACTGGAAGTTATAGTTAGAGCAATAAGACAACAAAAGGAGATCAAGGGGATAAAAAATGGAAAGGAAGAGGTAAAACTTTCCCTATCTGCAGATGATATGATAGTTTATGTAAGTGACCCAAAGAACTCTACTAAGGAACTCATACAGCTGATTAACACCTTCAGCAAAGTAGCATGATACAAGATCAACTCAAAAACAATCAGGAGTCCTACTATATACAGAAGATAAGAGGGCTGAGAAAGAATTCAGAGAAACATCACACTTGACAATTGCCACACGCAAGATAAAATACCTTGGGGTAACACTAACCAAACAAGTGAAAGACCTGTATCACAAGAACTTTGAGTCTTTAAAGGAAGAAATTAAAGAAGACACCAGAAAATGGAAAGATCTCCCATTCTCTTGGATAGGTAGGATCAATGTAGTGAAAATGGCAATGCTGCCAAAAACAATCTACAGAATCAATGCAATCCCCATCAAAATCCCAGCACAATTCTTCCCAGACCATGAAAGAATCAACTTTATATGGCAAAACAAAAGACCCAGAATAGCAAAGACAACCCTGCCCAACAAAGCAACATCTAGAGGCATCACTATCCTGACTTCAAGCTCTATTATAGAGCTGTAGTCCTGAAAACAGCTTGGGATTGGCACAAAAATAGATAGGTAGACCAGTGGATTCAACTTGAACACTATGAGATTAATCCACACACCTATGAACAGGTGATTTTCGACAAAGAAGCTAAAATTATACAATGGAAAAAAAGATAGCATCTTAAACAAATGGTGCTGGCATAACTAGATATTGGCATGTAGAAGACTGCAGATAGATCCATATCTATTGTCATGCACAAAACTTAAGTCCAAATGGATCAAAGACCTCAACATAAATCCAGCCACACTGAACCTGTAAGAAGAGAATGTGGGAGAATGTGGGAGATACCCTTGATAGAATTGGTACAGGAGACAGCTTCCTGAAGATAGCACCAGTAGCACAAACACTGAGATGGACTATTAATAAATAGGACCTCCTGAAACTGAGTAGCTTCTGTAAGGCAAAGAACACAGTCAACAAGACAAAAAGGCACCCCACAGATTGGGAAAAGATATTTACTACCCCCATATCTGACAGAGGGCTGATTTCCAAAATTTACAAAGAACTCAAGATGCTATTCTCCAAAACACCAACTAAAACGTGGGGGAATGAACTAAATAGACAATTCTTAATAGAGGAGACTAATAGGCGGAAAGACACTTGAGAAAATGCTCAACATACTTAGCCATTAGGGAAATGCAAATCAAAACAACCCTGAGACGTTATCTTACTCCTGTCAGAATGTCTAAAATCAAAAACACCAATAACAACTTATGCTGGAGAGGATGTGGAGAAAGGGGAACACTCGTCCATTGCTGGTGGGAGTGCAAACTTGTACAGCCACTTTGGAAATCAATATGGAGATTCCTCAGGAAAATGGGAATCAGTCTACCACATGACCCAGCCTTTCCACTCTTAGGTATATACCCAAAAGATGCCCATACTACAAGGATGTCTGTTCCACTATGTTCATATCAGCATTATTTGTAATAACTGGATCATGGAAGCAACCTAGATGTCCCACAACTGAAGAGTCGATAGAGAAAATATGGTACATTTACACAATGGAGGACTACTCAGCAGAAAAACAGGACGGAATCTTGAAATTTGCAGGCAAGTGGATGGCACTAGAAGAAACCCTCCTGACTGAGGTAACCTAGTCACAAAAAGACAAACATGGTATGTACTCACTCATATATGGATTTTAGACATGGATCAGGGGAGTGTTATCCTACAATCCTATTGCCAGTGAGTCTGGGAAACAGGGAAGTTCCCAAGGGATATGCATTATACCCCAGAGAAGTGGAAAGAGGCAAGATCTCCTGAGCAGATTGGGAACATGGGGGGAGAAGAAACAGAACTAGGAAAATGAGAGGGGAATAAGAGGAGGGTAGAAGAAGACATGGGTGAGCAGGAAGGCTGTGTCAGGTTAAGAATAGAGGAGACCAGGATGAGAGATACCATAATAGATGTAGTCATTATAACTTTGAGGAGAGAGCTGACACTAGTGAGATTACCAGAGATGTACAAGGATAACACCAACTGGAAAACTAAGTAATAACAGAGAGACTACATTAATAGTTCCTACATGATGATAAGGTTGGTGACTACCTTATGTGACATCCTAGAACCTTCATTCTGTGACTGATGGAAGCAGAGACCAATACTCACAACTAAACACTGAACTGACCCCCTGCATCAAAGATGGAGGAGTGATGAGCAAGGCAGACAAGACTGTGCTGGGGAAACCCACAAAGACAGCTGACTGGACAAGGGGGAGTTCTTGAACCCCAGACTGATAACTAAGAGGCCAACAGGGGACTGATCCATACTCTGTGAATGTAGTGTCAGTGAGGAAGCCTCAGAAATCTTTGGGGCTTTGGGTAATAGACTAGTGTTCACCATGGCATACAGATGAACTTTGGGAGCTCATTCCACATGGAGGGATGCTCTCTCAGCCTGGACACATGGGGAAGGGCCTAGGTCCTGGCCAGGATGAAATGACAGACTCTGGAGATCCTCCCAAGGAGGGCCTTACCCTCCCTGGGGAATGATGTGGGGATTGGGCTGGGGGTGGGGGGTAGGAGTGGGGCTGGTGGAAGGAGAAGGGGGGGCTGGGATTGACATTTGAAGCATGCATGTTTCTAATTTAAATTAAAAATTCATAAAATAAAAAAATAGTAAGCATAATCATAGTTATGTGCTTTGGAGTAAATGATATCTAAGCCATGTTTTATAGGAATAGCTTCTAAGTGACCTTTTTAACCTATAATATATTTCAAAAAATTAATTCAGCCTTATTCATCCTTGTTTTCAAGTTTGCATAAGGAAAGTGAAGAAGATTACCTAGCAGAGCCAATTTCCCAGCTATCTCTTTTTGTCTAGGTTAAGGATATTTTCCAAGAGTAAAGTTGGAACTCCCATAAAGTGGTAGTGTTTGCCTGTAGATAACTTTGTGATAATGCCAAGGTCCACAGGAAAGTACATTCTAGGTTTACCATTAAATTGGAGAGGAACATTTTCCAATTCAGCCAGATGGAAAATGATGGACATGAGGATTGGGATGTTCAAAATGGTAATGATTTATATACTTTATTTCCCATAAGCATTTTTGTCTAGAATGCTTAGTTTGTACAAGAAGCATTGTATATTCAAGTACGTATTTTCTGAATATTTAAAGATAATTCTACTTTATATTACAGATATAACTGAAAATCTCTTTAAGCAAATGTATTATTCATATGCCATGCATAAAATGAGTATGTCCTAGACTGTGGTAAACACTATGAGCCATTAAGTAAAATTTTAAAACCCTTGAACCTAAACAAATAACCAACACCAAAAAGGCATGAAGTGAGTGGTATATCAATAATAATTCAATAGCTGATAACATAAATCAGTACATAAATAAATGAATTATCTAATTAATTGATCTGTTTGTAAGTATACCCAAAATCCATATCATAGAAAAAATTGAAAGTAAGTGTAGATGTCATACAACATGAAGGATTTTCAAATTAGAGTTGTATTCTAAAACTTTGATGATAATTACTATATTTTAATTAATTCTAGACATTTATATAACTAAAAATTGTAAAGTTCTTTCTAGGAAAGCACAGGGAGCCTTATTGCTATATAAGCAGTGCTCCATTTGCTTCCTGTGTGAATATCTTTGGTTGATATTACTTTCTAAATTTTAGTAATGATTACACATATATAATTAAGCAGGTAGGTGATAAGAGTACTTGAAATTTTACTAGCACAATACTCATGTGAAAATCATCATGCTTCTAATTTACCTCAGTCTCTTAAATTTAAAAGAATAGGCTATAACAATAGCCCCTAAAGTTACGCTCAGGGGTTATACTTGTTTAGGAAGTTGATGGTACTAGATTCTTTTCTTGCTTCAAGAGACTAAACATCCATGGGTGGTTGGTTAGGTTTATACATGATTGCATTCCTACTGAGTATGCCTTCAGATCCAGTTCAAATTCCTGCAAGATTTAGGTCCAACGTGCATAATGTCATCAGCAATGAGAAATTACCTTCCACATTTGGAAGGCAATCATGGACAATGCCAATACCCTGTGTTGTTTGGGAGTCATTTTGGACTCACTTAACTAACAACTCAAAACAGACAGAGAGTCTGGGAAACAGGAAAGAACCTAAAAGATATGCATATATGCATAGTACCCAAGAGAACAGGATGGACACAAGATCCTCTGAATGGATGGGGAACACGGCGAGGGGTGGGGGAGAGTGGGACCTGGGAAGAATAGAGGGGGTAAAGAGGAAGGGAGTTGGTCATGGGGGAACAGGAAGTTGAGGGGGTGAGGGTAGAATAGGTGGAAGAGGGAATCATAGGATCGAAGACAGATCAGGCACCAGAGTGACCTCGAGTGATCTAAAGGTATAACATCAATTGGCAAGCTAAGCAATAGTGGAGGGACCACCTCGAATGCCCATTCCTGATAATGAACTTGATGTCTATAACCATCCGGGAGCCTTCATCCTGTGACTGATGGAAGCAGAGGCAAACACACAACTAATCACTGAACTGAACCCAAGGAACCCAGTGACAGAGAGAGAGGAGTGATGAGCAAATTGGCAAAGAATGGGCTGGCAAAACCAGCAGAGACAGCTGATCTGAACAGGGGAGTGCTCTTGGACCCCAGACCAACAGTGGGGAGGCCAGCATGGGACTGATCTGGACCCCCCAAATGTGAGTGTGAGTGAGAAGGCCTGGGCAACCTATGGGGCCTTGAGCTGTGGATCAGTGTCTATCCCTGGTATACAAACTGTCTTCATGTGCCTATAGCACAAAGAGAGATGCTCTCTCAGCCTGGACTCATAGGGGAGTGCCTTGACCCTACCAAGAGTAAAATGACAGACTCTAGATATCCCCTATGTGGAAGGATTTGGCAATAGGGTGGGAGGCAGGGGGGAAGGGGAGTGCGGGAAGAGGGGAGGGAGAGGGAACTGGGATTGACATGTAAAACAAGCTATTTAAAATTAAAATAAAAAATGATAAAAAAATAAAAAAGGAGGTTTTTGTGAGACTGAATCGGCATAATTTCTAAATTTGTTTAGTACTTATGCTTACAGCCATGGATAAATATCTTCATTTATCCAGCATATTGGAAGCATTACAAGAATTCACAACTGGACAAAGCAAAAATTTGTAATTGACCAATGAGTTCTCAGAATCAGCTTGTACACCTATAACTCCAGCCCCAACACCTAAGGCTCATCAAACATTGCTGAAAGGGGCACAAAGAGTATAAGCATAAGAGGGTGAGTCTATAGATGACAGGGAAATTATTCCTAAGAAGTCTCAAAAGTATGGTTGCCTAAACAACTTGTAAATAATCCAAAGGTTTACATGACATCCTGGTTAAGGGAAACCTCACAAGGCCTCATACATGGATGAAATGCTACTGGCAATTAAGGACTACAAAGATACAGAAATTATGTACATGTAATTATACATATGAATAAAAGATAAGTAAAATATGATATAATATATTGTTTACCAAGAGAGAGGGCATAAGTGGAAAAATCAGACCCCAGGGAGGAGCCCTGTAACTGGTTATTGAATACCTAGTTGTGAGCTCTAATGGCATACACAGAAGCAACAACAAAATGATTTTAGAAGAACTTTTATATCTATTTGTATACATGTAGTACTAAAAATTAAAGAAAAAGATGCCATTGATTTGAGAGTGGGGTACACAATTAGCCTTTGTTCGTTTCTTCCTTTTATAAAAAAAGAGCGATAGCTTAATGAACTGAGTGTTTAACTGACATGAAATCTCCTTAGGAACACCTGCCAGACTTGCTTTTCTTTCTGGGAGAACAGCTTCCAAAAAACATGTCTGCTGTCCCAGGAGACTGTCTATGATATCGCTCCTTAGTACTTTCTGCCTTTGACCATTCCAGAAGCTGCTAGTGTCACTGCTTCCTGGAGGTCATGGACCTCAAGCTTTAAAATGGACCTCAAGCTTTAAAATGTCCTGAAGGAATACCTCTTGACAGTTTCAGCAATATTATTTGAATATTCTCATCAAAGAAAAGCATCTTCAAGTAGATTTACACCTGCATAAGAAAATATACCTTATTTGACAGTAGTTTCTAATACAGAGTCTACAGAGGAATTTCTGCTCAGAGTGTTCTCAGAATATGAAGTAGAATATGCCAAGTCTTTTCAGTGCTCATGATTGCATGTGTGGTAACTTTATCAATATTCCTTCCATAGGTATTGTATAACTAGAAAGTGAACCAACTTAATAATTGAAACACACACACATCACAAACAGCAAAAAGGGGGTTGGGGCAGTGTCATGTGGATGTTTTTTCAAACTAAGTGAAAAACAGTAACAAACTTCCCCCACTTCTTCTGGAATGCTTCTGAAAGAACCAACAGCTTAACGTTAAAATCAAAATTCAACAGAGTATGAAATAAGAACAATGTAAAACTCCTACTGAGTATTGCAATTCAGTCTCCCTATCCTTCAAGCAAAACCCCAAGACCATCTGCAAGAATTTCCAGTGTAAACTTAGGAAGAATTAGCTTGATGCTCTGCCTCATGTGAACATTCAGTTGTAACCAGGAAAAACAGAATAAAATATGAAGCGTGGGTAGAAGACCTCAAGTGTATACCAAGGGCGTTTGCAATTTGACTCTTATGATTTAAATTTTGAGGGTCCGGGAGTTTATCAGATATAGTGGTGTTAAACAAGATTTTTTCAGTGTGTAACAACCCAATGCCTTCCTTTAAAGAAAGTGTGAAAGCTACATTAACTCTCTCAGTGGAGTCATTTTCCCAATGTTACACTGGTGGCCTGGAAGACAATATAAAATCTCTGTATATCACCATCTCTAATTTGAATGTCCTAGGCCAATGGATCTTTTACTCCTAGAGAAATCATTTAGGTAAAAATTTTCTGAAAGTTTTCCTGTTTATTGCATCTCTGTAAAAGTTCCAAAGACCACACATCAGCTACACAGCATAGCTTTTATTCAGAAGCAACCTGCTACCATTTTCGAATTTTCATTTCCAATTACAGTATATACCATATACTATAAAAATCCATATTAAATCTTAAGAAATAATGGACAAACTAGCACAAGGATTTTCATACATACATCAAAGTCTGGCAACACAGTATGCAATTGTGTATCAGTATTTTTGTCTTCATGTTCATCAGGCAACGTCTTGAATCATCTCAGATTGCTATATGCCAGAGTGCAGGCAAAGATCACATTTAAAACCCAGAGAATTGATTGTATTTGGGGATATGGCACAAGTTGAAGGAAGAAGAGGAGAAACCAAATTAGGTTGTGGAAAAGGAAGTGGCTCCCAAGACATTCTAAGTCAAGGAGAGTCTGCATTCCCCTGACATGCAATAATAAACCTAAAAGATGTCATGGATCACTGTGCCTGAAGAGTAACTATTTCAGAGAGAACATTCATTGACTACATTGTATTTCTAGACTGCTCCTCTTTGAAATGGTAACTTTCTTTGGAGGAAGGATATTTGGAACCATTATTCTCCAATACCCAGGATTTTGATGATAAATGATAAAAGAATTTTATGGGATCCAAAAAGGAATAAAATATTATGACATTTTTGGTGAATCAACTATGTCACAAATAAACTAAACACAGCAAAAAACATAATACTTGCTGGTTATACATTTTAGCCACCATTGCATGATAAGTTGCCTTAGTCAGGGTTCTCCAGAGGAAAGGAATTGAAAGAAAAACATATGTGTGTGTTTCATAATATATTAATATAATCCTATATTATATAATATAATTTATTAGAATGGCTTAAGGTAGTAGTACAGCTATTCCAACTATTGCTATCTGTCTACTTATGGAATGTCCAAGAATCCTTTTGGATTTTCAGTCTACACAGCTTGATATCTTATAGTAACACAGTTCTTTCTCGCTTTCACTCTGTCTGTCTGTCTCTGATTCTCTCTCACACTAATTCTCTCTTGCTTACTCTCCTCTTCACTCATGAATATACAGCAAAATACCCATGCCAGTAGTGTTGAAAATGTCTCCATCTTTCTCAAAGTCATTATTTAAAATGTAGATTAACTGACTAATTTCTGACCTCAAAATCTGACAATTGAAGAATTTGTACTGGCTTAAGCTGAAGTGACCCATATAAATAATAATGCCAGTTGTTTTGTAGAATGTGCCTCAGTTTAGCTCTGCCAATATTCTGCACCGTTCTCACATATCTAAGTTTCCACATCAAGTTCATCTACTTCCTAATATGGGCACATGTGAAGACTCATATTCTCTGTTCCAACATTCACTCATGGTCCTTGAACCTAAAATTCACTTCATGGTCCTACTGTGGGTGTAGCATAGTAACACGTAAATTCATTTTCTGTATAGAGGTTTTGATACTATAAAGTGTTCATGTGTAGTATCCTGCCATCTTCAACCTGCATCTTTCTGTCATTACAAGTCTCCACCCACCCTGACAACTTGAGAGCTTCCTCAAGTTTGCCTGAATTCTGATACCTTACTGGGACACAACACAAATCCCATACTCTGATGCTCTTTTATATTAACTCCATCATTGACTCTATGTACTTTCTTTTAATAATGTTTCAGGAAAAAGAAGAAAAACAAGCAGGTAGAGCAGAGGAGAGGAGAGGAAAGGGAAAATAAATAGGAAGAATAGAAGGGGAGTAAAATGGAAAGTTATGAATAAAATGGTACCCAATGATTTCATTATACACAACCTTTGCATTATACATAACCTTATATGTTAAACTCCAATCTGGTGTTGTAAATGGATAAAGTAAGAAAAATAATCCAGCTTAGTTTTTACTGAATTCTGTGTAGATGTAATTTTACCAAGATGGTCAAGGGCACTACTCAGAGATGTATTTGTCAGTACAATATCTGATGAATAGATAATTTCAAAAGGATTCCTTAACAAGACTATAATAGATAATGGCCTGGATGACTTTAAATGTCTTCTATTCTTTCCCTTCAGATTCATAAGTAAGTCACTAAGTCATATTCTACTTAATGGTGTTTACTCATGCATTATTTCCAAAAACTTATGAAGAGGTCATAATAAAACTTATGATAAGCATAGTAAAATAATAAGTGACAAATTAAATAAAATTATTGTCCTAAACATTTAAAATAGAATGTTTTTAAAGGAATATTAGATCAAATATTAATTTGTTTAAAAAGTAAGTTTGCAATTCCACCAGTTGTAGAAAGAAGACACACCCATTATGTGTCATTCTTTAATTGAAATGAATAGGTCATAGGCAAATTAGAGGAAGGTATTTTTCATTACTGTGCAGATGGTAGCAGAATCTTCTCCACCATTGCAAGAGAAATTCCCATTAGGGTGAAACGACAGCACATTCACATTCAACACGAGGAGAAGCACCTATAGGTTTTTTTACATGTTTTTATATAGGTACTTATTGAGCCTTCTTCGATGGCACCTCAAAGAAGGCCACATGTGAGATCACAACTTGCTCTGTTTACGTTACCTCCATTGTGTGTATATGCTGTCTTCACTTTACCTAGATTGTATACATCTTATTGTTTATTTTACTTCTTAATTTATAAATGAACCTATAGAAATAAACTACTGAGTTTAACTAGCCTATTGATAACATCTCAGGACTCCAAAATCTTTCTGAAACACAGTTCATTCTTAATCTGATTCCAAAATCTATCCAGTTGTTTCCTTAACATTTGAAAAGAGTACTCCTGTCTGAAAATTCTTGTCTACTATTTTAGAAGCACTTTATCCTGTATAAAAATCCAAGATGTGTAATTTTCTTTATGAAAAATCATTAAGCTAGCTACAAATAGCTCCAAAATTGCTATATTGTTATCATAACTGTTCAAACGCCAGTCAGTTCCAGTGTTTCTTCTCCCCACTCTACATCTATACTTCAATAAACACAATGATATTTAGTTTCATGCATAACTAGTTCCATATTTTCTTCAATATTACATAGGCATTTCCTTCTTTAGGTAAGGCAAATTTTTCTATAGTTTGTAGAAAATATTTTCTATTCCTTTGGCCAGGTTATCTTCTCCTTGTTTGTAAATTTCCTTTTTCATATTTTGTCAGGTTTTCTGGATCTTTGGTGCTTGGGTTTTTATGTTGTTACTTGCTTGTTTGTTTCGCTTAACATTTTCTTTGTGAAGGGTCTTCATTTCTTCTCTCTTTTCTTCAATCCCAGACATTCTCTCTTCTTTCTCTTGTGTTCTGTTAGTGAGTATTGCCTCTGGGATTCCTGTTCAAGTTCCTAAAATTTTCATTTCCAGTCCCCTCAGTTTAGTTTTTCTTTATTGATTCTATTTCTACTTTCATGTCTTGAACATTTTTTAATACCACTGTTTCTTTATGTTTTCATACATTTCAGTAATGCATTTTTCATATTCTATTTAAGGCCCTTGATCATATTCATATTAGCTATTTTGAAGTTCTTCTCTTGTGCTTAAACTATATTGCATTACTTGCAGCCTACTTTAGTAGTGTTACAGGACTCTCATGGAGAGGTATTGTCGTGGTTATTATTAATTGTGTGTTCATGGTCCTTTCTGAGCATCTGAATACTGCTAATTTAGGAACTGATATCTGATCATTTCTTTGTTGGGTATGATTTTAGTTTCCTGGTTTCTGTTGCCCTTTCTGGATCTTCAGAACATTTGATGTCTGTGAGTTTCCTGCTACTTAGAATTTCTGAGTCTCTGAGTATGATCGCTGAGGACCCTTGATAGAAATTGTTTTATGCATTGGGAGCTGACATGCAGGAATAGGGAAGAGATATGAAAGTCAGGATGTTGGGAGGGTCCACAGAATGGACAAAGCTGGGTCTGCCATGTTGAACAAATTCCCTGTCAAATGTGACCAGCGGGTTCCCAGAGAAAGAATGTTCTGGGCAGGTGATAGTGGAATTAAACGAGAAAGGAAGGCTGTTGAAAAGGGTCTGTTGAGTTTCCTTGAATTAGGGTAGTGAAGAAGGGGAGGTCACAGCAGGTAACCTTCTAAAAATCTGGGCATAGCCCTGGGAATTAGAAATTAGGGGTTGGGAAGGATAGTGAAAAATGGCCTACCATATTCTCTGGCTATACTTGGCACTTGGGTTTGCTGTTGACATTTTGTTTTTCCTTATTAGCTTTCTTTCTTTTCTTTGAGTTCCTAGTCAGACAGTACAAATACAACAACTGTCAAACAGACAAATATATCTCCGACTTAGGCACAATATAAACTATTCACATAAAACAGCAAAAGAAATTACTGGTTTATCAGACCAATGAGATGGTTTTAGTATATAAAGACAATTAATTAAATTAGACATATACAGTAGATAGAAAAACTAACTCACTTAAGCTGTCTTTGGACCTCCACAGTTGTGCCATGGAATGGGCATGCGTGTGTTCACACATGCACATATACATTTGAACACAAAACTAAATAAATATAATTAACAAATGAAACACAATATTAGTTTAGTGTTAATAACTGGCAAATACTATACATAGTAAATGTGATAGAACTAGTGCTAAAGTCCTTGACTAAAACAAAAAAAAATGATTTATCCACACTTAATAAATAGTACACATAAAAGAAAGTATTCAGGATGTATCCCTAGTGCACGAATGGACTTCAGGAGACCATATCTCATGAAGGGATACTCTTTTAGGCTAGGTACACATGGTAGGGCCTAAGCCCTGCTCCAAATGACTTGACAGATTTTGATGATCCCTCATGGAAGGTCAAACCCTCACTGGGGAGTTGATGGAGGAAGGGAAGGGGGCTTGGTGAGGGACATGAAAGGATGGGAGGAAGAGGGAACTGGGATTTATATGTAAAATAATATCATTTCTAATTTAAATAAAATTTATATGAAAATGAAAATATTCAGGGAAATATTTTATGGTGCAATTTTAATAGCATTATATATAAATTATAGAACCTAAATATTTTTGAATTTCTATTGCAAAATAATCTTAATTTAAGCATTTTCTATTAGTTTCAAAGATGATAGAAAATCACATTTAATATCCTTTAAAGTGATGATTCTAGTCTGTATAGTGTTCCTTGTATGTAATTTTTCAGGGTTAATAATTTGTTACTGGATAACCAATTGGTTTGCTTTGCGTTGGAGGTTATAACTCTCAAGTTTGGGATTTCATAGTTGTCTTTGGTTTGTTTGTTTGGTATTGAGACTTTATGAGTTGTATTTTTGTATTGGGAAGGCATGTGTGTATGTGTGTGATGTGTGTATATATGTGCATGTGTGTATGTTGTGAATGTGTGTGTGTGTGTGTGTGTGTGTGTGTGTGTGTGTGTTTGGGAACATGTAAAAATGTGAATGTGTTTGTGTATAACAATGAATAACAAATAAAAACATGAGCTTGAAAAAATTAAGGAATGGTGTATGAGAACAATTAAGAGACTGTAAGGGAATAGGGGATACTCTGTAATTATATTAGATTCTCCATACAAATAATTTCAAAGAGAATAATTTCAAAGGGATTAAGTTTCTTTTCTATCTAAAAATAATTATCACATTAATTGTACGGTAAATTCCAGATAAAGTATTTGGTACATTCTCAGAGAATATTGTTGAAGAAAGAGAAATAAGTATTCAATCCACATCCAGTCTTTTAGATACAGCTACAATAATTGATTGTCCAACAACAAATGATAATCTCTATAAATACATATACAAGTAACATTGTATGAACTCAATAGATTATATTTGGAATGTGTATGTATATACAAGTACTTGAAAGCATTCAATAACAATGAATTAAAAAGAGGCCATGAATTGAAGGGTAGCAGGGAGGAGTATAAGGGAGAATTTGAAGATGGGAAAGTAATAGGAGAAATATGATTAATTTACAATCTCAAAAAGGAAGTAACAAAATAAAAAATAGGACCATTAATGAATTTGCAATATTTAGTCTATTCCTAAGTTTGTGTGCTACCATATGTTCATATATATTTACCAAAGTGCATGCATTTATATAAACATATCATTATAAGTATAGACTTCTTCACTATAGGAAGAGAATTCAGTTTATCAAGTTCTCTTTAGGTGATGATGCCTCCAAAAAAATTGTAAATTTGTGTTGATTTCTCAATCATCATGTCTTAAAAACCTCAACAATATTTAGTTCATAAGGAATTTCTCCTACATATTTGTCCTAGTATGAGGCAAAAACAACTTCACAATTTCCATTAATTTTCTATATACATTTTTGTGTGTTTGTGTGCACTGTGTTAACTAGCCTTTAACATTGAAAAATGGAATGAAGGTGGGTGTGGTGACACACACTTTCAATTCTAACACTTGGGAGGCAAAGAATTCCTGTGAGTTTGAGGCCAGCCTGGTCTACAAAGCAAGTTTCAGGACAGTCAGGGCTACCCAGTAATACCCTGTCTCAGAAGAAGAAATGAAAGGAAGTAAAGAAAAATATAACAAATATGAAAACATTGCTGACTAGTTATTTCAAGACAGTAAAATTGCTTAACTCAAGATGATCCATACTTTCTCTTTGGGAATCAGTAAATTACTATAAAAGGATAAATGTAACAGACTTTTAAAAAGTTTTTAATCTTTCATCTTTACTTTATACTTCTGATATAGTTTATTTTTATAAATATGAAATACAATTATTAATTCATATACCCAGCTCCTTTTTGAAAACTAGGACATAAAAATCCCAGAAGGAATTCTCAGACAATGAAACCATTCAAGAGTCAAATTTTAATATGGACAAAATAAGAAAATATATAGAAACATGGATAATACCCAAAAATATTGTGATTTATTTCCCTTGAGTGGTCATCAAGATTATGAATTATTTCATTAAGCTCCCCCTATTCTTTCTTAATTTTTTCCCGCTATTTAATAAATCAAAATAGCTCTATATGCCTTATTTTCTTTTTTATGAAAAAATACAAAAAGGTTAAAGAATAATGACGTGGAATCTACTAACTTATGATATTGGATTTGATCATAATTTTTTTGTTAACAACATTAAAAAGACCAAGATTTTTATTACTCTAATTCAACAGGATATTTATAATTTTAAAATTATATTATATTTAGTGAATTTATTAGTTTTGATGCTTATTATTAAATACTTTCTGAGCTTAATTATAATGTAAAATATGAGAGGTCTGCCAGGAACAGAGTACAAAGAATCTAATGGTCATCAGGAATATTTGTCTATATTTCTCCTGAACATATTACTTCCTTTATCTATGCATAGATATCTCTGTACTTGTATTTTCTACAAGTTTTGGAATCTGTCTTGTACAATGAATTACTTTTTTTTCTTCAGGTATTTAGATATTATTCAACATTGTAATTAAAATCAGCCATAGAAAGTTCAGTCATGTCTCAACCTGTTTTCAAAATTATATTTATGTCAGCTACTTATATAATTAAATTAATTTACTTGATATTGAATTTATAGGTATCCTTCCTATTTTAATTTTCTTAAAATTACTTTAATTTTAAAAAGCTTGCTTCACATTTCAATCCTAGTTCCCTCTCCCTCCCCACCTCTCGCACCACCCCACCATTCACCCCAGCGTCCTACCCTATCCCCATTTCCTTCACATAGGGGATATCCAGAGTCTGTCATTTCACTCAGGGCATGGTCCAGGCACTCACTCCCCTAAGAGTCCAGACTGAGAGAGCATCCCTCTTTGAGTTATGGACACACAAAGTGTGTTTGTATGCCAGGGATAAACACTGATCTAATGCCCAGGACCCCATAGGTTGCCCAGGCCTCCTCACTGACTCTCACACTCAGGGAGTCTGGATCAGTCCCATGCTGGACTCCCAGCTATCGGTCTGGGGTCCAAGAGATCCCCCTTGTTCAGATCAGCTGTCTCTGCTGGTTTTGCCAGCCCTTGCTTTGCAAATTTGCTCATCGCTTCTCTCTCTCTGTCACTGGGTTCCATGGGTTCACTTCAGTGTTTAATTGTGGGTGTTTGCCTTTGCTTCCATCAGTCACTGGATGAAGGTTCTAGGATGGCATATAGTGTAGACATCAAGTTCATTATTAGGAATGTGCATTTAAGGTGGTCTCTCCACTAATGCTTAGCTTGCTAGTTGGTGTCATCCCTTTAGATCACTAGAGGTCTCCCTGGTGCCAGACCTCTCTTCTAAACTATGACACTCTCTATTATGGTATTTCTCATCCTGTTCTTCCTCTATTCTGTCCCTCACTCAACCTTCCTTTTTCCACCATGACCTACTCTCTCTTCCTCTTCGACCCCCCGCTTCTTCCCAGATCCCAATCCAATCCACCCCTTGCCGTGTACTAAATCTTCTCAGGAGATCTTGCCTCATTCATCTTCTCTGGGGTACCATGCATATCTCTCTTAGGTTCTTTCCTATTTCCCAGACTCACTGTCAGTAGAAGTGCAGACTGGCACTATCCTGATGCAGGTCTAAAATCCTTATATGAGTGAGTACATACCATGTTTGTCTTTTGTGACTGGGTTACCTCACTTGGAATTGTTTCTTCTAGTGCTATCCATTTACCTGTGAATTTCAATATTCCATTGTTTTTGTCTGCTGAGTAGTACTTCATTGTGTAAATGCACCACATTTTCTCTATCCACACTTCAGTTGAGGGGCATCTAGGTTGCTTCCAGATTCTGGCTATTACAAATAATGCTGCTATGAACATAGTGGAGCAGATGCCCTTGTATGAATTTGCATCTTTTGGATATATGCCTAAGAGTGGAATTTCTGGGTTTTGTGGTAGATTGATTCCCATTTTCCTGAGTAATCTCCATACTGATTTCCAAAGTGGCTGTACAAGTTGGCACTCCCACCAGCAATGGAGGAGTGTTCCCCTCTCTCCACATCTTCTCCAGCATTAATTGTCTTTGGTGTTTTTGATTTTAGCCATTCTGACAGGAGTAAGATGGTATCTCAGAGTTGTTTTTATTTTAATTTCCCTGATGGCTAAGGATGTTGAGTACTTTCTCAAGTGTCTCTCAGCCATTTTAGACTCCCCTATTGAGATTTCTCTATTTCATTCTATACCCCACTTTTTAATTGGATCCTTTGGTGCTTTGGAGACTTGCTTCTTGAGTTCTTTGTAAACTTTGGAGATCAGCCCTCTGTCAGTAGTGGGGATAGTGAACATCTTTTCCCATTCTGTGGACTGCCTTTCTGTTTTGTTGACTGTTTCCTTTGCCTTACAGAAGCTTCTGAGTTTCAGGAGGTCCCATTTGTTAATTGTCCATCTCAGTATTTGTGTTACTGGTGTTATGTTCAAGAAGCAGTCTCTTGTACCAATTCGTTCAAGGGCACCTCACACTTTCTCTTCTAAGAGGTTCCATGTGGCTGGATTTATGTTGAGGTCTTTGATCCATTTGGACTTAAATTTTGTGCATGGCGATAGACATGGATCTATCTGCAGTCATCTACAGGCCAGCATCCAGTTATGCCAGCACCATTTGTTGAATATGCTTTCTATATCCATTGTATAATTTTAGCCTCTTTGTCAAAATTCAAGTGTTCATAGTTGTGTGGGTTAAAATCAGGGTTTTTAATTTGGTTCCATTGGTCTACCTGTCTATTATTGTGCCAATACCAAGCTGTTTTCAGGATTATAGCTCTATAATAAAGCTTGAAGTCAGGGATGGTGATGCCTCCTGAAGTTTCATTATTGTATAGGGTTGTTTTGTCTATCCTGGATCTTTTGTTTTTCCATATAAAGTTGATTATTTTTCTTTCAAGGTCTGTGAAGAATTGTGCCAGAATTTTGATACGTATTGCATTGAATCTGTAGAATGCTTTTGGCAAGATTGCCATTTTTATTATATTGATCCTACCAATCCAAGAACTTGGGAGATCTTTCTATTTTCTGGTATCCTCTTTGATTTTTTTTCTATAAAGACTTATTGTTCTTGATGTACAGGTCTTTCACTTCCTTGGTTAACATTAACCCCAGATATTTGCTGCTGTTTATGGCTATTGTTAAGTGTGATGTTTGTCTGGTTTCTTTCTCAGCCACTTTATCATCTGTATATAATCGAGCCACTTTTTTTTAGTTAACCTTGTATCCTGCCACTTTGCTAAAGGTGTTTGTCAGCTCTAGGCATTCCCTTGTGGAGTTTTTCGGGTCACTTATTTAAGCTATCAAATCATCTTCAAATAGTGAAAGCTTGACTTCTTTTCCTATTTGTATCCTCTTGATCTCCTTTTGTTGTCTTATTGCTTTAGCTAGAACTCAAGTACAATATTGAAGAGATATGGAGAGACTGGACAGCCTTGTCTTGTTCCTTATTTTAGAGGAATTGCATTGAGTTTCTCTCCATTTAGTTTGATTTTAGCTGTTGGTTTACTGTATATTGCTTTTATTATGTTCAGGTATGTTCCTCTTATCCCTGATCTCTCCAGAACCTTTATCATGAAGGGGTGTTGGACTTTGTCAAAGGCTTTTCCAGCATCTAGTGAGATAATCATATGGTTTTTCTTTCACAGTTTGTTTATATGGTGGATTACATTGATAGATTTTCTAATGTTGAACCATCTCTGCATTCCTGGGATGAAGCCTACTTGGTCATGGTGGATGAATTTTCTGATGTGTTCTTAAATCTGATTTGTTAGTATTTTATTGAGTATTTTTGCATCGATGTTCATGAGGGAAATTGGTCTATAGTTCTCCTTCTTAGTTGTGTATTTGTGTGGCTTGGGTACCAAGGTAATTGTAGCCTGGTAAAAAGAGTTTGGCAGTGAGCCACCAGCTTCTATTGTGTGGAATAATTTGAGGAGTATTGGAATTAGCTCTTCTTTGAATTTCTGCACTGAAGCCATCTGGGCCTGGGCTTTTTTGGGATTGGGAGACTTTTGATGACTGCTTCTATTTCATTAAGTGTTATAGATCTGTTTAGATTGTTTATCTGTTCTTGATTTAGTTTTTGTAAGTGATATCTATCCAGGAAATTGTCCATTTCCTTTAAATTTTCGAATTTTGTGGAGTACAGATTTTCAAAGTACGCCCTGATGATTCTTTGGATTTCTTCAGTGTCCATTGTTATGTCCCCCTTTTCATTTCTGATTTTGTTAATTTGCATGTTCTCTCTCTATCCTTTAGTTAGTTTGGACAGAGGTTTGTCTATTTTGGTGATTTTCTGAAAGAACCAACTCTTTGTTTCATGGATTCTTTGCATTGTTTTCGTGGTTTCTACTTGATTGATTTCAGCCCTCAATTTGATTATTCCTGGATCTGATCTTCCTGGGTGAGTTTGCTTCATTTTGTTTTCCAGCATTCTGCTGTGCTATTAATTCTCTAGTGTGACTATTCTCCAGTTTCTTCATGTGGGCTCTTAATGTTATGAACTTTCTTCTCCGCACAGCTTTCATAATGTCCCATAAGTTTGGGTATGTTGTATTTCCATTCTCATTGAATTCCCAGAAGTCTTTAATTTCTTTTTTATTTCTTCCTTTACCAGGGATGGTGTCCTTCCTTTTTAATCTATCATCTATGTATCTATCTCTATTTATCAAGTTCACACACACACACACACACACACACACATATATCCATATACATATATATAATACAATTATTCCAGTATCCAATATCAATATGATAAACCTTAATATACTAAATAATTAAATAAAAGATTAATTTTCCGTAGAGTCCCTTGATTTCACTACAGGAAGATGCTATAAATATCCCCTATAAAATAATATAATTATGTATTTCAGATACTACAAGGTTCAGAACTATGCCTGCCTAAGACATGATTTCATCAGGCATTCTCATGCTCCTTCCCTGCCTTGTGCAGTCTCCTTCCCAGCATGCTGGTTATGCTCTCAGCATGACATATTTCATGACTTTATAAACAATTGCAGTAACAAATGAGCCAATGTGTTCTTCATGCCCAAGAGATGACAGATCCTAATTCATAAGTCATACAGTCCTACCTGAGCTAAAAACATTTATCAGAGAGACAACATGTAACTTGTTAATGAGCTTGGCTATGTAAAACAGAATTATGATTATAGATATTCCACAAGTGTGTCCCACTGAGAAATTCTTTACTAAACTATCAGGTTTTCTGAATTACTTTTTCAAATATGCCTTATTTTCTTTACAACCATAGTAATGTTTTTATTCAGATTTTGTAGCATATTAAGTTTATACTGTATACTCTATATGAACATTAATGTCTCTTTCCTACACTAGATTGAAAATAACAATGAAAAGCACTAGCATCGATAGAAACATCATTCTGTGTTGCTTAATTGGCAATATAAAATTAGAAAAAATGTCATTGTGAAATGAAAACAATAGGATAAAAAGAATAATAAACTAAAGAAGATGGAGAGAAGTTGAAAGAAGACTAGTGAGATGGAGAAAAGAAAAATGAAGGGAGAAAGGGAATGAAACAGAATGAAGAGAAGAGGTAGTGACAAAAGGAATGGCAAATCAAGGAAAAATAAGGCTGTGAATAATGATTAGAGAAAGAAAAGGAAAATATCCAAGAAAACTGACAGGCATCAATGATTAAGGATGAATTCTACAACTTAACAGAATCATCCTACCAACCTGTACTCTAAAGTTGTCAATTTGAATCAATTGAAACTCATGAGCTATAAGCCAAAAATGTTTATAACAATATTTAAAACAGTTTCTGAAATTTCAGAACTTGTAATATGTCTGCTGCTGACCATCATTCTCCCATGAAGTCTGAGCCAGACTTCAGTCCTTTGAAGCTTTACTGAAGCTGTAAGGAGAAACTTCTCCCAAGTTCACTTCTGAATTTTTGACAAGTCTTCTGTTTCTTACTATGCCACATTTCACAGGATTGCTCATAATATGACAAGTGGACCCCACTAAGCATGTAATCAGAGAAGAGATAAAAGTAAGGCAAAGGGCACGGTGATTGTTATACTCTAGTTTCAAATTTGATGAGCTATCATATCTAGCATATTTTATAATAGTCACTGAAGAAAATCTTGTATAATGTCGTAGATTAATGAGTTACTGCCAAGTCAAGAGAATCTTTGGCAACAATACTGGAGGCTGGAAGCAGTAATCCAGTCTCTGTCCTGTGATTACTGTTTCCGGTCAAAACTTCCTTTTACCTCAATAGACAGATCCATTAGTCCATTAGTTCAATGTACAGAATCTGATATTTAAGTCAGATATAATTACAAATATAGTTTCTTTGAGGGATTCATCCTATAAATCTAGAGTCTGGAGAGATAACATATACCAACATCACACAGGAAACTAGATTTAGGATTATTTTCAGGAATATTTCTACTCCAAATATTATAGGTCAAGGAGGAGGAAGAAAATAATTCAACCATAGAACTTCTGTGTTATGTTTTTCTTATTTACCATTGTGTGTATTGGTGTGCATGACTTTTATATGTGTGAATGTGTGGTGCCAGGATGGACATGTAGAGATCAGAGGATACGGAGTTGGGTTCATTCCTTCCTTATTACATGGATTCTGTGTAAGTAATCAAGTTGCCATGTTTTGTCTACCAAGTAACTCTAACCACTGTAACAACCAATCAAGTTTGAAATAAAAACGTAAACATGCCACTTACCTATTGCTTAAAACTAAATTTCTACTTCAACCTATCAATTATCTGCTTTAAGAGGGACAGAGGTCTTTGTATTCGCATGTAAGGACTAGAGAAACCTGGAATGTTAAACATGCAGGTTTGTTCATTCCAAGGAAGGTGTGCATAGCCAGTTATCTGCCCAGAGGACTGAGAGTAGATGTGGTTAATAGCCTGGTGACCTTTGTGGTATCCATGTGGGACTACATGGGTCCTTTCCTAGAACCTTATCACAAACTTGTTTTCCCAGTCAATTTATAGAAGCTATTTTTGGGGGGGGGTCTTTTGAGACAGGGTTTCTCTGTATTGTCTTGGAAGCTGTCCTGGAACTCACTTTGTAGACCAGGCTGGCCTCGAACTCACAGAGATCCACCTGCCTCTGCCTCCCGAGTGCTGGGATTAAAGGCGTGCGCCACCAACGCCAGGCTATAGAAGCTATTTTTATGGGAGGTGTCACACATACTTTACAGAGTTTCCATATAATCATGTTCAACCTTTTTTGCCTTACTTTGTTCCTCAAAATGATTTATGTATGCTTTATAGTGCACCATTAAAAACAGTGACCGAAGAAATCTTAATTGACAATTAGCATCTAAATAAGGTGCTCAGTCAAATATTTTCAGGTGACAACTTTTTTTACCTTTACACAAAATAAATTTGATGAAATTTCAAGAATAGAGGGAAATAATTAGACATAGAGTCTGACTTGAATGGAAAGTTTAACCATTGAAAAATGCTAACTTCATTGGTCAGAACTTTAAATGAACTTTATTTGTAATATGATATCATAAGTATATATTTAATGTAAATTAAAACATTAAAATTGTCCAAGAAATTATACAGTTTTATGTGAAATATCATGCAGATATTTTAATTTCATATCTGTGCTTTTAACAAGTAAATAGGGAGAGTGGTGCTTTCTAAATGTTCCTATCAACACTAAAATAATAGCTAAATTTCAAATATATATTTTTGTTTCTTAAAACATCTCATCTTTCTTTTCAGACTATTTTAGATTTAACAATATGTTGTACTTTGAAGCTACAATATCATTCATATATATATATATGAGTTATATATCTTATATATGTAATAGTTTTTTTGTTTTTTCTTTTTGTTTTATGAGACAGGGTTTCTCTGTATTGTTTTGGAGGCTGTCAGTCCAGCCTGGCCTCAAACTCACAGAAATCTGCCTGCCTCTGCCTCCCGAGTGTGCCACCACCGCCCGGCTTATATGTAATAGTTTTACATACTATTCCCTTCCAATTCCTAAAATCAAGAGGAAATGGCAAATACATTTTAATATTGTACTTTAATCTTGTTACTGTCTTGTGGTATATAACTCTACAATATAAGTAATTTCATGTAAGAAATCAGGCAATCAATTATGTGATCCTGTGATATTCCTTGGATTTAGAAAACACTAATCAATATCAATATATTGATTTGGGCTTTGTATTTTAATAAAAGAATAAGAGAAGAAATCTTTGGGACTGAAGTCAATCATCAAATTCAAACTAGTTTTATATTGCTTATGTTCTGGTAAATATTATATGCTGTACAAGGTAGTATCTTGATTGTGCTGTGACAAAGGATATTAATTGACTGGATTGAAGGACATTTTTGTATTAATACAAAATGTGCCATATGTTAACTGAATTGATGATATTAATTTCTGTGATATTCACCACAAACACATTTTTTAAACATATTCTTGGCTTGCAAAGTATACACTTCCAGTAAATTGCCAATATTGTGTTTGATTGGAGTGGGAGTTTTATCCAACTGCAATGTTCATCAAAGAAAACTGACATAAACCAAATATATAAACAAGAAGGAATGATCACAGATCTATAAATTGGTCTACTGCAGCCATTAAAACAGGAAGAAATGTAAAATTGCTGAAACATTTTGCTGTGTTAGGGCAGCAATTCTAAGTTTTTATAATATACATATATTTCATATATATGATAGACTGGTGCAATGTGTAATTAGAGCTGGCAATGGAACTAGAATAGAACAAGACACCGATAACATTTCTGGGTGTGTCTGTGAGCTGCATCCAGAGTAGACTGACATCTGGGTTTATGAACTGAAAGGAAATATGAGTAATAGTTGTGTGTGAAAAACTTAAAGGGATATGGAGAAGCTAGCATAGCACTCAAGGCCCAGTCTTCTTAAACAGGTTCATATTCGGCAGCTGTCTCAGATTCCCAGCCTCAGACTGGGGCAGGACGATGGACCCCATTGTTCTGAGGCTTATGGCTTCTTTGAATAAGTGACTACTACTTTCTCTATCTCTACAGCCTGAAGACAGCATTTGTGGGTGCCTTAAATAGGAATAGTCAACATAGGCTCAAAAATTTGAATGCTTGGTTATAAGGGAGTGGGGCTGCTTGACAGGGAATTGTGGCCTTGTTGGAGGAAATGTGTCAGTGGGAGTGGGCTTTGGAATTCTAAATATTCAAGATATACCCAGTGTTTCTCTATTTCCTTTGCCTTGGTATGAAAAGCTCACAGATTCCAGGTCTACCTGTGTGCTGCCATGGTGCTCCTCACATAAAGATAATGGGCTAAAGTTCTGAAATTATAAAAGTATACCTCAGTTGAATGCTTTCATTTTTAAAGTGTTGCCACAGCCATGGTATCTCATCACAGAGATAATATACTGAATAAGACAACGAGACTCCAACAAACAATGAATGCAAACCAATGGAATAAGTAACAAGTTTCCTAAATTTCCCAACACACCTGATTCTTATATTCTATATAACCTTAATCAAACTAAGCAATAATATTATATGACTTATGATGAAATCACTAACCAAAGTCTTAGAGAGGGTAAGTCACTTCATTTTAATTAAAAAATTTAGAAATACTGAAGACACAGAGGCATGTTGCCTTTATATAATACAAAATTAATTTTAAATCAAAACAATGAATATTTGAGAAATTTGATACTAAGTAAGAAATTCTTTAATTATGCCGAGCTTTTAGATGAATCTGAAGTTATTTGTGTATTAGAAATACATTTTAAAGTATCATTTATGATATTTTCAGTGAGTTAGGGCAGGCATGTCTTCTGCTTTTTCCATAGCCATGATTCTATAATCATGTTAACACTCAGATAAATTGTTGCTCAGTAAGGTGAATATGATCAAAGATGAGGTTTTCCTCCCCTCAGGGAGTGTGATAATTTCTCCAAGTCATCATTCTGAAGACTGCCCTAGACTACTAGCAATTGGAGAATGTTGAGTAAATTATCCAACTCTTAATATTTTGATAAAGTAGAAACTTTTTGCTGTTGAACAAGTATTATTTGGGATAACCACATAAAATATTTCTTGAGTTTATTTCATTAACAAGTTTGTTCCCCACTTTGTTAATGTAGACTTGCTTTCTACTTGTTTGACCTTGTTACTGTGCTTCAAAACCAAACACACTCTTCTGGGTGGAGTCTGGGAGTTTCTAAAATTTCTGAAAACAAAGCTGGACCTTTAGAAATTTGGAATCTCCTTGTCTATAAAAATAAGAAAAGATGAATCACCAACCTGAGAGCTTTTATGGAACTGACCAATGCCATCTGCACATACATTACAGCTGTGTAGTTTTGTCTTCCCATGAGGATCCTAACAGTGTGTCTCTGTTTGAATCTGTTACTTACTTTTGGAACCCTATCCTCCTACTGTGTTGCCTTCTCCAGCCTTAATAGGAGAGGAGGTTCTTAGGCTTAGTGAATCTTTATATGCCATGGCTGGCTGATACACCTAGGAGGATGGGCTTCTCTAAAGTGAAAGGCAGAGGCATGGATGAGGGAGTTAGGGAGACGACCTTGGGGTAGAAGAGAGAGGGAGTGCAAAATACTAACACTCTGGGAAAATAATTAACAAATAGAACAATAAAGAAGATACTGCATTTCAACAACTTTTCTTACAGTCTTTGTACTCAAAATAATGGATCTTAAATATTAACTTATCTGTATACTTAAAATCCATGATTGTTGAATATTTGAGGTATTCTTCCTGAGAATTTTGCCAGGACAACACCATGTCTTCTGAATCTTTACCTGAAATACTAGAAAACAGGCAAATATTACATTTATGAAGTTATTTTTTAAAAATCCACTTAAGAATCAAAACCATAATTAAAAATGATCCATATATGTTTAGTTTCCTTTCTTTTGTTTCTTTTACAAGAACAAGCCACATTCTATTATTTACAAAACTTATACACAACATTTTGTTAGGATAAATTACCTATTATGTTCAACAAATTTTTCTGACTATTCTAAACCTATAGGAGTTCCATAAAAATTATATAAGCTAGCCATTCTCTGCATCCACCTACATACAAGCTGCTTGGATTTGTTGGAGTTGCTCTACAGATAACTTTAAGATAATTAGCATCTACAACATTTGCTTCTTTAAACTCATTATGCTGGATTCATTTCATGTGTTTAGGCATTAAATTCCTAGTAATACTTTGTAGTTATCTCTATAGATGGCATACATATCATTTAAAGATACATACACTTTAATATCTGTTCTTATTATATTGGTTCCAATTATATAAAAATACTAGACATTCCCTTCTCATATGAGCAATATCTGAACATAAAATTTCAAGTTTACAGGCTTATAAGATTTATATATTACTGTTAATATAAAGAGTTAAAGGATTTTTAATCGAAAACTTTTGACCCTGTAGTTAATAAAATCTTTATTTGATTGCTTTTCAGGATATTTTGTACATTATTTCATTCATATATTCAATGATCTATACAATTAGAATAATTTGAAATTAAAAAACAGTAATTAAATTTTTATGCTGATAGTACAGGAATCTTTCAGTCTTTCTATTTATCAATACTCTGAGTTAAGTACCTACCATATCTACTGTTCTCACCACACAGAGCTTACCTATTCATGTGGTTGATAGAAATTCTCTTACCTAATATTCACATCTCATGGAAGGGGTGTTACTGAAAAGCTGTACTTCCTAAACTGTTGGCAAGCTTGAAAATATCATCAAATTAACACCTCAAGGAAGTAGTCTTAACACCTCACTGAATCACCACTGTATATAAATACTCCTCTTCCATGGGGGCATGTGTTTTAAAATAATTCCAGGTTTTTCTACTGAATTCAGATACAGTTTTCCCCTGTAATGATTAATGCAATAAATCAGACTGAGGGATTATGAACAGTTAGGTGCCCTCAATGCTTTTCCAGTGCACTCAAGTAAAATTTCTAGCACCTACATGGAGCGTCTTCCAAACCAATTTAACTCCTCTTCCAGGTAATCTACCATTTTCTTCTGAACCCTTTGGCCATTCTCACTTAGACATACACAGACATAAAAATATACATATAACTAAAATTACAGTGAATCTTTAAAGATATAGATATCATTGAGCTTTTCTGTCTCTTTCATATGTTATTTGTTTTTTCTATGTAGATTGAATCTATCCATCATTTTTGCTCTGAAAACTAGAATATCTGTGAGCTTCCATTTCATTATGAGGTTAATATAATTTCAGTTTTCCTTAAATGGATAGTCATTAAATGATATGAAACATTTTCATTCTTTGTTCTGAAAGGTGATTGTTACAAAGAATTTGCATTTGTAGGGGAAGTCCATATTGGTCATCAGGTTTTACTTAACAGATCACTCTGTTAGGATCTCAAATTTTCTTCCCCGGTTTTATATGTTTGTTTACATTTATTTATTTTCATTTCTTATAACTGAACTGTTGATCTGTTATAAAAAAACTTATAAATTTTGATTACTGGTTTGTGTCTGTGTGAAAATTGTTTATAATATAATAATCATCATGATTGTATTTTTCATTTTGACATTAGCTGTAGAATTCTGATTCTGTTATATTATTTTACATTCCTTTTTTGAGAGTTTCATACATGAATACTATAATTAAATAATTGTAACCCCACCTTATCCTACTTCCATGTCCTCCATGTTCATCCCACTCCCTCTCAAATTATTGAAATTTCTTTTATTATAATGTCATACACATTTGTGCATGTGTGTGTATAAATATGTGTCTGTAAAAGAACTACTGAGTTTACTTAGTTTTGGTCTTATGTGTGTGCATATGTTTGCTTAGTGATGACTATAAATGACTGAATAACAAAACATGGATCTAATCAATCAATTAAGTGTATCTCTCCATCTAGAGGCAGACCTTGTGAGATTATTTTCATCCACATTTCCATGTCATTTGCACTGAATTTATTCAGGTCTGATTTATACAATCATTCATAGGTTCAGCTCACTGATGTATATATATACAAGACATTGTTTCAGAACACATGGTCTAGTCCCCTAGCTCTCACAAGCTTCACATCTGCTCTTCAGCAGTAATCTCTGTGACTTGGGTGTACAGGTTCCATGTTAGATGTATCAATGGAGCTACGGCACACTATGATCAATTGAGCTTTGCATTTTTGACCAGTTGTGCATTTGTGTAATGATCCTCAAATGGAGATTTCTTTTGTAGGGATCAGAGCTACACGTACATGTAGATATAAGGAACAGGTCCTGCAAATGCATCTAGGAATTACACTTTTTAGGAACCTAGAAATAAGAGGTTCTTTAAATTTAGTAGGATTGTCAGTCACAAGTCATTGTCTAAATATATAGTGATAAATATGATTTCCTGCTACTGAGAGTGACTTCAGTCCTATTAGAGGACTCATGGTTACCTCTAAGATATAAGTGCCACTATTGAATTCTGAATATATCTTGCCTTGCTCGTAATTGTAGATTGTAAGGTAAACACCGAGGAGGGACTACTAATTACTTTTCCTCCTTGGAAGCTTGCAAAACCACTTTCAATAATATAAGATCAAGTCCTCAGGGAAGAGACTTCTGGGTCAGGTTCTGCTCTATTTCTCCAAATCTTTTGTGTCTGCAAAGTGTAATCTCATCAGTAATACCATTGACTTCAAGGAAGTGTTTTTTTTTCTCTTTCACTTTTAGATTTAATACTAAAAATATTGTTGTGGTACTTACTGCTTATTTTGACATTATATTTAAAGTCATGCTAATATAATATCTATCACAATCTAAATATTTATCTTTCTACCCAAACATAAGTGGGTCTCTTAACCCTCATCAGAGTTGTTTCTTTTCATAGTTCACAACCATTAACCCAATCAACAACTAGTCCAAGTACTGAGTACAGGTGATAATGTGGTATGCAACGCCAAGTTATACGTGTACAAGGTAACTCCATACCTAAGACTCGAGGTACATAGTGGAAGAGAGGGAAGAATGATTTGAGCATCGAGAAGACAAGGGCAGCTGTTGTGAAAAAATAGTACTCTGTATAAGACAGGAATGCTAGGCCCAGGAGATGTCAATGATATTATTGCCTAAACAAGAACTGAAAAAATGACAACATAAATTGGCACCCCAATATGAATGATAGTACTTTTGAAGGCACAACCCTAATTGAAGAGCTATAGACAATTAATGGCTGCTGATAGCCGGGCGGTGGTGGCACATGCCTTTAATACCAGCAATCAGGAGACAGAGGCAGGTGGATATCTGTGATTTCAAGACAATCCTGGTCTACAAGAGCTAGTTCCAGGACAGCTTCCAAAGTCACAGAGAAACCCTGTCTCAAAAAACCAAAAAATAAAAAAATAATTAATGGCTGCTGAGATGGAGAATAAATATTCTGTAGATATGATACAACTAGTAGGTGATAAAATTCCAAGTGGTAAGCCCCAAACATACATTAGTATGAGCAATATTACACAGCAGATTATATTTATAAATATTTACATACATGCATATATGTTTATATATATACAGATATATATGAAACAACAATAATTAAATAATAAACAGCATGAATTTTAGAGAGAATGGGGGTATGGAATATACTGGAAGATTGCAAAAAAGGGGGAAATGATGCAAATGCTGTTGACAAATGGAAACATAAAAAATAAATAAAATATAAAAATTATATTGAAAGTAAAGTCTCAATATATGTTATGCATGTTATAATTTTTTTGAAGAAAAAAGAAAATGTCTGAACCTGTACTGATATATTTTAATAGAATATCCTTACAGTGAATGAAAAAAGCTGGCATAACTAAAAAGGGAAATCAAATTACTGTCATCTATGGAATTTGAGAAGCTTTTAATCCACTCTATCTTTGGCATTTGTTATTTTCTTGGTTTTTTACTAGTTCACATTCTGAGACAGCGAAAACAAAGTGTCTTCCTTACCTCTGGTTTAAATTACAATATGCTTGTTTACATTGATTTGGTTTATGGTTTCCTAGTGTTTTTTTCACTCTGTGGTAGATTCTGGATAATTTCTTAATGATTCATGATGTGTGTGTGTGTGTGTGTGTGTGTGTGTGTGAGTCTGTATCTGTGTCTGTGTGTCTGTGTGTGTGTGTGTGTGTGTGTGTGTCTGTAGTAGTTAATATTGAATTTATTGCACTATCAATTCTAGAGAAGCATTCTACAAGTTACCCGTTACCTAGTCTAGATCTCAATACACAATGCAGATGGCCTGGAATTATCTCTAGGGCAGGAAGCCCTGGAGCTTTTGATTATCCTGTCTCTGTTTCTCTAGAAGCAGAAATTAGAGCTGTGAGATATCAAGATCACTAGTCAATATTCATTAACATTCCTGTGAAAGATCAAATATTTGATTAACTATTTAAATAATTTCATCAAGGTCACATGTCATGGAGATCATTCAAGAAGACCATCTCAACAAAATGAGAGAGGATACTTAGGATAAAAAGCTGTAGTGAAATCCTCTGAGCGCTCTACTGGGAAAACCAGGGAGAAACAAAGTATCTCATCTGATTCAGGGAGCAGAAGTAGGTTTGAGTTTTTAAATGCAAACAAAAGCTGGGACTTTTATACTAGTCTTTTCTCAGCAAAATGTGAAGTTCACATTTCTCAGCACTCCCTGATTTTAAGAAAGCTCAAGCTCAACGGTAAGCATTGGCATATTTATATACGTGTTTACCTTACAAATCAATTTATTAAGTTATAAATGTCACTTGGTCATCATTCCTGAAATATCTCTTAGGTATTTTCATGGATTAGATCCCCCCTGAGAAGATATACTTTGTCATATATTTTTTGAATCTTTAAACATAGTTTCTATTTACAATCTATTATACTGTGAAATGTGTCTCCATTTCTATGACTATATTTTGTCTGTTTTCTTATGGCCGGTAAAATTGGGTAGATTTTTGGAAAAGTTATAAGGGCTTTTCATAGTGTGGTTTCTATAGAGATATTTCCTGATCATATGTTTCCTGTATGAAAAAAGAGTCACCTGTAAATGGTCAGACAGTGCTGCACTCAAGATAGCTCTCTCTGCAATCATCATCTCTGTGGACCTCTCATTTTGCAGTATTTTTTTCAGCTGTTCTAGATGAAAGGCCAGTATCGCAACTTTGCCTCCTCTTCCTTGACCTCCTGACTTCTGCTTTTGTGTGCTTTAGTTGAGAAGGTACCCAAAACTTTGCTGTGTCTTTTACATTACCCTTCATCATTAACCTTTTGTCTTTGACAGGCTATTATTTTATCTCTGAGGCTACTTTTTCAAAGAATCTTGCTCCCAAAGTATTTATTACACCATCACGTTTATAGTATCTTTCAACAAAATGTTGTCAGCATTGATTATTTTGACTTTTCTTACTGTCTTAGCTGAAGAATTTTCCTGTTCTGTGCAACTCCATCAAAGAAGAGAAACTGCTTGTGTTGATTTTGAACTACTCCCTTAAATACAAACACAGTGTCTATAAAATGATTCACATGCATTGAGACCTATAATGTGCTATTTATTTACAGTAGTAATTCTATTCTTGGTGATGACATATGAGCTGATATTTTCTATTATAAGATTCAGTCAATTTGAAATAATCTGAAGAACTATAGTTTTTAAGGAAAACCGTTATTAGTTTCATGTTATGCTCTGTAGAAATAAGGCATGATTTAATAATTAAAAAATATTCAGTTAGAGGAAGACATATGTTATTTTTTCACTGAAACACAGCACATGTGGCTTTTTCCTGGCTCACAGACCTGGTTTTAGACCACTTTTCAAAGCTATGCAGGATGAGAAAATTCAAGATGCAATTACTCAGGATTGATAAATGACACACAGTCAATGATTGTCTTCTGCCAATAAACATAGATTTATGAGTAATAAATGAATAATCATGAATATAAAAAACATTTTAATATTCTGAATATTTTCAGAACTTTTGGGTTTTCTTCTTGTAGCTAGTCTCATATTATGTAATTCCTTTATCTTTCATAATTATATAATGCTTTGAATCTATTTCTTAGAATTCATAAAAATTGGGATATAAAAAGTATCCACAACTGTGACAGAATACACAACAATGTAATAGTGCATGCTGGTGTTATATCAGTAAAACAAGGTTTGTATTAATCTTATTTAACAAGGAACTTAATTTGATATAATTTGAGTAATTTCTCATTTTTTAAATACTTAAGTAAATGATAAAAACATAGAGGAAAGTGTTACAAATATATTAAGTGATGTTTATGGAAATATTTGGAAACTGTTAACAACAATAATACTAAACAAAATATTTGCATTTCAATTTAATTTCAGGGAATAGTAGAAAACAAAAAAATTAGAAAGTGGATCAAGTGAGTATATTATTTAAAGTTGCTGGAAATATCGATTCTAGATAGCAAAGCTACTTTCACTTTTTTAATGTAGTTCTTTCATTAGATTTCTTTTGAATGCATTGTTAACTTGTGTATTTTCATTTAAATGTAGGAGTAATTTGAAAGTAAATATAAGGACCTTCATAGGATTTTTTTCACTAAAATACAATTTATGATCATTTTGTTCTTACTTGGCTCTATTTATAATTTGCACAGATGAATCTCATTCTATATGGAATGATGAAACTATGTAATTTTGACAATCTAAATTCCATAGATTTTCTTTCCTCTTATGATCTAGGGGAAATTATGTTAGAATAGAATGTTTCATGAAATTCAAAAAACTAAAATAAATAACTTACATTACAAGCAAACAAGACTGAAACAGAACCAATTTATCTTTACATTGCAGACAAATATTCATCAGTATAAAATCCCAAGTCATGGTAGAGACAACTCTCTTGAGTTTTTTAAGTATTTAATACATTTTCTGTGTTAGTTAACTGAGCATCATGATCCTCATTCTTGAGTATATCTCTAATGAAAAATGACACAAGTTTTAGAATAGTTGTCATTGGTCAATGAGTAATATTTATGCATTCCCCTTTTGTTTAGACTCCATGTGTCTTTATGACTTCCTTATTTTTTTTGTCAGGGATTAGTATGCATCATCAGGTATTCCAGTTTTTCTTTATTCTTTGCACATTTGATGACAGTATTTCTTTGCACATCCAAACCATGATCTCAGAGACAACATCAGATGAAGATAAGATAGCTTATCAAGAGCTTTCTAATCAGTTATAGTGAATACAGGTGGTTTGATATTTGTTACAAATCCTTTTTCCAGACTGTTTTTTATGATTTTGTACCTTATCAAAGCCTAAATCATACAGAGTTTGTTATCACTAGCAACTCTAGAGGAGCACCTTATTGAAAATTTAGTTATCTGAATCAATTATGTTTGTAAAAACTTCATTAGTGATCTTATTAGATTCAAATATTTAGTCATTCTTTCTAGCAGTAATTGAGTGAGGGGTAGTATATGTTATGCACTAGCAAACTATTTCTTAAAAATATTTTTAGTTGTCTGTAAAATTATAGAACACAATTCTTTACATAGCTGTATAGATGTTGCTACAAAACTACATTATGAAAATACAGAGAATAATGAGATGGTTACTAATTACTGAATATTCCAGATCTTTCATAAAATAAATTGAGGAGTTGGATGTTTAAAATCTGAGCTCAACCATTGCTTTGGAAAGAAAGATATGAGCTTCTACGACTTCTTAAAATGAAGCTAATTTCTTCAGTTATGCAAACATAAGGATAATCACACAAGGACCCCCTCAAATGTGAGTGTCAGCGAGAAGGCCTGGGCAACCTATGGGGCCCTGAGCTGTGGATCAGTGTCTATCCCTGGTATACAGTCTTCGTGTGCCTATAGCACAAAGAGGGATGCTCTCTCAGCCTGGACTCTTAGGGGAGTGCCTGGACCCTACCCAGAGTAAAATGACAGACTCTAGATATCCCCTATGTGGAAGGATTTGGCAATAGGGTGGGAGGGTGGGGGGGAAGGGGAGTGCGGGAGGAGGGGAGGGAGAGGGAACTGGGATTGGCATGTAAAACAAGCTATTTAAAATTAAAATAAAAAATGATAAAAAAGAAAGTATTTTTCTGTTGCTGTATCTGCCTTTAGAGTGAGACATTGTTCTAGAAGAATACAAACTCTCAAAATGGTATGGACCATTAGAAGCATGCTGCCTTGACATTGAGAGGTTCATTCCATGAATTATCCTGAGAGAATACTTATATAAAAGAATACATGTTATCCCTTAACAAAATTATTATTCTTGTGCAGAAATGCCCTCCAATATATTCCTTCAAAAATACATGATTCAGATTTAACTCATAAATACCATAATGAATGCCTCAACACTCCTTATTGTTTCCCAACTTATAGTCAGATTCAAGTTTTAGTAGAAGAGAAATAATAAACTCACATATATGAAAGATTAAGATGTGTAATTGGTATCACAATGAAGGAAAGAATACCATTTTGCATTAACAAATATCTGGCACAGAAATTTACTAATGAACATTATTAATTTTGGAGGGTTGTAGTAAGCATAATTCTTGACTGTGTAAAATGTTGTACATCCTCACACTAAGTGGAAATTTTGTATTCTGTGAATAATGAAGACTAAAGAAGAGTTCTAGCATGTTGATTATAGGATAGAAGCACAGATGGAAAGAAACCCTAACTTGTGGTAATGGAAATTCTTTAATCTTAGAAAATACAATGTCTAAAGAGTGAAGACGTTTGACTTCTTCCATGTATGCATTATGTAAACTTATTTGGGTATAGCCAAAGCCTCAACACATTGAAGCTTTATTTCAGTAGACCCAAAATGTATGAGTTCTTATGTTGATCCTATTCAAACAGAAGAGTCACTACTCACTTTGCAGACACTGCAGAGAAAAATACCATGCAGTTTGTTATGTTGATTGATGGTGACATACTGGCCCACCTTATTGATATGGACCTGCAGTTCCCCCTTTACCTCCAGTTCTCACTTGACTTCATCTTTATATCACAAATGTATGCAGTTCTATGGTGAAGGATCTTTTCTTTATGTTCTGTCATCGAAACATCAACTAAAACCAGGGAAGAAAGTGTTTCATCTCAGTAAATAATTTAGATATTCTCCCCAGCTACATTAATTCAAAATTTTGCTTATACTTACTTCTATTTTTAAAAATATGCTTTTGTATATGTATGTGCTTGTATACATACATATATGTATATAATTTATTAATTTTTTTTCATTTTTATTGTAAATTGATTCTTGCCTCCTGCACTATATTTCCACCAGTTTTTCCCTAACTTCACTCATCCCAGTTATGGCCTATGTCCCATCTCCCCCAGATTCTCTAAGCATATGTTTTAGCTGTTTCTTGGTGTTTCAGTTGGACTCCTAATAGTAGAGATGGATGTATCTCTATCTCTTTCTTCCTGCTCTTGAGACTCTGTTCATCCTATTGAGTTGCCTTGTCTAGCCTTGATATGAGGGTTTTTGCTTTGTCTTATTGTATCTTCTTTTATTATGTTTAGCAGTCATCTCTTGGAGTCCTAATGCTTTCTGAAGAAGAAACAGAGGAGACCGAAGTGGAGGAGAGTGGAGGAAGAGGAGCTCACGCAGGGGAGGGAGGGACATTTGTGGGTGGGATGTATTGTATGAGAGAAGACCCAGCTATACCAATCTTGGACATATAGGTTGTTTCCAGGTTATGGCTATTACAAATAATGGTAATGTGAACATAATTAATTGAGCAAGTGTCCGTGTGGTATGATTGCTTATCCTTTTTGTTGTATTACAACAATTGGTATAGCTGGGTCTTGAGGTGAAGTGATTCACAATTTTCCGAGGAACTGTCATGTTGATTTACAAAGTGGCTGTACAAGTTTTCTGGGAAAGGGAAACTAGAATACATCTCCTGAGAAACCTGGGGACAAGAGGTGGGCAGATAAGAGGTCTGGGGGATGTGTTTAGGGTGGTGGTGGCAAAAGACAATGTGATACCTTCACACAATGGAGTATTATTTAGCTGTAAAAAATGTGACTTCATGAAATTTGCAGGCAAACATATAAAACCAGAAAAAGATCATCTTGAGTGAGGTAGCCCAGGCTTAGAAAAAAATTTTGTTTCTTAATTGGAAAGAAAAATCATGGAATGTTCACTGTATCTATTAGACAGTTATTGAATGGCAGGACAGATTATGTTATTTCCCCCTTTTACAGACAATAAAATAAGTTATTTTCTAAAGCATAGGTTTCTTTTAAATATATTTCCTTATTTTGAGGGAAAGACACCTCAATTGATATTAAAACTGCAATATAAAATTATGCAAAAATTTCTACAATGGAGTACCTGAAACTCAAAGGAGTCAACACAATACAGATATTGTTAAGCTTAAATGAAATGTTGGCATTAATCTTTACACCAACCTGGTGGTAAACATCAATTCCAAACACACTTTTTATTAGAGATTTTATGCAGATTGACAATGATTTCCTAAATATGGTGTTATCACGTTGCCTGTACAAATTTAGACTTCTAAATAATTGGGTCAGGACAGTTTCCAACCAAAGAGTAAAATGAATGAATGAATGAATGATAAACTACAAAATACAATAATCTCTAACAAGATAAAATTCCCATGCCAATTGTCACATTTCTTGAGATGATGGAAAGTTTTTGTTGTGAAAAAATAAACTTTTCTATTGTGTCTATATGAGATTACTAGTTTTCATTAAGAAGAAAGAGGTAAAAACCACATCCAGGTATGTTTTTATGGTAGCAGAATTCGAGCTAATCATTTGAGCATTGTTGAAATAAACACTGTTAAAATGGACAATTTAGTGTACTGTGAATAGAATAAATTTATCCTTTTCATTTCTCCTATTCATAAAAATGGACTACTTGAAAAACACATTTTCCAAAACAGTATACAGTTCAAAAGAATTCTGATGGCAACATGCTTCTGTAGTCAAGCCTCTGTGTTGGAAAAAGAAAAGAAATGCCTCTGACTTCTTGACAGTATCAATCTACACACCACAACCCTCATAGTACAAATATCTGAGTGCAATATGAAACTCTCTTGTAAATAAAAAACAAACTGAATCAAGGGGGCTAAGTGCTTGATTCAAAAAAAAACATATAAAAATCACTTTAGATGATGCTAATTTTTCAGAGATTTGTTTGAAGCACTATTATTTACATATCAATCCCCCGTTCTCTCAAAGTCACACCCTCCCATGTCCCCCAAACCCATCCCTGCCCAGTCCCCAGGGATAGTGAGGCCCTCCATGGGGGACCATGAAAGGGGATCACATCATTTGGAATAGGGTCCAGGCCTTCTTTCCAGTCTCTGGACTGCAATGGTAACCCTCCATAGGGAATGACTCCCAAAGTTCATTTGTGATCTAGGGATAAACACTGGCTCCACTGTTAGAGGTCCTATAAACTGCCCTGGCAAACTAGCTAGCACCTACATTCAGAGGTCTTGGTTCAGTCCAATGCTGGTTACCCAGCTTTATGACTAAGGTCCCAGTGCTCTCACTAGGTCACGTCAACTCTTCCTTTGGGTTTCTCCAGCACCATCTTGACTCCTTTGCTCATCCCTCTTCCCTCGCTGCAAATGGATTCCAGGAGTATGGCTCCGTGTTTAGATGTGGGTGCTTGTTTCTACTGTGAACAGCTTCTAGATGAATGCTCTAGAAATAGCAACCGAAGTAGTCATCAATCTCAATATAGGGGAAAGAGCATCAAAGACAGCTTCCCCACCACTGCCTAGATTCTTGGTCGGGGTCATCCCTGATGATTCCCTAAACTTTCCCCTTTGCCACACCTCTCTCCAAACCTATACTGGCTCACACTATCAAGGTATCCCCTTCCTTACCCTCCCCCTCTTCATCCCCTGTCTAAGTCCCACTGTTTTTCTCCCCCCTCCCTTGCTCCCTCTCTCCTTTCTACCAACCTCCCATCTCCCCCCATGCTCCAAATTTGCTCAGAATTTCTTTCCCCCTCCCCCTCTTTGGGGGATTATGCAGTCTTCTCTTGGGGTCCTCCTTGTTTCCTAGTTTCTCTGTTGGTGTGGATTGTAGGCTGGTAGTCCTTTTCTCTATGTCTAATATCCATATATGAGTGAGTACATACCCTGCTTGTCTTCCTGTAGTTGGGTTACCTCACTCAGGATGTTTACTTCCAGTTCCATCCATTTGCCTGCTAATTTCAAGATTTCATTGTTTTATTTTTTTTATTTTTCACTGAGTAATATTCCATCGTATAAATGTACCAGATTTTCTCTATCCACTCTTCAGTTGAGGGGCTTTTAGGTTGTTTCCAGATTCTGTCTATTACAAACAATGCTGGTATGAACATAGTTGAACATATTTTCTTGTTGTATAAATGTGTATTTTTAGGATATATGGCCAAGAGTGGAATTGCTGAATCCGGAGGTACACCGATTCCCATTTTCATGAGAAAATGCCATATTGATTTTCAAAGTGGATGTACAAGTTTGCACTCCAAACAGAAATGGAGGAGTGTTCCTCTTTCTCCACATCCTCTCCAGCATAGACTGTCATTGGTGTTTTTTAATTTAGCCATTCAGGTTGGTGTAAGATGCTATCTCAGAGTTGTTTAAGTTGCATTTCATTGATAGCTAAAGATGTTCAGCACTTTATTAAGTGTCTCTCAGCTATTTTAGATTTCTCTATTGTGAATTCTCTATTTCATTCTGCAACTTACTTTTTAATTGTTAAGCTTAAATAAAATGTTGGCATGAAGCAGTCTCCTGCCAATTTATTCAAGGGTACCTGCCATTTCCTCTTCTAAGAGGTTCAATGTGGCTTAATTTATATTGAGATCTTTGAAACATTTGAAGTTAAATTTTGTTCCTGTCTATAGATACTATAGATATGGTTCTATCTGCAATCTTCTACATGTCTGCATCCAGTTATGCCAGCACCATTTCTTGAATATTCTTTCTTTTTTCCATTATTTAATATTAGCTTCTGTTCAAAAACCAGGTGTTCCTAGGTGTGTGGGTTAATATAAGTGTTTTCAATTATATTTCATAAGTCTACTTATCTAATTTTTTACCAATGCCGAGATGTTTTCAGGACTACAGCTCTATAATAGAGGTTGAAGTCAGCGATGTTGATGCCTCCAGAAGTTGCTTTATTGTACAGGGTTGTTTTGGTTATCCTAGGTCTTTTGTTTTTCCATATGAATCAGATTATTGTTCTTTCAAGGTCTCTGAAGAATTATGTTAGGATTTTGATGGGGGTTGCATTGAATTTGCAGCTTATTCTTGGCAAGATTGCCATCCTGACTATGTTAACCCTACCACCTATCCAAGAGAATAGGAGGTCTTTCTGTTTTCTGGTATATTCTATAATTTATTTCTTTAAAGACTCAAAGTTCTTGTTATATAGGTCTTTCATTTCTTTGGTTAGAGTTACTCCAAGATATTTTCTGTTGCTTGTGGCTATTTTAAAGTGTGTTATTTCTCTGATTTCTTTCTCAGTCCATTTATCATCTGTATATACTAGGGATACGGATTTTTTTTTTTTTTTGGTTTTTATGAGACAGGGTTTCTCTGTATTGTTTTGGAGGCTGTCGGTCCAGCCTGGCCTTGAGCTCACAGAGATCCTCCTGCCTCTGCCTCCCGAGTACTGGGATTAATGGCGTGCGCCACCACTGCCTGGTGGTTTTTTTATTTAATTTTTTATCCTGCCAATTTGTTTAAGGTTTTTATCAGCTGTAGGAGTTCCCTGGTAGAGTTTTTCTGGTCACTTGTGTAAACTATCATATAATCTGCAAATAATTAAAGTTTAATGTCTTCCATTCCAATTTGTATTCCCTTGACCTCCTTTTGTTATCTTATTGCTTTAGCTAGAACTTGTAGTACAATATTTAAGAGATATGGAGAGAGTGGGCAGACTGGTCTTATTCCTGATTTTGCAGGAATCCTGTTGACTTTCTCTCCATTTGGTTTGATGTTGGCTATTTGTTTACTGCATATTGCTTTTATTATGTCTAGGTATGTTCCTGTTATTCCTGATCTCTCCAAGACCTTTATCATGAAGGGGTGTTAGATTTTGTCAAAGGCTTTTTCTGCATCTAGCGAGATAATCATGTGGTTTTTCTTTTTCAGTTTGTTTATATGGTAGATTGCATTGATGGCTTTTTGTATGTTGAACCATCCCTGCATCCCTGGGATGAAGCCTACTTGATCATGGTAGATGATTTTTCTGATGTGTTCTTTGATTCGATTTGCCAGTATTTTGTTGAATATTTTTGCATCACTGTTCATGAGGGAGATTGGTCTGTAGTTCTTGTTAATTGTGTCTTTTTGTGTCTTGGGTACCAATGTTGTTGTAGCCTCGTAAACAGTGTTTGGCAATATCCCTTTTGCTTCAATTGTGTGGAACAATTTGAGGAGTACTGGTATTAGCTCTTATTTGAATTTCTGGAAGAATTTTCTGCTGAAACCATTTGATTCTGGGCTTTTTTTGGCTGGGAGATTTTTGATGACTGCATCTTTTTCATTAGGGGCTATAGGTCTGTTTAAATTGCTTATTTGTGCTGATTTAATTTTTTAAGTGATATGTATCCAGATAATTTTCCAGTTTCTTTAGATTTTTTTAATTTTGTGGTGTACAGTTTTTCAAAGTATGACCTGATGATTCTCTGGATTTCCTGACTTTCCCTTGTTGTGTCCCCCTTTGTAATTTTGGTTTTCTTAATTAGTGTTCTGTGTCTCTGCCCTTTGGTTAATTTGGATAAAGGTTTCTCTATCTATTGATTTTCTAAAAGAATAATATATTTGTTTCATTGATTCTTTGTATTGTATTCCTGGTTTCTAATCTATTGATTTCAGCACTCAATTTGATGATTTCCTGGAGTCTACTCCTCTGGAGAGAGTTTGTTTCTTTTTTGTTCTAGAGCTTTCAGTTGTGCTGTTAATCCTCTAGTGTCAGTATTCTCCACTTTCATCATGTGGGTAATTAGTGCTTTGAACTTTCCTCTTATCACTGCTTTCAAAGTGTCCCTTAAGTTTGGGTATGTTGTAGGTACATCTAAGAAGTCTTTAATTTCTTTTTTGTTATTTCTTCCATGACCAGGAATGGTGCAAATGGACATTGTTCAATTTCCATGAGTTCTAAATTTAAACCATGGTGACCTGATAGGATACAGGGAGTTATTCCAATTTGTTTTGGTGTGTGTCTGTTAAGGCTTGCTATGTTCCCTAGTATGTGGTTGATTTTAGAGAAGGTTCCTTGTTTTGCTTATAAGAATGTATATTCTTTTGTTTTTGGATGGAATGTTCTATAGATGTCTGTTACCCAAATGGGTCATAATTTCTGTTGGTTCCTTTGTTTCTTTGTTAAGTTTTTGTCTGGTGTTCCTGTCTATTGGAGAGAGCCAGGTGTTGAAGTCTCCCACTGTAAGTGTGTGAGAGTTATGTGTGAGTTGAGCTTTAATAAAGTTTAGTAATGTGTGTGCCTTTGTATTTGGGGGCATAGATGTTCAGAACTGAGACTTCATCTTGATGGATTTTTCCTGTCATGAATATTAGATGCTCTTCTTCATGTTTGATTCATTTTAGTTAGACATATTATTTGTTAGCTATTAGAACAGCTATACCAGCTTGTTTCTTGGGTCCATTTGATTGGAAAATATTTTACCGGCACCTACTCTGAGGTAACATCTATGTTTGACATTGAGATGTGTCTCTTGTCTGCAACAGAATGATGGATTCTGTCTTTGTATCCATTCTTTTAGGCTGTGCCTTTTTATAGGCAAGTTAAGATCATTGACATTTAAGGATATCAATCACCACTGATTGTTGATTCTTGTTTCTTTTGGATTTGTTGATATTAGTGTTATTGTATATGGATTTCCCTCCCCCTTTTTCTCCTTTGGTGTTTGATATAGTGGGATTTGAAGCTCCAAATGACGCTGTAACGATAAACAGCACACTTACTGAAAGGAAAGCTAACTATTTATTGTAGAAATTACTCACAAGATACCAAACAAGTAACCCAGATGAGCCCAGTAGTTTTCCGCTGCCTAACCGGAAGCCGAAATCCAGGAAAAGAGACCAAGACTTTCTTTGTGCTGTCTTTTATGCCTTCCCCCGTAACGCCCCCTAGCCATGCCCAAAAGTGGCTGAACAGTACTCCATTGTGTAAACGTAACATCTCCCTCCTGTCAGAATGGCTAAAATCAAAATCACCAACGACAATTCATGCTGGAGAGGATGTGGTGGAAGGGTAACACTCCTCCATTGCTGGTGGGAATGCCAACTTGTTCAGCCGATTTGGAAATCAGTATGGAGATTCCTCAGAAAAATGGGAATAAACCTACCACAGGGCCCAGCAACTCCACTCTTTGGCATATATCCAAAAGATGCCCATTCATACTACAAGGATGTCTGTTCCATTATGTTCACAGTAGCATTATTTGTAATAGCATCACTATTTTTAATTGCTCCCCTCCCCATTCCCATGATTCCTCAAATAGTAATATTTGGTACAACTTCCAATAAACTATTCTTTCTGGGATATTAATAATTGCTGGATTGTTTGAGTCTTGACTTCTTTACAAAAAATAACTAAAAAACTCATGAAAGTTCTACAATCTGTGTAATTTACAAAGATAATATTGTGTTACTTTTCTATTTCTTTAGCATTTTCTCAGATTCCCTGTATATTCAGAGGTAAAAGTTCTGTTATAACCTCCTCTGTGATGTGCTTCCTATTTAGTAATTCCTTTGTCATGCTCTGTTATTGAACTTCACATATATTTCTATATATTACATACTATACATCATCTGTAACATGTGATTATCAAATTCCTGTCTTCCCATTGTTCTCTGATGCGTTTTTGGGCAAGTACTTCATTACATCTCTACCATGCTACCATGTATTTGGTACATTAGTGAATATGAAACCCACACAAAAAGAGGAATTCTCAAAATTTTGGTGTTTTTTTGCATATGTAGCTATTCTTTTATCTACACTTAGCACAATCACTGATAATTGCATTTTTAATGTAGTAGTATTTAATTAAATGTATAATATTATGTTCAGAATCATGATAGATATTCTATAATACTGGGCATTGAATTCTTGACATATCTGTTTGGAGAGGCTTAGGAGATATGGCCCATTTAGAGGAAATATGTCATTGATCATTTAAATAGTCTTCCAGAGATTATAGCCTCATTCCCCTTCTAATCTGCACTCACTATTTTCTACTTATAGGTCAATATGGATCCTTTTAGCTTTCAATTCAATTCACCATACCTACTGCTTCCCTGCCATGACAGGATTCTCTTCATCTGGAACCACTAACCCAAAGTAAGCCCTTCCATCTATACATTGCATTGTACATGGTGTTTTCACCGATCTGAAGCTTACAATGTTATCTGTCTTTGGAGGACCATTGAAGACTGAAGATTTGTACAATAAAAGTGTTTTAACAGTATAAGGACTTAGTTCATGATCCTAATAGGAGCAATATTGACTGTAAAGGCCAAGTTCAAGAGATGTCATAGGAGAGCAATAGTACCAACTGAGATGAAGGCTTTCATTGTAATATTTTGGCAAACAATGTGGCTGCTTTCCTGGTCATTCCCTTAGAACTTGGCTGAGGCAAAATTTAAAAATAATGAACTAGTTAGAAGAGGAAATTTCAAGACAACCTAATATCAATTCTGTATAATTTTATTAGTGACCACTCTTACACAGAACAAAAATGAAAAAGAGCAAATGAGACAAAAAATCCAAAACATACCTTTTGGAGAGAAAGGGCCACTTGTGGGGTTAATATTGAGTCCAAGTCATATGCTGATAAGGAGGCTGTAATTGTTAAGAAGAATGTTGACAATAAGAAGAGAAAATATCTGCACTGGAATAAATGAAACTATACTCTCAGAGTAAGACACCACACAACTAACCTTGCAACTTGTAAAAGAGGGAATAAGATGTTCTCTCTTTCTGAGAGGCAAGTACAATCCAAAGCCACTGTTGAAGTGGTGCAAGAGGCTCTGGGCCCATGCCAAGCAGTCAAGGCAACTTGGCAGTGTCATCCATATTGTACTTGCTTTACCATTATAAAAGATAAGGGGTGGTTGAATCTTCTTCTGTGGTTTCACAGTATTTCTCAGACCAAGCAATGAGAGGCAGAGGAACACTTTATGAAGGCAAGGAAAGAGCAGGCCTTTGTATTAGGCTGTAAAAGTGAATCCCAAGATGTTGTAGTTGCCAGAGCTGTTACTATGTGTCAAGAAGAGTTGAGTACAACAAATAGAAACAGAGGAACAGAGACTATATTGTTGCAGGAAGTGAAGCTGGATGAGGAGAAACCAAATTGCCATTTGACAGTAGATATAGAACTAAAGGAACTGGCATTTGCTTTTTTGTTTCAGTATTGCTCACTGAATATTTACTCACTATGCCTCCATCATCCTTTTTAGAATGGTAATGCATATTCTAGATCATTATATTTTCAGAGTATGAAATTTATCTTTCTATTTTCCATTGGTCTACAGTTAAGAACTCATCTTGAATCTCAGAACAAATTTTGAACTTTAAAACAGTATTGAAACTGTAAAGTTTTATATATGCTTTTGAAGTTTTTCTAAATGTATTTTTCATTGTAACATGGTCGTGAGACTTAGGTGTGCAGAGAGTGGAATGTGGTGACTTGAATGATAAATACCCCTCATACTCTCTGGAATTTGAATACTTCATTCCCCTTAAGTTTCAGTGTTTGGAGAGGCTTAGTAGGTTTGGCCTGCTGGGGGTAGTATGTCACTGGCGAAGTCTTTGAGAGTTTCAAAATTCATGTCATTTGAAGTCTGAATATTCAGCTTCCTTCTGACAGTTAAAGATGTGGTAACTCTCATCTGTCATGCCTGCCACTTCCTCACAATGACAAACGATTAGGAACCGTTTTTCCAAATAAATACTTCTTTCCTCAGATTGCCTTGGTGATGACATTTCATCAAAGCAATGGAAAAGTAATGGATAGGTATGGTGAATTTTCTTTTGGAATAAATTAATGTATGCCAAAATAACTGAGATGCTGGAATGTCCCAACAGATTGTAATTGATGAAGACTTGAGCAAGTTTAGTCTGCATCGGGAATAAGAAAGTATGGGAATTCACCATAAGGACTAGAAAATTACAGAACTTGCAGCGATAATGTCATAAAGGAGACACATTGTGTAGATTTACCTACAGCTTTTAAGCACTTTAAGTCTGCAAGGAAACAGTCCCGTGTCATTATAAGTAGGTTGGACAGATAGATGTTATCTTAGAAAGAGAAGTAAAATATTATCCTCTTAAGGCAAATTGACTTCATGAGATATGAAGGAAAGACTGAACTTAATGATGTATTAAATTTATCAATCAGGCACATTTAATTCTGGATGGTGAGTGAAGGAAGGATAGAAAAATGTGTATCAGTGAACATAAAACCATCAAGAGATGATAGTCTGATTGGGGATAAGATGCCTTTGCAGCGTACTAAATAAATATACAAATAGAAAAAAAAACTATCAGGCTTTTGAATCAAGAAGAGGAATATACATGAATAGCCATGGAATACCCTACACATTTTGTATTTTCCTTTCTATTGTGAATGAATAGTAGTAACTGAAAAGAGAAAAAAAAATAAATACTGTGAAGTAAGTTCACACTTCAACCTAGCAAATATCAGAAGGTGAGAAAGCACAGTATAAATTGGGAAACAGGTTTTGAAGCCTAATCCACAGTGTCTATAATACAGCCTCTCTTTGATACGTATTGTTAGTAAGTTTGTCCTCAATTTAAAAGCACTGAGGTGGTTTTGTTGTTTTCTTTTGTATTGTTTTTAGCTTGACATCACGATTTCTAAGCAGTGCATTCCCATTCAGCCCCTTAAATCCTTACATTCTCTTTCCTGCTGCCTAATTTTCTTAATTATCTTGTAAAGTATTTCCATGGAATCTTGTTTCACTTCTAGATTAATCTTTACAATTCTTTCCAGAGGTTGGTAATACTACTGAGTTAACTTGCCTTTTATCTACCCATTTAATTTGATGTCAATGTATATACACATATGCAATACACTTTGAACTATGGTTCTCTGGTAATTTTCTCATGATTTTCAGTATGTTTACAGGTAACAGTGAATCCTGTGACTTCAACTAATTTCTATTCCAAAGAAGTAATTGAAACTCTGTTTGATTTGTTAACAAATGCTTGATTTGTGGCATGATTAGAGTCATGGTGATTGTGATTTTTACAAGGAAAACATGGGTTTAATACTTAAAAGTGTGTACATTTCATGCATTTATAGAGTCATAATAAATAACATGAATTTATCATGTTGCCACAACATGAACTCCTACCACACAAGAACAATTTTTAATGATAGAATAATGGAGCAACTGTGGTAGCTGCATTACCCAAACATGACTCATATCTTATCCAAGTAGTTCCCTAAAACGGGAATGATGAGGTTTGTGATATTATCATGAGTTACAAATTGTACAGTGGTAGAATGAATTTGTAGCAGTGTCATTGGTATAGCCTACTGACTCAAAAATTAACTGATGAAAAGAAATCTAAAAGTAACTATTTTACTTGCTAAATTAATTTTCATAAGATTGTAGCTGATGTACTAACATTGACAAAGCTATGTAGCATGTAATATTTTATCAAGGAAATACACGTAATCTGATGTCTAATAACCTAGTGTATCATTAGAGTTTATAAAGTGAATCAATTAAAATGTTCTTTTTCATTGCCTTTGTGTTTTTAAATTTTCAGTTCAAATTTACCTAGAATCATAAAGAATAAAGATTCTTTTCACCCTTAGTTCAAAGATTCTGATATAATGGATTTTACATTTATGATGTCCTCCATCTCATCCTTCTCACACACCTATAACCATTTGATAAGGAAAGGTTTTACCACATATGTATGTATGAATTAAAGGAACATATTAGAATTATGAATATATATTTATGATATAAATTCTATGACCCACATTCTATAATGAGTGAAATATTTTACTTCTAATAATGGTTAGTAAAATGCAAGTTATATGGGCCGTGAAAATTAACAAATTCTGTAAATTATTATTGAAAATTATGTTTATTTTCTAGTCTTAGAAATAAATGAAAACTAGATTTAGATAATGTATATTTTAAGGTAAATAAGTAACATCTTCTTTAATATGACAAAGATTGCTTTATTGAAATGAAAATACCTATTGTAAAGTAACTGGTTAATTCATAAAACTGAAAAATTTTGTACAGTATTAATATGCAAATGATAACATTATAATAATGACTTTTTACTATTTCGAAAAGTACAAAGGTTAATGAAAATAAATTTCTAACATGCCAAAACTGTCAAAAATTAGTCACTGCAAATTCAAAACATTTTTATAATGGATTCTTAAAAGAAAATATATTATAATAAAGTTGCTTATTGAATATATCATAATTTTACTCAGTATTTTCTATCATTTTATTTTTGTTTTAAATTCATTCATGTGCCTTATGTGAAAGTTCATATTAAAGAGAATTGATATGGGATAATGTTGTTGTTCACTGTAAAGGTTTGTCACTTGTAATGACTTAAGAAAATGCTGAGTGGCCATTAGCCAGGCAGAATGTATAGGTGGGGCTACCAGACTAGGAGACTTCTGGGAAGAGGAAAGGCAGAAATGCAGTTACCAGACAGACACAGAGGAAGCAAGATGAGAATGCCTCACTGAGAAATAGTACCAAGCCATCCAAGCCATGTGGCTAAACACAAATAAGTATTTAGGTTAATTTAAGTTGTATGAGTTTATTAGTAAGAAACCTGAGCAATAGGCTGAAAAGTTTATATTCAATATAATCCTCTGTGTGTTTGTTTGGGCCTGAACAGATGAAGGACTGGATGGAACTTAAATTTGTGTCTATAGTAAATAAATCCATGTGAAACTGCTACTCATATTTTTTTAATTCTACTTATTTAAATTCACATCTTCCTTAACAAGTATCTGAAATGTGTTACAAATGGCATTCCACATAATTGTTCAAGGCAATGATTTGATATTCTCAATTATGGGTTATAGAATTGAAAACAGACAGAATATACACATGTTTGAAAGTTTCTTATTTAATTGTATAAAACAGAGTACAAATAGTAAATCTGTCGCAATTACCAAAATTTAGTGAATACGTACTTCATATTGGTTATAATTCCTGGTGCTACAAGCTTCTATTGCTGTACATAACATCTTTATCAATCAGAGCAGTTAGAAATACCCAAAACGAACTGATAAACTAAAACCCAACCAAACACTTTCTTATTCAGTAACACATACAAGGAACTTCTTTTTGTGTCCCCACCTCCTGCTATGATGTCTAGTTCAGCATCCTTCTAGACTTTAATATTCTTTAGTGTAGTCATCTGCTCCATAGTGTACTCCTTTTATTAGATTGGACAGGTTTACCCATACCATTCCTCTATAGAAAATGGTTCCTATCTCCATTCCAAGATTCCTTCAGGTCTATATATTAGATATATGTGAAATGGGTTCCTTTGTATGTGTGTAGAAGTGCAAAGATATACAGTGAAGATCTTTATTATCAAGGATCTCATAACCTACTAGGGAATTAAATACACAAACAGGTAAGTACAATAGGTCATGAAATTGGCTACCTCTAAGTGATTTCAGAGCTTTTCAGAGCACTACGTTACAAAATCTAGACATGATATACAAGATTGAATTACGGACTTATGCATTTAAAATGTATTTTAATAGCTATAAGTAAATACAGCATTCATTGAACATGTACTGTGTTCTTACCACTGTTCTAAGTTATTCCCATGGATTAAATTATAAGTAACTTACAGGACTATAATTCATTAGTTAGTCTGACTTTAATATGATTTCTGAGAACAGCCTTTTAATTATTACATTATATTTGAACAAATTTCTTTATTTTGTATTTTCAAAAGTGTTTTTAGTGAACATGCATAAAGTTAAGAGTGTAGAAAAGATAATTTATTTCATATATTTTGTGAATTTTCTGTTCTCTTTTGTTTATTTTTGTGATAAGCATGTAATTTTGTAATAAACATGACAACGAGTCATGTTTGTTAAGTGATGAGTATGTAAAATGCTCATTTCTTTAGAGTGTCAATTAAAAGTTATATAAAACAGTGAATAGGAGAAATAGCAAATACATTATAGAACATTACATTTGGATCTAAAGTAACCCAGAGACTTGAGTGTTAGAGTCTGGAGCCTCATACCAGAGTTCTATAGGGAGATGGGAAGCATTGGAAGTGATGGGGTTTACTGGAGAGATTCATACTCTTACAATCTCCATGTCTTTTTTTCTCCATAATTTTATGTCATGAGGTTAAGGATTTTGTATTATGATACTTCTTCCCTGACATGTTGGTTCACCACAAGCTCACAACAAGCATATCAGTAGATCATGGACTTGGACCCCTGTAGCCCTAGCCCTAAACCAAAACAAGTTTTTCTTCTTCATGTGTTGATAACAATGAGCAGCTATGTCTATGAAAATAAACTGACCGTCAATCTGTAACACAAACAGCAGAGAAAGCATTTGCTAGAATAAATACATGTAAATAAACAATAAAAGATCTGCAAATTGCAAAATGTAAAGACACCAGTTATTAGCACTGCCATAGACAATTTCACACTGACAAACGAAGTCACCGGTGAATGACTTGGGAATATCAAATTTATATATGATTATCCAGCAGAGTCTTCTGACTAAAGTCATAATTAGAATAGGAAATGTTAGATAGTGTTTCCATGTTAAATGGGAGTCAAATACTAAAAGAAGAGCATAGACAAATTTAGAGGGAAGACAAATGAGAAACATGATAGAGGGTGAGATGAAAATGAACAATGAACAAGTCTCTGAAGGCAGCTTAAAACCAGAAGGGGAAAACACAGGAGAAAGCATCGACTTTGGTTTCTTGGGCATATCTGGGGACCTGGGCACCGGAGTTATAAAAAAAGGCATAGCACTGAGGCAGTGTTGTTTTTAGCTGTACTTTTTCAGGGATCATTGCTTTGCTCTTAAAAGTCCTTCAGTGCTTGAAAATGGCCTCATATACCTTCTTTAAAATTATGTCTACATACATGCCTGGTGTCTGGTTTTCTACCAGTCACTCTGCCATCCTAGAAAGCAGCAATTCTCTGTGAAATTATTCTGATGAGTGTTTTTGAATAAGGTGGAATAACATTTACACATGGAACACTGTAACAACAGAGAATGCACTTTGGACACATTAATAGATTAATCATGTAGAGAGCCTGTAGCTAGATAATTTTCAAAAGTGTAGAACATAACATGTTACATTTATTTAAAAAATAAAGACAAAATTTTTGCATAATCAAATTGACGATTTTGTAAAAAAAAGTTTCTTGCTTTAATGATATTTATTATTCGTGAATCTAGGTGTATAGACTTAAGATATTTCTCTTTCAAAATTATCTATGATATTTTGAGAAGAGATAGCAGAAATATTAGTCTCTGGGTCTTTTATTAATCATGCTACATCCCAGGGCCTGGGATGTTAGCCAGAATGACAGAACCTGCTATGAATCCTGCCCTTCCACCAACCAAGGGGGAGGATCAAGCCTCAAACTCAATCAGAGGGCAGTTGGATATTTCTACAATGATCCTTCCTATTTATGTTAACAATCTTTTCAGCTTTAACAAGAAAATCATGTTTAGAATTTGTAAGTGAAAATATTTAGCTAGTTAATTTGAATGAATAAGAGTCCATGAAAATTTCATAAACTAATAATTGCAGTAGAATATACATTCTTCAGAGAGTCTGGGAAACAAAGAAAATTAGCAAAACTAATTTGCAAATAAAAATGGGACTTATGAAAATAACACATGAGGCAATTTTGCAAAAGAAAATAGTCTGTTTCTCGGTTTTGGTTGTTGTTGTTGTATTTCTAACAAAAAAAAATGAATCTGTAACACACTAAAATTTAGCTATAGCATTTTCGTTCTGAAAATTTTAGATTAGCAGTTTTGATCATCAGAACAAAGACAAAATTGTCATAAAGGAGTTAGGAGACAAATGAAAATACTTACATTTAGGTGCAATATTAGAAAATACAGATTTATTTAGTTATTACACTATGGCATATTTTATAAATGTCTTGATATCTATAAGATACTTCCAAAATCGTGCACAATTCATGTATTATTGTCATATCTGTATATATACATAAAATAATTGTGATGGATTATTAAAATATTTTACTGAAAGGTTAAGGATGAAAGAAGTTAGCTGTACTATTTTGTAATTTTCTATAAAGATAAAAACTTTCCTATTAAATGCCTCATGAAAAATAAGCTTAAGATTTTTAAATTACTCTAACACTTTGCTAATGGGACACATTGTTAGAGGAAAAATACTTCCATTCAGGACAACAGCATCTTTTATTTTTAATTTATCTATATTAGAAACAAGCTTGCTTCACATGTCAATACCAGCTCCCTCTCCCTCCTCCCTCCCCTCCTTCCCTGCTGCTCCACACCAACCCCACCAGCCTCTGCCCCTTATCCCCACTCCACTCTCCAGATAGTGTGAGGCCCTTCATGGGGATCTCCAAAGTCTGTCATATTATCCGGCTGACAATAGCATCTTTGGTGTGGGTGGAGTCCTAACCACACCTGGAGCAGGCCATTCACCTGGAAGGGAAATTTACAACACAGGGCAATTTGCAGCTTCAGCATCCCAACCTGCAGGACAGGAGCTGGCAGGGCAGCAATGTTTGGGCACAGGAGGAATGGGTCCTGCAGTCCCTGCAGCTTAAAAAACCTTCTGGAAAGAGGAACTTTTTTCCCTTTTCTTTTCCAGCCAGGAGCTGAGATTTTACAGCTTCTCTGCCCATTAGTTTTCTTTAAAATGCTAACAGAATTGTGGGGTGCTTCCTTTTGACCTCATTCTTAAATTATTTTCTGATGAGACTTAGCACCTTAAGAGGGACCACTGATTTTCCCAGAATGCTGGGAAATTCATTTGATAGATGAAAAATTAATTTTGTATCAATAAGTAGTTAACAGTAAATCCATTAATATATAATGCAATTAATAAGAATAAATTTTAAATACTTAAAATAATTACATGTGCCTGGCGTTGTATTTAGTTAAAAAATCTAATGTATTTTACTTTTATAAAATGTATTCAGTAAGCAATACTCAGACCCAAATACATAAGTATATGCTCAGGCAACAGAGACCACTACAGAAAACAACAACCAATCAAAAGTCTGAGGTGTTAAATCCAGTCCCAGCTGATACCATCAGCAAATCACTCCCACTCTGGAGGCTGGGACATTGCATAACTGGTGCAGGGACTATCACAGAAGAATGGAGGAATGATTGTAGGAGTCATAGGATCAGTGTGTTTGCTATGAAGTTTTGTCTCTTAGTGACAGTAGAAGATATATCTGTAAATATTCGCCAAATTAAATAATTAGATATTTTTTAAAAATAAATATCGTGTGTCTGGGTGTTTTGGCTGCATTTGTCTACAATCCATAATTGTGCACTGTTCATGAAAACTATTGAGTATCTCTGAATCCTCTGTCTCTGGAGTGAGACTTTGTTGTTAGTCACTGATTTATTTTAACTTCGCCCAGCTCCTATAAACAAACACAGTACACCACACCGCACAAATGAGTCATCTCTCCAAAAGATATTTTGTTCACTTTCCTATAAGGAAATTAAAAGACTTGGGTGAAACAAAATGAACTATCAATATATCTTATGACAACCATGTGAGTACAGTTTACATTCTTATAGTTGTTCTCATGGGAAAAGCACAGAAATTGAAAAAGAAATTGTTTATTCCTTGGATTAATGACTAAAGGTTAGAGGTTATAAATCAAGTGAGTCAAAGCAATAGACCTTCTCTCTGGAACCCAGTGTATTAGACTGAGAAATTTTCCTTTAGACACTTACAGTCAACATAATGGAAACAAAATTTTGAATTTTTTAATAAATAATTAAGAATATTAAAATTGAAACCTAAATATTTATATAAGCTCTCAGAATGTGGGCTACTATATTTTTAGACCACATACAGAAAGAAATTATATGGATGTGCTACAAGTTATTCAACATTAAAAACATCTCATATGGGACAGGTAAAAGGAAAATTAATTAGTACTTGCTATATACAACATAAATTAATGTTTTCTCTTAATGTCTCCTAATATTACAAATGTAAGTGCTCATCAAATTTCTCCAATTGTTTCTAATCAATTGCATCAACTTATTGGAACTCTCTATATACACAGTACTGGTAATTTTCATGTCTTAATTATGACTGAATGAACTCATACAACAAAACTATCACTTTTCAGATATTATTATTTCATCCTGGAATTGATAGGCAACTTACAAAGATGCATTGAATTGAATAATACATGCATAATATATTAATTAGGTGTATAAAATTTTAAAGGTTTTTAAATATCAATGTAAAATGGTTTTACTTTAGAGATTCAAATCATTGTGTACATCTACTTGCATGAGTTTCCGTATTAAAATTCAAACTAAGTGACTCTGAGTGAGAGCTGAAAGTGCTTTGAGTAGATGCCATTATTGAAAGTGTTATAATCATCCCCAGTGCTTGCCCATTTAATAATGAAGGAAATTTAAATGACAGGCTGCAGTGGAAGGTGGCCGCAGATTTAATGACTGTGTGCAAGAGCTTTCATGATCCTCCATGAGAGTAAAAGTCTAAGTACCGAAAAAAGGGTGCGGTGAAGTGAGCTAGCTTTTCATTTGATAACAATGGACCAAATGACAATGTTCATACACTTCCTCTTTCACCAATTCTCCTTCATATTTCAGAATATTCATCTTACAACTTGGAAATCTTGTATACAGTACCCACTCAACTGACATTTTATTTACTAATGCCATAGCCTTTTGATATTTCCATCACATATATTATCATAGTTATGTAGACACACATTTCTGGTAAATGCAAACATGTAGGAATCATCTATATTATAATGTCTACTGTTGGGGGGAAGTCCTGTTATTTGCCTGTGCATTTGTCAATAAAGTACTGTCTGGCCAATAGAAAACCTAGATAGGAGGGACTAGGAGTCGAGGAGGATTCTGGGAAGGGAAAACACAAGAGAGTCAACATGTAACGCCATTGGGGGTAGGAAGCCTGGAACTATTCTCCGGTAAGAGACATACTTAGATTAACAATTATGGGGTAATTACTTAAAGCAGAGCTAGCCAGTAAGAGACAAACAAGGCCAACAGCTTCATAATGAATATAGCCTCCTGTGTGTTTATTTGGGACTGATGCGGATCTAGAACCAGGCTGGCGCGGCAGAGCCCAGGCGACTGGCGGGGGATAAACCAAAGCGGCTAGCAAAGAAAAAGCTTCTCTTAACAGAATGGTTGTCAGGAGCGGGATTGAATTTCCACGCAAAACAACAAAAGCTTTAAAGGAATTTTAAAAACAGAAGAACGGAGAGAAGCACAGATTTGGTAGCAGCATTTTTTCAGGTGTGCTCTGTTTTGCTATCGACAAGCCGAGATTCACGTGGCTCGTTTACCGGAGTCTTCCTGACTCAGCATAAAAAGAAAAAAAAAAACAGCAAGGTTGTTTTAAGAGACTCTGCTACCGATTGAAAGGTGTGTACGTACAGCTGGAAGTGGCAGCTTTTGCTGGAGGTCAGCATGGACTGAGGCGGTAATCTGAAGTCACACTTACGCCCGCCATCTTGAAACGGCAGTTTAAAACAGCCACGGTTTTACAGATAAGACACGTGGCCAGAAAAACATAAAGATTTACAGTAAAGTCAGACTTGGATAAAGAAAAATCTCTAAAGGTTTACAGTGTGTATAAAAATATACGTGAGATTGAGAGAGAAAATGAAACAACAAAGTGGTATATAAATACAAAAGCCGGCGTTGTGGTGGCGCACGCCAGTAGGATTTACTCCAGAGGCAGAGGCAGGCAGATTTCCAAAGAGAAATCCTGTCTCAAAGAAAAATAAATAAAAGTAAAATAAAGTAATAATAGATAAATAAAAAAGCCACGTAAAGATGGAAAATACACAGAGAGTCTGGATACTGTACGCTATTGTGTTTTTCAGTTTTATAATTGCTCAGGAAGGAACAGCTGCTAAAGTACACTTGCTTATAAATGCTGTTAAATTAATACAACTTATATCTTTTGAAAATACCTTGACTTCAAAATTTAAGCATAAGGATATGTTACTCGGAAAAGGAGTTTTTATTTATGTTTCTACAGAAAATGAAAAGCTAAGGATTCCTTCCAGGCTTTTGTGGTTTGACGAACCAAGACCCCCGGAAGCAGTGGACCAGGTGTTCCAACAATCGAAACAGCGAAGATGATGCAGTCTTACAGACCCCGAAAATATGGACTTATACAGGTTTCTGAGTTTTGTCATGATCCCCATGGTATAAACAGCACCCCCTTCCAGCAGGAAGCAGTTTGGAATGAGCGACGTCCCAATTCCCATCTTGTTTATAAATCTTTGTTTTCATTTAAATGGGATTGTTTATAATTGGCTAGTGATCACAGCCAATCTTCTTTTAATGGTAAAAAAGGGAATTATGGTATGGGTATTGTTTTTCATTTATTGAGACAAAATCAAGGTCAATTTTGTGATGCTTATATTTCTCCTCTTGATTAAGTATTGTGCTTATACTGATCTTTTAAAACGTAATGCATAATTGAATACAGACTATAGATAGTTACTTATAATAGAATTTATAGTTAGGTAAGTTAGGTTTTCTAGATATACAGAAATATATTTGAGATGGACAGTCTTCAAACCTCTCAAAGACCTTCAGAACATGGCATTTAAAATGGTTTAGGGTTTGTCTTGACAATGAGAAATGTCTGCTCCTGGCAGCACCAATTATGTCTGAGAGGAAGATGGGCATCGAAGAAACTTGTTATGGAGTTTGCTTTCAACACGGCAAGATTAGCCATTTGGGCAAGAAACTGCTCTTGCCTAGACTGTTTGACTGCTGTTGTATAAACTGGACATGCAGGACCCACAGGAAAGTGACTGCTGAACTCAGTCTTACAGGGTTCCTGCTTCATGGAAGAGTCTAGGAGACGTTCTGCAGGACACAGAGAAATGACTGACAGACTGCCAGCGCAGATGGACAGTTTGAAATTTCCTGCTTTGCTGAGAAGTGTTCCAGACACATTGTGGCCTATGGGCTGAAGATGGATGCCCCAACGTTACAGAGGAACTTCGGGTGACTGTCCAGGCAGTAAGATGTCTCTGTCAATCCTAGTGTTTATATATTATCCTTCTGTGGTCTTTGATGGAGTTGAAGACAGATAGTTATAATTATAGTTTTCCTTAGTTATGAGAAAAGATAAGCTACATATAGGACTTTGGATGATATTTTCTTTAAATCTTGCTAAAATATTGTAACTATGTTCTTATTTGATAACTGTTCTGTTATATACAATTTGACTGTGTTAAAGTTAAGACCTTTCTTTTTGTTTAAACAGAAAAGAGGAGATGTTGGGGGAAGTCCTGTTATTTGCCTGTGCATTTGTCAATAAAGTACTGTCTGGCCAATAGAAAACCTAGATAGGAGGGACTAGGAGTCGAGGAGGATTCTGGGAAGGGAAAACACAAGAGAGTCAACATGTAACGCCATTGGGGGTAGGAAGCCTGGAACTATTCTCCGGTAAGAGACATACTTAGATTAACAATTATGGGGTAATTACTTAAAGCAGAGCTAGCCAGTAAGAGACAAACAAGGCCAACAGCTTCATAATGAATATAGCCTCCTGTGTGTTTATTTGGGACTGATGCGGATCTAGAACCAGGCTGGCGCGGCAGAGCCCAGGCGACTGGCGGGGGATAAACCAAAGCGGCTAGCAAAGAAAAAGCTTCTCTTAACATCTACAATAATATAGCTATATATGATGTATATGTATACAAATACACTTTTGTAATCTTATCTTTCTTTATTTTGGTTTTTCAAGACAGAGTTTTTCTGTAGCTTTGGAGTCTGCTCTGGAACTCGCTCTGTAGACCAGCCTGGCCTGGAATTCATAGAGATTCTCCTGCCTCTGCCTCCCAAGTACTGGGATTACAGGCGTGTGCCATCAAAATATTGTTTTGATGCCATGACTACTGCTTGCAATTACTATTATTTTTAATGTATTTTCCATAATGATGTGGTTATATTTAAATATATGTCCTCTTAATGAATGAAAATGTTCAAGCTCTGGGGAAAATTCATTTTCTAATTTTGTAGATATAGACTTCTCATAATTGTGGTGCTTTTACTGTCTTCCAAAAGCTCGTATTTATTAATACAATAAAAAGCACTAGCAAATAACATGTATAATATTCTAATGCATTAATGGATAATATAGCTTTAGGTTTCTTAACTATACTTCTCCACTAGACAGAGAATGTCAGGGAACAGAAGCATGTTTCATTTATATTTTTAACACAGGGATCATGAATGAATCTAGTGCTCATCTCAACATCATATAGAATCGAGGATGACTTCTGAACATTTGTCCTCACAAGTGCTGGGGTCAAAGATGTGGGTCACAAAGGCCCAGTATATGTGATGATGGGGATTGACCTTAGGAGTGTGGGCATGTAATTCAAGCCCTCTCCCAACTAATCTATATCACCAGCGACATTCGGGGCAGTTAAGCATGAATAAATTATAATAAAAAAACTCTGTTTCTAAGGTAGGCTTCCTTAACAACTCCCAGAACTTCATGGGATTAAGTTGGGGAACATGCCATCTGAAATTAAGGATGAAATTTTGTCTGGAACGAGCCTCTTCTCTTTTCTAAGATGCCTGACATTCAGAAATAGATGTGTCCAGATGCTGAAACACCCAGGAAGCATGACACACCAATGAAGAGCATCCTTTCTTTCTCATCATTCAAGCAAGGAAGATTGAAGCCTCCATCACTAGTGTGGACAGTAGTTATATTACAATAGCTGTTGTTGCAATACCAAAGGCTGGAATCAAAGGAAGATAGTTTATATTGAAATTTTATTTTTTAATATTTTCACCTGGTATGCAAATGACATACTTCATGTTTTGTGTGTGTGCTCTGGAGTACAGTTGAAACTTCACCTAGGAAATATAATTTTTGTTTCAATAATATATAAAACCAAGGTTTCTATATGACAATGCATTAGATAATGAATGTAAGTCATTTGCCAAAAGCACAGTGATTTGCTAAGAACATCTTTTTCAATGGAGAAAGTATTTTGTAAAATATTAAGGTCTCGGTTGCTGGGATATCTCAGTTGGTAAAGTGCTTGCCCCCAAAATGTGGGACCTGAGAACAGTCCTCCAGAGTTGACACAACAAATAAATAAATAAGTACAGCAATCTAACAAAAAACAAACAACCAACCAAAAAAACAGCAGCATGTCCTTGTCATCAGATTGCTATTGAGGTAGAGATGGATCTCTTGGGTTCCTTACCTAGACAATCTGATCTACATGACAAAGTTCATATTAATGAAATTTCCTGTGTAAAAACATGATAGATTCTGAATCATGTTCTGTGAGAATGACCTTTAGCAATGTGAACTTTCACAAACATAGGGATCTATATACAAGTTAGCACATGGCACATATTCACACACACTAAACTGGCAAGAAATTTATTTAGGATACAATCCAGGAAATACTTTACAGTATTATGAGAGTCTATAAGTAAGGAACAAATAAGCAAACTATGTGTGTATGTGTGTGGGTGTGTTATGTTTATTTGATTTCTTCTTTTTATATTAGGTAGAACTAAAAATCACTTGAAATTTAAAGGTCAAGTTTAACCTACATGTAATAATCAGCTTTTTCATTTTTTAGGGAGTCTATTCCTACTCACTCCAATAGAGAAGATGAACAATGGTAGATCAAGAAATATTTTCATTTGAAATACCTCCATTGATAAATGCATTTATTGAATTGTTTACAGATCCATGAGCGATTCATCCAGATTAGCCTCCACCTTACTATTGGTGATGACCTATGAAAGTTGCATCACTAGAGTACCCAGCACAATCAGGAGTTAGCTACTGGACTGAATCTTGTAGCAGTTCCTTCTACTTACATAACATTGGGGAGGGGACTCATATACCCTGTATCCATTGTTCCTCCATATTTCTTCCTTTTGTGGCCCTTATATTATTTCTACTTACTCTTGTAACATTTCACAAGTCTTGGTTGTTTCATGTATACAGATTTCCTTTTCATGAGCACCGGGTCATTTTGCTTCAGCAAAAGTCACTAATTCTCAGAAGTTTGGCTGCATATAGGTCTTAATACTAACCACCCCTCAGAATGAAAATAAATGTTTACATCAAAAATCAAGCTTGAGAGAAGCATTAATCTGTGAGCATAAATACAATAACTACCAGAAATGGCTTTTTCTACCTATGTAACATTTCTCCATTCAGGCTTTTTAACTACTATTTCTGTTCTTCATCCATGCTGATAACAATATGCTGAAACCAAATTACAGTGTGTAATCAGAAAACCAAGCAAGGTTCTGGCTTGCCATGGCTAACCCCTTCTGAGTACTATAAACAGAATTTACATTCCTGTCTAATAAACTCAGATATATCAGAGCCTCAGCAAAATCATAAAGATCATGTTTCACCGTGGTACTCAGCAAAGCATGTAAATAATGTTCCTATTGAGTTAAAGGCCTTCTTAAATCTTCTGGAAGCATAGCCCTATCAAGTCTGGTGGTGTGGGCATCACATATCTACTCTCTAATGCCAAGTCCTGTCAGTCACATCTATCCTTCCTCCATTTTCATCTGTTATCTAATTATCATGGGTAACTATGCAAGAAATAACCAAGTGTATCAGGATCCTTATTTCTCACGTATTTTCCAGATTATGAAGCCTTTCATTTCAAGGAGTGATGAGCAGTTATGTTATTCAATTCCACACTTTCACAATGCCAAGACTGTACCTTGCACACATTATTCCTCACAGTTTTAACTGAAGCAGGGAGTTTTGACATATCATATACAGGGATAACTGGTCATATCAGCAATGGTGACACAGATTCTCTATCTTCAGATGGCTTAGATTCTGCTGCATGTCTTATCACTTACCACACTGCTATGTAACAGTTATTTTCAGGTCCATTTTGCTTCTATTGGTGTCTCTTCAGGTACTAAACACTGTAATAATTATTTATAACAAGGTATATCTATTTGATCCAGATAGAAAGACAACACTAACCAATGAAATAAGTCCATCCAAGTTCAGCACTGTGAACCATGTGATACATTTACATGGAGAAGCAAGAAGGTTGAAGCAGCTATTACATCAATAAATAGTAAGTAGATAATAGATCAGATAGATAATAGATGCCCAGTCATATGGATAGATAGATTATAGACAGGCTGACATACATACAGAGATTGATAAAAGATAGATATAGATAGATGATAAATAGAAGAGATATATAGATAAAAATAGAAGAGATAGATAGATGTTAGGTAGGTAGGTAGGTAGGTATGTAGGTAGATAGGTAGACAGATCCTTCCCAGTACTATTAACAATATATGAAATTTGTACCACCAGATTCCTATGTGTAAATTAGAGAGAGTCACACCACTGACTGTGACTCTAGCTATTTTTTTTACTGATTTTATAACTCCAGAAAATAGCCTTAGAATTCTGGTGAATATCTTGCTTCATGATTATTCTGAACCTCCAATTCAATCCCTTAGGCAGTGTGTAGATTCACTGAAAATGGCTACACATTATTATATCCTAAATTATTTTCTTTATTAAACCTAGAAATAGCTTGCCTTATATGGGGCATAATGTGGATTATTCTTATTTGATATATAATATATCATAAAGCAAGGTGAAATGTATCTGTTTAATCAGTTCAGCATTGGAGCTCGAATGACTTTTAGGCAAACTTATTGGCTTAAAAAAGAAAATAAAATTATACTTCTAGGTTCCTTTCATGGGTTAGAAGTTCTGAAACCTGGGCTGGAGAGATGTCTCAGAGGTTAAGAGCACTGGCTGCTCTTCCAGAGGTTCTGAGTTCAATTCCCAACACCCACGTTGTGGTACATAAGCATCTGTAATGAGATCTGCAGCCCTCTTCTCACATGCAGGGATACATGCAGGCAGAATACTATATAGATAATAAATAAATTAATCTAAAAAGAGAAAAGATGTTCTGAAACCACGACTCTCACAAGACTTGCACAAACCTTCCTCAGACCTAGAGAGAGCATCACTTTCCTTGTTTTCTGCATTTTAGAAACTTTCAAAGTTACTGTCTTCCTTTCCTCTATTTGCTGTCAGCTTTCTGTCTTACATAGTTGTAGCTCTGTCTATTTTTCCTATGGCTTTCACTTTTAAGAAACTTTTAAGTAAATGATTTCTAAAGATTACCTAAGAATGTCTCCCATGCACAGGCTGCAGGGCTAGCCACAGGAGCACATTTCCTGTTACTACTGACCAGTTTCCACAGGCTGCTTCTGTCTCTGAAATAGCCAGTGATAGATAGAGGGTGGTGTCCCCTGGGATAGAGTGGAGAAAAAAGGCAGTGTGGGTCTAAGGGAGAGCATAGCCTAGGGGACTTGAAAGTTTCCTAGAGAGATTTAATCTATTGTACAGATCTAGTGCTTCGTTAAGAGTAATTATAGCAGATATTCACTGAAATTTATGATGCAAAACAACCTCTTACTTTTGGTACTCAACTTACTGCAGGTGAAATGTATATGTATAAAAGTGAGCATATTTAATATATCTTACAAAACTTTCTGAAATATTTTCTTTGCAGATAATCAATTGCATACAACTTTGTTGGATCAATTTGAAATGAATCAATTAAGAGCTTACTTAATGACAATAAGTCAAGCAATAATACAATATTTATACTTCTGTATGTTTAATTGATATTGTTCCCAGAATTTCTGAAAACTTTTGTTAAGTTATATTTTGAACTTAATATTTGATTTCTATTTTGGTTATTATTTGTGTTAATATACTATGTCTAAATGAGACATGGATTGAGAGAAATCTAATCCATTTCAGCTTGGACTACAATGGAAGAACTATCATATGGAGTTTAGAGATTCTAATCCCTGGGGTATAGAATGCCTGCGTTGTAGTCAGAAAAGACAGCATGAGAATGTGACAGCAGATATTAAACAGGGACAATACATAAAGCCTGCTTAGGATATGTAAACTGAAAAAATACAGATGTGTAACCTAGGAAAATCAAAGTAGATACACATAAAAGAATCCACATACAGTGTGTAATCCCCAATGAAAGTGGAGTTATCCATGTTAGTTCACATTTTTGTCAAAACAGGTTAGGAGACTGAGACCCAGCTTACAAGACACAGGGATAGTTTACATTCCTGATCATCATTGGTGCTGGTTTCCAGTTACAGCATTTACAGGGATAGTTTCTATATACTCCTGACAACCATCCTCACTGGCTCCTGGGAACATCAGTCTTCTTCCTTAAAAATTTCATGACTTAAAAGGATTTGCATGATTTGCCCACACATGGATTTAACTATAGCTGCCACATGTGCAATCAATCCCGACACACCATGAAGTTGGATTCATGAGAACATCATCCCAAGGTCACTGCTATCCCCCAGACATGTTGATTCTTACTGGAAACTCTCATATCCCTGACCATAGCATAGAAATAACTGCTTTGTCAACAAACAGGTGGAACATAACAGGAGAGAGTCCTCCTATTCCTTCTCATTTACAATATGTTTAGAAATTCAAATCTTGTACCCTGATCACAATACACAGCACATCATTGAAACATTTTTCTTTATTTGCAGTGGTCTTTTTCCACCCTTTCTTGGATTTACACAGAAGAAATAAAAATGAGTGATCTGTTGACATTCATAGTTTCTCTTTCATAGTCCACACTTTATTATACATACACACACAATTTCTGTCAAAGGTTTTCTTCTATACCAAGGAGCTCTCTCCAGGGAACTCTGATTTCCATACAAGGGGACTAATGTAAGTGTTCCTCAACAACTTACTGCATATGTACAAATGTCTATGAACAACCAGGCACAGCTTAAACTAGAACAGAATCTGTACATATTCATAAAGCATGCCATCTTAAGTATCAGGGGTATCACAGGCACTGAATCTTAAAAGAAGCAAAGTAATATTGGAGTGATAATTGTGTACTTCAGCTGGAGCTGAAAAATTCAAACAACCATACATCCAGCTTATCCAGTGATGCTGGGGAATTTTTGATCCAATGATATAAAAACGTTAAACCCCTTTTCATCCATACATCTTGAAGGTAAATATCAAAAGTGAAGTTCTAACAGATATTGGGCATATATGTGATGGCATGACTAACAAGAAATGTAAATTTTCATTTATCACTGGGGCTTGGGCTATTTTGTGTCTTGTAGATATCTTCAGACATAGTCCCAGTTTGTTCTTTAGGGGAAAGATTTTGCAAAATTCAATTTATCTCCGTAAAATGTTTCTATAAAGCCTCTTCCTACCTGACAATATTTCCAGACTTTTTGATGCAGAAATCACTCTGTTCATTTAAATTGAACAGATTTAAATTGAAAGAGTCTTTCATGCATGAATTTAAAATACATAAAGATTTGGAACTAGATTCATGTTTCTGTGTTCATAGATGGGACTGTATGCTGTCAAAACGTGAAAGATTAGCTTGCCATCGCACTTTGATATTTTATGTGCCAAGTTTGGACATAGCTTGTGTGATAAACGTTAAAAGAAATAGTCAAATATTATTAGGTGATATGATTTAGTTAATCATTTTTAAATCTACCTCCATGTCTTACATGGTAGAGTAACTTAAAATAAATTTTTGTGGATGATACAGTGTTTATTTGCATGTGTAATTTTTAGCATTTTTCCCTAGCATGATATTTTAACATGCTTTATTCATGAGGCCAGAAACTATTTTTCAGTCTGAAGTATGATAAAATTGCTTTCATTTTTACTGAAATATATTTTAGAGAAAATATATATTTCTAATTTTATTTCATATTGTTAATATGTATCATATGATATATGTCTAGTTATCTGCATCCTAAATATTTTAAAAGGTAAATTGAATTGTTGATATAGGTGAAGTAAGTTAAACATTTTTGAAATTTATATATAAGTTCTGACACAATCCATTCAGTTGATATACTCTAAACAGTTCTTATGTTAGTAAAATCAATTTTTCAATATTACCTGATTTCAGTATGAAATACTTTGTAGCTTATTTGGGGAATTTCTCTTAAAAAGGACTATGTATAATAGTAACATTTTTATCAATGTTTGAGGTATCAGAGCAGGGGAAATGGTGAAAGTATATGAACCTAGTAATATTATTAGAAAAGAAAGCACATGAACTGAGCAAATGTGTTCCCTCTTCCTTCCATAGGCACTTTTGCCCAATATGATTTATGATGTAATATAGAATGTTACAACAGTCTCTCATTATAACAAAAACAAACTGAAATGGCTTTTTCATACCGATTTCTATGAAAAAGGCATTCCTTTTAATTCTGTATTCTCCACGGCTTCATATTCAAAGATTTTGGTCTCTGATATTTCAGCCTTTTTCCTTTTTCCAATATTATCAAGTCATGACTAATAAATATTAAAGTATACTGGGTGAGAGTAAAGACATGAAGGTAAGTGGTCAGGCAAAATGCATTTTGGGTGGCTGGATGAAAATCCTCAATGTGTGCCTGTGATACCAGGCTAACAAGAACATTCAGAGAAACTAAGGCCTAATACAAAAGCTAATTCTCGATGTATGTTTTCATATTTCTACATTTTTACACTAAATCTTCACAATGGTTATTTGTAAGGTAAGTTTTTATAGAATTACAATGTCAGGAGTCAATATTTTATTATTTGTATAAAAGTCTAGAGTAGATAAATAAAATATATTAATGCTAACATGCGACATGTACAACCAACAATTGCCTCATATAGACTTAACAAAAGAGGAGGAGCCTATGCTACAACTTGAGATACATCTTGACTGAGTGATATCCATGGTAGGACCACCTGCATCTGAAAAGAAACAATGGAGGAGGAATGGATGGGGGAGAGGCTGAGAGGCTGTGAGAAGGGAGGGTGAACTTTGACTGGGATGTAAAAACAACAACAACAAAAAGTAAACAACAACAGCAACAAAGAAACAACAAAAATTCAAACAACAAAATCAATAACAATAAAAAATGTGAAAAAGAATCCAAAACATAATATAACTGGAAGTTATCTTCTCATAATAATCTTTTTCACCACTGAAAGTCAACCTTCTGGAATTTATTGTTCCTAATGAAACACAAGCCCTTGTTCATTTGCCTTAGTTCATCTGTAAATACTGCCATTGTGTCCCACATATGAAACCATGTCTTAAACTGAAAGCCACTGGATAAGGTAGGAATGAAAAACACTCTAATATACAATGACAACATTTAAGACAAAGCCCTGCATCACCTTAGGGTGCCTAGTTTCCACAACTGTCAATTGACCATTTTCCTCTTTCTGAATTTCTACCGCCTGTCATTTTTCCATAGTTAGCGTGAGAGAGTTAACAGTACCGAGCACACATCAAGCATTCCATAAACATTTGTCAGGGGCAAAGGAAGAAAATTACAACCCTTCTCAAGAGACTCACAGAATCACATCAACTGGACTCACTCAGTTTCTCTTTGAAGACCAAAGAATTGCTACTAACTATTTCCAAAAAGAACAGGGAACCACCTGGTGGTGGTACCACACTCCTGTAATCCCAGCACTTGTGAGGCAGGGGCAGATGGATATGAGTTCAAGGCTAAAAGAAGTTCTATAAAGAACGATCCAGTACAGCAAGCATTTCACAGAGAAATCCAGTCTGGAAAAACAAAAAGAAAAACAACACAACAAACAAAATCAAGAGCAGCAACAGCAAAAGAACAGGAAATGGAAGAGGAAGTTGTGATGCGGCTTATCCAAAACAGATGCTAGTAGATGTCATTTAATGGTTTAGATGCTTTTTGTTTCATTTTCTTCTCCATCAACCATTTTTTATTTAAAAATAGTTATTATTCAGTAAGGTGGAATTTAGATTTAAAGCTGAATACTGATGCTCTATTTTCTTAAAACATCTAATATTTTTAATTCAAATGCTCAGTGTTCAACACTGGCTCTTTTATAGCGATGACTTTTGGTGATCAAACCAGAGCCCCTTCACATTGCCTCTCCACTTCATGGAGTTTAGGATTGTGCATTTTCAGGGTTCTGATGATAAGAAGATTGACCGGGGCAAGCTTTCCCATAACCTTACAATTGCCCTGAAGTTCAGCATGTGATTGCTTCACTTCCAGACTGTGATTTTCAGTGGAAGATGGAAGTTTATCAGAGACCTGAACTGTGGAAAAATGACCTTTCTTCAGCTTGAAGCTGCTTTCAAAGCTGAGGGTCTGGACCAGCAGTGGACCATTAGGTGAGGAGTCAAATGACAGGTACAGCAAGAGTAAAAAATAATTCTAAATGTGGGTTCACTTGGGAAAACCGTAGTAAGATTAAAAGAAAGTTTTGTCAGATGATCTCAGAAAAGTTCTAATTTTGATTATCAGTAAATAAAGTGATGTGTGCAGATGTTTACACTTCTTTCATTTTATTCATACTTTTTTAATGCCAGTGACATGGAGTTTCAATAGACATTGTTTGTTTGTACCTGTTTCACCAAATTAATAATATTTGTTTTTAAAAAGACATTTAGAATTAGTACGTGGCTCTCAAAAGAAGGAATAGCATTAGTTATGAAAAATCTAAAACCTGTTTAACACCCTTAGCAGTGTGAGAAGTACAAATAAAATTGCTCAGATATTTCATTTCATCCCAGTAAGAATATGTAAAATCAGGAAGTCAACTGACAGTAAGTGATGGCTAAGATTTGCAAAAACAAGAACATTCATTCACTGTTGGTGAGATTATTAACTGGTCCCGGCACTAGAGAAATCAGTGTGGAAAATTCTCAGGATGCTAAAAATAGATTTCCATGTAACACAGATACATGACCTCTTAGTATACACACAAAATACTCATTCTATCATAGACATATTTCCTTGGCCATGATTGTTCTTCTCTTCATGGTAGCTGGGAAATGGAGGTAGCCAACAAGCCTTCTGACTGACAAAGGATAATGACAATATGGTACATACTGACAATAGGATTCTATAGCTATAAAGAAAAAATGTAAGTAAATATGTGGAAGTAGATGCTGTAGTGAGTGAAGTAGTGAAACTCAGAATCAAAACATCAAATATTACATATACTAGAATAACTGCAAAACTTAGGGAAGTAGAAGGGAATCATTAAGGGAGAGGGAATAAAGAATTCTAGAGATATGAATAGATTAAAGAATACTGTATTTCAAGTTTCTTTGCCCACCAGCTCCCAATTAATGACACAGAAATTTTGTGTTGATTACTAAAGCTTGTCCTTGGTTTAGGCTTGTTCCCAACTACTTCTTAAAACTTAAGTTAATCTATTTATAGTAATCTACTTTCTACCATATCTTATTATTTCTCCTCAGTACCATACATCTGAAGTTCAATGTCCTCTGAGTCTCCCTGGCTAGTCCCTGCTTTTCCAATTCTTCCCCTGAGTCTCTTTCTCTTCCCAGAAATCTTGCTTATCTTCTCCTAGCTTTTGGGAATTCAGCTTTTTAATAAACCAATTTGAAGGTATTATAGACAGATAGACAGGTTAGGTAAAAGACCAACACATCCTCACACAGTTTGATCAAAGAGATAATCCCACAACAGAATGTATTTATAAGTATTTAACCTATTTATAATGTATATGTCTCTCTCTGACCCTGTCTCTGTCTCTGTCTGTCTCTGTCTCTGTCTCTCTCCTCTCTCTCTCTCTCTCTCTCTCTCTCTCTCTCTCTCTCTCTCTCTCTCTCTCTCTCTCTCTCTCTCTCTCTCTCCTACCCCTCTCTCTCTCTGTGTATACCATATAGGTTAACAGTGCTTTTCCAATACTCATAATTATGTTACAAAAACCCCAATTCCCAGCAGGGGAAACTTTTTTTAGTATGGGATTCAAGGTACTTCTAAAGCAATATGTCTGTAGTTGCTCTCCAGAGTTTTGATGGTAAGATCCTACTGGTCAAGAAATTATAATTTGAAATCAAACTTTGAGGAATCACTCTACAACTAGTCTTGATGCCTCCTCCCTGAGGACGAGCTTTCAGAGTATCAAAAAGAACTATTTAATAATTTTCCCACTCAGGTGTAAAGCCTGTAAACTATAACAGCAAGCTGTACCTTGAAGTGCAGAATTCCTACTTGTAAATTGGAAGATGACTCATAGCTGTCTGTCTTCGTTTGGAATTTCATTGCTGTGAAGAGACGACATGACCACAGCAACTCATAAACAAAAAGTGAGAGGACTCACTTACAGTTTTGGAGGTTCACTTCATTATAATCCTTGTGGACATCATGGCTGCATGCAGGCAGATGTAGTGCTGTAACTGAATCTTACATCTTGCCTCAGAGACAATGGGAACAGTCGACTGTCACATTGAGCATTCATGTCACACATAAATGTTTATTCTTATACCCACAGGTAAGCACAAGTCGCACTCATCACCAAAAATGTTTCCAGTTGCAGATTCCATTACACGTCAACATGTAATGAATAAGTGTCAGTGTGAAGTACAGTCCAAGTTGACACATCTACAATGTTACACCTATGCCAAAGTACTAGAGAATGTTATAAAAAACAGGCAGGATGACTGTAAGAGTCAGAGTACCACACAATCTACTGCAGAACAGTGTCTTATAAACATGAAAAGAAATGCTATACCCATGGAATTTCAAAAATATGTTTTGTGTATGAGTCCTGCATAATAACCACACGAGTCAACAATTTCTAAATAAATTAATTAATTTAATGTTGCTGCCTCACTCCAAACCATGAATGAGACTTTTTGTTGAGACTTAGTTTACCAACACAAAAGAATTGTTATAGTTTTGACAATCTAAATATTATTCTGTCATTTAAAAATAAATATTTAAATTAAATTAAATTAATTTACAGTTCAGTTAATTTCTGACTTTTCTGTGGTTAGCCTTCTACTTTTCACCTTTTCTAGCCTCTACTATATTTCAGAAGCAATCTCGTTTCAAGCATTCACTGCTCTCTTTTATTACCATTGTCTGTATTTATCCCTGCTTTATCCAGGTATTGAGATTAACCAAATATACAATCTAGCACAAATTAACTTATTACCAAATACTAAATACACAATATTGCTTTATAGACACTAGAATTAGATTGCCTGAATTCAAGTCCTATTTGTCCCTTCTGGATGATTGTTCTAAGTTAGTTTTATATGATTTCACCACTTAAAACTGCAAATAGTCATATTACCTATCTTTTGCATTCATGGTGGGAACACATGAAACAATCTTCATATAAAATAAAACCTTATTGTCAAAACAGTATTTTCACTTTGATAAATAATTTTATACAAACAAATTAGTATTTTCTGTTTGTTCTTTCTGAGATTTTTTAAAAAAAATCATAGATCACTGTAATAAGAATGTTTGAAGAGGATACATGCCACTATAGAGTAATCGAGGTAGAGACAGTTGAAAGCTTTTGACTTACTGCTGAAGTCTGTGAGGAATTTCAGACACCTATATTGAGAGATCATTCCCACAACCTGGAAGATTACCTCATAGCAGGAACAGCTTATTATTTTAAAGGGTTTTTTTTACCATGCCTTAGCTAATGTGATGAAGATTTCTCATATTGATGTAGGCTGCATTTCAACTGGTAGACTCATTAAAAAATTCTTTCAATAACCACATGTTGGTGAGGAATTTGTTTAATGTCTGTAAAGTGTATACAAACAAACTGATGAATGAATGAAAATACACAAATTTAATAGGAAATATTTTTATTTAAAAAGAAACAAGTTTGTTTCATATGTCAATCTCAGGTCCTTCTCCCTCCCTTCCTCCCCAGACCCCTCCACCAGGCCCCCCACCTCTATCAGGTGTTCATACATTTATGGGTTCATATCTGGTTGTTCAATTCAATTTCATTGGTCTACCTGTCTAATTTTGTGCCAATAGCAAGCTGTTTTCAGGACTATAACTCTGTAATAGAGCTTGAAGTCAGGGATGGTTATGCCTCCGGACATTGCCTTGTTGAACAGGGATTTTTTTGGCTATCCTGGGTCTTTTGTTTTTCAATATAAAGATGAGAAGTGTTCTTTCAAGGTCTGTGAAGAATGGTTCTGGGATTTAATGGGGGATTGCATTAAATCTGTATATTGCTTTCCACAAGATTGCCATTTTTGCTATGCTGATCATATCTATCCAGAGCATGGGAGATCTTTCCATTTTCGGTTGTCTTCTTTAATTTTCTTCTTTAAAGACTCAAAGTTCTTGTGATATAGGTCTTTAACTTGTTTAGTTAGAGTTACCCCAAGGTATTTTATGTTGTTTGTGGCTATTGTAAAGGGCAATTCTTCTCTGATTTCTTTCTTAGTCCTTTTGTTGTCTGTATGTAGTAGGGCTATTGATTGTCTTGAGTTGACCTTGTATCCTGCCACTTTGCTGAAGGTATTTATCAGCTGTAGGACTTCCCTGGTAGAGTGTTTTGGATTACTTATGTAAGCTATCATATCATTTGCAAATACTGAAACTTTGACCTCCTCCTTTCCAATTTGTATCCCCTTGATCTCCTTTTGTTGTCTTATTGCTCTAGCTAGAACTTCAAGGACAGTATTGAAAAGTTATGGAAAGAGAGAACAGTCTTGTCTTGTGCCTGAGCTTAGAGGAATCACATTGAGTTTCTGTCCATTTAGTTTTCTGTTGGCTGTTGGTTTGCTGTATATAGCTTTTATTATGTTTAGGTAAGTTCCTTTTATTCTGGATCTCTCTAAGACCTTTATCATGAAGGGGTGTTGGATATTGTCAATGATTTTTTCATCATCTAGTGAGATGATCATGTGAGTTTTGTTTCTCAGCTTATGTGTATGATGGATTACATTGGTAGATTTTCATATGTTGAACGGATCATCCCTGCAACCCTGGGATAAAACCTACGTGATAATGGTGGATGAATTTTCTGATGTGTACTTGGATCCGATTTGACAGTATTTTATTGAGTATTTTTTCATCGATGTTCATGAGGGATATTTGGTCTGACGTTCTCTTTCTTAGTTGTGTCTATGTGTGGCTTGGGTATCAAGGTTATTAATGCCTTGTAAAATGTTTGGCAAAGACCCTTCTGCTTCTATTGCATGGAAATTTTTGAGGAGAATTGGTATAACTGTTCTTTGAATTTCTTGTAGAACTCTGCATTGAGGCCATCTGGATCTGGGCTTTTATTTTGATGACTGCTTTTATTTCCTTGCAGGTTATATGTCTATTTAAATTGCTTATCTGTTCTTGGTTTAATTTTGGCAAGTGGTATCTATCCAGAAAATTGTTAATTTCTTCAAATTTTCAATTTTGTGGAATACAGGTTTTCAAAGTATGACCTGATGAATCTCTAGATTTCCTCAGTGTCCATTGTTATGTACCCCTTTTCATTTCTAATTTTGTTAATTTTCATGTTCACACTCTGCCAATTGGAAAGTTTGGACAAAGTTTTGTCTATCTTATTGATGTTCTCAAAGAACCAAGTATTTGCTATATTGATTCTTTGTATTGTTCTTCTAATTTCTACTTTATTGATTTCAGCCCTCAATTTGATTATTTCCTGGCATCTACTCCTCTGGGGTGAGTTTCCTTCTTTGTGTTCTAGGTCTTTCATTTGTGCTAGTAGTTTTCTGATGTAACCATTCTCCAGTTTCTTCATGTGGCTACATAGTGCTATGAACTTTCCTCTTAGCACTGCCTTCAAAGTTTCCCATAAGTTTGGGTATGTTGTGTTTTCATTCTCATAGCATTTTCTAACATCTCATAATTATCATACACTTAAGACATTTGTCTTCTTTTGTCTCAAATGCTAGATTTTATCTCTTTTCTGCCTACGTACTTACTTCTATCTTAGACTGTTTGTGTTTTAATGGAGTTTTCTTACTGGAAAATTCCATTTGGCAATGAAGTTGCAGCAAATTGTCTAAAATCACCATATAAACCAATAGACATTTAAAATAGTTGATATCTCTTTCCAGGTAGGTACTGAGATGACAGATGCTCAGAAGACATGTCTAGATATATGATCCAAGAATTTGTTAACCAGTAGTTATTATATTTCTTATGCAGAAAAGAATAACAAACATAGTATGTTAGTCACAAATAAAGTCAAAGGGCCATGCTAGAACAAACGTGATAACTTTAGGTTTATTACCATAAAAATAATTTGTTTTGATTTGATTTTGTGCTTTTTCAAATTTGATGCCTTGCTTGCTTTTATATCTTTCCCTCATTTCTTTCATTCATATCTTTCTTTTAACTAAGAAACATGATTTTTTGGAAGGATACTTGCTAAGTAGAACATGACTTGTTTAAGGTGGTTTTATATCACTGTTACCATAGTTCATGAGCTAATTCATTTCACATTTTGTATGTCAACCAACTTGGTCAGAATTGTAATAGTATGACAAAATACATTAGATGCTAAATTCAATAGGAGCCTCAGATATGAACACATTTCAGGGGATCCATCACAGTAGGAATGGATGGCAGAGTAGACATGCTCAACTGAGCAATAAACAAGGGAAGCAAAGAATTACACAGACTCAGTTTGAAATGCTGTCCTCAAGTACTCTCAAAGACAAAAGCCCTATATAAAATACCACTGTCTAATAGTTGCACTGTATTCGAGAAAATTTCATGAGCTGGGAGCAAAGCTTGCATTATGTTAGACTCTGAACAAGACCCAAGGTTCAAAATATAGTTCATAGTCAAAAATGTGTGTGTGTTTGTATTCAAAGTTTTGACTTAGCAATTTATATTATTTAAGACAGTATATGAAATTTCCCAACCATAAAATCTAATACCTTAAATAGGAAACTTGCCTTTTCTAATAACCATTTGAAGCTAGGCTAATCATGCAATTGAAGTTGCCCTTAGGTTTTTCTGGACCAGTAAGTACTAATGGATTTGGACCCTTCAGGCAATCCACATTCCAGTGTATTTTTTGTAGTGACACAAAAGCTTCTCTTACTTATAAACTCAGTTCAAAAATATCACATTTATATTTATTTCAGTTGACAATCATTACTTAAAGAATTTTAAATATTTACAGTTGACATTTTTAGATATAATTTCAAAATTGATAAATTATTCTGATACCTTTAAAATAGTTTTCCCTTTTACAACAATATACCCATTAAACATTTTAGTTAAAAATTGTTAAACCAATGTTTTTTATATTTTCTAAAAGATATCTCAAATAAATAATTTAATATTTAAATGTGTATTATTTGTGAAAATATATTGTCCCAATACTGAAAGTTTTATAATTTCTCTTTTTTATTTATTTTTGACATTGAAAATTAATTATATAACCCTTCCCTTTTCTCCCTCCAAAGTTTCCCATGCACCCATTGACCTTCTCCTTCAAATTCATGACCTTTATTTCATGAATTATTATTGCATGCATAAACATATTTGTATAGCACTTACTTATATTCTCATAAATGTAATCTGTTGAGTTCATATAATGTCACGTGTATGTATCGAAAGTTTCCTTTTAACATTTAATATTATTGTCATTTTGTTGATAATAAATTAAGTTTAGATCAAGTATTAGGAATCTTGATATCAAATTATAAAAAGTGACACAGTTTGCGATATATCATTGGAGAAATATCCAGGTAGTTTAGCAGAGGATGGAAGATCCAATTCCAATTAAAGGTGGTCTCATCTTGTAGGCCTGGTCAATGCCTGAGTATAAAGTATAAAATGCACATAAACTTTGGGACATTCTCTATTGACTCATCCTCAGCAATGAAACCAATCTGCTTTCCTTTCATGACAGGCCTACATTGCACTGTGGAGGAACATAAGCAATCTTTCTTTCAGGTTACCTTTTATAAGTTCTTTCATCATAGAAAGGAAACAAGTAAAAAACAAGTAGATTCTCCATATTCTTTTTCTTTTGATGACAATATCTCATTACTGTGGCTGGAGGAACTCATTTTAGAGACCAGCTGGCCTCACAAAAACATTTATCCCTAATACTGCTTTCTGGGTCCTGAGATTAATTGCTTGCACTATCATAATCAGCCTTGATTCTAAACTTTTGTTTTCCACTTTAAAGACATTTATACAGAGAATCTGAGTACATATAAACTATAATATAGCTCAGAATATTGAATCATAATTTTATATTCATTCTTACATTTCTCAATTAACTCTACACTTTCTAAGCTGTATGGGAGATTTGTATACAAGTCTATTTGTATGTATGTGTGTACATGGTTTTTATGTGTCCTTGACATGTTCTGTTTAGTTCTTTTGTAAGGATTTTTAATAAAATTATGCAGTGAATGCTTAGAAAAAACATTATTCTGAACTGAAGCAGAAAATTCTTAATTAAAGACACCACTGTCTTAATTACCATTTGTATAATTTTAATACTGTCTTCTCAGGATGGCTTAACAAAGTACTGTGCATTGGGTGACTTAAAAAACAGAGATACATTTTTAACCCTCATTTCTCAAGCATCAATAAATGCTACATAAAAAATAAAAGCATCATAAAACCCTTTTATCTTTTAGCTATTCATTATACTATGGTGGAATTCATTATAGTGACTTCTTTAAGTCTATTCTAAGAGTAGGAAGGTGCCATTGGCACTTTCCTAGATAAATGAAGGAAATGAGGTGTTACAAAGACTCTTCTGCTCTAATTCTAATATCTTTCTTCTCAAGAATGTGGTTATTTCAGGGAACTTTAAAAGGCTTACAACTCTCAGGATAAAATCCACACCCATTACAGCAAAGAACTAGGTTACTGCTCCTGCCAGAAAACATCATTTCATTCTATTCCCTTTAAACTATGTGATATTTAGAAAATGTTATTAGTTTTAAGTAGAACTAAAAATATTTATAAAAGTCAAAGAATTCTCACTGAGGATCTAAATATATATATATAGGATTTCAGGGTACTTATTTATGAATGATTATCATACGAACTTAATTCTAAGATTAGTAAAGAGTAAGCAGGGTCTAAATTTTCAAATATATCCAACTGCAGTTTGAAAATAAGTGTTAATAAATAAAAGTCTTGTGAACAAAGAGACACATTTAAAAAAATACATTCAAGTTAAGTTCTATGTTTACCAAGAAAGTTAATGTAGGCTACCTTATGAGAATACCAAGATGTTGTCAAGCTAGTCTCCTTTATAAGCATAATAGTTCTTTCTTAACTTGCAGAGTATAAACCTGACATTACATGGGAAAAACCACCTCAATCATATTCCAGATTTTCATTATTTTCTATTAGTTTATAGGGATTTTTAAAGTAATTATATTACATTGTGATATTAATTATATTACAGATTAAAATATATTTTCTATTCATCTATATATAGTATATAAATGTTATATTACAACAATTAGTGCTACATAGTCTGTCTATAAGGAAAGGTTTTCTTTGAGATTTCAAAGAATTAAAAATATTTTTAAATTCAAGGGAAGTAAGATTTAGGCATTATAAAATTTATCAAAGCAAAGATGACCATGGAAGATTTTTGTTGTTCTTTTGTTACTGCTTTATATTGAACATCAAAGTCAATATTACCACTATGAAATATACCTCTACTTCCAAGGATAGAGTGTTCAATAATTCTTTTGAACAGATATAATTTCCAAGAGGTCTTCAAGTTTTTCAACAATTTTCTGAATGTATGTACCTCTTTTGAATTTAAAAATAGTTGAACTCATGAAGAAAGAAATGAAAAAGTAGAGCTATTACTGTTTTATTTGAATTTCAAATAAAATTTTAACACAGAATTCATTTTTAGAGGATATTTCTCAAATTACCTTTCAGACAACTGTGCTTTATAAAAGTAATTTAAAAGCTCTCTCTCTCACACACACACACAAACACACACACATTTATATAGGTATACACACAGACACAGAGAGAGGGGATATACTTTGGTCTCTCCTTTCAAAGGTCATTAGTGCTGGCTAGTTCTTTCTATAAACCTTCTCTAGCCTTCCCTTTGATTCCCATACCATTAACCCTTCCTTGTCCATTTGCTCTCTTTCCCCTTCACACCAGGTGCATTTATGCCACAAGCCTTTAAATTTTCCTACAGACTCTTAGTGTTGTTCTTTGTGTATTAAAATTCTAATAAAAGTATCTGAAGTTTCAAAGCAGGAATTCACATGTAAGGGGAAACCTGCAGAATTTGTCTTTTTGGATCTAATTTACCGCTCTCAGAATTCTAATTTGTAGCTTCATTTGTCAATCTGTTAATTCCATAATCATATGAACAATATTCCATTGTGTATATGCATTTCATTCTCAGAAAATAGGCAACCTGAATACTGTCCTTTGATTTTTCAGTTACGTTAGCTCAAAGAAATGATATTAGTTCAGCTGCTAAATTCTTTACACAAATGATATTAAACTAAACAGATTTTTTTTCATTGTATAGACTGCTATAAACGACGTGAGAGTTTCTCACAGCCATGTTGGATAAGATCCTAAGATTAAGCTCCCAGTATTTCTAGGCTCTGAAGACTCTCTTAATAAATAAGACAAGGGTTGGGATTTCATGATGTGAACTGGTAAAGTATGAGAGAAGGTGAATGAAAATTCAGCCCACAGCAGACTCATTTCTTTTTTGACTCAAATACAACTACAACTATCTCTTCTGCAAAGCTTGTTTTTTCTCATTGACGTTTATTCTCACAATAAAAATAGCAGGATAAATTCCTAAATAAGTTTGACTGCTCATTTTTACTTATTTACTACTGTATATACTTCTATAACCATTTAATTTGTTACATGGGAAAAACTAGCAGAAATAAACATAATGCTACATTAAATGCTACACAGGTGTTCATATAGTCTATCTCTTTAACAATTAAAATCATCATTATTCATTTTGTTCTTGTATCCTTAAGAATTAAAACTAAATACTACTAATTAAGCTTTGACATTCTATCAATGGTATGATTGATTTTCAAAGAAAGGATATGATACATACCTACGAATCAAACGGAAATAGTTTATTTTATTTAACGTTCACCGAGTGCTTGCAATGATTTCAAGCCTTTAAAATTCATACAGGAGCTCCTAGTTAAATTCCAGAGGGAAAAAACTCACAGAAGTGTCAGAATTTACCGACAAAATTGTATGCCTTTATAGACCAATGCTGCTTTTTAAGGGATCCAGTTCCTAAGAGTTTATTATTGTCAGCTATAATGGTGCATGCATGTATGTATCCCAGATCTCTATAGTCAGATACAGAGTGATCAGAGCTCAAGGTAACCTTGGAATTCATGGTATTATGAGAATAATGTGAGCAACACAAAACACTGTCTCCAGAAAAAAAAGAGTCTACTGTTGCAGATGGCCTACTGATATGCTTGTGTGGAAATTTTTCACTAATAATTATTAAATTCTCTAGTCTGATGTAGTCTTATGAGAAATCAAATACAGTATGATGTGACCAGTTATATAAGCAATGGTGGAGGGCAGTATTGAATTAAATCATAATCATTGTGAGAAACACACTTTTTCCTACTGTAAAATCTCGATAACAGTCTTTGAAAATTTAAATTCCATGAGATTACTGCCAGGTGCAGACTATATTATTAATACTTTTATACTGTATCAATCAAATTTTCAAGAAAATATTGTGCCAAGTTACCACAGTGATTCAAACAATCAGCATGCAATTTACATTCATAGTTTAATATAACATAAACTGGATTTCCATGACATGAGTATATAATTATATTTAAAACAATAAACCATAGAATTATATACTCTTTTAAGATTGCTGATACTGAAGTTTAAAGAAGAGATAATAAGTTATATACCTAAACAGATACTTATGTTTGCAAAATTGTATTAAATAGCTACTGTAATACACAGGTGTATAATACTTCATTCATTTTTCATAATGCAAATATATAAACAGAATTGATATTCACATGCCAATTCTTAAACATAATAAACAGGTTACAAGATAGATTGAACATATATTCTTTTGAGTTTTTTATTAAATGTCTAAGGCTGAGATAGTGTTACAAATATGGACAGTCTTGTATAATATAGAATCATTACTGATAGAATAATAAAATTGGGGGGCTGGAGAGATGTCACAGAGGTTAAGAGCACTGGCTGCTCTTCCAGAGGTCCTGAGTTCAATTCCCAGCAACCACATGGTGGCTCACAACCATCTACAATCCAATATGGTGCCCTCTTCTGGCATGTAGACAGAACATTGTATATGCAATAAATAAATAAATCTTTAAAAAAGAGAATAATAAAATTGAATATAGTTTCAAACTGAAGAAATCTTTGTAACTTTATTTCCTGACTCTAAAGACAAATGACACATTTTTCATACAAGAAGCAAACAAAATGTCTAAAGAAGGGTCTAAAGAGATGGCTTAACAATTAACAGTAACTGCTGTCTTCCAAAGGTCAAGTCCAGTAACCAAATACAAAGAGTCGCAAAGACTAGTGACTCCATTGCTGACATTTGCCTCCACACATGTATAGTACTCACACACAAGCACATGTATGCATAAAATATATCTTTAAAAACTGAATGAGAAAGAAATTAAATTTAAAGCATTTCCCTATTGCAAATGTTACAAACATTTATACCCAGAGGTATTTACTCATTTTCCTATGATTATAGCTTTGCTTTTTTATGAACAGATGTTCCAAAACAGCAAAAGTTTATTATTTAGAATTATGGAATGAGAGAGTAATAAAATTAAATCATTTATGATAAGTTTATGCCTTCTAAGATTAAAAAATAAAAGGTCTTATTATTTTATCCTGATATAGGCTAAACTTTCAATGTCTGTGTTTTAATAAGAAATACTTCATAAAGAATAACAGATTTGGCCGGGCGGTGGTGGCGCACGCCTTTAATCCCAGCACTCGGGAGGCAGAGGCAGGCGGATCTCTGTGAGTTTGAGGCCGGGCTGGACCGATAGCCTCCAAAACAATACAGAGAAACCCTGTCTCGTAAAAACCAAAAAAAAAAAAAAGAATAACATATTTGTAGATAAGGAGACCTACACTCTAACATATATACATATACATGTATTATATATAGTTATATAGTTATAGAATTTTTCTATCAAGAGAAAGTTCTGACAAAGAAAGAAAATTGTCACTTGGTTATTAAAGTCCTTGGCAATTTCATGGGAAAATATCTATCTCTCTTATTTAATTTTATTGTCTTCTCACACTTCAGTTTCCTTAATCTGTCTTTTTTAACACTGGGAAACAGAAGCAAGAAGGAAGGAGAAAAAATAGAGATTGAAAGAAGGGAGCAGGGGAGAGAGGTAGGGAAGTAGAGAGGGAGGGATGAAGGGAGGTAGGTTGGTAGGGAGGGAGGATGGAAAAAGGGAGAGATGAAGGGGAGCCAGGCAGGCAGGCAGGTAGGCCGGAATTCTCTACAAATAATACATAAAAATTACCTTTAAAGGCATTCACCCTATTTTTAAAAGATCTGATGATTATTAGCTGAGTCAGTATAAATAAACTTATGACAATAATTGTTATAATTTTGTTTTGAATTTCATTTCCACTGGTATCACAGCTCCATTATTTACATCGCTTTGTTGACTAAAATGGATAGTTTTCATTTGGTCAAAACTTACATACCATTTCTAAATGAATACCTCTTTAAACTGAACAAATCCTTTAATTCATGTTCTTGACCCTGGTGAGGGCTGAATATTGTACCTCAAATTATTGTCTTGAATAAAATAATTAGCATAAAAATTTCAAAGTATAAGTATACTTGGAGATACATTCTTCTAAGTGGTGACTAAATCAAAATTAACTGTTATAAGTATATTCAGTGTATAATAATACATGCATAGCTATTTCGTAGTGAACCCAATTAATTTGTGTAATTGTTAAATGGTAAAAAGGAACATAAAATAATTACATTGAAAAAATTGAGTAAAAAATATTGTTTGTTATACTGATGTATCTGTTCTATTGCAAATCACAGAAAGTTTGTAGAGATTAAAATCACCTGTATTTTATTAACTGTCCCATGGTACATATGTACATGTACCACATTCTCAATGAAGCCTGTCTAAGTCCTCAGACTGTAGTTCCTTACTCATGTGTTTTAATTTAAGCCTCATATCTTTGTAAATTTGCCTAAAGGGATCCAGACTCTGTTCAGATCATTTGAAAACCTTCTGGGATGGTCTGAATTAAAGCAATCAAAATAAAGTGTACATAAAATTTATAGAATATGTTCCAACACAGAATGAGACACTGAATGACAAACCTAAGGAGAACTACTCAGACAGAATTGAAAGCAGGCCTGAAATTGAAGATCATGGTCAAAAACAGTCAAGTAACACAGTTACACTAACAATCTAAATTTATGCTTTTAAAGGACAGAATTTTCCTCAATGTCCTTGGGAACACCATTCACTCACTGCAAGCTGAAACCGAATTGGACTTGAATAGCAATATCATCTAGTTGGCTGAATTGAATGCTGATTATTTTGCTCTAGTTTTCTTTTTTTCTGTTTCATCTTTTAATATGTTAGTACACATGCCAAAAGTGCAGATATATCTTTTATTTACATGCTCACTTTTGCAGCACATATACTAAAATTGGAACGATATGTTTTATTTACATTTTCATATATTGTTGAGTTTCCTACAATGTATTTTAATCATACTTTTCCTCTCACCAACTCTTTCAAGATATATATCCTATTTTTTGTCCCAATATTCTGGCATGTGTGGTCTTCTGTTGGAGCATGGTCAACTTTACAAAGGATCACACACTGATAAAAACTTATCTCCCTCTCCCTGCAGCTAATTTTCAATAGCTCCATAACTAAGAGTAAGATTATGTGTGCAAATCCTATCTACTTGATGAGATTTGTTCTATTTTTATCTTGGACTTTTTCATTCTGTTCTGAAGACTATGTTTCCATGTTGTCCTCCCCTGCCTCTAACTCTTAGACTCTTTCCATCCCCACCTTGATGGTGTGGAATTGTAGTATATATGTTCCATTCGGGGATCCACATTCTATCTTTTCTTTTACTCAGAGTATTGGCAATGCAAGGTCATTGTGCTAATTATTTTCTGAAAATAGAAGCTTTTGAAGTGATGAATGTTGTATAGGTTTGTGAATAAGTCATTAGGAATTGGTTATATATCATATAGTAGTTTTAAATCACTACCAATTTCAAATTTTTACTTTTCAACTCTAATGCTAATGTAGTATTCATACATGGTAGATACACATTATGTATTCCCCAACTAAGCAAAATATAATATTCAGTATTAAATAGGGTAGAATTATAGTAAAACTGGTCTGTCTCTTTATTTTATTTTAATGTAGTAAGTATCTAATATCTTCCATGATTTTATAATTTCATCAGTTATGACCAGATTGTTCAACATTTCATCCTGATATGTTCTCATTTTCTCATATTTAATAACATTCTAAACATTTTGAAAGTTCATTATTATTATTTCAAGGTAAGAAGAATCACTGTAATCTTTTTCTACATGTGTGATATGCAAGATACTTCTCAGTTGTTTGGAATGTCTTCAAAGGTAATAAAACTTTATCATAGTGTGCCACAGTCAAATGCAGCTACAGCAGAGTGTCTTCTGCTAATCATTCAACATTCACTCAAACTGACAGAATTCAGTTTCTATGGAGCTTGAGTCAACAGCTTTGTGTATATCACAGAGTTCAAGGGACACTCCAGTTCTTTTCAGATGAAAGACAGAGTGCTTCTGCATATTTATAGGCCTTAATGCATGTCTTATTTTCTTTAGATTCCTTTGGCCTGTGATGTTTTTATATATATGAAAAGAACAGCATGGTCTCAACTTTAAAACTGAAATATTCACTAATCTCTGGTTATTCATATAATTTCACCCATGCTGGTGAAAAATTCAAATTAGTTTCCAATATATTCCATTTTAAAGGGATTTCATTTGCTTTCTTTCGATGGTTTCCTCCAGTGCAGTTCTCACTCTGCATTATTCATATGCAACCACATGAATTGCTTTGAGTTCATGCAGCAGAGATATAAATCATAGGGCTATTTTCTCTAGAGGACTTCAGGCTTATGCTTGGCAATTTCTCATAAATTCAAAACTATCTTCAATTAAGGTGATTTGTTTGCTCCAAAAATTAACTATCTTATCATGTAATTCCAGAAAAAGAAGACTTTAGCTGCATTCTACAGTAGTGAATACATTTAGAAACCTTTCTAAAAAACTCAATGGCTCAATATATCCCTTCATTTCCCATTTCCCTGTGCTCTTATTTGTGGCTAAACCATATGTGTAGGCATACAACCATATCTTTTCATAAATTGTTATCCACTTTGACTGTGGAATATTTCCCTTGTCTACAGCATGTAAGGATCCTGTGTTCTTTGCATTCAAGGTCTTTCACCTATGTATGTAACAAAACAGAGAAGAAAACACAAATGAAGGGAAATGTCATTAAATCTAGATACAAGACTAAATATAGATATCACTGTAGAAGCAGAATTCTCTGATCAATCTTACTAAATGTGGAATTATAATTCCCAGTTTGCTTTGCAATAAAATCAAGGAGTTGACATTCCCTTCAAATTCTTCTTAAATATTTTTGTAGTGTTTTTTTCTCGTGCCATTAAAGTTAGTCCTCAGGTAGGAGGCTTTCATGTCAGGTCCAGTCTAGGAATCACACCTGAGTCTGTAATGCCTAGGTGTTTTCAGCAATGGGGATTACTTTATACCACTGAGGGCAAGCAATAACAATAACCTGTAATATTTTGGGAATCTCTTGGACGACTCTAACAACTCAAAGAACTCATGTCTGAGGATGGGATTTTTCTTACACCGTTTTTTGATATTTGCAGAAACATTTTCAGCCCAGTTGGGAAATTTTCATTTACTCTGTTTATGTATAATTATGCTCTGCCTTAAATATGTTATAGGCAATATTAGATGGATAGTTAATAGCACAATTGTTTATTTTTTCAGCTCTTTAGTTTTTGTTTCCTCTGTTTGTCTATATCTCCTTCATATTCCCAAATTAGAGCCCCTTCCTTCTTTCCCATTTCCTCCATGAGATCACTTTCATTCTGATGCCCCCTTTTCTGTTGCTCTCCCAAAATCTCATTCCAGAAAGGATTACATTTTTCTTTCCAGGTTTCAGAATTTACTTAATGATGGATATGAATTCAAATGAAAATATTAGGTCTCAAGCCTCATATGAGAGAGAATATGTGATATTTGTTTTACAGGCCTGGGATATTTTGTATTTACAAAATCATACATGAAATAATCGCTTATTGGTTAGTAGTTATATTTTTGACCTGTTTATATCCATATAGATTAATAGGCAATGAAAGGGTAACTTTTAGTAGAAGTGTACACTGTGCCTTCTTTGACAAGAAAGTCCATGGAGTGAGATCTGGTGTTTTTTACTATTAATAAAATCTGTGTTGTTTAGCAATATGTTCGCATTATTTTTCTTCATTATTGGCTTTTTGAGGATTTACTATCATGTATTTTGATTAAATTCACCCCTACACAACTACTCTCAGAAGCACCCCTTCCCTACCCACCCAACCTTGTCTCCTTTTTTTGTTTTAACCCATTGATTTCAACTGTGCTACCCATAAATACTTCTGGATGTGGGATGATTCACTGAACATTGGTTGATTTCCAGGAGTCACATACCTAAAGAAAAATGATAGTCCCTTTCCAAGAAGCTGACAATTGTCAAAAGTTCCTCCCCTAGGAATGGGGCATTATGGCTGCTACCTCCTCTCTCCATGCTGATACTGTCTTGCTTAAGCTTTTGTATGTCTTCTGTGTCTTGTCACTTGCCCTGTGAGTCCATATATGCCACTTCACTGCTGTGTCCAGGAAACATGTGTAGTCATCATCTGTCTCTGGCTTGCAGTCTTTCCACATTTGTATAAGCACTGTTTGTGAAATGAGGAATAAAGAGTATTTTATTGTTTTCCTCAGGAAAAAAAACTGAAGAACATTTAGTTAATTCTTTTTTATGGATCTTCTAAAGATTTATTTATGTATTTGTTTCTTTATTTTTTAATCTTTAAATTTAAATTAGAAACTAGGTTGTTTCAGATGTCAATCCGAGGCACCTCTCCCTTTCCCTCCCCTCCTCCCGTGCCTTCGCACCACCCCTCCCCACTCCCCTTCCCTAACACCCACTCCTTTCCCCAGGGAGAGTGAGGCTGTCCATGGGGGTATCCATAGTCTTTCATTTCATACAGAGCTGGGCCTAGGCCCTTCCCCAAGAGTCCAGGCTGAGAATGCATCTCTCATTGTGGGATGGGCATCCAAGGTCCATTTGTATGCCAGGGATAAATAATAATCTACTACCTCAGGCTCCATAAATTGCCTAGACCTCCTCACTGACACTCATATTCAGGGGTCTTGATCAGTCCCATTCTGGATTCCCAGCCATCAGTCTTGGATTCAAGAGCTCCCCCTTGTTCAGGTTAGATGTTTCTTTGGGTTCAACAAGACTAGTCATGACCCCTATGCTCATCAGTTCTTCCTCTCTGTCTCTGGGTTCCTTGAATTCAGCTCTGTGTTTAGCTGTGGCTTTCTGCCTCTGCTTCCATAAGTCATTGGTTGAAGGTGCTGTTTCCCATTCTCTCTGGCAGTGAGAATGTAGGCTGGCAATCCCCTGATCCATGCCTAAAATCATATATGAGTGAATACATACCATGTTTGTCTTTTTGTGACTGGGATACCTTACTCAGGATGGTTTCTTCTAGTGCCATCCATTTGACTGCAAATTTCAAGATTCCACTATTTTCTTCTTCTGAATACTACTCCATTGTGTAAATGAACCATATTTTCTCTATCCACTCTTCAGTTCAGGGCCATCAGGTTTGCTTCCAGGTTGTGGCTGTTACAAATAATGCTGCTATGAACATAGTGGAACAGATGTCCTTGTTGCATGAATGTGCATCTTAAGGATATATGCCTAAGAGTGGAATTGCTGGGTCTTGTGGTAGGCTGATTCCCATTTTTTCTGAGGAATCCCCATACTGACTTCCAAACTGACTGTACAAGTTGGCACTCCCACCAGCAGTGGAGGATTGTTCACTTTTCTCCACATCCTCTCCAGCATAAACTGTCATTGGTGTTTTTGACAGTAGTAAGATGGTATCTCAGAGTTGTTTTGATTTGCATTTGCCTGATGGCTAGGAGTATTGAGCACTTTCTCAAGTGCCTCTCAGCCATTTTAGACTCCTCTATTGAGAATGCTCTATTTAGTTCTGTAGCCCACTTATTAATTTGATCCTTGGTGTTTTGGAGACTTGCTTCTTGAGTTCTTTGTAAATTGTAGAGATCAGCCCACTGTCAGATGAAGGGTTAGTGAATATCTTTTCCTTTTTTGTGGGGTGGCTTTTTGTCTTGTTGGCTGTGTCCTTTGCCTTACAGAGGCTTCTCAGTTTCAGGAGGTCCCATGTATTATTTGTTGACCTCAGTATCTGTGCTACTGGTGTTATATTCAGGAAGTGGTCTCCTGTACCAATTCATTCAAGGGTCCCTCCCACTTTTTCTTCTAATAGGATCGGTGTGGCTGGATTTATGTTGAGGTCTCTGATCCATTTGGGCTTAAGTTTTGTACATGGTTATAGACTTGGATCTATCTGCATTCTTCTACATGCCAGCATCCAGTTATGCCAGCACCAATTTTTGAGGATGCTTTTTTAAAATTGTATATTTTTAGCTTCTTTGTCAAAGATCAGATGTTCATACATGTATGGATTAATATAAGGGTTTCAATTTGATTCCATTGATCTACCTGTCTATTTCTGTGCCAATATCAAGCTGTTTTCATGACTATAGCTCTATAATAGAGCTTGCAATCAGGGGTGGTGATGCCTCCAGATGTTACTTTGTTAAATAGGGTTGTTTGGGCTATCCTGGGTTTCTTGTTTTTCCATACAAAGTTGATTATTGTTCTTTCAAGGTCTTTGAAGAATTGTACTGGTATTTTCATGGGGATTTCATTGTATCTGTAGATTGTTTTTGGCAAGATTGCCATTTTTACTACGTTGATCCTATGTATCCAAGAGCATGGTAGATCTTTTCATTTTCTGGTGTCTTCCTTAATTTCCAAGGCTGTCAATTCATTCCATATCTCTTCAATATTGTACTTGAAGTTCTACCTAGAGAAATACGACAACAAAAGGAGATCAAGGGGATACAAATTGGTAAGGAAGAGGTCAAATTTTCACTATTTGGAGATGATATGATAATTTACATAAGTGATCCAAAAACCTATATCAGGGCACTCTTTCACCTGATAAATACTTTCAGCCAATTGGCAGGATACAAGTTCAACTCAAGAAAATCAGCAGCCCACCTATATACAGACGATAAAGGGATAAGAAAGAAATCATAGAAACATCACCCTTTACAATTGCCACGAACAACATAAAATACCTTAGGGTAACCTTAACCAAACAAGTGAAAGACCTGTACAAGAATGTTGAGTCTTTAAGGACAGAACATAAATTTTGAAACATCTAAATGATATAAACAGAGTTAGGGAATAGGTTGGTGTATGATTAATTTTATATATTTACCATTACATGTTTATTCATATAGAAACTTCCTTTTCCTCCTTTGGATCCATACACTTGAGATTTCTCAGTAAATTAGCCAACTGCTGCAAAACTCTACTGAATGCACAGTCATTCTTGTGGTGTGTAGGTGTCATAGCTAGATAGGATCTTTCCTCCTGGTAGTCCTCAGACAGAAGACATATAGGTCATTTCTAGCTGATTGGCCCCTGGATCTCGCATTTGAATTCACAGAGTCTTAGAGATTAATTTTAACCTCTATGGGGCAACCAAGGTCAAGTGAAATAATTCCTAATATCTGGGGTGTCTTTTAGATAATCATGACCAACAACTCCTTTCTCATGCTTGGTGTTTTGTTTCTTCTTAGATAGTCTTTGACTCTTGGAGGCAATATTGTTATCACAGTTGGGATAAACTTATTTACACTCTATACTTACATTTATAGGCCACCTTAATGTAATTTAGATTGTTAGTTAATATTTTGATCCCCTATGACTTTTTCAGACACTCTTACTTTTATCTTTATCCTTCCATTTATCTCCCTCTCTCTCCCTAATAGTAAAAGCACCGTTTTAACATTTTCTCCAATAGATCACATTCCCTCTGCTTTTCTTTTCTCTATTGTTTCCTCAACAGCTCATTCCTCCAATAGTCCTTTTTGTTTCCCTGGTTCTGCAACTATGCCAAGGTCTATATTCCTCTCTGGAGATTCAGAGCTAGGTGCCTTTAATACAGAGATTGTGCAGCATTTGTACCTATTGGTCTGGGTTACCTCACTCAGTATGATCTTTATTAGTTGTATGCATTAACCTAAAAATTTCAATTTTCCTTTTATCTAAACAGTTTTCCATAACACTTAAGCAGCACATTTTCATTATCTATTAATCAGTTGTAGGGCATTTAGGTTGCTTTCATTTCCTGACTACAATGAACAAAGCATCAATGAACATGTTTGATTAAGTGTCTGTGGAATATGAAGTTGAGTCCATTGGGCATATATAAATATATAGTACATCTATTTTGTAAAGTATATGTATTTTTAGACTTTGGGAAATCAAATATGCATAATCCCTAAGTACATTCTAAATATGTGCTCTTATACTCACAGATAAATTCTTCTTCCACATAAAGAAAACTAATCTTTTTTTCATATTTTTTATTTAACTTTTACACATGTTACTCTCAGTTCCCTCTCCCTCCTCTCCTCCCCTACCCCCCAATCTTCCCAACCCTGCACCCCCACTACATCCCCACTCTGCTCCCAAGGGAGGGCAAGGGCTTCCATGAGGGATTTTCAGAGTCTGTCACATTACCCCAGGAAGGGCCAAGTTCTTCCCCATGTGTCCAGGCTGAGAGAGCATACCTCCACATGGTATGGGTCACCAGAGTCCATCTGCATGCCAGGAATAAATACTGATCTACTCTCCAAGGTCCCACAGATTGCCAAGGCCACCTCTCTATCATCCGGGTTCAGTGGGAGGGATATCTGGATCAGTCCCATGCTGGCCCTCAGTCATCACTCTGGGATCCATGTGTTCCCGCTTGTTAGGTCAGCTGCCTCTGTGGGTTTCTCCAGCCTGCTCTTGATTCCTTTGTTCATCACTCCTCTTTGCAACTGGGCTCCTGGAATTCAATTCGGTTCACAGCTATGGGTGTCTGTCTCTGCCTCCATCAGCCACTGCATGAGAGTTCTAAGATGGCATATAAGGTAGTCATCATTCTCATTATCATGGAAGGGCATTTGAGGTAGCCTTAATGCCAGTTGGTGTCATTCTTGTAGATCTGTGAAGGCTTTACTAGTGCCAGATCTCTCCTCCAACTTATAATGGCTCCCTCTTTTATGGTATCTCCCATCCTTTTCTCCTCTATTCTTACCCTGGCTCGACCTTTCTGCTCTCCCATGTCCTCCTCTCCCCTCCTCTTTTCTCCCTCTTTTTCTCCCACCTCCTTGTGCCCTCACCTTTCACACACAATCCAACTAGGAGATCTCATCCTATAACATTTCTCCGGGTTACCATGCATATCTCCCTTAGAGTCCTCCCTGCACCCCAGACTCTCTGGCAGTGGGATTGTGTGCTGGCAATGCCTTGCTCCATGTCTAAAATCCATATATGAGTTAGTATATACCATGCTTGTCTTTTTGTGACTGGGTTACTTCACTCAGGATGGTTTCTTCCAGTGCCATCCATTTGCCTACAAATTTCAAGATTGCATTTTTTTTCTGCTGAGTAGTACTCCATTGTGTAAATGTACCACATTTTCTCTATCCACTCTTCAGTTGAGGGGCATTTATGTTTTTTCCAGGTTTTGGCTATTACAAGTAATGCTGCTATGAACATGTTTGAGTAGATGTCCTTATTGAATGAGGGTACATCTTTTGGGTATATGCCTAAGAGTGGAATTGCTGGATCTTGTGGTAGACTGATTCCCATTTTCCTGAGGAATCTCCATACCGATCTCCAAAGTTGCTGCACAATTTGGCATCCCCACCAGCAGTGGAGGAGTGTACCCCTTTCTCCACATCTTCTCGAGAATAAACTGATTTATTGATTTTAGCCATTATGATGGGAGTGTGATTGTATCTCAGAGTTGTTTTGATTTGCATTTCCCTAATGGCTAAGGAAGTTGAGCACTCTATCATGTGTCTCTTGGCCATTTTAGACTCCTCTATTGAGAATTCTCTGTCTTGTCTCTGGAACCATGTTGAGCAGAAAACATCCTGGACCTCTGGCTTTTACAATCTATATGTCATCTCATTTGTAATTTTTCCTGTCCATTAGTCACAGGGATTGCATTGCAGCTGTGTTAGTTATGGTGAGGCATCCAGTAGTTACTCTTTGTATTTTAAAGTTGGGAATCTATGCGATCCTCTCCATCTGATGCAAAAGGAAGTTCTATTGATGAGGGCTACATTTATCTGTGAGCACAAGTATGAGTACTTAAAATACAGCTAGAAATTACAGCATTCATTAGTTTAGAGAAATGACAGTAGCAGTCCTTAGATTTGTAATGTCTACAGACATGGTTTGTTTACTATATTTACAATACTAGTCACAATTCCTTCCTATTAGCCAGACCTTACCTCCATTTAGACTGTGGTCTATTAATCCAAAAGATAAAAGAACCACTGTTGCACTACTAGGAAGCCAGCCATGGTTGTAGGTCAGAGGCTTTGTAGCTAGGTAGTATTTCAATTTTCTCCTCTCTCTTTTCAGTTTGTATGACAATGTCTGATGTTATAAAAGTGAATATTCATAAAGGGCACTTCAAGATCAGTTTCCTCGGGATTTTTCCAAGACCTGCTTCTGATGTCAGTGGTATCTTCAATAGTAGGGTTTTGCCTTCATTTCTGGAAAGCTACCAAAGGGAAGATTGTTCTGAACGAACATTTTATTCCCCTGATAGAAAAGTCAACAGGTTTCCAATAGATTTCCTCCTAGATAGTATTCGGCTCTTGGGGTAAGCACCATTTAAACATGTCTAAGCCTATAAAAATCATTCCCTACAGATTTTTCAGTTCCTTAATGTTATTTATCTCTCCTTCCTCAATCTTCCCATGCATTACTCTTTCTCTCCCTTCCCAATATGCTTCCCTGAAAATTTCCTATGATTACTTTCTTGGTGCTTGTTTTCTACCAATCCCATCTCTAAAGAACCTTCTCTTCCTCTTCCTCTGCATTCCTTTCTATGTCCCTGGATTCTTTGATTAATGTGCTACAAATTTCATCATTCTTTTTAGATGAATGCAATCATGTGTGTATGTACCATATGTTCGTACTGTATTCATCAATGAAAGATGGATAGGTCATTTCCTCTTCCTAGCTGTTGCATTTACTCAAAATGTGTTGCATGATCTGATTTTGAACCTCAGTTCACTGTTGTAATGCATGTGCTACAGAAGCTCTTTCAATCTCTCAGCACTTTAGTTTCCTTCTACATAAATAGGATGGCAATGGTAAGTCAAAAGCAGAATTTCTTTTAAGATTATCATAAGAAGTTAGTGACATAATTCAACTTTATTGTCCAGAAGTTATATGTGATCACTATTTATTATTATTAAGGCTTTCTTGTTATTAAAATCAGCCAACTTCGTAAGGTTCATAATCTAAGTGGAGGCAGAGGAATAGAATAACAACTTTAAATGAAACAGGAATATCCCTATGAGAACAATGGAAAAACAAACAATGAATACACAACAAAAAGTGAATGAATCCTCGGTGTATCCTCATTACCCGTAAGTTCTCTGAATCACTGCTGATTGAAGTTGAGATGATAAACAAATTTTGCCATAGCATGAAAATCACTATGAAACTGGCAGTTTATGAAATTACTCTTTATAGAAACACCTCCCTCTCTCCTGCAGCCACTTAAATTTATAGAGCATCATTGCTCTTCCCTCCAGTTCTTATTGATCTCTATTTTCTCACTGTAGTGTTCTGTAAACATTAATCAATGAAATGCAAATACAAAGCAAATTAATTAAAGAGTGGAAGTGCATATCTTGCAAGAATAAGGGTCTCATTAAGTCAGTACAGTTATGTTTTTGGAGTATTCCAGTCACATATAATGCCATTATCAGATGAAAAAGGCATGCATAGCAGTTAATAAATGAAGAAGGCAGGATGTTAAACATTTTATTTAGCACTAAAAATAAAAGAAATGTAGAAAACTTGGAATTTAAGGCAGCCTCCTGTGAAACATAGTATGCTATTTATGTACTTCTTTATGGAACTATTTTCTCAGACACAGTTTTCAACCTAAAATGTTTAAATAGTTATGTTTTCATATAATTGCAAAATGCCTGAAAAACCTGAAGTAAGAATTGGTAGTTTACACCACATGGTATTTTTCATATAAAAATATTTTATGACATTATACACAAATGTACAGTATTTGTTCCATTTATAACCCCCTTAGCCACACTCAAGCTTCTCCTCTATGCTCCCAATCCCCCTTAAATTCATGAGTTCCTCTTACAAATTTATATATGGTTTATGAAGTCTAATGAGCATTGGTCATATGTGCATGCATTTAGAGATCAATTAGGGTTAGGGTTTGGTCCCTAGAGAGAAGTTATTCTCCTTCCTTCACAGCCATTGACATCCTGTATCTCTTCATGTGGTGGTGGATACCTGTTGAATTTTCTTCCATCTATGTTGGCATTTTTAACTGCTGTGTTATTAGTTACTCAAAAACAGGCTGAATGTGTATGGGTGCAACATCTGTCTTGTCTATAAGTCTCTGCCTGCTTGTAGCATTTTTCTCAATCAATGGGTTGGTACAGACTTTTAGATATCTTCTTCATAGTTTCTACAGCTTTTATAGATTTTTTTCTATTACAGTTGCCTTGCTTGGAATAGGCATCCAATAGTAACTTATTATCTAAATTTTGGACAATTGTGGATCTTTTTATTGGTCTCCATAAGCTACAAAAAGCCTCTTTGATGAAGAAGGAGGGTTGAATTTATTAATGCAAAAATAAAAAGTATTTAGAAGATTATTAGAAATAATATTTCTTCAGTAAAATGGTAACAATGGATTCTCCTCAAGAATTTGATCATATCACTAGCCATGGATTCTTGGCTGGATTTAGAGTAGTAGGCATTAGTGCTTTATGATTGAGGAAGGATTCAGTTCAAATTAGACAGTTATGCAAAGTTAAACCATAATAAATATTCAACTTTGTTCAACATTGTACTGATATGTAAAATCTCTTTTAACACCCTGATTTTAGTAACTTCTTCCATGATTTTTCTTATGCAATTCTTGTTTCAAATTTAAGTGCATTTATGTGTCTGTATCCTATGTTAAACATCCATTCATAAAAGATCCCTTAAAAAAACATTGAGTCAGATTTAACATGCCAAATAAATGAACTTCGGGAGGGTCTCATAAGGATGTTAGTCTACATTGTGAAGACACAGAATGTCGAGAAAAATTTTAAGCACAAGAATTCCATAATTGGATTTACATCATGACAAGTGCAGTTTGTGTGGCAATGCTGATTCCTGTCTTTCAGTGCATCCTCAGCCAATGTAATAATAAAAGCTTTGGACATGCAGAACAGAGACTTACATTTGTCTGTCTTATGTCATGGGAATAAGCTAGTTTCCTTAGTACAGAAGTACACCAAGCAATCAAAGAACCTGAATTCATGTCTTAGATGATTTCATTAAGATTACCTGACAAAATGAGCATTTAAGTTAAATGAATTACGGCTATAAAAGTATTTTCAGCAACATGTGAGGCAGGATAGAAAGATGGAAGACTAAGAACAAAAGGGGATGGAAAGGGACCCTTTACTCAGAAGTCTGAAGCCTAAGGACAGCTGAGAATCTAGAAATAAGGTGCACTGGCCATTCTATAAAAATTACTGATGTAGTTATATCATAGTTAGGTTTCTATTATGGTGATAAAGAACATGGATTAGGGGTTGAGGGAGTTGGGGGGTGGAGGACGAAGGGAAGGAGAGAGATCTGGGATTGACATGCGAAGTAAACTTGTTTGTAATTTAAGTAAATTAAAAGGGATTAACAAAAAGAACATGACTAAAAGCAGCTTGAGGAGGATGGGTCTGTTTCACCTTGAAAGTTACAATACTATCAAAGAGTTAAGTCAGATCAGGTACTCAAGGCAGAATCTGGAAACAAAAGACAGAAGCATAGACTATGGAAGGATACTTCTTATTGACTCACTCAGTGGCTCTTTCCCTATTCTAATGATGCTGCCTCTTACAGTGGGCTGGGTCCTCCACATCATATAATAAAATGAAGAAAATTATCCACAAACTTGCTTACTCAGCAGTCTTAAGGAGTCATTATCTCAATTGAGATTTCTCTTTTCCAGGTATACCTATCATGAGTTTAGTAAATGAAAATTAAAACAAACTTAAAATCAAATGACAATAAACATACAACCAACCAAAAAAAACCCAGAGAACACCCAGGATAATTAGTAATTATATTTCTTTTATACAAAAATGTTATTAAATAATAATAGTAGTGTACACAAATTAGTTAACCAACACCCAATGGTCGCTCCTAATAACATGCATGCTACTAGGATACAAACTGAGCATATATCTTAATATATAATATATATCATATTATATTATATAATATTCTTAAAATTATCCTTCATTATTACATATGTATGCATATAACAAAAATTAATGAATTCAAGAGGCCACAGAGTTTAAAGAGATTAAGTACGGGCATATAGAATGGTTTCCAGAGATGAATGGAAAGGGAGAAATGATGCATTTATTTTACAATCTTCAAATATAAAATAAATAGGATAGAATGGGAAACTCACAATGAGTCATCCAAGGCGTAAGTGTATATTGTCTACCCCCTATCCAAGCCTGAACTTAAATTTTCTAAGCTTCAAAATAAATTCAATTTAAAATACATCCTTACACCTGTGTTCCACTCTTGTGGCTCATGATTTTATTTTATCATATTACTACTCTGTTCCAAGTATTTCTGGATCCATTTCTTGATTCCATCTGTCCAAAGAGGGAAAATTATACTTCTCTTTGAGCTTTGAGTTGAGAGCCACCACACAGGTACACACAACTACTAAGATGATTCTAATTAAGATTGCTAAATCACACTTGACCTCCAGAAGATTACTCCATTTCTCTTTCAAACTGTCATTTCTAAATTTTAAGATCCTAAATTTAAAATGCATATTTGTAGAAAATTGTTATATCACAATATTTAGAGAGATATTGTAGTTCAATGAAAACAGGAAATGTGAAATTTCTACATAATTATTCCTGTTTACTTAAAGTTTACTTTTTTAAATAATTTGTTTGGGTCAATATCAAAAATGTATACCAGTTTTGATAACAATTTTCTCTTTTCAGTTTAAATATGTAGTGACTTCAACAAAATATCTGATAAGTAATTTATCTAATTTTAACTCTGTGAAAAAAAATACTCAAATTTTTTATAGTTGCTCCTGTGACTGGGGCTTTCATATTGCACAGGAAAAGCCAACTACACATTCATTAATATAATCCACATCTTACAATTTTCTAAATTTCTATAATATTGTAATGTAATATTCATTATGTTTTTTCCCTTTTCTTACTTACACTAACTACCTTAAACATCAATGTTAAAATAAATCTCATTTTATAAAACATTTTGTTTTATATACTAAGAACAAATAAGAAGTACCTTCTAAATTTGCAGAAGCATGCATTCTGTCATTTGTTTAGAAGTTCTTTTGAGCTATCCTTTCTCATTGGCTGCTGATATGATGAACTCTTTCTTCCTTCTGATTGCATATTAATAATATTAATTTATTGACTGATGGGGGAAGTCCTGTACATTTGTTAATAAAGCACTGTTGAGCCAGTAGAAATCTAGATAGGTGGGACTAGGAGTCCAGGAGGATTCTGGGAAGGAGAAACACAAGAGAGTCAACATGTAACGCCATGGGGTAGGAGCCCGGAACTATTCTCCGGTAAGAGACACACTTAGATTAACAATTATGGGGTAATTACTTAAGTCAGAGCTAGCCAGTAAGAAACAAGCAAGGCCAACAGCTTCATAATTAATACAGCGTCTTGTGTGTTTATTTGGGGACTACAATGCGGTAGAGCCCAGGCAGCTGGCGGGGGATAAACCAAAGCGGCTAGCAAAGAAAAAGCTTCTCTTAACAATTGACAAACTTTATCTTCTGAAGATATGAGTTTCTGAAATAAAAATAGGTATCATCTTTGCTTATTTTCTAAAATTATTTGTAACCAAATGGGAAAAATATTTTTTTTATTTTATTTTCCAGTTTAAATTTAGATAAGAAACAAGGTTGCTTCACAAGTCAGTTCCAGGTCCCTCTCCCTTTCCCTCCCCTCCTCCTATGCCCTCCCCCCAACCCCCCCTGTTATCCCCTCATCCCCCAGGGAGGCTGAGGCCCTCCATGGGGGGTGTCCATAGTCTGTCATTTCATATAGGGCAGGGCCTAGACCCTTCCCCAAGAGTTCAGGGTGAGAGTGCACCTCACATTGTTCTATGTGAATCCAAAGTCCGTGTGTATACTTGGGATGGGTACTGCTATGCTGCCCAAGGCTCAATAGATTACCTAATTCCTATAAATTGTTTTTATTATTGATAAATATTTCTATAGAGTAGAATACTAACTTTGAAGAAAAAATAACAGGATAACTTTAAAAATCTCACATTCTGTCCATTTAGTTTGATGTTGGCTGTTGGTTTGCTGTATATAGCTTTATTATGTTTAGGTATGTTCCTGTTATCCCAAATCACTCCAAGACCTTTATCATGCAGGGATGTTGGATTTTGTCAAAGGCTTTTTCTGCATTTAGTGAGACGATAATGTGATTTTTGTTTTACAGATTGTTTATATGGTGGATTACATTGATTGATTTTCATATGTTGAAGCATCCCTGTATCCCTGGGATGAAACCTACTTGATCGTAGCGAATGATTGTTTTGATGTGTTCTTGGATCTGATTTGCCAGTATTTTATTGAGTATTTTTGCATCAAAGTTCATGAAGGATATTGGTCTGAAGTTCTCTTTCTTAGTTGTGTCTTTGTGTGGCTTGGGGAAAAAGATTATTGAAGCCTCATAGAAAGAGTTTGGAACAGACCCTTCTGCTTCTATTGCATGAATTGGTATAAGCTGCTCTTTGAATTTCTGGTATAATTCTGCACTGAGGCCATCTGGACCTGGGATTTTTTTGATTGGGAGACTTTTGATGACTACTTCTATTTCCATAGGGGTTATAGGTCATTTAAATTGCTTATTTGTTCTTGATTTAATTTTGGCAAATGATAGCTATCCAGGAAGTCGTCCATTTCCTTTAAATTTTTGAATTTTGTGGAGTACAGGTTTCAAAGTATGACCTGATGATTCTCTGAATTTCCTCAGAGTCCATTGTTATATCCCCCTTTTCATTTCTGATTTTGTTAATTTGCATGTTCATACTCTGGTGTTTGGTAAGTTTGGACAAATGTTTGTCTATCTTGTTGATTTTCTCAAAGAACGAACTCTTCGTTGCATTGATTCTTTTGTTGTATTTTTTCCTAGTTTCTGCATTATTGAACAATAATCAATTTTGTATGGAAAAACAAAAGACCCAGGACAGCCAAAAGAACCTTATTCAACACAGAAACATCTGAAGGCATCACCATCCCTGACTTCAATCACTATTATAGAGCTGTAGTCCTGAAAACAGTTTGGTATTGGCACAAAAATAGACAGATAGATCAATGGAATCAAACTGAACACCCTGATATTAACCCATATATGTATAAACATCTGATTTTTGACAAAGAAACCAAAATTTACAATAGAAAAAATAAAGCTGGCATAACTGGATGCTGGCATGTAGAAGAATGCAGATTGATCCATGTCTATCACTATGCACAAAACTTAAGTCCAAATGGATCAAAGATCTCAACATAAATCCAGCCACACTGAACCTATTAGAAGACAAAGTGGTGGTACCCTTGAATGAATTGGTACAGGAGACAGGTTCCTGAACATAGCACCAGTAGCACATAGAGTGAGATCAAAAATTAATACATGGGACCTCCTGAAACTGAGAAGCTTCTGTAAGGCAAAGTACTCAGTCAGCAAGACGAAAAGGCAGCCCACAGAATGGAAAAATATATTCACTAACCCCACATCTGACAAAGGGCTGATCTCCAAAATTTACAAAGAACTCAAGAAGCAAGTCTCCAAACACCAAAAGATCCAATTAAAAATTGGGCTGCAGAACTCAATAGAGAATTCTCAATAGAGGAGTCTAAAATGGCTGAGAGGCACTTGAGAAAGTGCTCAACATCCTTAGTCATCCAGGAAATACAAATCAAAACAACTCTGAGATATTTTACTCCTTTCAGAACGGCTAAAATCAAAAAGGCTAATCACACTTTATGCTTGAGAGGATGTGGAGAAAGAGGTACACTCCTCCACTGCTGGTGGGAGTACTAATGTGTACAGCCACTTGGAAATCAGTATAGAAATTCCTCAGAAAAATGGAAATCAGGTTACCACAAGGCCAAGCAACTCTTAAGCATATAGCCAAAAGATGCCCATTCATACAACAAGGATATCTGTTCTACTATGTTCATAGCAGCATTATTTGTAATAGCCAGAACTTGGAAGCAACCTAGATGCCCTTCAACCGAAGAGTGGATAGAGAAAATGTGATACATTTACACAATGGAGTACTACTCAGCAGAAAAAACAATGGAATCTTGAGATTTGCAGGCAAATGGATGGCACTAGAAGAAACCACCATGAGTGAGGTAACCCAGTCACAAAATAGAAAAATGGCATGTACTTTCTCATATATGGATTTTAGACATAGATCTGGGGAGTGCCAGCCTACAATCCCATGGCCAAAGAGTCTGGGAAACAGAACCTTCATTCAGTGGGTAATGGAAGCAGAGGCAGACTCCCACAGCTAAGCACTGAGATGACGTCGAGAAATCCAGTGACAGAGAGGGAGGACTGTGGACCAAAGGGGTTAAGACTGCGCTGGTTTAAGCCCCAGAAACAGCTGACCTGACAAGTGTTAGCGCTTGAATGCCAGACTGATACCTGGGAATCCAGCATGGGACTGATCAAGACCCCCTGAATGTGGATGTCAGTGAGGAGGCCTAGGTAATCTATTGTGACTTGGGTAGTAAATCAGTATTTATCCTAGCTATACAAATGGACTTTGGGCTCCCATCCAACAATGAAAGATGGACTCTTGGCGGAGGGTCTAGGCCCTGTCCTGGATGAAATGACAGACTATGGATACCCCCATGGAGGGCCTCGCCCTCCCTGGGGAATGTAGGGGGTATTAGGGGGGGTTGGTGGGATGGCGTGGGAGGAGGGGAGGGAAACGGAGAGGGACCTGGAATTGATATGTGAAGCAAACTTGTTTCTAATTCAAATTTAAATTGAAAAATAAAAAATAAAGGTGTAGCTTTTTATTGCTAAGGGGAAAGAAGAGGGTATTAAACCAAACATAAGTAAATAAAACCAAATTTCAACTCTGCAGTTCAAATTCTTTAGCTCTAAATGACATCTGTTGTGTGAGAGTCAAGGATAATATTTTGGTCCTATAAGTTTAGGCAACTCTGTTTTTCCCATTTTACCACCAGAGTACATGCAACTGTTCTCATAGTCTGCTAACACATCCACTCTTCACTTGGAACAATCTTTGGCAGGCATCCCACATTCTTAGCATCTCTAATACCCTGGTGTCTCTACTGCAACTTTGCCTAATTGCTTTACAAATGCTCTCTTCTGCCTCCCTTCAGGGATTCTGATCCTCCCATACTGCAATTACTCCACTGCTGTCTAAGTATCTTTCATGCCTTCAAAACTTGTATCCCTGAGACATATTTCTCGTCCAGCTTGGAAAGGCAGCTTTGCTTTCCTCCCTAAACCACAATTGTTCTGTGTTGACCCTGAGGAAATACTTCCCAAAAGATTTTGCATCAATGATGTTGAGTTTTTAAGTAATCACAGATTATATTTCAGTTCCCAATAACCTACAAATATTTTCCTGAAGGAATCCATATGAAAAACTATTAAAAAACATACAGATTAAAGCAATTATGAATACAACAATTCTTTAATTTTGGCTGGACCAAGATGGGGATAATGGCTCGGAATCACTTGGTGCCAAAGTTCAAGGGTGCAGTGTTTAAAAAAAAAACCCACAAAACCACAGTTGCATCAATGACAGATGAGGGTCAGATTAACCTTGAAACATTTGACTTTGGAAGAACACAATAGTTATTTCAGACATAACATGGCAATTATCATCGACTTACAATTTCTTCAGTTGTTTTGGTTTCTGTCTAGTTTGTACAAATGTTGTTTTGTTAATGTATTTGGACCGTGGTCAAGGTCATGGACTTCCCAAATACACTACTGCCAAGGCAGATGACACTTTGGGGAGCTCTGAGGTAGAAGCTCAGAAGTGTCTTAAGTGAACATAAAAGGAAGTTTAAGGTAAGCTTCTGTTATATTACCCCCTTCATTCCCGGTAAAGCAATGGTTTTACTTCAGAGGTACTGGCCTCTTGTTAATTGGAGCAGATTCTTCAACCCCAACTAAACTGTAATTCCAGATTCTTCTTGTTAATGATCATTTAATGTTTTTAAGAATTTTATACATGAGGACTTCATTTGCATCAATCCTGCTCCTCCCTTCCCCTTAAAAGCTACAGAATTATTTTATTCGAATATGTCACAAAATGACCTAAAATAAATATTTGCCATGCGTGTTATATATTTTTATGCAGAATGTAGTTTCTTATGAGCAAGGGCTGACTACTCATTTACCTAGGTTCTAAACTGCAACATTTGCTTTACTGTGTATGTTAGCAGGACAGTGTAGAAGTAGTTATGCCATTTTCCATGAAGTCAATATTAGAGGACAATGTGAATCTGTTCTCTCCTTCAATACTGTGGGTTCCAGGGAACCAACTCAGATTATCAGATGACAATACAAACAAAGAAAATTAAATAGAGCATGCCACCAATAATACTTTTATAACCAGAAATCAAATAAGTAGTTTGTGACTTAAGAAAGCAAAACGAATTATATCATATACCAGCAAGAGGGCAATTTCGCATGTACATTTAATCATATAACTAATCTTAAAGTATTCTTGAATAAGTGTATTAGTTTCTTTTAAACTCAGTTCTTTAGTTAATCCAAAAGGTAAAATTATCTGTTAAAAATTATATGAAAATTACTTAAAATCCTAGAACATTACTTACCCAGTTTTCTCTGTGAAGCTGTTGATCTGAATGACTTTCACATTTAATTAGAAGCCTTTAAAAATCTGCCTATGTTCATAGGTACGGCTGCTGCAAGCTCTCACTGAATGGGTAGATTATAAACAATAGAAATGCAGTTCTTTCAGTTATGCAAAAAATGAGTACTTCTAGGTTAATGAACCATGTTACCCAGTGTTTGGCAAGGGCCTATTTCCTGGTGCATTATGCTGTTTCTCCATGTCTTACATGCTAGATAGTTCCAACAAGCTCCTCTGTTCCTATTTGGTAAAGACACTCACACCATTCATAAAGACCCAGCCCTGACAGCCTAGTCTCCTCCCAATGAGCCCTTCCACATACTGGTAACTCCCTAGGTGCTAGAAATTCATGAAGATACAAAATGTATGCCATGAAAATATTTTATTTTCTGTCTTAACTTTGAGTGCAAGTCTCTAATGTCAAGTGACAGTGGATTATAGTAATTTCTATGGGACTTTTATTTAGTTTTTTTGAGACAAGTTAGTGTACAATCAGGATTTATACAACTTTGAATATAAGACCCAATGTATATCATTGATTAAAATGTTTCAGGATCATATTAGGTTAAAGTTGTATCTCAGAGCATCATTCTTCTTCCATGGGTAGGAAAACTGATCTATGTCCCAGACATTCTTCCTTTCTTGCAACTTAAAACTGTCTATAACTCTAGCTAATGAGATATAACATCTTCCAGCCTCTCTGGGTACAAATATCTATATAGACATACACATTCATACACACACAAACACACACACACACACACACACACACACAACCACACACACCAGGAGAGGGCAGGGGGTAGCTGGAGGAAGGGAGATATAGATATACAGAGATACAGAGACTGAGAGAATGAAAGAGAAGCATATATGTGAAGAAAATTGTTGTTATCCTAAACAAAAACTTTAGTCATCTATGAATACTTTATGGTAAAGCTAGTAAATATGAGTAAATTCATGAAAGAAATTTGTGTTGCTATTAATTTTTTTAAATATAAATGAGTATCCTCAGAAGGTGTTTGTATTTATTTGCTATTTCTTACAATAAAGTTCACATTGGTAAAGTATCACAGAATTGACTTAGTAAGGAGGATGGCAGAATTGATGTTGCAATTTACTTATCTTCTCAGTGCTCTCAGAGGAAAATAATGCTTGAGCTATGTAAAATGAAGTTATTTTATAACGTATCCCGGTCACTGTTCTATTGATGTGAAGAGACACAACGACTAAGGCAAACTTAGAAAGTATTTAACTAGGGGCTTTCATACACGTTCTGAGGTTTAATCCATCATCATCATGGTGGAGAACATGGCAGCACTATTGTAGTAGCTAAGAACATCATCAATCTAAGGGAGAGAGCTAGGACTAGCACGAGTTTTGAAACCTTAAAGCCAGCACTCAATGACACCCGTAGTCCTCCAATAACACCACACCTCCTCAGATATTGCCATTCCACAATATTTTAGCATTAAAATAAATGAACCTAGCTCTAGGGACTATTTTCATTCAAACCAACACATAAAGATGAGGTAACAATAATGATCCTGAATAAATGTGATAGTAGAATATCTACAAATACAGGTGTGTGATTATTTGAAGTGTATACTGTAGGAGGAAAACAGAACTCCGCCATTAGCCATGTGACTTATTAAAGGCACATACAACTGAGGTAATAAAAGAGCGGTTTACCACACCACTAACCACACCCGCTTTAGACATGAATAAAGATGTATACGGACTTAGGTGGTGAACTACATCACTAGCCAGGCCCACTTTTGGGCATGGCTAGGGGCATTATGGAGGAAGGTATAAAAGAATGAACAACGGAAGCCTCACTCTCTTTTTCCACCTTTCTGGCTTCCAGTTAGACAGCGAAAAACTACTCAGCTCATCTGGGTTACTTGTTTGTATCTTGTGAGCAATTTCTACAATAAATACTTATTTTTACTTTCAGTAAGTTTGCCGTTTATGGTTGCAGCATCAGTATACAAATATATATTATTTAGAGTTATATTTTATAATATAAATTTATCTGATATGAAACACATGCAAAATTTATCATTAATAAATGTTATAGGACAGAAAAATTATATACATGTAAGGTGAGCATATTATATATTATCTTAAAATAAAAATGTCAATTTAACAAGCTTTTTATGCTATTATAGGTAATAGCTGTAATTTGTGAACAGCTACTTACACTAAACTCTGTGAAGATGAATTTAGAATTATTCATCAACTGTCCATTTTCAGAATAGCTGAAATTTACATTGTTGATTCCAAACCCAATGAAAATGCTGCATATTTGTGTGATAGAAAAATGTGTATAAATGATGTAAGAACTCTCCAGCATAGACATATCAGTTCAGCTTACACAAATAAGGAAAATGAATTATTATAATTTGTAGTCACAATATTTCATAGCACATAAAATGTCATTTGGGAAATCTGTGATTATCCAAATCACAAGAAAAATAGGCTACTTTTACCTATTAATCTCACTAAGTTATCCTAAATTTAATATGAACTAATTCAATTGAACATTAAGTGACTAATATCATAATATATCTTAACCAAAATGGAATGAATGCATATCTGAAGTTTATTAATACAATTTGTCATACATATATATGTATATATATATATATATCAGAATATAGTATTGTATTATTACAATTGAAAACAAAGAACATTTATTAATTAAGTTCTTTGATGATTCCATATATTTATATAATAAATTCTGGTTACATCCTCAGTCTGTGCTCTTCCAACTGTACTGCACCTATCTATCCCACCTATACATTATGAGTCTTTTCCATGATTCTTGACTTTGTGTTTTCCTTTATGACCTAATTAGTTTAACTAGGTTCATCTTTATGACCACTGGATGGGAATGTTGGACTTATTCAAAGTCACCTGCTGAGATGACCAGTGGCTACAAACTTGAAACCATGACTTCCCCTTTCTATAATGAACCAACAAGAAGTAGGTCAATGTTGATGGGTATGGTGCCCTGGAGCCCTCCTTCAACTTTTCCTCACTCTTGGTGGGCACATTACTTTACAAACTCAGGTCACACATCCATAGCTAATGAGGATTAATTATTGCAGTGTCTGTGCATTGCCAAGGAGCTATCATTTCATAGCCCTTATAGCTGTCTTTTAGGTTCCTTCAGTCTTTCAGCCCCTTCATCCCCAGCATCCCAGAACCTTGAGAAGGACAGTATAAATTACTTGTTTAGAGTTGAATAACTAACTTTCACTTATTCTTAGTGCCTTATGCAACCACAAGTTTCTGAATTAACCTGAATTAACTGGAAATAGCTTTATCACTAAGGCAGAGAATGTATTCAAACACATGAACTTAAAAATTATGAACATTGGGTTAACTTACATTAACAAAGGAATTAAATTTACTTGAAGTATCTCTCTTCCCATGGGCTTTTGAAGGGGTATACAGTACTAGTAATGGATTTTGTCCTTTGGAATGGGCCTCAAAAGGAATCACAATGTGATCGGTTACACCTATATGTCCTTCCATAATTGCACAAGTGGGCACACACATCTCTCCATGCTGGTTGGTATTGCAGTTTGCAGAATTCACCTCTGCTTATGATTACCAATGCCTTTTCTACCCTAGCAGGCAGCAGAGCACATTCCAGCACTTGAAAGGTCCCAGATGTGAGTGGAGGCCTTTCAGTTCAGTTCCAACTTTATTTGTCTACTTCATGTTCAGCCTGAGACACTAAATGTGTCGCTAAACAATTCAGATTCCTATTATTTCCCTTGGATGTCCTATAAAAATGGCCACACTCCAATTACTTTGTGAATTAACTGAAAGTACTAAATAACACTAGTAAGTTTATCTTCCCAAATATGATAGGAAAAATCCCATAATCCTGTAATAATTACTTTATCTTTAATTGTATTGTCTGATAATAAAACTGATATGTTCAAAAAGTAAGACTCCATTCATAATGAAAACTAAGTGAATAAATATGAGCAGATTTTTTTAACAACATGAGGAACTATGCTTCTAAACCAAAACAAGCTTCACAACCAATGAGGATAATTTTAGAGTTATTTTGACTTAAGGAATTTATTTGTGCTTGCAAGATATATTCAAACTAACTAACATGGGGTAAATTAAAACAACATAAACCATTAATACTTGTAAATATCGTGCTCGTGTTAACTTTCTCAAAATTTAATAGAAAGCTATACAAACAAATAACATAGCTAAAAGTAAAACTGAAAAATTTCAATAACTAATTCTGGAAGAACACATAAGGGAAAAATAAGTCTATATAAGCAAAAAAATATATACTATAGAAATAAGTAAGATTTAAATAAATACTAAAAAAATTTAGAAGTCATGCAATAATATAAATAATAAATTCAAAGATAATACAAAATTTAAATTAAGATATAATATATTTCTTAGTTGGGGATTTCTGTTGCTGTAAAGAGACCATGACCACAGCAGCTCTTATAAAGAAAACATTAAATTTGTGTGGCTTTCTGATGTTTCAGAGGTTCAATTCATTATCATCATGGCAGAGAGCATGGTGGGTGTCTGTATGACAGCATGCTAGCAGACATGTGCTGGAGCTTAGATCTTCAGGAATAGAAAATTCACTGACAGTCACACTGTGTGTAACTTGAGGAAAAAAGACCTCAGAGCCCACCCCACAGTGACACACTTTCTCTAACATGGCCATATTTCCTAATAGTGCTACTCCCTTTTAGGGACCATTTTCTTTTAAACTACCACAATGTATAGTTTTTGAAACAATAATTAAGTCTCTGAAGTTTAAAGAGACTTTTATGATCCATAGGTAGAATAAACAATAGAAAAGGAAATAGTCGGCTGTGCAGCAACTATCACTATAAAATCATGCATAAGTCCATGATCCATGTTCCAGCTGACTGCAAAGTTCAGGCAAACTTTTGCTATGGTAATGAAGACTCACAGCTAAGAAAGAGGAACACACAAGGCTTTTGTGACATCCCCTACCCTGTCTGCTACATACCCCAAAAGGTAATAACTTAGACAAAAGACCTTGGAAAACAACTCTTGAAAATTGTGATAAGAATGCTGAAGTACAGCTCTCCACAACAGATGGTTTCTGAGAAGGGTGCAAATGGGGGAAGGATTTAGTTTCTTTGAAAGGAGATAGACTGGAAGTATGACCATGCTACAGTGAGGGAGCATATGTTTAACACAAAATATACTTCTTCTTCTTCTTCTTCTTCTTCTTCTTCTTCTTCTTCTTCTTCTTCTTCTTCTTCTTCTTCTTCTTCTTCTTCTTCTTCTTCTTCTTCTTCTTCTTCTTCTTCTTCTTCTTCTTCTTCTTCTTCTTCTTCTTCTCCTTCTTTTGTGTGAGGGATTCTAATGGTGAGAGGTTTACGTAGGAGGATTGCGAAGTGAGGAATTTTGGCGTTCATGGTGTGAAATCTGCAAACAATCAATAAAAATATTTTGAAAAGTAAAGGAACTAAAATAAGAAAATATTGAATAAAATTTATATCAGCAAAATCACTAATTACTATGAAAGTAGTAATCAATGAAGATAATTGGAGAACAAAATTTCCAAATTGGGCAATGAAACTAGTGATGAATAGGATTCAGTATATGGGTTTTAAATCAGGTTAGACTGTTATTTCAAAGAGAGAGTGGGCCCTGACCTCACCTGGGCAGCACAATAGAGCTGTAGACCTGATGATGTTAATTGCAGCATATGTGAGCCAGTCCTGAGAATGTGATCATGGTAGATCTGGCCCCACCCTTCATCTCTCATATGATGACACAAACAAGGGAGAGATATCCCTACCCCCCTCATCCCGACTCCTACCTGTAGCAGTGGGGAAAGTTGTCCCTCAGATCATAAGGGCAGGAAGGCTGTCCATGTTTCTCACCATCTATGACATTCCTGAGAATGTCCCACCCACCTCACCTAGGCAATATAGTAGAACTGCTCCTGGTGGTGTAGGTGTTGGTGGGCTGACCCTGAGGGTATGAAAGTAGGAGAACTGGTCCTACACCTTGCTCTTTGCAGCATAAGGTAAACTAGTTATGGCAAGGCTGGAGAGCTCATGCTGTGGGTAAAGGCAAAGGAGAGCTGGCAGACTGACCAACTCTGGAACTAAGCGCGCCCAGAACCAGGGCTATGAGATGACTCACCCAAATATCCACTCCATCTATAATGTGCCAGAGTGCTTGATGGGGCTGCAGAATCTCCACAACATAGAATATCAACAGGACGTGGCTAAAGAGATATTTCACTGGGCAAATGTATATGCCATCATGCATGACCTGAACAGGATTCTGGGACTCACATGTTAGAAGGAGAAAAAGTGGCTTGTGCAGGGTATCTCCTGAACACACTATATCATTGGCACACATGTGCCCCCACAATAACACAAAATAAATGAAGGAAATATAATTTGAATATATGAAATGTTTAACTGTTATTCTGTAATGGTAAATATATGGTGGGGGTGAAATGCTCAATAAGTTTTATTCATGTTGGAGACTCATATGCAAGTATGATTCTCTGCAGGCACTTAGAATGAAAATAGGAAGGTTATAGAAGTATTTAAATTTTCCTACATTTCATTGACTTTTATGATAAAAGAAACATATCACATATTTTGTTCTCTGCTTGTGGACACTATTATAAGGCTGAAAACACTGCCTAGAGGCATTTAGACATTGCTTAGCATAAGAGAATGTGCAGTGTTTTGGCTGTTCCCAGTCTGTGTTGTCTTGTGTTTGTATTTTGTCTCCTTTTTGTTTACTGCTATTATGAAAATTCTCACGGAAGCTAGAAAGCAAATACTGTTCTCTTTTCAACTCTAATGGACTCATTTTGCCACTGTTCAATTTCTATGGCCATTTAGTTTGCTTTCTTGAGCTCTTGTTACAGAGAAAACTTGATGGCTTGCAAAAAATGTGTGGGTGACTCTAGGTCTCTTTTCCCGGAGTTCGGCTTCCGGTTCGGCAGTGGAAAACCTCTTGGCTCATCTGGGTTACTTGTTTGGTATCTTGTGAGTAATTTCTACAATAAATACTTAGTTTTACTTTCAGTAAGTGTGTGTCGCTTATCGTTACAGTGTCATTTGGAGCTACAGTTTGGTGTCGGAAACAGGATTGGAATCCGGATCCAGGTGCCCAGAAAAGCGGCTTCTCTCGGCCCGACCAGGCACACGTGGACTCTCCTTTCACTAAGTTCCTCACCACTTCACTTGGCAAGGCACGATTCCTGCCGCCAGGAACCAGCACCTTCTACCTGCTGGTAAAGTTAGGCGGTATTCCAAGATTTCTCTCGCGGCCACGTGCTGTTTTACTGGCGGCCTGCTGACTTCTGCCACATGCTCTTTCGCTTGCAGCCTGTTGATTTCAGCCTGAATTACTCCACTGGTAACAAACTTAACTGCTTTATACAATGTCAACAGCTAACATTATGATGCAGGATGTCAAGAATTTTCTTGTTTTTTGTATGGATGGGATTTTAGAAAGGGTTGAGGACCTACCTGAAAGGTACTTCCTACCCACGATGGTGATTATTAGTTTCATAATCAATATAATTTTGCTAAAGAAATGGCTCAAAAATAGGACTAAACTTATACAGGTCATACAGTCATCGCAGGATAGTTTTAAATCTTAATACAAGGAATTCAGGAAATGCAAAATTCCTTGCACGAGAGTAAGAAAGGGTTGGTAGAAAATATTCAGGATATTAAAAATGATAATGTAGATCTGACAAACAGGTTTAAAGAGACGGAACACAAAATTGAATTACTTTCAGGAAAAATGTGTTCCGCAGATAGAAATGAAAAATTGGAACATAATGTTGAAACATTTAACAAAAAACACTGTTCCATGTTTGATGATTTCACTAGCAAATTACAAGGACTGGAACATAAAATTGAAATGCTAACAGAAAAGAATTGTTCCATGTCTGAGAGCAATGATAAACTAACTGATAGAATATCATTTGTGGAAGGCAGTTTACATGCTATTGAGGTACTTTCTAAGGATGAGAATATTAAAAATTTGGAATCACGTGTAAATGATGAATGTAAAACAATGAAAGATTCCATGACGTCCTTAGAAAATTATTTGTCACAAGAACTTCAAGAGCTCAGAGGAACAATGATGAATAGACTGCAGGATTTAGAAGACGCTCAATCTGATACTTCAGAATCAGAAATACAGGCAACAGGTCAGGATAGGAGCTTCCCAAAACTTCTCAAATGCCGGAAAGATCTCCCTAAGGTTGCTATGCGTTCCCCTATGGTTTTTCCAGTATCTGTAACAGAAAAACCAGCAACGAAAAAACAATCAAATGGTCCCATTGCTTATCACTGGGAACCTATACAGATGAAGGATCTAAAGAATATTAAGGAGGCCATTGTTTTGTGTGGTCTTCATTCTCCCTTTGTCAGAGAGCTCCTAACCTCATGGGCTACTGTAAATAAAGTAACCCTAAAAGACTGGGCCCAATTAGCCTCTGCAGTGCTCGACAATTCTTGTCAAATCCAATGGAGAGCTTTATGGAGGCAAGAAGCAAAAGCTATAGAGATTCAGGAATTAAAGAACGGTAATGAGGTACCCCTAGACAAGATTCTTGGGGAGTGTCCTTATGCTGACATGCAGGTTCAATCTGCATATGATGAGCACATGTTGTCTTTGTGCCGTACAGCTGCTTTAAATGCCTTGGAAAAGGTTTGTGAAACAGGAGAGATAATGCAACCCTATACCAAGGTATTACAGGGCCCAAGGGAAAGGTTCACTGATTTTTTAGAGAGATTATCCAGAGCAGTAGAAGTACAGGTAGCGAATCCAGAATCCAGGTGTCTCCTTATAGAATCTTTGGCATATGATAACGCGAATCCTCAATGCAGGCAGGTAATTTGGCCATTAAAAATAAGATCAGTGCCATTGGAAGAATGGGTCCTACATACAGCAAACCTGGAATGTAAAAGTCAGGATACAGGAGCTTGGGTAGGTGAAGCTATTTCTACCGGCTTGAGGAGGCACCAGGATGCCAAATACCCTACCTGTGATGATATAGAGGCCTGGGTAGAGAAGGCAATCTCCAAGAATTTTAATAGGCATAAAGATGCAACATGCTTTAACTGTGGTAGAATAGGACATCTTAGTAGGAACTGTAGACAACACATTCCTGGAAATAATGCTTTTACCAGGAATGTATCAAACAGAAGGCCTCAGCTTCCTGGTCTCTGCAGGAGTTGTAGGAAGGGGCGGCATTGGACTGATGAATGCTGGTCCAGAATAGATAGACAAGGTAGATCTTTAAAGCAGGGAAACGGGGTTCAGGGGCTCAATCGAGCCCCAAAAAGAAAGATTATCCGGTCATTCCCAGTGACAGTGGAGGACAGCCTCTCCCAGGAAAATTAAAAGATCCACTGCCCATTGTAAATAATACAGCACTGGATAATACATTAGCTCCAGAGGATGAATCAATTATATCAGGAGGAGATACAAAACATATATTTTGGCAAACTTCTATACAATATCATAGACCCAAGCTACCAGTAAAAGTAAATAATATGGTGATTAATGGCATTTTGGACACCGGAAGTGACGTCACTATCATTAATCAGCAGTCCTGGCCCCCCAACTGGGCTTTAAAAGAGGTTAATGTTCAATTCTTAGGGATTGGAACCCTAGCTGAAGTTAAACAGAGTGTCAGATGGATTGACTTTATTGGGCCAGAAGGACAGAGAGGAAGGTTAAAGCCATATGTTGCAGATATTGCTATAAACCTCTGGGGTCGTGATCTACTCCAGCAATGGAATATGCAGAAAGAGTTGTCTTGCACATTGAGACTGCAGAATTTGTTCCTGATAATACAGAATTAACCTCATTGTTTTTACAATTGCAGGAAATCATCAGAAACAGGACTCATCCTATATATATAACACACATCAGATCCCATACAGGTCTGCCAGGTCCTCTGGCACAAGGCAATGATGAAATTGATCGTTTATTACTAGGTAATGTGTTGGAAGCTTCAGAATTTCATAAGAAACACCATGTTAACAGCAAAGGTTTAAAGAAGGATTTTTCTATCACCTGGCAACAAGCCAAAGAAATAGTAAGAAATTGTCCCAGTTGCTCATTCTACAATCAAACTCCATTACCAGCAGGTTGTAATCCTAAAGGTATTCACAGAAATGACCTTTTGCAAATGGATGTATTTCACTTCCCAGAATTTGGCAGTTTGAAATATGTACACCATACCATAGACATGTTCTCAGGCTTCCAATGGGCTACTGCCCTCAGCTCTGAAAAAGCTGATTCTGTTATTACACACCTCGTAGAGGTGATGGCTGTTATGGGTATACCTAAAGCAATAAAAACTGACAATGCTCCAGCATATGTCTCCAGTAAATTGGAACAATTCTTCAAATATTATAATATAAAACATGTAACTGGTATACCTTACAATCCCACAGGACAAGCAATGATTGAAAGATCTAACCGAACCTTAAAAGAGATGCTTCATAAACAGCCAGGGAAAACAAAGACACCTAAACATAGATTACATAATGCTTTACTAACGTTGATTTTTCTTAATGCTGATGAAAAAGAACAAACTGCAGCAGAAAGACACTGGACTACAGAGAAGACTTCTGAACTGAACCAACCGGTGTATTTTAAGGATGTTATGACCTCAGTCTGGAAACCAGGATATGTGTTACGTTGGGGAAGGGGTTATGCTTTTGTTTCCACAGGAGAAGGAAAGGTTTGGGTTCCATCAAAATTAATTAAAAATCGATCAGAACAGAAAACATCTCAGGAGGAGGAAGATAACAGCCCATCTACAAATTCATATTCCACCATGGGTAAAGTGACCTCCTGAAAGGAAAGAGAAGTGTTTTGTTTTTTGTCTTCACAGGTAAACTCAGCAAAGAATACTGGACATATGGATTCCTGTAGAAGAATGAATAGATACCCTGAGGACCATCAAACAAGCAGTAACTCACTGTGTGGTATCAAAGTATAAATCTCTCTATATTGTTTTTTCATAGTACCCTTTTATCCTTATTTCTTCACATACCTCAGTCCCCATTCATTTAACTGAAGCTGGCTTTTGAGTTGGATTGGCTTTCCTACTCTAAACTCAAGCATATTATTTAAATACAATTCAGAATTTCTGTATTATATCAAAGAGCCATTGATATAAGACAGAAGAAAATAAAATTAGGGACTGTTATCTGTGGATTTCTTTTTCTGAACAGTCTAATTTCCTTCAGGTTTGCCATCTTCCCTATTGTCACCTCTTCCAGTATGCATACATATGAAAGTTAAAATATTTCTTTGTTAACATTAATGTTTGAGTTTTCCAGAGAACAAGGATTTTCCTGACAGCAATCTTCAACTGCTTCAGAAAGAGAATGAGGATCCACTTCCTTGACTTCACCTGATTCTACTGGAGGCATCTGAACTGCCCCACATCATTGACGCCACCTGACAAGCACTATCCTGAAACTGGCTTGAAACTACATCATTCTACACAACTCCAGACCATGAAACTGAAACAGCACATCTTCTACAATCTGGCCAGAGCTTCAGATGAGAGCTTCAATCAACACTAGAACCCCAGTCAGGAACTTCAATCAAGCATCTCCTGCCATACAGAGACTGTCTGATCTACGGAGATTTTGTTATACTAACATTTTTCTTCTCACAGGTCCCCATGAGATTATCATCGTCCCATCTCAGCAGGAAGTAGTTTGAGAATTCCACGCCCCCTCTCCCTACTATTGATATTATAAGATAGTTTACACCTGTTAGTGTTAGTTTTCAATTAATTTAGGGTTGGGATTGGAAGGAGGTGTTCAGATTTGGGTATTTCTTTCAGATAAGTTTAGGTTTAGATAGAATAGATGTTTGATACATTTTGTTCATAGACACAAGGTGTCCTTTTTTAGACTAAAAGGGGAATTGTAGGAGGAAGTCTGTATGCCGCCATTAAACATGTGATTTACTAGAGGCGCATACAGATGAGTTAATAAAAGGGCAGTTTACCACACCGCTAACCACACCCACTTTAGGCAGGACTAAAGACGTATACGGCCAGACGTAAAGACGTATACGTACATAGGCGGTGAACTAAGTCACTAGCCAGGCCCACTTTTGGGCATGGCTAGGGGGCGTTACGGGGGAAGGCATAAAACACAGCACACAGGAAGTCTCGGTCTCTTTTCCTGGAGTTCGGCTTCCGGTTCGGCAGCAGGAAAACCTCTTGGCTCATCTGGGTTACTTGTTTGGTATCTTGTGAGTAATTTCTACAATAAATACTTAGTTTTACTTTCAGTGTGTGTCGCTTATCATTACAGTGTCATTTGGAGCTACAGGTGACTATCATAAAATGGAATCTAAGATGACTCACTTGTTCCAGTGCATGCAAGCCTTTTCTTACTGAATTATTTATAAATTATAGATCTGTATTAGGCAAAACAAAGATAAAATAATGACCATATAGGTATATGGTTATAGAATGAGGCACATTGGTTTTGACAATAAAGACAACAGGGAGATGACTCCTTAGATAGAGTGCTTGGCATGCAAGCATGAGGATGTGAGCTCAGATCCCCAGTACCTAAGTAGTAAGCCATCCAAGATGGCATATAAATCAGTAATCCATCTCACTGGGGAACAAATATACACAGGGAAAATCACTTCCATTTATACTTAATGAGACACAAGTGGTTTTAGTAAGAGACTCTGTCTCAAAATAATAAATAAATAAATAACTGTCAGACAAAGAGAAACAAAGAAAGACAATGTTAACCTCTATTTTCCATACATGCATATATGTGTTTACATACATTAAATGTGAAAGAACATGAACATATGCAATAAATTCATAAAGCTGAAATATATTTCAACATGTTTTTATGCATTTACATATCCACAGAATGGATGATTTAATTTGTAACTACTCCCAGAAATCAATAATAATATGTATAAATTCTACATGTTACTCAATTCACTGGTGTCATGTGGGCTTTTGTAAATAATTTTCATTATTTTTATTACTAAATTCTCAAGGAGAAACAACCTGTTTTGGATAAGTGAACCAATACTGGCATAATGAAAAACCAGACACTAAGGAAATTTTCAGGAATCCAAAGGGATAACCTCAACTAAGAAATTAAGCAACCCTGGACACACTACCTTAAATGCCCTTACCCTAAAATAAGATTTATGACTACATTATGTTGCCATTATAGATCCTTCCTTCAGTAGCTGATGGAAGAGGCAGCAGAAATTCACTGCTAAGCACTGAGCTGAACTCCTGGAGTCCAACTGTAGAGAGGAAGGAGTGATGAGCAAAGGGGTCAACACCAAGTTGGGGAAACCCACAGAAACAGCTTATCTGAGCAAATGGCAGCTCACAGACTCCAGACTGACAGCTGAAGAAGCTGTATATGACCTAGTCTGGCCCCCTGAATGTGGGTGTCATTTATTGGGCTTGGGCAGTCTATGGGGTCACTAGCAGTGAAACCAGTATTTATCCCTAGAACATGAACAGGCTCTCTGGAGCCCATTCCCTTTGGAGGGATACTTCCTCTGCCGAGATAAAGGGCCTCAGTCTTTGCAAAATGATGTGACTGACTTGAAGAACCAACATGGGAGGCCTCACCTCTGAGGAGTGGATGGCTGTGGGATGGGGAAAGGAAACTGGGATTGGTATGTAAAATAAGATTGTTTTAGTTTAAATAAAAAATCAATATAATAATGTTCTCTTATATTCACATCTGCATTATCAAATAATGTTCAATATCTATATGGATCAAAGAAATAGAAATTAAACCCACTTCAAAATTTAATCATAACCACTCATACAGGCAAGGACAAAGAATAAAAGATAGATGCCAGCAGATACCAGCATAGTAGTGAAAAAAGGGAATCACCAGGGTATAAGAACTAATAAGGTCATTGTGGAATTTCTTCAAAAGACAGGAAAATTTATAAAGCACAATCCACTTCTGTTTCTCCTGGGCACATATCTGAAGTACTCAACATCTTAACACTGAGATGTCTTGCTCTTCCGTGCTCGCGGTATTCTGTTCATGGTATTCGTCACCAATAGCCTGGATAATAAAACTATGGTACAATGGAATATTATACTTCTGTTAAGAAAGCAAAATTGTATAATTCATAGCGATTTGAATAAAAATAGGAACAATAATCTGAGGTAAGATAACACAGTCCCAGAAAGACACTCACAACATGCGTTCTTTCATATATAAATGGAAGCACTGAATTGGTGAAAATGGATTACACATAGAAACAAAGATACAGTAAGGGATCTTGAGGATGAACCCAAGTGAGGTAGGTCAGTGCAAAGGGTAAGTATGGCAATGAATATCTACTAAGGACCTGTGAAAAACCCAATTCCAATCTTGAATTAGATAGTCACATTAATAGTTTTAATTTGTTGATATATAATGTTGTAGTGAACTGGAATGTAATTGATAAAACTTTTCAATCTGCCAGTTATATTTCACAAAACCAAATTGCTATTTTCTATATAAATACTGATACACTATCAGTTACTTAAAACAGTGTGACGCAGAATGTAACAGAATTTTGGGACATCCAGATTAATGATCTCTTACTAGTTTAGTTAATCCAGTTTTTAAAAGTAAGTTTTAACAGGTGGGATATTAGGAGGTAATTGGTTGCTGGTTTGCTACATTGTATTGTTAAAAGGGGCCTAGATTCTAGGAAGAATGCATGCATCTAAATGGGTCATATAAATATATTCCAATAATTATTGCAGTGAAACTCATGCACAGCAGAACAGCAGCAGCATCAGATTGACCTCAGCTTTCCCTTAATTCTATCAGCAAAATGAACTGATAATGGTATGGTTGCTAGGAACATGGCAGTATGAACAGCTGAAAACTGCATTTATTAGTTTTGGTTTTAAAATAATGGCATTCATTGATGCACTTAGATGTAAAGATTTTCATGTCAAATTTAATTTTAGGAAAATGCTCCCTTTATGTGTTCACATAAGGGAATGCAATTCGTTAAGGATAATAATTTATTCAACTCTAAATTTGGTAGATCAGTAGTTCTACCTGAGTCATTCTGCCAACACTTATGGGTTATTAAGTGCTACTAATTTTGTTACCTAGGCATCTCTAAATAACAACAGATGGTAATTACTCATGACAAAACAAATTATTGCTATTGTCCAGCTGAGGACAATGAAGTCCTCCCTGGTGTGCTTATCTAAAAGTGTGCCTTTCAGTCCTGATATCTAAAACAATAGTGCCTTGAAAATAACAACATGACCATGTCACACATGCCTTAATCACCACTGTTTATTCACCCTTCTTAGTGACATTACTTAGGGACAAATGTTATTCGTTAGAATGCCATAGATGGTTCTCATATTCTTTTTGCTTAATTTTCCTTTGTTAAATCAATGTTATCTACATTTCAATACAAACAATATTCTACAGTTCTCATAGCTTTCTAGTACTTTTCTAATTTACATATTATCAAAGACATTTTCTTTCAGCTTCCAGATTGGGTATTCAGCTAGGAGATTCACATCAATGTTTTTGATTCATATCAATGTTTTCATTTTATTTTGTGGAAATAATTTTAAAACTGAATTTACTTTCATTCCAATGACTTACTTTCATCTTTGAGTCTATCAATGCTCACCACAAACCATGTTCTATATTTATCTTTACATTTCTAGATTTCCATGGTGTCTGACAAATTTCCATAGTGTGACAATAAATATCTGTAAAATATTTTTGGAAATGAAGCAAAAACCTTATTATATCCCAATTAAACAAATTTGAAGCTATGTATTATGCTTATTATGCAAATATTACATATATTTTATCTAGCTAATGTGGATATTATCATTACCAAAAATGAACAGGTTGATTAAGAAAGGATTTTGAATACTCATTTTTAAACTCATCCCAAAAAGGACAAAGAAAGGAAGGGGATACTTTGTTGTTGTAATTATTATTGATTGTTGTTGTTAATTTCAACTCATGATATGAAGATACAGTCCATCATGGTTGGTAAAGCACAGGTCTAGCATGGTCATGTTGTTCTATAGTCTTTCCTTTTTTTATTAAGCCAGAGACCCTGAACATAGGATTGGGGTTTTCCTCCTCAGTTAAATCCACTAGAAAAAAAATTATCCTTCAAAGCTAATCACAGAGGACTGTCTTCTAGGTGATTCTGTATCTAATTAATATGACAATGATGACTAAAGGGTTAACGACTTGGGTGTTCTTTATTATAAAAAGAACTACTTGAATGAAATTTATTATATAAAACAATGTTGAACAGTCCTTTCCTATGTTTGCTGAGAAATAATCTCATTTATTCTATTGAAAGACATACTCTCAGCCCTCATCTTCAATTTTGATAAACAATATAACTCTTCCTCATTAAAGATAAGGTTCATATATTAAGCCCATAAAAATATACATTTATAGTACTGATTTCTCTGGAGGCTGAAGCATGCGACCTTCCTATAGGTTGAGACCAGTCCATCAGGGCAACAAGGAAACACCAGATATATAGCTTTAGAAAAAAATGGCTTATTTGCTCAGTTGGATTGAAACAGGCCTTATTGAAAGTGCTAATAGCTTGTTAATGAAAAAGTAGTGATTCTTCCATTATGGGAGATTCACACAGCTGAAGACATTTAATTTTTGTTTGTATTCCTTTTAAAAATTGATAATTTATTAATCATCAAAGCTAACAGTAAGTGATGGAAACTGGTAAGAAATCTGAAACATTATAATGAAATAGAATTTATACAGAAAGGAAATTGCAAAAAGTGGAAGGAATAGCAAAACATGTTTCTGTGACTTGTGTATAGAATACAACTATGAATTATTTTAAACTATTTTGGAGGAGAAGTTTATTCCTACTGAGTCAAACATTGCACATACTAGCCCAAGATGCCAGATTTTCTAACATACAACACTTGAAAAACATGATTTTTATTTCTATTATATTTACATGTTTTCATTTTTTACTAAAATTACCATATAGTAAATTGAATGATAATGGGGTTCACAGTGATATCCTCACAAAAGTCTATGCTTTCTAATGATTTTTAAAATACTCACACATACGAACACACACAGAAGTATACGCATGCATACATACATGTGAAAACACACACATTGATATTCTTTTTTGATGGGGGAAGTCCTGTGTATACATCAATAAAGCACTGTTGGCCAGTAGGGAACCATGATAGGTGGGACTAGGAGTCCAGGAGGACTCTGGGTAGGAGAAACACAGAGAGTCAAGATGTAACGCCATGGGGTAGGAAGCCTGGAAACCTCTCTGATAAGAGAAATACTTAGATTAGCAATTATGGGATAAATACTTAAGTCAGAGCTAGCCAGTAAGAAACAAGCAAGGCCAACAGCTTCAAAATTAATATAGCCTCCTGTGTGTTTATTTGGGACTGATGTGGCTCTGGAACCAGGCTGGCGGGAAGGCTTCTCTTTACACTTTTTTGTTTGTTTGTTTTTCTTTTGTTTTTCTCTGTATTGTTTTGGAGGCTATCCTGAAACTCACTCTGTAGACCAGGATGACCTCGAACTCACAGAGATCCACCTGCCTCTACTTCCCCAGTGCTGGGATTAAAGGCATGTGCCACCAACACCAGGCCACACTGATATTCTTTTGTCATCATTTCCATTGTTATTTCCCCCTTTTTTTCTTTAATGTAAAATTTTACTTTTGACACTATAATGTGATTTTAAACCATTTCTTTCTTCCATATTCTGCCTCCAAACATTTCTATATGTACTTCCCTACTTTCTTTCATAACCATGTCTTTTAAAAAATAATTATTGAATATATATTTATATACATTAACAAATACTTTAAAATAATTATTTTAATATATGTTGCCTAAATATAACTTGTTCAATCTGTGTAATGTCATGTATATATGATTGCAGGGCTGTCCACTTTGGTAGCAGACAACCAATTAGTTTATCCCAGGAATAAATCTAGATTTCAAGTATGAGGGGACATATGCAGCATTTGTCTTACGTGTCTAGCACACTTTGATTTCTTTTTTTTTTTTTTGGTTTTTCGAGACAGGGTTTCTCTGTGGCTTTGGAGGCTGTCCTGGAACTCGCTTGGTAGTCCAGGCTGGCCTCGAACTCACAGAGATCCGCCTGCCTCTGCCTCCCGAGTGCTGGGATTAAAGGCGTGCGCCAGAAACGCCCGCCCACACACTTTGATTTCTATAATGACCTCCACTTCTATGCATTTCCTCCAGAGTTATATATTATCAATCCCCTATAAATATATCTTAAAGATTTCCAGAAAGTCTCCCTCATTTATTTTCCATGTAATGATGGGGGAAGTCCTTCTGTGTATATGTTGATGAATAAAGCATTGTTGGCCAATATGGAAGCAAGATAGGTGGGGCTAGGATTCTAGGAGGATTCTGGGAAATATAGTGAAGAGAGCAGTTGCCAGGGAAGAGAGGATGGGTCAGGATGCCATCCTCGGAAAGATAAGATCTTATAGAAATATATTTTGGTAATTCAGTTACTCATTAAGTCGGAGGTAGCCATTAATAAACCATAGCAAACGACCAACAGCATCATAATTAATATAGTATCTCATGTGTTATTTGGGGCCTAAGCTGCAACAGGACCCAGGCAATTGGTGAGACGAATACATGCTACATATGCTACCTGGACTTGGGGCATGAACTCCCACTTAAGAGTCTAACATAAACTTAAAAAGGCATTTTAGAAACAAAAGAACAGAGACAAGCAAAGCCTCTTTGTAGCATAATTTCTCATGTGGGCTCTGTTTTGCTAGGGGCAAGCTGAAATTTACACGACCAGTGCTGGTGGCAAATTTCAGCCCACCATCTTGGAAAGACCACAGCTAACACAGCTGCAGCTCTTAGCAGATAAAAGCGGAAAAACATGAAGATTTGCAGTAAAGTCAGATTCAGATAAAGTAAAACCTCTAAAAGATTTACAGTGTGTTTAAAAATATACATAGGCTTGGAAGAGCAAAAGAAATAGGATAATGGCTGGGTATGGTGGCATAAGACTTTAATCCCAACTCTCGAGAGGCAGAGGCAGGAAAATTTCCACAGGGAAACCCTGTCTCAGATAAAAAAGAATTAAATAAAAGTAAAAGACATAGAGTAATAAAAAATCCACATAAAGATGGAAAATACACAGAGATTCTGGATACTGTAGGGTACTGTGTTTTTCAGTTCACTTGCTAAAGAAGAAACAACTGCTAAGATACAATTGATTATAAATATTGCTAAATTAATCCAACTTATATATTTTCAAAATGCTTTGACTTCTAAATTTAAACATAAGGACAGGTTACTTGGGGAAAAAGATTTGTTTTTACACATTACAATGTAATGCTTCCTGTGCTGTTTACTTAGGAGAAAAGTCATTTCTTACACAGGTACAGGAATGAACGATCAGACAAAAATAATGCATGAGTAGACATAGAGTAGACAAACTACAGACAAGTTATCAGTTATAGGTTAGATGGGAGACATGAGGAAAGATGTGAAGAATTTAAACTTGGGTTTGCTCTTGGTCAAATTAATTAAAAGGGAGGTGCTTTGTTTTCTTTACTTAGTATGGTGCTACAGACCTTGGTGTCTCTGAGGTTATACTTAATACATTCAACCTTGACATCCATTCAAATACCTACACATTTGGTTTCAAAAGTATCATCTTGGAAATGAACTGTTTGGGAAAACTTTTTAGTACTTAAATAATAGGTAAACTGTGTGCCCTGATAAATTCATGGGTTAAATACTTGCTTAAATATATTTTGAAGTGAATTTACTTCTTCCTTTCTACAATTTCTTAGCCTTCCTTCTATACAGACAAAGCAGGAAAATAATGCGTCAGTGCATTTTTTTTTACAAGTACACAGGGAGCTGAGTCAGTCATTCTATTCTTGGTACCTCATGATAAGTTAAAAAAAGTTTGTAAGCATAAGATTCTCTAAATTAGGTGGGTTCTCTAATGATGGGAGAAAGTGTATCTCTAACATTTTTACCTGTTTGGGGGACTCTTTCTTCCTATTGGATCGCCTTGTCCAGTCTTGGGTTTTTTTTTTTTTTTGGTTTTTCTTTTTTTTTTTTTAAACTATTTGCATTGGTATCAGATCACCTGAAACTAGAGTTACAGACAGTTGTGAGCTGCCATGTTGGTGCTGGGAATTGAACCTGGGTCCTCTGGAAGAGCAGACCAGTGCTCTTAACCTCTGAGCCATCTCTCCAGCCCCTTGTCCAGTCTTGATATGGGGCCCTTGTGTTACACTATCTTGTTTAGTCATGTTGTCTCTGGAGGCTGGCTTCTTTCTGAAGGGAGATGAGAGGGAGTGCATCTGGAGGAAAGGGGTGGAAAGGGAGGTGGGATGAGTGGAGGGAGGGAAACTGTGGTCAGGATATATTGTATGAAATAAAAAATATATTTTCAATAAGGACAATGGTAATAATAAAAACTAAAAGAGCAAATAAAATCTCAGAAATTCTGTGAGTTTTTGCATGGGCCACATGCCTACATGGAGATACACTTCAGTTTCTTTTATTTATAACTGTTACTTGAGTTGTATTACAACTTGAATATTTTATATTTTGTTTTGAAGGCAACTACTTAAAGGCACATCTTAGGCAACCTCTATGAACATAAATTTTAATTATAATTATAAACTCTTAGGCTTAAGTGGATCTAAGAGTTTAGTAAAATTTAGTTATTTCAGATGTTATGACTCTAAATACATTAATACAACATATAAAGATGTAATTACTGATATAAGTTTCTATATCTTTTGTAGTTAAGTATTTTATCTTCAAAATATCAAGTATTTCTCACTTTAAAAACAAATTTGGAGAGATAGATTATGTTTCATTTATGTCTCTCCTTCAAATTTTATTCATTATTAATTATGAGTATTGAAGAATCATGTTTAAACCTTTTTAAATTCATGAATATAAAATTTTATTACTCATATAGGTCAGACAAAATAACAAAGAGTAACATTGTTGAATGGTGCAAGACTATCATGGGCTTTTATTCCAAACTCTTCAATGTATATATAATGGCAAATAACTATAGTACTGAAAGTTGAAACAGAGAGAATGTCACAGAAACATGTACTTGGATATTTTAATAATGAAACTTGTTTAAACATTGGTAATGGCATTTTTCTTTAAATTTATTGCCTTTATTGGAGATAAACGAAAAGCTAATTTAACACCATATTATAGTTAAAGTTTTACACATTGTCTTCTGCCAAACACAGATATTCAATGTAAAATCACAATGAATGGAAATGAAAGTAAAAAATTCATTGTCATAGCTTCTACCATACTGTATAATGACTAGGTCACTCTGTTATTCCTCTTGTAACAGAACTCTTGGTTCATGCTCTTTCTTTGATTTGAGCAAGCATCTTAGCTTTGATCAGTGTGATACCAAGTTATTTGAGAGTTGAAGAGTGGTTCCAAAGGTTTGTTCATAAAATAACATGGGAAAATTAGAGGGAAAATACATAAAGTGAATCAAGTAGCCCCTTGTAAAATAAAATGTTGATATTTTCTTGAGATTTCTGCAGGAAAATCCTGAGAAAGTATTCTGTTAAGCCATTTAGATCAATATCAAATCCACATCTGAAGGTATATTGACCCAGTTACTACATGGATCAGTAGATATTACATCATAATCAATGAACAGAAGAGGATTCATTAACAATTTTAACAATTCTTCAGTATTTACATCTTATCTAGTTGTGTGGTCGAGACCTGGCATTTGTTTTCCATCACCTTGGTGGATTCTTCCAATGGTCAAGATGTAATTTTTCAACTAATTTATAGGATATGATTAAAAGTTCATTCTTACATTTATTCAGGTGGTATGGTATTAATTCAGACACATGATTAAGATATTTTTCATTTGTGTCATTGTTCCATTTCTCAAGTAGCTCATGTTTATAGTGTATAAATATTCGTAAAATTTTTTTCTTTCTCATACCACAATCACAGGAAGTGTCTGCAGACCATTTTGGAATTTTAAATAATGTGTTTATGTCACAAAAACAAATGCAAACCAGTCTTGACTTAGTGCAGGACCCTGTAAGAAACCTGCCATCTGCCCCATCCATACCTCAGATGTATCATTTTGTTACCCTTATGACTATGTTTGCATCGAGGAGTTTATACATGTCTGAAGCAGATTTACTGTAGCTGAAGTGGGATGCAAAGGTCATGCACACATCATGGTTTGGAAATATTGAACAAACTGTTTTCTACACCTCTATTTTGATGATAAGCATTACATGAGATCAGATGTTTTTGCAAGCTGTTAGTAAACTGTAACCCACACACCCCTGTATTTGAGCATTTGGTGAAAAGATACTGGTGTTATTTTGGAAACTGCTGAACTTTGGAGCGGTAGAGCCCACCTCATGAAAAGTTTCTTTATGTCTCTGATTTGAAGGTTTTGATTTAGAACTTTTTCACTACTGTTAGCTATCGCTGATTAATTGCCATGATGTGACAGGCTCTACTCAAAGTACCTATGCCTTTTCCACAGCAGTGTATTTGTACCTCCTGAAACTCTGAGGCAGAACAAACTACCCCCACCTTGTTTCTTTCCATAATTTGTGCACACTGATGGATAATGTTAAGTAGGATGGATGCAGAGTGTTCCACTTGATTATTCTTGCCACTGTATAAAAAGATTTCGAATTTGGAACACTTTGAGTATCAGATTGCCAGAGACGGCATACCCAACATGTAACACATTATAACCAAAGTGTGTTGACTAAATTAGCTTAACAATATAGCAATTTAAAATTTTCAGTGTTGCTTAAAAGTTAACCAGAGTTTGATATGGAAAATAATAACATGATAAAGTCTTTGATCATTTTTATAATAAGTATTTGAATGTCCATGAATAATTTCTCATTCCTATTGTGTAATTATCAACTGTCTCTTTATCTCTGTCGCTGTCTCACTGTCATGTTCTCTCTATTTGTCTCCCTTCCTATATTATTCACTTTAAAGATTAAAAAAGATGTATAATTTCTACCAACTCATCAGTTAGAGTTTTAATTTACACCCAGTTTTAGATTTAGTTAAATACAAAATACTAATTTGTTTACTCTCAAAAACCTTTAAGAATAAATGGAACCTGAATAAAGCAATATTTCAGGTCATTTCAGAGCCACTTGTTTATGACCTATACAAAGCCGCTAGTGTTGCCTATGCTCTAGTGCACAGTCTATTGCATGGGGAGATGTACAGAACACCAACTACCCAAGCCCTTACTTTTGCTGTCCCAGTGTAAGCTGAAGTTTAAGAGGGATAAGTGTTTTCCAACAGCAGCAGCTGGGGACCTGGCAAAAGTACACCAGACGCCAAGTACTTCCTGTTCAGGAAATATTCATAGCATCATCATTATGCCACAGCAAACCTACAACAGCTGTATATGAGGAAAAGCCATAAAACTCTAATCAGGATTAAACAGCTTACAGAGCTCTCAGCCACTCCACCACCAATGTTTGATCTACAGAATGTATCGCCCACAGAAGGTGTTCATCACAACGAACATTCTTAAACCTCCATTTGGCAGACATACCTCAGGAAGCATTGCTATTGCATTTCAGCATACCTCAAAATCAAAGCTTTCGACTATGATGGTAAAATAACATGTACAAAAGTTGAGGTTTTAAGTAAGATGAAATGAGAACATTGTGCCTAAGTGAAATTTAGTGAACTCTCTGAATCTGTGTCAAGTGTAAGTGATTTTATTTAGCAGGTGATTGCAGCTGCTAGTGTGACAAGGAGACCCTGACTGAATGGACAGGTTTACTCTTTATAAATTTGTTTAACTCTTATTCATTTTTAGGTGCCCAGGTGTTCCTGCAATACTTGACAAAATATGTTTTTATCTGGATAACTACTAGAGTCCAAAAGCAACAAGCTGAAAACACAGAAATAATTAAATTTAGATCAGGACAAGTGCTACAGCAGATAAATCAATGGCAGACATAGAACTTAACACATGAGACAAATGGTTGTGTTCAACAGCGGCAAACAATACAGAAATCTAGCATAGTCAGAGAAAGCCATTCCTTTGCCACAGAAACTCACTGTCAGAAAACAAGTTAAGAAAAGACTTTCAAAAAGTCGCATCCACAATGAAGTTTCCTAGTTGAATATTTAAATGGAATTCTGATACAATAAAAATAAAAGCCTTTGAATTGCAGCCTAATGAAATTCATAGTTGTAGTAAAGAAAAATAAGCAGAACCAATTCCGCATATACACCTCAGTTGCTGTTTTATTCTGTATTTGGTCCACTGGGTCATCTTCCACTTGGGCTAAACAGGAAGAATGATAAACAGAAAGAATAAAGATTTGATTGCAAATTTTAATTGTTTAAGTCTGAATAATATTTGATCATAATAAGTAGTTTTGGAATGTTTCAAATAAGTGATTATTTTAAAAATAAATGAATAAATGCATTTCAGTATTTTAACAAAGTACATAAAGATATTGCACTTCATGGTATTTTCCTAAACTAATTTGTTCCATTCTGAATTGCATTTCATTGTTCTATAGCATATATTTAATGATGAAAATTGGCCACTCTGCACAACCTGACTGCATCCTGTGGCATAGAGCATGGGAGAATCAAGCTTGTACTCTTCCCAGAACTTCACCCCTACTGGCTTAATGGTGTTAGAAGGCACTGTACATATTAATGGAGGAGAAAAGAAAGCATCAACCTCATTTAGCTTTGAACCCCACTGACTATAAAAAGAACCTGCATGTAAGATATGACCACAGGAGAAACAGTGACATGAATATTGGAGAAGTAACCTTTATTTTTTTCTTAGATTTCAAGCCATTCACTGAGTTAGAATCCATACCTGATATTAATAATGATGACAAGAACCTATGACTGCATAGGTCACGGGCTAAGAGGAAAACTGACTACTACTCTTAGAACAAATGACTATAACAGTAAAATAACTCCTAATGACTTATTGCTGTACATATAGATCAGCACTTCTACCAGCCTTCAGCGCAGAAGCTTCCTTTTACAGCAGATGGTAATGAACACAGACACATGACAACGCTGTACAGAGAATATTAATATTGGAAGTGCTGATCTCTGATAGGATGTCTTTAATGCAGTACTCCCCTATAGGCACAGGGTATACATGGAAGAGGGAACATAAGATTTTAAGAAGCAGAGATGGTGTATGACTTAAAGGACAGAGCTTTCCAGACACAGCAGAACTGATGCACATATGAGCTTAAAGAAACTGTATCAGCATGTCGAAGACCTGCACAGGTTCAAACCAGATAAATCTCAGCCTCAGTGAGAACACATTGGTACAAAGTCCCACCCCAAAAAGGACAAAAAGGAGCTATTTATGGATAACAACTGATATGAGATAAACTCCAATACCTTCATCAAGTGATGCTGGACGCTGAATATATTAACCATACTCCACAGCAGATACATGATCACAAGTTGGTAAACACAAATTTAGCTCAACTTATTTCACGGTTTCTTTTTATTCCTTTGTTCTCTTTCTTCTTCATTCCTTCTTCCATCCTTCCTTCATTCCTTCCTTCCTTCTTTTATTTTTGAGAGAGAGAATTAATGAAATCAAGTAGGTAGGAATAATGGGTAGGTGATATTGTAGAAACTGTGGGACTTGAAAGAACATTATAAAAATATACAATATATACCATTCAGTGAATTACTACTCTTAGTGGTAGTACATAGAAGTATTTGTGGTGAACATAGAACTATTTGTGTACTTTCAAATCTAACTTGGACTTTTTAAAACTCACAATGAGAAGCCATTTATTATAAACAATAGTCAATTAAAATTTAAAGGCATTAACTAATGCATATGTGTGTACCTGTGTGAGTTTATTTGCACTGTGTATTTTCAAGAGTTACGAAGGTCAGAAGTGTGTGTCAGATACCTAAACTGAAGTAACTGGATACATTGAGTCATCATGTGGATATGAAGAAACTAAACTCAGGTCCTCTTAAGAGCAGTCAGTGCTCTGAACTGCTGATGAAATTTAACTATTTTAAGATAAGAAAAGACTTTGCAGTGGTAGTAAAATATCTTTCAACATTTTTTAGTTCAGTTTCTAGTTTTGTGATATGCATGGCTATTTCATTCTACATTTCAGTGAAAATGAAGAGGAATAGAAATAAATTTTCCATTTATTTATTTGTGTGTGTGTATTGTAAATATTTGTAGGAATAAATGCTTATATAGGTGGGGGATGAATAACCAGATTTCCTTATGTTCACAGATTGAATAGTTAAAAAATAAATTGATAATGCCAAAAATGTATGAATCTATATTAGAAAAAGAGAAAAAGACCTTGAAAAATAATTGTTGCCATCCTTACATAGGAAAGCAAAATATAGAAAATAAATTAGAGCCAAAGAGTAACACAAAAATTATACCTTATGACACAGAGGAAATGACTGCATATATCTCTAACAGAGTAGGTAAATCCATTGCCATTATTGGGATGTGCTTACATGTAGAAGTTTGTCTTGTGTATCCTCAAATATCATGAAGTACAGTTCTTAAAAAAACGTCATACTGAAAATGAAAATTCTACAGCACTTCCATATTTATGGAGAGTTGGAATGTTGCAAATCAAAGGTAAGCATACCTTGAACTACTCTTAGGGCCTCGGTGGGCATTATCTGGAAAACAATATTAGAATTTTGATATCTGGAGTATAAAACTCAAAAGGGCAAAGAGGAAGACTTCAGAAATTGGGAAGTTTTAGCTACTCATACTTAAGCAATTCTATCCCAGAGGAGGTGTGTTTAGATAGAAATAGTTATTCCTCTAAATTTCTTCTCATGAGTACAAGGTGTTATGTTCCTTTCTATTTCTGGTGCTAGAAGGGTCATTGCTTTATACACCAAGATGTCCTTATTTCAAGTGATTTCTACCTTTCTCTCGACAGCAGATGTACCTTCTTTCTATGCCAAATTTAATTGCCAATCACCTACTAAGTACTTGAGAATGAAATTTGGGCCACTAATTGTGCTATTCATGTCAGAGATATCAAGTTGGCATTTCTGTGTTCCAGATAAGGTCTGAAAAATAGGAGACATTTTTGTTCATCTCAAACATGTATTTAACCATAGATTTTTCTCATTTGAACAAAAGGAAGATGATATAGATATACATATGAAGAAATAGTATCTGGAAAGCAGCTCATTGAAAATGACTCTTTTTTTTTCTCCCTATACTTGGAGAACAAAAACTCTAGGTCACCAGTAACCCTACAAATTTGGCATGGCAGCAATCCACTAGATTTTCATGGATAGATATGAAAAATTATCATCCTAATGGTTTTCATAAAAGAGAAAAGGCATTTATTATAAATATGACCATAATCTTGATGTGTGTTTATAATTAAAAGAAATGGTATTATTTATGGACATTTGTCCAAAATAACATTAAAAAATCTAGGTGCTGTGCAGCTGAATTCTCTGAATTCTATCACACATTTAAGAAAGATAAGGCACAAATTCCCCATTATTTCCTCCAGAAGTAAAAAAGTTATGAGCATATCTCAATCCAAAAGTGACCAAAAAAAACTCTACCAGATAACTCCTACATCTGAAAAACACCTTCATCAAAGTGGCAGTAAATAAGATTAACACACAAAAAAATCAGTAGCCCTATTTTTATAGATGGAAAATGGACTGAGAAAGAAATCAGAGAATCATCACCCTTTACGGTAGCCACAAACAACATAAAATATCTTGGGACAATGCTAACCAAACAAGTGAAAGACTTGTATAGCAAGAAATTTGAGTCTTTAAAGAAAGAAAGTAAAGAAGAAACAAGAAAATGGAAAGATCTCCTATGCTCTTGGATAGGTTTGATCAACATAGTAAAAATGGCAATCTTGCCAAAAACAATCTAGAGATTCAATGCAATCCCTATAAAAATACTGGCACAATTCTTCACAGACCTTGAAAGAAATAATCAACATTATATGGAAAACAAAAAGACCTATGAAAGCTAACACAACCCTGTACATTGAAGGAATTCGTGGAGTTACCACCATCCTTGACTTCAAGCTCTATTATAAAGCTATAGTCCTGAAAACAGCTTGGTATTGGCACAAAATAGACAGGTCGACCAAAGGAATTGAACTGAAAACACTGATATTAATGCACACACCTAGGAACACTTGATTTTTTTTTACAAAGAACCTGAAATTATACAATGGAAAAAGGAAGGCATCTTCAACAAATGGTGCTGATATATTTGGATGCTGTCATGTAGAAGACTGCAGATAGATCCATGTCTAACAGCATGCACAAAACTTAAGTACAAGTAGATCAAAGTCATCAACATTAATCCAGCCATACTGAACCTCTCATAAGAGAAAGTGGGAGGTATCCTTTAAAGAATTTGTACAGGAGACCACTTCCTGAACATAACGACCATAACACAGACACTGAGATCCATAACTAATAAATGGGACTGCCTGAAACTGAGAAGCTTCTGTAAGACAATAGACACAGTCAACAATACAAAAAGGCAGCCCACAGAATGGGAAAAGATACTTACTAACCCCACATCTGACATAGGGCTGATCTCCAAAATTTACAAAGAACTCAAGAAGCAAGTCTTCAAAACGCCAAGTAGATCGGGGGGAACAGGATGATTGAGTGCGGGGTAGAATAGGGGGAAGAGGGAATCATAGGTTAGAAGACAGATCTGGCACCAGTGAGACCTCTAGTGATCTAAAGGGATGACACCAACTGGCAAGCTAAGCAATAGTGGAGAGACAACCTTGAGTACCCATTCCTGATAATGAAATTGATGTCTATAACTATCCTGGAACCTTCATCCAGGGACTTATGGAAGCAGATGCAAACACCCACTGTTAAACACTAAACTGAACCCAAGGAACCCAGTGACAGAGAGAGAGGAGCGTTGAGCAAATTGGAAAAGAATGGGCTGGCAAAACCAGCAGAGACAGCTGATGTGAACAGGGGAGAGCTCCTGGACCCCAGACCCACAGCTGGGAGGCCAACATGGGACTGATCCAGACTCCCTGAGTGTGAGAGTCAGTAAGGAGGTCTGGGCAACCTATGGGGCCCTGGGCAGTGGATCAGTGTTTATCCCTGGCATACAAACGGACTTTGTGTGTCCATAACACAAAGAGGTATGCTCCCTCAGCCTGGACTCTTAGGGGAGTGTATGGACCCTGCTCAGAGTAAAATTATAGACTCTAGATATCCCCTATGTGGAAGGAAGTGGCGATAGGGTGGGAGGCTTAGGGGCATGGTGGGAGAATGCGGGAGGAGGGGAGGGCGAGGGAACTGGGATTGACATGTGAAGCAAGCTATTTAATATTAAAATAATGAAATAAAAAAACACCAAAGGATCCAAGTAAAAATTGAAGTACAGATCTAAATAGAGAATTCTCAATAGAGGAATCTAAAATGACTGAGAAACACTTAACAAAGTGCTCAAAATCCTTAGCCATAGGGAAATGCAAATCAAAACAACTCTGAGAATCCATATTACTCTTGTCAGAATGGTTAAAATAAAAAACACCAATGACAGTTTGTGCTAGAGAGAATGTGGAGAGAAGGGAACACTCTTCCACTGCTGGTGGGAGTGCCAACTCATACAGCCACTTTGGAAATCATTGTGGAGATTCCTCATGAAAGTGGGAATCAGTCTACCACATGATCCAGGAATTCTACTCATAGGCATATACCCAAAAGATGAGTATTCATCCAACAAGATCGTCTGTTCCACTATGTTCATAGCAGCATTATTTTTAACAGCCAGAACCTGGTAGCAACCTAGACGCCCCTCTACTGAAGAATGGATAGAGAAAATATGATACATTTACACAATGGAGTACTAATCAGTGGTAAAAAAAATGGAATCTTGAAATTAGGCAAATGGATGGCACTATAAAAAACCATGCTGAGTGAGGTAACCCATTCACAAAAGTACAAACATGCTATGTACTCACTGATATATGGTGTTTAGTCATGAAACAGGGCTATGTCAGCCTACAATCCTACTGACACAGAGTCTGGGAAACAGGGAGTACCCTAAGAGAGATATGCATGGTACACCAGAGAAGGGCAATGGGACAGGATTTGCTGAGTTGGCTGGGAGGGTGGGGGGAGGGGAGAGGGAGCTGGGGAAAAGTGAGTGGGAAAAGAGAAGGGTAGAGAAGGACATGGGGGAGCAGGAAGGTTGAGTCAGGGAACAATAAAGGAGAACAGGATAAGAGATACCACAATAGAGGAATCCATTATAAGTTTTAAGAGAGATCTGGCACTAGTGAGATTTCCAGAGATGTACAAGAATGATACCAACTGGCAATCTAAGCAATAGTGGAGAGGCTACCTTAAATGCACTTCCCTGATAATGAGATTGATGACTATCTTACATGCTATCCTAGAGCCTTCATCCAGTGGCTGATGGAAGCAGAAGCAGATACCCACAGATAAACACTAAACTGATCTCCTGGAAAACATTTGCAGAGGGAGGAGTGATGAGCAAAGAGGTCAAGACCAGGTTTGTGAAACCCACAGAAAGAGTTGCCCTGAACAAGGTGGAGTTCCTGGGCCTCAGAATGATAAATAAGAGACCAGCATGGGACTGATCCACCCCTTTTGAATGTGCATGTCAGCGAGGAGGCCTCAGCAAACTTTGGAACCTTGTGTGCTAGATCAGTGTTTTTCCCTGGAATCCTGAATGGACTTTGGGAACCCATTCCATATGGAGGGATGCTCTCTCAGCCTGGACACATGGGGGAAGGCCTAGGCCCTGTCCTGGATGTTATGACAGACTTTGAAGGTAACCCATGAATGGAATGGGTATTGGGTGGGTGGTTGGGGGGCTTGGTAGGGGCTAGGGAAGAGGGGAGGGAGAGTTAGCTGGGATTGACATATGAAGCAAGCTTGTTTCTAATTTAAATAAGTTTTAAATTAGATCACTACATTTTAGATTCAGTGCTGTAGTGTTTACTTTGACTTTCCGTTTTCTATGTTCAGTTTTAAGAAGCTACACACATGTTTTCTTCAAGAATGCATCGTATGAAAAAAGCTATTTTTAATAAAAAATAAAGAAAAGAAAACTATATTCATACCCTTTGAAAAGTATCATATATTTTATCCCATGTCTGGAAACCAAAAAACAAAATGATCATGTTTAGGGATAGGGGTAAGAATTTGAAAGGGAATGTAGTTTTTACAGCAACTGAAGGTAGAATTACAATTTAAGAGCATTCATATTCATGTTATGGTGAAGCCACTAACTTGCTATAGTGCATGCATACTAATGATAAAATGTTAAAATACTCAGTTGCTGGAAGTGTCAAGTAGAATTTCTGAAAATGCCAAGGGTTTTTCTGTATTTGACTTATTCATTGTAGAATATAGAAATCAAGTGGATGTATTATATATGAATACAGAGTTAAATATAACTGGAATATCATAAAAATTTCATATAAAAAGCGTGTTTCTTATTTTTGTTTTGCAAATTGTAAACTAGGATCACTTTAACTTCAGACACACCCAGTCTAGAAACAATGGTCAAGTAAATACTCAACCTACTGAAAATAACACACAGCTCACCTCTACACTCACTTCAATTCTTATGCTTGACAATTTTTTATTTGATTATTTGACAGAAAAAGTAGGGATCAAAACTAGAAATAAAAAATAATGGAGTGAATTCTTTGCTTCCCATATTTATCTTTAAAATCCAGTCTTGCCAATATTATTAAATTCATGTGTCTTTCTAGTAAATAGACAGTTGGCAGCACATCAAAGCAATGTGTTTATTGATAGAAATTTACGCATATATTCTTTAATAACATAATTTATATGATGATAAAATTAAAATAATAGTGGTTGCTTTATGCTTTACATGAAACATTTTTAGGACATTAGCATCCTATCCTCCTTCCACAAAACTTTTGATATGAACTTTAGTAGTAAATGGCATCCAATCTTGTTGCCATAGATATATTAATGTTTCTGGCAGGTTTCTGCTTTGTGGCAGGTTCTGTCACTGAGTAAAATGTTCTTGTCTAAGAAAAAAAATATACCTGTCAGGAGCAGAAGGGATCTTAACATCATGTCAGCATTGTAGAAAGTCAACATTTGTTCTGTAGTTCAAGGCAAGACTGAAAACAAAAGTGAAAGCTAATCTACTAGAGTTATATAAGGGACCAAGTAAAGGCACCAAAATGAAAAGGATGCATTAAGGAGATTAATTCATTTTTTATTCCTCCCTGTGTTAGTTTACTAGAGTCACTGGGGAACTTTTAGAAAAGAAAATGCATTTTCTCATATTTCTGAAAATACAAAATTCAAAAATATGTGAGCTAGATTGGCCTTTTCTAAGAGATATTTATCAAAATGTTTGGGTAAAAACTGCCCCCCCATTGTATCTGGCAATTTAATATTTGTTCTCCAGTGAATAACTCAATTTGGGGAGATTTGGGAGGCACTGCCTTGCTGGAAGATGCATGCCATTAGGAGTGGGACATGCCACTGTCATCTTGAACTCTCTGCTTTATACTCCTCATTCAAGATGTGAGCTCTATTGATTTCCTGCTACCATGACTGTTGCATGTTTCCATGTTCCAGTTAGGCCATCAAAGAGACTTATACCTCCTATCCATATGTCCAAATAAAGTATTTCTTCTACAGGTACCCTTGATGCTGGTGTTTTATCACACGAAGAGAAAAGGAACTAATGTAATTTCAGAACACTGTCCTGTCCTTGGCTCATTGATAGTCAACTCCCTGTGAATTTGCACATCTGTCCTCAGACCTTTGGTCTTTTCTCTATATGAAAATTTCTCCTCTTTGAAAACCAGTTGTATTGGGTGATTGTTCATGATTCCAATGACTAAATTGCCATTGTAAATTCACTATTACCAAATGAATGTATGTTTTAGTAGACTGGGAATTAGGAATTCAACATACACATTTTGAGAAAACAAAATGCACAGCCCTTGGATTCATGAAATGACAATAATATTTTCTGCACTTTTATTAATTCTAGCTCCATTAGGTTACCCAATGAGTAAATGGGTGATTTTATTCTTTGAATGTAGTAATTAACATGGAAATACAATTAATAATATTTATATGTATTAGAAAACAGAGTGATAATGATAACATATCTTGGTAAATGTCTTATAATTTTATGTACTTCAGAGATAAACTGGGAGGTTCTGTTTGTTTGTCTTCTGTTCTGAGTTTATGATTGAGGCCATTTTATTTGAATTGAGAGTAGACTGAGCTCCAAGGTGAAATACAGATGCTAAGCATTATTGTAAGTAATTGTTAAAGTGAAGTAATTTCAGTTGCTCTCTGTGAATTCTCTAATGGAATAATTTTATTGGATATTGTAGAAATGTGCTTGTACTACTGGGAGGAAGATAGTATTAGGATAGTTAGAATTCTTTTCTTACTTGACTAGCTAAAACTAAGGTATTTGTAGAAAATAATGACTTTAGGGTACTGAAGCAATATAGAATTTCTTTCCCTTGAGAAACAAGCCACATGAAAAACATTTAACACTATTCATCATTAGAGAAATGCAAATCAATACCACAATTACACACTGCTTTACACCCACCAGGATCACTTTAATCAAGAAGATAGACAAGTGTTAGAAAAGCTGTAGAAAATCACAACCCTCATCACTGGTGTTGAAAATGCAAAATGGTATAGCTACCTGAAAAAAAATGTTTTGAAGGCTAATCATATAACCCAGAAATTACACCCCTAGATATTCCCGAGGAATAATAGATAACTAAATCTAAAATTAATTACAAATACACGAGTAATATTGGATTGGTTTTTCTTTCTATTGCTATGAATAAACACTGTGAACAAAATCAATTTAAGTAACAAAGGTTTTATTTCTTTTAAAAACTTGTATCTCGTATATGGAAATCATGACAGGAATCCAGGTTTGATCTTTGCAGGGTTCCATTTTTTCCTCAAGGTCTATTGGACACAAGTCCATGAAGAAAAGTAGCAGAAGCAAACACAGAGAGCTTGATGGGAATCTATTCAATTTTATCCAGAGTATAGGGAATATATCAGACTGAAAATGGTAGGAGAATGGCTTAATTTGTATTAATTTGTATTAATTGTAAGCATTCTCCTATCATAAAACTCCTAGTAAATGCCTTAGATATCATCAGTGGAAGCAGATGATGCAATATTCCTAGATCAGTGTTTAATTACTTATGAGCAGGAGGGGGAAAATCTTATGCAGGGAATTGAGTCCAGGGTCATAATAGGTAAGCCAGACATCTGGGACCAGATAAGTTCAGGTAGAGAGCAGAGTGCCTTCCACTGAGGAGGGGATGGAAGGGATCATCCATGTTGTCAAGTTAGGAGAGAGCTGCCAGGCCATGGTAGACTGCAACCTCCATCCAGCAGGACATCCCAGCAGCCTTGAACATGGGAGATAAGGCAGAGTTCATGAATGGAGAAGTGCTGCTTACACTGTTGGTTCTTAAAATTTCACAGCCTATTGTGTAAGCATCCAGGATCACTAGACCAAGGATGGTACCATCATCTGAAATAGGTCCACCCATATCAGTCTTCCATCAAGATTGTGTATCACAGACTTGCCTATCTGGTAATAGCATTTCTCAATTTCCATTGCAAGTAAAAGATTATGTATGTGTAAGAATGTTTTAGAATAATAAACATGTGTTAAAGGTAGATTATGTTTATAAAACTGAATTTCATAGGGAAAACCATGATGTATTTTCAATATTTGATTTTTTCACATTAAAATTTTCTTATTAAAGCTTTCAAAACTTAAAATATGGAAATGATAAATTTACGACAAAAGATAACCTTGATATAGAGAACCACTATGTGATTAATGAGAAACCTAGCAAAAGGGAAATTCCTAGGAATCCACAACTATTATCCCAACAAAGATTCTAAGTAATAGCAGAGAGGCTACCTTAACTGCCCTTCTCCTGTAATAACATTGATGATTACTTGGTCATCATAGAATCTTCGTCCAGTAACTGATGGAAGCAGATGCAGTTATCACAGTTAAGACCTGAGCTAAACTCCTGGAATCCAATTTTAGAGAGGGAGAAGCTATAATACAAGCAAAGAAACCAAGAGAATGTTGGGAAAACACACAGAAACAGCTGACTGGAGCAAGTGGAATTTTACTGAGTCTAGACCGACAGCTGGGGAGCCTTTATAAGACCAAACTAGGTCCCCTGAATGTGGGTGATGGCTGGGGGACTTTGGCAGGTTATGGGGCCACTAGTAATGGAATCAGTATTTACACCAGTGCATAAACTGGCTTTTTGGAGCCCATTCCCTATAGAGCCCATTCCCTATAGACCTTACTCAGTCTAGATACAGCTGGAAAGACCTTGGTACTACCTCAAATGATGTGACAGATTTTGATGATTCCTTACGGGAGGCCTCACCCTCTCTAAGGAGTGCATGGGGGTGGGGTATGGAGATTGGAGGGGGGAGTGGGAAGACAGGAGGGAGGAGGAACTGGCATTGGTATATAAAATAAGATTATTTTAATAATAAATAAACACATAAAATAAAATATGATACCTATGGTACAAATGAACTCAGTAAGATTACTAAAATATTAAACCATTTAAAAAATAATCTAAGGCAAGAGACCAGAGTTTCGGTTAACTTTGGAACACATCAATCTCACAAAGGTATGTATTGAAGTTCCTGGGGGAAAAGAAAGGCATTTAAAAGATCAATAATTAAAATTCATAAAACTTCCTCATTTGTGAGTGTGTGTGTGTGTGTGTTTGCATATATCCTCACATCACTTTGAGAAATATAATAATTCAAATAACAGAAAATAGAGAAAAATACCACTTACAACTTCAAAAATTAAAATCAATAAGAAGAGAGAATATTATAATCAGCTACAGAAAAAAATAACACATTACCCACAATATGTCTGTTAAGAGAAGCTTTTTCTTTTCCTAGCCGCTTTGGTTTATCCCCAGCCAGTCACCTGGGCTCTGCCGCGCCAGCCTGGTTCTAGATCCGCATGAGTCCCAAATAAACACACAGGAGGCTATATTAATTATGAAGCTGTTGGCCTTGTTTGTCTCTTACTGGCTAGCTCTGCTTTAAGTAATTACCCCATAATTGTTAATCTAAGTATGTCTCTTACCGGAGAATAGTTCCAGGCTTCCTACCCCCAATGGCGTTACATGTTGACTCTCTTGTGTTTCCCCTTCCCAGAATCCTCCTCGACTCCTAGTCCCTCCTATCTAGGTTTTCTATTGGCCAGACAGTACTTTATTGACAAATGCACAGGCAAATAACAGGACTTCCCCAACATCTCCTCTTTTCTGTTTAAACAAAAGAAAAGTCTTAATTTTAACATAGTCAAATTGTATATGACAGAACAGTTATCAAGTAAGAACATAGTTACAATATTTTAGCAAGATTTAAAGAAAATATCATCCATCCCATCCTTGTGAGTCCAAAGTCCTATATGTAGCTTATCTTTTATCATAACTAAGGAAAACTATAATTATAACTATCTGTCTTCAACTCCATCAAAGACCACAGAAGGATAATATATAAACACTAGGATTGACAGAGTTATCTTACTGCCTGGACAGTCACCCGAAGTTCCTCTGTAACGTTGGGGCATCCATCTTCAGCCCATAGGCCACAATGTGTCTGGAAGATTTCTCAGCAAAGCAGGAAATTTCAAACTGTCCATCTGCATTGGCAGTCTGTCAGTCATTTATCTGTGTCCTGCAGAACATCTCCTAGACTCTTCCATGAAGCAGGAACCTTGTAAGACTGAGTTCAGCAGTCACTTTCCTGTGGGTCTTGCATGTCCAGATTATACAACAACAGTCAAGCATTACAGGCAAGAGCAGTTTCTTGCCCAAATGGCTAACCTTGCCATGTTGAAAGCAAACTCCATAACAAGTTTCTTCGATGCCCATCTTCCTCTCAGACGTAATTGGTGCTGCCAGGAGCAGACATTTCTCATTGTCAAGAAAAGTCCTAAACCATTTTAAATGCCATTTTCTGAAGGTCTTTGAGAGGTTTGAAGACTGTTTATCTATCTCAAATATTTTTCTGTATATCTAGAAAACCTATCTAACCTAACTATAAGTTCTGACTATTAAAAGTGACTATCTATAGTCTGTATTCAATTATGCATTACGTTTTAAAAGATCAGTATAAGCACAATACTTAATCAAGAGGAGAAATATACATATCACAAAATTGACCTTGAATTTGTATCAATAAATGAAAAACAATACCCATACCATAATTCCCCTTTTTTCCATTAACAAGAGATCGGCTGTGATCATTAGCCAATTATAAACAATCCCATTTAAATGAAAACAAAGATTTATAAACAAGATGGGAATTGGGACGTCGCTCATTCCAAACTGCTTCCTGCTGGAAGGGGGCGCTGTTTATACCATGGGGATCATGACAAAACTCAGAAACCTGTATAAGTGCATATTTTCGGGGTCTGTAAGACTGCATCATCTTCGCTGTTTCAATTGTTGGAACACCTGGTCCACTGCTTCCGGGGGTCTTGGTTCATCAAACCACAAAAGCCTGGAAGGAATCCTTAGCTTTTCATTTTCTGTAGAAACATAAATAAAAACTCCTTTTCTGAGTAACATATCTTTATGCTTAAATTTTGAAGTCAAGGTATTTTCACAAGATATAAGTTGTATTAATTTAGCAGCATTTATAATCAAGTGTACTTTAGCAGTTGTTCCTTCCTTAGCAATGAAAAAACTGAAAAACACAATAGTGTACAGTATCCAGACTCTCTGTGTGATTTCCATCTTTACATGGCTTATTTATTTATCTATTATTACTTTATTTATTTCACTTTTATTTATTTTTCTTTGAGACAGGGTTTCTCTTTGGAAATCCGCCTGCCTCTGCCTCTGGAGTAAGTCCTACCAGCGTGCGCCACCACAACGCCGGCTTTTGTATTTATATCCACTTTGTCGTTTCATTTTCTCTCTCAATCTCACGTATATTTTTAAACACACTGTAAACCTTTAGAGGTTTTTCTTTATCCAAGTCTGACTTTACTGTAAATCTTTATGTTTTTCTGGCCACGTGTCTTATCTGTAAAACCGAGGCTGTTTTAAACTGCCGTTTCAAGATGGCGGGCGTAAGCGTGATTCCAGCTTACCGCCTCAGTCCATGCTGACATCCAGCAAAAGCTGCCACTTCCAGCTGTACGCACACACCTTTCAATCATTAGCAGTCTCTTAAAAGAACCTTGTTGTTTTTTATTTCTTTTTTTTCTTTTTATGCCGAGTCAGGAAGACTCCGGTAAGTGAGCCACGTGAATCTCGGCTTGTCGCTAGCAAAACAGAGCACACCTGAGAAAAATGCTGCTACCAAAATCTGTGCTTCTCTCTGTTCTTCTGTTTTTAAAATTCCTTTAAAGCTTTTGTTGTTTTGCGTGGAAATTCAATCCCACTCCTGACAACCATTCTGTTAAGAGAAGCTTTTTCTTTTGCTAGCCGCTTTGGTTTATCCCCCCCGCCAGTCGCCTGGGCTCTGCCGCGCCAGCCTGGTTCTAGATCCGCATGAGTCCCAAATAAACACACAGGAGGCTATATTAATTATGAAGCTGTTGGCCTTGCTTGTCTCTTACTGGCTAGCTCTGCTTTAAGTAATTACCCCATAATTGTTAATCCAAGTATGTCTCTTACCGGAGAATAGTTCCAGGCTTCCTACCCCCAATGGCGTTACATGTTGACTCTCTTGTGTTTCCCCTTCCCAGAATCCTCCTCGACTCCTAGTTCCTCCTATCTAGGTTTTCTATTGGCCAGACAGTACTTTATTGACAAATGCACAGGCAAATAACAGGACTTCCCCAACATATGTCAAATATGACAATAAACTGGCATATATTTTACTTCTGTTTTAAAGTTTAAATTTTTGAAAGTTTCATATGAACCCAGAAGAAGTTGCTGAGAGTATAGCTCAATTCTACACACGTACTTAACCAACACTAGACTTTCAGATTTCAGGGTGAGTACACCTGGTAGCTGAGGGACAAGGATGAGGGAAAGGGGAGGAGGATGACAGAAAGAGATGTGTGGAGGAATATTAAAATATTTATAGATTTTTTTAAAAAGAGAATCTTAATGCTTTTCCATTTAGTTACCACAACCTCCTGTGATCTTTATAGATGTGTATACATTCTGACTCCAGATTTCAACTCAGTATTATCTTCCTTTAATTCAATGTCCTCAACTAAAATTCTAATACTGCAAGGGAACTGTAGTTCATTAATCAAATTTGCCATAGAGAATATCTCGAAGATTATAGTCTTCAGTTAAGTTTTTAGTTTGAAAGTTTCTCAGTATTAGTTTCACAGTGAATTCTGGGTGACAGGAAATATTAAGGAGAGCATTCTGTTTTGCTTATAAAATTAAATTGTGTCATACTCCACAGCCGTGTGTGGAACTGTGGCCTTCTATGGTCTTAAAATATGTTTAAGGATACTCTTGATATGTTAGTTTTTAGCCTGTCACAGCTTTCAAAGTCCTCAATGAACAGTCTAGCTTTTGCTTCTGCATTGGTATACCAATGTTTTAGTTTGTTTCCTCAGTTGTGTTCCCTTCTGGGATTTTAATATCCTCCTGAGCCTGTGGCAAAAATTATTCTGAAGTATACAAAAGGATAAATTAAAACACAACCTAAGGTGCTTATCAGGAGCTAGACTCAGGAATGAGATAAATTTAATAATAGTGAAAAATTCCTAGTTGGTTTGCACACCATATGTTATTCTCACTTTTCAGACATAATCCCAAATTCTCTCATTGAAATCACACTCATTCTTATTTGCAATTTTCATTGGTCTTGCCTTCATTTTGAAGCTTAGACTTTCATATAAAATGTCCCGTTCCCTTTACAGATTACAATTTGCAACTATCTCTGTTGGTAACTTCCATCTGATGTGTAATACTCTGTTTAAAAAATTAAATTCTCCTTTAGCTAGCTATAACTCAAGACTTCACGTCTCCTTTTTTATTTGAGAGTGGGCAGGAAACCTGAGTTTGCCCTTAGCATTAATTAGTAACTGTCCCTCATCCTGCCATGCAGAAGTTGCTAGACACTTCCATCTACACAGTGCTGCAAGTGAAGGATGGCAAATTGACACTGGTTCTAATGGGTAATGGTGTGAGCCAGAGGGTTTATTTACTAAATGATCATTGCAATCTTCTTTAGCTACAATCTTGGTCATATCCAGCTGCCTAACCCAATATGGTGAATAGTGAGTCAATACCCACCTTTCTCTAAGTCAGCCCATATTTACCATTTTCATCAAATGTTTTTCAGATCCCAATTTTATATAGTTAGGGCGTTGTTATTCCATTTGCTGTAATTTTATAGGAAAAAATAATTCTCTAGAGAACATCATTTCTATAATTATAAATTATACATAAAGTTCTTTTTCATTTTACATAGCAAGCCCAGTTCCTCTTTCCTCCCACATTCCCCCATACTGTGTTCCACCCTTCTTAACTCCCCCCATTCATCAGATGTGGTAAGGCCTTCCATGGGGAGACAAAAAAGTCTGGCATATCACAATGAGGCAAGACCAAGCCCTTGCTCAATGCTGAGCAAGGAATGGGCTCCAGAAAACCAGTTAATGTCCCTAGGATAAGTTCTGGTGCCACTGCCAGGACCCCTCCCCAACAGATCAAGTCTTCTAACTGTCACCCACACTCAGAGGGCCTATTCAGCCCTATGTAAAGTTCTCCTTTTGTCAGCCCTTAGTACGTGTGCTCGCTCTAGCTTGGGTCAGCTATCTGTGATTTTCCTCATCATGATCTTGACAGACCTTTTTCATATGATCCCTCGTCCCCCTCTTCACCCGACCTCTAGGAGATCAATCCTGTGCTAGGTTGGGGGATAATTATAAATTTTCTTAACAAGACTGCACAATCAGTTTCCATGTAACTCTAATTTCTATGGAGAGAGAATAGAAAAACAACAAAACTCTCCCACCATGAAGAAGAATGTTACTGTATGTATGATATATATCTGGGTACATGCATGTACCCAGAAAGGATAAATGAGCCAATTATCAAATCAAAATATTTTCATATTTTAAATAATAATCAGCTAGATTTTGAAGAAAAGTCTAATTGTGTTTCTAAATTTAAAAAAATATATAAGAATAATAAAAGGATTTGGCACTTATGAAAATCATTTAGGAGTTTAGTCACTAGTATGCAGCTTACTCAAAAGAGATATTCTTTGCATTATATTTGCTAAAGTTACAGAATACATAGAATCCCTTAATTTTCAGTCATACAGTTATTTCTAGTATCTATCTCTCTTTAATTCCAATTTTATATCAACTCAGTTCATACCATAACAGAATTTTAATGGACTTAAATAGATAAGTATGGGGCTTGTGAGATGGCTCAACAGGCGAAGTCAATTGTTGCTAAGCCCGATGACCTGAATTTAATTTGTGACCCACATGGAGGAAGGAAAGAACCTACACCTGGAAGCTATCCATTGATTTCCACAGGGACGCTGTGATGTGGAGAGAGAGAAGGAGGGAGGGAGAGAGAAGCACAAACATACACACAAAAAGAAACAATTGTAACAATAGAAAGTAAGACTGACAGATAAAGATTTAAGTGTGTTTTAAAAGGTCAATAGCCACTTAAAACAACAAAATTAAAATTGTAATACCTGATGGATTTCTGAACAAATTACTTGTATTTTATATAGGCAGGATATTTTCAATAATGAAATTATTTGAAACTCTTCAAGTAAGCTAGGCCGTAATACTTCGGAATCTACATTATTGATATGGTAACATGAGGCACATCTGTGTTACAAATTTCGGGGGAGAATCATATGGTATTTAGAATTATCTCACATTAGAAACAGGAGTTCAAATGGCAAGCTTTTTCACATATTTTCCTTTATGTAGATAGCAGCCATCAACACAAGGATAATACATACAAAACATTGAATTTTCAATAATGAAATAATATTAATTTATTCAAAACCTCAACAGGTTTTGGGACTAAAAAGAGACATGAAACAGGTTCCAAAAAGGATCATAGATTCTCATTCCTAAAAGACAGAACTAAAATATCTAACTTCTTGGGATTACTTTCTTGCTGGCCTGGGATTAAAGCCAGAAGATGAATGAAGTAGGTATTAAAGTTTCATTCCAGGACTGTAACTCAATGAAATTCTTGAATTCACCATTTTCACCTTGTAACAAATTCAGCAATGCTGCAAAATTACCAGGCAACCCAATTTCTTAGGGTTATAGCAATGTCACAGATAATTAAATAGAAACTAGGGTTTTGTCCTGGTTTCAATAAATTGGCCAGCTGGACCACCAGCAACATCCCTCTGTGCAGTCACAGAGATCTAGCAGCATGCTAATAAATGCCTTAGGGAGATCACACAAGCTATTGGCCATTTTCTACAGGAGCTATAGCTCTGGGCAAATTGAAGATGTGTATTCAGTATTCTTGTTCCAGTGCATAGAGTACAAGAAGACATGGTGCTGCTTATGAAACTGTGTTAAGTAGTCCTGAAAGTATTGAAAAGTAGTGAGACACTGAAAAAATAATTGCTTATCCAACCTTATTCTACAAGTTAGCTAATCCAAAAATTACATCAGCTATTTTAACACTCAAAGGAAAAACTTATCTACACCTTAATTAAGATATATGATATTTTGTTGTTGTTTTGAAATTTCATGGTAAAGAAAGGTTTGTCTAACCGCATTTTATGGAACTAACTCCTCAATAACTGGAGTTTCTGCTTTGAGTATAGCATTCCTCAGTAGTAGTAGTAGCTGTGTGTGTGTGTGTGTGTGTGTGTGTGTGGTGTGTATGTGTATGTGAATGAGAGAGAGAGAAAACAAAATAACTCAATTTATGTACAATTAAATTTAAAGGGATAATTATACTAAGATATTATTATCTAAAATTTTAAAAGAAAATTAAAATAATAAAGATAAAATGATGGTGAGAAACCATTGTGCATTGTATCACAGTTCTGATAAATTAAAGTAAGTGTAGTTTTGGTCTTTTTTCAACAAATCAAATACACATAGTAATTTCAATAGATCTGCTAGAGGAAGTCACATTGTTTGGAAACAATAATTTAAAAAATAGGTTTTATTGCTGCTATTTCTTCCTCAGTCTACTAAAGAAATGAGAATAGTATTTGTGATATTTACTCCTGAAAGAATCAATGCTTCGCTGTAAATTTCCAAAACAAATATCGCACTTAAGAATCTAGAAGATTTGTATATCCATTGTTAATTTTATCCTTTTCAATATGAATATAAAGACTAAAAGAAAATTATATAATAGCTACTTTTTAAGTTAACTGTAAGAATGTTTTCTTTACCTAAGTAATCATTAACTATAAATCATCATTTCTAATCTATATATATGGTGTCAATATTTCCCATGCATTTTAAAGTGCAGAGTCCTTCTCCATGTTCTAGCCTGAACCTCTTCTCACTGTGTTCTTTCCAACCTTCCAGATCTAGCCTTGACCTTGTGCTCAGGCCTGTTCAGTTCACTACTATCTGCACAACAATTAACTACCAGGCTTCAACAAGGACTGGCACTGACTGCCACCAATCTCAAGACTTCTCCTCACCATATTCAATCTTTCTACCAAGCCAAATAAACTCCCACTCATGCTTAGCCAGGACACTTATTCAGCATCCCATGGCAGTCAGTCAAAGCTGTCCGTCTGACTTCATTCTACCTATGCCATTTCCTGACTCTAGACCAAATTCTCCCACACAACCTTTTTTCTGTACCAATCTGGTTTGTCCATATCAGACTCACTAGTAATAATAATGGTAGTAGCAATAAGAAAACATATTTGCATGCAGAGATATTATCATAATAATATAAATATGAAAGTTCAAGCCAGTAACTCCTCTCCAAAACTTACTAGTCCTGAACAAATGTGTGTCAGTGCAAGTTATTTAAATGAAGCTCAGGAGAGGGACAATCATGAATTTCATGAAAGAATTCCAGAATGTAAAGAAGGCACAAAGAAACAACTCAATGAAATTAAAAAGTAAATACTTAAAGAGGATGAACACATGAGTTTTGCCCAAAACAACACAAATAAAAGGCTGATGGAAATAACAAAGGTGATCCAAGATATAAAGGGAATTCAATTAAGAAATAAAAACATTAAGGGTAATTGAAGCTGAAATACAAAAGAAACAATAACCCAGCTAGAAAACTCAATGTAAATCCTTACAAATAGAATGGGTCAATCAGAAAACAGAATATCAGGACTCAAATTTAAATTAAAGAATCCATCCAAGCAAGCAAAGAATATTGGGGGTTTGGGGGTGAAGGAACATCCAGAATATATGGTACATCTTGAGAAAAGCAACTTTTGAATTATGGAAAGAGATGCGGGAGAAGAATCCTACGTCAGTAGCATAGATCAGATTTTCAACAACATCATTAAAGAGAATTTCCCCAATAAGAGAAAGACATACCAACATAGATACAAATGAAGTTGCTAGAGGGAAAACCATCACACATAAAGAAAGGCCCTCAGAATAATATCAGATTTGTCAATGAAAATTTTGTATGCCTGAAGAGATTGGAGCAAGGCATTCCAAATCCTAGAAATACAACAGCCAACTCAGTCCAATTTAAGTATAAATACTAAACATCATAGAAGGGAAAAGAAAATTTCTCCATGTTATGAGTATGAACCAAAACTAGAGAAACTGCATGAACTAGTGTATATGACTGAGGAGAAAAAATGAACATTATCAATTGATTGTGGAGAAAAAGCACAAAGCCTTAATTACAAAAAAAGTACCAATGAGAACAAAAACAGCAGTAACAAAAATCAGCAGTCAGTACAGTTAACAAACAAACATTATTGAATTATTACTCAATAATAATTTTAACTATGAATTACCTGAAGTATCAATGAAAGAAACAGACATGTTCAATGGATCATGAAACTAGAATAATAGACAGTCAAAGTGGATGGGGAAAACAAGAAGTTCTCAACTCTACCTCAAAACTACAGGCAACCCCCAAAGAGTGCTGAGAGGGTGAAATAGTCTTCTCCAGGAAAGAGCACACCAATTGGTTATTTAGGCCCTTCCTTTTGTATCTGAGCTGAAATAGTATCCCTCCATAGGGGACAGCCTCCCGGAGTCCATTTGTGCACTAGGGATAAATACTGGTTCTACTGTTAGAGGTCCCACAGACTGCCGAGGACTCCTAACTGGCACCTATATTCAGAGGACTTGTTTCAGTCCAATGGGGTCCATGTACTCTCACTATGTCAGATCAGCTCATTCTGTAGGTTCCTCCATCATGGTCTTGACTCCTTTGCTCATCCCTCCTCCCTCTCTACAACTGGATTCCATTAGTATGGCTCAGTGCTTAGCTGTGGGTGCCTGCTTCTGCTTCCATTAGCTACTGGATAAAGGCTCTAGGATGGCAATTAAGGTAGTGATCAATCTCATTATAGGGGAAAGGCATCAAAGGCAAGGCAGCCTCTCTGCTACTACCCAGATTCTTAGTTGGGGTTATCTTTGTGAATCTCTGAACATTTCCCTAATGTCAGATTTCTCTTTAAACCTATACTGGCTACCTCTATTAAGGTATTTCTCTTTTAACTTTTATTTCAAACACACAATGTTTTATTTTTTCTTCATTTAATACCCCTTTTGTTTTTAATGTTTGTTTGTCATTACACCCCATTTGTCCAGTTATCCCTTTCTCTCTCCTACCTCTGAACTTATTGACAATGACTGACTTTTTAAAATTGCATTTAATTCTATTTATTTATTTATTTATTTATTTATTATTGGTGTGTGTATGTGTAAGACAATTTGTAGAAATTGACCCATTTTCTACTATGTGAACCCTGGTGATCAAATTTAGGTCATCAGGCTTGGCGGCTACAGCCTTTATCAACTGCGCCAGCTCAAAACCTACTGACTAACTCTTACCTAAGATTCCTCCTATGATCCCCTTTATCTGCTCTTCCAGTTTCCATATTTCCCAAGACCTGATTTCTAATATACTTTATGATTTAACCCTCATAGAGTTAACAGATTATTATTTAGGCTAAAAAAACTACTACACAATAAATTGCAACATTACCACACAAGAAAAAAAGTCTTTCGAGTAAATTCAACTTTCTTCCACAATCAAATTAATTACAACTACACATTCTTTTTTTTATTTAACCTTTCACGCATGTCACTTTCAGTTTCCTCTCCCTCCCCTCCTCCCCCAACCCCAATCCTCCCAATCTCTCACCCCCACTCCATGCCCCCTCTGCTTCTCAGGGAGGGCAAGGGCCTGCATGAGGGAATTTCAGAGTCTGCACATCATCCCCTGAAGGGCCTAGGTTCTTTCTCATGTGTCCAGGCTGAGAGAGCATCCCTCCACATGGTATGGGTTCCCAGAGTCTTTCTGTATGCCAGGAGTAAATACTGTTTCCCTCTCCAAGAACCCACAGTTTGCTAAGGCCTCCTCTCTGTCACCCAATTTCAGTGGGAGGGTGTCTGGATCAGTCCCATGCTGGCCCCTCAGTCTTCAGTCTGGGGTCCATGTGTTCTCCCTTGTTTAGGTCAGCTGCCTCTGTGGCTTTCACCAGCCTGATCTTGATTCCTTTGGTCATCACTCTTCTTTGCAACTGGGTTCTAGGAGTTCAATTCGGTTCACAGCTGTGGGTGTCTGCCTCTCCTCCATCAGCCACTGCATGAGAGTTCTAGGGTGGCATATAAGGTAGTCATCATTAACATTATCATGGGAAGCCATTTAGGGTAGCCTTAATGCCAGTTGGTGTCATTCTTGTAGATCTGTGAAGGTCTCACTAGTGCCAGATCTCTCCTCCAACTTATACTGGTGTCATTCTTATCCATTGTAAACCTCTCAGAAATCGTTTTTTTTTGGGGGGGAGGGATTCCCACTAGTACTCTACTGGGACTCATGCCTCATATCTTCCAATATGGCATCTAGCCTGATTTAATCTCTATATGTTTCATCTTTATGTCCATCTTGCCAGAAAATTATTCTTCAATACTAGCATTCCTTTTGTAACCTAAAGATAGGTCATCTTAACAGTCTGCATTCCATACAATTTTGTACAGAAATCCATTACTTACTTGCATACCTTGTGTAATACATAGAAATTATTTTTATACTATGATGGGAAATTCTTCATGGTGCAGTTTATATCACATTGGTCTTTGCAATGTAGTACCCACTGTATTAACAACTGAAACAAAGAATGCATTATATCTGAGTCAAGCTTATAGTAATCAGGTTTATTATAACATGTTTCTGAAAAGAAACGTTTGTTCCTATAATTTTAAATATGTGAATTTATACTTAAAACAAAAACACCAAGACTCAAAGCACCAATTATACTTAGGAAGTATTGCCTCTTTCTTAACAGTATCTACCTTTCCATTACATAATTTCCAGTTATCAAGGAATAAATTCACTTTCTTAATTGACAATTTTAAGACATCAAGAAATCCATTTTCAATGTTTCTGCTGCAACACACATACACACACACACACACATATATATGCTTATATGTATATATTTCCATGACATTCATGAATTTTCAAAGCTAATATTCATATCTTTCTCTAATCAGTGATGAATGAAAGGAAGGAATTCTTTAAGTGAAAAGTAATGTTTCTCTGGATCATTAGAGTGCTTTCCAAATGCTTATTTTTCTGAGGAATAATAAAATATAAAAGCGCTAAAAATAGCCGGGCGGTGGTGGCACATGCCTTTAATCCCAACACTCGGGAGGTAGAGGCAGGCAGATCTCTGTGAGTTCAAGGCCGGGGCTGGACCGACAGCCTCCAAAACAATAAAGAGAACCCTGTCTCGTAAAAACCAAAATAAAAAAGTGCTAAAAATGTTAGTTAACAGATTCTTGGCTTAAATGCTTATAAAATTAGACATATATAATTGTGTATGTACATAGCTATAGCAACAATTAATAAAAAAGAGCCCATGAATTTGAAAAAGGTAGAGGTTAAATATGAGGATTTCTGCGGAGGAAGGGGAGACAGAAATGTTATTATATTATATTCTCAAAACACAAAATAATTTTACTAATGAAATTAATGTGTTTGAATTAACTAGTTTTAACCAAATTTGATACCTGTAACTTCATTTACCTGGACGTTTTTGTTGATATAACTTAGTTGAAAACATTTTTACTCCTTAACCTAAGTGTACCAGTTAGTATCTATTAGTATTTTTTATTGCTGTTCAATAAGTATTCATAGAAATTCTCGAATCTTGAAATCTACCATCTTTTTTTTCATTTCTTTACATATTTGGTCAACTTACTTATGTGTTCTTAATGTAGCATGCCATTGCTACCCACTGTGTCACCAAAATAGTTGTAAATGAATCAGATGGCTCTCTGTCTTCCCACTCTTTCCCCATTGGATGGTACTAGGTTCCAGAGTGAAAATCATTACTGCAGTTGAATCCTACAGTATGTTAAAATTCTTATAAATAACTGAGCAACAGCATTCTTTGGGTAGGAAATATGGTTTGAAAATGAAATGAAAATGCTCAAAATAGCTCTATAAACACTCAAACATCCCAGTTGTAAAATGTTTATGATGTTCATGCTTCCAGATTATATTTTTTTTCCTCATAGGCATACCCATGTCTGAAGCCAAAAAATTGATGTGTGAGTACTGTGTAACACTCAGACTGAAGGTTCACCATGCTGGAAAATGCCAGAATCTAGGAAATAAAGAAATATGATGGATCATAAGTAGGAGAAAGTTTGACTTCACTAGCAATGTGAGTAAGATGATCAAGTGCTTGCCTAAATTTCTTGAAATTCCAGGTTCAATAACCAGTATTGCATAAAGGCCCAAGTGCATGTCTATAATCCCTGAATTAAGTTCAAGGAAGAGTGTAGTAAGAGGGTTGCAGATAAGTATTCAAAGAAAAGAGGTTGATATAAGACACTTGATTTCACTGGGAGAAGAATCATATAGTATTTCTACTTAAAAAGTTGTCTACCAGATTTAGAAAGTTTTAGATTTGTGGAGCCCAATTACTTTGCTATCACTATCTTTCATTGTTATTTTTAAATTGTTAAACTGCTTCATATTTAATGGAAATGCTAAAATCTAAGTCTGACTTTAAAATTACTTTTACAAAAAAGAAACAAAAGAGATTACTTTGACAAAGTATGTGATATTCAAACATTACAATGTCATTTTGACTTTTACAATATTAATTTTGGTACACTTGTTCAATACTTCCTAGATCATTTCTCATGCTAAAAAAACAAATATTTTAGCATGAGAAGTACCTGTACATTTGCTATTTTGCTAGCTGTGTATGATTTTGTCAATTTTCTCACCTATTACAACTCAAGAATTGCTCAACTTTTTCAATGGAATCAGTAAAGATATTGCTCTTAAACAGAGTTGTAGGTAAAGAAACTATGTCTAAAACAAGAAAATAATCACTCTATTGAAAGATAAACTAAATGCCTGGGTCACTCTGTATAAACATGCATTCCAAACTCAATAGTGTCCTAAGCATTTTCATCAGTTACAGTTCCCTAGTAAAACAGTGGAATCACTGATGTTTACAAAACTCTTAAACAGTGATATGATGTGACATGATATAATATAATATGACAGTTCTGAATATCATTATAATATGAAAACGGTTTCTTCACCACAGACAGCTAAACTTTTAAAAAGTTGGCTATCAATATTCTGTGTCTTTTATAATTCCACTTTTATTTATCTATTTTTTGTTTGTTTCAAATTGACTAAAACGTTTTGAATCCATATTTTTCAAGACTTTCACATCATTTTGTTTGATTATTATTTAGAGAAAATATTGTTTTACATATAAATCCCTCCATTCTCTTGTCCTCCCATACTCCCATGCCCCCTCAGACTCCCCACCCACCCACCACCCACTCTTCAAGGATAGTGAGGCTTTCCATGGGAGATCATCAAATCTGTCACATTATTTGGAGGAGGGCCTGGGCCCTTTTTCATGTTTCTGGTCTGCAGTCCTATCCTTCCATAAGGAATGGGCTTCCAAAGTTCATTTGTGCAGTAGGGATAAACACTGGCTTCACTGTTAGAGGTCAAATAGACTGCCCAGGCATCGTAGCTGGCACCCACATTCAGAGGACTTGGTTCGTTTCACATCTTTAAGAACAAAATTCATCTGAGAGACATTTTCTCTGTCACAAATTATTGCCTATCTCATATGTTAAAAATGATTTTTTCAACTATAAAAGAGCTACATATTTAAAAGCTAGGTTTTGCCACATATTTTAGACATTAATGTTTCACTTGTACCTTTTCTTCTACTCCTAATTCTACTAATACTGATTTCCAGGAAAGATTAAATAGGGAGAATTTATTGGTTTATGCAACAAATCTGTCCTAAGAAGAAAAAGTGCAGGGAATGAAAGTTCTGAAGTAAGGCACCCATTTTTTTCTGGTCCACTCTAGCATGAGATATCTAAGCAGGGATATAAAGATGAATTGAGGTAGGCAATATCCTAGACATAAATTCAGGAAGTGTAAAGATAATAAAAATTTATTGTATTTTATAGTTTTATTTTCTGTAATCATTCAAGTTTATTATACAATACAACTATTACATTTTCATAATCTATATAACTTTAATGTTAAACATTTATTCACTATTTTTTACATACGTTGTTTCATCTTAAAAAGTATTCACTAAGTTTACTTATTTATTTTATGCTTGAGCATGGTAAAGACATAGGACAATTTTGGGAGTTGATTTTCTCTTTTTACCATGTGGATATTGACAAAAAAAACTCAGGCCAACAGGACTCACCACCTCTGAAGCTCTTGTTTTTATTTCTAATACTTAGACGTGCTTTAAGCTCTGAAAAACATCTGCAAACCTAGGCAGTGGTTCTTCAAATGTGGGAACAATTCAAATGTTCTTTGAGCCATTTTTACATCTTAGAAGTGAGGTTTATAGAATCAAGTCTATTGAAGATTCATAGGGACTGAATTTTATAATGCATAAAAATATAATAACAATTATTTTTGGTAATATACAATTTAATTGCAAATATCCTACATAATATTTTATTTATCCTTTGAATCATACATATATACAATGTATCTTTATCATATCCATACCTACTACAGATCTCTATTACCCTACAGTATCTTCCCCACCTCAAATTCATGTCTTCTTTTTTCTTTTTCAAATTAAATAATTAAATAATAAATCAGTGATACCTACATGACAATGTGTGTGGAGTCATCCAGTAGGGCATGAGCAACCTTGGCAAAATAAAGTGACTCTTACCATGCAGATATGAGCTGTCAACCATAACTTAGCTAGTGATGAGGCCTCTTTTATTCTTGCTGGGGTTTTATACCTTATATTCTGTTTTATGATTGATTGATTGATTGACTGGTTATTGTATATACAAACTGTTGGGCATGCTATGCAGAGTCTGTGTGTTGGGGTCAGTTCTCTCATTCAATAATGTGAGGCATAGGGATCATGTAGAGAGTCTTTGTTGCAAGCAGATTTAACTGCTGAGTTTGCTTTCCAGACAAATGCTGAATTTTTTGGTTTTTTGTTTTGTTTTATTTTCTTTTGTGTTTTATTTTGTTTTTATTTTTATCTGTTTAAATAGAGTTTCTCTATGCAGTCCTGGTTGTCTTAGAACTCACTCTGTAGACCATAAGGCCTCAAATTCAGAGATCAGTTTCATTTTGGTCAGAGATTGCTGGAATTAAAGGCCTCTGCCAACACAACTGACTTAAATGAATTTATTGGGGGACTTACAGATAAAGAAATTGACTCCATGACCATCACGAGCTGGGAGCATGGCAGCAAACACAATGGCATGATGATGGAGCTAGAGTTGAGAACTTGCATCTGATCAAGAAACTTGAGACATGCAGAGAGCTACATTTGAATGGCATGACCTTTGAACCTCAAAGCTCAACCCCAGTGACACCTCACTTCAAATAAGGCCATACCTCCTTCAACAAAGCAATACCTACTAACCGTTCCCAAGCAGTTCTACCACCAGGGGAGTAAACATTCAAGCATATGTGCCTATGGGGGAAGGGGGTGAGTTTCATGCAAACTACCACACTGATAATACACAATAAGTATGTACAATTTATATTTATACATATTGCCTTATGTGACTATATGTTGTGCATATTTTTTTGCGTTCATGTGGGTATGTACACTTGTGCATATGAGTGGACCTTCAGATGTAGACAGGAATATTAGAGGCAGAAATGTTTTGTGCCTCCATTTTTTCAGAGACAACTTGCCCTTGATTTACATATTCAGCAATTGTGGCAGTTTTTTCAAGGACCTTTCTCTCTGTGCCCCCTCCAAGGTGAGGAGTCAGGAGTGTGACATCAAAATAGCTTTTAAGAAGTTGCTGAAAGCTAGGCAGTGGTAAAACATGCCTTTAATCCCAGCATTTGGGAGGCAGAGGCAGGCAGATCTCTGTGAGTTCCAGGCCAGCTTGGTCTACAAAGCTACACAGATAAACCCTGTCTCAAATGATTAAAAAAAGTTTCTGAGGATAAGAACAGGTTCTATCTTCAGGCTTTTGGGGCAGGAACTCTACTGACTGAACTACCTCCCCAGCTTCTAGTGACTTATTTGATTTATTATTTACTAAAGATTTATTTAGGATAGAAGTTTAAATTTTTTCTATATTCAAGAGACACTTACTGTGAAATCATACATGAATAGAAAAGCTTGGAAACATCTTGAAAGTGCTCTCAGTTGCATTTGAAGCAGAATGAAATATTAAACAATAGTCATGAGTGCATGAAGAAAAATGCATCTTGAAAGTTACTTTGGAATTTTAAGTCCTTGTTTTCCAAATTCTTTTTAATGGAATGATACAATATATAATGAATGAATGGCTGGCAGTGATGTCAGATCAACAAGCAAAGATAAACACAAAAATGACACAAGACAGAGCGCTCCTGTTCAATATCCTTCGAGTCACTTCAGATTCAGATTACTTCTAGGCACTTGGCATTTGAGCTATCACCAGGAATATCTAAATTGCTTCCTCACAGGTTCTACAAAGCACTCTCTTTACTTTATCTTCTCATTTTAGATGGCACCTCATTGAATTTCTCCTAGCCAATTTACTTTCTGCAAAGCTCACATTTCTCTAACAATAGAGAAATTTCTTTCAGTCTACTTTTAACTTCCACTTAATAGCATGGTGGCTTTCTTTTAGTTTTGCCATCAGCAGAAAAGCACACATTTTACATTATGGAATCCACTTTTACTAAATAGCAGAAGAGAAAGTGTTATACTGAGGGTAATGGGAATATTAATTTCTTCTCCATTTACACGATTATTTCACTGCATTTCCAAAGAAAACTAATATACTGATCAAATTTAATTAGCCTCAATTTACATGAAATCATAGTGCATGCTGTAGAAAAATTAGTTTGAATGGAAATAAGTCATGAAAATCTGTAACATTGGTCTGCCAAACAAAGTTGCTTCAGTCTAATAGTAACTTCAGACAAAATTATAATTTTATCTTGGAAATATATTTCAATGAGGAATATTACATTTTAATTATAATTTAAAGTCATGGAATATAGCATGAAATAAGAATTCCTATTCTTTTTTCTTTGAACTAAAAGTGTGAAAAGTTGTAACAATACTGGTGGCACCACTGACCAGAGATAAAATTATCAGGACAACAAGATCCTGCTGAGTCTTCTGGAATTGTCTAATCTCTCTCTCTCTCTCTCTCTCTCTCTCTCTCTCTCTCTCTCTCTCTCTCTCTCTCTCTCTCTCTCTCTCTCTCCCTCTCCCTCTCCCTCTCTCTCTCTCTCTCTCTCTCTCTCTCTCTCTCTCTCACACACACACACACACACAAACACACACATACACACACGCACACACACGCACACACCAGATTTATGCTATCGGTTTTTTATAAACTTCATATTTGACTTCATATTTGACATGAGTAATTATAAACTTGTCTCCTTAGCTCTTTTTTAAATAAGAATTTATAAAGAAAAAGATTGCTGCAACAGCATGCCAACTATAGTCTAAAGATATATTTGAAGCAGCCAGCTCCTCTTACAGCAGGACTGATCTATGACAGGACACAAGCAGCCTTGTTTAAAGACCAGGCCTCAGTTTTGTTTTCGTGGGCTGAGCTGGCCCTGACAAGTATAGCCACAGCCTAGTGCCAGCCCATCTAAAGGTACCCCACCACCTCAAGGTGATCAAAGATAGCCACTCCACCTTAAAGCTGAAAAGTTGCATGCTCTGCTCCCAAACAATTCCTGGTTGATACATTCTGCCAGACTCAAACCCACCTATCAGACCAAAGGTCTTTTACCCTCACCCTAGAATTGCTCTAACTGTGTTTAAAAGGAGTTTGCACACTACACTCAGGGTCCTTACCCAAATGGTTACCCCATTGCATGGAGGAATTTTGTCTCAAGAAATAAAGGTTATTGCTAACTGCATATGTGAATGCAGGTCTTTGTGGAGTGATCTTTGGACCCTACCATTTTTTATAAATTGTCATTTTCTAGTGATGCTTACATTTCATACAGAAGGCAGTAAGTAAGTGAATAGCACAAAAATATCTTTTCTGATATGAGTATAGACATTAATATAAAGAGCACAGTGAATCAAAGATTAACAGAAAATTGTATAGGATAAGTAACAAAATAATGTGATCATAGAATACTACAGGTGACATCTGTGCTAGCATTGTAGATGCAGCTTCCACTGTGCAAATAAAATGCAGCCAGGAAGCCAAAGGTTCTGGATGTTGAGGATTTGTTTTAGAAGCACCATTTAAAATAAGGGGACAGGAAAAGGACAAAGAGACTCTGTGCAGAAAGGAAATCACACCGGGATTAATTATATAACATTTAAGTGAAAATTTAACAGGTGAATATAGGTTAGCTTTGGATTCCTTTCGCCTAATGGAAGAATGTAGCAGTGATATTTGGCAGGCTCCTGAGAGTGTGCCTTAAAATCTTCCACAGTATAGTTTTCAGTCAGGAGTCACTTGCCAAATGAGAAGTTCAAGTATGCCGAGAGCCCCATGTTTCAAGGAAATCAACACTGAAACCAGTTATTATAGTATGAAGAGGCCATGTAGAATAATAACAAAATAGGAGGATTCATGCAGGGAAAATAGGAAGCATGTGGTATTCAAACTCAAACCTCAGTTTAAAGCAGCATTCAGAGGGGGCCCTCAAAAAACAATGGACTATAGCCACCAGCCAGCCAGTAAAAAATTATTGAAAGTCATTATATAGCACTAAATTCCAAGATAGTTATTTGGAATACTAAATGTGGTACCATAGAAGATAGAATATATATATATATATATATATATATATATATATATATATATATATAAAACCTCTACCAAGTTACTAGCATAAAATGTGATCATAAAAGGAAAGGGTCATTGCATCAATCATTACTTAAACAAAATATCTAACGTAAGTAACTTACAGAATGAAAAGGTTTTGTTGTATCATATTTTGTTCCCTTTTGGTTCTGGAAGATTCTATTTGAAGTTTTAGTAGGCAGCTGTTGGGGACCTCCAACAAGGCCAATCATGGTGGGAGCTTTTGAGGAAGTAAACCCTCACTTCCTCAGTAACAAAGCATACAAAAAGAAGACAGGCCAGCAATCTTGCAATTCCTTTCAGGTGAGTGTTTTTCATGAAGTAAGAACCTCCTAGGAGGCATTAATTTACAAAAGTTGAACGACTGCCTGATAGCACCCTGGGCATAAGCACTTTAGCTGCTTTTTAAAAGGCATTCAACCTCATACATGTGCAATCTTCCCAAAGATAGTTGGGCTGAGTGTCTGCTAGCTACTATGTCATTGCAGATTGCTGCTAAAATATATGGGAGTGGAATTGCAAGACTGCAGGCAGAATCAAGAACCATTCTAAGAGGAAAGCATTCTTGAAACAAAAATTTAAAATCAAGTAGGCATTAGCAGAGAAGGGTAAAAGAAGAAAGTAAGAAATTGTATTCTTAAGTCAATTAGATGCTGGAAGAAAGTATCAAGCCAACAAGAAGTTGTCTAAAACATTGGGAGGTAGACAATAAAAGATGATTTTGAGAGATGAAGAGAGCTTTGCAGGTATCTGTTTCTGAAAGGATTTAAAGATTTAAGAAACTTGAAGTCTATTCTGAGAGAAAACAGAACTACTTACAATTTTAAGTAATAAATGCCTCTGATGCAACTTTGAGATACTAAATAATAAAGTATATTTTTCAAAGGAATAAGAAACGTATTCATGTGAATGTAAAATAAATATCAAAAATGAATTTTAATTTATTAGATAATTTGGTTGACAGCGTTCATAATCATTTATAATATATCTCAAGGATAGGACTACTTTTCTGTACAACAAAATCAAGAATTATAAAATTCCCTTAATAAAAAGAAACAACTTACCTTGGTTACAAAAATTAAACCACATATTATTGTTTAGGAAAAAATTCTATATATGGTTGTTTTCTACAATCACAATTTTAAAAATGCATTCATGATTCAAGTATTCCATGCATGGGATTCTTTGCATTGTAAATATTTTTAGCAAGTTATATCAACCCAGAACAATTATAGAATTATAAATAACTTAGTCAAAATAAATTTAGCCAAAGACAAAGACACATATTTAAAAAGCAGTTCATCCTCCTTGTTACTTTTGCAAGTTGGTACTCAGTGCTCTACTGACAGAAGACCCAGTATAACCAGGTTCTCGCATGTCTGTCTTCAAGATTTTTCTAGACTTTTGAGTGTATGTGTTCATATGTGGATTATACATCTATGTACAGGTACACATGTTCATCTACATGAATGTGGAGGACTGAAACTGATGTTGGGAGTATTCCTTTATCATTTAGTAAGAAATGATAATATCTTAAAACTGCCTACCATTGTAAAGGAAATTTATGTAAATAATTTTAAATATTTTTATTTAATTTAGATACCATCTTATTTTACATATCAATACCACTTCCTTCTCCCTCACATCCTATTATGCCTCCCATGGACCCCTGCATCCCACTTCCCTAGGAGGGTGAGGTCTTCCATGAGGGAATCATCAAAGTCTGTTACATCATTTGGGGCAAAGCCTAAGCCCTCCCTTGTGTATCTAGGTTGAGAGAGTATCCCTCCATAGGGAATGAGCTCCCAAATTCCACTTGTGCAGTAGGGATAAATACTGGTTCTACTTTCAGAGGACCCATAGACTGCCCAGGCCTCCTAACTGACACCATGTTCAGGATACTTGGTTCTGTCTTATGCTGGTTTGCCAGCAGTCCCACTAGGGTTTGTGAGCTCCCACGTACTCATGTCAGCTGTTGCTGTGGTTTCCCCAGCATGGTCTTGACCCCTTTCTTCATCCTTTCTTCCTCTCCACAACTAGATTCCAGTTGTTTGGCTCAATTCTTAGCTGTGAATGTCTGCTTCTGCTTCCATCAGCTCCAGAAAAGCTAGGAAACAAGGAGGACCCTAAGGGAGACATATATGGTCCACAGAGGAAGGAGAAAGAGACAATATGTCCTGAGCAAATTGGGAGCATGGGGGTGTGTTGTGGGGAGGTAGGAGAAAAAGGAGATGAGAAGAGGAGTGGGGAGAAAATGAGGGATCAAAAGGATTGAGTTGGTGGAAGAATAGCGAGTAAGAAAAGAAATAGCTTAACAGAGGGAGCAATTATAGGTTTAAAGAGAAATCTGGCACTAGGTAAATGTCCAGAGATACACAAGGATGACCCCAACTAAGAATCTAAGCAATAGTGGAGAGGCTACCTTAAATGACCTTCCCCTATAATGAGATTGATGACTATCTTAAATGCCATCCTAGAACCTTCATCCAATTTTAAATAATTTTGAATCAGGTACAGTGTTTCATAAAATTCCATATAAACCTAAGACCTATATTCTTTATCATGCAAAATCTATGTTTTCATGGGAAATATATTTCTGGTTGAGTTTACAAAAATGTGTCACATTCAGTCTGCTTTTCTATATCCACTTTTAAAAATGACCCAAAGTAGAGGTGCCAATTTATCTTTTTCTGGGTAGACACTCAGCTTTGCCAAGCAATCTGTGTTTCTCACAGTGCAGCACCATCAATATTGCCAATCCAGCATCCATATTTGCAGAGAATACTTGACATTGCCTTTTATGCATTTGTCTATAGATCATTCTTTCAAGAAGTAAAGTGCCTACATTTTTCTAAAATTTGGTGTAAGACATTATGCTAAGTCATTACACATCTGTGATCTCCGGTTTCTTAACTTCTAAAATCATATGCAATTCCTAGAATAATATTTGGAAATATTACTAAAGCTTAAGCCAATTATTACTGTGAATTTTATAGTGTTTATTTGTGAAAGATGTTCTATTAGAAAGACACATCAGAAGAAATTGGTTACTTGTTAAAAATAATTTATATCCATTCATGTGACTTGAAATTTGCTTCTATCCACTCAAGTATATGGTGTGCACACATGTGCATGCTTCACATGAGGATTATCCCATATGTGCAGGTATACATGTTCTGTATGTCTATATGGATGTAGACACCTGAGATGATGCCCAGAGTTTTCCTCAATTATACTCCCTTTTACTCATTGAGGCACCATTTGTCAGTTGAACCCAGAACTCTCTGATATGGCTGCTATTGTTAGTCGACTTGCTCTGGGTGTCCTCTGTGTCTTGCCCTGGATTGCAAGTTGCTTACCTAGCAATTTTATTACTGAGTTACCTGCACAGCTCCAATTTTAATTTTACTTTTAAATGTTTATTTTTATTCATGTCTATGAGTCACTTACATGCCTGTGTTCCTGTTCACTGATTTCTGCATTTGGTGTCTGTAGAGGTAAGAATCATGTACCAGATTCCATGGAATTGGCTTTAAACTAGTTGTATACATGCTAGGAACCAAATACAGCTCTTCTACAAGCTTTGCAAGTGATCTAATTGCTGACTTGTTTTTCCAGCATCATGGTTTTAAATTTTAAAATTAACAAATATGAGCATGTTACTACTCAAAGTAATTACTGAATACTCCTGCTTTCATTAAGGTAAGTAAAAGTGTTGTCTTTCTCAGATTGTTAATGTTAACAGCATTGTTGGTGTATGTCAGTCTAATAGCTAATTTCGACATTTACACAAACTTGTTAATCTTATTTAAAAATAATCATTTTTACATTTTATTTTAGTTACTAAAGTAGTGGTCAATTAATCAATATGAAATAGGATTTTGCCCTTTTTTCATGTTTTACCATGTATCGTTCCAATTTTTTATACAATGTTGGTCACAGCCTTTTCTATTTTACTGAAATGCAGACGTAATGACAGCATCATTATGCTGTATATCTCAATAAGTGAAATTATTCAATCGTTTTACATTAATTTTGTAATATGTACATCCAATTCTACTTATTCTGTGTGAAAAATTTTCAAAAAACTTGGATGTCTTACTTAATAACTATTAATACAATGAATTAAGTTTTTGAATGCTCAAATCTGTAACCATTCCCACTTACCTGCTATTCCTACTTACCTGGGGCATGTAATGACCACTTTATTGTAACACATATTCAACACATTTGTTAAGTCCAATTAGGTATAATTTATCAGTACTTTTGTAAGTTAATTTTTATGTGTGACAAATATCGTGATCAAAAGCAATTAACTGAAGGATTATTTTAGCTTACAGTTTCAGAGGGACAGTCTACAATGCCGTGGAATCATAGTAGCAAAGAAGGAGTGTGATCACATCACTGTTCAGAAGCAGGAAGCACAGAGAAAACATAGGATAAGTCTATAATCTTTCAAATCCTTCCCAGTATAATAATGCATATGGTATTGAACATATAACATTGTTCTGCAAAGATAATATGGCATGAAAATATACTCAAGATGATTTTCTTAAACTTTAACATATGTTTAGACTGTGTGACATAATGCTTCCCTTATAAAGAGGATTGTAATTAATAGTGAATATTTGAGAATAGTAATTTTAGTGTGGTCTGAGATAAATATTTTGTTACCTTTGCAAATTATATAATAATTTTAGTTTGCATATTACATTTTTCTTTCATTATCTATTGCATCTCACATTTTCCAAAACTATGCCCATTTGGATAAATATCAGGAATATAATAACAAATGTCTTTATTTCATTTAATTATTTTTCAACATCACCAAGATATTATTGAGAAAGTTGCATATATGCAATAAATTATAAATAATGGGTATAATTATCAAATCAATTTGGATTATTGAATTTAACACTTTACCTACTTATTATTTTTTGTGAAGCCAGTATAAAAATGAATGTCTACACTTTTAGGGAATTTAAAACTATAAATTACTTGATATAATATAATTAATTGTGTAGCCATAATAAGCATTACTGGTAATCCTGTTAACAATGGCTTGAATTTCCATTAAAATGAATAAAATACATAAATATATTTTTAAGATGGTTACCACTGGTATATATACATGTTTTCTAATAACATAAATATATATATATATAATTTTTATATGTAAATAATCAGAAGACTGTTTATGTCAATGTACATAAGGAAAGTAATGGTGAACAATTATCATAGGAAAATGAGTTTTCTGTTAAGATTTGTGTAATGTCTATGCTTGTTACTGAGTTGCAAAATGCAGAGCAATTGTTTCCATTGTTTCAGATTTTTTGGAAGGCGGAAATTAAGGTGATTAAATTATCTTACTTGACAAAGAAAATTTCCAAATAGGAAAATAATCAGGCTGTGGCAGGGTGTTATTGAATATTTACTGTCATAATGTGAAAATTAATAACAAAAGTACAGAATAGCGAACTTGAAAAACAACTGGAGACTCACTAAGAAAGAGGTACAGAAAAGTGTAAGGTTGCAGCCGTTAAATCTTCCAGAAGAAAATTCTTTCAGCATGTTATTTTCATGATATTTATACGTAAGCAAGTAAGAAAGAATTTTAAAATAAGTATCTGTTAGTTAAATTAAGTGCTGTTGTTTGATGATAATATGATGGTAATGATGATGGTGGTGATGCTGGTGGTGGTGGTGGTGGTTATTTTAGATAGGATATCTCTTTGTAAGCCATGTGGCCTAAAACTCCTAATATAGACCAGACTAACCTACACCTCCCAAAGGCTAGGTTTAAAGGTGTGTGCCATCTAACTGAACTATCATGTGTTCTTCAGTGTTAAATTCCTTACCCCATATAAAAATCAGAACCTTCTCAAATTCCTTAATATTCACTAGTAATTGTAAACTATTAACTTACTGAATACAATTTGCTTATCATTTTCTTGTCCTGTTACTTCTTGTTTCATTCTCACTTTTGTATTATTTAACTCATTCAAAATTTATGAGCTAGAAAATATTTTATAATTCAATAAAAGAGTAGGGAATCATCTCACTATCTTTCCATTTATAAGTTGCAGAGGTGAATAGGTTTTATTCCATTTTTTAGAGAAGGAAACCCTAGAAGAAAGAAATGATTGGAGAGTAAAACTAGACCAAAATGTCAAAATTTCCACTTATTGTTAATCTTTTTTTTTCTAGCATAGAATAGGTAGAGATTCCTTACTATGTAGAGTTCAACCTCGGCTGAGGCAATGAATCTCAGGAAGTATAGCTTCAAATGTTTAAGAACTAGATATTTCTAATAAACCTTATCACATCATTACTTTTGACACTTAATTATAATCATGAGGTTATTTTCATAGATCTACTTTAACAGCTCATCTATTATTGGGAGGGCTATAAAATTCACACTTCTTTTATAAAACACCAGCCTGAGTTTGACCTCTAGGGCATTCCAATGATAATACAGGCTATTCATACCTCTTGGAAGCAATTCTCCTCTAAGTATTCCATACAATAGAAGCAGAAGGGACTTTGCCAAACTCTTTTTACGAGGCTTCAATAACATTGTTACCCCAGCCACAGAAAGACACAACTAAGAAAGAGAACTTCAGACCACTATCCCTCATGAACATTGATGCAAAAATACTCAATAAAATACTGGCAAATCAGATCCAAGAACACATCAGAAACCTCATCCAACATGATCAAGTAGGTTTCTTTCCAGGGATGTAGGAATGGTTCAACATGCAAAAATCCATCAATGTAATCCACCATATAAACAAACTGAGAAACAAAAATCATATGAACTTCTCACTAGATGCTGAAAAAGCCTTTGATAAAATCTAAAAACGCCTTCATGATAAAGGTCTTGGAGAGATCCGCGATAACAGGTTTATACATAAACATCATAAAAGCTATATACAGCAAAACAATAGCCAACATCAAAGTGAATGGAGAGAAACTCAAGGCAATTCCTCTAAAATCAGGAACAAAGCAAGGCTGTCCCTTCTCCCCATACCTCTTCAATATTGTACTCGAAGTTCTAGCTAGAGCAATAAGACAACAAAAGGAGATCAAGGGGATAAAAATTGGAAACGAAGAGGTAAAACTTTCATTATTTGCAGATGAAATGATAGTTTACATATGTGACACAAAAAAACTCTACCAGGGAACACTTGCAGCTGATAAAAACCTTCAGCAACATGGCAGGATACAAGGTCAATTCAAGAATATCAGTAGCCCTACTATATACAGATGATAAAATGGATGAGAAAGAAATCAGAGAAACATCACCCTTTACAATTGCCACAATCAACATATAATACCTGGGAGTAATGCTAACCAAATAAGTGAAAGACCTGTATCACAAGAACTTTGGGTCTTTAAGAAAGAAATTAAAGAAGACACCAGGAAATGGAATGATCTCCCATGCTCTTAAATAAGTAGGATCAATGTAGTAAAAATGGCAATCCTGCTAAAAGAAATCTAAAGACTCAATGCAATCCTCATCAACATCCCAGAACAATTCTTCACAGACCTTGAAAGAAAAATTCTCAACTTTATATGGAAAAATAAAAAAACCCAGGATAGCCAAGACAACCCTACTCAGCAAAGCAATGTCTGGAGGAATAACCATCCCTGACTTCAAGCTCTATTACAGAGCTATAGTCCTGGAAACAGCTTGGTATTGACACAAAAATAGACAGATAGACCAATGGAATAAAATTGAAAACCCTGAGATTAATCCACAAACATATGAACACCTGATTTTCAACAAAGAAGGTGAAATTATACAATGGAAAAAAGATAGCAACTATAACAAATAGTTCTGGCATAACTGGATATTGGCATGTAGAAAACTGCAGATATATCCATGTCTAGCACCATGTACAAAACTTAAGTCTAAATGGATGAAAGACCTCAAAATAAATCCAGCCACACTGAACCTGTTAGAAGAGAAAGTGGGAGATACCCCTGAATAATTGGTACAGGAGACTGCTTTCTGAACATAACACCCTTAGCACAAACATTGAGATTGACAATTAATAAATGGGACTTCCTGAAACGGAGTAGCTTCTGTAAGGCAAAGCTCACAGTTAGCAAGACAAGAAGGCACCCCACAGATTGGGAAAAGATATTCACTAACCTCACATCTGACAGAGGACTGATATCCAAAATTTGCAAAGAACTCAAGAAGCAAGTCTCCAAATCACCAAAGGATCCAATTAAAAAGTGGGGGACTGAACTAAATATAGAATTCTCAATAGAGGAGTATAAAAAGGAACTTGAGAAAGTACTCAACATCACTAGCCATTAGGGAAATTCAAATCAAAACAACTTTAAGATATCATCTTATTCCTGTCATAATGGCAAAAACCAAAAACACCAATGACAGTTTGTGCTGGAGAGGATGTGGAGAAAGGGGAACACTCCTCTACTGCTGATGGGTGTGCCAACTTGTACACCCACTAATGAAATCAGTATGGAGATTCCTCAGGAAAATGGGACTCAGTCTACCACAAGACCCAGCAATTCCATTCTTAGGCATATACCCAAAAGATGCCCATTCACACAACAAGGATGTCTGTTCCACTATGTTCATAGCAGCATTATATGTAATAGCTAGATCCTGGAAGCAACCTAGATGCCCCACAACTGAAGAGTGGATAGAGAAAATGTGGTGCATTTGCACAATTGAGTACTACTCAGCAGAAAATAAAACAATGGAATCTTGAAATTGGCAGGCAAATGGATGGCACTAGAGGAAACCATCCTGAGTGAGGTAACCCAGACACAAAAAGCATACATGGTATGTACTCACTCATATATGGATTTTAGTTGTGGATCAGGGGAGGGTTAACCTAAAATTCCAGTGCCAGTGAGTCTGGGAAACAAGAAGGCTCCCAAAAGAGTGATGCATGGTACCCCACAGAAGTGGAATGAGGCAAGATCTCCTCAGCAGATTGGGAACATGGGGGTAGAGGAGAGGGAACCAGAAAAAAGACAGGGGGAGAAGATGAGGGGAGAAAAAGGCATGGGGGAACAGGAAAATTGAGGCAAGGTAAGAATAGAGGAAAGTAGGATGAGAGATATCATAATAGATAGAGTCATTATAGGCTTGAGGAGAGAACTGACACTAGTGAGATCTCCAGAGATCTACAAGGATAACATCAACTGGCAAACTAAGCAATAGTGCAGAAGCTAAACTAATAGCCCCTCCTTGATGATAGGGTTGATGACTACCCTATATGCCATCCTAGAACCTTCATCCAAGGACTGATGGAAGCAGAGACAGATACCCACTGCTAAACACTGAACTGAACTCCTGGAACTCTGTGACAAAGATGGAGGAGTGATGAGCAATGGGGTCAACCCACAGACAGCTGGCCAGATAAGGGGGAGCTCTTGAATCCCAGACTGATAGCTGAGAGGCCAACAGCGGACTGATCCATACTCCATGAATATAGTCCAGTGAGAAGGCCACAGAAATCTCTGGGGCCTTGGGTAGTAGATCAGTGTTTACCTTGGTATATGAATGATATTTGGGAGCCCATTCCAAATAGAGGGATGTTCTCTCAGCCTGGACACGTGGGGAAGGGCCTAGGTCCTTCCCTGGATGAAATGACAGACTTTGGAGTTCCCCCAGAAAGAGGGACTCAGCCTCCCTGGGGAATGATGTGGGGATTGTGTGGGGGCTGGGAGGTCTGGTGGAGGGGCAATGGAGGAGGGGTGGGAGAGGGAGCTGGGATTGACATGTGAAGCATTCATGTTCCTAATTTAAATAAAAACATATATTGAGGGAATAAAATTCAAGGTTCAAGGTTCTTATGGTTGTCTGAGTCTAATATTTACACACATTAAAGTATACATTCTCACTGCAAGTTATATGTATCAAAACTTAAAATTGCACCTGTCATTTTTACCAGCATAGAGTCACCACATGGAATCTTATCAATCTCATTTTACAGATGAGCAAGGACAAGAGGGTCAGCAGTGATACAAGCAACATTTAGACAAAGATGTCGTTCTTCTTGATAATGTTCTTCAGGGACATCTTGGCTTGCCTTCAACAATGGACGCTCTCCACCATACCATGAAGTCACAAGAGATTAAGAATAGGAGTTGTCAAGTGTCTAGACATTCATGTTACAAGAAGACAGGGCAAGAATCACAGGCAATACAGCAGATTCCCTCTGGCATCCAGTCATGGCAACCAGAAAAGGATTTAGGATAGAATCCTTATGAAGTAGCCCCCATCATTAGTAAGACTTTCTTGAATCCCTTGCAAGTTAATTTACATCACAGTCCGGTTCTTTTTCTACTTCTCCCAGTGCTACCCTCATGCCCCCTTTAATGTACTCTATCGCCAGCTACTCTTTTGTCCTCTTGTTTCTGTGTAAGTCCTTGCTTCTCAGAGAACCTAAACAAGCAAAGGAAACTCACAAATGAGCAAAGCAGAATGTATGTTTATGGAGAGCAGATTTTGTTTGTTTGTAGAAAGAAATGTGTGAAGATAAGCCTCCACCCTTGAATATTGATATTCAAGGCATATTTCCATTGATCAAGCTAGGATGTTAAGTAAGCCAGGTCACTCCATTTGAAGACATCATACTCCAAAAAGTCTTCTATGATATTGAAATTTAGTTTTAAAAAAATAGGCCTTCAAACCTGGTCACATCATCTCAATTTGAATATCTTGAAATAATTTTACCCTTTAAAAGTTCAGTGTCGGGCTGAAGAGATGGTTCAGTGGTTAAGAGCATTGACTGCTCTTCCAGAGGTTCTGAGTTCAATTCCCAGCAACCGCAAGATGACTCACAACCATCTGTAATAAGATCTGGTGCCCTCTTCTGTCATGCAAAGGTACATGCAGGCAGAACACTGCATACATAATAAATAAATCTTTAAAAAAAGGTATTTAAGTTCTTCATATTGATAAGCTCTGGAAAATGTAGCGATAGACAGCCAGTAAATAACATATAAGAACATTAGTGGAGGGAGAGGGAGCTTGGATTGACATGTGAAACAAGATTGTTTCTAATAAAAAAAAGAGAACATTAGGCAGAAGATAAAAATTTGAAGTGGACTTTTAATTTTGCATTGAAATAATACCCTTTAGTAAACATAGTTTTATAGTCATTGATGATTATTTGTGTGGCATACACTAGTTTATTTACAAGTCAACTGTTGCATTTACTACACATTTTAACTTGCCGTTGTCTAGAATCATTTGGGAAACAGCCTCAGATCAGGAACAGCCTAAATCAAGTTGTCTTGTGGGCATGTCTTTGGGCAATTATTTTGATTGTTGATTCATTTGGAAAACAAAAACCTTTGTAGGTTTTACATTTCCCTGTGTAGGTGGTCCTAGAATACAAAAGTGAAGGAAGATGGCTGATCATATCCAACTAATTTAGCAAACAGCAAGAAACTAGGGCAACATATGTACATTCACTTCTATGTTCTTGCCTAGATATGATGTGACTATCTACTTGAATCCCTACCTTTACTTCTTTGTAATGCTATACTATATCCCGGATTTGTAAGCCAAGTAAACCATTTCCAGTCCTTGTCTCTTTTGGTAACCATATTTATCAAAGTAATAGAAAAAAAGCTACGACATCAAAATTTATAAGACATTGGAGTGTGCCTCCATCATTCTTCTGAACTAATCATAACATGACTGAATACAGATACTATAATGGTTCCCTCAAAAATTTGTTTGGGAGAATTTCCAAAACCACATTCATTCATTCATTCTCTGACAACTATGTGCTGATGTCTAGGGTTCAATGTCCATCAGAATCAAGTCATTTCGATTGTCCTAAGTGTAAGGCAATAGAAAGAAAGTCATTTTGGACAACATGAGGAATAATATCACTATGCAATTTTTAAAAGGAATAAAACATTGGATATTTACAATGTAAAATATAAAAAAATAGTCCCTTATCAACAAGATTGATTATGTTCTCTGCTTTATTAGGATGAAATTCTGAATTAAAAAGTAAAACAAAAGCATGTATTTGTTAATCATCATAATCTAACATTATTAAAATGTTCTATGATAAATGTCAAATATAAAATGATATTTCTATAAAGCAATTACTAATATACAAGATATATTAGATGTCACTAACTATATCTAAAACTAATGAAGATCACTTAAAATTGGGATTAAGTTTAATCATCTGCATAAAATATAAGAATTAAATATATATAAGAAAACTGAGGTCCATTTTTTACATAAATGTTTGTGGTAGACAAAACACTCCAAAGAAATTATAAGGTTTCTTTTCTAATCAATAACATGGAAAGTGCAAAATCAATTTTGACTACTCCTATGTGCAGCATCATACACTTAAAACACAGTGCCTACTGGCTCAGTAATGGTGCTCATAATAAATAAAAGAGAAGGCAACAGTTTTAAGGTACCTCAGAATATTTAACATGAGTTTTCAGGTACACATCATTTTTTCCCAAAATACAATTAAAAAATCTGTATATGTAATTTTATGAACCATGTTATTTCAAAAGATTACATAGGAAAATATAGGATGAGTTTCAATATTTGTAACCAATTTCAAATCTGTCTCCCATGCTGATTTTATAATCTGAGACCCATAAGCAGTTTTGGGTATAAGACCTTCTATCTTTTTAACTAAACTCTATAGAAAGAGCTCTCAAAATTAATGCAGTAAAATACTAGGTTATCATAATGAAATTTTATCAAATTACAATCATATTATATATCAGATCATATTGTGTGGGTATAAAATGGATATGTTTCATATGCAAAAGTGTGTGTGTGTGTGTGTGTGTGTGTGTGTGTGTGTGTGTGTGTGTGTGTTTATGAGGCTGGATAAAGTTTAAATGAAGAATCATTTTGGGCAGTGTACAGAAATGATATACAGCTCTACTGAAAAATGTATTAGTTTTTCTGTACCTCTACAACTATATTAAGATAATAACATGTATTGAACATTCCTTAAGCTCAAGACACACATACTTTAATTCTTTTTACTTAGAAAAAAAATCACAAAAAATAGCCACAATATTTATAATTGTAATTAAAAATTGGAGAAATGTAGGGTTATGTTATTTATTTAAGGTACACTTATGGAATAAGGGTTTGTGCATAAGGGTCTAAGACCAGAGTTTAGATTTATACTCAAAATTTTTATATTGGGACAAAGAAAATCATATCATTAACATAAAGGTTGATAGTATTGTTCATAATTATTGTTCATAATTGACAACTCTTTTCATCACTAGATCCCAATTAAAAGGTGGTGTACAGAACTAAATAGAGAATTCTCAATAGAGAAGTCTAAAATGCCTGAGAGACACTTAAGAAAGTGCTCAGCATACTTAGCCATCAGGGAAATGCAAATCAAAACAACTTTGAGATACCATCTTACTCCTGTCAGAATGGCTAAAATCAAAAACACCGAAAACAATTTATGCTGGAGAGGATGTGGAGACAGAGGAACACTCATCCACTGCTGGTGGGAGTGCCAACTCGTACAGCCGCTATGGAAATCAGTATGGAGATTCCTCAGGAAAATGGGAATCAATCTACCACAAGACCAAGCAATTGCACTCTCTCAGCCAGGACTCTTACAGGAGTGCCTGGACCCTGCCCTTAGTGAAATGACAGACTCTAGATATCCCCTATGTGGAAGGAAATGGCAATAGTGTGGGAGGCTGGGGGGATGGTGGGGGGATGCGGGAGGAGGGGAGGGAGAGGGAACTGGGATTGACATGTAAAACAAGCTATTCAAAATTAAAATAATAAAAAATAAATATAGATTATCAAGTAGACCTTGGCTAAAAATTCTCATTGGTTGACATACTTTTCCTGGATATTGTCCTTGTTTCTACAATCACTGAAAGATTAGTCTACATTAGGAAATAATTTACAACTTCCATCTGAAACTCCATTAAAATTGTATATTTAAATGTCTTGTTTAGGATTTTAGAGACTATGAATGCAAGCCCATCTGTCAAGGACCAGAAAAGTAAAACAGGTCTCAAGAGATTTGGTGACTGCTAAGCAGCGCAACAGTGATAATTTTTGAACTGTAGTCTCTCTTGCCTATGCTAGTTCAATGACAAGTATTCTCAGTAGGAAAGTACTGGAAATATCCTCTTATTTAGACAATGGTTTTTGTCCTTACGTGTAGTACCTAGTTTCATAAAAAATTAAAAGTCTATGGTTACTTTAATTATAAGGACTTACTTTGTATTTGATGTTTTTTCTCAGTGTAACTGTGAGAAAGAGTACCCAGAATTTGTCTATACCTCTAGATAATCTCCTTTCTTAAAATATTCTTTTATGTTTTTTTATTTATTATTTTCTTATCCACTTACAAGTCTCTCTCCCTCCCTCCTGCCTCTCTCTCTTTCTCTCTCTCTCCCTGTGTTTGTGTGTGTTTGTGTGTGTGTGTGTGTGTGTGTGTGTACTTGTATGAAGGTCAAAGAATAGCTTTCAGAAGTCAGTCTTATCCTTCTACTTTGTAGATCACAAGGATTGAACTCATGTTGTCAGGTTTATCAGCAAGTTCCTTTATTAGCTGAGCTTCTCACTAGCCCAGGTTGATGTTTTCACTTGTCTGTAGCATGTTCCTGTGATTTGCTTTTGACTGGTGAACTAATTTGATGATGTATTGTTACTCTTCATGTTATGTCATACAGTAGATGATAACCATAAACTACCTGTGTGTTGTGGTTGGAGAAAACTTAAGCAAAGACCATGACCATCATTCATACATTATCATGGATATTAATTTTATTAGCATGTCAAAGCATGTTTTATTTATTCATGTATCTACCATCTGTCTATCTATTCATCATCTAATTTTTAAGGGGACATCATTTAGTCTAGGTTGCTCTTGAACTCACTGTATAACCAAACAATTTTGAATTTCAACACCTTTGCTCCAACCCTCTCAAAACTGAGATTACATGTTTACAACACCATACCAAATGTGTTAGTTTCCAGGTATGGAATACAGTGTTTTGTGTATGCTTAACGCGTACTTACCAAGCAAGTTCACATCCAGAACACAGAGATTTTAAGAAACTGATTTCATTGGAGTAGTCTCCTGAATGAAGCGCAGCCAGTTTAACATCTTTATCAGAGGCCTGTGCAAGAGCCTCTGGAAAAAAAAGAAAAACCAGTCTGCTGAGCCTCCCCTGGAGTCTAGCCACCAGTTTACCACAAAACAATAAATGTGTCCTGGGCTGACTGGTTAGGAATAAGATAACTTGTCAAACAACAACACAAAACTGTGGATGTTTGAAAGAAAATGCCCCCTAAAGTTAGTGTCACTGATGGGGGTATTGCCTTGTTGAAGTAGGTGTGGCCCTGTTGGTGGAAGTGTTTTACTATGTGGATGGGCCCTGAAGTTTCTTTTGTTTAAGCATTGATCAGTATCACAGTCTACTTCCTGTTGCCATCTGATCAAGATGAAGCCAGCACCATGTCTGCCTGCAGGACACCATGAACCCTGCTGTAATGATAATGGACTGAACTTATGAAACTATATGTGAGCCACCTCAATAAAATGTGTTCCTTATATGATTGTCATGCTCATGATGTCTCTTCACGGCAACAGAAAACCTAAGACAAAAATTAATTTAGTCAACATCAAGCATTCTTTTGCCTTTTAATTTAGTATAACTACCTAATGTCTAGACTATGAGTGATTGCAGGCATATCACTTCAGTAAAAGAAAAAGCAAATATTTGGCACATTTACTTTTTCAACTTTCTTTATCACAAACATACAAATATAAGATATTTAAACCATGCTTATAATATTTCATGTATTATAATATGGTAATTTTATAAGTAATCATATAATTAATTGAATGAGTAATTTATTGTTTCTATTTAAATGATGATGAAACTGCATGTTGGTAATAGTGCATGTCTTGTAAACTGCAATGCCAAAACATGAACTAAATAAACTTGCTATAATTCTGTAAGTCCCTAAAATTTTGCAGCTTTAAGTATTTCCATTGTTAGATTATTGCATTGCTGAGTAAGGGAAATAAGACAGTTAATCTACTGAAAGGGATGTCTACTATGTAATAACATTTTATTATGCACAAACTCCCAGAAAGCCCAATTCTCAAATTTGTACTCAATTACAGTAATCATATTATCCTATTGCAAGTAATTTTATTTTCCCCTCATTTAAATTTCATTTTCAGACTTGCATTTCAATGATCCTGTTTAATATGGTTTTAAGCCTGAATGTCTCAAAATCATTTGAGGGTAATAGGCAAGATGTGTATGATGTGTGTATATATATATCATAAGAAAACACAAGGCTTGACTCAATGATGTAAGCTGAGGAAAATATTTTACTCATTACCAGAGATTAAAACATCAAAATTATTGTAACTGCTGTTTTTATTTATAATGGTTCCTTGCGTTCTAACTTCCACATGTTAAACAATAAGAACAATATGCTTTCTAGATCTATCATCTATTTCTATTCATCTGAAGTTGCATATAATTTCTCTTGCTGGGCTTTTTATTTTAAAACTCCTAATGCCATGGATTTTGAAGGAGAAAAAGGTAACAACTACCACTTTACTAAGCCAGCATTCTCTCTAATTAGATTCCAATTATTTTCCCTTATATGCACAGATAAGTAGTGTTCTCACTTTCATCAAGGAAATTTTTCTTTCCAGTAAATGGAGACTATTAAAGGAAACAAAAATCAATCTAAGTACAGAAGCTGTGGAGCCCTTACCAACAAAAACAACTGCATTACAACTCTGACACAAAAGGTTCAGGGATCTTTGTCAAAAATAAGATAGAAATATCTTATGAGCTGCTCTGAGTCTTTCTTTAGACTGTCAGCTCCCAAATAATGATATGGAGACTTCATTTATTTATGAAAGCTTGGCCTTAGCATAGACTTGTTCCCAACTACTCTTCAACTTATATTAACCCATTTATATTAATCTGTATTCCTATCGCTCCTCTGTAAAATATATCCAGTTACCTTACTCCTTTCTGGGAAATCCTTCACTCCTCACATTTTCCCAGAGTTCTTATCTTTGCCCACCTATCTTCTTTTGCCTAGATGTTGGCCATTCAGCTCTTTATTAAACCAATTACAAAGTGCCTTGGAAGAGAGACATCTTCAGTGTATAAAAAGATTATCTCACAAAAGAGAACCAGAGGAACAGGGAGTTTACTGTGTGAGAATATGTCCCATTGGAATGTCAGAAGCTACATTCATGAACTCTCATCAATATACATGCCTAAGCATGAGATGGACAGTGATGATATTGAAGACACGGCAAGAATAGGTTAAATAGTGAGTGTGTGTGTGTGTGTGTGTGTGCGTGTGTGTGTGTGTGCCTGTGTATGTGTGTTTACATGTGTGTGATAGCAATTAATGAAAGAAGGAGTCATGAATTTGGAGCTAACACATCATTTCTTTGCATGAATCTTACTGAACCAACCAAATAATAAGTCATGCTTATAATAGGTAACTGAGTAAACAGATGCTAGTTTCAGATGATAGCTGAAAAGTAACACTGAAATGGATGTAGGCAGAGCAGTTAGTGGACAACCTCACTTTTTTGGTATCTTGCTGTGACATTGCAAGCTTTTTCACTGATTTTGCTAGCTTTTGCTTTTGAAAGAAATTCTTTGGCAAAATGCATTTTGATATTGAAAGCTCATTTTTTGTGCCACTATTACTTAGCACTCTACTTTTGTTTATAGACTATATGCTACAAGCAACAAGACCTTGTAAATGTTCCAGATGTCTATCTGCTCCTACTCTCCTTCTGCCTGCTCTATCCCAAAACACTCAGATTTAATATGCTCTACTTCCCCTCTTCTATGAAAATTCAGAGGCCACCTGCTCACTGCTGGCTTTACATGTTGTCACTGCATGAATTTAGAATTTAAGAAACCTATGTGTGTAACCCCACCGTATCATTCTAGAATAAGAATGCATTTCTTCATTGGGAAATGGGTTTAATTATCTATAATTTGTGAAATCCTATGAGAATTCAGGAATTGTCAACAGCCCAGTACTTATTCCCTCTGACTTTTCCAGAATTCTTCTTTGTTTTATATGCCATGCACTCATAATTAAAACTAAAGTGTATAGCATTTGAGTTTGAAATTATTAGATTGCACAATAAAATAAAAGATAAAACTTAAGTTGAAATGTTATTCTAAAATACATAATTTTTGTTTGTTCAAGCTTTTTAGATGATATAACATTTATTGCTCTACAGGTGAACAATGTATACAGGCATATATCATATATGTTCATATACATGAATATATGTAAATAATATAGGTATAATTACATAGAGAGATATATAGATAGAAGACAGAAAGATGTTAGGTGGGAGGGTAGAGAGATGATATGCATATTTACAGAGAATTGATAGACAGTCAGACAGACAGACAGATACATAGATATATGATACATAGATAGATAGATGACAGACAGATAGACGGATGGATGGATAGATAGGATAAAGGCTCATGCACCCAAATGAATACTGAGAATAAGCTATTATTATTAACTTTAGTGATGTGCATTATTTGATAATGTGAAAAATACCGAAGACCTAATGATAATCAACAATGAATGATTGGACTGATATTATTAATTTTCAATATGTTTTTGGTTGCCTTTAATAAGGGACTATGAAAGGTAACTATGCTCACCACTATACCACTAACGACTCCCATCTAACATTGAGAGATGCACTCTCACCCTGAACTCTTGGGGGAGGGTCTAGGCCCTGCCCTGGATGAAATGACAGACTATGGACATCCCCATGGAGGGCCTCACCCTCCTGGGGAAATGAGGTGATATGGGGGGGTTCGTGGGAGGGCACGGGAGGAGGGGAGGGAAACGTAGAGGGACCTGGAATTGACATGATTGACATGTGAAGCAACCTTGTTTCTAATTTAAATTTAAAAATTATATATATACATATATATATATGACTATGAGGTATTAATACAAATGAAAAGACTTTAAAAGTTGCATTGATTTATATGTTATCAGAGTATATTACTTGATGCAGTAAATTTTTTTAAATGATGAGGTTACAAACCTCATTTCCAAGATCCAGCTTCTTACCCAGTCTTTTCCAGAAGGAAGTAAAATGAGAAACATACTTTCTAAGACTCAATAAGCCAAGTATAACAGTCAGTCTCAGTAATAAGACAAAGTTTCACAGTGTGTTTAAATGTCATAGAAAAATTCTTGTGAAATCCTTTCAAAATTTATCTTTCTTAGGTTAAATATAAACAGCCTTCTGTCATGACTTCTCAGAATATGCCCTAATGGGAATGTGACTAATATACATTTTCTCTAGGTGAGTTACATCATTGGCATTGCATTATGCTCACAAAGGAACTCCTCTCAGCCACATCAAACAGGCAAGGCATCAGCCCTTGTTTATTTCCTGCCACACACAATTACTGATTACAACAGATTTTCCAGACAACCAAGTTCGAAGCATCTGCAGTAATTTACTTTAGTGCCACATGTAAGCTACGTTCCAAGACAGCCTTGCATTACTGTACGATGTCCCTGCAAATTTTCTGTCCTAGGAGTGTTTTAGGGTCCCTTTTGACTTCTCTTTATCACTGCAAATGTTCTCTCCTTTCCCAGCAGCTCATTGCTGACCTTCATATGCATGGATCTCCAGTAATTTTTGGTTTCACAAGCTTTTCCTCCCTAGTAGATTCACCAGTTCTTCTGCCTTTGTCTGCTGGGTTCTTCCTTTCTTCCTTCCTTCCATCCTTCCTTCCTTCCTTCCTTGCATCTTTCCTGCCTTTCTTTCTTTCTTTCTTTCTTTCTTTCTTTCTTTCTTTTTTCCTTCCTTCCTTCCTTTCTTTCTCTCTCTCTCTTTCTTTTTGTGTGTGTACACTTAACTTGGGTTTTCATCAAACTCAGACAGACAATAATTATTGCATCTTCTTATCTCTTATTTTCCCTTGAATTGAAATTTTCTAATTATTCTATTCATGCTTATCCTGCAAATATGCTTGTTCTGTTAGCATGTCCTGATAATAGTACCGGAAGCTGCTAACTTAGTCACACAGTACACCATTTATGCAATCAGATTAAATTCTTACACAATTTCAGACATGTACATAATGTATAATGAGAACTCTATCAAACTGTCCATCCCTGTCCTTATCCAACAAATATCTCCCCAATTAATATTTGCTTCATTTTGTGGCCCATTGATTTTAAAACACAGCCACTTGTCTGACCTTGGGTTTGGAGATGCTTTCTGTACCCTAATGAGCTAAGCAGTGGGTACAAAGAGAGCTATCCTTCTACTCCCAAATCTACAAAATTTTATATATGCGATAATTCAGAATGTTACAAAATATCACACGAGGAGTATTGTCTATAAACTTAAAGGCAAACCTCTTCCAAATTGAAAGCCTTTGCTTGTTTTTGTTTGTTTTCAGGTTTATTTTGTTTGTGTGTGATTGTAAATGACCATTTTGTTTTCCTCAGGCAACCAATCAAATTTGTCATACACCTGCCCGCATTTAATTTTCTTGACTTTTTATCTTTTGCCTTTATATTTAAAGATACTTTATTCTGTTATTCTTTACACATTTGAACATCACTGTCTAAAGTTGTCAGGTATTTACCATTTCACCTGACACAGTGGTTGCTTTTTAATAGTCTCTCATAATTCTGAGAGGAGATTAATTTACCGAGACCCACTCATTAGCTCTCTTGTCAATCCAGTTAAGTTTTCTACAAGTATAAACCATTACTGCACAGTGTCATGCACCACTATGCAGAAACACTCATTACTTGCATATGTATATTTTAATATGCTATCCACAAGAATGTTGGCTCCAGTGGGGCCGAACTGTTTCATGGAAAATAATACTTATTACATTAGTCAGCACTATGTCCTAGACTTTCTTCTCTCTCTCTCTCTCTCTCTCTCTCTCTCTCTCTCTCTCTCTCTCTCTCTCTCTCTCTCTCTCTCTCTCTCTCTCTCTCTCTCTCTCTCTCTCCCCCCACCCTCTGTCTCAGTGAAACAATTTTTAAAGGTATGGTCCTCGATACTTTCTGTTAGCATTGTGTATGTGTATTAACAACTGACTTTCCAGTAGGTAGTTAATATTACCAGTGAAAAATCTCTCTTCACAGACAGCTATGCCAGGATATTACCAACACTATTGGTCAGAGACTTCTGTTATCATTTAATTGGGCAGACGATTAAAGTGAATTTTTGTTGTTGTTTTTTTTGCTATAACCTTTCCAGAACAATGTCTTATATGTGAAATGTCACCTGCAGACAATGTGTTAAATATTTGATACAAAGCTGGTGGTTCTCTCATGATAGCATTTAGAAATTTTAGGACATAAGTTCTGATGGGATAAAACTGGTCACTAGAATAATTCATTTGAGTATCTTTTCACAAACAGCCGCCCCCATCTGCTAACTCTGTGATTCTTAGGTTAACAGGAAGTGATCAACTTTCCTGTATACCCCCACCACCTTGAGCAGCTGCTCAGTTGCATGGAACCAACTAGCATGGACTTGTAAACAAAGTCCTTCCTGACTAACCTGCATGTCAAATATTTCATAACGGTAATATAAAAGTAATAAATACATAAGGTTTAAAGAATATTATTATACAAAAGCCAAACACGTTAAGACTAAATTTAATACTATACATTGGTTAAATCTGCACCAAAGTAACAGACAAAATACCTTATTTTTCTTTAAAAAATCAAAGGTCTACCAATATTCATTTTTATTCCCTAAATGCTTTGTGATTTAATGAACAGAATATAACCTTTCACAACTTAAGCCGTCTCAGCTTTACATTTCATGATATTAAGTATAGCCAGCATTTTCAATAAATACTTTAATAACTCTTTCCATTCTATACAGATAATTGTTTGTAACCATAAAGGTTTCCATACCTCACATTACAGAGGCCCCCACAAAACTTAACATTACAATTTTGTAAATTTAAATAAGCATTTATGACACCTTAAAATAATATATATTAATAAAATGATAAGGTTTTTTAATAAGTAATACTGGGAAATGTGACTGCCCATAAGCATATACAAAGTACTAAAACTAGGTCTCTGCTGCTCACATGTAAAAAATCAATTCAAAATGTATCAAGAATTTAATATGCCCTGGAAACTTTTAAACTCCTAAAGGAAGATGTTGAGGTATAGGCAAAAGCAATGACTTTCTTAATTGGACCGCAAGAGACTTCAGGAAATAATAGCAAGAATTGACATTTGCGATTGTATCAATGTGAAGTGACTGTAGCTGAAGAAATCTGTGTGAAGAGACAGACTTCAGATAAGAAGAAAGTATTTTCCACATTCCTCCACAGCATTTTTAGAAAACTACAATATGATGGTGCTAATCTTGTTGTGTCTGGAATACAGTTTCCTCAGAATTACCCATCCCCTCTGGCTCTCACAACCTTTCCAACACTTCTGCATAGAACCCTAAACCTTGAGGGGAGAGCATGTGATAAAAACAGCTTATTTAACACTGAGTGTTCCAAAGTTTCATTTTTTTGTATATTGACCAGTTGCCTGTGTTAATTCCCATTTTTGGCAAGAAGAAGCTTGTCTGATATAGGCTGAGCAAGACAATGATCAGTGGGTACAGATTACGTTATTATTGTTTTATTACTAAATTACTTTTTGTGAGAGGTTTGTGCATTTCCACTAGGCTAGTGGCCTATCTAGTTTCAGGTTCTTTGACTCTTTAGCAGTGTCATGTTTGAATATCATTTTATGAAGTAGGCCTTAAGTTCAATAAAAAAATTACTCCCATAACTACTGGGCACTAATGTGGTAGTATATCTTGTACACAGGTCACTGTTGTAACTCACAAGGTTTGTAGCTAAGTAATATTGCTTACTATGTTTCTACTACAGTAGTATAAAGAGTACCTTCCAGTAAAATCAACACTTGTCAGTGGGTGTAAAGCTTCTAGTAGGCACACCAGCTTGACTTCTCTGGGATCTGTGATATAAGTAACAGTTGTATTTAGCAATAGAGCCTTACAATAGGATGTGGAGAGATATCAACAGCCTTTTCAGCAGCCTGTTATGATTGAAAGTTGCCATGGTGCTCTTATGACAAGTGACTCCACAAGATGTAATTCATTCTATTCCAGGCAAGGGAGGTATTACTTAGTGATATAAGATGTCTAATTTGGGCCTTGTCTCAACCACTTTTTGATGTATTTGATGATTCCATTTAGATTAATTTATGTATAGATTTAGAAAGATTTTCAGTGTCAGGTTTCCATACAGTTTTTCAAATAGTCATTAGTGTTAATTGTTTCTCCTATATTCCTTCCTTTTCTTCTTCCATTCCTTCCCTGTTTCATTCTCTCATTCTCGTTCCCATGTGGCCTCTCTAAAGTCATTTATTCCATTTCACTTTCCCTCAGAAATCCTTTGTCCCACTATAGATTCCTAATCGCTTTGGTTATTTAGATGGTACCATGACTAATGAAGGCTTAAAAGTTAACACCCACATATAAAAGATAACATGTAATATTTGTCTTTGGGGGGCTATGCTACCTCACTTAGGATGAATTATTTTTAGCTGCATCCATTTGTTTACAAATTTTATAATTTCATTTTTAAATAAACAAATACTATTCCATTGTGTAAATGTGCCATAATGTAGTTATCCACTATTAGTTGAGGTACACTTAGGCTAATTTCTTTTTCTGGCTATTATGAATATATACAACAATGAGCATGAGTAAGCAAGTGTTGGAGTTGGTATGATCTTGTTAGAGGAAGTGTAACACTTTGGGGTTGCTTAGAGGTTTTCTATGCTCAGGATACCACCTAATATCTCTGTCCACCTCTTGTTGCCTGTGCAAGAGGTAGGACTCTCAGCTCCTTCAACACCATGTTTGCCTGCTATGATGATAATGGACTGAGACTTGGAACTTTAAGGGACTTTCCCCAGTTAAACATATTCTTTTATAAGAGTCGCTGTGATCATGTTGTCTCTTCACAGCAATAGAAACCGTAACTAATACAACACCCAAGATTGGCTTAGCTGGATCTCAAGGTAAATCTATTCCCAGCTTTCCAAGGAACATATCTTTAAATGTTTTTCAATTATTTATGTTTCGTCTCTTTAGAATCTTCACTTATTTCTATACAGAATTTTAATTGGGTTATTGGTTTTCTTGATATCTCTTTTCTTTTAATTGCTACCTTCCATGACAGAATAGTTCATCAAAGAAAAACACATACAAAACTTACCCAGAGGTACCCCTGAAGATATTTATTTAGCATTATCATTTTTTTCTTATATACATCCCATTTTCAGTGTGTTTCTTTATTCCCAAAGGCATAATACAGATTGGTTAATTTCACATAGTTATAGAACATATGGAAAAAGAACATAATGTTTATTAATTTAATAATTTCAGAGGAAACTACACTGGATTTATGAACTAAGTCTTAATTATCTCTTAAAATTGTGTACATGTAAATGTCTAAAAATGCATGTCTTTGTTCTGGAAAAGTCTTGTGATTTGAGTAGGAAAAATATACATATACTCAGAATGTATACCTATAATATCCTTAATCCAACTATTTTACAAGGAATTATTTTTTGAAGTCTAAGTTAACATACAAGCAAATGTCTTCAAAATCATCTTCATGTCCACTTATGGATACCATGATGTAATTGCAAATAGTATGTCTTCCCTTCACTATGATTTCCACCTGTTAAAAAGCTACCCCATTTGTCACCTCTGTCTCTCCTCTGTTTTTACCATCATCTTCTGCTATTGTGCCCTTTTTCACACTGCTCCTTTATCATAAGCCTCTCTTTAATTAGCAGGGCTAATCTTAGCTGAATGAATGTAGTAGCACACACCTGTTATCCCAGCAGGATATCGGGTGAAAGAGATTATCTGAAGTTGGAATTTGAAACAAATCTAGGGTAAACAGAGAGTGCCAGCACAATGAAGGCAACCAAACAAGCCTAATTAAAACCAGCTAACTGACTACTAGCAACTGTCAATGGATATTGTACAAATTTAAACATTGCCTTGCTGTTAAGGTATAATTTTCAACACTAGATTCTCATTTAATCTTTCAAATTATCATTATTCCGAATTAAGGGAGTCCCCTCCTTTGTGAAGTATAGTGAATGGAGAAAAAATGAATTATCTCATGGTTGCTATCCATTGATTTTCTTTCTGCTCAATGTGTATTGCTCTTAAATTTTTCTGTTTTTCTCAGTTCTTGCTGTGGTTAAAAGCTGATGTACTCTCAGCTCCTTACAAAAGAATGGAGAAGTGGCATTTATTAATATTTGCATAGCTGAAAAGCAGTTCACTGTGTGCTAAATGCTACAAATTGGAAGAGCTGTCTCAGAATAAAAGGATGTATGGTGTGGCAAATTGCCTCAACTTGGCACAATTTAAATTTCTCAAATATATCTCTTGAATTTCTCAACAATGAAGTTAGAAGAAGGAAGCACCTGTTAAGGCATCTCCTGAAACAATGGGACACAGCTCCATTTGTAAGTGGTGACATTGTCTTGCTAAAAGAAAACTAAATCTGAGAACAGTTGCTAGGGATATTGTGAGCACTCACAGTGACTATGGAAACAGCCTACACAAAGAACTGGGAAGGAGGAATCATGAGATGCCTGGAGGAGTGCCCAGTGTCAGCAAGATAAAAAGGACACAGCTTCTCACAAAGTATAAGGCAGAAAGAGTATTAAAATAAGTATGTTATTACAATGTGTTTCTGGATACTACTGGAAGATTTTAATCCTGGAGAAATAGTGAAGACAGAAAAAATTTAGACCTCAGTTAAATTATGAACACAACCTAAAATTTGAAAGACGGTAAGATAATATTTTCATGGCATTAGCCCTCAAATGACCTCTCCCTGTGTATTATGAGTAAATCATATAGAAAACACCTGTTATACAATCATATTAGATAGTTCTTTTTGAGATGTTAAAGTCTCTGGTGTGATTCCTGACTTGTTTCATTAAAACACTTCTAGATATAATTGACCTACCTTCTAGGAGCTTGTTTTAGCTGATATGAATAAATCTATTTGAAATTATGACTGTTAGAGAAAAAAGTCAATTCATTCCTTGTCTTTATGTAACTAATGACATTAGATATAATGTCTCAGATTTCCTCCAGTCTGCAAATGATGACATGCACACAATAAAAACTTTAGTTAGCAAAATATATACTAAAATAAAGGTTGAAATACAATATATTACTCTTTCCTCACTATAGAGAAGAAGACATGGGGGAGCAGGAAGGTTGAGTTGGGGTAAGAATAAAGGAGAGCAGGATGAGAGATACCACAATAGATGGAGTCATTATAGGTTTGAAGAGATTTCCAGAGATCTACAAGGGTAACTCCAACTGCCAAACTAAGCAACAGAGGAGAGACTACAATAATAGACCCTCCCTGATGATAAGGTTGATGACTAGCTTATATGCCTTCCTAGAACCTTCATCCAGTGACTGATGGAAGCAGAGACAGATACCCATAGCTAAACACTGAACTGAACTCCTGGAACCCAGTGACAGAGATGGAAAAGTGATGAGCAAAGGGATCAAGACCATGATGGTGAAACCCACAAAGAAAGCTGACCGGACAAGGGAGGAGCTCTTCAACCCCAGACTGATGGCTGAGAGGCCAACTTGGGACTAACCCAGACTCTATGAATGTAGTGTCAGTGAGGAGGCCTCAGAAATCTCTGGAGCCTTGGGTAGTAGATCAGTGTTTATCATAGTGTACAAATGAACTTTGGGAGCTGGTTCCACATAGAGGGATGCTCTCTCAGCCTGCACACATGGGAAAGGGCCTAGGTCCTGCCCTGGATGAAATGACAGATTCAGGATATTCCCCCAAAGGAGGGCCTCACCCTCCCTGAGGAAATATATGGGGATTGGGTGGGGAACTGATGGAGGGGCAAGGGGGGAGGAGTGGGAGAGGGAGCTGGGATTGACATGTGAAGCATGCATGTTTCTAATTTAAATAAAAACATACATTGAGGGGGAAAAAGAAAATTTTAACAAAGTAAAAAAAGATTAAATGATAAGAAAAATGTTTTGGGTTAATAGGCAAAAATGTAAACTTTTCTAGCGTCTATTCATTAGCACATACTTCAAACAACCCAGATATGCTGAGTTTCTACAGTTTTATTTGATATTCAGCAGAAGTTACAGTATCCATCAGACAGGAGTAAATTTATCCTATGTGGGCGATTATGCTTATTGGAAGCTATAGTTTGGATAACATAAAACACTGTGCGTTATTAAGAATGATAACAACACTGAAGAATCAAAATCAGAGGCTGTTATAAATATTCAATCAATTGGATGTTTTGGTCAGCTAGCAAATTAAAGGACTGTAAACAAGAAAAGGAAAGGGTTGTGTGGGACTGCTACACTGAGAGGTCGGATTGCCAGAAATAAGAATGCATATCCCCAGGGTCCAGTTTGGGCCCTGCTGGAGTCCATTAGTTCAGGAAGAACTGCTGGAGTTCAAACCAATCAATCATTTCACACTCAACCTCTTGAGGTCAGCATATGCCCTCAATTACATGCACCTAACTTTCATTCAAGTCTCTGGGAGTTATACACACATTGAAGAGGGCAGGCACTGGCTTTGTAAGTTGAGTGGGGAGTAATTGATGACTTTCTCCTTGCTTGCTTGGCTCAATAAGCGCGGGTCCCAGCTCAGACCCACACTCCTGAGCAGAGGAGGAGGGTGCTGTAAAAAATACTCAGCCTTGAGTGCTAAACCGAAGCCTTGGCAGCAGTTCTTCAATATAAATCTGAGAATGCTGCCTCCACTTCCAGTGTATACACTGTCTCAGGTACCTTGCTTACCATTTTTTCACATTTTCCTCTGCCCTCATTACGAATTCTTTCATCCTTGATAAATTACTCATTTTCCTCTTTTGCCAGTTTCCTTCTAGTCATTCATGAAATAAATTTCTTGAAACGGTCTTATAAGTCAAGAGTTCTGTCATTGACAATTCTGTCATGATTTTTTTATCATTCTGTATCATCATTGTCTTTACTAATATTACTTCATGTTTTTTTCAAATGAAGAATTTGAGGACTTCTACATAAAGGGTTCTCTTCCACCTCAATAATGTTTTATTTGGAAAGTTTTAATTTAGAGTGTTTGTATAACCATTACTTATTTTAGTCCAGGCTCTAACCATGTATTTTTTCTTTGAAAAATATTAACAAAGCTCAGGAATTATTCTATGATAAAAGTTTAAGGAAAACATTTAGCAGAATTGAGGATACAGAAAAGAATGTCAATAGAACCAAAACACTTGCCCCATTAAAATGTTAGCTTCCTGATCCAAATAAACAATGGATTGGTTTACCTTAATTGAAGATGTAAATTTAAATATATGTGTGTCATTAGTATTTAAGTTATAATGCAATAAGCTAATTATTTTAGGGATAAAAAGTTTCAAAATAGCTAAATATTTTTGTCATTTTAATCCCGACACAGATTTTTATAATATACCTATGTACTCATCTGTTAAAAAGTCTATTGTATGAACTTAACCATAGTGTGAAAAAAATCTCAAGAGAATGATACATGTTAAAACACTGAGTGGTTTTCTGAATTATTGCAGTTACCTTAAAAGCTTTTAAGAATTCATTGGTACCTACATTGATTAAATTCCATTTTAACTGTTTCCTTGTTACATAATTCCCTCCTTTGATGTTAGCTGTTCTTTGGTTCCAATATGTTCTTGTCCTACATAGAGAATTTTACTGATCTTGATTCTAATATCACCGTTAATGAAAACATCCAATAATTTCAACAAGTTATGTGAAATGACTATTATATGTGCAGTGCTTTTTAGATATTCATTAATGATTCAGAGACTGTCCTTTAATACACTACTTGAAAAAGTGGGGTAAACTTCTTCCTGCTTAATGCTTCAGTGTTGTCTATTACACAGTCTATGTCCAGTATTAAACAAAGGAATAATTTTAGTTGGAATTTCAGAGAAAACCTGATATTGTTAAGAATAAAATAATATTATACAGTAAAAAAACCCTGGTAGTTACTTTTATTTTATATTAGAAATTATATACGCACACATAGTCTTACTTCTCTTTTTTTTTAAAAGGTATTCTATTCAACTCTTCATTTGTGTTACTTGACCAAAGTCATAAAAATGGATTTCATTTTTAATTAGTGCTTTAAAAATTTCTACCAGTGTATTTTATCATTCAATTTTCCTCCCAACTCCTCTTAGATTCACTCCCCACCCAATCCACACTTACCCACATTTTGCCTGCATGTCTTTTTTTTTTTTTTTTTTTTTAGAAATTGACTATTTTTTTATTTTTAAATTTAAATTAGAAACAAGGTTGCATCACATGTCAATCTCAGGTCCCTCTCAATCCCCTCCTCCCATGTCCTCACACCAACTCCCAAACCCCCCGCCCCCAGTCCCCACTCCTTTCCCCAGGGAGGGTGAGGCCCTCCATTGGGGGTATCCATTTCATCCAGGGCAGGGCCTAGATCCTCCCCCCAAGAGTCCAGGCTGAGAGAGCATCTCTCATTGTGGGATGGGCACCCAGAGTCCATTTGTCTGCCAGGGATTAATACTGATCTACTACCCAAGGCCCCATAGATTGCCTAGGTCTCCTCACTGACACCCACATTCATCTGCAGTTTTTAAAACCAATAAATATAATTTATGTTGGCCATATACTCTTGGGTGTGTGACCTTCTCCTAGATCACAGCCAACCTACCAATGGTCACAATTCTAAGAAAAATGACCTTCCTCCCAACAGCTATGATTTCTAATGGCTCCTAAATAATTGTGGGGCTATGTTGCATAAGTATCCTATTATGACTTCATCATTTTCGGAGATGTCAAAATTTTCTCTTTTCTTGCTCTCTCTCCCTCTTTCTCCCTCTCCCACTCTCCATCTCTTACCTCCCTCTGTCTGTCTCTGTCTGTCTGTCTGTCTCTCTTTCGTGTGTGTGTGTGTGTGTGTGTGTGTGTGTGTGTGTGTGTGTGTGTGATATTTGGTTGTGTGGAAGAGACCTCTGGTCAACTCCAGTAGTAATTCCTTATGTATAATAAATAAATCTTATTACTGAGACTGAGTCTCTCACTTAGTCTGGGTATCTAGAAATAAAATGAGAATTAGAATGATTAATTCACTTACCTCTTTATTTTTAACATTTTCCTTTCAATTAGTAACTAATAATCATATTAACAACACTGTCCATAATGTGATGCCTGTATAGAAATTTCTATTTTTATTTTGGAATTTGGTTCTCAAAATTCATGAGCATATTCAATAAGTGTATTGTTCCTAGACTGCCCAAGGAGCAGTAGGTCCAAACTGTACATATTGTCCCAAATTATTCTTTTTAATACTATTGGTTCATAATGTGAAGAATACAAGAGTTGAGAAAAATTCAAATAGTGGAAATATTGGTTTTTATTCATAATTCTTTTCTCTGAATTTGGATAGTACAATGACCTCAATAATGTCTACAAGTAATGACCTTAATAACTTCTAGACTTAGTTAAAATGCTGTTTGGATATTACAGATTTTGAGAAAGAGCTATTTGTCCTATACTATTTGTACCAGACCAATGCATTTCTGAAGTTATTTTTATACAGGAAAACAAAGAGGAAGTTACAGGGTAGATCATCGCCTGCTAAGAACAGAACTAAGGAAGACCACAGTATAAGGGTACAGTTATTACCCTGGGCAGCATTAATCCAGGACAAGACGTGGGAACAAATTCAATCCTCAAGCCTGTCAACGTTATAGCTTTATCCTTCTAGGGATGGTGTTGAACTTTTTCTCTAGAATTATAAAGTAATAAGCCAGCAACATTTGGTCATTTTTACTAGAAACAATATAAAGTAATCAATTTACCACGCTAAAGTTATTTCTGTACAAAAAAACTGATAGTTCAGCACCTCATTCAAAGCTTCTTATTTAACATAAAACTCAACAGTCCAGTTGCAATCCATGAACTTGCCTTCCAATTGTTAAAAAAATTTCTCTCCCCAAAGTCTCAACAAACTTTTAACCTTGTACTATGATCTCACACCTCACTGTCAATTTACTAAATCTCACAAAAACACCTTAGCAGTAAAGAAAGTTTCCTTAAAACTTCTGTTTAAGCCGGGAATTTAAGGAGGCAGAGGCTGGCAGGTCTCTGTGAGCCTGGCCTACAGAGTGAGTTCCAGGACACCTAGAGCTGTTACACAGAGAAACAATTGCTCCAAAAGCCAAAAACAAACACACAAAAAATCTGTTCTTTATGGTGCAAATCTTGAATAAAACAACCTCTGAACTCCTGAGGAAACTTTTCATTATTTAATTTTTGTACCTAAGTGGGCAAAATAATGGCTGATTGTCCACAACTGCTTGATGCAAAGGAGTTTCTAACTGAACTCCAGAACCAGTCAAAATCTGAATGACGGGTGACATAACTGTAATCCTAGATTTCTTTGGTTTTTAATTTCATTTTTTATTTTTAAATTTAAATTAGAAGCAAGGTTGCTTCACATGTCAATCCCAGGTCCCTCTCCATTTCTCTCCCCTCCTCCCATGCCCTCCCACCAACCCTCCCTCCCTCTTTCCCCAATCCCCACTCCTTTTCCCAAGGAGGGTGAGACCCTCCATGGGGGTATCCATAGTCTGTCATTTTAGCCAGAGTTTTTTAAACCCATAGAAACAGCTGACCTGAACAAGGGTTAGCTCTCGAATCCCAGACTGATGGCTGGGAATCCAGCATGGGACTGATCCAGATCCCCTGAATATGGGTGTCAGTGAGGAGGCCCAGGCAATCTATGGGGCCTTGGGTAGTAGATCAGTATTTATCCATGGCATACAAATGGACTTTGGATGCCCATCTCACAATGAGAGATGCTCTCTCAGCCTAGATTTCTTTCACCAAGATGGCATGCAGAAACAGAAGACTTCCCTGAGAAGCATAGGAGCCAGCTAGTTTATATTATATAATGTGACAGAAAACTGATAGATTCTACCTCAAACAGTATAGTTGGTAAGGCCCAAAACACTACGTTTCCTGTGACCATGTTTGCCCTCATACACAACACATTGGAAACACACATATACAAAATAAATATTTATTAAAATAATTTATGTCTAAAAATAGGTAAAAATCTGTTTAGGCACAGAATGCAAATGAATATCCCTCTTAGAAGTATTTCAAAACTTAAAGTAAGTTGTGTCTGTGGCTTTAAACAGGAAGTCATTGATGGCCATGTGAAACGAGAAAGAAGGCCCCATGAACTATTTCACTTCCACAACTGAATGCTACAATAGCATGGCTGTAGAATAAATTAAGATCAATCTATGGATATTCAGGATAAGGCCTAAAAAATTAATTGGCAGTGAAATTATCAAACACTGGGTGACCTCATTTTGCCTCAGAATGTTTGTTCTAATTATGTAAAAGTCATGGAGATGTATATATCTTGGGATAAGACAAGTGATTGTGTGACTTCTTTGTCTTATGTCATATTCTTAGCTGTGTATTAATAAGATTAAAATAATTTTATTAGATTTTGCTATTATTTTAATATATTTACCACAAAATATTCCACATAAGAAACAAAATTTATGGAAGGCTCAGGGTAATCTTTACCTGAAGCAGGACCTTGGCATTATATCTCATCCTCCTATCATGCCAATTTTTCTCCTTTTAAAGTTGGTCTTTCTTGATCAGAACCTTGACTGCTATTCCACTTCTGAGTCAAGGGATGTAGTAGGTTGGAATTTGTGTATGTTTACTAGTGAAAGATGGAACTTAACAAGTAAATGTATATAAATCCCTTGTTATTCTTCCATTTCTATTTCTTTATTCATTCAATCTCATGTTGCTTTTGGTGTGCAGTCTGTGGAATGCTCAATAATGTCCAACAATTAACCTTGGGGTTCCTACAGTCACATTTTCCAACCTCAATTTTGCAGAACTTGAACTCTTCATGAGAGTGGAGAATTAATTAAATTTATATATAAAATAATATATATGTATATGTATATATGTGCATGATGAGTGTGTGTGTGAGAGAGAGGGATATATATATGTATATATATATATATATATATATATATAAAGAGAGAGAGAGAGAGAGAGAGAGAGAGAGAGAATAAACACATGGAGGTTAGACCACAATTTGTGAAACCTGGCCCTCAACTTCCAGCATGTGGATTTGGAGGGTAGAACCAAGAATGTCAAACATGGTGGCACACTTACCTATTGAATCTCATCTCAGTGACTGCAGATGTGTTCATATAACACAATTTTCACTTTAGATTCCAAGACATGGGTAATTATTGTTAAATTCAGAAAAACCAATGAAATCTGAAAATTAAAAAAAATGATTCCAAAGAAATTGACATGAAACAATGCTTGTTATTATAATTGAGACCAAAAAGAATCAAATATAGTGGGATCTCTAACTAGATTGAACTTAGACATCTGTGTGAAAAAAATGTTTTACACAAGAACTAATCTTGCCAAATAATAGGTTAGCTTATTTCAAAATATTTGGTCCAACTACAAATTATTTTGAAATAAAACTTGGAGGGCATGAGTGATGAAATAATGAGTATAATTACACATGCAACATAACATTTCCCCCAACTAATAGATACCTATGCTAAATTTCTTTTTGCTATTCAAATACAATAACAAAATTTCAAATTATTCATAGTATGTTTTGAGTCCACGTTAGAATCACAGCCAGATGAACTTAAAAGAATTTCATGCTGGGGAACAAAACTTTGAGAAAGGGTAATACAAGTTTCTGTGACATTATATAGAATTATGTGTCACTCTTCCATTTGGACAAGATACCTAGGAAATATTAGAGTGGTGGGTTCCCAAGTCTAAAGTTTTCCTGTGATTTCAGTAAAGGCACTGAGTTAAGAGTCTGAGAGGATGATTCAGCATCTTCTACATTAACACAATCCATTTGTGGTAAAATAGTGTACCTGCACTACAAATCCTGGTCCACACTTAAGAATTTACTGCTTTCCAAAGTGAATATTTACCCCTAGTGTACAGATAGACTTTAGTGCCCATGCCACAATATGGGAAGCTCTCTCAGCCTGGACCCTTGGGGGAGGGCCTAGGCCCTGCCCTGGATGAAATGACAGTTACTGGAGATCCACCATGGAGGGCCTCACCCTCCTTGGTGATTGGAGTGGATTTGGGTGAGGGACTAGGGGACCTGGTGGCAAGGGCCAGGAAAGTGGGATGGAGAGGGAGCTTGTATTGACATGTGAAACGAGATTGTTTCTAATCTAAATAAAAAAAAATTTATGCTTAGACACCAGCATGGGAACATGAATTCAGGAACAACTTGCTCTTGTTTTAATTAATATTTCAAATTTTTAAAAAACTTATTAATACTGTGAGGAAAGGGATGGATTATTTTATTTTCAACTATTTGTTCACAAGTTGGGTGGCCAGTCACAGATTTCTGAACACATCTGTATATTCAATTCCACTTGTTAACATATATTCAATAACTAGAATCACAAAGACAAATGTTATAAATTTACCATAGAATTCAAATTATACTGAAATAAGTCATGTTGAACAATTAATTTCTTATCCATAGTCTAGATTCTCTGTAGCCAGATCACAGCCTACAGGCTTGAGGACAAGGCATATGTCTTTTACTCAGTTCTTCTCTCTGTCATCTCCCCATAGCCTAATCATTCATATTATATATGCCTCTTTTATTTTGGTACATGAGCTCATGCTTTAAGTTGTTTGACATAAAAAATATTTATTTGTTTATTTATTTGAATTTGTGTTTTCACAATGCCTCAAGACCCAAGATGATTAATTAAGAGATCCACAACTTCTCAGTTTATTCTGCCGTGGCTTATTTGTTCCCAGGCATCACTGGAATGAAAGTCATAAAATTCCTTGCTTTTTTTCTGGCTATGTAACAGTGTGTATTCTCTCACTTCTAACTCCTCTTGGTGCTATGTCCTGTCCTGTCTTCAAATTTTTTCTAAGGATATGAAAACATTTGCATTTACTGCTGCCCTAACCATAATAGCAAGGATATTGGTCAGAATAAAAGCTTATTAATATATTAACAGATAATGGCACAATCTTTAAGTAGAATTTTGTTAAATTAAAAGGATATTTTAATTGTAAAATATGAAGGAAAATGGGAAAATTTTGCATCATGTGAGATAAACATTAAAAAAAAAGATACTCCAAGGGCTGGAAAAATGACTCAATTTTTAAAAGAACTGACTGCTCTTCTAGAGGTCCTGGGTTCAATTCCCTGTGCCCACATGGCAGCTTACTGACTTTAATTACTGTTCCTGTACAGGGTTCCAGGGAACTCAACACCCATGGCAAAACACCAATGCACATAAAATGAAAGTAAAAAAATTGAAAGATTATGCCATATTCTCTCATATATGCAGAACATAGCTTTTAATTATTATCAATGTTTGGTATGTGTTACTGACTAGAGATTACAATCAGCACACTGCCACAGACCATGATAAGGTAAAGAAGCTTCATAGGAAGAACTGTGAAAAGCATAATATAGCATACATACACTTAATGTGGAAAGGAGAATATTGACAGCAGAAGCAATTATAAGTGGGAAAGTGTTAAATAGTGATGAGAGATAGACAGCCAGATCTTTTGGGAAAAAATCTAACAGAGTATATATAAAATGCCATTATCAAATCTATTGCTTCATAATCGAATTTACACAATAATTTTAAACAAATAAAAAGTAAAGTACATTTAATTTAAAAATAAATAAAAATAAATGTAATGATAAAAGTGGTAAATACAAACCAAGTAGAAAAAAATTAATCTTGCAGTTAGTATCAGGAAGAGGCCAGGTGCCTGTCTTTAACATTAGGCTGTATATTCTGCTTATGTTTGCTTCCTTTAATGAAAAAAATCTTGGCTTCTTTCCTCAGTTTTGAGCATCTAGTCATTAGGAAAAAAAGCACAGATGCTCACTTGCTTAAGTAATTGTATTCAAATGATTTTCATTGCTTTAAAATAATCTCACTGCTGGATATTGCCTTCTCTTTAGAGTATACATCACAAGGCATTTAAGGGATAAAGTTATTCCAATGTGAATCTTTCCTCCAAATAATAAAAGGAAAAGGAAAAGTCTAGATTTAACATCTTTCAAGTGTTGAAAATAGAATTTTATTAACATTCTTGTTTTCTCTGTGTCCAAAATAATACCTCTATACCTACTATTGCCTATATATTTTTCAAATATTTTCTTTAAAATAGATATTATTTCAACTGCTGGTCAACATGTGAAACTGTGGAAAAAGAATAAATGCTTTGTTGTATTGTAATAGTCCTTCCATTATTTTATAGTATATATTTGTGTAAATAGATATCATTATGGGAAAATGCTGTCTTACAAAGAAGAGTAAATTCAGCAAATCATTAAATAGAATATAGCAGGTTGACTTTAACAAATACATATAAATTAGTTCATGAAAATCTCAGTTACATATAACTGAGATGATAACATTTCTAGAAAAAATGTTCATCTGTTATGTTCTTAAAGCATATCAAGGCAATTTAAATGGACCATGAAATACATATCTACTTTATGTACATGTGTATCTGTGTACGTAGTTATGAACATGTGGGTACATGTATTATTAACTAAAAGAAATGAATTCAAAGAACAATAATATATTTACCATTTCAATATTTTAACAGCACAGAAATATTCTTATATGAAACACTGAAGGCATCCTTATAGGTAATGATAAGACAAAATGTCTCCCTCACAGTAAGAAATTTTTTAAAAAGTCAAAGCAGAGTTCCATGAAAAAACACAAAGAAAAATTTAAAATTTAAAATATCTTAATAGTTGACTCTTTCAGAAGAGTTATATACTCTTGACCTAATTAATCATAAGGATGAAAGTGAAGACCCAAGTTACCAGCATGAGAAGGGAATAGGAAACAATGCAATTGTATAGGCAGTAAGCTTTTAGAATAATGGAAGAGAATGAATTAAAATCTAAACTCCATTAAGCTACAAAACTTAAAATAAGTAAGGGATTTTCTAAATTCATCCAAACTACCAAAATTAAATCAAGAAGTCAACAACCTAAACAGTTTCATAACAAATGCAGAGATGACTGGTAATCAAATTTTGCATTCCAGCCAAAATGTCCAAGACCAATTCACAACAGAATTAGATTATACATTCTAAGAGGATCTACAACCTGTGACTCTTAAACAAGTAAAAAGATACACAGTGTTTCCAAACTCCTTCTAATGCCCAAACCAGGTAAAGTCACAACAACAACAACGACAAAGAAAACTGCAGGCCAATGTTCCATATCAATGGAGATTTAAAATAGTCAATAAAATACTTAAAATCAGAAAACAGGGAGACATCACAAAGATCTTATGTACACCATGTAAGAATGATTTGATGTATGCAAATCAATGATTGTAACAAAACATATAAATGGACACAAAGACAAAAAATGCTTGCTCATCAACCCTATCATCAAGGATGGGGCACCTATATGCCATCCTAGAACCTTCATCCAGTGACTGATGGAAGCAGACACAGATACCCACAGCTAAACATTGAACTGAACTACTGGAACCTAGTGACAGAGATGCAGCAGTGATGATCAAAGGGGTCAAGACCATGATGGTGAAACCCACAAAAACAGCTGACTCGACAAGGGGGATCTCTTGAACCCCAGACTGATGGCTGAGAGGCCACCAGGGGACTGATCCACACTCCATGAATGTAGTGCCAGTGAGGAGGCCACAGAAATCAGTTGGGCCTTGAGTAGTATGTCAGTGTTTATCATGGTGTATGAATGATCCTTGGGAGACCATTCCAAATAGTGGGATGCTCTCTTAGCCTGGACACATGGGGAAGGGCCTAGGTCCTTCCCTGGATGAAATGACAGACTTAGGAGATCCCCCCAATGAGGGCCTCACACTCCCTGGGGAATGATGTGGGGATCGGGTGGGGGGCTGGGGAGCTGGTGGAGGGACAAGGGTAGAAGGTGGGAGAGGGAGCTGGGCCTGACATGTGAAGCATTCATGTTTCTAATTTAAATAAAAACATATATTGAGGAACAAAACAGGTTTAAAAAACAAACAAAAAATGTTTGCTCATCTTAATAGATGGAGAAAAAGGTTTTGACAAATCCATTATGCCTCCATGACAGAAATTCTAGATAATGTAGATTTAGAGAGAACATACCTCAACATAATATCGCTGTACAAGAAACCTGCAGTCAAAATCATGGAGACAAGTTTGAACCAATCCCACTATGATCAGTAAGGAAAGGGTAATGTTCAGTATACTAAATCTTTTCCAATATGATACTTGAAATACTTGCTGAATCAATAAGGCAAGAGAAGAAAATTGAAGGTATCAAATTATAAAAGAAGTCAAACATTCGCAATGGGCATATTTTAAAATGCTATACAACAGAAATCCCCAAATTTCTATGAAAAACAAAAAATACTAGGAATGTGGCAGGATACAGAATCACTTTGCACAAATCAATAACTTTTTTTTTGTTTTTACAAGACAGGGATTCTCTTTATTGTTTTGGAGGCTATCAGTCCAGCCCGGCCTCGAACTCACAGAGATCTGCCTGCCTCTGCCTCCCGAGTGCTGGGATTAAAGGTGTGCGCCACCACCGCCCGGCTCAATAGCTCTTCTTTACATTATCAACAAACATGAAAAGATGGTGATTGTGAACACATTACCATTCACAATAGGCTCAAAGAAAATGAAGTATCTAGCAATAAGCATAAACAATGAAGTGAAGGACCACCACAATGCAAACTTTAAATTTATGGAAAAAAACACTACAAAATGGAAATACATCCCATGTTGATGGGTTGGTAGAATTAACATTATACAAAGACCATTGTATCCAAAGCTACTTACATATTCAATGCAATTTCAATAACAGCCTACCTCATTCTTCATGTAAACAGAAAATAACTATCCTAAAATTAATATGGAATTACCAAAGACTTCACTGATCCAAAGAATCTGAGCACAAACTTGAATGGACTACAATTCCATATCTTACTATATATGATATATTATATATACATAGTAATAAAAGCAATAAGGTTCTGTGACAAAGCAGACATATAGGCAAATTAACAAAATTGAGCTCCCAGACATGAACACACCTAACTTTAGCAAACCCTGATAAAAATCATCTTGACCTCAAGAATTGGGAATAAGTTCTCTAAAACAAATTTGAGATTATTTCTTTCTATTTTTCTTTCCAATGTTTCTTCCTTTCCTTTCCTGGCTTTCTTCTTCCCTCCCTTGCAGTCCCCCTCTCTCTCCCATTTTCCCCTCTCTCTCTTTCTAATTTTCCCAAATTAAGAAGATGGAAGCTTCCTTACCCATCACTGATTCTGCAACAGCTTGTAACTAACACTTATTTCATAGATGCCATAAGCTATATATTCCTTGCTCTTAAATCCAACTAGTGGTAGTTCAAAGGTAGGAAAAACTATTTTCATTGTGATAAATCCACAGATTTTTATTTTTCATCTAATATAACAGTACAACAAATTTATATAACATTTATATTACATTTCTTAACATAAATGAGCTAGAAATTGTTTCATGAATGCAAAAGAGTATACGGAATATATAATCAGTTTACTATGAGATTTCATTTGAGAGAATTCAGCATCTGAGATTTTGGTATCTATGGCATTAGAACATTTGGAATAGACTACTGAGCATACCAAGGAATATTTGTGATATGATATGACATACACAAACTCACTTCTTCTATTGAACATGAGATAGTGCTGGTTCTTCAAGCTGCCAATTTAAATAGAAATTCCTTTTATACTTCAGGAAGTATACTATGTTCATCTCGGTGAAAAAACTGTAAAATAGATCACAAATTATAAGTATAACCTATAACAATCAAATTAACATTATGAGTGCTTTACTCATTAAAATGAACATAATTATTTAAATACTATGATTCTTAAATTTTTTGTTGATTATTGTATATTTTTAGAGATATTTAGGTTCACAAAAATAGGACTCTGTAAATTTGTTGCCAGTATAATTTCCTATATTATTTGTTTCAAATATGAAGGAAATTTGATTCATCCTGTGATACACACACACACACACACACACACACACACACACACACGTATGCATGTGTGTTAATATTTTATTCAACAAATATCTTGTCACATTATATATTCCAGATGACTATAATGTTAGAAAACTCCCAGAAGCTTAAATAAGAGCATCTCAATCAGTTCATTATAGTTCCCCAGACTTTAGCAAGGATAATACCAGAATGTCAAATCTGGGAGCAGGTACCACCTTTCTCATAGCCAGTGTAGTAAAAGGAATAACTAGAGAAAGTGCATTTGGATGTCAATTTGAACAGGTTCATAAGACAACAGGAGAGCTCCATCAGGTTGGAGTCAGCATGCAGGCAATAATGGACAGGACAGATATTTAGGCTACTCAAATCTGAGTAATTAATTCCTCTAAAAAATTAAACCACAGCATTAACCTACAACACACATTAATTTGAACAGTAGTCACAGAATATGCATATTGCATGTTTTAAATATCATAACATTACAAGATAGCAATCTACAAGATTTTGTTAATGATGATACTATTTGAGATTATAATGTTCTTTTAGTACCTTCCCACCCATTTTCCTCACTACTTCACAGTGCTTAAGAAAATGACAAAAGCATGATGGCAGTGTCAGACTTCAGAATGTCACTGCTCAATTCTAACCATCCTTTGAGTTACCAATCTTCCTAATCTAATTATATAAATGGTAATTATCCATAAAATAGCAATTAATTCTGAGATGCACCTGTAAAGATAGGATTGTACTTATGAAACCTGAAGCCTTGCTCAGTAGAGATTAAATTCAATAAAATAAATGAGGAACAATATCTGAAGGAAACTTTTTGTACCAAAGAGTAAGACTAAAGCCTTTCCAAATATTGTGGGATCATTTTCTCTACTCAACTACAGTTTATTCAAATTTAGTCTTAAAGACATAAACTAATTTGTGACTTCACTTTTATCTCTAAGGAATCTTTACTCATGATTGAAAATTTTTGATGGCAAAGATTTGTGTTTTAAATATGCAAAAAGTATATTTAATTGGAATAGCAAAAGAATGCAGCAAATTTCAAGGTAACCACTTCAATTGGTTCTGTTGATTCAAGGGGTTGGTGTATAATGGGTTATAGTCACTGACTGTGTGACTAATTTACTTAGTTGTTCTCTAAACATAAGAAAAAGAATTAAATATACAGTAAGAGAACCCAGACTTTCCAACAATAGAATTCTTAACCAAAATTTGCACTTCCCAAAGAAATAATCAGTAACATCTAGAAAGATGTATGTCACAAATGATACCAAGGGGTATTACTAACATATATTCTGCAGATAGCAGAGATGTTGCCCATCCTATAATACATAGGGAAGTAAGAGTCATCTGTCCATCCTGCCAATAATGGCATCATTAAATGTCTTCTGGTATGTCTGAGCAAGACATTTGAAAGTTAAAAATTATCAAACAAGTAAAGGAAACAGCATAGAAGAACAAACTTTGATATGAACTGGGAAAAGGTGCTTACTAACAAAAAAAGTGTGAAGTATATTAAAGTCTAGATTGGAAAACTTGGGAAATAATTGTTATCACTTTTGAGATAGGCACTAGAGTGCTACTTCGAACAGATTTATACAGACTACATTATTTAAATATATATTTGCTGGATTTCTCAATGTATGATCTCAAATAATCCATTTTTTTATTTACAAAACTTCATTGTATGCTGAGAAAAAACGTTTTATAGAAAACAGTATTTTTTCAATAGTACTGGAAGTATTATAAAGACAAATACATGCCGGGAGTTGGTGGCGCACGCCTTTAATCTCAGCACTTGGGAGGCAGAGGCAGGCGGATCTCTGTGAGTTCGAGGCCAGCCTGGTCTACAAGAGCTAGTTCCAGGACAGCCTCCAAAGCCACAGAGAAACCCTGTCTCGAAAAAAAAAAAAAGACAAATACACAATATTGAGTAAACAAGCAATAATTTAAACCATCAACTCAGTTAAGGAGGTGGTAATCTATTGGCTGCGACATGATTCATGTTCTTTCCAGAAAATCCTCAATCTAGGACTTGAATATTGAAATCTTTTTAAAAATGCATTATCAGTGATTACCGTGGTTTATGAATGATCCTTGGGAGCCCATTCCAAATAGAGGGATGCTCTCTCAGCCTAGACACATGGGGAAGAGCCTAGGTCCTGCCCTGGATAAAATGGCAGACTTTAGAGAACCCCCAAGGAGGTCCTCACCCTCCCTTGGGAATGACGTGGGTATTGGGTGGGGTCTGGGGGGGGTGGAGGAACAAGGGAGGAGGGGTGGGAGAGGGAGCTGGGATTGACATGTGACACATTCATGTTTCTTATTTAAATAAAAATATTACAAAAATGCATTATCATTGCGTGTGAAAATCTTAATTCTTCTCTAGTTTTGGATAATGATTTAATTTTACTATAAGAAAAAACACATTATCCCCAAGAATTACTTTTGTCTGGAGGTATTTCATGAATAACTTCTTTTATAATCTGTTGTTTTTATGCCCCAGTCATTCCAAATCTCTTCTCCCCAAGGTTGAATTATACTCTTACACTTTTTTATTTCATACCTGAGATTTATTCTTAGAACAAATTAAAAATCATCTTCTTGAGGAAGATGATGGCATAACAATTTTAAGCCTTAGCAATGCTAAATCTGAATCATATACAAAGTGTAAAAAATAAATATGAATAAAATCAAAAAACATCTGTGGCTTTTAATCTGCCAAAAATTTCAGTTGTTTTACCTAATATGTCTGATAGACCATGTGTTTTGTTAAGAGAATAGTTATACTTTCAATTATTATTCAGTGCATTCTGGGATAGACATTTTAGAAACAAGTGTTAATAAACAGGTATTTGTGTAATACATTTTATAATTCAAACAAAAATATCTCTATAGATAGTTTATATTTATTATTTGTAACTTATGGGCTAGCCATATATATTTTAAAATATCATTCAGGGCTGAAGAGATGACTCACCAGTTAAGAGCACTGACTGCTCTTGCACAGGACCCAGGTTTGTTTCCAAGCACCTTCCTGGTGTAACTCACATTCCTGGGAATATCAGTCCCTCTTTTAGGCATCCAGGGGAATTAAACACGCACTTGGTGTACATACATACATGTAATCAAGACACTCATACATATATAATAAAATAATAAATCAAAAATATATTCTGCTCAATGCCATAAATGTAAGAATGAAAATTAAAATTTATTTACAATTGCCTTAGTAATATAATACAATCAATTAATTTATTAATTTATGTAGCATAATCCACTAAATTCACTTTGACATAAAGCATATTTCTAATTAGCATAATGTTGCAATGAATTTTAAAATATTTAGTAACGAGAAATCGTCACAAAATGCATCAACATTTTGCTTATTTGTAGGTTAAACCACCAATGACCTTTTTATGTTACTTTTATAGAAGACTTAAAATTGGAGTGTATATGAACATGTATGAGTGCATACTTGTGTGTGTCCACATGTGTGTATATGTCTTTGAGTTTGTATGTGCATGCTTGAGTGCATGTGTGTGTGTGTGTGCATATATATCTGTGTATTTATTATATTTGAAAGTAATTCCATGGTGACTTTGGTAAAATTGCATTCAAGTTATTAAACTAAACTAATTTTTCTTATGGATGTTTATTTAACTAAATTGGACTGATAACAATAGTCAAAAATGCGTTTTTATTTAAATTAGAAACAAGATTGCTTCACATGTCAATCCCAGCTACCGCTCCCTCCTCTCCTCCCGCGTCCCCCACAAACACCACCAACCACCCACTCAATCCCCACTCCACTCCCCAGGGAGGTGAGGCCCTCTGTGGAGGATCTGCAGAGTCTGTCATTATATCCAGGGCAGGACCTAGACTCTCCCCCATATATACAAGCTGCTAGAGCATCCCTCCCTGTGGGATGGGCTCCCAAAGTCCATTTGTATGGCAAGGGCATATACTGATTTACTACCCAAAGACCCACAGATTGATGAGGCTTACTTGCTGACACCCAAATTTAGGGTGTTAGGATCATTCCCATACTAGATGCTTAGCCATCAGTTTGGGGTCCAAGAGCTCCCCATTGTTCAGGTCAGCTGTCTCTGTGGGCTTCCCCAGCCCAGTCTTGACTCCTTTGCTTATCACTCTGGGCTCCCAGGAGTTCATCTCAGTGTTTAACTGTGGGTGTCTGGGTCTGCTTCCATTAGCCACTCAATGAAGGCTCTAGGATGTAATATAAGGCAGTCATCAAACTCATTATCAGGGAAGGCCATTTAAGGTAGACTCTTCACTATTGCTTAGTTTGCCATTGGTGTCACACTTGAAGACCCCTGGAAATCTCACTAATGCCAGATCTACCCTCAAACCTATAATGACTACCTCTATTATGGTATCTCTTTCATCCTGCTCTCCCCTGTTCCTCCCCCAAATCAAACTTCCTGATTCCCCATGTTCTCCTCTTCCTTACTCTTCTTCCCCCTTCTTTTTTCCAACTCCCCCTTGCCTTCCCTCATGATCCCAATGTGCTCTGGAGATCCTGTACCATTCCCCTTCTCTGGAGTATCATGCATTTCTCTCTTGGGGTCCTTCCCAGACTCTCTGACTGTGGGATTGTAGGCAGGCAATCACCTGCTCCATGTCAAAAATCCATATATGAGTGAGTAAATACCATGTTTGTCTTTTTGTGACTGGGTTACCTCACTCAGGATGGTTTCTTCTAGTGCCATCCATTTGCCTGCAAGTTTCAAGATTCCATTGTTTTTGTTTTTTATTTTTTTTGGCTGAGTAGTACTCCATTTAAATGTACCACATTTTTTCTATCCACTCTTCAGTTGAGGGACATCTAGTTTGCTTGCAGGTTCTGGCTATAACAAATAATGCTTCTTTGCACATAGTGGAACAGACATCCTTGTTATATGAATGTGCATCTTTTGGGTGTATGTCTAAAGAGTGGAGTTGCTGGACCTTGTGGTAGGCTGATTCCCATTTTCCAGAGGAATCTCCATACAGATTTCCAAAGTGGCTGTATGAGTTGGCACTCCCACCAACAGTGCAGGATTATTCCCCTTTCTCCAAATTCTCTCCAACATAAACTGTCGGTGTTTTTGATTTTAGCCATCCTGACAGGAACAAGAGGGTATCTCAGAGTTGTTTTGATTTGCATTTCTCTAATGGCTAAAGATGTTGAGCACTTTCCTAAGTGTCTTTCAGCCACTTTAGACTCTTCTATTGAGAATTCTCTATTTAGTTCTGCACCCCACTTTTTTTTAGATTTTTTAAATTTAAATTAGAAACAACCATGTTTCACATGTCAATCCAAGCTCCCTCTTGCTCCTCTCCTCCCCTCGCCCCCTTAAGTCCAACAAGCCCCAACCCTAATCCCCCTTACACCCCAAGGAGGGTGAGGTCCTCCATGGTGGATTTCCAATTTCTGAAATTTCATCCAGAGCAGGACCTAAGCCCTCTCACTGTGTCCAGGATAAAAGAGTATCCCTCCATGTGAAATGACTTCCGAAAGTCCATTCATATGCCAAGGACAAATACTGATCACTACCCAAGGCCCTATAGATTACTAAGGCCTCCTCACTGTCACCAAAATTTTGGGTGTCTCCATCAGTCCCATGCTTGGCTCTCAGCCATCAGTCTGGGGTTCATGATCTCCCCCTGGTTCAGGTCAGCTGTTACTATGGGTTTTATCAGCCTGGTCTTGACCCCTTTGCTATGTACCGCACTTTTTTATTGGAATCTTTGGTGTTTTGGAGACTTATTTCTTGAGTTCTTTATAAATTTTGGACATCAGTCCTCTGTCAGACATGGGGTTAGTGAATATCTTTTCCCATTCTGTGTGCTGCCTTTTTGTCTGTTGACTGTGTCCTTTGCCTTACATAAGCTTCTCAATTTCAGGACATTCCATTTATTAATTGTCGATCTCAGTGTCTGTGCTACTTGTGTTATGTTCAGGAAGTGGCTCCTGTAGAAGTCCGCTCAAGGGTACCTCCGACTTCTCTTCTAACATGTTCAATATGGCTGGATTTATGTTGAGAACTTTGACCCATTTGTACTTAAGTTTTGTGCATGGAAATGCATATGCATCTGTCTGCTGTCTTCTGCATGCCAATATCCAGTTATGCCAGCACCATTTGTTGAAGATGCTTTCTTTTTTCCATTGTGTAATTTTAGTTTTTTCATCAAAAATCAGGTATTCATACATGTGTGGGTTAATATCAGTGTGTTCAATTCAATTCCATTGGTCTACCTGTCTATTTTTGTGCCAATACCAAGCTGTTTCAAGACTATAGCTCTATAATAGAATATGAAGCTAGGGATGGTGATGCTTCCTGCTGTTGCTTTGTTGAGCAGGGTTGTTTGGCTTATTCTGGCTCCTCTGTTTTTCCATATAATGTTGGGAAATTTTCTTCAATGTCTGTGAAGAATTGCGCTGCAATTTTGATAGGGATTGCATTGAATCTGTAGATTGCTTTTATCAAGATTGACATTTTTGTTATGTTGATCCTACCTATCCAAGAGCACGGGAAATATTTCCATTTTCTGGTATCTTCTTTAATTTCTTTCTTTAAGACTTAAAGGTTTTGTGATACAGGACTTTCACTAGTTTAGCTGGTGTTACCCCAAGATATTTTATGTTGTTTGTGGCAATTATAAAGAGTGATTTTTCTCTGATTTCTTTCTCAGCCCTTTTATCCTTTGTACATAGTAGGGCTACTCATTTTTTTGAGTTAATCTTGTGTTCTGCCACTTAGCTGAACATGTTTTTCATTTGTAGGAGTTCCCTAGTATATTTTTTCCATTCACTTATATAAACTATCATATCATCTGTAAAGAGTGAATGTTTTATTTCTTCTTTTTTTCAATTTGTATACCCTTGATCTTCTTTTCTTGTGTTATTGCTCTAGCTAGAATGTGAAACACAATACTGAGTATGTATAGACAGAAGGGACAGTCTTGTCTTGCTCCTAATTTTAGAGGAATAGAGTTGAGTTTCTCTCCACTGAGTTTGATGTTGGCTATTGGTTTGTTGTATATAGCTTTTATTATCTCTAGGTATATTCCTGTTATCCCTGATCTGAGACCTGTATCATGAATGGGTGTCAGATTTTGTCAATGGCTTATTCAGAATCTAGTGAGATAATCATGTGATTTTTGTTTCTCAGCTTGTTTATATGGTAGATTACATTGATGGATTTATGTATGTTGAATCATCCCTGCATTCCTGTGCTGAAGGCTACTTGATCATGGTGGATAATTTTTCTTGGATTCAATTTGCCAGTATTTTTTTTCAATTTTTTTAAATTTTATTTTCCAGTTTAAATTTAGATAAGAAAGAAGGTTGCTTCACAAGTCAGTTCCAGGTCCCTCTCCCTTTCCCTCCCCTCCTCCCGTGCCCTCCCCCCAACACCCTCCCCGCCCCGTTATCCCCTCATTGCCCCAGGGAGGGTGAGGCCCTCCATGGGGGTGTCCATAGTCTGTCATTTCATATAGGGCAGGGCCTAGACCCTTCCCCAAGAGTTCAGGGTGAGAGTGCACCTCACATTGTTCTATGGGAGTCCGAAGTCCGTGTGTATACTTGGGATGGTTACTGATCTGCTGCCCAAGGCTCAATAGATTACCTAGGCCTCCTCACTGACACCCAGATTCAGGGGGTCTTGATCAGTCCCATGCTGGATTTTGCCAGTATTTTATTGAGTATTTTTGCATCAATGTTCATGAGGAATATTGATCTCAAATTCTCTTTCTTAGTTGAGTCTTTGTGTGGTATGTATATCAAGGTTATTGAATTCTCATAAAATGAGTTTGGCAATGACCCTTCTGTTTATATTGTGTGGAATATTTTGAGGAGCTAATATTGATATTATCTGTTCTTTCAATTTCTGGTAAAATTCTGCACTGAGGCCATCTGGCCCTGGGCTTTTTTTGGTTAGGAGACTTTTGATGACTGCTTCTATTTCATTAGAGGTTATAGGTCTGTTTAAATTGTGTATCTGTTCTTGATTTAATTTTGGTAAGTGATATCTGTCCAGAAAATTGTCCATTTCCTTTAAATTTTCGAATTTTTTGGAGTATGGGTTTTCAAAGTATGAATTGATGATTCTCTGGATTTCCTCAGTTTCAGTTGTTATGTCCCCCTTTTCTTTTATTATTTTGTTAATTTGCATGTTCATCCTCTGCCATTTGATAAGTTTGGATAAACTTTTGTCTATCTTGTTAATTTTCTCAAAGAACCAAATCTTCGTTATATTGATTCTTTGTATTATTATCCTAGTTTCTACTTAATTGATTTTAGCCCTCAATTTGATTATTTCCTGGTGTCTACTCCACTTGGGTAGGTTTCCTTCTTTTTGTTGTAGAGCTTTCAGCTTTGCTGTAATTCACTAGTGCGACTATTCTTCAGTTTCTTCATATGGGCACTGAGGGCTGTGAACTTTCATATCAGCACTGCTTTCAAGGTGACCTGTAAGTTTGGGTATGTTGTTTTTTTTCATTCTCATTGAATTCTAGAAAGTTTTTAATTTCTTTAAGGTATATTCTCATATCCTCGTTGAGGGCCTCTATCATTCTCGTGAAGTTGATTTTAAGGTCATTCTCTTCTGCTGTATCTGCAATGGGATGTTCTGGTCTTGCTGGTGTAAGTCTCTAAACACTGGTAGTATCATATTGGTTTTTCTGTTGCTGAGTGTGTTTTTTATATTGTCTCCTTACCATCCCTTCTTCCAGTGGGTGCAGTAGGAGTCTCTTCCTCTGGTAAGTCCTGGACCAGGGTTCCCTTCTAGTGGGTGCAAGTAAGTCCAATATTCTGGTGGCTCTTCTCTTCCTGTGGATGGAGGCAGACCTAGTTCTGGCACCTTGAAAGTCTCAGGTTGGGTTTCATGCCTTCAGGATGGGATCTGCAGCCCACAGTCCCCAGGCCCCAGCTGGTTGAGCACAGGGCACAGGAAGGCGGCCTGGAAACAGGCCCAGGCTTACCTTGTCCCAGGAGTAGAAAAAGAGACTAGGATGCTGGCAGACTCTGGGAGTTTTGGCTTCTGCTGGGACCTGATCCACAGTGGCAGAACCCAGGTAGAAAAAAAAAGTTTTTTATCTACACTACAACTGAAAAAAATCTTGACAGAAATTACAGATAGCCAGATAGATTGAATCTGATATATTTTATTGATTTCTCTGCCTCTGGGTTCATGAATTGACTTTTGTGCATGCTAGAAAGTGTGAAAAGGATACTATCTGAAAAAAAACCCTGCCTCCCTTTGTAGTTGGGAATACCATTGTTATTTTTCATTTCTAGCCTTTGCTAAGGTACAACATGTGAGATTCTGGTATTACATACATTCTTGCTTAGCAAATGGACTCTTGACCCTTCTCTCTTATTAGAATGGGCATGTGGTAAAGATTTCAGGACCAGTGAAAAGAGTTGGATATGTCTTCAAAACAAACCCTAGGCTGTATTCAGTCATGTGATATAGTACAGGATAGGTTTGTAATAGACTAGCACAAGAAGAGTTAGCCCATCAACATAGTTGAAGGCCTAAATTAGTTATAGTTCAAAACTGCATCTGCGTACAAGTATGCAATGTATAATAATTTGAAAATCAAGTACAACTTAACAGTACATACTTATAACCTGCACCCAAATCTCAGAAAAATATAGCAGCCAGATGTTAACCAATATTCAGAAACGATTCTGTCTCTCTCTCTCTCTCTCTCTCTCTCTCTCTCTCTCTCTCTCTCTCTCTCTCTCTCTGTGTGTGTGTGTGTGTGTGTGCTTGCAAGCATGCATTGAATCCAGAACCTCAGCGAATGTAAACAACTTCTCTACTGCTGATGTACATTCTGGGTCCTGCAATCGTTTTTTCAAGAGATCAAGGACATTTTCTCATGTGTTTCGAGAAGTTTGTTCCTTATTTTAGTGACCAAAATTTAATTCCACTCAAGTATAAAGGAACAAACATCCTTAAAAAGCAAGTGGGTTTCTTCTAGAGCTAAGTGTCTCAGTTTCTGACCTGGGAAAGGGAAAACGCTTGAGCAATCAAGAGTTCCTTTAGAAAAGAAGGGATATAAGAGTCAGCCAATCACCTCTCTGACATCAAACCAGCTTACATTATCTCATAAATGTCTCCTCTGTGATATGTTTCTTCTTATGACATATGTTTTAAATATTGACTAAATTTAAAAACAAAATAAAATTTAAACCTGGCATGTAGCATGACCACTTGAGCATCAAACCACTCATCTAAAAATAGAAACATGCATTTTCCTCTGTGTGGGCATAGTACATTATAGAACTTTCTTTGAGAACTCTGTAAGAAGTTAAAATGCAGTTGTAAAAGTTCAGCCCCATACAATAGTCTTCTGTTAATCATTTGCACTAATTGTGGAATATAAAAATAGGGAGTTTTAAATGACCTCCAGATAAAGCATTTCTGAGTCCTTAGAAGAAAGACTAGTCATTTTTATATTTGATTACAGTAAAACTCCTTAAATTTATAATTGTTCATTCAACATTTTTCATGTGTTGAAATTATAAAAGTTTCAGGGTTTTCGATCTTCAATATTTGTAATTACCAACTGAAAAATGTACATATGCATTTGAAATTTATTCTATATCTATAACACCATTAGCTCTATTAAATAATCAATTGAATAGTTTCGGTAATAATATTAATAATAATAAATAATAATAATGTGCAATGTTTAGCCACATGGACCATAGTCTCCAATTCCATAGGTCAATTGTGGCTGTAGTTCTAATTAGCCATCTTATCAAGGAATTTCTCACATTCCAATCTTCAATGACAAGTTAACTAACTCATTTTTAGATTCTGAAGATTGTGTTATATAATTGTCGTTATACACACGGGAGATGGTCTAGGCCCTGCTCCAAATGATATGACAGACTTTGGAGATCTCTCATGGAAGGCCTCACCCTCTCTGGGGAGCATAAAGGGCATGGGATAGGGGGTCAGTAGGAGTCAAGGGAAGAAAGGAGGGAGAGAGAACTGGGATTTACATGTAAAAGAAGCTTGTTTTTAATTTATATTTTAAAAAGGAAAAAAAAGAGATATCCATTTGGGACTCTATCTCAAGCATTTTGGAGACATATTTTAGACTACTCTCACATATGCATGTAATTTTTTGGAAGTGTCTACTCTATTTGATTTCTGTAAAACTCTCAAATAGGCCTTAGTTTTAGTTGTTCCTCCCTGTTTTCCTGTCTCATTCCTTCTTCTCTCTCCCTCCCCATGCCTCCCTCCTCCATCCATCAACAATTATCTCTTTTCCTCTTCCTAGAGAGACCCATTCCTGAACCTAGACTGACTTTTTTTCCTAACCTCTGGTTGTATGATTTGTAGGATTGTGGCTCACGTGATAAATATGTCAGATTTAACATACACATATAAATGCTTACTTTGTGACTTTCTGGGTCTGTGTTAACTTACTCAGCTAGTGACTCCCTATTTCCTCATTAATATATATTCTTCCAATGAAATGGGATATTTCTGTAATTAGACTTTCTTGTGACTTCATGGTTTACTGATCTAGAAATTTTAAGAAATAATGGATGTTTTCAAGGGGCTCCATATGCTTCAGTCCTTCTCCTAAAGTAAGATTTTCTTTATACTCTGAAGAGCATTGAAAGCTGCTAGCAGAGCCATTCAATGGTTTGGTAGTGTCAGAAGAATATGATCAGTTAAAGCCTCCACAACAAATCTGAATATTTCACAGTTGAAATGAGTATCTTGATTGTCGTGTTGGAGAAATACTACAAATAGTAAGTAAGGTTTCTCTTGATGTTGTTGTAATCAGATTTCGAACTAGATTTTCTGATTAATTAAAGAATTTGAAAACAAAGATGATTTGAAAAACTGTAATTGGTACCTCCTGTTATTTTTATTTTGTTTCAGAGTCAGAGTCTGACTCCTTAGCTAGTATGTTACATTAATATTTTTGAATTTATGCCTTGTTACCCAATTTGAAAATAAAGATAACCTTTTCCTGTTTTGCATAAAATGTTTGTATATCATGGTGATGACTCAGTCTCTATGTGCTTTCTAAGCAAGCATGACTAATCAAGAGGTTTTATGTCCCATGATAATAGAAAAATAGTTAGCTTTAGTGGCATAATTTTAAGATCAACCCTAGTAAGCAGAGGCAGTTATATCGCCTTGATTCCTTAGCCAGACAGCCAAACATAATCTAGAAGACCCTTCTTCAAAAATAAAAAGGGTGATGTTTGAGAAGGAAGAGCAATCAAGACTGGCCTCTGTATCTATATTCATGTGTACCCACACTTACACATGCAAGAACACATAAAAAATTAATTCAAGCATACCTGTACATATCCACAAATATATGTTTGTAGTGAAAATACACTTATTTTCAAAGTTTAGAATGAGACTCATATGTACAATTATGATAATATCTCTTTTCCAACATATTTTAAAAAGATAAGACATCCATTGTAGTTAACAGTTTTTAAACTTTAAATTAGAAATCCCCATTGAAATGCAATTCTCCTAGTTTGCATAGATTACTTTAATGACCAACAGCTACAAATCAATAACTCTGGGATGGTTTTTTTCTTTGAAATGTTTCTCAAGACATTTTATGTTAATCCCATTATAATGGACTACATTCAAGAAATTTCAATGGCAGCAATTTTCAGCATTTTATAGAAAGTGTAGATGGATTGGACTGAAGCCAAAACCCACTCAAAATAAAAAAGCACTCTCAACAGTTATGTTCTTGATATCAGTAAATGCTGAAATATCTTCCATAAAATAGTAACATAAAAATAATATTATGCACACTCAATCCATAAATGATGAATTTTGATTTAAATTCCTTTGTGTGAGAAGATATTTTATATAGAAATGATTTCAAAATAGGAAAGAAGAATTCCACATAACTGTTGTGCTTTTCCACAGACATACTGTTTATGGAGCTGTATACATTTCTATTTATGAAGCTTCCAACTAAACCCAATTTCATAAAGCATGAATTGGTCACATAGAGTTAAAGGATGATTACATTGTTCTTTGTAAGTCTAATTTTATGTGTGAAATTTACTACCATTTTCAGGATATTAAAATGAAAATGTAATTCTGGAAAGAAACAGAATGAAATAGTTTTTGGCAGGCATGTATATATGTTGCTCATCCTCTGCATCCAGCTCTTCCGTCATTTGACAATTAAAACAGCAGCCTCCCCTGTCCTCAACAGACCTTTTGCAAAATTGCCACCAGATTCCTGGAACCACTGGTAAAACCAAACCCTGTAGTTCAATTGCTTTTGAGTTTTATATAAGCACTTTTCACTCACTGTGGTCTTTCCACTTACAATTTGAAGTTCGCAGAATAAATATATGTATAACTAACTAAATGTGGGACTGTGGGTTTATCAAAACATTTACCAATTTCAATATGTATCCTTACTAAATCCCAAATTTCCATCTTTCAACTTAAACAAGCATTTTAAAGCTCCTCCGCCAATGTGAGTTGCCACTGACATTATTAAGTGAAGTAAACTTAGGTGAACAAAGCACCGTCAATTTGAAGACAAAAAAAATCTGTGGGTGACTCCAAGGTGCCATGAATAAATATAATAGATTGTTGACAAAGAAATATTCATGAACCTGGCAGAACTGACTGGGGGGGGTGCAAAATTTGCTACAGTTTTTGTTGTGCTATACAAATTTTATTAATCATCTTCAAATTTTACATTTAAGAATTTCCCAATACAATTAACTGTTATAACTAAAGTCATAGAAAGATCAGCTTGCAAGCTCCCACAGTGAATGGGATGTCCTCTGTAATCTAGGTACACACCTGTCTAGTCTGTTGGTGAGGCTTGCCTTTGAAATAAGTACCTGGTCCTGTCCCTAAAGCTGTAATTTCCAGTTTTCTCTCAGTTTGGATTTTCTTTGACGATACTTCCACTTTCACATCATGACCTGTTTTCTTCATAGTGGTTGTTTGCATTTCTGCAGATTTTATTAATGCAGTTATTCAAATCCTCTTTCAGGACTTCTAACATATTCATAAAGGCTAATTTGACACACTTGTCTTTTGATTAAGCTATATTGCATTTTTCAGGGCCTATTGAAGTAAAGTTACTAAACTATAGTGGAAACATATTGCCCTGGCTATTATTGTGTTTTTTTAATTTTTTTTATCATTTTTTATTTGAATTTTAAATAGCTTGTTTTACATGTCAATCCCAGTTCCCTCTCCCTCCCCTCCTCCCACACTCCCCTTCCCCCTCCCTCCCACCCAATTGCCAAATCCTTCCACATAGGGGATATCTAGAGTCTGTTATTTTACTCTTGGTAGGGTCAAGGCACTCCCCTAAGAGTCCAGGCTGAGAGAGCATCTCTCTTTGTGCTATAGGCACATGAAGACAGTTTGTATATCAGGGATAGACACTGATCCACAGCTCAGGGCCCCATAGGTTGCCCAGGCCTTCTCACTGACACTCACATTTGGGGGGGTCCAGATCAGTCCCATGCTGGCCTCCCCACTGTCGGTCTGGGGTCCAAGAGCACTCCCCTGTTCAGATCAGCTGTCTCTGCTGGTTTTGCCAGCCCATTCTTAGCCAATTTGCTCATCACTCCTCTCTCTCTCTCTCACTGGGTTCCTTGGGTTCAGTTCAGTGCTTAGTTGTGTGTTTGCCTCTGCTTCCATCAGTCACAGGATGAAGGCTCCCGGATGTGTTTTTATGTTGACATGCAGGCAATTGGGATTGGGATGATTATTATCCTATGTGGTGTTATCTGGTCTTGTCTTTGTAGGATGTGTGTTCTGCTCATTGGTATCTGCTGCATTCTTTGTTTCTCATGAGAGGGTTGTGGCTGTGGGTTATCTAGTATGGAAGACAATTGAGATCATCATCACTGTGGCCAGTGGTGGTTCTTCATAAAATGTTTTTGGTATTGGGAGCATACACTTAGAAAATTTGATGTTCTAGGTTTCACTGTCTGGAGGACTAGTCTCCACCAGCACAGGACTCAAAGGGATTCCACAGAGTTGGCATAAACTTGACTTTTTATCTGAAGGAGTTAAGGGAAAAGACTCACTATGTCTTGATAGTTTCTTTATTATTCTTCTGTATTCTTTTTCTTTATTTTCCCGATGATTTCCTTCTCTCATTCTTGATAATTTCCTTTTAACTCTATCTTTATTAGTAATGTTTTTCTTCTAATTCTATCTTTATTATTGATGTTTTCCTTCTCCTTCCTTGTAACTGTATCTTTATTCTTCCCCTTACAGCTTATATACCCCAGTAAAATCTTTCAGTAATATAAAAATTACAACGTGATTACATTCTGCTTCTCAAGTGAATGATTACAACAAACACATGTAAAAAAAAGCATGTGTCCAAATCCCTTTGCATGACTAAATGTTTCATATATTACAGGTGAAAATAGATTATCCCAAGAACACATGTACATTCATAACTAACCAACCTGTTGTAGATTAACAGTGTAATAAAGCAACATATTCTTTTACTGGCAGACTGTGTTTTGCAATTACAAAGAAAGGAGCAATCACTTTATTACCTTGAAAGGTAATCTTATGAGGACTCTTAAAGAAATCACAAATCTAAAATTTTATACATGGAAAAGAATCAGTCAGCTCTACTTAAATCTTTAGTGTATGTAGGCACTCATCAATTTTTTATATCAGGAGATTGAGAGCATAAATGGGTATAAGGAACTAATCATCACCTTTGGTCATCAACTAATCCTAGAAAGAAAGGTGTGTCAGCTAATAAAAATAGGACTATTTTGTTCTTGTTTTCTGACCTTAAAGAGTTTCTCATTCAACTATGTGCCTTTCTAAAATCTCAGATTGTCTTCCTGGGGTTTTCAAATCAAAGCTATTTAACAAAATCATCTTAGTTTAACTTATCTTATTCTCAAAACTGTTTCAGCTATGATGTACTCCAAAACCTGTGGACACATTTCCCCATAATATAGTTAAGGGAATTTAAGCTACCTGGGCTACTAGGACTCATTTTTTCCCTTAATCTTTAGCCTAAACCACAATTCATGTGGCTCCTCATTAGAAACTCTTGTGTTCTAGCTCTGTAACACTTCATTGTTTTATTTGTACACATCAAAACCCTACCTAAACTAACATCATTGTCATGGTTGAATGGAGATGCTTAGCTTGGGATTCTTTACCTTTTTCCTACCCTATCACTTTTATTTCTTTCACTTGTCTTATTTCTCTACTTATTTTTAGACACTATATAAGGAAAAAATAAACCAATTACATGATTTGTCTTTTGGAACTCCTGCATTTATCTTCCTTAATAATTTCATATTCTTATCTTTCTTTCTATCTCATTAATTTATGTTCCACATTTTATTATTTATTTTTCTGAATTTGATTTTAGATTGTTCTTATTATGTTGAAACATTAAGCCATTTATTTGTTTTCTTGTGTTTTTTTTAAAAATGAATGTGCCTAGAAGTATAAATACTCTCTTAGGACTGATTCATTGTGTCCCACAACTTTCCTTGCATTGTTGGTTTCAATTTCATATAATTCAAGAAATCTTTTTTATGTCTTTTCTGATTTTTTCCTTGGTAATTTGGTATTCAGATATGTGTTGTTTAATCTCCATGAATTTGTATACTTAGCAAAGGTTCATTTGCTGTTGATTTTAAGTTTCATTGCACTGTAGTCAAATAGAATAATTGTTGGTAGTGTATGAATTTGATAACATTAGATTTGTATCCCTGCATGTAATACATTTAATGAAGTTTCATGGGATTCTGAATAGAATGGATAATATTTGGTTTTCAGTAGACTATTCTGTGGATATATATTAGGTGACAGAAAAATTGTTTTGTGTAGGCAATATCTACTTTCCATATATACAAGGTATAATCATTGTTTAAAGACACACAATATAAAAATACATTCAAATTTGGTTTAAACTTTACTGGAAGTGAAATAATTGATATCCATTCTCTCCCCTCTTAGGTCAGGTGACAGAAGAAATATCTGCACACAAGAATTCAATTTGATTCAGTGACTAGTGGAGGTTTATATTTTAGCTGAATGGAATAAAACTGAAAAAATTAAACATTATTGGAAACACAGTCCCTATATTAACATTAATGAGTTCTTATCACATAAGAGAAATGATGATAGCTCTTAGCAACAAGGATTCTCATTGAGCAGAGGTAGGCATAACCATATCCCAAATGCACTTAAAATGAAAATTTTGGGATGTTGAATTACACAGTGCCTTCAAATATTTCCATATTCATCATTTTTGAATATGGGTACTACTGAAAAGCTTTTAAAATCCAGTTTAGGATAAATGTGATCAAAGAAATGAGAAGACCAAAAGGTGACCTGATATGATTTGAGGTAATAGAAAGACCACACCCAGCTTCACTTCACACTGTAAAAGGAAAAATCCTTAGTAATTAGATTAGAAAGACACAGCAAACAAACGCCTCTACAGATGTGTTTCAACAGAGTCAGTGTTTCTCCAAAACAGGCCATTGAACATATTTCTGACTGTATAGTTCTGAAAGATAAAAGGGTTCAGGGAGCTACTGATGCTGGGGAATGTTTGTTATGGAAGTCCCTGCATGAAGGCCCTGAGAGGTCATTGTGTAAAGTGAAACCTGGATTTCAAGGTGTTGACTGAGGTACACCCATCAGGGATTGCTGCACACAGAGAGTGGAACTACCAAAATAGGAAGATGTACCTTGCAGTCACAAAGGCTGGCAGCAGAAAGTCATCTAAGCCCTTTAACATCAGACATGGTGCTATAGGGATTTAGAGTTTTCTCTGTGTGATTTTACTCAAGTTTTGGCATAGTACTTCCTCAATATGCATTGTTTCCTCCCTTTTGGAGTTCTAACAGGTATTTTATGCCACTGTATGTTGGAAGTATTTAATTTGCCTTTTGAATTTACAAGTGTTGCATTTAAAAAGTTGTCTTGAGTCTCGGAAGAGATTTTGGACCTTAGACTCTTAGACGGTGTTGCGACTGAAAGATTATTGGGACACTTGAAGTTGTACTAAATGCATTTTGCATTATGATATGGTTACAAACCTATGGAGCCAGCAATTGCAATGTGGTGGTTTGAATGACAACGTTCTTTATTGTCACCTACATTGGAATAGTTTTTCCCTGGGTGTTGGAAATGTTTGACAAGAATTAAGATGTGTGACCTTGTTGGAGGTGATGTGGTTTTGTTGAAGGGGTGTGTCACTGAGGGTGGGCTTTGAGATCAGTGCCATTCTTAGTTAGACCTCTCATTCTCTCTGTGTCCTCCTTACAGATAAAGATGTGAGTTCCTATCTCTTTCTAAAATCATTCCTTTGTTCCAGCATTATGGTTGTAAACTTCTGAATCCTTAAGCCCAATTATACATTTTATCAGCAATAGATAGCAATTAATATAAACAGTATGCTAAAATTAATGCATTCTTACCAGAGAAGAGAAATAAAGATGCAATGTAAATTCATTTTCTTTTTGGCTTTTCTATAACATCTTAATGTATAAATGGATTCAATATTAACATCAGAGGAGAATGAAATGAAGCATAAAAGGGATATCAAGAATGCTAAGTAGCATTTTTCTGAATTTTCCATGTGTCCATTTGGACACCACAATCCTCGAGTAATAATTGATGCAGCTTTTTATTGCAATCAATTGCAAATTCTGACTTCATCATTAAGGCATATGAGACCAGAACAGTCTTCAGACAAACATATGTGTGATAAATATTGAGTTGCTATTGGAACAATAGGAATAAAAGATCATTTTCATAGTATGAAGTTATGCCTTCTACAAAGGATCCAAAGATTATACAGAGTGTCAAAACAAAACAAACAAATGAACAAAGAACACACCTGAGAATGTATTTAAATATAAACACAAATGATAAGAGTCCTATAGTTTTGATCTTCAGTGTTCCTAATATTCCTAAAGGACCCATAAGCCACAGGCTTAGTCACCATATTATGGAGGCAAATTCTGTAGTAGTTAAGATATTATAGAAATAATTATGTCATTGGCTGTGTGCTTATCAAAGGGGTAATATATCTTGCTCATCTCATTTTTATTTTAGTTCTAGTAACTAAATCATAAACATACCTTCTCCATTGTGAACTCCATGCAGTGATGTACAATGCCTCTGGATGAAACGTCCTGAAACCATTGGTCAAAATTTTCCTTTATAAAGTTGTTTATCAAACGTATTCTTGTTAATCAAAAATATGCCCATGTGTTTTGGAAACATCAGTAGATTGTAGATTGTGTAAAAGTGATCATAGTTAGAATCAAAGAAAAGGGATAGATACCATTGTATAAATTTATGATAATATATACTTGGTAAAGTGTGTGCATAGTAGTTACAGTAGATTCAGTTCAAAGTGTCGTAAACCAGGAGAGTATTCATCCCTACATATGCATTTGAATTTTAAAATAACCCTAGAATACATTTTACCAGAACTTACAAATAAGTGAATCACCATTACTATAAAGACAGAACTGAAGTACTTTAAATTGCAGAGGTTCAAGGAACAAAATATGTGTAAAAGACAAATGCAAAATAGTGCTTTCAGGACTGCCCTCTGAAGAAAGAAAGGCCAGTGTTACTGAAATAAATCTCTAAATTTAAAACATATTCTGAGTATGCAGAAAATTGCATGTGATTAGAATAAAAAAAGAAATCTCAATGGGACAAAACCTGGAGTAAAATGTGGACATTTGAACAATTATCAGAGGAGACAAAGGACCCGATCCTGGGAGCATTCTCTCTGAAGTAATTTTTAAGCTGTTGGATATCAAAAGAGGCCAGGTTGATTCTGTCTAAAGCAAGGTTTCCAAATCCTGCTTTAAAAATTATCAAATATGGAAATAATTCTTTGTATTTTATAGCTCATGAAGTCTTTCATCTAAGAATCTCAAAGAGGAAATGAAGTGAGTGCAATGATTGAATTTTTGAATATTAATGACTTCAAGAAAAATGGAAGCAATTAAAAAGAAATAGAAGTCTACTATAATGAAAGCCACTTTTTAATGTTATACATAAGGTTAGTTGGATAGTTACAGAAAAATGATAGCTGATAGCAATTACTCTGTATCTGAGTTTCCTTCTCTGCAGGATAATTATGCTACATGAGCAGTGTAGGGACTTTTCAGAGAAATGCAAGAGTTTTGTATTAACAGGAACCTGTCTCTCTTGTTCTTACCAGAATACCTCTATTCATGAAGTGTTTAAATATTAAAATGTATAACCACTGCGTTCAAGACTGTTTACAATCCAAGCCCACTAATAGAAAAGGAAGGACATTGAAACACAGCACTGTTCCTTATGATCAAGGCCACAATGGGACAGCAACTCAGTGCCCTCTAAGATATGATTTACTGGCCAGTAATGTACCATACAAACATAAATGATGGCCATGTACCTAAAGCAGTTTCTTAGAAAATTATCTTTATTTACTGAATCTCTCACTGACAAGCTAAATCATCACTGCTTTCTACAGAGTTTTTTGTTGAAATTCTAATCTTCAGGAATATTCATACCAAACAACATTTCTCTTAGGTAGTAGCCTTGAAAAGAACAAAGTATGGGACAAGTAAAAGAAGGGGGAAGAATATAGCCTTGTTTTGACCTAATGACTTTGTTCTATGCAAATGCAGAATACCAGGCTACCTTATGTTCACTAAGACATTACCACAATGATGTTAATTATTTTACATAGACATGTGTATTATTGATCACATATACATTTTTCATGGAAAACAATAGAATTTTCTGCAACTCCAAGAAGAAATGTTGTGGCCAAGTCTTTAGGACTGAGTTACATATTCAAATATTTGAGAATACCTTCACATGAATTATTAAACTCTTAAAGTTTCTCCTGAGTCTTTCAAGGTTATGTGTCCTCAAATTAAACATCTTATTTTTCTCTTTCATTCAGTACATTTGCCAATTTTTAAATTTTCTGAGAGTTCTGATTCTGCCAGGGTAGACGAATATTATTTATGACAGCAGAAGGAAGGGACAGATAAATACTCATTCATACACATGCATTTGAATGCAAATATATGGCAAGATTTTAATTACTTAATCTATAAAATTTTTCTGTGCACTTACAGATTTTAAAATTAATTATAATGATCTGCCAACTTAGAGTACACTCTCAATAAATGATTAGGAAGTGCCAAATATTGGGATGTAATGTATGAGAGAAGAATAAATGTTTAAAATATAAAAGAAGTCTAACTGGAGTGTTTTCCTACATTTTATAAATATACTTTCCTTTGAAAGAAACATGATAAATTCTATCAGTGGCTTGTAATGTTTCTCACCAAACATGCTTTAGGAATGGCCCCATGACAAGTTTGAACACTAGTTTACATTACATGATTGCTATCTCCTCATTTGGGACTTTGAGAAGTACTCACGGTTGATATTTCCACAGTGGTGACCTCTGATCTGATAGCATGCTGTTTTTTAAATTTCATTGGGAATCTATAAACTCTTGATTATAGTGTCCCATGAAATATGAACATTCATTTGACATTAAATGACCACCTCATAATAAAACATTTATTAGAGCTGGAAACATGACTTAGCATTAAAGGCACTGGATGCTCCTCCAGAGGAGCCAGGTTCAATTCCCAGCATCCACATAGCAGCTCAAAACTATCTGTAACTTCAGTTCCAGGGGTCCTTATACCCTCACATGGACATACATGGAGGCAAAATACCAAGGTACAGAAAGTAAAAAAAATGAAAAACATATGTTGTATTTTAAACCAGTTTTTTTCATATACTCAAATATGCTAGGTGCTACATCTTCAAGGGTTGAATCTTAAAGTATAATATGATTACGTCCTCCAGAAAGACAGTTATTGATTCTTATTTAAAGTAAAATGGCAATGGATGTTAGTATTTGTGAAGTTCTAAGTCTTCAGACCAGCAATGAAGTTGCTGGTTACATTCTGCTTTTTTTTTTTTAGATATTCATCATTGTCACAGAGATAAAGAAAACATCTAACAGTAAAATATAAGAACATTCTAAAAAGGCTTAGTACATCTAGGAAAAATTGATGCTTGAAAGATTTTCTTCTATTTCAAGGCATTAAACGAAAGCATAGAATCATATTTCCCCTAAGGCTTGAAGCAGTATTGCCTGCATCATGTCAGCTCCCATAAGCTCTATTCCTTGAAGAGCTGTTACATGTAAGCAGAACAACCTTTGAATAATTGACTTTAAATAAAACAGTTCCTATACCTCACAGGAACAAAATGATGAAACAGAAGATTTTCAATACTAAGAACTGAATACATAAAATTATTTTTGTACATTGTTTCTATAAGGTACAATTTGAGTTTATAATTTGGTAGTTCTCTGCTTCATACATTACGATAAAAGTTAACATAAAATGCCAGCTCAGAAGCAAGCCATGTATTCATACCTGAAGCAGTAAAAAATTATAACTGAATCATAAAAACAAAAGGATAACAAACCAAGAAATACTCTTAATAATCCAGGAGACACATATGATGGCAAGAAAGCTGTAGTGAAGGGTCATTTTATTAAAAAAGAGTGATTAACCATGGTCACACAAAAGGAAAAGTTTGAAATCAAATTGGAGTTAATATAACTACAGCCATGTAATATCACATTAGATGAAAGTACCTGTGGTGTTAAATTTTATATTTCGAATGACCCAAGACATTGACTGCTTAGTCAGTCAAACACTGTCTAGGTTTAGTTCAGTAAATGACCCAGGATGAGATTAACAATGAAAGAAAAAAGGACTGAGAAAGTTAAGTGGAAGGCACTATCAAATGAAAATGCTTATCTTCTCATGTTCAAGAATTAACTACTGTTTCTGTGCTTTATCTTAGTGACTAGCTGACATACTTTGCAGCTGTTACTGACTTGTTTCTGATAGTGTTGCTTTCTGCCTATAGACTTGAACTGAAGCATTTACCTTTGCAACAACTGGAACCTGCCTGCCTAATGTATGACTTTGATGTTTCAGCTCTTGGGTTTTTTGATTTAGCGTGGGAAAGGCTTGATTTTTCTGGATCTTTAGATTGCTAACTGCAAAATGAAGAAATATCAGTTTCCATAATTACATGTATAAGTATATTATATTAACTTTTCTGTTGCTGTGGTAAGAGAAGACACCGTAACAATGACAACTTGTAGGAGATTTGGGGTCATTTGGGACTTAGAGTTTGAGAGGGTTTGAGTCCATGACCTACATGGCATGGAACATGCGGCAGGCATGGTGCTGGAGCAGTAGCAGATAGCTATTATCTTCAGAAATCATCACAAGACAGTGAGAGCTAAACTGGGTTTTCATAGGCTCTTGCAACCTTAAAGCCTGCCATCTGTGACACACCTACTCCAACAAGGACACACCTCTTAATCCTTTCCAAACAGTTCCAAACTGGAGAGCAAATATTCAAACATATGTGGCTATGGGTGCTGGTCTCACTCAAACCACCACATTATATATATGTGCCTATGTAATATCTCCTATTTGGTTTGAAGAAACATCACTGATATAGGATTCTATTTCTCAGTTATCAGGAAAAGTTCAGTGAGCAAACAATTCCTACATGGAATTGATGGTCTTGTTTTTGGTGTTAATAAAAACCACCATGGCAAGTTTGATTTCTGCCATCTCAGGGTATCAATTGTCTGTCATACTCTGAAGTGCCAGAGAATGTATATCAGATGGTGAGAACTTTCACTTCCATAAGTAAATGAGAACACTTCTAATTATTAATGGAGTCTTGTAAAAATCGATTGAAGTATTTATAGTTCTTACTGTAAGGAAGATATCATTGGAAGCCCAGTGAAGGGAGATGCTACACATATACTGATGAGTGATCAAACTCTCTCATGGACCTCATTTAAAGCAGTATCTCTAGTACTTTTTACATTCATCTTTCTATTATAGTAAACTTGCTAATGTTACAATGTAAGTTCTTCAGTGCTATGACACACTACCAAATTTGCAAATGTTGCATTTCATAAGATCACTTTTTATTTCAAGGAAAAAAGACCTTGACGTGACTAGAAATTGGTCAATAACCATGAACACCCATAGGCTGAAGATAAATTACAGACAAAGATTTTAAAGTACTTGAAAGAAAAGCTTCTTCAAAGAACCATTACAAATAACAAATGAAAAAAATGTAAAACAGGAAAATCTTCAGTATGAAAAATAGATACTCTCTAATATGCTAATTAAAATATTCACAGAGCCATTTATCAGATAGATAAGATTTCTGGATTTCCCTTGAACTCTGTTGGAAACAAATCTGATTCTGATAAACCATGGTAAAATATATATTCACATAAAACCTACACAGTAAAACACTAGAAAAATTTTATATAGGGATAAAATGTGATCAGTGTCCCTTCTGCTCAAAACTTATATGCTGATGATCTGTTGTTTGCTACGATGTATTTGAAGGTGGGACATGTAGGTAATTAACTCAATTATCATCTTGTGATTAATGTATCTTCATTAAAAACACATACAAGAAGGACATCTCCACTTTCTACTCCGAAAAAATATGAAGCAGACTCTTAAAAGAAACCAAAACTGACCACCCTTTAATTTTGTAATTCCTATCCTCTACATTCCTACCTGCTACAATGCTAGGCTCTACAAATGTGAGAAATTTCTGTTCTTTGTAACCTAAATTTATGGTATAGCATAGCAGTTCACTCAACTAACCCAATTTTAAATTACTAAGCAGAAATCAAAATGTAATTCTAGAGAGCTAGAGAGATGGCTTAGCAAATAATAAGATTTTTCTGTTTCTAACATCCACATGTGGCTCTCAATGGGCTGTAACTCCAAATTCAAGGTCTCTGACACCCTTTTCTGGCATCTCCAGGTAATAGAAACACGTATGGTATATGTACACATAAAATAACTATTTTAAAAAGCCAATCTCTAGCATTCTAATATCCATAGAAATGTTTAGGGAAAAAAACAAAAATCAGAACAAAAACAAACAATAAAATTTACAAGAGTAGACATATAACACATGAAGAATTATAATAAATATAAATGAGCTATACATTTCTTTCAAAATAAACAGATTAAAAGATGAAAACTGGGTTGACAGGATAGCTCAGTGGGTAAAAATGCTTGCTCAGTCTGACTTTCCAAATTTAATTCCTAATACCAACATCATAGAATGATAAGACCTCTGTTAGTCAGCAAGATAGTAGTGTTCATAATAACATAAAGTAAATATGATGTTTAAAAAAGGATAAAAGATAGGAATGGGACAATTATAGCATTAAGGTATCATTCCCCCCAGATTTGGTTCATGTAACAGGTTTTTTATTTTGAGACCACCAAGCAGCTCCCAAATCATGACATGGAGACTTATTATCAGTTTGAATTCTTTCTTGGACTTAGCTTATGCTCCTTTCTCTCTAGCATTTTAACTATGAATTAATTTTAACATAAATTAACCTGTTTCTCTTCATCTATGTTTTGCCTCATGGCTTTTAACTTTCTTTTTGTATATCTTGCTTTAGCTGCCTCTCATGTCTGGCTTCCAGCCACAGGCATGTCCCCCTCTTTCTCCTTTGTTCTCTCTTCTTTCATTCTTTTTGAGCCTAGATTTCTCCTCCTATTAATTCTCTCTGCCTGCAAATCTCCCCTGTTCTTACTTCCGCCTAGCTATTGGCCATTCAGCTTTTATGAAACCAATCAGGTGCCCTAGGCAGGCAAGGTGAAACAAATGAAACTCATGTTTACATAATTAAACAGATGCAGCACAAGCAATGTAACACATCTTTGCATTGTTAACAAAGTAGCCAATACAAATTTATACATTTAAAATAATATTTCACAACATACAAAGCAAATACATATTTGCCTAGTTAAATATTCCACAAGAGATATAATTCCATTTGCAACTGTTAAAAAGGAAACAGTGCCAGTCTATTACAACTTATAGTCATATTCATGCTGATTCATTCAAAACAATGATAAATTATTAAAATTGAAGTCATAAAGAAATAAAAAGTGCTTTAAAATATGTTTATTAAGCAGTGACTATTTTCTCCTTACTAACATGATGAATGGTCATATTTCTTATCAAAATTCTAGTAGCTTATCTGATATATACAATAAGATCTTTCCAATTTAGTTCATAATAACCAGAGCAAAAAGTTTCCAAAACCCTGTAACTCCAGATCCAGAAGATTTGACGCCTTCTTCTGTCCTCATTGGGTATCTTCACCCACAGGTGCTCATAAACACATATATTTACACATAACTACACATAAAATAAAACTTTAACAGAAAATTAAACAATAGTTCATAAAATAGATGTGACAAACTGAAAAGAATCTTCATGTCCTGAATTTTATCCCCACATGCATTAACATTTTAATAAAGAAACCCCTATGTCTTTTTCCTTCCAAGTTTTTATTTAGCTAACTGAACAATCAAAAATTATTGTGACTTTCAATGACCTTGGACATCTTCCTTTTTTAAAAAACCATATCCATAATAATGTTCCAATCAATGATAATTCTACATCTGTTGTGATTAGCAGGGCTCATTGCAAACAAAACCTGTCTCCTAATCAGGACATTATGTTTGTCCACAACCACACACCGAGTGAATAGTCAAAATTCTCGTCTTTCTTTGGTCACTGCTATGTATTTGTTTTATTTGCGCTTCCGCAGATCCACATCAGTCCTTTTGAAATCCTGAAACAAATCTCCCTTTGCATCACATACTGCGGTGTAAACCTTTGCTGTTTGGACTCCTTCTGTATTGTGAAGCTATTTCTTTGTGCCATCCTGCATGGAACAGTTTTCAACGGAATGAAAAGTTATGACAATAAAATGCAAAAGGTTGCTACCGACAAGCACAGAAATAATGCGACAGGTACGAGCTGGGATGTCTGAGCTGATGTTTGACTGAAATGTCATCAAGTAAGTGCCCTCTCCAAGACCAAGGGAAATCTGGCAGTTGTGGCACGCGTTTTCGTTTTTGTTTTTGATTGTCATAATTATGGAAATCGGTCAGCATGCTCTCATGGAATTTGGGCAGCTTGATGTTCTAGACTGACCCTCAAAAACTGTGAGCAAAAGAATCAGAGTGGATGAGTGCTTGAAAAGGATCCTTCTGAATTTCCTTCCAGAAATTCGTGCCACAAGATTTACTAATTCAGATGTTTTCAACATCACTGCTGTTGGCAGGGAGTATTTAGGATTCAAGGATTAAGAACAAAAGTTACTCAGAAGGCCAGTGAGAGCTAATGGCCAAGGAAGTGTTTTCAGTAAGATTGAATCAAGTGTCAATTACACAGGAAAGGCACTACCATGACATTGTAAAGTAGAAGTTAAGAAGCTGTACCTTTCATGATACAAGTACAAGGAGACAATTGATTTTACATGAAAATGGCTTGTTTACCTTGTACATCATCCTCTCATCCACAGATAATTTTCATTTGAACTCAGACAAAATACTAAAGGGGGAAAGAATTTTGTCATGATATTTTAATAACATGGGTAAATAGGTACTGGATTTTTAAATAAAATACTTTTCAGGGTTTTTAACTATTATATTTCTAATTTATTGCTGAAAGAACCTTTCATATCCTTAAAGTTACATAATAGGCCATGAGGTTGGTGCTGTAATTGATGAAACCCAGGCTGAATTATTGTTTTTCTTTATAAGTGATTATTTAAACAGAAAAAACAGAAACAAAAGAAAATCAGCAACCACAGTCTCATAGAAGCAAACCATGAAAAAAACACAAATAATTAGAGGAAATCCTTTATCATTGCAAACTGTTTAGGAATATTTGATGACCAAAATTAACTGAGGAAGTCTGTAAATTAAATTTAAGTGTCTACGACATAAGAGAGAGAGAATTTGTACACGTGGAGTGCTCACAAAGACAAGAGGATGCCAGATATCCTGGAATTGAATTTTCAGGTGATTGTGAACTGCTGGACAATGGTTCTAGAATCCAAAATCCAGTTCTCTGCAGCAAGCACTCATCTGATAGGCAATTTTTCCAGCTTCTAGTTCACCATTTATGCTTTTGGAATCATTCAATGCTTAGTTGCTTTATGAAAAAAAAGATTGAAAGAAAAACAGTTCCTATAACTAAGTACACCATCACATTGCAATGTTCAGTTAAACAAGGAGGTGAGGGCAGAGATTAAGTATTAAATATCTTTCATTCTAACTTTCTTGAGGTCATTTTTTATCTAATAAAAGAAAGATGAATTCAATAAGTTGCTATGTTCAAGTAATGTTAGGTGTGGAGTCCAGTTAAGAGCTGCACTGCATTACATGTCGAAACTCTTCTGCAAATTTCTTCTACTGCTCTGTCGACTGAACAGTGTGATAATTTTAGAAAATCTATTTTCTCATAATTGACTCATTATCATCACTGAACTATGTATCAGTGCTTTATTAATAAAATTCTGACATATTTGAAGGTTCAAGAATTGTTATATTTATTAATTTCAAAACTGCAAATGTTGAAAGGAAAAATACAAAGTACCATTGAAATATAATGATTTATAAATATCTGCATTCTATGAATCAAAGTTAACCTGGGAAGGTGGCAATAAATAAAAATTGTGAGTTTACAACGGTTAAATGATTGAGTGAGGTATGTTCAATCAGCATACCTCATAGATACAAACTTTTTACCATTCTCTCAAGAAAAATGGATGAAGGTGTTTGTCAGCAGGTGTTATCTTTAGGCTGCAGAAGAATTCATTATAAATTTCTTAATTCTTTTCATTCACTGTTTACTTAAGGCCAGCTTCATAAGTAATATCAAATGTATTCTTAGGTCTTACTGAGATTTTGAAAGTGGAAAGACTAATGCATAAGTACTTTTACTGAAAAAAGCCATCAATTATTTTATTAATTATGAATTAGTATGCTCTTCCAAATTCTTCATAGCTTACAATTCATTCTGAGAATTTCTGAGTGTATTTCCATAGAAATGTGAATTCTTCAACTATGGAAAAAATGGATGGAATAAGAAAATTTACCATAACTTTTTTCTAGATGAGAGTATTTGATTTGAGATTAAAGTAAGTTTATCATGAAATATAAAGATAGCCAACCTATGTCTTATTAGCAACAGAAAAGAAAGAAACAAGAAGCTTGCAAAAAAATACCATTTTCTGCTAGATTTCTTTCAATTAGTGTATTTTACATCAACAAACATTTGAAACGAGGAAAGGGTTCATGTCTGAACAGCTGAAGCCACACCCCCTTATGAGGAAGAGGAGGGGTTGGTTTGTTCTCTTTGGTTTTGGTGAGAGCATTGGAAGGGCCAAAACTGTGATTTCAGGATCAAGAGGATCACAGTGGTTATACATTATTATTTGTGTTAATGCTTCCCTAGTAGATACCTGCTTATCATTTATCTTGAGTCTGGAGGATTCATTTAAACCCCACCTTCAATTTGTGCCCCATAGGGATGGATTCCCACAATCAGCCTGCCTGCACAGCTGGCCAATCATGGGATCCTCAGTGACATAACTGAGACCCAGAAAGACAAGTATGGTATATATTTGATTATATGTGTGTACACCCTCTTAATCTAATCAGAGGAGAGACAGCTAATAATTACATTAGTCACTTATATTCAATATGGTAATTTCTTTCACAGATTGACATACATGATCAATGGAAAATATGCATAATTTGACATGGCAGGTGCAATGAAATTTGAGTCAACCACCTGTACAATGTATTAATTTATATATTAGATTATACAAATCTCGGTAAAAAATATTCAAAACTATACTCATGAAACATTTACATTGCTTCTGATATGCCATTTATATCAGTTGGTGTGTTTAGTGTGTTGTAATATACCATCATTGTAAATTAATGGAATATATTCACATCAAAATCATTGCCAGTTCAATCAAGGAATACTATGAGATACAGAAGTAAGATTGATTTTTTTTCCTCTGTGGAGATAAATCCCATTTCTGTATTATGAAAAGAAACATTACATGCTGCAACTTTATTGTTCATACATCTACAATAATGAATATATTTGTTTTATTATCATTAAGCTGCAAGGTTTTGAAGTGAAAGGACGTTGTTGGGAAAGTAACTGGAATCTCATACATAAGTTCTTTTAAAAATAGGGATACGCCATAGAGCTATGATTGAAAACAATGTCTCTTATTGAAGAAAGAATTTGTTATTCAAAGAATGAACTTTAAATATTTTACCAATAGAAGCATGACTGTCCAAGACACTTACATTCATTTTCTTGCTTTAATTTGGAGCACATTTCCATACAATTTTAGATAAAGGAATACTGCATTTGCATGTATTGATACTGACAAACAGTAAATTTAATATTGGCAAATAATACAAAGTTGGCACAGTGATTCAGAATACACGAGGTTTGTGTTACTGTTCCATATGGCATGAAACACACTGTGCCATCATGTTGTGTTTTTTAGTATCTAAAGATTTTCCTAACTTTTGAGATGAGTTTCTTGTTCGTGTTTTTCAACATTTTCTCTCAAATATCATTGTACTATGATTTCATCCCTTTTAAAATAAGAATTGTTGACAGCTTCCTTTAAAATAGGCTACAAATAGTTTTTTGAGGATGTCATATACTCTTTTCTTTTAGTGTATATTAGCTACATTTTTAAAAGGATATTCATGTCACATACACCTACTTTCTCTTTATTTGCAGTAGATTCCTTTTTGGAGTATGGAATATCATACATTTCTTGGTTTACTTATAGATTATTATTAATGTTCATTATAATATTATTATTTAAGTAATTTTTATTTTAATTTTCAATATGCTGGATGATTGCATACTTTGATTGGAAATGAACAAGAAAAGGATTTTGTTTTGAGATGTATAATCAACTATGTACTCATTAATAAGATAAACAAATTCACTGTCATAATTGCATTGAAATGTAATATTACTTCTATATTAAATTATATAGATGACAAATTGTTATCTGAATCTAATCCACTTTCCCATGATAACAACATATTGTAGTTACAGTGGTTATAATAAAAGGTAACATTCGATGAACACAATTCCCCATAATTTTTTGCTCTTTCACACTTTGCTTTTTGATTGAATTATGGGCTTACTAATTAATAATAAAGTCTAGAAAATGTACTCAGGAATACTCAGTGGAATTTGACTGAGTTAGTATATTGTGTTTTGAGTATTTATTTCTTAAAATTAAATCTTCCTGCTAGAAACATTGTTTAATTATTTCTTCTAATAATTTTAATGGCTGTTCTCTGAGAAATCATAGACATATTTACTCCTACTTATAGTTGGAGGCTCTTGTTTTATTTTGTGCTTGTATTAATTATTGTTTATATGTACATTTTTCCTCATTTGGAGATTATTTTTGAATTACTTTTTTTCTTTGTAGCAGGCTTTTGCTGTGTAGCCTATGCTTTCCTGATCTCTCTGCATAGCTCAGACTTGCCCTGAACTTTCTTCCTGTTCAACCTGAAGAGTTGACTCCTGGATGCATGAGTCATACATGTGTATTGTTAAGCCAGGTTTGTGTTCATCTTTTAGTCATCTATCATAAAAGGATTTTCCTATTCTGTTAGATTTCTCAATGATTCTACTACATTTTCCTTTAATTTCTAATAATCTTATACTCATAAATAATTAAATAGGAGAATTGAAAATCTGTCCCAAAATGTGTATTTTCAATTATCACAAATGGTAATAGACAAGAAAATTGTTCTTCATAACTTCATGTATTTCACACAACAAAGCTTTAAAGTATAAAAATGTTGTCTGTTGTTTTCTACTGAGTTTTGAAAATTAACTTTATTCTATTTAATTTGTTTTCTTTTCTTATTTAATATTTAATTATGAAAGTGCATTTTATCAGTTGACACTTTAAATTCTTTATTAAATTAATTCATCTTCTTTTATTTTTTTCTAGAAATGAATTTGCTGTAAGAAAAGCTAACTGCATTGCTTCATTTTCATAAGTTGTTAGTGAACTGTGACAATATATTATTTGCCTATTTTTGTATTTATAACAAATGATGAAATTGAAATATCTTCATTATTAGCAACTTGATATTAATTTCCAGTTGCTGCTATGATCAAAAATACTTATAAGATAGTTGTCTTTTTGTAAATCAGTCAGAGAAACCAGGGCTCATCCTTTGTTGCTTGTTGTTTTCCCTTTATGATGAAGTTTTAATTATTTTTCTAATGACTTGGTTGGTATTAGTCAAATATTTGTTGTTGCCTAGTATTAAGTAATTTTCTCTAGACCTTTCTAATATATTAGTATTACATTGTATATAATATTTTCTCACAGCTTTTGGTTCTGATTTTACTATATATGCTTGTTTTAATTTCTTTTTCTATTCATCAATTGAAAAGAATAAGACAGTAAATGAAAAGATAACCTGAAGATAAGAAACTCAGGTCTAATTAACTTAATGGCTCAGTCACTTCACTGATGTTCAGTTTCCTTCAGTATCATCTGGTAGTTATTCTTAGCTGCGCTCTTTCCATCTTAGTGCAGTAGGTTTCAAACCTGAGATTCCACTGAGACAGAAGATAACTGTTTCACAGTGATATTAACATACAGATGTAAAAGTTATATATAACTGCTGCTCAGGGCAATGCAGCTCTGGGGTCTGTGAACCTCAGAATCAAGGTTGCAGATTGTGGGTAGGTGCCACTGCTGCTGTAAAAGGAACCTTCCTTGGAAAAACAACCTGAGTCACATATCTTGAATGGATTTTACAAACATTCACTTGGATTATATTCCCCACTCCTTATAAAATGAAAGTGCTCTAAAAAGTATCATGTGATAATCAGGATTTACTTTCAAAACTCATTTACAGTTTTCATCTCCTTATTTAGTAACTTATAAAATATTATTTTGTTCAGGAATAAACCTACATCTTTAGTGTTTATTTTTTCTGACTACTTTTGACTAATTAAGATTAATTGCCTGTGTCTATACTGCAGGTGTGACTGTGAAAATAGCAAGCAGATGTAAAATTTTATTTGCAGTTAAGATGGTTGAATGACTCTAGGTAGGAATTTATCAGTGTCCTAAACAATATTGCAACTAGTATAAAGGTTGCTTCTTTCTTTTACCACTAATTATGCTAGCGAAAATTCATTCTTTTAAAAACAAAATTGATCATTTTTCTCAGTTACATTATATTTATTATATTTCCTTCATGTAGCATGAAAAATAAAAGACATAGAGACAGATATTGGGGTCCAAGCTGCAAGCAGAAGATCAGAGAGGCAAAGCAGCCAGCCATTAGCTCTTACCCCTATCTCAGCTCATACCAAAGGGGAGATCCTCAAATTGCTCCATACTTCAGTGCTCCTCAGACTGATATGCTCTCCTCAACGTGACTAGAGACTAACTCTCTGACTGAATGCCTCTACCTTGGATTAAAAGTGTGAATTCTGATGGACTCACAGAGATCCATCTGATTCTGTCTCCTGACCTGGGGTTAAAGGTGTGTAACACCACAACCTGGCTTCTATAGCTGGTGGCTGAGTTTGTTTTCTGAATCCTCAGACAAGCTTTAATGAATCATAAGTAATGTACCACCACACCTTTGCACTGACTAAATTTCCCAACAGCTTTGATTTGTCCTCCACTGTAGTGTCCAATGCATTACTTTAAATGTCAATAAAATTTAGTTTTAATAGAATTTTATAAGTAAAATAGCCACTTTTTCTCTGTATTCTCTCAGGACTCCCGTTGCTCTGCTGAGGTACACTTCTCACTATTTTCTGTATTCGTCCAAATAGTTTTTGTATTTTAAAAGATCCTCAAGCTTCCCAAAGCTATTTTAAAAAATATTTCTCAATTCTCAACAAGTCTGTTTCTTTAATCATTTTCTTATTTTAGAATTTTGTATCAATGAACTATAAAATACCTATGTTTTTAAATTAAATAATACATTTTTGTAGTATGAGTTTTGTATCATGAATAATAAAAACCCAGATACAGATGTTGGAATTAAAGCTGTAGTTAGAAGAAGTAAAGCATCCAGCTAATAGAGAGTTTTAACCTCTACAAATACTCAGACCAAAGGGGCAATTCACAGATTCTCAGAATGCTCCTGATTGCTCCTCAGACTCACTGAGTCAGGAGCTCCTTCCTGTATCCTCCTGCCTTACATTCCTTTCTCAGCCCAGCCATATCATTCCTGTCTCTGCCTCACTTGCACTGGTATTAAAGATGTGAGCTCTGTATCTCTTGTAGGCTGATTCACTCATGTGTAGCCCTTGAACTCACAGAGTTCTGTCTCCTGAGTGCTGGGATTGAAGGTGTGTACCACCACTGCCTATGATGGTAGCTAACTTTGCACTCTGATCTTCAGGCAAGCTTTGTTAGATCATAAACAAAATATCACCACAAAATTGGATGAGATTTTAACAGTTATTTATAGTAATAAAATTTATAGTGTCTATAGAATATATAATTAACTATATATATGCAATCCTTCAGAATCTTTGCATCATTGTTTTTTGGTGTCCATTTTTGGTGTTCTGAGTGCTTGTTTTATTGAGACATTATGAAAGAGTATGTTAAATCATCCAGTAAGCTCATATTTTTATGAAAATCTTGTATTCCTAAATGGTTTTAGGTTTATACGCATCTTCTTACGTTGGTTATTAGAAGTTTACTGTCTTTGTAGATTCAAAATTTTATAATTGAATCTTTTTACTATGTAAGGACTTTGGCCTTTTCACAAATTGCATAATATCTATATTAGTATGTGTGATTGCTCTTTCTTTTGTGTGCATTGGAAATATGTAAGTTTAACCCTGAATTTTCATCTTTCTTTATTACTTATTGCAGATCCTGGGGAGAGGTTTTGTAAATCTTGAGTTGACATGCAAATCATTTCCCTTTCTCTACAGAAGAACATAGCTCATATCATATATCCCAATCAACTTCCAGTCCCCTTGAAAACCAGGGGCAAATAGTTAGTTTCTTTTCCAAAAGTAGACTAAAATATTCTTATTACTCAAGTGGACAAAATATATTCTGTGAGTTTGATTGATCACATAAACTGCAGAGGCATTTTATTTGTGCTTGTATTTCAAAAAGGCCATTGAATATAAAATGGAAGCCTATAGTTTATAATGAAGTTCTAATACATAGGTCATGCTAATCTTCCAAATAAGAGAATAATTGTAATAGTAAATGTAATTCTCACACCAGTGGCTCTCAACCTGTGGGCGGTGACTCCTCTCAGAGAAGTCACTAATAGCATCCAAAAACACAGATATTTGCATTATGATTCCTGACAGTAACAAAATTACAGTTACAACATAGCAACAAAAACAACTTTATTTTGGCAATCATTATAATTTGAAGAATGGCTTTAAAGAGGCTCAGCATAAGGAAGTTAGAGAACTACTGTCTTGGGAAAAAAAACTAGGAACTTTCAGTAAGAAAGCCATACATATTCCATTTTACTGTGTATACACATGGTCATTTCAAAGTTTAATTAGAAGCTCCAAAGATGTCACAATGATATTCTGTCATTGGTTGTGTTTTAATAAGAATTTTAATAACATGGAAATTCTTTTTCTCTTCTCACTTACACAAGTACGAGGTATGATTCTGTTCATTCTTCATTTACCTTTATAATTGAAAATTTTTTTTCTTTTTTAAAAATAATTTCTCTTCCAAGATGTGTTTCATTATTCTTTCACATTACATTGTCAACTAGATGTACTCATAAGCCACTTCCATGAGAAATCATGTTTTAATTACTTTTGATTTTCTGTTCTTCACCCTCCAACATAAAGTTTTATTTCCCACTTCAATTGCTTTTCTTTTTCACATGAGGAAGTTCATTTTGACTCACAGTTTGAGGCTACGTGTCATAATGGTGAGGGCAATGCTGAGGGCAATGGAAGAGCATGGTTACATGACATCCACATGAAGGAAGTAGACAGTCATTAATTCTGCTGCCCACTCTGCCTTCTTTAGCTTCAGTCCTGAACCCCAGAGCATGAAAAGAGGCCACTCCACAGTTTGGATGTGTCTTTCTTGGTTGTTTCTAGATTTTGTCCCATTGACAACTTAACAACTTCCCTAATTAGATTTGCCTTCATGGCCAATTTATAATCTTTACTACCAGGTTATGAAATGTTTCTTTCATATTTTATCTTTTCCTTTAGTAATTTTTACTTACATTTTTATTAAAAAAGTATAATATTAACAGTGACTGGAAATCAGTTATACACAGTTCAAAAGTTTTTGCTAAGTGTTTTGTAAAGACTGTATTTTCCATTTCTTACAATTGCTATGTCAACACAGCTGTTACTTGTTAGAGAACAGATAAGAAAATACTTTCTGAACTTGGGCTAAACGTGCTAAATGCATGGCGCTTAATCTATGATTACTTGGTCAAGGTGCTTGAGATTTCTCTACCTATCTTACTGTGATTCATAGTTACTTTTCTATTATTATTGAATCCTAATATGGTAGTCAAGATATCTATCTGTAAGTAAAGTTGCCATTTAAAAGGCAAATCTGTAGTTTATGATTATCTTGGGAATTTAAGAATAATTCAGTATAATATTATATCTAACCACTATTCTGTAAAGTTAATTTCTTTATATTGTAGAAATCATTTAATATAATGAAATCTGTGATTTTCATTTTTCCCCAGTTATTGAAAATGGATTATTTACATAATATGTCCTGATTATGGTTTCTATATTCTCTATTCCTGCCAGTTACTTCCAACCTCCTCTTCCATAAGAATTTAAGCCCTTTCAATTCTCTTATTAAAGGACAAACAGACATTTACGGAACAAAAATAAAATAAACCTAACTCATCAGAATAGAAGGAAACAAACAAAAAGAAGGAAAAGTGCTGAAAAAGAAACACAAAACAGATACAGATGTAGAAACCCCTTTGCTTACATACTCAGGCCCGTAAAAATCTTACCTACAAGCCATAATACATACACAAAGGACCTGCAGGCTAAAGATATATATATATATATATATATATATATATATATATATATAATGAAAAAGTAATAAAAATAAAATTTTAAAAAAACAACCCTGACACTTCATTAGGAGACAAAGAACCTCCAAAAATGCCAATGAGTTTGCTTTCTGTTGGCTGTTTATTTAAATTAAAAACAATCTTATTTTATAAACCAATGTCAGTTCCCTGTGCCTCCCTTCTTCCCATACCCAGCACCAACCTCCCCTCCCCATTCCCTATCCACTCCCCAAGGAGGGTGTATCCTCCCATGGGGGATCATCAAGTTTGTCAGATCATGTGGGTCAGGGCCTAGGCCCTCCCCCATGTGTCTAGGTTGACAGAGTATTGCTCCACTGGGAATGGGTTCCCAAAGTCCATGCACTAGGGATAAATACTGGTTCCACTGACAGGGGTTCTGAAGACTACCCTGGTCTTCCAATTTACACCCACATTCAGCAAGCTTGGTTCTGTCAAATGCTGGTTCTCCAGCTGTCAGACTGGGGTGCTTGCACTCCCATTTACTCAGGTCAGCTGTTTCACTGGCTCCTTGTACCCTACATTTACTTCTGGGGAGATAGGAAAATATTAAGTCTTTACCACATAAATGGATGAGGCTGTATGAGACTGTTATGTGCTCATAATTTCCTTAAAGACCAGAAAACAAAGCTATAGCAGTTAATAAATACCTGAAATTATGATTTCCCAAAATCAGAGCTATGAATGTAACCTCAAGAGTATTCACATACTCAAAACACACTGAAAAGTATAGCATGTGACTGACAGGTTTAAAAAGACTATGATTTAGCAGTAAAATAAGTTCTGAAAATCACTGAAATTTTGCTAGTAAAGCAAAATGTGATTGTTTAGGAAAATATATACAATATTGTATTTTAACATGGATATTTAGTTCATATAGTATTGCAAAAATTAATAATATAGTCAATCATGGAAATACTCATACAGATGTTGCGATATTTTGATTGTTTTCTGACAAATAAAGCTTTCTTGTAGTCAGAGAGCAGAGCTAGCCACTAGCTGACCAAAATTAACCATAGAAGTTTGGAGGACTGTAGACAGAGGGGAGACAGGAAGTAATAAAGTGGAACTGAGAGAATCTTGGTACTTTTGGAAGAAGGTATGAAATAGGAAGGAGGTGACTGGTGACTGCTTCCTCGCTTCTCTGATCTTTCAGGTTCCTGTCCTGATATCTGACTCCCAATTTTTATTGACAAAGAATAAGCCTTCATACAAGTAACATTGTGTAGACTGGACAGGATATGTTTAGAACTCTGTGTGTGTGTGTGTGTGTGTGTGTGTGAGAGAGAGAGAGAGAGAGAGAGAGAGAGAGAGAGAGAGAGAGAGAGAGACAGACAGACAGACAGACAGACAGACAGACAAACAGACAAACAGACAAACAGACAGACACAGACACAGAAAGAGAATGCTTGCCATAACAATATAAAAGGGTCATGAATTTTAAAGGAGAGGAGGGATGGCTATTTGGGAAGGATTGTAAGGTAGAAATGTAGAAAGAAATGTGGTAACTATATTGTATCAAAAATTAAATGAATAAACTATTTTATTTAGTGTTCATTGCATTTCTGTGTGTGAATAAGGAGATAGTACCTTTCCTGATGATGTCAAGGTTGTGTACTTAGTAATTGCAAATATAGAAAAACCTGTTGTCATAAGATTTCCTTCCCTTTACACCACACTGACCCTGCACAAGTCCAAGTAGCTTTTTGTTTCAAGTGTTTAAGTATCTTGATGTCAGATAGTATTTATAGCAAGAGACCAGTTTTAGTCTGGTAATTAGGAATTTTTTTTCTCATCATTGTCTCATTATACCCAAAGGTGTTACACATTGAAGAGCTGTCAGAAATGTCACATTAAATGACGACTAGAAATCTCTCAAGGTTATAATCTGCATGAAGAGGACAGGATATCTGCATGTGATAATTCTGCCTAGAAATGAATTATAAACATTTAGAAAAGATTACATTTTGTCATCCAATAATTAGACATTCTTATTTTTTACAAGAAGAAAAAGCCAAAATAACTTACTGACTGAGGCTAAGGAAGTATGCTCAAGGTAGATGCCATCATTTACAAATTAAAATAGTTCCTATTTGGGGTGTTTTGTTTGTTTTAATTACTTCTTGATAGCAGAGAAGTTGTGTCTTATTTTTAGGTAGCTAAAGTAGCAGCTCTTTGGGTAGAATCAAATGCAAATTGAGATGATTAGCATCAAATAGACAGTGTTTTGCCCTGTGGAATTATGATAATAATTTTATTTAAATATTGTGTTTAAACACAATAGTAAACCTGGTAATTAAATATCATATTAATGCTTACTACCATATTTAGTAAAATAAGTTTAACTCATATTAAAGTTAACAATAATCAATTCTGTAATTAAAAGTAAGTCCATAGTGTGTGTGTGTGTGTGTGTGTGTGTGTGTAACAGTCATAAATTAATGTTCAATTTCTAATTGTGGATTATAGCAATAGAGAGTGTTTATCATTAAACAACTTGCATTAGAAGTTGAATAATTAAATACACTGTTAAAATGTCTTCTGATACAGAAATATTAAACTGCACAAATTTAGTGATGTCCTATGATATTTATTTAAAGAGAAGTCAATTATGTGAAAAGCCAATAAAGCGGGTCAACATACTGCTCAGGAGGTAGAAACCCAAACTCAAAGTGGGAGCATCCCCTCCCCCTAGCTCTATTTACACCATACATTCTACATAACCATGAACACACCCACATGGGAGTGGTGAGTGCTTATGGATAGGTAAAATCACTTCCTTCAGTCTTCTGTTAATTTTGTTTTATTTTTTACTTTAAATTGTAAACAAGCTTGTTTTACATGTCATTCCCAGTTCCTTCTTCCTTGCCTTCTCTCTTGCCCCCCACCAACCACCTCCATGTTCCCCAGGGAGGATGAGTCCTTCCATGGGGGATTTTCAAAATCTGTCATATCATTTGCAGCAGGGACTAGATCCTCACTTGTGTATCTAGGCTGAAAAATATACCTCTATGTGGAGTGGGCTCCCAAAGTCCATTCCTGTACTAGGGATAAATACTGTTCCACTATAAGAGGCCCCATAGATTAACCAGACCTCCAAATTAACATCCTATGGATGGCTTCCCAGCTATCAATCTGAGGTCCTAGAGTTCTCCCTTGTTCAGGTCAGCTATTTCTCTGGGTTTCTCCAGCCTGGTCTTGAACTCTTTGCTTAGCCATAAGGGAAATGCAAATTGAAACAACTCTACGATACTATCTTACTCCTGACAAAATAGTTAAAATTGGGAGGCAGAGGCAGGCGTAAATCTGAGTGTTCGAGGCCAGCCTGGTCTACAGAGCGAGTTCCAGGCCAGCCTCCAAAACAATACAGAGAAACCCTGTCTTGAAAAAACAAACAAACAAACAAAGAACAACAAAAACCCCAATGGCAGTTTATGCTGGAGAGGATGTGGAGAAAGGGGAACACTCCTTCACTGCTGGAGGGAGTGCAAACTCATACAGCCACTTTGGAAATTAGTATGGCAGTTCCTCAGGAAAATGGGAATCTGTGCATGACAGGATCCAGCAATTCCACTCTTAGGAATATACCCAAAAGATGAACATTCACACAATGAGGACATCTGTTCAACCATATTCATAACAGCATTATTTGTAATAGCCAGAACCTGGAAGCAACCTAGATGCCATACATTTACATAATGGAGTACTTCTGAATATAAAACAAAAAAAATGGAATCTTGAATTTGTAGGCAAATAGAAAGCACTAGAAGAAACCATCCTGAGTGAGGTAACACAGTCACAAAAAGAATAACATGGAATGTACTCACTCATATATGGATTCCAGACATGGACCAGCCTACAATCCACACCCCCAGAAAAGCTGGGAAACAAGGAGGTCCCTATGAAAGTCATACACAGTCCCCCAAAGAATGGGAATGGGACAAGATCTCCAGAGCTAATTGGGAGCATAGAGTCAAGGAGAGGGATGTAGGAGAAAGAGGATGTGAGAGGAGGACATGAGAGAGTAGGAAGATGAATCGGGGGAAGAAGAGAGGAGAGCAAGAAAAGAGATACCATATCACAGGAAGCCATTATAGGTGTAAAGAGAAATCTGGCACTTTCTGTAAATTTTAATCTTTCCCTAAGAGTGTGATAATCGAAATCTGTTTAAGTTAAGGTGTTAACATTATGATCAGTCTGTTCTAAAACTTTACTACTGATCAAAGCCTGAATAACAATTAGGAGGCAAAAAAACAGCATAGTTGATAAAAGGCCAATTAACAACTCAACTAATACCAAAATACATGTGGTGGCAGATTTTTGCCTGTTGGGGCCTAGGCCCCACAGGGTCTCTGAGTTGTTTGTCAGCTGATAGCCACAGGTACATTCTGTTTTCTAGTCCTGGCTTACTGCCCCTGCATTACCCCCACTGACATCAACATCTAGCACAAATAAAACAAGCTGTCCTCCACCTGGGGTTGTTTCACTGTGCTGTAAGCCTGTATATATAAGACTGCTCCCTCCTACAAGAAAGAGACCTCTTAGCACTTGCAATAAAGATACACACATACACACACACACACGCACACACACACACACACACACACACACACACAACACTCCTGGCAATAAAGGCAGCACATGCATTCTCTTAGTAAAAACAGCTGGAAGTCTTATCCTTCTTTTCCTGATACCTTTGAATTGCTTGTGGCACAGGGACCACAACTGGAGGTCCCACCGAGGTCCAGAGAGACTTGGAAAGACTGGGAAAGGTTGACCAGAAAGAAGACTCAGGAGAGGAGAGACTCAAGAAAGAAAAGAATTGAAAGCAGGTACCTCAAATTCTAACAGTAAAATTGAATGGTCAAATCTCCAGGCTTATGCGTGAGAGATCACTTTTTAAAGAGAAGGTATTTTGAATTAATCTCTAGCGTTTGCCTCATCCACTGAGGTCAGGAAAGTAAGGGGAAAACTGAGAGATCTCCCTCAGTTGAAGGGTGTATTGAATTAATCTCCAGCCTTTTGCCTGATCCACTGAGGTCAGGAAAGTAAAGGGGAACTGAGAGATAGCCCTCAAAGGCTGGCCAGCAAGTAAAGCTATGAGGGTGTATTGGAAAGGGGTACCAATTTAGGGGTACCTGGTTAAATCTCCAAGCCTTCACCCAACACCAAGGTCAGGAAAGAAAGGGGAACTTGAGAGATGGCCCTCAGTTGGAGGGTGGATTGAGTGAATCTTAAGGCTTTTGCCTGAGGGATCATCCTCGGTTGGAATCTAGATTGAAAATGGGTGAATTGAAAATTGGTAACAGTTAGTAAGTGAGGTACTGGTATTAAGTGAAAGAAAAGGGAAAGCTAAAAGTATATGGAATGAAAAATACATGGAGAGTCTGGATACTGTGTGCTGTTGTGTTGTCTTTAAACTGTTTAATTGCTAAGAAAGGAACAAAAACTGATAAAAGACATTTGATTATCAATGCTGCTAAATTAATCCAACTTATATATTTTGGAAATGCTTTTACTTCTAAATGTAAATATAAGGACAGTTTACTTGGGAAAACCTGTGGGTTCCTTCCAGACTAGTATGGTTTGATGAAGCAAGACTACCTGAAACAGCGGCCCAGGTGATCCAACATCTAAAACAGCTGAGAAGATGTATCCTTGCAGACCACAAAAACAAGGACTTCAATAGGTTTCTTTTTTTGTCATGATCACCCTGGTATTTCAGTACCCCTTAATGGCAGGAAGTAGTTAGGAAAGAATGACACCCACATTCCCAAATATTGTTTATAAATGTTTGTTTGCATTTATACAGAGTTAGTTATTGATACAAATTTAAGGTCAATTTTGTGAGTCATTTCTAAAAACTTTTTATAAGAAGTGGGTACATCTGTAGCCCCTGAATGTAGCTCAGAAATTCTCAAATGGAGGGATGATGAGAGCATACAGGAATTTTTCAAAGTTTTGTTTTAATTCAAGGATTGGCTGGCATAGTTTTGTCATAAGAGATTTCAATTAAGGAAGTTTCGTTTCAAGGAACTAATCATGACTTAGGGATAAAGGATGACTGAATGATGTATATATGTTCTGAATATATGGTGTGGCCACACACGTATGTATGAAATGTGATTGTGAATGCGTGAGTATGAACTGCTTAAATTGCCTTGGATATGATTTAAAGGATATTTAGGTTGCTTTGGGGATAGTTAAAAAGATACCTAAATTGCTTGGATATAGCCAAATGGAGCATCCAGCCAGTCAATGTCTTAACAGGAAAGGTTGAAGATTTGAGTCCTGAGAGCCAGTCAGTGGAAAAATAGCAAAAGCCTACAACATGGCCTGGGAGCCAAAGAAATCTATATGGAAGATTCTATAGAGTAGCAAACAGTTCAAACAAAATTTCAAAAAATAAAAAAGGGGGAGATGTTGGGGCCTAGCCCTCACAGGGTCTCTGAGTTGTTTGTCAGCTGATACCCACAGGTGCATCCTGTTTTCTAGTCCTGGCTTACTGCCTGGCATTGCCCCACTGACATCAACATCTAGCACAAGGAAAACACACTCTTTTTCACCTGGGTTTTTTCTACTGTGCTGTAAGCCTGTATACATAAGACGGCTCCCTCCTACAAGAGAGAGACCTCTTAGCACTTGCCATAAAGTCCTCTCTCTCTCTCTCTCTCTCTCTCTCTCTCTCTCTCTCTCTCTCTCTCTCAATAAAGGCAGCAATGCATTCTATTAGTAAAATCAGCTCGACATCTTGTCTTTCTTTTCCTGATACCTTGGACTTGCTTGTGGCTTGGGCACTGCATTTCCCTGGGATATTGATAGGAGTGAACGTATCTCAGAAAACTGTATGACAGAAATTGGCTAACCTAGGTAACAAATGAGTTAGGATGATGAAAGATGGGAAGCGTCAATTATGACACCTAATTTTCTGATAGGTATGAGATGGATTGTATGCCACTGCAACAACATCAATAATAATTAATAGTTATTATAATATATTTGAAAAACTTCCTGTTAACTTAAGGGCTGAGCCATCATTTTTACTGAAACTAAATGCATCTTCCATACATGTATTAGAACAGAAAGCAATTTAATATTGATACTGTAAGAAAATTGCCATAATTCAATTTTGCTAAATGCTAAGCTAATGTTTTTAATATATATGTATATATAAACTTGATTATGAATTCTATCCCTGATCACAGTAAATAAGAGACACTAGACTCACTTTAATGAACAAAATATTCTAATAGGTTAATTACAGGAAACCATGATTAAGAAGTAAATTGTGTTCTGGACAGTTTATGGTCCTCTAACATAAGAGAAACAAATCAGATAAGCCTTATAAATTTGTGTTTATAGAATTTCCAGGTATAGTCTATGGAGAGTGAATTCTGATATTAATCAGTGGGCACCCTTTGCAAATCAGAGAAACCTGAGTACAGAGGGACCAAGTTAGCTACCATCTACAGGGATTAAAATGGTTCAACAGCAAAGGAAGCACTCCAGAGTGAGTTCCCCTACAATATTCAGGTGATTATTTTTACGTTCACAAGGCTTTTATACACACACACACACACACAGATACAAACACACATGGTAGAAGATTTTTAAAAAATTCAATAGATTTTAGCTAAATCTATGAGAATATATGCTGGTCTAAAATCATGAAATAGCATCTGTTTTCTATGGTTTAGATGAAAGAACAACAATTATCATGGTATACATGACAGAGGCATTTTTAGTCATGAAGAATAATTTGTCATAGACAGATTCCATTTCCAGTCTTACCTGATAAATACTAAAAACAAAATCTGGAATTCTGTGCACTCTATACACATCCAGAATACAATATTTAAAATGCCAAGACACTTCCTTTCATCTGATGAGTATGTGTTGTTTGGCATCCCTATTGACCTAATTATCTCTTCCTTTCAACCTCAGCTGGTCTCAGGTGGGAAAGAAGCAAAGCAGCTGAAGCTGACATGCACTCCACACGACACAGATCGGCAAGTACCCCTTGCATGAGAAACCAAGAGTACCCAGCCTAAAGAGTTCTGGTGAGCATTTTTTTCTAGAAAGCTGTTTCCACAAAATGATCATTTTAGAGCTATTATTATCACCATCTGTGTATAAGTAGGTATTCCCTGTGTTACCTCACCCTGAAAAAACAAATAGCAGCTCCCATTTTTTATATGACTAGTGGAAAAGAAGCCTCAAAGAGCGCAGCAACTCTGGCACTCACTTTATGAACCAGTAACATTTGAGGATCTATCTGGAAAATGTCTATAATTCTGACCTCTCTTTCAGGCGTTAACCAAGAAGAGTCTGATATCTCTGTTTCAGTGAAAATTTCTGATTGGAGTAGGGTGAATTGTTACAGGCATGGAAAGTGAGTGCAAAGTAATGGAAATAAAAAATACACAATCATGTGATCAAATCACCTAAAGGAGGTAACAATGAGAATATCCAGAAAGTACAGGAAAATTTGAAACCCTGATAAAAGAGTGGCTACCATCCTCCCCTGCACATGCAAATGGGCACAAGAAATATTACCCCTTTTGACTTGCTATTTTTTTCAAAGCATTCCTGAACACCACTTTCCCTTACCACTGCATTTACTTTTTCTGACAATAACTTTGCTCATTTAAAATACATGTTTGTATTCATACTCACTGAAATGTAATTCCTGTACTGCTCACACACATAGGAGTAGAAGGTAAAGCAAAAACAGGAAAGCACTCTGAGAAAGGTAAAATTACTATCACAATTAGATGTTTATGTGATTGTTGCAAGTGACTAAGACTTGCTTTGGTTCTATGGCAGACACCAGAATGAATACTGTAACAACCTATAATTTGATTATTTTAAATCCAAGCTGCTTTAGGTAGTAGCCATAATACCTCCTTTATTATCAGAGAAGAACAAGATACCAGTCAACTGAAATAAACTCACAAAGCTAAATTCTAAGAATAGGGAAGTTCAGAGGCCTTGGTTAGTTAATCGCTTGGTACTCGTTACCTAGGTGGAACACAATTGACATCTAGCATGTAAGAGCAAAGTAGTTTGGAAAATGTGGACTTCTGTACTTATGCACAAATAAGGACTGCAGACTAGAGCCTGAGAGACTCAGTGTTATTCTAACATATGTGAATAGACACAGACAGACATCTACATATAATAGTTTTTCACCTAGCAATACAATGTAAACATCTTTTCAGTTACTTCCACATCTCACTGTAACTACTTATTTTCCTATTAAGAATTAGACACCTGTCTATTCATGCCTAATACCCACTTTTCAGAGAGGGAAATGAGATAACAGAAACGGTTGACACATGAAATGAAATCCTGCAAGTTTTACTCAAAAAATTATTTTTTCAGTTTAATGACAAAATTATTAAACTCAGGAAATATAACTGCATGAATTAGAGTATTATTATAGCAGCAAATCATTAGCTCAGTATGAACCAATGACTTTTAAATTTGGTGCTTTATATAATAAATAAAAAGATAAACCTTTAAACCTCATAAAAAACAGTCACCTGATAGTATATAATTTGAAACTATTGAAAGAATGATTCTTCTGCCTCATACTCCCTTAGCTTTCCTCCTCAGGATTAAGTGGCTAATATGATGCATATTTCTCCAGTACCTGTTTGCTTGGGACCCAGGGACACGAGTTTGTGCAAGTACACAAGAAATAGAGGTCCTTGATGCGTTTGTATTTCACTTCTATTTTTTTTTTTACAAAAGAAAGCATAAAGCAACATTTACTTAAATTCACTCCATGAAAAAAAATGATCACAAATATTACTCTTCCTTAATGGTGGAATTTTGTCATGGCCTTGACTAAAGTGATCCATTCCCCATATTCTGAAGTATACTAGTAGATTTATTATGGCTCATGTCAGTCTTTTGTCCTTCATGATGGTTTTGTGTGCCCTGGTACAATATGCACTTCCCTTGCATAAGACCTGCACTAAGATGGTGTGCTGAAAAGAGACTTTTTATTGATTAAATATGCTAACCTATGAATTGGTATAGAAGAAAACAGTATATTTTCTTTATTATAAACATTAACATTTGAAATCAGTCCTTCTGTGGTATTCTAAAACCCTACAGAGATTAGCTGATACAATTTTGCAATTTTATGATTTCTATTGTTTTACATGACCTATCTCCCAGAACTTTGAACTTTATGTATCAGAATATGCTTTTTAGTTCAATAGTAATATTTTGCTGAAATCATATAGAAAAAAGAAAACCTCAATGAACATCCAATTCTTAAGATATTTCTGCTCATCAATTCTATCTCTAATCTTTAAAACTATTCAAAAGAATATGAAAGCATAAGGGCCTACTTGATTGGAAGAAAAATAGAGGATGGAAAACAGATATGAAGGAAATAAGAACAAAGTATAATGACATATAAGTTTGAGATTAAAATGCCACAAGGGAATTGTTGTTGGTAGTGGTGGTAATGTTGTAATGTGTGTGTGTGTGTGTGTGTGTTTGTGTGTGTGTGTGTAATAGAAATTATTTTATTTTTTAACAAAATATAATAAGATAAAAAACATCATATTGAAATGGACAAGTCAAACCAAGATAAGGAAAAGAACCCCAAGATAAGTCCCAAAAATCAGAGCCAAGTTTTTCACACATTCAGGAGTCCCATAAAAATACTAAACTGAAAGCTAAGATGTATACAAAGTAGATGTGGTATATACAGACACAGGCCCTGTGCTTCATTCTTCTGTCTCAGTGACTTCATGTAAGCTTCGATCAGTTATTTTAGAGTACAGGTTTCAACTTTGTAAAAAGAAAAATTTCCCATCCATTTCTTCTAAATTTTAGATATTATATGCTGAATAATTTTATTGTTATATAATTTTATACTCACACAATTCAATTGAATCAAATACATATCCATACCCTAACCTCAATTTTTAATTTTTTGCTACAACTTATTTTTATTTTATGTTCATTGCATTTTTCCTGTATATGTGTCTTTGTGAAGGTGTTAGAAACTCTGGAACTGGAGTTACAGACAGTTGCAAGCTGCTATGTGAGTGCTTGGAATTGAACCTGGGTCCTCAGGAAGAGCCACCAGTGCTCTTGATTCCTGAGCCAGCTCTCCAGCCTCTCTGAGCCAGCCCTCTAGTCTCTCCCTCTGTTTTTTCCTTGGGGAATGTCAGGGTCAGTCGACCTGATGTGCAGGTGCATGAACAACAGCAAGAAAGAGAAGGAGAGATCCCAAACTGTCTCTGAGAGCCCAGAGTACTTGGGTGAGGGAGCTAAGAGCCTGTGAGATGGTGCACGGGTGTTCTGGGGAGGGCTCCGAAGTCCAAAACCACTATCTTGGTGCCATTTAATAACCCTGTCTCCACTTCTTTTCCCTCCCAAGTTTGTTGTTTTGTTTTCACTCTTCCTTTACATTTTCTTTTTCTCTTCCCTTCTTTTCTAGATCTACTTAATCTCCATAGTGCTGCCTGTGTGATAATAGGTGCAGAACCATCTGCAGGATCGTGAGTAATGGTTCAGCATACCTGTCCAACAGAAAACTTACTCTACCAACCTGTCAATTGCCAATGGCTTCTCAGCTGAGAGTGAGATGTCATGAACCTGGTCATCCAGTTTCCATCTAGATAGGTCTTTTGCAAACAGTCCCAGCTTCTATGAGTTCCTGTGTGTTGGAGCACTGTCATGCCTGGTAAATACTATTTCATTGCAGACATCCACTAACTGTGGTGTTACAAGCAGTAATTTTCTTCTGAAATGATCCCTGAGCATTGTGAGAAGAATGTGTGACATATATGTCTCATTTGGGGATGGGCATTTCATGCTTTTTTAGTCTCTAAACTTTGACCAGTTGTGATCTGCACTAATCACTACAACCCAGATAGCATTTTGAAAAGGGTTTACTATTAGGTCTCCGTGCTCATACACACTCTTCTGTCATGCCTTCCCATAACTCACTCCCATTCACCCTTTTCATTCCTTTAATTCTCCTTTCTCTTTTACACACCTGCATTCTAGCTCCCTCTATTTGAAATACCATCTCATGACTCCTTAATGGTGTCCTGCCTTCTATGGGTACTCCGATTTATATCAAAATTGGACAGGACAAGAGAAAAATTAAAAGCCTCAAGACCTGGCAGAATCATCAGAGGTCCACTTGTTCACACAGTGAGGAGTCCCCTAAATGGACTAAACTGAAATATTTAGTATATGGAGGGAACCTGGTGAAGGCCTGTGAAGGCCCGATAATTGTTGTTTCAGTTTCAATGAGTTCCTGTGAGGCTTGCTCAATTGTTTTATAGGATCTTGTTCTTCTGTTACCCTCCATCCTGTATGTCTTCCCTACTCTTTCTGCCTCCTTTTCCATAGGGTTCCCTAAACTGTAGTGGTAGGGGATTTGATGGAAGCATTTCTGTAACATGAATAATAAAATCCTAGATATGTATATTGGGGTTCAAACCAAAGATTAGGGAAGCAAAGCAGCCAACCAGTGGCTCTTACCGCTACCAAGGCTGAAATTAGATATCCTGTCTTCCCTGTGTCTGGAAGCTAATCTCTTCCTGTCCTCAACATGGCTGGAAACTAATTGCCATATGAGACCCTTTGCTTTTTCTTATGCATCTCTTGAGTCCTGGGATTAAAGGTGTGTACCACCACTGCCGAGTTTCTACAACTCTCTTTCAAATTCATATGCTCACTTTCTATCAATTTTCCTCTCATGAATGTATGTATTCATATATATAACGTATGCATATGTCTCTATGCATATGTATATATGCTCTGCATGTTTTCAAGGCTGAGTATTTGGTATTGGAAAATGCACTGGTATGCTCTTTTCTGAAGAAAAATGATTTCCTCCACTCTCAACATTACTCAGTCATGTTATTTCTTTGTGTATGGCTGAAACTTCTTGAGATTTCCTCAATCCTCACTAGTATGTCTGTTGTTGTCTTTGTCCAACTCACATTAAGGCAGTCATGCTGATGAGACTGTATGGGTGCAGCTTCTGACATTACTAGGAGACACAATTTCAGCAAACTACCCAATCATTTGGCTCTTACAGACTTTTCCACCACTTCTTTCAGTGTTTCCGGAGGCTTCAATTAAGGAGTATTGTTCATGGATCCTATGAATGTGTTTTGTTTTTTTGTAATAATATTTATTTATTCCATTGAGAAGTTTCCCTAATTAAGGTTATGAATAAACATGATGTATTCATGTATGTAAATATTTCCTGTTCCCATATTAATATGTACAATTTCTGTACCAATTATAAGATATAGACCTGAAAGTAAATTGAAATAAATCAACTGAGAGTCATAATGCATTCTCTAGATAAAAGGTTTGGAGTAAGAACAATGAGACTGACAGTGATAAAAATTTCATATTTATGGGACACACTGGGGTTTTAGCACAACTGTGAGGGACTGAGGACTCTCTACTTTTGGGGGGAGCTGGATAAACCAAGGAGTGGAAATTAACTTATTGAAACCTGCTGCAACTATAGTTTTCTGTTGTAGGAACTGGGTAGGCAGAGATGAACAGTCTGAGCAGTTGCATCATTGGGTGGACTCGAAATTTTCCATTCTGAAAGGTATTATATCTCTCCAATGCATTTCCTCTGTTTAAGACAGTCAATGTTCTCAAAGGCTCACCTGCCTTCATCCTCACATCTATACATTCTTCCAATACTGCATTGGAAGTTTTCAATGTTATCAGAGTTCTTGATATTTCCTTATTTCAAAAATGCTAATATATGCCCATTATTGCATATTTCAGGCAGTTTTAATACATACCTGAAAGTGCCTGTGAAGAACAAAATGAAAAGATATTGGACTGCAGCATGAATTCACTCAGGAAGGAAGGAAGGAGGGAGGGAAGATGGAGAGAGGGAGAAAGGAAGGAAGCAGGGAGGGAGGGAAGGATGGAGGGAGAGAGGAAAGGGAAAATAAATGAAAAGGAAAGGAAAGGAAGGGAAAGGCAAAAGTGATTGTTCAAATATCTCAGAGGAGAAATTATTGAAAATTGGGTGGGGGTTAAGTCCACCTTATATTCTCCTTGAATAAACAAAAAATTCCCCCTTAAACGGAAAACAAAGTCCTTTTCTTGCGTTCTTGATTTCACACAGAATTACCTGAAAAATTTTACAGACGCAACTAATCTCTACGGGCATTAGAGATTTCTAAAGTAGGTCACATTGAAATAATTCTTTATTAATGTCCTTCTGCTTCTTCCAAAGACCACTATGATAAAACTAATGTAAGATTCACAGGTAGCTCAATGCCAGCTTTTCATAAAAGGTCATTCTTTTAAACTATTCTCTGTACTTGGTCATATGAGCAAACTGCCTAAGCTTTGAGGATGAGGCAGGATGGCTGTTCCAACACCGACTTTTGACTAGTGTTGCTTATTGCCTGCAAGTTCATGTAATTTCATCAGTAGAATTACACAGCCAGAATAAGGAGAAAAGCAGATGCCATAATCATTTATTTAAAAAAATCAGCTACCTTCTCATATATATGTAATAGATATGACTATTTGGGGGGAGATTTACATTTTAAATGATTAAGGACCCAGTTAGACAGCATGAAACCTCATTAACAAAGTTATATCTTTGTGCTTCTACCTGAAGGGAATGTGGCAATTTTTCCGAACCTCATATCCCTCCATTTAAATACCTGCTAATTTGTTTTATCTCTGTGTATTTCAAAGTATTTCACCCACACCGCATTAAGTCACCTTTTAAATATGAAAGCCAACAGAATACAAAACCAAGCATTTAACTATATCGTAAGATGGATTACTCAGAAACTATTTTTTCTTTTATGAAAATTCTGCTGTCTGTGAATTTATGTGATATGTAAGTGGTTAACCAATGATTTGTGTTGATTATAAGGATTGTGAAGGAATAAACCAGTAAAAATTTTATTTTGTTTTTTGTTTTGCAATTCATTATAAGAGCTATCTATTAGGATCGTTTGTAAACTGATGGGTTTTGTTCAGTTTCTTCTCTGAAGTAAGACCCTGAGAGCAATGAGATGATATAGATCATAACTCCTCACTGTACATTTTCCAAAGGCATGATAATAATTAAGACTTAATCGGAGTGTTCTCCAGCTGCTTTCCCCATCACTGTACAGGTAATCAGAGCAATATAGATTAAATAGCAAATTGCAACAAAGTAAGGCAACACCATCATAAAAAGCAATATTGATGTATGAGAGAATTAGGTAAACGTAGTCAATGAAGCATGACGTCTCATTCACATTAACCTCCAGCAAGGCCCTCACAGTCCCAGGCATTGATCCAATCATTTGCTTGCCTAAATGGTTTCCACCTTCTAGACAGCTGCTTCCCTCTCTTCTGAAATACCCCATGACATATACAGAATTGCATCATTTTTAACTCCTTTATTAGACAATATCAAGAGAAGTGAATCACTGCTGTAAGAATAATATAGCTTTGAAAGCTTTATATTTATATATAAAAATATCATTGAAGCAGTTAAAATTAAATGCACAAGAATAGCATCTGGAGACTTTAGACACTTTCATTTCTCCCCTTTACCCCTGGATGGTATAAATATAAGAATATCAAACAGACTTGCCAGGATAGTAGGATACTCAAAGCACATAAATATCTTTCTAGGTGCTAGCTAGATAAGAGTAGAATGATGGTCTGTTGTACATGCAAGTCTGCACCTACACTCAGAAGCCATAATATGCTATATGTCTGTGATATTCTTCTTATCAGTACAGAATATATTCTGAACAACCTTTTAAATAGTGCTTCTATGACAGCACACAGATATTTTATGATATTAGTCTGAATGAAAATGGCCTCCTCCAATGACTCATAGGGGATGCTGCCATTTGAGTTGTGACCTTATCAGAGCAAGTGTAGCCCTGATAGAGTAAGCGTGTCACTGGTGGGTGAGCTTTGAGGTTTCAGAAGCTCAAGCCTGGCCTCATGGCTCACTGTCTCTTCATGCTGCCAGCTGACCAGTTTTAGAATTCTTCAGTACTGTGTCTGCCTGCATGCCTTGATGTTTCCCACCATGACAATAATGAACAAAGTCTCTGAAGTGTAAGCCAACCCTAATTAAATATTTTCCTTTGTAAGAGTTGCTGCGGTCAGGGTATCTCTTTACAATGAAATCCTAACTAAGACAAGCACCTATAGATTTCTTTATTTATATTATTTTGTTATTAAAGTAAGAGACAACATAACCGACTTTGTTTTCATTATGTTATAAATGCTTGATACCACTAAATACTTATATTAAATCAAGATCAGTTTTTTTAGAGTTAATAGGCTATATGTAACTCCCACTCTAGTCAAAATTTCTATCTGAATTAAATATTTTGTCTTTTTTTGTCTTTCTCCATATCCCATCCTCAGCCCTATCTGTAGCACCAGACAAATAAAAACAGGCAAGCTAAGCTTTTAATTTGCTCTGATGATCTTCTGGAGTTCCATCCTTGGATCCCTTCCCAGAGCTATCTGATTCCTCCAGAACTTCAAATGTTCATGTTGCCTAGATTTCAAGAGTGGATTATTCATAGAGTCTTTAACAGTATTAATGAAGAGGTAATATGATTCTTGTTCCTTGGAAGATACAATTTAGATTCCTTTGCTAAATTAAAGATAAAAATGTCTACCAAAATTAATAAGAAGTGACAAAAATTGGATAAGTTGTTTTAGGGCTCCATTGCCATAGTTAGATAAATGTGTTTTTCATAAAAAACAATGCTTACATATTTATATGTTTATTTATTTACTTGTTTATTCATCTCTTCTCCTTTTCCCTCATTAAAATTTTATAGGGGATTCAGTAAGACATAGAACTCATTTGGTGCAGAAAAATATTAATAGCTTGAGAATGCAAAGCAAGGCAAGAAATCAATTGTAGGTAAACAGCATGGAATTAAACCTCTTGACCTTGTCAGATACTTTATGGGGGATCCCTTCAATCAGAAATGTGCTGATGATACTAAATTGTCAAGGGATTTGATCTACCTTCTAATAATTGAATGCTCCAAAGTTTGGAAGAGAATCAGGTTTTTGAACAGCTGCTAATTTTTCAGAGTGGAAATTTAGTACCTAAAGAGATTGCACATTTATTTAATAAGACTTATATTTATATTTTATGGCCTGTCACTTTTGACAATATGCTTTGACTGTAAATAGCCACATTGTCTTTTGAGAAACACTATTTTGTGAAGTTATTGTAATTCTTAAGTACACACTATACACATTATTATCTTTAATTTGTTAAAATGTAATTTTTAAACAATAGTGTACATGTCATTAACAATAGCAGTTTCCTCTCTTGTATCCTAAAATATATTAACTTTGAATTAATCAGATATTACTGCATAGGGACCTGATATAAACATAATAATGAACTTGCTACTTAAGTGTTTAATTTTACAAGTGCTAAATACTCCTTACTTTTATCTTTATTTAGTGTAACACTTATATAAAAAGTCTATACACCTAAAAAAATATAACTTCACGTGTTGTGTTCCAGAAATAAATGTTTAGAGTGACTGTTATATCATCACATTTGAAAAAATTATATGGAAATAACATTTTTATTTCACCATTTTTTTCATTTATTTTTTATCAATCATCAAAATATATGTCAAGCTAGGCCTACTATGATGTTATTTCTGTCTCTTTAATTAGGACCATGATTTTGTCTTAGTTATTTCTATATGAGTAGGTTACAACAAGTGAAAATGCCGTCTTTGATCCTAGAGACATGGTTCCGTGGATAAGAAGTGATTCCTCAGAGGACCAGGGTTGGACATCCACCACTCATGTGGCAGCTCATACTCATCTATGATTCTAGTTCCAGAGGATCAAAACCCCCCTTCTGACCTCTGAGGGCACCAGACACACATGTACACAGACACATGTGCATACAAAATCCTCAAACACTTCAAATATGTAGTTAACAAAAATGTGCTCATATATTGTCAATCCCAAGGCACATATCAGAGTGGTCATCATTTGTAATCTGATCAGCATCCTCTTCTGTGTAAATGCCACATTATGCCACATTTTATTTATTCTTTCAGCTGTCAATTAACCCTCTGGGTCCTTGCATGTTGTAACACTTTCTGAACAATGCTGTTATGAACATGATATTGAAATGTACTTTTAGGCACTGCTTTCAATAATTTTGAACATACTCCAAAAAATGTAAGGGTGACTATATAGTAATTCTATTTTTAACTTCTTAAGGGACTGTTTTCAACAGCAGCTATATCATTTTATATCCCCACTGTTTTGCTTCCATTTTTTCACCAGCAATTGTTGCTGTTTCACTGCTCTTTTGAGTTTATGTTTTTATATGATCTTAATAGAAATAAGTTAATATTTCATCATAATTTATTTGTATTTCTCTGGTGACTTAATATTGAAAATATTTTCATAAGCTTACTGGTAATTACTTTTGCCTTCAAAGAAATGTCTACTCAATAATTTGCTCCATTTTAACTAGGTCTAGTTATATTGTTGAAATGCAGAGGTATTTGTATTCTGGGTACTAATCCTTTGCATATAATTTATTTATAAAAATTGTCTAATTTATGAATTGCCCTTGTAGAGAGGAGAACCAGTCTTCTTGAAGAACTGTACTACTGATAGTTTATACAGTAACAAATAGTTACTAAACACATATATATATAAGTAACACTAAAGGGAAATATGATTATATTTATGTTAATGTTGGGCCAGCAAGATGCTGTAGTGCAAGCACAGAGTATGCCACCTGCCAAGCATGGTGGTTTTTTCCTTGTTTATTTGGTATGTATTTCTTTTGTCTTTCACACCCTGTGTCTCTATCCCACTCATGTCCCAGTCCCTTCACATCCACCCTCTGTCTTTTACAATGCCCCCATAAAAATAAAATAAAATTCAACAGAAAGAAGGAAACAAAGAGAGAACGAAAAATCATTGTCATCATGGAAGCTGTAGTGTGGCACAGTGAGTCACGCAGTAAACCCTTTTGTCATGTATCTTTACTTGTAAATGTTCCTTGCAAAGAGGCTTTGCTTTTGTTCCAGGTCTCTGGTTTCTGCTACAGTTTCTGGATGCTGGCCCTCACTTGAACTCCTCTTGTTCATCTTGTTGTTGGCCTGTGTTTTGGAAATCCTGAAACTTTCATGTGTCTCTATCCCACTCATGTCCCTGTCCCTTCACATGTTCCAGCAGATCACAGTTGGAGTGGATGTTGTATGCCAACACATAACCCTAGCTCTGGGTCTGGGTAGTTGCAATATTGGTCAGCCCACCAACTGACTCTTGTGCTCACCACCAGGGCGATCAGGGTGTTTTCCTGCTTTCATGCCCTTAGGCTCAGTTTTCCCACACCTACACTTCAGGGTCAGGTCTACTGTGTTGCCCAGCTTAGTTTAGGGGCCATTCTCAGGAATGCTATAACTAATGAGGGGCACGACCAGGTCTTCTGCTCTTACAACCTCAGGACAAACTCTTCCACCTGCCTGAGGTGTTGATGGGTGGGGGACTGAGGAGGAGGATGGTGGAGTGCATCTCTCACCCACCCATGCCAAAACATAAAAAATGAACATTGGTGACAGCTCTCCCAAGTCCCAACTTCGGGGCTGCCTCGCCCACACTTCCACCAGTGGGGTTGGCTCTATTATGCTCCTGAAATGAGGTGCAGGTCCAAGTGTGATGATTTGAGTTTGAGTCCTTGGACCAACTTGATGGAGAGCTCTGGCCGTCACAAGTTGTCTCTTCCTCCATATGTGTGTCATGGCATACACAAAAATGCACCCATAATTAGTTAATTAATTATGCAAATGCAATAAACTAACACATGCCAATGTGTGAGAGATGAATGGAGGTGTGTGTATATACCAATGATGAAGAAAAACCTGGGTTTTGAAAGACTATTCTATTTTAATTTTTAGCACAAGAATTACAGACTAATAACTACACAAATTTTTTATTTCCAAGTATAAGATGCACAGTAATATTTGGATTTCATATAAATTTTGGTATAAACTGTTCCATGATATATTTGGAACATGCTAAAGCTTTTACTCATTTATTATCAAATATGAAGACTTAATTAGACACTCCACATTTTCCCTCTCTTAAAGCTATCTGTGTTTTACTAATTATGTTTTGTTTGAGCTGATTCCAGTATATGCACTTGTCTTTGGGTCTTCATCAGTGACCATACACTGTTCCTAAATGTTCCTTCCTGAATCATAGAAGCAGTGCATTAAGACAGGAGCGAAGAAAGGAAGAAAGAGAGACAGAGAGGGAGGGAGGAGCCTTTTTTCTCCCTTGCTGCTGTGTTCCCTTGTATATGTCTGAGAGACATATACTGTATATCACAACCGTCTTCTACAAGATTTGGTCTGGGAAAGAGTTCATAACCCTTTGGCAGAAAGACTTACTTGTTAATTAGATTGCAGTTAGCAATTGGACTTAATCTTTGCATGGCATTAGGGCATTGCTCTGAAATGTCATGAACTTCTCTTACACCATTCCTCTCTCCATATAATCCTTCCATTTTCCATGCATGCTGATTCAGGATAATTAATAGCACTGTATAAAAAGCCTGAAAATTGCAATGCCATAAATTTAACAAAAGCTTTCTTCAAATAGTTTAAACAATTTTAAATTTTAATTTATTTACTTGTTTTGGCAGTATCAATACATATTATAATATGCATATACACCCATACATGTTAAAACCTATTCACATTAAAAGGTAAGTCTTAAGTTAAAAATTTATCATATATGATTATAAGGATTCTTAAAGGGCTGAGCCATTGGCCAAAAAATTATAACTAGTATTAAGCCTCTGAATGTCTATTTCAGTACTGGCATGTGGGAGAGAAACTTATGTTTATATACTTCAGGAGGAAATGAACATGGTTCTTTTTTTTTTATTTAACTTCTTACACACATTAAGTTTCCTTTCCCCCCATTACTCCTAACCCCCATCCTACTCCATTCCCCTTCTGCTCTTCAGGGAGGGTAAGGCCTTCCATGAGGGATTCTCAGAGTCTGGGCCTATGTCCTCCCCTATGTATGCAGGCTGAGAGATCATGCCTCCCCATGGAAAGGGCTCCCAGAATCCATTTGTATGCCAGGAATAAATATTGATCTACTCTCCAAGGTTCCACAGATTGCCAGGTCTCTTCTCTGAAATCCAGGTTCAGGGGGGTGGGGGTGAGCGGACATATCAGTCCCATGCTGGCCCCTCAGTAATCAGTCTGGGCTCCATGTGGTCCCCCTTGTTTAGGTCAGCTGCCTCTGTGGATTTCCCAAGCCAGGTCTTGATCCCTTTACTCATCACTCCTCTTTGCAACTGGATTCCAGGAGTCCAGTTCAGATTTAGCTGTGTGTATATGCCTCTGCTTCCTTTAGACACTGGATGAGGGTTCTAGGATGACATATAAGGTAGTCATCAATCTCATTATCATGGGAGGGCATTTAAGGTAACCTTAATGCCAGTGGGTGTCATTTTAGTAGGCCTATGGAGATATCACTAGTGCTGGATCTCTCCTCCAGTTTATAATGGCTCCCTCTATTATGGTATTTCTCATCCTTCTCTGTCTATTCTTGACCTGGCTCAACCTTCCTGCTCTGTCTCCCATCTCCCTCTCCCTTCCCCCACCATGTCCCCACCCCCCCCCCACTCCCACCTGCCCACCCCAGGCTCCCAGTTCAATAAGGAGATCTCCTCCCATAACCCTTCTCCAGGTTACCAGGCATATCTCTCTTAGTGTTCTCCCTGCTTCCCAAACACGCTGCTGGTGGGATTGTAGGCTAGCAATCGCCTGCTCCATATATGAGTGAGTACATACCATGTTGTATTATTGTGACTGGGTTACCTCACTCAGGATTGTTTCTTCTAATGCCATCCTTTTGCCTGAAAGTTTCAAAATTCCATTTTTTTCTGCTGAGTAGTACTCTACTGTGTATATGTTTCACATTTTCTCTATCTACTCTTTAGGTGAGGGGCATCTAGGTTGCTTCCAGGTTCTGGCTATTACAAATAATGTTGCTATGAACATAGTTGAGCAGATGTTCTTATTTTATGAAAATATGGGTACATGACTAAGTGTGTAATTGCTGGATCTTGTGGTAGGCTGATTTCCATTTTCCTGAGGCATCTCCATACTGATCTCCACAGTGGCTGCACAAGTTGGCATTCTGACCAGCAGCGGAGGAGTGTTCCCCTTTCTCCACATCCTTTCCAGCATAAATTGTCATTAGTGGTTTTGGTTTTAGCCATTCTGACATTAGTGAGATGGTATCTCAGAGTTGTTTTGATTTCAATTTCCCTGATGGCTAAAGATGTTGGGAACTTTCTCAAGCCATTTTAGATCCCTTTATTGAGAACTCTCTATTTAGTTATGCAACCCACTTTTTAATTGGATCCTTTGGTGTTTTGGAATCTTGCTTCTTGAGTTCTTTATAAATTTTGGAGATCAGCCCTCTGTCAGATGTGGGGTTGGTGAATATCTTTCCCCATTCTGTAGGCTGTCGTTTAGTCTTGTTGACTGTGTCTTTGCCTTGCAGAATCTTTTCAGTTTCAGGAGATCCCATTTATTAATTGTTGATCTCAGTATCTGTGCTACTGGTGCTCTGTTCAGGAAGCAGCCTCCTCTACAATTCACTCAAGGGAATCTCCTGCTTTCTCTTCCTAGAGGTTCAGTGTGGCTGGTTTTATGTTGAGATTTTTGAACCATTTGCACTTAAGTTTTGTGCATGGTGATAGACATGGATCTCTCTGCTGTCTTTCACAAGGTAGCATCCAGTTACTGCAGCACCATGTGTTGAAGATGCTTTATTTTTTCCATTGTATACTTTTAGCTTATTTGTCAAAAATCAGGTCGTCAAAGGTGTGTGGGTTGATATTAGTGTCTTTGATTCCATTCCATTGGTCTACCTGTTTGGTTTTGTGCCAATATCAAGCTGTTTTCAGGACTATAGCTCTATAGTAGAGCTTGAAGTCAGGAATGGTGATGCCTCCTGAAGTTCCTTTATTGTAGAAGGTTGTTTAGGCTATCCTTGGTATTTTGTTTTTCCATATAAAGATGAGGATTGTCCTTCAGATGTTTGTGAAAAATTGTGCTGCTATTTTGATAGGGATTGCATTGAATAAATCTGTAGATTGCTTTTGGTAAGGTTGCCTTTTTTAATATGTTGATCCTACCTATCCAAGAGCATGGGAGATCTGTCCAATTTCTGGTATCTTCTTTATTTTTTTTCTTTAGAGACTCAAAGTTCTTGTTACTTGTTTGGTTAGCGTTATTCCCAGATATTTAATGTTTGGGGCTGTTGTAAAGGGTGATGCTTCTCTGATTTCTTTCTCAGCCCATTTATCATCTGTATATAATAGGGCTACTGATTTTTTTGAGATAACCGTGTATCCTGCCACTTTGCTGAAGGTGTTTGTCAGCTGTAGAAGTTCCCTGGTAGAGTTTTTCGGGTCACTTATGTAAACTATCATATCATCTGCAATTTGTATCCCTTTGATCTCCTTTTGTTGTCTTATTGCTCTAGCTAGAATTTCAAATAAAATATTGAACAAATATGGAGAGAGTGGACAACTTTGTCTTGTCCCTGATTTTAGAGGAATTGTATTGGGTTTCTCTCCATTTAGTTTGATGTTAGCTGTTGGTTTACTGTAAATTGCTTTTATTATGTTTAGGTATGTTCCTGTTATCCCCGATTACTCTAGGACCTTTATCATGAAGGGATGTTAGATTTTGTCAAAGGCTTTTTCAGCATCTAGTAAGATGATCATGCGTTTTTTCCTTTGCAGTTTGTTTATATGGTAGATTACATTGATAGATTTTCATATGTTGAACCATTCCTGCTCCCTGGGATGAAGCCTTCTTGATCATGGTATATGATTTTTCTGATTTGTTCTTGGATATTATTTGCTAGTATTTTATTGAGTATTTTTGCATCAATGTTCATGAGGGAAATTGGTCTGTATTTCTCTTTCTTAGTTGTGTCTTTGTGTGGCTTGGGTACTAAGGTAATTGTAGCCTTGTGAAAAGAGTTTGTCAGTGAACCTCCTGCTTCTATTGTATGGAACACTTTGAGGAGTATTGGAATTAAGTCTTCTTTGAATTTCTGGTAGAATTCTTCACTGAAGCCATCTGGGCCTGGGGTATTTTTGGTTGGGAGTCTTCTCGTGACTGCTTCTGTTTCATTAGAGGTTATAAGTCTGTTAAGATTGCCTATCTGTTCTGGATTTAGTTTTGCCAAATGATATCTACCCAGAAAATTGTCCATTTCCTTTAAATTTTTTAATTTTGTGAAGTACAGGTTTACAAAGTATGCCCTAATGGCTCTCTGGATTTCCTCAGTGTCCGTTGTTAAGTTCCTCTTTTCATTTCTGATTTTGGTGATTAACATGCTCTCCCTCTGCCTTTTGGTTAGTTTGGATAAATCTTGTTGATTTTCTCAAAGAACCAACTCTTTGTTTCATTGATTCTTTATAATGTTTTCCTGGTTTCTACTTTGCTAATTTCAGCCCTCAATTTGATTATTTCCTGGCATCTACTCCTCTTGGGTGAATTTGCTTCTTTTAGTTCTAGAGCTGTCAGTTCTTAACTACTCTTTTTTGTGGCTTTGGAGTTCATTGAAACTGAGGTGAAATAGAACATTGTTTGAACCTTGTGAATGTATCTTGTTTTGTATTGGTTACTTTTTTGCACCACTCTTTCATGTTCTTGTCATCAACATTTCTTCTTGCTATGGTTTGTCAGTCTGCATGTCCCTCAGTTACTCATTTCACATGCTTGGTTCTTTGGTTCCCACTTCTGTCTGCCCACTCTCTGTTAACAACCTAGTACTGTGGAATAAACACAGTTTTCTGACTTTACCGTCTGTTGGCTTTCAGTACTTTAATATTTCACACTTAACTCTCCTTCCCCAGTGCAGTTCTTCAGCATCCCAAATGGTCAATCATTTCTGATATGGGTAATACATGTGTCAACACTCATTTTGAAGTGTTATATTTTCATTGCACTCACCGTGGTCAGAGCATTTCTTAAATATCTGATATTGAAATGCTGATTTCAAAGGGCTCCACTGGGCTATCCACACATCTGGGGAAAGGAAGATAATTGCTGTGTGTGCTAATCTCATCTTCAGAGATTTTCACACATGAAGGGCAAGACCACATTTCCCTCATTAGCATAGCTAGCACCTGTCAGCATGTTGTGATTTCAGAGACTGTGGAAAAGGTTTGCTGGTTCTCCTACATTGTCTTTCCATGTCTGTAATTCCTTTAATTGGAACACATCCCTATATAAGATATGATGTTATTTCATAATAAAAGAACTTAAAATTAAGAGGTTAAAAAACACGGGAATACTCAACAATATGAATCTACAGAAAAAAACATGATAATAAGGAAAGTTTTATTCTATAGAAGAAATCTCAACAAAGATGAAAACTCAGGAGCAGTGAGAAACATATTCACCCATTGTCCTTGTTTTCTTCTGCATATCTAATTTTTCTTTATGCCTATTGACTCCTCTGCTAAAATTTACCTTTATAGGACTATTCAAATACTATATTAATTATGGGTTCTGTGGCCATTTTACTGACAAAGTAAAAAAAATCTATCTTGAAGATTTATTACCAGATTTGAGCTAGGTAATTTTGATGTCCTTCCCAAGGCTTACCAAGAATATATGAATGGTTTCAGAAATCTTATTTAACTATTTATTATAAATAACTGAATATATTATACCAAGTTACTTTTGTTGAAAAACTGTAAAAATCTATGATCAAATTATCTGTTGCTTAATAAACATATTCCATTTCCTTTAATCCTACAGAATATAATTTATGAAGTGCTAAGCACCTTCTCTTAAAATTCAGTTGGATATTAGATGTAAAATTCCCAAATCATCACTCCATTCTCTTTCACCCTTGAAAATATTGACATATAGAATGTGTAATCTGGATATTTTCATGGTCTTCAATATAATTTTTGGTCTTTGAATAACAAATATCTAGTGCTTGACTTCAGAAAAATTTCACAGTAATATCCTTTTGGAGACATTTAAGCCCACAATTAATGAAGAACTTATTTATTTTAAACCTGAGAGCACAGAGTTCAGCTCACAGACAGTAGAACTCACCTAAGGAGGATTTAGACGAACAGGCTCTGTCTAGGCTACACTCATGTTAGCAGGGAACACAACTCTGTGTTGTGAGGAATCTGGAGAAACATTATCGGTGCTGATACAAATTGAAAAATTAGTGTGGGTGTGTAAACATGAGTAAGGATGACATGCTGTAGCTACTTTAACACTTTCATCAGCAGTTCTTCCAACCCAGTCATCTGCCTATTGGACCTCTAACCTGTATTCGTGGATAAGGAGCAGCATATTAATAAATGAATTTTGTGCTCTCAACGCTTCAATGCTCAGCAGCTATTGGTCCACAATTGACATGACTCCCAAGGTTCCTTCCATCTCCTTTGCTATTTTCTTCTGTTCTACCTGTCTTAGCTGTTATGTGCTTATTGAGTTTCTTGCATACTATTTTCTCTCCCTCTTGTCCTTGGTTATCATAACCCACTTCAATGTCTAGGTTTGTGAGAATCTATACATCATATAATAAAGAGAAAATGAGATATTCTGATTTCATGTTTCCTTTGACAGTAAGCCTTTTGTTTATAAAAGGAATAAAGAAGCCGGGCGGTGGTGGCACACGCCTTTAATCCCAGCACTAGGGAGGCAGAGGCAGGCGGATCTCTGTGAGTTCGAGGCTAGGCTGGGCCTACAGCCTCCAAAACAATACAGAGAAACCCTGTTTCGTAAAACGAAAAAAATAAAAAAAATAAAGAAACGCAACTACCCACACACAGAGACACAGACAGTGTTTCACTTAATCTATTGATAAGATAATCACTGATCGTCTTTAAAAACATCTTCCTATTGTATGACAATCCAACTAAATAGAACAATAATTCAGTTTTCATATGAAAAAATAAATGTAAATATGGGCTTAAGGTGGGTATTTACACACTACTAATTTAAATTGAGTTTATAAATAGTTACTCATTATTAATTTGTACAAATAAACCTTCAGAATTAAATATATGCAAGATATTTTCAGTAATGGTTTATATTAGAATGGTGGAATAGCATTCAGTGTAATGTATAAGGTATAAATATGTATCAAATAGATGCTAGGATTATGGTGACTTTAAACAGAAAAGAATGAATGCTGAGAGATGTAATGTACCATGTGAACAACATGACAAATAGTGAAAGCCATAAATGAGCTAAGGTAAATTTAAAATATATTCTATTTCCAACCAAGAAGAAAAATTATATCAATATAGATAAACAAACTGATTTTTCTCTTTCCATCCTTAAACAAGTAGTCAATATTTATACAGAACTCTAGAGCGAGAATTCAATGAGTTTACTTTTCTCATAACAGCCTCAATTTGAAGAAGTACATCCAGGATTCATTATGAAGTAATATACATGAGATTTTACTGCACCCTCAAAATTATATTATACATTCTTTTTTTCCATGTTTTTATTTAAATTAGAAACAAGCTTCCTTTACATGTCAATCCAGTTACCCCTCCCTCCCCTCCTCCCCTGTTCCCTATCCATCCCCTATTCGATCCTCTTTCTGCTCCCCAGGGAGGGTGAAGCATTCCATGGGGGATCTTCAAAGTAAATTATACATTCTTAATCTGATTGTAAGTCGGTATTTGTATCTGTCTACCTATCTATAGTGATACAGATTGGTTATATATTATATATATTTCTTTCCTTCTTTCTTTCTTTCTTTCTTTCTTTCTTTCTTTCTTTCTTTCTTTCTTTCTTTCTTTTTGATTTTTCCAGACAGAGTTTCTCTGTATTATTTTGGAGGCTGTTCTGGAACACACATTGTAGACCAGGCTGGCCTCGAACTCACAGAGATCTGCCTGCCTCTGCCTCCAGAGTGCTGGGATTAAGGGTATGTGTCACCAATGCCCAGCATATTATATATCTTTAACTCACTATCTATCTTTATAACTGTCTGTACTAAACAATGATTCTATATAAGTGAGGTTTTCACTGTTAAATATTCACACTTGATTTTGCCATTATCAAATAATGCTTTGATTTTTGTATCTTTGTAACTATTAAAATACCTCATAAATGTAAAATAATGATTCCAGTGGGTTAGTTTTTTAACCAAGACTTCTTGATGTGTGTATAATAAATTTAATTCAGTTCTTATAGTCATTTTTTCTGAAGAAGGATTCACTACGGATTTTGTAAAGCAAAGCATTTTGCCTTTTGTTTAAACCATGAATTGTAAGAAAATTGAAGGTGTTGAAAGAAAACACTACATAACTAAGAGTGTGAAAAAGAGTGTTATAGACATTTTTGTTACCCTTGATGCCTTTCTACACAGGTCACACATCTAAATCACTAACACCTATAAGAAAACACTCCCAAATTAAAGTAATTCATGTGTCATCCTTTTCATTGACACAAGTCTCCAAATAGAAACCTGCTCAGGTAGCTATTCCCTGGCACATTATAAGTTCTCTTTTTCTGTATAATACCACATAACAAAACATAATGTGTAGACCACAGAACCACAAATTGTCTCAGAAAATCTTCTTAACACAGGAAAGAAAAATATGGTGCATACTACAAAAAAAAACAAGAAAAACAGTTATAAAGATAAATCAAATAAATTTAAGTTGTACTAAAATACTTCTTTAAAATACCCAAACAAGTATACAACACTATATTGAAACTTTATAAATTACCAGTGCTTGTTAATCTGTACATGATTTTATTGGGAAAATGATAATCCTAAAATCCATTGTTTTCACATTGAATTATCACACAAGGTGAAAAGTCTTCTTATTATAGCCTTATTTTAATGAGATTAAAATGTCAATGGCTCACACAGAGGTTCAGAACTTCATTTTTAATTTTTATTTTATTTACTATTTTATGAATGTGAGTGTTTGATCATATGTATGTATGTGTACTATTTGTGTACCTGAAGTTCACAGAGGACAAAAGTGGACATAAGATTCCTTGGAACTGGAGTTACATATCATTGTAAGGTACCATATAGGCACAGAAAATGGAACCCAGGACCTCTGCAAAAGTAGCTAGTACTCTGAAGAGCTAAAACATGGCTCCTTTGCCTGGAGCTAAGATTTCATAAATTTTCTACTTAGATGATTGTTTTTGCCACAGAAGGTATATATTTTTATTTGCTAGTATTTTTAGATATCTAAATAACCATTATCCAATAAAGAATCTCTTTATAAAGATTGTACAAATAGCAGAATTAATATAATTAAAGTAAGTTGTCTGTATAAGGGCATAGCTATAAAAACTTCATTTTCCTGTCTTTCAGTTTGTGCTTACTTATCATTCTTTTGACTTGAATATAAAATGTTCACCATGGGCTATTATTTTGAAAATACGGTTACCAGCTTTTTTATTTTTCCTCTCAGATAGAAAAGATCTAACCCTCAGAGAGAAAAAAATTCAAGCTATCGCCACATTTATGGATTTTTTTGCATACTCTGGTGCTGACTGGAGGCAAGACTCCCAGTTAGTGATAGGGATGGGACTTTGAAGGTTCTCTATAGCCCACTTTTCTGTCTTAACTCTTGGCTTCCTGCTAAGTAGCCAAAACTCACCCCCTGAACACAACCACTACAATGGAACTTCTCTGCCTTCTAAACATGTCCTTTCTAAAGACTTAATCGCTCACAATAATGTATAGCTAATGCTTCTTCTATTGGAAATCTTCTAAATAACTTTCCAAATTGTTGTGTAAGTATTTATAGTAGACTGAATTATAATCATCTTTTTATTACAATAAAAGGATACTACAAAAATTAGTTGGACAACTATGAATTGTTAAATTGTGTCTCATAGAAACATATTGAGATTAATTGCTGCTGGAAATATGTACTAAATGACTATCTTTGCATTTTGATTCTTATGAAACAGTGTTTAAGCAAAAATAAATATATTTTCAAAAATATATATGTTTTCTGGGGATAATCTGTTTATTCTCACCCGAAACCCTACTGCAATGAAATTTGGCATTTCCAATGTAAATTTCCAAATACCCTCTAATTACACCATGGTATTCACATTTGCAAGCTTATTCATATTCTTTACACAGATATTTTGCTTAATCTTTGACAGTCAAAATGAAATCTTCCTTCAATTATCAATTAAAATATTCTCCTGCAGTTTACTGTTTGATTAGCAAGTCTTCCTGTATGTCCTTATATTCTCATGCAATCTTGAAATTCCTTAGCCTTTAATTTCTGATTATTATAAATTAATGTTAGTCCTACCTAAACACAACCTATTTTATAGTGTGAAGAAAATAACATGGAAGCAACACTGAGGACACGTAGAAGGTAAAGTTGAAAATGAAACCACTGAACCAAATGTAGTGGTGCTTGAATGTGAAGACAAGAATATGAACCCATTTCAGTACTGTATGAAGCAAAGTGTCAAAATGTCCGTAGTTTTGAACTTGGAAAAATACTAAAGGGAAAGAAAAGTTACCATTTCACAGAATGGGATATTTTTAATGCCACTTGCTGCTTCCCATAATGATTAACCAATAGAAATTGCTCAACTCTAAAAGCTTAAATGTGTGCCTTCAAAGGAAAACACTTGTGTAGCATGCATGAGGGTCTATATGTGAGGCCCATGCCTGAAGAAAAAGAAAAGATAAAGGAAGACCTGATGTGATTAATAAAAGGTATAATCTGCATATTATTTATAAAGCAATTAATTAAATGTGCTATTTAATAGAATATGCAGGGGATTAATGATTCTGAGTACTGACTATTTAACAACTGACTTGTTGTTCTTTTAAAAAAATGGAAAACACATTTTGAACTCTGTCCAAAATTATCTTTGTATTTGACATGAACATTTTCGTGTTTCCCCTGCCAAGATGTATTGTAATCATCACTTCTATTCACTGAAATCAAATGTTGCAGGTGATATTCAAAAACATCGTACCATAACACTTATTATGCTTGGAAAAACATTAAATGCAAGTTATTCAGAAGCACTGACTTTTTTCCTAAAAGCCCAAGTAATTAGTGTAATATTGTACCACTTTAAGTCAATAATTAAGATTAATTGTTCTCAGCATTCAACATATGCCTCTAAATCCACGCACCCCATAATGCATCAGAAACATTGGAACAAGCTTAGTACTGATATTCCAGATATATCTCACTGATATTTTGTATAATATAATGAGGATGGCATCTGCTTCTCTCTTATGAGCACATCCCACTTCTACTTAAAAGAATCAGCACACATTCTAAAATAAGACAGGTCCCTCAGATGTAAACTCAAAAGTTCACAGACTAGAGGATCTGCTTTCACACCTGTATCATTTTGGCAGGAAGCTTCTTCCTTTGGATAGAAAAAAAATAGAGTAGGAGCCAAGAACAGTCATATAATGTCCTTTGGCAGCTCTTCCATGCCTCCATATTTTATTTTTAATCTCTAGGGATAATTTGCAGAAATAGAATCTCCTAATCTGTTGTTGAAACATGTGTTATACTGACAGACAAAATGAAAACTAAAGTTTCTTCGATGCTTTTAGAAAGTACCTTTTTCATAATGTCAATGGCATATGAAACAGTGAATAAAGAAATGTGTACTGCAAAATAATAATGATGTTTTGTGTGATAGTCATCTGTACTATGTACAAGACATCAAAAGTTTACTCAAAATAATTAACAGGTTTCACTAACTAGCTTTTCATTATGAAGAAGAAGAATAATTAGTGCAATAATTTAAAAGTATCTCAAACCGTTTTTGTCTCCATGTAACATGCAAATCCCATAATATTTGTGTTATGAGCCTGTTCATGAAACCTTCACCCAGCATGCATATCCAGAGATCCACAACCAAGCACTGGACTGACCTCGAGGAGTCTGGTTGAAGAGATGGAGGAGGGATTATATGAGCAAGAGGGGCTCAAGATCATGACAGGAAAACTCAGAGACAGCTGACCTGAGTTTGTGGAACTCATGGACTCTGAACCAACAGCTAGAGAGCCTGAATAGAACCAGCCTAGGCCCTGTGCATATGAGTGACAGTTGTGAGGTTTGATCTGTTTGTGGACCCCTAGCAGTGGGCACAGGATCTGTCCCGGGTGCTTAAGGTGACTTTTTGGAACCTATGGTGGGATGCCTTGCTTAACCTTAATGGGAGGGTAGTGAGGAGCTTGGACGTGCCTCAGCTTGATGTGCTATGCTTTGTTGATTCTCATGGGTGGCCTTACACTTCCTGAGGAATGGAGCTAGGAGAGGGTAGAAAGGAGATGGGGGTAGGGAAGGAATGGGTAGTGATGAGCAAGGGTAAACAGTGGTTGGTATGTGAAGTAAATTTTATAGAGATAATTTTTTAAAAGAAACAAATTTTTCCTAGGCAGTGGTGGCATTTTATCCCAGCACTTTAATTCCAACACTCATGAGGCAAAGTCACCAGGATCTCTGTGAGTGTGAAGCCAGCCTGGTCTACAAAGTGAGTTTTCCAGGATAGGTGTCATACAGAGAAACCCTTGTTGAATTCCCACCCCAAAACAATGACCTCAACAAAAACTCCTGTATTATGTCAAAACAAGTAGCTATCATAATGCAAATCTGATGTTTCCTTTTCTTTCATTGACCCTTTGTTTAGGATATAATGCTTATATATGACACATAACAGGATTATTGTATATAAAACTCAAATAATCAAGAATGCTAGGCTCAAGTAGTAAAGGAAAGAGAAAAAGAAAATATGTCATTTAAATAGCTAAATTTTAGGTTTTTAAATACTGAATTGACTGTTTCCTTTTGTATATATTGTTGTTCCCACTCCATGAACATTTTTATTTACATTATTTGTGCTAACAATGTTTAGCCTCTGATTTATTACCACAAACAGAATGGGACCATACTTATAGAAGATGCATTAAGAAGAGGGAGGCAAAACTAATTGGGATGTACTATATGAGAAAATGATCCATTTCCAATAAAAATGATAATTACTGAAAATTTGTCACATTATACAATCATGTATAATTATACATATCATATCAAAGAAAAAGGAAGCAAATTTTTGCCAAGAAGTAGGTGATATTTTTGACTCATCACTAGAATCAACTCAAACATAATAAAGGATATATACTAAAAGATAATAAAGGAAATTGCATTGTCATCCTACCTAATGACTCAAGCCCACAAATCCTTGTTTTGTATAAATTTCTGTCTCCCCACAATAAGCATATATTTTTCTTCAAAATGGAGAAGAACTTTATTTGCAAGTAACAAAATTGATTTCCATGATGATACAAGTACAAATGTAGCCTGAACAGGCACAACATCCATTTTAGATATACCAGCTTTATGATCAAAATAGAAATAATCTGATATTACAAAAAATGAAAAAAATAAGTGGAGATATCTGAGAACTATAAAAATCCCCCAAATGAAAGGAACACTAGATATGAAAAGTTTATATTTATAAATTATACTTTAGAAGTGATTGGGGAATTCTAAAGTGACTGAGGCCCTCAACTTTGATGAGCCCTTTATTTTCATTCCTTCTTAAAGAAATTTCCATGAGTAAACATAATTTGTTTAAAAAGGAAGCCAACTTGACTTCTGTGTTAGGGTTTTAATGAAAGTGGTCCCTTATGCTAATATACTTACATGCTTAGTGCCACTTGGTGAACTGTTTGGAAGGATTAGGAGTACTAACCTTGCTAAACAGTGTGCGACCTTGTTGGAGAAGGTATATCACCGGATTGGCACTGATTTTCAAAACTCCACACCAGGTCCAGTCTATCAGTAATGTGTCTGTGTCTGTCTCTGTATCTCTGTCTTTGTTTATCTCTCTCTCTTCCTCTCTGTCTTTGTCTCACTTTCTGGTCCTCCTGAAATTCGACAGTCATTCATTTTTGGATTTGGTGTTCCATAATTATCCAGAAACAGATTTCTGTATTAAAGTATTCAGTGTATGGGATTTGGCACAACAGCCTTGGGGAGCTATATATTAGAATATTATCATGTTTGTGAACTACTACAAAGCTCCTTTCAGACTATTGGGGACTTGGTTCCAGACTTTGTAGATAATTCAAATTTTTCATGAGCAATAAAAAAATCAACATTAAATAAAAAGGGCTAATAAGAATTATTAGAATTATAAAATATAACATACTTTATAAGTAATTTCTTTTTAAAAATCATAATCTCTAAATTTACAGTATCTTATATATCTTAAATATAAGGATCCACAGGAAAAATTATAGCCAAATTTAGTTTATTATCATGAAATTGACACAATTAATTCAAAATTTTGTGAAAATTTAATTCTAAAATACTATTAGTCATACATCTTATTCAAGTAATTATTTTTATTAAAATCATAGAATTAGAAAGGTGAAAGATATAGCATTTGAAATCATTCCATGAAAAAGGTATTAATTTGATCATTAGTTCTATTCTAGTACATGCTTTTAGTAGTATAAAATTAGACTCATGTTCTTTCGCCTCTCAAAGTTTTTATTATGCATTCTATATAACATATTTGTGTCTTCTTGGCACAATTCCACTGGCCTATTTGCAGACAGAAGAGTAACCCACCTTCTTTCCACTACTCATTTTACTATTGGCTAAAATATACTTCCTAACCTACCTCAAAGTGGCATTAAATTTATTTATTAAAAATACCACAAAGGAGATAAGACCCTGCAGAGAAACCCACAGAAACAGTTGACCTGACCTAGTGAAAGCACAGAGACCCTAATCATAAAACTGCAGAACCAGCAATGAACCTAACCAAGCCTTCCTAATATTTGTGCCAGCTAGGAGGTCTCGGCAGTTTATGGGACTTCTAACAGTAGAACCAGTGTTTTCCCTAGTGTACAAATGGACTTTGGGAGCCCACTCCCTATGGATGGATATTATTGTAGCCCAAATGCATGAAAGAGGGCCTAGCCCCTCCCCCAAATGATGTGAAAAACTTCAATGCCCCCCCCCATGGAAGGCCTCACTATCCTTGGGAAGTGGGTGGGGGTGGATTGGGAAGGGGCATTGGGGAACAGGGAGGTTGAGAGGGCAAGGGAATGGGGGGAATTGATATGTAAAACGAGATTATTTCTAAAATAATAAATATCAAAAAATACCCAAACTGAAAATTTTATGCAACAGAATTTTAAATAAACCGTGGATGTACAAAATTTTATACTCTATTAAGTGAACTACAAATAAAACATATAACATATTACATGAATTAAAATGCTAATCTCCAACCACAGGACAATTTATATTTTGAATTATTTTATTTCTCCACATGGATTGATTGATACAATCATAATGCAAAGAAAATTTGGTATATCTTCCTTGATTAGGCATTTTCTCTTTGATTTCTAAGATGAAATATTTGAACTAAGATCGATTTGACCTGTTCAAGTGCTCAGATTCAAAGATTTAAAAAAATGCTTTGTAAAGATCATAAAAATTTATAAATGTTGGAAAGAGTGTAACAAAAAATATAAATCGTTTATAAGCAAGCTTGTTAAGTTACAAGGTATTTGTGTGTTTATATCAATGGTGTTAATTGATCAATGCTGTTAATTCAGCCAAAGTCACTAAAAGGTACGGTTGTAGGGTATGGTGTGTGTGGCACATCCATTTGTTTTCGTTTTGTGAATTATGAATTAATTACATCATTTTCCCTTCCTTTTTGTCCCTCCAAATGTTCTTTGCCATTTTTCAAATGATGGTCTCTATTTTCATTATTTTTATACCTTATATGTAGATAACTGGTAAACACACACACACACACACACACACACAAACACACACACACACACACTTCTAAATACCTAAGTACAATCTCTATTATGGAAAAGTGAAAACTCATGAGGTCTAAATCCTACACTTATAAAGAACTACAGGCAACTAAGGAATGTTGAGAATAGGAGAAGTAGTATTCCCCAGGAAAGAGCATATAAAGTTACTATCCAATCGAAATGGTTAGCCCTGAAAAATTACATTCAAGTAACATTGCACACATACTGAGCACAGATTCAGTATAAATGGGAAATATATTAAAATAAACGATTACCTCAAAGTTCTTATTTCATTAAATTCATTGCAAATGTTTTATAATTAATTTGTTCTAGCATTAAAATAATAAATAACATGTTTTAAATATTTAAACGAATTTTTCTTATACCTCACTATGCCTAAACCATTCCTAGTGTGGATAAGTTTAGAATGTTTTTAACTAAATTGCAACCATGGGATTTATTTTTTAAAATTAGCTAAAATTAGTGCATTTGACTAGACTGAAACAAATTATTGTAAGAAATTTGTCTGTTAATTTGCCCTTTTCTGAATTTCAAATACAGAGTAAGTTTATTGTTGTTTTCAATATCATATTATATACCAGTGGTTTAAGAAAATGGCTTAAATAGACTACAATCTGCCTTACAACAAAATTCAGATTAATAAGTTCACAGCCAGCCTGGTCTACAAGATGAGCAGCAAGGGCTACAGAGAGAACCTTTGTGTCAAAATATGTAAACAAATAAAAATTTTAAATTAAAACAAAAGTCAATTAAATGATTACAGCGGTATATTTAGCGATGTTTTTAAATCTGAATTTACTGTGAGTATATGATGATTTTTAGGGGTACAAAGGAAATACCTGACACCCCAGGCTCTCTACAAGACTAGAAAACTAAATGGTCTCCTTTTTTAATATATAAACTATCCATGGGAGAAATGTGGGTTTACATTTGACCAAAGGAAACTTACTATGCCTATGACATAGGCCTGTAGCTATTATTAACCAAAGATTGGAGGCAATAGCTAAACTGCAACACAAGTTCTACTTGCATTTGCTGTCCTGTAATAGAAGGCCATCTAGAAAGATGTTGCTGTATCCTAAAGGAGGTTTCATTGTAAGAAGCATTGTCATCCAAGCTCAGAGGAAAGATGCTCAGATGACAAATACTTCAGGAATAATTATAAGGTAGATAAATATTATAAACTGAGTTTACAGGCTCATCAGCAAGTTATTTGCCCAACTTCCACTTCTAAAATGAAAAACCTGAGCTTGCAAGAGAAAAGGACATCATATAGGGATGAACAACTGGGGTGAAGTGTCGTCTATAATAACAGCTTTCAAAAATATTATTTTTATTTTATTAGGTATAACTATATCATTCCCCCTTCCGTTTATGTCCTCAAAACCTTCCCATTTGATCCTCTTAACCCTCTAGCTGTTTTTCAAATTCATGGCCTATATTTTTCGTTAACTGTTGTTATACTCACACACTTTTATATTTCTATATATATAATTTCAACTTGATCACTCTATGTCATAATACTTAAATGTATGTTTTCAGAGATGATCAATTGATATTGGATGAATAGTTGGTATGCTGTTTCCTAGGTATAACTGTTTACTTGTTTATTTGTCTGTAGTTTTGAGACCTCCTGGGCTTTTCTACATCCATTTTAACATGTGTATTGTTGTTGTCCTTCTTCAGTTACAGACTTTATGTGTATAGCTGCTTAAATGAATATAAAGGCTTTTTTCTGTCCTAATTAATATATGACTCACATGTACTAAGAACTTTCCTGAATGATAATAGGAATTAAATTGTACATTTATTAAATAAGTTATACATATTTTAAACTCATTCCATAGTCCAGAAACAAGTATTATTCTTAGAGGAAATCTTCAAGGAAAGGGAGAAAGAACAATTTGTATCACACAATAAAATGTGTGCTAAGTAGCTCAGAGTTAATTGGTTATTCCTTTCTCCATTAGACATTCCAATTTCAATCTTACTATTGCGAACAAAAGAAAGAAAAATACAGACAGAACTTGACTAAAAGAACTCAAGGACACAAGAAATATTGCAAAGCCAATGCAGGCTAAGACACACAGATAGGAATTCCAAAACTCAGGGTAGAAGGCAAAGGTAGAAGACCTTGTAAGGTATCCAAATTCAAGGCATGCCACAAAGGGTTGGAAGTTAAGGAAGGAAGTATTAGACCAGATATGACACAAAATGGGGCATCCCATTGTGTGCTTGTTCGTTTTCATAGAGGGTATGGATCTGGATATGAGGTAAGGTGGAAAGGCACTGGGAGGAAAAGGAAGAGGAAACTGTGATCACAATATATTATCATATGAAACAAATGTATTTTCAAAATAAAAAAGAAGGAAAGAAAGAAATCATGGATGGGAGGTGTGGAGATTCCTAAGGTCACAAAGACAGGAGAGTGTCATTCTTTAATCTAGACACTCAATGAAGACAGTAGTGGACTCTAAAATTAGAATAGAACACCTAGTGGATATATCTGCTACACCCTCCCATACAGATGGCTCAGAGGATATCTTGAAAGAGGGGACAGAAATATTGTTAAGAACCAGAGGACCGAGATATTTACCATGAGATTGTGTCTCTTATTAACGCTAGATGGTATACCTATGGTGTATCACCAACATGACCAACTCCAAACAAGAATGACACCAAGGAACACTCCAAACTAGACACAGGAAAGGCCACCAGGCCTAAACGCTATCCAGAGAAATACTGGGAACTGAGTTGAGCTTGAAGTAGGATATGTGGCCCTCCCAAAAGATCATACCAAGTAGTTGTCTAGTGCCAAATCACCAGTACTGAAAAGATGTATCAAGTATCATTATATGGACTCAACATGTTAATTTAGGAAGATAGGTATGTATACAAATACACATATGCAAACAATAACAAATTATGAGCAAAGGGGCCGTGAATTTGAAGAACAGTGGGGAAGGGAATAGAAGGTTGGAAGGAAGGGACGAGAAGGGAGACAAAGAAAATAAAGAACAAAATAAATAATTAAAGTAAATGTACACGAAAGGGAAAAATTCCAGACTTTAATCCATTCCCAGGAAACAGAAACAATACCTCAATGCTCTTAATGTGTTGTTCTCTCTGGAACATTGCATACTTCTCCACTAAAAGAAAGATGATTTGAGAAAAAAATAAGAATTAGTAGGTCTTTTACCCACAATATCCCATCTCCATATCAACCCCCACTTATGGCAGCTTTCCTTCACTCTCTGCCCACATCTCCAATGGAGACCACAGACATTCCCTTCCTAACCTCCCTCTGACCACTTGTTGCTTTATGTCAACCCTAACTCCACCAGGAAATTTCTGCTAACTTATAATTCCTTCCCTTTCCCCATTCCCCTGTCTCTTGTAGATCCCCAGTCTCACCCTCAGTTTTGTATCAGAAAAGCTGTTATGTCTCCCTTTCCTCTCTGACCCTCATCCCCAACTAATCACAAATATTTTCTCTGAAAACAAGCCTTCCCCCAACTCATCCCATTATCCCAAGCTTCATCACAAGCAGCATTCACTAGGAACACACCAGGTGATCAAAAGAGGTAAGCAGCTGAAAACCCTCACTGGGTTTCCATTGCAATGGAACCTCCCAGGCTTATCTCTATTTCTACAACAGAACGCCTGGTGAGGCCTTTTTTTCCCCCTCTGCCCACATCTCCATTCCTCTCCCTACTTGGTACTTTATATCAGCCCCAACTCCACCAAGCACTTATACCTACCTCACAAATCATTCCTGCCAAGAAATCAAGTAGTTTGTCTGTAGAATTTCCCCTCTACTTCTGTTCCTTTAAAGCAAATCTTCTAGTCTCTCTCCCAAAGCTGTAACAGACCTTCTCTGGTAATCTCTCTTCATGTCTCCTTCCATTCTACGGAGACAAAATAAGCAGATCTAGGTTGAACACTCTGCTCTTGTCTCTCCTATTGACCTCTTCAGACACCCAGTCTATCCTTACCCCTAAGTATCAGGTCCCAAACCCAGAAATATATTTTACTGGTAACCCCCAGTGACAACAACTATCAGATTAAAAGAAAACCAGCCAACACAAAGGCATCATGCTTTCTGAAAATCTGAAAAAAAAAACAGAAACTAAAGAACAAAACACCCACCCACTGAAGACAAATCAGAACTTAGACATAAAATCTGACTTCTAGATCTCTGGATTCCAATATAAACACACAACCAATAACAGCCAGAGCACAGCTATCCTATCTCAGGAGGCCCTGAATATTCCAACACAGATAAAGCAAAAGAAAAAACCTTAAACCTTAAAACTGTCTTTGTGAATATGATAGAGGCCATTAAAAAGGAAATGAACACATTAAGAAGAAGACTTAATGACAATACTCATTTTTTTTCTGCAAGATAGAAACAGAAAGTACATTGCCCAGTTCATTTTATGAGGCCCCAATTACCCTGATACCCAAACAACATAAAGACCCAACAAAGAGAGAGCATTACAGACCAATTTCCCTTAGGAATATAAATGCAAAAAATATTCAATATAGTACTTGCAAACTGAACTTAATTACACATCAAAATATCATCCACTATGATCAAGTAGATTTGGTAACATGAATTTCCTGCCTGGTTCTGCAGCCGCCTCAGTGCTCCCAAATAAACATGCAGATGCTCAGTTAGTTATAAACCTGTTAGCTGGTGACTATAGCTTCTTATTAGCTAATTTTTATATCTTAATGTATTTTCCTTTCTTTTTACTCTACAGGTCCTTTGTGTATATATGATAGCTTCTGCTTTTGATGTTTTATGGGACTCTTGAGGGTCCAAATGAGGAGTCTTTGCAGCTATATCTGTTTCTTGTGGTACATAAAGCAGAGGACTTACCATGGCAATAGTGCTTGTTACCCCACCTACTCACTGAAAATCTTGTATCTGTTTCTTGTGGTACATAAAGCAGAGGACTTACCATGTCAATAGTGCTTATTACCCCACCTACTCACTGAAAATCTTGTAGGCAGGCTAAACTTCCTTCCCTGAACACAAAAGAGTAACAGATGACACATGGGTCATACACATCCTAAAAATTCACTCTGAATAAAATTTCTTTAATGTGAGCAAGAGTCACCCCAAACCAGAGTGACAGCACACTTAACCCATCTACTTTCAGGGAATAAAGGAAAAGAAATTCCATGGTGATGAGAAGGATCAATGGAACAGATGCATTTATTGTAGACTTAATTGTATCAAGATCTGTGGTGATGTATTATTTATGATTTCTTAAAGCTTACTTGAAGGCCCAGAAAATGAAGTCAGCCAAAAGCTAGGAGGTAGTGGTACACACCTTAATCAGAAGTAAGAGGTAGACAGATTTCTGAGTCCAAGGCCCTCCAGATCTACACAAGAATGAATCAGTCTAAAAGAGACTTATAACTCAAACATTTAATCCCAAGATTCATGAGAGGTTTATAAAATGGAAGCAAGGTGTTAGTATGAGGCATTCATTCTCTATTCACACTGAAGATAGGAGCATTGAGTCTCCAGCCACAGTGAGGAGATCTCATGGGTGGCTGCTTTGCTTTTCTGACCTTCAGCTTATAGTTTGTACACCAGTGTCATTCTCAGGGTCTTTATTTATTCATGTAACAAGAATCAAATAAAATCACTATATTGGTATGGAATTGTGAGGGAATTTCCAACAAAGGTTAACTGAGGACAAAAACTTGAGCTGTTGGTGGCAACCTGACTTTGAAGATGTCTGAAGGTGAATAAATTCTGCTTTTCCCTGCTTGACTTCCCGTCTTCCTGATGAGTGAGTCTTTCTTGCTTTCAGCCTTCGCATAGAAACTCAAATTCTGCATTCCATTATAAACAAATACCATCATACATCCAGCAATCTTTAGGCTGTTGACAAAACCAGATTTGTGCACTAAGCAGTAACTGGATTTCCAGACTCCCCTACATGTAGACATTACTAATCTGCCTAACTCTAATATAGGAAAATCTAATGAACCCCTTTATATATATTAAGCCTCCATAAGATTTCTTGTCGAGAAACCTTAGGAAACAAAAAACTCAGAGATTATGGCTCCCAAGTTTCAAAGTGTGAGAATTCATTGCAGGTCATCACAGAGTCACCAGTGCCTACACTGAGTGCTCAAGAGAGAGAGAGATGGTAAATGAGTAATTGGCATTATGTGGCAAGCCCAGATGGTATTGCTGATCTTGTATAGAAGTACTGTCTATAGCAGCTTGGGAAAATGAGAAAAGTAGCCCAAAGAGCAGAAATTCTTTAAACACCAGCCTGTTAATGATGTTTTGTTTCAAAATGTAAGTATTACACTACAAAATATTTTAAAAATATTTTGCTAGTCTTCAAGTCATTGTTTCATAGTCATCTTCTAAGACAAGATTGTTCTCCTAAAATTAACAAAGAAAGTACTTCTATAACAAATGGAAACAACTGCTTTGTGTAATAATCACCCATTATCCTATACATGGAAATAGAGTCACTATAGTGGAAATACAGGAGTTCATTGCTGTGGGCCCCAGAAAAAGAAAAGAAAAGGCTAGCCAGGTCAAAATTGGGGAGTGAAGATGAAAAACATTCTGATTGAGATTCTAGAGTCAGCACAGAAGGGGCAGCACAGACAGAGAATGCGACCTTCAGGGAAGAACACCAAGAAAAATAGAAGTGAGTGTAGCACAGTTTTGGTTTTATTTTTTTCATTGCTGTATTCAAATCAATAACAATATCTCTCATATGGTAGGTACTCACTAGAATCTTCTTGAGCAAGTTCATTATGGAATACTCTTTGTTGTAGTAACAGAAATCTTAAAAGTGATAGACCTTGCTCTTGAATTCCAGACTGATGGCTGGGAATCCAGCATGGGACTGATCAAGACACCCTGAATTTGGGTGTTAGTGAGGAGGCCTAGGCAATCTATGGGGCCTTGAGTAGTAGATCAGTATTTATCCCTGGCATACAAATGGGCTTTGGGTGCCCATCCCACAATGAGAGATTCACTCTTGCCCAGAACTCTTGGGGGAGGGTCTAGGTCCTGCACTGGATGAAATGACAGACTATGGACACCCCCAGGGACACCTGAGATGTCAGAACTCCATGGGATAGTAGTTTATAAATGTATAAGTACCAAGATACAGGAGGTATGGGGGGCTTTGTTAGGAGGGCATGGGAGGAGGGGAGGGAAAGGGAGAAGTCCCTGGGATTGGTATGTGAAAAAACCTTGTTTCTAATTTAAATTTAAGTTAAAAATAAAAATTAAAAAAAGTGCTAGGCCTTGAGTCCACTTTCAAAGAAGAGTGGAATTCCAACAGACTGCTGTACAATGGTGTTTAAACCTAGGAAATTATACTTGATAAAACATAGTTTAGCTTAATCTTATCCTTACACTTTGACAGTTTTTTTCTTTCAATTCATTAGGCCTCCCATTTATCAACATTAACCTGCCACTTAGTATTGTCTTTGGGCTGCCTCACCTGTCTGTTGTGGCAGAACAGACTTCGAATGAAAATGTTTTTGACACTGATTGAGTAAATGCTCTTTGGTGATCCTTTTTTGTCTATGGGATTAGGTATGGCTCATTGGTGGCGTTAATGGAGAAGTTGAAAATAACGGAAATGATATATGAACTCAGTGTCCCTGACACACTGCACCTGAGATGTCAGAACAACAGGGGATAACAGTTTATAAATATATAAGTACAAAGATAAAATTTCAGAAAACAGATTGAATATATTTTGCTTATAATACTTTGGTGACACATATGCATCTAACACAGTATGCACAGAATTAAAAATAAGGGAAGGACTTTCTCAGTGGTCTCATTAGACAAACCTGAACCTTTATAAAAGGCTTCACTATCCAGATGTTCCTCTTCTAATCCCCAAAATTCATTATCCTTGACCTATTATTTTAAGATAACAGGAAAACAAATATTTGGTTATAGCTTTAGTATTGTCCTGATACTAAATTAAAACTATTTGTCATTATTGTCAGGAATCCCAATAAAGAATACTTGAAAAATTCCAATGATCAAGTAATATTGAAAATATACACCAATATCCATGCATGTTATGACTATGGTTCTACACTTCCTTAAAGATTAATGTAATATTTAGCATATTTTAAAATTCTTCATTATCATGTTTCAATATGGTACAACATTGGCTGTGATAGGAGAGACGTTCTAAAAAATAATGTATATTTAAATCGTATCACATATTTCCAAAAGTATTATTCTATGTAAACTTTAGATCTCTAGTTTAAATTTATTTTACCAAATATTTATTAAAAGAAGTATACAAAAATATTCCTTGTATTTTTCTGTTTACACTGAGGAAATATTCTACACATCAGTTTCCATTTTTGAAATGAAATAGTATGAAAAACAGATAATGGTGAAACTGTAAGACTACTTCAATTTCACCTTCAACACAGGCAATTTGTTGTATGTAGAAATCATGTTTCATTAGCAGCCTAGAGTAGTGGGAACTGAAATTACATGCTTAAATACACATACAAAAATTGCCCTATAGACAGAGTGCTTTGTCTGGGTGTTATTAGTATTCATCTTAAGAGAGATTTGCAATAAAAGAGAAAATTGAAAAGAGAAATTTCATTGTATTAGACCAGAACTCTCCTGAAGCTATTTACTAAAGCTAAAAGCAAATTGATCACATACCTTGCAAAGTGATTACTCTAAAAGTGTTTATTAATGTAAGACATATGAGGTATAAAATCAGAACATTGTAAATTATTTAATGAAAGAAAACTTTTGTTAATTTATAATTTGCATCATATTTCAATTTTGTTATCAAAATTACTTTTTAAAAGCAGTAGTGGAGAGACTACTTTAAATGTCCCTCCCTAACAATAATTTTGATGGCTATCTTACATACCATCCTAGAACCTCCATCCAGTGACAAACCGAAGCAGAGGCAGACACCCACAGCTAAACACTGAACCGAACTCCGGGAACTCAGTAACAGAGAGGGAGGAGTGATGAGCAAAGGGGTCAAGACTTGACTGGTGAATAGCTGACCTGAAAAAGGGGGAGAACTTGGACCCCAATCTCATGGCTGAGAGGCCAGCATGGGATTGATCCAGACCCCCTGAATGTGGGTATCATGACGAGACTCAGGCAATCTATAGGGTTTTTGGGTAGTAGATCAATATTTATCCCTGGCACACAAATGGACTTTGGGGACCCATCCCATAATGTGGGATGCTTTCTCAATTTGGACACTTTGGGGAGGGCCTGGGCCCTCCACAGAACGAGATGACAGGCTCTAGAGATCGCCCATAGAGGGCGTTACCGTCCCTGGGGAATGGAGTGGGTATTTGAGGGGGCTGGGGGACTGGAGGGAAGGAGTGGACTGGACGTGAAAGGGAGAAAGAAGGAGCTGCGACTGACATGGGAAGCAAGCTTGTTTCTAACTTAAATATATAATTTTAAAAAGTGTAAAAAAAACCGCAGTTAATTTCCCAAGGCTATTTCTAGAACAAAATTATGTAGCTTGTATAGTTCAGAGTATATCAGGTTAATAATCATTAATTTCAGTAATAACTAGGGTCTAAAAGCACTAGCTACATTAGGTTTGTGGATGTCTGCTATGTTTTCGTATAATGTTTGCGTAACTTGTACAAGGTTTTTAGTTCAATTAAGAACCTAACAAAATAATTTCATTAACAGTTGTTAGGATAATACTTGGATGTATATAAAGCTAAGTCTTACACTATTTGAAGAAAGAATCTTTTTCACATAATCATCTTTTGTTGTGACATTTTGTTCTGCTATTGGACTTGGAGTGGTGGCCACATATTAGGGCATGGCTTCAGTGTGTGTTGACCTAATACCTTATAAAGAAGAGGAGAGCCTGGGAACACTGCAGGAATGCACCTGGGCACAACAGTCACAGAACAGAGGCAGGACTGGGCTTGTCTGACCGAGTGAATGCAGAGAAGCTAGTTGTGGATGCCTTCACAAAGGATGCCAAGGCTGTTCAGCGGCACAGGCTGACTATGGGAATCAGGTCACAACCATTAGGTTCCAAGTGAAGTTGGGGTAAAGTTCACAATTACCTAGATAAAAAATTAACAGGTATTTATTTGGCAAGCACTCACACAATGATGGTAAATAACCACAGAAGTCTTCCTGCTCCTGGAGATGCAGCCTCTGCCCTTCCACAACCCAAGAGAACACAAGCCAGCCCCTCTACTTCCATTATAAGGGGTCAATTCTGAACATACAGAAGTAATGCCCTAAGGTGTGGCCACTACCACAAGTCCACTGGAGAAAGAAGTACCACCACAAACTTTGTATTATAAACCCAAACAATAGAAAGGTTCAGGTTAATGTTTAGTTATTTGTGAGTCTGAGGTAAACTGATATTGAGAGTGATCAAAGAAGTGCTAACAATAATGACAATGATCATGGTAACAAAAACACATTGTTGAACTGCATAATCCTGTACTTGTTCTCTTTGGACATTAGGTAGGTAGGTAGGTAGTTAGCTAGTTGGTTTGTTTGATTGAGGAAGAATTTAATTTCGTAGGCTAAGATGCTATTGAGGTTACCACATATCTCAGGATTACCCCCTACTCATAGAAATCCTGCCTCACTTGCCAAGTTAGAGATTACCAGTGTGAGCCACCATTAAGTTTATGGGTTTTTAAAAATTTGAAATTAAAGCATGATTGCATTATTCTTCTCTTCCAAACCTTCCATACGTATGTATATGTATATATGAATCCATATATTATATATTCCTAAGTATATAAATGTAATATGATCTAATCTGAATCTTTAAGGTAGAATGATACAACTTTAATCCATATTATTTTAGATGGAAGGGCCATCTCTAATCTGGGTCATACTTTCTGCTGGAGGCCTATATAAAGGACACGGAAGAAGGAAGCTCTCTTTCTGCCAACTTATGCTTGTCTTGCTAGCAAGTGCATTTCACTAGCATTAGAGTCTACTTATTTAGGATTCCAGCTTATATTGAAGACCAGTTGAGACATCCAGCCTCATGAACTGAATAATTACTGGTTCCTTGGTTCTTCTGTGTGTAGGCCCATGTTTTTATATTACCTGAACCACAGCCTATAAATCATTCTAAAACATCCCCATTATATATAAGAAACATAATGCATTAATATAATATAATAATATGTAATGTATATTATATTAAGGGAATCTGTTATATGTACACACATATATAAATATATACAGAGAGAGAGATATTACTCAATAAATTCTGTTAATCTACATAACCCTGACTAATACATCTAGTCAGGAGTAGACCAGGATTTGAAAAATTACTACAGTGGTGAACAGTGGTGTGATAATTGCATGACTTCAGGTCAAAATGACCAGACAGCAGTGGAGAAAACAATCTAATCATATATAGGCATGGGAATGTGTGCCTCCAATCCTAATATTCTAGGAAGAAGAATGATGAGAATCTTAAAAGTTCAAGGATTTTTTCAACAATATGATTTGAAGATATCCAGAGCCAAAGAGAGATGCTGCATGACAATCATTCTTGTCAAATTCGTGTGATTTAGATTGACCTAAAAGACAAACTTTCTGCCTATGTTGTAGAGAGCGATCTTACATACCCGCTGGTCACATGTATGTAGAACATATGGGGAGATACAAGAGCTGGGGGGAAGGAGACACTCTCTCTTTGGATCCTGGTTGTATCCCGGAGAGCAGTGTGTGGACCTTTGGTTCTCAATTTTCTTGGCTTCTCACATAAGTGATTTCTCTCTCAATAAAATATCATATGACATCCATGTTTTGTGTAGGTTAATATTTCTGCATTATTATGTTTCGGAAAGTACTTCTTAAGTAGCTTAACTGAGGTGGGTAGGCCTACCCTGAATGTCTATCACACCATGATCTGAGGTCCCATCCTGAGTGTAAAAGAGAAAGTGAGTGGAATATCACAAAAGCATTCATTGCTCCCTGTTTCCTGAATGCCCTTTGAATGTCTGATCACACCACTGTGTCTTCCATTCCAGGGTAGACTGCACATTCAAGCCATCAACCAAAGTAAATATTTCTTTCTTCATTACATTTTCAGGTATTTTGTCACAGAAACAACAGTAAAATAGTGACTTCAACTTGTCTCAAGGAAGCAAATGAACTTGATTAGACTTTGAAAGCAGTTGTTAGTGCTTATCCAAGCCTGGTACGTAAGGACAAGGGCATTATTTGAAGACAGCTTGATAAACAGGGCCACAGGTACCCAACTAAATTATCCTCAATGACAGAGTCTCTAGGTATGGCCAGATGGTTCACTGGGTAATGACTATTGCTATATAAACCTGATGATCTGAGTTTGATTCCAATGATCTATATGGTGGAATGAGAAAAATAACTGCTGCAAGTTTTCCTTTGAACTTTTACATGCACATTACATATGCACATTACGTATGCACACATATACACACACAAATAAATCTCTGTCTCTTGTGTATTATAGTTCTATGTATGTTTGTTTTTTATACATTTTCATTTAAATTAAAAGCAATCTTATTTTACATGCCAATCCCAATTCCCTTTCCCTCCTGTCCTCCCATGCCTCCCACCAATCCCCCTTCCTACTTCCCTGAACTTGGTATCAGTTGGGAGACCTGAGCAATCTGTGTGGCTTCTGGCAGTGGAACCAGCATTTATCCCTAGTGCACGAATGTACTTTGGGAACACTTAATTTCTTTAAATAATGCTGTCTAACTGTGATTTTTAAGATAAATTAAATGAATACATTCTATGTTCTCACTGCATTTTTTTCAATGAAGACAACAGTAACTGAAAAATAAGAGATGTGATCCTATTTTTGTGCTAGTGAATGAAAAAAATAAGTAAAGAAGTGATACTACCATAAACAACTTTATGACACGCTTTTGAAGAAAACCTAAAAGGTAGATGTAGAAGGAGTAATTATGCAAAGACCTTAGAAACAATGATCATGGACAGATTTTAATATAATATATGAATAATGCCTCATTAATGAATAATTCCACTACAGGAAAATGGTATGAACGCATGCTGAGCAGGGCTAGCTACAGAAGAGACCTAAGGAAGTAAGAGAGATGCAGAAGTAACCCATGAGCTCTGTGCCTCCACACTGCTGTTCACAACCCATTCATGAATAGCCAAGCATCTCTTCATCACAAGCAGACTTCCATGAAGAAGCTCTTAGTGACTGCTGTCCTCACACAGGCAAATATCATCTCTGTACTACAAAGAGCATCATCTCTTCCTTTTCCCAGTGTTAAGCTCATTTCCCAATGCCCTGCCTAGTCTCTATTGCGTTCATTCTTTCATTTTCTTTCATTCACCCTTCACTGTGGCTTGAAAAATAACAAACACGCTGTATTCAGGACTCAAATGCACTTCCCCTTTCCTGGGATACTTTTAGAAGCCATTCACTTAATTTCACAATCAACTCAAAAACTTTATCACGGGAAAATGGTCTGTGCAAACTATCCTTAATTTAAATACTTTCCCCTAAGAAGCAGGCTACTTGCCCTGTTTATTCTTCACATCTGAGTTTATAAACTGCCAGCATTACACACATGCAGTATACATACTACGTATTTATGAGTACAACCAAAGCTCATAAAAGACAAAAAGTCCTTTGTCTTTTTTACACAATTATCTTGCTGAGTTACAAACTATTGCAATTATCTCTTGATCGATGAGAAGACTGCGATTCTCATGAGTTGATACAGCTCGGTTTCAGCCACTCAGCTAGCATCAACTCTGCCTTTCAAATATTTATGAAAATTTAATAACTGTTATCTTTTAAAATGTGTATCTTATGTATTTTAAAAACACTTCCAGTGGATAAATAAAACGGAAACATCATTTAGACAAGTATCGTACAGAATATTAGAGGGCTTTAGATACAGCTCTCTGGAGTGCTTATGATGCTGCATAGTTAACAGTGCATTTGAAGGAGATATTTTGTACAATTCAAAGCTCGTCATCCTAAAAAGGAAATTCAACATAAGCATTTAAAAATCTGCAAAAGCTACATTTACCATTACTAACAGGTACCGATTAAAAGACATTTACTTTGTTCAAAATAATATTAAAGGATGAACAGAGTATATTGCTTTTTCTTAACCTGATTTATGCTCACCAAGAAAAAACATGGATTTCATATACGGTCCAATTCATATAAACAAATCTGGATACAGATGGCCTAATTCAAACTGCTATCAGATACAGAATACAGATTTCTTTCTTCCCCTCATCTAAGGGTTTCCACATCTCTGTCTTATATAAGCATTCATGTGTTTTATATTCCCTTTTTGTATGTTTTGGAATAGCATACTTCTTGCTAATGGTAGCATTTAGGACTAAAAGCATCTAGACATAAACCATTTCACTTGAAACTAAGACAAATGTAGACACATCAAAAATAATTATGTCAAAAGCATTTGGATGAATATGTTAAATTACAGATAAAAGAACAGGTAGAATGATTGCCTGATAAATTGGAGTATTGTGTTTTGAAAGGGAGGCAAATACTAAGCAACAAAGACAGCCATGAGATGACTTAATTAAACCCTTTCATGACAGAAAATATTCCTCCTCTTATCGTAGTTTGATGCTGTCTTTAGTATGAAATACAAGGTTGCAATTAGAGCAATGCACTGCACAAGTACCAAATTATGTTTATTAATGAGTAAAATACTCATATGCAAGCAATTTTTGGAAGTGTAAAAATGAAAATTATATGAGGTGGCTTTGAAAAATTATAAAGGTCTATTTTTGCGACAATATACTTATATAAAATGACCTTTACTAAAAAAAGCTATGGAGTGGTTCACCTTTAACAGTTGTTTTAGTCACTGTTAGTTAGTTGCCTCATCCAGCCTTAATATAAGTAGAAGTGTTTAGCCTTAGTGCAACAAGATATTTGATATTTGGTTGATATCCCTTAGAGGCCTGCCCTTTTCTGAATGGAAACAGAGGAGGAGTGGATCTGGAGGAGAGGGAGGTTGAGGGGGAAGGAGGGAGGGGAAATTGGATTTGTAATGTAAGAGAATTATCAGTTTAAAACATTTCAAAATACAAAACATTCTAGGGTCTGAAGAGATAGCTCAATGGTTATGAAAACTTGAAAAAAGTTTACTTTATAACTTATTATGTAATGTATTCAAACAAAATATAACCATTTAAACTAAGAACACACATATAATAAAACCAAGTAATTAATCTTATTTCATAAGCATATTAGATTATTTATTAGTTAGGACATTTATTGTAACTAAATTGTTTTTATTGCATTTGACTTAAGTTGGAAAGAAAAAAACTAGCAAGAAGCAATGACATCACAATTTGGTTCATTCTTATTACCACATTTTAACTTGGTCACATCCAGGAAGATGCCTAAAACAATGCACATTCACAGATGATGAGGACCAGTACATAAACATACTTTCAGGAGCAAGTATTATAGTTCAACTTTTTTTTTGAGACAGGGTTTCACTGTTTATCTCTGGCTGTCTTGGAACTTGATCTTCAGACCATGCTGGCCTCTAACTCACAGAGATCTCCTTGCTGCTGCCTCCTGAGTCCCAGGATTAAAGGTGTGTAACACCCCACCTGGCTATAATTCAACTCTTAACAGAATCATTTGCAATATACTAAATTAGAAAAAGTATGGATGTCAGAAGGCATTCCATTTGCTCCTCTGAAACTGGGGGATGGATAGCTTTGAATCACTATAGATGCTGGGTATACTTACATGTGACAGGCAAAAAGGCAAAATACTTATAAAATATGTCAATAGAAAAATTTAACAATGTTGGTTTAGGGTGATTTAAATTCTGCATAATGGAAACAGGATACACTTTTTATTACTTTAATTTTAAATAGCTTGCTTCATATGTCAATCCCAGGATAAACTTTTAAAAACACTTTTAGTAAGATGCTGGTTACAGTGGTAAAATATAACCAGCATAATAAAAAGAATTGGGAATACTGAGATTTCAATACCAGCCTAGAGTGCCCCTTGTGCCGAGGGTTATGCATCCTGTGGCATGCCACTCACTAGCCTCTCAAAGTTGTCACATCTGTCAATAATAAGGCACTCCAATAGTCACAAGGATTAGCAGACTCCTGCTTTTGGAAGTCCAACCTCAAAAATACCCTGCTAATCAGCACAGCAAGAATAGCCTTCGTTTCTGAGGCAAAGTCAGCTGGTGTACATATGGATGAAACCTAAGACAGGTTTTCTAATCAAGGGACCAAATTAACCTCCCATCTCATTCATTAGAAATCTCTCCAGATGCATGTAAACGAGGTTCTTTCTCTCCCATTTGAAAATATGGTTCTGATGTTGAGTCATTTTGTAAGAATTTCCAAATTAAAGTGACTGCAGATACACTGAAACATACTTCAATCCTTCAAAATAGTGTCAATGTAGCTTATCCTCCTTTTAGAATGAAAAATAAAAAGAATTATCAATTTTCCTAGGAAAATTTGAGGAGAAATCCACTTAGGTTATTCATTAATTGTGTTCTGATGCATATACTAACACAGTTGTCCATGTTCTCTAATTATTTTGATGAAATCTAAATTCTGATATTAACATTTCAACTCCTCATCTATGCCATTAGATGAAATTATAATTTATATGTAAAGGAATAAAACATTCATTTTGTATGATATGTCCATATGTGTGTATTTATCTCTGTGTGTTTATGTGTTGTGAACCTATGTGCATTTGTGCTTTGTAGGTATCTGTGTGGTGTATGTGTGTGGGTGGGGAGCTGTACACACACACACACACACACACACACACACACACACACACACAATGTGACCTTTCTCATAATCCATTATTTTCCTGTGGCCGTTCATTTAGGAATAGGGCTTTATGTATTTTTCCCCATACACCTTTGTATGACAAGTGGTGTTGTCATTGTTCAGGTCTATTTAGGCAAACATATTTTTAGATTTTTTTGGGTATAGCTCCCATGTCATATACAAAAAGATTCTATGTCATAGAAGACTTCCTTGTGCTGTGTTGCTTACAATAGTTCTACTCCTTTTTGTAAAATGTTCCCTGAGCACTTAGGGAAGCATCAGCTATGAAGGTTGAATTGTAGATATGTAAGTTGGGGTTGGGCACCCATCGTGAGTTGCTTTCAATGGGGTAATCTTGTGATATCTTGTCATGATGGTTATTGTTGTTGTTGTTTCTTGACTATACAGTTTGGTAGGACGTGATTGCTGTTCTTCCTTGGCAGCTGGCATAGTATCTTCAGACACTACAAAGACTTCTGCTCAGGGAAAGGGTTTCTAAGTCACTTCCAGCTGGATCCCTCCTATGTATTTGAAAGGTCTTTCTAACATAATGCCTCCTGTTATTTGCCCTAATGTAGTAACTAAACAATGGAATCTTGAAATTTGCAGGCAAATGAATGTCAGTAGAAGAAACCATCTTGAGTGAGGTAACCCAGTCACACAACGACAAATATTGTATGTACTCACTCATATATGGATTTTAGACATGGATCAGGGGAGTGCCAGCCTACAATCCCACTGCCAGTGAATCTGGGAAACAGGTAGGCCCCTAAGAAAAATATGCATGGTACCCCAGAGAAGGAAAATGAGGCAAGAGAAGATTGGGTGCATGTGGGGAGGGGTGAGGGAGCTAGGAAAAAGAGAGGGGAAGAGGAGAGGAGAGGAGGACATGTGAGAGCAGGAAGGTTGAGTCTGGGGTAGAATAGAGGAGAGCAGGGTAATTGATTCTATAATAGAGGAATCTATTATAGGTTTGAGGAGAGATCTGGCACTAGTGAAATTTCCACAGATCTACAAGAATGACACCAAATGGTAAACAAAGCAATAGTGAAGAGACTTAAGTGCCCTTCCCTGATATTGAGTTCGACTACATCCTTATATACCATCCTAGAACCTTCAACTAATGGCTGATAGAAGCAGAGGCAGACACCCACAGCTAAACACTGAACTGAACTCCTGGAACCCAGTGACTGAGAGGGAGGAATGATGAGCAAAAGGATTAAGACTGGGCTTATTTAACCCACAGAAACAGCTGACCTCAACAAGAGAGAGTTCTTGGACCCCAGACTGATGTCTGGGAGGTCAGAATGGAACTGATCCTGACCCGCTGAATGTGGGTGTCAGTGAGGAGGCTTAGACAATCTATCGGGCCTTGGGTAGTAGATCAGTATTTATCCCTGGCAAACAAATGAACTTTGGGTGCCCATTCTACAGTGAGGGATGCTGTATCATTCCGGTCTGTTAGGGAAGGGCCTAGACCATTCCCTGAATGAAATGACAGACTCTGGATATCCCCAGTGGAGGGCCTCACCCTCCCTGGGGATAGGAGTGGGGATTGGGTGGGGGCCTTGGGAGGTTGGTGGTAGGGCATGGGTTGAGGGGAGGAAGAGGGAGCTGGGATTGACATGTGAAGCAACCTTGTTTCTAATTTAAATTAAAAAATGTAAGAAAAGAAAAGAAAGAAAGTGGTGCCATATTTTGTGATATATTTTTCAAAAGTAAGTAAAATACAACTCTAATTCCAAGAGCTGTATAAACTTCTAAAAACAAACATTTGGAATTATTTTGTTTTGTACTTTTTATATTAATTTTACATTATGTTTATAAACACAAAATATCTGATATCTGGTTAATGTAAGTATTTAGTTTATATTAATATCAAACATCCTAATTTATTATGTTCTTGGATTCAACCCATAGTCATTCCTTTATTTATCATTCTTATTTCGATTTTTATCTGATCGATCCAACATCTAAATTTTATTGGAGACAGGTTTGAATGTTTTAGCTCTTCAGACTCTATGTTTTCTATTGTTGTTGCTGCTGCTTTTGTTTTGAGATATACTGGTACATATTTTTAAAAAGCAGACACTAGAGAATACAAGTTACCATAAATAAATCTTTAAGGATTTATGCTAAACTAGCTAGAAGTTACGCTATATTCTGTGTCCTATGATAGTAACTAGACATTTCTCTTATGACTTTTATTTCCTTTTCCTTTCACTTGGCTTGACTATTTCTGCAGGGAGATCCCCTCTGCAAGAAACTGTGAAACTTGTCTTACTCTAATACTGTAATCACCCTGGAGGGTTGCTGGGGTGGTGGTAGATTCCATGGAAGGGAGCCAAAATCAGCCATGTAATCCACTTGTAACATTTCAATTATTCACTGTGACAAACTCTTGGGAATCAAGCTTTCTCTACACTTTCTGTGTCTCCATTAGCAGTACAGTGCTGTAAATCATTATTTTCAGGTATGAGTCTTTTGTTTATACTGTATTTGTTTAACTCTGTGAAGCTGTGTTTCTTTGCCTGTCTAAAACACCTGAGGGTCTAATAAAGGACTGAAGACCAATAGCTGGGGAGGAGATGTTATAGGCGGAGCTTTCAAGCAGAAGAATAAGTACAAGAAATAAGAAAAAAAGGGAAGAACGATAAAGAGCAAACAAGGAGAGGAGGACACTAGGAACCAGCCACCCAGCCACACAGCCAGCCACAGATAAAGAGTGAAAATATCATATACAGAAGTAAGAAAAGCTAGAAGCCCAGAGGCAAAAGATAGACAGGATAATTTAAGAAAAGATGGAAAGAAACAAGCCAAGCTAAGGCCGAGCATTTCCAAGTAAGAATAAACTTCATTTGGCCTTGGGTAGTAGATCAGTATTTATCCCGGGTATACAGATGGACTTTGGGTACCCATCCAACAATGAGAGATGGGTCTAGGCCCTGCCCTGGATGAAATGACAGACTATAGACACCACAATAGAGGGCCTCACCCTTCCTGGGGAATTGAGGGGATATTCCAGGGGTTGGTGGGAGGAGGGGAGGGAAAGGGATAGGGACCTGGAATTGATATGTGAAGCAACCTTGTTTCTAATTTAAATATAAAAATAACAATTAAGCCGGGCTGTGGTGGCGCACGCCTTTAATCCCAGCACTCCGGAGGCAAAGGAAGGCGGGTCTCTGTGAGTTCGAGGCCAGGCTGGACCGACAGCCTCCAAAACAATACAGAGAAACCCTGTCTCGTAAAAACCAAAATAATAATAATAATAATAATAATAATAATAATAATAATAACAACAATTTAAAAAGCTTCATTTGTGTGTTTATTTGGGAGCTGGGTAGCAGCCTCACCCAAAAGAGCAAAGAACAAAAATGTCAAAGAGTAAAAAAGAAATAACAGTACATTTTTTGTGTCCCCTCCTCTCTGACCTGCATTTAATATTGTCTATTTATTTTTATGAAACCCAATCTCTGTTGATTATGGTTTGCTGTTGTTCTTTGTTTCTACTGCTAAGTTGAAAATAAAAATATAAACAGAGAAGGCCAATTAGTATTTCCATCATGGATTGAGGTTTTAGAATTCTAAAAACTGGACACAATTTAATATGGTTCTTTCCTTCAGCTTCTGGTTTCGATGCCTTATTTTTCCTATTCCCCCATCAAATCATATGGAACCCACTATCCCCCTCAATATTGATACCCCAATGGGCAATGTTCCCTTTTTAATTCCATAATTTCTGTAGTTACCCTAGGATATGTACTCACATCTGAAGATTTGGAGCTAACAGTCTCCAATAAGACAGACATGTGACATTTGTCTTTCCAAGTTAGGGATATCTTACTCAAGATGATCTCATTTCTATTTCCTAGCAATTGTGAAAAGAATAGCAATAAACATGGCTAAGCACATATATATGTAGTAGGATGTCAATACTTGTGCATATGCCAAAGAGTGGCATAGCTAAGTCATATGGTAAATTTATTTTTAAATTTTGGAGAATTCTCCATACTAATTTTCGTTGTGGTTGCAACAGATCACAATCCTACCAACAGTGAATAGGGGTTCTTCTCCTCAACAGACACATTCCAGCATTCATTGTTGATTGCTCTGTTGATCTTTGCTGTTAGGACTGGAATAAGATGAAATCTCAAAGCTGTTTGGATTTGCATTTCCCTAATTGCTAAAGATGCACAGTTTTTGAGACATTTCTTAGCTACACTTTTCTTCTTTTGAAAAGACTCTATTCACTTTTTGAATGGGTTGTTTTAGACCTTGCTTGTTTGCTTTTGTTTGTTTTGCTTATGCCATTCATATGTTGCATTCTTTATATAATCTGGATAAGAATTCTTTCTCAGCTATGAGGCTAGGAAATACAGGCTTCCATTTCACCCAGATTATTTTTCTTTCAGCTGTGCAAAAACTCCGTTAGTTTTATGTAGCCCAAAGTGTCAACTGTTGGGGAGAGTGGGAGAAATAGTCTTCCCCGGGGGAGTGTACAAAAATCAGTTTTTCAATACCAAATGCTTTTTCTTGAAAGCATACATACAAATGGAGCATTATAGACTGAACAGGTTGTTACTGATATATCAAATATATGTGTGTATATTATCTATGTATTGTGTGTGGGTGTGTGGGTGTAAATTACTCAAATCAGAGGCCATGAAAAAGTCAAGGAATTTATTTTTTCATAGGTTTTATGGGAAAAATAATAGTGGGAAAAGAATGCAATCACAACAAATAAAGGAAGTAATTAAAAAATAAAATGGGAACGTTAGAAAAATAATAATTTGAATAGAGTTTTTGACTCTTACAATGAAGAACATTTATCTTCCTATGTAAATACATCCTTATTAAACATTTAATACTAGTCAATGACTTAACAAATGAACCAGTTTTACAAATAAAAAAGTAAGGGGGAAGAAAGGAAAATAGGAAGCAAAGAAGAATGAGGGAAGACAAAAAAGTATTAACTTCCCAGTTAATTAAGCATAGGTTGATCAGGTACCTAAAAACAATATGTCTCAGCAGCAAAAGATGCATTCAACAAAGACAACATAGCAAGGAGCAACAATTGTGCAAGCACAGTCAATAATTTCTTCATCTAAGCTATTGTTGGTAGGCAAATTCTATTCTTCTCGGGTCAACAACTCCATCTCCCAGTTCTCTTCATTTTCTTCCATGGATCGATTTAGTCTTCAGTCATTGGCTTCCAATTTCAAGCCAGAATTTTTGTGGCAAAGTATCACAATCACATACTTCAGTCCAGAGACAAACTAGAGTTCTCCTTTGCAGAGAGTGATTGAAATATTTAACTGAATCTGAGTTATTGTGAAATAACCATTTTTGACGTTTATAGTTCGTTATCTAATTCAAATATGCTTCCACTCTCTCTAGTTATTATTTACAAAAATTTTTTAACTTTTATTATATTTCAGAAAATAGATTTCAGAGGCAGACTTTTGCTACATCAAAATTAATGCTACTTAAAGTTCATATGTTCTAAATGTGGACATTATAGTGTAAGTGATTATGAAATAGTGGGAATTGTAAATTAGTTTACATATTTAGTGGACTAAAATACCAGATTCAATTCACTTTTATTCTTGATAATTGCAGGCTAACATTACATTAACAGGTAAAATGAATACTCAATTAATCTATAACCCAGTTCAATACACCTTCTGAAAATGTATTGTTCAAATTTTTAGGGACTTAGGTAAATAAATATTTAGTAAATATTGACAGTGTTATTCATGATTGAGTCCATTTGGCCTGTGAAGAAATAGAAAGGCACAGTCCTTTCCACTGATTTACTTGATGACTCTCTTCAACATGCTCGCTAAAGAAATGAAAACTAGAAAATAGTTTCAGAAATAACTTCTTTCATAATAAAATTTCTCTACCAGAAAGAAAAATGCATCATGCAAAATGATGACAATAAATCAACAATAAAAGCATCATATAATGTTGTTCACTTACCTTCTATGCAAGTCTTCCACATTGTCATTCATTCTACAATAAAGTTATATAACCATTATCCAAAAAGACTTTCTAGAAGTAGGTTAAAATATGTAGAGTCTGATATCTTTGGATATATACTCAAATTAATTACTTTGAAATATATATACATACACATATACATACATATATATGCATACATATATCCCAAATACCAATAACTAAGGTTTCCAGATGAGCGTTTTACATACGAAGAATGCAGTAGGTACTATTCTTTATTTCCTTTTTTTTAATCTAAATTAGAAACATGCATGCTTCAAATGTCAATCCCTGCTCCCCCCTTTCTCCTTCCCAGCCCCACTCCCACCACCCCATCGCCATCCTTATCCCCACATCTTTCACCAAGGAGGGTGTGGCCCTTCTTGGGGGGATCTCCAGAGTCTGTCATTTCATCCAGAGCAGGACCTAGGCCCTTCCCCATGTGTCCAGGCTGAGAGAGCATTCCTCCATGTAAATGGGCTCCTAAAGTTCATTTGTATGCCATAATGAACACTTATCTACTACCCAAGGCCCCAGAGATTTCTGAGGCCTCCTCACTGACACTACATTCATAGAGTTTGGAATAGTCTCCTGTTGGCCTCTTAGCCATCAGTCTGGGGTTCAAGAGCTCCCCTTTGTCCAATCAGCTGTCTTTGTGGGTTTCGGTAGCACAGTATTGACCTCTTTGCTCATCACTGGGTTTCTGTGGGTCATTTCAGTGTTTAGCTGTGAGTATCTGTCTCTGCTTACATCAGTCACTGGATGAAAGTTCTAAGATGTCATATAAGGAAGTCATCAACCTTATCATTAGGTAGGGGCTATTAATATACTCTCTCTGCTAATACTTAGTTTTCCAGTTGGTGTTATCCTTGTAGAATCTCTGGAAATCTCACTGGTGTCAGCTCTCTCCTCATAGGAATAATGACTCCAACTATTCTAGGTAGTATTCTTAATCTTTATTAAACTTCTTTGGTATCTATGCCACTATTGTGTCCAAAGCACTCCTCAGTATATCGAAGTACACAGCATCCAAGACAGGAATTTGCTTCCAGAGACTCCAGATAACTAGAAACTGAAATTGGTGTCTTGGTCAGGAATTCTTTATGTGAGCAGAATACTCTCCTGACTATTAGAAGCAAGCTTGTTTCACATGAGGATCATGAGTTCAAGGCCATTCTCTTCACTATTCTTAATCATTTGTATCAGATTCTTTTGCTTTATTATTTTTCTTAACACCACATTTAGTCAGTTTAAGCACAGCCACAGCCTTTCATTTTGACTATTCATATATTTAACAATGTGTAATGGTTGATCTGGGAAAAATCATTTTCTGTCTTGAGAGGATAGTTGATTTTGATATGGCTTTAAAATGGGATTATGACTTTTTCTTATCATTAAAATAAACATATCTTAGAATTTTAAGAAACTAGAAGGCAAATGGAATATAAAAGCTACATCCTTGAGGAAAGATCAAATACCATGTAATCTAGTGTTTAGGTTTATGGCTGGAACATAAGTGCAGTAATGGAAAATGTCATTAATGCCACAGTAGTCAATAGTACCTTTTACTATTCTGTTCCACTTCTTGGTTCAGAATCATTGAGACTGACAATTGACAGAAATGAAGAATCCATTGTACAGAATGCTTGACTGAGACATCACAGGCACATTGAACATAGACAAGAGTACCAGAGTTTAGCAGGCAAAGGCTGGCTGAATTAGAGAGTGAGTCAACAGGAATCAAAGTGAAGAAAAAGAATTTCCAGAGACATGAGGATTTGGTATTTTGAGGTTCCAGTGAACACACAAAGATATTTAGAAGTCATATAATTTATTACCCCTCATCATATGTTAAGACTATTGGGTGACCTTTTCCTTTTTTAACTGAAAAAATAATTTACAACAGTATATTCTGATCATAATTTTCTTTCCTACAACTTTTCCCATATCCTTCCCACTTGTCCACTCACCCAACTCCATGCCTTTGTTTCTCTTTCTTTTTTTCTCTTTCTCTCTTTAGAACAGCACCAACAAATAATAATAGAAAAAAGATCAAAGACAACTGGGACAAAGAATTCCAAACAAAGTAATATGAAACAAAAGGTGAAAAAAAGTACAACTTAGTTAATTTGGGGGGACATCATCAATTGTTAGGTATGAGGGCTACCTTAAGTATAATTAATACACTCACTGAGAGTGCATTGGAGAAACTAATTTTTCACTTGCAAGCTGATGTTAATTGCAACTAGCTTCCTGATTAAGAATGGGAATTCTGATATATTTCCTTCTCAATGCAAAGACTATGTGTGGCGTGAACCCATATGGTCACTGCATGTTGTCACAGGCTCAATGTGTTCTTATGCACATAGATCCTGTAATATCTGGAAGACACTAATTCTCTGGAATCATTGATTCACTTGGGATTCTTACAATGTTTCTGCATCCTCTTCTTCACAGTTCTCTGATGTCTGAGTGGAGTGGATTGAAGAACACATCCCATTTAGGACTTAACGTTTCAAAGTCTTTCACTCTCTGGACAATTTCCAGTTGTTGATCTTTCTGCTGGTTCCTTTCTCCTGTAAGAGTACACTTCTTTGATGATGTTTGAGCCAACACTGGTCTATATGTATAACAGAATATTGTTAGAAGTCATTTTATTATTTTATTGCTACTTTATGATCAGAACATTAGTATTTTGTTTCCCTGTAGACCTAAAGTCAATCTAGTCCAAGTTTCTGGAATTCCCCAACAGTGTCAGGCATGAGCTCCATTTCATGGAGTAGGCTTCATATCCATTAAGTGAATGTAAAACTCTAAATACTATAAAAGTACTAGAAGATCTTGTATATTTGAAACTGTGAAAGACAAGTTGCAGAAAACACAATACAGGAAAAGTATGCCTGTATCTATGTTGTGATATATGCTTGACTGTCAAAGATTTTGTTGTCATAATTTGTCTTTATTCTAAATCCTGACAGTTTATCTTGTAATTCTCAGGAATGTTAAACTGAGTTTTTTTGTTTTTTCAAGACAGGATTTCTCTGTATTGTTTTGGAGGCTGTCCTAGGACTCTGTAGATCAGGCTGTCCTCAACTTTCTTTGTGATTTGGAAAGTTCTAAATATAGATCACATATAATTCTTGGTGTCAGTCCTTTACTAAGCATTTAAAGAGAAAAAGGAAAATAATGGTTCATTTTTTCTTAAGTATTAGCTCTCTATATCAAAGATCCTTGTCTGGCATCAAATTTTGATTACTCCCAGCCCAGGTTCCATCTCTTTAGTACTATTGACATGCACTGCAGTGCCTAGCACCTGTTCCAATTCTTATTCTTCTCTATACATATAAGAATGGCAAATGTTCAAGGAGATAGAGATAATACATTAGCAGCAGACCATTCATTACACTCCAAAGCAAACATAGGGTTATATAATCATAACCTATGAAGCCAATTTTCTCAGAAATACAATCTGTGATTACAGATGAGAGGGTACAATTTATTCTAGTTTTTATAGGATTTTATAAGATTAAAGTAAAAATTATTCATTACTTGCAAAAACAGACAAAAACTCTATCTTTAAAATAATCTATATCTATGGTAAAATAAACATATTTTGATATTATTTTGTTACTTTTTTGCTGTCTTAGAAGAAAATCTAAGACTAAAAACCAGAAAACCATTCTAAAATTCAAGAATGAATGGAAATAGAGTATTGATACAGAGGTCTATACTCATACATGTATATAGATGAATCAACTCATATTTAAACTATAATTCTTTGGTAAAATAATTATTACCCATACATTAACTTGAATTCTTCTTTTACTAACACTTCAGATGGAAATAGCATTTTTCTCCATTTTGGATATCTTTATATTTTATTTTTGAGATTATATTATATAACTTCATTCTTTCCTCTCTCCAAAGCCTCCTATACACTTCCCTTGGTCAGACATTCATGGATAGCACAACTTGTCCTGCTCTAACCATAGATTCCTTGTCAATAACCACTAGAAGCTCTTGTCTATGCCTAATTTCTGCTCAGTAGCACATTAATCAGAATACAAAAAAATTGCTAAGGTGATAGTTCTTAGAATTGAGAAATTTAAATTAAATTTGGAGTATAGTTGTCTTAAATAAATGGGTTTCCCTGGTAACGATAGAGACATGAGTTAACTGCAATGGAGAGGTCTTGGGACCTCTATTCTACCTTTGTTGTCTGGCTACCATCTTCTTCCCATATCAATCATTACCTGGGTAAAGTCAATGAAATAATGACAAGCCAAAAATAAACACCTCAGTCCAAGAAATTAACTTATTTTGTCCATTTCATTAATTTCCACATTTCTCTCTTTTAAGTTGCCCTATGCATCTACCTACAAAGGTACAGAAGAGTCTGAGAATGCATAGCAGAACTAGAGAGCTACATTTAAAATGCACAGAATTACTTATGAGACAGAGTGAAGAAGAATTCTAGGAGCTTAATAGCTCCTTTCCCATGTTCTTCAAATGCTTGGCGTGTGCTTCTTCCACTGTCTTTATACCGAATACTCTATGTTCTCTCTGCTATGATATTCAGACTGCCACATGTTGATCTAAAGCAGGTTCTATACAGAGCATAGCTATCCTTCCTGTCTTCCAGTTAGATTTGAAAAACAACTCCCAGTTTTTCAGGAGAAAAAATATAGCAACATTAAACAGCAATGAAAACAAAGAAAATGTTCTTCAGAGCATGAAGGTGAATGAGAATAATGTACTCTTGAAGATCTCTGTACAATGTATACTCAATCTCCATATTACTATATTGTTTTTAATTTCAATGTTTGATATATGGGGTTTCTCTTTCATACATCTAAGCATGAAGCCCAAACTTACTTTGCAAAGGAAAGATGGGAATAACAATTTTATGTTTTAAAGTATAAGTGGCAGCCATATTATACGGCAGAAAACTTAAGTATTAATGAAATAAGTAGAAAATACAATAAAATCACAGATAAGAATGTGTGTTCATATATTACAGTAAGTTCAGCTGTAAATTACAAAAGACATCAACTTATGTTCATGACAATAAAAAGTAAGATTATAGAATCAGTTCAAAGAAACAGGTCTGTCTGGTATTAAGCATATGGTGAGTCATTTTATGATACCCTCTGGGTACTATTAAAACACCCACAAGTAATCTGATTACTGGTCCCATCTGGAATCCACAAAGCTTCAGGTTAGTTGTTGCGTACTTAACTGCATGCCCTCGGAATAATTGGTGCTGTCTCACTTTTTCCCCCTTATTATAATTCTCAATTGCTGCCAAAATGACATGGAACAAATACCTGGAGTGAATAACTAACTCCAGTGTGAAGGAATTTCATCTGTTACTTTTGTTTTCTCTCATTCATATCATTTCTTCTGAAGTTTTACACAATGAAGACTTTTGTTCAGTCCTTGTCATCTCATAGATTCTGTACAGAAGTTACTCCAGTTTTAAACACGTCATGTTTTCCAAGACAATCAATGTGCACGCATATGCATGGATGTGTTACATATTACAATGAATCATCATTGGCATGACTTTTAAATTAAGTGATATTATCTTGTATTTTTGAAAGCAATTTTTGTGTGTTCTTGTGTACCGAAAATATACTGTAAAATGTATACATTCTTTAACAGCACCTACTTGAAACAGTGCCTACTCCATAGATATCTGTCAAATTTAATGGTGTATTTTGTAAGATATTAACAAGTAAAATTTTACTTTGAAATATACTTTAAAAATAGGTTCAAAGGTAGTCATCAATTTCATTGATGGGGAAGGGTATTTAAGGTAGTCTCTCCATTATTGCATAGATTCTCAGTTGGGGTCATCCTTATGTATTCCTGGGGATTTCTCTAGACCAGGCATCTTGTTAAACCCATGACAGCTCCGTCTATTTTGTTTTTATTTTAGAAGCAATCTTATTTTACATATCAATCCTCCCATTCCCTTGCTCTCTTGTCCTCCCTTACTACCTACCAAGCCTCCGACACACCCCCTACCCACTCCCCAAAGATAAAGAGGCCTTCCATGGAGGATCATCAAAGTCAGTGTTTAGCTGTGAGTGCCTGCTACTGCTATGATCAGCTACTGGATGAAGGATCTAAGATGGTATCTTCTTTCTTTGCTCTCTTGCTCTGTTCTTCCCCCAACTCCTTCTTGATTCCTCATGTTCTTCTCCTCCCTCCCCTACTCCCTTCCTTTTTCTCCTCCTCCTCCCTGCTCCAATTTACCACAGAAGATCTTGTACTTTTCTACTTCTCTGGGTGGTGATTCAAGTATGTCACTCTTAGGGTCCTCCTTGTTTCCTAGTTTCTCTGTGGTTGTGGATTGTAGGGTGGTTATCCTTTGCCCTATATCTAATATCCACTTATGAGTGAGTACACACTATATTTTTCTTTCTGTGTCTAAGTTACCTTACTCAGTATAATTTCTTCTCCTTCCATGCATTTGCCTGCAGATTTTAAGAGGTCATTGCTTTTTACTGCTGAGTAGTACTCCATTGTAAATATACGACATTTTCCTTATCCATTCTTCTGTTGAGGGGCATCCAGGTTCTGGCTATTACAAATAATGCTCCTATGAACATAGATGAATAGATGTCTTTGTGATATGAATGTGCATCCTTTGAATATATGCCTAACAGAGGAATTGCTGGATCTAGAGTCCTCAATCAATAGCTGATGAAAGCAGAAGCAGATATTTACACCTAATCACTGAGCCAAACTCCTGGAATCCAGTTGTAGAGAGGGAAGAGTGATGAGCAAATGGGTCAATAATATGTTGGGGAAACCCACAGAGACAGCTGACCTGAGCAAGTGGGAGTTTCCAGACACCAAACTGACAGCTGTGTAACCAGTGTTTATCCCCAGTGCATGAACAGGTTTGGTAGCCCATTCCCTATGGAGGGATACTCTCTGAGCCTACATACAGCAGGGGAAGGCATAGGTCCTGCCCCATATGATGTGATAGACTTTGATAGTCCCATTCGGGAGGTCTCACCCTCCCCAAGGAGTGATGGTGGGTTGCATGGGGTGATGGTGGGGTGCTGGGAAGACAGGACAGAGAGGGAACAGAGATAGGAATGTAAAATAAGATTGTTTTTAATTTAAATAAAATTTAAATAAAAATAAGATATTAAAATCCCCAGGATAACATAGAATACATTAATTTCTTAGGTATAATAAAGTAAACTTAATAAATTGTCCTTTTTTATCTTTTTTTGTGTTTTCTTGATCATTAAGGTATTAGAGACATTAGGTAATGAAAGAAATACACAGATTTACATTTAGTATAGAATAGACTACAAATATTCAGTCTCTGCCAAGTCAGTAAAAGTTGATGCATCCTAAGGAGTCTGAGCCAAGATTGGACCATTTAACAAAAATAATTTTAAGATACAGTAATTTCAATAATTACTTTATATATACATTCTACATCCAGCTATTAATTGTGAAGAAGAACGAATTTTTATATAAATGTATCCTATAATTTCATTTTTCTATTGTGAATGTATTTAAATTTTTTCCACATTCAATATTTGATGCATCACTTTTAATTTAGTTTCATCTTTATAAAATTAATACTTTTTAAAATATATTTTTAATTTAAATTAGAAATATGCTAGCTTCTCATATCAGTCCCAGCTCCATCTCCCACCCCTCCTAACTTGCCCCTCTACCAATCCCCGCAAACATCACCCAATCCCCACACCATTCCCCAGGGAGGGTGAGGCCCTCCATGGGGGATCTCCAGTGTCTGTCACTTCCTCTGAGCAGGGCCTAGGCCCATATGTCCAGGCTGAGAGAGGATGCATCCATATGCCAGGATAAACACTGCTCTATTTATCCAAGGCCCCAGAGATGGCAGAGTCCCCCTCAATGACACCACATTCAGGGGGTCTGGACCAGTCTCATGCTAGCCTCTCAGACATCAGTCTGGGGTCTAAGAGCTTCCCCTTGTCAGGTCCTCTGTCTCAATGGGTTTCACCAGCAAGGTCATGACCCCTTGGCTCATCACTCCTCCCTCTCTGTCACTGGGTTCCAGGAATTCAGTTCAGTGTTTGACTGTAGATATCTGCCTTTGTTTCCATCAGTTACTAGATGAAGGTTCTAAGATGGCATATAAGATAGGCATCAATCTCATTATCAGGGAGGGGCAATTAAGGTATTATATTCACTATTGCTTAGTTTGCCAGTCGGTATCATCCTTGTAGATCTCTGGAAATCCCAATAGTGTCAGCTTTCTCCTCAAACCTATAGTGACTCATTCTATTATGGTATCTCTCATCCTGATCTCCTCCATTCTTCTCCCTGCTCAACCTTAATGCTCCCCCATATCTTTCTCTCCCCTCCACTTCTCCTCTCCCCTTTTTCCCAGTTGCCTCTCCCCTCCCTCCATGCCCTCCAATCTGTTCAGGAGATCTTGCTTCATTCACCTTCTCTGGGGTATCATACATATCTCTTGGGAGCCTCCCTGTTTCCCTGACTCACTAACTATGGGATTGTATGATGGCACTCCCCTGTTTCATGTCTAAAATCAATATATGAGTGAGTACACACCATGTTTGTCTTTTTGTGACTGGATTACCACACTCAGGATCTTCTACTGCCATCCATTTGTCTGCAAATTTCAAGATTCCATTTTTTTGGTTTCTGCTGAATGTACTCCATTGTGTAAATGTACCACATTTTCTCTATCCACACTTCAGTTGTGGTGCATCTAGATTGCATCCAGGATCTGGCTATTACAAATAGTGCTGCTATGAACATAATGATACAGACATCTTTGTTGTGTGAATCGGCATCTTTTGGGTATATGCCTAAGAGTGGAATTGATGGATCTTGTGGTAGACTGAGTCCCATTTTCCTGAGGAATCTCCATACTGATTTCCAAAGTATACAAGTTTGCACTCCCACCAGAAATGGAGGAGTCATCCTCTTTCTCCACATCCTCTCCAGAATAAGGTGTCATTCGTGTTTTTGATTTTAGCCATTCTGACAGGTGTAAGATGAAGTCTCAGAGTTGTTTTAACTTGCATTTCCCGAATGGCTAAGGATGTTGAGCATTTTCTTAAATGTCACTGGGCCATTTTTACTCCTCTATTGAGATTTCTCTGTTAAGTCTGTAGCCCACTTTTTTATATTTATTTTTTTATTTAGGTTAGAAACAATCTTGTTTCACATGTCAATCCCAGCTCCCTCTCCCTCCCCTCTTCCCCTGCCCTTCCAAACCAGTCACCCAGGATCTTTTGGTGTTTTGGAGACTTGCTTCTTGAGTTCATTGTACATTTTGGAGACCAGCCCTCTGTCAAATGTGGGGTTATTAATATCTTTTCCTGTAAAGGGAAGCTTTTTTCTTAAGAGAAGCCTTCCTGCCAGCCTGGCTCTAGAGCCGCATCAGTCCCAAATAAACACACAGGAGGCTGTATTAATTATGAATCTGTTGGCCTTGCTTCTTTCTTACTGACTAGCTCTGACTTAAGTAATTACCCCATAATTGTTAATCTAAGTATGTCTCTTACTGGAGACGTTTCCGGGCTTCCTACCCCATGGCGTTTCATCTCGACTCTCTTGTGTTTCTCTTACCCAGAGTCCTTCTGGACTCCTAGTCCCTCCTATCTAGATTCCCAATTGGCCAGACAGTGCTTTATTGACAAATGCACAGGACTTCACCAACATTTTCCCATTCTGTGGGCTGCCTTTTTGTCTTGTTGAATGTGTCTTTGCCTTACAGAACCTTGTCAATTTCAGAAGCGCTCATTTATTAATTGTTGATCTCAGTGTCTGTACTACTGGTGTTATGTTCAGGAAGCAGTCTCCTATACCAATTGATTCAAGGGTACCTCTCACTTTCTCATCTAAGAGGTTCAGTGTGGCTGGATTTATGTTGAGGTCTTTGATCCATTTAGACTTAAGTTTTGTGCATGGTGATAGATATGGATCTATCTGCAATCTTCTACATGCCAATATCCAGGTTTGCCAGCACCATTTGTTGAAAATGTTATCTTTTTTTCCATTGTATAATTTTAGCTTCTTTGTTGAAAATCAGGTGTTTGTAGGTGTATGGGTTAATATGAGCATATTCAATTAGATTCCATTGGTCTACTTATCTATTTTTGTGCCAATACCAAGCTGTTTTCAGTACTATAGCTCTATAATAGAGATTGAAGTCAGGGATAGTGATGCCTCTTGATGCTGGTTTGCTAAGCAAGACTGTCTTGGCTATCTGGGTCTTTTGTTTTTCCATATAAAGTTGAGAATTGTACTTTCAAGGTCTGTGGAGAATTGTCCTGGAATTTTAATGGGGATTATGTTGAATCTGTAGATTTCTTTTGGCAGTATTGCCATTTTTACTACATTGATCCTACCTATCCAAGAGCATAGGAGATCTTTAATTTTTCTGCTGTTTTTTTAAAATTTTTTTCTAGCAAACCTTAACAGGTATGAAAAATTGGAATAACTCCATGTATCTTATCAGACCACCATGCTTTAAAGTTAGCATTCAACAACAAAAAATTGCAGAAAACCTGCAAACTCATGGAAATTGAATAATGTGCATTTGCACCATTCCTGGGTAAAAGGAAGAAATAAAAAAAGAAATTGAAGTCTTCCTAGAATTCAAAGAGATTGAGGACATAACATACCCAAACTAATGGGACACTTGAAAAACAGTGTTAAGAGGAAAGTTCATAGCACTAAAAGCCCACATGAAGAAACTGGAGAATACTCACACTAGAGAAATTAACAGCACAACTGAAAGCTTTAGAACAAAAGAAAGCAAACTCACCCCAGAGGAGCAGACACCAGGAAATAATTAAATTGAAGGCTGAAATCAATAAAGTAGAAACTACAAAAACAATGCAAAAAAAATCAATGTAACAGAGTTGATTCTTTTAGTAAATCAACAAGATAGACAAACCTTTATCCAAACATACCAAACAGCAGAGTGTGAATATGCAAATTAATAAAATCAGAAATGAAAAAGGGGACATAACAACAGACAGTGAGGAAATCCAGAGAATCACCAGGTCATATTTTGAAAACCTCTACTCTACAAAATTTGAAAATGTAAAGGAAATGGACAGTTTTCTGGATAGATATCACTTACCAAAATTAAATCAAGAACAGATAAGCAACTAAAATAGTCCTATAACACCTAAGGAAATAGGAGCAGTTATCAAAAGTCTCCCAACCAAAAGGAGCCCAGGGCCAGATGGCCTCAGTGCAGAATTTTACCATAAATTCAAAAACAGCTTATATCATCAATTCTCTTCTAAGTATTCCATGCAATAGAAGCAGAAAGGTCTTTGCCAAAGTCTTTTTATGAAGCTTCAAAAATATTGATACCCATGCCACTCATCCCCCATGATCAAGTAGGTTTCTTCCCAGGGATGCAAGGATAGTTCAACATACAAAAATCCATCAATGTAATCTACCATATAAACACGCTGAAAAATGAATATCACATGATCATCACACTAGATGGTGAAAAAACATTTGACAATATCCATCACCACTTCATGGTAAAGGTCTTGGAGTGATTTGGAATAACAGGAACTTTCTTAAACATAATAAAAGCTATGTGCAACAAACCAACAGCCAGCATCAAACTAAATGGACAGAAAATCAATGGAATTCCTCTAAAATCAGGAACAAGACAAGGCTGTCCCCTCTCCTCATACATCTTCAAAATTGTACTTGCAGGTCTAGCTAGAGCAATAAGAAAACAAAATGAGATCAAGGGGACACAAATTGGAAAGGAAGAGGTCAAACTTTCACTATTTGCAGATGATATGATAGTTTACAAAAGTGACCCAAAAAACTCTACCAGGGAACTCTACAGCTGATAAACATCCTCAGTAAAGTGGCAGGATATAACATCAACTCAAGAAAATCAGTAGCCCTAAGATAGTAGACAATAAAAGGGCTGAGAAAGAAATCAGAGAAACATCACCCTTTACAATTGCCACAAACTCAGCCCTTCCAGGCCCCAAACTCTGGCGAGCCAAGCTTCAGGAAAGACATCAGCTCTTCCAGGGTCACTCCTGGCATCCAGAAGACACGCCCACACAGAAAAGACATCAGCCCTTCCAGGCCCCAAACTCTGGTGAGCCCAGCTTCAGGTGAGATTGGGTCTCTGGTGGGGACACTCCCCATCCCCTGCCCAACACCCATCCCCTTGATCTTCCAGGGCCGCTCCTGGCATCCAGAAGACCTGTCCACACAGGAAAGACATCAGCCTTTCCAGGCCCCAAACTCTAGCGAACCCTGCTTCAGCCCTTCCAGGTGCCAAACTCCAGCGAGCCCAGGTTCAGGCCTCAAACTACGGTGAGCCCAGCTTCAGGAAAGACATCGGCCCTTCCAGGCCCCAACTTCTGGCAACACCAGCTTCAGCTTAAGCTTTAGTGTCAGCATCCCCAGCTTCAGCTTCAGGAAGGAAGGAGACCAGTGGAGATGGAAAGACCCCACCATCACCCACTAGAAGAAGAGACCTGAAGAAGACAGAATAAGAGCTCACTCAGCAATAGAAAGACAACATGACTCCACCAGAATCTAGGGAACCAACACCAGCAAGACATGAAAAGCACTACATAGACGAACCAGAGGAGACAGACCTTAAAACTTATTTTATGAAATGATAGAGACCCTCAAAGAAGAAACGAGGAAATCCCTTAAAGAAATAGAAGAAAAAAATCCATAAAATGGGGGGAAAATTCAAGAAATAAACAATCTGTCAAAGAATCTAAAGAGCACTAAGAAAAAACAACCAAACAAACGAAGGAAACAACTCAAACAGTTGAAGGATTGAAAGCTGAAATAGAAACGACAAAGAACACACAGAACGAGGGGATGCTGGAAATAGAAAAGCTGGGTAAATGATCAGGAACTAAAGATACAAGTATCACCAATAGAATACAAGAGATAGAAGAGGGAATCTCAGGTGTTGAAGACTTATTAGAGGATATATGGTTGTCAACCAAAGAAAATCTCAAAACCAACAAACCCCTAACACTAAATATCCAGAGAATATGGGACACCATGAAGAAGCCAAACCTGAGAATAATAGGTATAGAAGAAGGTGAAGAAATACAACTCAAAGGTACAGAAAACATATTCAACAAAATCATAGAAGAAAACTTCCCTAACCTAAAGAAGGATATGCCTATGGAAATACAAGAATCTTACAGAACACCAAATAGGCTGGACCAGAAAAAGAAGTTACCATGCCATATAATAATCAAAACATCAAACTTATAGAAAAAAGAGAAAATATTAAGAGCAGCTAAAGAAAAAGGCCAAGTAACTTATAAAGGCAGACCTACCCGAATTACACCTGACTTCTCATGGAAACGATGAAAGCCAGAAGATCCTGGATAGATGTCCTACAAACGCTAAGGGAACAAGGATGCCAGCCCAGACTACTATATCCAGCAAAGTTTTCAATTACCATAGATGGAGAAAACAAAATATTCCATGACAAAGCCAGATTTAAACAATACGTATCCATGAATCCAGCTCTAGAGAAAGTGCTAAGGAAAACCTAGATCCAAGGAAGATAACTACACTCCCAAAGACACAGGCAATATATAATCCCACTTTACAAAACACCAAAAGAAAAAGGGAGGAGAAACTACACAAAATAACTTCACTAACAATAAATCAAGCACAAACAAGAATCAATAATCAATGGTCATTAATATCCCTCCATGTCAACGGCCTCAACTTGCCTATAAAAAGACACAGACTAGCAGGATGGATACGAAGACAGAACCCTTCCTTCTGCTGCATACAAGAAACACATATCAACATCAAAGACAGACGTTGTCTCAGAGTAAAGGGTTGGGAAAAGACCTTCCAATCAAATGGTCCCAAGAAACAAGCGGGTGTAGCAATCCTAATATCTAACAAACTAGACTTCAAACTAAAATCAAGCAAAAGAGATGAAGAAGGACACTTCATAGTCATCAAAGGAAAAGTCCATAAAGATGAAGTCTCAATTTAAACATCTATGCCCCAAATACAAAGGCACCTACATTCGTGAAAGAAACATTACTAAAGCTCAAATTGCACATACAATCTCACACACTAATAGTAGGAGACTTCAACACTCTGCTCTCATCGCTAGACAGGACCTCCAGACAGAAACTTAACAAAGAAACTAAAGAACTAATAGAATTTATGACCCAACTGGATTTAACAGACATCTATAGAACATTCCACCCAAATACAAAGGGATATACCTTCTTCTCGGCGCCACATGGAACCTTCTCTAAAATTGACCACATAATAGGAAACATAGCAAATCTCCACAGATACACAAAAATTGGAATAACCCCCTGTATCTTATCAGACCACCATGCCTTAAAATTAGAATTCAACAATAACACAAATCTCAGAAACCCTACAAACTCATGGAAATTGTACAATGCAGAATTGCACCATCCCTGGGTAAAGGAAGAAATAAAAAAAGAAATTGAAGACTTGATGTAATTCAATGAGAATGAAGACACAAAATACACAAACTTATCAGACACTTTGAAAGCAGTGCTGAGAGTAAAGTTCATAGCACTAAGTGCCCAAATGGAGAAACTGGAGAACAGTCATACTGGAGAATTAATAGCACAGCTGAATGTTCTAGAACAAAAAGAAGCAAGCTTACCCAGGAGGAGCAGATGCCAGGAAATAATCAAAATGAGGGCTGAAATCAATCAAGTAGAAACCAGGAAAATATTGAGAAGAATCAATGAAACAAAGAGTTGGTTCTTTGAGAAATATCAACAAAATAGACAAACCTCTGTCCAAACTAACCAAAAGACAGAGAGAGAGAGCATGCTAATTAACAAAATCAGAAATGAAAAAAGGGACATAACAACGGACTCTGAGGAAATCCAGAGATTCATCAGGGCATACGTTGAAAATCTGTACTCCAAAAAATTTGAAAATTTAAAGGAAACGGACAATTTCCTCGATAGGTACCACTTACCAAAACTAAATCAAGAGCAGATAAACAATCTAAACAGACCTATAACCCCTAATGAAATAGAAGCAATCATCAAAAGTCTCCCAAACAAAAAAAGCCCAGGCCCAGATGGCTTCAGTGGAGAATTCTACCAGAAATTCAAAGAAAATCTAATTAAATACTCCTCAAAGTATTCCACACATTAGAAGCAGGAGGCTCACTGCCAGACTCTTTTTACAAGGCTACAATTACCTTGATACCCAAGCCACACAAAGACACAACTAAGAAAGAGAACTATAGATCAATTTCCCTCATGAACATTTATGCAAAAATATTCAATTAAATACTCGCAAACCGGATTCAAGAACACATCAGAAAAATCATCCAGCATGATCAAGTAGGCTTCATCCCAGGAATGCAGGGATGGTTCAACATTAGAAAATCTATCGATGTAATCCACCATATAAACAAACTGTGAAAGAAAAACCACATCATCTCACTAGATGCTGAAAAAGCCTTTGATAAAATCCAGCACCCCTTCATGATAAAGGTCCTAGAGAGATCAGGGATAACAGGAACATACATGAAGATAATAAAAGCAATATACAGTAAACCAATAGCTAACATCAAGCTAAATGGAAAGAAACTCAAAGCAATTCCTCTAAAATCAGGAACAAGACAAGGCTGTCCACTCTCTCCATATATCTTCAATATTGTACTTGAAGTTCTAGCTACAGCAATAAGACAACAAAAGGAGATAAAGGGGATACAAATAGGAAAGAAGAAATCAAACTTTCACTATTTGCAGATGATATGATAGTTTATATAAGTGACCAGAAAATCTCCGCAAGGGAGCTCCTAGAGCTGATAAACACCTTCAGCAATGTGGCAGGATACAAGGTAAACTCAAAAAAAATCAGTGGCCCTATTATATACAGATGATGAAGTGACAGAGAAAGAAATCAGAGAAACATCACCCTTTACAATAACCATAAACAGCATCAAATATCTGGGGATAATGTTAACCAAGGAAGTGAAAGACCTGTATATCAAGAACTTTGAGTCTTTAAAGAAAGAAATCAAAGAGGATACCAGAAAATAGAAATATCTCCCATGCTCTTGGATTGGTAGGATCAACATAATAAAAATAGCAATCTTGCCAAAAGCAGTCTAGAGATTCAATGCAATCCCTATCAAAATTCCGGCACAATTCTTCAAGGACCTGGAAAGAACAATAATCAACTTTATATGGAAAAACAAAAGGCCCAGGATAGCAAAAACAACCCCATACAATAAAGGAACTTCAGGAGGCATCACCATACCTGACTTCAAGCTCTATTATAGAGCTATAGTCCTGAAAACAGCTTGGTATTGGCACAAAAATAGGCAGCTAGACCAACAGAACCATATTGAAAACCCTGATTTTAACCCACATACCTACGAACACTTGACTTTTGACAAAGAAGCTAAAATTATACAATGGAAAAAAGAAAGCTTCTTCAACACATGGTGCTGGCATAACTGGATACTGGTATGCAGAAGACCGCAGATTGTCCCGCGCTACCGTCTCGCCAGCAAGAACGACGCAGAACACTCGGATCCTTCTGCAGTAAAGCTTTAATGCATCTTGAGAGATAGATGATCAGCTTCTTAGAGGGAGACCCCAAGCTAAGAAACCCAGCCCCTTATATAAGCCTAGGAGCTCCGAGTGAGATGTGTAGAGCCGGGATTGGTGGTTTGCACATCACCCCAGATGACGTCACGGGAGAGGCACAGTTTAAACGGTTAACTCCAACTGACAGCGACAGTTAACTCCAACTGACAGTGGATGTCAGCGCCATCTTCTAACGGCAATAGCGATAGCGAGGGCGGCTCCTCACATCTCCCCCTATTCATTTATTTTTGAAGCAATAGGACACCCACAACTTTGGAGTGGAGATAGAGGTCAAATCCCCATGTGCAAATTCGGAACATGTACAAAGCTCCTCTCCAGGGTCTTATCCCCAGAGAGAGCCCTGACCAGTCCGATGTCGTTTTTCTGGGGGAAGGAGATCATGACATAGAACCTTCATGCAAGATGACTTATCTCCCAGGAGAAAGTCGTTATACCGCAGACCTCTCCTGTGCAGTGTTTAGCCTTGCAACTCCTTGGGCTGCTGAAGCCTACCCACTCTATCCCGTGCAATGAGACTAGCCTCGTGGGGTGCAAGAGCTGGGAGGCCAGCGACCTATTGCTTTAACATGGTTAACCAAATGTCAGGGGATGCTCCGTGTTCTAAGGCAGCAAGTGCTTGTGCCACCACCACTTTCTCCTTTTGTTTGGGCTCTGAGCGTACACACCATCCAAAGCATCAACACTATTCCACAGCAGAGAACTAGGCTAAATGATCCTACCCCCACCCATTCCTTAAAATAAGAAAATGCAGATGAAATCCAGGGGGAGAGGTCTTCCATCAGAGAAAGATCCAGATGCGTCGAATTCACTTGCAGGATCGCCATTCTCAACTCACGGAGTGTCTGCTCAAACTCAAAAGTCCAATTCTGTAATAAATGTTGAGACAGAGCTTTTGACAGGTTAGCTGCTCTTGTAAAATTCTCATATTGTACTAAGTGACACAAAGGCCAGGCAACTTTGTTCACATCCCAATTTGGCCATCTGCCACAATATATCCAATTGTTCCTGAACCAAATTAATCTGTTGGTTTACCAACATCAGGCCTCCTTGTATCTGAGAATTGGCAGTGGCCTGTTTATCTAGGACCATGGTCACAGTGGCCTATAGTTCATTAATGGTTTGAGTTGTCTGCACAGTGGCAGAAAGTGCAAGGGCCGAGGCGGTAACCGAAGCAGTAACCGCGGCGGTGGCTATCAGGCCCACAATAATAGCAGAGATCCCAAAAATCTCGCTTTTCCCTAAACAAACTCAAATTACTTGGCGCCTCAACAGGAGCTGGAATAAATCGAGGCATGCGCATTACCAAAGCAAAAGGGTGCTTAATAGCATCCCAGCATAATGCATAAAAACAATTCTAAGCAGAACAATTTATTTCTTTCTGATTCTTACCTAAGGTATCATTACTCACAACCCAAATAAAGGGCAGCTGAATAATTAGTTCTCTTAAAAGGGGTATACTTAACATTGGAGGAGGACCAATCAGATGATCCAGAGCTCTGTCCCTCACTCAGACTGTTGCCTAATGCCCCTTTCCAATCAAAAGTAATCTGTCCCTTCTCACTATCATAGGAGAAAGATCAGTACAGCTTCCATTAATTCAAAAGGATTAGCATTAGATCTTTCTGGATCCATATGAATAAAATTATCCTTTAATGAAGAAATCACAGTAAAGCACAAGCTTCCTACTAATGACAAGGTTCTCTCATCCTGAAAACTCTGTATCTGAGGATCTAAAGGCAAAAAGGCAAGCCCCAACTCTCTATTATTTGTGAAAAATCTAGGGAACACCTGGGCATTCTGCATCACTGGCATCGGTAGGGGGAAGGTAGACATGATGGCCCACCGTAACTCTCCCATCATACTAGGAACCATCATCCCGAGTAGGAGAGTCTTCATCACCCACTTGGCCTCCATCCTTCTTATTCTGGAGTTGTGAAGGAGCTCTTTGAGTGAGTCTTTCAGGGATCCACAGGGGGTTTTCTTCCTCCTGTGGAAAAACACACACAGCTCCCCTGGATCTTATTAGAATAGGATCCGGGCCTTTCCAGAGATCAGTCAAGACATCTTTCCATTTTACCATTTCTTTTGGCCTATCAGGCTCTAAACTGTGGCGATCAGCCGCAGTGTGGCCTTGGGCATCAGAGTTCAAGAAATTAAGGGTAAAAAGTGCCATGGATACAGCAACTCTTGGTACCGAGGGTAGAACATCCTCAATACTCCCCTTTTGTTTAATCAGATATGATTTGAGTGTACGATGGGCACGTTCCACAATGCCCTGTCCTTGAGGGTTATAAGGTAGGCCAGTTAGATGGGTAACATCCATTTGCCGACAAAACTGTCGAAATTTTTGAGAGGTATATGCTGGTCCATTGTCTGTTTTTTAAATTCTGGGTTTTCCCCAAGCACTCCAGGCCTCAAGGCAATGTTGAATCACATATGAGGCCTTTTCCCCTGTTAGGGGTGTGGCAAACATTACGCCAGAACAGGTGTCAACAGAAACATGAACATATTGAAGCCTTCCAAAAGAGGGAATATGAGTAACATCCATCTGCCACATCTGCAATGGTCTAATGCCACGTGGGTTTATTCCCATGTGGGGAGTAGGTAAGAATTCGCAGCAATTCTGGCATTGAGTAACAATTTCCCTAGCCTCTTTCCTGGATAGAGCAAAACGACGGCGCAAGGTCTCAGCCGTCACATGAAAGCGCTTATGGAATTCTTTTGCTGCTTGTGCATGGGTAGACAAGGCAGCGGCCACCAGCTTTGTAGCCTTGTCCGCTAAGTCATTCCCTAAGGACATGGGACCTGGGAGTCCAGAATGTGCTCGGACATGGGTAATGAAAACAGGAAATCTCCTATTTAACAAGGCAGCTTGTATCTTCTGAAAGATGTTAGCAACTCTGCTGGAGGATCTTATTATTCCAGCTATCTCAAGGAGATTAACTGCATTAACCACATAAGAGGAATCTGATACAATATTGAGGGGTCCTGGAAAAGCCTCAAGAACCTCCAGTACTATCAGACATTCTACAACTTGAGGTGAAGTTTCATTATATTGTTTAGATATAACCCTATCCTTGACCACATAAGCTCCCATACCAGTTTTTGATCCATCAGTGTACACCACAGTCCCATCTGGGAGTGGGTCTTTAGCTGTCACTTGTGGAAACACTATAGCCTGGTTTAGGGCAAACTGTAAAATTGGATGCTTTGGAAAATGATTATCAATTTGTCCTGAAAAGGAAGTAACTAAAACTGCCCAATCACTAGATGTGGCTGCCAAGGTCTGAACTTGTGCAGCAGTATAAGGCACAATCAAGGAATCAGGATCCCTGCCAAAATGTGTAACAGCTGCTTTTATTCCGCGAAGCGCGAGCTGTGCAACAGCATCAGGGTACCAGTCAATAATCTTAGCAGGGGAAGCATTTGGATGAATCCAAAGTAATGGTCCATGTTGCCACAGGACTGCAGTTGGCAATTGAGCTGTCTTAAAAACACACAGATTAAAAGGTAGTGACTCCTCAATTCGTTGTAATTGTGCTTCCTGTAAGGCCTCTTCCACCATCTGTAAGGCTCGGTGGGCGGCAGGGGTAAATTTTCTGGGTGAGGAGATATGAGGCTCACCCTCCAGGAGATCGAAGAGGGGTTTTAGATCAGCAGATGGAATTTTTAAAAAGGGCCTCAACCAATTTATATCTCCCAGAAGTTTCTGAAAATCATTTAATGTTTGTAAGTGGTCTTTGCGAATTTCTATTTTCTGAGGAACTATATTTTTGGGAGTAATCTTTGAGCCCAAAAAGAGGCCTGTATCTGCAATTTGAACCTTTTCTGAGGCAATCTCTAATCCCCACTGTTTTAATTCAGCCACCAGCATGGGAAAAGCCTTTTGTAAAACATCTAACTCTTTGTGACAAATAAGAATATCGTCCATATAATGGATAACGATTAAAGATGTAAATTGCTTCCTAATTGGCTCCAAAGCCTCCTGCACATATAGCTGACATATTGTTGGGCTATTGGCCATGCCTTGCGGCAGTACCTTCCACTGAAATCTCTTGTCTGGTTCCATATGATTAAGAGAAGGGATAGTGAAGGCAAACCTTGGTCTATCCCGTGGGTAAAGTGGAATAGAGAAGAAACAATCCTTAATATCTATAATAATAAGCTTCCAATCTTGAGGAAGTGCAGAAAGCAAAGGAAGGCCTCTTTGAACAGGGCCAAAAAGATGCATCTGATTGTTAATGGCCCGCAGGTCGTGGAGTAATCTCCACTTCCCAGATTTCTTCTTAATAACAAAAATTGGTGTATTCCATGGGGAGGTAGAAGGCTCTAGATGCCCCAGCCGTTCCTGTTCTTGCACTAATCTTGTGACAGCTTCTAATTTTTCAGAGGATAGAGGCCATTGAGAGACCCATAACGGCTCCTCTGTTTTCCATGGTATGGGTCGTGAAGCCTCAACGGCCCCTAAATAAAACCCAGTCCTTTTCTACCCCGATTTCCGTGTTGTGTAATGGGTTTTATTCTGCCTTGTTCTTGCCTACCCAAGCCTCTACCATTTGTATACCCCATCTTTGCCATAATGGCTGATGCCTGGGGGAGTATTCATTAGTTAGGGTCATGCCCATGGCTTGTAACACATCTCGTCCCCATAAATTTACAGGGAGTGGCAACACATAGGGGGTAAAACATCCCTGTTTGCCTTCAGCATCCCGCCAGGTTAAGGCTGAGGCACTGATGGCAGGAGAGGACTGGTATCCAAGACCTTGTAGAGAATGAGATGAAACAACAGTGGGCCAAGACTTCGGCCACCAATGGAGTGAAATAATGCTTTTGTCTGCTCCCGAATCCATTATCCCTTCAAATTCTTTTCCATTAATTAACAATTTTATTGTAGGTCTCTCATTTAGGGGTATAGCCAGATAGGCTGAATCACTTCCAGAAGATCCCATAGCCCTTTTTTGTAAAGTGTAGGTTTCTCCATCCCCGAGGGAGGGCAGCAACACCAGTTGTGCAATTCTATCTCCCTGCTTTATAGAAAATACACCCCGAGGGCTAGAACAGAGAACTTGAATCTCCTCTTTATGATATGGGTCAACAATCCCAGGATATATAATGAGTCCCTGTAAAGTTAAGGAGCCACGGCCCAGAATAAGCCCAATGGTGGCAGGGGGCAAAGGTCCAGGGGAATGGACTGGGACCGGTTGAACATTCATTTGGGGCATGAGTAAGAAGTCGGAGGCGGCACGCAAGTCCATTCCGGAGGTTCCTCGGAAACCTCTACTTCCTCTTGATTGCTTTTCTGAAATTGGTTCCCATATTTCTGAGGGCCCTGGGACCATGGGCCCCGTGACCCGTTTTTTGATTGGGGTACCTTGGATTCTTCAATAGGGGGCAGAAGCCTCCCTTTTACATCCCGGACTGACCTGCATTCGCTAGCCCTATGATAACCTTTACCACAACGATAGCAAAGCTTCGATTCTCTTGTTCTTTCAGGGGCTTGACAATCTTTCTTAAGGTGCCCCATTCTCCCACAATTAAAACAAGCTTTTCGATTAGATAAATCTCTATACCTGTGCGTTTGTAAAATGGCGGCAGCTAGTCCTGCATTGGTTAGGGGTCCCCCAGCTCCCTGCACACTCTGAGCCAATCTTGTAAACCTTTGCTTTTGCGAGGGCGATAGCCGCTCGACATTCCTGGGTTGCTTGTTCATAGACAAGTTGCTCAATCAGGGGCATAGCTTGTTCTGAATCACCAAAGATGCGACTGGCGGCCTCTGTCATTCTGGCCACAAAGTCTGAAAATGGCTCTTGGGGTCCTTGGACAATCTTTGTAAGGTGTCCACTGGACTCTCCCCTTTTTGTGAGGGCCTTCCATGCTTTAATAGCGGCGGCCGACACCTGACCATAGACGCCCCAGATGTAGTTGGTTTGATTAAGGGCATGTTGACCCTGACCTGTCAGCATTTCAAATGTCCACTGCCTCTGATTCTCATCTTCAGCCGTGGCATTAACTCTAGCTTGTGCCTGGGCTGCATCATACCAGAGAGCCTTCCATTCCATGTATTGTCCCATGTTGGGAAGCACTGCTTTCACTGTCGTTTGCCAGTCAGTGGGAGTCATGGCAAAATTAGCAAGCCTTTCCACCTGTAATGTGGTAAAGTTAGCATTGACCCCATAATTACTGAACGGATTCGGCCAATTCTTTAATTTGATTGTAATCTACGGGGTATGTACTCTTCCGCCTTCCACATTCTCGAATACTGGAAAAGCCATTTGTATTTTTCTCCGTTCCTCTAAAGGTAAAAAGGAGTCAGTACCAGTATTCAGCCGAAGCTCATATGGCGGAGGCGCTGAGAGGCGTGAGCCCGCCGGATTTATAGGCGGTGGCCTCACATTCATTTTTGTTTTCAGTGGCCGGTGTCTATCAGGGTGATATCTTTTTCCTCATACCGTGCCACCTCCTCCTCTAGACCACCTTCTTCGGTAGAATACAGAGTGTCAGAATCAGAATTATCTAGCTCCAAGGCTTCTAGCTCTACTGCAGGGTATAGACTAGATTCTGGCTTTTTCTTTTTCTTAGATTTGTTAAGGGGTGAATGATAACTCCCTTCTTTCTCTCCCCCTTTCTTAACTTCCTGGGGAGGGCCTTTTTTCTTAGACATGTCTTTTCTTTTGCGAGCTCCCATTCTCTCACTCCGTTCAGTTTCTGACATGCTATCCTGAACTTCCTCTAAGGTTCCCTGACTTTCTATTATAGCAGGGTGACAGGCCTCATCCTCCAAGCAGTTTTTAACTAGCTTCCAAATGGCTTTGGTACCTAAGCAGAGATCTCCTTCTGCATGCTTCCTGTCTAGTTCTTTACCTAGCTTGTTCCATGAGGCCACAGTGAGGGACCCGGAACAAGCATACCATGGTGCCACTCTATCTACCTCCTTCACAAAATTTTGAAGTGTTCGTGGTGCAATTTTAAGATCTCTTTGTTTTAGCACAGTCTGTAAGGCTGTAACCACTGACTGTGACGACCCCATCGCGCTGACAGCTTATCTAAAAAACGCGCTCAACTCCGTTACCAGACTGACAGCACCAGACTGACAGCACCAGACTGACAGCGCCAGATGGACAGCGCCAGATGGACAGCGCCAGATGGACAGCGCCAGATGGACAGCGCCAGACGGACAGCGCCAGACGGACAGCGCCAGACGGACAGCGCCGTTCTGTCAGCACCAGCCACGATGAAGGAGAAGGACAAACAGGACTAGCACCAAAGCCTCCACTGACCCGTCCCACGGTGATGACAAACTAAGGCCAAAGTCGAGAAAAGGGTTGTTCAGGATAAAGCATACCTCTCTGAACCTACGTCCCTGCAGTTCTGAATCCGCCCCGTCTTCCGAGGGGTCTCCCGCGGCGCCGGCGATGTTGAAGAGTTCCCGGGTTTCGGCACCAGATGTCCCGCGCTACCGTCTCGCCAGCAAGAACGACGCAGAACACTCGGATCCTTCTGCAGTAAAGCTTTAATGCATCTTGAGAGATAGATGATCAGCTTCTTAGAGGGAGACCCCAAGCTAAGAAACCCAGCCCCTTATATAAGCCTAGGAGCTCCGAGTGAGATGTGTAGAGCCGGGATTGGTGGTTTGCACATCACCCCAGATGACGTCACGGGAGAGGCACAGTTTAAACGGTTAACTCCAACTGACAGCGACAGTTAACTCCAACTGACAGTGGATGTCAGCGCCATCTTCTAACGGCAATAGCGATAGCGAGGGCGGCTCCTCACAGCAGATAGATCCATGCTTATCACCTTGTACAAAACTTAAGTCCGATTGCATCAACGATCTCAACATAAATCCAGCCACACTGAAATTTTTAGAAGAGCAAGTGGGAGATACTCTTCAACAAGTTGGTATAGGAGACCACTTCCTAAACATAACACCAGTGGCACAAACACTGAGATTGACAATTAACAAATGGGACCTCCTGAAACTAAAAAGCTTCTGTAAGGCAAAGGACACAATCAACAAGACAAAAAGGCAGTCCACAGAATGGGAAAAGATATTCACTAACCCCACATCTGACAGAGGGCTAATCTCCAAAATTTACAAAGAACTCAAGAAGCAATTCTCCAAAACACCAAAGGATCCAATTAAAAGGTAGGGTACAGAACTAAATAGAGAATTCTCAATAGAGGAGGCTAAAATGGCCAAGAGACACTTAAGAAAGTTTTCAACATCCTTAGCCATCAGGGAAATGCAAATCAAAACAACTCTGAGACACCATCTTACTCCTGTCAGAATGGCTAAAATCAAAAACACCGAAGACAATTCATGCTGGAGAGGATGTGGAGAGAGGGGAACACTCCTCCACTGCTGGTGGGAGTACCAACTCATATAACCACTTTGGAAAGCAGTATGGAGATTCCTCAGGAAAATGGGAATCAATCTACCACAAGACCCAGCAATTCCACTCTTAGGCATATATCCAAATGAGGCAAATTCATATAACAAGGGCATCTGCTCCACTATGTTCATAGCAGCATTATTTGTAATAGCCAGAAACTGGAAGCAACCTAGATGCCCCTAAACTGAAGAGTGAATATCAAAAATGTGCTACAATTACACAATGGAGTATTACTCAGCAGAAAAAAACAATGGAATCTTGAAATTCGAAGGTAAATGCATAGCACTGGAAGAAACCATCCTTAGTGAGGTAACCCAGTCGCAAAAAGACAAACATGGTATGTACTCACTCATATATGGATTTTAGACATGGATCAGGATAGTGCCAGTCTGCACTTCCACTGATAGAGAGTCTGGGAAACATGAAAGAACCTAAAAGATATGCATAGTACCCAAGAGAAGAGGAATGAGGAAAGATCCTCTGAAGAGATAGGGAACATGGCGAGGGGTAGGGGGGGAGTTGGAGCTGGGAAGAAGAGAGGGGGGAGAAGAGGACAAGAGCAGGTCATGGGGGAACAGGAAGGTTCAGTGGGAGGGGTAGGATAGGGGGAAGTGGGAATCATAGGTTAGAAGACAGATCAGGCACCAATATGACCTCTAGTGATCTAAAGGGATGACACCAATTGGCAAGGTAAGCAATAGTAGAGAGACCACCTCGAATGCCCATTCCTGATAATGAACTTGATGTTTATAACCATCCGGGAGCCTTCATCCAAGTACTGATAGAAGCAGAGGCAAACTCCCACAGTTAAACACTGAACTGAACCCAAGGAACCCAGTGACAGAGAGAGATGAGCGATGAGCAAATTGGCAAAGAATGGGCTGGCAAAACCAGCAGAGACAGCTGATCTGAACAGGGGAGAGCTCTTGGACCTCAGTCTTACAGCTGGGAGGCCAGCATGATACTTATCTGGACCCCCTGAATGTGAGTGTCAGTGCAGAGGCCTAGGCAACCTATGGGGCCCTGAGCAGTGGATCAGTGTTTATCCCTGGAATGCAAACAGACATCGTGTGTCCATAGCACAAAGAGGGATGCTTTCTCAGCCTGGACTCTTAGGGGAGTGCCTGGACCCTACCCTGAGTGAAATAACAGACTCTAGATATCCCCTATGTGGAAGGAATTGGCAATAGTTTGGGATGCTGGGGGGGGATGGGGAGTGTGGAAGGAGAGGAGGGAGAGGGAACTGAGATTGACATGTAAAACAAGCTATTTAAAATAAAAATAAATTGCATGGCAAAAAAAAATAATTGCCACAAACAACATAAAATATCTTGGGGTAACAATAACCAAACAAGTAAAAGACCTATATCACAAGAACTTTCAGTCATTAAAGAAATTTAATAATTTTATTCAGGTTTCATCCACACTGATTTCATTTTCCTCACAGGTAGCTAGTCACCATCACTTTTTTTGTAATATATTTACATAGTTTTATTTTTTTGAAATTTCATGAATGTATAGAATGCAAAAAAATTCATTAAGCCACATTTCCCATTTCCAACTCCTCCCAATTCTTGTACAACACACCCACACAACTTCATACCTTTATTGGTTTGTTGTTGGAGTTCTTTTTTTGGTAATTTAGTAAGTGCTCCGCTATATATATATTACTTTGAGGCCATACACTTACGCACCAGTGCAGGAAATCAGGTTGTGGATAGTGTGCAGATAACTACGGATACTGTGGCATCACAATTATGGTATCCATGTCATGTCCATAAGACACCATGTCAAATCCCTTCAGCCTATCCTCTGTCTCTTATATTCTTTTACTTCCCTGTCTGCAATTCTCCCAGAAGCTTAATTGATACTGAGGTGTCAATATGGATCACTTATTTATGAGTGAGCTTCCATCTAATGGCTCTTTGGATGGAGTTGATGCCATATTAACTCCTCCAAGATGAAATTTGTTCATATGAATAGGAAAAGGTAACTAGTTGAATAGTTTGTGTGTAATGAAGAAATTAAAACGAAATATAATAATTATTCTACAGAAGATTTGGGTCAGTTTTTCATATCTTAAAGTTTTCAATGTTACACTGTAATTGTATCTGTCTATATGTTTACATATCTGTGAAGGTAAGGTTCATATTTTTTATGGCAGAATTTATAAGTACTGCTTCGATTATTTCAGAAATTAGAAATCTCAGTAAATTTCTCTTGTGAATTGTTCCAATTATTTCCTTTAAAAACAAGATATTCTTTCTATGTGCAACCTTCTATAGGTTTTATAGAATAGGAAACTAATGAATTAATATCATTAGGAATCGTTTTAGGTCAAATAGATAATTGCACTAAATCCTTCCATGTTTGATAAGCAATTCAGAAGTAAATGTGTATATTGCTAACAGTATTCTTATAGACTTTATCATCTCCTTTGTTAACTGAGCATTTGAACCTTACCAGCCAGTAAAAAGATAAGACTTACAATTGAATATGTGAGTAACAAGCTAAAAAATTCAATTTAAACAGACTACTGTAAACAGTTTGACTATAAATTATTATAGCTATCACTGAAATAGATGAAAGATTGCAATAGATTAAATATATCATGCTAATTTTTCTCATGTTGAGATTTGTGTTCATGTCACAACTGAATTGAGTGATTATCACACAGTTGCTAAAGGTATTAATGGAACTACATAATATTAAAATGCAAAAACCAATCTCTGTAATTATTTGTTTATTAATGATATCTATGACAAGTGTAGAGCAACATATATATACGCTTAAGTAACTGATATGTTTTTTCACCTTGTAGTCTGAAATTTTTGGTAACTATGATCGACACAATATACAGGTGTGGTAGGTAAAATAAAGAATGACAAGGAATACTGAAAAATACAAACTTGAGGCTGATGAAAGTCTCAGTTATTAAAGGCACTTGCTTCTCAAACCTGATCACCTGAGTTTGACCCTTGTGACCCACATGACTGAAGAGAGATCCACTCCTGCATGGTGAATTCTGACTTCAACATTCATTCTTCAGAATATGTGGTTACACTAGATAGATAGATGATAGGTATAGAAAAAAAAGAAAGAAAGAAACACAAAGAAGGAAGGAAGGAGGAAAGAAAGAAAGAAATAAGAGAGATAGATGTGATTTTTTAAATATACAATAAAAAAGATATAGTTAATGAAGTGGTGGACTTACTTGAAGTCCAAGTATTATAAATTTCTCATTTCCTGAGCCATCTTTGGCACTTATTACTTATACCATTAAAATATGCTGACATTTCCATGTATATGAGAAGTCAATATATATATGGCCAAATACTAAACTGAAAAGAATGCATTATTTTGATTAACAAAATGGCTTGAGAAATACTTCAGTGTTATGGTTCAATTAGAAAAATAAAATTTAAAATATAAGAAAAATATGTAACTGGATACGCCATGCAAAAAATGATACAAGAAATTTTACTTGGAAACAAAATATAAATGATTTTAGTTGTATAAACGTTCAGAACAAAAGATGCTGAAAATTATCAAGTACACAATGCTTTCTTTCATTCCTTAAAAAATGAATGTTTCTATTCATTTTGGTGCAGAAATACTGAGCCATTGGATGAAGTAAAGCACCATAGTAGTTGAAGATATTATTAAATGATTAATTTACTAAAGTGTGTGTTTATTAAGTATTTTAACCATTATTGTAGAATGTACTTTTTCAGTTTTTTGAGACAGGATTTCTCTGTACTGTGTCTACTTTTATACGTTTTTGGGTGTTTTTTTTGGTACTTTTATATATTTTAAAAAGTGGATTGAATCTGCCTACTCTTTTATTATAGCAGCAGCATTATACACTATATTTTCAAGGCCTCTTCATTGAATGATTTTTTTCTTATGCTAGATATAATCTCTTATCTAGTTTAGTATGTTTTTCCATATGAAAAATCCATTGCTAACAATACCAGTAAGTAGCCAGTTTGGGTTATGAACATTGGAACAAATTTAAAAGTGATTAAGGACACCTAATCAATGGTGCAAAATATGTAATAAACTGAAACAGTCATCAACTTACAAGTATTGACAAAATATAATATTCACTCTTACAGTGGAATTTTACTGAAGAATAGAAGAAAGTATCCTGTTACATATGATGTTAGATATAGAATTCAATATCCATAAATAGACAGAAGATACTATTGTGGAATTCCACTTATTTTAAAAGTCAGTTATCAAATTTATACTAAGAACAAATTTATACATGGAGGTATGGAAGGCATAAATTTAAATTACACCAGAAAGGTTAAATCAAGAAGATGAAAATGCTTTAGAATAAATATATGGTAATGGTAAATGATTTTGAAGTTACTAAAAATGATTGAATTTCACATTTGAAATTGTTGAGTTTAATAATAGGTCAATAAAAACAACTAAATGAAATTATTCCTTTAAAAATAGTTTCTGAGTGTTCAAAGATGTTAAGTACAAAGAGAATTTTTTACATGTCAAAACCAAGATCAATCTGACCTGATTTAGCTTGGTCATCTATGCTAAAGATTTAGAAATCCAAGTAAAAATTAATAGAAATTAATTTATGTCACATTCTGTTTTAAAGTATTAGAAAAAGTGAATGATTTTAAGACTAAAAAGTTCAAAACATGCTGATAGTAGACATCATGGACATTAAATAAACAGAAATACTGGAGTTTCAGTGTCATTTGAACACTTATTGTGGGTATTGTTGGGGAAGTCCTGTGTATATGTCAATAAATTACTGCTGGCCAATAGGAATCTACATAGGTGGGGCTAGGAGTCCAGGAGGATTCTGGGAAGGAGAAACACAGGAGAGTTTGAGATGTAACGCCATGGGGTAGAAGCCCGGAACTATTCTCCGGTAAGAGACATACTTAGATTAACAATTATGGGGTAATTACTTAAAACAGAGCTAGCCAGTAAGAGACAAGCAAGGCCAACAGCTTCATAATTAATATAGCCTCCTGTGTGTTTATTTGGGACTGATGCGGATCTGGAACCAGGCAGGCGGGAAGGCTCTTCTCAAGGAAAGCTTCTCTTAACAGGGTATCATGTTTATCTTGGGGAATAAGTAAAATTTTCTTAAATCTAATGAGATTATCTTGTTGTAAAGAATGTTAATTATTAAACAAACTTAACACAGTAGAAAATTTGTTAATACAAAGAACTTCTACTAGGATCAGATGAAGTAATATTTATTAAGAACTATAACCTATGGAAGCTGTTACTTAGAAGTGTTGTACATCATTCCTAGCAAAGTATATGTGTGGAATATTTTCATACAGTCTTGCAGAGACTAAGTTCAACATTAGTAGGATAAATTGTGATTAGTGCTCAATCTTTGGGGGAGGGGAACTGAGAAAGGGTTTCCCTGTGTAGTCTTGACTATCGTGGAACTCATGATTTAGACCAGATTGGCCTCGAACTCAAAGAAATCTACCTGCCTCTGCCTCCAGAGTGATGGGGTATGCACCACCTGCCTAGTGTTCAATCTTATCGACCTTTTGGTCAACATAGACTAAGCCCCGAATAAGAGTGTACTTGTTTTCTATTTCCATTTCACTGCTAATGCAACATGTCAAGCAACTGTGAATGTCTCTATCAACAATCATTAAAAGATGTTGGCACATGTGGAGAAACATATTTACTGCTGTCATAAAGAACCATTTGTAAGGTATATTCTGATGTCCTAGAGCTAAGAAAGCACATCCTGTGGGCAACAGCTTAATGGGGTAGGCATATCCTCTAAAACGGGCCTTTGATACAAGGTAAGTAACCCTGCAATGGGAACATGGGATTCCAGCAATTAATAACATGTGTGTGTGGGCAGCCCTGGTAGAAGTTATCTAGTGAGGCAGTGGTGGCACACTTCTTTAAACCCTGAACTCAGGAGGCAGAGGAAGGCCGATGAGTTTGAGCCCAGCCTGGTGTACAAAGCCACACAGAGAAAGAAACCCTGTCTCAAATAAATAAATAACTAAATAAATAAATAGATAGATAAATAAATAAATAAATGAAAAAATAAATGTCATTTATCTTACCTAAATTACCAACATAGTATTCTGAATCATGGAAGCAAAGTTATCTTTTGTGTTACTTGATATTGCCAGTATACTGAGCAAAGAAGATTAAAAACTAGTAGTAAGTAGAAAAATGTCAATCTAGAGTTTTTAATTTCTTACGATATTTACATTTAAAGGGACACAAACAGAATATTGAAATTGCTTTAACAAAATGATGTGGAATAAATATGAATAATAAATTATATCTCAGAACGAAATGCAAGTTTTGAGTGTTTAAAATAATCTTTTTTAGGGTACATTAATTTAAAAAAGAAAGGGATTTCAATATTCCATTTAGAAACCTGGCATAATTTGATCACAGACAAAACTTTGTTTTAATTACTACAACTTTTATCTTTTCTCATCTCTATCTTTAATACCACCCATACCTTGACTTTTGTGTTTATCCTATGTATTCCACAGATGATAGAAAAATAAACACTCAATACTTATCTCTGTGAGGATAAAGCTTACCTGAAGGTCAGTGTGCAAAACTATCCACAGTCATACAGGCCAAAAAGTGTTGGTACACACCTTTAATCCCAGCACTCAGGAGACAGAGGCGGGTGGATCTCTGTGAGTTCAAGGCCAACCAAGACTACAAGAGTGAATTCGTCTAAAAAAGAAACAGAACTCACACTTTTAATGCCAGCACAATGTAGATGGAGACCAGAGTGACATGGCTGAGCAGAGAGATGAATATAAGATAGGAAGAGACAGGAACTAATTGCAGTCTAGGCAACCTGAAGAGCAGTGCAGTTTGGAGATGCAATCAAAGGAAATGATCGCCCCTTCGGTCTGGGCATTGGTAGACATGAGAACTCGCTAGTGGCTGGGTGCTTAGCTTTTCTGATCTTCAGATTGAACCCGATATCTGTTCTCTGGGTTTTTATTATTCATGTTACAGGATAATCTTATTCCCTTTTCCATAATGATGTTCACCTCTACCTTTTCTCATGAAAATCATTATTTAATCCTTTTTTAAATATAAGTAAAGCCGAATGTTGCATCTGTATGATACTTTCTCCATCCATTCATCTGTTTATGGGCATCAAGGATCATTCCATACTTTGGTTATTGTGACCCCTACAGCAATAAACAGAGATGTGCATGTATCTCTATAAAAAGATCACTCGTTTGGGAAACATATAAAGAAGTGAAAAATGTTTAGGTACATTTTTATTTCTTTTTGTGTTTTTCATATCAGGCATCTCCCTACATAATTCTGGCTGCCCCGGAATTTTCTGTGTAAACAAGACTCACCTCAATCTTATGAAAATTTTCTTTTAAGTGTTTACCACATACTTGGGTTGTTATTAAAGTGAATACTAATTCACATTACTAGAGACATATATGATGATCAAAGTATCAAATAGACAATCATGTGAAGTTCAGGATCTATGATTTGCCCAATTTACAGAATCTTGTGATTGCACAAGAGGCTGCACCAAGTAGTCTAAAAGTTTTTTTATGGTTCAGGGATGTGGGAAAGATCTTAGTATGAAAAAGAAGAACACAAGAAACCATGAAAGTGTAGATTGAAAAACTCCCCTCCAGCTGTAATCAGTGGACCATAGCTATGAGTATCCTGTTTTTTGTTTGTTTGTTTTTGTGTTTTACTTACTAATTAAATTTATTAAATGCTCTTGTGGGATAGAATTATTATTTTAAATGCTTCTTGTCATGAAGAGTTTCTCTTGTTGGGGACATGTATTCAGTGGCTTGTGCTCCTCAAAGGCGTCTTGTCAATGTTGTTGACTGTGTTGGATGAAGAGTGAACTCACTGAGTCCTTCCCTCATAGGCTCCGTATAAGAAGGAATGCCTTAGGATATTTTAATTTAAAACCACATACTTGGAAATTTGATTTGGAGAATGAGCTTCATGGCACTTTAATATTTCTGTATTCATCTTCTTAGCTGTTCAAATTTAAGGCATACCCCTCAAAAAATGGTAAAGATTTTCTCTGGTAACTACTCATTTAACCATCAGGAGGCTCAGGCTCCTGCTGTTATACTGGGAAATTTCTATGAAAAATATAACACTTTGTCTGGCGTTGGTGGTGAATGCCTTTAATTCCATTCCATGGTTGTCAGAGGCAGGTGAATCTCTGTAAGTTTGAGGCCAGTCCGGTCTGTCTACAGGGCAAGTTCCAGGACAGGCTCCAAAGCAATACAGAGAAACCCTGTCTCAAAAAACCATATATATACATACATATGTTATGATGCTACATCAGCTACATAAATCATTGTAGGGCAAAATAGCCAACGTATGGTAGAGGATATGGGTGCTCTTATTCAGCCTGTGGAGTGCAGTTTAGACTGAGAATTACTAGTTCTGTATGGCAAGCATCATGTGGTTATCCTCAGTCACAAAGCAATGCTCTTACGGGCACAGAGGCTGAGTCAAACATTCAACATATGAAATGAGACAACCGGCCAGCTCTGTGGGAACACATTTGTTTCATATAACAATCTCCTGCACACTTGAGATCTTTAAAAAATGCATAGATAAAAGAGGTCAAAAAGATTGATGGTAGCAATGACAGAACATTTCAAAGTGTTACATTTGATTGATATTTGACATATATAATTTATAATATCCATTTTGATAAAATGCTGGTTGTTCAAATGCTTTTAAGGTCTATTTGGTCTCTAAATACATTGAATATGAGAGAAAAACACTATGGAGATGAAAATCTGTGGGGGGGGAGCAGGGGGTAATATTTACTTCTTGTAAGCTATATATTCCATTCATTCTTTCAGTTGCTATTTCTGGTCAGTAAAAGACAGCTTTTCATTTCATGGGATTCTCCAGATTCACTCATTTCTAAACACTGATAAAGCTTTCACATTTAACACAAATATATCCTTCCATGATGAACTTCTGACTTCATTGTAAGCAGTAACATTTGACTCCTTCTGTCAGTAGTAACACTAATTAGTGTAGCTACAAATGTTTTTAATCAATGCAAAAAATACCATCAAAAGAAAATACTTACAGAACCACATTTTCCAATAATTTTAGATTTACATTATTATAATTGCAGTCCTCCTCACTGACACCCACGTTCAGGTGGTCTGGATCAATCCCATGCTGGCCTGTCAGCTATCAGTCTGGGTTCTATGAACTCCCCCTTGATCAGGTCAGCTGTTTCTGTGGGTTTCACCCACCAAATCATAACCTTTTTGCTCATCACTCCTCCCTGTCTGCAACTGGGTTCCAGGAGTGTCTCGCTCTGATGCCTTCAGCCACTGGATGAAGGTTCTAGGATGGCATACAGGGAAGTCTTCAATCATGTTATCAGGGAAAGGCATTTAAGTTAGTCTCTGCAGTACTGGTTAGGATGCCAGCTGGTATCATGCTTGTAGGCTTCTGGACATCTCACTAGTACCAGATCTCTCTTCAAACCTCCTATTATGGTATCTCTCATCCTTCTCTCCTCTATTCTTCCCCCTACTCAACTACCCTGCTCCCCCATGTCCTCCTCTCCCCTTGCCTTCACCCCCTCTTTTTCTGCCAGCTTCCTCACACTCCACCGTGCTCCCAATCCCCTCAGAAGATTCTAGCAAATATGTGACAATTTGAAATATTTGACAAAGTATTTGAAAAAGCCATATGGAAACCTACTATTAAATTACATATGTGTTCATAAATGAAATCATCTTAAATGGAGCTACCTTATAAAGAGTCACTACCAAATGACATTTAATATACATAAAAAGCCAAGCGTCATGTATATATATTGCTTCTCTTCGAATTTTTGTTCGGTAGAGGTCATATACTCTCCCACCCACAATATTACAGACTATTGTCATTGTTCTTGATCTCCTCAAGAACTTGATGAACCTGTTGCTGAAGATACCACATAACTAAATCACAAAACATGGAAAAATCAAGCTCACAAGGACTAGGAGCTCCATCCCCCTTAGCTACCTTTCCTACTAGTACTAAGAAATTTTATGCATGCTACTAGAGGCAAAACTCATCAATAACCTCACCATGGAGTGTAGTAACTATAATTGCTACTGGCCTAGAATGATAGTTCTACTGGACCAATAATGACACAAATCATCTGGGTGCCACTAACCACTTTCTGTTTAGAAGACAGAACCCATGCCTGTTGCTGTTATATATCCCAACAATATGTGGCTGGATAGGCCCTCCCTAGGCCCCATGGGAGAACCTAACACTACTGTTATGCTAAAAGGACATTGTAATAAGCTGCCCCATTTTCCCTATCTTTATACATGCAGATCCATGCATTTCTCAGATCTCATCTGAGAAGCTTCTTTCTCCAATAGATGGAAACTAATATAGAGACTCATCCTAGAAAATGTACAGAGAATAAGATTGTTAATTACTCAGCTCTAAATGCATCATTTATAGCATATCCTTTTCTTGGAAGGATCAGGGATCACCCTGTAAGAGGGCTTAGAAAGACATTAATAGTCAGAGATTGTGGATGTCTATAGCAAAGGAGTAGTTTCTGGATATGACAGAGGGCTATTGAACACATGAACTCACTGGCCAATGTGACTGCATCAACATACTTGCACAACTATCAAGGAAGCCAACATGCCAGCATGAATGGATGGGCTCTCTTGAGGTTCTAACCATAGTTGAGGAGCTCAGAGCAATTGTACTCCTTGGAAAGGAAGAGTAAATTTTCTTTGTGGCCACTGAGAGTCTATCTGTACACATAGAGACAGCATTTGGCATACACAAGGATTTTCAAAGCAGATTACATGGAGTTAGGAGGGGAAAGTGGTTTGAATGTTATAAGGGAGGAACTGGGAGTGTGTGGGTGCTGAGGATGAATTTGACCAAAACACACTGTATGCATGTATGAAATTCTCAAATAATAAAAATTGACTTATCAAATTATTAAAATTCTCATGTTACAGATGTACATAGAGAAATCAATTGCATGTTTATAATATGAGACACACATACTATTTAAGCATTCCCACAAGTAATTAGAAGAAAAAAGGGGGGTTGCATAATTACAGTCTTTTAAGAGATAAAGATCAAGGTATGTGGGCCTACCTTCCAGTGCCTGGGGACTGCCACTGAGCCTCCCCTTCAGGCAGGAACCTATGCATCCCAGAGTCCTGGTCTTCTTTTCCACCAAGGGGACCAGGTAAACAGAGAAAAGAAATATGACACCACCAGTTTCTAGAGACTCCACACTAGCAAGACTCCAACCTTCCAATGCAAGTGAAACAGAAGAGAATGACCTTAAAAACAACTTCATGAAAATGATAGAGGTGCTCAAAGAGGATATAGGAAAATCCCTCAAAGAAATGGAAGAAAAAACAAACCAAAAAATGGAAGATAAAACAAATCAAAAAGTACAAAAATGTAACAAATGGACGAAAAGACAAAGCAAAAATGGCAATAAACAATTCGAACAGTGCAAGGGTTGAAAACTGAAATGGAGACCATAAAGAAAACACAATCTGAAGGAAGGCTGGAAATAGAAAAGTTGGGAAAATGGTTAGGTACTACAGATGCAAGCATAAGAACCAAAAGAATACAAGTAATGGAAGAGAGAATCTCAGGTGTTAGAGATACACTAGATGAAATAGATTCATCAAAGAAAATCTTAAGTCCAACAAGCCCGTAACACAAAATATCCAGGAAATATGGGACACCATGAAAAGACCAACCCAAGAATAATGGGTATAGAAGAAGGTGAAGAAAACCACCTCAAAGGGGCAGAAAATATAGTCAACAAAAATGATAGAACACTTTGCCAACCTAAAGAAAGACATGCCAATGAAGGTACAAGAAGCTTACAGAACAGCAAATAGAGTGGACTACAAATAGTCCCCTTGCCACATACTAATCAAGAACCAAAATATACAAAATAAAGAATATTAAGAGACGCTAAGGAAGAAGGTCAAATATCATATAGGGTATCGTATCAGAATTACATCTGACTACTCCCTGAAATCTCTGAAAGCCAGAAGTTCCTGGATAGATATTCTACCAACATCAAGAGACCACTGATGCCAGCCCAGACTACTATACCCAGCAAAGCTTTCAAACACAACAGATGGAGAAAACAAGATATTCCATGACAAAACTGGATTCAAACAATACATATCCACTAACACAGCCATACAGAAAGTTCTGGAAGGAAAACTCCAACCCAAGGAAGTTAACTACAACCAGAAAAATATATGCATTAGATAATCCCACCTTACCAACAGCCAAAAGAAAAAGGGGTGGAATTCCACATATAAATCCACCAAAAACAACCATTCAATATCAAAGAAGAAGAAGCAATCAATGGTCATTAATATCCCTCAATATTAATGATCTTAATTCGCCCATAAAAAAGACACAGGCTAGCAGAATGGATTTGAAGACAGACCCCATCCTTCTGGTGCATACAAGAAACACACCTCACCCTCAAAGACAGAAATTACCTGAGAGTTAAAGGTTGTGAAAAGATTTTACAACCAAATGGAACCGAGAAACAAGCAGGGGTAGTAATCCTGATATCTAACAAATTAGACTTTAAAATAAAATCAATCAAAAGAGATGATGGAGGTCATTTCATACTCATCACAGTAGAAATCCACCCAGATGAAGTTTCAGTTCTGAACATCTATGCCCCAAATACAAAGGAATCCACATTGGTAAAAGAAACATCACTAAAACTCAAATCACATGTAAAGCCCCACACAGTTATAGTTGGAGACTTCAACACTCCACTCTCACCACTAGATAGGAATACCAGACAGAAACTTAACAAAGGAACTAAGAGAATTTATGACCCAATTGGGATTAATAGGCATCTACAGAGGATTCCATCAAAATAAAAAAGAACATACCTTCTTCTCAGTGCCACATGGAACCTTCTCAAACTATTGAGCACATATTAGCAACATATAAAACCTCAACAAGTACACAAAAAATTGGAATAACTCCATCCATCTTATCAGTCCACTATGCATTAAAATTAGAATTCAACAACAACACAAATTGCAGAAACCCTACAAACTCATGGAAATTGTATAATGCATAATTACATCATTCCTGGGTCAAAGAAGAAATTAAAAAAAGGAATTAAAGACTTCCTAGAATTCAATGAGAATGAAGACACAACATATCCAAATCTATGGGACACTTTGAAAGCAGTGTTACAAGAGAATTTCATAGCACTAAGTGCCCACATGAAGAAACTGGAGAATAGTTATACTAGAGAATTAACAGCACAGCTAAAACTCTAGAACACAAAGAAGCAAACTCACCCAGGAGGAGTATATGCCAGGAAATAATAAAACTGAGGTCTGAAATCAACAAAGTAGAAACTAAGAAAACAATACAAAGAATCAATGTAACAAAGAGTTGGTTCTTTGAGAAAATTATCAAGATATGCAAACCTTCATACAAAGTTACCAAATGGCAGAGTGTGAATATGCAAATTAACAAAATCAGAAATGAAAAGGGGGACATAACAATAGACACTGAGGCAATCCAGAGAATCATCAGGATATACTTTGAAAGCCTGTACTCCACAAAATTCAAAAATTTAAAGGAAATGAACAATTTTCTGGATAGCTACCACTTGTCAAAATTAAATAAAGAACAGATAAGAAATTTAAATAGACCTATAACCACAATGGAAATACAAAGTCTCTCAACCAAAAAAAAAAAAAAAAGAAAAGAAAAGAAAAGAAAAACAAAGGCCAGATGGCCTCAGTGCATAATTCTACCAGAAATTCAAAGAACAGCTTATACTAATTCTTCTCATAGTATTCCATGCAATAGAAACTGAAGGGTCTTTTCCAAACTCTTTTTACAAGGCTTCAATAACCTTGATACCCAAACCACGCAAAGACACAACAAAGAATGAGAACTTCAGAGCAATATCCCTCATGAATATTGATGCAAAAATACTCAATAAAATACTGGCAAATCGGATCCAAGAACACATCAAAACAATCATTCACCATGATCAAGTAGGTTTCATCCCAGGGATTCAAGGATGGATCAACATATGAAAATCCATCAATGTAATCACCATATAAACAAGCTGAGAAACTAAAATCACCTGACCATCTCACTAGATATTGAAAAAGCCTTTGAAAAATCCAACATCCCTCCATGATAAAGGTCTTGGAGAGATCTGGGATAAAAGATACATACAGCAAGCCAAGAGCCAACATCAAACAAAATGAACAGAAAATCAATGCAATTCGATTAAAATCAGGAGCAAGACAAGGCAGTCTACTCTCTCCATACCTCTTCAACATTATACTTGAAGTTCTAGCTAGAGCAATATGACAATGAAAGGAGATCAAGGGGATACAATTTGGATAGAAAGAGGTCAAACTTTCACTATTTGCAGATGATATGAGGTAGTTTACATAAGTGATCCAAAAAACTCTACCAGAGAACTCCTACAGCTGATATATACTTTCATCAAAGTGGCAGGATACAAGATAAAGTCAAGAAAATCAGGAGCCCTACAAAACACAGATGATAAAAGGGCTTAGAAAGAAATCAGATAAACATCACCCTTTACAATTGCCACAAACAACATAAAATACCTTGGGGTAATGCTAACCAAACAAGTGAAAGACTTGTATCACAAGAACTTTCAATCTTTGAAGAAAGAAATAAGACACTAGAAAATGGAAAGATTGCCCATGCTCTTAGATAGGTGAGATAAATGTAGTAAAAAATGCAATCCTGCCAAAAGAAATCTACGGATTCAATGCAATCCCCATTAAAATACCAGAATAATTCTTCACAGACCTTGAAAGAACAATAGTCAACTTTATATGGAAAAACAAAACACCTGTTACAGCCAAAACATCCTGATTCAATAAAGCTACATCTGGAAGCATCACCATCCCTGACTTCAAGCACTATTATAGATCTATAGTTCTGAAAACAGCTTGGTATTGGCACAAAAATAGACAGGTAGGCCAATGGAATCAAATTGAACACACACATATTAACCCATACATGTATGAACATCTGACCTTCGACAAAGAAACTAAAAATATACAATGAATAAAAGAAAGCATCTTCATCAAACGGTGCTGGCATAAATGGATGCTGGTGTGTAGAAGAATGTGGATAGATACATGTCTATCACCATGCACAAAACTTAAGTCTAAATGGATCAAATACCTCAACATAAATCTAGCCACACTGAACCTCTTAGAAGAGATAGTGGGAGGCACCCTTGAACAAATTGGTACAGGAGACTGCTTTCTAAACATAACAACAGTAGCACAGACACTGAGGTAAAAAATTAATACATGGGACCTCCTGAAACTAAGAAGCTTCTGTAAGGCAAAGGGCACAGTCAGCAAGACAAAAAGGCAGTCCACAGAATGGGAAAAGGTGTTCACTAACCCCCCATCTGACAGAGCGCTGATCTCTAAAATTTAGAAAGAACTCAAGTAGCAAGTCTCCAAAACACCAAATGATCCAATTAAAAAGTGGGCTACAGAACTAAATAGAGAATTCTCAATAGAGGAGTCTAAAACGTCTGAGAGGTACTAGAGAAAGTGCTCAACAACCCTAGCCATCAGGGAAATGCAAATCAAAACAACTCTGAGAAAATATCTTACTCCTGTCAGAATGGCTAAAATCAAAAACACCAATGAAAGTTTATGCTGGAGAGGATGTGGAGAAATGGGAACACTCCTTGTACAGCAATTTGGAAATCAATATGGAGATTCCTCAGAGAAATGATAATCAGCCTACCACAAGACCCAGCAATTCTACTCTTAGGCATGTATCCAAAAGATGCATATCCATACAACAAGGACATCTGTTCCACTATGTTCATAGCAGCACTATTTGTAATACCCAGAACCTGGATGCTACCTACATGCCCCTCAACTGGATAGAGTTAATGTGGTACATTTATACAGTGGAGTACTATTCAGCAGAAAAAAAAACAATGGAATCTTGAAATTTGCAGGCAAATGCATGGCACTAGAAGAAACCATCCTGAGTGAGGTAACACAGTCACAAAAAGAAAAACATAGTATGTACTCTCTCACATACAGATTTTAGACATGGTTCATGGGACTGCCAGCCTACAATCCCACTGCCAGAGAGTCTGGGAAACCTTCAACCAATGACTGATGGAAGCAGAGGCAGACACCCACAGCTAAACACTGATCTTGACTCAAGGAACCCAGCGACAGAGAGGGAGGACTGATGAGCAAAGAGGTTAAGACTGGGCTGGTTTAACCCCCAGAAACAGCTGACCTGAACAAGGGGTAGCTCTTGAATCCCAGACTGATGGCTGGGAATCCAACCTGGGACTGATTAAGACCCCCTGAATGCAGGTGTCAGTGAGGAGGCCTAAGCAATCTATGGGGCCTTGGGTAGTAGATCAGTATTCATTCCTGGCATACAAATGGACTTTGGGTGCCCATCCCACAATGAGAAATGGACTCTCAGCATGGACTCTTGCGGGAGGGTCTAGGCCCTGCCCTGGATGAAATGACAGTCTATGGACAACCCACATGGAGGGCCTCCCCCTTCCTGGGGACAGTAAGAGATATTGGGGGAGGGAGGGCTTGTGGGAGGAGGGGAGGGGAAGCGAGAGGGACCTAGGATTGACATGTGAAGCAAACTTGCTTCTAATTTAAATTTTAAAATAATAATAATAAAAAAGACTCAACTTAAAAAGAGTAATGTTCAAAAGAAATGATTCAACAGTCAAGACTACCTGCTGTATTTCCACAGGCCCTGCATTTGGTTTTCAGTACCCACATAATGGTTTACACTGATTGTCATGATACTTGCAGCTGATTCAACACCCTCTTCCATCTTCCATAGGCGCTTCCCATATGAAGTGCAAATTCATACCCTTGGTCAATAAATATATAGTACAGTAAATAAATAAAGATGTTGTTACTTAAACATTAGAATGAACCATGAATAAGGAAAACCCTGAGAGAGATATTGGGTTTAAGGTGAAGTTCAGAGAAGCAAAGCCATTAGATCTTACCTTTAGCTCAGACTGAAAGAGCAATCCTGTCTCCATGAATCCTCAGCAAGTCTAGAGATTAATTGTCTGCTCTGTGACCCTGTTCCCATCATATATACCTTTATAGTGCTGGGATTATAGGTGTGAGCTCTGTTTCTCTTTTATTCACTCTCATGTTGCCCTGGGTGGCCTTGAACTCAACTGCCTCTGTCTCCAGAGTCCTGGCCTCTAAAGCTGTGGGCTAACTTTGCATTCTGATCTCAAGGCAATCTTTATTAGATCACAAATAACATATCACCACATTAGAACTTTATATAAATGGCTTTGATGATACAATCGTGATGTATATAATTCAATTGGTAAGCTGTAAGATCAAGTGCTAAAGATATTGAGAATATGATATTCAATTGAAATAACATATGACAAATAAAAAATGTATGGAAGCAGACACTTTAGCATACATCTCTTCTGTTTTTTAAATAAATATAGAAATGTGAGAATAGGTAAAATACAAGATCAAGGAAAAAATAAAGATAATTCATGAAAATTGAAAAAAGATTTTGTGCTTACATTTAAAAATTAATGTAATATGATGATTGCTAATGAAAGTACCTATTTTCATGTTCTTTGGGATACGGTGAAACAAAGCATAAAGGAGATTATCTGAAGGAGGAGGCAATCAGCAGAGCATGAAGAAAAACAGAATACTGAATATGGGGCTGAATAAATGAAGCAAAGGTTATTAATGCATACATATAAAACTACCACATTAAACTCCATCATTTTATATGCTAAGTTAAATTTTTTTAAAAACAATAGAAATTTAATTATTTGTAAAGCCATGGAGAAATACCAGATTCATCTAAGATAAGCAATCCAATTTTATAGAAATAGGTTTGTATATGCTTTTAAACAGAGATATTTTTAAGGTTAATCTTTTAGAAGCAGTTAAAATGATCTAATTATGGAATAAAATAGGGATCTGGTTTGTGTATGTATATGTCTATGGTTTTGGCTTGTAACTACACATAATAACATTCAAATGGAAAACTTTGAAATAGCTACAATAGGAAATTCAAAAGCACTTAAAAACTTTCTAAAATAGATGATGTGAATTATAAAATAAAGCTATAGTCAATGTATATGGCCTCTAAGCAAAACATGTTTAATTATGTTCACCAATATTTTAAATGATTTTAATGAATACTGCAGCTTAATCACAGAATCCAAGAATGAAAAGTAAATCTAATACCTTCTAATCTACATTGTAATACCAACAAAAATATAAAGTGATACTATGCGCAGTGGGAAATAGTGAAAACAATAGCAATACAGCAGATTTCTTATCCAGGGCCACGGGATTGTGAGGCAGCAGCAGAGTGTATTTCAACATTTTGAAAAACAAAAGCATACCAATTGAGAATTCTTCATTCAGTGAAATTGTTCCTCATAGATAAGGAGTTATTTCCCAGTACACACATGTAGCTTTTTGTAATGTTCTCTTCTAATCTCTTTTTCCTTTTGAAAATTAAAATTAGTATGTATATATACTTCATGTTTTTTTATTTTTCCTTTTTGTTTTTATTTGTTTTACTTATTATTGGGCTTGATATAGTCCAAGCTTCCTGTGCCTATTTTTCATCTGGAAGAATTTTAGGCATTTTTACTGCGATTATTTCTTCTCTCTTCTTGCTGCCTCTGGAATATCAAGACTCATGTCATAGTTTTGCTACAGGGACATCTCCAGAGATGACAACCCAGACAAAACTTATAGCCGATTGAAAGTCTTTATTCCAGCCCTTGGAACTACACATAGATAGTATAGTCCCTTGTGTAGCTCTGAGGGTCCAGACCACAAGGATTTTGAATGCCGAAGTCATGTCCTACATCTCCCCAGGTAGCTGTGTATGGGTGTGTTTGTGGTTTTAAGCAAGCTATTTACCAGAAGTTAAGATAAATTGTTAGCTGGAGGATATTTTATACAAGCAGGGAGTTCATCAGAAGCTCTGATCAGTTAGTTGGGGTATCTTGGCCTCAGATTCCTATGTAGAGTTGGATAATTTTCTAAATGATTCCCCATTAAGGAGATTAAATTTTAGTTAAACCAGCATGCTGTAGCTATTTAGAGGTTTTTCTGGATCTGGAACTTGCTTTCTGTGTGCCATGACTCTGCAAAAATGTTGCAGAGCCCTTCTGTGTGCCTGCAGGCTCGTTCTGCACATGGCAAAGGCAGCAGTCTCTGTCTACCTCAGGTCTGTGAGAACTGACCTTCATGGCAGCCATGCCTACCTACCCCACCTCTGAGTAACTGCTGTGCCTATGCTCCAGCAGGTGTTTATTTCTAGTAATCCAGTATCTTGCAAGTAACACTCCAGCTGCTTACAGGCCCTATACTTGGATATACTGGCCTCCATGTTGACTGTCAAATGACTTTCATCAAATGTAATTTTTAACTAAAAGCACTTTTACTTATCATTAAGACTTGGGGATTAAAGTCTGGGATGAAAACCTGCTTGTTCAGAGAGTTTGTGGAACAACTAGTTGTTTCCCTGTTCACATGCATATTGGAATGAGAGCATCCTTCCCCTCTGCCTAACTAAAAAAGACGCCCACACTCAAAGTCCCTCCCTACTACTACTTCCTTTGTGCCTCTTTAATGCCTCTTCCAGACTCCACCTACCTTTTGTTAGTTTATTTTGTTATTGTTTTGTTTGGTTTTGCTTTTTTTTTTGAGACAGGGTTTCTGCATGTAGCTTTGGAGCATGTCCTGGCACTTGCTTTGTAGATCAGAGTGGTCTCAAACTCACAGAGATCCACCTGCCTCAACCTCCAGAGTGCTGGGATTAATGCCACAACCCAGTTTCCCCTGATTCTCTATGATTACTTTCTGTTAATTAGTTTCTAGCCCCACCTCCTGACCCAAGATTGTATTTAGTTAATGCAAACATGCAAACTTGAGGTTTGCAGGGTGATCAAATAACCTGCAACAGGACTGTAGGACAAAGTTTCAGGTAAAACCATTTCTGTTAAGAATCACTATTTGTTATAATTCTGGAAATACTTAAGGTGGTAATTTTTTTCCTCCTGACAAAGGTATAGTTATACTTTCCTTGGTTAATCATCTTAGGAACCTAATGAGGTTCTTGGACATAAAATTTAAACAGGACAGTGGGCTAGATGTTCTCCAGGTCCTCCCAGATCATGGGAGGCAGAGGCCAGTGGAACTCTTGTGTGTAACTCTGGACAGCATGTTCCACATAGTGAGTTCCAAGGCTAGTCAGAACTACACAGCAACTCTGTCTACATAAATAAATGAATAAATAATAGTCAGTTTTAAACTTGTGTCCCTGTATTTACTTTCTCTCCCTTATTCTATGCGCAGTGTACAATAATATCTCAAAATATGATGTAAATACTTGAAGTAACTGTGTCTCCCATGGCTTGTACTCCATATTAAGATATCAGCTGACACACCTGGTTTGCTTTTGTTCCTATATTTTACACAAGAACTTTGCCTTGAATCTTCAGTGGGTCCTGATTTTAGGAGTTTCTGATTTCATGCAGTTCTCCACTTCCATCTTGTATATGTACGAACAACTCTGAGGCTCCTTAGATGTTGTGTTTAGAGAACTGTTTTCTTTTCACCGTGTAGTTCACCCCACAAGGAAATTGTGCTCCCTCTTTTCTTATTACCAGCTTACATTAATTCATACATTCCTTCTATTTATTTCTCCTTCTACTTCATGTTGTTGAGTATATATCACATGTAGGGCAGTATTGTAGCTGATGTGAAAAATAAATGATGTACATTCAAGTAATTCCTGTAATTAAGATTTTCAATAATGTTTACATAATAAAGCAAAGACAATGCTTACTTAAATTGGATTTTAGAAACTGCGTGTTTTTGTTTTTCACTAAAAGAAACAGTTAAACTTAAGGTCACAGATACACACACACACACACACACACACACACACACACAAAAATAAACAAAAAACCCACACAGCAAATTCAGAATAATCACTGTCTGTAAATTCATTATATGGAACTTTTTAAATTTTATTGCATACAAAAAGATTATCTCCTATTCAGTTTAATAATATGAGCAAACTCAAACTTAATTTAATAATAAATAAGACTGTTTAAGAGCTATTGCTTAAATATAGAATGCTCTTACATTTTAAAAGTTTTGTTTTAAGAAATGTATACAATATATTTTTTTCATAATCTTCCTCTTCTCCCAGATCTTCTCTACCTCCATTTCAACCAACTTCATGTTACCTTTAATTGGCAAAGGTATAGGTTTTTGAAATCTAAAATCTCACTCCCAGTGACATATCCACTCCAAGACAACTACAATTCCTCATCTGTCCACCTTTCAGTTCCACCAACTAGAAACAAAATATTCACATAAATGATGCTATTAAGGTTATACTCATTCAGTCATCCATATTCCACTCCCTGGACCCCATTAACTTGTGTCCATATCCTAACCAAATGCATTTACTCCTGGTATGAAGCTCTATGTAGTATGTATACCATGGCTCTGACATCTTCAAATTGTTGGGGATGCAATCCAGGTTTCCTTTTCAAATCTTTATGCAATGACATAGCCAAGCCTCTGGGCAGTGATACCAGCCCACATGCCTAGACACGTCAGGTCCTTTCAACTGTGGAGGAACATACCAACAATCCTTTACTGTGTGTCCTTAATGACTCTAAAACCAGAACGACATTGCCAACACTTCTAGATTTGACTGCCTTCTTAAGATGGAGCCTGGAATGCTCCTTAAGTTGCATTTGCATAAACTTTGATTTGGTATTGATTTTTAGAAGGAAAAATTCTTCATTCATTTTAATTTCACATACTGATAGAGTAGCTGTTTGGGTCTTGCCCAGAGGGCATCATTCTCTTTATTCCATTGTAAATTTGGCCTCTTTTTTATATTTTTAAGCACAAGCTTTGGCTCCAACATTAAATTACTTGGCATTCTTTTTCTTCTCAAATGGTACATTTTTACACTTCGTTTTTCTCTGCTTCCTCCTTTTAACTACAGATACACATAAAAGTTGTTACCAATAATCAAACAACAGAGCTAATGTTAGACTATCTTGAAATCTCATCTGCCAAAGGTATTAGTGCAAAACTCTCCAATATGCCACAGTCAGATTCTTAGGACAAGGTCAAAGTACAGCCACATTATTTGCTAAAATATCACAAGAGATTTATCTAGCCCCCTTTGCAACCTCTTGAGCCAAATTATTATCAAGACTACAGATTTCCAATTCCTTTTAAGACAGCCCATTAATCCGTATTTACAACATTTAGCTAATTTCTTGGTCTATATTTCCAATACCTTCCAATACCAAATAAGGAATGGTAAGACCTGTCACAGCAATAGTCCACCCCCTAAAACTAAGTTCTGTCTCAGATAATTTTCTATCATCATGACAAAGGAGCATAATAAGAGTACCCTTTCAAAGGAAGCATTGAATTTGGGGCTCATCACTTCAGAGGGTTAGAATCCTTGACCTTCATGAAGGAGAATATGACAGCAGGCAGGGGGCATGTTTCTAGAATAGTTGTATCAATCTTTCTTGGCTTTCTTGGAATACCAATCCCCAAAACATGACATGGAGACCTATTATTGATTACAAAATGTTGGATTTTAGCTTATGCATCTCCCACTAACTCTTATAACTTAACTTAGCCTGTTTCTCTTCATCTACATTTGGCCTTGGTTTTTTTGCCTTTTTTTTCATTCTGTATGTCCTATTTTTCATGCTTCTTTGATGTCTGTCTGACTGGCTGCTGCCTGCTTGTCTGGCCCCAGATGTCTCCCTCTCTTTCTTTATTGTTCCCTCAAGCCTAGATTCTTTCTCCTAATTATTCTTTCTGCCTGCCTGCCCACCTATCCCTCTACTGTCTAGCTATTTGGCTTTTCAGCTTTTTATTAGATCAATCAGGTGCCTTAGTCAAGCAAAGCAACATAGTTTTACAATGTTAAACAAATTTAACACACCTTTACATATTTAAGAATATTCCACAACAGAAACAAATTTAAAATATATTTACATAGTTAAAATTTAACTTTAACAAAGCAAACTATATACAGTAAGAACAATTATCAAGTAAGAATGCTTATAGTATCCAGTCCATTCATGTTTGGAAAATTCAGAGAAAATACTCTATTATTTATTCACTTAGTGAGTCCAAAGTTTTGTACCTCATTTACCTCCTTTCATAGCTAATGAAAACTCTAACTAGTACTAGCTAGTCTTTGTAACACTTACTAATAAAAGACCCAGAGACTGATATTAGGGTTCAAGCTGAAGATCAGGGAAGCAAAGAAGCCGGCCACAATCTCTCTTCTACCTCAATCTGAAATATCTGATTCACTCAAGAGCTCTTCACCAAGTCTTAAACTGCTGCCTCTCCTCAGCATGACTAGAGAATGAATGCCTCCTACTGAATACTTGCTCCTGTCTTTTATACCCTTCTAGTGCTAGGATTAAAGGTATGAGCTATAATTGTATTTTAGACTGATTCAGTCTTGTGTAGATCTGGGAATCTATAAGGATGGCCCCACTTAAGACTCCTAGTAATAGTGGATACATAGCCTGAACTCTCCATCCCTGTAATCAGATTCATGACTATAATTTGATGACTTCAGTTGTCATCAGAGTGCTAGCATACAGTAATTGACAGAAACAGATACACAAAGCCACAGCCAAACCTTAGCCTGAGCTTGGAAAATCCTGCTGAAAAAAAAAACGTAGGAAGGATTGTGGGGGTCAAAGGCAAAAGAAAACCCAAAGAATCTACTAACCTGGCTCATGGGAACTCAAAGAGAATGAATCAATAACTAGGGAGCCTGCACGGGATTGACCTAGACCTTGTACATATATGTAAAAGTTTTGTAGTTTGGTCTACTTGTGGGATTGAAACAGTGAAACTCCTAACATTTGGGGCTGCCCAAAATACTTTGGCTGACTTTTGAGAAGCTATCATATGTATTGGGTTCCTTGCCCAGTCTTAAACCAAGGTGAATTGCTTAGTCCTACCTCAAATTTATATGTCATGCCTTGTTGATACACATGGAGGCCTATTCCTTTTTGAACAGAAACAGAAGATGAATGGATTGGGGGATTTGAGGGAATGTATAGGGGAAGGAATTAGAAGAGAAGAAAGTTGGGAACGTAGGGTCAGGATATGAAATAATTAAATAAAATTAATTTTTTATTTGAGTTAGAAGCAAGCTTGTATCACATGTCAAACCCAGCTCTCTCTCTCCCTGTCCTCCTCCCCTGCTCTCCCCACCAGGCCTCCCAGTCCCCCACCCAATCTCCACTCCGATCTCCATGGTGGATCCCAGTGTCTGTCATTATATCCAGGGCAGGGCCTAGGCCCTCCCCCAAGAGTCCAGGCTGAGAGACCATCCCTCAATATGGGATGGGAACTCAAAGTCTGTTTGTATGCCAAGGATAAATACTACTCAAGGTCCCATAGATATTAATTATCAGATAAATATTATTCTAGAAGCCTAAATGTGACATGAATAAAACCCAATGGCTGCTAAGGTCAATAATTCATGGTGATATTCCTCTCATTATATTTGTAATACTGTCCAGGTTTTCATTATATTTAAATAAAACTTAATGTAAAAAAGTGTAAATATTTAGTTCCCATAGGGCACACTATCCAGTCAAAGATGGTGCTGAGGGGAAGTCAGATGGGTTAGTCCTTAGTTGCTTACAAAAAAATGTTGATTAGTTTACTAGATGGAACCACTGCATGACCAACTTGTGTTCCCTAGGTAAAGCTTAGGGACCCTAGGACATGAGATAGGCTGACCTTTTTATTCATTTATTTTTATTTTTTATTTTATTATTTTAATTTTAAATAGCTTGTTTTACATGTCAATCCCAGTTCCCTCTCCCTCCCTTCCTCCTGCACCCTCCCACCAACCCCCCCCCAGCCTCCCACCCTATCCCCACTTCCTTCCACATAGGGGATATCTAGAGTCTATCATTTCACTCAGGGCAGGGTCTAGGCACTCCCGTAAGAGTCCAGGCTGAGAGAACATCCCTCTTTGTGCTATGGACACACGATGTCTATTTGTATGCCAGGGATAAACACTGATCCACTGTCCAGGGCCCCATAGGTTGCCCAGGCCTCCTCACTGACTCTCATACTCAGAGGGTTTGGATCAGTCCCATGCTGGCCTCCCAGCTGTCGGTTGGGTTGGGGATCCAAGAGCTCTCCCCTGTTCAGATCAGCTGTCTCTGCTGGTTTTGCCAGCCCATTCTTTGCCAATTTGCCCATCACTCCACTCTCTCTGTCACTGGGTTCCTTGGGTTCAGTTCAGTGTTTAATTGTGGGTGTTTGCCTCTGTTTCCATCAGTCACTGGATGAAGGCTCCAGGATGGTTATAGACATCAAGTTCATTATCAGGAATGGGAATTCGAGGTGGTCTCTCTACTATTGCTTAGCTTGCCAGTTGGTGTCATCCCTTTAGATCACTAGAGGTCTCGCTGGTGCCAGATCTGTCTTCTAACCTATGATTCCCTCTTCCCCCTATTCTAGCCCCCACTCAACCTTCCTGTTCCCCCATGACCTATTCTCTCTTCCTCTTCTCCCCCTCTCTAGGCTGACCTTTAAAACCATTGGATGTCTGTTTTAAAAGATGCTTGCTTGCTGTAGGACAATAAAGGAGTGCCTGCTTGACTAGACTCCCTGCTGCATCTGATTGTCTCTGGCACACTGGGAGGCTGGGAATGGTTTAACAGTGCACTTACCCTTCCAAGGACACAGCTCAGCCTTCCCTGCATCTTTCTCCAGTATTATAATGTAAGAAATCATGTAACCCATTGGTAATCAAGGAAGGTGTGATATAACTTTTACAGAACTAAGCAATTTGGTAAGCTATTTCTTTGCACTCTGTGAGGTAACCAAAAATAAATTTGGGTATGTAGGCATGCATCATGGTTGCTGAGTGCTTGTATAACATCTGAAAGGCCTTAGACTCTTAATGACATATATATATGTATATATATACATGATGTTTATGTGATATATGCATATATTTTATATATGACATAATAAGAAAATGTAAGATTATAATTTTCTAAATCAATTTAAAAATGGGTAAGGAGAAAGGACAGCATCTTATCTCAAAAATCTACTTAATTTCCTAGAGCCATGAAAATTTTCCCTGGTTTGAATATTCCAAATTTGCCTCATAAAATGCTTCAATAATTAATATGAGCCTATTAAAACTTAATGAGTATTTCCATTCATTTTCAAGTTTGTGTCAGGCAACTTACAATACTCACGCTAAAATGCAAGTTTACTACCGTCTTGGGTTCATAAAAATTACTCTATAATCGTAGAGAATAAGCAAAATGAATGTAGTTTAAAGGTGAACAGAAAAATAATGTTTAGATAACTTTAAAAATACAATATGATATCTTAAGGTTGTCATATTGAACATCTTTCTTTACTCATTGAAGAAATCAAGGGACAATGAACTTGTTGCTATTTAATTTTTTTTGAAAGATTCTGCTTTAAATGCTGGTAAGAAGGCTGCAGGAAATTATCTACTACACTTCTATGCCTACTGCAGCTGTTATCATCTGAATTCTTGATAAGCTTGTAATGAGGTAGTGTCACCCATGCATCAGCTGGAAATAAGACACCATGCTTCTTTCTTAGGAAGTTAGATGCCTGCACAAAAGAAAGACAAAGTTACGTACCTGGTGGTAACTTTCCGCTGCAGACTTAGCTGGAGTCGTCTCGCTGAGTTAAGATCTCAACAGCACTAAGCATTGAAGAAGCTTCTCTCCTCAGCACAATAGAAAGCACACACAGTTATTCTCTACTCTCTGCTATTAAAACATCATCAAATTATGTTTATAGGATATTATTCACTGAGAACTCCACAGCAGTTTCCCAGCAATAAGTCTGACCATATTAATTGCCAGGGAATGTTAGCATTGACTCCTTCAAAACTAATAAAAAGAAATTCAGAGTAATAAATTATGACTCCAGGGTGAACAAAATGACCCTTACTTGCCATACGATGTTAATGTAGCTATAAAAGATTTCCTCCCTACTCAGCAGTACATGTTGGACCACATAACATGAAGAAAATGAAAGGGGAATTCATTTATAGGACAAAGCACCATTAAAATATAAATTACAGTAATTCATCTTTCAAGTTTCTGGTTTTGAACAAATCTTTTAAATAAATAAGTATCTTGAGAAAGTATGTGTTCTATAAGTTACTGACTTAGTACTGATAGTAATATATGAAGAAATGTATAAATAGAGTCCCTAATTTTTTTTTAACAGATGAAAATTCTGGGGCTTGGAGTAAAGTGCTGGATGAAGTCAGAGTGATATGAGTGGGAAAACCAGCTTTGCTTTGCCAATCAGATTTGAGATTTTGTTAATCTGTTGTAGTGTTCTTACATTTTTAGGACGTCGTCAGAGAATTCTTCATCCTTTTACTTCTTCGGCATTGAATCTTCTTTTTTAAATTAACTAATTTATTTAATTTAGAAACAATCTTATTTTACATATCAGGCCCAGTTCCCTCTCCCTCCCACCTTCCCATACCCTCACTGGCCCCCCATCCTACCCCCTTCCACTCCCCAGGGAGGGTGAGGCTTTCCATCTGGGATCATCAAATCTGTCACATCATTTGGGGTAATAAATGATTAAGAAATTCAATGTCCAGATACACAGAGGAGGGCATTGAATCTCTTAATAATTTATTTCAACTAAATGAAAATGTAATAGCTTCAAAGAAATTTATGTTTCAGTTATGCTTAAATTTATTGTCTTCCAGCTTCACCTGTCAGAAAGTAAAGGAGGAACAATGGAAGTTATTTACTTCAACCACACTATATTCTACAAAACACATATTTTGAAGGGGGATTTAGATGAGAAAAGGCAGGAAATAAGCACATGACCCAAAAGATTATTAAACTGATTTGTTTTAAAGAAAACCGGGAGCGATGGAGGAAGAGAAAGGCATGGAGGGGAGGGAAGAAAATAAGTAAAAATGAGGAACAGAGAGACAAATGGGTGAGCATTCAAGACATATAAAGCCTATATCCTGACAACAATTTTGTCTTCTCATAGCTAGAGGTAGAGCCACTGACTCATAACTGCTTACTCAAAAGGTTGAGTCTGATGAATCATGAGTCCATGACAAGAATGGACTCCAATGTGAGATCCTCTCTCTCTCTCCTCTCTCTCTCTCTCTCTCTCTCTCTCTCTCTCTCTCTCTCTCTCTCTCTCTCTCTGTCTCCCTCTCTCTCTCTCCCTCTCCCTCTCCCTCTCCCTCTTTCTCTCTCTCTCTCTGTCTCCCTCTCTCTCTCTCCCTCTCCCTCTTTCTCTCCCTCTTTCTCTCTCTGTCTCTCTCTGTCTCTCTCTCTCTCTCTTTCCCTCTCTCTCTCACTCACACACACTCACATAAACACATGCACACAAGTAAAATAACCATATTAATAAAAATAGACTGTCTCTTTACATAATTCAGGGACATGGGACCAAAATTTCACCCCAGTACTGCTTAGTGACCTTGAATTGTGACTGCTATTCTTTGCTTCCTGGAGCAAAATATGAGACACTGGTTTTACATAAAGTGGTGGCTCACTGTTGAAGTTACAAGACTACATTTCCAACATTCTATTATTTCCTATAAGAAATATTTTTAAACCAGTTGGTGCTTTCAAAATGAAAATTCCTATGTAAGTAAGGTATTGTCTCATTGGTTAGCTAAAATGGTTGGTTCGTCTATGAAATTGTTAGGACATAATAATGAAACCTACTATTTGAAATATATATTAGTGATTATATCATTTAAAAGAGTTAATTATGTTTTAAGAAACTATTAGCTCAGTGTTACTTTATATGCACATAATTTCTTCAATCATATTTTTCTTAAAAGAGAAACTGTTAAACATAGAGGAAAATCCAATGAATCAAATTTTATTTGTTATATTTGGTGCATTAATAAACAAGGATTGCTTCCTGTATGCTAAAACTTCATCATATAAACACTGTAAATTTATTCTAATTAAATATTTATATATATATAAAACCTCAACATTTTTGTTTTTATATTTTATGTACTTTATGATTATTACGTCTCCATAACTATACGGAGAAAATAAAAATAAAAAAGTTGGAATATCTTATATGTTTTTGGTAAGTCAAAAATTAAATGAAAATGTTGGTTTGCCATCTTAAATAACGAAGTTTTAGCATACTTTAGTTTAATTGTATAACAGTAATAATTTACATTAAATTTTTGTTGTTAATTAGAAAAGAATAGCTTTATATACAATATAGCAAAAGAAATCCTAGCTGGACAGTGGTGGCGCGTGCCTTTAAGTCCATCACTCTGGAGGCAGAGACAGGTGATCCCAGAGTTCCAATACAGTCTTGTCTACAAAGTGAGTTCCAGGATAGCAAGGACTACACAGAGAAACCCTGTCTTGAAAAACTACAAAAAAAGGGGAAAAATTTTTAATGTGAGCATATGCCATTCTTTTAGGAGATTAGGGATACTGAAAATTTAAAACATGAAATACCAAATCATAATAGTAAAAATCAACATGTAATCATGTTGAATCACAGATAGGTATTACAATTTTTAGTGAAGTTTCCTTGATGGTATATAGTTTGTATTTCTTTTGCTGTTGTTACAAATAAGTAAAGGAAACCTCAAAATTATAATGCCTGTTTCCTATATGATTTCTAAGTTATTCTAAAACTAGTGACCTCCATAACATATGTACATTGTAATAGTAATGTTAATCATCAACTTGACACCAAAGAGAAATTGTCTGGATCATGTTGACCAGAGGAAATGTCTCTGGGGGACTGACTTCATAATGGTAAATGACCAGTCCACTGTGAGTGGGTTTGTGATCAAGTGTTTATATGAGGAGGAGAGGGAACTAGAGGAGGAGGAGGAAGAGGAGGAAGAGGAGAAGGAGGAGGAGGAGACAGAGAGACAGAGACACAGAGACACAGAGACAAAGAAAGTTGAATAGAGAGAGATAAACAGAAACAGATAAAGAAATAGAAAAGGAGCAGAACAGGGAGACAGAAATAGAGAGAATGAATGAAATGTTTAAGCATGCATGCATATTCATTTACTTTCCCCCAGCTGTGACCACCTGTCTTAGGTTCTGCCAGCATAACTTCCTGCTAGAGATAGACTATAACCTAAAATTAAGAGTGAAATAAAATACTTTCTCCCCTGTTATGCTTGTCAGGTAATTATATCATAGAAACAGCATGAAAAGCAATGGCATAGAAATGAAGCAAAGACATATACATATGTGTAAGTGTTAAATACAATATCTTAGCACTCTACACCAAATGACTGAGCTCTCATGAGTCTTGGAACATAACATTTATAGTAGTCTAAATGTAGGCTTACAGAATTAGCACAATTTAGATATATACTTCACATGTTTATAACTGATAATGAAAATATAATCAGTTAATTACTAATGTAATATATGTGATGATTAGATGCTGTTGAGACTTAGATTGTTAGGGTTATATATAACAAACAGAGAGAGATGTAGACCTGAAGATCCAATTAGCCTGTGGGGTTGCAGAGAAATAAAGCAAGAAAAGAAGACAATGTTCATGATGGCCTCTACATTGCTAGACCTTAAATTCTCATGTATTGTCATATTTTCAGAGGAGCACAAGTTGAAATGAATGGATGAATGAAAACATCACACTTAAACACCCATGATATGAGGAATTCAATATAATACTTGCAAGAAGAACATTAGTACAGTGAACTCCAAAAGCCTAGAATTTATTCCTAGATAATTCACAATGTTATAGTCTTAGAAAAGTTACCCTTTTTTGTACTGCTTCATTAATAGTATACTAAGCAGCTAACAATTAGAAGGATATTTTGTTATATGTCTATAGGTACAAGTGTTTGAAACCTTGAAAGAACAAATAAATTATGTAAAAAATATAAGAAGCTTCTACTTTTCACAAAACATTTATCTCGGGAGAGATATTCAAGTCTTCAACATAGAGACAGGCAATTTGTAACTCTGACTTGTACATATCCCTTCACGGAAAGCTGAGAACTAGGTAAAGCTAAGGTTAGTGTCTTCTCTTCTTTTCCCTAAGCTTGACACCATCTTTAATATTCCCAAGACTATTGCAGATCTTTCTTAATTTAGGATTCCCCTAAAACATATAATCTCTCAACGTTTTATTCCAAACTTTTGACTGTTGTTTTCCCATTTCTTACTGAATTGTCTGAAAATTCTTTAACCAGGTACTCAAACTGTGTTTTAGCTCAGACAGATTTTTTGTTTCTTTTTTTATTTTAATTTTCAATAGCTTGCTTCGAATGTCAATCCCAGTTTCCTCTTCCCTCTCCTCTTCCCGCACCCCCTAAGATCTCCCCCCCAGTCTCCCACTCTATCCCCACTTCCTTAAACATAGGGGATATATAGAACCTGTCATTTCACTCAGGGTAGGGTCCAGGCACTCCCCTAAGAGTCCAGGCTGACAAAGCATCCCGCTTTGTGTTATGGACACACGAAGTCCGTTTGTATGCCAGGGATAAACACTGATCCACTGATCAGGGCCCCATAGGTTGCCCAGGCCTCCGGTTAGCTCAGAGAGATTTTAATCAGGCCAGATATGATAGACTTTCCTATCACAGTTCAGAATGTGGTCTGTTGGGTTCCCTCTTCCATTGGTACTGGAAAATTTTCCAATTATTTCAAGGTCTACCACTGAGGATGATGAACTAGTTAAACGATTACATGTCTCAGTATTATTTCTGAGATTAAGAAAGCTTTTATAATAGATACTTTTCAGCCATTTGCAGGTTTTGTTTAGTAACAGAATTCTCATGAAGTTGATTCTGACAGTTTTTGTTACCTTTTCCCCATTTTTTAAAAATACAGCAGCAGAATCTGTCTGTTCCTTAGGGCACCATTTTGACTGACACCTCAAAGTATAGCTCAAATTTTGCCACCAGGACTGTGGAAAATGCTCTGTCTTTCTCATCATGCTTTGAAGCACTGTATACTTTGAAATTTCTCAACATGTAACATGGCAAATGACATATGCCCTTAGAGGGACTACATTCTACAATCTACCTCACACAAGCTGTTGACTTGGGAAAGCTGGTGTGGTAGCACCAATCTGAATAAGCCCACAGGTCCAGAAAGCCAGTGATGCTGGTGGTCATCTAATGCAGAGGCCCAGGAAGTGGAGAGTAAAAAGGGGAAATTTTATTTGTTGTTTGTTTTAAACCTGGATCTCACCATGTGTCCAAGCTGTTCTTGATGTTACTTTGTGACTCATGCTTGCCTTCAACTCATTATTTCCACTGAAGACTTGAAGCTAAAGGCTTACACTTGGTCAATAAGAAGTAGACAAAGCAGAAAGTATTCAGGAGTAAGGCTCAGGCTTACCAGCAGCTGTAAATCCCAGATGACAGGCAGGAAAAATTTTTTATTCCAGTTTAATCAATCAGGCAAAGACCCAGAATGAGCAAATTCTTCCTTTCTTCATTATTTGTCCTAGTCAGGCTTTCAACAGACCATATCCCTTACACTGGGGAAGGTTTTTTTTAGTCTAACAACCTAATGCAATGAAACCTGGAAACACCTTCAAAAACACACTCCAAAACAGTACACAGACAAAAACACAGGTGCTCTGTGATTTAGTAAATTTCATATGTGAAAATTCACCATCATGGGTTGTGATGATTTGTAATTTGAATACATAGGTTGGCAGTAGGGTTATTAGTCTAGGGCATGGCTAAGAAGAACAGTACATAGGAATGGAAGGACGGAAACTGACCTTCTTTCTTAGAGCATTTAGTTTTCCCTTAGGTGTCAGAAGACTGGTGAGGCAGTATTGAAGAACATTTCACTAAGGAGTTGAAGCACTCTTTAGTAGAGTCTTTACTCAACTAACAGAATTATCAACTTTCTTGTCACACATCTCTAGATGCCATTTCTTCTCTAACTGCTTCCCATGGTTGAATATTCTTGACTTTTTGGTTTTCCCTCACATTACATAGTAAATATTTTAGAGGCCTCTGCTGGTTATACTTTGAAAATGTACCTTTTCCTGTGGCCATCAATACCTTCAAGGTTTTATCTCTCTGCATCCAAGTGTCATTATTCTCACTTGAAATATTTACATATCCTCCTATTTTCTTAATAATTATGTTCATTCCCCACAAACGTGTCTTCAGGACAGAATCTAAGTCATAATACAGTACTTCTGTATCTGGTCATGTATAACAACATTACATTCATGGTACTCACTTCTTCTCCTTGCACTTATTCTTGGTCAGACTGCTGATTCACTTCATCTTCCTCAATGTTCTTAATGACCAGCCATGATCTGACTGCATCTTCTTTGTTTTCTAAAATGTCTTTAAGTAGAAAATTTTTCTACATATCTTAATCCCTTATCTCAATAAGTTCTTTGAACAAATGTCATATACTCACTACCTTTTTAAACTGGTATTTTCATCACACCCTCACAACTCTGCATTCCCTTCCTGTTTCTTCAATCCATAGCAATTCTCAGCATCTTTTCCATACCAGTATCCAGGAATTGTTATACCAAGTAATCAAAAATTGGTTACCTTAAAACCACAAATATCTATTATTGTTTTGAAGCTAGATGTCCAAAATCAAGGAATTAAAAGGTGATTCATTATTAAGGCTCTGAGGAAAAATCCACTGTGTACTTATATCTTGGATTCTGGTGGCTGTTGGCAGCAACTGTGCATAAATAATTTCAATTACTCTTTCTGTCTTCACAACTCTCTTATTTGTTCTAATTTTTCCATTTGTTTTTAAGGCAACGGCCACTAAATTTCAGGAACATACCACTCCTCCCAAAATCAGGAATGATGTTTTCCAAGATTCCTAAGCTATCTGAAGCTACAATATTTTATAGGTAGATTAAAGTCATTCTTGTAGGTCCCAGAGCTCAAGACTTGAGCATATAATTTTGGGAAGATTTTAGTATGATCATTATATTAATAACATGATTATTTTGCCAGTGTTAATTCTGTTTCTTTAAAAATAAGAAATGCATGAATGGCAAGGACAATATTGTATTTATATTTGAAACTTGATCAAATTTTGAAATGCAAAATAATCTGAATAAATAATGCATCAAATAAATAAAATAAGTGATTATGTGATGAAGAGAAGTGTTACCATTATGATTTCAGCTCAACAAGGTAAGAAGGTGAAGGAGAATTTAGAAAGGAAGTAAGTATTGTGTGAAACAGTCTAGAAAATATGGAATCTTTGAAGACAAGCATATGTATATATTAGGACTGTATCATTATTATTAAATGTCAAGTTGAAGGATACTGCCTAAGGATTTGGATACCATATTTCTGTTAGTGTGTTTTGAGATCATCATGTAATTTAGAAGTGCACTCCTATTCCAATTTACTCTAGTGTACCTGTTACTGTGTCACAAACTCAGTATAAGCAATAAAGTAAAACGAGAGTGGGTGGAAATCGATGCCTGTCACTGTGCTAGAATTCAATGATAGAGTGTTCTGGAGATACTCTTCTGGAATCGTCTATCTTCCAGTCACTCTAAAGTGCAAGCCTATCTATATGGTATGTATCTTCTGTTTAACATTTAATAAGTACTAGATGTGTACATGCTTTTGAATAATACCTTCCTAGCTAGGCAAGTTGTCATTCTTTTCTGTTTTATTTTTATTTTTTTGAGATTGAAATGTAATTACATCATTTCACCCTTCCTTTCTTCCCTCAGAACTCTCCTATATATCCCCCCTCTTTGCTCTTTTGAAACTTCATTACCTGTTTTTTCATTAATTGTTGTTACATACATATATTTGATGTCACCTTTGAGAAATTCCTGTATGAGTACTAAGCCTTCTGACTCTGGTCCCTATTTTTCCCACCCAATCTTCCCATGGTCCCCAACACAGAAAGACGAACACTTCCTGATTGTTGTTACCTATGGATACTAGCTCCAGATTTTTGCTTTGAATATGTAACCTAAAGTAAACAAAGAAGTCAAGAAAATATAAAGGAACCAATTCAGGGATGACAGAATACAGAACTCTGGAAAGGTTGTCATTCTCACTAATTCTACCCATCTAATTCCAACCAACACATGTTGTTTTCTTATTTGACTTTTTTCTCCTTGACAATATTTGAATAACAGATCTGAAAAATGTATTAAGCCTGTTTTAATAGAAAAATAAAGTTATTTGTAATGTATACAATAAATTATATATTTATAATGTATACAACTGTAAATATATAAATACATATTTATAATATTTATATTTGCCATATAACCATAGTGTTGTCTGCAGGTTTCCTACCTTGTTATTAAGGTAGGAAACATCTATACTTCAACCTTGATTGTATATTATGAGCATATTAACTTGCAAATTTTATTAGCACAATTTAGGTTCTGAATATATGCTTGTTACACAATTGTGCAATCCACATTTCACTTGATGGAAGTTATCAACTATAAAATTGTTCAAATTTCAATAATAATTCCAGAATGTAATACTTATTTTTATATATTTTATATAATAAATAACATTTAAAATATACTGAAACTGTTTTCTTGTAATGTAATACACTGAAAATCTGTAGCAATGTATCGTAATAGCAGTTTGGTCCTAAGATTAGTCTGGTCTTCTATTCTTTCCTGGTTACTCCTCTTTTATTAGGATTCATATTCTCCACAAGAACTACTGCATCTCCCTCTGAAACATGTGCCTGGAAGGTTTTGTGTCTCCCTCCCTGAGAACGTCTTCAGTGCTTTTCTGATACTGAAGGAAAGAGCAATGGTGAAAAAGAGACTCAAATGAACTATTATACTGTATCTTAGGCTTATTGATATAAATCTATATAATTTTACCCCAGAATTTGATATTTCATTACAAAAGACAAATTTCATATGTAATTACTAATGTCTTGGGAGGAAGGAGAAAAATTCTCAGAAATAAAGAAGTGAGAGCTTGTTTGGGTTAATCTCAGGGGTCAACTTTGAGCAGAGCGGGAAGTAACTGGAAGACAGGTCTCTGGGCATGCCTGCAGGGATTATCTTTACTAGACTAATTGGGGGGAAATGTGCATACTGAGGGTGAAAAATCTCCTGGACTTTACAAAAAGGAGACAAGCAAGCTGAGCACATTCTGTAGCTCTCTGTAATCAGAGTGGATGCCATGTGGCCAATTGCCTCAAGCCCGTGCTGCTGTGAAGTCCCCATAATAATGCACTATCCCCTCCAAGCCGAATAAGGAATTTCTCCTCTCAATTACTCTTCCCAGGGAATTTTCACCACAGTAAAGGGGAAATCACTGAGACAGCTATCTCCCATCCCCCAAATATCTTACTACTGAAATAAATTAAATTGTCAAGGAAGACTAGAAAAGAGACAAGGAGAAGTTAGTTCAAGAAATTTGTGAGCACAAAACATACCAATTAATTGAATATGAAATTTTCATATTGCAATCTTTTAAAACTTATCCTGTAAAGAGAAGTCTTTTCCTTGCTAGTCGCCTGGGCTCTGCCGCGTTTTAGTCCCCAAATGACACACAAGACGCTGTATTAATTATGAAGTTGTTGGCCTTGCTTGTTTCTTACTGGCTAGCTCTGAATTAAGTAATTACCCCATAATTGTTAATCTAAGTATGTCTCTTACCAGAGAAGTTCCGGGCTTCCTACCCCATGGCGTTACATCTCGACACTCTCATGTTTCTCCTTCCCAGAGTCCTCCTGGACTCCTAGTCTCACCTATCTGGATTCCTATTGGCTCAACAGTGCTTTATTGAAAAAGGACTTCCCCAACATTATCCAATTTCTTTAAACTGAAAAGGAAATAATGTTCACAAAGGTTATTGGAATCCACATAAATGAATTACATCCTTTACCACATTTATTGTGCTGGTAGAAAGTCCATTATGAACGTCAGGGTGGGCAAATGAATTTTCATATTTATAGCTGCTATTACCAGAGAATTTATATAAATCTTTCTTTTTCTTTGTTTCTTCTTCTTCTTCTTCTTCTTCTTCTTCTTCTTCTTCTTCTTCTTCTTCTTCTTCTTCTTCTTCTTCTTCTTCTCTCTCTCTGTCTCTCTCTCTCCCTGCCTTCCTTTCTTCCTTCCTTCATCTATCTTGTTCCAGAATATTTTTCTTTTCCTTTATTTTTATGTTTGTGATATATATATATATATGTTTGTATATATGTATTTGTATATGTGTGCTTGCATGTGTGCCAATTCATGTGGAAATGATAGTCAAAAAATTTCCAATGTGTGTGTGAGTTACAATTTGAATATGAAATGTCCCTGACGAGACTGCATGTTTGAACATTTATTGTCAGGTGGTGCTGTTTGGGGATGCTCTGGAGCCTTAGGTAGTAGATGTGGGTCATTAAGAGCAGATCTTGGAGGAGATATCTGTTTCTGGGTTATTAGCTCCCAGAATCGTTACCTAACAAGAAATAAGGAGCTCTGGGATACATGCCCACTACCTTGGAATTGTGCCAACATATCATCACAACCATGACAGATTTTTGGAACTAGTCAAAATTCTTCCTTACCCACTTCTGTGACATCTTTCAGGTAATCTGTTGCCACAACAAAAAACAAAAGTGATGCAAAGAGCTTTGAAAGGTTCAGCCAAAGGAAAGAATGAGATAGATATAAGGTGACAGATAGACAGATGATAGATAGATAGATAGATAGATAGAATATAGATACACAAATATACACATAAATACATAGACAGATAAACAGACTTGTTGACTGAATTTTAAAAAATCAAATTTCACTGACTGTTTCTCTAGTCCCACCCCATTTTACAAATGAAAACCTCAAACTCAGAATGGTTTAAAAGTATGCTACAATACATCCTTAATGATAAATTATCAAGCAAGAATCACATGTGTTAGTATTTAGGCCTGCCCTTCGTGTTCTGACAGTTTTCGTCTTCTCTCTCTCTCTCCTTCTCTGCCTGTCTCTCTTTCCCCCACCTCTGCCTTTTCTCTTCTACTGATCCTGTTCCCAGAGGCTGGTCTCCCCCCTCCCGTCTCCTCCCCCTTTTCCCATTCCTCTTCCCCTAACAAAAACCCTCCATTTGTGCTCTTTTGCATGGTGTCTTTCTCTATTGTGTCACTTTTTAATTTCCAAAAACATGTCTAGTTTTCCTAATTTTCTTCTCTTTGGCTAATATTTTAACTTGTCATGTTTTCTTTTCTTTTAATTCATTTTTTCCTTGAAGTTTCTGTTAAGTCTATGCAAGGCAAATAGTTCCTGTGACATGAAATATAATGGGGAGACCACTAAATTCCCCACCATTTCAGCTTGCCATTGGTGCTAGATATATTCATGCTCACTCTGTATATACAGTCTCTGATTTTATCTATAGACTGTATCTAAATCATCAGTGCAACTGTGAGCCTTAGGTTTCAAATTCAGGAAGACACACTATACAAAATAAAATAATTTTGTACAGGTACAAGTTTACAGATGGAATAGACACACACTTTGAATATCTGAAACATATAACTTAGATTTCATGTAGGAGTTTCTTCTTACTGTTTTGACAGGAAAATCCAGATGAGTTACTCAACCTTTGAAAGGTCTTATTTCTAAAAGAAAAATGAATGAATGACTACAATAATAATATTAACAATAATATTAGCATAATAAGATGAGCTCTCTAAAACTTTGCTACAAGAATATTATTGAGTTTATACTAAGATTTGTGGAACAGAAACATTAAAATGGAATCATGAGGTTGAGGCTGAAGCCCCATAGCAGTGCATCAGAAGAGCTTGTAGAAGGCCCCTGATTCAATCCCCACTCTGGCTAAAGAAAACATAAAATGAAGAAAGGAAGAGACATTTAAGATGAAGTGAGATAAGGAAGAATACATTTAAATATGGACTTTTGGTCAATATACACATCTGAGTTGATTTGTGCCCTCATGTTAAAGGCAATCAAAATCATAGACTTAGAAATCAATGATTCTCCTCAATTATTGTGTCGACATTCTTTGAACCTCAAATAAGACATGGAGAAATAAGACCACCAGTCAAAAATTACAACTAATATTCTTGTATACTGAATGCCAATATTATTTTGCCAGTGTACCATACTATTTCACAGAGATAAATAACAAGTTTTAGAGTCACAGTACATTGTAGAAGGAAAACAAAAGGCTGGTAGTTACATCCCATTTTGTATCAGTTTTAATGACTGACATTGACAACCTGCTCCAGGCAATACACTAGCAATGTCAGATGAAAGACATATTAGTCAGTACTTATTGAAAATTGCTGAGGATTGTAGATTCTCTGAATAATACAGCATGCAATAACATGAAAGCTTGGTCAATCAAAGTTCTGATAACAGAAAACACTTCAATTCCATTTTGTGATTAACCACTATCTACCTTCCCAGTGCCCTCTTCATCTTAAGAAACATCAATTGGCAGTAAGCCAGAATCTACAGCATTATCTCATTGAAGGCACCCAAACAAAGAACAATGTATTTCCCTGAAGTATTAATAGCAACATCTGGTCCTATCAAATGGGAAAAAGCATAATCCTCTGAAAAACAAATGCATAGCATACAGTCTTAGGCCAGTGCCTATCTTGCATTTCAATAGGATGCAAGTTTCTGCTCCCTTAGGATTTGTCTTTAGTCTTTGAATTAAAGGTTGCCAGCTGCAACAAGACTATTTGGTGGAGTCAACCTGGGACCACGGATAAGTCACTGTAGTATGAATGTTTGCTCTTGCTGAACATCAGGATCCTACAATCCAATTCAAAGTGAGAAAAATGTCATTCTGCTGAAGACATTCAATTATAGATTCAAATGCATCTGCTATTCATCATGTTTAATCATTGTCATTGTCTGATAAGAGCGCAAAAGAAGGAAAGCTCAGTGTGGTGCTGACGGGTCCTAGTCACCAAAAACATTCAATTTGTCAACTATTTTCAGGGAAGTAAAAATAAATCAAAGTGACATCCTGTGCACCTTCTAAAGGCACACACTGCAGAAGATTCCATGTTGCATAATACTAAGCATAAATTCTTTAATTTATAAAAATTTTGATGAAATGATTCACAACAATTTATAATGCTAAACTCTGAGTTTTGGATTAAATTCAACATAAATCTAATAATTTAAATTTTATAAAATAAAATAGTTAGCTTGATAAGCTTTCAAACAGTACAGCATTAATGATTCATTTCATATAGAGAAATTAATGGAATAAAAAACAATAATAATCATAGAAAATAGGTAATTTCCACTGAAACATTTTTATCAGTTTTTTTTAAACTTGATTCACTGCACCTTTAAAATATATTTATTAAATAGAGAAAGCTATAGCATCTCAGCATAAATTACTTTAACAATTTTCATAGGTCACTGGATTTCCTTCTTACACACATTTGAACACATTTACATCAGAAAGAAAATGCTTAATTAGGAAAGAATTTAATGTCACTGTATGTCAGGTATGGAATAATTGAATCCGTAGACAATAATTCACCAAAGTTAGGGACATGTGTTAAAACAATCAAAAAACTGATGGTAACATGTGTTATGCATTATACTTATCATTTAAGAAGGGTGTATGTAATTGATTAACACCATGAGGTTGGCCTAAATTTCATTATTAAAACATATTTACACCAGCTGGGATCTTATTTTGTTCCAACTCTCAACTAAAAGATTTAAGAAACTCCCAGAAGAATTCTTGGCAGTTTAGTAAATAAAGCATCATTCGTGATCATCCATCTCAGGAGAATGAGTGGAAGCCCAGTGGGCTCATTTAAGATCTTCTAGCTTTGCTACAAAATTGATAGTTGGTGTATCTTTGGGCACATAGAATGAAATATGCTTTGTCTAAGAAATGTGGAAATATCATCAATGACAAATTGCAGAACCAAACAAAGGCAAATAAACAAATAACATTAGAGTAAAATATCTTCATTAAGGATAATCATGTTTCTGTCTAAAAGTGTATAAAAACCAATATATCTGTGTTCATGGGTATGCTCATACACACACACACACACACACACACACACACACACTAACGTTCTTGTATACTGAATGCCAATATTATTTTGCCAATGCACCATACTATTTCACAGAGACAGTAATAGAAAAGGATGGAAATAAGAGATACAGCTCTTTTATTTAAAGACTAATTTTCTAACCGTTTTGGCCCATCTGAAATAGTTGTCCTATAACACATTATTTTCTAAATTTAGTGTAGATGAACTTAACATAATATGGAATCTTGATTCTGTAATAAATTTACAAGTAAGATGTTATCACTAAATGACCTTACTTGAAGTCATAATGACGAAAGGGCAAAACCAAAAGGCCATAATTCAACACGAAAAAAAGCATATAGGGTTTGAGTCAGTTATAATTATTAACTTTAAATGTAGAAAAAGGAGTGATTTAACTATTGAATTCTATTGCAGTACATACATAGTTTTTGCTTGCTAGATACACATTACTCTAGAACGTTCCATTTACACAGATTAAGGAAACAAATTATAATTTGTGTAATATCTTGGTCACATGATTTATCTATTAATTCCAATACTAGCACCAAAATAACAAACTAAAATCAAGATGGGCAAGTCAGATTCCCTCACTATGGATAACACTGAATAAAATCATAAAACTTTTTCCTAGATACTTTTCAAAGCATTACTATTCACATTGAGGTGGTGTGCAGTGTTAACATTATTCTGGCCTGCCCCTGTCACCTGGCTCCTGGAAGGACTCAAGAAGTATTCTAACCTGCTCAGGGTCCTGACAATGTCATCAGCTACTTCCCTAAAGCTTTGCCTTCCTTCGAAGGCAGGATCCCACTGCCTGCCTCTTCTCTCTCTGTCCCTCTATGTCTGTCTGTATGCCTCTCTCTCTGTCTCTTTGTGTCCATCTCCCTGCCCCCTCTATTTGTTCCCCTTTCCCACCTCCTTGCCCCAATAATGGACCCCTCCACATGAGCCATGTTGTGCAGCATGAATCCTTCCATCTGTTTTTCAAATTATAACACAAAATCTTGAGTAGTGATTGAAATGTGAAATGTAAATGCATGGGACTACTCTGCACAGAACACTTCCTGTGTGACTGGCTTCATTTTATGGTAAAAGAAACACATAACAAACTAAATTTTGAATTAAAATCTAACTATAAATTGTGAAAAATATATAAAGCTAAACACAAGATTAATTCAGGAAGACTATCAGGGAAACAATTCTGACTGAATACTCCTAGCAAATCTTTAGTAAATGGTATTTAATCAGATTATCTAAGGCAATGAATAATTTATTAAAATACTCACCATCAGACCTACCTCCAAGAATCCAGTTGAAGAGAGGGAAGAGGGAATATATGAGCAAGGGAAGTCAAGATCATGATGGGAAAATCAACAGAGATAGCTGAACCAAACACGTAGTAACTCACAAACTCTAGACCAAAAGCCTTGGAGCCCCCATGGAAGTGAACTAGGTCTGTTGCTTGTAGGAGACAATTGAGTAGCTGCATCTATCTGAGGGGCCCCAGATTGCAGGACCTGTATCTATCCCTGGTACATGAGCTAACTTATTGGAGCCCATTCCTATGGTGGGATGCCATGCCCAGCCTTAATGCAGGGGTCAGTTCCTGGTCCCACCTCAATTTAATGGACCAGGCTTTGTTGATTCCCCATGTGAGCCCTTACCACGTGGAAGGAGTACATAGGGGGTGCGGCTTGGGGGCAAAGAGTGGGAGGAAGGGTGGGAGGGAGAACTGTGGTTGGAATGTAAAATGAAATCAAAACAAAAATTAACTTAAAAGAAACTTATTATAAGATCACCTAACAACAAAATATTGTTCAAGAGACATGGAAAAAAAGGTCCAAGATAGAAAGGTAGTTATAACTATAGAAGAGAGATAAGTCCAGAAAACATTCATGAGATAGCAGCAGTGGGAAAAGTGGACAAGCAGATTAACAAAACATCATAGGCTATCTAAAACAAAACAAAGCATTGTACTCTGTAGCAAAGATAGTCCTTCAATGCAAATAAACACTAAAACAGAATATGTGCGGTAAGCAATGCCTGACTCCAGTAAAGAGAAAAAGATAGATTCAAAATATTATAAAAACTGAATGACTTCAGCATCCTCATCATTGGAGGAGAGTTCAAGACTGCGGTTATTATCTTGTATCTGTGCCAAATTAGAAAGCTGTACCTCAAGGCACAGATCACATTTCCTAAAATGTCTATTTTAGCATAGATAAATTACATGGGAATGTCAAATAATTTTCATATAAATTTCATTGTAAAAACCAAATATATCTCAGCTATAAGTCATTGCAAGTATTCTGATACTTGGCAATATTTCCAGGCAGAAGAGTTTTGTAATAATGTTTCTTTTTCAAATAGTAGAAAATCTAATTAAATGGGTTCAAATTTTATATGTATTCATTATCATCTCATCCAACATAACATATATTTTTCAGATTTACATTTTTTAATGGGAGCCCAAATTCATCATGATATGACTTCCTTAGTTTTATAGCCTTTAATAATTTTACTTAGAACATATTCATTGTCTGAGTCTCCTTTGAGCCCTCATGAATCTTGATTTTACAGCATAAGCACAAATACAATAGAACATGGCCCTCATTTAAATTATGTGAATCTGATATTCTATTGCATTGAAAAATGTCTGATTTTGGCAAACAATGCTCCTAGAAACAATGATACTGAAACCTGGAAAAGAAAAAGCCCACACTGCTTCATCAGGAATGTCAGAAACTTATCCCAACAGTACTGAGATTGGCAGGGTTCTTGGAATACTGTGTTTTATTGCAACCCCAAAACAGCCCTCATAACATGCATCCAAAAGTCCACTGAAAGCAGACATTTAAAATATCAGCTTGTGCTTGACCTCAGAGGTTTATTTACCATGAGAAATGATAAGTTACCCTTTGGGTCTCAGAGCAACACATCTGCTCCCACCTTACTGCTAAAAGACACTAATATATCCACCTCTTTTCAAGGTGCATAGCTGAACTATACACATGAAAATATCTTTCCAGAGATTAACAGTTGTTATAGCTAATTAAAGAGGAAGAAAATGTCTGCAAGATATATTTTGGAGTCATTTAAATTGTTGCCAAATGCTGAATTCTATAGTGCTGCTTAAACTGATGTAACAGGAATGCTTTTCAGTGGTCAGGATTTGGGTTTCAAGATTAAGGTCACATATGTAATCTGCAGGATTTTCTAGGGATTTTTTTCATCTGTCATTAACTTTTTTCCATACAACTATGTTGATGTTTAATCCTGAGTATGCTTTTAGATTTGGTTGTAAGTAATGTAACCTATTCAAAAGTGGTTTTTAGGTGATATAAGATAGGAAGCCCCTGATGCAAGAAAAATTTAACATTAGAAGTAAAATCCACAGTGAGCATATATGTACCATATGTGGTAATGACCATAGAATCAGTATATATATATACATCTGATTGGAGGACCTTTATTTGGTAGGTTAATAACATTGTCTTGGGAAGTAGCAGTTAAATTCTTACAATATGGCACTATTGTAAGGATAATTGAATTATACAGGTATTTACATTTGAAATAAATATGTAATCTGTATTCTATATATATTTTAAAATGTATACGTGACAATGTAGCACCAAATCTTTGAACATATTCCATTCCACATATCTCATATGAAAAATACAATATATAGATTGTTTTAAGAAAAGAATTAGCTGTTCAGTGGTGATGCACAGCTTTAATCCCAGCACTTTGGAGGCAGGAGCAGGCAGATCTCAGTGAGTTCAAGGCCAGTCTGGTCTACAGAGTGAGTTCCAGGATAATTTCCAAAGCTACACAGAGAAACCCTGTGTTGAAAAAAACAAAAAAATAATTTAAAGAAAAGAAATAGAGCGTTAACAGTAACTGAGATAAATTGTGTGTGTGGTTAATGCTTGGGGATTATAAATAAATTTTGTCCAAATATATCACAATAAAACTATACTATTCCAGCTTTTCCTGCTCTAAGATGAATGGAATGTGTTCATCTGGCTACTGAAATGAATGTGTAAAGTGTGCCTGGCAAACTGGGATAGCTGTATATTACAGTTTTGGTTCCTCTAGGAGGGAAGTGTGTAAAGGGAAGCCTTTTCCTTGAGAGAAGCCTTCCCGCCAGCCTGGTTCCAAAGTCACATCAGTCCCAAATAAACACACAGTAGTCTATATTATTTATGAAGCTGTTGGCCTTGCTTGTTTCTTACTGGCTAGCTCTGACCTAAGTATTTACCCCATAATTGTTTATCTAAGTATTTCTCTTACCGGAGAGGTTTCCGGGCTTCCTACTCCATGGTGTTACATCTTGACACTGTGTGTTTCTCCTTTCCAAAGTCCTTCTGGACTACTAGTCCTACCTTTCTTGGTTCGCTATTGGCCAACAGTGCTTTATTGACAAATACACAGGACCTCCCCAACAGAAGTGGTGTTTTCCTACGACATGGTCTTAACATCCCAAATTCCAGAGTTCTCAAGCTATTAGTATCATTGTAGATTATTTTGTTAAACTTGCTTTTCTAAGCTATTTCTTTTTAAAATATATGCTATTAATATTGAAATTGCACAAAATGTTAGAAGTACAATAAAAATGAAGTTGGCATTTTCTTTCTTTAGGTGTCCATTCACCTTGGTTCACCCACAAGTCATCCCCCTTTGCTACCTTCATAAGACATCTGTATTACTCTACTTTAGTGTTAGATTCAAACACATTATATGGATTCTTCTTAATACTGTGTTTCTTTGCTGGTTTAATATTAGGAAGGTTTGGAGAAGAAATAGTAACATGGGTTGTGAGAAAAGTTAACTCTTCCATACTTAAGGAATGATTTGTGTCTAATTTATAATGTATTATCTTGTTATTAACCAGTAACAATCCCTACAGATCATAACCACTCTGGCATTAGCAATGAGTTAATTTCAACCCTTAAACAAAGAGGAACACACAACTGGAATGAATCCATAGTTTTATCAATGTTATCCTGTTCTATCTGCTGCTCTCACCAAAACGGTGGTTCTCAACATGTGAGCTGTGACCCTTTTGGGTCCAAATGACCCTTATAGAAGTTGACAAAGACCATCAGAAAACATAGGTATTTACATTATGATGTATAATGATAGCAACATTACAGCTAAGAAGATAAAATAGAAATAGTTTTACAGTTGGGGAACACCATGAGGAACTGTATTAAAGGGTTGCAGCATCAGGAAGGTTGAGAACCACTGATCTAAATATTTTGCTCCTTCTTCATGTAGTATCTAAGAATTAATAGAATTAATATAGAATTGTAAGGATTTTCCAAATCATTTTAAGGTGCTATTATTTTCTATTAAAGATGAAACAACTGAGTTTTAAAATTACCCTCCCCCCTACACACACAGAACAATAAACAAAACAAAACGAAAAGCTAGTATTGGAAAAATCTTAAAAAATCTGACTTTTTAATAGATTTTTAAGAACATAACCAAAGATGATTATTTGTTGCTTTCACATTCAATAGTTGATTCCAATGAAATTATTGGTACTGAAAATATTTTCATTCTTAAATTAGGGATAATGAAGTCCCTGTTTTTGAATTATTTGAAGTAAAGTCTTTTAAAGTCATAAGGACAAATAAAACCCACTGGAAGAAACAGTATAGTCTCAAGTTTTGAGCACATTCCACTACCACATACACCAGGAACACAAAAAATATCTGGTACTGGTAGAGGCCAAAAGAGAGTGTTGAATTCCCTCTGGCATGACAGACAGTATGAGCTGGGAGAAGCAAACCTGGTCATCTGCTAAAATAGCAATTGCTCTTGACCACTGAACCATCTCTATGGCTCCAGAGATATCCCTGAACCTACAATATTGCATAGCCAAACACTGCAATCTAGCATTTCACAACATATACATTTTCTTGATTGAAGTGGTTTGAAATTGATTTGATATGAAGTAACCATTCACAAAAGGGGAGATCATCACCAAAGCCAGATTTCGATTTTTCTTTTATACTTCATCTTCATTAATACCTTTATTGACACTAAATATGCTAGTCACAGTCATACATATTTTAAATGTAGCATCATCACGAAGAAAGTATCCAGACAATCTCTTATCCTCCAGTTTTTAGCCAAGAGCCAGAATTAAGCCTGGATTCTCTCTCCTGTCAGCAGAAAACACTCAATATTAGAAGGTTCATATTTTAAAGTGACAATGAGAATAAAAGCTGGGGTTCAAATTTCAACTCTGCATACATCACTAGAGAATAAATTTGGACAGAGGACTTTTGTTTCTCCCCAAACAGCAATTTCCTCCTCTTAACAAAAGGCAGATTGTAACAGCTTTTACTAAGTGAGCACATGAGGCATGCTAAAAATCCAGACATGTAGTTTTAATGAATTTGCTGTACTATAATAAATACAGGAATAGATAATTAAGTCTGTTTTTCTAAAAGGGAAAACTGTACATGTGATATACTACTTTAAGATTTCATAGAGTTTAACAATAGCATTGCGATTTTCAACTTAATGCTTCAGTCATAAACCCCTACAATTCTACTGAGAACTTGTGGCTCCAAATGACGCTGTAACAATAAGCGACACTTACTGAAAGTAAAACTAAGTATTTATTGTAGAAATTACTCACAAGATACCAAACAAGTAACCCAGATGAGCCAAGTAGTTTTCAGCTGCCGAACCGGAAGCCGAACTCCGGGAAAAGAGAGCGAGACTTCCTGTGTGCTGTCTTTTATGCCTTCCCCCGTAATGCCCCCTAGCCATGCCCAAAAGTGGGCCTGGCTAGTGACGTAGTTCACCGCCTACGTACGTATACGTGTTTATGTCTGGCCGTATACGTCTTTAGTCATGCCTAAAGTGGGTGTGGTTACCGGTGTGGTAAACCGCCCTTTTATTACCTCATCTGTATGCGCCCCTAGTAAGTCACATGGTTAATGGCGGCATACAGACTTCCTCCTACAATTCCCCTTTTAGTCTAAAAAGGACAACTAACTTGTGTCCATGAACAAAATGTATCAAACATCTATTCTATCTAAACCTAAACTTATCTGAAAGAAACACCCAAATCTGAACACCTCCTTCCAATCCCAACTCTAAAATAATTGAAAACTAACACTAACAGGTGTAAACTATCTTATAATATCAATAGTAGGGAGAGGGGGCGTGGAATTCTCAAAACTACTTCCTGCTGAGATGGGACAATGATAATCTCATGGGGACCTGTGAGAAGAAAAATGTTAGTATAACAAAATCTCCGTAGATCAGACAGTCTCTGTATGGCAGGAGATGCTTGATTGAAGTTCCTGACTGGGGTTCTAGTGTTGATTGAAGCTCTCATCTGAAGCTCTGGCCAGATTGTAGAAGATGTGCTATTTCAGTTTCTTGGCCCGGAGTTGTATAGAGTGATGTAGTTTCAAGCCAGTTTCAGGATAGTGCTTGTCAGGTGGAGTCAATGATGTGGGGCAGTTCAGATGCCTCCAGTCGAATCAGGTGAAGTCAAGGAAGTGGATCCTCATTCTATTTCTGAAGCAGTTGAAGATTGCTATCAGGAAATCCCTTGTTCTCTGGAAAACTCAAACATTAATGTTAACAAAGAAATATTTTAACTTTTATATGTATGCATCCTGGAAGGGGTGACAATAGGGAAGATGGTAAACCTGAAGGAAATTAGACTTTACAGAAAAAAAATCCACAGATAACAGTCCCTAATTTTATTTTTTTCTGTCTTATATCAATGGTTCTTTGATATAATACAGAAATTCTGAATTGTATTTAAATAATATGCTTGAGTTTAGAGTAGGAGAGCCAATCCAACTCCAAAGTCAGCTTCCGTTAAATGAATGGGGACTGAGGCATGTGAAGAAATAAAGATAAAGGGGTACTATGAAAAAACAATATGGAGAGATTTAGACTTTGATACCACACAGTGAGTTACTGTTTGTTTGATGGTCCTCAGGGTAGCTATTCATTCTTCTACAGGAATCCATATGTCCAGTATTCTTTGCTGAGTTTACCTGTGAAGACAAAAAACAAAACACTTCTCTTTCCTTTTAGGAGGTCACTTTACCCATGGTGGAATATGAATTTGTAGATGGGCTGTTATCTTCCTCCTCCTGAGATGTTTTCTGTTCTGATCGAATTTTAAATAATTTTGATGGAACCCAAACTTTTTCTTCTCCTGTGGAAACAAAAGCATAACCCCTTCCCCAACGTAACACATATCCTGGTTTCCAGACTGAGGTCATAACATCCTTAAAATACACCGGTTGGTTCAGTTCAGAAGTCTTCTCTGTAGTCCAGTGTCTTTCTGCTGCAGTTTGTCCTTTTTCATCAGCATTAAGAAAATTCAACGTTAGTAAAGCATTGTGTAATCTATGTTTAGGTGTCTTTGTTTTCCCTGGCTGTTTATGAAGCATCTCTTTTAAGGTTCGGTTAGATCGTTCAATTACTACTTGTCCTGTGGGATTGTAAGGTATACCAGTTACATGTTTTATATTATAATATTTGAAGAATTGTTTCAATTTACTGGAGACATATGCTAGAGCATTGTCAGTTTTTATTGCTTTAGGTGTACCCATAACAGCCATCACCTCTAAGAGGTGTGTAATAACAGAATGAGCTTTTTCAGAGCTGAGGGCAGTAGCCCATTGGAAGCCTGAGAACGTGTCTATGGTATGGTGTACATATTTCAAACTGCCAAATTCTGGGAAGTGAAATACATCCATTTGCAAAAGTTCATTTCTGTGAATACCTGTAGGATTACAACCTGCTGGTAATGGAGTTTGATTGTAGAATGAGCAACTGGGACAATTTCTTACTATTTCTTTGGCTTGTTGCCAGGTGATAGAAAAATCCTTCTTTAAACCTTTGCTGTTAATATGGTGTTTCTTATGAAATTCTGAAGCTTCCAACACATTACCTAGTAATAAACGATCAATTTCATCATTGCCTTGTGCCAGAGGACCTGGCAGACCTGTATGGGATCTGATGTGTGTTATATATATAGGATGAGTCCTGTTTCTGATGATTTCCTGCAATTGTAAAAACAATGAGGTTAATTCTGTATTAACAGGAACAAATTCTGCAGTCTCAATGTGCAAGACAACTCTTTCTGCATACTGAGAATCTGTGACTATATTGAGAGGCTCTGTAAAGTCTTCAAGTACCATGAGAATGGCATATAACTCTGCCTTTTGTATGGAGTTGTAAGGGCTTTGAACTACTTTACTAATATTTCCTGATTTATACCCTGCCTTACCTGATTTGTTTGCATCTGTGTAGAAGGTAAGAACTCCAGAAATAGGTGTTTGCCTCACGATACGTGGAAGAATCCAAATTTTTTTCTTTATGAATTTGATTCTCTCTGTTTTGGGATAGTTATTACTAATACTTCCCAAAAAGTCACTGCAAGCTATTTGCCAATACTCATTATCCTTCCATAAGGAGGAAATTTCCTCATTCGTTAAAGGTACAATAATTTCAGCTGGGTCTTTCCCAGTCAGTTGACGAAGCCTTAACTTACCTTTTAATATCAAATCAGAGATCTTTTCTATATATGTTTTCAATTTTTTATTCTGTTTATGTGGCAGAAGTACCCATTCTAGAATGATGTCTTCCCTCTGCATTAATATTCCTGAGGGGTATTCTTTAGATGTTAAAATAACCAGAATACAGTCCAGATTTGGATCCACACAGTCCCCATGTGCTTCTAATATTCTCTTTTCTACCCATTCTAATTCTTTTTCAGACTCAGCTGATAGTACTCGTAGGCTGTTTAGGTCTTTATCTCCTTTTAAAGCCATTTTCAGGTGTTTTAAATCATGCCCTTCTACACCGATAATTGTCTGTAATTGAGAGATTTCTCCTAATAGTTTTTGAAGATCATTAAGAGTCCGGTAACGATCTCTTCTGATCTGTACTTTCTGCGGTCTCATTTTCTGAACATCTATTTTATAACCTAAATAGTTAATAGAATCTCCTCTTTGTATTTTTTCTGGGGCAATTTGTAATCCCGAGTGATGCAAAATTTCCTTTACTGCTTCAAACATCTTTTCTAAAGTATCCTTATTTGAATTAGATAGTAATATGTCATCCATATAATGATATATTAACGAATGTGGAAATTTTTTACGAACTATTTCTAGAGGTTTATTCACAAAATATTGACACAAAGTTGGACTGTTTAACATACCTTGAGGTAGTACCTTCCACTGGAATCTCTGTACCGGACGGGAATTATTATAGGAAGGTACTCATAGTAACTACAAGACACTATGATCTCTCATAAACATTTAGATTAGGTAGAGAATTACTCTGAACAGTTTAAATTACAAAGGTTAAAGTAAGTTAAAGATTCATGTCATTTGCTCAGTTGCTATATTTTATCAAAATATTAAGAGAAGAGTTGTATGAAGCAAATAAAAGGAAGCTAAAATACTCATGTGTTTTGCGTGATGGTTCTAATGTACATTCATGTGTATTTCCTATATGTGCACATTATTTATTTTAATTTTTCTATTTCATTTTTAAAATATATTATTATTTTATTTTAGAAACAATCTTATTTTACATATCAACCCCCCATTCCCTCACCCTCCTATCCTCCCATGCCTCCCACCAGCCCCCCAAACCACCCCCTACCCATTCCCCAAGGATAGTGAGGCCCTTCACAGGGTACCATCAATGTCCTTCACATCATTTGGGGGAGGGCCTTTCATATCTGGGCAGCAATAGTACCCCACAATAGGGAATGGGCTCCCAAAGTCTATTTGTATCCTGGGAATAAACACTGGCTCCACTGTTAGAGATCCCAGAGACTGCCCAGGTCTCTTAGCTGGCATCCACATTCAGAGGGCTTGGTTCCGTCCAATGATTCTACATTCTAGATCTGGGTATACTATTAGAAATATCCACTCAAAAGACATTGACTTTATTGAGAAATGAAGATTTAAGACATTAATAAGGGCTGAATATTTTAAGTTTCCGTTTTACTTTCTTTGTATCAGGAAGAATTACTTCACTAAAAGTAAATGTTTCAAATAAAAATGTAGCAGAATAACAAAAACCCAGAATTGATACTGGGGATCAAACTGGAAGATCAGAGAAGCAAAGCACCCAAGCCACTTTGAGACTTCTTACCTCTATCAAGGTATGGACAAAAGGGGTGAACCTGCCCTCAGCATGACATCAGAATGAACACACTACACTCCTGTCTCCACCCACCTTATATTACTCTTTAGTGCTGAGATTAAAGGCATGCACCACAACCTTCCAGCTTCTACAGCTAAATAGTGTGGCTGCTGGAATTAAAGGTGTGTACCACCACTTCCTGGCATCTGTGGCTGACTAGTGTGGCTAGCTTTGTGCTCTGATCTTCAGGCAACGTTTATTTGTTAGATCATAAACAAAATGTCACCACATAAGATGTTCTAGGTATTTGTTTTCTGAAATTTAATACAAGCAGAAGAACAGCTGGTGATCAATCCAAGAAGACAAACCATGATAACATCATTTAGTTACAGTTCCTGCTTTTGTTCATTTCTTATTTTATTTTTCTCTTACTTCCCTGTACCCAAAATGGACAAACATAGAGCTCTCTTGTGATTAGAAAAAGAAAAGTGTTACTTAAATGTTTAACATAGCATCAGTTCAGCAAAATACGTGGTGAACTTTGGAAATTATTTTCTAAGAGGATAAGCTTTTTAATTTGTGTGTGTGGGGGGGTTGAGACAGGGTTTGTCTGTGGCTTGAGATGCTGTTTTTAAACTCACTTTGTAGAACAGGCTGGCCTCAAACTCACAGAGATCCACCTGCCTCTGCCTCTCAAGTGCTGGGATTAAAAGCGTGCACCACCAACGCCAGGCATGTATGTACTTATGTTGTTTGTTTTAACACTTGATGTCTTCGAATGCTCAGATCATAGTGACTATCAGAGAAATCACATCTTTGTTAATAGACAATAGGAGTGCTTAAAACTGGCAGTAGATGGGTCTGAATGGGATGCATATTTTTACACTGAGATTGAAACTGGAGTTTGAGCACTAAAGGAGGGACTTCTATAACTCTCAAGTTCGATAACCTCTTCAGAAACAGCATTCTAGTATCAAATAATTTCCACATCTAATTTAAAGTATTGTGTTTGGGAAAGGGTTTAACCTTGGCTTTGTTTGCTTTCCTCTGCTTTAATTTTCTTTACACTTGGGCTTTCATCAGACAATGGAGGTTTTGCCCTTCCCCCAAATTAACTGAAATTAGCAATAAACATCAAGAAGTTGAGAAGCCACTGACTTCTTTGAAAAGTGGATGGGAAAGGCTATTCATCTTCTTTGTCATTTCTTATCTTCATTTAAAATTGTAGATAAACCGTTTCAGCTGCCTTGATCCTCATGATTTTCACAGTTTGAACCAAACGCATTTAACAAAATGCACATTATCCAGTATGTGTCACTGTGTCAGCTTTTCTGATAAAAAGAAGTAAGTAAGGAAACTGAGATTAATTCACAGAAATAGAAGGAAAATAGTTTTCATGAATATTTCTAAAAATAAGCACAAACTACCTCAAGGTAAAATTTTAATTGAAGATAATTTATATCCAAGCATGTTGGCACATCATTAGAATAATCATATTTGAAGGCCGAAGGGAAAGAATTGTGAGTTCAAAGTCAACCTGGCTACATAGGAAGAACTTGGAAATACAAAAGAGAAAGAGTTCTACGTGGTCTTAATTTGTTCAAGGAGCTTAGGACACGAAAGTCAAGAGAGGGCATGTCTTAGAAAAGATTAATCTGTACATAGGGAAGCAACGTAACTGTATGATCTCTTTGATGCTTTGGTAATAAAATAAAAAATGAATTACTTTTCTCATTCATAGATCAAGTGGGGTTCTTGGCTATTCAAGTGACAAGAGGAGATTTTAAAAGCAATATTTAGTCAAAGGCAGAAAAATTAAAACACAGAAGTCAATACAAATATTTACTATTAAGAATGGATAGCAACTTTTTTCTTTTTTTAAAACTTATTATTTTAATTTTAAACAGCTTGTTTTACATGCCAATCCCAGTTACCTCTCCCTCCCCTCCTCCCGCATACTCCCACCATCCCCCCATCTGACTTTTGAAATAACATCTTTATATTAGTCTTAGTTCACATTGATGCATTACTTTATCTATATGTAAATCTTAATATCAGTGTGAGACAGTGGTGAGGTTTCCGTACAATTTCTTACACTTCTACAAGTATTCAATATTTCTAGAAATTAAGTGAATCAATTGCAGTTGTATTAATAAAGCATCTTAACAATAGACTCATGTGTCAGTCATCATTCTTCCAGGAAATTTTCCATGCCTGCATTTGATGATCTTTATCAGATTCAGTCCTGGATGCTATTCCCACACTGCCATTTCACAAAGGGAAGAACAGATGCATAGCATTCATACTCATTGAGCTCTTTTGTTCACCCAAGATGAGAGGGTACAAACTACTGTGTTTGTAAACTCTGTGCACTTTTATAAATTTTTCCCTATACAAAAAGGCATGCTCTTATATAATTTTCAAACCTAAGACCTTTCTTATCTGCTTTGAGTATTACCTCTATTTCAAAGTCTCTCCCTCCTTATTCTTGTTTTTCACTACTGTCTTACACAAGTTCTATGCCACACTGTCTCATATAACCTTTTTAAATGCATCCTGTTGACACATTTAATTTTTGTTCATGACTTTTGCATAAGTTTTACTTACAACCAGAAATCAGTGTTTCTGTATTTGCCTCCATATTGTATCCAACATTTAAAATACTAACTTCAATCCACTGGTCTGTCTTTTGGTCAATGTCTTATTCAGAGAATATGTGCACAGTTTATTTTAGAGGTATTTGGCATTTTTAAAATTTAAATTAGAAACAAGCTTGTGTTACATGTCAATCCCAGTTCCCTCTCCCTCCCCTCCTCCCTTTCCCCCAATCAACTCATATCTCATACCCTTTTCCCCCCAGGGAGAGTGAGGCCTTCAAAATGGGACCTTCAAAGTCTGTCATATCATTTGGAGCTGGGCCTAGGCCCTTCCCCATTTGTCTACTATCCCTCTATGTGGAATGGGCTCCCAGAGTTCATTTGTATACTAGGAAAAATCACTGATCTACTACCAGAGGACCCATAGATTGCCCAGGCCTCCTAACTGACACTCATGTTCAAGGAGTCTGGATCAGTCCTATGCTGGTTTCCCAGCTATCAGTCTGGGGTCCATTAGCTCCCCCTTGTTCAGGTCAGCTGTTTCTGTAGCCTAATCTTGACCCCTTTGCTCATCACTCCTCCCTCTCTGCAACTGGATTCCAGGTGTTTGGCTCAGTATTTAGCTGTGGGTACCTGCTTCTGCTGCCATCAGCTACTGGATGAATGCTCTAGGATGGCATATAAAGTAGTCATCAATCTCATTATCAGATAAGGCTATTTAAAGTAGCCTCTCCACTATTGCTTAGATTGTTACTTGAGGTCAACCTTGTAGATCTCTGGACACTTTATGTCCTACATTTTAATATGCATGTGCCCTGTGTTTCTAACCCTTGTATAAATTTCAGCTGTTCTTGATCTTTGTAATTATAACACACCATTCACAAATCATGAAACAGACCATCAAATACCTCTCATGGCTTGTTGCATGATAGCTTGTTTTTCTACCAGTTTACCTTTTAGCCTTTCTTGGCGCATTATTTATCTATTATATTATATCCCAGCCACAATTTGCCTTCCTCCTCCTACTCACAGTCCCCTACCTCCTCCCTTCTCAGCCAAAATTCCTCCTCCTTTATTTCCCTTCAATAAAGAGCAGGTCTTCCAGGGATACCAATCAAGTGGCATAACAACATAAGACTAGGACAAGCCCTCATCTTCAGGTAAGACAGTAATAGAAAATGGTCCAAAGAGCAAGCAAAATAATCAAAACCATCCTCATTCCCAGTGATAGAAGTCACACACCAGCAGCAAGCTACACAATCATAAGATGTATTCAGAGGACCTAGCACAGATCCATGCAGGCTTTGTCAGTTTTATGCCTGTGAACTCCTATGAGCCTCACATAGTTGAGTCTGTGGACCATGCTATTGTGGCGTCCACGGCCCTTCTGGCTCTTACAAGCCTTTCTCTCCCTCTTCTCCAGGGTTTCTTGAGCTCTGCCTGAAGTTTGACTATGAATCTCTGCATTTGCTTACTTTTATAACTAGCATATTTCTAAATGTTAACAGCATTTTACATACACATACAAATGCTAGGTATTCAATAGGAAATGTAATAGGTGTGTTCATTTGAAATAGCTTTTAACTGTGATGCCACAAGGTGAGCACACTGAAAAAAATGTATCCTATTGAGGAGTCTGAGAATCAAATGGATAGCAATGAAGATACTTGTATGAAGAAAGCACTTCAGTTTCTTCAGGGCAGTCAGCTGGAATGTGTGCAAGCTGTCTGAAGGATAATTCCTTGGGTAGTTAGTTGGTTTCTCAGTGAAACAAGTGTCTTAAAACAATGACATGCTTGATTGATTAAACTTCTGCTCTTTAAGTTATATTTAAACATACACATATGAGCATGTTAAGCCATATTCTGAGATGACAGTACATTGCGACATATTTAGAGATCCCATCACTGGCATGTCTACAAGATAGATGAAGAAAAGCATAGAGTTGGAAAAACATGACAAAAGCTCAGTAACTTACCTTCGGTCTTCTTGGGGCTACTGTTTACAGTGTAGCTGTTTGTTAAAAAAAAGAAATAGTAGTTGAAAATATAATAAGATTCCTTAGCTAGGAACTACATCTAATAAGAGTACTATAATTAGCACCTTGTTTAACAGTTATTAATGGCTAAATTTAATGTCATTAATTCCAACTGCCTAATTAAATTGGAGTGAGGTTTGATCACCTGTGTAGAATTTCATCTTACCCTAAAGCAAACCATTTCTTTCAAAATAAATCACACTAAATAATTATCATATACATTTCATAATAGGAAAAAGGACAAGCTAAACTGAATGAAAAATAAGTGTCTATTGAAACAATTTGTTAGATTAAAAAGATACACTGGAGTATATATATGGTATACTTTGTGTCTAGCAAATTGATATATTCTCAACAAAAATATATGGAGATCTGCAAATATAAAACCTTATGTCATGCAGAGAATATGTGATGAACAACGCCTTTAAAACTAAATAGGCAAAATATTGGGAAATAATTATTTTATTACAACTAGTAATAGCTGATGTTTCCTAATTCCATAACTATGTGCCATTGCTGCTGAATGGTACTAAGCTTATATATTGCTAAAATAAAATATTATTAAATTAAAATTTTGTTTCACTTGGAAAATCTACCAGAATAGATACTGTTATGCTATTTAACAATAAAAGAAAGACCAAAGGAAGACATTCTTCAATATCAAGATGGTATTTTTTTCTGCCAATTGTTACAAATTTCATGTCTACATACTTTCATATTTTCCATTCCATTATTTTTATTTTTGAAGATTTTATGAGTGTATTGCTGGTGTACACATTTACATACACAAATGACTGCACATAACCTGAGAAGAGAGTATGGATGTTGAATGGTCAAATAGCGTTTATTTTGTATTTTGGTTTCTTTGAGATCTTAGTGGTGAATATCTGATTATTTCTCATGTATCCTTTAAACTTTGCCATCACATATATATGCAGCATAAATTTTAATATCCAAATGATAGAGAGAGTAAAATTTCATGCTTACACAGTAAGATACTACAATAGCATATTAGGGTGATAATATTAAGTGCATGTTTTAAATAAGGTCTCCCTTCCATCATCTTGACCTGTATCTTGATTCATTTCTTATTGCCTTAATGGCTTCATGCTCCTGAAATGCCCTCTGAAATGTTTTAGAGTGTTTTCAAATTGCTTATTTCCTTTCTTTTATCTGCCAAGTGCATATTGCATTTCAAAGAATACCCAAACATTGTGAGAGGCACAGCATTTAAGCATTAGGAAAAACTAAGTTTAGATAAGAGTATAATAAACTATATAATATTATATTTAAACATTATATGGACTCTTTAAAGCTGAGCATCAACGTATAGTGCAAATGAATATGAGTATTTATACTTTTAGGATTGGTATTTGAAAAGTATGATTCGTGAAAGTGAAGTGAACAAGCAAATGTAGGATCAAAACAATGTATCATTGTGTTATTTGCACACAAAGATAACAAATGTTCACTAGTGATGATATCCCAAATATGGTTTGAATGTTAAAATGTCTTTGCAAGAGTTTCAAAATTGTTTTACTTTCTATGTGCTATAGATACAAAATAACCTTAATTCCTCAATATCTAAATTCTGAAATTTATCACCTGAAGGTCTTTCCATAAACAGGACAAGGTTTATTGATTTTGTGATTTAAGCGTAGGCAAATGTGCTCTATATAATTTCGCACTGGTATTGTTGAATCGTGCAATATTTTATGTCTTTTACATTGTTACTATATATTACTTGTCATAGTGAAATTGTAACCTCTCAATTACATACTATTACCTATAAAACAGTCTCATAGTATTTTTTATTAATTTCATAGTATCTACCTAGAGTATAACTCAAATACCTCCTAGGAACTTTTCCAATCTCTGTATCCCAGGTTCTTTATCTTGATAGTTGATCCTCAATGTTGTAGAACTCAAGGTACAAGTTTTCAATCAATTCCCATTATTCCTTTGAGCCAAATAGCTAACTTCTTTGTAAGGTCAGTGCTCTTTACAGGACTAAGTGCTCTTGAAAGTAGAGCATTACTCAGTGGACTTGAGAAATCCATATATTAATTGTCTATTATAATTTTAAAATATGAATTAAAATTAGGATTACCAACAAATTGATATACTTGTGAAACACCATACACCATATTCATATCATTTTAGCATTTTTGTTAGTTCTATAATTGTTAAATAAATTTAGTCAATGAATCTACAGAGACAGGACTACAAAAACAATAATAAAGCCCAGTAATTGACTTTTCAAAATGGGTAAGAAACATCACCAGGAAAAATTCCAGAAACAGTGAACCATTGCTTGAATATTGATATAACTTTATCAAGAGATTCAAAAAGACAGTTACTAACCCATATCTGACAGAAGGCTGATCTCTAAAATTCACAAAAAAATCATCAAACAAATCCCAAAAACAACAAAGGATCCAATTAAAAATTGAGGTACATAACTAGATAATTCTCAATAGAGGAATCTATAATGCCTGCGAGACACTTGAGAAAGTGTTCAACATCCTTAGCCATCAGGGAAATGCAAAGTAAAACAACTCTGCAATACCATCTAACTCCTGTCAGAATGGCTAAAATCTAAAACACCAATGAAAATTTATGCTGGAGAGGATGTGGAGAAAGCAGAACACTTCTCCATGGCTGATGGGAGTTCCAACTTGTATAGCCACTTTGAAAGTCAATATGGAGATTCCTCATGAAAATGGGAATCAGTCTACCACAAGACCCAGCAATTCCACTCAGGCATATACCCAAAAGATGCACATTCATACAACAAGGATGTCTGTTCCACTATGTTCATAACAACATTATTTGTAATAGGCAGAACCTGGAAGCAACCTAGATGCCCCTGAACTGAAGAATGGCTAGAGAAAATGTGGTACATTTACACAATGGAGTACTATTCAGCAGAAAAAAATAATGGAATCTTGAAATTTGCAGACAAATGGATGGCACTAGAAGAAACCATCCTTAGTGAGGTAACCCAGTCACAAAAAGACAAACATGGTATTTACTCATTCATATATGGATTTTAGATATAGATCAGGTGAGTGCCAGCCTACAATTCCACTGCCAAAGAGTCTGGGGATCAGGAAGGACCCTAAGAGAGATTTGCATGGTACCACAGAGAAGGGGAATGAGCTAAGATCTCCTGAGTAGATTAGGAGCATAGAGAGGAGAAGAGGGGAAAGGAGGACATGAGGGAGCAGGAAGATTAAGTCAGGGGAAGAGGAGAGCAGGATGAGAGATACTATAATAAAGGGAGCCATTATAGGTTTGCGGAGAGATCTGGCACTAATGAGATTTCCAGAGATCTACAAGGATGACACCATTTGGCAAATGAACCAAGAATGGAGAGACTACCTTAAATGCCCATCCCTGATAATGAGCTTGACGACAGCCTTATATGCCATCCTAGAACATTCATGCAGTGACTGATGGAAGCAGAGGCAGGCACCCATGGCCAAACATTGAACTGAACTCCTGGAATTTAGTGACAGAGAGGGAGGAATGATGATCAATCTGGTCAAGACTCATCTGGTGAAACCCACAGAAACTGCTTACCTGAACAAGGGGGAGCTCTTGGACACCAGACTGATAGCTGGGAGGCCAGCATGGGACTGAACCAGACCCCTGAATGTGGTTATCAGCCAGGAGGCCAGGAATCTATGGGTCCTAGGGCAATATATCAGTGTTTATCTCTGGCATACAAGTGTTCTTTGGGTGTCCCTCCCACAATGAAGGATGCTGTCTCAGCCTGGACTCTTGGGGAAGGGCCCCTTGCCTGCCCTGAACAAAATGACAGACTCTTTATATCCTCCATGTAGGGCCTTACCCTCCCTGAGGAATGGAGTAGGGATTGGGTGGGGAACTGGAGGGTGGTGAGGGTGCAGGGGAGGAGGGGAGGAAGAGGGAACTGAGATTAACATGTGAAGGAAACTTGTTGCTAATTTAAATTTTAAGAAAAAAAAAACATTTACTGCTCTTGCAGAATACCCTGGTTCAGTTCCCATCACCCACATGTCAGCTCACAACCAGCATAATTTTAATTCTAGGGTGTATAATGCTCTCTTCTGGCCTTTTCAGAAGCATGAGCCAAACACATAAAATAAGAATAAATAAATCTTTGGAGATGAAAAAAAAGAGATTCAAAGGAAACAAGGAATACCCATTATAAGATCTACCTACAAAACAGGTTACAAATAAATATTAGTATGGATTTTCAGGATCACTACCTGTGGCTGATACATCAAGATATACTAGGAACTAAATACAAAAGTTGTTCATTTTGGTATGGTGCTTTGGTATATGCCCAGGAGTAGTATAGCTGGGTCTTGAGGTGTAAAGAGAAGCTTTTCCTTGAGAGAAGCCTTCCCACCAGCCTGGTTCTAGAGCCGCATCTTGTAACGCCATGGGGTAGGAAGCCAGGAACTATTCTCCCGTAAGAGAAATACTTAGATTAACAATTATGGGGTAATTACTTAAGTCAGAGCTAGCCAGTAAGAAACAAGCAAGGCCAACAGCTTCATAATTAATATAGCCTACTGTATGTTTATCTGGGACTGATGCGGTTCTAGAACCAGGCTGGCAGGAAGGCTTCTCCAAAGTAAAGGTTTCCCTTACAAATGGTGTCAGATTGTCTGGACTCTTTGACTGCTGCTCTATAAACTGGACATGCACAACCCACAGGAAAGTGACTGCTGAACTCAGTCTTACAGGGTTCCTGCTTCATGGAAGAGTCTACGAGACGTTCTGCAGGACACAGAGAAATGACTGACAGACTGCCAATGCAGATGGACAGTTTTGAAATTTCCTGCTTTGCTGAGAAATCTTCTGGATACATTGTGGCCTATGGGCTGAAGATGGATGCCCCAACGTTACAGAGGAACTTTGGGTGACTGTCCAGGTAGCAAGATGTCTCTGTCAATCCTAGTGTTTATATAGTATCCTTCTGTGGTCTTTGATGGGGTTGAAGCCAGATAGTTATAGTTTTCCTTAGTTATGATAAAAGATAAACTCCATATAGTACGTGGACTCACAAGAATGAGATAGATGATATTTTCTTTAAATCTTGCTAAATGTTGATAGACAAAATATTGTAACTATGTTCTTACTTGATAACTGTTCTTTTATATATAATTTGACTATGTTAAAGTTAAGACCTTTCTTTTTGTTTAGACAGAAAAGAGGAGCTGTTGGGGAAGTCCTGTGTCAATAAAGCATCGTTGGCCAATAACTAACTAAGATAGGTGGGACTAGGAGTCCAGAGGACTTTGGGTAGGAGAAACAAGAGAGTCAAGATGTAACGCCATGGGGATAGGAAGCCCGGAACTATTCTCCGGTAAGAGAAATACTTAGATTAACAATTATGGGATAATTAATTAAGTCAGAGCTAGCCAGTAAGAAACAAGCAAGGCCAACAGCTTCATAATTAATATAGCCTCCTGTGTGTTTATTTGGGACTGATGCAGCTCTAGAACCAGGCTGGCGGGAATGCTTCTCTCAAGGAAAAAGCTTCCTTTTACATTGAGGTAAAATTCCCAATTTTCTGTGAATCCATCACATTGATTTCCAAACTGGCTATATGAATTTGCAATCCCACCAGAAATAATGGCGTATACTCCTTGTTCTGTATCCTCCCACAAATAGTAGGCCCTCCACAAAGGAAACTTTCTATTACACTTATGATTTTACTTTAGCTGTAACTCAAAGAAAGTCCTTATTAACTGATACCTAATAAATAATCAATATTAATTTTGTTTTCTGTAACAAGCAGTCTTCCTGCCAGCCTGGGTCTAAAGATGTGTCAACGCCAAATAACACACAGAGACTCTATTAGTTACAATACTGCTGGCCAATGTCAAAGACTTCTCATTGGCTAGTTCTGTCTTAAGTATTAACCCATGACTACTAATATATATTTCTATAAGGACTTATCATGCCGAGGACACCATCCTGACACATCCTCTCTTGCCAGGATCACGTGGAGATTCTCTACTCTTGACTACATTTCCCAGAATCCTCCTTGACTCTTAGTCCCACCTATCTTGCCTCACTATTAGCCAACAGGGTTTTATTTATCAACCAATAAGACAAACATATACACAGAAGGACTTCCTCCTTCAATTAAGATGGTTTTGCAGACTAAAAATTTAATTAAAATATGTTTGCTCTCTTCTTTATAAAGGTGTACTTAGGACCACCTACCATAACACTCTATTAACTTCCATTTTCACAATAATTCTGATGAGCCATAATAATAATATCTATTATATTGCACATGTAAGCAAAATAAGATTAATGCATTTTCATCTTCTAATAAGTGAATAGTAAAGTTGAAGTTGAAAAATCATTAGTTACATAGACTTTTTATTATTACCCTTGTAAAATTTATATTATCATTAGAAAATGTATATATTTTATTAACTCAGAATTTGATCAAGCCAGATTCTACGGACAGGAAATGGAACTCTAGTCAATAGAGACCTAATCTATAAATTTCTTTGTAAACAGAGCTCTTTGTCAGAAATTTATTACTGTATCAAAACATACAATTGGAAAATATTTTTGTGGTCTTATCTATTTCTACATGAATTTTCCAATATAAAAATATAAATAATCAGCATAACCAGGTATAGTTTGTCACATGGAACCAAACTGCTCTCACAGAAACCAAAATGTATGTTTGGTGATGTATGAAATAATATCTTTGGGACACAACGATATATAAGTCATATAAGAGGTATATAATATTCCATAAACCTTGTATGTCTCATGTCCTATACTTTTTCTAATAGAAAATTTACCATTCTGTCTGGCTAGGTAGGAAGTAAACAATTACAAATGAACATTATAAAAGCTTTACATACTTTTATATCTTATTTTGCTTACATGTGCAATATAATAGATATTATTATTATGGCTCATCAGAATTATTGTGAAAATGGAAGTTAATAGAGTGCTATGGTAGGTGGTCCTAAGTACACCTTTATAAAGAAGAGAGCAAACATATTTTAATTAAATTTTTAGTCTGCAAAACCATCTTAATTGAAGGATAAAATAAGAGTAATGTCCTAAAATATAATCACTGAATTGTGCTTAATATACAGTTTTAGTGTATTATACAATTTTTGCAGGAGGTATTATAAAACAGAAGCTTTTATATTTTGTATAATTGCTGTAGATTCTTACAGCAGTTAAATCATGTTTAAGAGCCAAGGAATCTAATTTTTTGTGAATCTTAAAAGAAAACAGAAGTGTTTTGTTAATTTGGTAAAATCTAATTTTAAGTCTCTGTTTTTACTAAATAAACTTTTTGCCTCACCAATCCTTTGCCATCATCCCTCATATTTAAGGGCGTTCCCAATGATTTGCCAATTTGTTAGTAATAGGGAGAATAATATATAATCAAAACCTGATTTCTTGCATGATTTGATTACAGGGTGCTGATTAAACCAATGCTGGCAAACTCACTTAATTCACTGATTAGAAGAAGGGCGTTTCCCCATACACCTCCTATGAGACCAATCAACATAGCTAAGATTCCTTTCTTTTTATGATCAGGTTGCTGGAATCATGCTTTGCTTAATGTATTCATTTCTCAATATAAATTTATTAATAACCTTTTAGATTTTTCTCAGAACACTGGGACTCTATGTCCCTGGGTAAATGAAAGCAAAGTGTTCTCCCCATCTTCTGTGTTTAATAACATTTATGACTCCAGGGTCTGAACTACTCCCCATTATTACATTTTGCTTCTTGAGAAACACCAGGGTCTTAAGCTTGGAACCTGATGTAGAATTAGGCATGTTACTCAGGAGATTTACAAGTTAATTCACTAAGCCAAATCATTGTTATGGGAGTTCCAGCTTCATGTGTTGCTATCAGAACTAAAATAAATCATCTTATCCTATTATGTAAAGTGATACATTAATTTTCTTCAATTTTTCTTGCCACCATTTGCAATTTTGACACCTCTCATGTTTGTTTGTTAGAATGTAAGTTCCTCTTGGACTTGAGTTTTGTGAATTGAGATATATAGGTGTTTATTTGCATTCTTCTACATGTCAACAACTTATGCCTGCACCATTGCTGAAGATGCTTTCTTTTTTCCATTGTAAAATTTTGGCTTCTTTGTCAAAAATCAGGTGGTCATAAGTGTGTGGATTAATATAAGTGTCTTTAATTTGATTCCTTTGATCCACATGACCATTTTTATTCCAATAACAAGCTATTTTTATTCCTATACCTGTATAGTAGAGCTTGAAGTTAGGGATTGTGTTGCATCCAGAAGTTGTGCAGGATTGTTTTGGCTATTCTGGGTAATTTTTTTCCATATGAAGTTGAACATTGGTCTTTTGGATCTATGAAGATTTGTGTTGGGATTTTGGTGGGGATTACATTGAATCTGTAGTCTGCTTTTGGTATCATTGCCATTTTTACTATGGTGATGCTACCTATACAAGCATGGGAGATCGTTCCATTTTCTGATATCTTCTTCAATTTCTTTCTTTAAAACTTAATGTTCTTTTCATACAGATCTTTCACTTGTGTGGATAGAGATACTCCCAAGATATTTTATGTTATTTGTGGCTATTGTAAAGGATGGTTTATTTCTGAGTTCTCAACAGAAGAAATTCAAATAACTGAAAGAATTTAAAGAATTGCATTTACACTCTGGAGTATTACTCAGCAGTAAAAAATCAACGACACTTTGAAGTTTTCAGGAAAATTGGTAGAATTAGAAAATCCATCCTGAGTGAAGTAACCAAGGCCCATATATGCAAACAAGATATATACTCACTGGCAAGTAGATATTAGAAGTAAAACAAAGGAAAACCAGGCTAAAATCCATAACCCCAGAAAAGCTACATTAAAAGGAAGATCCTAAGATCCCAGAAAGTGAAAATAGTTAAGATTAACTGGCTAAACTGGGAGGATGAGTGGGCAGGGGATAAGGGATAGGTATATAAGTGATGGAGAAGACTGAGTTGGGGGAGGGATGGAGGGGAAGAGCATGAAAGAGATACAATAAAGATCAAAAGACCATAAGCAGCAGAATGTATTATATGCAAAAGAGAAATACAGACAGCTAGAAGACCTTGTCATAACAGGGGAGAGGGTTGAGTCTTATCCTGGAGAAAGTGTGGAGCATGTCAAAACAAAGGAATGTAAAACTCAGATTAGCAGACTGGGGCTATAATGAAGATAGGTTTGTTTGTTAGTAAGATTTATGCACAGCATTAATAGGCAATGAGGAAAAGAAGGTTGTGACCAAACTAAAGGAACATGTATTCTTTTTTCTAAACTTTTAAAAAAATTTTCCCATTTTACATACTAACCCAATTTCCCCTCCCTCCCCTTCTCCTACCCTCTTACCTCCCTTCTTCCCACCCCCAGTCCACTCCTAAGAGGGGCTAAAGCTTTCTTTGGGGAGTCAACAAAGTCTGCATGCCAAGTTGAGGTAGGACCAAGCCCCTCCCCACTTTATCAAGGTTGAGTATATCCTCCAATGGTTAATGGGCTTCAAAAGGCCAGTTCATGTACACTGGATAGGTCCTAGTTCCATTGTGAGGATTTCCCCTGCAACAGATCAAGTCAAATAACTGTCATCTACTTCAGAGGGCTTAGATTAGTCCCATGAAGGCTCCCCAGATATCAGTCCCAGTCTGTGAGTTCTTTCTAGCTCGGGTCAATTGTCTCTGTGGTTTTCCCCATCATGATGTTTACACCCCCCCATTTCTAATATGATCCCTCCTTCCTCTCTTGTTCACGCTCATATTGCAAGTGAGAAATCCTGTACTTCATAAGTGCCCTCCTTTCTGTATGCATTTACATTGTACTTTTTCACATGTTCATTTCTTTTTAATAATTTATTTATTCTTATAAATTTCATTTTACATTCCATACACAGTCCTCTATCCCAGCCCTCCTCCTGTCCCCCTCCCCTTCCCCCAAACCCTCCCTCAGTCCACTCCCCCTCATTGGTAAGGGATCCCATGAGAAGTCAACAAAGTCTGGCACAATAGGTTGGGGCAGTGCAAGGCCCCTCTCTCATGCATTAAGGATGATCATGGCATCCCAAGCTGATCATGGCATCCCAACATAGGGAATGGGTTCCAACAAACTAGTTCATATACCAGGTTTGTATGGTGGTACTGCTTCCACGGGTCCCACAGATAGTTCAAGCTTCACAACTGTCTCCTACTCGTGGTGGGCCTAGTTCAGTTCCCTGCAGTTTCCACAGTTGTAGGTCTAGAGTTCATGAGTTTCCATGATCTTTGTTCAGTTGTCTCTGTAGATTTCTCCTTCATGATCTTGAACTTTCTTGCTCATATATTCCATCCTCACTGTCTTGCACTGAATTCCCAGAGGCAGGCCTTCTTCTTGGTTGTGAATCTCTGAGCCTGATTCCTTCAGCTACTAGATGAAGGCTCTATGATGAAAGCGGCGTACTCGTTAATCTGATTACAGAGGTGAGCTAGTTCAGACATTCTCTCCACTACTGATAGGAGTCTTAGTTAAGATCATCCTTGTGGATTATTGGGAGTTACCCTAGCACCAGGTTTCTGCCTAACCCCAGTTAGGTTCTCTCTATTAAAATATCTTTTTGTTGCTCTTCCACTTCATCCCTCCTCTCCTCAACCATCCTGTTCCCTCATTTTCGCATTAACCACCCCTTCCCCCTTATTACCCCCACCCAAAGTTTACCTCATAGATCACATCTAATATCCCTTCCCAAGGTGATCCATGTTAGGGTCCTACATATGACCTATCTTCTCTAGAGCTGTGGATTGTATTCTGGTTATCCGTTGCTTTACATATAATATCTACTTATGAGTATTTGTCCTTTTGAGACTGGGTTGCCCTCATTCAGAATGTTTTTTTCTAATTCCATACATTTGCCTAAAAATTTCATGAAGTCATTTTGTTTTACAGCTGAGTAGTACTCCATTGTGTACTTACACCACATTTTTCTTATCCATTCTCCATGTGGGAAAGATCTAGGTTGTTTTCTGGTTCTGCCTATTATGAATACTGCTGCTATGAACATTGTTGAACAAAAATCCTCGTGGGATGATTGAGAATCCTTTGGGTATATATGCTCAAGAGTGGTATCACTGGGTCTTGAGGTAGATTTATTTCCAATTTTCTTAAGACCAGACAAACAATTTAAATAGACCTATATCACCTAAGGAAATAGAAGTCGTCATTAAAATTCTCCCAACCACAAAAGCCCAGAACCAGATGGCTTTAATGCAGAATTCTACCAGTATTTCAAAAAAGAGCAATACCTAATACACATCAAATTGTCCCACAAAATAGAAACAGAAGGAACATTTCCAAACTCCTTTTATGAGGCTACAGTAACCATGATACCCAAACAACACAAAGATGTTCATTCAGTTTTTAGTGCCAAGGAAATTGAAAAATGTTCACATTAACAAAACTATCCTATTGCCTGAATACAACAGTTTTCCTGGTTGATGAGTATTGACCAAGACAATCTTAATGAACCAGTACTAAGCCAAGAGATTGCATTGCAATCTACACCTTACTAAATTCTGTTATGTGCTTTGAATATTCCACATTGTCTTTTTATATTCTAATTTCAAGAGTCCTTTCTGCACTGACAAACATCCAATTATCTATATTGCATTACATATATATGCCCTAGATGTAAAAAGGTGTATAGGATTAACAGTGCAATCAATAACAGTGACAATGTAGACAAATTAATGAAACACATGTTTCAATTTTCATAATCCTCTAATGTTCCACCCACTTTTTGATTATATTAACAAAACTATTAGCTACAAAGAGAAATTTGGTTTTAATCTTGGGATCATAAAAGAATATTCCTACTGGTACCTTGCACAAAAGTTAAAATAGTATCTTTTCTTTCTGGTATATACATGCAGACTGCAGAATTTATTGAATGTTGAATTCTACTTGTCCTGGCTTTAATGACCCATAGTATTATTCCATATATGAGTAATTAGTCAATTGTAATAAAATTTTAATAGCAATTTTGCTACTGTTCAGCTCTGCAAGTATGTTGTTTGGATTTAGAATGGGTACTCATCTTTTTCCTTGATTTTACTTAAGAGAAACTTTGGAAATACACAAACCTTCCTCAGACACTTCTTAGCACCCAAAGTCACTTTGAGAATTACAGAAACATTTACCATTGTCTGTAGTTTTCCAATTTCAATGTACTTAGTAACTGCATTGGAACACATTGCAGTTTTGGGAGTTGAAAATCCAAAGTAACTTTCTCAGCAGAATTTACTTCTTATGTTTACCCTAACTTTGAGAAATTTTTATTCAAATATAGATAATAAGTATGAAGTATATCTTTCAACTATATCTTTTCAGGCTTATAGGAGGTTTTGTACTTATTACTTTGACATTTGAAAATTCATTTGATAAACACAATAGTCTTGTGACAGGAGAAAGAGGCATGGTTCTTTAATTTAAAAAGTAATAATAAAATAAAAATAAAACAGAATTCTATTAAACACTAATTCAGTTATTGTATTTTATTCTTCTTCTTTTACAGCACAGTATCTTAATTTTTAAAATTATGTATGTATAGGGCAAATTATAATCTGTATTATGTGAACTTTAAAAACCCAAACAAGAAGATTACTTTGGGAAAACTAGTGTTCTGAAAGTTTCAGTTAAGTGCAACCCAATAGACCAATAAGAATTATTATACCTAATAAGAGCTATGGAGTTCATCATTCCTGAAAGAAAAGAAATTTCAGATTTTTTTGAATCTTTCATATATAAGAGTGGAACAGTTTAAAATATCATTGAAGCTGCTTTTCAATAAGTCTGTATTTCTAAGATGTGTGCGTGCACATGCATGTGAAAAATATGTATAAGCATATATATGAGTATATGTGTATGTATTATTTTATCACTATTGCCTTTTTCTTCCTTTCTTTCTGAGACCGCAAAGTATTTTGTAATACCGTAGAAAACTCTTGGAAATGTTTAGAAAATAATACTCAGCTTTCTTTGAAGGCTATAATCTATAGAGGGAAAATATTTACTTGAAAAACAAGCAAGGTCATGATAAAAGGAAAATAACATCCGTAATTCCTTAATTTTCCAGTCTCTGAATTTACTACAGTTTCAATTGTTTGTAAATTCTTCCCTCAATAAAAATACAGCAGTCTTACTTTTATTTAATCATTCTTATTTTGTTTAATCTGTGTTTTATTCTTTCTTAAATTTTTATCATTCTTCTTTCCAACATAATGAGCCCTGAAAAGGGTAAGCTATGACCTTTAATGCTTTAAGGCTTGTGCTAAATTCAGTTCTACATTTTCAAATGTTGATCTGTATAGCCTCTTCTAGACAAATCTCCAAATTAGTTCATTCCAAGTGAACTTTTACATATTGCAGTCATTTGAAGGAGATGTCCCCCATGCCATTTCAGAGGGTAGTAAATGAGGTCTAGTTAGAAGTATTATGGGACTAGAAGAGGACTTCAAGTGTTTATAAACATGTGAAATTTGATTTTGTTCTCTGCTTCTTGCTGTGGTTCAAGATATGAGCCCCTCCAACATCCTGCTTCACCCTGTAGCCTAGTACAGTGTTTTCTACCATTCTTTCTGTGATGTGTCTTCTTGCTCATAGTATTTTATCACAGTAATAGAAAAGTAAAAGTCATCCCAACATCAGAGTAACATGTTTTGTAAAACACATGTTATTCTGTATGTCCTCTTTCATTGGGGAAAAACTAAATTAGCACTTAATATAATTAATGTCACACTAAGCCCACTGGTGCTTAACATGACTGGTGCTTAAACAATGTAGAATGGAATAGATCATAGTTTTTATTTAAATTAGAAACAAGCTTGTATTACATGTCAATCCCAGTTTCTTCTCCTTTCCTTCCTCCCCTGTACCCCACTAACTCCTATCCCATCCCCTTTCACCTTCCCAGGGATGGTGAGGCCTTCCATAGGGAATCTCCAAAATCTATCAAATCATTTGAAGCATTTCCAAGAGTTTTCTATGGTATTACAAAAATACTTTGTGGTCTGAGAAAGAAAGGAAGAAAAAGGCAATAGTGATAAAATAATAACATATACATATCACATATGTACACTTATGGAGCAGGACTTAGGCCCTCCCCCTTGTGTCTAAGCTGAGATAGTATCACTCTATGTAGAATGAGCTCCCAAAGTCCATTTTCATGCTAGGGATAAATACTGATGATCCACTGAGGCCCATAGATTGCCCAGGTCTCCTAACAGCCAATGCAGTTTAGTGCCTTTAAAAGAGAAGTGGAGAGGAGTACATGAGAGAGCAGGAAGAATGAGTCAGGGGAAGAGTAGAGGAGAACAAGAAAAGAGGGAACCATTAAAGGAATAGATTATATTTTTACTGATTATATTTTTGCCACTTCTTATATTGAGAACAAACAATCCTTGCCAAGCTTTCTCTGCAGAGATTCAATCTTCCAATCATATTTTAAACTCTTCTTTTACATCCATGGAATGAGCACACTTTCTCAAATGACAATTAAGGAAAATAATTTTAGTAATTACATAATTTCTTCCACCTAAACAAAATGGCAATATTCAATTAGTCTTCCTAAAAATAGAAATTATGTTGAGATATTTACATTCAGAAAAATAGTCAATGCCATTTAATAATCCCCCTACTTTTCTACCAACAAATTTAAAATACTCTAAGTCCTGATATGTTTGCTTCTTTGACTATCTCTGCTTCTGCAAAGAAGTTGGTGATCCCACATTGATTTATGTATTCCATCCATATTCCCATTATGCTGATGCATCATAATACCTATTTTATGAAATTATAATCTCTTCCCATAAGTCAATATATCCAGGACTTATTAGTGCTCATAACATTCTGTACACATTCAATTTCAAGAAACTGTCTCTGCTAAGAGTATTTTTTGTAATCTCCTCTTACTGATACATTAATACTTGATGAGAATTCATTTGATTGTTTTACAAACAAAACCGCAGCTTTAGATTTTCCCTAATTTTAATATACGCAAATTATTTAGCCACAAAAAGGAAAAGATTATAACACCCATGCTTTCTTGTAAAAATTTGTGTAACTGTGCATTATGAACTCATGTACCTCTGTGTTTATAGTACATATGCACACAGTTCTCTGGAAACAAAAATAATGCATGATAAATTTTTATAACATTGTTGATAATTCAGTTTCTATGATTCAACTCAATTACCACTCAGTAGCACACACTGATTTCCAGTTCTTTAAATATCTCTGTGGGTTCATTATTTTGGTTTCTTTAAGTTCCTTACAAGACACACAGATTTGATTTAATAAAAGTTTTCCTTAAACATGAAAAATTTCACAATAAATATTTGCTTAGTATCAAAGAAACGTATCCACAGTAGCGGATTTTGTGAGCAGGTGTATAGAGAGAATCACAGAGAATAATTTGCCTCTGCATTTTTCACAAATACATTCTGACAATTTCTTCTCAAAACAACAAGTTACTGTAGTACAAAGACTTTGACATAGAGTTGTTGTAAAGCTGTAACACATTGGACATTTGTGCAGCAATCTGATTCAAGTGGCATACATCCTTTAAACATCTATTTTCTCCTCTGAAAAGTAAAATACTACCAATATTGCAAAAAACTGGGCACTAAGATTATCCATATAAAAGTACATTGTTAAATGACACTGTACATAAAGATGTGCTAATATGCACTGATAAATAAACCTTGAGAAAGTAATCTTGTTTAAATTGTTAATATTTTGTAATAAACTTCTTATCACTATGGTTTGCAATTAGTGGAAATGTAGCATGTACTGTGAATATGACAATCAAAAATGAAAAGGTAGAAAGGGGAAGACAAAGTCCCAGAAGTGACTAATACTGGAAAGTCATGAAAAAATTTCAATAACAATGACAGAAAACACAAAAGATGGTGATTAACAAAAAGTTGGAGGATAACAGATGAGGAACTATTTTGTAAAAATTGTACAGTTATATTTCAGTCACAGCTTTTTGTTTTGAAAAAACATAGACATCTTTATAGCCCTGAATATTATCTACTGTTTAATAGCTATGCAAATGTGATAGTTTTCTTAAGGTTATGAAAATGTGTTCTTACTATGTCAACAAAAAGCACAGATTTTCATAATTTGGCTATATAAATGGAGTGTATATTTGTTTATAATGTGTATTCTCTTATTAAACACTACCAAAGTATGATAAATACTGTCAAATAACATTAAGAAATAATCAGAACTTATTGTTTCTAATGATGTGGTCTCTGAACTCAAACAAGTGTATATAGATTCATTAGCCATTTATAAATCAACAAATCTAAAAGTATGGCTTTTACCTGAAGAGAAAAGGTAACATCTAGGGTAAAATAAACAAAGAACTATTTAATTGCTAAAATAAACAAATATGACTTAAAAATCAATCTTTTGAGCTGGAGTGATAGCTCAGAAGTTGAAGACAACAAAAGGACCAGAATTCAGATTTTTTTTTTGGTTTTTCGAAACAGGGTTTCTCTATATTGTTTGGAGGCTGTCCTGGAACTCACTCTGTAGACAAGGCTGGCCTCGAACTCACAGAGATCCACCTACCTCTGCCTCCTGAGTGCTGGGATTAAAGGTGTGTGCCACCAATGCCCAGCTAGAATTCAGATCTTAACGTACAGATAACTTTCCAAGCAACTCCACAAACTCTTGCAACTGCAGTTCTGAATGGAAAGACATGGAACATTCTGTAGGACTTGCTGATTTCCAGACTAAACATAAGATCAAGAACCCCAGATTCAGCAAAACACTGTGCCTAGGAGGAAAACAGAGAACGTTAGATGAGGATACATGATTTCCTTGTCCAGCATTTTCTCACCTGACCAGGTGTGCATACCAGCTCACATATGCACATACACAGAAATATTAATAAAAATATTAACAGCCCTCATGTAATCATAAAGTGTATGGTCATTTATCTTTCCCCAAGTGTTCAGTTTGAGAGAGCATCCCTCATTGTGGGATGGGCACCCAAAGTCTGTTTGTGAGCCAGGGAATAAACTGATCTACTATCCAAAGCCCCATAAATTCTCTGAGTCTCCTCACTGACAACCACATTCAGGATCAGTCCCATGCTGGCCTCTCAGCCATCAGGCTGGGGTCCAAGATCTCCCCCTTGTTCAGCTCAGATGTTTCTCTGGGTTTCACCAGCCCAGTCTTGACCCCTTTGCTCATCACTCCTCCCTCTCTGTCACTGGGTTCCAGAAGTTCAGTTCAGTGTAGCTATAGGTATTTGACTCTGTTTCCACCTGTCACTGGATGGAGTTTCTAGTATAATAAATAAGATAGTCATCAACAGGGAAGGGCATTTAGGATAGTCTTTCCACTATTGCTTAGTTTGCCAGTGGGTGTCATCCTTGTAGATCTCTGGAAATCTCACTAGTGCCCGATATCCCCTCATACTTATAATGACTCCCTCTATTATGGTATCAGTCCTCCTGCTCTCCTCTGTTCTTCGACCAATTCAAACTTCCTGCTCCCATATCCTCCTCTCCCATCCTTTCCTCCCCCTCTCTTTTTCCTGGCTCCCTCTCTCCTTCCCCCCTGCTTCCAATCTTCTCAGTAGATCTTGCATCATTCCACCTACTATGGGGTACCATGTATATCTCTCTTAGGGTACTTCATATTTCGCAGGCTCTCTGGCAGTGGGATTGTAGGCTGGCAATCCCCTAATTCATGTCTAAAATACACATATTAGTAAGTACATACCATATTTGTCATTTTGTGACTGGGTTAACTCACTCAGGATGGTTTCTTCTAGTGCCATCCATTTGCCTTCAGAATTTCAAGATTCCATTGGTTTTTGTTTTGTTTTGTTTTTTTGTGCTGAATAGTACTCTATTGTGTAAATGTACCACATTTTCTCTATCCACTCTTCAGTTGAGGGGCATCTAAGTTGCTTTCATGTTCTGGCTATTACAAATAGTGCTGCTATTCCCCCATGTGCTGCTATAAATATAGTGGAACAGATATTCTTATTGGATGAGTATATATCTTTTGGGTCTTATATGCCTAAGAGTAGAATTGCTGGGTCTTGTTCTAGACTGATTACCATTTTCCTTAGGAATCTCCATACTGATTTCCATAGTGGCTGTACGAGTTGGCACTTCCAACAGCAGTGAAAGAATGTTCCCCTGTCTCCACATGTTCCCTATCATAAACTCTCATTGGAGTTTTTTGTTTTAGCCATTCTGACAGGAGTAAGATGGCATCTCAGAGTTGTTTTGATTTGCATTTCCTTGATTGCTAGGGATGTTGAGCACTTTCTTAAGTGTCTCTCAGCCATTTTAGACTCCTCCATTGGGAATTCTATATTTAGTTCTATAGACCATTTTTTAAATTGATTCTTTGGTGCTTTGGAGACTTGCTTCTTGAGTTCTTTGTACATTTTGGAGATCATCCCTCTGTCAGATGTGGGGTTAGTGAATATCTTTTCCCATTCCATGGGCTGCCTTTTTGTCTTGTTGACTGTGTCCTTTGCCTTGCAGAAGCTTCTCAGTTTCAGAAGGTCCCATTTATTAATTGTAGATCTCAGTGTCTGTGCTACAGGAGTTATGTTCAGGAAACAGTCTCCTGAAGGAATTCATTCAAGAGTGTTCCTCAATTTCTCTTCTAGGAGGTTCACTGTGACTGGATATATGTTGAGGTCTTTAACACATTTGGACTTAAATTTTGTGCATGGCAATAGACATGGATTTTTCTGAACTCTTTTACATGCCAGCAGCCAGTTATGCCAGCACCATTTGTTGATGATGCCTTCTTTTTTCCATTGTATAATTTTAGCTTCTTTGTAAAAAAAAAAACTGTTCACACATGTGTGGGTTAATATAAGTGTGGTCAATTCCATTCCATTGGTCTACCTGTCTATTTTTGTTCCAATACCAAGCTGTTTTCAGGACTATTGGTATATAATTGAGCTTGAAGTCAGGGATGGTGATGCCTCCAGATGCTGCGTTGGTGAACAGGGTTGTTTTGATTATCTTGGGTCTTTTGTTTCCCATAAAAAGTTGAGAATTTTTCTTTCATGGTGAAGAATTGTGCTGGGATTTTAATGGGGATTGCACTGAGTTTGTAGATTGATTTTGACAGGATTGTCATTTTTACTACATTGATCCTACCTATTCAAGAGCATGGGAGATCATTCCATTTTCTGTTATCTTTTTAAATTTCTTTCTTTAAAGTCTTAAGGTTCTTGTGATAGAATCGTTCACTTGTTTGGTTATGGTTATCCCAAGGTATTTTATGTGGTTTGTGGCAATTGTAAAGGGTAATGTGTCTCTGATTTCTTTCTCAGCCCTTTTATTGTCTGTATATATTAGAGCTACTGATTTTCTTGAGTTGATCTTGTATCCTGCCACTTTGCTAAAGGTATTTATCAACTGTAGGAGTTCCCTGGTAGAGTTTTTCGGAACACTCATGTAGACTATCATATCATCTGCAAATAGTGAAAGTTTGACTTCTTCCTTTCCAATTCGTATCCCCTTGATCTCCTTTTGTTGTCTTATTGCTCTGGCTAGAACTTCAACACAATATTTAAGAGGTATGGAGAGTGTGGACAGCATTGTCTTGTTCCTGATTGTAGAGGAATTGCTTTGAGTTTCTCTCCATTTAGTTTGATTTTGCTGTTGGTTTGCTGTATATAGCTTTTAATATGTTTAGGTATGTTCATGTTATGCTGGATCTCTCCAAGACATTTATCATGAAATGGTGTTTGATTTTGTCAAAGGCTTTTTCAGCATCTAGTGAGATGGTCATTTGATTTTTGTTTCTCAACTTGTTTATGTAGTGGATTACATTGATGGATTTTCATATAGTGAACCATCCCTGCATCCCTGGGATGAAACATACTCGATCATAGTAGATGATGTTTCTGATGTGTTCTTGGATCCGATTTGCCAGTATTTTATTGAGTATTTTTGCACCAATGTTCATGAGGGATATTGGTCTGAAGTTCTCTTTCTTAGTTGTGTCTTTGTGTGACTTGTGTATCAAGGTTATTGAAGCCTCATAAAAAGACTTTGCCAAAGACCCTTTGCTTCTAAAGCATGGAATACTTTGAGGAAAGTTGACATAAGCTGATCTTTGAATTTCTGATTTTTTTAATTTACATGTTCACATTCTGCTATTTGGTAAGTTTGGATAAAGGTTTGTCTATCTTGTTGATGTGTTCAAAGAACCATCTCTCTATTACCCTTATTCTTTGTATTGTTTTCCTAGTTTCTACTTTATTGAGTTCAGCCCTCAATTTGATTATTTCTTGCTGTCTACTCCTTTTATAGCATTCAGTTGTTAACAGCACAGGGCTGTTAATTCTCTTGTGTGGCAATTCTTCAGTTTCTTCATATGGGCACTTAATGCTATGAATTTACTTCTTAGAACTTCTTTCAAGTATTCCAAAGATCTAGGTATGTTGTGCCTTCATTTTCATTGAATTCTTGGTCGCCTTTGATTTCTTTCTTTATTTCTGGGTGATGCAGTTGAGCATTGTTCAATTTCCCATAGTTTGTGAGGTTTCTGCAATTTGTGTTGATGTTGAATCCTAATTTTAAGCTGTGGTGATACAACAAGATACAGGGGATTATTCAAAAAATTTGTGTGTGTTGAGGTTTTCTTTATTGCCAAGTATATGGTCAATTTTAGACAAGGTTCCATGTGGTGCTGAGAAGAAGGTATATTCTGGGTTTTTTGGGGTATAATGTTCTATAGATGTCTGTTAAACTCAATTTGGGTCATAACTTCTGTTAGTTCCATTGTTTCTTTGATAAGTTTCTTTCTGGTGGACCTGACCAGTGGTGAGAGTTTGGTGTTGAAATATTCCACTATAAGTGTGTGGGGTTTAATGTGTGATTTGAGTTCTAGTAATGTTTCTCTTATGAACATGGACACCTTTATATTTGGGGCATGTATGTTCAAAAATCCTGATGGATTTTTCCTGTGATGATTATGAAATGGCCTTCTTCATCTCTTTTGATTAATTACTTTGAAGTCTATTTTGTTACATATTAGGATAGCTACACCCACCTGCTTCTTATATCCATTTGGTTGGAAAATCTTTTCCCAACCCTTAACCTTGAGGTAACGTCTGTCTTTGAAATTGAGGTGTGTTTCTTGTATGCAGCAGAAGGATGGATTCTGTTTTTGTATCCATTCTGTTTACCTGTGTCTTTTTATAAGTGAGTTAAGACCATTGGTATTCAGGGATATTAATGACCATCGATTGTTGATTCTTGTTTACTTTGGATCCATTTTTGGTGGTGGTTTTGTGTGTGAGTTTTTCCTCTATTTCTGACTTCTGGTAAAGTAAGATTATCTATTGCCCATGTTATTTTGAGTGTAGTTAACTTTCTTGGGTTGTAGTTTTCCTTCTAGAACTTTCAGTAGGGCTGATTTGTGGATACATATTGCATAAATCACGGAATATCTTTTTTTCTCCATACATAGTGATTAAGAGTTCTTCTGGGAATAGTAGTCTGGGCTGGAATCTGTGGTCTCTTAGTGTTTGTAGAACATCTATCCAGGACCTTCTGGCTTTCATAGTTTCCATGAAGAAGTTGGGTGTAATTCTGATAGGTTTGTCTTTATATGTTTCTTTTCCTTTGCTGCTTTTAACATTCTTTCTTCATTATGTATGTTTGGTGTTTTGATTATTATGTGACAAGGGGACTTTTTTTGGTCCAGTCTATTTGGTGTTTGGTAAGCTTCTTGTACTTTCATAGGCATCTCCTTCTTCAGGTTTGGAATTTTTGTTCTATGATTTTCTTGAATATGTTTTCTGCACCAATGAGCTGGTCTTCTTCGCCTTCTTCTATAGCTATCTTGCTTAGGTTTGGTCTATTTCATGGTGTACCATATTTCCTTGATATTTTATGGTAAGGGTTTGTTGGATTTTTAGACTTTTTGTCGATGAATCTATTTCCTCTAGTTTATCTTCAATGTATGAGATACTGTCTTCCATCTATTATATTTTGTTAGTTATGCTTGCATCCATAGTTACTGAGTTTTTATTCAGATTTTCTATTTCCAGCATTACCTCAATTTGTGTTTTTTAAATTGTCTCCATTTCAACTTTCAGGTCTTGAATTGTTTGAATTGTTTCTTTCCCCTGTTTGATTGTTTTCTCTTGGCTTTCCTTGCTTTCTTTAAGAGATTTGTTGATTTCTTGCATTTTTGGGTTTGTATTTTCTTCCATTTCTTTGATGGCCTCTGTTACTTTCATGAGGCTGTTTTGAAGGCCATTCTTTTCTGTTTCATCTGTCTTGGTATGCTCAGGTCTTGCTGGCATAGAATTTCTAGACTCTGGTGGTGTCACACCAGTTCTTCTGTTGTTGGCTATGTTTTTATATTGCAGTCTTCCCATCCCTTCTTTCAGTGGGAGCTTGTAGGGTCTCTTCCTCTCCTGGTGTGTTTGGTTTTAAGAATCTCTTCCAGTGCATTCAAGCAGGTCCAGTACTCTGATGAGTCTCACGATGGGTCCAGGTGCGTCTTAGACACTCTCAAGCACAGGGCAGTGGGTGGAGAGGACTAAAGACTGAGGTGTGGCCAGACTCAGGGAGGTCCATCCAGGCAGGGCAGCTCCTCTCTAGGACCAGAGAACACCCAGGGAGATGGAAGCAGGGGATGTCAGGAGTTGGGGCTCAGAGCAGGACCCCCACTCACCTCAAGCACAGGGTAGGGACCGGAGGACACTGAAAATTGAGCTGTGGCCAGACACAGGGTGGTCCTTTCTGGCAGGACTGGTCCACTCTAGGGGCAGAGCAAACCCAGAGAAACAGAAGGAGGGGAATGTTGGGAGTTGGGGCCCAGAACAGAAACCTCACTCACCTCAAGCACTGGGCAGGGGCCGAAGCTTCATATGGGATTTTTGCCCTCTTGTTTGTGTATCACAGGCATGCAGTGACAAGAGAATCCAGAATTGGGCATCAGATCTTTTGGCACTAGAACAAGAAACAGTTGAGAACCATCATGCAAGTGCTGGACTTGAACTCATCCTTTGGAAGAGAAGCTAAACTACTAAAAATTTTCTCTGTCCTATAAAATTAATTTCTAAAAGGTCTAGTTGTCTTTTTCTCCATAACATAAATCTTTAACTAAAAAGGACCATGAGGGAAATTTTTATATTATGATGATCCTAAGGGAAATGGATACTCTCAACAAAGTAACCAGACATTCTGTACAATGAAATATTAGAGTGAGAATGTACCTAAGAATATACACTATGAGTTATTAAAGTTTTTGTTTGGGGTTCAAATTTTTCTTTGATTGTTGATAAACTATAATTGAGTTTTTTCTGTATTAAATGAGAAAATAGGAATCCAGACTTACAAATAACTTAGAAAATAACAAGGGACCATGCAGTGGTGACACATGCCTTTAATCCCAGGACTCGGGAGGCAGAGGCAGGCAGATCTCTGTGAGTTCAAGAGCTAGTTCCAGGATAGCCTCCAAAGTCACAGAGAAACCCTGCAAGAAAACAATCAACATTTGATGAAGGGATCATGATTTTTACAATTGTTTGGAATTCTGATACATGTGTTCTTTCAATAAAGTTTGAAGCAAAACTGATTAAAAAGAAATTTAGGAAAATGCATTGTATTGATATCTATTCATTGACTTCAACACTATATAAAGAAACACTACACACAAATCACTAAAACCCAATTAGAAGAAAACAAATTGAAAGCATAAGTTGCTATTTTGCAATTTAGCCTCATAAAAACAGGAAAGAAAGTAGTAGATATTAAGAAAGCAAAAACCACTATTCAACTACAATTTCAAATTATTCTGGAGTCAGTTCATGCATTCAATGCAAATAGTAATAGTGGAAGTGGTAATTATTACTTTCTCCTAATACCTAAGATCATTATTTCCTGATACCTAAGATGTTATTTTAATGCATGATATTCTTTTACTCATAAGTAGAAAACTGGAAGTAATATATTCCAGTGTTGTTCTACACTGATGCAAACCTGGGTCTCCTGCAGGGCATTATCGAATGACCTCATGGTCACAGTAAAAACAAATGGCTTTGTTCCTGAGTGAAATAAGTCTACCTATTGTTCATAGTACAGCAATAATAAGATAGTTAGAAAATTATGATAAAGATTTTTTCAACTGAATCAATTAATCATGAAACTACATTAAGAAAAATATCATAGCAATGTACACAAACTTTAAATTTCAAAAGTCCTTCACTAGAACTCTCAAATCCATACCTCAGCATCAAATGGCAATGAAAGAGTATCTTACAAGACACAGTGTGAGCCAATGATATTCAGATCTGACATTCTGTTAAATTTAAAATATAAATTGATCGGATACAAGTAGGCAGTTGTTAAAATATAAAACACCTTCTCATATCCTCCTACCTACATAATCCCAATAGCTTGTTACCCTGGTGTGTAAACTCAGAACATCAATCTATTTGCCCTGCACATTTGGTCTTGTTTGATTTCTCTTTTTGTTCAGGTTGTGCATGTTACTGTCATAAGCACCTTCTCTCGCCATCTTCTTGTTTGCTCCTGCACTTCAGCTTTTCCCTGTTCTTTCCTGTCATTAGTTTTCTTCACGCCTGCTTTCTTTTTGCAAGTTTTACAGCCCTTACTATTTTTTTTTGTAGAGAGAGGAAAGTGATAAGCAATTTTTTTGTAGAGAGAGGAAAGTGATAAGCAAAGCGGTCAAGACTATGCTGGGAAAATCCACAGAAATAGCTGACCTGAGCAAGTGGGAGCTGACAGACTCAGACTGACAGCTGGGAAACCTGCATAAGAAAAACCAGGCACTCTGAACGTGGGTGTCAGTTGGGAGGATTGGACAGTCTATGGGACATCTGACCCAGTATGTATCTCTAGCACTTGAACTGGAATTTTGGAGCCTATTCCCTATTAAGGGATACTCTCTCAGACTAGATACATGGGGGAGGACCTAGGTTCTGTCCCAAATGATGTGACAAACTTTGATGGTCCCTATTAGAGGCCCCACCCTCTCTGAGGAATGGATGGGGGTTGGATGGGTTGGTGGTGAGGAGATGGGATGATGTGAGGGAGAGGGAACTGGGATTGGTATGTCAAATTAGATATATTTATTTATTTATTTTTGGTTTTTTGAGACAGGGTTTCTCTGTATTGTTTTGGAGGTTGTCCTGAAACTCTCTCTCTAGATCAGGTTGGCCTCTGACTCCCAAGTGCTGGGAATAAAGCCGTGTGCCTCCAATGCCCAGTGATTTTTCTTTAACTTAAATAAAAAAAATTAAAAAGTACCATCAACAAAGAAGCATTTTTGCTGTTTTCAACAGTTAAAATGATTATATATATATATATATATACATATATATATATACATACTTATCACAAAATTGTTGACTATCTATAAAGGACACCCATTTCTATGAACCAAGGTTCAAGCTTCTAACCATGCCCCTAAATCTCATAATTCTAAACAATTAGTCTGCATGTTTATCCTTTTCTGCTGCTATTTTCTTACTGCCCACTTGTCCTGTTATATTTCTTCCAAGTTTCAAGTACTCCGTATTAACTGCTCTTTAGTTTTTAATTCAGAAACCTCTGTTTTTAATTTCATGGTGGGAGGTTTGTTTATCTTCCCTTCACCAGGATACCTGAAAAAGAAAATGAGGTAAACCAATGTCACCAGGAGACTCAATGTTGCTCAAATCAATAGAAAACTTCTTCACCATTCCCCGTTTCTCAAGTTTAACGTCATTCTCAGTAACATGAAAGCCACATATCTTATATGAGAGACCAAGGATTATCAGAAATTGAATTAATGTGTTGAAAGTATGACAACTGTGTTTTCATGTTTCTTTTCAGTATATTTCACCTTCAATTCTTCTTGACATTATAATTGCCAACAAGCCATAAAAATATGTTAACAAGAATATTTACCTTGTTTTGCAATAGGAATAAAAGTATTAAGTGATAAATGGAACTGTAGCTTGAATCCCTTCAGGAGTTGTCAATTATCCAAGCATCAATGAAATTCATTTTTATAAAAAAATTTATATATTATGACACCATCCTAGATGCATAGAATAGAGCCCACAGAACTAGCAAGCTGTAAATATTAGATAAAATAATAAATTCAAAAGATCTAACACAGTCCCTGGCAGAAAATGTTACTTAAAATTAATAAATTCCATTATCATTTAATATCCTCAGTGGGATTTCTTTGATACTTATAGAATTGAAGATCATGGGGAATTTTAATTTTGTATTGAAATGTTCAAGATGTCTGGAGCTGGTTCTCTTTTAGTTCTTATACTTACTAATTTTAGAATCAGGAACCAATGAATCCTCTCTCTTTAACCAACCCAACAATAACACATAAGTCATCTGTCAAGTCCAGATCTATGTGACTCTTTTCTTGTTCTTTTCCTTGAGACAGAAGAGAATTGCATTTTTAAATAGGAAAGTCAAATTATCTCTCCTTGAGTGATCTCATCTTCAGAGTGAAATGAACTCCCAGGATATAATGGTAGTCATCAGGAAGAAGCACAGATTGGGGATAATACTCAGAGCACTTGAACTCTTATTGCATTTCGCTGTCTGCACTATTTTTTTCAACACACCCTACCATTAGTGTCCTGTATGAACTCTTCCCACTGGAGATTATATCTTATGACTGCAGCTTATTCAATTTTCACATCTTATCAAACTACATATTGAGATTCAGTCTTTTTATTGTGTGCTAATAATAATCAAGTTTTAAAGAAAATGCATGCTGTGATTTGTCTTGATGTCCCCTCAAGACCCAAGTGTTACAGCTGTGGTTCCCAGCCCACATCATTGAAAGTCCAGATCACAGTCTGGAAGGGCTGTAGAACTAGAATATGTGAGATCATTGGAGGTATACCCTTGACAAGGATTAGAGGACCTTCATTAAATTCCATGCTATAAACAGGCCCCTTTCTAAAGCAAATTTCATGATCTCTTAAAAAGAGACAACTGTATAGCTTCCCTATTTTTATAGATCTTTAACTCATCACTACCTATTTGCTAGTAACAACTTCAGGCATTATGCTCCCAAATGTCTTTCCTTATCACTTTGATCAACATTATATAACAATTCTGTAAATGGCCACTATGTTTGCTTGGGGACCAAGCAGTATATCGAAGTATATCTTAGTCACTGAATTAAAATGAAATCTTATTGATTTACAAAGCAATACATTCAAATGAGAATCTATTTGAATTCTACAGCAGATCAATTTTTCTAATTTCACTATTATTTATATTCTCTGCCCTTAATAACAGACAGACATTTCTAATAATTTTAGTATATGGCATGAAAGCATAAAACCATTTTATATACATATTGTCTATTTGGATAGCTTATATGGATTAAAAATGATATTGTGCTCTGTACATATTGGAAATCAGTAAACTTCAAAGATTTTAATTATACCATATGCAAGTGATTTGAATGTAAATAGAAACAATAGAATATAATCCTTTCCTAGATGAAAGAAAAACACAAAGGAAATCAGCTGGAGATGCCTTAGCATCAATTCCTGTTGTTTATTTGATGTTTAACTCTCATGTAAACAATATTTAAAAGGAAACATAAGAGCTCATTGTCAAATCAAATGTACATTCTTGGAACAAAGAACCAGAACACAGTGACACAATGCGTGGCTCGTCCTACAGACCAACTGCTCCAAGCAGCCTTCTCTCTCCCCTTTGGCAGATGGTACTCGTTATGACTGCTCTCAAATAGAGTGGTTTGAAGCAGGCTGTATTTACAATTATGGCTCTCACATAAGGAGGTTTACTAGGGTTCTAAAGCTAATTAGCTCTGTCCACATCTCAACATTTGTCTGTTCTGCTAGCCCACAGCTCTCTTTGCAATTATAGAGGGAGGACAGCCTGGGGAAAGCGTAGATACTGAAAATCTACACATGGCTGTTATAATGTGGCAGTGCCTTTAAAATATGAAGTAAATGAGGAAACTTAAAAGCATGACTACACTATAAAAGCCATGCACATAGGACAATTCAAGGGACTTGAATATCATGACAGAAAAAAAACCTATATAAAATATTATATTCAAACCTGTGCCTGTTTACATTACTGAAAAAACTGTGTTAGGTAGGTTGGGAGATCAGTGGTCACAGACAACCCCTCACACTCAAAAGTCTTGACTATAAGTGAGAATTTAACTGTGATTATATCAGGATGAGCAAGCTTTTCTTCCTTCATTAGAAAAAAAAGCACAACACAAATATACCAAGATATGCTGCTACAAAATATAAGCATGTGTGGACAGAGAAAATAAGCAGCAGCTGACTTAAGTTTTACAAATGAGAACTGCAAGCTGAAGAAAAGTCAAGCCAGCAACCAATCACCATCTGTCTCCATCCATAGCAAAATCCAGTCTGAAGTAGAGGTATGCGAATACTTGTCACATGTCATTGATTTTTCATAGCTGCAATGTAAATAACATTATTGTAGTCAAGATATAAGGCATACTCAAAACACAAGATCTTAAAACCTAATATTTATATCAATGAGAGTCTGGAATTTAGATATTGGACGCATTATCTTTTACTTTATCATGCTTTATTGCATCCTGTCTTTCTTCATTTATTATACTGAATTACTAATTAATCATTTCTAACTCTCAGTGAAGAATGTACATATAGTTAACATTTTGAGTACCAAGGAGCAGGAGTAAAAGAAAAAAATAGAAGATTTCTATTTAACTGAAATATTTTGTAGTAAAACAGCTTTTTCTCCTTTACCTTCAAATTTCAAAAGAAGTAGCTGGGCAATAGATGACTTGGTGGTTAAGAGTACATACCACTCGATCAGAGGCCAAAGTTTAATTCCTAGCACCAATATTGGACAACTTACAAGGTCCTGTTAACTTCAGTTTAAGCAATCTGATACATTGTCCTGGCCTCTGATGACACAGAACTCACATGCACAAATAAATGTACATATATACCCTTCCTTCCTTGAGAAAAATGTATCTCACATATATGCATAAATATATAAATACACGCTTCTGAGTCCATTTTTGTTGTTTATATGTATATGGTATCAGGGAAAAGCACTATATTGATTAACTAATTATGGGGCTCATCACCAGAATAAGCTAATTATATCTCTCACATCAGGTGTTAGTTGTCTGCAGTTCTTTGCTTAGGGATAGGAACCCTTCTGAGTTTCTCCTTTCCACATCTCCTATCCACATGTATGTTGATAATATCATTGTTCAGGTCTTGTTTAGAAAGCCATTTTCATGAAACAGTCTCATAACATACTCTGTTCTTCTGGCTCTTACCATCTTCCCAGTCTCTTTTCTTCATGTTCTCTTAACCTTACATGAAAAAGTTGTTGTCAATGGTATTCATCCTCAGTGAGTTTCCTGCAATTCTATGATCGCTACATTGTGTTCAGTGGTAGTTTTCTGTAACTGTCTCCTTTTGTTGTAAGGAGAAGTTTCTTTGACAATGACTAAGCTACACTTATCTGTGAACATAAGGAGAAGTTGTAGAATGTAGTTAGGACTTGCCATTCTAGGAAAGTGGCAGTAGTAGGTACTCTTCTAAAATTCATGACCTTACTAGCTTCATAGTGTGTCAAAATTTCTAGCAGCAGGAATGATTTCCATCATCCTGAGTAATCCTTAAGTGCAATTAGACTGTTGCTAATTAACACTAATATATGTGTCCATATTGGACATTTAGATACATCTTGCCGTAGTGGTCACTATTGTTGTTCATAGGCAGAACACAGGGCTTGTAAGGTGATTTGAATTAGAATGCCTTTCAGAGAGTTATTCATTTGAATGCTTGGTTCTCAGTTGGTAGTACTGTTTGTTAAGGTTTAGGAGATGTGGCTATGTTGGAGAGGTCTGTCACTGGAGGTGGAGGTAGCACTAGAGGTGGTCTTTGAGGGGTCAAAAACCCTATACTATTCCCAGTTAGCTTTCTCTGACTCATGCTTGTGGATAACTTTGTGAGCTCTCAGCTGTAGCTACAGACCCATGTTTGCCTACCTGCTACCATTCTCCCTACATTGATGATCATGGACTCAAACCCTCTGGAGCCGTAAACCCCACATGTATTCACCATAATTGATAAGCTTTCCTGGTTATGGTATCTTAGCAAGCAATGGAAAAGAAACCAAGGCAGATAGGATGATTGATTGATTTCTGTCCTTGGCAGCTTGCACAGTGCTTTCTGGTACTGTGAAAGCTGAATCACAGAAAGGAGATTTTCAGATGGGATCCAGCTTTAGTCATCTCTGCCCTGCATCCTAAATGTGAAGAGTGTCTTCAGAAAATTCACCTTCAACTGATGAAGGACAACAGAAATAGCAATGCAATTCTTTAGTATAATTTATCTTTTAAGAGAAATATATTTTCATTAAGAAATTAAAAATATCTGCCAAGAAAGCAAAAATGTTATTTATCAAATATATGTTATGTGGTCTGAAATATGGGGTCTGCAGGTGACAATTTCCAGTAACCATGCAGTGATGACTTCTGTAACTCAAAGATACTTTGCTCGCAGAAAGCAAAATAATAATCCTAAAATTTCCTAACATGTGAAATTGAGTTAAAATTATATTGGCAATATAAGGAATTACAATTTTGTGGAACAAAATTTTACATCCTGGGGCTGGAGAGATGCACAACAGTTAAGAACTTTTTTGACTCCTGCAAGGGAGCCAGGTTTTTCTCTCAGCGTCCACACCAGGTGGCTCACCTGCTACTACAGTTCCAAGGCTTCTGAGAGCCAAGGTATCTGCATGCATGTTGTGAACATACAAATAGGCACACATACACATTAAATACAAATCATTTCTTTAAAATTATGTCTAAATACACGATATTTATAGTTAATGACTCAACAATGCACTATACAAGCATTTAGCAGAGCCTGGAGAGAACACGGTAGGGCTGAACAGGCCTTAACTACCAAAGAAGCTTGTCGACAATGACAAAAGAGAAACATAAAAAAATAAGTACACATGAAAGAAGATCAAACATTGAAATCAGGGGTCTATTTAACAATATACAAAATGTTACAAATGGAGTCATTTGGCCCATTGGTAAATTGGAAGATTTTGGCTATGAGAACTGACAGAAAATGTTATGACAAAAGGAGTTTCTAAGCATGAAATAGCGAACTAAATATCAACAGCAAATGAAATGATCTAACATAAATAGTGGGTAAAATACAGGCTAAAAATGATTATAAAACAGGATTCTCTAAAATCATAGATAAAAATTCCTTGGTAATCTTGTGGACAAGTTGGTTAAATAAATATTTTGCAAGTTAGGTAATATCACTATTATTTATTAGGTAAAACTACTACGTATTTCCAACACACAAAACTTATTAATGTTTGAACATATGGAAATGCTAATTAGACTTACTGGATTATTACATAGTATATAAATGAATAAAATTATGCTGATATACCCCATAAAGATGTACAAATACAGATTCTCAACAAAATTACAATTTGTAATTGTTATAATATATAATGTAATAAATGCAACATATTAGTTTTGACTCAGAATATGACATGCTTTTATATATTGTAATTTTGAATGCTACCTGCTTCCAAAAGGTATTATAAGTATAGATTGAAAAAATTATGGAAGTATAGTTGTATGATTTAATACAGTACCAAAGTATCTATAGCTTCAAAAATACTTTATTTAAGGCACTGAAAATATTAGAAACAATGCTTCCTGATTTCCAGAACAATAGTTCTTGGGTATTCTATGCAAATAGAAATGTGGTTTTTAACTTATGAACAGAACACATTAGTGTCAGAAATTTCTAAGTCTTGATAATAAAAATCATACTTATTGCAACATTATTATAATACTTATTAAAAGTATAAATCTTCACTTTATATATGTAGTAAATATGTGCAGATCCCAGTTACCAATCAAATGGTGTCATCTAAGCAAACTATTATAGTAGTTCTTTAGAATTCATGTGTTTATAAAAAGCTCAAGACAACAGCATGACCTTTTGTTTGATGTTCACTCTAAAATAGCATTGTCTACAAAGACAAGACACCCCAACAGGGCATTGTGGCAGAGGCCTTTTAACCTTTAATTCCAAAACTCAGAGGGAAGTGGCAGGAAGATCTCTGAGTTCTTAGGCCAACCTCCTCTCTACTCAGATACCCAGTAAGATCCTACTGGAAAAAAGAAAAAGAAAAGAAAAGAAATGGAGGGAGGTGATGGGGGAAGTCCTGTGTATATGTCATTGAAGCACTGTTGGCCAATAGGGAACCAAGTAGTTGGGACTAGTAGTCCAGGAGGACTCTGGGAAGGAGAAACACAGGAAGTCGAGATGTAACCGCCATGGGGTAGGAAGCCCGGAAATTTCTCTGGTAAGAGAAATACTTAGATTAACAATTATGGGGTAAATACTTAAGTCAGAGCTAGCCAGTAAGAAACAAGCAAGGCCAACAGCTTCATAATTAATATATCCTCGTGTGTGTTATTTGAGGACTACAACACGGCAGAGCCCAGGAGACTGGAGGGGGATAAACCAAAGCTGCTGGCTAGAAAAAGGCTTCTCTTTAGATAATGGTGATCACAAGTGGGATCATGAATTTCCATATAGAATGACAAAAGCTTTAAAGGAATTTTAGAAACAAAAGAATGGAGTGAAGCACAGATTTTTGGTAGCAGCATTTTCTCAGGTGGGCTCTGTTTTGCTAGTGATAAGCAGAGACTCATGCAATTCCCTTAAGGGAGTCTTCCTGACTCAGCATAAGCAAGCAAAAAAGAAAAAAAAAAACAACAAGGTTCTTTGAAGAGGCTCTGCTAACAATTGAAAGGTGTGTAAGCACAGCTGGAAGTGGCAGTTTAAACAGCCACGGTTTTAACAGATAAGTCACATGGCCAGAAAAACATAAAGATTTACAGTAAAGTCAGACTTGGATGAAGAAAAACCTTAAAGGTTTACAGTGTGTTTAAAAACATATGTAAGATTGAAAGAGAAAAAGAAACGGCAAAGTGGTAAATAAGTAGAGAAGCTGGCTGTGGTGGCACAAGCTGGCAGGAATTGCTTCACAGGCAGAGGCAGGCAGATTTTCAAAGTAAACCTTGTCTCAGAGAAAAATAAATAAAACTAAAAGAAATAAAGTAATAATAGATAAATAAATAAGCCACATAAAGATGGAAAATACACAGAGAGTCTGGATACTGTATGCTATTGTGTTTTTCAGGTTTTTGATTGCTCAGGAAGGAACAACTGCTAAAGTACACTTGATTATAAATGCTGCTGAATTAATTCAACTTATATCTTTTAAAAATGCCTTGACTTCAAAATTTAAGTATAAAGATATGTTACTTGGGAAAGGAGTTTTTGTTTATGTTTCTACAGAAAATGAAAAGCTGAGGATTCCTTCCAGGCTTCTGTGGTTTGATGAACCAAGACTCCCAGAAGCTGTGGACCAGGTGTTCCAACAATTGAAACAGCTAAGATGATGCAGTCTTACAGACAATGAAAATAAGGACTTATACAGGTTTCTGAGTTGTGTCATGATCCCCATAGTATGAACCTGCTTCCAGAACGAAGCAGTTTGGAATGAGCGACATCCTAATTCCCATCTTTTTTAGAAATCTTTGTTTTCATTTAAATGGGATTGTTTATAATTAGCTAGTGATCACAGCCAATATCTTTTTAATGGTAAAAAGGGAAATTATGGTATGAGTATGGTTTTTTATTTATTGATACAAATTCAAGGTCAATTTTGTGATGTGTATATTTCTCCTCTTGATTAAGTATTGTGCTTATACTGATCTTTTTAAAAATAATGCATAATTAAATACAGACTATAGATAGTTGCTTATAATAGTCAAAACTTATAGTTAGGTAAGTTAGGTTTTTCTAGATATACAGAGATAGATAGACAGTCTTCAAACTTTTCAAAGACCTTCAGAAAATGGTGTTTAAAAAGTTTTAAGTTTTTCTTGACAATGAGAAATGTCTGTTCCTGGCAGCAACAATTACGTCTGAGAGGAAGATGGACATCGAAGAAACTTGGTATGGAGTTTGCTTTCAACATGGCAAGATTAGCCATTTGGGCAAGAAACTGCTCTTGCGTAGACTGCTTGACTGTTGGTGTATAAACTAGACACACAGGACCCACAGGAAAGTGACTGCTGAACTCAAACAGTCCTTCAGGGTTCCTGCTTCATGGAAGAGTCTACGAGACTTTCTGCAGGACACAGAAAAATGACTGACAGACTGCTGATGCAGATGGACAGTTTGAAATTTCCTGCTTTGCTGAGAAGTCTTCCAGACACATTCTGGCCTTATGGGATGAAGATGGATGCCCCAATATTACAGAGGAACTTTGGGTGACTGTCCAGGTAGCAAGATGTCTCTGTCAATCCTAGTGTTTATATATTATCCTTCTGTGGTCTTTGATGGAGCTGAAGACAGATAGTTATAGTTTTCCTTAGTTATGATAAAAGATAAGCTGCATATAGAACTTTGAACTCACAAGGATGGAATGGATGATATTTTTTTAAATCTTTCTAAAATATTGTAACTGTGTTCTTACTTGATAACTGTTCTGTTATATATATAATTTGACCATGTTAAAGTTAAGACCTTTCTTTTTGTTTAGACAGAAAAGAGGAGATGATGGGGGAAGTCCTGTATATATGTCAATAAAGTACTGTTGGCCAATAGGGAACCAAGTAGGTGGGACTAGTAGTCCAGGAGGACTCTGGGAAGGAGAAACACAGAAAGTCGAAATGTAGCCGCCATGGATAGGTAGCCCGGAAATTTCTCCGGTAAGAGAAACACTTAGATTAACAATTATGGGGTAAATAATTGAGTCAGAGGTAGCCAGTAAGAAACAAGCAAGGCCAACAGCTTCATAATTTATATATCCTCGTGTGTGTTATTTGGGGACTACAACAGGGCAGAGCCCAGGAGACTGGTGGGTGATAAACCAAAGCTGCTGGCAAGAAAAAGGCTTCTCTTTACAAGGAGGGAGGAGAGGGATGGAAAGGAAAGAAAAGGAAAAGCGAAGAGGAAAGAAAAGAAGGGGGAGGGGCAGGGGATGGAAAGAGAGGAGGAGGGGAAGAGAGGAGGGGGAGGGGAGGGAAATAGGGGAGGAGAGGATGGGATATGAGAGGAGGAAATCTCTAGATACTGTACTACAGCCTTGATCTTGAATTTCTCATCCTCTAAAATTCTCTGTGATCTCAGTGAGCACAAATGGACTAGAACAAGCAGTTTCTGAAAATGTCTTCCTATTTGAAAGAATATGGTTTCATGACTATTTCCTCTGAATCGAACATTCCATTTTGTAGAGAGAGGTATGCTTGTTAAACTCAAGAAGCCAAAAATACAAAGCTTAAAACTTCACACAGTTATGATACAGAAAAACTTCCCCCAGAAAACAACTTCTGTGGAAATGGGATCGACTGGTATGTAGCGCCAGGGAAGCAGGTTTTGTGAGTCATCACCAATTCTGGGGTGGGCTTTTTTGTGGTAATGAAAAACACTCCACAAAGAGTAAAGCTAAACACTGCTAACTTACTAAGGAAGTGAAAAAGGAAATGCTAAGTGGATCCTGTAGCTCTTCTTAGTATTGCCTTCCACTGACCATTCTTTGTTTTCATACTAGTAGGAGAAATAGAAATGAAGAAACTGACAACATCTATATCACTAGGCTTTTAAAACGTTTACCATTAATTACTCAAATTTGATGCATCAGATATAATTAAAAAGTAAATAAATTTGAATTTCTTGCTCTTTTATTCAGTCTCCAGCAAATGTATACTTTATATGATACAAGAATTTGTATTTGTATGACTTTCGTCTAGATTCATCAGTGTGCCATAAAATGCCACACCAGTCTAGTCAAAAAATAATGTTAGGTTATTTAAATTACTAAAACGATCAAAAAATTTAACATACCAGCTAAGCATAGACCTGTACTGTCCAGTCTTAGTTTCATTTGCAAGCTGATTTTTAAATAGTTGTTTATTTTTATTTTATCTTATGTGCAGGCTTGTGCACTGTGTGTGTGTGTGTGTGTGTGTGTGTGTGTGTGTGTGTGTGTGTGTGTGTGTGGTGTGTGTTCCTGGTAATGAAGAATCCAAAGAAAGGAGCAGTTCCCCTGAAAGTGGAGTACCTTGTGTTCATGAGCTGTCAAGAAGGTAGCTAGTGGGTTTTGTTGCTTGTTTGTTTTGAGATTTTAATTTAATTGCACTTCACCCTTCACTTTCCATTCTCTAAACCTTTCCATATGCCCTCCTCACTCTCCTTCAAATTAATTGCCTCCTTTGTTTCTTACTAAATTTAACTTAATTTAGTTTCATCTTGAATGTGTATGTGCATATTTTATTTAAATATATGTTCAGTCCTTATAAAACAATTCTGCATGTATATTTTTAGGGCTCTCCTAGGAAAGGCAACCTCTTGTGTTTGGAGATTTACTCAATTGTCTACAGTTGTTTGTGTAGATTTGCAGACTCATGGTTTCTTTGCTATCCAGTTTGACATCTCTATTGGTGTTATCCTTGCTCAGCTAATGTTCGGTGGTAGTGTTGGTGAGACTATATGGGCATAACTTCTGATATTATAAGAGACATAATTTCATAACAAACTCCCCAACCCTCTTGCAAGAGCATTGGAGATCTTTTCATCTTCTGATAGTTTCCTCAATGTCTTTCTTCCGTGTCTAAAATTTTTATTGCACAAGTCTTTTACTTGCTTGGTTAGAGTTTCCACAAGACTATATATATTTTTTGAGGCTATCATAAAAAGAATTGTTTCCCTGATTTCTTTCCCAGTCCATTTGTACTTTATCTAGGAATGCTGCAATTTTAGTAGTTAGAGATCAGTTGCTGTGATAGTGCTATGGCTATGTTGGTGATTCATGAGGCAATCACTAATAATTAAAGGTTCACATATACTTAACATGTGTTCCAAAAAATAAGCACATGTAGGAAGAAATATTAAAACAATTTACACTCCTATATATATTTATTTAGTTTTTGATATACATACAGAAAATTACATAATCATTTTCTAAGATAAATTTGGGAAATATTCAGTAACTGAAAATAAAACAGACAATACTGACAGCTAGCACTGTCTGCTTTTGACTCTATCTTTTCCAGCAATTCAATTCTGTGCACTTATGCTTTTACACAGAGCATTTTAGTAGAGGAGTGGTCAAGAACATTAGTCATTGAGCCAGGCTTCTAAGGTTTTTCCGGCATGAACTATATGTCCTCTGGCAAAATGAAATTATTTTCTCTATTTGCTTCCTTGTTTCTGTAATATAACCAATTTCATAGAAAGGTTGTATTAAACAATCAAATTAATTTACATTAGTATTTAATGCATTTTATATGCAGTTTTCAGCAAATGACAGCAAGATATTATTGACAGTATTGCTACTTTCACACGTTATTTAGCATAATGTGTAGCTTACATTTTATGCATTTGATGTGCATTTTGGCTTTTGTGTTCTTCAATGGTCTTCATTTAGCTGAGATTCATGATTATGTAAATTTTAAAAATTCTTGCTAAAAGCATACTTTTTTCCACACCATTATAAAGTAATTAGAAAGAGAAGTAAGTTGTTTCATGCATGAGAACTACACTTGCATGTTGGCCCTAGATCAATAATTCTCAAACCTTGCTGCATATTAGAATCACCGGAGGACCTTTTTGAACAAACCATTATCAGGGTCTGTCCCCCAGGGATTCCGATTCAGTCTCTTTGCATAGAGCAGAGCACCAGCATACATAAACATGTTTCATTCAGGTTTTGCGGGTGACTTTACTATGCACATTATTTGAGAAACACTGTGGTAGGCTCATTTCCCTATTTATGAAGGATATCATTGCATATTTTTATTAATATGTTTCCTGAAAATGCTATTTCACCATAAATGTTATAGCATATATAGACCATGGCATTTTAAACAAACACTCAGAATGCCTCTATTTCCACAATTTGAATATACTGTCTCCATCTCTTGCTATACTTGTTAGCATCTGCCTTCATTAACAGAACACCTGAAATCCTTCACTTTAAACTCTGCCTATACACAAACTTTTAAACTTTTTCTTAAATAAGCTGTAGACATATCTGCTAAATTGGTGGTGGTGGGACCATATAGGAGAATCTATACAGCCCATGGTAAGACATTAAACAGAAACTCAATTTTTCATTCTGTAATAATAAACAGAACTTTCCAAAGTGACAACCACAAGCGTTTTCCAAATACCATCAAGTATTTTTATCTGCGATTTGCCACCTAGAATTATTTTTCTTCTTAGTCACAGCCTGGGTAGAGAACTCTGGATATCAATGATAAATTGAATGTTCACTATTCGCTCATAAAAGTAACAAGAGACTGTGACAAGATACATTACTATTATTTCAACTATTCCATTAGTAGTATTATAGCATGGTAGTATGCAGAAACAAAGATACCCAAACTTCACACCAAGAATCTGCAAAGTCATAATTCTAAACATAAGCTCAAATAAGGAATTGTAGGAACTAGCAGAGACACAAGTTCTTCAAGGCATCAGTTCATTAATTTATTGAAAAATTTTGAGAATTTATTTCCAGTTATCAGAATTCTATGACAATGGAGGAAAGAAAGTTTAGTCAATATACAATATTTATGTCTAGATCATTTCCTCTCATTGATGTACCAAATGTGTATCTATAAAAACAACCATTGAAACAATAAAGTGACAAAGAGTTACACATAAGAGACCCTATCCCCCACAGTAAAATGAAGGAAATAGGATAATAGTAAGGGATGCTGCAGATAGGAATCCTAACTAAACTCTAGTAAAAGAGGTTCAGGATGAGTTGACTAGGAGACTAGGACTGGGGCAAACCTTAGTGGTTGAGCATTTCCCAGTCATATATGAAAGTCTAGCTACAATAGTGAGTGCAAGTAGTAGAGGAAGAAATAAAGGAAGAGGAGGTGGAAGATGGGAGGGAAGAAAAGGAAAAGGAGAGTCATGGAGGGAAGAGATGGGAAAGAGGGGAAAGACTTAAGATTGATTTTTGACTTACAGTTTGAGTTTGAAATTAAAATGATGTAGAATTATAGAATATTAAAAAAGCAGTTCTCTTTATAGAATCAATCTAGAGGTTGTTCCAAGCCCTGGACAGATCAGTCACGTTTAGCTAAGTTCTCTCGTGCAGAATCATTCAGTATCAGTCAACATTGTATTTGAATGGCTTTCTACTGATTCATTTCCTAGTGTTACTTCTAAATTCTCTTTTCAGAAGAAATGCAAATTACTTATCTATTCATTTATTTATTTCCAAATTCAAAATCTAGCATATACTAGCCACGGAGTTAAGTCTCCAGTTATCATTTTACCTTTACTTTTATAATACCTTTATTTATTTTAGAAACACTCTTTTTTATTATTGCAAATAGCTTGCTTCACATGTCAATCTGAGTTCCCTTTCCCTCCCCTCCTCCCGAACCCCCCCCACCATCCCCCAGCCACTGACCCTATTGCCACTTCCTTCCACATAGGGGATATCTAGAGTCTGTCATTTCACTCAGGGCAGGGTCCAGGCACTCCCCTAAGAGTCCAGGCTGAGAGAGCATCCCTCTTTGTGTTATGGACATAAGAAGTCCGTTTGTATGCCTGGGATAAACACTGATCCACTGCCCAGGGCCCCATAGGTTGCCCAGGCCTCCTTACTGACTCTCACACTCAGGGGGTCTGGATCAGTCGCATGCTGGCCTCCCAGCTGTCGGTCTGGGGTCCAAGAGCTCTCCCCTGCTCAGATATGCTGTCTCTGCTGGTTTTGCCAGCCCATTCTTTGCCAATATGCTCATCGTTCCTTGTCTCAAAACTCTAAGTATGTCTCTGTGCCAACTTCTTAAATCTTTGATTTCATAAGTAAGTGAATAATCTGAATGACTAGGTCTATATCTTAGTCCTGTTTGCCTGCTCCTTAGTTATACCAACTCTACATGAGCAGATTCTCAGCACTTCAAATGAGGGTCATCTGTTGATTTCCCTTGCTGGGGAATGTCCATTCATTTCTTCAGTCTATTGGTTGAGCACTGTTTCACTCATGACTCAGGAAGCACGCAGTACCGTACTCATCAGTTACCCCACTTGACTAAGTTCTTTTAGAAAAGTGAATTCTCAAATCTTTCCTCTCTAAGCCTTGCCAGGAACCCAGCAGCTATCTAACTGTGCATTGGCCTTCTGAAAAAGCAGCAGCTACCTTATAACTAGACTAAGTCAGATCACTTCTTATCAAAACTTCTTTGACTTTTTCTCACATGAAACAAGCATGAAAGTCTTCTGCGCTTGAATTTTCCTTAACAAGTGTTACCTTGACTGACTAAAGATAACAAGCATTGAAAAAATGATTTTAAGTTCATTCTTGAGTATGAAATCTTTGGTTTTAAATTATGTGAGACTTCACAGACATAGAACCCCACGAAAGTACAGTATACTCAAAAGAAACACAGAAGAAAAGAAGTGTTGAAAGCCTCTGACAGTAATAATAGACAGGATAAATATTTTAGGGGACTGTTTATAACTTTTACTCTTTCATCTCTACTGAGGAGCTAACATTTAGAAATAGGAAAGATTTTGGCAATTGGGCCCTTGAACAGAAGCAGCTGATGGGTTTTTCAGTGGGAAAACAAGTGACACTTTGCTAACTCTTAGGATTTGTAAGCACAATAATGAGCTCTGTGCTGTGGTTCTTACTACAATAAAGTTCTCATTGCATTAAGCATAGATTTTTTTCCTTATGATTTTAAGTGTAGACAGAGAAAGTTTACATAGTGGGCCCCCTCTCTGTCCGTCATTAGTGACAGGTAACACTAGGTTCTATGTAAGCCTCACTATAGTAAACATTGTCACATCTCAGAATCACTTATTTTGCCCCACAAAATCTTTCATTTTCATGAGTAAGATCATTAATTTAGAAAGTATTTTTTGTATTTTTTCTATGTGTTTCTACTAAATGACAACTCCTTTCTAAACAAATGGATGTTTCTAAAATAAGAAAGAGAATAAGGACATTTTGAATCTGAGAAGACATCTATCTGCTTATTGACACAATCTGACCATGGAAAAGCTGGAACAGGATTTTGTTACTTCTCTTATGGCCATGTATTTTTTGAGTCCTGGTCAATGAACCATGCTTATGTTGTTTCTAATCCTTTGTCTGTATTTGAAGCTGTCATGTGATGTCTAGAGCTATAGCAGCCACATTGAAGAGAGGGCAATTTGATGGGAGACAAGTTTTATGATGTACTAAATTTATGTAGGAAATATATACTTTAATAGCTGCAGAACATAGCTTATACATATAAGTGTGGCTTAATATAGAAATAATTTGATGATCTATTTGTAAATTTTACTGCTTGAATATTCTACCCTCAATACATGTGGTACAGTCTTAGAAAGAGATGTAATCTTATAGACTTGGTCAGTTTACAAACCTCTACATAATTTACCAACATATATTTGAAGGAAATCATTCTTGTACTAGGAAAACACCTTGGTAACTTCTTTTTTATTTACTCTGCACTCTCACAAAACAATTAGACTTACTCATGCCACAGGATAATCTTGAAGATTAAGTGGTTTTATAAAACTGTTTCAGAAATAACAAATGTGTATGTGACTTCACAACATCTACACAAAAAGTAGACAAAATAGATGAATGATTTCATGCATATACCAGCAGCATGGCCTTTGTAAGTATTAAATATAACTTTACCTCAATAAATTCAATTTATCTCCTACACTCAGATCTTAAGGTCATGTCTATTCCACTGTTGACTGAGAAGCAGAATTCCCCTGAGGTAAGTTGTTCAAGTCTATGTCAACCAAGGGGGATCACTAAGCAGGGTTCTGCACACTTGCCTGCATTATTTGCTATTGGAGATTCGCCTCTCATTAGTAGTTAAGTGAGGAGTAGAGACTTGAAGGGAGAATCAAAGGAGGTAAGAGGTGGAGACTGAAGAAATGTGTGGAGAATTTTCAGCTACATTAGACCCTATCCTGATTTTTGCATCTAAAACGTCTTTAAGATTAAGTGACTGCTTCTGGGAATAAGTGGGACACTTGCATCCATGCATGCTCACACAGTCCCCAATGAAATTAGGATGAGTAGGAACCAGACTGGGTTCTCCCACCATGCTTATATGAATTAGTACTGACACAGAGAGCAGCGACTTAGACACTGTGGGTTAAAGTTCCAATGGGCACTAATGAGCATGCCTTCTAGCATTTCCTCATTAGCCTCCAACCCATCTGTCCATCCATTTCTGAACTCTTTCCTGTGCACACTCTAAGTTCAATTAATATTGAAATATACAGGATTCTCTGTTTTATGAAAAAGTCAGCAAACTGTATCATCGTCACTGTTTTCAATAATACATTGCACAATGGCCTTCCTTCACAAATAATTCATTTACCAACTAAAATGCCACATTCTGAAACTAGCTATGTAACCTTAAGAAATCTTCCACAAAGATATTACAGACAAGCAGCAGCTTTCCAGAAAGCTGTCACATTCAATGTCCATGAGACATGTGTTCTCCACAATACAGAAGGAAGCTTGAGTTAAATAAAGACGTTCTCACCCAGTACAGAGAACAATAATTCATGGCACCTTCAATTACGGGTAATGAAAACAACTCACATGTACAGAACATTATGGAGTTGAAAATGGTTTACATATCCAGTGCCTCCTACAAACTATCATTATTCTAATCATTGTTTTGCCAGGTAGCTACAAAACAGGGCTCCTCGGGGGTATTTTACTGCTTGTCAGGCTAAAGAGGCAATGATTTGTGACAGCTGGTCAGATTACAAGCAGAGAGAGATAACAAAAGATTGTGCTGAATTTTCAATTTCATTGTCAGAAAGAGATGAGACCCTTCATTCTGTGTCCAGGAATGGTCTTTAAAGATGGTCAGCTACACCAGTGGAAGTTACCTTCATCTAAACATCCATTAAGCTGAAGAATAGGATATTTGTCCCTTATATTCAATTACTGACATTCTAGCCTGCGGTTCTCAACATGTGAGTCACCACCCCTTTGGCAAACTCTGTCTCCAAAGTATGTACATAATGATTCATAACAACAGAAAAATTACAGTTGAGGAGAAGCAATGAAAATATTTTATGATTGGGGCACTGCAACATATGGAATATGCATTAAAAGGTCACAATATAAGGAAAGTTGAAAACCACTGTAAGCCATCTAAGTCAAATAAAGAGCTGTTAAACATTATGTAGGAATACTTTTTAGGTCCATGAAAGCTGTGACATTTCTGGAATCTAAGTGTGACCAGGAAGAACAATTTTCCAGACTAAAAACTAAAAGATAGCTGAAGAAGAGTCCAGTATGAACAGAAACATGCATGGATCTGGGTGAGAGGGAAGATGGGCAGGGTGGCATAAGAAAGGAATCAAGTATCTTCCAGGGTCGTGAAGGAGGGAGAACATGAAATTGGTGGGAGGATTCTGCAGGCTAGCTTTCTAGATGAGATGAGAGGTGCACACTCTCTTCATATTCCTCCACAGAATATGAAGATTATACTTCAGTTGTTCTCTTTGCTTTTATTTATTTTCATATTTTTGAAAAATGGGAGGAAACAATTTCCACAATATTTATAGCCCTAAAATTCAGTGAAATTAACACAATTAATTTACCAAATGTTTCTTCTCATCATCAATTTTATCCCAAACAAATCTGTGAATATTACTTTATTTGTTCTCTTCTTAGAATCACAAGGAAGTGAGCACTATTTTGTAAAGGGCATATATAGTTAGTATAGAGTAATGATCATATTAAATTATGAAATTGACATTACAAACCTTTTTGGTCTTTGCCTAGTTGGTAAGAAGTGATACTGTATTTATTCCTCTAACAAATATGATTATCTTTCATCTATCAGATGGTACTCTCAGACCCTTTAAACTAACAGAGTGAATAAAGAAGAAAAGCATATACTTTGTGAAATTGGATGTTAGTATCATAATGGTAGCTGAAGAAACAGGGATAGTGACTACTATTTTCTCTATAATGCACAAAGGATAAAAATCATACTGAGTTTGCACTATAAATTCATTAAGAAAAATTTTTCATTTTTATTATATTGTTTAATAAATTTAGCAATGATTTGTTTATAATTCTTACTTTAAAAAGTACATTCGTTTAGTGTGAGTTTATTCAGAATATATTGCTTTTAAAATAATTCATATGCAACCTTAAATATAATTATATCATCCATTTATGCAAATCCATAAAATACTATGGGTGAACAATTAGCAACTCCTAGAGACAGTAGTGTCTCACTGTAATCTCAAACAATTGTTTTCTAAAAAAAATTCAAATGGGTACTTCATTTCCATTATCAACTTACATGTCATTTATGTATTTGGTGATACTATGTTAGACTTTAAATTTGGAGATAAAATTGATCTTATGGATTTTTATTATCCAAGGAAAAAAATTCAAAATATAACTAATTTTTTATATTTATGTCTGTGTGTGTGTGTGTGTGTGTGTGTGTGTGTGTGTGTTTGTGTGTGATCAAAAATGCAGGTTGGTCATGAGGCAGATTGTAGGTATCAGGTCTCTCCTGCTATGCAAGGATTAGACATTAAACTCAGGTTGTTAGGTTTTGTGGCAATGACATTACCAGCAAGAGGCATCTTTGTGGAAATGAAATATAAAATCTGACATTTTATTACTAATACAGATGCTTCTATAGCAGAAATGTGAGCAGTTATAAAGTTTCAAATATGTTAGTTTGGAACTACAGTAGAAATACCTAGAGAATTCCCCAGAGTGATTTTAATATCTGTCACCAGTGCAAAGGTATTTGTTAAAGTAGTAAACTTGGGAAGACTGATTTAAAAATATTCTGGAAAAAGAACATTACAAAAACAACAGATTAAGATACAATCTTTCAGTGCCAAGAACCTTTGTTTCATTCTTGTTCTACAATTGCCCTGAAATATAGTCTATTCCAGGACTGAATTAAGAAGACTCAGTTTGAATTATCACCATAAAAATTATTTTGAACATATCAAACTGGCACCTACTAATGACCTTTCTAATAGTAAGATTAGAATATTTTAGCAGAAAATAGCTACATGTTTGTAGAGCTGACTAAGAAGGGTAATAAGAGCACACTTATGAAAAGGTGTGATTTTCATCTCATTGTTTCTTTCTGTGCTACATTAATTGGCTTCCAGCCTCGAAGAACACTCAAGTTTCCAACTCCTATCACTCTCCTGTTGACCTCATGATCTTCTAGACACTAAGTGAGATTTCTACATTAGCCTTTAAGTCCAGACGCCTGGGAGCAAAGTGAAGGGTCATGCTTTCTGAACTCTGTTCAGTGCTGCCAGGCAAACATTAGTTTGGATGCAGTGTCTTCTTTTTTTAGAATAGAGAGAGAATGAAAATGATAAAAACTTATCAATGTATACACGTTGATGTTATATGCATATATACAATTATAATAGCCGATTATTTGGTAAAATTTTGTATAAGCATTATCATGTCAGAGTAGCTTCATTAAACAGCACAAAATGAATTTATGCTTCACAAATTTCCTAAATCCCCAAGCCAAAAATAATTTCATTTGATTTAATAATCTGTATTGTATGCTAAGGTTTTGAATGAAGACTAAAACTATGAGTAGATCTTAGTGACCTCAGACTGTACAATAGGGACACATAAACAATATGGAAAACTATTTGCACTGAGAATGGCTAGAAAGTTATTCCAGACCAATGCCATAGTTTCTTTTATTTGCAAACAAAAATTAAAAATAATCCCCTTGTCCAAGGAATAGGAACTCACTAAAGTACTATCCAGAGATAATACTAGTTTTTTTGTTTTGTTTTGTTTTGTTTTGTTTTTTTTAATCTCCCAAACAAATACAACAGTGGAAATTTAAGGCAATTTTTAATTCTTAAGTTCAAATTTAGGTTTTAACATGCTACTAAAGAACTACATTTTGTCTTAAATTATGTCCAGTAAATGGAGATAAAACAATTCCTTTCATTATCACCAGTATTAATTAAATTTTTCATTTATTATACATCCTGAACAGCAGTTTCCGCTCCCTCCTCTACTCCCATTTCTTCCCTCGTCTAACTCCCCTCCTCTGTCCAATCCATTCCTCTTCTGTTTCTGTTCAGAAAGGGGCAGACCTCCCCTGGGTATTCACAAGCATGGAGTGACAAGTTCAGATAAAACTAGCTCCTCCCTTTGTATTAAGTGTATTAACACTTGCAACCCAGTATGGGGAATAAGTTCTCAAGAGCCAGCTCAGACATTAGAGAAAAGCAATTATTCCACTGCTAGGAGTTCCACAAGTAGACTAATCTACAAAACTGTCACACATATGTAGAGGGTCTATATCAAACTTACGCTCCCTAGCTGTTAGTCCAGATTCTTTGAGTTCTTATGAGACCAGGTTAATTGTTTCTGTGGGTTCCCTTGTGATGATCTTGGCACGTGTCACTCTGTTTCTTACAATCCTTTATCCCTCTGTTCAACAGGATTACCTAAGCTCAGTCCAGCGCTTGGCTGTGGGTCTCTGCATTTGTTTCCATCAGTCCATCAATTACTGGATGAAGGCTCTAAGATGACAATTGGGATAGTCAACAATCAGGTTACAACAGATAGTCAATTCAGGTACCCTTCTTACCATTGCTTGAAGTCTTAGCTGAGGTCATCCTTGTAAATTCCTTGGAGTTTCCCTGGCACCAGGTTTCTAGCTAACCTCCCCATCAAGGCATCTCTTTCATTATTCTCCCCCTCCCTCTCAACTCAACCAATCAAATCCAATGCCTGATGTCACCCCTACCCCAGCCCCCCAAGTTACCCAGGAGATCTCTTCTATCCCCCTCCCTAGGGAAATCTATGAGTCTTTTTTTTGGATCCTCCTTGTTACCTAGTCTTTCAGGGCTATGGATGGTAGCACAGTTATCTTTTACTTTATAGCTAATATCTATTTATGAGTGAGTACATACCATAATTGTCTTTGGGTCTAAGTGACCTCACTCAGCATACCTTTTCCTAATTCCATCCATTTACCTGCTAGTTATGTGGTGTCATTTTTTTTGTAGCTGAGTAAGACTCCATTGTGTAAATGTACTATATTTTCTTGATACATTCATTGGTTGAGCTGTATCTAGAATGTTTTCAGGTTCTGGCTATTAAGAATAATGCTGCTGTGAACATTGTTTAGCAACTGTCATGGGATAAGACTGAGCATCCTTTGGGTATATGCCCAAGATTGCTATAGCTGGATCTTGAAGTAGATTTATTTACAATTTTCTGAGAAACCAACACATCAATTTCCAAAGTGGCTGTATAAGTTTGCACTCCAACCAGAAGTGGGGGAGTTTTCCCCTTATTCCACATTCTCACCAACATAAATTGCCATTAGTTTTTTTTTTTTTGAACTTTGCCATTCTGACAGGTGTAAGTTGAAAGCTCAGAGTCATTTTGATTTGCATTTCCCTAATGGCTAAGAATTTTGAACAATTCTTTAAGTGTATCTCGACCTTTTAAAATTCTGTTGAGAAATCTGTTTTGATCTGTACCCCAATTTTTAATTAGAATATTTGGTATTTTGATGTCTAGTTTCTTGGGCTCTTTACATATTTTGGAGATCAGCCCTCTGTTAAGTGATGGGTTTGTGAAGATGTTTCCCCATTCTGTAGGCTCCCGTTTTGTATTATTGACCATGTCCTTTGCATTATAGAAACTTTTCAGTTTCATGAGGTCCCATTTATTAATTGTTGGTCTCAGTGACTGAGCTACTGTGTGCCATTTAGGAAGTTGTTGCTTATGACAATTCATTCAAGGATACTTTCCATTTGTTCTTCTATTAAGTTCAGTGTAACTGGATTTATGTTGAGTCTCTGCTGCACTTGAACTTGAGTTTTGCAAAGGGTGAAAGATATGGATCTATTTGCATTCTTCTACATGCTGCGGTCCAGTTATGCTAGAACCATTTGTTGAAGATGCTATCCTTTTTCCTTTGTATAATGACAAAGCAATTAAAAAACATGAATTTCATGTCAAAATGCTATTTTTGTCTCTATTATATATTGAAAAGATATGAAATAGATCTCAAAGGAAGCAAAATACTTACATACAGTTGTTAGATGCAAGGCTAGAAAGTTGGATCAAAGGGTAATGGTGCTTGTCCTGCAATTTTGGACATCGGAATTTTACGTCCTGAAAGCATATGAATGTAGAAGGAAAAACCAATGAAAGCAAGTCATGTACCCATACACAGCTGCCATCCACCCCTTACACACACACACACACACACACACACACACACACACACAGACACACATGTTTTTTTTCAATTTTTTTTATTTTAAATAGCTTGTTTTACATGTCAATCCCAGTTCACTCTCCCTCCCCTCCTCCCGCACTCCCCTTTCCCCCCACCCTCCCACCCTATTGCCAAATGCTTCCACATAGGGGATATCTAGAGTCTGTCATTTTACTCTTGGTAGGGTCAAGGCACTCCCCTAAGAGTCCAGGCTGAGAGAGCATCCCTCTTTGTGCTATAGGCACACGAAGACTGTTTGTATATCAGGGATAGACACTGATCCACAGCTCAGAGCCCCATAGGTTGCCCAGGCTTTCTCTTTGACACTCACATTTGGGGGGTCCAGATCAGTCCCATGCTGGCCTCCCCACTGTCAGTCTGGGATCCAAGAGCTCTCCCCTGTTTAGATCAGCTGTCTCTGCTGGTTTTGCCAGCCCATTCTTTGCCAATTTGCTCATCACTCCTCTCTCTCTGTCACTGGGTTCCTTGGGTTCAGTTCAGTGATTAACTGTGTGTTTGCCTCTGCTTCCATCAGTCACAGGATGAAGGCTCCCGGATGGTTATAGACATCAAGTTCATTATCAGGAATGGGCATTCGAGGTGGTCTCTCCACTATTGCTTAGCTTGCCAATTGGTGTTATCCCTTTAGATCACTCGAGGTCGCTCTGGTGCCTGATCTGTATTCGATCCTATGATTCCCTCTTCCCCCTATTCTACACCCAACCCCTCAACTTCCTTTTCCCCCATGACCAACTCTCTTCCTCTTCACCCCCTCTCTTCTTCCCTGGTCCCACTCCCCACCACTCCTCGCCGCGTTCCCCATCCATTCAGGGGATCTTGTCTCCATCCTCTTCTCTTGGGTACTATGCATATATGAATATCTTTTAGGTTCTTTCCTGTTTCCCAGACTCTCTATCAGTGGAAGTGCAAACCGGCACTATCCTGATCCATGTCTAAAATCCATATATGAGTGAGTACATACCATGTTTGTCTTTTTGCGACTGGGTTACCTCACTCAGGATGGTTTCTTCCAGTGCTATCCATTTCCCTGCGAATTTCAAGATTCCATTGTTTTTTTCTGCTGAGTAATACTCCATTGTGTAAATGTACCACATTTTGTCTATCCACTCTTCAGTTGAGGGGCATCTAGGTTGCTTCCAGGTTCTGGCTATTACAAATAATGCTGCTATGAACATAGTGGAGCAGATGCCCTTGTTGTATGAACTTGCCTCATTTGGATATATGCCTAAGAGTGGAATTGCTGGGTCTAGTGGTAGATTAATTCCCATTTTCCTGAGGAATCTCCATACTGATTTCCAAAGAGGCTGTATGAGTCGGCACTCCCACCAGCAGTGGAGGAGTGTTCCTCTCTCTCCACATCCTCTCCAGCATAAATTGTCTTCGGTGTTTTTGATTTTAGCCATTCTGACAGGAGTAAGATGGTATCTCAGAGTTGTTTTGATTTGCATTTCCCTGATGGCTAAGGATGTTGAGCACTTTCTTAAGTGTCTTTTGGCCATTTTAGCCTCCTCTACTGAGAATTCTCTATTTAGCTCTGTACCCCACCTTTTAATTGGATCCTTTGGTGTTTTGGAGACTTGTTTCTTGAGTTCTTTGTAAATTTTGGAGATTAGCCCTCTGTCAGATGTAGGGTTAGTGAATATGTTTTCCCATTCTGTGGCCTGCCTTTTTGTCTTTTTGACTGTGTCCTTTGCCTTACAGAAGCTTTTTAGTTTCAGCAGGTCCCATTTGATAATTGTCGATCTCAGTGCCTGTGCCACTGGTGTTATGTTTAGGAAGTGGTCTCCTGTACCAACTCGTTGAAGAGTATCTCCCACTTTCTCTTCTAAAAGTTTCAGTGTGGCTGGATTTATGTTGAGATCTTTGATCCATTTGGACTTAAGTTTTGTACAAGGTGATAAACATGGATCTATCTGCAGTCTTCTGCATACCAGTACCCAGTTTTGCCAGCACCATTTGTTGAAGATGCTTTCTTTTTTCCATTGTACAGTTTTAGCTTCTTTGTCAAAAATCAAGTGTTCATAGGTGTGTGGGTTAAAATTAGAGCTTTCAATTCGGTTCCATTGGTCTACGTGCCTATTTTTGTACCAATACCAAGCTGTTTTCAGGACTATAGCTCTATAATAGAGCTTGAAGTCAGGTATGGTGATGCCTCCTGAAGTTCCTTTATTGTATAGGGATGTTTTAGCTATCCTGGGCCTTTTGATTTTCCATATAAAGTTGATTAATGTTCTTTCCAGGTCCTTGAAGAATTGTGATGGAATTTTGATAGGGATTGCATTGAATCTGTAGACTGCTTTTGGCAAGACTGCCATTTTTATTATGTTGATCCTACCAATCCAAGAGCATGGGATATCTTTCCATTTTCTGGTATCTTCTTTGATTTCTTTCTTTAAAGATACAAAGTTCTTGATATACAGGTATTTAATTTCCTTGGTTAACATTATCCCCAGATATTTGATGCTGTTTTTGGCTATTGTAAAGGGTGATGTTTCTATGATTTCTTTCTCAGTCACTTCATCATCTGTATATAATAGGGCCACTGATTTTTTTTTGTATCCTGCCACATTGCTGAAGGTGTTTATCAGCTCTAGGAGTAACCTTGTGGAGTTTTTTGGGTCACTTATGTAAACTATCATATCGTCTGCAAATAGTGAAAGTTTGACTTCTTCTTTTCCTATTTGTATCCCCTTTATCTCCTTTTGTTGTCTCATTGCTGTAGCTAGAACTTCAAGTACAATAATGAAGAGATATGGAGAGAGTGGACAGCCTTGTCTTGTTCCTGATTTTAGAGGAATTGCTTTGAGTTTCTCTCCATTTAGTTTGATGTTAGCTGTTGGTTTACTGTATATTGCTTTTATTATATTCAGGTACATTCCTATTATCCCTGATCTCTCTACGACCTTTATCACGAAGGGGTGCTGGATTTTGTCAAAGGCTTTTTCAGCATCTAGTGAGATGATCATGTGGTTTTTCTTTCGCAGATTGTTAATATGGTGGATTACATTGATAGATTTTCTAATGTTGAACCATCCCTGCATTCCTGGGATGAAGCCTACTTGATCATGGTGGATGATTTTTCTGATGTGTTCTTGAATCCAGTTTGCGAGTATTTTATTGAGTATTTTTGCATCAATGTTCATGAGGGAAATTGGTCTATAGTTCTCTTTCTTAGTTGTGTCTTTGTGTGGCTAGGGTATCAAGGTAATTGTAGCCTCGTAGAAAGAGTTTGGCAGTGAGCCTCCTGCTTCTATTGTGTGTAATACTTTAAGGAGTATTGGAATTAGCTCTTCTTTGAATTTCTGGTAGAATTCTGCACTGAAGCCATCTGGGCCTGGGCTTTTTTATTTGGGAGACTTTTGATGACTGCTTCTATTTCATTAGGGGTTATAGGTCTGTTTAGATTGTTTATCTGTTCTTGATTTAGTTTTGGCAAGTGATATCTATCCAGGAAATTGTCCATTTCCTTTAAATTTTCAAATTTTGTGGAGTACAGATTTTCAAAGTATGCCCTGATGATTCTCTGGATTTCCTCAGAGTCTGCTGTTATGTCCCCTTTTTCATCCCTGATTTTGTTAATTAGCATGCTCTCCCTCTGTCTTTTGGTTAGTTTGGACAGAGGTTTGTCTATTTTGTTGATTTTCTCAAAGAACCAACTCTTTGTTTCATTGATTCTTCTCAGTGTTTGTCTGGTTTCTACTTGATTGATTTCAGCCCTCAATTTGATTATTTCCTGGCGTCTGCTCCTCCTGGGGGAGTTTGCTTCTTTTTGTTCTAGAACATTCAGCTGTGCTATTAATTCTCTAGTATGACTGTTCTCCAGTTTTTTCATGTGGGCACTTAGTGCTATAAACTTTCCTCTCAGCACTGCTTTCAAAGTGTCCCATAAGTTTGTGTATGTTGTGTCTTCATTCTCATTGAAGTCGAGGAAGTCTCTAATTTCTTTTTTTATTTGTTCCTTTACCCAGGGATGGTGCAATTGTGCATTGTTCAATCTCCATGAGTTTGTAGGGTTTCTGTGATTTGTGTTACTGTTGAATTCTAATGTTAATGCATGGTGGTCTGATAAGATGCAGGGGGTTATTCCAATTTTTTTGTATCTGTGTAGATTTGCTATGCTTCCTATTATGTGGTCAATTTTAGAGAAGGTTCCATGTGGTGCCGAGAAGAAGGTATATCCCTTTGTATTTGGGTGGAATGTTCTATAGATGTCTATTAAACCCAGTTGGGTCATAACTTCTATTAGTTCTTTTGTTTCTTTGTTAAGTTTCTGTCTGGAGGTCATGTCTAGCGGTGAGAGCAGAGTGTTGAAGTCTCCTACTATTAGTGTGTGAGATTTTATGTGCATTTTGAGCTTTAGTAATGTTTCTTTCACGAATGTAGGTGCCTTTGTATTTGGGGCGTAGATGTTTAAAATTGAGACTTCGTCTTGATGTATTTTTCCTTTGATGAATATGAAGTGTCCTTCTTCATCTCTTTTGATTGATTTTAATTTGAAGTCTAATTTGTTTGATATTAGGATTGCTACACCCGCTTGTTTCTTGGGACCATTTGATTGGAAGATCTTTTCCCAACCCTTTACTCTGAGATAACGTCTGTCTTTGATGTTGAGATGTGTTTCTTGTACGCAGCAGAAGGATGGGTTCTGTCTTCGTATCCATTCTGCTAGTCTGTGTCTTTTTATAGGCAAGTTGAGGTCGTTGACATTGAGGGATATTAATGACCATTGATTGGTGATCCTTGCTTGTGCTTGATTTATTGTTAGTGAAGTTATTTTGTGTAGTTTCTCCTCCCTTTTTCTTTTGGTGTTTTGTAAAGTGTCATTATATATTGCCTGTGTCTTTGTGAATGTAGTTATCTTCCTTGGATCTAGGTTTTCCTTCTAGCATTTTCTGTAGAGCTGGATTCATGGATACATATTGTTTAAATCTGGCTTTGTCATGGAATATTTTGTTTTCTCCATCTATGGTAATTGAGAGCTTTGCTGGATATAGTAGTCTGGCTGGCATCCTTGTTCCCTTAGCGTTTGTAGGACATCTGTCCAGGATCTTCTGGCTTTCATCGTTTCCATGGAGAAGTCAGGTGTAATTCGGATAGGTCTGCCTTTGTATGTTACTTGGCCTTTTTCTTTAGCTGCTCTTAATATTTTCTCTTTACTCTGTAGGTTTGATGTTTTGATTATTATATGGCGAGGTGACTTCTTTTTCTGGTCGAGCCTATTTGGTGTTCTGTAAGATTCTTGTACTTTCATAGGCATATCTTTCTTTAGGTTAGGGAAGTTTTCTTCTATGATTTTGTTGAATATGTTTTCTGTACCTTTAAGTTAAAGTTCTTCACCTTCTTCTATACCTATTATTCTCAGGTTTGGCTTCTTCACAGTGTCCCATATTTCCTGGATATTTTGTGTTAAGGATTTGTTGGTTTTGAGATTTTTCTTTGGTTGACGACTCTATATCCTCTAATGAGTGTTCAACACCTGAGATTCTCTCTTCTATCTCTTGTATTCTGTTGGTGATACTTGCGTCTGTAGTTCCTGATCGTTTAACCAGCTTTTCTATTTCCAGCATCCCTTCATTCTGTGTTTTCTTTATCGTTTCTATTTCAGCTTTCAGTCCTTCAACTGTTTGAGTTGTTTCCTTCATTTTTTTGGTTGTTCTTTCTTGGTGCTCTTTAGATTCTTTGAGAGATTTGTTTATTTCTTGAATTTTTTCCCCTTTCATGGATTTTTTTGTTTGTTTTTTCTTCTATTTCTTTAAGGGATTTCCTTGTTTCTTCTTTGAGGGTCTCCATCATCTTCATGAAATAATTTTTAAGGTCTGTCTCCTCTTCTTCATCTATGTAGTGCTTTTCGGGTCTTGCTGGTGTTGGATCCCTGGATTCTGGTGGGGTCATGTTGGTGTTTCTATTGCTGAGTGATCTCTTATTCTGTCTTCTTCCCATCTCTTCTTTCAGTGGGTGCTGGTGGGGTCTTTCCATCTCCACTGGTCTCCTTCCTTCCTGCAGCTGAAGCTGAGGATGCTGAAGCTGGACTCGCTGGGGTTGGGGTCTTGGAGGGGCTGACGTCTTTCCTGTGTGGGCGGGTCTTCTGGATGCTGGGTGGCCCAGAAGATCAAGGGGGATGGGGGAAGGGCAGGTGGTCCCCGCCGGAGACCCAATCTCACCTGAAGCTGGACTAGCTGGGGTTGGGGTCTTGGAGGGGCTGATGTCTTTCCTGTGTGGGCGGGTCTTCTGGATGCTGGGTGGCCCAGAAGATCAAGGGGATGGGGGAAGGGCGGGCGGTCCCCGCCGGAGACCCAATCTCACCTGAAGCTGGACTAGCTGGGGTTGGGGTCTTGGAGGGGCTGATGTCTTTCCTCCACACATGTTTTTAAAAAAAGAAAAAAATGAGACTGGAAAATAAGCAGATTCGGTGACAAATTGAGAAATGAATTGGGAAGGAAAAACCAAAAATATGTAAGAACCATACCATGAAGAAAAAGTAAATTGACAAAACACTTGTGAACATAGCAGTCCCATTGAGGCAGAAACAAAAATAAAAGCAATATGTTGGAGCATGTTGCTTAGTACTTCACAATCATTGCCTGCCTCCAACCCTGGCAATAACACCAAAAGTGAGAAATCAAGATACTTGTCTATGGCTATGGAGGGAACAAAATATTTAGACCAACCAATCAGTCCCTACCTAAAATTCTACCTATCTCAAACTGTTTGTCTTCCAGAGATGAAAGGGGTAAACTGGGAATGCAGGAAAAGAGGAAAGAGTAAAGATACAGGAAATAAAGACATATTACAAAAGGGAATAAGCAAGTTGGTCAAGACATAAATATAAAAAAAAGTGTAAGAGATAAATAGCTTGAGCAAGAAAGGAAGCAAGTGCTGTGCCAACCAAAGAAATGAATTTTCTGGAAAGACGGTGGTTAGAGATGAGTTGTGCAATAGCTTAGAGGAACACAGTAGAAGTTAATGGGGGAAAAGGAAGCTGACAAAATCAGAAGCAGACAACCACAGCTAAACACTGAGCTGAACTCTTGTATCCAATTGCAGAAAGGGCAGAGAGATGAGCAAAGGAATCTAGACCAGGCTGGAGAAACCCACAGAGACAGCTGACCTGAACAAGGGGTGTCTCATGGACCCCAGACTGATATTGGGAAACCAGCATAGGACTGTTCCAGACTCCCTAAACAAGGATGTCTGCTTGGATGTCTGGTTAATCTATGGGAACTCTGGTAGTTGATAAGTATTTATCCCTAGTACATGAATGGACTTTAGGAGCCCACTCCACATAGAGGGATACTCTCTCAGCCTAGACACACAGGGAAGGGTCTAGGCCCTGCTCCAAATGACATGACAGACTTTGAAGTGCCCCCATGGAAGGTTTCACCCTCCCTGGGGAATAGAAAGAGGTTGGGATAAGGGTTTTGTGGATGGCAGGGGGGAAGGGGAGGGAGAGGGAACTGGGATTGACATGTAAAAGAAGTTTGTTTCTAATTTAAATTTTAAAAAAGGAAGAAAAAAAATAAGCAAAACAAGCATGAGAGAACCAAGATCAAAAGGGAAAAAGCAGGGATAGAATGAGATATTAAAACATAAATAAAACTCAAATAACTTTATGTGTCCTGGGCTTGTTGCTTTTGTGCATTTAGAAATGTATATGTATATACATATGCATACATATGTATTAAATAATAATTAATAAAAAGAACCTTTGAATTTGAAAGAGAACAAAGAAAGGTATTTAACAAAGTTAGGATGGAGGAAAGAGAAGAGGGAAATGATGCAATTTAATTATAATACCCAAAATAAGAAATAAATTTTTAAAAATAACAAATAGTAATCACTGCAATGAGTTAAGTGATATGAATAAAAAGTTACCTTACTTCAAGTCGATTAAAAACAATTTATGACTAGGGCATATCACACACACACACACACACACACATTATAAATTTTTATTTCAGGATTAGTAAAATACCTAACTTCATTTGTTATTGTGAAAAGATTTGAAGGTCTCACTTGAATTGCATGCATTCAGAGGCACACACACTATTTTAGTCAAATACAGTGAGTTTTGCTGGTGGTGAATGATTAGTACAGGCAGCACATAAAATTGTGCAAAGCAGTTTATACCTTGCAGCAATTTACAAGAATGATTGAGTAAATTCTCAAGTGAAAGTTATCAATGAAAAACAAAACAAACCACCACAACAAAAACAACCAAGGCCCCCCTTTGCTGGGGAGCTATTTCCTCCTTGGTATAAATAAGATGCATTACATACGTTGAGCCTGGTCTAATTTCTGAGCATCTTCATTTTGGCATCATAAAGCTTCAAAGAATGGCAGATTCAAACATCATTAGGCAGATATGCAGATAATTTAACTCATATTGTACAGTCTATATTACTCACAAAGAATGGCAAGAGTAGCCTGAAGAGGTGCATCAGGCCTGTGATTACAGCATCTTAGATGTTAAAGAAGGAAGATCAAGATATTATGGACAGATTGTGCAACATAGGGAGACCATATCTCTAAATTAAGGGAGTGGAGATAGACTCTGTGACTTCAGTTAGGTCCTATAATTTCCTCCAAAGATTTTTGGCTGCAAAAAACAAGAAAAAAAACCCACAAAGATAAACAACCCAGTACAAACACGTCACCATTCACTGAAACACTGAAAGAAATGACAGCCTGTTTGTATCTATGGCAGATGCCCTTAGTCTTTTTAGAAGCCAACATTATGCTTATGCTGAAATAAGAGAGAAATATCATGTGCTTTACAGGGAGATCCAATTCCTTTGACAAATATAAACAATCCTATTAAAAATGAAGTGCATATTAACTTATGACATTAAATGTCTACCTTAAGGAATTGAAGTCATCATAGTAATCATGTATATTTGAACTGAAAGCATTTTGTATTCTCTAACTTTGTGGAAAGTAAGAAATTTTCCAGTTGAATTGATATGTTTGATGTTTAATTGCTAATTTTTGTGACTGATACCAAAGAAAGTCATATTGGCAGTGATGGTTCTCATTACATATAATTGTGTGCAAATATATATACATATACATATATATATTTATTTCTAGGCACACACAAATACACAAATGGCTCATTTAAAATATTTCTTAAATGTATGTAGGACTCAAGAAGTCTTCGAAACTGTTTTTAATTATACACCAATTTTAAAAATGTTGATTGAGATACTTGTTTCAAATGCACAATACTGTCTGAGCTACAGGACATCCCATACTTAGAGCAACACCTGAGAAATCATAGTGTCATCTCTATGGCCCAAATTGAATGTTTAGCATTAATTTCTTGTCATTTAGCACTCAATCTCTCAAAGCATAAATGTTATATCTTTCTGGTTTGCTATTTTACATTCAATATTCAGATTTCTCTAAGTAAGATCATTTATTAAAAATGTAGGAGCTTTCACTCCTAAAATGATGTCTTCCATTAAATATGCAATGCTACATTCTTAGAAAACCCCAGGGATTCCACATTCTATCATACATATTGACAATATAAAGCATGATTCATTAAAAAAGATCAGTAAGTAATAAGAAATATTGATGAAATTTGTGAGTAAGTGAGAAATATAAATTTCAGTGAAAGCTTATGTCAGGACTAGTTGTGCTAGGCTTGCAAAGCTAGAGTCTTTCAGAGAGTAAGACTCACTTCGCGAGTGCTCTCAAAGCAAAACCTTCCCAGTGACAAGCACCACCTGGATAAATAAAACTAGGCAAAGTTAATTGGATGAGGAATTGCAGGATATGTTGTAAGTAGGGAGAGTAAAACCTGGAAAGGCCAGGAAATGCCTCTTTAGAAAGAGCCCTAATGAAACATTTTTAGGATTTGAAAGGGTTGAAGGAGGTAATGAGTAGGTTTAGTCATTTAATGAATTTGTGTAGAAGTCTATGAATGACAAGGCAGAGAATGTCATGATGAAATTTGTGTTTTGTGAATTCCATACCATAAATATGCAAGATAGGAAAAGAGATGACAAAACTGCATGTTGCTAAGACAGCCATGGCTGGCAGACTGAAAGGAGAGTGGCAGAGGGGAAAGAAAGAGCTGATGAATTCAGCTGAGTATGACAGGACAGGAAGAGGGTAAAGAGAAGACAGGAACCCAGAAGAAAAAATTTACATGAGATATTGGGTGACTCATTTTGTTGCCAATTAGATTTGGAATAATAAAAACAAGGAAAATGAGCTAAATTTTAGAGACCTGTAGTGAGTCAAGTGACAAAGCTAAAGACTTGATTGTCCATATGAACTTGCTGTACAGAGTATAGTGGGTAAATGAGAAAAAGATACAAAACATTAGAACAGGAATGTCTAAGATGACAACAATTGGATTTCCTCAGGTAGGTAAAAGGGAAAGGTGGAGGGGGAACAGGGATATAGCTATAAGCCAAAATAAAGTTCTCATTTGCATCCTATGGAAAGAAAAACATTAAGTTTTAATTTTCTAGGAGCACAATAGTTTATTCAATGTACAACTGGAAAGATAATGTTGCCTTGAGGATGCTTAGCTCAAAGACATCATTGCAGAGAGTAGGCCAATGTGTACCATGAAGATCTGATGCACAGCCTGTGAGCTTAGGTAGAAGGCTTTTGAGTTCTACAGCAACACAAGTGTTCGAATTCAAAATAACCAGAATATGACAGACAGCATGCAAGGTGCTTGGAATGCAGTGGGTCAGAGGCAGACAAGGTCCTGCCTGGTTGAGCTCAAGAGGAAACAGATTTCAGAAAAAGTAACTATGATTTCATAAAGTAAGAAAATGGCAAGTTGTGTGAGTTTCTTCAGTACATGGATAACCTCTTCTTGAAATCTCTGTGCTATGGAGCCTGATAACCGTTGTGCAAGTAGAACTTTAGTCTAGAGTAGTTTTATCCTACTAGTTTTATCATGTTTTGAATATACAGAAAATGTATTTGAAATTTGTAAAATTACTTAAACCAGGATTAAAATACTAGCATGCTAGTTTTTTTCTTCCAACAACAGGTGTGAAAATAATTTAAGGGACTGAAGAGATGATTGAGCATTTAAAGATACTAGCTGTACAATAATGTGGACCACAATCCAAATCCAAGCACACACACAGTCAGCCACATATTTTGCAACCCCCTGAAATATATCTGTGATGAATATATTGTCCTCTTTTGAACTTTGCAAACTCATAGCTGCATGCACCTGCAAACATGTATATACACATACAGTCATACACACACAGATAAAGAATTTTTTTTGAAAAATTATGATATAATACCAATTTGAAAGGTTAAAAGAGCTTAACTAGGAAAGTGAAAATAAAATACACTCTTGTATAGCTAAATTGTGAGGGATCTAAAATTTCTTCTGTGATGTTTTTTGAAGCCTTGCTTATCAAGGAAAGGGTGAGTTCTTATGTCATGGAAAAGCCCATACATATGAAACATGTGCCTCTTGAATTAACAATGGGTCATACTTTAAACATCACAGTATTAACAGCCTGCTTCTAAATACTTTCCTTAAGAAATAAGCACAAATGATAACAACTGAAACAAACTAGCAGAAATTGTAAATAGGTAGAGAATTGAATAAACTTGCATGTAAATCATTTCACCTCTTTCTCTGGCCTGGAAATATATAGACAAAGTTTGAATTTCAATGTGTGAGATTTGCCTCTCAACACCTACTTGGAGTGCGAAAAGAAAAAGAAAACAAAGAAATATTATGGACAATACCTCTAAATCTTTTTATTTTTTTAACACACACACCTACGCACATGCACACACACAATGCTTTTTGGATCTTTGGAAAGAAACAAGCATTTTAGTTCACAAGGGTCAAACAAACAACAAGGAAAAAGTATGTAATTAACAACATGTGGATACCTGAGAGGACTACAATCAGTGGACAAAGCAGTTTCTACACATGTGTTGGTTAGAACATTTCGATCAGACAATAGCACTGAATTTGTTTCACAAGTAAGGGCAGTAGAGACTCAAAGGCAAAACAACTAATGTAAATAAAGAACTCTTTTTTCAGTTTCATAAAGATAGAAATAAAATACTTTGTGTAAACCTTAAAACAGCAGTTCTCATCCTTCCTAATGCTGTGACCCTCTAATACAATTCTGCATGTTGTGATGAAACCCAATCATAAAATTCTCTTCATTACTACTTCATAATTGCAAATTTGCTGCTGGTATGAATTGTAATGTAAATATCTGATGTGCCAGACATCTGATATGCAACCATTTTGAAAGGGTCTTTGGTTCCCCAGAGGGATCTTGACCCACAGGTTGAGAACTACTGCCTTAGAACCTAAAAGATATGCATATATGCATAGTACCCAAAAGAAGAGGATTGAGACAAGAACCTCTGAATGGATGGGGAACACAGCGAAGGGTGGGGGGGAGTGGAAGCTGGGAAGAAGAGAGGGGGAGAAGAGGAAGAGAGAGTAGGTTATGGGGGAACAGGAAGTTGAGTGGGTGGGGGTAGAATAGGGGGAAGAGGGAATCATAGGTTAGAAGACAGATCAGGCACCAGAGTGACCTCGAGTGATCTAAAGGGATAACACCAATTGGCAAGCTAAGCAATAGTGGAGAGACCACCTCGAATGCCCATTCCTGATAATGAACTTGATGTCTATAACCATCCGGGAGCCTTCATCCAGTGATTAATGGAAGCAGAGGCAAACACACAATTAAGCACTGAACTGAACCCAAGGAACTCAGTGACAGAAAGAGGAGTGATGAGCAAATTGGCAAAGAATGGGCTGGCAAAACCAGCAGAGACAGCTGATCTGAACAGGGGAGAGCTCTTGGACCCCAGACCAACAGCGGGGAGGCCAGCATGGGACTGATCTGGTCACCCCCAAATGTGAGTGTCAAAGAGAAGGCCTGGGCAACCTATGGGGCCCTGAGCTGTGGATCAGTGTCTATCCCTGATATACAAACAGTCATCGTGTGCCCATAGCACAAAGAGGGATGCTCTCTCAGCCTGGACTCTTAGGGGAGTGCCTGGACCCTACCCAGAGTGAAATGACAGACTCTAGATATCCCCTATGAGGAAGGATTTGGCAATAGGGTGGGAGGCTGGGGGGGGGAAGGGGAGTGCGGGAGGAGGGGAGGGAGAGGGAACTGGGATTGACATGTAAAACAAGCTATTTAAAATTAAAATAAAAAATGATAAAAGAAAAAAAGAAACCCTGGACCTTCCATAATACAGAAAGACAGCAAACTGATTATCAATTTCTAGGGAGCTGAGAAAGGAGAAAACATGAAAAGTTCAGCAATGAAGGCATAATCTATGGGAGAGTTGTAGGAAGCAAATAACAAGTGACATAAGTGTGAATAAGCTCACCTCTAATCAGAAAAGGGATTTGAGAAGAAAAACAAATCGCAAATATTGTAATCAATTGAAGGGTTCTTTCTTTTATTCTTTCTTCCCACATTTAGGGAGAAAAATCTGCTACACACTAGAGTTACTGTATACTTTCAACAGCTACACTGCATTCCAGTGTTTGTTTTAGGATTTCATATAGTAGAAGTCAGTAAGCTAGATGGTCACTTTTCTGTCATGTCTACTTACACAGTATTGCAGAAATGTTGCCTATATCTGCAGAACCAATGTGTCTCTAAAAACAACAGTGGCTCTAGAAAATTAGTTTTGGGTCTTTGACCTTGTAGGCCTTTTGTGAGATATGTTTCCTTTGTTTGCCTTAATGGTACAGAAAATAGCTCCTCTATTTTCAAATTATCAGTGAAGGTATTTTACTGAAAGTTTTGCTTTTGTATAAATTATGTTTCCCAAGATCCAAAACTAGAATCCTTCCCTTCCTATACCGAGATGGTGTTTGCTGAGTTTCAGTCTCAGTCTGGGGGAGGGGTTGGAGCTGGTGGTTTGTGATTATCAACACACTGAGTATTTCAGGGGCTTGAACTAAGAAAGTTTATTCCTTACACTGTGGTAAGAAACTTGTGCCAGTCCCTCCAAGGTCAGAGCTACAGAGTCTTACAGAGTCTGCATCATACCACACAAATTTTGTTTTCAACATCAGTGCAAAGACTTCCTAAATAAAAAAAAATACAAACAATAACAAAATCCCCTGTCTCTACCACATACATACTCTTGGAAGGGAAATTGTAACCTGGACTCATATTAATGGCCTGTGCAAAGTATATTCCATTCTAGAGTTATAACATTTAAACCATATAGCCTCATTCCAGGGAAAAATCTCAAATATACCTTTCAAAATTAGCAATTGCCCACATTTGGCTCCCTGAAACATCATGCCTCTGCTTCTGATCCCTTCTCTCTTCAATTGCTTTCGACGTTTGCTGCCTGCAACTCTGATTTCATAACTCATTTATGCTCCCCTTTCTTGTTCCTAGGCTGAAGCTGTTTTCTGTACCTCTACTGCTTTACCGGGCTGATGTTGTTCTCATTAGTTCATGCTTCCACGCCTTTCATTTCTTCTGTAAAGTATCCCTCCCCATAATATCTTTACAACATACAACTCTCCCTCCTCAATACATACACATCCGTGGACCTATCCATAGAAAACGTGGAAGACACAAATGGTCGTATCATGGGTAATGCCTCTTGGATGTTTGCTATTATTTTTAATTCTCACTTGTATTGCTTTTCCTGATTACCCACACAGAAGATGACTGAAATTTTTGATAGTGGTGCCTATAGAGGAAGGATATATTGGTTGAACATTGACAGCGTGTGGAAGTTTGGACCTAACATCAACTGCATAAACTTTTGGTTCCACTTCAGTCAAGACAGTTTGCAGCAAGTACTTAGGTTCTCAGATGACAGTAAGGTCTTCTCCAAATACAGATTACAAAGGAAAGCATTAAAGCTGTATTGGATCCACTGTGAGCAGTAAGTCTGTGGAGTTCTGTTCTAACACTGGCTTGCTTGTACTGCAATGCATACAGTCCTAATTAGTGCCTAACAAAATGTGAATATGGATCTACACATGTACATCAGTATAACTAGCAGAATAATGCCAGTTAAAAAGAAAAGGCAGCGTTTCTTTCTTGGAATTTAAACTATTTTAAATTCAGCACATTTAAACCTTAAAGAATAAGAATTATATATCAAAAGATGGTGAAATAAAACTGAGAATCATGTGTAACATGTGCATAATATATTCATTTCCAGGGAATCAACATCTGAGTGAGATGTGGCGTCTTTAAAGCTAATTTCCTTTATACAGATCAGAGGATCCAGCATTATTGAAGAATTTCAGCTTGCATTGATACATTAAATATGTGTAGATGTAGCCCTGGTTTCAATTTGTTCCTAAAAAGCAAAAGAAAAATCCTGATCCCAGTTGATCACTGATATCTCAGAATTATTCTCTCAAGCAGTTATCCTGCAGGCCCTATCAAAAATCCATTATGCATAGTTAATCTTAATACTAAATCCAATTTCAAAGAATATGTGATAAAGAGTCTCTCAAACAAATTACAGACAATTACTAAGCTTGACTCAATTTGGATTGAGTCCAAAAATATCCCAGTCTCCTACTGTACTGTAGACTTCTAAATGATCTCACCCTCCCGAAACCCAATGATGTCTCCTGTTTCCCTTTGACTTTCCACACTGCAAATCTGAATCACCGTACTACTTACACCTGAATCATTTCAATTATTACTCTTTCTTCACTAAGAACATTCTTTTATAAAACCAAGAAATTTTATCAATTTTTGTTTCATTATTTCTCACATATTCCTTCAAATTTGAGCATTGATTTTTCCTTACATGCAATTCTTTCTAGGTGTTATATCACTTGTGCATGGAAATTCAAAAATTATATCAGAAAATATTAGAAGTTACAATTCAAAAGGAAACAACCTTTGATAGCATCTGGAACTACTCACATCCTAAATATATTCCAAGAAACGCAAGTCTACCTTTCCTGGAGACATTTGGAGGATGGCAGGGACTATACTACACTAAACAAACAAACAAAAGGCTCGCTGATTGGCAAAAAGTGTGTATTCATGTTGGACTGTAATGTATCTGGTTAATAATTCCACAGGATTATCAACACCGTTTTGAGAAAAAAAAGAAGATACAGTCATTACTTTTTACAACACATTTAGAAATATTGAAGATAACTATCATTTTCCCTTCAACATTTTATTCTGCATAAAAACCAAGCATACATTTGGAGATGTATGGTTTCATTTGTTTGTGTTATCTTGTGAAAGAAATCTGTATTATTAGTTGTTCATTTCATTTTCAATATAAATTCCAAAATCATCTTAGTTTTTCTAAGGACCCCTCCTACAGGACACTTTTTAAGGGAAGACATTCACAAAAGTCTCCTCTCTTCAGATGGGAAATCAGTGGCAGGCAAAAAGAAGATTACCACCAAAATTCAAGTTATTGAAGCAAAACGTTTTAATGGAGCTACTTACAAGATTGTGAGTTTAGGGTTGCTTATAATAGTAGGCATGACACAAAACTGTATCGCAAAAGCCCGCCCTCACATGTGAGAGGTCACAAGTGCTGGGAGCCTGGGGTACACTGCAAAACTTGCAGGCAATTCCAGAGGTTAGAGGTGTTTACAGAAAAAATTAAAATAACTGTTTGACCAGAGTCTCTTCATTTTTTGGGAAACAAGGGAAGCAAAGAAATTACCAATAGCTTTTCTATTGTTAACCTGTTAGACAACATACTTTATAAACATTTGCAAGGAGATAAAAATAAAGATTAAAATTAATTTATTCCTTTATGAATACAAAGCTGAAAGAATTTTTGAGAAGTCTGTTTCTACATTAGAGGGTAAACTCATTTTGATTCTACATTTTGCTGTCTACCAATATAAAGCAAGCACACTTCCAGTCTTTCACAGTCTGCTCTCCTCTGTTTATCCCTTCTTGTCAGCATTTTCTTATTTATTTATTTATTTACTTTTATTCTTCTCTCATACATTACATCCAGACTACAGTTTTCTTCATGCTCTACTCTTCCCAGTCTGTCACCCTACATCCCATCTTCCCAGATCAACTCCTCCTCTGATTTATTTCATAAAAAGGGGGTAAAATAAATAAAAGATCTACAGACAGATATGAGATTAAAGCTGAATATCAGTGAAGCAAAGCAGCCAGACACAAGCTCTCACCTCTAGCTTAGGCTGAAAGTGTTGATCTATGTATGAGCTCTTCACCAAGTCTCAAACTGCTGCCTCTCCTCAGTGTGGCTGGAGAACAAATCTCTCCCACTGAACACTTGCTTCTGTCTTTTATACCTCTCTGATACTGGGATTAAAGATGTAGCCATAATTTTCTTTTAGGCTGATTCAATCTTATGTGGATCTGAGTGGTTTTGAACTGATATAGATCCTTCTACCTTTTAATCCTAAGTCCCAGGATTAAAGGTGTGTATCACCACCTCCTAGCTTCTGGCTGCTGGGATTAAAGATGTGTGTCAACACTGCCTGATCTTTATAGCTCAAGGCTGACTTTGGTTTTCTGAACCCTCAGTCAAGTTTTAATAAATCGTAATAATATATCACTACGGTGGGGGGAGCAAGAACCCCAGGAATATCCACCGTATATGCCTTAATAAGATACAATGAGACTGGACACAAACCTTCATATCATGTCTGCATGTGGAAACCCAGTAGGAGGAAAAGAGTCCTAGGTGAGAGAATCTCCCTCACACATATACACATTCCCACTTTTCAGGTCATACTAGAAGACAAGCTACACAAACACAAGTTATTCGTAGAGAACTTACCTCAGAGTCATACAGGGTAGAAATTGAAGAAGATATCAGAAAATGGAAAGATTTTCCAGGCTCATGTATTCGTAGGATTACATAGTAAAAATGAGCATCCTACCAAAAGCAATCCACAGATTCAAGGAAATTCCCATCAAAACTTCAGCACAATTCTTTATGGATCTTGAAAGGACAATACTCAATTTCATATGGAAAAGCAAAAAAAAAAAAGATAGTTAAAACAATCTTGTACAATAAAAGAGCATCCAGAGGTATCACTACATTTGATTACAATCTGTACTACAGCACTATAGTAATAAAAGCCACACAGTATAAGCATAGAAAGAAACCAACTGATGAATGAAATTGAGTCAAAGAGCAAGACTTAAATTCACACACCTACAGACACCTAGCTTTTGATAAAAAGACTGATATTCACAAGGGAAAAAAGAAAGTATCTTCAACATATGATGCTTGTCTAACTGGATGTCAACATGCAGAAAAATCATGAATAGATCCATATCTTTCACTCTGCACGAAACTCATGTCCAAGTAGATCAAAACAAGTTTCACTGAAACTCTTTGGCACAGGAGACAACTTCCTGAACAGAACACCTACAGCACAGACACTAATAACAAAAATTAATAAATGGGACTTCATGAAACAAAGAAGCTTCTGTAAAGCAAAGTATAGCATCAATAGGAAAATGTCAGCCTACAGAATGGGAAAAATTCTTATCAACCCCAAATCCAACAGAGAACTAATATCCAAAATACATGTAGAATTGTTGCCTGTATTTTCAATCCTTACTGTTATTTGGAATCTGAGCCTACCTTACTTTATATAAAGTTTGGTAGTGACATGCTAATTCTCTCCTTCTTATCAATGACATTCTATCTGCCTTCATTTACATTATATGCCTTCTGAAGAGTACAGTGTTTTAGTCATTCCATTTTAATAGTAAATAAAGTAAAACATAAACAAAATCCAAAGTTGGTTCATCAACTCTTATTGGATTTAAATGCTCATTTTATCACAGAGAATATTTGTCATGTCACTTAAATATAATGTTAATATAAAAGGAAGAAAAACTTAGCTTTAAGCTATTGACTATTACTCTTTGGCATAGAAAATAATGCTTCACATCTTCACATATACCACGGTTGTATTATTCATGAATTTAAGGTAAAAATAGCTGCCCTGAACTACCTTGGGTACTATATCAAAATACTCTGTTCTGGGAGATTTAAAGCTCTGGAGACTGAATGTCCATCAGCAAGTTACTAGCGCTTTGTTCTTCCCTTGAGGTACTCTTCTTTGACTGGCAAGTGATGCTCTTCTCATTATGTTCACACCGAAGTATTTCCACTGAGTGTTTGCAATCACCGTTTTTCTTCATGTAAGATAATAATTTAATGGTATTGGTTCCCCATACTTAAGACCTTATTCAACTGAAATCTCCCACATATATGTCAGGTCTAAAATCTAGAAACCTGAATGTCATGAGGATATGATTTAGTTCCAACTTTATCTGGAATAAAAAACAAATACATGGATATCCATAGTATGAGTGGGGAATAAAATATTCAAAGAAATTGATCATTTTTAAATAGTCTTCATAATCATCTACTTACCACTATCCTATTTTCATTGTTATAAATCAAATGTGAACAGATATAATTTCAATGTCTGCATAAATCTAACACTAATATCCCATCTCTAGAAGTCAACTTAAGATATGTTTGTTTTAAGTCACCAGTTTTTTTTAGTTATTTTTATTTGCATTTGTTTTGATTTTACATGTTTGTGTAAGGGAGTAGGATACCCTGTAACTAGAGTTACATAGATTTCTGAGCTCTCACGTGGGTACTAGGAATTGTAATTAGGTCCTCTGAAGAACAGCCAGTTTTCTTAACTGCTGAGCCATCTCTGCAGCCCCACAACTAGGTTTTTAATGGAAATGATACTGTGAAATATAATTTATAATCAAGCTCATGGCACAGTAACATCTATTACTTCATTATACCTATCTAATTTGTTAAATCTCTAACATAAACTAAATTAGAATGAGTTAGTATACATTCTTATAAAACTGTTTAAATTTACTGTGATAAATACAAGTCTTCTACTCAGTTTTTCATAAAGTAAAAATTCCTTTCTTATGTTCACTTGTGCATTTTTTCTGATTAAATATTTCTAAATGTATATAAATTGCTGTTGTTACCTGCCACTTAAGCAATGCTTTTTAAATTTTTAGGTATATTTATTTATTTCTTACTTATGTATGTGATTATTTTGTCTGCTTCTGGTGTGTGTATTTGTGTGTCTGTCTGTCTGTGTAGGTATGTGTGTGTGTGAGTGTGTGTGTGTGTGTGTGTGTGTGTGTGTGTGTGTGTGTGTGTGTGTACCTAGCATCCATAGAGATCATCGTATCTCCTAGAACTGGAGTTATAGATAGTAGTAGACTATCATGTGGATGCTGGGAACCAAATCCAGGTCTTCTGTAAGAGTAACAAGGGCTTTGACGCACCTATGCAATAATTATTTTTTCTAAACAGTGGTTTGATTATATTGTATAATATATGATTTCAAATATTAATTGGCATCATTCCATTTCTACTGCAAAGCTACATCACCTAAATTGGTTTAGAATATGAAGAAAATATAAATTCAAATAGCCTGTCCTAAACTCTGTTATAAATTAAGATGCAAGAAAATTAAACAATGTAGGATTTTATTCTTATGTATTCTTTAAAGAGGTATGCATAAGCAGCTCTATCCACCTAATATTGAAGACACCAACGTATCTTATACACTTACCTATTTAGCGAGGTCAATTAGAAACTGCATTCTATTTATTTCAGACATGACAATTGTATTCCAAGTACTAGTTTAAAAAGTCTATTATTTCAGGATTGCACCGGCAATCCATATTTAATTTGTTTGCATCCCATCTAAAGCATAAGCACCCAGCAGAATGTTTGGTGAATAAAATCACAGTGAAACAGGACATTGGGGCATGTGGCCAACACAGCAGAAGAGGGAGCATGTCTGGTTCTAATTTCTGGATTTCGTTTTGTGTTCAGCCTACACTATTTCTAGTTGTACACTACTAAGTCAGTTCATATCCAATCACGTGAAAATATAATTACATAATTTGTAATTAAATCAGCTAACTAAATTAAAATTTAATGGTTAACAGTACACATGCACCCTGTAAAGATGAAAATCATTACAAAAATACATGTTTGGGGAGGGAAAGGGAGAGAGACCTGGGATTGACATGTGAAGCAACCTTGTTTCTAATTTAAATTTAAATTTAAAAACAAAAATACACATGTTTAATTCCACTCTGACTTTTGTTAAGTGGGCATTCTGGTTAAGACAATCCTTTGGTTTCTATGGAATGCTAAAATTGATACATACCATGAGTCATTGTTCAGAGCACAACAATTTAAAGTATTTTATGATTAGTTCCATGTGACCTTTGCATTGGTTCACTTGTTATAGGCTAAATTCTCATTTTCTGAGTTCAATATCTAAATAAGTTAAAGTATTACACTGTTTCTGTGAATTGAATAAACAAGTATTGGGAATACATATTGAAGAACATTCTGTTAATAAATTATATTCCCTTGTCAATAATGATGTACCTTGAAACTGCAAATTTTAACAGTGACTACAGGTAACTCTCTAAAACAATATTAAAAATTCACTGTTTTAATTTATTACTTTAAAAAGCAGAAAAGACATTAAAATTTTTGGTTTATTTACTATTTAAACCATCAATTATATTTTCATGTTAGTAATATTTATACCATTTTAATTTTATAATTACATGTTAAAGTTGTTTAAATTTGTCACAGATTATTAACTTTTGAGGTTATACAGGCAGTTTTACTGAACACATTCTATGCTTCAAAAGACTGGTACAGGCAAGTTATTCTTGCAAAATTCATTTATAATGCTCTGACATTGGGAGGTGTCTTTGAATTTATTTTGAATTGAAAGGTAAATAAGAACAAAAGTTTTACTATATAATTTAGTCTATTGATTTTTAAACTTCTTAATCACACCTTAGAAACACACTTATACACTATACTAACACATATGTGTATGAGAAACATTGGTCAGTCTACCCAAGTAGCAGGCAAGTCCTCCCTAAACCAAGCCTGCTTCTACACCCAGAGACTGCTGATGAAGTGACACCTGACCCAGAGACACCAATGAGGAAAGGACAATGCAGCAGAGTCAGTCACCTGAGTCAATAGGACCTTGGGAAGGGGAATAAAGGCAGGCCTAACTTCCTTAATAAAGGAGTCTGCATAATGCTCTGTTACTCACTGACTCCCAGTGCCTGAGTCATTGGTGCTGCCTCTTCTCACCACCTCCCCCAAGGTGTGACCGAGCAGAGTAACCTTCAACACATATGCAATCATAATACATGCAATGTAGAAGTACAAATTTTAAACATAATGTTGAAACTCATTACATGGAAGGCATCCTTTTCTCCCTTTCTCTATTTTATAGATTTTTCTTTTCAAATACTGGCAAAGATCCAGTAGGCATATGTAATAACGTAGTAGTGAATCACAATGAAGGGTTTCCTTCTCCCTGGAGGATCCACACACTGGATGTTACCCCTCTTCTTTCTGATTGTCTATTCATATCCACAAAGCAGTGTTACTCTCCATTCTCTGCTTTCTTTCTGGCTCCACTTCTCAGTCATTCTTGGGCCTTGGCAGAGTTGATACACAGAACCTCTTTAGGTATGAGCACTCAACAGCCACTCTCACAATTTGACAGTTAGGTGTCTCTGCTTTATCTATTGCTCACAGCAGAAAGAAGCTTCTCTGCCCATGGCTGACAGGATCATTAGCATGCAGATATATAAATATGAATGTTTAGGAGGCAGTTGGGTCATAGCTCCATTTAGGAACCCTGTTCCCAACTAGCTCTGTCTGCTCTGCCCTTACCTAACTATAATGTAACGAATGCATAGTAGAGGACCGTTCCTTCACCTTCCTTTGAAATTGCACCACATAGAGAAGATTTAAGGATTTCCTAGGCAGGCCCCTAAAAATCAGTGTCTTTCATCACTGTCAGGCAAGTGTTCCTCCCTATTTTCCTTGTCGTAAGCTTCCTCTGTCTGGGTACTATTCATGTTTACACTTCTTAAATGATTTTCATTTGTCTTAAGGAAATAAAATCTCAATTTGTTTTGTCTTAATGAAAGTGATCACCATACTTCACAAATATGCTGACAAAAGTCTTCAAGTACACCCTGCATTCATGGAAGGCATTGACTAGTCCATAAAGTTGATTTAAGACTACTGGTTAGAGTGTAGATAAATTGAAGATGTTCTGCAACAGGAGAGTGCTCATCAACTTGGCTCTCCTACTTCAATTATTCACACAATACATATTGAGCAACTTCAGTAATCAATTAAAATCTGACATATTTTAAATTTTATGAATTTGTATTATTATTTTCATTATCCTATGCCCACATGTATAATAATTTCTAAAGGTGTGAGAAGACATGTTTATTAGCATAGTAATATCAAAATTACCATATTTTACTTAAAACCTTATATAGATAGAATGAGATAAAATATGTAGTTGTTTCTCAGATTTTTCAGAGAAAAATATTATTTAATATTAGGCTACACAAAACTTTCAAATTTAGATTATTAGTTAAAGTATGAAATATATGATACATCTTAAAACCTTATATCTCAGAGGTTTTTAATTGTGAAGAGATACTATGATCATTGCAACTCTTATGAAAGAAAGCATTTAGTTGGGAATTGTTTACAGTTTCTGATGTTTAGTCCGCTTTCAGCATGGCAGGAAACATGGTGGCACATAGGCTGGCATTGTGCTGGAGTAGTATATGAGAGTTCTATCCTGATCTGCAGGTCACAGGGAAAGAGAAACACCCACTTGCACTTGGGTTTTTGAAATCTCAAAGTCACCTACACTGACAAGGCAATGCCTATTCCAACAATACCACATTTCCCAATCCCTCTCAAGTAGTGCTATTCCCTGATGGCTAGGAATTAAAATGTATGACCCATTCTTATTCCTACCAGCAAACCATAGACCTAAGGGAAGGTGACCACTGATGGGAAATCTAAGTCCAGTAAGTGCTTCTTCAGTTCCAAAAGCAAGAGCCAGAGACAAAGACAAAAATGAAAGTGAAACAATGTCAAATGTATGGATTTAAACATTTGCTTTTTTAAAGTTGAGAGTTTCATATCTATAGGCAACATAATCATTAATACAGCATTCACTTCATTGTGCTATGCTATGTATTCTGTATGATATGCTATGGTTTAAGAGTCATGGGTCTGGGAAAGGAAGTATATGTATGCTACACTACTCTCTTGACAATTTAGAGAATTGAAATCATAGTCCATGGGAACACTTCAACCTGGGAAGTCATGCATCTCCCTTGGCTAAATGAAGCTGCATCCTGTAACATGCCCTATCACTGAAGGACAAGTTGAAAATGCTAACTAATAGCTATAACAGATCTTAGAATCAAGGAAAGATTAATGCCCCACATGTCAACAATTAGAAACACCAAAACTTCTTTGACAGAGATAGCAAGCTCAAAGAAAGAAGACATGCTAAAACAGATATAAAAACAAGGCAAGAACACCTACAGACTGAGTGGAATTCACAAAAGAACTGAAGACATTCCTTTAACCGTAAGAATAAGAAAGGTGATGGGAATAACACAACACTGTTTTGAAAATTCAATAGGACTGTCATGTGCAGCCTAAAACCAAGGGTATGACATGCTTTAAAATGTGAGTCCACAAATAATAGAAGCGGATGCAGTGATAAAACTGAAATCTATTTAATGAATGAGGGACTAGGTAGATGGCAGCCATGGTAATTTGAGACATACATATTTATGGAGATAATACACAGAACAACTTAGGCAACATAGGTGCTGATCTTTTTAGCAAGGTGTTGTCAAAATTGAATATAAAGAGCCTAGAGCAGCTGGCCTCTCAAAATGCCAAAGACTCTAAGACAATTTTCACTTTGAAGTCATTGACAAGATTTCTAAGTAAACAAGGACCCTATACAACCAGAGAAAGTAGATAAGCGAATAAACCCCCAATCCGAGGGAGATCTGGATTACTTATAATTGTACCCTAAAAATGAGTGGCAAAGAGTACCCCTACATTTCTAAACTTGGTTTCATAAGTTTTTGTTGAAATTCTTCCCCACTAACATGAATCTTTGAAGTTAAATTGGTTATGTTTCATGGAGTTATGAAGGAATATATGCCATGCAGATACAAGCAACCAGCAGAATCCTCTTGCCAAAATTCTGACATCATTTGGTAAATCTAGCTGACACAACATGAGATACACATGATAAGTGGAGATGCAAACCCAAGAGGAATGAGAGTCTTGGTGTTTACTCCCTGTCATATATTCCCTAGTAATTCAGAGTTCTGAAAAAGTGGAAGGTGATCTGCACTTATTTGTAACAGAGAGGGGTAGCTGTTACTGGTTGAAGGTCCAAGACTAACTGCAAATAATGGTTGGTAGTTTTCCTGGAAATAGGAACACATTTGAATATTAAAAGTTCTTAACAAAACTGAAGACCATGTGTTATATAAAATTAACAGAACTCACTAGTGAAGTGTAGGGTAGTGTTGAGATATTTTGCTCTTCATATACACCTAAGGATTTAGGGTATTAGCCTTTGAAAATTGCTTTCATGGAAAAAATGCCACACTCAAAGTCATGTCATCTCCAGGACAGACTTTACCCAGTATCTTGTCAAGTAACTGTGAAATGTGAATCCCCCTGGCTAAACCAAGATGGCTCGCTCATGCACAGCATTTCAATTTTCCTGCATCATGCAGGCTTCCTCTCTCACTGAATAGTACTTGTTGAACATGAGATTCCTACCAAATAAGTTATAAACATCTAAGTCTTTATTTCAGAGATGTTTTCTCAGGAAACTCTAAATAACACAATAGTTTTTATGTTACCTTTTAAAGTTCTTATAATATTTTTGAACATATCGTCAGTTTGACTAAGAAAACTAAATATCAGTGTTTAAATATATTACAAATCTTCTCTGTAGTCATCCATCCAAAGGAAAGAAGTTAAACAAGCCAAACTGTATCTCCTTTGACACAAAGTAATCAGCAATTGCAATAGCCATCAGGAAACAAACTTACAGGTCTAGGTCAGCTTAAAATTAGATGACAGACAGCTTTGGTAATGTTTATGGATTGACTCCCCTGACAAAGTAAGCATGAAGTATGCCTCAGGTCAAGAGTAAGTAACCCAAATTCCCTTAGTGTGAGAATGTTGAAGTTTAAAAGGGGTGAGAATAAGATGCCCCTAGTTACACTTAAGAGAGAACACGGAGAGAATAAAGGGAAAGAGATCCTGGAAATAAATTTTGCAGACAGGGAATTGTGAAATATATTTCCATCCCTCTAGCAGTACAGCAGTGTGTTTATCATTAAAGACAGGATAAATGTTCATCGTAAGCAGAAGTTAAAGTCAATAGCCATACCACCCTGAATGTTTCCAGTTTCACCTAAACAGGTTCAGATTTGGTCAGTACAAAAATAGGAGAAGGAAAAGGTGTTCAATCAGATAGTGAAAAGGTACCTGTATTTGGACATACTTTCCAGAAAATGTTAGTCAACTACAGAATTACTAACAGGTTGCGAAAAGAAAGCTGTAGCATGACAATGTTTGCATTAAAAATATTGTTTGAGCTTTGTATAAATTTACAAAGTAGTGATGCAGGCAAATGGTCTTAATTTTTAAAAAAGCAACAAATATTTGGAAAACTGAAGTCTGGTGACCTTATAATCTAAGAAAATTGTAGAAGATTTTTAATTTCAGTCTACTTTTTGAAAATTTTATCCATATGTATTTACATCATTTTCACTATTTTATCTCCCCAGCATACTCCTCCTGTGCTCCCCAAACCATCTCAACTCCATGAATTCTTCTTCCTTGATTATTATTGTCACACGCGCAAGCATAAGCACACACATACACACACACACACACACACACACCTGTAGGAAGTGATTTTACATATACCAAGAGCTGACCACTGCCTTGTAAGTGTGTTCGCGGGTACTCACTGGTAAATAGAGGTAGGGGGAGGGGACTCTTTTTCTTTGGGTTTCAGTTTCAACCTGGAGAGCAGTGTGTGGACCTTTGGTTCTCGGTTTTCTTGGCTTTTCATGTAAGTGACTTCTCTTTCAATAAAATATCATAGGACATCCCTAAATGTGTGTAGTTTAATATTTCTGCTTCATATGCCTTTACACCCTATGAACACACACACAAATATAACAAACCTACCTAATCCATTTAAAGTTCCTTGAATGTATAAGTGTTTTAAGGCTTAACTTTGGAATGTGATAACCCATCACAGGCCTCCTTCTTGAAGAAGGCTGAATCCTCCTCTTTCACCATTAGTTGGCTATAGCTCTCCATCTAGGGATAGTGCCTTGTGAGATTTCCCATATCCACAAAGGAGGGTGTTTAAATAATACTTTTAAATATTTGTAAAGGTTAAGTTCTGGTTAGTTAGCAAGAATGCTATGCTGACAATAGTTTCTGTATTGATTCAGGCTATATGATTATGTGAGTAAGAAAGATACATTAAGCATATATATGCCTCAGGAATGGGTAGACCTCATCTATACCAGGTTCATGGGTAGAAAAGTTGAAATTTATCTCAAAGAATCTGAAAAGAAGGTACATAGCTCTTTTCTCACAAAGCACCATTAGTATTTTGTGAAAAGGGCTAGTTACTCCAGGTTCCTCATTTATATACTTCATACCATGTTCAGTATAACACATATTAGGTGTTGTTTAAGCTAAGCTGTGCTCAAAATTGACATAGTTGTTGATCAATTTGATATGATGGTGCATTTTTTTTGTTGTTTGTCCCTCATAGATGTCCCAAAACTTCTAAAGGCATTGTGTGACAGAGTCATAATCCCTGAAAAGACTTTCTGAGGCTGGTAACGCAGAGAACTGTGAAAATGTAACCAATGCAGGGAAGTCAGTGTGCTATAATGCCTGTTAAGGGAATCTGAAATGAACATAGCTAGGTTAAGGTTGTAGTCATGCATACACATAGCCACAACAGCACACAAATGGTGATTTCTAAGCCTACACTAGCTTTTCCACAATAGTCTGTTCTCTAGAGGCCAGGTAATATGCTTACAGAAAATTAATGTTTTCTTTTCTGGGCTTTGACCTTTATTTTGTCGGATTGCCCTTTGCTATTTTCTTATTGCTTCCTTTCAGACTAAGAAGGTTTGTCATGTTCACTTATATCTTGAAAGGATGTAACTTACTCTTTCATTTTATAGGGTCTCACACAGAAGAATTTGCCTCATTTATTGGAGCTGAACTTGAATTTGAATTTTTAAGAAATGCTGGAAATATTGAGACTACAGTGACTATTACAGATAAACTAAATGTAGTTTTCCTTATTAAAGGAATATAAAAATTGAATTCAATGAACAAAATATTATGGTTTGGATTTGGGCTAACCGCCAAATCCCCATGTATAGACTTCTTCAAAGAGAATTGCATGAAGTGGAGGTGGCAGGATATTTGGTGGAAAATGTCTAGTGGGAAGGTGTTAAACTCATAGGTAGCAAACCTTGCAAGGGTTCATGGTATTCAGACTATCTTCACTTCCAGAAGGCACCATCAGAAGAACTTACCTCACCCATTCTACCACAGTGTTTCTAAAGAAGCCACAGTCTAAAGGCATAGAAACAGCTGCACTTGGATAAAAACTTTTGCAACCATGAGCCAAAATCATTTTTCTAATATATTCTGCACAACTTGGCAAAACTAGCACACATACCAGTGATTTATGTTTATGAATCAACATAAGACAACTCTAATATGTGGAACACGAATACAAATATTTGTCTTCAGTTTCTGAAAAAAAAATAGTCACCAAAGTTAACACGACAATATTGCTAACTTTGGAGAAAAAATTATCAGTGTGAATTTTTTTGAAGTTTCACCATTCACGATAGAGCTCATCATTTTGGATTTGATTGTCATTCATTCTGTAATAAGTTATTGAATACAGATAATATGAGTAATGTTGATATTCAACAACCTGTGCTATTCTTAAATTTTTTTATTTACCCATAGTGCTTGTACAATTTAATATATTTAGAAGTCATTCAATATGAGCTCAAATAAAAGGCATATGTAATATCTGATGTAAATAGTCTCTTGGAGTTTACTCACACCTATATCCACACAGAAAAATCACAAGGTAAGTATCTACTTTGGGTTGTTTAGTGCCGGGGTCCAGCCTGTATCAGTCCTACACTGCAAGGCCGTCTATTCTGGACTGATGTCTTTAGGGCTGTGTTCAGAACCAGTTGAACAGTCCTAGGTGTGACCCTGAGTTAGGGAATGTGGCTCAGAGAAGATCTAGTTACCCAGCAACATTAAGGACAAGACAGAGATAGTTTGTCATTTCAGGAGAGCTCTCAGTCAGTACTGGAGACGATGGTTTACTCAAGCATCCTCTTAAATAGCTTTCCAAAAGCAGGGGTACTGGCAAAAGACATCATGTATAGAGTTGACCAGAAAACACTTCCTTTAATCCTAGAGATAGTTCTAGAATACAGGTACTCAAACCCTCAGACATCCCATAATGGCACATCTTACCAGTCTTCTGGCAGATCCCACTAGCTCTCAGGGTGGGTGTGAGTCCACCCAGGGCCTAGGTCTTTTGTTTCACAAATTAGGGGCCATTTTCCACCTTAGTCAGGCCATCCAGAGGTAACCAACTGACATCTAGAAGACAATAGGATAACTGAGCTCCTAGAATTCTTGTACTAAATTGAGGCATTCCTGAAATATTATATTTGGGCCCAACAGCTTACAAAGTGACTGCTACTATTAATGATGAGTATTCAATTCTAGAATCACATAAACACTCTTTACAGGCTTATGGCTGTTATTTACTATTGATCAATATTATTAAAACAAAATAAAAAAACTATAAGGAATCAATGAATATCTCATTTATGTTTAGCACTTCATCCCAGCAGGAACTCTGTTAACTAATTTTGTTATTCATTCCTTGTATTTTTTAAAAGAGTAAACTTAAATAAATATTTAGAAAATTTCTCAATTCTAGTGTCTTACTAAGTTTATATTGTTAATGTGACAGGACCTAGAGTTATCAAAGAAAAGAGACCCTCAGCTGGGCATTGGTGGTGCATGCCTTTAATCCCAGCATTCGGGAGGCAGAGGCATGTGGATCTCTGTGAGTTCGAGACCAGCCTGTTCTACTGAGCAAGTTCCAGGACAGGCTCCAAAACAATACAGAGAAACCCTGTCTCGAAAAAAAAAAGAAAAGAGATCCTCAATTAAAGAATTTCCCAGAACAGTTTGGCCTGTGTAATATCTGTGAGAAATTATCTTTGTTGAAATTGATGTGGGATGGCCCAGCACATTGAGAGTGATACCATCCCAAGAAGGATATTCCTAGAATGAATAAAAATGTTTGGTTACTTTAACCCCAAAAGCCACTTTTCTCCATGGTTTCTGCTTCAATTATGGACCCAACTTTCCTCAATTACGAAGTGTGACCTGGAACTGTAAACTGCAATAAAAACCTTTCTCCACAAACTATGTTGTTTTTAGTCATGTTTTTATCAAAATGAAAAGCAAACTAGAGCAGAAAGTGGGATGAGGAGAAATGGGATATCATTGTGAGAAACCTAGCCACTTTGTATTTTTGGAGGATTCTGGAAGCATTTGAATCACTGATCTAAAAAAGCCATTGAGTACCCAGAGATTAGTGAGTAATTCACTGTGAGCCTAGATGACAATAATTTTGAGTGAAATGCTAACAATGGACGCATAGTTCATGGGATTTCAGAGGGAAACAAAGACTCAAAGAGAGCTGGTTATGTAATATTTTGGCTTCAGACCGGGTGGTTGACAGCTGGAACTGAATAATCAGCTTTCATTAATTAAAAAAAAAACAAAAATTAGTAGCACGCTTTTCAGCACCATGTATAAGAGTTGCCCACAGGGAAATAATTTTGAAGATATGAGTGATGCAATATTGAGTGGTTCATGGAGAACAACTGGGAAATGGAACTGAGAGTCAGAGTTGGAGTCTCTGAAGAGAGGTGAGGCATCATCATTTATTCAGTTGTAGTGAGATGCCAGGACCATGGAATGTCTGCAAGGAACTACGAGAGGTGTACAGTAGAGTTTCTTGAGCTTATGATACAAGTTGTGTGTGAGGATAAGAGAGCCAGAGGAGTGGGGCTGCTTGACCCTTCTTGGAGCCTACAGGACTATAAGTGACCCCCAAAAGTCAAATACTGAACATTTGGCGGTAGTGGTGTACGCCTTTAATCTCAACACTCAGGAGGCCAAGGCAGGCAGATCTCTGTGAGTTCAAGGCTAGCCTGGTCCATAGAGCAAGCTCCAGGACAGCCTCCAAAGTTACAAAGAGAAAACTGTCTCGAAAAAAATCAAACAAAAAGAAAACAACGAAAATGCAGGATTTGATTTACACTATTAGATTTTGTTTAAAGCCAAACATTCAGGGCTCTTTTAATTTTGCCATAAGCATATAACTTGTTTTTATTTAATAAGAACCATCATAAGAAACTTTGGATTTTTAAAGTGTAAACTTTTTAAAGACTTTTACAATTTGGACCATATTTTATATTGTCATATAATAACAATAAAGATAATGGTTTAATCATTAATGTGTTTCTTTGTCAGCTTGATAAAGGGCTAGAGTGTTCAAGTTAGTTTATATTGCCAACTTGGTACAACATAGAGTCACCTGGGAAAAGCAAACTACAATTGAACTAAGTTGATTATATTGGCCTGGGAGCATGTGTGTTGGACATTTTCTTGATTGCTAATTGATGTGGTACCATCCCTCACCAAATGACCCTAGCCTGTAAAAATAAAAAGCTTCGAGATGATAAAGAAGATGAGAGATCATAATCCTACATGATTTCTGCTAGGTTCTATGTTCTAGCTTCCATCAGTGGTGAACTGTGGGTTGGAAATAGAAGTCGATAAGATCTTTCCTACCTAGCTTGTTGTTGGTCAGAGTGCTTTATCATAGCTACAGAATAAAATTAGAATGCTAGCTAACAGATAAAGAGGGGAGGAATGGAGAAAGTCATTGTTGCTGATTCTATTTCCTTGTTATTTCATATACGATCATCCTATTATAGACAGATTATAGACTCTATTTAATCAACTAAATAAAATGTAATACAACACACATATATACATACATATATATAACTGATTAAAATGGAAAAAGTGTCTCAGGAAGACCAAGTAGTGATGTATAAAATATGGTAACTTAAAATATCTAAGAAATAATAAATATTCTCATTCTTGAAAATAAAGCTAAATTGTACATTTAAACAGTACATGAGTAAAAGAAAATATACATTGGTCTCCAAACAAGTAATTTAAAATAAATACAAGAGAGTATAAAATTTTCCTTGTCCTAAAAAGTAGTATTATCATGAGTTAATACATTATACAGAGAATATAAAGTGACAATAGTAAAATGCTAGAAGTCAGATTCAAATATGAAAATTTTAACAGCAGTCTAACAGATGAGGGACAGACTTGGCAGATAAATAAAACTTTCTTAGAATAAAAGAATGAAAATGGCATTTTGTCCACTTAGGAAGGTGGACATATCAGTTTGGAAGGAATGAAAAAACAAAAGGAAGGGAGCCCCATCTGGCTCAAACAGTTCCTCCTCCCTTTTGTTTGGAGTTCCCAGACTTCTGCCTAATGTTTGGTTTGGGTATCTGCATCTGCTTCCATCAGCTTCTGGATAAAGCCTCTCTGATTATGTTGGCTAACCTGGACCTCACTTGGTAACAAGGCTTGCATTGAATTCACAAAGATCCTCCTGTCTCTGTATCCCCCTGAGTGCTGAGATTAAAGACATGTACCAATACACTTGATAAATGTCATTTATTATAAAGTACAGCCATGTTCCTCCATTCATAAATTCTTAGTGTTTTGTTATTTCTTGAACTTTACTGTCCATGTCTCTCTGTCCCTGACACTCATCTTCTCTTTGGGAAGATGCATTTGTGCATTGTACTTACATTTTGTGTTGCCATTTTAACATGAATGAATTGCCCAGCATCCACTTATTGGTCCTCAGTCTATAGCACAGCAGAATACTTCATATACTTATAAAAAGAACATGGGGTATTTTAACAAGTTTTCAAGTTTCAAACTGAGTACACTGTTTTGTGCTTTTTTCAAGAAAGCACAATATGGCAGAGCGTACAACTAAGTAAAACCTGTCACTTCATTATCCAAGTGGTACTAGAAGAAAATGGATGGATTGGGATCCCACAATTCTGACTGAAATATGCCCAAAGTGGTAGTAGAATATCCCACTAGATTTATATTCTAAATCATCTTCCCCAGTTAATTTTTTACTCTGGGTAACCAGACCCTGAAATACAAGTTTCTGGGGATATTAAATATTCTATGATAACACCCATTGTTACATTTTTTCAGCAGATAAGAACATCCATAAAACAACTAATATAACCCTGGGAATAACACAGGAATGACCTAACTTAAATCTTTTAACTGCATCGACAAAAGAATTTTGGAAACTATTATTAGCAATCATCAATTTTCTTTCATAAGCAGGACTTCATGTAACTATGAAAGTCCTCAGTCATGTTTAGATTTTCTCTTTGATAGAAGATGCCAAGAAATGAGAATTTAGAAAAGTATTAGGTTTCTTACTGTGAGACAATTTTTGAATAATTTCAATAAGTAAACTCTCAGGAGAATTGATATCTCTAAACATTTCAATTGAAGTTCAGACATTATTATATTTTTAAAGAAATCACCTACTGCTGAAATATAAGCTTGCTGAAATTAAACAATGGAATAAACAACATCTATTCTCTCATTCCCTTTTAAAACATTTTACAAGAGAATTTGCTAAAAGGAAGGATTGGTGTCCCTGTGCCACAGGTCTTTGTGTAAACATCAGGTTTTATTCTTGGTCAATGTGGCAACACATATCTCCTTCCTTTCCAGATAATTATGTTGGCACCCAAACTCATCAGACACACATCAATTTCCTGTACTAGTCAGACAGCTCTGTCTCTAAATGGAGTCTACCTGGAGGAAAAAAATTTGGCATACTCTGGGCCAGAATCACTGCCAAATCTTTGTTTATTTCTATGTGTATAATATGTCACTGGTCACCCAGAGACTACCCTTTCCTTTCAGCAAATTCCATCCTGAAAGAAAATCTAAAAATGTCATTTTGCACAAGAGAGGTATGCTAATTAAGAAACAAACATTGATGGTTAACTAGACTTTCATTCATCTCATTTTCCTATTCATGCATTTATTTTTTTACTAATTGAATGTCTACAAATCATGAAGTATTGCTATACACAAATGTTAAGAAATTTATTTTGCTGGTCTTAAATTTTAGCAGTATAAAGATAAATTTATTATTATAGGGACTTTAGCAGTTTTACTCTTAGCCATAAGACATTAGAAGAATGCTTGATTAAGTTACATTGGGTTGAAGTTTCTAAGTATGTTTAAAATCTGCTTATGTACATGTTATCAGTGCATGAAAAATCAGATAATTCCTCATAAAATAACAGCAATTTTTCTTTTCCACAATAATTATCATTTTCACTTCATAAGTAGAAAGGTTTTCTACACTATCCATTTCTTTCCTTTCTAAGAAAACCAGACCACTATCACTGTGAGGAGAGTACAGCAGGTGCTTAGTTCCTATAAAAAAAATCCTTTTTAGAATAGACTCATAGTCTACCAGAAGTACATAGTTATTGCTTCATTTAGCACACATTAATATGTGGTATCTGTGCACTATTGTCTTTCAATTATATTCTTAAGAAAAAAATCTATAGTATAATAAGATTAAGAATGAAATTAGAATTTAAAGAAAAGTCAATACAGAAATGTTGCTTGAGTTAATTTTTCTATGCAAGGCTGTTAAAAAATCTAAAAAAATCTAAAACTATACTTTTAAAAGCTACCTTCAACTAGGGAGCTCAAATCTCTTTATAAATCCTTAATAAAAATATTTTTTCATAATTCCTAACACAACAATTTAAGCATCTTACATTTCAATTTACATATGTAACCTTTTCCTTCCTTTGTCTATAACTATGTATTATAGGAAAAGGCAAGTCATAAGAAAATTTAGATGTAAAATAATGACATTATACCAGAACAATCAACTTCAACTGGGTGGAGACCAGTAGTATGAAAACTTAATCTAGATTCTTTTGATAGCTGTCATATAACTGAAGGGTATTTGGTAGCAACAGAATGGTAAGAGAGAAGTCAAACTGTGTTATTTTAATTTAGCCTTTTCACTAATCTGATGCCATGACAGCCTGTGCATACTGGAAGCACTAACTTATCTCTGTGGACGGTTTGAAAAATAAGAACATGACTTTGAAAGTGAAAAGTAGTCAGGTAACTATGGAAGAATTGGAAGGGAACATTAAAGGTGGGTTTTATCAATATGCATGTAAGAAATTATCAAACAATGAAAGGACATCTCTAAACTGGACTTATATTCTTCAGGGTTAAACTTATATGAAACATGCAGACTTTAATGTGAAATGAAGTAGTTTATTGTGACTAGCTGTTAAGCAATAAAATGATTTTTATCTGCTCTTATAATAGCTCATCAGGCTGTTTCTGCATAATTTTTCTTGGTTATCAAACCATGAAGGAAAGTGTGGAGAATATTAGTTCTTTTCTTCATTGATGTTTGTGAGGCAGGGAAAAAGAAGAACCTATTCATCAAGGTCTAAATTTGATTTGCAAATCACAAGTAATTATAATAATTAACATGGAAATTATATTAAAATATAGTCTCCCATCCAAGATAACAATGACCATAGAATTAATATAAGGCTAAACACTTTCTTCATCAATTACTCATAGATATTTAATCCAGTGCAACATGATAAAAGATTAAAAAGTGAGTTAATTTCGTATACAAAAGAAAAATTGTCTGTATTTAAAGTGATATTTAATTGTACCCAATTTTTAGTGGAGATTATTCATAACAAGCTAAACAAACAACAAAAATTAATCCAGTGGCTAGGACTCGTGGAAATGTATATAGGATTTAAACTGTAGGGAACACTAACAACCCATTCTCCCATGGAAATAGAAAATACATTTGATTCGCTCAAAGGAAATTAATCAGGAAACTTTCTATTTCAGCACAATGTAACTAGGGAGGTGGACCTCCTTTTCCACTGAGGTTTGATTTCCAGTTCATGCTGATGAAGGTCTTCTTACATTTTCCCATAAAGGTCCACCCCCATGTATGGCTACCTGGCAGTGTTCCCAAGTTACTGCTCAGTTATCCAGTCTTTTAATAATACTGCTTCCATTACAACATATAGAATTATGTCATTATCTCTTGCAGTATTTACTTTGTAAATAATATGCAATTTCACCTAAAAATAAACACTGTAAAGGACAAATACGGTTGAACATGCTGGTGTCATAAGATCAGAAATAATTCTTGTGACCTAGAATTTGAGAAATTTATTTTAGGTACTTACCAATAATCCTTTATAAACTGCTGTGTTTCAGGTCAGTGTTTCTATGAATGTTACTAAAATAAAATTGCAATTAGCCCAATAATTTTTGACCATACATTGTGGCAGCCAATTTATAATACATCCACAAAAGTTATCTAGCCTAATATTGGAATCTTGGGGGACAGCAATTTCCATTTACCAGATGATAAAACCGAGTGTCTGAAGGTGAAATGTTAAATATGGCCCTTGGATTAAGCAGAAAACTGATTCAGTGCAGCTCTTGTTGGATCTATGGACACAAATTTATACCCTCCTTGCTGTCTTACGCTTTAGCACAGAATCTAAGAGAACTGGTGAAACTCATGCACAGGCTAGAAGAAAAACATCTTAAAAATTTAACAACATTTTCCACAATCCACCTATAAAATTCATTGGGCTGGGGTTACAGTGGTAACTTTGAGAACTATATATGTCAATGTTCTCCTTTACTTTTTAGAAACTAAGCTGGGAATGTATATGAATTTCTCTCAAGTTACAAAATGTATTATGCACACAAACTCAGAGCAGAGTCTATACTCTGCTAATAGAGTCTTTACTCTGAATGCCAAAGACCATACTGAAACCACAATTGTGGTATGATAAATCTCACCTTAGGAAGCAACTCAAGTGTGTCTCAGTAAATGTTCATGCATTTCTATAATGCTTTTTAAATGAGCATGAGTGTGGCGGAGCATTAGGCCCAGAAATAGCTCATGCATCTTGAAACATATTTTCTTATATTCTCATTTATATTTTAATAATAAACATCTATGAGTTTAAATAGCTTCAACTTGAAGAATTCTTAAAGAATAGATAGTAGGAGCCCATGAATATCTTGGTACAACAACTAGGAAGAAGGATTTGACTTCACTGCTTACTCAATAGGAACTCCAGTGCTTCAAATTATACCTAAAGGAAAAATAGCAACTCCAATGCCAAAGAAAAGATGAGGGTGCATCATCTTAGTGAAGAAATTCTGTAATATCTGATAAAACCAGTCCCTCTTTGATTATATACTATGTGTTGATAAGAACTTAATGATAAAAATTAAAATAATTTAAACATGGTTAAGCAGAGGTACTTATGAGTAAATGTTGCCCTTAGTAGAAGGGGAATAACTGTCAAGCCATATCCCTTGTCATAGTGAGATTCCAAAAGGTGATTTAATTTCCCATTACTGCAGCCTCAATGTCCTCTCCACGGGGAATCATTAAAAATGTCATTATTGCTCAGCTGGATCTACATGATGCCAAAACAGCTTTAAAACTGGGAAATTCATTTCATTTTTAGTCTGAATATTTCAAACCATTAGTATGAGTCAAATATTATTCTTTTGTTTTGACTGATTAATGACACTAACCTGGGCTGTAGAACAAAATAATCAGTATTCAAACATGTGAAACAATTTTGACTCTCTGTAAGTTGCCTCATACCATATGCATTACCATACATGACTAGTGTCTGGTGTCTTTTATTCTAGCATACCTGAAGTCAATATATTGAATATATTTTAATCCCTGTGACATGAGACTTAATTACAAAAATGTAATTTGCCCTCGTCTAGGATTATTTAATATAGACTGAAATTGGAAGGAAAGTACCATGCATGCCACTAACCTAACACCATATTGAGTGAGAGGCACTGACTTAAAAGAAACAGGGTGGACAAAGAAGGAGCAGGACACTTAGAGTCCTTCTTTGGCTTTTGCAACCATGTATACTTACACACATGTGTATTCATTGTCCATATACAAACATACACCACACTCATACACATACTTAATACCAAAACAGAAATAATGGAAATACTAAATATAATAATGTTTACTTAAAAATATTAGAGGAAATAATGAATATATATTACTGTAAATAATTTCACACATATAATGTCTGTTAAACAAATTAGTGTACCTTCATTTATAATCTGATGTTTTTAGATAATATAAGCATAATATAATGATAGCATAAAAGCATTATAATAAGATTAGCACAGTTGTTTATATTTTGTTTTCTCAGGGATCTTTCTTTTTTTCAGTTGCATACATTTAGCTTGTGTGTGTCTATAGATGATCCTCCACTTCAAGCATCTTGTTGCTGGGAAACAATTGGGGGGAAAAAAGATGATTGCAAATGATGTGACAAAATGAGACATCATTTGCATGGGGGATTTCAGTAATACCTACCCTATGAATGATTACATCTTCTTGGCCTTAAAGTAAAGTAAACATACTGAATATGTGTGGGGACACCAGACCTTGGGCAGAGATCCACTTCCCCATCAGCCTGGGAGTAGGCAGCTGTAAGACAATGTTTACTAAAAACATGTTTACTAAAAACAATACAATGCCTGGGGCAATGAGTTCCTGAAAAGGGCTGGCCCAAGGGAACCACCCTGACCTCGACCTTTTCCAAAGACTAACCACCTCTTCTGACACACCCAAGTCAGTTTCTGGTGTCAGAGCAGAACCAGCCAGGGGTAAGGAGGGAGCAGAAGCTTTTCTGGAGGGAGGCCTTTCTTGGAAAGTTTTCTTGAGCCTTTTTGGGGCCTGCTTAAAGTTTTTTTTGCATCGTTGACTAGTCTCTGTGTCATCAATCCTGACACCCTCACCACATTCTCGGATACAGGCTGTGCAGCGGGCGCGGCAAATACGTCTTATGACATATGAGTGCTAATTCTAAAGAGAAAAATATAAAGTAGCTAAAAACTAAGCTCTGCTACAATATTCTTTTATTCTTTTCCATAATGATGAAGAAATAATACATTCAGAATAAGTCAATATATGCATGCAAAAGTAAAAGCATATACTCCAGTGACTGTAACTATGATTGAGAGTGAACAACATTATTGTTTATGTCAGTGTCATTTATTAACTAATATAACAAACATAAAATGCATCATCTTGTGAGTGCATACTCATTGTGACAGGACAGAAAAAAACAATGTCTGAGAGGAAAACCAAAGACATAGCTATGAATTAAATATATTGAAATCTAAAATTTAGAATAAAAGAGATTGTTGTAATGTCTGTGTTTGTGTTCTAAACTCACACTGCACGTCAGATACTAACTATGTCATCTTGAAATATCTGTGTAATGTTCCTGAGGCATTCACAAACAAGACTCGGGCAAGAAAGCCCTGTGTCTACCGGGCCAACTGGATGTTAAGAAAAATAGGTCCTTTAAATAGAAAACACAAATCACTAAGTTGATTCTACTTGGCAGTAGAGTGAATATTTCCATATCTAAGAGGACATCATAAAGAAAGTGAGGAACTTCCATAGTTAGAGATAAAAGAGAGAGTTCATGCCAGCAATTATAAATTATTATCAAAATAGATATAGAAGTTTTAATTATAAACTTCTTACCTATAGCAAACAATATCAAAACCAATTTCATGTTTAATTTATCAGTAACAGATCAGGATAGTCATTATCAAGAAAGCAAATCTAAGTAGTTGACTCACATTTGGAAAGTCAGTCTGTATCATATGCAGGGCAGTAAACAACGTTCTGTGAATAACTTTAATAACCTCTTGCCTTTAAGCCAACACTGATATGCTTCTAAGGTCTAAAACAAGATTATTTCCTCAGTAGGCAATGTAATTCCAAACCACATATCTCAAAAATCCCTATGTAAGTTTGGCTGGCCTCTAATGCAGAATTTGTTCAGGGAGTGTAGAGAGTTTTTCTAGCTGTCTGCCTTCCCTCTGGTTCTGATCTTGGTCAAAGGTACAATAGAAACCACTCCGGCTAGATGAGCTGCTCAAAGCCATTGTCATTAATTTGTGTTTCTGTTCTGTTTTTTATCCAAATCTGTGTGTGTGCGTGGCTGCGTGCATGCATGTGTGTGTGTGTGTGTGTGTGTGTGTGTGTGTGTGTGTGTGTGCGTGCGTGTGTGTGTCTGAGGAGCAGATGGGGAGTGGGATGGTTAGATGGTGGAGGGAGAGGGAGAATGGGAGGAAAAGGGAACTGGAATTAGTATATAAAACAAGATTGTTTTTAATTTAAAATTTTAAAAAATCATGAATTAGATTAAGAGTTATCCTTGGCAATTAGTAGACCCTAAAGAAAAGTGAAGAGTGAAAAGTGATAGGGATGTAGCTCTGTAGTAGAGAGCTTGCCTAGCATGCACACTGTTGTGTGTTCAGTTCCCAGTAAAGTACACAAACACACACACACACACACACTCCCATGCTGAACAATCTGAGAACAACAACTACAACTGAAACCAAGTTTTATCCTCACTGTCAGAATATAGTAGCACATAACTATGTTTGTTCATGCATCGGCTGTGCTCTCATCATCAAGCTCTCATGTCTTGGACAGCTTTTGTACAAATATTCTATGACCTGTACAGAGAGGGTATAATGTTTTGCATACAGTTTCAAATCTATTCTAAGTATTGCATTACTTTATTTAATTTTAAAAATTTATTTTCAGTCCAAGCATTGGTGGCACATGCCTTTAATCCCATCACTCTGGAGGCAGAGGCAGGCAGATCTCTTTGAGTTCAAGGCCAGCCTGGTCTACAAAGGGAGTTCCAGGACAGCCTCCAAAACAATACAGAGAAACCATGTCTCGAAAAAGCAAAAAAAAAATTATTTTCAGGACCATTCAGTGTGTCTTTGACTGAGTAATGTAAAAAACTTCCCCAGAAGGACACTTGTATTTGTAGGATTTCCAATACTTCCTTTTATGAATATAACATACTTTTCTATATATTATTTGTAAGTATATTATGATGTCATTACGCTTCAAAGGGCGATGGCACATTCAGAATCTTATATTGTATTTTTTGATATATTTAGTGTTGTTTTGTTTTTGAATTTGTTTTCTGATATTGAAGTGGAACATTAGCTCCTTATTTTTCAATATACAGTTTTCTTTTTATTTTATAATCCAAGGGTAATTTTTCTATTTTTTTGAAGTCTGTGCATATGGAAAAGCTGAATTTAGTAATGATCAATTTGTAAATCTTCTATGTGAACTAATTCCATATATATGTATTCAGTCTACTAAAATATTTATGATTTCTATTGTATTTCTTACCTGCACTCTATGGTTTTTATTCAACATATCTACTTCCTTTGTTATGAGGTCTGATTAGTACCATTTTTACTGTATTGTTCTATTGATATATTGATGTTTAGATGGATTTTATTATATAACTTATGTGATACTATTTTCTCTTGATTTGATTACTCTGCCCAACTAAATGCTCTATAGATTTTATTTGCCCTGCCCAATGTATAAATATTTCTTTCTGGTCTTTATACATTTATATTATTTATTTTTTTATATTTTTAAGCCACTTCTCACTATCTTTCATTAAATTTTAAATGGCCACTTTCTACTTTTGAAGGCTCATAATGTTTTCTTTATTATAAAAATGATATAGAGTTTTAGTGCAATTTTTTTCGGTGATTGTTAATATTTGTTTTATGTCTTGTTTTATATTTTTGACAATTTTTATCCCTGTTTAAAGTCCCCAATTAGAAATGTTTTATTTCTTCCAAATAAAGTGTATTCTTCTAAGACTAAATATTTACTGCAGAATGTTGTGGTACAAACATGTTGCCTTTTGCTTTGAATTTCTTTAAACTTATCTTCAAAAATAAACTATTGTAGCATTCTAGAGACAGACAACAAAGGAAAATTCTCAAACTTTACTTTTGGATCATTCCAGAAACTATATTGCATAATAGACAACAGTCCTTTAGCCTAGTTCTTACTAAACTCCCCAAATCTTCTGCAAAGTTTTAAGTTCTAAGGTAAGCCACAAGACTTTCATCTCCGAAGTTTGCCTTCCAAGTTTCTAACAGGTAAATATTCATTGTAGCCTCTCTCTCAAGGCTGCATACTCTTCCCCTGACTCACAAAATATAACACAATTTCTGCTATAGTGTTGTGTCAATTATCTACTTTATCTTGCTTTATTTCAGGTAGGCTTATGAATTTAGAAATTAATCTTTTTTACTGTAATTTCATATATGTGAACTATATTCATATACTTTCATCCCTCTTCCATTCCACCTGCCACCCTGCTCCCTATGTGTCAAACTCCTGCTCCCTTTCAGAATTCTGGCCTCTTTTCATGTATGTATGTAAATAAGGATGTACATACAATGTTTTGAGTCCAGCGTTTAATTTGGAAAACACTTTTCTTTGACTGAAAATATGAAATAGATTTTTTTCACACCATGTATTCTGATTACATTTTCTCCTCCCCAAACTCCTCTAAGGGCCACCTCTGCTTCCACCTTCATCTTGATCCATACACATTCTGTCTTTGCTGAGAAAACAAAGAGGAATCTATGGAACAATAATTAAATAAAATAAGTTAAACAAAGCATACATGTCAAAATGGAGCAAAACAAATAGGAGAAAAAGAGTCAAAGAAAAATGAGAAATACATATGGACACAGAGATACACAAATTCATACACAAAACAATTCCATGGAAAAACAAAACCAGATGCTATACTGTATGTGAAAGACCTTTAACGTAGTGTGTGTGTGTGTGTGTGTGTGTGTGTGTGTGTGTGTGTGTGTGTAATAACAACCCTGACACATGATTATGAGACAAAAAATAGCCAAGAAGCTTTGAGTTAACTTTGGTATGACCATCCACTGCTGGGCATGGGGGCCTATCCTTAAAGGTGGTTTATTATCTGAGTGAGTCTCCCTTGAAGAAAACTAAGCACTCATTTGTGTTTATCAGTTAGAGACAGCTTTTGCGTTAGGGTTGGGGATGTATGTCTGCTTCTCATTTCAGCTCTAGGAACCCATCTGGTTCAGATTCATGCAGGTCCTGGTCATGCTCCAGTGAGTTCATATGTGCATCCGTCTTGCAGCTTTTAGAAGGTCTTAATTGCTTGGTATCCTCCACCTTTTCTGGCTATTATACTCTTTCTGCTTCCTCTTCTTCAGGCTTACCTGAGTCCTGATGGGAAGGATTTAATGGAGACATTCTATTTAGGATTTCGTGTTCCAAGTTGTCTCACTCTCTGTACATTTTCTCGTTGTGGGTCTCTGTATTTGTCCTCAGAAGGCAGCATCCATGATGATGGCTAAGCAAGGCATTGATATTTGCATTGAGAAAAATGTCTTTATGAGTAATTTTATTGTTACATTCCTTTAGTAGAAAAGTAGTATTTAGTTTTACCCTGGGACCCTGGCCTATCTAGTCACAGGTTCTTGGTCACTCAAGCAGTATTGGACATATAGGTTCAATCTCATGGAGTAAGTTTTAAGTCAAACCACACATTGATTAAATGCTCTCACAAGCTTAATTACAGCATTGCCCTACTATATTTTCCATCCAGGTCACCATTATAGATTGAAGGGGTTGTAGCTGACCTTATGCTTTGCTTTCTCACTTTGATAGTGCGCAGTGTACCTTCCAATACTATGAACACTAGAACCTAGGAGTAAAGTTGCTAGGTAGGCACCATTTCAAATTCTCTATGTTTAATTAGTTGAACAGGAGGGGACCAGCATTTCCGGCGGGACCAGGTAAAACAGACCCTGCATCTGGGCATGTGTTCCAGTGCCTGGGGATCACCTGAGAACTGCACAGAGCTTCCAATCCCAGCTGGAGCTAAGCACCTCAGATTTCAGGTCTTCTCTCCCACCAACGAGACTAGGAAACCAGCGGAGCCAGAGAGACCAGGGGACCAGCTGTTCTGGCAGGACCAGGTACAACAGGCACTGCATCGGGGCCTGTTTTCCAGTGCCTGGGGATCACCTGGAAACTGCACAGAGCTTCCAATCCTGGTGGGAACCAAACACCCCAGACTCCAGGTCTTCTCTCCCATCAACGAGACCAGGAAACCAGTGGATCCAGCAAAGTGTCCACGGGACCAGGTGGGAGGCTACGCACCCCAGATTCCTGGTCATCTTCTCCACCCATGGGACCAGAATGAGGACAAGGAATAGAAGAACCACCAGATTATTGGACTTGCTAGCACCCACAAAAGGGAACTCTGGTGCCCTAACCACCAGACCAGTAAGGGGCTCTTTCTGCACCCACTAAAAGAAGCGATGGGAAAGAGACAATACAAAAAACCACTCAGTAACAGAAAAACAAATATGACACCACCAGATTCTAGAGACTCTACACCAGCAAGACTCCAACATTCCAATGCAAATGAAGCAGAAGAGAATGACCTTAAAACCACTTTCATGAAAATGATAAAGGCCTGTAGGAGGAAGCCTGACAACTGTAAGTGAGCCACGTGAATCTCGGCTTGTCCCTAGCAAAACAGAGACCACCTGAGAAAAATGCCGCTACCAAAAATCTGTGCTTCTCTCCATTCTTATGTTTTCAAAATTCCTTTAAAGCTTTTGTCATTCTATGTGGAAATTCAATCCCACTTCTGACAACCATTTTGTAAAGGGGAGCTTTTTTCTTTGAGTGAAGCCTTCCCACCAGCCTGGTTCTAGAGCCGCATCAGTCCCAAATAAACACACAGGAGGCTATGTTAATTATGAAGCTGTTGGCCTTGTTTGTTTCTTACTGGCTAGCTATGACTTAAGTAATTATCCCATAATTATTAATCTAAGTATGTTTCTTACCGGAGAAGTTTCCGGGCTTCCTACCCCATGGCGTTACATCTCGACTCTCATGTTTCTCCTTCCCAGAGTTCTCCTGGACTCCTAGTCCCACCTATCTAGATTCCTATTGGCTCAACAGTGCTTTATTGACATAAGACTTCCCCAACAGAGGCACCAAAAGAGGATATAGGAAAATCCCTCAAAGAAATAGATGAAAAAACAAACCAAAAAATGCAAGAAATGGAAGAAAAAACAGAGCAAAAAATGCAAGAAATGGAAGAAGAAACAAACCAAAAAAGGCAGGAAATGGAATAAAAAACAAACCAAAAAATACAAGAACTGGAAGAAAAAGCAAACCAATAAATGCAAGAAATGAAAGAAAAAGCAAACCAAAACATGCAAGAAATAGAAGAACAAATCAAAAAATTCATAAAAGGCAACAAGTGGACGAAAAGATAAACTGAAAATTGCAAGAAACAATGCAAACAGTGCAAGGGTTGAAAACTGAAATAGAGACAATAAAGAAACACAATCTGAAGAAAGGCAGGAAATAGAAAAGCTGGGAAAACAGTCAGGTACTACTAATACAAGCATTACCAACAGAATAGAAGAGATGGAAGAGAGAATCTCAGGAGTTAAATATACACTAGGAAAAATGGATTTATCAACCAAAGAAAATCTTAAGTCCAACAAATCCCTAACACAAAACATCCAGGAAATATGGGACACCATGCAAAGACCAAACCTAAGAATAATAGGTATAGAAGAAGGAGAAGAAAACCACCTCAAAGGGGCAGAAAACATATTCAACAAAATCATGGAAGAAAACTTTCCCAACCTTAAGAAAGACATGCTAATGAAAGTACAAGAAGCTTACAGAACACCAAATAGAGTGGATCACAAAAAAGTCCCCTTGCCACATAATAATCAAGACCCCAAATATACACAATAAAGAAAGAATATTAAGAGCAGGTAAGGAAAAAGGCCAAGTAACATATAAAGGCCCGACCTATCAGAATTACACCTGACTTCTCCACGGAAACTGTGAAAGCCAGAAGGTCCTGGATAGATATTCTTCCAACACTAAGACACCATGGCTGCCAGGCCAGACTACTATACCCAGCAAAGCTCTCAATCACTATAGATGGAGAAAACAAGATATTCCATGACAAAACTAGATTCAAGCAATACGTATCCACTAACCTAGCCCTACAGAAAGTTTTGGAAGGAAAACTCCAACCCAAGGAAGTTAACTACAACCAGAAAAACATAGGCATTAGAGAATCCCTCTCTACCAACAGCCAAAAGACCAAGGGCTGATATTCCACACATAATTCCACCAACATCAACCATTTCAAATCTAAGAAGAATGAGCAATCAATGGTCATTAATATCCCTCAACATTAATGGCCTTAACTCACCCATAAAAAGACACAGGCTAGCAGAATGGATTTGAAGACAGAATCCTTCCTTCTGCTGCATACAAGAAACATACCTCACCCTCAAAGACAGACATTACCTGAGAGTTAAAGGTTGGCAAAAATTTTCCAATAAAATGAACCCAAGAAACAAGCAGGGGTAGCAATCCTAATATCTAACAAATTAGACTTTAAAATAAAATCAATAAAAAGAGATGAAGTAGGACATTACATACTCATCACAGGTGAAATCCACCAAGATGAAGTGTCTATCCTGTACATCTATGCCCCAAATACAAAGGCATCCACATTCGTAAAAGAAACATTACTAAAACTTAAATCACATATAAAGGCCAACACACTTATAGTGGGAGATTTCAACACACCACTCTCACCACTAGACAGGAATACCAGACAGAAACTCAACAAAGAAGCAAAGGGTCTAATAGAAGTAATGACCCAACTGGAATTAACAGACATCTATAGAACATTTCATCCACATAAAATAGAATATACCTACTTCTCACCACCACATGGAACCTTCTCAACAATTGACCACATACTTGGCAACATATCCAAATTCAGCAGCTTCAAAAAATTGGAATAACTCCATACATCTTATCAGACCACCATGCTTTAAAATTAGAATTCAACAACAACACAAATTGCAGAAACCCTACAAACTCATGGAAATTGAATAATGAACAACTGCACCATTCTGAGGTCAAAGAAGAAATATAAAAAGAAATTAAAGACTTCCTAGAATTCAGTGAGAATGAAGACACAACATACCCAAGCCTATGGGATACTTTGAAAGCAGTGCTATGGGGGAAGTTCATAGAACTAAGTGCCCACATGAAGAAACTGGAGAATAGTTATACTAGAGAATTAACATCACAGCTGAAAGCTCTAGAACACAAAGAAGCAAACTCCCCCAGGAGGAGTAAATGCCAGGAAATAATCAAATTGAGGGCTGAAATCAATAAGGTAGAAACTAGGAAAACAATACAAAGAATCAATGCAATGAAGAGTTGGTTCTTTGAGAAAATCAACAAGATTGACAAACCTTTGTCCAAACTTACCAAACAGCAGAGAGTGAACATACAAATTTAAAAAATCAGAAATGAAAAGGGGGACATAACAATGGATGCCACGTCTGCTGCGTAGCCTGTGTCCGAGAACGTGCGGAGGGTGTCAGGGATTGACAACACATAGACCCGAAGGCTCCTCAAGAAGGCTCTCCTTTATTCCTATTCTGGCTGGTTATTATATACCCTGACACCAGAGGTCGGGGTGGGTGGATTGAAGAGGGGGATAGCCTTTGGGAAAAGTCGAGGTCAGGGCGGTTCCCGTGGGCCAGCCCTTTGCAGGAACTTATTGCCCCGGGCATTGTATTGTTTTTAATAAACATGTTTTTAGTAAACATTGTCTTACAGCTGCAAGGCCGATAGGGAAGTGGGTCTCTGCTCAAGGTCTGGTGTCCCCACAATTCCCCCTTTTTTATTTTCTAATGAAGCACTCCTGGCTTAGGTCAAGTAGGATCACCCTCCCTTGCCCGTCTTCGGGGGACCTTGAACCCCTGTCTTAGATGGGAGGGGTCTTCTCCACAGGTTGCCTATTAATGGAAGAACCTCATCCTTGAATCATCTGTAACCAACCTTCATGGCTATCGGGATTGCCATGGGTGAAGCTAAGCAATACTTGGTTACAGATCTCTTGCCTCTGGAACAAGGCATGTTTGAGCTCAGCATAAAGCCAGAATGCCTACCGCCACTGCCACCATTTTCAGGACCCCCATTGACATAGCACCTCTCAATCACTGTACCCATCACCAGATCTGGGCAATAGCATTCTACCAGCCTTCCTCTGTTACAATAGTAACCCTCATGTGATTTACAGTTACAATTTGATGGTCAAAACAGTGATAAAGTTTACAATCGTTCCAAGATCTACTCAGGAAAGCATTTAGAAAGTGCACTTGCACAGATACATTAGGTATAATCATTGATGTTACACATGTAGCATTATAAAAAATATGAACAAGAGGCTTGTTGCACTATCTACAGAGCACCAATTTGTTCCTGTGGTGATGCAGTTTGTTGATTTAAGTCACTAGCCTCAGCTGAATATGCGACTTGAGTCAAAGTCTCCTTTTTGTCACATTAGGACAAGTTGCATTTCTCCAGATAAATACACTGGCATAAGCGCGATTACAGAAACAGGAACCACCAAGTCTGATATTTCAAGTGACCATGTCCTGTTCAAATACTGAAAAGAAGCTTTTGCTACTCATCACAGTCCCTACCAATGTCCAAATGTTTTAAATGGTTCCTTTTTTCCCCCAAAGGGAAAAACTGGCAAAATGAATTCTGTGTCAAGGGCAGAAAATTAGTCTTTCCAGTTCTCTGTTGGCTTCGGGATGAAAACTCATGGATCTGGGAGGCTGATGCAGCAGGCCTGTTGAGAAACTGGAAATCGCAGACCACTGTTTTACTTCTTTCTCTGGCTGTAGATTTAGGAGATCTCACTCAAACTAGCTTAGGTAGGCTCCCATGGTCTCAGGTCCAGTTTTTCTCTGCTCCATGCATCTCACCAAATGGTCTGACAGCTGCTGAAGCTTTATCCTTTTCCTGCAAGAAAACACAAACATGCCCTCAACCCCAAATTAGGGTCTTCTCCACTGTCTAGTGCATGGATGTCTCCATATGACCTGAGCAATGGTTGCTCAAGTTCCATCATGCCAGAATCTGTCTGAAGCAGATTGCTCACTGGCATTCACATTTTAAAATTTTTAAATGAGGAGTGTATTATTTGATGAGTCATGTGGGGACTGGGGACATTACTCCCCCTTTTTTATTTTCTAAAAATTTTTTCGAACTGTTGAATCTGGACCATAGCAGTAGAAGGATTTGTCTACCCTCCTTGGTTAACTACCTAGGTGAATTGGGATCACTATCTACATTATTAATAGATGCTCTTTAAAAAGGACATATCCATTACGTATTTCCCAAAAACTTCTGAAAATCACTCAAAGATTGTAACCTATACTGTGTCCCAAATAACTTTTGAAAATTATTTGAAGTCTGTGAGCAGTCTTTTCCAATCTAACCGGCAGAGCTCTCACTAGCTGACAAAGCCTCATTTGCATGTTAACTTTTCTGTTAAGACATTAACAGACTGGCTGGATGTTCCTTTTGGCTATATCTAAAGCAATTTGGTAGCTTTTTAACTATTTTTGAAGGGATTTAAGTATCCTTTTAATCATATTAGCAGTTCACACCCATGCATTCACAATCACACTTGATATATACTGGTGTGGCCACACCATACATTCAGAACATACATGCATCTTTTCCTTTTTCCCTAGGTCATGATTAATCTGTTGAAATGAAACTTCCTTAATTGAAATCTCTGTAACAGAACAACTCCAGCCAATTCTTGGACTAAAAAGGTTAAAAAGTCCTGTATGCCCTTCATCATTCCTCCATTTGAGCTACAGTCATGGGTACAGCTGTATATACTCCTTGTAACTCTGGAGATGCAAGTTGGAGAGGCCAGGCTTTTGGCCAAAAGTTTTTAGAGATGAATCACAAAATAGAACTTAAATGCAAACAAAATTTTCCATTCCATATACCTTTGTCTTTTTCTCTTTCTTTACTTAAGTACCTCTTTACTGTTACCAACTTTTTTTTGTTTTGATTCACCCATTTTTTTTTCAAGACAGGGTTTCTCTGTATTATTTGGAGGCTGTCCTGGAACTCGCTCTGTAGACCAGGCTGGCCTTGAACTCAAGAGATCTGCCTGCCTGTGTCTTCAGAGTACTGGGAATAAAGGCGTGCTGGGATTAAAGGCGTGTGCTGACAACGTCCGGCTATTCAAACATTTTCAATCCATCCTTTCAATCCGGGATGTTCCCTCAGGCAAAAAGCATTAAGATTTACACAATCAACCCTCCAACTGAGGGCAAACTCTTGGTTCCCCTCTTTCCTGACCTTAGTGTCAGGCTAAGGCCTAGAGATTTAATCCAATCCCCCCTCCAACTGAGGGCGATCTCTCAGGGTCCCCTTACTTTCCCGACCTTTGTCAGGTGAAGGACTGGAGATTTAATGTAATCCACCCTCCAATTGAGGGCAACCCCTCAATTTTTCTTTCTTACTAGAGATTTAATCCAATCCACCCTCCAACTGAGGGCCATCTCTCAGGGTTCTCTTACTTTCCTGACCTTTGTCAGGCGAAGGCATGGAGATTTAATCCCATTCTCTTCGATAGGTAGGATCAATATAGTAAAAATGGAAGTCCTGCCAAAAGTAATCTACAGATTCAATGCAATCCCCATTAAAATCCCAGCACAATTCTTGACAGACCTTGAAAGAACAATAATAAATGTTGCATGAAAAAACAAAAGACCCAGGATAGCCAAAACAACCCTGTAACAAGGCAACATCCAGAGGTATCACCATCCCTGACCTCAAGCTCTATTACAGAGCTATAGTCCTGAAAGCAGCTTGGTATTGGCACAAAAATAGACAGGTAGACCAATGGAATCAAATTGAAAACCCTGATAATAACCCACACACGTATGAACATCTGATCTTTGACAAAGAAGCAAAAAATATATAATGGAATAAAGAAAGCATTTTCAACAAATGGTGCTGTTATAACTGGAGGCTGGCATGTAGAAGAATGGGGATCAATCCATGTTTATCTCAATGCACAAAACTTAAGTCCAAATGGATCAAAGACCTCAACATAAATCCAGCCACACTGAATCTCTTAGAAGAGAAAGTGGGTGGTACCCTTGAACGAATTGGTACAGGAAACAGCTTCCTGAACATAACACCACTAGCACATACAGTGAGATCAACAATTAATAAATGAGACCTCCTGAAACTGAGAAGCTTCTGTAAGACAAAGGACACAATCAGCAAGACAAAAAGGCAGCCCACAGAATGGAAAAAAAAAATATTCACTAACCCCACATCTGACAGAGGGTTGATCTCCAAAATTTACAAATAACTCAAGAAGCAAGTATCCAAAACACCAAATGATCCAATTAAAAAGTGGGCTGCAGAACTAAATAGAGAATTTTCAATAGAGGTGTCTAAAATGGCTGGGCGCACTTGAGAAAGTGCTCAACATCCTTAGCCATCTGGGAAATGCGAATCAAAACAACTCTGAGATACCATCTCACTCCTGTCAGAATGGCTAAAATCAGAAACACCAAGAACAATTTATGCTGGAGAGGAGGTGGTAAAAGGGAAACACTCCTCCATTGCTGGTGGGAGTGACAACTTGTTAAGCCACTTTGGAAATCAGTATGGAGATTCCTCAGAAAAATGGGAATAAACCTACCACAAGACCCAGTAACTCCACTCTTAGTCATATATCCAAATGATGCCCATTCATACAACAAGGATGTCTGTTCCACTATGTTCATAGCCACATTATTTGTAATAGCCAGAACTGGGAAGCAGCCTAGATGCTCCTCAACCGAAGAGTGGATAGAGAAAATGTGGTACATTTACACAATGGAGTACTATTCAGCAGAAAAAAAATGGAATCCTGAGATTTGCAGGCAAATGGATGACACTAGAAGAAACCATCCTGAGTGATGTAACACAGTCACAAAAAGAGAAACATGGTATGTACTCTCTCATATATGGATTTTAGACATAGATCTGGGGAGTGCCAGCCTACAATCCCATTGCCAGAGAGTCTGGGAAACAGAACTTTCATTCAATGGCTGATGGAAGAAGAGGCAGACTCCCATGCCTAAGCACTGAGCTGAATTCAAGATAGCCAGTAGCAGAGAGGGAAGACTGATGACCAAAGGGATTAAGACTGGGCTGGTTTAACCCCCAGAAACAGCTGACCTGGCAAGGGTTAACTCTTGAATCCCAGGCATCAGCCTGGGAATCCAGTATGGGACTGATCAAGACACCCTGAATGTGGGTGTCAGTGAGGAGGCCTAGGTAATCTATTGAGCCTTGGGCAGTAGATCAGTATCCATCCTGAGTATACACATGGACTTTGGACTCCCATCCAACAATGTGAGATGCACTCTCACCCTGAACTCTTTGGGGAGGGTCTAGGCCCTGCCCTGGATGAAATGACAGACTATGGACATCCCCATGGACAGCCTCACCCTCCCTGGGGCAATGAGGGGATAATGGGGGGGCTGGGGGAGGGCACAGGAGGAGGGAAAGGAAAGGGAGAGGGACCTGGAACTGACTTGTGAAGCAACCTTGCTTCTAAACTAAATTTAAACTTAAAAATAAATTTTAAAAAATCAATAAAAAAATTAAAAAATAATTAGTTGAACAGCTGTTTTCAGGAATAGGGCCTTACTGTCAGGCAGTTGAGAGCAACCTACAGTCTTGACAACATCCTTGGTTGTTTGGGAGTTCCCATGAGATTCCTTTGCCAACAACTGGGTTAGATGTAACCCAATCCCAGTACTGGAAGCTTCATTTGCTGAAGAGAGATGTCCTGTAAGGACTCTGTCTCCCCTATTATTTGATGGTCTCATTTATATTAAATTTATATTCACTTCATATATGCTTTAGGAAACTTCTAGATTATAACCTTAGAATGCTACAAATTTTATGTTTCTTGTAGTTATTACTTTTCCATTCCAGTTTCATTAATTTGAATCCACCCTCCATGCCTTTGGGTTAATTTGGTTAAACTTGTCAATCTTGTTATCATAGTCAAAGAACAAATTATTTATTTCCTTGATGCTTTGTATTTCTTCATTTGATTGTTTTTTCCCCATTTAATTTTTTTCAGGCCTGATTTGGATTATCTCTCACTTTCTCCTGTTCTGAGGTATTGTTTATTCTTTTTTTTTTTTACTAAATGTTAAGGTACATCATTAAATTATTAGCTTGAAATGTCTCACCTTTTTATGTAGGCTCTTATAAACATCAGTAGCTTCAAATTAAGTATCTTTGACAATGACTATTTCTAATATGTTTGGAATTTCCTCTGAAATTTTATCAGCACTCTCCCTCCATAATATCAAAATCAATATGCAGAGACATAAATCTATTCATTTCAAAGCATAAAAAGTATTCAAATAGTCCGCTGATATTAAGTGATATTGAGAATTCCATATATAGTTGGTCATTTGTGGTACCTGTCTTTAATTCTAGGTCTCAGGAGGCAGATACTGATGGACCTCTGTGATTTCATGACCAGCCTGGTCTAAAAAATCAAGTTCCAGGACAGCCAGGACTATACAGAGACACCCTGTCTTGGGGATAAAAATGAAAATAAAAATACTATCCAGAATATAACATATTATAATTGAGTGATTTTTTTCAAAAAACAAACTCTTAAAACTCAAATTCATTTACAAGTACACAAGATATATGTGTTTACCAAAATATTCAAATATAGAATCAACATTGCAGTGACTATATTCCATAAATGTATGGTTTTATGAATGAACTTTTCTGATAAAGTAACCAATTATTTTGCCATAGTATTATATGTACAGGTTATCAATCCTAAAGCATCATGCTATGTAAACAATAATCACTCAGTCCATTGAACTTTTGTCTCTTCTTACTCACATTGGTTTATCCTTTGACCACTTTTTCTATATTATGAAGTAAATAACTTCATAATAATTAATCTAGAAACTTATTCTAATGTTTTTATATAACAATGTCATAAGTAACTATGGAGTTTTAGGATTTTTGTCTCAGTTTCTTGGTCTTACTTACCAGGCTTGCCCATTTCTCTTAATGTACCAATGGGTAGGTATGATGAAAGGCAGAGAATGGAATTTTAACCAATGTAACTTCTTGGGGTGAATAGACACAGTAGTTCAGTGATCCTCAGTCTGTCTTCGATGACAGGAATATTGGACTTCAAAAGAGAAGAAATGAATGAAATGTCAAAAGTATCCTTAAGAGACAAATAAGGTCTCAAACCAATGAGGCAGAGCTTCTAGTGCCAACCTTCCAAACATAACTAAAATCCAAGAGGTTATTAAATGATTCTTATAAATGGCTACCTGTAACTTACTAGATGTGTTCTGAGCTTGTTCTCTATTTCTAGAATGCTTATATTTCCTTCAGACATAAACATATTGAATCTCAAAACTGAGGTCCTGAAACAGAATGTGGGGAAAATTGATAATATGAAAAGGAGACTCTAAAGGTCTCTTAACCTGACAGACTATTGAAACAATGGGCCCAAAAGAAATGTGAATTTCCTAAGAATCTCATGTGGAGTGGAGGGAAAGATTCAGCCAACGGAGGAAGAAAGTTTTAAGAACTCACGAGACTACTTTACAGGGTGAGACTAAAGCCCATACAATGATGGGTCAACCGTGGACAGGACCACACATTGACCAGGGGTGCTTTGATGTGCAAAATCTTCACCTAATGTTTAAACTTTAATTTCCCTTCAGGTTTCTGAGATAGAGTATGGGGGTTCTCTGGATCTCTGATTTTATTGTCAATGTGGCCAACTGCATAAATCTGCTTTTTCCTAATTTCCTAAAAAGGGAAATGTTGCTCAAAGCTTTTTTCTGATTATTTTCTCAGTTTTATCTCTTCAAGGGGTACCTAGGAAAGTCTTATTGCTGACATCATTATAGGGGAGTAATCTTGTTTCCATGTGAAGACTATTTCTCCCGTGGGGGGTTATAGCATGGGGTGATTTCATTCTTACATATTTGCACATATAACTGTGACTCTTTTGGTATGGAGAGGACTCATGGGACCTTATTACTTACTGTTGAACTATTCCTTATTGATTTATTATTATTATTTATTGCCTTCCTTTGGTGAGTGTGTGTGTGTGTGTGTGTGTGTGTGTGTGTGTGTGTGTGTGTAGGGGAAGTCCTATGTATATGTTAATAAAGCACTGTCGGCCAATAGGAAGCAAGATAGGTGGGACTAAGAGTTGAGGAGGACTCTGGGTAGGAGAAACACAGGGAGTCACGATGTAGCCGCCATAGGGATAAGTAGTTCGGAACTATTCTCCGGTAACAGAAATACTTAGATTAGCAATTATGGGATAAATACTTAAATCACAGTTAGCCAGTAAGAAACAAGCAAGGCCAACAGCTTCATAATTAATAGAGTGTTATTTGGGGACTACAACGTGGCAGAGCCCAGGCGACTGGCAGGGGAAAAACCAAGCAGCGGGCAAGGAAAAGGCATCTCTCTACAGTGTGTGTTTGTGTCACACTGGAGTCCAAAACTCATGGTCAGATAGATACCACTAACTAAATCTATTGAGTAAAAAACAAAAATATATAGACAGGAGTATGAGTAAAACAGTAGGTCAAATTATCAAAAACTTAAATTAATCAGTCACACACACACATGTATACCCATTCAAGTGAAAATATAAGTCACCATTCTGTAAATAAAACAATTAACTATTTTCTGTTGTGAGATACAATACAGTATCACTGTTTTTGCTGACATTCCTTTAGTGTTATCATTTTACCCATCTGTCCTTTCTCAAATCTCCTTCACCTTCACATATCTTTATAGAGATTTTAGAATTGTCACTATTTTGAGCATTCATTTGAGAAACTGAACTGACAGGTTAAAGGCATTAAGAATATTTCTAATGTTACTGGTTTTGTTCTCAGTGCCTTCTTATTAACTATCACTTACAAGGGTCATGGGAAAAGCTGTTTCCAACATGTTGAAGATTTTAAAAATAGTAATGTGTCATCAAATCTTGGTCCTGAAGTAGGCTTCACTTTTTAATTAGGTTCACAGGGGTTGTTACAGAACTGCAGGCAATTTGTAAATACAAAATGAGTTCTTATACTTAGACAAATAAATTATAATGTCATAAAATCTTTCGACCATAATAATGTACAAAAAATCCTTAAAAATAAAAAAATCCTGAAATATATGCAATGTCATTTAAAGAAAAGGAGATCATGAATTTGAGAGAGAGCTTTGAGGTACTTGAGAAGGGCTGGAGGGAAGAAAGGGAGGGGAATTGATACAATGACATTATAATTTAAAAGCAAACTTTTTAAAAACATAAATCCAATAGTCAATATTAATGATTTGAATATGCTGCTTTTCCAATGGCTCTTTATTCACTTTTTTATACACTAACAATTTTGTGATGCTTTTAATTTTCACTTGCGTACAACTTATGGAGAGAATTTCCAAAACTAAATACTGTTTCCCTTTTCTAACATATATCCTTACAATATTTAAACTGATAATACCACCATGTAGTTTTATTAAAGTCATTTTATGAGCCAAACACTCCATATTTGGTTTCTATTACAAGATTCTCTCTTTATAATATTTTCTAGTCTATTTTTCCTCTCTACTTCATTTTCACAATTATATTCTTTCATTCTGTAGTATCTTTTTGTTAAATCACTTATTTATAAGGTTAAATTGTAACTTAGGCTGTTCATATTGTAGTATCTTTCTTTAATAACTATTTTCCTAATTTTTATATTTCAGTATTTAACTTTTCTTTTTAAAAAGTATGTCTTAAGTTCTATAAACTTTCTGTACTTATAATTAAATATCTCTTCCTAGGTAATTAAAAAGTAATGTTCTGTTGTTTACTACAAAGCAGTTTCAGTGTCAACTTCATTTTAGGTACACATGCCTTCACTGAATATTTCTTGATGTTATATACCATCTATATTTGTATTCTAATTTGATTTAGTTTATATTTTGGTCAACAAATTAACCTATAGTGAAAAGCAGCAATATGTTTGGTATACTGATTCTAGGGAAATTTTTTTGAGAAGGACTTGTTAATATAAAGAATTTAAAAAATTTATATATTGATCCAAATGTATTCCTTCTGGAAGTTGTTCATATTATACATGTTATTTTTTCAATTAGTAATAGATAAGAGCTAAGTATTAATTTCTTGCATATTTCATCATAAAGAAAGCAGTATCTAGCATGTATGTTGTCTTCTTACATATTGAGTCATATAGATTTTAGAAGAAGTTGCATTTGAGCTGATAGATGAATGAAATTAGGTGGCAAATGGACAATACAGTTTCCCAGAAAGAGGAGCTGATACTAAGGTTATACATTACACACCACTAAATGTGAGTAAACACAAGAAAGTAAACTATATAGCTGAAGTTAAGAGAATGGGGAAAGATGAAATCCATTCACCTGTCCTCATTCAATAAACTGAAACCTGAAATGACTCATTCTATCTTCTAAATAGCAAATATTTGAACAGATAGACATACAATACATTCTTAGTAAAACATTATACTTCAGTGGGTATAATGTGGCGTTTTCCCTGCCATCCCCAAATAACACACAAGACACTATATTAATTATGAAGCTGTTGGCCATTTGCTTGTTTCTTACTGGTTAGCTCTGAATTAAGTATTTAACCCACAATTGCCAATCTAAGTATTTTCTTACCAGAGAAAAGGGTGCAAACCTCATTCTCTGGTGGCCTACATGGTGTCTGCCTGTGTCTCTCTTTCCCAGAATCCTCCTTGACTCCTAGTCCCACTTATCTTGCTTCCCTATTGGCCAACAGTGCTTTATTCAGCAATCAATAAGACAAGCACATACACAGAAGGACTTCCACCATCAAGTGGGTAAGAGTGATTTCTATGCAAACACAGGAATCTGAGCTCAATTTTCTGAATCAAGGAAAGAAAGAGTGCTTGCAGAAACATTTTTGTGTAAACCAGCTCTATATGGGTATGCCAACAGGAAGGTCTCTGGGGCATTCTGTCTGTTAGACTTCAGGTTCAATAAGAAGTTATGTCTCAAGGGAATGTGGTAGAGAATAACAGGATACCCCAAATTCTCCTCTGTGCTCTACACGTGCTCAAACACATGCATTCATACACACATGCGTATGCATACACACACACACACACGCATGCAAGCATGAGAAGTTCAATGTCTATAGTGCATATATTGTATATGTGCATGTACCCCCTCCCAAACATACATACCATATGAGGTCCAGATGTTATCCTGCCTTCCTGATCATAAGCAGTCTATTTTTTCTTTTGTGCTGTTTTCTAAACTTCTCTGGGATTTGGAGTCTCCTCATTTAGAAATTGAGAACAATTACATTAAATTTGAATTATGAAATGTCATAGGTAAATCAATTGGTAAGTGCTTAATGACAGTGTTAAGTTCATACTTTAAGAACCAGTGACAGTATATATCTTGTATTTATATTATTTTCCTAAACAGAAATTATATAAATATTCTTTTCATGCTGATATAAGCTTAAATCACCTAACTCAATTATATAAATGCTAAATTTTAGTAATTTAAAACTCATAGTTCTACACCTAGAAACTAATGACCTAATTTAGAGATACCTTTTTTTCCCTTAATGTAGATTTCATGTATCACAAAGGTAGCTTCTAAATTACATGTAACCATGAATGGCATACATCTCTGACTCCCCTGTTTTCACTTCTGGAAAGTTGAAATTACAGGGATTCACCTCCATGCCCTGTTTATGTGGTATATTACACAGCTAGTAATCATATTTGTTAATCTATATGCTAGTGCCACATTTTAGCATATTTGAAATTTGTTTTATTAATACTGCACATGTTTTCCATTAATAGCAATAGGTAAAACTTTATGCAGGTCAGAAGTTATAATGCAAAACTATAGTATCTAATACCAAATAATGACTATGTTTACTATAAATATATATTGTTTTGTTTATCTATTCTTCATATTATCACACACTACTCTAAATTGTTATTGGCATTTCAAGGTATTACCAACATAGTTAAAGAATGACATGGATAAGTATAATATTTGCATTCATTTCACATAGTGAATCACAATAGGCAGATTTGTCTCTGTCTTTTATAACGAAATCAGTCACTAAAATCAAATTAACTAAACAAATATGTGTAGCATTCCTGTATGACTAAGTATGGGTATAAAACATAAATCTTTCTCAGACATGTTGTCACCCAATAAGTATATGAATCATTTTTTAAAAATTTTGCCAGAATTGAAGAAAAGAATCAGTGACCCTCTTATATTGACATTTCCTAGAAATGATTTCCAAAACATAAGTAATTTTTTATTCTTTAAATTCTTCATTGAATGCAAAAGGAAGCCTTCCATATTAAGATAGCACTGAAAATATGTGGAAGTATAACCTGAGTCTCTTCATTGCTATTGAATTTTCATTCCAATATGTACCATATATTTGAGTCCAATTTTCTGACACCTAAAATAATACTTAAGCAGCCGTGATAATTAGCTCAATTTGATTTCTCATACACAAAAGTGTGATGCAGTAGAAAATGATAAAATACAAATTTTTAAAATTCTGAAGTCAAAGCACCATGTTTTTGAGTTTGTCCAGTGCCAAGTGATCAGCCCTGAAAATGTACCTTAAAAATCACTACATGAACTCATGCATTAATACGTTATAGTTGGGAACACATATGTATATACAAATACATATATGTATACAATAACTATTAATAAAGAGGCCATGAATTTGAAGAACTGGAAGATATATATGGGAGGATTAGTACTAAGGAAAGGAAGATGTACTTAAATTACAATCTCAAAATTAAACCAAAAGAGATAAAAGATCAACAATATAGGTATCACATAGAAGTTCAAAAATATAATAAAGGCCATTAATATGAAAAACACTAGTAAGAATTATAACCAGTGGATGAAATATGGCACATCATCTATTAAGTTTCAATAGAATACACATACATCCAATTTTGTTATTATTTATTCATTCATTTATTTTTTAAAAATGAGCATCCAAAACAATATTTTTTTATTTAGAAACAATCATTTTGCATATCCACCCCCCTTTTCCCTTTCCCTCCCAACCTTCCATGCCTCCTACTAACCTCCTCCACCCACTTCCCAAGGACGGTGAGGTCTTCCATAGGGGATCATCAAAGCAATACATGTTATTTTTTTTGGTCTTCTTTTCTCACTCATCTACTTCCCTACTCACCTTGGCCTTCTATTTCCCAGCAGTCCTTTTTTAATGCCTCAATTGCTATCTACATTTCTTTCAAGATTTCTCCCCATTCATCATGATTGGTCCCCCTTCCAGTTTCATGGCCTATATGCACATACTCTCCCTCCCCTGAAAACATACAAAAATCAAATTCTTAGATTGAGATATGAGAAAAAAACATATGTAATTTGTCTCTCTAAATATGGTGACTTCATTCCCTACAATAATTTCTAAGTCCACCAGTTTCCTGCTTTGCAGGTATTCATACTCAAAGGAACAGTTAGAAAAGAAAACTAAATGAGCTAAAGGAACACTGAATTAGAAAGGAGAAAGCAACAAATGTATGTTTGTTTATATACTTTCATATTACTTAATCCTATATTTAAAATCGTTCAACAATTCTAGAGACACATACAAAAAAAATAAAAACTCTTACAAGGAATAAACAATTTATTCAAGTTGTAAATGCTTATCTCCATGTAGTTATCAATAGCATTTTTAAACACGAGGAAAAATTGCATTTACAATAAAAATACAAAATATTCATGGCTAAATTTAACAAAGAAACAAATGGCTGTACAGTGAAAATTATCAACTATTTATTAAAAGAACTGAAGACATAAATAAATGGAATTGTGTCCTATGCTTATATGGAGGCATTGTTAAATTGTTAAAGTGGCCATACTATGGGTTGGAGAGATTGTAAGACAGTCTTCTGCCAGTCTCCCTGAGTTCATTCCTCCATCTCGAGGGAATCCAATGTCTCTGACCTCTGTGTGTCTCCACTCATGTGCACATGTACACACCCCCACACAAATATACTTACATGCACAATTAATTTGAAAATAAATGCTTTAAAACATTAAGCAAAATGTTCATATTACAAAAACTAACCACCAAATCCAGGGAAATGTCTGTCAAATCCTGTACACAAAGTAAAGAAAGGAAGAAAATTGAATTTAAAGCAATCACACCTAGTAATTTAAAAGTATTTTGTAAAGCTATAGCAGTGAAAACATTGTGGCATTAACAGACAAAAAGACACAGACAGTAGACAATAATAGAGAAACTGAAATTAAATGCAAATGTCCACAGCACATCTATGTTTCAGAAATGACACGTGATAACACTGTTCTTCCACAAGAAAAAGAATAAAATTTGACCCTTATCTGACATGATGGCCAAAAATCAACTCATTGGATAAAAGCCCAAATCCTCAGTGTGAAGTCAGATGCTGTGATTCTCAGGAAAAAACAAACAAACAAACAAAGAAAAAACCTGAGGGAAAACCCCAGGATATTGTACTTGGCAAAATTTCTTTCAATATAAGTTCAGAAATTCAGGCCGTGAAGCACAATGCAATTACATTACTGCTGCACATACTGCACAGCACAGTAAATCATCAAAACTATGAACTACAATCTAAAAATTGGGGAATGGGAACGCAACTCTGTAGTTGGAAAGGAATGTTTGTTGGGAACGTATGGGCTTAGAGTGGGATAGGCAGATGTTACGTCATCAGGTACAAAGCAGCAGATAGTAAAGTATTAATAAGACAGAGACATAATTCTCTTTGCCTCTAGGAACTATACATACTCAAGTTACTGTCTTTAAGGGATTCATGGTAATGAATTAGCTGCTTTTCACCAAACACAGTCAACAAACAGTTACCTATGTAAGAACATGTAACAGTTATATTAATTTGTTTCACTTTTATAATCCTTTTTATTGTGTTGCTTTACAGCTAATATATACATATATATAGTAAATTAACTTTCTAAAATTAAGAAAGAAATAAAACATAAATATCACATATTTAATTTCTGTACTATGGTAATTTAGCTATGTAATGCATGAGTAAAACATAGTTTAGTGTCCAACATTCATTTCCTAATTTCTAATTCTTGTCATTGGAAACTCTGTAGGAAAAGCCTATTAAAACAGCAGTATAGAACAAGAACAGATGTTGAGTAGGTTTTCTTAGGCTTGTTTGTTTAGTTTGTTTGCTTGTTTGTTTGTTTCTTAACACTGACAGCTGTCATTGTGAATAGAAAGTAATAACATGATTTGGATGACACATGTTCCAAACACACCAAGATGATATCAGCAATACTAGATGTTTCCTTTAATTTGCAGTTAGTTCTGCAACAGTAGTTTAATGCTCAAATCTTCAGTATGTTCTGTATTTACCATACTTATTTAGCTGAGGGGTTCAATCATTTTTTTCATCTAAAGTGTGCATATATCAGGAAAAACTGTAATTTGTATAGACTTCAACCCCCTTCTGCTCAAGGCTACCCAGCAATACCTATGAAGAAATAAACCAATCACAAAAGTAAACTTGCAGGATTCAAGTATGTCAGCTGTAACAGAATTCTTAATACATAAAATGATTTTCTTACATATCTGTTTGCTTTGATAAACCTTTAAAATTAAATGTAGTCAATTATTTATCTATGGTGACATTAATATAAACCTTTAGCCCCTTGTATAAGGTTTTATAAAGATTATTTCCAGATTTATAAAGTAGAGGAAGGAGAGTGATTCTTTTTGTTCAGCAACTAATTCACTTACTTTCTAAGAAAGTTCAGTCCTTCAATAACTGGACCCTAAAATAGAACACAACATGACCAGCAAAATAAATCAATGAAATTATTCCTAAAGCTATTCTGCTATACTCATAGATAGGTGCCCAGTCCAATTGTCATCAGAGAGGCATCACCCAGCAACTGATGGGAGAAGATGCACAGACCTGCAACCAAATATTAGGAAGAGTTCAGAGAATCCTGGAGAGGAGGGGCACCTACTACCTCTGTTGGCTTCAACGGACGCTGTAACGATACGCGACACACAATTACTGAAAGTAACGCTAAGTATTTTATGTAGAAAATTACTCACAAGTTACCAAACCCAGAGAAGCCCAGCAGATCTCAGCTAGCGACTGGACCGGAAGCCGAACTCCAGGAAAAGAGAGCGAGACTTCCTGTGCGCTGTCTTTTATGCCTTCCCCCCGTAACGCCCCTAGCCATGCCCAAAAGTGGGCTTGGCTAGTGACGTAGTTCCACCTACGTACGTATACGTCTTTATGTCCAGCCTTATACGTCTTTAGTCCTGCCTAAAGTGGGTGTGGTTAGCGGTGTGGTAAACCGCCCTTTTATTACCTCATCTGTATGCGCCTCTAGTAAGTCACATGTTTAATGGCGGCATAGACTTAGTAAGTCACAGGTTTAACGGCAGCATCAGACTTCCTCCTACAATTCCCCCTTTTAGTCTAAAAAAGGACAACTAACTTGTGTCCATGAACAAAATGTATCAAACATCTATTCTATCTAAACCTAAACTTATCTTAAAGAAACACCCAAATATGAACACCTCCTTCCAATCCCAACTCTAAAATAATTGAAAACTAACACTAACAGGTGTAATCTTATAATATCAATAGTAGGGAGAGGGGGCGTGGAATTCTCAAAACTACTTCCTGCTGGGATGGGACGATGATAATCTCATGGGGACCTGTGAAAAGAAAATGTTAGTATAACAAAGTCTGAGTAGATCAGACAGTCTTAGTATGGCAGGAGATGCTTGATTGAAGTTCCTGACTGGGGTTCTAGTGTTGATTGAAGCTCTTATCTTGAAGCTCTGGTCAGATTGTAGAAGATGTGCTATTTCCGTTCCTTGGTCTGGAGTTGTGTCGAGTGATGTAGTTTCAAGCCAGTTTCAGGATAGTGCTTGTCAGGTGGAGTCAATGATGTGGGGCAATTCAGATGCCTCCAGTCGAATCAGGTGAAGTCAAGGAAGTGGATCCTCATTCTCTTTCGGAAGCAGTTGAAGATTGCTGTCAGGAAATCCCTTGTTCTCTGGAAAACTCAAACATTAATGTTAACGAAGAAATATTTTAACTTTCATATGTATGCATACAAAAGAGGTGACAATAGGGAAGATGGAAAACCTGGAGGAAATTAGACTGTTCAGAAAAAAAAATCCATAGATAACAGTCCCTCATTTTTTATTTCTTCTGTCTTATATCAATGGCTCTTTGATATAATACAGAAATTCTGAATTGTATTTAAATAATATGCTTGGGTTTAGAGTAGGAGAGCCAATCCAACTCCAAAGCCAGCTTCAGTTAAATGAATGGGAACTGAGGTATGTGAAGAAATAAAGATAAAAGGATACTATGAAAAAACAATATAGAGAGATTTAGACTTTGATACCACACAGTGAGATACTGTTTGTTTGATGGTCCTCAGGGTAGCTATTCATTCTTCTACAGGAATCCATAAGTCCAGTATTCTTTGCTGAGTTTACCTGTGAATACAAAAAACAAAACACTTCTCTTTCCTTTTAGGAGGTCCCTTTACCCATGGTGGACTATGAATTTGTAGATGGGCTGTTATCTTCCTCCTCCTGAGATGTTTTCTGTTCTGATCGAATTTTAATTAATTTTGATGGAACCCAAATCTTTTCTTCTCCTGTGGAAACAAAAGCATAACCCCTTCCCCAACATAACACATATCCTGGTTTCCAGACTGAGTTCATAACATCCTTAAAATACACCGGTTGGTTCAGTTCAGAAGTCTTCTCTGTAGTCCAGTGTCTTTCTGCTGCAGTTTGTCCTTTTTCATCAGCATTAAGAAAATTCAACGTTAGTAAAGCATTGTGTAACCTGTGTCTAGGTGTCTTTGTTTTCCCTGGCTGTTTATGAAGCATCTCTTTTAAGGTTCGATTAGACCTTTCAATTATTGCTTGTCCTGTGGGATTGTAAGGTATACCAGTTACATGCTTTATATTATAATATTTGAAGAATTGTTCCAATTTACTGGAGACATATGCTGGACCATTGTCAGTTTGTATTGTTTTAGGTATACCCATAATAGCCATTACCTCTAAGAGGTATGTAATAACAGAGTCAGCTTTTTCAGAGCTGAGTTGGAAGCCTGAGTACGTGTCTATAGTATGGTGTACATATTTCAAACTGCCAAATTCTGGGAAGTGAAATACATCGATTTGCAAAAGTTCATTTCTGTGAACACCTTTAGGATTACAACCTGCTGGTAATGGAGTTTGATTGTACAATGAGCAACTGGGACAATTTCTTACTATTTCTTTGGCTTGCTACCAGGTGATAGAAAAATCCTTCTTTAAACCTTTGCTGTTAACATGGTGTTTCTTATGAAATTCTGAAGCTTCCAACACATTACCTACTAATAAACGATCAATTTCATCATTGCCTTGTGCCAGAGGACCTGGCAGACCTGTATGGGATCTGATGTGTGTTATATATATAGGATGAGTCCTGTTTCTGATGATTTCCTGCAATTGTAAAAACAATGAGGTTAATTCTGTATTAACAGGAACAAATTCTGCAGTCTCAATGTGCAAGACAACTCTTTCTGCATACTGAGAATCTGTGACTATATTGAGAGGCTCTGTAAAGTCTTTAAGTACCATGAGAATGGCATATAACTCTGCCTTTTGTACGGAGTTGTAAGGGCTTTGAACTACTTTACTTATATTTCCTGATTTATACCCTGCTTTACCTGATTTGTTTGCATCTGTGTAGAACGTAAGAACTCCAGAAATAGGTGTTTGCCTCACGATACGTGGAAGAATCCAAATTGTTTTCTTTATGAATTTGATTCTCTCTGTTTTGGGATAGTTATTACTAATACTTCCCAAAAAGTCACTGCAAGCTATTTGCCAATACTCATTATCCTTCCATAAGGAGGAAATTTCCTCATTCGTTAAAGGTACAATAATTTCAGCTGGGTCTTTCCCAGTCAGTTGACAAAGCCTTAATTTACCTTTTAATATCAAATCAGAGATCTTTTCTATATAGGTTTTCAATTTTTTATTCTGTTTATGTGGCAGAAATACCCATTCTAGAATGATGTCGTCCCTCTGCATTAATATTCCTGAGGGGTATTCTCTAGATGGTAAAATAACCAGAATACAGCCCAGATTTGGATTCACACGGTCCACATGTGCTTCTAATATTCTCTTTTCTACCCATTCTAATTCTTTTTCAGCCTCAGCTGATAGTACTCGTGGGCTGTTTAGGTCTTTATCTCCTTTTAAAGCCATTTTCAGGTGTTTTAAATCATGCCCTTCTACACCAATAATCGTCTGTAATTGAGAGATTTCTCCTAATAGTTTTTGAAGATCATTAAGAGTCTGGTAACGATCTCTTCTGATCTGTACTTTCTGTGGTCTAATTTTCTGAGCATCTAATTTATAACCTAAATAGTTAATAGAATCTTCTCTTTGTATTTTTTCTGGGGCAATTTGTAATCCCCAGCGAGGCAAAATTTCCTTTACTGCCTCAAACATCTTTTCCAAAGTATCCTTATTTGAATCAGACAATAATATGTCATCCATATAATGATATATTAATGAATGTGGAAATTTTTTACGAATTATTTCTAGAGGTTTATTCACAAAATATTGACACAAAGTTGGACTGTTTAACATACCTTGAGGTAGTACCTTCCACTGGAATCTCTGTACCGGACGGGAATTATTATAGGTAGGTACTGTGAAGGCGAACTTTTCTCTGTCGTTTTCTTGTAGCGGTATGGTGAAGAAACAATCTTTTAAGTCTATAACTATAATTGGCCAATCCTTAGGAATTAGAGAAGGTAACGGCATCCCAGGTTGTAGAGACCCCATAGGCTGAATTACCTTGTTGATGGCTCTAAGATCCGTAACCATTCTCCACTTACCAGACTTCTTCTTGACAACAAAAACAGGTGAATTCCATGCACTAGTTGATTCCTCAATATGTCCAGCATCTAGCTGTTCCTGAACTAACTTCTCCAAAGCCTCTAACTTCTCAGATGTCATAGGCCATTGACCCACCCAGACGGGTTCATCTGTCAGCCATTTTAATGGTAGAGCTTTTGGTTGCTCTGTAGGTTTGGCACTAGCATGTTGCTTCTGTACAGCCTGTACATTTGGCATCTGTTTTCTGTACTGGCTTACTATATTCTTACTACCACTAAGAGCTTGTCTATAATTCCTAGCTGATACAGGAGGAATTTTAATCTGCGTATTCCATTGCTGGAGTAGATCACGACCCCAGAGGTTTATAGCAATATCTGCAACATATGGCTTTAACCTTCCTCTCTGTCCTTCTGGCCCAATAAAGTCAATCCATCTTACACTCTGTTTAACTTCAGATAGGGTTCCAATCCCTAAGAATTGAACATTAACCTCTTTTAAAGCCCAGTTGTGTGGCCAGGACTGCTGATTAAGGATAGTGACGTCACTTCCGGTGTCCAGTAATCCGTAAATCACCCTATTATTTACCTTAACCGGAAGTTTGGGTCTATGATATTGTATAGAAGTTTGCCAAAATATATGTTTTGTATCTCCTCCTGATGTAATTGATTCATCCTCTGGAGCTAATGTATTATCCAGTGCCGTATTATTTACAATGAGCAGTGGATCTTCTAATTGTCCTGGGAGAGGCTGTCCTCCACTGTCACTGGGAATGACCGGATAATCTTCCTTTTCGGGGCTCCATTGAGCCCCAGAACCCCGTTTCCCTGCTGTAAAGATCTACCTTGTCTGTCTATTGTGGAAAAGCATTCATCCGTCCAATGGCGCCCCTTCCCACACCTCCTGCATAGACCAGGAAGCTTAGGCCTTCTGTTTGATGCATTCCTGGTAAAAGCATTATTTCTAGGAACGCGTTGTCTACAGTTCCTACTAAGATGTCCTATTCTACCACAGTTAAAGCATGTTGCATCTTTACGCCTATTTAAATTCTTTGAGATTGCCTTCCCTACCCATGCCTCTATATCATCACAGGTAGGGTATTTGGCATCCTGGTGCCTCCTCAAGCCTGTAGAAATAGCTTCACCTACCCAAGCTCCTGTATCCTGACTTTTACATTCCAGGTTCGCTGTATGTAGGACCCATTCCTCCAATGGCGCTGATCTTATTTTTAATGGCCAAATTACCTGCCTGCATTGAGGATTCGTGTTCTCATACGCCAAAGATTCTATAAGAAGACGCCTGGATTCTGGGTTCGCTACCTGTACTTCTACTGCTCTGGATAATCTCTCTAAAAATTCAGTGAACCTTTCCCTTGGGCCCTGTAATACCTTGGTGTAGGGTTGCATTATCTCTCCTGTTTCACAAACCTTATCCAAGGCATTAAAAGCAGCTGTACGGCACAAAGACAACATGTGCTCGTCATATGCAGATTGAACCTGCGTGTCAGCATAAGGACCCTCCGCAAGAATCTTGTCTTGGGGTACTTCATGACCCTTCTGCAATTCCTGAATCTCAATTGCTTTTGCTTCTTGCCTCCACAAAGCTCTCCATTGAATTTGGCAAGAATTTTCGAGCACTGCAGAGGCTAATTGGGCCCAGTCTTTTGGGGTTACTTTATTTACAGTAGCCCATGAGGTTAGGAGCTCTCTGACAAAGGGAGAATGAAGACTATACAAGACAATTGCCTCCTTAATATTTTTTAGATCCTTCATCTGTATAGACTCCCAGTGATAAGCAATGGGACCATTTGATTGTTTTTTTCGTTGCTGGTTTTTCTGTTACAGATACCGGAAAAACCATAGGGGAACGCATAGCAACCTTAGGGAAATCATTCCGGCATTTGAGAAGCTTTGGGAAACTCCTGTCCTGACCTGTTGCCTGTATTTCTGATTCTGAAGTATCAGATTGAGTGTCTTCTAAATCCTGCAGTCTATTCATCATTGTTTCTCTGAGCTCCTGAAGTTCTTGGGACAAATAATTTTCTAAGGACGTCATGGAATCTTTCATTTTTTTTACATTCATCATTTACATGTGATTCCAAATTTCTAATATTCTCATCCTAAGCAAGTACCTCAATAGCATGTAAACTGCCTTCTACAAATGATATTCTATCAGTTAGTTTATCATTGCTCTCAGACATGGAACAATTCTTTTCTGCTAGCATTTCAATTTTATGTTCCAGTCTTTGTAATTTGCTAGTGAAATCATCAAACATGGAACCGTGTTTTTCGTTAAATGTTTCCACATTATGTTCCAATTTTTCAATTCTCTCTGTGGAACACATTTTTCCTGATAGTAATTCAATTTTGTGTTCCGTCTCTTTAAATCTGTTCGTCAGACCTACATTATCATTTTTAATATCCTGAATATTATCTACCAACCCTTTCTTACTCTCCTGCAATGAATTTTGCACTTCCTGAATCCTTTGTATTAAGATTTCAAAACTATCCTGCGATGACTGTATGACCTGTATAAGTTTATTCCTATTTTTGAGCCATTTCATTAACAAAATTATATTGATTATGAAGCTAATAGTCACCATCGTGGGTAGGAAGTACCTTTCAGGTAGGTCCTCAACCCTTTCTAAAATCCCATCCATATAAAAAACAAGAAAATTCTTAACATCCTGCATCATAGTGTTAGCTGTTGACATTGTATAAAGCAGTTACGTTTGTTACCAATGGAGTAATTCAGGCCGAAATCAACAGGCTGCCAGCGAAAGAGCACGTGGCAGGAGTCAGCAGGCCGCCAGTAAAACAGCACGTGGCCGCAAGAGAAATCTTGGAATACCGCCTAACCTTACCGGCAGGTAGTAGGTGCTGGTTCCTGGCGGCAGGAATCGTGCCTTGCCGAGCGAAGTGGTGAGGAACTTAGCGAAAGGAGAGTCCACGTGTGCCTGGTCGGGCCAAGAGAAGCCGCTTTTTCCAGGGCGCCTGGATCCGGATTTCAATCCCGCTCCCGACACCAAATTGTTGGCTTCAACGGACGCTGTAACGATACGCGACACACAATTACTGAAAGTAACGCTAAGTATTTTATGTAGAAAATTACTCACAAGTTACCAAACCCAGAGAAGCCCAGCAGATCTCAGCTAGCGACTGGACCGGAAGCCGAACTCCAGGAAAAGAGAGCGAGACTTCCTGTGCGCTGTCTTTTATGCCTTCCCCAGTAACGCCCCTAGCCATGCCCAAAAGTGGGCTTGGCTAGTGACGTAGTTCCGCCTACGTATGTATACGTCTTTACGTCCAGCCGTATACGTCTTTAGTCCTGCCTAAAGTGGGTGTGGTTAGCGGTGTGGTAAACCGCCCTTTTATTACCTCATCTGTATGTGCCTCTAGTAAGTCACATGTTTAATGGCTGCATAGACTTAGTAAGTCACATATTTAACGGCAGCATCAGACTTCCTCCTACAACCTCCACCTTGATAAGCCAGCGTGATTCCTAATTGCATCATAAATACTTACCTTTATACCCAGAGATAAGTGAAGCTCTCAACCTCACCAAAGTTGTTACTTTTTCCAACTGCTGAAGACAATTGCAGAAATTCACAACTGGGAAGATGTATAAAACAAAAGACTGCAGTGTGCCAACTCCATATTACTACATCACAAACCCTACTACTGAAGTCACAAATAAGATCATGGGATAGGGAGTGAGAAAATTGTTACCATCAGAAGGTAAGGACATCTGCTGGGAGAGTATCTTGTATACATGACAGTAATGTGGTACCCAAGAAATTTTAGTAATATGTGACCTAAATAAGACCTGAATGACAATACCTTTAATCACAGCAAGGGAAACAGAAATTTTATGAGTTAAAGTCAAGCCAGGTCTTCATAGAGAGACCCTGTTTCAAACAAAACCTAAAACAAACTTATCAAGGATTCAGAAAGATGTTTTAACTGTTAGAAGATCTTGCCACTGTGTCTGATGACCAGAGTCCCAATCCCGTGATCTATATTAACTACATTAAGATATACATCAATATATATATAATTTTTATTTAGAAATAATCTTATTTTAAATATCATTCTCAGTTCTCTCTCCCTCCCATCCTCGCATAGATTGCTTAAGCTTCCTAACTGACACCCACATTCAGAAGACTGGGTTAGGTCCAATCCTGGTTCCCCAGTTTTACTGCTGGGGTTCATGTGCTCCCACTTAGTCAGGTCAGCTGTTTCTTTGGGTTTCTCCAGCATGGTTTTGACCCCTTTGCTCATCCCTCCTCTATCTCTACAATTGGATTCCAGAAGTTTGACTCAGTGTTTAGCTGTGGGTGCCTACTTCTGATTCCATCAGCTACTGGATGAAGGCTCTAGGATGGCATTTAAGGTAGTTGTCAATCTCATTATAGGAGATGGGCATTTAAGGTAGCCTCTCCACTATTGTTTAGATTCTTAATTGGGGTCATCCTTGTGGATCTCTGGACATTTTCCTAGTGCCAGATTTCTCTTTAAACCTATAATGGCTCCCTCTATTGCAGTATCTCTTTTCTTGCTCTCCTTTAGTCTTCCCCTGATATATTAAGTTCTTTACCAACCCCACATTAAATAGAGGGTTGATTTAAAAATATATAAAGATCTCAAGCAACTAGATATCACTTAACTAAATAATCCAATTTAAATAATGGGGTACAGATCTAAACAGAGATTCTCAACAGAATAATCTCAAGCGGCCCAGTGTCAGAATGGCTAAGATCAAAAGCATAAATGACAGTGTATGTTGTAGAGGTTATGGACCAAGGTATATACTCCTTCATTGCTGGTGGGAGTGCAAACTGGTACAGCCACTTTGGAAGTCAGTATTGCGATTTCTCAGAGAACTGGGACTCAATGTACCATAAAATCCATCTATACCACTCTTGAGAATACACTCAAAGAATTCTCAAGCATATCAAAAGGATACTTGCTCAATGATGTTCATAGCAGCTTCATTTGTGATAGCCAGATCCTGGAAACAACCTAGATCACCCACAACTGGAGAATGGATAAAGAAAATGTGGTACATTTACATAATTGAATATTATTCGACTGCTAAAAACAAAGACACTGGGATATTTGAAGACAAATCATCCTGAGTGAGGTAACCCAAACTGAGAAAATCAAACATGGTATGTAGTCATTCATAAGGGAATAGTAGCTGTAAAATAAAGAATAGCTATGCTACAATTCACAGACTAGAAAAACAAGGAAGGTTCTTAGAGGGACATCTGGATCTCCCTGGGAAGAGGAAACAGAGAGATTTTGTGAGTGGACTGGGGGATTGTGAATATGGGAACTTGAAGGATCAAGTTGGAGGGGCAGAGGAGGAGAGTACTGAAAGAGACTACTGGATGGGGGTACTTTTCTGGGTCAGTTCATACTTGGTACAAGGGTACCTCCCAGAAATCTACAAGAATTACTTCTAGCAATAGCTGATACATAAGCTGAACTGGCCAGATTACCATCAGAGAGGCTTCATCCAGTAACTAATGGAAACAGATGCAGACCCATGGCCAAACATAAAGAGAGTTCAGGTAATTCTGCAGAAGAGAAGAAGAAAGTCTTGGGGAATGTAAAGAGGTCGGGTCAAGGACACCACAAGAAAACTCACAGAATCAACAAACCTGGGTTCATAGGCCCACAGAGTCTGAACTAACAACCAGCGAGCCTCCATGAGACTCACCTTGGTACTCTATATGTGTATCACAGTCGAGTAGCTTGGTTCTATAATGGAGTTCCTAATGGACTTCCTTAGAATCTTTCATGGCTTTTGGGACCCTACTACCTGTACTTGGTTGCCTTGCCCAGCCTCAATACATGGGGAACGTCTTAGTCTTTCTGCAACTTGTTTTTTTATGCTCCTTGGAGGACTGCCCTTTCCTAAACAGGCACAGAGGTGGGGTGGTTTGGGGGATTGGAACAGAGGGAGTTAGGGGGAAGGACTGGAAGGAGAGGAGGGAGGGAAAACTGTGGCTGGGATGCAAAATAAACAAACAATAAATAAATTTACAATAAATAAAATAATAAAATAGCTCCTAATGACTTATACCTTTGTCCATAGACAAGTGCATCTGTCAAGTTTTGCCACTGAAGCTTCGTTTTGCAGTAGGTGAAAATTACCACAGAGAACTACAGCTGATCAAGAGGCAAAGAATAAGAGACTGGGAGATGATTAGCCTTAAAATGGACAGTATATAAAGCCCTAAGTTTATACGGCTCAGGGATCATTGAGTAGGTAAAAAAGAAAGAACTTCAGAGCCAGCAACAGTGAAAAACATCATGGCAGCAATGTTTTCTGGGCAAAGAAGAGCAATTGCGTGCATGTAAACAAAGTAGTTGAGACACTAGACCTGCACAAACGCAGACTAGAAAAAAATCCCAGCAAGAGAGATGGTAGGCATAACACATGACCCCTAATTAAGTAACTCTTGGCAGTTGATAGGTTCTGGGACAGGAAGGGCTAGTTTTCTTTTATGTGTGTGGCTCCTGGTGGTTTAATTACTCTAATGAAAACTACATACCCAAGAGTACACAGGCAGCACAAACAGTACCTTATGGACTTGAAATAATAATAATAAATTAAAAATGAACACAGGTTATGTGGGTAGAGAAAGGGGATGGACCTGGGGGAAGGCAAACATGGATTTTAAAACTAAAGAAAAAAAAAACAATTTTAAAAAGCTGAACAAACTTCCGTACACTAAAGAAATTGTATCACCCAGTTATTTTTCTACCAAGGAATAAAAGTTTCAATAAAGTATTGTTTACTTTTTACTCAAGATGAAAAGATGCCACTCTAGTGGCATCTTCTGTGTGTGTACTTGAAGTTGATAGATTGTTTTATAAGTCCTGCATAACAATGATCTCAAAGAAAAATATACAAAAAGTAAAGGACACTATATAGTAATTGCTATGAAATGAGATTAGAAATGAAGATATTCAGCCTTCCATGGCAATTTTTAACATAGATCACTCCTTTAATCAACTTTTACTTTTTCAGCTAAGCTAAGATTGTTTACCAAGTCCACAATACCTACTTTACCATAAGAGCAAGACAAAGAAATTAAGATGTAGCAAGTGTCACCTACATATAAGTAGTCTGAATGTATATACATACAATCAAAGGTATTATAAGTATTAAGTAAATTAGAGTAAGATCTTCAGATTCAATTTCAATATACAAAGAAGAAATGCATAATGGTGCTTTAAACGTAAACACATTTAAATATAAAATAAAAAGTTATATATAAAACTATAACCCTAACCAAATATGAAGACAATATAATTTTAATACCTGTACCATTCCCCATACCTCCCAGTAAAGTTCCATGTCCATGTATTGATAAATATCAGGAAAAAAATAAATTCATTTGGAATTTGCATGACCACAATGAAAGCTAATTCAAAACTCCCCAAAATATAGTAGTACTTGCATGGCTGTTAAAAAGAATCTTTATGAGGAAATATTAGTAAAGTCAGTTGGCAATGTTTTTTTTTATCAGCTGACATATGCTTTCAAGGCACATGAAGCTAGAGAACCTCACATTTGTGTCATTTTATTTCTTTATTAAATGATCCATAAATGCTCTTCCCTAGGGTCACTCTGTGTGGGAATATATTTTTTGTACTGTAAAATACTTGCCATATACAAGTGCTGTGCTTTGCTGCAAATTATCCTACTTAGAATATTCTTGAAATAATTATGTCGAGTAGAAAGGGATTGGAAAATACACTATTTTCTTTGTTTTCTGAATATTCTGCTCCTTTTAAAAAGTTCTTTGATGCAGTTTACTACAAGCACACAATTTAAAGATACTAAAGAAAACAAAGATCACATAACATTATTTCAGTATCTTCAAAATGTATGTAGCTAGCATATATATATACATATATATACATATATATATATATATATTCAATGTAGCAACCAAATACATCTCTTCATATATTTTTGTAAAACACTATTGTTGACTTATGCCTATGTGCACACTATCTTCATCCCCAACTTATTTAGCTCCCCAGGAAATATTTTAAAATAATAATCATAGCGAGCCTCAAGAAGGAGAGAAGTTGATCTTAATACTTTGTATTCAGTAATGTACTTCCTGTGTCTTTGGCTTAGGCTCTGACTATTACCCTCATACAGGAGGATAGGTACCATAGCTCTAACTCACCACCATATGCTTGACCAGGATAAATTCTGATTTTAATGAGTACATCTACTACATTTCCAGGGCTATTCCTCAGCCAGTCAGGTGGGTGCTTCCATATATCACACTAAGTACACCTCACCTACATTGAAGCATAGTATTATTCTTAATATAATTCCACCTACAAAGATCCTCCTTAATTCTTAACACCCCCTTTATGAAGCCTGCATACAGCAATTTTGCTATCATTAATCCACACTTTCTTTGTGGGCACTCTTAGTCCTCTGTAATAGTACTGTTAAATTTATTTATCTATTTATGACTTTAAAAATAGCAGATTATTTTCTCCAGATGCATACAACATTTTCACATCTATTTGTGTGGGGTTCTCATGACATTATATTGTAAATATCATTAATGCTTCAATATTAGAAATCCACCCCTCTTTAATAAACCTTACAGGCAGTAAACCCAGACTCATAGCTATGCCTGAGGATTTCAAGAATGTTGATGTCATAGTACTTCTCCCCCACTTTCTCATCATGCTTTCTAAATATAAACTAGCATAAGCTACTGTTAAGCAGATCACATTATGTTGCCATAGTTCTTACTTCAATGGGTCTGAACTCTTCAACCTGACACTCCTGTGCACTCTTTGACATTGCCTTAGTCTATTAGTTTTGTTAAGTGCTTGACATAGAACAGAAATATTAGAGTTCAAGTATGAATCTTGTCTTAATCTATTTGGACAGTTAGAACAAGTTGCAAAATGTCTCTTTCTCATAGTCTTCAAGCCAAAGATCAGAAGTTGTGAGAGCCTGCTATAGTTTTCTAGTTCTTGGACAAGTTATATGAAAAAAGGACAAATAATTCCCATACAGATCAGTTCTGAATGTTACTATTATTTTTATTCTTGCTAATCTATTCAAATTCAAGACTTTGACCGGTCCACTGGCACATTTTCAGTCTGTCATGCTCTATTAGCTTACTCTTCATATCTGTCTCAATCTAATTTATAATGTATGAAGCTACATATCACTATCAATTTCCAGATCAAACCATGGTGATTTTAACTCAGTTTCTACAATTCATTTGTACAGTATTGTTATATTATCTACTGACATTCCTTACATTTAATATCTAGTTTTACATACAAGCACTCAACCTTTGTGGAAGTAAATGAGAAGTTCACAAAAATAAAAAGCTCTAATTACATGTTTATGGGGCTCATCTCAAGACAAGGTACTAAAGAAACATGTAGAAAATATTTTAAATAAATAATTACTTACAGTGGATAAGTTAAGTATCAAAAGGAATTTTCAACTAATGAGGTAGCTACATTTCATGTTGTTATCTATACTTATTGTAGCTAATTCACTGGAAATTTCATTATCGTGTTGTCTGTAAACACTACTAATATATTGTAATAAGATGTTATATTAGGAAAATATTTATACATAATTGTGAGGAGCCGCCCTCACTATCGCTACTCAAAATATAAACACAAAATTGAGTTTTTGGACACTTTGGATATGTCTGATTTCTTGTTTAGTATGATCTGGGCCCAGATTTACCTCAAATAATTTCCTATTTCTAAGGTGGGAAAACTATTTGATGTATAATTTAGCATAAAGGTAAACCAATATGGTTGTACTAGTTTGCACCCCCACCAGCAGAGGAGGAGTCTTCCCTTGTTCCACGTCATTGCCATTATGAGTTGTCACTGTGTTGGTCTTAGTCATTCTATCACTTGAAGTTGTATCTCAAAGCAGTTTTAATTGGCATTTCTCTTATGGCTAAGGATGTTGAACATTCCTTAAGTGTTTCTGCACCATTTGATATTCCTCTGTTGAGTATTCTCTATTTAGATCTGTACCGCATTTTGGTTGGAATATTTAATTTTTTAAAATTTTTTAACAGTAAGGGAGTTGATTCTGGGAGAGGTGAGATACAGGGAGAGATTGGGAAGAGAGGTGGAGGGAGCAGAAACTGTAGTCAGGATTTAAGGTCTGCAAGAAGAAAGAAAGATTTTAAAAACACTAAACCATGGTGATAACAACTTTCTACTGTTTGGGTATGTTTTAAGTTTGTCCCAGAGGGCAGGCAAATGCAGCCATCTTGGGAAACATCACAGAGACTAAACATTTCAGATTTATCAGGTGATGGGTATTAGATGGGGTTGTCTTCATGTGGCTTCTCATCTGTGCGTGGAAACAGGAGGATTAGAAAATGAAAAAGAGGCAGTAAAAGGTGTACACACACACAGGGACTTGATGCTCCCAGGAGAGGATCCGAACGTACCACTTGAAATCCTTAAAAATGAAAGCCACTAGGAGATAAAGGTCTTTGGAATTCTATATCTAAATAAGCTACTTTTCCTTAAGAAGTTACTCAGCATCTTATATTTTGTTATAACACAAAATGATCTAGTAATCCTTCAATATTCAGTTCTTACAGCTAAAAAGATACTGGATTTCCCATATAATCTCCATTTACATCTCCTTCATTCCAGAATGAATTCTGGGAATGCTACCATCTGACTATGAACTGCTGCATCCCATATTGGTCACCAATATGATAATGTTGGCATGATTATGCCATGAGAATGGAGCCATTTGAAGTGGATTAATGATCTTATCAAAAACAGTGGAAGGCTGGCAGTTCCTTGACTACTCTTCTATGTGAGGGCAAAGAATGAGACACATAATGCCTTCTCTATAGACTGATCTGACAGGTAATTTGATCCTAGACATCCCAATCTTTAGAACTTTAAGAAACAAATCACTTAGAGTACAGTGTATTTTCAAATAAATATTAAGACAGAGATTATGGTGTGGCACAAAGTGGTTATGTATCTTTATGAAGTGGAATACAATAACAATTACACTGGTTCTATGCAGTCTACCTTGCCTAGTCCGCGTTATAAGCTCACATGTCCATATCAATAAACATCCTTGCTATTTTGTGGCACAGAAATATACAAATTATTAATTTATAGTATTTTACAATTTTGATTGTTTATATTTTGCATTAAACTTACTTCTGGAAAAGTTTATTATTTTCTCCTAGCCATACCTGATATCTTTGCCTGGATGTGCTTAATATGAAAATATTTCTTATATGTAACTTTATTTCAATGCAATCTGTCATCCTTAGTTACAGAAAGTATCTGATTGCCCATGCGGTACCCCCCATAGGTCCAGTGCTACAAAACCTAGTGATCAATAAATACTAGTTTAGCTTGATCTGGATAGCTATCCCTGAAATCTTACCTCTTTTTATTCTCTTCTTTGTTTATAATTCCTCTCAAACTAACACCCTCTTTTTCTTTAACCTACTTACCATTTAGTGTTGCTGAAGTCTGTATATTTCTAGACTTGATAACTGGGTATTGGATGATCTATTGGGTGGCTAATCCCTACGAATTAATGACTCTTCCTCTCTCAGGAACCATGAGTTGCCTAGTGTTTTCCATCTAGAGATAGAGTCTTGTGAGATTTTCCCCAATCCACGTTGACATGTCAACTGGTGATGTCATTTTTCATGTCTTGTTTAAGGAATTGTTGAAAATGCATAAATATAGTTTCCTTGTCATATGTAAAAGACACAGTCTCAGAGGAAGATATCATGGTCCTTTGGCTCTTAGATCCTTATGCCCTCTCCCATCCTCCCATAGCTACCACCGAGCCCCCATCCCATCCCCCATCCATTCCCCAGGGAGGATAAGGCCTTCCATGAGGGATCACCATAATCTGTTAAATCATTTGGGGCAAGGACTAGGCCCTCCCCTGCATATCTAGTCTAAGAGAGTATCCCTCCATGGGAAATGGGCTCTGGTAGTCCATTTGTGCACTCTGGATACATCCTGGTTCCATACCTCATAGACTGCCCAGTGTTACTAACTGATACCCACATTCAAGGGGCTTGGTTTGGTCCTTTATTGGTTACCCAGCTGTCAGACTGGGATCTGTGAGTTCCCACCTGCTCAGGTCAGCTGTTTCTGTGGGTTTTCCCAATGTGATCTTGATCCCTTTGTTCATTACTCCTCCCTTTCTGAAACTTGATTCAGGGAGTTTGGCTTATTGCTTAGCTGTGGATCTCTTCTTCTGCTTCCATCAGCCACTGGATGCAGGCTCTAGGGTATGCCCCCTCTTTCATGATGTTCTTAAAGCCCTAACAATAGACATTTCATTACAGATGTATAAAATGGAGATGAGGTACCCCTGCTCAGTTTTTCTCTGCATTTTGAGCAGTTATGAATTTTTGTGATGGTCTTTATCTGCTTCCAAATTATTTTCATGAGGATTAATAGCTAAAGTTATCAGTGAATATGAAGGTAAGTACTTCCAATGCAGTTAGGAATTGGAAAAATGCCAGTAGTGAATTTCTCTCTGGGTTCCATGCCCTCATCAGCCCTCAATTATTGTCTAGGTTTACAGGGTCAAGCAACAATTTCCTCCTTTTGAGCATGCATGGGGTCAATTAGAAAGCTGTTGGTTACTCCATGATTATAAATGCCACTATTGTACCTTTAAGAATGTCTTGATATGTTGATCACTGTTAAGGTTCATTGGCATCACAGCTGGGTTCACCATTGACAGATTGCTTTTTACCCTTGTCAGCTTACTGAGCAACTTTCAGGCACCATGATAACTAGTCCTTAGGTAGGTTTTTGACTCAGATCTAACTATTCATCCAAATCTTGCCTGAAACAGTATTTATTCTGTGATTTACCTTCAAATTTACCTTTGAATTCTGAGATACCACCAATGTAAAAACCAATAGCCAATGTTGTTTGAGAATTATTTGCAATTTTCTGTACTCTTCTGGTGTTAGTTGCATCCCATACCAACAAAGAGACACCTGAAATGTGGATTATTCTCAGAGATCCATCCAAACATGGGCCAGTTGTGCATGAGTAACTATCCATTTCCCTCTTTCCTACCTCATTTCACCAAATGTGCTTGGGTCAATTCTATCCAGTGTGAAAGAAAACAGAGCTGCAGTATATATCTAACAGATTCAACCTGTTTCTTTCATTTCTTCCTTCATACTATTCCCATACACCCCTCTTTCTCTCTTTCAAATTCATAGCCTCTTTTTCTTTAATTTCTGGTGCACACAAACACAACCCAACACACACACACACACACACACACACACACACACACACACACACAACTTGTTCCTAAATTCATAAATACCTACTCAGTCTGTTCTGGTTCATATGTTCACATTTTCAAGGTTTGCAATTGAGTATTGGATAACCAATTAGTATGTTCTTCCCTGCGGAAGACTATTTCTCTTGTTCTTGGCATTCTTGGTTGCTAGTGCTTTCATCTAGTGTTGAGCCCTTGTGGGTTTTCCCCCCTTCCAGAGTACATGCCAGTTGATGTCATCCTTGCTCCTAAACATAAGGTACAGAGATCATTGTGGAAGATGGAGAAAAAAAGATTGTAAGCCCCACAGAGGAAGTTTGCACTGAGACTGTTTAATTGAAATGACAGAGAAGTTACAGCATGATATCTCACCAACATGACTGCTTAAATATGGCCTGTTCCCTCCTTTTTATGATATCTACCTGAGACAGAAATAAGGGAACCTTCTTTCAATGACCTGTACCTTCTGTTTGTGCATATTTGCTGAGCTTTAAGAGTACGCTAGTGTCAGGTCTATCTACCTCTGTGTATAAAATGCTACAAAATAAATGTAACAGATATATTGAATGAGAACAAAACTTTCAAAAACATTTTCATTAATGCATCTTCTGTGGAATATTATTATCTAAGCTCTGTTATTATAGAATGTCACATTCCAAAAGTTGCCTAATGTTACTAGTGTAGCTATATATTTCTACAATCTACGTACTTCAGGTTCTAATCCCATTCTTCCTTCCCAGCAATTCCCTATCCACCAAAGATGGAGTAACCTAATATAACACATGTAAACTAACATCACCATGAAATCTATGATTAGTTTATAATGAACATTAAAAAAGAAATTGACAGGTAATTGAAATGACTATGACTAAAATTCCAAAACATCATTTGGGATTTAACAAAACAGCCTTTTGAACAGTACATATAATTTATGTATGCGTGCCTTAAGGTGTTGCTTTTAATTTTTTATGTTTATGACTGGTTTCTCTGCACATCTATGTGTATGTTCTACATCCACATATGATTATCATGGAAGACAGAAGTGAAAGTTGGATGCCTTGAAGCTAGAGCTACAGACAGTTGGTACATATCATGTGAGTGCTGAAAATAAAATCTTCCTCTTAAAAATCAGCTAGTGCTATTTATGGCTAACATATTTTCAGTCCCTAAACATTATTTAAGTATATTTCTAAAACAGCTATTAAAGCCACTTTCAACATGGAATTTTTTTTAAACTAGAATTTTCTCACAACTATTCTTGTGACATCCCAAAGCAAATATGTTTTTGTAGGAAAGAAAAGTAGAGGGTCTTATTAGGTCGCCCAAGATAAATCATTTTGCTTAGCCTCTAACAATTACAGATTGTAGGAATGCAATCCAATGGGAGACATCACTCTTTTGTAATGGAATGTTGCTTGAATTTTTTAGTAATTTTCTTCAAGGCCATTTATACATTATTTTGAAACATGATACATAATCATCATTATTCTTTTAAAATTAACTAATTTGTTTAAATTTTCAATTAAAACTCCAAATCAAGGTACTCATATGGTATACACACACATCTCTCTCTCTCTCACACACACACACACACATACACACACTCACACGCAAAACACCCACACATAAAATTTACACATATATAAAAGGAACAATATTCCAAATCATCATATCTGTTTTTAATCCTTCATTGTGTAAAATAGTATTGACTTGATTAAATCCCTATGAATTTAGTGAGTTCCAATAATGAACACTTAAGGTCTTTACACATTGAATAAACATGCAAAGATTTTGTTACTCAAAATATATAAGAGAAAACATGCCATCTTTCTTTGAAAACTGAGGATTATGTATGTACCTTAGTAGGAAAGGATTTCCACAACATATACAAGAGCCTGAATTCAATCATTAGACTACAAAAATAAGAAAAAACTACCTTAGGTCTTCCCATTGCATTTCTTTGATATATATATATATATATATATATATATATATATATATATATATATATGCTTTAACTTTCAAGTTTTTGGTGGGGTATTGATTTTCTAAATAATGTTGTACTGCTGTCAGCTGTCAACATTCATTATCTAGTAGTGCCACTGTATTACTTTTTTTTAAAGTCTGGAATTCATGATTTCTTTCTTTAGTGTAGGTTTGTTTTACCTTGCATTTAAGGTATCCTTTTTTACTTGAATTAGAAACAAGCTTGCTTCATATGTCAATCCCAGTTCCCTCTCCCTCCCCTCCTTCCACACCCCTCACCAATCCCCCCAACCCCCCAACCAATTCCCACTGCACTCTCCAGGGAGGATGAGGCCCTTCATGGGGAGTCTCCAAAGTCTGTCATATCATCCCAGGCAGGGCCTAGGCCCTTCCCCATGTGTCCAGGCTGAGAGAGCATCCCTCCTTGTGGAATTGGCTCCCAAAATTCATTCAGATGACAGGGATAAATACTGATCTACTACCCGAAGCTGCAAAGATTGTCAAGGCCTCTCACTGACAACCACATTCAGGGGCTTTGCATCAGTCCCATGCTGGCCTCTCGGGTATCGATCTGGATTCCATGAGCTCCCCTTAGTTCATGTCAGCTATTTCTGTGGTTTTCACCCACCCGGTCTTGACCCGCATTTAAGGTATCTTAAAGTTTGAATGGCAACTTTAAAAAATAAGTGAAACACTCTCCTAAATCAGAAACTAACAAAGTGATTGGCTCAGCACACATTTTTTTGAATTAGTTTTGCTGGACCATGGTTACATGCAGTCACTTATATATGGGCATTACCTGCTTTTGTGCTTTTTTGGCAGTGTCATCCAGTTCCAATAGAGGTTCTAAGATGAAAGCTAAGACTATTTAATGTTTGATTTTACACAAGTTTGTCAAATCATACCATAAATTACAACATAAAGTATTGAACTTGTAAATTGAGAAAAGAAATGAGTGTCATTGATATGTAAAAGAAATCCTTGCATGCTGCATATCAAATCCACTTTCTGTTAGATTAACTCAATAAATGATCCAATAATATAACTGTTAAATAAAATTAAGAAACACAGTAAAAACTATAATAAAGATGTCTCTGAAAACAGGCAATTTAAGAGATGACTCCAAATATGTGTGTATGAGACATGCCTTAGTCACAATTTATTTTCATTTGACTTGAAATAAGTTATTTATTTTTTAACAAATATCATGTGACTCATTGCTGTCATGATAGCACATAGATAAGAACTCAGTTTTCTTTAAGGGACTGACCACTGGGAGTTTGACAATGATCCAATGTGTAAAAGGAAGCTTTTCTTTGAGAGAAAAGCCTTCCCGCCAGCCTGGTTCTAGAGCCGCATCAGTCCCAAATAAACACACAGGAGGCTATATTAATTATGAAGCTGTCGGCCTTGCTTGTTTCTTACTGGCTAGCTCTGACTTAAGTAATTACCCCATAATTGTTAATCTAAGTATGTCTCCTACCGGAGAAGTTTCTGGGCTTCCTACCCCATGGCGTCACATCTCGACTCTCTTGTGTTCGTCCTACCCAGAGTCCTCCTCGACTCCTAGTCCCTCCTATCTTGGTTCCCTATTGGCTCAACAGTGCTTTATTGACATAAGACTTCCCCAACACCAATGAATATATTGGTAACACAAAATGGACTTGCTATGTTGTTGTGAAATGGCACAAGGTTAGAGGTTGTGATCCAGTTCAGCATTCAAAATTTCCATGTAATTAATAAAAAATATTATGTTGATAAAAAAGAAATAAAACACAACTGGGGCTCAACTCCCTACTAAAATCTTACTTTAAAGTCATTGCTGTTAGTCAATAGTCAACTTCTGGCTCTTTGTGTGGTAAATGCTTCATTATTAAAGACATACAGCTAGTTTCAGGACAACTTGTCAGAGATTTTCAGAAAAGGGAAGCCTTATAAAGTCATTCTCAAAATACAATAGCAAGAATTTGTCATATATAAATAGATACAGAACAAAATTATTTTTTGCCAAAAAATGCATGGTCTTATGATGTCATGATTCAATAATATTTAGCCATTTACAATATTAGCAAATAAATTAAGAGATCTAAAACTCAAGTATTTGTATTTTTGACCTCACAAAAATAGAGAAAGCAATATTTCTAATGAAGATATGGACTATGAAGAGAAATTTCTCATTGTCTATTTAGTCTATGACTTACTAAGGACTGTTACTATGTTATATATACTATTTCAACTAAATGTGAATGTGTTTATCTAATTGAAAATTTGTCAAAGCCAACAAGATGCTCAGTTTGCTAAGGTACATGGTGGCAAGTCTGATGACCTGAGTTAAGTACCTAAGATCCACACTGTGAAAAGAAACAACTGAAACAACTCCTTTAAGTAATCCTGTAACCTCTATTTATATGCTGTTACATAAACATACACTCACTCATAAAAGGAAATAGAGCACAAAGCTTTAATTAATGAATGAATATCAAGTTATTAATGGAGAAGTCTAGTTGGTGTCTACATAGAACCTTCAACCCTATGGAACATTCTTCTTGGTCCTGGACGATATTCTACAAGTTACCAAAGGAAAAATATAAACACCAACCCAGCTACAACCTTGACTCATCTGCAAGCTGTGCTGGTGCTTGAGTTGCACAAAGCATTTGGGAGTAGCAAACAAATATCTGAAATATTTTAAGTACAACTCTATGTGATAGAATCCATCCCTGACACTGCTTCGCGGCCAAGAATCTAAGAGTAAATAGATCAAGGGACCTAGGGAAATACTAAATCCTCCTGGTCTATTAAAAGACCATAGCAATAAAAAGACTACTAAGGATATCATGCTATACTCACAGAGCAGTGTCTTTCTCAGCCATCATCAGATAAACTTCCTCCTTCAGCAAAGGACAACAAATACATACATCCCAGTGCCAGATCTTGATCTTTAGTAGATAAGTGTGGCATGAGCATTAAGTAGAAGCTTGTTTCAGTTATTTTCTTTTTCCATTACAATCAGTGAAGAGTAATAACTACTACATATGATTTCATTTAGCCAAAATATTATGTAAGAATTCTAGGGAAAATTATGATTTCATGCTTACATATTGAATAGATATTAGTTTAATCATAGAGAAGTAATCAATAGCTATGCCTTACTAAAGTCAGTTCCTGGATTCATTCTTCATGATATACTCATTATTTCATTTTTCTCACAGCACATAGGTCTTTAATAACATAATTAAACTGATATCTCCTTTAGGGAAATGTATAGTGAAAAATAAATTGGTTATAACTGTCACAAACAAAGCTGGGTCAATCAAAGCAAAAGATTTATGTCCTGATGGACAATATGATCTTAGCTGATAAGATTTCAACTTTTAAACAGGTTCCAGATGAGACTAAATTTCTTACATTTGTATATATTTGCCTCATATGTGTGCAGAATTATTTTCTGTTGCCTCTATAAACAAATTAAAACTTAAGGCACAGCTTTGTGTGTCCTACTGGTTATTTAAAATGAAAACAAGACCTAGAGTCAAATGTGAAAGCCTGATTCATCTTAAGACAATTTGTTCTTGTGTTGACAATGAAATGTGAAATGTGAAAGAATCTGCAAATATGCTGATCAAAAGTCCTACAACATTGGCATCTATACACAAGTCTGTCTCCTTGCATTCATCATTTCTTTGCTCTCATTAAATGTGTTCGATAACAATTCTTTATATGTACGTAATGTATTCTGAATCTCCTCAGGCTCCAACGCTTCTTATCATTCTGTCACACTTGTCAACTTCCACTCTGTCTTACATGTCCCTTTTCTGTGTTTGTATTATGACAATTCTTGCAGGATATTTATACACTAAATAAAACAACCTAAGAAGTTTCTTATGGGGGAATATTCAGGTATTTTGACTCATGTGTTAGAGCTGTACTAGCTTCTTTTGATATTTTCATAAGTGTTAAATGAATAAGAGGAATGAGAGGCATACCTTAAAAAACCTTTTTAATATAAATAAATCATTCACACTTTTTGTGTCTCCCTTGGACTTGTCTAAAATTTACCCTTCCCTCTCTCTCAAAATCACAGCCTCTTTATTAACAACTGTTGTTATATATTCATATAAATTATTAAACATATTTCCAACCCACTGAGTTACTTCAGTGTTGCCTGTGTGTACATATAATCTAGGGTTGATCATTTGGTGTTGGACAGCCAACCAAAATGATCATCTTAAGGGAAGGTAAATTTTCATTCTTTCTCAATTGTTTATAACTTGTACTTATACATGTATGGGTGGGCCTTGCGATTTATTCCATCTAGTGTCAACTATTGTTAGGAATGTTCGATTCTTGTTTAGGCAGACATGTTGATATTTCATGGTTGAAGTTTCCTGTCATAGCTGGGAGGCATATCTCACAACACGCTTCCCAACCTCCTATCATTTATCACAAGAAATAATATTAGAGATGTCCAAAATGCCTTTTTCTTTGGAACAACTCAAAAACCAATATACAATATAGGCCTTGATTGAAATATCCCAGCCATTTCTGGCATTGTATAGATTGTTAATGATGCACTAGTAAGGTAGTTAAACCAGTATGAATAATATTTCATAAATGCTAGCTCCTTTAGGGTGACTACATTTATTTTAAAGATAAAACTTTTGAATACAAACTTCTAGCATGCATGCTACTATTTTTAAAGTCCTCACTGAAAGAAATATTATTTTTTATGATTGTTGTGTTCTTAAATAACATACAACATGTATGGAATCTCTATAAGAATTTTCTAGTAGATGGTATTCTGCTTTGAAATGAAGTGCTTATTTTAGTCATACATAAGGCATATCTATGCCTTGTTGCAGGAATTTTGCAAAGAAGCAAAATTATTTTACATCACTTTTAATTCAAATGCCTGCAGCATTTATTAATGTTTATCATCAATACTAATACTTCACACACATTAATTTAGCTGTCATAGCATTGTCAGAAATCTATCAGGTCTTTTGTAATGATGAATTTACATTCATGTCTAAGCTACATCCATTAATGCACCAGTCTAGTGTATAAAATTAAACTGAGAAATCATTTTCCAAATATTATGTTCGGAATTGTAGGTTCAACATTTGTATTCAAAACACAACATAAAGAGCAGTTATTGATTACATTTCTTTGTTCTCTCTCGGGTTACATTAAATTTCAATTTCCAAATTTATACTATCCACTTTGAAAATAAAGTATCCACAATAATTCATAGATTACTCTGCAACTGTACAATTGGACATATAACTTGTAGTTTGAAGATATTGTCATTTTATAACAATAAAAGCTTCCTGACTTAGAGAATTGTGTCTTTGTATCACATATATCAATATACCAAAATCCATCTAATAAAGAGTTCTAAGTATTGTACACTAGTTTTAATTTGTTAGACAATGCTTTGCTACATACCAAAGGATGGCCTCAAACTTGCTACTCAAATCTAAACTGGTCTTGAACTTGTGAAATTTTTGCTGGGATCATGCACGACTTTAATCTTGGTGATTTCTATTTAAGAATCTTCAGAAATCTCCCACATGTGAAATCAGACCAGGGCTGTTTCTGTTACAGAAAGAAAAACTGTTAGCGATTTCCCAGCTCGCAATATTATAAAATTAACTCTCGTCACCAGTCCTGAAATTTCATCACCAGTGCCTGTCAACTTCTGAATTTTAACACTATCTCTAGTTCACCCCATTAATTTTTTAGTAGAAACATTTTTTCTATGGTAGAAAACCTGATCATTTTCAAAATAATAATTTAAAAGCATTTGTAAAGTGTCTGTAAAACCATGAATCTCTGACCAGATGATACACAGAAATCTTTAATATCTTTTAAAAATTCCATAGTTATTAAAACTTGAAAGTTTACTTTGTAAGAATACAGCTCTCTGGGTCCTGTATGTATTTTCTAAATAATGATTTCTAACTGAAGCATGAGAGAAAATTCATTATTCCAAATGCATATTTGGTTCTTATATTTAATAGAGATTCTATATTACACAAGAATAGGTATTTACCATTATTCTTCAGTATTTTCTCCTTACCTCACCAATCTACCTTCCAAGAGAAGTTAAGACTGAAGATTCAGCAGCAGTCATTTCCTAAGACTCTTCTCCTGTGTGCATCCATTGACAACAGCTTCTCAGGAACAAAGATTATAACTGAATGTAATAGTATGTAAGGCAAGCTAGCAAGTGGACTTCCTGGGGTTACCAGTCAGCATGAATACCAAGTTTGATTCACATGTTCAGCTCCCAGTTCAGGATTAGGACCAGTAACTACCCTGCTGGTCTTTGCCCACCACATAAAATGATTGCCACTCCTGTATATTCTTGTCAATGTGGAGACAAGAAAGAGAAAGACTAGCCAATTCAGAAAATAAAAAGCATAATCTAAACATTCAAAAAATTTAGGCAATAGATTAGACATATTACATGACTACTTAATGTTTCCATTCCTTTCAAAAGCCATATACATAATTACATTTAATTTCAAGTCCTTATATATTTATAAAATTTATTTCTAGAAGTGTTTGATTTAAACAACCATAAGCCCTAAATAAGCAACTAGATATTTAATAGTACTGACTAATAAATTGTAGTAAAATTGCTGAATCATCCCACTTGCCTTAAAAATAACTATCTTATTAGTTTTTCATGAAGGATTCAAAGAAAATCCTTCAAGCTGTTTTGAAATAATAGCTACTAAGTTCTTTTAAATGATCTTTGCCAATGTGTTTTTACCTCACTAAGCCATTAAATAAAATTAATTTAAGGCAGAAATGGTACTACCTAAGTCACTACACTCTCTACTTTTGCTTTTTCAAAGCATTTCCATACTGATTAATTTCTAAATATCATTCAAATATCATGGATAACTAAAAGAGGCTACATTTCTAAAAAATATTTTAAAACTTGATTTCTGGATCTTCTCCATTCTGAGATTTAATGTTAACGAACAAAGAAGAAACATCAGTGTGTGTACCTATCATGAATAGGAACCAAAATACTAAAACAAACTACCCAGAACTGAATTCACACCCTTCCATGAAGGGGAAGTGAGATCAGGCATCCTGGACTTGTGCTGCTGCTCCTGCTTAGTGGAGATGAAGACAGAAACAGGAGTCATTGTAGATTTCTGCTTAAAAATGAATGTGCTGAAGATTTTCTGATTCACATTCATTATCCACTGAGCTGTTCTCAATGGATTTCACAAAGAGAAGCAAACCTAATTACTTCAGGCCAGACTGTCTGGAAAACAATGGCACAGTGATTTAGAGAAAAGCTTTCACACTGCGCTAGCTTTGTGAAATGGTGCCGATTTTTAAAGTTAAATATCACACCTCTTTTGATGATTAAACTTTTGCATTTGAACTGCAGCGCCATCGCTTATTTTTTTTTAAATCCATGCCAAATAATGAAGACCTTGTGGATGTGATTCCAGTAATACTAGTTTGGGTTCTCCTTATCATATTTGAATGGACATCAAGTATCTTGTTTTTTATTCATTACAGAATTTTTCAAACTTAATTAAAATGCAATTCCATCTTTTTTCTCCTGTCTCTTCCCTCCAATCACTTCCATACCTGTCTTCTCTCCCAAATTCACTGCTTCCTCTTCTATAAACATCGTTGCTAACATATACATATAATTAAAAAACATATAAACCAAACTTAAGAGTCCCTTCAGTGTTGCCTGTGATGTTTCATATCACATGTGTTACTAACACTATTTTCTTAAGGCAACCCTCATGTAGCCATCTATTTTTCTGTCTTCTTCAGATATTCTGAGTTAAAGACACCAATTTAAAGAATTTAAAATGAGAAAATAATGCCAGTAGCACAGACACTGAGATTGACAATTATCAAATGAGATCTTCTGAAGCTAAGCTTCTGTAAGGCAAAGGACACTGTCGATAAGACAAAATGGCAGCCTACAGAATGGGAAAATATCTCTACCAACTCCACATCTCACAGAGGGCTGATCTCCAAAATATACAAAGAACTCAGAAGCTAGTAACCAAAACACCAAATAATTCAATTAAAAAATGGGGCACAGAACTAAATTGAGAATTCTCAATAGAGGACTCTCAAATGGCTGAAAGGCACTTATGAATTGTTCAACATCTATTTCATTAGGGGCTATAGGTCTATTTAAATTGCTTACCTGTTCTTAATTTAATTTTGGTAAGTGATACCTATCCAGAAAATTGTACATTTCCTTTAAATTTTCTAATTTTGTGGAGTACTGGTTTTCAAAGTGTGACCTGATGATTCTCTGGATATTCTCAGTGTCCCTTGTTATGTTCCCCTTTTAATTTCTGATTTTGTTAATTTGCATGTTTCCTCTCTGCCTTTTGGGTAGCTTGGATAAAGGTTTGTCTATCTTGTTGTTTTTCTCAAATAACCAACTCTTTGTTTCATTGATTCTTTCTATTGTTTTCTTTGTTTATACTTTATTTATTTCAGCTCTCAATTTGACTATTTGCTGGTGTTTACTCCTCCTGGGGAGTTTGCTTGCTTTTGTTCTAGAGTTTTCAGGTCTGATTTTAAGTCTCTCGTGTGAGTACTCTCCATTTTCTTTATGTGTGCATTTAGTGTCATGAACTTTCCTCTTAGCACTGCTTTCAAAGTGTCTCATGAATTTGGATATGTTTTGCTTTCATTTTCATTGAACTCTAGGAACCTAGATGCCCTCAACCAAAGTATGGATAAAGAAAATGTGGTACATCTACACAATGTAGTATTACTCAGTAGAAAAAAAAGTGAAATCTTGAAATTCTCAGGCAAATAGATGGAACTAGAAGAAGCCATCCTGAGGGAAGTGACTCAGACACAGAAAAAAAAACATGGTATGTACTCACTTGTAAGTGGATATTAGACATAGAACAAAGAATAACCAGCCTATAACCCACAATCCCAAAGAAGCTAGTACTCATGAGAGACATACATCAACACCTGGAGAAAGGAAAGGGACAAGATATCCTGAGCAAATTTGGAGCACAGGAGGAGAGGGAGAAAAGTAGTAGAAACAAAAGGATATAAGTGGAGGGGAGAGGAGAACTTGAGGGATCAGGAAGGTCACGTTGGGGGAATAGTAGAGAAGGAGAGCAAGAAAAAGAGTACCTTAATAGAGGGAGTCATTATGGGTTTAATGAGAAATCTGGTTCTAGGGAAATCTCCAGAGACCTACAAGCATGACCCCAAGTAAGAATTTAAGCAATAGTGGAGAGGCTACCTTTAATGCCCTTCCCCTATAATTAGAGTGATGATTACATTAAATGTCATCATAGAACCTTCACCGATGGAAGCAAAAGCAGAGATCCACAGTTGAGCACTGAGCTGAAATCCTGGAATCCAGGTGTAGATAGAGAGGAGTGATGAGCAAAAGGGTCAAGACCATACTGGAGAAACCCACAGAAACAGCGGACCTGAGCAAGTGGGAGCTCACATACCCCAGTCTGATGGCTGGGAAACCATCATAGGACTGAACCAAGCCCCCTGAATGTGCGTGTCAGTTGGGGACCTTTGGCAGTCTATGGGGCCTCTGGAGTATTTATCCGTGGTACCGAATGGACTGGGGGAGCCCATTCTCTATGGAGTGATACTCTCTCAGCCTATATACAGGCAGGGAGGGCCTAGGTTCTCCCCAGATGATATGACAGTCTTAAATGATCCCACATTAAATAATCCCACCCTGAGGAGTGGATGGACAGTAGGATAGGGGCTTGTTGAGGGGAATGGGAGGGCTGGAGGGAGAGGGAACTGAGATTGGTATGTAAAATAAGATTATTTTCAATTTAAATAAAATTAATTGAAAACAAGATAATTCACCTGGAAAAGAAAAAAATGTGATGTTTATTTTTGTGGACCTGGGTTACCTCACTTGATATAATGCTATCCAGTTCCATCAATTTACCTGAAAATTCATAACTCCATTTTTTCTTTACATAATATATTATGTATATTTACTACATTTTCATTACACAGCTGTACACTGATATACATCTAATATGATTCTTTTTCCTAGCTATCATGAATACAGTAGCAATGAACCCTTCAGGGTAAGTCTCTATGGAACAAGAATGCCATCCATTTATGACATGTAAGTAGAGGGTATTCAATGGCCATGAAATGCCAACAATGTGGATACCTAAACTGGTACTGAACAATTTCAGTACCAGTTGACACCTCAATGTGAATTGAGGAGATCTCATGGGACCCCATTTAGGCAATTAACAACTGCCAAGAAGAGAAATAGTTACCACCAGGAATGAGCCTTCTGAATGATCATCCAATAACTAGTGGTCAGTCTCAGAAACATTACAGCAAACACTTCAGTAAAACTTTCGTTGATGTTCTTCCATAGAATCCACTTATAATTTTTGATACATGGTAACATTCAGTGTAACACTCAGTAATATCTGTTACGAAAATTATCATACTGTATTATAATAGTAACCATTATTTCTATAAAGATCATTTTAGATCCTATTTGTTTTTGAGGGAATATTTAAACAGAACTAGATTGATAACAATGGACATGGTAACTTCAATTGGTGGGGGTGAGGGTGGTAGCTAACAAGACCTCAGTCTGAAACAAAAAAGTACACGAAATATAGAATGTTGAGAGCAGGACAATAGTCTTCTATAGGGACTAGCACAAAATTGATTATCAAATACCAAATGGTCAGCACTAGAACCATATACACAAGTAACATACAGGCTGATAAATGAGTAGGCTGTATTTATGTACTTAATAGTGTATGTGTGTGTGTGTGAAGATAGATGATAAATATAATATGAGAAAGAAAGATAGATAGATAGATAGATAGATAGATAGATAGATAGATAGATGGATAGATAGATAGGTTAGGGACCAACAACTAATGAAATATAGGACATGAATTTGACAGCTCGGGGGGGGGAACGCAGGGCAGCTTGGCAGGTAAAAAGGAATGTGGTAATGTAATTACATAGCAAACTCCAACCATAAAAAAATTAAAAACAAAAGAAAGCTAATATGTTAAGTAATCCACTTCCTCTGAGAATGTTTCTAAAGCTTCCAGGAAAATCTGAAACCTTTTCCCAAAAACTAATTATTATTAATTTTTATTCTTCTATGTAAGTGTTAAAAATTGTTTCCAAAGCTTAAATTTTCAGTTAAGAGTAGATATTTCTTTGTGTGTTTTCAGCAGTAGACAAAATGTTTTAGAGAAACTACCAGTGTAAGCTGCTTCATATAGTAAAATTAGCACAAAATTTGAAAAACTCCCATTGTCTGAGGGAAAAAGGTGTATTTCCAACCTCTGCCTGTTCATACCTGCCATTCTAACTGAAATGCTCTGGCTCCTAAAGACTTAAAACATTGTTCACAGCATTGAGCCAGGAATACTTTATTTAGTTGTTATTTTTAATAGAATTAAGAATAAAATCACTACCATCTTTATTTTAGACTGTAGCAATGGATATTTTGACCCGTTTCCCCACTTGAGTGTGTCCACAAAACACCTATGAAACTTTATCCTCCATGCAATATTATTGAAAGACGGGAGCTCAGGTCCACCCATATAACTCTGTAAAGATTGGCAGTATGAGTGATTGATCTTCAGAATTCTACATCATAATGTGAGTCTACCACATTCCTAATGGTTTCTCTCTTAACTTCACCTTCCTGCCTGCTATGGCTCAGGATGCAAGTCTGCCTGGTACTACTTTCATGTTCTCCATGTCTCAGCATCCATCACAAACCAATCAAATCACTTTTTGCTCTTAATTGTGCAAAATATCTTGTCACATGGAGTGGGTGGGGACTAAACTAGGTTTTAATATAATTGTTCTCTGTAGTTGTTTTTTTTTTTCTTTTCCTTTTCCTATTTCTTTTCCTTGCTTAAGCTCTTTACTCTTTGGGCTCTTTCTTGATGACCCACCCCCAAACTCCCAAATGAATCACACATGAAGAGGCTTATTCTTATTTATAAATGCCGAGCCTTAGCTTGGTTTCTTGCTAGTCAGTTTTTCTTATCTTAAATTAACCCATCTATCTTTTGCCTAGGGGCATTTTCCTTTTCTTACTCCCATATATCTTACTTTCATTCTTACTCGGTGGCTGACTGGGTGACTGGCCCCTAGTGTCCTCTTTTCCTCGCTCCCTCCTTCCTTCTCCTTTTCTTGTTTCTCCTTCTATTTATTCTCTTTGCCTGCCAGTCCCACTTTTTCCTTTCTTCTGCTTCATTTCTGGACATTCATCTCTTTATTAGAACATCAGTTGTTTTAAACAGGCAAAGAATCACAGCTTCAAAGAGTTAAATGCAACATAAAAGAATGCAATATATCTTTGCATCATTAAAACAAATGTTCTACTGTATAAACACATGTAACACACCTTAAAATAATATTGCACAACAATTCTCCAAATCCCTACCTACATCTCAACCTTCATGCAGTGTGTACCAATCTCAGTAAAATCTCAAAGGCAAAATATTAGGAGACTCTTGAGAGCAAGCAATGCAAATGGTTCTTCTGCTCTCAAGTCATACATGTTTACTTACTTTTTAAAAGATTATAACAAATAAACTACATGTTTTAAAAAACCGTTGTTTTATGCTGGCATTGCCATTTACACAGTACTGTACTAAATCATTCTTTAAATCTTTCTAGGTAGTGTGGTAACTTCAATTCTGCGTTTCTTGAACTTCTGTTAGTGTACCACATAATGTCACTTGTTTTAGGATAACATGGAATGGTAGCACTAGTCACCTTTTTCCTGTTGAAAAAAAACAGAGATGCTATTACATTTTCTAGGACATAATTATGTTTTCAACACCTACTAAATGACGTGAACAAATACCCATCATGCTTTTACTCCTATGCCACTTTGCCTTCACTAGATTTGTTATATTGTCACTTAAAATTATTACATTTTCCTTAATGATTTTCCATAGCTTACACAGTATAGCATTCAGATGCAATTGGTTATTCGTTTTATGAGGCTAGGAAAGTTATTTATTCTACTCAATAAATAAAGAGTAGAATAGTTATTTTTTCATTAATACAGCATAGTCAAAGAAAAGAACCTGAGTTTTATTTTTATGGCTAGAGAGATAATATTAATATATGAATGTAGGGGCTGTGATGAATATTCATTCAGTAAAGTGCCTGCTCCATACATGAAACCTAAAGTTTGAATTCTCAGAATGCACATAAAATCTGGGTGTGGTATCATATGTCTGTTATTTGGCACAGCTATGACAAAGGCAAGCAGGTGCACCTAGCTCACAAACCAGCTTTTGTATGTTCAATGGGCATCAGGCTAATTGACAGATCCAAAAGTAAGGTAGAAAATATTAGAGAACATGAAGTTAACCTCTGACCTATACCCACATGCACACATGTAATGCACATAAAGCAAATTAAAACTAGAATTATACTTGTTATTAGTGTTAACATTTTGGTTTTTGTGAACAGAAGGATATGTCAGAACTAGTATTTCAGCAGCATTTCTTATGAATAGATATAGTTCCGTTGCGGAGAATTTACAGACTCGGTGAAACTAAAGTTTGTTATTTATCTCCAGAAGGCTTTAACATTGTATTGCTTTCATTTCATTGGATGTCTCCTTTAAATTTTCTTTATAGAAAACAAAATAGAAGACTAAGAAAGGCTATTCTAAAATGAACCATGAATACTCTGCTTGAAAGCTTAGTAAATGGGAACAAAACATGTTTGTTACATAGTTTTTCTGGATTGTTTTATAAAATTCATTTTCTGCTTATGATTTGCCAAAGATATTCTGAACCTTATCTGTCATTAAATTTGTGGCATTTCTCTACATTCAGTTTATTTTTCAAAAATACAAAGTTTCTTCAAGTGAGTACCAAAGCCAAATGTCAATGATCACAGGCATCCACGAGTCTCCTGCACTCAACTGTGCGAATCATTAAAAGAGTCCCTATGCCTTGCTTCTGCCTGTCTCAGTTCCAGGAACAGAGTGTGACACATATTATATTCTGCACTCGTTAAGCACAAGTTGATTTCAAGAATATGGTTGATATGCAAGAAAGTGGTACAGTGATTTTTTTCTCTTCAGAAAGACAAAATCTTTACACTTGCTAGTATTGTGATAATTTACAACTTATGATCTCTAAACATTACTCAGATTATTTGTGAACATCTGTGATTTGCCGCAATATTTATAGGCATATTGTAAAACCCAGGACAGTGCCTGTAATGTAGAAGCTACTCCAGGCAGTGACTGAACACAAAGAAATAAAGAAAGTGCATCAATGTTTTCATTGACTAAAGCACTTTTTTGCTGCTGTGTGTATCAACACATTTTATAGGTTTAATGCACTAAGCAGAGTTTGTTGAACTAAAAAAATATTTTTCAATTAAAATTATACAATTTATTTTCCTTTGACTGGAGGACTATTGAGAGATAAATTTCAAACAACATTTTCCTGAGAAATCTCCTGTAAATTTATCCATTGAAATCTTTAACATCAAAAATTATCAAATATCATTTGGACAATTCCCAGGAATTAGTGTTTCTGCATATAGTTCATGATTTTTCTAAATTATAAGTAAACCCCATAACCCACCACATTATTCTTTCACCATGCCCCTCATGGCTAGTGATTAGTGGGACTACTTCTTGGCTTACAGGAGCCAGCTCAAAGGGATCTCTACATTTTCATGCATGCTGCAAACTTCCGGATTTACACTAGATATGACCTAAATTACTCACACTGTTCATTCATTCTACTTCCTTTAAGTATTGTAAAGGTACATTGGCCAGTATGATGTTCTAAATAGTAATATTTTCATCATTTAGCTGAATTTTCTCAGTTCTGGTGACTGGAACTTATCCATTCTTGTATAAATACTGATTGGATCTAGGCTCAAAAATGTACAAATTTTTGCAAATCAATGACAGCCAGCTCTGTCCAGAGTCTAGTATTTTGCCTATTGGTAACATGGTGGCTATTTTTGAATAAAATATATGTACCTCCAAATTACTTTTACTGAGACTTTAAGATTAAAATGTTTATTTGCTTAAAATAGTTAGTTAGTGCTGTATTCTGAAATCTGTAATGCTATCACCAATATTTAATTGTACAACTTTCTAAAACTATTAAAATATATTCAACTTTATCAATTGATCATTTAATTTATCGACATTTTTGGGGTTTGATTCAACTTATCCTGTTATGTTTTAATTCAGTTCTGTGGAAACTATTTAGATCTTCTTTTTTTCAGAGGTTAATGTGAAATTATCCCACTTTCTATATTTTCACAAAGGTTTTATTCTTTCATCTGTGAATTTATTTTTTATGCATTTTGTCTTTTATTATTTTCTGTAACAAAACAAAGAATATATAAAATAAATGTACTTTTTATTTTTCAAATATTCATATTTAGAACACAAAACAATGATAAGATGTAGAAAACAACAAAATTAATAGAGTCAAATATTTGAATAAGAACTTTGTAACAGAATATAACCAAATACTTGACAATTATATGAATATACACTCAGTATTTTTAACCATGGAAATGGGGAGAGCAAACCTCAATCTAACACCTTTATACATCCTCACATACCTAAAATTAATGATTGACAAGAACAAATAATGATGAGAATGTGAAGAAAATAGAGGTAGAATACCTGTGTTTTCAAACAGTCACAGAGCTGCTCATGAAAACTTAATAGGTACATTGCATTTATATTTGTGTTTGATTTACCTGTTACTTGTACCTTAATCTAACTCAATTCCTGGAATAATGTTGCAGGTTTTCTGTTACACAAACATTTATACGTACTGGTTATATTGAGTGTATTTTATTTTATTATTATTATTTTACCATGTTACTCATAACTACTTACAATAAAATTATGAACTTTTAACTGCTAGATTTTTTTCCATTTGATAGTTTTGTTCCAGAGTTAAACTGGGGGTAAATTGAAATAGAGAAAGTGTCAGATGAAGGAGACTACTTATTACATCATGACTTACGGCATTTTCTTACATCCAGTATAGCATCAACTCTATTTTTTTTCTTTTTTGGTTTTTCAAGACAGGGCTTCTCTGTATTGTTTTGGAGGCTGTTGATCCAGCCTGGCCTCGAACTCACAGCAATCCTCCTGCCTCTGCCTCCCGAGTACTGGGATTAAAGGTGTGCGCCACCACTGCCCGGCTATATTGAGTGTATTTTAAATGTGTTGGTGTGTCCTAATTCCTTCATGTGGGCTTTCATTAGCTACTGTAAATATACTTTTATCATATGTTTATTCTTCTCACATGCGTTTATCAGATATCAACATGATCATACAGAAATATACTAGACAGGAATAACTTTGTTCTTATTTCAATCTCATATGTTTCAACTTCTTAGTCTGTGTTTTATGTGTCTTTCACAAGTAGCATTTGAATTTATTTTCATAAATCCTACTTGGTCTTTCTCTTTCAGCTTTTAACCTTTAAATACTTGCTCCCAGGTCAATAAAAATTCTATTTATTGGTCTTCTATAACCACAGATATCAACAAACCACAAACCATAGCTTCATAGGTATTATTACAGAAATATCTCTAACCTAAAAATAACCTCATGTCGTAAGTAAAGGTTGTGATATCAATCTTTAATGTTTGGCAATGCACTTAAGATGTTCTCTTTTTAAAATCACAAGAAAGTCAAAAAGTGGAACAAAGCTAACTATTTGAGTTTGAACTCATAAATCTTCATAAGGCTGCATTCCATTGTTTGTTTCAACAGAAGTATTTGCAGGCTGGAATCATTGTGCCAGCATAGCAGAACCAAACTGAAAAGTCGGCACTATTACAAAGTTTTGCTGATGTCACTTGTCTGATGAGGACAGTTAATCACAGCTGTAGTTTTAAAAATTACTTTAAAAAGAGTGTTTTGTGTTTTAGAATATGGAGTCTATGTGACTCTGAAGAGAGTGTGTGTGTGTGTGTGTGTGTGTGTTTGATTAGATGTAGGTCAGATGAATTGCCCCTATCTATTTTTGCTCTATCATGGGTAAGTTCCCTTTTTTCCCTATGCAAATTTATTTATTTTGATTTTGTTTATCAAAAATATAATAGTAACTATATTGATATGTATTTTCACACATTTTACGGAAATATATTTTATGAGAATTCTCATACAACTTAACTTCTTTCTAGATATGAAGTGATCAGTTGGTCAGACTTGACAACAAATGTGTTTTTAGCTTGCATTAAAAATAATATTTTTATCATAATTATATATAGTATACATATTATCTCTATAATTGTACTTCATTCATATTCAACCCACGCCTGCTCAAGTCTTAACTACTTTCAAGAAACCAGAGACAATTTAACACTACCAAAACAAATTCTCATATATTGAACTATTTTTTAAAAGTTCCAACAGAAACATGAGTGAGAAAGTACAATAAACTTTAAAACGTAATACTGACTTCATGGATCTTAGAGGAGAACCCTCAGCCACCACTTAACTAACCCTGCACAATCCCCAACAATCTAAACATTTGTCCTTACACAGAGAAGTGTAGCCTTCACCCCTCTCCAAGGAAGATTCTCTTTTCAACAAACTGAGATACTTCAGAAAACCATAACCAGTCAAAATGCAGACTTGTGGATCCCAGCCCCGGGGAACATACCTACAAAATGCTCTACTCCTAAGAGACCAGGAACACTGGATGGGTGGGTAGGATTATATGAATGAAGAGATCAGGGGGTTTGCTGAGATTTTGTCTCCCAGTAATGTCAGAAGCTAAACCCATAAAATATCCTCAGCATGACTGTGAGCTCATCAAGCACAACAACAATAAACATGCCAGAGTAGATGGGGGAGACATCAAGGCCTCAGTCCTACACAAAGAACTACAAGATAAATAAGGAATGCTAAAAGTTGGATAGTCTTGTCCAGGGAAAATTATACCGATTGTTTATACAATACCAAATGTGAACATACCTAGAAGTAAGATTATAGACATCTATATATTATATATTGTATACATAAAACATTACACAGAGTAAACACGTTGCATATATAAATCTTGCCTTACATTTAATATAACTATATATTATATATATATATATATATACACAAGTATTACATAAATTAAAGAAAAAAGAGGATCTTAGTATTCAGGCATCTGTACTGGCTTGTCCATAGGGTTCTGACAGGCTTAGCTCTCAGCTGCAGTGACTAAGAGCACCACCTGTGCATATTCATTATGTTCAATTTTAAAAGGGTCCTGACCACCTCCCATCCTTCTCTCTCTCTTTTTCTTTATCTCCCTCTCTATTTGTTTTTTCCTCTCTCTTTCTTTCTCTTCTTTCCTATCTCCTCTCTCCTGCTGAGCTTGTTCCTGGAGGCTGGTCTCCTCCTACCTTCCCTTTCCCTTTTTCCCTTTTTATGATCCCTTTACCTAATAAAGAAGCCCTCTGGGAGGTTTCATCCTTCATCCTCTCTGAAGAGTGGATGGTCGGGGGGGGGGGGGGATGGTGGAGGAAACGAAACTGAAGGATTGGAAGGAGAGGGAACTGGTATTTAAAAAACAAAACAAACCCTCTGCTTGAACCCTGTCACATGGAGTTTTTCTCTCCCGTTCTGCTTTTCTTAAATTACAGCAGAGGTCATGAATTTTAAAGAGAGAAAGGAGGGATATATGGGAGAGTTTAGATGGAGTAAAGAGGAGAGAGAAATGATGTAGTTATAATCTCAAAAATGAAAGAAAGCTTGTAATCGAAGTTACCAGTAGCAAAAAAAAAAAAAAAGACATAAGATCCTACACAATAATGAATCAATGAGATCAGAGGGCAGTGAAAAGTTTGCAACACTCAAAAACATTGTATCATTAAAGGTTTAGAGGTACATGAAAATTCGGAAGATAGAGTAACCTCCTTTATAGAGATAATAATATGAATTCTCAAATTTAAAGACTGATACAAACATCCTGCTCCCTCAAGGTCAAAGTTTACCAGTAAGACTCAAGTAAAGCACGTCTACTACGTGGCATTATATGCACCTCTGAAACATGACATTGTATAAGCAAGCTATTGAAAGGTTAGGTCTCAAAATAATGAAAGAAAACAAATAATATGAGGGCCCTTGATCTTAGCAGAAACCTTACAGGTCTTACAGGGGATTACAGGTTGACATTATGAAGGATGGAAGCCATCAATGATAATAAGCATAGGATGTTTTCTATACTCTGTATCTCAGTTTCTTTATCTAACCCAAGCCTTGTCAGCTTCCATGTCTCCACCAGATCATGGAATTCTGAAAGTTCTGGTATCATGACTGATTTTTTTCTTTATTGCCATAGAAAGATAGTAAGTCCTTAACACTGCTTCAGAAGCCCTATAGTCTTTATTCTATATGAGTTAGCCTGAGGGTAGTGATTCCTTTGCTTTTAATATTTATCTTTTCACTTCCAAAATACATGGGTTTTTTACTACAGTATCTCTCATTTCTAAATAAAACAAATATACAACAAGCAGCATAATTAAAAATAAAAATGTTCTTCGACATTTCTTCTGCACCAAGTCAGATGCTATCCCCCACTCTCTCATTCCACACCCTTACCTTTTCTGCTAGGGAGTGATCTACAGTACTGCCACTGAGCTGAATTCCCATCAGTGTTTTCTGTGCACATTTGCCAACTCAGTATGTGCTGAAGCCACCCTCTGATGGCTCCTGCTAGATGAGCTAAGCACTGCTCTGATGGAAGCTGCCTCACATCACAGAACCTCTGTAGTGTAGTTGTAGGCATGAGAAATACCAGAGCGGATGAGCCGTCGGTACAGAGCAATCTGGGCTAGCAGGGAGAAAGGCAAGACCAAGCAGGATTTTGCGGTATCTGCCTTCATTTATGTTCTTATAGGGCTGGCCTCACTCCTCCTCAGGGAGGTAAGGTGACAGTTCTCAACTGTAAGTGTTCTGTGATTCCCTGTGCAGTGCCCCTGCTCTTCCAAGCATGCAGACTTGTTTCATTGATTGGGATTCAAGTCACAACCAGTTCATGGGTCCATACTGATTTTCAGGCAGTCACTTATTTAGTCAGGGGAGACAGAAAAGGCCACTGGAGTTTAGAGATATAAATTTTTGCTCTCCCCGGGTGAAAGAGTTGACTGTACGACAATTATAAGATAATTCCCTAGCAAAACACTATTTGGGAAAGAAGTGCAAAATCTTCTCTTCAATGTCACTTGCTTCAATTTCCCAATCTTCTATTTGAAAGTATCTTTTTTTTCCTGGTGCCAGATGGTATCCCTGTGGAGCTGTGCTAAAGCTCTCCTTTCCTCTTCTTCCTATGGTTCCTCTGAGAAGGACTTTTCCCTCTACTGTCTATTCTGCCTAGCGCCTGTAATAAGGTTCTTTGTTTGTTTGTTTGTTTTGTTGTCTTTTGCAAGTATGTTGCTCAGTATTTCTGAAATCTGCCTGGACTCTAGTGTCTACTACTAGCTGCTGCATTTCAGGTTTTTCTCAGGCCATGTCCTACTCCCTGAACCAGACTGCTTTAATCTGCGTATCTTCTATATGAGGACATCCAAGAGTATGTAAAACTACTAATAGTATGTTGAACTTGTGTTTTATCTCCTGTAAATATTTTATCTTTTTTAAATCTTAGTCTCAGTCACATAACCTGAAGAATCAGAGAAGTCGTTTTTTTATTACAAGACACACTTTATAAATAGAAAGGAGATTACCAACACATTTATTTTGTGTAACATGCAAAACATCAGTTACTTTATTCTGTTTTGATTTGACTTTGGGTTCTTTCTATTGTGAAGAGTTATAAAAATTCATATTGCCTTTCACACGTTTTCTTATGCAGCTTCTGTTTCTATTTGCCATTCAAGTATATTTCAGGAATATAAGATGCTCAAGAAAAGGAGGAAACCCTCATATAAGTAAAACTGTTGCAAGATTTGGAACAAAAAAGGTAAGGTGTGAGTTTAAAATGGCCATAGTCTTGTTTCTGAGGCATAATGTTGGGCAAAGGGTGGACAGTTAGTGATGAAGGTGTGAGTTAGTGTGGTCATTTGACAGAAAATGGCCCCATGGGCTCACAGGAGTGGCACTATTACAAGGAGTGGCTTTTGAGTAAGTGTGGTTTTCTTGGAGAAAGTGTTGTCGGTGTGGCTTTCTTGAAGAAAGTGTGTCACTGGAGGTAGGGTTTGATGTCTCAGAAGTCCAAGCTGGGTCTAGTGTGGTAGACAGTCTCTTCCAGCTGCTGAGAATCAAAATGTAGAACTTTCAGCCCTTATCCAGCACCATGTCTGCCTGAAAGCCACAATGCTTCCCACCACAGTGATAATGGATGAAACCTCAGAACTGTAAGCATGCTCCAATTAAATGCTTATCTGTATAAGAGTTGCCATTATCATAGTATCGTTTCATAGCAATAAACCCTTAGGAACACAGAAGATGGTACCAGAGAATGGGATATTTCTTTGCTAGGTCTGAAAATGCTTTTGTTTAGAAGATTGTGGACATTGGAACTTTTGATTTGAAAAAAAAAAAACAGTTGAGGTCTTTGATCTATGTGGACTTGCCTATTATATAGGGTAATAGATATGGATTTATTTGCATTCTTTTACTTGCCAGCATCCAGCTATGCTAGCATCATTTGCTGAAGATGTTTTCTTTTTTCTGTTGTATAATTTTGGCTTCTTTGTCAAAAATCAGGTATTGATAGGTGTGTAGATGTACATGATGTCTTCAACTCAATTCGATTGATGCACCTGTCTGATTTTATGCCAATACCATGTTGCTTTTATTACTATAGCTCTGAAGTCAAGCTTGAAATCAGGGTAGGTGATACATCTGGAAGTTCCATTATTGTATAGGATTGTTTTAACTATTCTGTTTTTTTGTTTGTTTGTTTGTTTTTCCATGTGAAGTTGAGTATTGTTCTTTCCTGTTTTGTAAAGAATTATGTTGGCATTTTGATGGGGATTGAATTGAATCTGCAGATGGCCACTTTTACTGTGTTAATCCTACAGATCCATGAGTGTGGGAAATCTTTCCATCTTCTGAGATATTGTCCAATTTCTTTCTTCAAAGACTTGAAAATCTTTCACTTGTGGGTTAGAGTTATCCCAATGTATTTTATATTATTTGGGGCTATTGTGAAGGTTGTTGTTTCCCTGATTCTTTCTCGCCCCGTTTATTGAGAGCTACAGATTTTTTTGAGTTAATCTTGTATCTAGATGCATCAGTGTAGGTGTTTATCAGCTATAGGATTTCCTCGGTAGAATTTTGGGGGTCACTTATAGATACTTTTACAGTGATACTTTGACATCTTGTATCCCTCTGATCTCCTTTTGTTGTCTTATCTCTCTAGCTAGAAATTCAAGTAGTATATCAAATATATATGGAAAAGGTGATCAGACTTGTCTTGTTCCTGATTTTAGGGGAATCACTTTGAGTTTTTCTCCATTTAATTTGATGTTGGCTATAGTCTTGCTCTATATTACTTTCATTATGTTTAGGTATGTTCCTTGTATCCTCATCTCTCCAAGACTTTTATCATGAAAGAGTGTTGAATTTTGTCAAAGGCTTTTTCAGCATATAAAGAGATGATAAAGTGATTTTTTCTCTTTCACTATATTTATATGGTGGATTACATTGATAGATTTTTCTTATGTTGTACCATCCTGTATCTCTTGGATGAAGGCCACTTGATCAGGGTGAATGATCTTTCTGATATGTTCTTGGGTTAAGTTTGTGAGTATTTTATTGAGAATTTCTACATCAATGTTCATGAGGGAAATTGGTCTATACTTCTCTTTCTTTATTGATTCTTTGTGTGGTTAGGATATCAGGGTGACTGTGGCCTCATACCTTCATCTAATAATTGATAGAAACATACAATGATCCACAACCAACCACTGGGCTGAGCCTTGGGGAATCTTGTTGAGGAGAGGACAGAAGGATAGTATGAGCCAAAGGGTAGGTATCATCACAAGGGAATCCACCGAAGCAATTGACCTGTTCATGGGGAATCACAAACTATAAAACCATCACTAATGAGTCTGCATGTGATGGCTCTATGTCCTCTGCATATGTGCTATGGTTGTGGGGCTTGGTCTATTTGTAGGACTTATATCAGTGGGAGTATAGCCTGTCTCTAATGTTTTACCTATCTTTGGCAACCTGTTCCTAATGTTGGGTTAGCCTGCCCAGACTTAATACAAGGAGAGGAGCTTAATCATATCTCAATTTGACAGACCATGCTTTGTTGGCACGCATGGGAGACCTGCCCTTTTCTGAACCTAAGTGGAGGAAAGGGTGGATTGGGGAGGGGGAAAAGAGGGGAAGTTGGGGAGGAAATGAGAGGATGGTGGGAGAGCAAGTTGCAGTTGGAATGTAATATAAATAAAAATTTTAATTAATAAAAAAAGAAAAGAAGTTGATTTCTTTAAGTGGAGCTTAATGGGCCATCCTAGTAGAACCATGGAAGAGAGAGTGCTGAGGTTGTTTGAATCAAGGGGGCTTGGTTCAAGAGGTTTTACAAGAGAAATATATTTGTATGTAGACTGGATATTTCTTGTGATATTTTGGCTAAGAACGTGGCTGCTCTTTTTCCCTTTCCCAAAACGTCTGCCTGAGGCAAACGTAAAGGGTTTTAGATTAATGGTTTTGGCAGAGGATATTTAAAAGTTACCTAGAATTGACTCTGTCATGTGGTTATTAGTGTTCACTCTTAAGACCTATAATGAAAAGGAGCAAACTAAAAGGAATTAAACAGATTAAAGAAAAGCTGAATGTTAGATTAAATAAAGGAAGTAGTGACCTCAGAGCAAAATCTTACACAGCTAAGCTTCCAAGTAGTGAAAAGGAATTAAAGAAAATCTGGGTATGATGGTTCCCATCTTTAATCTCAGCACTCCACTGGCACGGGAGGTCAAATCTCTAAGTCTACAGAGAGACTTCAAGGACTGCCAAGATTACAACATAAAGGAAATCATCAAAACCAGAAATCTTTTGAAGACATACCTGAACTAGGGGACCATGTTCCAGTACCAGCAAGAAACAGACCTTGCCAACTTTGGCCATTTGGCTCTGGATTTAGAGTCAAGGATAAAAGAACAAGGTTATGGAATCTCTCTCTATAACCAAGGAAAGCCTCTGAGGCCAGGCATGTGTCAGGTGTATCCCTGCATGGAGGCCAAGGAGCTTACTGTGTAAAGCTGTGAAGGTAAAGCTTGGATTTCCTTGGAGCTCTCAAAATGTTGGAGATGCCAGAATTGCGGGATACCTGCCAAGGAGAGCTGGTAACAGGGAGTGAATTCAGCCAATGAGAAAGAAGTGTGTTACAGTCAACAGAGCTGAAAGGAGTTGGAAATCTGAAGAGTATTTTGACATCAGACATACAGATGTAGCGTTTGGCATTTGCCCAGTTGGTTTTCAGTATTGCTTTTGTCCAGTATTTCCTCACTATGCTCCCTTTTGGAATTATAATGTATATCCTGTTCTATTATGTGTTAGAAGTGTGTGATCTGCTTTTTGATTTTGACTTTACCAGGGATTACATTGAAGAGATTTCCTGAATCTCAGAAGAGACTGAACTATAGACTTTTACAGAATTTTGAGACTTTTGCAGACATTGGGACTTTTAAAGTTGTACTTAATGCACTTTTGCTTTATTATGTGGTTATGAGCCTGTGGGGGCCAGAGAATAGGATGTGGTGGTTTGAAAGAAAATGGCCCCCATAGAGTCACAGAGAGTGACACTACTAGAAGGTATGGCCTTGCTGGAGTAGGTATGGCTTTCTTTGAGCAATTGTGTTACAGAGGGAAGGCTTTGATGTCTCAGAAACTCATGCCAGGCTGTAGTCTCTTCCTACTCCATGTGGATGGAGATGTAGAGCTCTCAGCTTCTTCTCCAGAACTATGCCTGCCTACATGCCAACATCAAGATAATGAACTAAGTCTCTGAACTGTAAGCGAGCCCAATTAAATCTTTTCCCTTATAAGAGTTGCTATAGTCATGATATCCCTTCACAGGAATAAAATCCTAAGACAGTTAAGACTTTTGAAACAAATCTTCTATTGCATTGGGACTAGAACTTGAACCAGCTATCTTCCATAAACCAAACTCTTCAATGGCAGATAGTTAAGCCTCTGATTTTACTAAACTCTCTTGAGCTAATTCTTGAAAACAATGAGCTTATAGTTTATAGAAACTGCAAAAGAAATCCCTAAAATTGTCAAAGTAAAATCACAACTATGAAAAATATTATTATTCATTGTCCAAATTGATCTTGATTTTTTAAAAATTTTTGAATTTCAGTAATAAGTAACTACTGACAAATATCCTCTAGTTCCTTTCTTAAATATTTTGAAAGTCAATAATTAATTAGTATGATTATTGCATAAATTATAGCTTGAAAACCTTTGAATGTCTAGTACTTTTATTTATGTGATGAAATGAGCTTATTTTACTTTCCAGGAACATGTCATAGCTTGGAATATGGAATGACCACCATGGTGACTGGCAGCCACGTCTCTGGATGTGAATCAAATAGTAACAGATTATTTCCTAGAGCAAATGGTCTCTTCCCTCTATATTCCTTTGCATCCCCATGATAGTAAACTGCTCTGACAAGCAGCACAAAATAACTTCAGGGTAGAGACCATCACTATGAGAAAAATCACAGTGAAGAACATGAAAGGAATTGACAACAATGACTGGATTTTCACACATTCCAGTCTATTTTAAGACTGTGGTTAAATCTCATCAAATTTAGTATTTCAGAGTTAAAAGAGAGAGAGAGAAATTATCATTTGCATAGTATTACTTCCACCCACTCTTTTTCTCCTTTATTATGCAAAAGAATTGAAGTTTTCCAAGTCATAGGCTAATTTCATAATGCCCCTCAAGTTGTGCCTGTGTGATATTTTATCACACTGCCATGGTATTGTGTGGTTTGGCTTCATGAGCTTTTTTTCATACTTAGGAGCAAGAAATTAAAGTGTAAACAGTATTACCCAACACTTTAAAACCATAGCTTCATGGATACTCACTTTAAAAATCATATTTCAAAAAAAACTAGTGTTTGGTGTTACATTGTTTGTATAAAATATATGCTTCTTCTGCTGACCACTTATAGTGATACTCTTAGGACCACTGACCACTGAATTCCTTTGCAGCCAACTACAATTCTAATAAGCCCCAGTCTTGAGTCTTCACAGTTATAAAATAATATCACATTATATTTAGAGGGATAATGTGGTTCTTGTTACTGTTGGGTAGTTTTCAGCATAGTAATTGATTACATTGTGTGTTTCCTCCACCTTCTATGACACTGTTATTAACGTTTTGTAGACTCAAAGGGCAATGTACTATGGGGCTGTGAAGTGTTTCTTATAAAGCTAATATTGAAATATGATTATCTAACTCAACCAGAAATCTCTTCCCCGAGGACTAGCTCTCCTAGGATCTAAAGGTACTATGTATACTGCCCAGAGAGAAAGCAATCAATAGTCCTGCCCTCCTGTAAAGCCCATGAGCTACATCAATGACCAGCACAGTGAGATGTACCCGAGGGTGCAACTGTAGCATTATATTTTGGGAGAGCAAAAAAACTAATAATCTAATTGGACTTAAGGCCTACTCAATGGGAGAGGATTTATGCCTAATACTGTAAACTCAGCCAGTTGCCCATGGCTAATGAAATCGTGGCCCCTAGAAAAAACCTACTGCTGCCACTTTCCTAAACAAGAATAATTTCTAACTGAATCCTGATTATACATTCTTATAGCCATGGAAGAGTGTTACTTCTGCCACCATAAAACAAACAAACAAACATACAGAAATAGCTTATTTTTTACAGCAGATGGAGACCATTACTGAAATCCTTGACTGGCCATGGGAGGAAAGTGCAGAATCATTTAGTATATCTACAAAAAGAAGTCTCACAGGTAATGTCAGTCACAGGATGGATGAAACGATTGTAAGAGCTTGAGGACAAGGACAATTGTTAGAAGACAGGAAAAGTATGTCCATGAAATCTCAACAAGTATGATCTCCTAAACAACAGCAGCACAGTGACAGCACCGGCTGATTGGATAAAGTGGACGGAGAAACTATCAAGAGGTTTTGTTCCTGTATTAAGATCTAGAAGAACTCAGGCTTCGGAAAGAAGGATATTCAGTCTTTTCCAGGGATGCCCCTAATGGGTTATCTAATTCCAAGTGGTCAGCTCCAAACACATAGCATATGAGCAACTCTAAATATAACAACAACAAAAAAGAAACGATCATGAATTTGACAGGGGGTGGAAGGAGGAGTTGAAGGGACAGAAGAAGAGGTGGAAATGATGTAAATATAGTACTCATGTATGAAATTCTCAAAAAATTAAAAGATTTGAATTCATAAGAAATTAAAAATTCTTTTCTCAAATTTTAAAAATATTTCTAAGTGAACAAAACATAATCTTTATAGCATATACATATAGAAAGAATGGTAAGTATATCATGGTCTCCTTACTTGTTCTAAGATATCAGCAAGATTATTTCAGCTAATAGAAAAAAACATTATATGATAGATTTGAGAAATAACTGAATGCATAGCTTGCAAGCTCCAGGAGCATATTTTAGATCTATAGTTTGTCTCAGAGTACAAGGAAGCCACCAAAAATTTCATCTGAAGGATACATGCTATCATTTTGAAACTACTATTTTGGTAGACAATAATATATCAACAATGTGAAGTGAGGAGGGAGAAGGAGAGAAGGGAAAGAGCAGATATAAAAGATTAAAAATAATATATACCAATGAAACTGAAGACAAGGTACTTAACAGACTAAAAGAGTGTCAAAATATCAAAATTGTAAATTAATTTTCAAATATCCCCAGAGAATATGAGTTGTTTTTCCATGGGATAGATATTTAGTCCTCCACAGTATAAAGCCTTCTTAAATTTGACTAAACAAAATTGGGGATGAGCTTCAGACTACGGAAGTGAGTACTGAAGATGGCAAGTTTTATGCCTTGTGTTTTTAAAAACAATTTAATGAGGGAAAATATTTTTCAGCTGACTAAATGTGTACAAAATGTTTCAGCCAATTTTGAAATTGATCTATAACTTGTGGACAATATAAGTCTTAGTAAAAGATTATGATTTGAACCCAGAGTAATATGAAAAATTATATAAGGTCAAACAGATTTTTAAATGAAAATAAAACTAAATCTACATCATCTCTACTACTCCCCCAAAGATTTTGTAAACATATTTTAATATTGAAAGAAGATTAAAGGTTTTAGTTTTATCCTTATTGATGAAGTTATAATATGTCAGTAATCATGTAAGGATAAAGATACATCAAAAGGAGCCTTAAAAAAAGAAATATGCACACCTTAGGTCACACACTCAACTGTGGTTTTCTCTGTGTGATATAAATATTATTATACTTTTAAAAAAGACAATAAAGGACACAACTTACCTTACACTAAACAAGAATTATTATGTGGGAAATGAATAACTAAAGACCCAGAGACAGATATTGAGGTTCAAACTTCAAGCTGATGATCAGAGAAGCAAAGCAGCCATGCCAGTAGGTCTTACTTCTACCCAGCTGAAATGGCAAAAAGGTCTCCACAAATCCCCAGGGGCAAAAGTTCTGAATTCCTGTCTCCTCCTGAGATTCCTTTCTCAGACCAGTCATATCCTCCTGTCTCCATCTCCCTAGTGCTGGGAATAAAGGAATGTGATCACACATGCTGTGATCAAAGGTGTAAACTCTTACTCTTTACTCTTATGTAGGCCAGGGTGACCTGGAACTCACAGATATTCATCTGCCTGTCTCTTGAGTCCTGGGATTAAGGGTGTGTGCCACCACAGCCTCGCTTCTACAGCTAGCTAGTGTGCCTTGCTTTTTCTTTCTGATACTTCAGGCAATCTTTATTAAATCATAATTAATATATCACCACAATGAAGAATAATAATGAGAGAACAAGAAAATTGTTCCAGCAAATAAAACAACACTTGTGAGAGAATATATGTGACAACTGACAGGGGTTATTTATTTAGAGCTTTTTGTTGTATATTTGACTAGTATCACTTTGTGTTTGCTGTGTCAAGGAGTGGGGTAGAAAAATTACTTTGTTCTACCTCCATGTATGTTTGTCTTGGGGTCCTCCTTATTTCCTAGCTTCTCTGGGATTATGGATTCTAGGTTGGTTATTCTTTGCTCTATGTGTAATATCCACTTATGATTGAGTATATATCATGTTTTTCTTTCTGTGCCTGGGTTACCCCACTCAGAATGATTTCTTCTAGTTTCTTCCATTTGCCTGTGAATTTCAAAATATCACTGTTACTGCTGAGTAAATGTAGCACATTTTCTATATCCTTTCTTCAGTTGAGGGGCATCTATGTAGGAGAAAGCAAAGGGGAGAAAGGGGACAGGGAGGAGAACATGAGGGACCAGGAAGATCACTTAGGGGAAGAGCAGAGGAGAACAAGGAAAGAGATACCTTAACAGAGGGAGTCATTATGGGCTCAATGAGAAACCTGACACTAGAGAAATCTCCAGGAATCTACAAGGATGACCCCCAACTAAGATCTAAACAATAGTCAAGAGGCTACCTTTAATGCCCTTCCCCTATAATAAGATTGATGAAATCCTTAAATGGCATCATAGAGCCTTCACTCAGTAGCTGATGGAAGCAGAAGCAGAGATTCACAGCCAAGCACTGAGCCAAACTTCTGGAATGCAGTTATAGAGAGGTAGGAATGATGAGCAAAGGTGACAAGATCATGCTGGGGAAAGCCATAGAAACACCTGACCTGAGCAAGTGGGAGCTTATGGACCCCAGATTGACAACTCGGGAACCAGCATAAGAGCAAACCAGGAACCTTGAATGTGGGTGTCAATTGAGGAGCTTTGGCAGTCGATGGGATCGCTAGCAGTGGAACCAGTCTTTATTCCCAGTGCACAAATGGGCTTTGGGAGCCCATTCTGTATGGCCCTAAGGAGTGATACTCTCGCAGCCTAGATGCATGGTGAAGGGCCTAGGTCCTGCCCCAAATTATGTGACAGACTTTGATGATTTCCCCATGGGAGGCTTCACCCTCCCTGAGAAGTGGATGGGGGCATGGGATGGGGGAATTGTGGGGAGAATGGGAGTAGAGGAGGGAGAACTATGAATGGTATGTAAAATAAGATTGTTTAAGTTAATTTAAAAATACAAACAAAAAGAGAAACTACTTTGTAGGAAGAAAGAAAAGTAATTGGAGGTAAAAGGAAAGAGTGAGGGAAAGGACTAAAGCTTAAGATGTGTTATGAATGAATTTTTGGGCACAGATATTAAATATGGGTTCCAGTGAGGCAGGACACTGCGTGATTGGTTAGAGCTTATACTTCACTTCCTCTGGCTGATTCTGAAGAATAAAATTAATGGAAGTTCAGCTGAGGGATAGCCTACTGGTTGAATATATGTGAAGCCATAGGCTCCACTTCCATCCACATCAACAAACATATATGTAAATATATGTACATATGTTTATATGGAAGCTGGTAGTCATTAATCAAGGTCTGGGGAATCTGTGCTGAATGTTTTAGAAATAGTTGCTCAGTTGCTTCAGTTGTCCAACTTCTATAGTCACATATAGCCTGTGGCATGTGCACTTAAGCAGAGGGGAAACACTACCAAGAATTCAGATTAGGAAAGAGTTCAAGAAGTTAAGGTGTTTAGAATTTTATCTATAGCAGCAAAAGCTTTAAAAGGAGTTGAAACCCAATGTGAACTCCTGGAAAGCAAGGTGAGACATCTGAAAGAACTTGAGTGATCAACGAAATTAAGTGGTGCTTAACTCAAAGCAATGTATACCATGGGTCCAATAAGAAAGAAAAAAGGAGGAAAGGGTAATTAGCAACTAAATATGTGGGGTTCCTTCCAGTTTCTCAATATTTTACTAAAAAAAAACCAGAAGAGTTCTTTCTCTCCTAAGCCCCTATCACATTCTTCATTTTTTTTCATATTTTCTGGGGGGGCCATGTAGGAGATCCAACGTGCTAGTTGATTCCTGAGGTTGATGTTGAGAATCATTTCCAATCACATTTCTATCTTACTTCTTTGTGTTTTGGTCTCTTGATGAAATCTAAATCTCATAATGGGTCTACTCTTACTAAGTAGCTTGAGCCTCCTCTGTTTTCTGAGGCTGTGTTTAAAAGCTACCAAATTCACATGGATTCAAGGGACCTTCTTCCTGAAGCTATGTCTTAGTCCTTGGTTATTAGACTATTCCACTGTTCACTTAGGGAAGGAATCATTCAGGTACACACAACTTACAAAAAGACATTATTCAAAACCTTACATAAAAATACATCTATTATGTGTTCAGTGTGGAATCATCCTTATGAAAATTGCCATCATTCAACTACTGCAAATGTAATTAGTTACATTTCTCTTCACTGTTAAATGAGCTGGTCCAAATCAGAGTAAAAACAGTCTAGGAAGACATGTAAAATATTATTATAATGTTAAATTAATTCCAACATGAGACAATCTGAAAGAAATCATTGTCCTTTGATTCCTTCATTCATCCTTTCCACGCCCCCTTTTCTGCTTTCCTTCTCTCAGCTTCCTTTTCTCTTTATTCCTTTACATCTGTTTCTTGTCCTGTGCTTTCATTCTAGCATAGGAACACATATTCACTGTTTTTTCCTTTTGTTACGAATAATTTTTTTCATGTATTTTCTGGTGCTTTGTTAGTCTTTTAGAAAGACTCTAAGATTTTCATATGTATGGGCAAAGTGATGCCTTGAGAGAGTGTGATCTCACCTCAAGCATCCAACCTAAAGTACACACCCAGAAAACAGTCCATACTTTTTTGTTGTTGTTGTTTTTCAGTAACACTTCCCACTCCCCAGAGAAAAGAGAGCAATCTCTTCCCATACTAAATGGCTTCATAGCAGAGTATGGTCCTCATCTTTGAAACACGGAATAACTGGAATTTCATTGAAAATAGACTCCAGATCCATTGACCTGATCATATCTCAGTAATAACAGTAAAATTTAAGGTGTTCATGCATTGCCAAATGAGGGGAAATTTAGTTGTACATTTTTAATATATATTTTTTTCTTTGAGTTCAAACAGTAGATTGGTTTTCTGATGAATTTTCACATTTTGCACATATATGGTGCTTAATAAGCAATAATACCCTGATCTTGTGTGTGAGGAAGGCATTCTGAAGGGAAATTATAGTAGGTAGAAAATTGTACTCAAAGTTCTAGAGTGCTTGTAATTTTCTATATCCCAAAAAATAAAAAAGAATAAGCAATCCTGCCCCTGGAACTAGTTCTGTATTCCTTCAGGAAAAAAATTAAATGAGCTCAAATCTTGAATAAAAAATAAAAGACCCAGAGACTGGTATTGGGGTTCAAATTTCAAGCTAATGATCACAAAAGCAAAGTAGTCAGCCACTAGCTCTCACCTCAAACTCAGGTTGAAAGGTCATATCCATGCACAAGCTTTTCACCAAACCTCAAACTTCTGCCTCACCTCAGCATCGATGGAGAATTTTGAGACTTAAATATCTTCCTGTCTTCCTTGATATTCAGCCTTGCTATCTTCAGTGTGGCTGGAGAATCAATGTCTCATAGTGAGACCTTACCCCTGTCTTTTGTACCTATCTAGTACTGGGATTAAAGGTATGAGCTCTGTTACTGTTTTAGACTTATTCAATCTCTTGTATTCCTGGATGGCCTTGAACTCAGAGAGATCCATCTGCCTGTTATTCCTGAGTTCTAGGATTAAAGGTGTGTACTACCACCTCCTACCTTCTGGTTGCTGGTATTAAAGGAGTGTGCCTGGCTTCTATGGTTTTTGGCTGACTTTCTGAACCCTCAGACAAGCTTAAATAAATCATAAATAGTATATCACTTTGTCACTATACTCAAATTTTAAAGTAGTCAATCTAGGAACACTCAAATAATTTTCAGCTCTTTTCTAGAAGTGAAGGACAAGGGAAAGACATTCTACTAAAGACATAAGCCCATGAAAGTGTCCATTATTTTTCTAAAAATAGAATGAAGATTAATAGAAAATGCAAAGCTGGTTGGAGTCCAAAATCATACATGTTTGATGTCTTACTTTCTCAGTTCAAAATGTTATGCACATCCTTCAAAATGGAAATTTATTTCTAAAATGTAACTGTGATTTCTGTCAATCCACAAATTAAGCAATGATGAAGAATGATTTACTTCTGACTTTTGGGTTGGTCAAAGGGAATAGAATTTATTGTTTTCTTTTTATGCTTTATTGAATCATAATTTATAGCAATATCACCCATGAAAGTACCTCTAGTTGAAAAAGTTATAAACAGTGAATATGTTGCCATGCAGTTCTGACGTTTGGAACAGCCTGCCTATCCTTGTCACTTATTACTGGATATCTCTCAGCCTCCACTATCCATGCTTCATAAAACAGTCACAGTGAGATTTGTAAACATGTCAGTCAGGTATTGTCTTTTCCTTCCTTTAAATTTTTTCCAGTGTTAAAGACTGAGTTCCAGAGATAGAAACTTTAGATGAGATTGGAAAGACAAGTGATGTGAGAAATAACCATACATGAGGGAAGCTGATTAGTAGTTCTTCTGAGGGAAGAACCTGAAATTGTGACACAGAAACAGAAGTCTAAGCAAGGACATGATAACAGATTAAAGGCCATAGAGATTAGCTTCAACCTGACCCTACAGAGTAACTAGAGAGAAAGAAGGGTGTCTTCTCAATAGAAGGGATCTCTGCCTCCCTTCCTGTGTGTGTATCTGAGTGAGAGAATTGTAGTCTAGGGAGTATATATATATATATATTTTTCTTCTACAAAAAGATTCACAAGACAGAGATACCAAAGCAAATTTGCACATAAAGACATAACGCAGTACTTGGATGCCAGTATTATCCTTTACCTAATTTTATTGAGAAAGCAATGCAGACTCCAGAGAATTTGTATGAATGAGCACCAGCTGCTTTTACAGACTATAACTCATAATTTTCCCATCCCAGCCTTCATCATACTGAAAATCAACTTTCCTCTCTTTCCTTAAGCAATTGAATGTGATCCTTAAGGCCCTGCTCTGTTTGCCTTAATCTGACACCCTATCCTCACAATTACATCTTTTGTTTCATCTAATGATTCTGATTCAAGTTCAGAAGAACTCCTAGAGCCCATCTCTCCACTATGCTTCCAAAGGAAGTTCTGTGATCCAAGGATCTTAGTTAAATAAATTTATTTTCCTTATTTCTTATAACTTAATATCATCTAAAAACTATTCAATTTTTTGCTTAACTGTATCTTTTTCCACTATTTGCAATGTAGGCAACAGTCTCCATTCACTGCAATACAAGCATCAAGACTCTCTTGTTCACCCTTTTACATTTACCACCCTGCTTACATTTTACTGTCCATACTACCATTACCTCTTTTGATTTCTACATCATATGTAGGTTATGACTAAAGATGGACAGCTTTTCATCAAGAAAAAATAAAGAAACAGTTTACAGAGGAACTTCCTCAGCATATAGGGAATCAAACAGATCAGCTAGTAGAGTACATTGCAGTGTTGAACCGAATTCCTCTCTGTGCATCTGAGTTGATGAAAATTTAACTTATCCCACTAAGGGTCACTCTCTAGAACTGCACAGTTCACTCTATAATAAGAAGCTATTATGATTTAATACATGCTGCATTCAAAAAGTTATCAATATTTCTGGACACAATGATTAAAAAATATAAAACAGAATCCATGATTTACAAACTGTGACAACATAAACATGTAATTCACAATGAATCAAGTATACAGAGAGAAATATATCTACTTTGCTGTGAGATAACCAATGACTGTTATTCCCTTTGTAAGTTCTCCAACAGGAGTCTGGACTGTTGTTTCTATTCATGGGTGAGAATACATTTCATTTTGGATAATTAGTGTTCAACAGTTAATCTGATTATATAATGTAGTGAGTAAAATGCAGTGTGCTATTCATTTGCAGTAAGCTTCTGCATGATGTTCCAACTGATAAAATTTAAAAATGAGTCACTCATCTTAACAGTCCTTATAAACAAATTGAGGATATACTTGTATATGACCTATCAAGAGCAGAAAGAAATAATAGGCAAATTCCCTAATCAGATAGCTTAAGACAAAATAAGTAAGTATTCTTTAAGTGTTATGAAGAATGTGGCCTGGATGACATTTAAAAAATGCTTGCCCAGTGACAGTGCACTTGTAAGATGTTACACATTGCATTAGCACAGGAATATAAATAGGGTAAGGTTGTGTATCATCTAAATTTGCGTAAGTGCATGCCCTGGTATTTTCATGAAAAAATGGCCTAATGATACATTTCTTAGACCATGCACCCATCAGTAGCTTATGCCATGATAACAAGTCATTGATGAGATATTAAGCAATTTACTTTTTGCTCTCTATTTCTGCTTTATTTACTCATAAATTCGATCACATTTGTCAGCTCAACCAATCATCTAAATCATCTGAGGAGATGTTTTTTAATCCATAAATGACTTAAAAATTCAGATTAGGTTTTTAAATTTGTTTTAAGTTATTAAAATTGAAGTAATCTATGACATTTTCAATAATGTTAGCATAACTTCATGATCTTAATATTTCATTTACAGAAATATGTCTTACTGGAAAATCTGCTCATCACTCAAGTATTTAAAGTACTTACTACTTCTTCTCGGAATGAGCCTTAGTCTTACATGGGAGTGGTGCCTTCAGTGCACATCTTACATAAAGATGGATTAAGGGTCCTTTAATGTCTTGTTCTCTGTTGTCATTAAAGTCAGTACCCCTAGCCTATGACCTTGCTGTTTCTCAAAGGGTAAAGCACATGGTTAGAGTGACTCCAAGTCTATTTTCATCACCTCTCTAAGGTAATACAGTGTATTCTTTTGTTACAAATACAGATACAAAGACTTAAAAGAATCACTGCATAGAATATGGATATTTCAGTGTTTGTAAATTTCAATGACAATATAATTCAAATCATATTTGCATATTGATTCAACTAATAGGTATAAGGAAACTTATCTTACTTAATTTATTCTCAATTTTTTTAAATTTACATATCTGGAACTACTAGGAATTACTATTTTAAAACTGAAGCTACCAACATTAAAATTTGTAATAATTATCAGAAAGTGGAAATCACTCAAATGACATTCTCTGACAGAAAATCCAATAGAAATTATCTTATAAATTATAAAATTAAGTTTCAGAAAATTACCAACAAGACTTAGAATAATGTTTTTAAAACACCTGGTTTTACTATTGATTATGCTATTTCTCCATTTATTGTGAAGTGTTAACAAAATTAAGAAAATCAGAACTATAACTTTTAAGCATTGAAGTAATTTCTAGTGTGCACTTTACCAGTGTGTGGGTTATAAGACATACATGTCACCTGTCCTCTGGACACACATATCTGCAAAGGGTAGTAACTTAGGAACAAATATAGACTACAGGGTAGAGAAAACTCCCTGCATATCCATTTCTATCCGATAGGCAACTTGCAAAAATGAGTAGTAAGTATATTACAAAGAAAGAAAATAGAAACAATGGGGCATAATGGAGATTGATAGTAAAAACAATTAGGTAATGCTGCAAATGAGCCTGTCTTCTTTAAACATGTAAAATAACCAACTGAAAAGCATGTTGGGATGTAAAGAATTATGTGGTCCTTCCTAAAGATGCACAAAGGAGAGCTTCGCACTGCTCACACTTTCTTCAAGAGAAATGGAGGCTATAGTCCTAGCTTGAATTTGTTTAATTTACAACTATGTGAGATGAGATTATTTTAGGGAATTCCACTAGTGCTTCCCTGGTGCAGATATAATTCTTAACCCCACTCCTAGCTAGAATACTGGTCCAGCACACCCAAAACCCAGTAAATAATGGATTGAGGAACTCACAGCACTTGCTAAAAGCATAGCTGAACAACTTTAGGCATATTAAGACTTACTTAAGCACAGTAATCTTCTGACGGTAATTCTGTAACAAAAACAACTTTAGAGACTTAGAGAAAAGTTTCTTTAGGAGGTATGATACAGAAGAAAAAGGAGTTTCATAGCAAGAGTCAATAATAGTAGCCACTAGGCAAGTCACAGAAAATATGTTATCACAAAAGAATGAGAAAGCCGTGTCACCAGGTAGAGATTAAACTCTGTTTCATGAAAAAGACAGAGATACAGATGTTCACCCGAAACTAAATTTTGGCATATTCAACTACTAAGCATTAAGAGTTGCATGCAAGTTGTTTACTTTCTTATATATTAAAATGCAGGTCAGTAATAAACACAATCAGCACCACCATCACCAACAGCAACAACAAAAAGAATTAAGATTTATCTCTTGGATTACCAGTTTTTAAATGTCTAATAATTACATGTAGATAGGGATCATACACTTTTTTTTCTCAGTGCAAGAGACAAACATCAGCGATTTTAATTAAAAACAAACCTCTTTCACTACATATCCAACAATACAAACCCAACGAAACAAGTATCAAAATCCCCAGTCTTTCCTGCCAATACCATTAACTGTCCAATTATTATGCAATCAGTACTTAGGAAATACATGAAGAAAGTGACTCTTATTTCACTTCTTACCACTCTTTGCTCCTCAAAAGTTTTATGAATACTATCTGTAGAAGTAAACTAATAAAGGCAGGAATCTGTACTCCCTACCTACTCTTAGGAAACTAGTCTTGCCTCAGCATTAGTGAATAAGCAGAATCCAATTATCTCATATCTGTCTCTCTTCACCAGGCGTTGCTTTCTTCCTTCTGTTTGAAAATACAGGGTAGGATCTAAAAGTTCGTCTATGCACAATGCTGGGTCACACTGGTAAATGAACAAAAGGCCTGGCTTGTTCCTGCCTGGTCAATAAGCACACAGCCTGTGAGCTTCTAGCCCTCAGAGGCTGTCTGCAATTTGGTGCCACCTGGTGGCTATTGCTGCTCCCATTTTAAACAATAAATGACTACTGAGTCTCATTTGGGAGGGAACATGGAGATTAGAACTAGGAATGCTGCAAAAGTGCTTCATCACAGTTTCATTTCCCTGGTCCAGTGAATACTCAACACTCTAGAAAGTTCGAGTTAGGAGAATAATGAGATTATAACAGCCTTTGCGAGACACAGGTATATGCTGTTTTTAGATACAGGTTGGGCATAGAATAGAACTTAGCCAAGCATTCAAACTACTTCTTTGTGAACATGAGGTTATATTATTACTCTATTGTGGTTCATTGCTTTGTTTAATTTTGACTTTCACAGCTTCTCCAAAGCCATTGTCATTCTAGTGCTAGGCAGTCAAAGCAGCCTAGCTGCTGATTTCTTCTAGTCCTTGCACTTCATTGCTACAACGCATTTTCTTCCTGGGTGCTTCCCAGTCCCATGTCCATGGCTTGCTTGTGAAATCTTTGTGCCTCCTCCACATGCTAGCAAATATGGACCTTGAGAATCACAACACCCTCTCACCATGCTGCCTGCTTATTTGCTTCTTGATCTTGAACTGCTTCATGGTGGTGATTTGTAATCCTTTCCTTCCAAAAAACTGACAAAAGCAACCAAAGATCTGCACATACTTCTGCCCTTAGCCACTTTTCTGTTACAGTCCTCATGTGCCCAAGACACAGAACAAAGTCTGGAGGTTATTTGACTCACAGTTCCAATGCTGTGGAGGGCAAAAGCATGGCACTGGTGTCTGCGTGGCCACTAACGAAGGTTTTCATCATAACGTGGTAAGAAGAGGTCACACAGTGATACAGAACAAAGCTGCTGTCTTCAGGCTTGCTTTTCATAAAGCCACTAATGCCATCTTGGGGCTGTACACTTATGTCATCATCTAAGTACTTCCCAAATGTACCTCCTATGAATTCTGAAAGGGAAACAGCAAAAGCAGCAGCAGACTGTACTTATGATAAGCTAACTGGAGGTACAATACAGAAATTAATTGAGTCGGTGAATCAGGAGCTCATAATGTATATGAATTAGCTAGTTGCTTGCTAATAACATAAATCTTAGGGGAGGGTAGCACCATAAACAAAAGCAAAAAAAATTACTGAGACACCACAGGTCTAATTCACATTTTTTATGTTTGCTGGAATTCTGGGTATTCGTTGCAATTTTGAGCTAATAGAGATGGCTCAAAAAAAGTGTAGACAGAAGCTATAATTATGCTTTTGACATTCTGCTATAATTGGTTTTGCCATTGTCCGTCGCTGTTTGCCAGGCTTGTGTTCATAACCAGCAAGTGTGTGTCTCCTGTGCCCTTTGCACAAAGCAAGAAGTCCTTTTCTGTTCCTTTTTTCAGTGCATCTGCTCATCAGTACAACCTGGCATCTATGATCATGTGGCCATTTCAGATGTGCTGGGTTTTGTCCCTGGGCATTTTTTTTACAAATGAGAGAGCAGATGCAAAATTACTTTGCAACTAAATGGAATGATGCAGCATTATTATTAACATTTTTTATTTTTCTTTTATTTCACAGAACAAACTTTCTTTCAAGATATTCAGTAATCATCATTTTTAAAGTAAAAAAAATGTAGCTTCAACATATTCAGTCAGTGAAAGCTTGCTGTGCTCTGGGATTTTCATGTCTAGAGTAAGCACATCCTGCCTTTTCAGTTTGTCCTGAGATGTTCCATACTCACAGAAAGCAAAGTTGTGTGTGAAAAGTTGTCAAGGCAAAGTTTCACCATGCTTAGAAAGATTTTGAATTATGCTTCCTGCTGATGTTTCCATTGTTTTCCAAGTATTTTATAGCTTGTGTTCACTGAAATATGAGTTTTACTGGTTGTTAGCATATAGTACATGGAAAGGGGTTTTGTGTAATAAAATTAAACTCATAGAGTCATGTAAGAATTGTTATAATTTTGATAGACAAAAATTAATGATTAATTTCTCAAGGTTTCATGATGATTTAATATTCAGGAAAGATAGCTTTCAAACTGTCTCAATCTCTACAAAAATATTTTGATTTGTAACACTTTACAGGTGATTAATCAAAAATTATTTATTTATTTAAAAGAATTTATTTTTGTATGATATGTTCGGATGCCAAGCACCACTGCCTCACATCCTCCCAGATCCACTCTACCACCCAGCCATCCAACTCCACACCTTCTTCCCCTTTCTTTAGGAAAGAAACAGATGAATGAGAAGAAAAACAAACCAAAGTAAAACAAAAAAAAAGACACATAGACTTAGAAAAGAGAAACATATAAACAAAAAGAAAGCATGAGAAAGAAATACACACACACACACACACACACACAATCCATAAAAACACAAAATCAGAAGCCATAACAAAAAAGCAAAAGGAAAGTGAAGTTTTTTAAAGCCAGATAAAATCAATAATTTTGAGACACAACACAAAACAACTCCAAAAATACAACTGAGCTCATTTTGTTCTGACTATCTATGCTGGGCATGGTTCCTTATTTAATTGTGGTTTGTATACCCAGTGAGAGTCTCTTATTGAAAACGAATTTTACTTTGTGAGTGGTTGTCACAGTTCTCAGTAGATACAAGACAGAAATCAAAGAAACTAATCATTTTGAAGTTGATGCTACATTAAATGATGAGGTTTTGAGATGAATAAAATTTCATGTAATTAGTAATATTACTTCAAATCAAAAATGATAAACTTAAAGTTGAGCCTTTACCTGTAATAAATGAAAATGACAAACATCTCTCTGTAGTTTCTAAATTAAGCAAATAAAGGTCAGTAAAGACACAGTGTGTGAAACTTGACTAACAAACTCGAGAAAAGCACCAATGGGTTTTTATTTTCAATTCCATTTCATCCTGGAGATGTTAGTAGAGTAATGCATGTCATGCTGGATTATGTTTTTTTCTGAGAAATGGCATCAATAGGATGAACGATGAAGTACAGATAGCTGGTGATACATGAGAGACAAATAGTATAAGGAACTTTCCTCCCACAACTCCAGAGTCTGAGAACTCTTAAATATGCATTAAATGCTGGAAATCCTTCCCCATATGGACAGGAATACATATAAAAAGCTGAAATCCCAGGAAGAATAAAATTTCTAATCAGCACTGAAACAAGAATTACAGTCTGTTATAGTGAGATCTCCAAATAATTGTATAAATTATCACCACACAGTTTAGTAACCACACTTGGAACTCCACTCAGTCTGCAGATCCAAGTGTTAACCTCATAAAGAAACATCCTCATAAACACACCAGAACAACATCTGCCCAGATGTCTGGGTAATTAGAGTGACAGAAATAGTTAACCATCATGCACAAAACTATGCAAATTGCAGGATATGTTAAGACAGGAATATGAGTGTTTTCCAAGTAGTTTCATGACAAAATCCAGCCCTTTGAAAAACAATTCTCTGGAAAAAAATTCTATAGAACCTCACTAAACTTCATTGCTGGTTTTTTTCTCTTGTTGTTTCTATTATATATTTTTCTCCATAACCACTGAAAGATTTCACTCCTGAATTTCCATTTAAGTCAATGTGCCTTTTGAAATAACCATTGTGTAACCCACCAGGATGGAGGGGATTTGTCTTTTAATAACTGGGGGATTACTGTAATGTTGTCAGGTTTCTCTACATGTCTTTATTCCAGTGACCTTGTGCAGCTACTCCCCACTGATACTCAACATAGCTCTGTCACTTTCTTTAACCAATGATAAAAAAGAAAGTCACAGCAAAGAGATGAAAAGTGGTGAGGCAACAATTGCTTTCTTTGACTGATCTTGTAAGCTTCTTGATGAGACAGACTGTTTCTAAGTCATCCCCTTCCCCTAAGCATGGCATCCAAACTTCTAAGGGGAAGACTTCACCCAGCAGCAAATGACTGCACATGCATTTGTAAGTTTGCCTGTGACCAAAAGAATAAACCCTGAGCTAAACCCAGTTCAAATGCTGACCCTAGGATTCAAATGTTTTGCTTTATACTAACGGTTGGGAACTTCAAACATTGATTCTACCGAGTTATTCCTATAATGCAGCTCCTGGGAACCTAAGCTCCTTCTCTTTAAAGAATATATATTATGGGTTATCAGCATGGTGGGAAACATGGCAGCACACCCAAAACATGGTGCTGGGAAAGGAGCAGAGAGTTCAACATGTGTATCTGCAGGTAACAGGAAGAGAGAGTGACACTGGGCCAGGTTTGAGCACTTGAAACCCCAAAGCCCATCCCCAGTGATATACTTCCTCCCAGAAGATCACATCTACTCCAACAAGGCCATACCTCTTAATCCCTCTTAAGTAGCACTACTCACCAAACACCAAGTAGTCGAATACATGAATCTGTGAGGGGCCTTCTTATATGGTACATATATAAAATATTATCATACTCATGGTATATTACTGTAATATATGTATATATTAATTTAGTATTTATTTAAATATTTATATCTTTAATAGTTAAGGCAAAGATTGATTCTCAAAAATGTTTGCCAACATATGAATGCTAACCAAATAATTTACTATCATTTATTAATGAGCACTTACCTATTATTATTATTATTTTATTAGGAGTTCTTTTAAATATATGTTATGATACTATGTAATAATATAAGTTAACCATATTCTCTATAGTTAAACAGATATTATGCCTATTTAACTATACATGTGTACACATAGCGTCAAGAACAATACCTCAAAACAGAGAATAGAGAACAGATGTATAATAATTCTTTGGTAAGTCTTGTTCAATGAATTACATTATTTACAGGGATATTTAATGAACAAATAAAACAATCCTAGGCTGTACTAAGTACTCCTGAAAAAAACAAAGAAATGTCAGGTCAGAAACTGCTAAATTTTTAACTGCCTGAGAGAAAATGTTCAAATTTAGCCATCTTGTGTCTCAGGTATGGAATACTTCCTTGTATGTAGTACTGCTTCTACTTCTCCAAGCAAAAAATGTGGGAAAATAGTAAGTTCCATTTAACATTTGTAATACTTATGTAGGCCAATGAATATAAGGCAATCAGAGCACTACATTGTACTGTATAACTTACATCATAAATATTCACAAAGAACATTACTCATTTCATTTACTGTTATTGTAGAACAATAGCACTATTGTACTTGTATAATAATTTATTTCAGTGTTTTTCATTGCATTATTGAAAGAATAGCATTTCCAATCCTTTATTCTTGGAATGCATATGAATAGTCATAAGTGTGTAAATATTCAATTCTGATCATACTCAATTTTTAACAGTAGTCACAATATTTGAGTAAGAAAATCCTCTATGCTATATTAATTTTATTAATTTTGATGTTCAAAGAAGCTCTATGTATCTTCATGTGAGAATACTTGATTAGATAGTTTGCGAATCACATTGCAATTCAAATGCTCATGCACACATTCACTAGTGAATGCACTGATATTTTCATCCTATATAACAGGATGAGACAATGCCAATGTCTATTTTATTAATTTTAAATAAAACTGAACAGAAAATTAATATCAAATGCCTAAGGAAGTTATTAATATCAAAAGATGAAGGTGCATAGAACTATTCTGTTCTGTGTTCCAACATGAACTTCCACCAGTTTTGATCTATGAGAAAATGTTATTCATTTTACAGCAAATATTTTATTCAGACAAAAAGCATTTATGAGATAATCATTTACTTTACTGATTAACCTATATTATCCCTTCAGAGCATGCATCTAAGAAAAGTCACTTCTCTATGACTTCTTTGGAAAAGGAGATCCCTTAAAATGGTAGTCACCAAAACAATACTAGAGCATAGAGTACATTCATGACAATGGAAAGTGTAGGGACAATAATTCAATGTTTGCCTATGGGAAATTTTAATATAACACTTCTCCATGAACTTACTTTCTCCTATTATCCCTTTGAAGAATAATCGTTTTGCTGGTTGCAAACTTAACCATATTAGTTTGTCAAAAATCTATTTGTATGTGAAGGAAGAAAGAAATATGAGGAACAATATTGTAAATGCTATAGTATGAAGTTAATTATAAGTCACTTAAACACACACAGAGATATCTACAGGGTATATGAACAATATACGCCAGTGTTTATTTTCAGAACAAGAAGCTATCTTTTTAGATTCATCTTAAGGACACTTACAATTTTGTATTATTAGCTTTTCTATACTAACAATGGAGAGGTGGTACTTAAATTGAACATTATTTCAGGAAACAGAAGGCACCAAGAATATTTATGTATTAAATCCACACATACTTTCTTTTTTCTCTTCCACATTAATCATTAAACTCACAAATTTCAGGCACTCTGAAAACAAACAGTAGAGTAAAGGCAGATAGAAACATGGCAACAACAGAAATCACATCGGGTTTATGGTGGAAAACACCATAACTGCCTGCATTGCACTCTATCACTGTTCAAAAGAAGGACTCAAGGAGACACAATGAAAGAGGTAAACACAAAAGCAGGAGGAGCAGACACTCTTTGTGGCAGATGTGGTGACACCCTGGTTGCTCATAGTGCAGTCAAATAAGAAATACAGAACAAATAAAAGTGGTAAAGCAAGGGAGGCTCACAGGATCCACTAGAATCTAAAGGATCCATGAACTTATAGGAGAAAAAAAAAACAGTTAACAAAAGAGAGGAGAGGTCAGCCATGGTACAGGAAAAGGAAAGAGCCCAGTGAAGAGTCTGCATTTTATGTGTGATGGCCATAAAGAAGATCTCAGACTAAGCTAATTTGAAACAGACAGGTTATATTGAAGGAATTCGACTCACATTAGGAAGAAGAAAGTGATTATAGCTAAGACACCAATTTCAACAAGCCCCTTTTGGGAATTGAGAAGTCTTAAGTTACAAGAGAAAAGTGATGTAAAGAAAACAGTAAGTTGGATAGCATATTCAGAAAAACAATATTGTAAACAAACAGTTTAAAATAGTGCTGAATAATTTTTTGAGTGTGGATACACTTAAGATGGATCCATGTTTAATAAAAAAATATTATGACAATATCCATTTCAAGACATGCGGTTGTCTTTTAAAAGCATGAGCCAAATGTGTGTGTGCATGTCTGTATTGGGCAAGCATATACACACTCTATCATAGCAGAGTACTAACTTCAACAGAAAAATCAAATTAGTTTAACTTTGTTCACTGTAATCATAGTCTCATTCTCAGGGGCAGTTTGCATAACAAGTTTTGTATTTTGAAAATTTACTTGAAAATTTAAAGATACCAAATTTTTGAATAGTTGTTCAAAATAAAATTTAGGCCTTACAGAAACTTTTTACTTTCAGGAGGTTCCATTTATTAATTGTTGACCTTAGTGCCTGTGCTATTGGTGTTCTGTTCATAAAGTTATCTCCTGTGTCAATGCATTCAAGGTTATTCTACCAGTTTCTCTTCTATCAGGTTAGTGTGCCTGGATATTAAGGTCTTTGATCCGCTTGACTTAAGTTTCGTGCAGGGTGACAGACAATGGCTCTATTTGCATTATTCTATATGCACATACCCAGTTTGACCAACAAGATTTGCTGAATATACTGCTATTATTCCCCTGTATATTTCTTTATTCTTTATCAAACATCAGGTGTCCATAGGTGTGTGGATTTATGTCTGGGTCTTCAATTCAATTCTATCGATAAAAGTGTTTTTATGCCAGTACCATGCAGTTTGTATTACTGTAGCTCTGCAGTACCATGATGAGACATTCAGCAGTTCTTTTACTTTCAGGAATGTTTTGGTTATCATGTGTTTCTTGTTTTTCCATATGACGTTGAGAATTTTCTTTTCAATGTGTAAAGAACTGTGAAATTTTGATGAGGATTGCTTTGAATTCATAGATTGCTTTTAGTAGGATGGCCATTTTTACTATAATAATCCTACATGATCCATGAGCATAGGAGATCTTTCCATCTTCTGCTATCTGCTTCAATTTCTTTCTTCAAATACTTGATATTTTTATCACACAAGTCTTTCACTGACTTTGTTAGAATTACCTCAGGATATTTTATATTATTTGATGCTCTTATGCAAGGTATTGTTTCCCTAATTTCTTTCTCAGTCAATTTGTCATTTGTATATGAGAGGGCTAGTTTTTTTAAAAGTTAATCCTGTATCCAGTTACTTTTGTTAAGGTATTTATCAGCTGTAGGATTCCTCTGGTGAAATTTTTAGGGTCACTTATATATACTATTATATCATCCACAAAAATAATAATTTGACGTATTCTTTTACAACTTGTATCTCTTTGATTTCCTTCAGTTTTATTATTGCTCCAGCTAAAACTCTTAGGGAAAAAAGAACAACATCAATCAGATAAGGCAGCAGGCTACAATAGAGAAAACAATTTTTGCCAGCTCTACACCTGACAGAACTACTGATTTCCAAAATATGTAAAGAACCTAAAAACCAGATATCAAAAACCAATTAATTCAATTAAAAGTAGGATAGAGACATAAACAAATACTTCATAAAATGCATTTAGATTTTTTAAAGAAGAGTAAATATTACTAGCCATGTGCCTAATAGGAACTAAATTTTACTGTTTTACTAAAGGAATATAACAATAAAATTACTCTTAATGGCATTGTGTTATACCCATAGACCATTTCCTCACTGAGTCTCCATTGGAGAATTTTCCTCCTGCAGCAAATAGGAACCAATACAGAGATCCATGACTGGACATTCTACAGAGAGTGAGAGGCCTTAAAACATTCAGGCATTCAGTCTTAAATGGGATAGCTTCATCAAACCCATCCCCTCGGGGCTCAGGAAGCTATAAGGAAGAGGAGGTGGAAAGACTATAAGAGACAGAGGGAATGTATGACACCAAGGAAATAGTATCTCCCAGACACAACAGGACTGATACACAAATGAACCCAGAAGGACTTTGACTTTGACAGCACACACAGGGCCTGCACAAGTCCAAGACAGATGGAGTTCCAGCACTGAAAGTGAAGAGAGGACATGAGTTCTCATCCTACCCAAGAAGGTACATACAATTATCAACCACTTGCAAAGGAAAGAGTATCTCTTTTCCAATGGAGTATAACTGAGTATATAAGCCACACTTAAGGGTAGATCTTATGCCCTGCAGAAGATGGCTAACACAAAATGATCTCAATGGTATTTTTGGAGACCATTTTTTTTGTTTCATTTTGATTTGTTTGTGTATTATTTTAACTCATTGATCTTTTACCTATATAATATGGTTTCTCATTCTGTGTTTTTATGATTTTGTATGCTTGCATATGTATGCTTTTTCTTTGCTTTGTTTTCTGCTTTGCTTTTTTTTTTGTTTTGTTTTTTTGTTTGTTTTTACGAAACAGGGTTTCTCTGTATTGTTTTGGAGGCTATAGGTCCAGCCCGGCCTCGAACTCACAGAGATCCACCTGCCTCTGCCTCCCGAGTGCTGGGATTAAAGGCATGCGCCACCACTGCCCGGCTTCTGCTTTGCTTTTAAATTCAAATTACCTTGTTTGTTTTAACTGATTGTTTTGGAAAATGAAAAAGAAAGAAAGAAGTCATGAGGTTGGGTGGGTAGGAAGCTGTGTAGGATCTGAGAGGAGAGGAAGGAGCAGAAATCATAATCAAAAATACTATGAAAAATATCATTTTTGTCAAAAAATAATGAAAAAACCAAAATGGGAAAAGTATAGTTTAAAATCCATATAAGATATACATATCTCATAAGTATTTATTACCCAGTTATAAGAGGCTAGTGTACAAACTTAACATATACCAAGTGAATATGTTTAGGGTTGCTAATTCTTGAATGTTTGTCTACAAGGAGCTCTGGAAAACCATACCCCACTGAAGTTACAACCCTGAGTGTGTATTCCCTACACAATCCAGTAAATTTAGTCTGAGATGGTTAAAGGATTAAAGATGTAACAAGTCTATGAATTCTATACCTTGTGCTTCCTGGAGAGTTAAGTCAATACAATAGTATAAACATTTTGTATTTTGTGCTTGTTCTCCCCACGCTTTTGTTTTAGTTTTTATGACTAAGAAATTGCCACAAAATATGGAGGTGTCAAACAATATGTATTAATTGTATCACCAACTTCATGGTTCAAAAATCAAATATTGGTTAGCTTAAATATGCCACTGGTGATTTTTACCATGCTAAATTCCACAGGCCAGCCAGAAATGTATTTTGCTTTGTGATTCAATGTTATCTTCCAACATTTCTAGCTGATCAAATATTTCAGGTCCTTGTGGTCATACTGCCAAAATACCACATTTTCTGCAGACATTTACTGAAGAATACTCTATCATAGTCTTTGAGAGCATCCTCAACTCACTGTCAGTCTCAGGTATGTAATTCATAATAGGGATCTGCTCTTCAAAGGTCAATACAAAGAACCTTCTTACTTGTAGTGTTTCTGATATTTCTCTCTTTTGATTAATTCCAAATCACTGATTCGGGAACTTAATTATATATTCAACATCTCCACTGCCATATTGTAATATAATCAAAGAAAAGATATGGCATCATGGGACAAGTTCCTCTCGAAGAGATGGGCATTATCTAAGACAAGTGCTCCTGCATATTGAGAACACTGAGAGAGACCTAACTCAGGATCTGGTCTACCTGGCTGTAATCTGAATATATTGAAATTTTCAGTTGGGTTCTCATGATAACAGTTGAAACACATAGCATTTCGGAGTCTAAAATACAAACAATATAGCTTCTGTGTGAACTCTGAAGTAGCCACACATAGTGACTTCATATGATTTATTTGGCTGTACCAGTCACAGATGGTTACTACACTGAATGAAATATTTTCTAATAAAAATATTAGAACTGTGTTCAACTGTCTAAGTAGTTGTAGGTGTTTATATTGAGAATCTTGGTAAACATCTAGACACATACATCATTAAAATAAAAAATGTAAGGATATCAATTATGGTTTTGAAATACAAAATGATTGGAAGCCACCAGTTAGTTTTTCTCAAGAAAAAAATACCAAGAAAAAACAAAAAAAAAACAATTTGAAGAATGCATATTTCTAATCTAAATTTTAAAAAATCTAAAAAAAAAAAAAAAAGAAGCTAGGATTGGGGCTCCGGCAAGGCAAAAAGCACTGTCAGGAAAGTAATTTAGACAGAGAAGGTGAAAGAAACAAAGATGAACCTGACAGGACCTCTTCGAGGACCGGTAAGGGTTCCAGGTTTTCATTTGTTCATTTGTTTTGAGACAGAATCTCATTATGTCATCCTGTCTGGTCTGGAGCTTGCTGTGTAGACACGGCCAGCCTCAAACCCACAAAGACAGAGTTGCCTCCAGAGCATTGTGGTTAAGGGCTCCAAATTGGGGGAGTGGTCTAAAATGTCCTGATAAAGACAGTGATAATGCAAAAGGTGAAAAGAAGTTGTTGAGATCAAGGAAGGCTTAAGAGGTTAGAATTATACTGTACGCTGGGGACTTTGTAAAAAAAATGTATAAAGTACTTGTAGTCTGCTCTTTGACTGATCCGTTCTGCCCAGGCCTATCCTGTGCAGAATTGAACAAGGCACTTTATACCTCCAAGGTTTACTTTCCTCCTCACAACTGGACCCAAGTATCAGAGCTTTGGGAAGGTTTCTACAAAATTACATACATCAGAATGCCTCGTCTTATGGGACCTCTGGTAGTAGATCAGTATCCCTAGCATATGAATGGACTTTGGGAAACCACTCCACATAAGAAGGATACTCTTTCAGCCTAGACACACAAGGGAGGGCCTAGGTCCTGCTCCAAATGATATGACAGACTTTGAAGATTCCCCATGGAAGGCCTCATCCTCCCTGGGGAGCAGGAGGGATGGGATAGGGGATTGGTAGGGGCCAGGGGAGAAAGGAAGGGAGAGAGAACTGGGATTGACATGTAAAACAAGCTTGTTTTTAATTTAAATTAAAAATAATCTGGAAAAAATCAGTGATTTTTTTAGCACATCAAAAAACTTATGTTTCAGGGGAAACAATTCTCATGTCACTTCATAAGCAGGAAAGTTGTCACTGTTGTGATCAACTGGAACATTATTAGTTCTTGGAGCCACAAGCTGGAATGCAAACTTAGGGGAAAGTTGATTACCTGTGAGATACACCTAACTGTGTACTCGGGTGAAATGAAAAGATCTGGGCATCTTCATAGAGTTGGGTTCTGTCCAATGACTTTAAAATGAAAACCCAAAACCGATTCCCTATGGTTCTGGAAAGAGAAGGACATTTATGAAAATTACCAAAAGCTCTTCCATAGAAAATGTATTCTTTCTGTGGGACAGATGTCAACAGGTCCTTGACCCTGCTTGGGAGAGATAACTCTTCACCTGTTGGGGAAAATGCTACATAATGGAAAAACACCTATTAGGGTTACAAGTAATAGGCAAGGGTACACTGAAGAACTGAGATTTAATCAGAAATTCACAGAATGCTCATCCTCTTCAAAAGGGTTATGTTATATCAAAGGATTAAGTCCCTTAGGTAGATAGACATAATATACACTATTTAATACTTAAGGACTTTTTCTTTGTCAGTCTATGACATCTAGTAGAGGTATTGTTGCTCCATGTAAGGTAACAACCATTTCATTGAGATAGTTGTCTTTATTTCACTTTCCCAAGTATCGACTTGAAGAAAACTTTCTCCTTCTCCAATCTTAATCTCCCAATTTCTTTCAATAGATACTAAAGGTAGTAGGACTTCTAGGATTCAGTATTAATTTTAGTACTACAGTTTTAGCTCTTGGTTTTGCAAGGACCTTACAACTCAGTATTAATCCAGCTAAAGACATAATAATTGACTCATTTGTGATCTACCCACTTGTTTAGTGAAACAATTATTGTCATGTGTATAAACCTTTACAGAAGCCTCCTATTCATTATATTTTGATAGATAAATATAGTATTTAAATATGAATTTTAAGTATATCACCATTATGTCCTTAAATTACATATAAGTGTGCATTTATATGTCCCAGTTAAATGAATTGCAGCCTAGCTAAAATTAAAGCAAAAGCCCCAAATGTATATTTATCATAAATTTGAATGCAATAACTATTCTGTGCACATATTCAATGAAGAATGCTTAGATTTAATGAAGAATACTTAGAGTTATTTGCCCTTGTGATGGCTAATGCTGATTGCCAGCTTGACTGACCACACTTTTGATGTATTTTCTTAATCAAAGTATTTGAAGAAGACTCATCCTAATCTGAGACACAGTTTATGGAGTCAGCCCACACAAAGGACATGGAAAAAAGAAATTTGTTTTGAGTCTGCTTGCTCTCTTCCTCACCGGTAAGTTTGACTATCCTGTTCTACAGTTGGTATTAAATTCAAAGTCTTTTGAATTCTAGTATAGACTAAAATCAGATTCTCTATATGAGACTGCTAAAATATCCAGCCTTGTGGATTGACAAACACCTGGACTCTTGACCTTTCCTTTTGAGACAGCCATTGTTATCAGAACTACTTCCTATAAGCCAATGTAGCAAATCCTCCTTTAATATTTATATTCATCCTTCCAGATCTGTTCGTTAGAGAATTCTGCTTATTGAAATCATTAAATGAATACCCTCTCTTATAGAGTTAATTCAGAAAAATCACTCAAGTGATTGTCTGTTATGCTTTAGTGAACATATTTTGAAATCATCTCCATCTCTTCCAGATTCAAACTTCTATGTGGTTATGCAAATCAGAATTTTAATGATTTATCTTCAAATAATAATAAAATTTCATAAAAAGCTTCTTTGACTAAGGACAAGATAAAGTTATTAAATCTTTGACACTGTTGACTGAGAATGTGATTCTTAGTGATTCTCAACAGCCTTAGCATCAAAGCATTTCCATATTAACCACAATAGAAACTAGAATTGAAGAACTAAAATTATTAAAAATGCACAATTCTTTAAAGGTAAATTTCCCATGTTGTCTTTGACAATACTTTCTTGGACTAGAACATAATTCATTAGAGGGAGGATGGGAAACATTAACTTTATGTTATTTACTATTGTAACCCCTTATTCAGGAAACAGAAACATGAGCATTTAATGAATATCTACTTTTGTCTAGGTGAATGATTTCATGAAAGGTTGATTTATATGGATAGGATTAAAATTATCATTTTCCACCTGATGAATATTATAGATGTCATAACCTTTCTGTAACCTACACAAAGCATTCTTGCCTAGGACTGGAAAGAATAGATTATATGAAATATAAATAGTATAAGTCTGTGCTATGATATAACTACTGCTATGTCAAAAACATCACAAGTTGAGTCTAAAAAGCCCTGCATTATGGTAATTTTCTAGTAAAGTTAATCACCTTTTTTGGTAATTACAAAATGAGAACCATTTACTGAGGAAAGATCCAAACCAAAAATAAAGAAAAATAGTCATCTCTATCACTCCTGTGAAGACAATGTATTTTGAAGCAGATTTTGAAATTAACTCAAGGATCTTTAAATACATGAAGATTTATGGTTTTTTTGTGTGTATCTGTGACTACTTAGAAACATGATCCATTTTAGAACTATAGAGTAAGAATAATAGAAAATACTGATTTGACATGTCTTTATTTCAAGTCCTGAGTCTATAGACTAATTTTGACTATGTAGACTATAGACTACAGACTAATCCTTCTAGCTCCACCACCTTCCCTCTCCCACAGGTTCACTCCCCCAGCATTTCCTTCTCAGAAAAGAGTCACTTTTTGATTTCTAATAACATGAAATTGCTCATTTTTTAAATCATATGCTTAAAACCACAGTGGGTGTACCTCTGGATCACTTTGCTTAACTGTATAGTTGCAAGATTCATTTTATTGTATGAGATCACATTTTATGGACTTAAAATCAATGGTTTAGAGATAATTTTCTAGTTGCTAGTTTGTACCAATTAACAATATTTCTCATATGAATATTATCATGCATGCTTGCTATTGCACACATCTGTGCACTTACATCATATATCAGAGAGAACTCCTGATAGTAATTGTTGAGAGCAGGCATTATACAGAGTACTAACTATGTATAAGTCCTGATAAACCATTTTTCCAATGTGGCTATAGTCATTTTCACTCTTGCTAGCAATGTAAGGATTAGGGTCTCCCCCTTAAAATGTTTATCTTTATTTGTTAATGTGCCTGTCCAGCCTTTGAATTTAATTCAGGCTTCTTGGTATTATGGTGAAGTAATTGCTCTTTTCATTGCTATGACAAAATACCTGACCAAAATAAAATAAAATAATATAAAACAAATAATGTAAAAATATTTGTTTAGCCGGGCGGTGGTGGCGCACGCCTTTAATCCCAGCACTCGGGAGGCAGAGGCAGGCGGATCTCTGTGAGTTCGAGGCCAGGCTGGACCAACAGCCTCCAAAACAATACAGAGGAACCCTGTCTCGTAAAAACCAAAAAAAATATATTTGTTTAATTTATATCTCCACAATGGTAGGGAAGTAATGTTGGTGGGAATATCAGAAACCTGGTCGCATTGTATCCTCACTCAGGAAGCAGAGAGAGATGAATATCCAGTCTCTACTTATTTTCTCTTTTTTTTTATTCAGTCCTGGATCTCAGTATACAGACTGTGACAACCATATTCACTCTGTGTCTTCTCTCTTCATTTGAATCTTTCTAAGAGAACATTTGTAGACTTACCCAAAGGTCTATTCCCATGGCAATTCATTATTCAAGTAAAGTTGACTGTGAAGATTAAGAATCATAACTCCAACCTGACATCCAAATGTACCGATTTAAATCACAGTTCCCACCCCTAGCCTCTGAAGTCTGATTTTCATCTCACAATGCAAACTGTATTCAATCATTTTCTAAAAGTTGCTGTAGTCTTTATGGTTCCAATGCTGTTCAAATGATGGGGTCTTGGTCTCATGTCACCTGCCCTAGTGTGCTGTGCACAGTACTAAAGTTTGTCCACTTTAAATTGTTTAACAACTACAGGAGCTTAGTCTGCACGGTCACTGGCTGCGACTTTAAGCTTTCTCACTCTCTTTTCCTCATCAAACTACATTTGCCACAGCTCTGCTCTCTCATGTTGGAGATCTGAATAAGATCAAGGAATGGGGACCATGCCATGGATCGAATGCTCTGACATCCTGAAATTGTCGTGCCTCCAAAAAGTCAATCCATTACTTTGGTTTGGGCTTCCCTGAAGTTCTCAGATCACATGAAAACTAAAATCAGCTTCATTGATAGAATATAGCATGCGCAGGGCTTTAAACTAGTTCTCAAAGGTCCTTGCTCCCTCCGGGCTCACCCCCGCCCCCCCATCCTGCCTTACCAGGTCAGTGAAAAAACGATGAGAGCAAGGGAAGCTCATGGACCCCATTGGATGGATCCAGACCACCTGAAAGTGGGTGTCAGTGAGGAGGCCTAGGCAATCTATGAGGTCTTAGGTAATAGATCAGTATTTATCCCTGGCATACAAATGGACTTTTGGTGCCTATCCCACAATGAGGCATGCTCTCTCAGCCTGGACACTGGTGGAGGGCCTAGTCCCTGCCCTGATCGAAATGACAGACTCTGGAGATCCCCCATGGAGGGCCTCACCCTCCCTGGGAAATGGGGTAGGGACTGGGTGGGGGACTGGGAGAGGTGGTAGGGGGTGGGAAAGGAGGGGGAGGGAGAGGAAGCTGGGATTGACATGTGAAGCAAGCTTGTTTCTAATTTAAATAAGAAACAAACAAAATCATTACTTTTAGAACTTAAAAAAAATGTCCTTGCTCCCTTCTGAAACCTCATGTACCAAACCTCAATGTCCTCAAATCTCTTGTCATTCTAGTCTCTTGTTCTCTCTCCAAGATAGTCAACTGAGCTCTTCATACATTATTCTGAGATTTCTTCAGCCCCAAAGACCAAACTATTCCACATTTATTCCACAAATCATGCCTAAAAGTCTTTGAACCACATACTCAAGTTTATTATAACAACAGTTACACTCCTTGGTATAAGTTTTCTATATTAGATAGTTTTTTCATTTCTTGACAAGATATCCATATTAATTCAACTTAAAGTAGAAAAGGTTCTATCTGGCACAGAGTTGGAAATATTAATCCATCTTGTGAGGAAGTCATGGAGACATGATTGTGATCATATTGACTCAATAATCAAGAAGCAGAACAAGAGGGATGTTTCTTTGTTTGTTTGTTTGTTGTTTGATTTGTGTTCATTCCAGAACCTCTTTTCATAAAATGTGCAATGTCAGGTGTTATTAGTTTTTTGTTGTATTGTTTTTTGTGTTTTTGTGTTTGTTTGTTTGTTTTTATGATCAAAACCCAGACAGTAACAGCCCCAGTAGCTAGGCTCAGTCACTAGTCTTCAGTAGGACATTTAAAGGAACAAATAGCAATAAAAAAAGAAAAAGAAAATTCATTCAATGTGACTACATGGGGAAATAAAGTAAATAAATAAATAACTTCAATCATCCATAAGTTCATCTTTGGGCACTAGATATGGAAATAAGTTTAAGCTCAAAGCAAGAGAGTCGCATAATGAAGCAGGCCTTATCAAGCTATAGTCTCACAAATGCTTATTTTGTAGACTCCATTCTCTTCTGCAATGGTAGCTTGAGGATTTGTGAAAAATGAATGAAAACACTTTGGTTTCTCCTCTGGCTGTCACTGGGCTTCATACTTTTCCTTTTGTGCATGAAGTTTCTGTGGGGACACCCAAAAATATTGAGTTTCATTCTTTCAATAAACTTCGAGTAAAAGAAAAAATGTGTTTTTGGAATATCTTCATTCGTTTCATTACAATTATAGGGTTTTCTTCTTCAGTCAATCATTTGTAGAAGCAGGCTCCTAGATATACCCAGAGAGATGTCTGCATTGATTCTAAATATTATACCTTTACAGCTAAAATATATTTGTGTGGCTACAATCTTGCTTCCAATAGTCTTATATTAAAACATGATGGCTAATGCGAAAGTGTTACGATATGAAAGCTGGAGAGATACTCAGTATATTGCTTTTAAAAGGAACCTGAATTCAGTTTCCAGCACCAATACTGAACAATTCATATCACCTCTAATTGCAGTTTCAAGTGATAATCTGATGGTTTATTCTGGATTCCATAATTGAAGTCTCTCTCACACACACACTCGTGCACACACACACACACACACACACACACACACACACACTAATACATAATTAATAATAATAAATAATAATTGAAAAGACTTTAAAATAAAGATTTGGGGGCTTTAAGAAATGATTAGGGCCGGACGGTGGTGGCGCACGCCTTTAATCCCAGCACTTGGGAGGCAGAGGCAGGCGGATCTCTGTGAGTTCGAGGCCAGGCTGGACCGATAGCCTCTGAAACAATACAGAGAAACCCTGTCTCATAAAAAACAATAACAAAACAAAAAAAAAAAAGAAATGATTAGGTAATATGACGTCCTCCTCAATAGAATTAAGTTCCCTGTAACAAATATCATCATGCAAAATTTATCCCTTCTGCATTCTGACATGTGAGAATATAATCCTCTTTCCTTCCATGAAAAGGTTTGAAACAAACATCAGACCCTCACATGACAACCAACTTGATGATGTTTTGGTCTTATACTTCTTAGTCACTATGACTGTCAAATATGAATTTCTGTTCTTCACAAATTACCAATCTTGGATTTATATTTTAGAGTAGAAAAAGTGTAATTCCACCTGACAAATAGTGAATACGTCCTTTTATATATTAATTGACTATTTGTAAATCATCTAATTTTGAGGTCACTAGTCAAGATTTTGCACATTATTCTATGGAATATTTATTATTGAGTATCTCAAGATTTTTGGTGATGATAATCTTTAACATATGATATATGAAATCCATTAAAATACTAATGTGTGGCAAAAACATTAATATGTTTATATTTAATGATTTTCTATAATCTCATCTCCTAGATCAGTGTGTAGTTATTGAATTTTCAATAAATATTGAACTATTCCATTAATTAATAGCAAAACTTTCCTCAGTAAGATATCTATAACAAGAGCGGTCTATATCAAGCTAGCATTTTAGCAGAGAGATTTATCTTAAAGCTCTTGTCTTTAAATCCTTTAAATAATAGCTTTTGCAAAATTCAATTGATCACCCAGGAGTGAGAGAACGTTTGTGGTAAGTGTTTATCTAATTGTTTAGTATCCATGAAGGAAATCCCCAGGGCTCCATTTATATTTCCCATCATGAAGCCTGACTCTACAATTTTCTTACTCTTTAGAAAATTCCTTTTGTCTTCAACTTGTAGATAATTGTCATATTCAATCACAGTATTAATCTCAACAGTCCTCTCCTTTCAGATTTAACTGCCTTTTCACTACAAACGGTCGAAAACAAAACACATCTCTTTCAGTTCAACACATCAGAGGAAGCAGGAAATCCAATTTCCTTATTCCCAGTTCAGTCTTCTTTGTATGAGAGATGTAATACCCCCAAGTGAACTTAAGTGCTATATGTACAGAAAGTCTAGTATTCAGAGGCACAAATCAACATGTGTATTTTCATCTTCAAAATCATAGGGTCCAGACAAAAACGATAAAGAGTGAAACAAAATAGTTTTGAGGGGTGGATTTGGTTAGGTTGATTTACTAACTTTCAGTTTTCTTTACTCTTGAACTCCATAAAAAATTTTTGTGGTATTGCTGCATGAAGCTACTAGGGCATTTGACTGAGAGAAGATGCAAAGAAACAGAAAAGAGACAGTTGGTAAGAACAAGATAACAGTATGGTAATAAATAAAGACAAGGCCTGGAGTAAAGAATTCTAATTATGGCTTCATATATACAACTATACATAAAACTATCTAGACATCATATATAATATAAATAGTACCTTTTGAAGCACATCATTAATAAGTTAGCAGCCTTATACTGGCAAACTTTTCCATCTGATAGTAAAATTAGAAATACTAAATCATCAAACCTCATCAAATATTACTGCATATGAGTATGTCTCACTAAATTGTACTGTGATTGTAGAGAACACTGAACAGTCTCCAAATATTACTGGCATCACTCACATAAATCTTAAAAAGATAAAGTGACACAGTAAGATCAGAGAAAGACTGTTTCATAAAAGGAATAGAAATTTGTTGCTGGTCATTGGTGCTATTGGTTGTTTGTGCGTGCTGAAGCACAACCATATAGGAGGGACGGAGCTGAACATGATAAAAGAGCAAGTTTTAATTTTCCACTTCCCCTGACACCATAAGAGGTGAAAAAATCAAATTAAAAAATTAGAATTCAATACTGTTTATTTAAAATTCAGAGAATGTTTTTAAAAATGGAGATATGAAATTGGGCCTCTCAGGTCTTTCTACAAATATATATTTTCTACCTGTTACACATTAACCTGGAAAATTGAGCATTCTCAAAAATATTAAAATGGAATTTGTTTGCCAATTAATAATATATTAATAACTAGATCAACTTAAGAGGCCTTAATACTCCACAAAGCAAGTCACATCAATTTCTGATGTAGTATTTATAATATAGGGTCACATTACCAGTATCTATACTTGAGCAATAAAATGATCTAGCTTGAGGCATATGTTGATAATTTTACTAATAAGTCAATTTTGATCATTTTACTAATGTCGTTAAAAATAAAATGAATAAAACACAAAAGGAGAAAATTAAATCCCATTGCAGAGTTTATATATACTAATACATTCAAGAACATGAACCACTTATTTCTAGGTCAAGATGAAATGAGATGAGGAAGAAGAGTATAAAATCCATCAAATATGTACTGACTAAAAATCACATTTTACTTCACAGAGACATTATTGATGATATAATATGCTATGCTTTAATAATTTAAATTATAAAGTTATCAACTAAATTAAATATTAATTTAAAAATTTCAGACTTATTCAAATACTATTCTTTTTAGAATGGTAAATTATTCATATTTGTTTTTTATAGCTAGTGTAACATGAAATAAACTTGAATTTGAGATCGAGTCAGTAATATACTCAAACATACTACCTTCACTGGAGACAGTTGGCAATATCTGTGAGAATACATAATACAAGATCAATCATTGCGATTGATCTTGTGGCCCAGCTTGCTTTCTGCTCTGCAGAAAATTACACCTAAGAATTCCACTTTACAGGCCATATTGAAACAAAGGGTTTGGATGCAAAATTGGTTTTATTGATTTTCTTTATTCCTGCCAGATTGGAAGAGTGAAATCCTTCTAATGGTAGCAATGGTCAAACACTTGGAAAATAAAGTAACCTAAAGAGGAGGTGTGTCTTTTAGCCCACACCTTCAAAAGAAACAGAGCATCATAGCTAAGAGTCCATGCTGACTGACAGGAAGTGGATCATCACACTGTGTCCTCAGACAGGAAGTTGAGAGTGATAAGTGGTCATACTTTGTCTAGAACTCAAGTCCATAAGATTATGCCAACCACCTTTCTTTTTAGCTATTCTCTGGAAACTCTCTCTCTCTCTCTCTCTCTCTCTCTCTCTCTCTCTCTCTCTCTCTCTCTCCCTGTCTCTCTCTCTGTCTCTCTCTCTCACACAGCTAAATTGTACTGTCCAGACTAAGTTTAGTCAAGCCGATGAATATAAACCCCAAAACCCTCATGAACATTGATGCAAAAATACTCAATAAATACTGGCAAATCGGATCCAAGAACACATCAAAACAATCATTCACCACGATCAAGTAGGTTTCATCCCAGGGATGCAGGGATGGTTCAACATACGAAAATCCATTAATGTAATCCACCATATAAACAAGCTGAAAAACAAAAATCAAAAATCACATGATCATCTCACTAGATGCTAAAAAAGCCTTTGACAAAATCCAATACCTCTTCATGATAAAGGTCTTGGAGAGATCTGGGATAACAGGAACATACTTAAACATAAAAAAAGCTGTATATAGTATACCAACAGCCAAAATCAAACTAAATGGACAGAAACTCAACGGAATTCCTCTAAAATCAGGATCAAGACAAGGCTGTCCACTCTCTCCATACATTTTCAACATTGTACTTGAAGTTCTAGCCAGAGCCATATGACAACAAAAGGGGATCAAGGGGATACAAATAAGTTAGTCTCTTATCTACAGCGATGAGGTATGAGAATATTCCTCAAGTCAATACACATGAATGGGATTTGATCCTTTCTGGAAGCTCTTTGATTTATTTTCCACAAGCAAAGTTCTCATTTAAAATTCTCTAATGATTAAATAAGATTTACAACCAAAAATCTATTCTCTATAATTTGCTTCACACTACTAGGGAAAAAAGAAAAGTAAGTTGTATTTAACATAATACACAATGCACCTGTATACCCCTTAATATATAGATATCTAGATACAGATTTAACTAGAATAAAAGCATACACACTTCAGGAAATGTAATCATAATGAAAATAAGCAATGTTTTAATAATTAATATGTAGGATTAGAGAAATCACAATGAAAATAACAATGAATTTTTTGTAACCATCAAAGCAAAATATTATACCAATATTTTCACATACATATATAAAAAGAAGAGATGGAAAATAACCCAAGAATATACATTATGCAGAATGTAGCACTATTTGCTAGCTGAGACATGGCTGTAGATATTGCTATGAAACAATACTAGAGAAGGAAGTTGTAAGTAGATTGCTCAATTTACTATAGTTAATTAAAAACATGATAGATATAGAAAACAGAAATAGAAAATCAAAATCAGTTAGAAAACTGCAATTCAGAAATTATTTGAAGATAACACAGACTTTGATGATCCCCCATAGAAGGCTTCACCCACCCTGGGGAGCAGATGGAGGTTGGGACAGGAGGGTGGGGGACCATGGGAGGATGGAAGGGAGAGAAAACTGTGATTGATATGTAAATTAATATTGTTTCTAAAATAAGAAAAAGAAGATAACATTTATTTAAATTAAATCAGTGGAACACAAAAAAATCATATGCCATACAATAATTCAAAATTTATTCACTATTAATAAACCAACTATGGAAAGTTTTATCATATATTCTAAAATTGCATTTCAATGTCTATTTAAAAACTATAAACATTTAAGGATTCATTTCTGTAATGCTCAATGCCTAGAATTAGGTCATCATAAGGATGAGGAAAGGGAGAAAGGGTGGGAAAGAGGATGTGGAGAAGAAGGGAGAAAAAGAGAGAGTAATTACTAATAATGAACAGGGGTTTTTCTGAAATAATCTATTGGAGCAAATCATTTAAATGAAGTATTTCTTTATGCAAGAATATTTTCATGTCAACTATCTCTTACGGCTAATCAAAAACAGCAACAAAACCTTTGCAGAACTCTTGAAAATGAATGTGGAAAGCAGAGTGTTATCATACTTACTACAGCCATGTTATATATGGAGCAAGTCAGATGACAGATGCTGATCTTCAACAATGTATCAAAACCACATATTCTTATATGTGTTTAAAGCATAAGCCTCGGAGAATTTTTGAGTTTTAAATATTTAGAAATGTAGGTAAGTACTTTGTATTAGTAAAATGAGGAAAATTGGGAACAATCCAAATTTTATAATATAAAATTTAGATAAATCCTCATGTCTATATGAATTGCTGTGATGTTATTGAAATCTTGCTTTCTTATAATATTTATTCAGCAAAGAGAATACTCAAAACATATGAGTGGTGGAAATAAGTATCTGTTCCTGTATGTTAAGTATCACCTAAAATTTCATCTGTAAATACTTTCTAGAAGGAGTCTAACAAAAGTTCCAATTGGTTGTAGAACTAGGAGTCATTGAATTTACTTTGTATTTTCCACTTTCTCTAATAAACATACAGCAATTGCATGTGCTAACAAGATGAACCACATTTCAGTCAACAGTTTTGCTGTACTTGTCTTACACAGTGGAAGCTGATATAATGAGAATAATTAGAAAAACATTTTTCAACTAATGAGAGAATTGTGATTTTTATTAAATAATACTACCAATATTCAATAGAAATACTTTAGTATCTTAAATCATTTAGAATTCAAGTAATAGTTAAGAGACGATATGATAAAACTTCATGTTTACAGTAAAATGTAGATTGTATCTTTAATAGGTATAAAATAGATGTGGTATTAATCAGATCTGAATACATCCATATATGCTATTTTTCTTCTCTGTACATCATACACAATTTTCCCAAAAACAAATAGGAAATCACCAGGCAACATGTAATTTTTTACCAAGAATCTTAAGACGATGAATATGATCTATGACTTCAGGGAAGTAAACATGAAGACAAAAACTTAGAACACAGAAATATACAGTAAGAGTACTGACTATTACAATCATGTTTGATATCAACTAATTTTTATAGAAAATGTGCCAGTGAGGAGGCCACAGAAATCACTGGGGCCTTGGGTAGTAGATCAGTGTTTACCATAGTGTATGAAGGATCTTTGGGAGCCCATTCCAAATAGATGGATGCTCCCTCAGCCTGGACACTGGAGAAGGGCCTAGTCCCTGTCCTGATCGAAATGACAAACTTTGGTCTAACCCTCCCTGGGGAATGATGTAGGTGACTGGGTGGGGGGCTGTGAGAGCTGGTGGAGTGACAAGGCAGGAGGGTTAGGAGAGGGAGTTGGGATTGACATGTGAAGCATTCATGTTGCTAATTTAAATAAAAACATATATTGAGGGGAAAATGACTGTAAGAGTCTGTTGAAGAGCTTATAATTCATCGGAGATTTACCATAGTATTTAGGAAAGAAATGTATTGGCTTATGAAAAAGAATTAACATGTTATTGCAAACTTCTTTAAGGTTGATACTTGGATACAGGTATCAAAACTCATCTTATAATTTCTCTATTTTTGATTCAAGTGTGAATTCTGTTAGGAGTGTAATATTCACAACTACTATTCTAGAAGTTCTTGTTACTTGTTTATTCCTACTTAAATATTGGTTGATTAAATAAGTAAACAAGTCATGAATTCTAGAAGGAAGAGATAATTAGACCTTCAAAGATCATAGCTTTAATTTGTCAGATAAATATCTTGCCATGTATGAATCTCCATGATCCTCCTCAGCATAGTTTTGAAAATAACAATGTGGTGACTTCTCCATATTTTTGCAGAGATCAGCTTCAAAAGATAATTTCATGGCCAAATAAAGTACAAAAATAAATGGGTAATAACACAGGTTAAAATTAAGTATAACTACAACAATATATTGCATTACTGTCATAGAATGAGAATGTGACAAATACTTGTTTGGATGTTGGCTTATAAATATATTTATATCTAAAGCTAAGTAAAAAAATTCCTTTGAAATAATGCACATATTTCCTTCACTTAGAAAAATTAAAAATTTTAAGAAACATTTTATAAAGTAAGAGTTAATATTTGCAAAAGGCTTCAAGTTTGGTTGATTCAGCCAAGAGACTCCAACTATGCAGATGGATGCTCCAAGTGAAATCAATAAACACTTTTCTTTGTAGAGGAGATCTTACAGAATGGAGCACAAATCTGAAGGAAGACTATAACTCTGATGACCTGTTAAGACATATTGGTTAACTTTTATATTAGAAAGCAAAAACAGAGTACAAGAAAGGATGACCCCACTCAATGAAGGCCTCTTCCTTACAATTTTACGTTCAGTATTCTTTCATGGATTAGTAAAAATGCTTTTTGAACTGGTTTCAAGGCACAAATGCATTGATTTGCTTGGAGAGTAGCTTTCAATACAATGTCTCCAGGCTGTCTGCATGCCAGTCACCTTCAGGCAGTGTTTCAAATGAAGGGTTGTTAAGATGCCTCTATATTTATTGTAGAGTTTCATCTATTGATTAAGAATTACACTAAATAATGAAATACGAAAAAATGTCAATTGGATCACATTTTCATATGATGTGTTGATGGGTCTCTCAAAACCATATTGTAAAAGCACCACAAGTCTTCACAAAGTGCCTTATGAATATTTCGCAGCAAAATCCCTATACAATTTAAGAGTAACTCCAAGAAATTGTTTGCCCGTGTTCTGTGCATGGAAACTACACAGTAATTGTCATTCTTGCAACTTTAAGTCATAGAGCTGATGAGCTGTTTGTCTAGCTTACACATCCCTGGTTAAATGGCAAAGTTTCTGGGTTTGGATCTCCTGAATGCACATAGAGGAACACTACTAATCTGTCCACATACCAAGATTTGCAAAGTACATGAAACATGTTTAAATCAAGCAGAGACATTGTTTGTTGTTCTGGCTTAATGTGTTTTACTTAAATTTCTCCTACTCTGTTCATTTTCCAATTTAATTCTTTCCCTTTTATTTTGGGAATTTTAGCATAATTATAGCATTTCTCACGTCCCTTTCCTCCCTCCCATATACCTCTCTTTGCTCTTTTTAAAAATTATTTCATTTTAGATGATTAACATTTTTCATTTATTTTACAGACCAAGCACAGTTTCTGCACCCTCCTCTCATTCCCAACCCCCTTCCCACCTCCTATCTACCCCTTTCTCCATCCACTCCTCCTCCTTCTCCATTAATAAAATGACAGCCCCCCCAAGTACTTAAGCAAAGCATGACACATCAAGTTGAGGTAGGAACAAGTTCTTTCCCCCTGAGAAGCACTAGTTTTAATAGGTGTTAATAATAAAATGCCCGGCGTCAGATATTAGGGGGAGAAAGCTGAAAGATCAGAAAAGCAGAGCAGCCAGCGACTAGCTCTTACCTCTACATAAGACCAAATGAGCCATCCTGTCTCCATGAATCTCAGCCTGAATGCTGAGACTGACTGCCTGGCCTGCCATGAGCTCCTATCTTCTCCTGTCTTATATTCCTCTCTTCACCAAGGCATATCCCTTCCTGTCTCCACCTCCTTAGTGCTGGGATTAAAGGAGTGTCATATCAAGTGCCAGGTTCACCTTTGTATGAGATCTGTTTCTGTTTTAGAGTGGATCAATTTCTTGTATTTCAGTGTATCATTGAACTAACAGAGATCCAATCCTGCTGCCTGTTTCCTGCACCACTGGCTGGCCTCTATGGCTAACTAGTGTTGCACTCTGATCTTCAGGCAAGCTTTATTTGTTAGATAATAAACAAAATTATCACCATACTCCTGCATCAAGGCTGGGCTATGTAAACTAACATGGGGAACAGGTCTCCTAATAAAACCCAGCTAAGCTCCAGAGAAAGGTCCTGATCTCACTGCTAGGAGTCTTAAAAGCATACCAAGCTACACAACTGTCACACCCATGCAGAGGGCCTAAATTGGTCCCATGCAGGCTCCCTAAATGTTGGTCCAGAGTTCATGAGCTTAGGAGCTCAACTGAGCTGTTACTGTGGATTCCTCTGTCATATCTGTCATATACTCCTCGTCCCACCCCCACCACTTGTAGAATCCCTGCTGCCTTCTTCAGGAGGATTCAAGGAGCTCAGACCAGTGCTTTGCTATGGATTTCTGCATATGCTTCTATCAGATTCTTGATAAGGGCTCTCTGGTGACAATTAGGATTCATATCAATCTGATTACAGTAGATGGCCAGTTCAGGTACCCTTTCCACTATTGCTAGGACTCTTAGCTGGGGCCATCCTTGCCAATTCCTTGGCGTTTCCCTGGCACCATGTAACTCTCCCAGTCCATCCAGGCCCCAAACTGCCTCCCACACCCAGTCCACCCAACCTACTTTCTCCATCCCCCACCCCTGTACCCAGTTTTCCCAGGATATCTCTTCTATTTTCCCCTCCCAGGAAATTTCTTGCATACCTCTTTGTTATCTAGACTCTCTGCAGCTGTGGACTGTAGGTCGGTTCTTTTAAAAAATTATGTTCTCTTTTTCTATAATTGTAGTTTGTATTTTTAACCATGCTAAGTGCTTTTTTTGGTACAATTTGTTAGAAATAACATGATGAATGGTACACATTGTTTTGTGCAAGAGCCAGAAAGTTTTAAAGGAAATATCTTAAAATATAAGAATTAAAAGGATTTTAGGAAGATAGAATATATAATACATGGCCAGGAAATCTTTAACTTTTTCTTTGCAGTTGTCTTTGCCTTCAACAAAGAAGAGCCTGACAAACGCGTAATGCTTCGCAGATACATGGAACAGCATGAAAAGAACAAAAGAAAAAATGACAAATGCTTTCAGAAGCCAGAAAATGCAACATTTACATTAACTAAAAGAATAATCAAATGAGAAGAGAAAAGTTTGCCTAAGCTGAGATTTTTTATTAATTTTTGTTCCAAGAAGATAATGTCTATATTGACTAGATGGGGAATAGGCATATTTGAATTTGTGAAAACAGAAGCTAGTGATTAGAGACAATATTATATATGTTTAATGTATAGATACTGTCTGTTGCTTATAATGCATGCTCGTTTATATTATAACACGGTGAGAGCAGTGTATTTCTTGTTCTGCTTCTTCCAGCCGTGCTTCAATGCTTTGTTGGAGACATAATGCACTTCAGTATTTATTGGGCTAAGGAGTTAGATGAGCTACATGGGTGTGGTAGAAAGTACAGCGAGAGAGCTCTTTAGAAGGGCACCAATTTTTTACTAAAATAAGGAATTTGAGATGATTCTAAAGTCTCTGTTCATGTTATTTGATCAACAGAGATGAAGCACAAGACTGACTTCATGCCTAAAAAACTATGAAAGAGTACAGGATGCCACAGGACATTCTTAGGAGCATGATGCTTTTTGCACTGATGCTCTTAAATTTTGAGCTACTACAACTATGATAATAAAGCTGGTTTACACTATCACACTGAGTTTCCAGAGACCTGTTTTGTAGATAGCCAATTATGTTCAAGAAAGACATAATTATGGAATATAGTTTTATAGTTATATTATGTAAAATATGACTTATGGTATGATGCTACTGTAATATTGTAGACACTCATGAAACAGAGTTGGTCAGAAAATTACCCATGAGAAGTTCAACAGATCCAATCAGCCATCTTAGAAATTAAAGTATTAATTTTGCCTGTCTGCTTTTGTCTGTTTACTTTTTTGTTTGTAACACTTAACAGAGATTTTTCACTGGAATGTTGTAGTTAATAAAAATAATTATAATTCTATTGTTTAAGATATAAATTTTAATGTTAGTATACTGAAAGTTATAAAGGCTACAAACTTCACATAATGCAAAGTTCTTAGGATGTTAAATGGCAGTAATACTTAAGAGGTTCAAGCCCATTGAGAAACTGTCGATATTTTCCCTTGCCACTTGCTTAAATTAATAATGCCTTTGAACATGTCAGACATATTTATCTCAATTAATAAAAAAGCACAATACTTAATATAGAATTTTCATTATCAGTTCTCATGTAACCCATCATTTGCCTTGCTATGATGATAGAGACACCCCTTATATGCCCAGGTTTATCTTTATGTCAACTCGCAATATGTTCTGTCTAACAGACATCTACAGATTGTCTTGATTTGAGCTTAGAATATAATTTTCTCACATAGTGTCATACAAGCTATTTCTTCCTTTCTTTAAATATTTGTTTGTGTATTTTTGTCTACATGTGTGTATAAGTACTACCTATGTTGCTGTTATTATGGAATCCAGAAAGATTGTGAGATTCTATGAAGCCAAAATTACAGACAGCTGAACTACTAAATGGATGCTGGAAAAAACCTGCAGCCCCTAGAAGAATAGCAAGTACTCTTCACCACCAAGATATCTCTCCAGCACCTGTATCTTCATTTACTTAAAGCTTCTGATATATATTTTTAACTTTATATAACAATGAAGTATTTCACTGGGTAATAACTAGACTAGCATAACGGTGTCCACTTCTTTTCCCATGTTACTCTTATTTTATTTTTTGTTTTGTTTTTTGAGATAGGGTTTCTCTGTAGCTTTGGAGGCTGTCCTGAAACTAGCTCTCTAGACCACAGTGGTCTCAGACTAACAGAGATCTGCCTGCCTCTGCCTTCCAATTGCTGGGATTAAAGGCATGTACCACCACTGCCTGGCCTGTTACTCTTACGTTTTTTATAATATTCTTAATTTGTTTTATGCAATAACAAAATGTACTAACTTAAAATAAAAAATATTCGTATTTGTAGATGGGATTTACACACACACACACACACACACACACACACACACATATATATATATAAGTCTGTACTAAGGAATACAAAGTGATTCGAAGGGCAATAGCACAATCATTGTAAGTTGAAATAAACTCAACTGTGTCTTAAGACCTTGATCAAGTTGCTTATATCCAAAAATAACTTTTCCTCATCTATATGTCAAAGAGGAATAATAATACCTGCTTCCAAAGAGTCATGGATGTATTAACTTGGTAAATACACACAAAACTCTTAGAAAATCAGCAGGCAACAAAATCTGGGAAACTGTTTTTACCCAGCGGGTAAGTATATTGGAAAGAAAGTAGAATTTGTGTTAGAGAATATTTGGTAATGTCATCTGATTATCATCAGAGCATTTAGCTACTTAAAAGACTGAATCAAAAATCTGAGCAAATTTAATTTCATTTGGGTAGTGAGTACTCCCTAGCAAGCTTTCTTCCAACTGTACTTCTATGATTTACATTAATATATGCCCCTAAATTCCTGCCTATCTTTCAACACTCCCATATTTTTTATGTCCTAAACCCAGCAAGTGTCTGCTCTCACATTGCTGGATAAATCAAAGACAGCATGCATCCAGAACTCCCACCTTTCTTCCAGGACAACAAGTATGTCAGGATTCCCACCCAGACCCCCTCTTTTTCTTTAGCTTCCTTTACTGAATAAATATTTGTGTTAGATTCTTTATTCCTCTACCACTCAGCTTCTCAGAGACTGCTTGAATAGTTGGAAGTTCTGTATTAGAATAGCTCTTCTTGGAATCCCATGTGAAGCCCTCACCAAACATATCTAGATACAGGCTATCCTCATCCCTTTGTCTATGTAGGTGACTAGGACCAGCATGCATCTAAATATTCAATTATAATCATTTCTGATCTTTCCATTTCTGAAGCTTCAATATTAAACCATGACTTTTTACTATTCTAATAAAATATATAAGCTTAATGTCTTTAAGATCACAAAAATTTGGTAATCATCAATACTCCAATGTTTAAATTACTGCTAGAACATTCTACCAAGGAGTACCAATCTTATCCTTGAGGTATTAGAAAAAATACATAAACATAAAAAGAAAAAGTCAATAAATTCTCTAGCCAGTAGTTTCTTAGACTTATTTCCTGCAGGTTCATATGAACCAGATAATGAATATTAAGGGTATTTTTTGGGAGATTGTTCAAATACATATAGCTTAAAATTGTGAAGAAATGACTACGGAAATTAAAAATGCTTTCATTGATTGAGCAGCACATCACATTTCTTCATTCTACATCAGGATTAAGGCTTTAACTCATGTTCTGATAATGCTCTCATACCTGCAATCAGTGAGTGCTCTTGTCTCCTTCCTATTGATTTCAGTGAAATATGAGCACTTGTCAACTAGCTTCATCACCTTTGCCTTTTTCTATCAGTCAAAGCATCCTTTTCTTCCAGGAGGTACATTTCTTTAGTGACTATCACAATTCAATAAAATAAATTCAAATTTTAAAACAATTTATAATTATGCATACTCTTTTACATTTCCATCAGTAGTTTGGTAATATGTATTAGGTATGATGCCGTCTGACATGTTCGTAATGATCGACATAGTCAACTAACTTCATCTACACACTCTGTCTTCCTTCTAGCATGTCTGCTGGCTGAGACATTCTAAGACATATTCAAAGAGTTGTCATCATTTCTCAGTGCTAACCCATCATTCAAGTCAAAGGAGCCAGTCAGTATTTCTCCATTACTAGGATCCAAAGAAGAAAAATACTCTTCATAGCCTAGGCAAACACAAGTTTTATTTTACATTTTAGATAGAATTTGAATTTTATACGGGGAAATCACAAAGATTTCTCATCAAATTGCTTATGATGTAATCTCCAATATCACCATTACCACCAACAACAAAAATCAAACTATGATGAATAAACATAATTGAATAAAAACGCAACAGAGTCTTCAGGTGGCCTATAGGAAAAATCACCCTATAATACAGAAAAAAATTCAACCAGCGTTTCTGGTGATAACCCATTTTCTTCTTTTTTTAAAAAAATTAATTAAATTAGAAACAAGTCAATCCCAGCTCTCTCCCTCTCCCCTCCTCCCCTCCCCTACTTCCCACAGCCAATACCCACAACACTCATCCAATCCCCACTTGACTCTCTAGCGAGGGTGAGGCCCTTCATGGGGGATCTGCAAAGTCTGTCATATTGTCCAGGGCATGACGTAGGCCCTCCCCCATGTGTCCAGGCTAAGAGAACATCCCTCCATGTGGATTGGGTCCAAAGTCCATTGAATACCAGGGATAAATGCTGTTCTAGTATTCAAGGCCCCAAAGCTCACCGAGGCCTCCTCACGGACACCCACGTCCAGGGTGTCTTGATCAGTTCCAAGCTGGCCTCTAAGCTATCAGTCTGGTGTCCATGAGCTCCCCCATGTTCAGGTCAGCTGTTTCTGTGGGCTTCACCCACCTGGTTATGACCCATTTCTCATCACTCCTCTCTCACTGCAACTGGTTTCCAGGTTTCAGTTCAGTGTTTAGCTGAGGGTGTCTGTCTCTGCTTCCATCAGTCACTGAATAAGGCTCTAGGATGGTATACAAGGTAGTCATCAATCTCAATATTGGGGAAGGACATTTAACCTTGTATTGTCTCAACACCTACTATAGCAAATGCTGGACATTGGACACATTTGACAATATTCCACACTTTTCAAACCTTTATGGACATAGATTATAATTCCTCACTGATCTCCATCCAGTATCTGTTGGATATTTTTATATTTTGAAGTGTCCATTGTTATAATTATTTTAAAAAATTGACACAAGAGAGAAAGATACCATGCACAGAATTCAAGCAGAGTTTTGTTCTTGATGTTTTGTTTTGTTTAATCAGGGGAAAAGGACCATAAAACAGGGAAACGAGGAAGCCAGCCTCCAGGGACAGGAGCAGCAGGGGGAACTGGGAAAGAAAGGCAGAGAAAGAGAGAGGGGGGATGGGAGGCAGACAGGGTCCTTGTAAAAGGGAACATCCTGAATAGGTACAGGTGGTGCTCTTAGTGGCAGCAGCTGCGTGGTTATCTTGTCAGAAATCCAAAGGTAGGCCAGTACCAAAGCATAAGTGCTATCAGCCATCTCTCTAATTTCTCAAAACAAAATTTCAAAATGTAGTAACACTTTCTTTTTTTTCCCTTTTTTCTGTTTTGTTTTTCTTTTTTGAGACAATGTTGCTTTGTGTAGCCCTGGCTGTCTTGGAACTCACTCTGTAAATCAGGCTGGCCTTAAACTCATAGAGCCCTGTCTGCCTCTGCCTCCTGAGTGCTTGGATTAAAGGCTTGTGTCACCACAGTTCATCCTGACAGCTTTTTCTAACCCTTTATTAGTGAATAGGCTGGATGCAATTGATATCAACCACACCCACCCTTCTCCATCACTGTTTTAATCAATGTAGGCAATGGATTCTCCCTGAGAGACTTGAGTTTTATCTCTTCTCCTATTCCCCTTGCTATTCCTCAAGGTCTCATCCATTATTAACTGAATTAATATTACATATCCTTCTAATTCTACTCAATTCCATTTCAGTTTTATGAGAGTAATCATTCTAGAATACAAATTTTATTGGTTTTCAATATTTTTAAGTACTTTAATATCCCTGGGATTCTTCTTAGGATAAGTGTTAAATGCTTCTTTAAGTTAGTACTTTAAGTAATCTTTTACATGAAGACACATGGTTTTACACAGAACTCATACTCTCCAATGTACTTATAAAGATTACTATATTTTGCACTAAAATTTGAAGTATCTTCACATAATACATCATGTTGTCTGGTAAAATGAAATGGACACAATTTTTTCGTGACTTTCATATCTTAAAACAGATTATTCCCATTGTAATCATTTACAAAAATCATAGAGGCTGAACCAGTAGCTTAGATGCTGAGGTACTAGCCTTGAAAATCTGGTGACCTGAACTTGATCTCAGAACCTATGTTTAAAAATATATAAATATAAGAGGAATTAATGAAAAGAATAAAAGCCATAAATTTGAAAGAGAGCAAAGGGGTGGGGAGTATATATGGGAGGGTTTGTAGAGAAAAGGAGGAAGAAATAAATAATGTAGTTATATTATAATCTAAAATGTGAAAGAAATAATTTTTTAAAGAGTGACACTTTATGTTGAGTGCTTGCATCCCCAGTGCTTTGAATGGAGAGACTAGCCAAGACAGGTCAGTTAGTAGAACAAGGAACTCTTACTATCAGGGTCATGGGTTCCTGCCCCATATTGAGCACCAGATGTTGCTGAAATTTTAATTGGTCTTAAAAATAAAATCCTGGAACCAAATATCTGGGTTAATGCTGAAAGAGCAGAGAAACAGAGCAACCAGCCATTAGTTGTTACCTCTACTTCCTCAGTCTGTATGCCATGTGCTCCAGTCTCCTCTGCCTTATAGTCCTCTCTCTGCCCAGCCATATCCCTGTCTCCACCTCCCTAGTGCTGAGATCAAAGGTGAGAGCCTAGTTCTCTTTTTCTTTTAGACTGGATCAATGTCGTGTAGCCCAGGGTGGCATGGAACTCACAGATAGCTGTCTGCCTCTTTTTTCCAAGTGCTGGAATTCAAAGTGTGTGCTGCTGCTGTCTGCCCTCTATGGCTAAGTTGTGGTTTACCCCCAACTCTCTGCAGATAAGCCTTATTAGTTAAATTACAAAAAAATATTACCACAGGTGGACACTTGGAGATTACTGCCCAGCACCTTAGATTGTTCAGCAAGTACTAATCCAGTGAGAAATCTTGTCTCAAAAGCCACATTTTAAAATTGTGTATGCAGTATGAAGAATGATGCCTGAGGATTTCAAATGTATATCTGCATATAGAGGATCATGTGCCTACATGCATAAAAAGAGAATCTTCATGATTGTTAATCCCAATTATTCTCCTACCTTCCACTCCTAATTTTGCATCTGCATTCATCCAGTCTTGGACAAAAGTGACAAGATTCTTCAGCATGCTTTACTATGCTACAAGTCATAACTACTAAAATGCATAAATTGATAAGAACATATTGTTAAACATCTTTGGTGTGCTTTTCAAAATTATCATCATTTTTCTATCCTTAACTTCTAAAAAATGTTCTTATGTCTCTGTCTCATTAGTTATTTAAACCTCAGGGTAGTCACTTTGCAAAATGCCCCCTTCAGTTTCTTAGTTGTCTAACCCATGGAACACCAACCTTTTATCTTTCTATGATGAATTCACTGTGTACATTCTCTGACTTAAACATTGAATACATAAGCATACTCATCTGGTAACTATCCTGTCAAAGAATAGCACAGATCTGCAAAGCCACTCTGAATTTAGAATGTCGCTGTTATATTAAGCCATCCTATTTGAATCAGAGTAGCAGAAAGTCTTATTGCTCTGTGTTAACATTGAAATATTCAGATGGTAAATTGGCTTAATATTTCCTTACTGCCCTGATTAGTTGATTTTTCTTCCTATGTGCTGAAATGTTGCCAAAATATTTTCTATGGTTTTTTTTCCTATCAATTCCAGTTACTGGTTTTTAGCTAATGATGTTTCAATTTAAACAGAAAAGCTATTAAATTTATTCAATTTCTCTCCATTTTCTTCCTACGAACACTAGTTGCTTCTTACTTGTTGTAATGAAAACATTCCTTCAAGCATCTCATTTTCAATTGACCTAAAAGCTAAATTTCTAACTTTTCTTATCCATATGTACTTTCTTATGTGTAACAGAGTAAAACACAAGATAAGTCAACTATAATATCACAACTACAGACAAAGCCCTTCATAATAAAGTTCTATTTAAAGCCTGGTTGATTAAGGCCAGGCTAACCTAACAGAACACAGGACGCCCTGTGAAGCAAGCCAATCAGTAACAACTGTATACTTCTAGACCAGCTACCTGCTGCCTGCAGGACACAAGAAAACGATCTCATTAAAATCTTCCTTAGAAGGGAATCAGCCAGGCACATGCAGACCAGGATCCACCCCAAATCTCGGTCTCACAATTATGAACATATAGCATGATGATAGTTTTAAGTTTTAGACAATTTTAATAAATAGCACTCAAAAATCAATGCTGTAGAAAAGAATTTCTTCTCTCAGGATTGACAAATGTAAAAAGGGAGCTAAATACTATTATCCCTTGCCATAAAAATAATGCTTTAACTTAGTAAAATAGAGGTTGCATTTACTCTTCTATGATCCATAATTCGCTATCCCTGGCTGCTTTGGAAGGTTTGCAGTACCAGGCATGAGTTACCTCTTGTTGAATTGGTCTTAAGTCCAATTAGTGAGCTGTCAAATCTCTGCATATGGAGTATTTCAAATTTTTTTCTTATTGTTTCTGTTTGATAACTTCAGCTCTATTGTGATAAACTCTTGCTCTATTTGTAATTGATCACTCAAGATTTTTTCACTCATCAGTCTTGCTAATGTTTTATCACTTTATTTTTCAGTTTAATGACTTTGCTATACTTGCCATTTTTGCCTTGTAGTATTGTTGAATTCTGTTCTAAACTAACTCCTTTCCTTTTATTCTGGCTTTTGTTTTATTCAATGCTTTTTTTAAAGATTGTTCCTCTTTGTGAAGACAGCATTTAGTGCTATAAACTTTCATTTTCGTGCTTATTCACCAGTGGCCTACAAAACTTGATATATTTTTATTGAATTAGTGTAATGTATTGTTTCATTCCCTTAATAGCTATTTGTTTTTATCTGTAGGTCATTTACAAGAATGTTGCTTTGTTTCACAGACCGGAAGATTTTCTTGGTATCTCTCTATCATTTCTAGAAATTTTCCAGCTGCTCAATGAACACAACTCTTGAATTTTAATTTTTGAAATTTGTTCCCAGTTCCTTTATGGTAAAAACATTGTGATCATTCATGTTTATTTCACAGGCATTATAAAACAATACATAACACTATAGCTGTGAAAGCCCTAGTACTCTTATGTATAATTGATAATTCAATGCCAAGTTGTTCCTTAACTATTTAGTAAGAAACATTAAAATCTCCAATTGCAATTGTAGGTTTTTTTCTATTTTTTCTTTCAATTGTATTAGTTTTGTTTCAGTTTTTTTTATTTCTTGAGTCACTTTGATATATAAATATATGACTATATTTGACACATCTGTTCTATTAGTTGAAATTTTGATAATTTATTTAATTTGGTATTAGACACTGCTTTTTGTCATATATAAAAATTTTGTAGTATGCCTTTTTCTTCCTTGAAGTTTCAAACTAACTGTATCAGTAAACAGTAAGTAAGGTCATGAAGACAAAATATAAAAGCATTATTTAATTCACTCTCCTAATCTCTGTATTTTATGCATGCATTTATATTATTTATATTTAATGTAATTATTCACATGTCAGAAGAGAACATCAATGAAACTCAAAGATGGTTGTGACCCACCACTGGACCCATGTCCTCTGCATGTACAGTAGGATGCTTAATCTTTTACAGGGCTGGATTTTACCAGTATGATTTTTACAGCTACATACACAAAAAACAAACTTTAAAAACAATAAATACCCTGAGGTCTTGCATTGAGTCTTTCAGACAAAAGAATCAAAATGTTATCTTTGTATAGTTTAGTTAGAAACTAAGTATCTAACTCTACTGTAGATAATAGGGTGAACTTTTATAACCATCATTTTAGGCATGGATTTATCATGCAACTCTTTCTCCCAGAATAAAAAATTTACTTATACCATTGGGTACATTGTTTAAGAATTATTTTATTTCAAGTTGGAGGAATACTAAAAAGTAAATATTTAAGTATGTACTTACACATCTATTCATTAGGATCTGCTTTGTTTTTCCTTGTCTCTTCCCCATGCTCATATTGTAGTCAATTATGGATCAGCCTACTTTAAACCAGATGACATGCTGAGAAATAGAATATATAGCCAGGCAGTGATGGCACATATATGCCATTAATCCCAGCACTCAGGAGGCAGAGGCAGATGGATCTCTGTGAGTTCGAGGCCAGCCAGAGTTGTTACAAAGAGAAGTCCTGTCTCAGAAAGAGACAGAAACAGAGACAGAGAAAAATGGCAGGATGAAGTTTGAGATAATGAAGGAAAATTGCTGTGTTAATCTGAACGTGTCCCAAGGTGAAAAGAGCCGAGATTTGAGTTCACCTCTAACATGATAGATTTCTACTTTTGCAAGGACTGCGTTGAGCCATGAACTTGGAATGTGCCATACCAGGAACTATGCAAACACTGAAGCTGCCAGGTGCTTGAATGTGGCTCACACTGAATTTGCTTGTTTAGTGGCAAATCTCAGTGAAAAAGAATTCCACTCAAGTATAAATTGTGATTCCCCAGGGTTTTCTAAGATATACTAATCATTCTAATTTACAAAGTTCTTCCTGACATGCTACTTCTATAGAACTTTGCCACTTTCCCAATCATCTAGGCTTTGTGCTTGCTAGCATCTGTTCCTGTGACAGAACTTTAAACAAGACAAGCATATTAATAATATGTCTGCCTCTGAGACACAGCCCAATGCAGCTTTGCACTACTCTGATCATCTTTTTCTCAAAACAATAATAATTTAAACTCTTATGCATGCCCACTCTTTTCTGTACCTATGGAAATTAACTGGAACTGAAGGAGAATGTATTATTTATATTACTCCTAGAACTTAAGCCCTCTGTTTCTTGTAATTTATAAAATTATCTTCTACCAATATCATATGACAAATAGGTCACCACTATTCTTCTCCCAAATTTATTAATGTGAAAAATGAAGCAAGAGAGTAGGAAAACCTACCAACTATGAAAAGCTCACAGTGATGAACATGTGTACGTCTTTTACTCTAAAAGTTGTTGTCCTTCAAGCTTCCAGCTGACTTTTTGTGTTGTTACTGTTGTTTATCAGCTTAAAAACTGTGAAACACACATGAGAAGCAAGGAATGCAATGACAGCAATTAGCAGCAGCAATTCCAATATTGAATGATAAGTGTCTAAGACATTTTGGAATACTTGCACATTATCACAACAGTTCATAGCTCCAATAAGAAAATGTGATATTTATTATAAATAAGTAGTTATTCCTGTAAATAAAACAATATGAAACCTATATTAAATATAAATTTCATTGTTGAATAAATGGGATCACTGAAGTTCATTTTAAGAAAAAAACTCTCCTTTAGTTAAAATCTACTCAGTACTTCTCAAAACAACATTATCAAGGTGAATAGTGTTTTCTGACAAGATTTTCTAAAGGAAAAATGCCATTCTTCATAAAGCCATATTCTATAATAAGCTATAATAAGTCTGTTTGGGGAAGCCTATAGCATTAAAAAAAAAGGTAAGCACAGAAGAATCCTTCTAGAAGCACCTAAAGTGGTAGGATCCAAGTTGCCATTGCTGTGGGTTGGTATTTCCTCAAATTTCATTTACCTTAAACCTTAACCCCCATCATAATTGTATTTAGAGATGAGTATTTTAATGGTTACATTGTGTCCTCTGTACAATTTAGAATCTCCTAGAGAGTTTGAGTGAGTCATTGTCTAGGTAAGTTTGGCTTATTTGCCTGTCATTAATAGAGGTGGAGAAAAATCCATCCACAGTGGGTGCCATCATTCTCTAAACAGAAAATCCTAAAATTTTCAACGTGGAAAGGAAGACTTTAGCACAGGTATATAAGAATTGATTTGTTTCTCTCTGCTTCTGGACTATATATACACTATTTCCAACTGTCTCAAGTCTCTACCATTGGGAGTTCTCTGTAGTGACAGATTATAGCTTGGAAATATGAGCTAAATTAACCCTTCCTCCTTAAGTGGCTATTATCTTGACATTTTATCACAGCAACAGAGGTAATATTTGAAAATTAATTAAAGTCAGATAATGTGAGGGTGGCACCTACACGATTGGGTTAGCATCCTTATAAATAGAGAGGGATTTTACTTCACACACATGCAAAGAAGAGATGTGAACAAATAGGAAGAATGAATGTCTCTGGGGGAAAAGAAGTCTTTGGAATCAATTGTAGCTTTTCTAGCACCTGGTTCTTAAACTCCCAGTCTCAAAAACTGTAAGAAATACATTCCTTGATTAAGCCTCTGAATTTGTAGTATTTGTTATGGCAACTTGAGTAGATTAATATCCAGGTGTTTTAATTCATCACGCTCTAGCAGAATACAAAGGATGTATTTACAAAACCCACTTTCTAAGGAGAATGACACAGTTAGCCTGTTCTTTATGTTGTTTCTTTCAGATACCAGATGTTTGCAAAGTGATTTTGGCAAGTGTCCGATGACATATGACTCAAAGTTCAATATTCTATTTCTATAAAAATCTCTCCAGTGAAGTAGTTGAAAGAGCAATACCTTACAGTTTTACAACTGTTTCAATTTCACAAATCACCTTTGTTAAATATCATCTCATCTGCTCTTAACAGAGCCCTGGGTCACAATGTTTTAAGACTTTCAAAAAGAATTAAAGCCTTTAGAGAAATTTGTGTTAGTGCCAATTAGTTAACTTACAAGTTAGTAACTATGTGTTTGCTATCTCCTTTTGTTTTTCATTCCAAGAACTGAACCTGCAGTGGTATTGGCTAATGATGAAAGGTGGAGATGCTGTTTCTAGGCTTTGTATCTAAACCTCTCTTTCTTTAGAGACCTTAATTAATTCTCACAAGCCCTATATCATCTTGCAAAAACCAGTCTCATTTGACTAGCTCTAATTTAAAGATTGGAATATGGTTATAATATTCAAAAGTAATCTCTTTACATTCACATACATAACCTCAGAAACTACTTTATATTAAAGTTATATACTGGGAGCCCATTCCACATAGAGGGATACTGTCTCAGCCTAGACACATGGGGAGTTCCTAGACCCTGTTCCAAATGACATGACAGATATTTCAGATGCCCCATGGAAGGTGTCACCCTCCCTGGGGAGCAGAAAGGGGAGGGTCTGTGGAGTGCAGGGGAGGAGGGAAGGGAGAAGGAACAGGAATTGAAATGGAAAACAAGCTTGTTTCTAATTTAAATTTTAAAAAGAGGGAGGGGGGAATTCATGTAAGCACAGTGTCTAGTTGATTCCTCAGTCCTAGGTAATGGTTTCTAGTTAAGTCACAGTAAATACTGTCAACAAGAACCAAAGTTACTATTTGGAAATAGAGGAAAGAAAATGTAATAGAGGGAACATATGATATGACCCTAACAGTATGTTAAGCAGCTGTTTACCTCCAGAACATTCATGCCTGCTGGGTAGGTTTCCCTTAGGTACAACATCTGGGGAAGAACACTGTATTTCCTTGGAACTCTCAAAAAGCTTCAATTAAATTGTGTACATACACAGAAGCTGAAGCACAAGTCACCTACCCAAGCCAACAGCAAAAAGAATGTAATTGCAAAGCATTCAACAAATGTGTTTAAACAACTGTAGAATAGGCAAGGGTAACTTCCAAACCATGCAATAAAGAGCTTAACTCAGATGCTTTCCCCCCTTCAGTCTCTCTCTAGCACAGTCTATATTGTTTGTTAACCATTAAGACACTCCTACAATTGTTTAATTCATTTGTTTATGTCCCAATGAATTACATCCATTAGCCTCATCTCCATAAGCACATTATCAAATATATTATGATTTTAATTGGCTTTGAACTCCTGATTAAATGAATCTTTTAAGTACTTGCTGTTCTGTGTTGTATTCAGTTCACTAAAATATCATTCAGTTTCATAACCAGACAAAGTCCCCATGTGAACAAGCATAAACAGGAAAACTGAATATCCATTCAGTAGAGAAATGAAGTACCAACAACGTCTTCTGAGCAATTGTTTTCATGATACTTGGAAGAGCAGGGAGCTGTCCCTCCTTCTAACTTTATTTGCTCTATTTCCTATAGCCCAGCTTATTTGGTCTACTCTTTTTTGCTGGGGAAGTATTTGTTTTTGCAAGGCCACCACAATAAAAGCCAAATAAACTGTAACTACAATGCATCACATGCAGCTCCCTGCTTTATCATCTCACAAGTGTAGCAAGGGGAATGGAGCTTACAGTTTAGAAAGTCAGATTGTTGAGTTGTGAAGCACAGACAATTTTATAAGCAACTATTGTAGCTTTCCCACTCAGCACTTTAAGGAAGAACTATGAGAGGAGAAGTTTTGTGGAACACAGATAGTAAGCCCAGTTTTAATTCGGAACCTAAATATATGCAAATATAGGATTTCATTTTTAATGCTGTCTTCAATTTTGAATGTGTTTCTTGTAGAATTTTTAAAAGCTTGCATATTGTTCTTAGGAAAGAATGGGAGATGGCAAAAAATAATTCTGGGATGCACTGCTTTTTCCTTTTGTGAATTAACTCAGGGAAGTTAGGGAAACAGATTGGTATTTGAACACCATCCTTGTGATGAACGTACAAAGAAAGAGGTCAATAAAGTCTACTCAGGGAAGAAGAATAGCCAGTATAAGGAAGGGCTGGAAAATATGGTTACTTGTTATTCTTGCCTTTTTACAAATCAACCCACAGGGAATCATACAGGATCATTTCACCAGGGCAATAAGCAGCTGCAGTGGTGTAGATATCAATAAAGTTCATGAATAGAATAGAAAAGAATTGACCAAAACCCCCAGCATAAACCATTCCTCCCTGGATTCCTAGTCACATTCTCAGACCATTGAAAGCACACACTGCTTATCCAAGGCTATGTCTTTCCAAGAGTTTATAATGGCAATTTGACCTAAGGCATTTCTTGGTATTTTGTGACTGTGAAAGCCACAGGATGGGCATTAACAGTGTTCCACATCTCCCTGAACTCATTGAGGCCGACATAGCCTTGTCTGAGTCCTTTCCTTCATTCCATTCAGACAGTATAAGCAACACTTTTCTGGAGGAGAGCATGATCTCACATCCAAAAGTCATTATGCCTATGAGGCACTTGACTTAAACACCAAGTTAATTCTTAGTAATCTAATGCTACTCAAAGCAGAATTCTAGAGACACACACAGACATTTTAAAATAATTTCCAGGAATAGTGGGTCATACCTGCAATCCAAGCACTTGAGAAACAGAAAAAAAGTTTAAGTTTTGTTCAAGGCCAGCCTGGACCTACATATTGACTCTCTCTCTCTCTCTCTCTCTCTCTCTCTCTCTCTCTCTCTCTCTCTCTCTCTCTCTCTCTCTCTCTCTCTCTCTCTCTCTCTCTCTCTTTCTCTCTCTCTCTCTCTCTCAGTCTCTCTCTCTGTCTCTCTCTCACTTTCTCTCTCTCTCTCACACACACACACACTTCTCTCTCTATCTATCTGAGATGAGAGAGAGAGATGAGAGAGAGAGAAAAAAAGAGAGAGAGAGAGGGGGGCGAATACTGTGTTGTAGTTCAGTGATAGAATTTGTCTAGCATGTACAGGTTCTGAATTAAGTTCCCTACACAAGAATAAATAATTCCTTTTATACAACAAGATAAGGTGATCTGTGAAAATTAATCACAGAAATGAGTGATACATGCTCAGCCCTTGGTTTTGTAGTAACAAGGAAATCTGCTGCTGAACAAATTAGTTAGTTAAATCAGAGGCACAAATTGCCTCAAAGGTAGCAGAAGGTGATAGAAGAGACTTATAGACAAAAGTACCCTAGACTCATGTAAGAAGATCCCAAGAGGAGAAAAGAATAAATAAGATGAAAGATGGAGACTCCTAACTTTAACAAGCGGCAGAGAAAATAAATAATAAGAAATATAAAATAATAAAAGACAAGAGAAAAGTCTATAAGCCTACCAAATGAACATGCCCTCCTTTGAATGCTCAAACATGAAATTACAGCAGATGTCACTACATGTAGAAACACAAACACCATAAATTATTGAAGAAAACAATGCCAGGTTTAAACTTAAGTATCTATCTTAACTACAAGTTAATTAGGTAGCATAATAAAAACAAGAATCCCAGACACCAAAGAATATTCAATTCAGTTACTGACTTAGAAATATTTTCAGAGAGAGACTGAGGTCATGACTCAGTCTATACAGTGCTTGCTACATAAATACAAGGAACTGAATTTAGATTCCCATCATCTTCACAGAAATCTGGGTGACTGTATCCTGTATCTTTAATCTCAGAGTGGGGATGGTAGAGACAGAAAGAACCCAGCAGCTCTCTGTTCTCCTAGTCTGGCTAATTTGACCAGTTCCAGATTCAGAGACTGGCTCTCTGAAAATTAACCTGGAGCACTATAGACAACACCACCTAATGCTGTCCTCAGATCTTTATGCACACACACACACACACACACACGCACACTCAGACACATGCACTCAGCCATTCACATATACATGCATGCATGTACGCACATGTACATAACACACAGACACATAACACACAGACACTTTAGAGATGACTAAGATAATAAAGGAACTCGTAATTGAAACTTAATTTGCATTTTATGAAGTCTTATTCTTTCTACTTAAAAATATTTTGCCTAAAATTAGCATAATATATGCTTTGATGGAGTTTGGATTTATGTAGGACTGAAGCAGAAGCTCGGTAATATTTTGAAAGTCTTACTAAGACTTTGTATGTGTGTGACATGACTGGGTACATTGTATGAATGATGCAATCTTAATGGTATGTATAGCATAGCAATAAAAGAAAGTTATATTCAGAATAAAATTCTTCAAGACTTTTCTTATTTCTCTGCTCTTATTGTCTTATTTATGCACCATCAAATATGTGTTCAAACACAGTCTCTTCTCACACTTCCTTTGGCATCATCTTTTTCCCACTTACAAACTTCTCATCCTTTTCTCTCTTGTATCTTTTCTTCCTTTGTATCTTTGTATTGCCAGTGAGAATAATCACATTAACACTATAGCCAAATGACAGCAATTTCATACTCTATCTTTTCCAGTGGCTTTCAATGCATTGAGATAAGCACATTCTGTGTTCAGTGGATTCTTCCCAAGTTCTCACCAGAACTAACTCTCTGATTTTTGAAGTCTTAGTGAAGACATTAAATATAAGCAAAATTTTTAAAGTAAAATTTAATAAAAATGTTCCTAACCATGTATCCAGTAGGTGGCAGTCAACTTTGGAGTCTATCTGCGCCTGCATTATTCAAACTCTGAGGGATGAGTCTATGCTCCTCCAAGGTCTGTTTTCTTCTGCCTTCTTAGATTCACATCATCAGCTTGAAACTTTGTTGCATAGCCACCATGGGTCTGTTCTAGCTATGTACCTAATTTATAGACAACATATATAAATAAGGAGAATTGTACTTGGGAAACTGAAGGAGAAACTTCTTACAAGATTTAGAGAAATTTCCCAAGACTCCTTTTTCATTTCACTCTCTTTCCCGGTGGACCAGACATAAAATGCTTTAGCAGAATTTTTGAAATGTGTGTGTGATTGGAAAGTAGGGGTAGGAAGGAATGTATACCTTAAGGCTACCATTAATTGTGGCCTTAGTCTACACTAGCTCTGGACATCTTACCTCCAGACTTTTCTTAGTCTAGGAAAATTTTTGTTATTTATATCTGATCATTTGAGGAAGTAATTGTCAAACTAAGTCTAACTGAAGAGTGTTCCAGTAGAAATGTTGACTATTGAAGTTAAATGTAAGAGTGAAGAATTAATTCTATTCACTTTTAGATTTGAGTTAAATGTAGAGCTTGGAGATAGAAATATCACACTGATACTTTTCAGAGGCCTGGAATGGATAAATAGAAGTGCACATGTTTTCAACATGTCACTTCTTAGATAAACTGTGTCATAAATTCCTGCTTGCATAAGATAATGGGATCAGAAAATTGTTGTACTATGTTCCCTGGATCTGTGATAAGTATAAAGATAATTACTATAAAACACATTTTAAAGATCTACCATGTATCAAGTACTATTAAATACCACTGAAGAATTGACTGATTTGTTGTTGTCTGCATCAAGATATGGTATAAAACAATTTTATCTTCATTTGATGGCTAGTAAATGTAAACTCAGAGATATAAATAAGCAAAGAAGACCATACACTGTGAGCTAAACCCTGGGAACTGAATTGACATTCTAGGCGTGATAAATTGACCATTCATCTGTGATATCTCAATCTCTGGACAGAGCATGTATAGTTCTGTTTTACAGTGATTCCTTCTTTAGTATTTTTTCATTAATTTGTGGTATTCTTTAGGACAGTAAACTAGCTTTATGGCCATATAACTCTATGGTTAGTGAAATGGCTTGTATTCATTTGTCTCTGGGTAGATTATTGCTTGAACTATATCCCAATCCACATACTTAAACAAGATATAAGCCCCCTTCCTTTCAACACATGTAAGTGTTACATTTCTTTCTTAAATTAATTTTTATTTAAATTAAAACCAATCTCATTTTACATACCAATATCAGTTTCCTCTCTTTTCCATCCTCCCATTCCCCTCATCAACCTCCATCCTACCCCCTATCCACTCCTCAGGGAGTGTGAGCTCTCCTATGGGGGGTTATAAAGTCTCTCACAGCATTTGGAGCAGGACCTCGGACCTCCCCCGTGTATCTAGGCTTAAAGAGTATCCCTAAAGCCCATTCATGCACTAGGGATAGATACTGGTTGCACTACCAGAGGCTCCATAACTGTCCAGGGCCCCCAACTGACACCCATGTTTGGGGTGCTAAGCCTTATATTTCTAAGAACAACATCATACTGTTAAGTTAAAGTAAATCTTTTCCTTGCCATCAGTTACTAAATAACACGAAACTTACAGTACTAGAGAGATGGTTCAGTTGTTAAAGGCTAGACCCACAACCTAAAATACAAGAAACTTACATAGAACCCGATCTGACACAATAAAAAATGCATGGCATGAAAGTCTGACTTCAGTTAAAACAGGCACCTTGATTGCACAAAATGTAAGGGGAATGTTTGCTTAGGATTACACTGTCAATAACGCTTCTCTGATATGCATTGCTTTAAAAATATGACAGCAGCATGGTACATTCTGCATTCAGTTTTTCCCTTGTAAAATTCTGTGGTCCTGGCTTTATTCCTCTCATGAATCCATTTTTGTTCTGCTTCATAGAGAAGCCTCTTCATGTAATTCAGCCAATGCCAAGAGATGGTTGGATTTTTTGCTCATTGCTGCCCATTTTCCCAGCTTTATTACCACTTCCACGCATGCAGACATAGAGTCACACAGCTAGATTTCTGGAAATGCCAGTAAATTACACAGTCCCTTTCTTGTAAATAAGGAGCCACATACCACTCATACTCCCCTCTCTGTTTCTGTCCGTACAGTTGTCTATGTGGAAGCAGAGACAAGCAGTCTTTGTCAAAAAGTCAATTGCTTTCCAGCAGTTACCCTGGCTCCATGCCTGCCTTTCAGCAGATGTATGAACATTTTTCCAAACCTAAATTCAAATCAGAACCTGTGTATTGCCAAACAGAGCCAATAAATCCCAGAACCAAATTCCCAAAATTGAAGAGAGACTCACACAATTGAATTACATCAAGGTATGATTCTCAGTGAAAAGATCCAACCCTTCCTAGGTTCACCTGATTCAATCCAGGTACCAGCACCACCAGCAAGTGCCAGGAACTGAACAAAACACCCACAGAAGTAGAATGAGAGGGCCTCCCACAACATGCTCAGAAACCCCTAACAAAATCCTCATGGCTTCCATTTGTCAAAACACGAGCATGATGAATGAATGTGAGGCGTTTTCTACTGTTAGACTAAAATAGTTTCCAAGTATGAACATTAAAGACAAAATAGAAGCAATGGCTGCATGGCGAGATTTCTACTTTAAAAGTTGCAATTATCCTTAGATCCAAAGAGGAACGATGTTTTATTTTATTGAGTATTGCATGTTTTCAATTTGAACTTTGAATGGACATTGGCAATCCTAGAGTTGAACACCACATGCACACAGGGAGATGCCTTTTGAAAGTTTTCTAGACAGAGCCTCACTTGTTCTGTAACAGCAGCACTGCTGTTAACACCAGCTCTTTCCTGCTTCCATTTTTCAGATGCATTACTCACCACAGTTCTGCGTTTCTTGCCAACATCAGAAAGATCAAAGACTTGAAACACAGATGAAGTGATTCTAAGCCACTGAGAGTGAATTCAGGTGACCTCTTGCAAAAGCAAGAACAAAGAAAGAATCCTTATGAAGCACTTACAAGACATAAGCTCATTTCATGTGTGTATATGGGGTGGGTGGGTGGATATGGATATGGGAGTGTGTTCACTGTAGTATTTGTATAGACAGTGATGCTTGTGGTCATCAGAGGTCAACCTATATTACTCTTTTTCTCGTGAAATCCTCCCATTGACTAGTTAGTCACTGAGCAGGCTAGGCTGGCTAGCCAGCAAGTCCCAAAGATCACCTGAGCTTCACCCGCCAGTACTACACTTGGAAGTGTGCTATCACACCTGCCTTTTTAAAGTGGATGCTGGAGATTGAACTCACATCTTCATATTTAAGTGTCAAGCACAATACCTACTTAGTTATTCCCCAGCCCCCACCACCTTATTTTAAAGCTGTTTATATACATAAGTATTTTGATGAAGATTTCAGTGTTATTGATATATTTTTCTTGTTCTATTATATTATTTATATGTATATGTATTTTATTTGAATGTGCACCACAAGCATTCCTTGTGCCAACAGAAGTCACAAGTTATAAGATTCCCTGGAAATAGAATTGTAGATGGTTGTGAGACAGCATATGGATGCTAGGAATCAAACATCTGGTCCTCTACAAGAACAACAACACTAAGCCTTCTCTCGAGCACTGGTTTTGATACTTTTGTCAACATATTGGGACATTTACTTCGATAGAACTTAGGTAACTTCTCAAAATCAGATAAGCATATGATTGTGTTTGTATTCACATTCAGGTAGAGCTCCTCCTACACTCATCTCTTTAGTATTGCAGTATTGCGCTCTGCTGCTCTCATTAGAATGATAACAAGCACTATTGAAACACCTTAGAGGTGTTTCCTTAGAGACTTGGTAATGCATAGTCCTGAATAAGCAACACTTTCCAAGATGCACATGAGACAAAGGCAGAATCAGAGTTTCCTGGGTGCTATGAGCCAAATGTTTGAGTCTCTTCAAACGTACATGTTGAAATCTTCACCTCCAAAGTGAAGATTTTATCAGTGACAGTCAATGCGAGGTGATTAAATCATGATAGTTGAGCCCTCATAAATGGGACTGCTGTCTTTATAAGAGACCAAGGTAAGCTGGTTTGGCCCCTCCAGCATGTGACACCACCCGAGTTTCATAGAAGAATACACCTCAGACATTGAATGCATCAGGAATTTGATAGAGGATTCTCAGACTCCAGAACTACGGAAAATTCTTTTTGTTCTTTTTAATTGCTCTGGTTTTGGATTTTTAAAATATCCAAACAGACTAAAACAGGGTTTTCAGGTGAGATTAGATGGTAGGACCTTCAGGGGCAGGCTTCACTCTCATTATCTGTGGTAGAATTAGGAGGCAGACCTATTTCAAACCTCCACGCTCTCCCACATAACTCCCTCTGGCTCTCCAAAGTACATTTTATATATATATATATATATATATATATGATTTTCAGGACTGACCACTTGGTATTAAATAACCACTTGGGGAATACTGTATTCACCATTACCACCAAGTGTACCTTAGTTTACTGTAGTTCTTTGTCTAGTGATATGGATTTTCCATCTTTCATGTCAGAAAATCTCTTGATGCTCTACTCTTTGAACCATTTAATACCCCATTTCTTTTTTTGAATGCCTGGTTTAATAGTGAAGTGCAAGGAAGAAGCACTTTGAGTTATCTGAAAGTTTCATCTTAGCAAAATGTAGTTCGTGTTCAGTACATTTCTGCTCAAATTTGAAATAATGGGGTTCATAACTCTGATTCAAATAGGACTGAAGTGAGAAAATGATTATGTAAAAGAAATCTGCTTATAGCATAGGTGGAGCAAATATTTATTCTATAAGAAAGATATTCTCAAAGTCAGGTGTCCTAACCAGTTGGCAGAATCCTGTTAGAAATAGATTATTAGTAATCTGCTGAACACAAAATATTAGTAATGTGAAAGGGTTCCTTGTTATGTTAAAGGGAGACAACATTGTAATTCCTGTACATATGATTCCATGGCAAGATAGAAGTTTGCAGCAGTATGGCAGACTAATGAAGTTACAAAGGGTATTTATTTGTTGGATAAAAGCCAAGGACATGAATTCTGCATCTGCAAGGGAAATTCATTGACTTACCTGCCCCTCCCTCCTAGACTGCTAATACTTCATAAGCAGACAAACAGGAATGGTTGGCCAGCATCCCACCTCCAATGACCACTGAAGGACAGGAGCACTCCAAGTGGACATAGGACTTCTATTTTTTAACTCAGAGTAAACATGCTATTCAAGCAACAGAATAATTGACCTGGATACATCAGAAGGTGTAACATTTCTTAGAATTTCATATTATTTAATGAAATGTTGTTTTCTGTTGATGAAAACTAGATTTTTGAGTTTCACCTAGGCTGTGCTTTGGGACATTTGTCCTCAGGAACATACCTATGTGCCTTCCTGGGAAAGAGCATATACTCTCAGTACCCAAAACCAAAATCCTATGTGTACAATTCTTTAGAAACCAAGAATTAAGTTCATAATTGTTTTCATTTGATGTCATAAATTTGTAACTACCAGTGGTAACGCTATTCATTTTCCTTTTCATTGTTGTTGCTGTTAACTTCAAGATGTGATTTTGAAAAAAAAAAGTTTCAGCAGTCTGTTAGAAAGTTAAACACACACTTGCTTTGCACCACAGCAATTCCACTCATAGGTATTTACCCAAGAAAATTGAAAATATGTATAGGTCCTACAAGAATTGTTCAAGGCACTCAAAGTACCTTTTTTCTTTTCTGGTCTTGTTTTTTTTAACAAGCAGGAACTACAAAGATCCAATCCATAGGACATTTTAATCAAAACAAATAATTAATGGTTGGTTGGTCATACAAAGGATAGATCACAATAAGTAGAGCTTTTTTGAATGTGTGTGTTAGCTTAACATGATACATGTATATCATACTTAACCAACAACAAAGAAATCATAGACATAATGTGCAATCAACAAAACAGTATGATTTAATTTATATGAACTTCTTAATCAGGCAATGCTAAAAATAGGTGGAAAAATTAAAAGATGCTCTGTAGGGTGAGATAAGAGATTATTTTGGGCGACAGATTCTATCATTTGCCTTTCCTTCCTGTTCTTAACAAAAATCAAGTGATTGATTTTTAGTCCTCTCTGTCATCCACAATACCAGAGAAGATTCTAGACTAGCAATCTGATTGGGCCAAACATACTCAGATAGGAAATCAAAACCCCTGCTTTCTCTCTTGCTATTCCACTGTTCATGAAAATTTTAGCAGAGGTATTTCTAGCCACCATTTTAAGCATACGATGGAAAGTAACTTTAAAATCCAATCCATAGCGTGAAAGAAAAGACAATTTGAAATTATCATACATATCTACTTAACCTCATTCCTCTTCTTTGTGCTTCTTATTACTAGAAGAATCCTACAGCTGGTAGCCAGTGATGGGCCTCTGTTCTCCTTTTGAGATTCCTGTTCTGGTTTTGCATAAAAATGTTTTGACTATTTTGTTTTGAAGTTTCATGGTTCCCTTCACAGGATTTTCTTGAGTTCAAGGAATTCTTCATATCCAGTCTTTGGAGTATGGCCTATCCCAAACAAGTCTGGACAGGAATGGTATGAAGTTAATGAACTAAGATCAAAATCAGTGTCTCTTGCAATTTTCTCTGTCCATGTAGATGGCATCTCCATGCATCCAGTCATGCCTGTCAAAATCGTTGGAATCATCTCTGATTGTGCCTTTTCTTAGAATTCATAAACATTCATCAGGAAATCCTGTCATTTCTGACATCAAAATATTTTCACTATTATTTTTATATAGACTACTATTTCCTATCCTTAAAATGTGTATTATGAAGCATGGCAGAGGAGCAAGTCATGATTTTGTTTTTATAAACTACTTTTCAGTGAGTTAAGAAAAATGTTAAATGTGTGTTTATATTCATATGCATACTCAGTGAGATTTATATACATACTTAGACAGTAATAGTTGTCAAATCTAAGTAAAGGGGATGAATATGGTTATTTGTTTACTAGTATTGAGGGATTTGGTAGGTTTAAAATAGTGTAAGTTTGGGAAAAATGCCAATTCTAAAACATATGAATGATTTCTCAGCATGTAGGCACTTCTTAAGATCTGCATACAAGCCTGTCTGCTTCTAATAGTGGTCCATAGCCCTTTTCTTCTCTAGCCTGAGTGGTAGGGAATGCCTCAGAACTTTGCTCCAGATTCTGCTTCTGGTAGTTTACGTCTATAATCAACTTGTAACGACAACAAAGTCTTCTTCAAACCTCCTTTATCCCATATATACAGTTTTCTTCTGACTTCCATTTTTACTTAGACAAAATCCAAAGCTCTGACCTTTATTAATTGTGTCTTAGGATCATCCCAGGTCACCTCTGATGTACTGGTCTGTAAGTTTCACATTTTCTCTTACTTTCTTTTTGGACAATTCTTTTTCTATTGAAAATAAATCCCATTCCTTCTCAGAATTGTTATTCTATCTTCCCCAGATTTCTTCATTGAGTAGTCAATAATATGAATCCTCCAATAACTGTTTTCTAAGTACTCCATGATGCTGATTTAAATCAATCGGTCAACTGGTTGTAGTTTCCTGTAGGAGTAGGTTCAAAAGTATTGTAATATACTTTGAGATGAACATTAAAAGTTCTATGCTAGATACATATATTCTGTTATAACTGTGAAAAGAAGAATGTGTGTGACCCTGGCTAGATAATTAAGATCTGAGTTCTACAAAGAATACTGATGAATAGGTATTGAACATCTTAAAGGATAAAGCAGCTATGTATTCTTGCTAGTGAATCTCAAGATGTGTTGTCCATTTAATTTCCTTTGACATTTCATTCTTACAGCAAGTAATGGTTGAGGAACTATTCTACCTAATGGAAATACATAGAGAACACAAACAATTAAATACAAAAGAGTAATTTGGTGGGATAGACTAACAATTAAAATGATTGAGTGAATGAATCAATAAATGAATACCAGTTGGCAATATTTAAGTAGAATCTAGGTAAGATTTGGTTCCTACCTTGCCACCTAAATTATGAAGTCCACTGATCACTTCTATTTTCTTTTTTTTCTTCCATTTTCTTAATCAAGAGTAAGCTCTTACTGACCATAACATATTGAACACATCACAGACTTTGACCAACTTGTTACTGACTTCTCTCTGTGATATTTTTCACCTGGTTTCTATATTGCCACCTTATTACTTTATCCTTCCATGTTTCCTTTACAAATTCATTCAGTCTTTCCTTGTCAAAATTTTAAGATAGCCATGCGCAGGCTCAGGCTTCAACATTTTTCTTCTCCCTACATTATTCTTAGTGATCTCATCTGCTACTGTGCTATAAAAATGATTTATTTCCTGATGACTTCCAAATCCATATCCAGAGTCTTGTCTTTCAAAATTCAGATATTTCCATCTTGATATCTACACTCATATATCTAATAGCATTGCAAACATAACAATTTCAGACTTTAGCTTCTGCCATTCTCTACCAATATCCATCAAAATAAGCTACATGATGTGGCAGTAGTAAATAGTCACTAAATCACTGTGGTCCAGCAAAAGGAAAGGTCATTTCTGGCTTTTCCACAAAGATGGGTAGGAATGCTAACAATCATAGTTCCTCACATACATGAAATAAAGCTCAAGAGAAATTTAGAAAGATATGTTACCTTGGTACCAAAGATCAAATCTTAAAGATGTTTAATAACTATAAGTAATTGTTTTGAGATCATACTATAGTTATAACATTTCTACCCTCCTTTTACACCCTTCAAACCATCCCATTTATTCCTGCCTACTCTTGTTCAAGTAGATGGCTTCTTTTTTCACTAATTGTTATTGAATGCTTATATATATATATATACACATATATATATATGTATTCCTAAATATAACTTGTTGGGGTTCTATAATGTTAATCACATGTATATCTTCATGGCTCACCATTTAGCATTGGACAACCAATCCTCCATGTGCTCCTCTTTGGGAAAGACCACTATTAAAAACTTCCACCATAAAAGTTATATTTTTAGCTACATTCCTTGTTCCTGTGATCAAATATTGGTAACATGAGACTTACAGAGAGAGGCAGAAGATTTATTGTGCTTTACAGTTTGAAGGGAATTGGTCAATTATAGCAGGAATGGCATCACGGCAGATGATTTCACAGGAGCAGCAGTGTGTAGCTGGGACGCCCACCTTACATGCTGACAAAAAGAGGAAGCAGAAAAAGGAAAGAAAGCAGAACAAGACAATACAACTCCAATGTTTGTCCCCAGTTCCCACTTTCTGCAGAAAGGCCCCACCTCTTTAGTAGTTCCATAAACTTCCAAAGTATGAAGGGATCAAGTATTTACATATAAGAATCTCTATGTAAGGGGGACATTCTTTACGTCTTAGCTCAAATATATTTTTAAATTAGAGTTTACCTGGCTACCTAATATTTACTAAAAATTATCCTTATTTATTTCTCCATGCTTATTAATAAAATGTTACATATTTTTCACCACTTTTATGTGTTCTATTCCTGCATTGGGATTTAAACTGTGTGAAGCAATGATTTTAAAATGTTTTAGATACATGGTCTTCTCATGTATCTATATAAGGCTCTTTTATACTATTGCAAAAATAACATTTATTCATAAAAATACATTAAGAAATGAGAAATAAGGTATGTGGCACTATGGAGCAGTTTGTGACAGCTTACTCCTGTAGTTCCAGTCCTTGAGAGGCTGATGCTGTAGGATTGGTGTTTCAAGTCAAACTGTATTGTGAAAACGTCCAGATCAGGAATGACTGAAGAAATAGAAAGCAGCTAGATAATACGGCAGAAGAAGATAATGAAGGGAGACCCATGTAAGTCATGATACACATGAGAGATTTCTACACAATGATGCAGCAAGCCCCATCAACATCTAGAGATAAAACTTCCTGTTAGGCAAAGAGAGAGACAAAACCACAAGAAAGTGCTGTTTCCCATCAGGCAAGCATGATGATCATTTTTCAAGGAAAGCAGGAGATTATAGTAGATATACTCTTAGTTTTAGCCTATGTGATACCATATTTTGCCTCTAAGCTATGAAAGAGAATGTGGATTTTAATTCTAAATTAGATTCAACAACTAAATGCCAGACAAATGGTATAAGATAGCAACACTAAATGTTTCAGTTTTGATGATTTAATTGGGAAAATGTGTTTGTCAATTAAATCACATGAATAAATGTGACCTGCATCTACCTAACGTCACCACCTGTGCATATTCTGTGATGATTATCACTACAAAAAGTTTCTAGTCTTCTAATTGACTGACCCTTAGATTTTAAAGGAGTTAATTGACCTCTTGATTCTCTGTGTGTCTACAGACCTCAAGAAAATACCTTCACAGTAATAAAACATGAAATAAAGTAAAGCAACTATAGCTAGAAATCTAAGAAAAGACAACAAATAAGAGACTGTTTTCATATTATACCAAGAAGGACAAAATAGAAAAGAAAATCTGACTGCTTTTTCTATTTATGTGAATTTTTCCATCTACCCCTCTTCTCCCAAGGATGTCATAATGCCTGTTCTTTTTATTCTATAGCTTCAATTAGTTCAAATAGAATGTATAAATACATATGTGAAGGTGGATAAGTGGTGTCTTTGTGTGAGTGTGAGTACATGTGTGGAAGCTATAAGTTGATCTTGAGTGTTTTCATTTATCACTGCTTGAGATCCAATCTCTCACTGAATCTGAAGCTCACCCATTCTGTTGAATTGACTGGTCAGTGATACCTATGGATCCTTCTGTGTACCTTCCTCTTGCTGTAACTACAGAGACACAGTTAGCTTTTTATGTGTACACTGATGATCTGAACTCATGCTTGAATAATATACACTTTACCTACTGAGTCATCTCTTTATTCTCACAATTCAAATATTTTTCAGAACAAGTTACTTTCGGTTTCCAAAGAATATTATGCTTAAAACACTGTTCTCTGATTTTGAGAGAGTGGAACCTACATTTTATTTAAAATATTTTATATTTTATATAAAAGTAAAAATATGTAAATGCTGTTATTATTCATGAAAATAGTATTATATATAGGAATAAATAGAGTTATATTATGGATCTTTGATTTTAGATGCAAAGAGTTAGTAATAGTTGCATATATAACCAAACAGTAAAAAAAATTCTCTATCACTATGGATATAGGCTCTATAGTCAGCCTTTTTATTTTCATTTTGTTTTTTTCCTTCCATCTATAATTCTCTCAGATCATGTAAATCTTATCTTCTGCTGCTCTCTTAATCTGATTATTTTAGATTATGATGACACTATTATTGAATAACATCCACAGCACCATAATATGATTATTCTTAATTATCACTGTGTGTTTTGTAAATTTTAATAACTACATTTACACTTATTAAATTAAACAAAACAGCTATTCATGATTATTCTTACTTTATAAGAATCATTTTAAATGAAGAAACCAGGTTTCAAAGAATTTAAGAAAGCTATGATTAAATAAATATGACAGGAAAGACTATGTCTGTTTAGTTTACTTTTCCACCTTCAGCCTTTAGCAAAATTCCAAATTTGCACAAGCCACTAGTGATTTTCAATGAATAATCTTGCAGAAATCTTCAGGCACTCTTATAAACTTCAGAATTCCATGATCACTTCTAGGACATAAAGTACATAAATTAAGTTAACAATTGATGACGTAGAAGAAAGTTTAACATGTACTGAATTATTTGAATTCAGAACTACACACTTTCTATTTCTGCTATAAAAGAAGTCATGCAACAAGAGAGGCAAGGGAGTTGAGTGTGGTAATCTTCAGCATTTCCCATAAATGCAGTGACTGTACAACATGAATTTTGTGGTTAGACAATGAAAGTAAAGAGAGTATAGCCGGGGTACAGGTAAGCATGAGACTGGGAACCCTAGAGAGATGCCATCATTGCTGATTTTCATCCTGGTTCTCTAGATCTATAATTATTACTTCTTGAAAATACATAAATAAAATCCTGTCAAGTATTACCAGAGTTTTATACTTGAAACATTAGACCTAAACTTACCTGGCTCATTCCAGACCTTCAGACATAAATATTACTTGTTTTCTTTTGCTGTCATTGCCAAGTATTAATTGCCAAGTATTTATCTACTACTTTCATATCACAAAAGAACTGAAACAAAAATCCAAGTCTCAGGACCTTAGTCATTGTTTTCCAAAGAAGCACAAATGTTAGAACTCATTGTCTTATCTCTTAGTTGTATTTTATTTTGAGATCACGATGTAAATAGCCATTATTATCCATTTTTACAGTTCAGCGTCTTCTCACATAATTTCAGAAAATGAACTGTCAGTGTTGGTTTGTCTTGTAGGAAACAGTCCAAAAGTATTCTGTTGGGCTACTTAAACTCAGTCATGCATAATTTACTGGCTAATCACTGGTGTCCTAATCAATATCACTGTCTACCTGCTCACCGCTCTCTAACCCAGTCTGGAAACTCTGTGACTTCTTGAACAGCAGACTCAGGACAGCTGCTTTCTCCCAATCAAAACTGAGTTCTGATTTTGTTATTTTTATTTCTAGACTGACCATCTCTTTCTGACTTACACTCAAATGTTGTCCAAAAATAAAATCAAACAAAAAGGGCTCTAAAGGATTTTTATTTTACTTCATCTGTTTCCTTGTATGAAAATTAAGATTTATAGAGAGTATAAAAACTACAGCTGTTAAGTTAACTAATTAATGACAAATCCCAAACTAACAGTTTATGTTTTGGATATGTCGATTACATATCTCTGTTATCTGACTTGGTTTCTTTCTAAGTACTTACCCAAAATAGCTGTGACCAAAGAAGTTCAATGCTAAAGGCCTGAGCCCTTGTATCTAGAAGCTGAATACCTAATCTTCATGTGAAATGTCAGGAGGGTAGCCCTTGGAAGATAACTGTCATGAGGGAGGTCTCTCATGAATAGAAACAGTGTCTGTGTTAAGTTGCTCTTAGTGAGAATCTTCTGAAATTTTCCACCATGTGAAGCTTCAAAAGGACATCAGCGGTTTATATCCTGAGGCAGATCCCGAGGAGCACTTGACCACATTGACCCTTCATCTAGGACTCCCACTTTCAAAATAATTTCTCTCTGGGAAATAAATAATCCTGAATGAATCAGAGACCAACACTGAATAAAGATAATATATTTCTATATCCTGTAGAGCACTGATGAAAGCAATTTCTACAACAGAAAGCACAGACACTGTTTCCATATTAGGAAGTTTCAGGAGTAGTATTGGTGGTAAGAACATGGCAGCTGAGGAAAGTTTTTGAACTTAAACTCTGCAAACTATCTAAATTTTTCCCAGTCTCAGTTTCCTTGTATGTCCTCATCTGAGAATACTCTTCTTGTAGTGGAATCTATTCACTGAGAGATGGAGATGAGTCCCACAATTACTCAAGGTGCAGAGAGGAGACTTCAGGTTACTCTGCCCTAAGAAGGACAATACAACTTCTCTTCTGAAGGCTAATGAATAATCGTAGCAGACAGAGTAGAAATATTCTAAGAGTCAGAAGTGGATTACTACAAAGAAACAGTATTTGTTGGACACACTAGGGCAGTTCCAAGGATGAGTTCACAGCAGTAGAGACAGCATGCACAAGACCTTGATAAGCTAAGATGGAGAAAATTCCACCCTTAGCTAAAGAACTATTGCAATTGATAACTTCTTGGAGAGGATATGCTAGTTTTCTTTAATTATGCAGTCCACAGTAGATAACACTCCATTGAATGTTGTAGATGTGCAACACAAAATGTACTTAATGTTGTTTTCTTTTGTACATATATATATATATATAATATACAGGCATATGTGATTATATAATGTATGATATATATGTGTGTATGGATATAATATATATGCACATAACAACAATTAATGAAAAAAAAGAGGTCATGAATTTGAAAGAAAGAAATGAGGAGTACATGAGAGGGCTTGTAGGGAGGATAGGGAAAGGGAAATTGGTGTAATGATATTATAATCCCAAAATAAGAGAAACATTTTAAACTAAGATAATTCAATAAAAATAGAAGATACAATTTGGATGGTCAAGAAAGAGAGTGAATCTGGGAGAAGTTGAAGGAGGGATAAATGTAATCAAAATACATTGTCTGAAATTCTTAAAAGAATTTTTTATTTGGAAATCAATAGTGAAACTCCTTGAAATATAATTTATAGTCAAACATGAAGATTATGATCTCTTAGACTTAGGGAATGTATGTTTTCTTTATTCCACATAAAGATTCTATAAACCAGTAATAAGTAAATAGCTGTATGCCAAAAGGAACATTCATACATGTATGAAGATGGCTTTTGTTAACATTGATGTAGCTAACCTGGTATTGACAGGCAAAGGATTTATTGATAAGTAAGAACAAAAAGAAATTATATGAGGTAGATATTAATCACAAAAACTCATGAATAAATCATTTTTCTAAATCACTTTTAAGAGTTTTACATCTTTAAAAATAGTATCATAAAGGATTAAAATTTTGTTTTATTCAACTTAATTTAGACCGGATGGAGAGAAAAACTCAAGCATATTAAATTCCTATTATTCTGGAGTCCTCATTAAAGGAAAGATAAAATGAAAACAATTCAATGTGAAAAGAATAATGGTAACTAACATATATAATATATGAGAAGACTGTATATTCACATGTTAGCTGAAGCTGGTTTCATTCCTTTACTGCTTAGGAAGCAACCTGCAACCTAGTTTAATGGTCTCCCAGGAATTGAGGTTCTTTAAATAAAGATTAAATTAGATACCACAGCTGATTCCAGTGTTTAAGAAAATTTATTTCTATGTTTTCCTAATTCTCGAAAGCATATTCACTTTTCAAGCTAGCATCTCAGATGCTGAACATTTTATGATTTAAATAGGTAATTGAATAAATTGCAACCAAGAATTAATTAAATCTCTAAAATGATCTCGCTCCTTTCCATTCTTCCTTGGATCATAGAGGGGAGGAGCAACATCCCCAGGATGTAGAGATTAACAAGATAGAGTGTTCAGTTTTCACATTAACTTGCTGGCCAGTGGAATGACTCTACAAACTTGAATTGGCCTGCAGCCAGATGTTTGATACTGTTAATAAAGAAAACATCTGTTTACCTTAATGTGTTAGTTTACTGTACTTCCCGATCGTCAACACGAGCTGCTGTGCACAGGTATTTCAAAAGGAGTAAATAGTCTTTATGATTTCAAAATTCAAGTTGCACAGAGATTCTTCTTTATGATTCCCATGCTAGACTGCTCACAGGGTTTAGGAATTGTAGACAGGCCAAGGACTGACAATGTTTCATTAATTTTGAATCAGTATGTCCTTTATTCTTGAGTGAAATCAGAAGATTTTACACTCTTACGAAATTGCCTGAAATGAAGCAATTATTAAGAAAAACATATACACTGAACACAGTTAATCAGCAAATACCACAAAATCGCCTATTATGTAATTGTATCCCTTCTGAAATCATCTCATCACATCCATCTGCAATGATTTTTGCATCTAAAAGAGATACTTGACTCATGTGTTTTATACAGGCCGTGTCAAATTCAAGGATGGAACTAAAGAGCTGTCACTGGAAACATTAAATCCCACAAATGTGTGAGAAAATGGCATTCTCTCAAGAACGGACAGGGCAATATCTTCAAAAACAAGTAGCCACATATTCTTACGAAGGTCACAACATGACAAAACCCTTGGATGATCTTGGGTAATTATGCAAACCCTCATAAATAATTATTGGTTATTGAAGTAAAAAAGAAGTTTGAGATTATATAAAGAAGGTCATTACACAAATGTAGACAGTCTCATCTCTTTGTAGGATAGGCTAATGAAAAATGTACTTACTCACCATAGAAATAATGGGGCCATGAACTGAAGGAATAAAACTTTTATGGATCTTCTACATAGATACCACATTTCTCTTTGCAGTCAACTTGATAAGAAAAAGCAACGTGTGATAACAAGATAAAAAAACATTGCTTGCCGGGCGTTGGTGGCACACACCTGTAATCCCAGCACTTGGGAGGGAGAAGCAGGTGGATCTCTGTGAGTTCGAAGCCATCCTGGTCTACAAAGTGAGTTCCAGGAGAGCCTCCAAAACAATACAGAGAAACCCTGTCTCGAAAAAAAAAACAAAAAACAAACAAACAACAAAAAAAAACATTGCTTAAGCTTACATTAGTTTACCTGGGGGCCCACAGAGTTCTTTGACAGCTTTGCTATCTTCAGGTTTGGGGAGGAGGTAAAGACTTGCTTCATGAAGTTTGCCAAGTATACAACATAAATCAGGTTTCATAAATATGCCTACTGTTGTACTCAATTGACTGTAAAATAAGTACATACTTTACTGTGTAATTGTTATTCTGTGTGAAAGAAAGCAGGACTTCTAAGCATTCAATGGAAAATAAAAGATTATTTTACCTAAATTTAGGCAGTATTTTCTCCTGCCATCTTCTACTGAGTAACACATTTTATAAAAGTTTCATGTTCAACCTGTGAGGTAAAGGCTGCCTACTAGAGGAATTTCTGTTATTTTTTCATATTCTTTTATCTTTCTTTTCACACTTATTTTTCATGATTAACTGTCTTCTTTCCACAGTATTTTAGACCTGAGGCATATACATAGCAAATATCAGTGAACATGTCATGAATTTCCTATGTACTAACATTTTACTGAACAAAGACAGGATAAGATATGATGTTTTGGGAGAAAACACCAAACGACTGTTTTTAGAATTTATTTTCTCCTCAATATGATTTTGATGAAAAAAATCATAGCATATGTTTCAAAGATCATCCATCAGGGACCTTTGAGCTTATTAACATGACATTCCAGGCTTTCTTACAAATGCATCCAATTTTGGCAATATCTATTTCAGTATTATAATAGAACATCAGAGAAATTGTCAGCATTTGCGAATGTTGTGAGCTTTTTCAGATATATCTACTGAGCCAAACAGAGAAACAAATAAATCATAGAAAAGTAAAGCTCTAATTTACAATGTTTTGTGTTCTACGCACACTCCTGTTTGTGAAATCATTAAATGTTTGTTGTCTAAAAATGTGAAAAATGCAAACATTGGGACATCCTAATTTTGACATTCAATGTACTAAATATGCATTTTAAACGTGATTCTTAATACACCAAGAGACAACCTGGGTTTCCATCTCCTGAATTCTGTTGTACGCAAATCAAAATCTTTTCACGAGCATATTTTCATTCCCTAACATTACAGATTTAAACTATTTATTTTTAAGCTTAGGTCATTAGTGAGAAAGAAAAATTAAGAAGATTATGCTGTGGCTTCAGTTGGTTTTGACTATGATTCATTTTAAAATAAAATTCTCTCTAGCTTGAGTTCTTCAACACTATTTTCTGGTCTTTCTTACAATTGTGTAATCTCATATACAAATCTCATGGCAGCTACATTCAATTTTCCCTTATGGGAAAAACTTGACTTGTCCTCTTTTTTTGTGATCCACCTCAAATTTTGTAAGAGAAGAAGGACTTAGGAATATCTCAGTGATGCCATTGTTGAACATCTAAGTGTCTTCAAAAGAACACCACAGTCTGAGAGTTAGGGCTTTGAAGTTTATTCTTTGCTTAGTTGCTTTTTGAATCCCTGGGGATAAAGCATTTAAACCTATATTTCTTTAATTCAGAGCCAAAACTACTTCCTGCTCTTTTGCTGGCCTCATTTTGGTACTAGAAAATTATTTTCTCTTAATTAAGGTAATCGCACTGTTATCTTGAAGCAAAAAGAAAAGAAGAAAAGAAAAAAACACCTAAAATTCAGGTAAGTACAGTATTTTGTCTTTATTTTTGCCAATTATATTTTAAAGGATTATTTAAATGTTGTCTTATTACAAAAGAATTGGAAAGTCAGAAATAGATAAAAAGAAAACAAACTAATTTTAATAACAACGCTTAATATAGCAAATTGAATGTGCTCTTTATCTGTAGAAAGAAGATAACACTAGATTAATTTTAAAGAAAATTGCTACAATAAGTTTTGGTACTGTAAAATTTTCCATCTAACTTCCTTTCATTTATTTATCCTTGTAATCTATATTACATTCATCAATTTATTTTCATTTATACCAGGTAAAGACATTATCTATACTAAATGTTTAATAAATCAGTTTGTTTTATATATTATTCCCTTGGGTAAAATTACATAACTTTGAAGGCATCTTCCTTCTGCTCTATTTGTAACCCCAGCTCTTGGGTGACATTCTGTTAAGTATTTTATGGATAACTATTAAAGAGTAATTTCCCAATGAATACTGTTATCTGAATATAAATATTCCAAGTATTATATGATACAACACAGTAGCTAGTAGCTGCTGTGAGTAATACACACTTAAAATATATATATTCCATTCATATACTGGGGACCCCATGGAAGGCCTCACCCTCCCTCGGGAGCAAAAAGGAGATGGCATAGGGATTCTGTATGGGCCAGGGGAAGAGTGGAGGGAGAGAAAACTGGAATTGACATGTAAAACAAGCTTGTTTCTAATTTAAATTAAAAAAGAAAGAAAGAAATATAGCTAGTCCACCCAAAGTATGCAGTGATCCTTAATTATCCTAAGTAAAATTGGGCACATATCCATAGAAACTATTATATTGGGAAGTGAGGTGTTAAAAGTTTCCCCTACTATCAATGGTAAGGCAATCACACATGATTATTTTAAACGATTTAAATAATTTTATTTTTAATTATAAAGATTTACTCATGTATAACATGAACATGTATCCGCTACTCAACATTGCATTTAGTTATCTCTTTTGTATTGTACTATCTGCAACACAAGACATTATGACAGTTTAAATTCTCGTCTATGCCTTGTCATACTGACATCCCTTAGGAACTGAACATTTTAGTGAAATTACTAGGTCAGCACACTTGTGAATAACATTTTAAATCAGAAATCAAGATACTTCATTAAGCTTGGGCAGATTTTAATAGCATAAAGATAGATTGGCCTGTGCCAAGATTTAAAATAAACATTTTATAGATGAATTATGCCTCAGAGTGTTTAAACATAGATGATCTACATACAGAGTCAATTCTTAATTATCCTTCTCAATCTTCCTTGAATAGAAGATCTCACCTCAGGCACTTTACTCTGTCTATCTCCTTGCTATCTATAGTGTGCCACCAAAGAACTACAGACCTGACTAACTCACCTCCTCCAAAACTACGCCAATGAAAATATTTTTGTGAAATCAGCAAAAGCCACTCTATTCAATAAACATCCCACTTATCCTCCAGCAATATCCAGTCCCCATAAATGGCTCTATTCCCCATATACCATTAATAATGTCTGTCATCCTATATAACTTATTCAACTTATTCATTTGAAATCCCTAGATATTAAATTCATTGGGTAATGTTTTATTTTTCTCACTGATACATCACCAGCTGAAACATTGATCCAGGTTCTTAATAACCCTTAGTAAACATCAGATACAGTCCAAATGACTTAATGGATGTCTCATTCACAGACTGAAAGTACTAGCCTTTTTTCTGTAAGAAACCACAGCGTATATATTTCATGCTTCACAGAAGGCATACATTCTGTGTCACAAATTCTTTACAAACTGTAACAGCTTTCATAGCTGGCGATATTATAAAAACAAACAATTGGCCAGCTTTAGCCAACAGGCTATAGTTTGCCAACTCTTGGTTCAAGCTAATGGAGAAATATAGCAATAGGGCCCCCAGAAGATAACTAAGCCTAGAGTTCCTTGTATTTGACACTGCTGCACTCATGCTGTGTCCATCTTCTTTATATGAAAGAGGAAACAATCATTACCCACTTTGGAAAACCACATCCCTTTCATCCCAAGTCTACAAAACTTGTTATTCTCCACCTCTCATAAAGCATTAATACAACATGATACTTCATCCTTAGTTTTTGGTAATAGATCATGAACTCCTGTCTTTCTTGCTAACATTTGAGTATCTAATAGGATGAACATACTTGCTGCAAAATGGTCTTTCCATTTAACTTCTTGTTACCCCTTGAAGAGAGTTAGAATGAAGCACAGTACCCTGTAATTTCAGTGAACATTTCAGAGCATGTGTTGAGCCCTAATTTCAGACATATCATTTCCACAGCAATTAAAATGTCATCATATAGAGAAAACAAATTTGTTACTTTCTTTTGCTTCCAGTAATCAATTTAATGACATCCTCAGATTCTTCAAAATTGATGAGGTCTGTATCCTTTCATTTTAGTCATTAAAATCCTTAATATATTACGAACAAAAGCATCTATATGGGTGCCATCAATAATTATAGAATTCACCAACTTTTCTCTCCATCTTCTTAACATGAGCTACTACCAACTTCATGATTATGCATTCTATTGTAGAGGCATTAAAGTAGCCATTTTGTTATTATTCACATGGTATGTGAGCGGTTCTGGGAAGACATGACTCACCTCAGAGAAGCCACCAATGATCAACTAAACTAATGATTCTACCAAAGTCCAAACTGGAAAAACAATGAGTTTATCAAGATTAACTACAAGAGCATAGGTAGAAGGTTCCTTACAAGAGAATAAAAAATATCACAATGAAGTTGGCCTCAGCCTCGGTGGTGACCCATGGAAACTACAGCGTTATGCAGGACTTGTAGGAGGCTCTGTAAGTAGCAGATGTTCATACAGGCAATTAGACATATTCTATGTTCCCCAGAAATGGTTTACCGTTTCTGTAACTTCAGGGAGTGAGTATGAATCTTGTAAGTTTCAGCTTTCTCAGACATTTGACTTTTTGGCCTCAAGTCTTCGGAGCTTTCCCACTCCCTTTAGGTGGGCACATTTCAATTCTGAGGAAATGGGCACTCAAAACCCTCAGTTCTACAAGCTTAGATGCTATGCATTCCTGTAGTTTTCAGCTGTGAAGTCTAGGGCTGCAACAACCTCATACTGTTAAGAGAGAGGTGGCACTTAAATTTTTAAGAAACATTTTTATTGCTGTTTTCTCCCACTTCCATGTTCTTAAAAAAAGTGTAGCAAAAATTATGTTCATTCTTCTAGCAGAATTCTGCAAGCAAGCATTTAGATGGGTATTTGGGAATGCGTATGAAATAGGAAGCTCACAGAGGAAATTGCAAATCCTCCTGCCTAAGGATGTCAGGGAGCATGATGTTCATAGAAGCAACGTTTGTCAATTGTGTGTGTGTGTGTGTGTATGTGTGTGTGTGCGTGTGTGTGAGTGTGCGTGTTTGTGTTTGTGTGTGTGTGTGTGTGTGTCTGCAGAACAGAGTAAATAGTGACAACCATAGGAGAAATTATCTCTCCTGTATGAAAAACACATTATGTGTCTTTACTAAGTAACCAAATAACAGAGCTGCATATATTCAGCGCTGTTAATGTACATCCTGTGCATTAATTCCCAAGGACTCACGAGGTAAATCAACTGCTTAGGCTCAAAAATATAGCTTAAATGGTTTATTTTGTCTAGTTAATCACAGTCTACTTAGCCTGCTAAGAAGGAAATGAAGATAAAGTCGTGCCAAACATGGTCCAGATTAGCAATGCCAAGGTCAAATTCTTATATACTATTAGGAATTGTAGGAAGTTAAATCAAGAATAAAACTGTGACAGAAAAAGGAGAATGCCAGTCTTTTGTATAGATACGAATGGTTACCCAAATAAAATAAGACAGAACAAATCCTGATTTATCTGTCTGATGATTCATGAGTTCTATTGCCTTTCATGAGACATTTTCATCTTATTTTGTCACATTTTTTCAGATAAAGAAAAAAACAAGATATATCCAATTACTGGAATACTAGATAATATTAATAGATCTGGATTTAAGATAAACTGCAGTCATGTGAGGCCCAATAAATTATAAGAAAGAGTATGCAAGCTATCTCTTTTTTCTTCAAAATAAAATGCATTTTTTAAGATCAGGGTGCATATCACATGAAGTTAATAAAGTAGAAAATAGCACTATTTACCTTCATCAAATAGTATGTCAAGAAATTTATAGCTCACCTCCTTGAAAATCTGTCATATTTTGCTTGTTTTGTGCAACATTTTTGATCCACAGCAAATGGAGAATATAAAGCAGGTAAGTTATCTTTTCAATTTTTTAAATTATTTGCTGACTTCTTTTTGGCTCCTATATCATTAGTTACGAGATCTTTTTAATGGCTTTGCCCATTAACAATAAAGTAGAAGCTGTTAGGCAGCGACCTGTGTTTTCTGGAGCAGTTTCATCACTCCCTTTCTTTCACAGTCCCATATGTCACTGCCTGTGTTTAATTCATCTTTTTTCTGTCTCTTTCCTTGCTTTCACTTTTTCTGTATAGTTATCTTCAAGACAAAAGGTGTTCTGTTTGTATTTCTAGAGCCTACCTAGCCATCATCGATAATTTATAAACGAAGGAGCCAATAGTGAAGGAAAGAATATTGTCAATCTCACATCATTTTGTTCTTACTCACTTCCTCATATAAAAATCAAACCCAAAAGTCAGTGTCCAAGGACGTCTTTTATACTGGTTTCTTCTGGGAAAAAAAAAGCCAGGAGCTTTCATGTTCAGGAAAAGTGGCAGTATAGTCTAATAACATAATAAGCCAAAGAGGTATGCTTTAATAATTTAAAGGACAGAAACTGTAGGTGATCTTCTTACAAATACACCTAATTGTTTGTTCTATAATAATTATACTATAGAATGATATTCTTTTCTTTTCTTTTTTTCAAGATTTCCCTTAATCTGTGAGGAGTAAATTTCTAGTTGACTACTTTCTTCCCTGATTCAGGTTGTTTTTTGTGTCTGTAAGCTTGATAATGGAACATGAAGTCTAAAGTCTTTACAGTTACTATTTTATTAGCTCTAGAAGTTGATTTAACCAAGCCAAATTCAGCAATGTTCCCAAATATGGGAAGTAACTAGGGAAAACAACTAGTTACTTTCTTACTGGTAAGTGTATAAGATTCATTGCCACTAGGAAAGATTTTTTTTAAGAAAGTAACTGAATGATGACTTTGAGTTTTATAATTGTTAGGTCTTAAACCTCAGACAAATGGCTAACTGGTGCCTATTTAACATATCAAGCAGACCTGGCCAACCACCAGGTTCTCTCAGCATCCCTCTGTCCCTACCTGTTACAGGAAATGGTTGGCATAACCTGACCCCTACCCTAAACTTCTCTAGCTCAGGGGTTGGGCTGTCCTTCCCTGAATTGCCCTTCTCTATATAATCTAGATATTTTTGTTACCTGGTCATTTTTGTACATCTTTGCCCTCCTGGTCTTTTGTTGTTTGGTTTCCTGGTCTCCTGGCTCTTCCCTTCCACTCAACCCTGTTCTCATATGTTCTGGTTCAGGTTGATGTTCACTCTGAACTCTCCCAGATGTCTCTGCCTCTGGTTATCTTCTCCTGTATCTACAATAAAACTTCTATTCCACCATACCTAGAAGCAATCATGCCCTATTTATTTCTTCCTTTCCACAATAACAGAATAATTTTTATCTTTCATAAATGGAGTTACATTGAATCACCATGAGATATTTTATCAAAGATATAGACTAGTGTTCACCATGGCATACAAATGAACTTTGGGAGCCCATTCTACATGGAGGGATGCTCTCTAGCCTGGACACAATGGGGAGGGCCTTGGTCCTTTCCTGGATGAAATGACAGACTCTGGAGATCCCCCATGGAGGGCCTCACCCTCCCTGGGGAGCAGAATGGGGATTGTGTGAGGGGCTAAGGATAAAGAGACAGAGGAAGCTGGGATTGACATATGAAGCAAACTTGTTTCTAATTTAAATAAAAACAAGATTTCAAAAGATACAAAAGAAAGGATGCTGAGCATTGGTAATATGAAGTTAGGAACAAAAATGTAAATGCAATCTGCTTTGCTGGGCCTAGACTGTACACCAAGAGTCTTGAAAACATCAAGTTCATATTTGCATATTTGAGACACAAACTTGCTTTATTTATGCCACCATTGAATTTATTAATTTATCTAAAAACCAGTCATAATAACAAGGAACTAAAAACAAAAAACGCAAGAATGGCATTTGTTGCTTGAAAATTCTTCCAAGGATGCCATGAGAAATTTCGTAGGAGCTCCTAAGTAGCTGTTTGAGATGTCTTGGAATGTGTGACAGGACATCACACTCCAGGATATTGTCACCTTCTGTCTGTTGGTCCTGGTTGAGCATCCTGCTGAAGTGAAGTTTATAAACACAAGTTTGGAAATGGATCAACACCAATACTCTCAAACAACATAGATTTTTATAAGCAAAAGTATACTAGAGACTACTGTCAAAATGGCAGACATACTTATGATGTTGAGAGAATGATGAATTTTTAAACTGAAACTTACAAACATATTCAAGTTGCTCTCAGCCCTAGACTTTCTTCACTGGAGAAGTTTGTCACAACAGAAAAAAATCTTGAAAGTTTGGTTTTGCCTCCATTTCTTTTAATTTATACCAAATTGGTTTTCTTTCCTTTTAATTGAAAATAGATTTTTAAAAAAAACAATGTATTCTAGTTTCCCCTCCCCCAACTCTTCCTAGGTCCTTTCTACTTCCCTACCAATCCATAAATTAGAGATAAGAAAAGCAAACAAGCCAGAGGGTTTCAAAACATACAGGAGGAAAAAATCCCAAGAAAAATTTCAAGAAGCACATGTAGATGCAAAGATGTACGTATTCAGCAGTGCGTAAGCCTTTAATCGGAAGGCAGAGGTAGATGGATCTCTGTGAGTTCGAGGCCATCCTGGTCTACAGAGCGAGTTCCAGGACATTCTCTAAAACAGTACAGAGAAACCCTGTCTTGAAAAACAAAACAAAACAACAACAAAACAAAAACGACAAAAAAAGATGCACATATTCACACACACATAGAAATCCCACACGAAAACATGTTAACTGGAAACTATAATACATATGCTAGGGGCCTGTAAGGAAAACAAATAAATAAAACAGAAGCAATGACAAAGTATTATGTGTCATGAGACAAAGAACTTTTGAAAGTTCCATTGAGTTCATTTGCTTTTGGCCGTTTTCCTCTGGGCATGAGACCTGCCCTTAATAGTGGTTTGTATATCCACTGGGGAAGACTTACTTATCTTTGCTAGTTTTTATCAGTTGAAGATAGCTTCTGGGTTACAGGTGTGGGCTTTTATCTACTCCCTGTTTCTGTGCAGGAACCTAATCAGGTCTAGACCTGAGCATGCAGTTTGTGCATGTTTCCACAATCTTCATGTGTTCATATGTTCATCAGTCCTGCTATGTTTAGAGGGCCTTTTTTCATTAGTGTTCTCTATCCTTGGCTTCTTCCAATCTCTCTGCTACCTCTTCCAAAGGGTTCCATGACCCTGGTTGGAGAGAAATAATGGAGATCTCCCACTTATCACTTAGTGTTTCAAAGTCTTTCACTCTTTGCACAGTTGTCTAGCTGTGGCTCTCTGTATTCATTCCCATCTACTGCCGAAGGAAGCTTCCCTGATGATGGTTGTGCAATGCAGTGATCTGTTTGAGTATAACAGAATATTCTTCAGAGTCATTTATTGCTAAGTTCCTTGAGCAAAACAGTAGTACCAAACTAATTTTCAACCCTTTCATTCTTAACTTAACACCCTTAATTAGGCAAATGTTGTCACTTATCCATTGTTGTTGCATATTCTTTGAAGTCTGCTCCATCTGGCAATTTCATCAGCTCTTCTTTCATGGACATACTCTTCCCAGTTTCGATGACATCAATTTGCTTTCTAACTCTTCTTAGTGTTACTGGCTCTTTGCTTTTGTTTCCGCTGATTCTTTTGCCTTCCATGTCCAAAAATATTTTTATGTTCACTAATTTTCTATTCTTATTCATTTTTCTTTCTCTGTTATAATCTCATACTGTGATACCTCATCTTTAATCATAATAAACCATTATAGTGTCTCTTCAATCACAAAATACCAGGATATATGGGAACTCTCTACAAAGAGTAGTTGAGTAACTGACAAAGGTATCCAAATCAAGCTATCCCCAAATGACTTTTCAAATTCTCAGAAGAGGTAGTACAATGTACAGGTTCTTGAGTTGCACACAGTGCACAACAGCTTCACATTCATTATTTATTATCACCATATGCTAATTTTTAACTTATTTGTACTCTAGTAATTTTTATCTATACAATGTAGAAAGGCTACTGCTAACTTGTCAGGGCAGGCAGCAACTTTCCGTAAGAATACATTTTAATTCACTATTTATGAAACATTTGATAAAGTATTATCATTTTTTCTTTATTGTTATTGTTAACTTGCTTTCTTCATAACCTACCCCCAGTGTCTTCCCATTTGCCCAAGCTAAAGACCTGGAGAATTTTGTATCAACTTCCTGACTGTATTATATAGAGGCCTACTTCCTTGTCAAATGCTTCTTTATCTTCTGCTAAAATTTTCTTGAGCTTAATCCCTGCTTGCCATTACTTATTTCCAGAAAGCACTTGAAATTTTCCTAATTGGTTTGTCCATCTTCATTCTATTTGTCCTTTCTAGATCTCAAAAACAGAACTATTACCTCTTTCAAAACTAGTGTCTGTTGATTGCTTTTAAAGTAAACCCAAACTTCCTTGCATGCAAAGGTCATAGTCTGTCTATTCCAGCCGTTAGCCCCTGGTGCTGTGACCAATCCCGCTTGTTTAACCCAAGACTCTGTAAACAGTCTTTGTTTAAACAACTTTCCTAAAGTGTCTGGTGTACCTGGAAGAGTCTTATTCATTTTTTAAGCATATCAATGATGACTCTTCTTTAGTCTCCCTCTCTAGGAAAGGCTGCTGACTTTTCTGTACTTTTCACACTATCAAATGACTTTTCAGATAATACTGTCACTCCTTCTTGGTCAGTTGTACCTTTGGGTTTTAATCTTCTTAAAGAACAGAAGCAATGCCTTTGCCTATATGTTTTCATTAAGTGTAGATTATTCAATATCACATTTATTAGAGTAGATTAATTACAGCAAATGGGTGAAATTTAAATAATGGCTCAAACACAATAGAAGTTTATATTTACTTATGAGGAATATCCATGTCATCAGAGAGGATTTGTTCCACATAGGGACTTAAGAACTGATATAGAAACTGAAATCATTCAACTCCTGGCTGCAAAGATTGGTCATAGAAGTTCCATTCAACCAAAGAACAGCAGGGAGACAGGGGAAAGATGTTTTTATAGTAATCAGAAATCATGTCTGTTTATATGGGTGTTGTGGGTGACCCTGTTCTTACACCCCTTGGGGGAGGGGATAAGAAGATGTATCCCAAATGACTCAGGCACTGGGAGTCAGTGAGAAGCAGAGCATGCTGTAGGCTCCTTCATTAGGCCTGCCTTTATACCCCCTTCCAAAGTACTCTTGGCTCAGGCGGCTGACTCTGCTGCATTACCTCACTGGAATCTCTGGTCAGGTGTCTCTTAGTCAGCTGTCTCTGGGCATAGAGACAGGGTTGACTCAGGGAGGATCTGCCTACCATGCATGCTCATGCAGACTGGTGTGGGTAACTGCATCTTGACTAGGCTGCCTGGCAGTTTCTCCTACATATGGAGACTTAATAGTGTTTCATATGTTGATAAAAGAATCTGAAAAAGCAATCTATAAACTCAGAAAGAAGAGTGCAGCAATTCTTTGGTCTTTACTGTGCAGGATATATTTTCATCACCTAAAAATCTAAATGCAGTAAATAGCAAAAAAACTCTTGAAATTATTACCATCTAAGGAACCATATTTTCCTATAATAGATACTTTACTAAATTTGATAAATTTAATTTGTTTGATAGGTGTAATGCAATTAAGTATATAACTACAATGTAATCAAGCACTTAAAGGTTTATCTAAATACTTAAAATTCTGTATATTTCTAAACATATGTATATACATTGTTTAAAGATTTTTTCATATTATATAATTTGATTAAGATCTTCCCCTCCGATAACGGGGGGGGGTGTTGGGGGAAGGGCACGGGAGGAGGGGAGGGAAAGGGAGAGGGACCTGGAACTGACTTGTGAAACAACCTTGTTTCTTATCTAAATTTAAACTGGAAAATAAAATTAAAAAATGAATAAAAAAAAGATCGTCCCCTCCCTGAATACCTCCCAGAACTCCCCAGCCTTCCTTTATACTCAGCTTTATGCTCTCTCTCTCTCTCTCTCTCTCTCTCTCTCTCTCTCTCTCTCTCTCTCTCTCTCTCTCTCTCTCTCTCTCTCTGTCTCTCTCTCTCTGTCTCTCTCAAAATATCCAAAATATCAAGCAAAATCACAGAAACAAAACCAAAACAAACAAGAAAAAGGCTAGTAGAACAAAAAAAGAATGTCAATACAACCCTCAATAAAAAATCAACTAAACAAAAGATAAATCAGCAAAAGCAAACAAACAGACATGGAGTTTTTCTTCTGTTGACCCACCCATTATTCCAGGCAAAGGGCTTGTGCTAGAGTGTGATTGATACAACAGTGATACACTGTATCGGGAAAAAATGATTTTTGTCTTTGCCAATATGTATTAATGAAGAATAGGTTTTGTTTAGGTGTGGGACCCTGTATACAATTCCCTGTCTCAATACTGAGACTTGTGAATACCCACAAGTCTTATGCTTGCTGCCATAGCCTTTGTGAGTTCATGTGGGCATCAGTGTTGCTGTGTCTATTCGTTTGTTTTTTTGTTTTGTTTTGTTTTGTTTTTTCAAGACAGGGTTTCTCCGTATTGTTTTGAAGGCTGTCCTGGAACTATCTCTGTAGACCAGGCTGGCCTCGAACTCACAGAGATCTGCCTGCCTCTGTCTCCCAAGTGCTGGGATTAAAGGCGTGTGCTACCAATGCCAGGCTAGATCTACTGTGTCTGAAAAGCCCCGTTTCTTTTGATTCATCCACACCGTTTGACTCTCACAATCATTCCAGCTCCTCTTCCACATATATTCTTGAACACTGAGGGGAGGAGTTTGATAAAGGTATTCTATTGAAGACTGAAATCTTCGAAGTCTCTCATTCCCTGCAAACATTGTCCAGTTGTGTGTCTCTGTTTTAATTCCAAATACAGGAATTGTCTCTGATGTGTTTTGAATGAGGCTCTAATATATGGGGATAGCAGTAAGTTACTAAGAATCATTTTATTCCTTTGTTTCTTAAGCAAAATAATAGCATTAGGTTTTGTCCTAGCCTCATGACCTGTATGGTCTCATGTTCTTGGCCACTTTAGCAGTGTCAGGCATGGGGGTCACCCCATGGCATGGGTGTCACCCCATGACATGGGTCTTAAATCCAAGCAAAAATTGCTTTCTTACTCCCATAATGTTTGTGCCAATGTTGTACTAGTATATCTTGTAGGCAAGTTGCTCTTACAGGACACATGGTTTGTAGATGTAATCTCACTACAAACTATATAATACTCTGGCTCCTACACTTTAGCAGTGATCTCTAAGTCTCAGGTGCAGAAGTTTTATTGTAGATATATCCTCTAGGACTGGGTTTGACAATTCTACATTTTGATTGGTTGTGATTTTCTGTAATGTTCTTCATCTGTTATAGAGAGACATTTCCTGGATGAGAGGTGAGGACTACAAGACTGTGCAAAAACAAGCTGAAGAATGCCAGCAACAGTAGACATGCTGAAGTGGACAGGAAGAAAGACCACAAAGAACTACAGGTAACCAAGGAATGCCCAGAATGAGAAAGACAGTCTTCCATAGGGAAGATCACACTAATTGGTTAGCCAATTCCAATGAAGACATACAAACAAGTAAAAGTATAAATGCTAAGTACAATTTATTTATGTGTTTTGATATATACCTCAATAACTTTTGTAAACATTTTCATCCAGTCATACAGCAGAGGGGTTTGCATTTTGTTGTTGTTTGAATAATGATGCTGTATAATCAGGGTAATAATTCACCAGCTACTAAATAAACAGGTTACTTAATAGTCTTCATAATACACAAAAGTAAGAGTAGATTGAAACCACAGAATAAACTAGAAGAGCTTAAGAAATATATAAGCTCAATTCTATATACAACACAGCATTTGATCTAATACTTAAGGAAAACTTGGTATACTCAATGCTAGATGCTAAACTCAACATTTCAGAAATGTTGTCATGTATGTACACTTTTCTACACCTCCTTCTGCAATAGGTATATGCTGCATGTGATAAACTAAGCATACATTCTCATATGGTCCATTCTGATTTCCATTTCCTTTTGTTGTTTACAATTGCCTCCAAAAATAATGCCATCGATGCATCCCATAGGAACAATTTTGGTTTGCAATAGATTGAGCAGAAGGTGGATCATAAATCAGAAAGGGGTAGGTGACTTTTTAAAAAATGGTAACAGTATATCTTTAATTACACAATAGATGAATAAATTAGACTTTGTATTTGTTTCAACTTTAGTCTTGTGTCCCACAGTCTCCTCAGGGAACCTTAACTGGTTTATTACCTGAAATCAATTTAGCCATTCATTACTCACCATTCACAAAAAATATTTATTCACAGAAAGCAGTAATTATTAAAATCACATAGAAGAGTACAATTACCTATTTGGTGTTCACAGATTTATGACAATTGAAGGAAATAAACGTAAAACTTAGAGAGAGGGACGAAAACACAATATTATAACCACTTTTAAATAATATATGTACAAGATAAGTTGAGGTGTATTATTCAAGTAACTAAACTAAAAATGTTAATTGGTCATGTGCTTCTTGCAATAGGCAAAGTGAGGTAATAAATCCCCAAGGCCTATTTCTTGTTCTTATGAACTTATAGCAAAGCCTCAGTGGTATTTCTTGACCTTGGAAGATTTTGTTCAGATCTATTCATTTATTGGATTGATCTTAAACTTACATAAAGATAGGGTAGGTCAGGACCTTTCTGAAATGCTGTTAAGGTATACTTGTTTCATAGAGATGTGGTATTGATTTGTCATTGAAGCTTGAAGACTTACATGGCAATGGATTTCTACTTTTGTCTAGCTGTGACCATGGAGGCACTTTTTGCGAAAGAATAAATGTTAACAGTAATGAAAAGGCTACAGGAAATTGTAAAAAGATTACTGTAATAGAAAGAAAGAGAACCACAGTTTTTGTACATCCATGTACCTGTCTTTAGAAGAATGTTTTATTTTGTTGTTGCTGGTTCTTCCTCCCCCAAACTGTTGCAATAGTAGTAAAATAAACAAAAACCAGTTTCTAAGAAGACTAAAAACATTGTTGAAATATCAAGAAATAGAAAGACCTTTGATTTTTTTTTTTTGGTTATTTGAAAATCTAGGCTCAGACCTTCTTCTATGGAAATTCAGTAGTTGGGTGCAAGATTAAGTGAATCGCCAGCAGTTACTCATGTAAAACAAGTGCAAATGACACTTCAACTGATAGCAGAGTAATACCAATATTCCAGTGACTATAAAAATAAATACTTTAGGGTAACAGTAAGGGGTTACAGTTTATTATCCATAATATTATACAATATGTGTGTATGCACTATTCATTCATATTATTTATGTAAATACTTATATCAACTGTCAGTTACTACTAAACTTTATTCTACATGTACTTAGTCACCAGGAAACTTCATCTTTATTTATATTCTCAAAATAACTGTAGATATAAAATTAAAAGAAAACAACACATGGCTATTGAGAGCAACAATGAAAGAGTCTATCCCATTGTCCAAAACGGTAGGATGTGTAAATTAATTGTGGTAAGTTTCTATAGTAAAATATTATATGGCAATGAGATGAAAAACTATTTACTATACCAAACACTGTGGATGAATTGATATGTGCATTGGTGTATATAAGAATCAGGCCAGTAATGTATATATATGAGAGTCCATTATATAAATTTAACTACATCCCAATATATGTATGGTATTGAACTTTAATTTCTAGAATTGAACTTTAATTTCTAGAATGTTGAAACACTGAAAATCTTGAAAGCAGTGATGGATATACAAATATGCCACTTTTTGAAATCGTATTAAATAACAATACCTAATTACTGGAGACTTCTGTATATGTACGAGAGAGAGAGAGAGAGAGAGAGAGAGAGAGAGAGAGTGTGTGTGTGTGTGTGTGATATCAACACAATGTCTATACTTTCATAATGTGGTAGAATGTACAAATAATCAGAAACACGATAAAAACAAGATTTATCAATATTTGATAATGTGGAAGAGGATTAAAATACATGATAGTTCGTCATACCAGGTGTTGACTTCTTTATGTTCTCAAATTTGCAACAAAAACACAAATTGTCAATGTTTATTCATAATATTAAAACATATAAAAGCATATTCTTACTTGGTTTCATAAGGGTACATGGAGAAACAAAGAACAAATCATACAATGTGACACTAAAATTGCATTAATTGAAAGTCTAAATTGGGAATTCCACAGATAATTAAGAAGAGTTTAGTTTATACTACAGAGCCTATTTGCTAACTTTATCTAAGCAATGATAATTATAGTAGGGTTGTTGATGAAAGGCAAGAATAATGCGATCATTTTAGAAAACATATTACAAATATGCTGAGACTCTAAATATATATATATACCAGATTTTTGATCAAGCCTTTCTACTTCTGGGAGTTTAAAAAGAGACATAAATGTGTATTAATATGCAAAGACTTGCAGGTAAATCTTTATAGTAGCTTTTCATATAATACCTAAAAAGTGAAAACAATACAAATATTAGTCAGTTGCCAAGTGAATTTGTGCATTTTAATGGGAAAATATCACAAACATAAAATTCAAAAAAGGTAAAATTTGTATCAGATTCTATTCATGTAAAATTATCTAGTGTGCTAATAGTTATAAGGAAAACAGCACATGTGTGTTTGGGCATTGGGAGATGTGGGGAGGAATGGATAGGAGGGAGGATAATCAATAATCATGGAAGAAACTTTATAACTGATGTAATTGTAATAACTTGGATGTATGGATTATTTCATGAGTGGATACAAGCATTAGAACTTTCAGGTTTTAAACTTTAAACAGGTAGCACAATAATTATGTCTCAATAAAGGCACTTATAAAAGAACTTTAAATGTCACTATTTACCTGTCTAGCATGAAATTACTTAAAATTCACATTTTAAAGTTTTGAATACACTTAATTGAAACATAAAATATATTAAGTTCAGTGAACTTCTGGAACCCAGTTGCAGAGAGGGAGGTGTGATAAGCAAAGGGGTCAGGACCAGGCTGGTGAAACCCACAGAAACAGCTGACCTGAACAAGTGGGAGCTCATGGCCCCAAACTGATGACTGAGAGGCCAGCATGGGACTGATGCAGACCCACTGAAGTGGGAGTCAGTGAGGAGGCCTGGGCATCCTTTGACAGGGTTTGAAGATCCCCCATGGTGGGCCTCACCCTCCCTGGAAAGCAGAGAACAGATGTGATGGGGGGTTGGGAGTTTGTGGGGGGAAAGGAGAGGAAGAGGGGCCTAGAACTGACATATGAAGCAATCTTGTTTTTAATTTAAATAAAAAATATAACATTCATATTTCAAGAGTACCATGTAATATCTTATATGAATGTACATAGTATAATAAAATCATCAGATTAAACACATTCATCATCTCAAGTATTTGTCATTTTTTTTGGTTAAAAAATTTCAAAAGTCTTTCCTCAGAAGTTTTGAAATGGGAGATACACTATTGCTTTCCATAGAGCTGACACTGTGCAGCAGGAGAGAAGAGCCTTCATGCTCTTAATACTCATTCATTTTATTGGGAAAACTATAAGGTGGTACCTAGGAAAGTTAAATTGTTTTAATTAAGGATGAAATGAATGAGTAAGATGAGCTGTATATCCCATATCAGCAAGATGCTCATCATCAGTCCTTGAGGATGATTTATGACCTACCCTAAAAACAGACCCCTAAATTGTTTTCATTTTAATTGTGGTCAAATTAAAGTAAAAGTAAACATAACAATTTTGAAACAGATAAATAAAGTAAGTCAAGAAAATCTGAAATAGTTATAACAAACTATGAGGAAGAAGTCAGGTTCAGGGAGTCAAAACAGTTTGTCTAATATGCCACACATGTTATATTGTTAAAACTACACAGATGTGGGTAGATTTTATAAATCTTATGGTGGGGAGGCAATGTGGAAAACTAGTGCAGTAGAAACTCCATGCAATCTCAGAGGGTGACCTAGCAAGGACTCCTACTAATGGAGGATGTAAAGCATGAACCTACCATAGACTTCCAATGATCAGATTATGACACCAACCCAGCCACAATTCCTTAACCACAAATTTGCCTTGCCTACAATATGGAGTAGGCAAATAAGACTAGGCAAAAATTCTATATCTGGAGTAATGTGGGGAAGAATTTGTGGGAGTGATCAACCAATGACTGGCCAAACTTGAGGCCCATGTCCAGTGCTGCCTGGATAGCCAGAATTTGCAAGGTGGATAGTACAGAGACTTAGGGGAGAAACAGTCAAACACAATTGGCAATAAACAGGCAATGATATGATTCCTAATACTTTGATATACTCACAGATTAGTGCCTACTACAATCATTGTCAGAGTGACTTCATCCAGCAACTAATGGAAACAGATGAAGAGACCCATAGTCAAACATGAAGTGGAGCTCCAGGAATCCCATGGAAGAATAAGAGGAAGTATTGTAAGAGCCAAAGGGATCAAGGACACCATGAAAATAAAACTCACAGAATCAACAAAACAGGTGTCGTGGTTGTTTACCTCAGGATTTTGTGGGACTCCTAACACTGGGAGTGGGAATGTCTCTGACTCTTTTGTCTGCTCTTAGGACCATTTTCCTCCTACTGGGTTGCCTTGTCCAGGCTTAATATAGAGTTTTTGCCTAGTCTTATTGTAACTTGCTATGCCATGTTCAGTTGATATCCCCCAGATACCTGCTCTATTCTGGAAACAAAGGAGGAACAGATGTTGAAAGAGGGGTGGTATAGTGGGAACTGGAAGTGGGGAAAATGTGATCAAGATTTATTATATGAGAGAAGAATTAAAAATAAGTAAAGACAATAAATAGCCTTGTCTCATATAGCACTATGAAGAATATCTATCATATATCAGAATAAACTTGGATTTGTCTCCCCCTCAACAAGCCAACAGTAACTTACAATCTCAACACCTGGGGAAAGAGATGGAGTTTTTGAGAAAAAGATTTAATGTCAACTTCAGGCCTACATATATACACATGTGAGCTCAACACACATCAAAACATGCATATATATACATATATATATATCATACTCAAATACTTTACTTAAAAAAACTAAACCAAGTAGCTGGTTGTTAGTAGACTAACTCTTTTGCAATGGAAAATATAGTCATTCATGAAAATAATATAGAGAGAAAAGATTCAGATGTTCATATCAGACATACATAAGTTGAAATTCAAGTTAAGCTACAAATAATGTGTGTGAGCTTAGGAAAATTTCTTCATCCCTCTATGTTTACATTTTCTCAGTGAGTAAAATGACAACATAATGCTTACCTTGCTGGCCACCATCAAGTTTCAAAGTATGATACACAGACTGTCTCACATGAAAGCAATTCTCAATAATTAACCAAGAATAAAGATACTTCAAATGATAACTGAGGTAACCAAGGACAATAACAATAGCATATATAGTTTGGGAATATACTTGGACCCTCCCTCATTAAAGACTAATAGGGAAGTTTCCCATCTTGACCACTGAATTGCTACATAGTCTATGGATTTTGTGGGTATCATTCTCACTCCACATAGCACAAATCTATTTAAATATATGTATATATTAAATATTAATATTTACTATCTATTAATATTTCATTGCAGATTTTCAAACATTCTTTTGTTATGTATCTCTCCTTCCTTCCTCTCCCTTAGTCTTATTTTCTCTTAGCCCACTCCATTTAAAGTCTCCTCTGTCTTTCCTATTCCCCCTTTTTAACACCTGTGTCCTACAATGCCCCTTGCAACTGGTTCTTTTCCCTTGTCCCATTGTCCCTTTCTACTTTCCTGTTTTCTGTGGTTACCTGAGGTTGTAATCTCAAATCTAAACATTAAGAGCTTGGATCCACAAATAAAAGAGAATATGTGACACTTGTTTTTCTGGATATGAGTGAATTCATTTATCTTATTTTCCTCCACTTTCTTGCAAATTTTGTTTTCCTTTACTAAATAGATTTTCAGTTTCTATGTATCACATTTTCATTATTGATTCCTCACTTGAAGTCAATTTGTGTGATTTACATTTGCTAGATATTGTGAATAGAACAACAATACGATCTTATTGCTGAAAACAGAGTGCATTTCCACTTTAAAGAGAAGTCATGGGTTAAAGAAGCAATAACTGACACATATGCCCCATTCCAGAGTACTGGCTCTCACACTGCCTGAAGATGCTATGAAAGCTGTTAAAGAGAGAAATTAGTAGTTCTACTCAGGAAACTGTTATGTTTACAAACCATAGCAATGGCCTGCATTATAAGTTATACCCAAGGGCCTGATAATGGCACTTTAATCTTAGGAGTCATCAACAGTTATCTAGTTGGACCTGAAGTAATCACAATAGGAGAAAGTTCATGCTTGCTACTGTAACCTACCTGTAGCTGATGCAGGTATGCACCATATTAAAGAACAAAATACTGGCATGTTCCCAAACCAATATAATTTCTAACTGTATTCTAAATTCTTAACCTTATCTCCAAAAATAGGAGTAGTTATGTCTTTAAACACATTACCTTATGCTTGACTTACAAGTGTGAATATTCAACACCAGTGTCATCTGTAACTTACAGACTCGCAGTGGTATGATCGCTTTGATAAATCTATTTGATTTTCTGAAAGGTAATGCAGAAATATTAAGAAACACAAAATAGGGATATCCTATGATATTTTATTGAGGAAGAAATCACTTACATGAGAAGCCATGAAAGCAAAAACCAAAGGTCCTCACGCTGCTCTCCAGGCCAAACCTGGAACCCAAAGAGAGAGAGAGTCTCCTCCCCGTAGCTCTTTTTTTCTTTTTTGGTTTTTCAAGACAGGGTTTCTCTGTATTGTTTTGGAGGCTGTACTGGAACTCACTCTGTAGGACAGGCTGGCCTCGAACTCAGAGATCCACCTGCCTCTGCCTCCCCACCTGCTCTGCCTCCCGGGTGCTGGGATTAAAGGCGTGAGCCACCAACGCCCGGCTCCCTCTCTCTTTTTATTCTCTGTACTTTCTACGTACCTGTGAACACACCCAAATGGGCATGGTCAGTGCTACGGGTACGTAGACCTCTCCCTACAGAATAGAGTCTCACAATTAAAGTTTCTAAAGAAAATTATGCCTTCACCCTCCCTCACTCAACACTAAGTTTCAGCAAACCTGATTCACTTGATGTTAGTGTGATGTCGTCCATGTGCTTCCTATAAAAGACATCTTTGGCCGGGCGATGGTGGCGCACGCCTTTAATCCCAGCACTCGGGAGGCAGAGGCAGGCAGATCTCTGTGAGTTCGAGGCCAGACTGGACCGACAGCCTCCAAAACAATACAGAGAAATCCTGTCTCGAAAAAACAAAAACAAAAACAAAACAAAACAAAAAAAAAGACATCTTTGATCCAGATTGTGCAAGTAGGTTCTGGTTCATCTCTCTGCTTCCACCTTCGCCCTATTGCTATCCATTTTCAACATAATCACTGACTCTGTTAAAATAAAGATCGAATTTGTAATGTTCCCTTAATTAAACCCAATTAGACGCTTACTCACCAAACATCGAACAAGTATGCCTATCCGTAGAACTGGATGCCCATATTTCTCCCCTACTGACATTAGATAGTATCTAACAAGGTTCTGCCTCTTTTTTAATTCACTCCAACAGCAATAATCTGTTTTTCACAAATAACAATGTCATTCAAATTATATTGACAGGGATATATAAGTGCCTGGATCTTCAAAATTCAGGAAACACCTTCATATATTATTTTCTAAAAGTGGTCTGTTCCTCATTACTTACTCTTAGTACAACATTCTGGTTTGTATTTAATACATTGTAGTAAATATTTTCTATTCATCTATTCGATCATTGTCTATCTTTCTCTGTTAAGTGTAACCCTATGATGAAAACTTGCCTATCTAATTCAGTTTTCTGCTTCTAGTGTTTAAAAAGGTATTTGCCTCATGGAGAGTCTCTGCATGTGTTAAAGAATCAAAATGCAAATACATATGCAGATACACCTGTTCACATTAGAGATGACAACAGAATCAGATATTACTACAGGATCTAGATGGTGCCTTCAGGAAATTAATAAAATGGTGGGTTGTCTTAAATTAAATGACATGCTGGTAAACAGAAAACAAGTTTAAAAACCTATGATGAGAACTAAAGAAATGAATTTTATATTTTTGAAAACTGTACCGTTTTTTCTGGCAAGTGTATCTATGTCAAAATACTTCAGCAAGTGGACAACTATTTAAAATAATATACACTAGAGAAAATGTAGGTTTGTGTCCATGGAGTATATTGTGCCAGTTTCATTTGAACAGGAAAAAATTGAGTATGATAACCTATTACACCTAATTCTACACAGATAAAACTAAGGTCAGTTCTGAGAATTCTGGGTATAGATCTGACAGTTTCATTATTCCAAGAATTAAACTCAACACAAATCCCAGACAAGAAATTAGGGTTTGTTTCTTAAGCCAGTCGTCAAGTATTCTGTTTGACATGTCCAGAAATAATTGTAATATCTTACATCACTAAATATTGCTAGAAATTATTGCTATGGTAAACACTATTTCCTTAGTGAATAAGGACAGTAAACCTTGCATATTGCAAACTATATGAAATGAAGCCTTATGACATTAAAAATCATAGACACGTAACACCTGCTGTGCCATACATAGATACTCTTGGTAAAGGAAAATAGGGATAATACAATGATTTTTTTTTTAGTGACGTTGATGTACCTAGTACTTAGTTGAGTCACAGGACAGAGATAGGCTGTTTCCACGGGGACTCTGGATTTATCTACTTATGAGTTACTATTCCTGTGGATGGCTCACTGCTAGACCACCATTTCAGTAGGATGGGTACCCCCTCTCTCTCTCTCTCTCTCTCTCTCTCTCTCTCTCTCTCTCTCTCTCTCTCTCTCTCTCTCTCTCTTCTTCCCCTTAAGCTTGCTCCTACCAGGAAGAAAGGAATAGTTCTTTAAGAAGTCCAACCTCATTTATCAATATGTGTGCTCTCATTTGGTTTTGTTAATTATTCTCCTTTTTGCTAATTGTGACTATCTAGAGTAACACAATTTAACATATTTCTTTGCTTCTTATAAGATTCATTTACTGTTCTTGTTCTTTTAGGGATTCTTAATAACATTATTAATTACAGCTGCATTAGAGAATATTCTATACTTCCCTCTTTCTTCTCAAAGTGTAGCAGCATTTATCATTAATGTCTCCAATCTTTTTCTTTAATTTGTGTCATCTATATTGCTTTTGTAAGTGTACTTCCTTAATCCTAACCTTTCTGAGGAGGAAATTAAAGTTTGTCATTGATTTTCTGTTTAGATAGTAATGGTATGAATGTCACCTTGTTGGAAGAAAGTAAAAGCAGATAGCTTGAATGTTTTATTTAATAACTAATAAAATGCAGTGAACACAATTTAATGAGTTGAATTTTAATAGGGCCCCTGAGTAAATAAATAAACAACACCTAAGTCCTGCAGGGAAAGTACAGATTTTGTTCAACTGAATATATACAATTTTTCATTTACCATTTTTAAAATTCACACATATCTATGTTCAAAAATATATAATTCATTCATTATATTCATGTTGCTTTACTAAAAGATGGTAAATTCCCTAGTCAGTTCCAGTATTATATATGTAGTATAATGTACATGTATATATAGAAAGATATATATACATTGCATGTGTAAAATTTGCTAGAATATAGACAGAGGCAATGTGCCTTGAGACTATCATTAACAAAAATAAGAAGAGTTTTAGGAAAAGATGACATTTGAGCAAGAACTTTAAGCAGTTATTGAATAATAGATGTAGAACCTACAAACTACCCTCAATAAACTCCAGAAGCAAAATAATCTGATATATTTTCTAGACAGTAATACAAGAGGGGTGGAATAAATCCCATAAGAAAAGGGCACACTTTTGCTCATTTTTTGTAGCATTTAAAAATCTAGGCATCTAGCGTTACTGGAATAGAGTAATGTTTTTGACTTTAGAAGGCCGGTTTTGAGACACATCATTTCGATTCACATTTCTTTGAATAGTATTGACAATGTATCCTTTACATAAGTGCAATGCTCAGAAGACAAAGGAGTTTCATGAGACCTCTGTCACAATATTATACTTTGCTTTACAGAACATGTCATTGTAATAAAACTCCATAAATTATATACTTCCTTTACGATCTTGACATATGTGAAGCTTGGACTACCAAAGTGGTCCCTAGCAGTAGGACCACAATATAAACCTAGTACATGAGCTAGCGTATTGGAGCCTATTCAATATGGTGGGATGCCATGCTCAGTCTTCATGTATGGGAGATGGACTGGCCCTGCCTCAATCTATTATACCAGACTATGTTGACTCTTCATGGAAGCCCTTACCTGTAAGGAGGAGTAGACTGAGAGTAGGCTAGGGCTGAGCAAAGGACATGAAAACTGGAAAACAGCATGCCTCACCCAGTGCCGTACACAATCAGCTTGAACTCCTTAGATACAACCATGACTGCCAAAACATAATGATTTTAGAATACATTAAAAATTTACTTCATCACCTTGAAGAAGGCTACTGTTTCCTTCAAAACATGTTGATGAGATATACAATAAAATGGATCCTCTTATCAGAGCTTAATGGGCTAGAGTGTTTTATAAAGACACCTTAGATTGTTCTTAATAAACTGTTTTTCACTGGTGTGCCTGTCTTGTTATAGGGCACGCTGAAAATGTCTTTATGAACTGCAGAGCCCATATGCAGTTCAGTTGTATTCTCTCTGTAATATACTTCAGCCTTGACAAAAATAAATCCTTCCACTTAAATATCTCTGAGAAGGTGACCGAAAGGACACCTGTATTGTTCCCCATCTCAAGGTAAAACAAGCTTTGGAAGGAGCCACTGGGAAACAAAAGATGAGGGTCCCTTGGGAAAAGCAAGTTTAACTTCAGAGTTTGGAAATCTTATGTTTCTTGCCAAGATGCAAGCTCCTGCCCAATTATTTTACTATTCTCCTACTCTCCGTGTTTGGGTTGGCTTTCTTCGAAGGCAGAGGGAGATGAAATCTGTTTTGGCTCAGAAGTCCAAGATCCACTGGCATAATTCTTACCACAAAATTGAATTCCAGATGGACACTATGACATTTTTACAAGAATAAATGTCTGATGACGTTGGAAATGAGTGTCTACCAAAATCTTTTATACAGTACTTACACTTTTCAGATCTACATCTTGGAAGACAGCTTGGTCAGAAATAAAAACTTTCTTCATATTCATTGCCTTCCACTTGCTTGACATGATTGAAACCTCAGTTCACATAACTGATCTCAAGGTAGATTCTATCAAATCGAATTCTGAAACACCTCCAAGAAATGCAGGGTTTGCAAGTTTCAAAATAAAATGAATACTCTCTTGTTTCTGCTTTTGAGTCACTACAGGTGGAAGGTGGAAAGAAAGTGGAGAACAATTAAGGCTTTTCCTCAAATTCTTTCTCTGAGTTCTAAAGTAAAAAATAAGGGTCTAACTTACTTCTTATTACAACAATGTTGGCCTACCTATGATTCTCTCCTTTCTCTCATTAAAATTCTTGCCAATGCAAAGCCTCCAGATGTGGCCCTGAAATTTTAAGCAAATATGATTAAGTTGTAAAAAAAATTAAAATTCTTAAGGGAAAAAAATCTCACATGGAAAGAAATAAAAACTGTCTATGCAGCTGCCTGTAAAATCTAAGAAAGTGTGTGAAGGGGTGACTTTGCAAGGAGTTATATGGAAACAAAATCCACCAATGCAAGGTTTGCTTTAGATTTCCACATAGTTTGTGTTGTTGCTATTCCAGGCTCACATAGTGTCTGGCTTGTAGAAGGAAGTCACTTGAGAAGATCCTTGAAAACTGTGCACAAGTTTATCACAATTAAGTTCAATATGAAACTTAATATTCCAAAAGCCTCATTCTTCAGCTACTAACAGCTTCAATGTTCAGAAACATGTACATTCTCTTGAATCTAGAAGTTTTCTCCTCCTGCTATCATTAATAACTTTCTGTCCTGGATAAGTAGTTCAGGTTATAGAGTGCTTTTATTACCCTCACAAAGCACAGGTTTGATACCATGCATGCACCAAATAAAACCCTGACTGTGGTGTCTCATGCCTCTAATTAAAGTAGTTGTGAGGCAGAGTTCAGAGGACTGTTATGCATTCATGATCATTTCTCCTCTTCTCCCTCCATCTCTCCCTGTCGTGCACAAGAACACACAATGCTGCTAAAACTGCTAATAGCATTTTTAAAATTTTGGTACTGTACAATGATAACCATGATTCAACCTGCATGGTTTTAAACTATGCATAGTTCAAAATATATGTGACTATATTTCAATATTATCCTTTTTCACTATAAAATGCTTATTTATTTTTTCCCTGTCCTCTAATGTGTAACATCAGACTCCAAGTGGCATTGCTCTGGTTTTCTTCGAAAGGTGGAGGCAAACACAGTGCTATCATCCTTCCATTAACTACACAAAACTGTGCACATGAGGAAGGGGAATAGGAACTGATGCCTGGTCTTGGCCAGGGTGGATCCCATTACAGGGGATTAGGTTGACACTAATGGGTTGATTCTGCCGCCTGTTCATATTCTGTCTGCCAATAGTCAGAGTGAGCAGCCAGAGAAAGGGATATCTGTATATCAGAGCCAAGGCAGCTGCAGTGACTGAGGTGTGCTGCCATCAGCTGCTCCTGAGGGTGGAGGAAGAAAAGAATGCAGATGAGAAGAACAGCAGTTGCAGCAAACAGCAGCAGGAACAGTAGCAATAGCAGCAGAAGGAGGAGGAGAAGGAGACTATCTGATTTTCTGGCAGAGAAGGACACTGTTGACAGTTACTCTTGTTTAAGATTGTCTGGCTCACACCCAACTATATGTCTGATCATGTAAGAGGTGCTTTGAAGGCAGGCTCAGAATTATTAATAGTTTCATAAATCAAGTTTGCCAAGAGATTTGGAAGACTTAGAAGGAGTTTTCCCTGTATTTAGTACACTGTAGATAAGGGTTTCATTCATAACTTCGTTTCTGGAAAAAAAAAGTTAAAATTTAATTCCAAGACGAAGTGTTTCTAGATAGTTCCCCAGAAGGCTTTTGCAGAAGTTCACATAATCACACTGACTTACACTGCAGACACCATCACCTGATTCTTGGAAACAGTCATGAGGTAAAATTTATGTTAGAAATCAACTTCAAAAGAATGCATCTGGAGAGATGTTCCTGTGGTTAAGAGTGAGGGCTGATCTTGCAGAGAACACATGCTCATTTCCCAGCATGGACATGGAGGGTCACAACTGTCTGTAACTCCAGATCTAGGTGGTCAGATGGCCTCTTCTGGCCTGTCAGCACCAGGTACTCAAGTGGTACATATATATGCATTTTGTAAAGACAAAGCCTTCCCGCCAGCCTGGTTCCAGAGCTGCATCAGTCCCAAATAAACATACAGGAGGCTATATTAATTATGAAGCTGTTGGCCTTGGTTGTTTCTTACTGGCTAGCTCTGACTTAAGTATTTACCACATAATTGTTAATCTAAGTATTTCTCTTACCGGAGAAATTTCCAGGCTTCCTACCCCATGGCGGGTACATCTCCACTTCCTGTGTATCTTCTTCCCAGAGTCCTCCTCGACTCCTAGTCCCACCTATCTTGCTTCCCTATTGGCCAACAGTGCTTTATTGACATATACACAGGACTTCCCACATCATCTCCTCTTTTCTGTCTAAACAAAAAGAAAGGTCTTAACTTTAACATAGTCAAATTGTATATAACAGAACTGTTATCAAGTAAGAACATAGTTACAATATTTTGTCTATCAGCATTTAGCAAGATTTAAAGAAAATATCATCCATTCCATCCTTGTGAGTTCAAAGTTCTATATGCAGCTTATCTTTTATCAGAACTAAGGAAAACTATAACTATCTGTCTTCAACTCCATCAAAGACCACAGAAGGATAATATATAAACACTAGGATTGACAGAGATATCTTACTGCCTGGACAGTCACCCGAAGTTCCTCTGTAATGTTGGGGCATCCATCTTCAGCCCATAGGCTACAATGTGTCCAGAAGATTTCTCAGCAAAGCAGGAAATTTCAAACTGCCCATCTGCATAGGCAGTCTGTCAGTCATTTTTCTGTGTCCTGCAGAAAGTCTCGTAGACTCTTCCATGAATCAGGAACCCTGAAGGACTGTTTGAGTTCAGCAATCACTTTCCTGTGGGTCCTGCATGTCCAGTTTATACAGCAACAGTCAAGTAGTCTAGGCAAGTGCAGTTTCTTGCCCAAATGGCTAATCTTGCCATGTTGAAAGCAAACTCCATAACGAGTTTCTTTGATGTCCATCTTCCTCTCAGACGTAATTGGTGCTGCCAGGAGCAGACATTTCTCATTGTCAAGAAAAACCCTAAACCATTTTAAATGCCATTTTCTGAAGGTCTTTGAAAGGTTTGAAAATTGTCTATCTATCTCAAATAAATCTCTGTATATCTAGAAAACCAAACTAACCTAAATATAAGTTCTGACTATTATAAGTAACTATAGTCTGTATTCAATTATGAATTACATTTTAAAAGATCATTATAAGCACAATATTTAATCAAGAGGAGAAATATACACGTCACAAAATTGACCTTTAATTTGTATCAATAAATGAAAAACCATACCAATACAAAGTATTCATTTCCATACCATAATTCCCTTTTTCCTTTAAAAAGAGATTGGTTGTGATCATAAACCAATTACAAACAACCCATTTAAGTGTAAACAAAGATTTATAAACAAGATGGGAATTAGGATGTCGCTCATTCCAAACTGCTTTGTGCTGGAAGGGGGCGCTGTTCATACCATGGGGATCATGACAAAACTCAGAAACCTGTACAAGTCCGTATTTTCAGGGTCTGCAAGACTGCAGTATCTTAGCTGTTTCAATTGTTGGAACACCTGGCCTACTGTTTCTGGGGGTCTTGGTTCATCAAACCACAGAAGCCTGGAAGGAATCCTTAGCTTTTCATTTTCTGTAGAAACATAAACAAAAACCCCTTGCCCAAGTGACATATCCTTATACTTAAATTTTGAAGTCAAGGTATTTTTCAAAAGATATAAGTTGAATTAATTCAGCAGCATTTATAATCAAGTGTACTTTAACAATTGTTTCTTCCTGAGCAATCAAAAAACTGAAAAACACAATAGCATACAGTATCCAGACACTCTGTGTATTTTCCATCTTTACGTGGCTTATTTATTTACCTATTATTATTATTCTATTTCTTTTACTTTTATATCTTTATTTATTTCTCTGAGACAGAGTTTCTCTGGAAATCCGCCTGCCTCTGCCTCTTCAGCAGATCCTACTGGCTTGCACCACCACAGCCGGCTTCTCTATTTATTTACCACTATGCCATTTCTTTTTTTCTCTCAGTCTTATGTATAGTTTTTAAATACACTGTAAACTTTTAGAAGTTTCTCTTCATCCGAGTCTGACTTTACTGTAAATCTTTTTGTTTTTCTGGCCACGTGTCTTATCTGTTAAACCGCAGCTGTTTAAACTGCTGTTTTTCCAAGATGGCAGGCGTCAGCGTGACTGTAGCACACTGCATAAGTCTATGCAAACATCCAGCAAAAGCTGCTGGCTTGGAGATGTGGTCACTGCCACTTCCAGCTGTATGCACATACCTTTCGATCATTAGCAGAGCCTCTTAAAAGAACCTTGTTGGCTTTTTTTTTATTTTATCCTGAGTCAGGAAGACTTCCTTAAGTAAGCCGCTTGACTCTGCTTGTTGATAGCAAAACAGAGCCCACCTGAGAAAATGCTGCTATCAAAGACCCATGCTTTTCTCCATTCTTTTGTTTCTAACATTCCTTTAAAGCTTTTGTTATTGTACGTGGAAATTCATGATCCCACTTCTGATCACCATTTTGTAAAGAGAAAGCCTTCCGGCCAGCCTGGTTCCAGAGCTGCATCAGTCCCAAATAAACACACAGGAGGCTATATTAATTATGAAGCTGTTGGCCTTGCTTGTTTCTTACTGGCTAGCTCTGACTTAAGTATTTACCCCATAATTGTTGATCTAAGTATTTCTCTTACTGGAGAAATTTCCAGGCTTCCTACCCCATGGTGGTTACATCTCCACTTCCTGTGTCTCTCCTTCCCAGAGTTCTCCTGGACTCCTAGTCCCACCTATCTTGGTTCCCTATTGACCAACAGTGCTTTATTAATATATACACAGGACTTCCCCCATCATATGCAAGACAGCAAAAATTGTAAGTATTCTTTTAATTCTTTTTTTGTTTTGTTTGTTTGTTTGTTTGAGACAGGGTTTCTCTGTATTGTTTTGGAGGCTGTCCTGAAACTCGCTCTTTAGACCAGGCTGTCAACAAACTCACAGAGATCTGCCTGCCTCTGCCTCCTGAGTGCTGGTATTAACGGGATATGCCACCAACGCCCAGCTATTCTTTTAAATTTTAAAAAGTATCTTTATGCTTTGATATTCTGTAGCTCTTGCTCTATTTTCTGAGGGGAAAAAACAAGGAGGTGCGTTCCTCAAAATTAAGATGCAAAATAACGATGTTATGGAAAATAGAAGCTGTAAGGCTTTTAAAATCACCACATTTTTGGTCAGTCTTCCAAAACATGATAGAAGAATAAAGAGTGCTGCATTCAAATTAAGGATAAAAACAATATATATTGTATAAAAAACATATATATTGTTTTTTTCCAACACAGTGATTCTTTGTGCAGCCCTGGCTATCCTGGAACTCACTCTGTAGACTAGCATGCCCTTCAACTCACAGAAATCCCTTATCTTATGAGTGTTGGGATTAAATGTATGTATCATCACCACCCAGCAACAAAATAATATTTTATTTAATATTTTAAGTTTTTTATTTTTGGTTAAAATTCTGATCCAAATATACATATATATTTTCATTTATTTAGCCATTTCCTTAAAACTGCTTGTAAATTTAGCACATTGAGCATCACTGAGTTTTTGGTATTAAAGATATTATGCTTATGACATAATATTTTTTGATGATTCACAGGTTTTTTGAGCATGGGTAACTGGAAGAAATGAAAGCAAAGACCCCGACTTTCAGGGACTAGATTTCAATAGAAATCCCTGCTGTAGAAGAATTGAAAACATGCATGCCTATGCTCATCTGAATAGCAATAAATATTAAAGGAGAGTTTACTTTTTGCAGTTGTGATAAGGAGAATACATATAATCAACAAGGGTTTAATAATGTGCCTTTATCTTCCCTTATGCAATCTGTTCTTTTTAATATACTTGCACATATAAACAATTTTGTGAGTGAAGGAACTCATGTTTTAAAATGATGTTTTAGTTTGATAACTTCCTGTGTCAGTTATAACTAGGGTAAGAATAATGTTTTAGGAGAAGAGATGATGAAACAGAAATTCAACATTCACACTGATTCTTTGGAAATCCTGTGATTTTATCATTGCTTCTTTCCTTGGTGGCCTTCATTGTAATATCTGCTATACATGCCTCTGACTCCTCTGAGATGAAGAACAAGACCTGTGACCATAATGTTATTTATGATATGACAGGAGAAGTGAAGATGATCTCATTCCTGATGCATCAGTGCATGGGGTTCAGCTTTGTATTTATAGAAACCTTCTATGAATCATGGTTACCTCTAATTTTCATACTTAAACAGACTTTCCTCGAGAATCACCGAACCATCTCTAAGCCACAACCATGAAGGAATGTTTAATTTTTAATAGTTTTAAAATATTTTTAAGTCACAATCAGGAAAGAAACTGCAGGGCTACACAGTGGTTATTATCATCACACATTCTGACTTTAGGAAATGCTTCTATAGCTATAAAGAGTAGTCAATTTGGTTCATCCTGTATTGCATTCCTTTACTAATCCTTATTATATTAATTTCATAGTTTCCACGACAGAAATGCTGTTGCCACGAGCGCTCCTATAATATACCTGTCAACCTTGCTGATTATCATTTTCTGCTAAGCACACTCAAATATATAATTTTCCTCCACTCTCTATTGACAAACTTTTCAATGCAGAAATCCTACTTCATATGCTCTAAAATATAAAGAATACAGTAAACATTTTGTGATTCCTCTTTCAACGATTTACACATCCTAATATCTCAGTAAATACTAATTGCCTCTGTATAATTTACTCAAACCATAGTTATTATGTCCTTTAAATCATTTATTATTTAAACCTTAATTTCTAATATGTGTTTCATATCAAACACTTTTACTTTGACAACAAATTAATTCTAAGTCTTGAGACATTGGGTCATGAGTCCACACTTCTTATTACTTTCTTCCCATCACATCATTCCAGGTAACATTTTAATCTGATATAGACTATAGTTTACATACAGAGCTCCTTACTGTAGGCTTTCACTAATTGACTAAGGCAAATATGACTTTATGTTTTCCCCTTTGTATATATAGTCAGAGTTTAGCCGGAAGAGTCTCCCCAGCAACCTGCCTTAGGTTTTCAATTCCCCTAGTTTCAGTTACCTGTCAATCATGGTATGACAGTAAGCAACTCAAATTTTAAATAACTTTTAATATATTTTTGTTTGTTTTGAGATAACATCTCATGCAGTTTATATTGGCTTTAATTTACTATTTAGCCAAGCCTGGTCCTGAACTTCTGATTTTCCTACCTCTACTGCTTCAACGATATGGGAGTAGAGGGTGCTATTGAGCTGTCTTTGAAATACTTTAACCTTCATTGTTCTTTGGAACAATTCAGAAAATGCAAGGGTCACCAAAGTTTCTCTGAGTCAGTAATTTTGGGGTATGAAATTCACAGACAACAGAAGGTGGCATTTAGGGTGACGTTATAGATTTATGATGTATTAGAGCATAAAAGGAGAGAGAGAATGAGAGAGAGAGAGAGAGAGAGAGAGAGAGAGAGAGAGAGAGAGAGAGAGAGGGGGGGTAAATGGTTCCATCACTTTTAGTCTGGAGACTTTTAAGTGACTTATGGCAGAAGCTACGGTGACAGTGACATGTTAGGAGGGGGAATCTGATCATTTTAGTTGTCTCAACTAGATATTCAGGTGTTTGCACTCAGTTTGAGATATGTAGTGCCCTACAGTCTTTAGGAAGATATGTTCATTCAGGGAATGACAGAGAATTAGGTACAGGGACTCTCTTCTGGCATTTAAAGCCTTGAGCAAGGACATTTTAGGAATGCTGCTTTGTGTTTTCTGTCTAACCAATTTCTATCTCTGGTTCTTAAATCATGTACCAGGATTACAGGTATGTATTACCATGTCTAAGTATTAAAGTTTGCCTGCAAGTGCACACACACACACACACACACACACACACACACACACACACTGCTGTTGTTAATCACTTACTGAGCATGATTAATTCATAGATTATATCTTTTCATGGCTAACTACCTAACGGAGGAAAGAAGACAGTGTAGGCATTGGTACTAACCATTTCCAGACATCCTTTTATGTTTTAAAAACTTGTCTACAAGTGGCACTTATGAAACTTCTGACACTCACTTTTTCATATTCTGCTTGCGATGCTGGGAATGAGAAAAAGAAGGGTAGTTTTGCCTTTGACAATTCATTTCTGTTTTTACCGGTCCTGGCTGTAGGATGCAGAAAGAAGAGCAAAGTGCAGGAGGCAGGCAAGTCATTTCCACTGCTCTCCAGGTCTCCTCTGTAGCTGCCACTGTAGAAACAGACTTTAGGTTATGGACATTCTACTTACCCAGAATCAGCCTCATTAGAGGTACTGTTCATTCTCATAGTTGGGTCAGAGTTCTGTACAGTCTCTTCACAGAGACATCCTGATAATGTCTTCTCAAAAATCAGACTCTTCCTCCAAGATTCTAGATGATTTATAATTCTAACCTTGGGCTTTTACTTGCCTAGAACTGCCTGGGTTGTTATCTGCTTCCTGCAGTTTAATAACTCACGAGACCTCAGCATTTCTGTTTTCCCTTTTGGCTTTCTAATAAGATGTTAACAATTACTCACATTAAAGTCTCCCTGTGAGTGTAACTTATGTAGCTTCTATTTTCTTACTGGATTCCAACATACAAGAGTAAAACTGAATCATTGGTTAATTAAAGTGCCTCAGAAAAAGACAAGCCTATATTTCAACTTCTAAAAGAGCCTTTAGAGTGATGGGAGGAATAGGTTAAGTGGTTTTCTGATGTCAGTCCCAGAGGCACAGATTTCAACTCTTTGGTAAAAACCTTCTTCTCTCGAGTGATGTCATCTTCCCTCCCTCACATTCTCATGGTCTTGAATTGTCTTGTTCTTCATCTCAGAGGAGTCAGAGGCATGTATAGCAGATATTACAATGAAGGGCACCAAGGAAAGAAGCAATGATAAAATCACATAAAAAATAATAGGGTCCTTTTATTTGTTCATGTTTGGGTCTAGTTATTCCTTTATAAAGGCATCTGTTATTTTTGAGCCTTAGTTTTGAATTAACCAACAGTTCTTAAATGAGATAAATACTTAAATTATATAACTGAAATATACCAATTTTATATTAACCTTAGTCAACTCATGTTAGTGCCACATAATATCAGATTATGGAGTTCTTACAAACAACATAATTCAAAGATTTTTTTTTTACTTTAAAGTTCACACTTGATCTCTCAAAAGTTACCTATTAAACAATTTGGAATAGTTCTAATTGATATATACGTGATTCCACAATTATATATGTTAATGGCTATTCTTTCAACATGTATCAAGAGATACCCAATATCTACTTGCATAATGAGCCATCTATCTGTTTTTTATTAAACTATTATACAAGCTCACTATCAAAATTATTTAAACTTATATGACACAACTCTAACAACTGACAATCTCCCATCCTTGTTAATGTGTTGTATAATTGGTTAATGCATCATTCAGCTACTACAAATCTGTAATCAATAAGTATAGTCTATAAAAGCCCAGAACAAATCTTTGACTACTTAAAGAAAATATTAAGCAAACAAAAGTTTTATTAACTTTCCTTGCATCAGTTCTTAGGTATAGGTAATAGAACTTCTTGAGGAAGGGTTTATAGTACTATTGGTTATATTAGTTTGCCAGATAGATGCTGTTGTCTCCTCTTTGCTTTATTCCTTCTTCCTTTCCTACTGCCTATCCTCAATAGAAACAGTTACCAGAAAGCTTAACTTTAACCATAACAATGTAGGAGACTAGAGAACAATTCCGAGAGATAGGAGAGATCGCAGAATGACTGACTTAGCATGACCTTGTGACTGACCATAGACAGTAGGATAACAGAACTGTTAAGACAATGGTTGTGTGGTTAGCTACACAGCAGTTTCATTTAATAAAATGTCAATTGTGGTAAAAAATGTATTTTGGAATGTTAACATGTGGATTTGTTCCAGGACACACTCACACACACACACACACACACACACACACACACACACACATATAGATACACTATAACACACATTAAAGTCTGTATTCTCAAATATGGTACATAAATGACATGGTATTTAATATCCTACATATGTTAGCTTCTATTAATTACAATTTTATTATCTGTAGTCTCTAATAAAACATATTTTTGTTGTTTATTTTAGGGCATAATGATGAGACACATTTTTATTTATGTTTTTATTACAGATACAATATTTTTTCAAAATTATTTTTGTCCTACTTAGAATTAATTCATGGGTTCCTGCCTCATTGATATGTAGATTATGCTTGTGATATGAGAGACCATTTACCACCAAGTAGAGACCATCAAAAAAAAAAGCTGATGGAAATCCATGGAACTATGAAGAGATGTTTAGTACAGAAACTGGAGTATGATGTTGGAATTGCCAGTTTTATATTTGCTGGTTGAACTCCCAGTGACAAGAATGTAATCACTAAGATGTCTGTTAAATCATGGAAGAAGTGAAGCCAAAAAGAGCTGAACTGTAGTTCCTCCATGATGATAGAATAAAAGTAGATAGAGTGTAGGGTAGGAAACCAAGGAAGCAATGGATTTCAAGAAGAGAAACATCAACTATGTTACATGTAGCAAAGAGATGAAATATAATTATTTGAGTGGGAAGTATGATATTAAATAATGATATCATTGTTGACTTAGTGAGAGTATTTCCTGAGGTACAAATGAGTAGAGGAAATTTTTCCATAGAATAAAATGATATCTAGGAAAATAAAATGAGACAGGAAGGCTATAAAAATATGAAAGTCCATACATATGTAATTCCGCTGCCTCTTCCCCCTGTTATATCAAACACAGCCCATCAGTAATCTGTAGACACAGAAAGGAAAACAGGCCTTTTTGACAAATACCCACTAAAATCATTCATAGACACTGACTTTAATTAGCTTTTCTTGGTCTGGGTATGTGTTACTCATGTAGGATTCAGGTAAACCCCTCTTCTGAATTTGTAATATTGGGAACACTGTCACTGGGTTTTTTTTAGAATAAAACATTATTTATTAAGATATTTACCTGTAAAATTTATTTTTCATTTGTCTATAGGAAATACATTCCGGGAACACTGGGAAATGTTTGGTACACAGAGAAGAGCTTCCTAAGTCAGGCAGAATTGTATCTCAGAACAGCAAGGGAAACATATCTCAGAATGTATGCAGGATTCTTAAGGAAACAATTTTGTCATCACTTCCCTCATCTACCATCCTCAGACCAAAAAAAAAAAAAAAAAAGCTAATGAAACTAACATAGTATTTCCCTTCTCTTGACTGATGTTATGAGCGCATTTTCCTTTCATCATTGTAACTTTAATAGTCCCATAGTACCTTTGGGCTGAGTACAAAAGTTACAAGAGTATAAAATAGCAATAAGAATAGGCTAATGTGCTTGAAGTATTCTTACTCTTTGCTGAGTTTTCGTTGTGAAAACAGAGGGAGTTCTATATCTACATGGTGTCAAATGACTAGATAATATCTTTATGACTAGAAGGCTGTTCTTGTCACTGTGACATCAAAGTTGTTATTTCACTGAAATTGGACAGAATTTTACTTTTTTTATTGAACAAACATGGATTTCTTTCAAGAAGCTTATGTGAATGTCACAAAGCAGAAGAGCACTTGAAGTGACTGTCTAGATTTTCCTCTCAAAACACAATAGTACTGCAGAAGCTGTGCTTTAAACATATAGAAGTTTGGAATTATTTCATAATGAATGAAATAATTTGACTATATAATTCAAGGAAATTTAAAACAACACTGCTCCTTTCATAGTAATATGTTGTAAGCAGAAAAAAACCAAGTCAGTCCAAAGTACAGGCAACAGAAGCAGAGCAAAGTAAGTAACAAGTATATTAAGGAGCTTAAGCAGCTTAGATGAGACCACTAAATGCTAATAGCTGTGAATCACACTAGAATGTTTCAAGTCTATCTGGTTCTGTGAGAAAAGTATCCTTCGTTGAGCAAATGACAGGGATCTTTGCCCAAATTTGTGGTCTGTGAATATAAATCACATTTGCTAACTACATTGCAGGGTTGGTTTTTTTTTTGTTAGGTTTTTTTATATGATTTATATAAGGAGTGTGCTTTTTAAATGCAAGTGTTGATGAGTTACCTAGGGGAGTCCATCAGAAGTCTCTTGTGAATATCGTTGCAGAGATATTCACAAGATATAATGCATGAAACATTAAAGGGATGATACGTCATGACAAAATGGGGTTAGCACCAGCTAAGAAAGGTTTGTATACTAAACAAGGTCAGGAATTGCATTATGTGCTATGACTGGACTAGTTTCTAACAAAAATAAGTTTGATCATTCAAGTAAAATGAAGAAACAATAAATACATTTGAAGAAAGTCAAGCACTTTTTCCCAATACAAACAACAAATTGTCTAAAGTATGAATACTTTTTCACCTCACTAATTAAAAAGTATTTACAGAAAGCTCATAGCTAACATCATATTCTGTGGTTTAACATGGTACAGTTTCTCTGTAAAATTAGGAACATGACAATGATGCCTGCTGTTGCTATTTCTATTTAACATCGCATAGTGAGTTTTAGCCAAGGAAATTGGGAAGGGGTCAAAAGATTTTTATATTGGAACCAAAAAATAACAGTATCTCTGTCCACAGATGACACCATGCACAATGAGCATAAAAAAATAACAGCAAAAACTAGTGATAACTTTTAAACACATAAACATTCAAATAACACTAAAGCTAATGGTGTTTAGTGAGTTGTGCATGTGTGTGTGTGCGTGTTGTGAATAATTAACGAATATGAGGTCATGCTTTTTATAAAGAGTGGAGGAGGACACTGAAGGAATTGAGGAGGGAAGAGAGAGGTGGAAATGATGCAAATATAGTATTTAAGAAAGTCTTATACAGGAAGAAAGGCCTGGGCCCTCTCCCAAATGATGTGATAGACTTTGATGGTCCCCTGTGAGGGGTCTCACTATCCCTGGGGAGTGAGTGGAGGGTAGGTTGAGGGGATCTATGGGGAACATGGGAGGATGGGAGGACAAGGCAATAGGGGGATTGATAAGTAAATAGGACTGCTTCTAAAATAAAAAAATTAAAAGTTAAAAAAAGAAAGTCTTAGAATTCTTTTAAATTTTAAGTAAAAAAGCAAACAAAAATATTGGAACATAATACTTCCACAAAAAAACAACATACAAAAATCAGTTATATTTCTATATGTTAGCAATGAGAACCCTGAAAATTAAATAATTAAAACATTACAATAGCATCAAAAATAACTTTTAAAAAGTAAAAACAAATTTAATGAAAGAAGTATAAAACTTATATACTTAGGGTATATTTGTAGTAGTTATGGCTCCCACAGATTCACGTGTTTGAAAGCTTGACACATAGGGACTGGCACTATTAGGAGGTATGGCCTTATAGGAGTAGGTGTGACCTTGTTGGAGGAAATGTGTCACTGCAGGGGTGAGTTTTGAGGTCCCATATGCTCAAGGTACATTCAGTGTGGTACATAGTCTTCTGCTGCATGCAGATGAAGATGTAGAACACTCAGCAACTTCTCCAGCACCATGTCTCCTTGCTTATTGCCATGTTTCCTGCCATGATGATAATGAAATAAATTTCTGAACTGTAAGCCAACCCCAATGAAATGTTTTCCTTTTTAAGACTTGTCATGGCTTGGATTGGGAGCATGGAGGGAGGGGAGGGGGAGCTGGGACAAAGACAGGGGAAGAAGAGGAGGGGAGAGGAGGACATGCGAGAGCAGGAAGGTTGAGTTAGGGGAAGAATAGAGGAGAGCAGAATGAGATATACCATAATAGAGGGAGCCATTATAGGTTTGAGGAGAGATCTGGCACTAGTGAGATTTCCAGAGATCTACAAGGATGACATCAACTGGCAATCTAAGCAATTGTAGAGAGGCTACCTTAAAAGCCCTTCCCCAATAATGATACTGATGACTACCTTATATGCCACCCTAGAGTTTTCATATAGTGGCTGATGGAAGCAGAGGCAGACACCAACAGCTAACACTGAACTGAACTCTTGGAACCCAGTTGCAAAGAGGGAGGAGTGATGAGCAAAGGGGAGGAGCCAAGACAAGGCTGGTGAAACCCACAGAGATAACTGACCTCAACAAGGGAGAGTTCATGGACCCCAGACTGATGGCTGAGAAGCCAACATGGGACTGATCTAGACCCCCTGAATGTGGGTGTCAGTGAGGAGGCCTCAGCAATCTATTGGGCCTCAGGTAGTATATCAGTATTTATCCCTGGTGTACAAATGGACTTGGGGATCCCATTCCACATGGAGAGATGTTTTCTCTTCTGGACACATGGGGGAGGGCCTAGACCTTGCCCAGGATAATATGACAGACATTGGAGGTCCCCTATGGAGGGCCACACTCTTCCTAGGGAGGGCAGGGAGGATGAGGTGGGAGTTTGGGGGACTTGGTGGGGGCTGGGGAGGAGAGGAGGGAGAGGGAGCTGGAATTGATATGTGAAGCAAGTTTGTTTCTAATTTAAATAAAAAATAGCCACAAAAAACAGTTGTCATTACCATTGTGTCACTTCACAGCAATAGAAACCCTATGCACATTCTTGAAATGCATAGACATCAAAAGGAGAAAAAAATGCTAATCAAGTTGGTTTGATGGCGTCAATGGTGTCACTCAAAAAAATTCCTTAGCTAAAATCCTAACCCTCATACTTATTTGTTTTTAGAAATAAACCTACTGTAGCAATCAGTTAATGTGATACTTGATGGGATATGGTGAATACTAATCCAATTTCTAATGTCCTTATATAATAAATAGTAGGGAGAGATCTTACATACCTGTAGCTCTGACCAAGCCTGTGTGGGTATGTCCACAGGTACATAGAATGTATGGGGGATAAAAAGAACTAGGGGGAAGAAACTCTGTCTGTTTGGGTTCCAGTTTGGGCCTGGAGAGCGGCTTACAGTCCTTTGGTTCTACACTTTCTTGGTTTCCCTTTTTTTTCTTTTTAAATTTAAATTAGAAACAAGGTTGCTTCACATGTCAATTCCATGTCCCTCTCCCTTTCCCTCCCCTCCTAACATACCTCCTACCAACCCCCTTCCACACCCCTCCCCCAGTGCCCACTCCTTTTCCCAGGGAGGCTGAGGCCCTCCATGGGGGGATCCATAGTCTGTCATTTCATCTAGGGCAGGGCCTGGGTCCTCCCAAAGAGTCCAGACTGAGAGAGCATCTTTGATTGTGGGATGGGCACCCAAAGTCAATTTGTATGCCAGGGATAAATACTGATCTATTACCCAAGGCCCCATGGATTGCCTAGGCCTCCTCACTGAGGTCCACATTCAGGGGGTCTGCATCAGTCCCATGCTGGATTCCCAGCCATCAGTCTGCGGTCCATTGGTTTCTTAAGTAAGTGATTTCTTCCTCAGTAAAATATCATAGGACATCCATATTTTGTATAGTTTAATATTTCTGCATTAATAAATAATGTGTAAAGAGAAAGAAGTAGGTATAGAAGGAAGAAAATGAAGACCCAGGGCAAACTCTAACTGAAACTCTAAATTTCCAAGTTGGATTTAAAACAAAACAAAATAAATAGGAAAAAAGAGAAAGGATAAGCAAATTTCTCCTCATCTCCCTGAGAAGCCAGTCTTCTCAACACATGACCTCATGCTTATAGACTCAAAAGTGGAAAAAAACAATGTCTATGGATTAAGGCACCTCAATTTGGTATTTTGTAGGCATTCCATGAAACTATATTAGTTTCCCTAATTTTATCTCCTATTTCCTGAAATTCCACTCTTAGCTTGATTTTTGCTGACATCAAAAAAACTGACTTTCCAAGTCTCATACTGCTATTCAAAGGACTCAATATAAGAGATAACTATCTAAAAAGATGAGGGGGAAAGAACTTGAAAGGTTCATTTTTTTTAAACATGTTGCAACTAGGTGGTGGTAGTGTGTCTTTAATCCCAGCACTCTGTACTCAGCTAGGCAATTCTCTGTGAGTTCCAGGTCAGGCTAGTCTAGTGACAGGACAGGCTGTTACACCAAGAAACCCTGTTTCAAAAAACAAAACCAACCAAATCAAAAAAAAAAAAAAACATGCTGCAGAGCCATAGCAGTTAAGACAGTTTGTTGTATAAGAACATAGTAACATCAATAGAATAGATTGAGAATGTAAATTGAACCTTCACATTTTTGGTCAACTAATTTAAGCAAACGTTTGATGATAATTAAAATGAGAAAGGGCCAATGTTATCAAAACTCAGAGTTTTAGCTGGGCATTGGTGGTGCACATCTTTAATCCCAGCACCTGTGAGGCAGAAACAGTCATATTTCTATGAGTTAGAGGCCAGATTGGTCTACAGAGTGAGTTCCAGGAGAGCCAGGACTGTTACACAGAGAAACCCTGTCTCAAAACAAACAAAAATAAAACAATAAAAAAGCAGAGTTTTAACGTCTGAATGCTATGTTAAAAAGAAAAAAGTACTGTTCTTTGTAGCTAATATAAATGAAATAACTTCAGGTGGGTTGTGGAAATAAACACAAACAACACCACTATAAAACTATTAGACAGAAACCTAAGTCTGTTTGATCTTTAATGGTAGTGAATTTCCTTATTGTCTTTGGACGATTTAATTTTGTCAGTACAAAATTAAAAGAGGACAAATGGGAACATAAGAATCCATAGCAAATTCAATCTTCTCATAAACTCATACCTCTCAGTTTCTAACTATGGAACTCTATAATTTCCAAGTGAGTAAACATGGTTTTCATCTATCATAATACAATTATGTTCATCCTGACATCTCCTTCCAAATCTTTTGCTACCCACAAAGTGAAAATTACAAACCCACTTTATTATCATAATAATGACAATAAAACATAATAATATCAACCGGTTAAAATGAAAACTGAATGAAATGCAATGCTTTGCAATCTGATCAGGGAATTGTCCTTATAAGTTGACAGGAAACTATTGCAATTCCAAAAACCAAACAACTTAAAAGTTATCACTGAATTTTATATTTCATAAAATAAAACATACAAATGGCCAGCAAAGTCATGAAAAGTACAGACATGTTCATTATGGAAATTAAAAGAAAACTGCAAAGAAATAACACTTCACATGCCTAAGATGATGATATTCCAAGTGACAGATTGATGACAAAGTTCTGGCAAAGATGTGACTAAATGGTTACCTTCCTCTGTTGCTGACAGGGATGATGGGAAAGAAACATGCTATAGTTGGTTGGAAGGTTGTCACTGTGTCAAAAACACAAATACAGTGTTGCCAGGTGATCAAGCAACTCCAGTGCCAAGTGTAAGAACTGAATATTCTTAAATCCAAATGCCCTCCTCTAGGTTAATAGACTGAAAATTCTCAACCCCAAATACTCCAAATTTCAGACAATTTCAGTACTGATATGAAGCTTCTGAATCTTTGGAGTGTAAACATTTCAGACTTAAGATTTTCAGATCATGACAAACTAAAAGTCTATATGGATATTGGAAAATTGAGACCATTAAGAAATCCCAAATATGTCAGATATGGCATGCCAAACTATATAATGAAGGTAATTAAAAACATAAGCCAAAAATGTAGACATAAATTTCCTAGCAACATTATTCATAGTATTCAAAAGCAAAAACAGTGCCAATGTACACCAGCTAATGAACAGGACAATTAAGCGTGGTATAACTATGTAGTGGAATAAATAAGACTTAGAAAGAAATGAAGCTATGTTTCTTGATAGGGCCTATATGAAACCTGAAAGCCTGCCAACTGGTGAACTTCATCTACAGTTTGATTCCATTTATATGCTATATTCTCTATAGCCAAATTCAGATATAAGAACTAAAATAGAATTGATATTAGCTAGAAGGGAAGAACTAGAAATAGAAATGGCAGCTATCTTGTATGTGGTTTTCATTTTAAACTATGAAAATATACTGAAATTAGTTAGTGGCGATGACTGTACAACTCTACTTATTCAAAAACATTCTGAATTATCGTCTAAAAATCTATTGAAATGAGTTGGTTGTGGAAGCACTTGCGTGCAATCTAGTATAGAGGAGGCTGAGACAAGGTTGTGAGTTTGAAACCAGCTTGAATTACAGAGTGAAACCCTGTCCCATAGGCCAAAAATCAGAACAGTGATAACAACACTCTACTCAAAACACTGAGCACTACTCTAGACCTATAAAATCTATAGGTTATTAAAAATCAGGTAATTGTTAATTTTCAAACACCTCATGAAATAAAAACCATTTCCCACACTGATACATGTTGTTGTAAGCAACCCAGCTACTGAGGTATCTTGTAATAAGATTGCTTTCAACTTTAGCAGAATAGTTACAAATGTGTAACAACATTTATTTATTCACTATCACACTATCATTGCACCATTATTTTCATTTTAACACCTGCTCTAATACTTATTCTTTTCTGCATAAATGCTATTATAGTATATACAAATGTACATATATTATTATAAATGTGTTACACAATAATTAAGCAAGAGTTGTCTATTGTTAGTCAAGTTACTATTTCCATAATACAAATAATAGTAAAATTAAAATCTCAGTACATAGATTTTATGCAATTAAGATCACTGTTCCTTCCCAAAGTGGGGCTGTATACTGTACAAACGAGGGGAAAGGGGTTTTTTTGGTTTTTTTTTTTTTTTTTTTGGTTTTTACGAGACAGGGTTTCTCTGTATTGTTTTGGAGCCTATCGGTCCAGCCCAGCCTCGAGCTCACAGAGATCCGCCTGCCTCTGCCTCCCGAGTGCTGGGATTAAAGGCGTGCGCCACCACCGCCCAGCGGGGAAAGGTTTTTTTTTAACAAAAGTATTATCAATATGTAAGCCATTGGTGTTTAACTATTTGGCCACCTCTCCCAAATTTGTTTCATCATCATGACAACCATTTTTGTGATGGGGGAGTGGCAACTATATGTTTAACTTTGTTCAAAGGTTTATGTCCCACTGTCTCTTTCATTGCTGTGTAGACTAAGTGTCAGGGTCCACAAAAATGGCTCTGCTTCTTCTTGGTTTAAGGTCAGAGAGTTCAAAACTATCCCTACTTTTCCAAGGTTAAAGTCATAAGACCTAAAGCTCTAAGGTGTGGCTTCTGTAGGATGTTTGGCCTTAGGCATGGATGTCTTTTCTAAATAACAAGACACATGATCTGAAGTGTTATTACTCTTAACCTTCAAAGCCAGATAACGAGAGATTTAGTCCAAGTCATGGTTACTAAAATTAGAATTAAGGAAGAAAGTGGATTTCTTCCTTGTATATTGATAAAGAAGTCTTTTACCATTTCCCCCTTTTGGTATATATAGGAATTTTGAAGAATAAACTGGTGCATTCAGGATTCACTGGATTGCCCTTCTGACTCTATTCTGTGTCTCAGTCCTTTCCTTAGCACCTTTATCTGCTATTTCTTAATCTACACTAAATGCCACTACAGCTGGCAACTACAACTGAGACCCTCCAATAGCGTAGCGTATCCAGTATCAGATGAAGATACACAACTGCAATTTAAAAGAGCAGAGGCCAGAATAATTTTAGGACCATCTTTTTACAGCAATTCTTCAAGCTGAACTTTCAATACTCTATATTGTGCTCCAAATGTCTTCATCAACAGGTCATATTAAGTATCTTGGATGGTCATATTGTGGCCTTCACAGGATAGACTTTTTAAAATTTTGGAGACTTTAAATATTGATTTTTCCTGGCTGGGCGTTGGTGGCACACACCTTTAATCCCAGCACTCGGGAGGCAGAGGTAGGGGGATCTCTGTGAGTTTGAGGCTAGCCTGATCTACAGAGAGAGTTCCAGGACAGCCTCCAAAACAATACAGAGAAACCCTGTCTCGAAAAACAAAAAAGAAATGGTTTTTCCCATAAAGGATTCCTTTTCTCTTTATGTCCATCATTTGTCTCACCTCCCCCCATTTTGCATTACATCTACATTGCCAAACAATGCATATTTAATGTAAGAATTTTTTAGATTCACTTTTTCATTCCTCCCTACCACCATGCTGAGTTAATAGCCCAGTGAGCATTCTGGCACCTCATGAAGACACTTGACTTAATATTTTATAACCATTCTGTCCACCCCATTTTTTCCTTTCCAAAGTTTTAAATTGGAAATTAAATTCTAGAAACAGAATCACAGAGTTGGTCAGTAGATAGAAGAGGGCCATAGGTAACTGGAGTGGGAGAAAGGAAAACAAAGCTTCCAGAATCTCAAAAATATCTGAATTTCCATCTTTTCTGATACATTAAGCAGGACTTGAGGAATCCTTGTTCGTGAAGTATAAGTGATCTGGAAGGTTTCATTGTAGAGGAAGATGTTGGCATAAACCCATCATATATGCATACATAATTAGATATGCACTAAGCTACTCTTTTATCTGTCTGCAGTGTGCACTAGTCCCTGCATGTTCTTGAAGAACAGTCTATGTTTATAATGAGAATAGTCTTTGTTGTTCATATACTGCCTTTTTATATAAGGCTAAAATAGATGGAAACTAATATGCAATGTACTAAACAATAAAGACAATAATAAAAGAAAAGACAATAATGGGGGAGGAATGAGGCAACATAACAGCAATGTTTAGTAAATTCCCCTCGACTCATCTGCCGCAGGTAGTGTGAGAGAGAACAAAATAAAGGGTATTTCTTTTTTTTTTACACTTTTTAATTATATATTTAAATTAGAAACAAGCTTGCTTCCCATGTCAGTCCCAGCTCTGTCTCCCTCCCCTCCATGCCCACTCCCTCCCCTCAGCCTACCCAGCCCCCCCCAGCCGCCTACCCAATCCCCACTCCATCTATTTGTGCTTTTGACTGTCTTTGAAGTTCATTTCTGCTTGTTAAACCGCTACACTTTTAATGATATAGAGAAGTTGAAGCAAAGCCAACTGGGCATAGAAAAATACTGTAAATTGTTCCTACACTATATGCTGTGCATTAGTAGTGTTTTGTAGTAAATGTCCTAAAATGCCAGAAAAAAGTCCACTGCAAATGGAAATGGAGGCAATCTGAATGAAATCTTACCAAATGTCATGGGAACATTGGTTAGAGAATTGCAAGACAGATAATATTAGCAGAGACATGACTAACATTTCATACATTCCTCTGGGAGTATTTTTACTCACAATTCCCATGAGAAGGCAATGAAATCATTTCATGAAATAATCAACAATTTATTCTGCAACTATAAAATTGATATAAACTTTTGACGTTCAAGACAAGTGTGTTCACTTTGGTAATATGTGTTTACATTCTAAAGATCAAAGCAATATTCTATCATTGGCATGCTATGATCCCATTTAAAATATTTCCTTAAAAGCATTGTTGGATGTGTGAGCACACATTCACTTTTCCCTATTCTTTCATATCTCAAACCTCTTTTATTTCAATAAAACAAATCCACATCACCACCAGAAGTAAAACAAACACCAAATGTGACAACACTAAAGCTCAGGTTTGAAAGATGAAGCAAATCCAAGATACTGGAAGTGTTCTTATTAATAAGGATTCTAGAATCCAGAAATAACATACATTACAAGGTCAAGTATAGAAAAGGGTAATGTTACCGACCAAATACTCTTTAAAACATTTAAAGGTAGATTTTATTGGATGACTCCTAACAACCCTAGGGAGATCACAAGCCTATGCTTGATTTTCTAATTTGCCTACATCATCTCATGAAGACACTTGATTTAATATTTTATAACCACTATAATATTAAAATGTGTTTGTATGTCAACTTTGGAAATGGGCATGAAATGTGTTGCAGTGGTAAAGACTGAGGCTAGAAAGTAAAGTAGAAGTGTTGATGGCACATGCCTTTCACCTCAGCACTCAGGAGGCAGAGGCAGGCAGATCTCCATGAGTTCCAGGTCAGCCTGATCTACAGAGTGAGATTCAAGATGGCCACGGCTACACAGAGAAGCCTGTCTCAAAAAAAAAGCAGAAATATAAAGTACTGAAAATTCCTTTGGTAATTAATATCATAAAGAATAAAAGCAAGCATTTTTCCTACATGAAAATGCTTTACGTAATTTATATGTTTTAATAGGTATACTTTCTTGAATATCTCAGAAACAAAATTAGCCTGACTAAAGGGTTCATCAAGTTTATATAGAAAATTAGAGGTAAGAGAATTTAAGTAAACACTAGCAAAAATTGTAAGACAACTGTCTAGAATGATCATTTCAAACATGTTCAAATCATCAAATAAAATGGTACAGTGTTTTTAGACACTAATGTAAATCATCCTCAAAACAAACTAAATTGTATATGAAATCAAGTTCATGATTAGAAAATTGTATGTTTTAACAAGATGATATGTGATCACTATCCACTCATTCTCAAATATTCAAGCATTGTGTTTTACAGAGGAGAAAAAAAATAGGATCCTTTCCTATTGACATAGGTATGTTCACCCAAATTTTAATTTACTTCTATCCATGGTGAGATATGAGGCCAGAAAGAATTGAAGCAACTAGAAATGTAGTGTTTGACATAGTTGTTAGATTTTAGACATTAATGAATGGACCATTATAATGAAAATTGTGGTTTGTTTAATTTCTGAATGAAAATAAATATGAAGTATAATTTCAATTTTAAAATACTAGAATGTTTCTGGTTTTAATTATAAAAATGGCTCATATGTGTATATGAGTTTTTCTTGAGCTTATAATATTTAAAAATTATTGTTTTTCCTTTAAGGAAAAAATAAACAAATGAAATTGTCACTTATTGGCAATTTTGACACGCTTCTATCATATCAAACATACATCATTTTCAGAATCTGAATATACTTAAATGACCTCAAGTGGTTAAAAGGAAGATATTTTGTCTTTTTTGTTTGTTTGTTTGCTGTTTAAAGAAGATAAACAATCTCCCTGGAATTTTTCAGTGTTTGTTTGAACCTTCCCTCTCACAATGCAAGTTACATAAATCTGAATGTATCCTAGTATCTCAAGATTCCAAGCAGAAAGACTTGGAGGAGGCCTTAAGTTAATCAGTGTGTTACCTTCATTCCTGTGATTGTGGTAGAGACACTGTTGGTGAAAGGGGTACATAAAGGACACAGGGACTACATAGGCGCAGGGGATAGTTCATCCCCACTGTACTGTGAAACTCCACTTTGAACTCATCACGAAAGTTTTGACTCTGTTTCAACCTGTGTATTTAGAGGGTAAGAAATAGAATCTATCAGAATGTTTCCAGCTGAACTAATAAGTATCAATTAGTGAAATAATTACTGTAATATACCACTACTTGATTTAATAGTTATATACTGATACTTCTTAATAAACATGCAGAGACATCTGTAACAGATGAAATTCAACATTATGCTCAAACTTTGGTGATTGTTACATTTTTAACTGCATATTTTAGCTGACAGTTCCTGCTAGCAACTCCAGCACCACGTAAATGTAAGCTTTTGAGTAATGTAAGAAAGCTTTCTAAAAGCTTGCAGATTGAATATTACCAACAGTTGATGTTCAACTGCTTAAAAATACATGAATATGCATGTGTGTATACATATATAGGTAGATACATATACGCATATATACATAAATTTGGGAACATGCTTTTAAAGGGATTTCTACTTTCTCTAAACAGAAATAAAAATTCAGAAGGACTTTTCTAATTACTATTACAAAGAAGCAATTGACTACCTGTGAGTAGTGGGGCCCTTCATTTGGACCAGGACTTAACTACATTGAGATGCCACCCAGACTCATTTTCTTATTTCCTCTATAGATTATGGTTTGTGAATATTAATATACTCCAGTGATTCATAGAAGCATTGGCCAGATTTCAAGAGTTACAAGACAAGAGATCAGACAGAGATATGACTTGGTGATTAATATTAACTGTGCTTGAAAAGGACCTGTGTTGAGTTCTCAACATGCATAGGGAGCTTACACCATCTATAACATGCCAGGTGATCACATGCCCTTCTTTGACCTTAGTGGGCATCAGGCAATGCACGTGGTGCATGAATATATATCCAAGCAAGGTACATATATATAAAAATTAGAACAAATATTTAACAGACATTTACCATAGTATTCATGGAACAGAGATAACCCGATCTGGGATTTTAGCAGAAGGCTCAAGTCAGCAACCTGGACCCTTACTCTTTTCTAATAACCACTAAGAAATATACACCCTAGGATGTAGCATTAAGATGTCTTTTCCCAAATATATGTATAGAAAAGGGCATTAATGCACAAGCACGTTTCCATATAGCAGCATCCAATACCCAGTGCCTGAACCATATACAGTTAGAACTGTAGCAATGAAAAGTAAGCTGTGTGAACAGGAACCAAGAGACAGGCTGTGCTCTGTGTTTCCTGCTCATATGTTGTCTCAGCTGTTTTTCGCTTTACAATTTCAGCTGAAGAATGTCCATTTATCACGTAATGCTAATCAGTTATCATTCTGCTCCACATTTTGTACAAAACAGTGCTGGGAAGTCTGTTCTGGATTTGATGGATAGCCAGAATGGGACAGCACATAACCAAAAAAGGCATAAATACTCACAGATGTCTGGTCATACAGATGAGTTAAAATCAAAGAAAATTAGAGCCGGATAAGACAGACGTGATCATAGAGCACATCAGGGGAGTGTTAACTTGCTTTTTTCTTCACCTTTCTCATCCAAATGGACTTTCTTCTCATTAAAATAAATATTCAAAAGCAGAAGGTCTTCGTTTGTTTCTTTAAACTGGTATATTTTTTCTCCAAATGTAAACCTCACATCATGAAGACAAAAAGCAGAAATCCTGTTTATTACCAAAGACACACAAAATGCTGTCCAAGTCCAAATCAGAGCATATGGTGCAGATTCCACTACTCTTATGCTCTCCAGCATCCTCCTGCTACCCCCTCACCCCACTATTGTTCTGGCTTGGATAATTTGTTTATATTTCCTTATTTAAGAACCATTGAACTAAGGCCAATTTTTGCTGCAACTAAGTAATTGGCTAGCTGAAAATAAGGCAATCATTTTACTGTTTATCTCTTCCATGATTTTGTATAATTCGTCAGGTGCTGTCTGATTATTATGTCTCCTACATATGATTTTTTTTTCTTTTGCTGCTGGAAATTAACTGCTTCACATTTGGTTGTCTGTGTCTCGGTCTTTTGTTTGTGTGTTTCAGTGCTATAACATTGAAGACCAACCATTGCTTTCATACCCACCCACAGAAATTATTGCATATTAAATAGACACAGCCGCTGCTTGGTAGTTTATATTTGTCCACGAAGATGTTCAAGCGTTTACTGCTATTTTTCTTTTGTATCCCGTTAACAGACAAAAAGGTGGGAATGTAAAGAAATGATATACTGTTTCTCATAGCAATTTTCTTCTCACCTTGGATGTGTCAAAATGCAAAATAAAGATAGTATTTAACTTTAAGTAAGATAACTTAAAAGTGTTGGATATTTGCTTAACAAAAGTTAGAAATAATAAGCCTTTGCATCAAACGGTGATAAAAGAAAGAACGTAGTATCAGGAAAGCTTTCCAGAGGTGAGACCTTTATAGGAGAATTTTGAAAAAACTAAAAGATTTGACATATTTGAAAAAACTAACATGATGGTTACCTGGGATAAGTCCCAGAATAATCATTCACTTCAAATCATTGTCATCAGAAGTCATTCTCTAGCATAGATTTTGGGGATATTATTTTCCCTCTATTTATTTGATCTGGAATTGTTTGAAGAAAATTGACTTTAGATATATATCTACCTGTTCCTTTTTCGAAGCTAGAGAAAGTGTAATTACATAGAAAATAAAAAGCACCATTTCCCACATCACAAAGATCATTCTTCCATACCCAACCACTGATGTCATGTTTTCTTCTTGAACCAGAATGACATTTTGCAAGTTTGGTCAGAGACTTTAAGTGGTTTAGCTTTTGGAAACCATCCACTCTTGAAATCTGAACATTTAAAAACAAAGCTCCGATGGCGGAATAGTTCTCCTGAGAAGAATAATATGCAAAGAGATAATCATATAAATCTAAAATCAGCCATAAAATTATGATTTTGAACGTCACCTTCAAAAATTGCAAATAATCATTAAATACATAAGCTACATTTCAATTTGAGGCACAGCACCACTGGGTCTATTGTTTTTAAGTTAACTCAACACATGATTTTTTTAGTAAGTCTTGTATGTAAATAAAGTTTTTGCTAACATGAAAATCTGTTTCTACAACAGCAGTACTCTAAAACCAGAATTTCAGCATGCTTACAGGATGAAGAGGACATGCTTCGCTGTCTTCCATTTGATAAAGAATAGGTTTATAGCATGTTGTTACATAAATTCAGAATCAATATTAGGGCAGTAATCCCTAGACATACCTCCAATAAGGACTAGTAGTATCTACTTCTAAACAAAAAGGAGTGCTATTAGATACATTTACCACAAACTGAAAGAGAAACATATTACTTTCATGCTGTGTAGCAACACATTTTTGTTTTAACAAACATGTCAAATGTATTAACTCATTTTCTATGTATATCATAAATACTCAGGGAATACTCACAGTTTTCTATCACAGCTGTAGTAATAAGCATAAAATCCAACATGTATGAGAGGAATGCAGACAATAAAATAGAAATTTCCCTTCTCCTGGACCCCAAGGAAATTGAGGAGTCCATACAATGTTATTTGGAAATGCAGAAGGTGGAATATGCCTCTCTTATTTCCAATAATTCAAACTCAGCTCCAAGAAAGGAAGATGAAAAGCATCAGACTTTCCTGTCCTCAGATGTTGAGATGCAACCCAGAAGTATTCTAATGGGCAGTTGTAAGTGCAGAGTTTAATTATGTCACTCACTCCTTAGATTCATCAGCTCTTGACACCCATTGCAGAGAACAGCTTGTCTACCATAACAGAGAGTAAGCAGTGATCCATGTTCTGGCCTCTGTTTTTCCTCTATTTCCACACTTGCTAACAGAAAAACACTTAATAGAAATAAGCTTTGTTTTGCATTCTCAAGAGTAAAGAAAAGGGAAAGGAAAATGGCAGCTGACAGCATCAATGACATGTGGAAACACAGAAACATCCTTTAAAAAAAGATATTTTAGAAGTGAAGCTAACCAAACCTGAGACAAACACATTTTTAAAGTCTAGAAAAGATAATATACCCTAATTGTTTCTAAGGATCATGTTGATTTACTGGAATGGGGAAATTCCACACCATGAGAGAACAAGATATAAACATTCTGTAGCTTTCTGAAAGGAAAGATAGAGTTAGTAATCAGCTTTAGGGGACTGTTTTCAGTTTGTTTGTTTGTTTTCCTTAGTGAATGGACAATCAATTGGTGTGCTCTTCCCCGGAGAAGACCACCTCATGAATGGATATATTTCTTTAGATAGAAATCTATTTATTTGGATAAAAGGAAAAGCTACAGAGTACAGGCAGCAAACAATCCCTACAGCATTTAGTGGTTTACAGAGGATGAAATCATGGTACATGGAGAAGCAGTGTGGCTCTGTACAAATGTGTCACTAAAGTCAAGACACAGAGCAAGCAACATTTTCTACTAGCTCATGACAAGCAATTTGGCAACACTTGTACCATGTGTTATCTCGTGTTCTAAGTAGCAGCATAAACAGAAGGATGACAAGGAAAATTTTTCTCATTTTGTTTCACTTTATTTTATTTTTTGTCATAAAGAAATCCAAAGGGAAGAGTGCACAAATGCAAGCACTCAAAGGAAATTTCAGTCTTGCACACAAGGAAAGTTTTGGAAAAGTTAAATGTGAATTATTTCATTTTTTTCATAAACTACAAAAAAGTCATGGAATTTGCGTAGTAAATTGTTTCTTATTAACTTACCTATGATTTTTTTGGAGGAAACTGGGGTGAATAGAAGCCTTGCTTTGGTAGCAAAAGAGGTAGAAAGTGCCTTCCCTGTTCTTCTGAAGGAGTTGTTGGAGGATTCTTAAAGCTTGGGAAGTTAAAACTGTGAGGGGAAGCACAGCCCTGTGAAGTACAGCTTTTCATCCTTCGAGTCTCTGAAAGCACAAGTTGAAAATGTGAGTAGCAGCACTTGAAGTTGCAGAATCTCCTTTGGTCCTCTCACATGTTCAGTGAGAGTACTGGGAAAAAATATTCTCAGAAAGTAATGGAAGAGGAGGATCCAGAGCACGGGGCAAAAACTCGGGGAGTCCCGTCTGTTCTTTAAAAAAATAAAATAAAAGCTATCACTAGAGTGTGAGGTTGGTCACATGTAGAAGTAAGCCAATGAGAAAACTGACACGTAAATAAATCAGTATGGAGCGCAGACCAGATGTGCGAGCCTTCTAACATGCCTGATGCGCAAGTCTTCTTACATGACTGTCGCCAAATCTGAAGTCCTGAAAGGCAGGAAAGGTTTGTCGTTAGACTGTGCTCAGAAATGGGAGCAACCAGGACAACCCAAAGCTGTGTGCGCTGATCTTGTGATGCCGGCCTCTGTAGCCAACGGAATTACCAGAATGGATGATTCTAGGATTTAGCATGTTTAAAATTCGGTTCCTTCAATCAGAAAGGGAATTTAATTTTGTATTTTGATTGCCAACTGAAAGGGGTTAATAGTGATGCATGATTTTTAAAAATTTTGCACCTTTTAAATGAGATACATGGAGAGACATGGCTCCAAAAACAAACAACAACAAAATTAACAAAAAATTTAAATGTAAGATATAGAAACCCCTGGCACAATAATAGAACAAACCATCGTTGTGGTCTCAAGAACACAGGTATAGATACAGAGCTATTGGTGTAGGAACAGAAGGCAAACGAGCAACTACTGTCAAGCACAGGTTCAGGTATGCTTAGTAGTAAAGCTCAGTAGAGGTATGGAGGCAGGAAGTGGCAGGACATATGGCTCGCAGAGACCCACAGCTAAACACTGAGCCAAGTTCCTGGAATCCAGTTGTAGAGAGGGAGGAGTGATGAGCAAAGGGGTCAAGACCAGGCTAGGGAAACCCACAGAAACAGCTGGCCTAAACAAGGGAGAACTCATGGACCCCAGACTGATGGCTGAGAGGCCAGCCTGGGACTGATCCAGACCCCCTGAACATGGGTGTCAGTTAGGAGACCTGGGCAGTCTATAGGGCCTCTGGTGGTAGAACAGCACTTACCACTAGTATACAAATGGACTTTGGGAGCCCATTCCTCTTAGTATACTCTCTTAGCCTAGACACACAGGGAGGGCCTAGGCCCTGCCCCAAATGATGTGACAGACTTTGATGGTCCCCCGTGGAAGGCCTCACCCTTTTTATGGTGCAGAAGAGGGATGGGATGGGGGTCGGTGGGGGGCATGGGAAGATGAAATGGAGAGGGAAATGAGATTGGTATGTAAGATAAGATTGTTTTTAATTTAAATAATAAATATATAAATACATAAATGAACAATGTGCTTGCTTTACTTGTATGCTTTATTATGTGCTTGCTGCAGTCTGAATTCTCAGGATGCCTGACTCATTTCTTAAGATTTCAGTGTGTGGGTATGAAATGCAGCTCACAGATAATCCATACTATGCCAATCTATGACATCATTCCTTCCCCCTAATAACATGAGCGGATTAGAAAATTGCAAAACTATGAGACCTTCTATTCCAAGTTAAATATGTTGATTAATTAAACAATAAGAATTCCATGTGAATAGAAAGAAACACATTTGACAGAGTTCCTGCTTGGTATATTTCTGAAATGCTCTGAGTGAAAATGCACCACGATAACCTCACCATTTAAATGTGACAATGTATATATTTTGATATTTATAAAGTTAAAAATTCCATAAAGTTTATTAGTAATTCTGTAAGAAAATTCATGATTACTAGCAAAAGGAATATCCACCTTCCTCATATACAAAAACAATGAACAGTAAATGTCCAATGCATCTTTCTTTTATTTTCTTCCTTAAATCAAAATGGATTTGACCTTCTCATCATGGAATGATCTCTCTTTAAAGCTTGTTTTTATTTTAGAAAGTGCTGTCTATAATAACCAGCATTAAACGCTTCTATATAAGATAGTCAAGTCAAAATAAGAACATGGTTTACCAATTGAAATGATCAAAATTTACATATATTAAACACACAGAACTTGATCTCTGGTATAAACACCATATACTGTAAACTGACAAGATTCTCCTAAATTGCAGCAATCTTTCTTCTTTCTATATTTGAAGCTTGAATCTGTACAATTCATTCAACAATGAACAACACGATGAATACTCATTAGACTGGCAAGTCTTAACTGTGACCATCTATGCAGAATTTTAGCCTTAATCCAATGGGCACTTAATTACTAACATTGTGTGAGTCCAAGAAATAGTTAATCCCTCCAAGGTGAATTTCAAAACAAATTTGATCACTGTGCCCTCTAAGTGTCTTGTCTCAATTGATCTAAGCTCAAAAATAAAAGTAGGAAAAGAACTTCACTCAAAGACAACCCCCCCTCTGTCTCCCTCCCTCCTTCTCTCCCTCTCTCATTCTCTTCCACCAGCTTCTTTCCCTAATTTATTTACATTCTACTTCCTTGTTATCCTACTACCTCCAAATACTGCACATTGGAACCTCAGAGCAACACTAAATTATGCTGCGAATGTTCAAGTATGTATTATTCTTTCAGGTCCCTCAGCTTCCACACTAGACACTTTGTCTTGTTAAAGAACTGTCTTCCATTTCCGTTAAATAACAGCTTTTGAGTCCTAATTACCATCACTAAAGGAGTATATTAGCATGCACGCACGTCACAGGTATGTCGTCTAGCACTAGGTGTGCAAATAAACAAAAGTGCTTTCATAGGCAGGAAGTCCACAGAAGCCACTAGCAGCAGAGTAAATAGTCAACTTTTATTAATGTTAATAGACTGTAAATATCTACTTAAATCATTCTTAGATTTGACAGGCCAAGAATTTGTTTTTTAAAAACATGGAGAACTCAACTTGGAAATTTGTAAGCTTTCTATTATATAGCCTAGCTTATAATATAACAATTATAAATAACTTACAGTGTCTCTCCGAGGAATTTTAAAGACTAAAGCTGGCTCCAATTGGATTGCGGGGTTTACAACTTGTTGCACTTCATTCAATTTCCATAAAATAAAAAAAATCCTTGATTTCACTTAAGGCCCAGAGTGACATTACTTTATGAGAAATGGGACCCCACCAAAATCAAACGACAATGTTTTGTTCAGCTTCCAACATGTAGGAAGAACTCATTTTACTCTCCGTTCATCTAATTGAATATTTTCCACTGACAGACAAACAAAGATTGTCTGACTTGGCCAACTGCCAAATGTAAACTTTTTAAGTGTTCTAAGTGTCATGCTCAGAACACTTCAACATTGTGGTATGTTCATGAAGTGCAGCCTTAAGTAACTGACATGGTCTTGCACCAGCTCCTAAGCTGCTCTAGATATTCAGTCCCCAACAAGAGATGGGAGTAACACAACAGGATCAGAGGCTTGTTCCAATCACTAAAGAAATTCATAAATAATCACTATGAAGAGCATTATTCATATGTTTGTTTGGTCACTCTATGTGTATATGCACAAACACACATGGCCTGTGTGTGGAGATCAGAGAACAACTTGAAGGAGTCTGTTATCTGGTTCCACCATGTGGGGTCTTGGAATTTACTTCCAATTGCCAGCCTTGGTGACAGGTGTCTGCTTTGTCATCCCACCAGCCTTAGGAAGCATATTTCTGAATCACAAAAATATGTGTCCTCCATAGGGAAGGGCCTAGGTCCTGCCCTGGATGAAATGACAGACTTTGGAGATCCCTCCAACGAGGGCCTCACCCTCCCTAGGGAATGATGTGGGGATTGGGTGGGGGGGCTGGGAGGGCTGGTGGAGAAACAAGGGAGGAGGGGTGGGAGAGGGAGCTGGGACTGACATGTGAAGCATTCATATTTCTAATTTAAATAAAAACATATATTGAGGAAAAAATGGTGGTTAAGTACTGAAGCAAAAAAAAAAAATGTGTCCTCTCTATATATGTCCACATTCCCATGTATGCATACTCACAACAGTTGGATGTTCTGGATAATTATATCCAAAGATATCAAATATCTATTATACATATAAATATATGTGAGTATGCACTTATTTGCATATATTATACTTTCATGTGTGCTCATGTCTGTGTGTGTGCATGCATATCACAATGTACATTTTAAAGTAGACACTATATATTTAAATATATATGTCTTCATGTGAAAATTTCTAAAAATATGTATAATATAAATAATTGTGCAGACCCTGCTCAGATCTGTAACTGTGAGTTGGAGGTTAATAGAGAACATACTTACTTTTCACATGTGCCTTTAATTTTTCATTTTAACCATATTCATTTTCATTTCAAATAACATGCATTGAGTTTCCATTTTTCATTATTTGAATTATTTCATTGTAATTAAAACATAATCACATCCCTTTCCCTTTCCTTCCCCCAAACTCTTCTGTATCCTTCCCTCATACCATTTCCTGCTACTCTTTCTCAAGTTGATTGCATTTTCCCCTTAGATTACTGTTTCATGTGCAGTTAGCTTAGTTTGTATGCAATTTCAGGGTTACTCATTTTGGTTTGGATGAGTAACTAGGAAGATATTTCCTGGGAAAAACTAAGTCTTTCTCTTCCTGGATCCTGTGTTTCTTTGTCTAAGGTTGAGGCATTATTTCCATTCCCTATCCTCTCCAACTCTTCCCAGACATCCTCCAATACCCCATCTCAAACTCATCACCGCTTCTATAGTTATTTTTAAGTATATAATCTACTAAGTCCAGTTAGTGTTGCCCTTGTTTGTAGCTGTTTAGAGATTACATTTAATATTAGAGTCTCATCCTTGTGTGCTAAAAAAACCAAACAAGAAAAAATATTATTAATACTGGTTCTTCTGTCAGCAGTCAATGACTACCTCCATCTTTTCATCTAGGTATGTGGGCGGCCTTGTAAAATTTTCCTCCATCCATGTTAGCAGGTTGGCTTGTGTGATCTTTGAATTTCTTGTGTAGGTACCCTTATTATTGTGAGTTCATGAGAGCAATAACTTGTCCTGTTCAACAGACATTATCTTAGACCAGTACTTGCCCTCATCCTCAGGCTTTTTAATCTTTTCTATTCCTTCTTTCATACATGTTCCTTGAGCCTATACACATCCTAATTAGAGTATGCCAATATTCATGTATTATTACATTATTCACTGTATTCACAGTATTCTTCTACTAATTCCCTCTGTTCCACAAATGAAACTTATTTGACAAGACTCAGGAATTGTACTTATAATTATGAATATTTAGAACATAGTTGAAGACAATATTACTTTGGTTGTGTGAAAGTAATAGGTTTGCCTTTAAGTCCTATCAGACTTCTGGCCAGGCTTCTTGGCTAGGTTTACAGTAACAGTCATGAGTCCCCTTCCATTGTGTGCTCTGTGGGTCCGATTATAAAAGAAGAGATGATGGGGGAAGTTCTGTGTATATGTCAATAAAGCATTGTTGGACAATAGGGAAGCAAGATAGGTGGGATTAGGAGTCGAGGAGTACTCTGGGAAGGAGAAACACAGGGAGTCAAGATGTAACTGCCATAGGGATAAGAAGCCTGGAAACTTCTCCGGTAAGAAAAATACTTAGATTAACAATTAAGGGGTAAATACTTAAGTCAGAGCTAGTCAGTAAGAAATGAGCAAGGCCAACGGCTTCATAATTAATATAGTCTCCTGTGTGTTTATTTGGGACTGATGTGGCTCTGGAACCAGGCTGGAGGGAAGGCTTCTCTCTACAGTTACTGGCTATTCCAAGATGGAAATATCATTATTCCACCTTTGGGCATATCTTGCCAGCAAAGCAAAAGCTGTGTGTTCTCTCTTATTTTGGGATACTGCAAATGAAAATAGGTATTTGTGTATAACCTAGAGTAACCATAGAAGCCAGAAATGTATAAAAGGACAATTAAGGGATGGATGGAAGGAAGTCTAGAGAGGGTCTAATAAGGTAGAACTGGAAAAAAGATGTAGACTTAACTGGTGAGGGAGAAGAGAAATACAGAGAAAAATACTGGAAGGAAAAAAAAACACCATGATTGTTTGAAAAGGCCATAGAGAAACATTTTATTTTATAAGAGTATTTAAAGAAACACACACATTTACACATACACACACATTATATATATATATATATGTATGTATGTATGTATGTATATATATAGTGCTAATTAATTACTCTACATAGTGGGATAGTACCCCTATCCCAGGAACCTCTATATAGAGGTCTTTAAATTGTTGATCAGAGGTTTCAAGAGACCTTCAAAGCTGTAGAGGTTATTGTTCTTGTCCCTGCTTTCCTGTCAGAACAGCCCCATTGCTGAAGAGCCTTCTTCTTCAGAGAAGTCAAGCTGGAGCTCATCAGAAAGCCTTCTCCCTGATTGCCAGTTGTCTTAGTGTGTGAAGGTGCTATGCTATGTGAGCAACCAAGGAGAAAAGTGTCAGAACTAGAGCCACAATGTAATTTTAAAAGAGTCGTTATTTTATACTTATATTCAAAAACCAGCTATTACCCTTACTAGGTATGAACTGGAAATCCTTTATGTCTTCATACTATAGAAGAATGCTTTATGCATAAGCTAAATACATCATCAATATCCTCTTCCTCTCAAAACAGACAGATTTCATGGCAATAATCTCTCCAAAACTTTTCATTTTACATATGCTATCTGAATATATTTCTTACAGGCAGAAAGAAAAGCAACATTAAGCTGTATTCAATTCAAGTCCAAATTGAAAAAAAAATCCGAACAAACAGCACTGCACACTTTGCATAGTGCTTTTGGATAAGCAACAGGATGTCCAAGTATGATTAAGATTGGTTCCTAAATCACAAAATTACATCAGCTCCAGGAGTTATGGTTACTTTCATCAGAGAGGTGAAAGTTGCCGTCTCAGTCAGATTACTCTCAGCAATATGCCAGCGTTTGTTGCCATATGTTCCACATTGTAAGATGTCCCGTTAGAGTTATGGATGCAGTTTTGCAGTCAGGAAGATGACAGATTCCTCTCCCTTGTAGACATTAGCTTTGTTTCACTTTGTTCTAACACTGTGTACAGACAATGAGAATGATGTAGTAGTCCCCCATTTTCTCAATGAATATAATTCAAGATGAGACTCCTGCTATATTCCCACATGACTTCTGTCTGACCTTAGGCATTCCAGTGGATTTTCAGTCTTTTCTTCCTTCAGTGTTCGATCACTTGGGTCCTTTTCTTACTCATTGCTTATTCAATTCACTAGCATGTAGTATTAATTCAATGGAAGTTGTTCTTATTATTATGGTATGGTAGTTCAACCAGATAGTTCACAAGAAAGTGATATGTCATCTTACACTGACATGAAACTATCAGTATTGTCTATTTAGGTACAGAATACTTCAAACCCACGATGAAATTTGTGAACACGAATTTTTTTTTGCCATAGCCTCCATCAGTTTCCTTGTCATTAACTTAATCTGTAAGAAGTGTCTGTCCTAAATGCCATTGTTTTGTTTAATCCAAATGTATTCTGATTCATTAGCTTACAGTTTAGTTCTTCGTAATTTTTCATCCTCAATTAGAAAGAAAATATGACTTCCTTAGACAATTTATTAATCTCAGGGTTAATGCCAGAATTACAATGTTTCTCTTCTACTTAGGTATGTTTTCTTGCATTCTACTGAGGTTTTCAATAATTTATTGCATACTCATTGTCACATATAGTATTGTTAAATCTTTGTTAGACTATAATGCAAAACTCAAGCGCTTGCTTGAAGCTATTTTATAATGATTTTTTAACCATGTAAAATTATAAATAATAGCATGACCATAAATTGATCACAGAGATCTGTGCTTTATCAAGGTACTATAGGAACTATAAAATGAATATTGAAAAAAAATGCCTGTGAGAGAAATGACATTTCACATACTGAGAATGACTTACTCATGAATTCAGTTTATTTAATGTAAACTGAGTCCTTGCTATGTGAATCCAGTACGGTTAGAGGCAAGGTATATGGGGCTGTATATGTGGCTGAAAGGAAGCCCTTGTTCTAGTTGAAGACAGGCAGTAAGCAATGAACCACATAGCAACATGATGCAAAGAATATTTCAGTCAGCAACCTCTGCCCAAAGAACATGAAGCAGGATGCTGTGATGGAAAGTATATGGAGATAGAGCACTTCATTAGTGTAAGGATAAATAAGGGTCCTGGGTAATTGACACTCTAGGTGAAACCTGCAGAATGACAACTGAGCAGAATATGAAAGGTTCTTTCAGACAAACACCCAGGTACTAGAGGAAACCAATGTAATGAATCTAAGGCAGATGTCACAGGGCTTTTAAAACAGCAACCAAACAGCTTTTGCCTGGAGACCAAAAAGAATAATGTAACAATAAGACTTGGGGGGGGGGATAGACAGGCAACCCTTCCTACAGAGCTTACAGTAAACGTGCGGGACCTTACCCTACTTGTAATGTGAAGTTGATCATATAGATGCACAGTACAATTTGATTGGTGCTTTTAAAGATCCACTCTGGAGTGGGAAAGATAGGATATAAAGACTTACACAAGAATGTCCTGTCATAATAATAATGCCTATTATTATAATCACTCGAGAGCTCAGTTATTTAGAAAGTGAAAAACATAGAACACTAGAAAGTCTAATTGCACTATTAACATCTTTAAATCCTCAGACCTGAACTCTGCCAGTTTCAGTTCCAGTAAAATTTCATTTATTAACATAGTACTGACTTCTAAATAAAGAACAAACTCAGTCTGGTTGTTATCTGTATCAATTGTTTTTCCACACAGGAAAGAATGAAGTATTAGTGTTGTATTAGTTGTACTTTAAAATGTCAATATTTTTCCTTCCTCTGAAATGAGTGTTTGTCCTCTTCGTTGTCACATGAATTCAGTTAAATGACAAACAAGTCCTAGGCAAAGTGAAGTTCACACAGAGCACCCTACTCATCACAGCTTTCTGCTTGGAACTGACACATCTGGATATGCTCAGAACTCTGTTGAAGACCTAGTATAGATCTTGACTCATTTTGTCTTTGTAATATATATTTACTTACAAACAGTCAGATTGTTGACTGCTTGTTAACTCAACATAGTTACTGTTCTGTGATGATTCATAAACAAGAATATATTCTTGCTGAAGACAGTGGCATTGATTTTACATGACACTTTCATCAGGCCTCAATAAAAAATACCATCAACTTACAGTGTTGAAAGCAGAGAAAAGTGGTTGCTTATATGTAAATATTACCTATTCAACTTAAAATTTACAGTGGCAGGTTTTCTTCCCATATACATCATGCTCTTAAAGTAGATTGTAAGACTGAGAAAGCAATCAAGACTGGAAAAGAGAAAACCAAAAGCCTCACAGTCATCTTTAGTGATGATAACATCAGAGTGCACTTCCTGTTCCTAGAAGATGTAATGCTGGGACCTATATTTGGGGATAGGGACCAAGCTAAATTGAAGGGTCTTTCCATTGAAATAAAATATGACTACATTTAGTTAAAAAGCTATGACATTAGGGACTAGGTAAAGGTTAATTACAAGGAGCAGTAGTAACTTATACTGCAAGATTTCGGTTTCTTCCTCCCTGCTCTACAATAAAGAATTCCCTGCACCTAAGTCTAAACACAATTTAAACTTATGTAGATTCTATGGAGGTCCATCATCTCTCTGCTTTTCCTGGATGACACTCAGAAACATTTTATCTTGCAGCCTACCTACAGTAACAAGGGTAAGAGATGTGCTCAGTCCACAAATTCAACATTTCCAACACATCTAAGAAAAAGGTGATAGCCTGTGAGTATCTTTACAATCTATTTTCCAGGGTGATATAGCTGTCTTCTGTGTTCAGATCTGTGAAACAATTTCAATAAAGAGACAAAGCTGATGGGTTTTTCATTCACCAGGCTTAATATTATATGCTTTTTTGAAGGAAAATTATAAAAATGAAGAAAGGTTACAAGTGTAGTGTGTATTTATTAGTATATTTTACTTAACAGGGATCCAAGGCTATATCTGGGACTTGATTGTGTATGTAGGTAACACACTTTTGGGGAAAGAAAAGAAACTGCATTTCCCCATTTTCCATCGTAGCTACTCATTTCTAATACAATTCTTATAAACTTATATAATTTATAAGTTGGTGACAGAATGGCAATTAAAATTGTTCTTGTTTATAGTAATAATAGTTAGTTTGTAATCTAAAAACAATAGTTTTCTACTGGGTAGTGGTGGTGCATGACTTTCATCCTAGCACAGTGGAGGCAGAGTCAGACAGATCTCTCTGAGTTCAAGGCCAACTTTGTATACAGAATGAATTCCAGGACAGGCCCTAAACCCCAGAGAAACTGTGCCTCAAAAAATGTTTCCTATAACATATTTAAAAATAAATATTTTCTTCCTTCTTGACTGCAATTACCCTACGTTTCATCATATAACCTGAAGGTAAGCATTAATGGTAATACTCAGAACTTTGTTTCATTAATAGCATTTAGAAATATAAAGGACCAAATGCTTCTATGTAACAGGGTTAACATTTGCCAAATATGCTAATCATCTGACAACTAAATTACACATTTGGATAGCAGTTCTAAATTTTTAATGTATAATATTATACATGATAGAGAGGCAGAAGGCAAGGACTATCAGTATAGTTCCATTTGAAGGGTTGTAGAATCTCCCTGTGTGTGTGTGTGTGTGTGTGTGTGTGTGTGTGTGTGTGTGTGTGTGTGTGCAGTCTAAATAAAATCACCAAATAATGGGGGAGACTGACCTAAAATGGAAATCATTTGTCACCAAATGGTGTCCTGCCTACATGATATGCTAGTGTAATAGTGTCATAAAGGTTGTTGGAGTAATCACTTGATGTTTGATTTGACTGAAAACCTATTCTATGGGATGTAAGTAAAAAAAAACTTGTATTTTTTGGCTCATAAAAAGTTTGAAAAGAAACCATGGAAACCAATACCTGTCCCTCAAATATGTTTACTGTAAGATAGAAAATGTAAAACTGTTGCTATATAACACCAACTTTTAAGAGAGATGCTGTTTTCCTGTTTGAAAAATAGTTAAATGGTGTATTAGTTAACATTAAGTGAAGAAAAACTAAGGACTGAATTGGTTTGATTCCGAGTGCATAAGGTACTCTCCAGAATGTATTTTGGCAGGAATGTAACTCAGTATTTACAACGGAAATATAACCTGAGGGGTGAAATTAGCATACACAGTTTCTGGATCATGATGAAGAAAACTTTTATCCCCATAAATCAAAAAATATATAGTGCTAGAAGAGACAACAAAATCTCCAAAAGTGATGTGGTCCAAAATTTTCCTCCATTTCCAAACAGGTCATCTCTCTCAAGGACTTTTAACTTACCCCACTTTTAAAACATCACTGTTTGTCTTTCTGCAGCGTGTTTGTACAGTGTTTCCTATAGCTTGATGCTCTCATGGTTAGAAACAGAATGGTTTTGTAAAAGTCTAATTACAATTTATTTCAGTTAGAATTTAGTTGACTCATCTGCTGCTGCAAATGAGAAAGAACTAAGAACAAACAACCTCACAGTTCACTGAGTCCATGAAGAGTATTAGCATGTATCAGTCTGCAGTTTGGATAAACGCTGTTTTCAGTTGCCCCCGCCCATGTAAACTCCTCAGCAATGGCTTAGAGAATCAGCACTGTTTATTCACATGTGCTGAGTTCAGCCTGGGCAAAGATCTGTTTCTGCAGTTGACCCAGCATCTTTTACAGGGCAAGGAGCAGAGGAGAGAATCTAGAACCTGAGTCCCATCTCTTCCTGAGAAATTCACTGTGTGGTGAGTAAGAGGGAAAAGTGATTGTGAACTGTTTGCTGTAGCCACTGAAGAAATGGGTTTGAAATAAAATAAAGCAGCTGAACGGCCCATTCTGATTGCAGTCTGGATTTGTTGCTCCCCAAACAAAAATCCTATATGAGGTCCTTAAAAAGCTGCCAAATGGACCCCAGGAGGAAAGAGAAATAGAGGGATGAATGTGCACTCTGCTAAAGGAAATGCATTGACAACCAGGGTTGTGAATGGGACTCTGCCCAGAAGGAAACATAGTAAAGTATTCATGGGCTGATTTCAGGGAATACAGAGAAATAATTTTTATGTGAAGTTATAAATGATACATATGAAAGACCAAGGAAATGGAGAAAATGATCAAAGACAAAGGAGTCCATAAGATATTAACCTTGCAGAAACAGGCTGTTTGATTTAAAGAACATATGAAAATGATCCAGAAAGGAAAGGCAGAAAATGAAAGGAGAAATACAAAGGGCAATAAGTTAGAGGATAAAAGGTTTTATAGATAAATAAAGCTGCAATGGCATTATGAGAGACATTGTTGCCTCTTCAGAAATCAAAGGTAACCTGCTGGAGCAGAGAGATGAAATGGCATGTGTTAGACAGGCTTGATCCATCATAAAGAGGGAAAACACATGATAAATCACACTCATTTCTCCAAAGATAATGGCACACTAGGGGGAAATAAGAAGTTAAGGGTAGTCAAAGATATTGTAGAAGAAAATTACTGTTCTTAAGCCAACTGAATATAGAAGCTGAAAGGGACTACTAGTGATGAGCTAAGAATTAATATTTACATGCATAAGCATGCAAAAGAAAACAAAATACACATGGAAAATATATTTTATGTGGTCCATTTATTGTGATTATTATCAAACAGTAATATTTTAGGTAGTATATGAGTTACTATTAAACAAACAATACTTTCCTTCTTATTTAAAAGTACAAGAATAATATTAGAATGAGTATATTCTAGATAAGTCATTCTTTGTTGAACTGCCCAAATCACGTAAAGGTATTTCACACTTAGCACAGCTAAAATTTATTGTGCTCATAGCAGTGGTACCATACAGAGACATTGTGGCAAAACAAACATCCAAGCACTTGCAGAAGTATCACTGAGGCAAGCTTTCCAAAAACCATTGACAGCTGCTAGCTAGCATTATTTCTACAGCAACTAAATTATTCAGAATATTTTTATAAACGATCTGAATGCTTTCTACTCCCTAATGTTCCCATTTAAACTCACTCCAAATAAGGTTGAAGCTGGTCAATATTTTAAGTCAATATGACAAGTGTATAAAATGTATTTGCTTATATCCATTATGTTTCATTTCTGACATTTGCCTACAGGTGATGAGGAAGCATTTGAACAATTAGTACACGCTAGCAGTAACGAAAGTCAGAATATAAAGTTTTTATGTGTGGTTTTCAGTTTCTGTCTCCACATCCCATAACTCTCTTTATCTAATTGTATCATATTTTTCCCAATTTTTAGTCAATTGACTGCTTTGAGTCCAATGCAGATGTAGCCCCTTATTTCATCTAACTCAATAAGCTCATGTATGTGAGCTTATCTCATAACAACCTACCTTTAGAAACAAGATAAAGGATAGGGTTCAGAAGTTTAGTTTTCATTACTGCTTCCATTTGAAAATAATGTACAAACTCATTAGTTTATTACATAAGTCCAAGAAGTACTTATTTAATAATGTTGTGGTATTTTAAAATTAAAATCTTTGTATTTTTAGTGATAATTTTGCAGTCACATTCCAGAGTTAAATGAGACTGAATAAACAATAATGACACAGTCTCTGGAAAGCCATCCCAAATACCTGCAGGACATTATCTAAAAGAGTGCTTTCCTTTAATGATGAATTTTGTAAACTATTCTGAAAATGATTTCAGTTGCAGTACAATTTTCAAAGAAATACAACTACTAGGCTATCAGCCCTCTTATCTTGGCCTTAGTTTTACTAATGCTCTAAAATATTGTATTCAAAGTCATCTCTGTTGATCTCTGATTTTGTTATTTTCTATCAGCAAATTTTCAACTAATTTAACATGCACTATACAGTCTACCCTATAGCACAATGGCATATTGCATACATTATCATCTAAGTATTTACACCAGAAATGATAAACCAATACAATGAAATACTGTATAAATAGATTTGACAACATAAAATATTCATTCTGCAGTAACTTCCTATACAGCCAGTTGGCTATGCAAGCTGGTAATCTTACCTGACAATAAGCTTCTGATGTCTGCCAAACACAGCATTAATTACAATGACAAAATGTCACTTAGTGAACATTCTTGAACAATTCTTATTTCTCACTTGCTTACTATTACTATTATTCTTAGGTATATCAAGTTGCAGTGATACTGTGTACCTCCTTTTCTATTAAGACGGGATGAGGCAATCTGATAGAAGGAAAGGGTCCCAAAAGGAGGCAATAGATTGTAAACACTCCCTACACTTACTCTTAAGAGTCTCACAATAAGACCAAGTTACACAACTGTAACAGATACATAAGAGCCTATGTAAGCCCCATGAAGGCTCCCTGGTTGTCAAGTCAGTCTCTGTGAGTCCATGTTAGCTGGTTCTGTGGGTTTTTTTGATGTGCCTTTAACTACACTGGCTCCTACAATCCTTCTTCTTCATCTTTTGCAGGATTCCCTGAGCTCTACCAAGTGTTTGGCTCTAAATCTCTACTTCTGTGTCTATCAGTTGCTAAGTGACGCCTCTCTGATGACAATTGAGCTAGGCACCAATCTATACAGCAGAATATTAGTGGAAGTCATTTCATTGATTTTTCTTTTTGCCAGCTGTGTTTGTTTCTATCCTAGATCTCTGGGCTCTGCCTCTGAGTCCTGGCCCTCAGGAATGAGCTCCCTTTCAGAATGAGTCTGGAGGTGGGCCAATCATTAGTTGGTTGCTCCCACAATTTCTGTGCCATCTTTATACCAAAACATTTTTTTGCAAGAAAGAAAATTTGCCAGTCAAAGTATTTGTGGCTGGATTGGCATCCCATTTCCTCTACTAATCCAGTCCTACAGAACATAGTAGAAGAAAATCTCCAAACCAAAGAAGTTAACTACACTCATGAAAACACATGAACTAGATTATCTCACATCAACAAAATTCAAAGATAAACACACATTACTCTTACTAACAAAAACAACAAAATAATAGGAATTAGCAATCAATGGTCATTAATATCTCTCAATACCAATGGACTCAATTTGTCAATAAGAAAGACACAGAGTAACAGAATGGATATGAAAATATGATCCATCCTTCTGCTGCATACAAGAAACATACCTCAAAAGTAAAGGGTTAGAAGAACATTTTCCAATCAAGTGGACCTAAGAAAGAAACTGTGTATTCATGCTAATATGTAACAAAATGGACTTGAAACCAAAATTATTCAAAAGATGAAGGACATTTCATATTCATCAAAGGAGAAATCCACTAGCATGACATCTTACTTCTGAATATCTATGTTCAAAATGCAAGAACAGACCCACATTTGTAAAATAAACATTACTAAAGCTTAAATCATACATCGACACCACACATTAATAGTGGGAGTCTTGAACACCCCACTCTTATCAGCAGACAGGTCATTCAGATAGAAAATAAACTGAGAAATAATGGAACTAACAAATATTATGTCTGAAGTGGACCTAACAGAAAACTACAGAAATTACCCAAACACAGAAGAATATATCTTCTTCTCAGTACCTCATGGAACCGTATACTCTGTTACAAAGCAAGTCTCAACAGATACAAGAAAATCAAAATAATCCCCTGTACCCTTTTAGACCATCATGGATTAAAGTTGGATTTCAACAACAGAAAAACTACAAACGCATGGGATCTGAATAACTCTCTACTGAATTACCACTGGTCAAGGAAGAAATAAAGAATTTAAAGACCTCCTAGAATTCAGTGAAAATGGATGCACAACATACACAAACTTATTGGACATAATAAAAGTGGTGCTAAGAGGAAAATTCATAGTACTAAGTGACTGCATAAAGAAGTTAGATAATTCTCATACCAGTAACTTAACAGCATACCTGATAGCTCCAGAACAAAAAGAAACATACACACCCAAGAGGAGTATATGCCAGGAAATAACCAAATTTAGAACTGAAGTCAGTAAACTAGAAACCAAGAGAACCCTACAAAGATTCAAAGAAACAAGGAGTTGATTCTTTGAGAAAATTAATAAGACAGACACACCCTTATCCAAACTAACTAAAAGGCAGAGAGAGAATATCCCAGTTAATAAAATCAGACATGAAAAAGAGGACATAACACAAGACATCAAAAAATCCAAAGACTCACTAGGTCATATTTCAAAAACCTGTACTCAACAAAATTGGAAAATACAAAAGAAATGGATAATTTTCTCATCAGATATCACTTACCCAAGTTAATCAAGATCATGTAAACAATTTAAATACATCTATAACCCCTAAGAAAATAAAAGCAGTCATTAAAATCTCCCAACCAGAAAAAAAAAAAGTAAAAGCCCAGGACCAGATGGTTTTAGTGTGAACTTCTACCAGACTTTCAAGAAGACCTATTGCTTTGTCTTTTAATCATCAAAATTAACTAACTTTTAAAACAAATAATAGTAAGGACTTGAGTGGTGAGATATTTTATTATTGCTCCTGTTTCTATGCTCATTCAATTTAACAGGATGTGATATAAGATTGGCCACATCAAACTGGTTTGAATTTAAGAAAAATAACTAAGGAAGCAGCGGTTTCTGCTAAAATGAGATCTTTCCTTAGGGGAAAATGTTTCAAAAATTCCAAAATACAAAGGATATTTATGCCATTGATTGGAAATTAAGCTATTTTATGGGGAATACAAAATTATCTTATTCACAATAAAGTTCCCTTCTTTCCAAGTATTCACAATATCCTTATTCATTTGTAAATGTCTTTTAACTAAATATACTATGATTTCTACACTGTAGCTACCTGTTGACTGATTTAATTGCAAGTAAAGGAAACTAGACCATTACCACTGACACTGCAATCCAAAGTATGTTTGCATCATTTATTAACACTAGGGGTCAGAGGTAACAGAATCTGCCCTGTTTGTTTCATGGACTGTCTTTACCAGGTCCAATACGAAGAATCCAAACAATTGTGACCTCAGAGGAAGGACTTCTAGGAAATCTCGTGCTATTTCTGAAATTAAACTAATGCTGTCCTTAGGTTAGAGAATTCTCTACGGACTTTGATATCCTGAAAACTGAATTCTCTACTTTGTGGTACACAGGGAACATGTAAAATTGGTTCTCAGACAAGACAAGATCTGCTGTTATGAGAGAAGGGTGCACTTATTCACATAACTCAGCTTAGATGCCAAGACAAGAATATGACAAAGGTAAAGAGCTACACCTAGGCAGTTCAGAACAAAATATCAAAATAAAACACATGGTGTGGTGTAGTAGTGGTTTGCAACTTGTAGGTAGCAACCTTTTGTGGTCTCATGTCAGGCATTTACCTTACAATTTGTAACATTAGTAAAATTACACATTTTTCTGCAAATTTACAGTTACGTAGTAGCAATGAAATAAGATTTAGTTGGAGTCACCACAGCATGAGGAATTGTATTAAAGGATGACAGCATTAGGAAAGCTGAAAGTTTTCAAATATAGCTAGTGGTTGTAGGTATTTGTTCAACATAAGCACAACTTTCAAATGCAAACACTGAGTGGCATGGTTTCCAGATGTAGCTTTTAACAGATCATGTCTTGGGTAATTAAGTACAGTCAGATATAAAAAGACTACTAAAGCAAAGCAGCCTCGAATTCAAGTTATTGCCAAACAATTCCAGACACTAGAAAGAAAGTAGAATTAAAATGTTTCTAACATCAAACTCTATGTACTTTAGAAACTGCTTTTATGCCTTCAGGTAATAACACACTTGAAATACACACACACACACACACACACACACACACACACACACACACACAAAGAAAATTCAGTTGATTTGAAGAGATGAGAGAAGCTTGTGTGAATATGTCATTTCCTCCTGAACGCCCCTTGTTTTAATGTTTCTGTGTTTTGCTTTTCCGTAACTATTATTGAGTACAGTGACTGCATATATAATGGGATCTCTTTAGATGTCCATTTTACCACCCTCCACACTGCAAAGGACAGATAGTTTGACTCCAAACCTAAACATCAGCTTGGAGCTCTCAGCTCTGAAGTGCTCAAAATAGTTTATGTCCATGTATAAACTGAGCCATCAGAAACAGAACCTCAATCCATTAAAATGTCAGGAGATCAAGTTCACAATGAGGCAATGGCTACATTTCTAAGCCCAGAGCCTGCTCCATTGTCAGCATCCCCAGATTATTTAGGTGGTTGATTTGCTAACATGGCAGCCAAGAAGATTTGTATTCTTGGAGACTGATTTCGTGGTCGTATTCTGTGTGTCCTATGAACTACAAATCACATCTATTTAGAAAATATTTAAACAATCTGCTTTTAAATAGAGATAACCATTAAAAAGCCCCCAAATATATTTCTGTGCTTATGGTCCTTGTATATGGTCTTGTTTAAAGTATTCCCACAGGGAAATCTAAAATAATGGAACTAAATTTTTCCTACTCTGTAAAACTATCAATTCTTACCATGATGCTTTTAAATATTCTTTGCCATGACAGAAACAATAATAAGAAATATTTTTATTTTGCTTTATTACCTCTGAATTACTAAGCAATTTTATTTTTACTAATATTTAAACCAATGAACTTTTTCAATTTTTTAAAAATTTAAATTAAAAGCAATCTTTTTTTACACACCAATCCCAGTTCCCTCTCCTTCCAGTCCTTCCACTCCCACACCTCTGCATCCTACCCTCTTTCCACTCCTCAGAGAGGGTGAGACATCCCATGGGGGGTAATCAAAGTATGTCATATCATTTGGGGCAGGATCAAGGCCCCCCCCCTTGCATCTAGGCTGAGAAAATATACTTCCATAGGGAATGGACTCAAAAAAGTCCATTCATGCACTAGGAATAAATACTGGTTCCACTGCCAGCAGTACTATATACTTCCTAAGTTCCCCATAAGACCAAGCTAGGCCCCCTGATGATCAATAAACATTTTATATATAATTTTTTATTTAACTTTTTACATATACTTCTTTCAGTCCCCTCTCGCTCCCCTCCTCCCCTGGCCCCCCATTCCTCCCAATCCATCTCCCCTCTGCTCCTCAGGGAGGGTAAAGCCTTCCATGAGGGATTTTCAGAGACTGTCATATAATCCCAGGCAGGGCCTAGGTCCTCCCCCATGTGTCCATGCTGAGAGAGCATGCCTCCCAAGTCCATTTGTATGCTAAGAATAAATACTGATCTACTCTCCAAGGTCCCATAGATTACCAAGGCCTCTTCTCTGACACCCAGGTTGGTGGGAGTCCTGAATCAGTCCCATACTAGTCTCTCAGTCATCAGTCTGGGGTCCATGAGTTCTTCCTTGTTTAGGTCAGCTGCCTTTGTGGGTTTCGCCAGCCGAGTCTTGATTCCTTTGCTCATCACTCCTCTTTGAAACTGGATTCCTGTAGTCCAGTTCAGTTTTTAACTATGGGTGTCTGTCTCTGCTTCCATCAGCCATTGGATGAGGGTTCTAGGATGGCATATAAGGTGGTCATCAATCTCATTATCAGGGGATGGCAGTTAAGGTAGCCTTAATGCCAGTTGGTGTCATTTTTGTAGATCTCTGAAGATCTCACTAGTGCCAGATCTCTCCTCCACCATATAATGGCTCCTTCTATTGTGGTATCTCTCATCCTTCTCTCTTCTATTCTTGCCCTGGCTCAACCTTCCTGCTCCCCCATGTCCTCCTCTCCCCTCCTATTCTCTCCCTATCCTCCTATCTCCCTATCCCCTTCCCTCCCTGCTGCTCCCAATCCAATTCGGAGATCTCCTCCAATAACCCTTCTCTGGGTTACCGTGCATATATCTCTTAAGGTCCTCCTTGCTTCCCAGACTCTCTGTTGGTGGGATTGTAGGCTGGCAATCCCCTGCTCCATATCTAAAATCCATATATGAATGAGTAAATACCATGTTTGTCTTTTTGTGATTGGATTACCTCACTCAGGATGGTTTCTTCTAGTGCCATCCACTTGCCTGTAAATTTCAAGATTCCATTATTTTTTTCCGCTGGATAGTACTCCATTGTGTACCACATTTCTCTACCCACTCTTCAGTTGAGGGGCATCTAAGTTGCTTCCAGGTTCTGGGTATTACAAATAATACTGCTATGAACATAGTTGAGTAGATGTCCTTATTGTATGAGTGTACATCTTTTGGGTATATGCCTAAGAGTGGAATTGCTAGATCTTGTGGTAGATTGATTTTCATTTTCCTGAGGAATCTCCATACTGATCTCCAAAGTGGCTGCACAAGTTGGCATTCCCAACAGCAGTAGAGGAGTGTTCCCCTTTCTCCACATCCTCTCCAGCATAAACTGTCATTGGTGTTTTTGATTTTAGCCATTCTGACAGGAGTGAGTTGTTATCTCAGAGTTGTTTTGATTTGCATTTCCCTGATGACTAAGAATGTTGAGCACTTTCTCAAGTGTCTTTCAGCCATTTTAGACTCATCTATCGAGAATTCTCTATTTAAATCTGTACCCCGCTGTTTAATTGGATCCTTTGGTGTTTTGGAGACTTGCTTGTTGAGCTCTTTGTAAATTTTGGAGATCAGTCCTCTTTCAGATGTGCGGTTGGTGAATAACTTTACCCATTCTGTGGGCTGTTATTTTGTCTTGTTGACTGTGTTCTTTGCCTTGCAGAAGCTCCTCAGTTTTAGGAGGTCCCATTCATTAATTGCTCATCTCAGTGTCTATGATACTGGTGTTATGTTCAGGAAGCATTCTCCTGCACCAATTTGTTCAAGAGTACTCCCCACTTTCTCTTCTAAGAGGTTCAGTATGTATGGATTGATGTTGAGGTCTTTGATCCATTTGGACTTAAGATTTGTTTATGGTGATAGATATGCCAGCATCCTGTTACTCCAGCACCATTTGTTGAAAATGCATGGCCAGTGAAGAGCAAGTTCAATGTCTGAGATGAGGTACATCCTGAACCTCATAACCCAATTCAGATCAATAAACTTTTATGTAAACAAGTTTGCCAAAACAAAGATCCCATTGCAGCTTACAGTTCAGACACTTTAATTCCAAAAATTTCTTTCTAATATCCTCAAATGCAAAGAGAGGCCTTTACTTTTTATGGAGCAATGATAATGAACTGCTTTCACAAATAACCCATATTTTGATAATTGTCTACATAAAATACAAAAGAGAATTGCAGCATTGTTATTTGTCAATACATTATGACTTGAATCTTATAGGTAAACTAAGAGTGAAACAAAATGTTTTCCATTAGAGTTTTTTTTATCAAACTTGTTAAGAAATTCATTCATGTACTATAACCTTAATTAGAAATGTGCTGGATATGAAGCTGCACATCTGTAATCTCAGAACTCTGGAGGTAGGAGCAGGATCACTTCAAGGCTGTCTGAGGACAGTGTAGGCTAGGTGAGACCCTATTTTAAAAATGAAATAAGTATAAGTTAGGTGTAGTACCAGTTTTGGCAAAATGGAAAAAAATCCATATTATTTGCTATTTTATTCCTAGTAGTGAATAGAAAGTAAGGAGAGGAACATGGAGAGAGAAAAAAAGTAGAAAATCTTACCCTGATGTGTATTTTTTAAGATTATAATAGGTTATTATCAATACACTTGACAGTAGTATGGTCAGAAAGAGGCAGACCATAATTCTTAAGGGGAACGTAGAACAGCAGGAGCTTTAGATGCTCCTGAAATTAGAGGCAAATGTCTAGAGCCTTGGAAAACTGTTAATATCTCTATAAGGTGAATATATCTACATCCATATACATACCATCTGACCTAGTAATGCCAGTATGGTTTTTATGAAGAGCCAAATGAACTAGTCTAACATGGTCTCTGATCTCAACTCTTATTTTAAAATAAGGAATATAAGCCCAAACAAAGACAACTCCATTTTTGTGAGCTCTATGAAGAACACAAAAAGATTTTCTTGTGGTGTAGAAATGAGGAGGGAAAACATGTGACCCGAAGTGACTGCAGCACCCTGAGGATGAAGGTCGTTTTCATACTTGTGAAACCGAGTGGTGTTGACATTGGCAGAATGGGAACCTGAGGCACAAGGCCCAGGCAACGCAATGGAGAGGTCCTATTGTAAAAGCTGGCCTCCTACATTCTCAGAGCTTCACAATGAGTTATTGTGCTGCCTGGGTTTCTGCTTCAGTGAGTCAGTTAATGTCAGCAAAATGGTGACTTCTATTGATAGTTAGTCATAATCCATTGTATTCTTGTATTCTCTTTCATCTTTGTCCAATTAAAAGATTTCTTTATGTATTGCTAATGTGTCTTTGGCAAGGCAGAGTCATATGAATAAGAAGGGAGTCATAACTAACCCGAGAGTTCACACTCGGTATATGAGAAATCAGTAACAAAGTGAGACTAAGGCGTCTCTGAGCCCTCACTGCTCAGTTCCCATAGACTCTGCCTCTATGAACACCAGCTGGTGGAAGCAGCACTGAGGTTCACACAGCTTTGTGACTAATGTTGACTCCTTGTGTGGTGTTTCTGGAAAAGACTGAACGAAGGTGTGCTTTCCACAGTTGAGAAACTACTCACAGACCAGACTGGCGATTCTATCGAAGTTCAACTTGGTGATACAGTGAGTTTACTGGGGTTCCACACAAGAATATGCGTGAAAGTTACCCACGGCAGTAGAAAGCTGTATCACCATAAAGTCCTTCCAAGCACTGATGAGAACTCATAAAAGTTGCACCCTGAAGATTTCTGCGGGACTTTCAGGGAGTCCAACATGTTCAAGAATATTTTCCACACTTGGCTGGTCTGAGCGTCTCCTCTCTGCAGCAGTTATTTGCTGATTGTGGAAACTAGGGATGGGCCTTTGTGACACTTGCTGTAGCTTTCTCAGGATTGTGAAGTTTGTTTAATTCCCTAAGTCTCTTGATGCCCCCCCACCTCCAGAAGGGACTGTTTAAAGACAGAGAAAATTGTGGCACAATACTTCTTTGAATCACACATGTAAGATTGATCAATAAGTCTCTAAATGGTTTATGAATGTGTAAAAATTGTTCATTTTCTAAGCTTTGAATTTTTAACTAAGGAGTAAAGTGCAATTTCATATGAATATATATAATTAAATGAATATATATGTATAGTGCTCATTAAAATCTGATGCCCTTTACGAAGAAAGATAGGAAGAAAAATGAGGCACCAGAACACTGTCCATACTGATGAACAGCAGGTTAGAACATATGGTTTGTATATATTTACAATGTCTACTGTCTTTGAAGTTACTTCAGAAGATACACAAGCCACTAAGGCTTCATATAACATATATTTTATAAAAGATGTTACTTCCTTCATTGATTTTCTACATTCTTAATACTGTGACTCTTTCATATAGTTTTTCATGTTGTGGTGACCACCAGCCATAAAATTATTTTCGTTGCTACTTCATAACTGTAATTTTGTGCTCTTATGAATCATAATGTAAATATCTAAGTTAGCTGATGGTCTTAGGTGATCCTGGCTAATGGGTTGTTTGACACTCCCAAAGGGGTTGTGACCCACGGGTTGAGAACCACTAGTTTAGAAAGTCATTTTCAGAATTGTTTATGGATGAAGTAACCAAAGAGTAATGTAACTAAATAATTTCATTTAGTAGAGACATGATACAAAAAATTGACAATAATATAAAAGTTTAATCTCATGAATTATATTAATTGATTATTTGTGACTATAGGTAGATCCACAAAATTGCAGAGAAATTAAATTATGTCTCATAGAATGCAAAAGTTAACAATCTTATGCTATTGTGTGGGAATTCATAATGAGTTAGTGTTCATCATGTGTTGTGGTTGTTGTTTTAATACAGGATCTCTCTATATACCTATGGCTGTATTAGAACTCCCTATGTAGGCCAGGCTGGTCTCAAACTCTGCTTCCCTGGTGCTAGGATTAAAAATTTGAATCACCACAGTGTTCCTCCTTTAAAGTGAATTCAAAGATATTAAAAAGAATTTCAAAGAATTTCAAAGATCTTTCAGATTTATTAATTTTTATGTTATTTGTAGGAGTATTCTGCCAGCATGTATGCCTGTGCATCACATGTGAGCTGTGTCCATGGAGGCCAAAAGAGGGTGTTAGATCTCTTGAAACTAGAGTTACAGGTAGCTTTAGGCCACCATGTGAGCACTGATACCCATACGTAATTTCTCTACAAGAGCAACAAATGCTCTTTCTTAACCATGAAGCTATCTCTCCAGCCCAGAGAATACTTATTGACCTTACCCTTGAAACTGGAAAGTGGTAAGAAATACTTGCCTGTGGTTCAGCACATACAAAAAATGACAATGAATAAAATGTTTGATTCTTAACAAAGAATTGCAGAGGTATCTTCCAGTTACTAAGAAATTACACATGACCACTAATTCACTGTCATTGTATTTTTAATTACCAAAAAGTTAAGTGAAATTTTCCAAATGAGCATACAGCACTTACTGTATTTCACATAAGAGAGTTTATATTTTGATTCATAATTATCTGGTTCCTATCACATATCAACCAACTTATTAAAATAATTTTTATCATTGCTTAGATTTGATAAAATGAAAATTCAGAGTGTTAAATTAGAAGGCAGATAAAGTGCCTACTTCTGAGGTCAGTTCTGAACTTCTCTGACATGCACCACGAGAACATACAGAACAATGCCAAAATAAGATTGCAAGGCAAATTACATGTTGCCAGGAACACCAAAATGAAATCTATAATGCTTTGAAAAATCATAACAACAAAATATATATTGTTTTTCATTTCATGCTTCTTAAACACTGGACTCATTTTCTGAATAAATCTTTACTCTTCAAAAGCCTTTGGCAGAGCTTGTTCCCCATGCTGTTTACAAGTGGAATTTCCTTCGTTTACTTTCAACTTACGTTTTCTTTGCTTTTCATCAGGCTTTTTTATTAAGAACTTAATGTTGCATTATTTTTTATATTATTATAGTAGCATATTAGCATGTGTAAAGAAATGACTCAAATATTTTCATTGTTAATAATTTGACTTTCAGAAAGAGATAGGAATGTGTTTTAGATCTGTAACTACAGTTATAGGGTACATAGATAGGCATATCATATATATACATATGTATAACAAATATGTATATGTATATATATGGCATTTTACTAAATTCCTCTTTGTTGTTGCATTCAATGACAAAGTTGTCCTCAACTTTATTCCATAAAAATCAGCATTCTCACCTTATTCTAATTAAAGTAAACTTTACTTTTCTTATGCTGTTTATTATTCTAAATCCTAGGTATAGCTGTGTTTCTATAATAGTATAACTGTTGGGAAATGAAGACACAATATTATTGCTTCAAAGAGGAATACTGATGTTGCAAACTAACAGATATTTTGTGTTTGTGGTAAGACCTAGAAATTTTCTCAGAGTAGATACGCACTAACAATGTTTTTATTTGTACCCATATACTCTTAGGTTTTATGATATGGTGGCAAAGTTTTTTTGTGTTAAATTTTATATATTGCTGTCTGGTCCACACAGGGCTAGTATTATTATATATATACTTATTATTACCCAATCACATGATCAGCTACATATAAGTAAAAACCAAACAAACAAAACTAAAAGCTATGTGCATGAATTTTTTGTAAACTCTATAAAACAATAGTTTCGGGGTCCCCCCCCTTGGTTAGGATCACATGATTTTAAAATGTAAGAAATCCACAAAGTGATTCCAGAAGTATATGCAACACTTACTTTCTATCTCCTTTAGAATTCCTTCTCATTGGAAATTATTCATCTACTGAAGGGGGGTTGTAATTCAGTGTATTGTATCTGGAGGAGAACGTATATATTGGTCAAAACCTAAGCAGAGTAACAATGTGTTGTTAGCATGAAGAGTCCAGAGCCTGGTAAGATGGTGTTAATGTCATGCTGAATAAAAAGGACCTAGACAAAGAAATAAATACCAATATAGAGATCTCATACCACTTAAGCAGCCTGCTCCAGATTGGATGGCCTTAGAACTTTCATTAAGTGTCAAGCATAAGAGGCAGACCTCAAAGCTGCCAACAGTATTCTTATAGGTTGTTTGAATATCTATCATGGGTTGTGTGCCTCCCCTGAGAATCCATGTGTCAAATTGATTAGTTATTGCTGAAACTGCATAATCGGTCTCCACAGTCCATGGGTATTAGGGGTATATACTGTCTTATAGTTTATTTTCTTTCAAGTACCATTAGAACTTTCATTACAACGAAATATTTACTTATTTTCATCAATTCCACCTTCACTTTATTAGTTAACACATGAAATTTACTTCTTAAGATTCAAAGAATGCTTCAATCAAATAAATTTACCTAGTGACTACTGATGCAATGAGGAGAGTTTTGTTTTGCTTTGGTTGTTCGAGACAGGGTTTCTCTGTGTTTCTTTGGAACCTGTCCTGGAACTAGCTCTTGTAGACCAGGATGACTTCAAACTCAAAGAGAACAGCCTGGCTCTGCCTCCGGAGTGCTGGGATTAAAGGTGTATGACACCAAAGTCCGGCAAGAAATAGTTTATACATTTATACAATGATATTATAAAATATGGATTCTGAAGCTAAATTTTGTTCAAATCATAGGTTTCTTACTAATCTAGTTTTGTGGTTTTAGTAACATTCCTAACATATTTGTATGGATCAATTCCTTGAATTTAAAATGAGAAAAACAATCGTCCTTACTAAATATCCTTATTTTAGGTATCAGATGAGCTACTAATTCTGTAATGTTTAGCACAGTGCCTGAACAAAACTGATTAGCAACTATGGATATGTTATTACATACCCATATACATCAAACAAGTGATTTGAAGTTATTTTTATAATACTTATTTTATGTCCAGAAATAGTAATATATTTGTATATTGTCTAACCAGTAACTTGACTGTGAATTAACCCACTGATTTATCAACTTCATACTTTGCTATTTTGGTTTCCAATAGATTTTTAACAGACTTGAGATACATGTTTTTAAGATACATGTATGATGAACATTAAAAAGGCAAAAAATGACTATAAATTCTAAATGAAGATGTACAACAAATTTTATATAATTTCTGGAATATCTTACTGCCTATATTTACCAGAATCTAAGCATTATTAAACAAAAAAATAAATTAAAGCACAGATGGACACTCTGGGAAAGCCTATCTCTCCAAACCATCTCTGAACCAGAGCTGAGGCAACAGTTAAGACAAATAATCTGGAGTGTATTAGCTACTTTTCTGTACTATGATGCAACACCAACACCAAAAGCAACTAATAAAAGAAAGCATTTATTTTGTCTATGTTCCAGAGAGGTTAAGGCTCTCTCATGGAAGGATGGCATGGCAGAAAGGGGTAGGCATGGTGGCAGGAGCCGCAATCTGAGAAATCCCAACGCAGAGAAAACAAATGAGGAATGGGGAGAGGTTATAACCACTCTAAGCCACCTCAAGCAATGAAGTTCCTTCTTCAAGGCCACAACCCCTAAACATTTCCAGACAGTGCCACCAACTGAGAACCATGTGTTCAAATAGCCTATGGGGATATTTCCCACTTAAAGAACCACATGGAGATAGCTAAATGGTTTGATTTAGACTTTATTGTATGTATTATTTGAACAAAAACTGTTCACTTTAAAATCTTCTATGAAGAAAAAAGATTCTTAAAAACCTAGCAATTTAAAAGCACAGTGTCAGTTGACTCTCAAGTTCACAACCTACTTTGCAACTCTTAAGCTATAACTTCTCACAAAGAACTTTCTGTTTCTCTGTGTGAGCTATTAAATAACAAAAATAATATATTTATTTTGGTTGTAAAACATTTAATTCAGTGTTAGATATAACACAGGTGTTCAAGAGATGATAAAAAAAGAAAGGTTAAATAACTAAAAACACATGTTCTGGAACCAGACTCCTTGAATGTGAATACTGAATCCAGCAATTATTAAATTCATAAATTTGCAATGTTTCTTTAATACTTTATTAATTATTAATTTAAAGAGTATTTAATCATTGACATATATATATGGATCAGGTGAGAATTTGTATATAATTTTTCTTTAGTCACGAATAGATCATTAATAAATAAGGATTACCCTATAGGCTATAATTTAAATTATCGGAATAAAGCAGTAACATGCCTGTTTCTAGAATGATACGCTGCAGATACTTTAGAGAAGTACTGTCTGTCATGGCTCCTACAAAGAATCAATCACTCTTCCCTAATATCTCCTGAAATTTTGCATCATGTCAGCCACAACTTCAATACTAAAGTACAGGCTCACTTATTTTCAGTTAGTTCTAACTGCAGTGGACTGTCCCTTCCTGCTACATTTCAGTTCCAGCCTCTTAGAAAACCATTTCTCTCAATCTCAAAACCTATACCCTAAATACAGCTATCTTTCCCCTTGAACCCAACTTACTATATAAAATGTTTAGAAGACAAGGACCTGCAAGATCTCTCACCAGATTAAGGCAAATTATGGAAAGAGATAACCAACTCCTATGGTTGTTCTCTGATCTCCATACAGGCACCATGGCACTCATGCCCACACATACATTCAACTCACATACAAGTAAATAAATAAATGTAAAAAAAACAAATTTTGAAGGAAAAAATATAGCCTAGGCTAATGATGATAGCTGATGCTATAGAGGATACAATATATTTATTTACCAGAGAGAGAGAGTCACACAAGCTAGGAGTTAGAAGTGTGGCTGGCTTCCAAAAGAGGAGGTCCTTTTTCCTTTCGCTTCCTTTTGTCTCTACCTATGCTAATTTACTTGACTCTACCCTCATGGGTGGATGGCTTTGTGGGGTTCACTCCTACATTAGGCAGTGAGGACTCTCATACCACAGAAACTGAAAATGAAGATGGGCATGCAGTCTCAGGACAATTTATTGAAGCTCTTGACTTTGCCCTTTGAGATTTAATAGTTTTCAGCGAATCATTGCTGTTCGTTCTTTAAGAACTTGTTGAATTTTGAAGAAACAGTCTGATAATTTAAAGACTGCTTTTGTTTGGATAGAGCCTCTATATTTTTTAGTACAGCATTTCAGTGTTTAAAGCAATATTATTCTCTTAAGGAATCTGAACATCCTAACAATTTCCTTGACTTTACTCCATTACATAAAGCCCATGTTCACTAATCTCCTTGAAGTAACACATTTTTGGGTTTTCTATGCTGAAATTAAGACAATATCATATCTTCAAAGAATAAATTTTATAGATTGTATCTATGAAACACATAAAAGAATTTTTATCATTTCAGAATTGCTTTAAATCTCTACTTAATGTTTTCTTCTAAGAATTTTGTAATTTCAGTCCTTTGATGCATTCTTCATTGTTTCTATCTCTATTACTTTCTTTGGTTCTACTCTTCTCTCTATATTTACATTCTAAGTGCCTCAAAGTCTCCTTAGATGGGTTATCAGCCCATTCAATATATTTTCTTTTTCACCCATTCCTACACCAGATGCAGTTCCTAGGAATCTTTGTACCACTACACATCTTAGTTATTCGTAAATTTTCAAGATTTCCAATAATGCCTTCTCTACTTCCTGTTAGGATATTAATTACTGACGGGACATGAAGTGTCCCGTCTTTGGTCTTTCCAATTTTTTGTCTGTTCTCATAAGACTTAAATATATTGACTACATTTATTTTTTACATCAATATTCCATAACACACACACACACACACACACACACACACACACACCTAGTGCATTTATTTCAGGCTTCCTGTAGACTTCAGAAAAGAACAAACTCTTATTTTAATGACAGTTGTCTATTCTATTAGCCTTGACAGGCATAATAATAATAATAATAACAATAATAATAATAACATCTGCACAGTAATTGTAGTAGCTTGAAACAACCCATTGCACACTTAAAAAAATTAGTTCAGTTTTGTTCAGTGGGGAAAGATGGGTGATCTCTGTTGGATGTACCATCACCTAGAGTTGCATGAGCTATAAAGCCTGGAATTTCCTGGAGCCTCATTCACTGATGTTCTAACAGCAAATGATGTTCAAATAGTAGGTGACTGCTGTTGAGTAGCACACTGCACAAGTCTTTTCTAGGCTGCTGGACTTCTTCATTTTGTCGAACATGGAGAAAGAGAAAGTTAGGTGGAACCACATTTATTTGTAACTAGTTCTACCCAGTCCATCGTATGCCTCTTCTGCAATAATAAAGTCATCATGACCACTAATTCAAAAGAGAAGGAAGAATAAATAACACTTGCTTTTTGATAGGACGGTAGAAGGATTCTAGAAGAGCACTTGTGACTAGGACTAACAACAATGATGACAACAAAACACATTTAAATATACTAGCATCTATGGAGGTCACAATTTTCGTAAAAAGATAAAACTGTTTTGGGTTTTGTTGTTGTTGTTATTGTTGTTTTTGTTGCTGTTTTCTGTATAGACCAGGCTAATGATGACCTCACAAAGAGCTGCCTGATGCTCCTTCCCTGAGTTCTGGGATTAAACAGGTGCACAACCATGCAGACCTCAAAGTGTATCTTTTAATTTTCTTTAATGGTCACAGCCTAACCTCTTATTTCTATAAATGAAAAAGAGCAGAAAGTATAGTTGCTAATCAGTATAAACTCCTAAAATTCCCTTATGCAAAGTGCTACTAAAATTAAACAAGAGCAAGGATTTTGGATTGTGAGTACCTTGGTCACCACCACATCATTACCATGTTTTCACTTAATCCTTTATCCCCACTGCTGTGATTTAAGCATCATTTGGGTCTCATGATAAAATCTGATTGCCATTGTGGAGGTACAAGAAGTTAAAACTCCATGGGAGTCAAGTCATTAAAAAAGATTAATGTTGTTTGCATAAGAAGTGGTTCATTTTCCCTGCACTGGACTATCACTGCAAGAGTAGCTGTAACAATGTGGGGTTGCACCTCTGATTTATCCCTTCCACCTACATCTGCTTGTCTTCCTGTCTATCTGCGTGAGCTGAATGAAGCATTAGGATGTCCTCACCAACACAAAGCATAGGATTTCCTGGCATCTAGATCAAGAAAATAGTTCAAGACAATTTTGTACACTTTTAAAATGACTTCTACGAATCTTAGATACTAAATTCTTGTTCAACTTAGTCAGAAACAAGAAACTCAAGCACAAGAGAAACTTCCCGATAGACATTTTACTACAATTATCCAACATTTGTTTATTCAACATGTGGAAGGAAACTCCTTAAATTGCATCTTCCCATATAGTGTTGCACCTAGTATCATACAGGGAATCATGGGATTATCTAAAGATAGTTATTTTCCAAAAACTGATATTACAGAAGTGATTTTGAGTGGCTTAATGGCATAAGTTTTAAATTAAGTAGAGACTCATTTTTCTATGAGGTTGAGAATTTTATTCCATCTTGAAATATTTGCAAATACCCTAGGGGAATGGCAACAGCAATCAATTAAACATTCATGGAATTCTAATAAAATTTTAGAGCATTTATATCTCTTCCTGGTTTAAGTGGTTGCTGGCATTATCATTGGTTTATCTAATAGACTCTGAGAGTTTTTTTCTATGTATTTAAGAGGAAACATCTGGAGGAAAAGAAGTAGTTCAATTTGGATAAAGATGAATGCCTTTTCCTTGAGAACTCAATATGGTTTTCTTTTTGTTTGTTTTCTATAAATTCATTTCATAAATTGAATTTTAAGAATATCAAAAATGTAAAAGTTAGTTGCAAAGATTTTTTTATCATTGCCTCTCTACTGAAGTATGAAATGACAGCAATAAAATATGTAAATAATGAGTGTTTATTTTGAGTATACTAAAATAACTCATAATTTTTGAAATAGTCATAAACATTTTAATTTAAGATTGCAAATAAATTATTTAATGGATTGAAATTTGGCAATATTAATTTATTAAGATGTCTAGGTGGTATATGGAAGCATAGGTTTTGTTATTTGGATGTATATAATGAAAACAAATTTTTTTCTTAAAAATAGAAGTTACTCATTTAATTAGCTAAATACTAGCATATTCAAAGAATGAAAATTGATTGTTTATCTGTTTATAGTAAATATAAAGAGAATAAATGGCACAGTACAAGTCATATTCAACAACTTAATGAAAGTTAACCTACACAGAAGACAATGTACTCAAATCACAGTAGTTATGCAAGAATATTTACTTACCAATTTAACAAGAGGACGCGTTCCTTTTTATGTTTCCATTGCTTCTGCCTGAGATAAAGAAATTGATAAATTAGCTTGTATTCAGGAAATAGTTTGACTCAACTATTCATATTTTTATGTCAGATATGGTCAAAGGTAGCTAAAATACTGTTAAAGAAAGTTTTCATTATGGATAATTAGTAGAAAATGGTATTCTGGTCATTGAGCAAAATCTAAATTAACATTTTTATATTTTGAAAAGAAAAACATAGAAACATGAAAATTATAGTTTCAAAATATAATCTTAATTGTTTCCATGAAGTTGGCTTTTTTTTTCTTTTTTTGCCTTTTACTGGATGTAGACTACCAGGATTCTTCCTCATTTTTTTCATTCATTCATAGTTTATCTATTTTCAAATGCACGAGCAGTATATTTTTGCTTACTTTGGAGATTCAAATAAATAATTTGCCATCTAATGCTGCATTAGGTAAACAACAAAGATTCTCAAGTTAGGAAAAGATTCTTTCTAAATACTACTGCTGAGTCTCAGGCCCATGCCAAATCAAGTTCTCTCCTCAAACTATGATCTATCATGATTATAAACTGTCTATAAGACAGAACCACATATATTATATCAATATGACATTAGAAATTATTGAATGAGGTTTCTTACACATTAAGGAACTACTTCCTAAGTACACAATTAAAAGTACAAGTTTTAAACCACAGATATTCAAATTTAATGCAACCTTATTACTCTAAAGTACAGCTGCAAGAACTGGAAAAGAACCAAGTCTTTGGCAAGACAGGGAATAGCTTTAAAGACAAGTGTACTGGAAGATATTGTGTAGGAATGAAGCCAGTTTACTACCACAGATGAACTAAGGCACTACAGTATGTCTCTACCCAACTAGCAGTAAGCACAAACTTGTTTCCGCCAACTCTTCCAGATGTCTCTCTCAGGCACAGGCGCAGAGTCAGATGGTACGACCTGAATGCCAAAGAAAAAAACCCATATCTACCAGGAGCAGATAAATAAAAGGCAGTTGACCTTAATGCCAGAGACCAGGTGGCAAGAGAATGTGAAATAATTACTTTCCACACAATGTGCAGGGCATGGAGGGAAAAGTAGACAAAATACACATTTTCATTTGCCATGAGAAAGTAGAGGACCATATGGACAAACATATATTATTTTACAACCCCTTTCAAAATTCAGTAAAATATCAAAAAGTTGATCTTAGTTTGCAACAGACAATGAATTTGGGGATTATTTAGTGGTGGCAGTGCTCTGTGTAGGTTAGGTGAGGGAGGATATTCTCTTAGTTTTTGAGACAAGACCATGCTGTATATCTCAGACTGGGCTTGAAATCATAACACAACTTACTGAGTTCTGAAACTGCAAGTATGTACTACCATACCAGCAATGGATCTTACATTTATTTGAGAAAAAATATATGCATGGAGAGGCTTAGGATATTGCCTAATAGCAAAATGTTGACATACCATGTCAAAGGCTGTTGGTTAAATTCCTAGCATTTCAGAAGTCAGTCAATGGTATAGATGGATGGATGGATGGATTGATGGATGAACAAATAGACATGAAATGGCATTATCCTAACAAATGCATGTTCAGGGTACATCAACTCTTAGAGCACTGTTTTTTTAAACATAACCGACAACAGTAAGAGGGGAGAATTTATGAAACTGTATGTCAGCCAAAGATAGATGATAGAAGTTTTAACCAATGTTGGGGACCAGAAGTTCTGCCGTGCATTTCTAAGGTTCAAAGCATGATCAAATGCCTTGTCTTTTGACAGTGGAAAACTGCAGGCATGTGATAAGGCCTAGGAGGAACGTACTCCTGGACAAAATACAAACACAAAGATAGAGTAGTGTGGGAAGAGGAACTTGGATTAAGGGGTCAAAGAGACTGTTTACTCAAGATCTGCTTGCAGGGATATCTTTAGCAGCTAGATAAACAATATATAAACAGAGGTCAGGAAAAATTAAAAACCAACTGCTCACTCTTGAGATAAACCAAGAACCAAGAATCCTATGTCTCAGTAAACCATTACCCTCTTTTCCACATCCCTGTGTTGCCCAGGATGATGCTAACTGAAGCAACTTGAGACCATAGTAGTCTGTTTTTTGTTGCTGTAAGAAAAGATCTTTGTGTTATAGAGCAAACTTTTTGTACACTGTGAAGATGAGTCTTTGCCAAGGCACATTCTGATTGGTTTAGTAAAGATATGGCTGGCTGGTAGCCAGGCAGGAGGCATAGGCAGGACAGAGAGACAGACAGACAGACAGACAGACAGACAGACAGACAGACAGACAGACAGAGGATGCTGGGAAGCAGAAGGACAGAGTCTGGGGAGTCTCAAGAGACACCATGAACCAAAACAATAACTACAACAACAACAACAAAAAAACAAAAAACCAGGCATTGGTAGCCCATGCCTTTAATCCCACCCTCTGTAGTCAGAGGAAGGCATATCTGTGAGTTCAAGGCCAGCCTGTTCTACAGAGCAAATTCCAGGACAGTCTCCAAAACACTGTCTTGAAAAACAAACAAACAAACAATAAAAAGCCAAAAGAAGGCAAAAAAATAAAAAAGAGAGAGAGACACCATGAGCAGAGCAAGCAGGATGGGAAGTATATACTTGAGGTAAATAATCCTCAGGGAAGCACATACATTAATAAAAAATGGGTTAATTTAAGTTGTAAGAGCAAGCTGAAAATGATTCTAAGCTATGGGCAGAACAGACCTGATTATGGTCCACGATAAAAAATTCTGTCTACACCTTTGTCTGAACTCTTTATAAGAAAAAGATCATTTAGTTCACTGTTTAGGGAGCTGAAAGTTTAAATATAATGTGATCTGTAAATTTCTCACATCATAGTGTTTAGAATCATAGCAGAAGTGTAAGAAGAAAAGACTTTATGGTAAGACAAGAAGTCAAAGGGGGTGGAGTGTGTTTCAGGGAGGATGGAGGAGGCATTTGAACTTTTGTCTGGAAAAGATGTTGAACATTCAGTACTCACAGGACTAGTCTGGGAAAGCTTAGAAGATAAAAATCCAATAATCAATGCAGATGACTGAGGCCTTCCTCGTTAGGTTTCAGGGGAAATAAAGATTCTACTGTGCTCCTTGATATTTTGAGCTTCGTGAAACTGTGCTTCTTGTCAGCCAATGCTGCAGAGTCAGCTATGATTAAGAAAAAACCCAAACAATTGAAGTGAAACTTCCGTTTTCCTGAGACCATTGCTGCTGGGTAGTTGGAGCTGGTAACTTAATGCTGATTGAGAAGAGACCAGGATCACTGAGGAGAAATATTCTGGAAAGTATTTCCTCAAGGCCAATACATAGATTCAATGGCTGGGGTTCAAGACTGTACCTTGTGCTAAAAGTTGAACTTGGTAGTGTATAAGAATCTTCACAATGGTACTGAATTTGAAGGGATGATGGGGTCATGCAGAGTAGCTGAGGTTTGGCATCATTTGGCAGAACTAAAGTTCTCCAAAAGAGGCTAGGACAGGCTATTGTTTAAGGTGTTGCCCAGTTGTAGAGGAGACCCAAGATGTGTCTAAGAAACTGAACTAGAGGAATACCATTTGAATAAAATATGGTTTATGATAATACTGGAACATTTTAGTCACTAATATGGCTTAGTTTTCCATATTTTTGATATCTGAAATAAATTTATAGAGTTGTAATTTACATCTTTTAATAAAATGTGAATAAACACAAGTGGAAATGGGATGAGACATATGTACTTCCAGCCTAAATAATATAATTTAGGATATTTTGTTAGTATTATAAATACTGAATTGCAATTATATGATGTTTGTATGTACAGCATCTATATTACACAATTTGTAGATACTAATCTCATTGCATACCTGTTTTATTGAAGCCCTAGACATTGATGTCACCAATTCTGAAAACTCATCCTAAAATATTATATATTACTCATGTGTGAAACACCACATATCAGTGTAGGATATGGAAGCTGCACTAATGACCATCTGGTGTTTAAAATAGTATAGTCTTATTATTGTATCTATCTACTGTTTCTGTCATGCCTTAAATATTATAAGACCTCTAATACATTTTACAATCTTTTAAACATTGAATTGATCACCAACTGCAATGTCACGATGAGGATCAATAACAAATTAGCATCAATTTCTATGATTTACTTACAGGAAGATGATGACAACACAAATCCTTTTTAAAAAATTGTTCAATCTCTGTGGGAAGAGAGATGGGGAGGGTCTGGGAGGAGTTGGGGGATGCAGCATGTGATTAAAATGTATGAAAAAATTTAAATACAATTTATTTTAATTTTCAAGGAATTCCCTGTCAATAATTTCCTTATGACATTGAGCGGGACTCATATGCGGCAAATACAGATCATCTTCAGGTGCTAAAACGAAAAGGTACTCCATCATAGCTTCAAACCTTACTTGAGTTCAGACCTGACTATTGTGGTAAGGTGGCACTGCTCTTTGTTGATTACACTAACCTGTAGTGAAGCTTGCTCCTTTCTGTACCATCTGTGGGTGGGCTCTGCATGATCCCAGGGCATAGATAAGCATAGATTACCCAATGCTACCCTGTGCTCCATGATCATTTACCATAATTACAAATACTACAGAGGTGACCATATTAAAATTACCCTCTTAAAATATAAAGTCAAAATTACAGAGGGACACTTCAAAGTATCCATGCAATTTCCAGCATGTTAACATCTAACCTCTAGCTGTTTGCATCCTTTTCTGGTGTGTTGATTTTGTGCTGTGTAGTAAGTAACGCTTCCTTTTGTTTTCTTCCACTCCTGTTTTCCCCATATGAAACCATCATCCAACTTGGATGCCAGTCAGTTGTACTCAAAGTTGTCCCTTTTATATATCTATGTTTTAAATTGCTGTTGATTAAACAAGAGACAAATGCTATCTGGGAAGGGTGTGTTTATTCATTTGTTTTTACTTGTTTTAGTCATAATCACAAGATTTCAGAAAATACAAGACATTTACAAAGGAGCTCTGTCATCTCTTCTTCATTTCCCACGGAACAAACTCCATTCCCTGCTAAGATTCAGCACTTAAGACTCCTCATATGTACCAGATAGAAACAGCCCACAACCACCAAACTTTGCTGGGGAATTTGTGAGAAACAACTGCTCCCAGCTGAGCTATTCAGAGCTGACTACATTATTAGTCAGCTTATTGGACTTCAGACATTGCAATAATGAAAGTGCACCCCCCAACAACTTGGAAAGTGGAAATATTATGGAGATGGCTTGGCTGCTCCTCCATTTGAGTCCCATGAGGATTTGGGGTCAAACAGTCATTCCTTTCTAAAGCATCCCCCCACAGACCAATCACCTGGATAATTGCATTGCCGCTATGAAATGCACAGGGGAGAAACAACCCCAAATAACATGCAGTGACTCATAGTAGCTCATTAAAATAAGTGTTTCTGATTTGGATCCATATTCAACACAGACTAAAACCATACATCTTGCTTGAGTCTAAGCAAAAAAAAATTATTGACAGTCACTGGTGTTGTGTGTTTCTGTGTGTGTGTGTGCGTGCGTGCGTGCATGGGTGCATGCGTGCGAGCATTTGGTGTGTGTGTGTGTGTGTGTGTGTGTGTGTGTGTTGCCAAAGGCAATTAGTGTGATAAATTTCAGTAGGGAAGTCGAAAGGCAAAAATGTAACTTCCTTACCCTTTGAGTCTTAGCTAGATTGCTATGAAGGCAAATTTTGTCTCTCCTGTCCCAAAGAGACATAAAAAACAATAGGTTTATCTAACAAAAGTAGAAAGTCCACCTTTGCAGGCAGAACTCTTTTCCAGAAAAGTCCTCTTATCTCTTAGTGCCTGGTTTTTAGTCCAGGTGCAAGCTATTACTCTGTTCATAACAACAAAACATGTGACCTTAACTGGAGTATTTACCAATGAGTACAGGTGGCATTACAAAATAGACTCTGGGACAGAAATTAGAAAGAGGAAAAACAGTAGTGTGGCAAATAGATTTACTTCAAAATTATTTTCCTTACAATTGCAATGATTTATCACTCAGAAACCAAAGTTGCTGGCTGAAATCATCGTCACTATTGTCAAAATTACCATTACATATTTTTGGTTTTCATATTATGATTACAAAAGTCCTCGCCAAAGACACAGTCAATTATTTATATCATATTCACACAAATCAACAAGGGCTGAAATGAAATCACATATGAAGTTTAGACAGGCTTCAATTATTATCCCTTTTTCAAGGTTACTAATTGTGAATAAAATATTTTTGTAGAAATGTCTTGGGGATAGCAATATAAGAATGTAAGAAGTAATGTAAAATTAGGCACCAATGGTCTGAATCTCCCATGGCTTTCTTCTCAGTCTCTTTGTCATCTACTCAAAAACATTATATATCATACAATTATCCCTGGCATACAAATGGACTTTGCGTGTCCATAACACAAAGAGGGATGCTCTCTCAGCCTGGACTCTTAGAGAAATGCCTGGACCTTGCCCTGAGTGAAATGGCAGACTCTAGATACCCCTTATGTGGAAGGAAATGGGGATAGGGTGGGATGCTGGAGAGGATAATGGGGGGGTGATCGAGGAGGGGAGGAAGAGGGAACTGGGGTTGACATGTGAACAAGCTATTTAAAATTAAAGTAATAAAAAATGGATGTAAAAAATAATGTAACATAATGTGAAATGCCCACTAATGTCCTGGCAGGTTTTTAAAAAATATATATATTAGTTGCCTTGATTTCATTTCACTTTGCCTAAAATAATTGCTGTTTGCAAACAACCAACTTTACTTCCTCAAAACATCCTATACAATGTTCTTGTTATAAAAAGAAGTGATGTAAAGAAAAGAAAATAACCATTGTGTATTTACAACATTTACTGAAGATTATTGCATGTTAAATATAATTAGTTGGACAACTTTAATCTACATGTTCCCTCAAACATCCTTTATGTATCTTATTAACTGGTAAGTTTGGAAAGTTCAAATTACTAAGTAGGGGACTGGAGAAATGGCTTAGGATAGGGAAAGAGACTTGGCACAGCAGGTAAGAGCAGAAGCTGCTTTTGTAGAGGACTTGATTTCAGTTCTTGACACCAATGCAGCTCACAACTGTCATTTCGGGGGATCGGATGCCCTCATCCATATCATAGGATCCGTCATGGCTATGGAACACATAGGCTCACATAAACATACACATAAAATTAAAAGATAAATAGATGTTTTAATTACTGAGAATAGTTTTAAAATAGTTAAAAAATCTCTTCATTAATTAAGTGGTATATTTTGTATCATAATCTAGTATATTTTATATTCAACTCTCTAAAAACAGAGATCATACAACATTTTATAATATTTTATAAAAGACTAAGCAGGTGAAGGACACTCACATACCTGCCTGTGGCTGCCTACCCAGGGCAGGCAGAAGAAATCAAAGCCGGCCTGGCACCTGGTGACCTGGATCTATTACAGTGAGCAAAAGCATGGTGAGATATGGGAGAGAGAGCAGAATAGTTCACAGCCTGTGGAGAGATGCAGATCTAAAGAGGAGAAGGCAGGAGGAATGGGCTGATGTAGGTGGTTTATTTGCCACAGGGGGCATGGTAATATTGGGGTCTTGGCTACTGCCAAGGGCCAAGTTGAGGGTCATGGCCCTGTAACAGCCCGGATCTGTGTGTATATATGGCTCCTGTTACCACCATGAGGATTAGGGCTGCAAAGAGTTGTCCCCACCCTCATTGGCTGAAGCAGTAGGGAGAGCTGACCCTGTACCTAGCCTGGGATGCACAGTAGAACTGACCTTGTTGGAAGAGACCAAGGTAAGTGAGCCCTGAGGGCATGAGAGTGGGAAAGTTGGTCCAACCTCCCTTTCCTACTGTGTGGTGCCATGAGCAGTAGGAGGATGCCCTCCTCTCCCTCGCTCCTCACCTCATGTGGCAGACAAGAGAGCAGGCTTCCAGGGCATCAGAATAGGAGAGCTGCCCCTCACCAAATGCAGCACTTGGAGAGTGGGACCTGCACCACCGCTGGGCAACACAATAAAGCTGTCACTGTTGGTGTGAGCATAGATGAGCCATCCCCAGGGGTGTGAGCATAGGAGAGCTGGCCCTACCCCTTGTTGCCTGTTGCACTGGGTGACCTAGCCTGCACAATGTTAGATAGCTGGCCCTGGTGGTGAAATGAGGGAGACCTGGTGAGCTAACCAACCCTGCTACCACCCAGACCCAGAACCAGGGCTATGAGTTTCCTGACCCCAGTATCCACTCAGCTATGAACTGCTAGAGCACCCGAAGGACCCAGTCCTGTAAATTCAAACCAACAGGATTTCAGTGACACTGGGAAACAACAGGATATCCAAGAGGAGTTCCAGTGAGAGTGTAGCAGAAGTCAGCGGACTCAAAACAAGACCAGTGACACACCGTAATGAACACATGCAAATAAATACATGTGATCTAAAGGGTGTACTGCATTACCCGCTGTGTTACAATACAGCTTACAATAGCAAGGGATTTTTTTCGTAATTAATTTTATTTTGTTTTGGGAAGTAGTTTGCAAGGGCAAAGGGGGGATACGAAAAGACAGAGAGATGAATGGGATTGGGATACATTAATCAATAAAAAGTATTTTATATTTAAATCTCTAAAAAAACATCATATAAGACTGTCATATCTGATATTTTAAAGTTATTTTTAGTAGCAAAAGAAGTTAGCCATGTACTGAACTATGGTTTTGAAGATATAGTTAGTTTGTGGTCAACATTTAATTCCCATTACTGTTTGAAGGGTATTGTTCACTTTCTTCTGACTTGTGTGCTTCTCCATTTCCAAGTATTAGGGATTATTAGACCAAGAATGGAAAACTTTCCTTTCCAGGAAATAACAATACTCTGATCTAAAAGTGTAAAACTTACATGTAATCTAGTAGAAACCAATCTATAAAAGAATGAAAAAACACCAAGAGACCAGTTTGGTGTTTTGTTGTTTGTGAACTCCTTCATTGCTTCTCACCCGCAGAGACTTTTTTCTCAAGTCACTTGTTTGAACTTCATTTGAATTACATACACTATCAAATATTAATTATTCAACAAATGGTGTGAAATATGACAAACACATTGTTAAAATTCTAACTGTAGTTATTGCAACTGTTGCTTCTATGACTCTCCTCTGGGAATGTTTTGAGATGTTTATGAGACACTAAACACAGCAGTCTAGAAACAATCTAAAGTACCCAGTGCCTTTCTTTAGTCATCAATCTGTTTCTAAAGTTTGCATGGAATCTTTTCAGGGATCACATTCATCTTGTACCTGGATAATTCTTGGTAATCACTGATTAGAGAAAGAATGAATCAAATGCATGACAGGAAACTGAGAATGGTTCAAGATACTTAAACTTGGAGCCTGGAAAAAAAGAAATGCCTAAAAGTGACTATACAGGCTTTCAATTAATGTGCACATATTCTTTGGTAGAAACTTGTCTTGTGTAAACTCTTTAATAATATAATTAAGAATTCAACAATGCCTCTGTATGTAATTCACAGCTCCAAATGTCTACTAGTGCTGATTCTGACCTTTTTCAAAACCCTATTAAGCTATGTAAATACAGAATAAGAAATGTGTACAGTGCATAAACAGCACTCTAATGTCAACTAGACAAGGACACATTGCCTCTCTCTTGTCCCCACTGATAACCATGCTGCCGATGTGCTAATACATTCTTGCTATTGATCTGTCTATGACAGATCTACCATGGGGCTCATGTTGTGGCCTTTCCAGTCAACGTGTGGTTTCAGGGTAAACCCTACTTATAGTATGCTGATATTTATGCCATCTTGGAAACAGCTCTAGTGGTTCAATGAGAATAATAATGATAATAATAAAATTTTGAGAGAGGGAAATAAATGTAAATTTCCAGGATTTCACATTAAAGGTAGTAAAATTCTGGCAGGACCAAGTTGGTTTTTTTTTCTACCACACAGAATAATACGTGATAAATATGCACTGTAGAAAACAGAAATACCTCAACCCCACCTTCCCACTTAACAATTCCCTTAACATTTGGATGCTTACCTTACAAAGTATCCTCTGTGTACGTACTATGTACATGCAATACACTCATAATATAATTAAGATGGACACAGAATTATAAACAAATAATAGACCAAATGCAATGATAACTTGACAACATATTGGCCATATTTCACACTATTTGAAGAATGAAATTTGACTTCTATGCAAAACAAATGAAGTACCTACTTTCTCTGTAATTTGAGTTTCTATGTTAAATCTGTTGTCCATCACAGTAACAAAATACGTGGGAGAAATCGACTTAAAAAAAGGAACTCTTTCCTTCTAGTTCAAGGTTGCATAGATTTTTGTCCATGGATGCTTGACCCTATATCTTCGGGCATTGATGAGAAAGTAAGGAAGGGAATTGAGCCAGGGACAGTGCTAGATGGAGCTGTTCACTGCATGGGCTGGGAAGCTGGGAGGTTGAGCTTAAGCAAGACATACTCTTTTTTGTTTTTCTAATTTTTTATTCATCCTAAATACCAACCAGAGCTCGCCCTCCCTCCTCTCTTCTCGCTACCACCTCCCTCCAACCTCACCATCCCATCCATCCCCTAGTAAGGGTAAGGCCTCCCAAGGGGTGTCAACAAGGACTGGCTCATCGAGTTGAGAGAGGACCAAGCCCCTCCCAGCTGCATCAAGACTGAGCAAGGCATCTGACCCTAGGATTGGGCTCCAAAAAACTAGCTTCAGAGGAATATCTTCAGTGGCCTGCTGCCACCAACCAGGCTCTTCCACCTCCTGCAGGCTCCCTGTCCTCCCTTTAGTCCCTTCAGCTATGAATCTATCGACAGCTTTGTCCATTGATGAGAGAGCCCTCCTGATTCAAATGGTTGGAAGAATTACAAGGTTAGGACCAGCACCTGCCAAAACTACTTTTCTCACTGGGAAGCATGACTGAAAAGGAAAATGCTTTCAGTCTCACTGGAGCTCTGGTAAAAATTCCCTTCACAGCTGTAGACCCCGTGTATATGGTTGATGGCTGTCAGATGAGGGCTGGTCTGATATTGGGATATCAGACCTGACTGAGAGGAGTGCATATCTCTGACCACCGTGTCTGCTACCTGCCAGGTGGGGACTATGCTCTGCTTAATCAGAGAACTCTGTTTTTGTCCATTACAACAGAACCAGCAGAGCAATGTCTCTTGGTGTTCACAGGCTTCATACACATTCACGGGAAGAGAGTAAATATGGGACAAGGTTACCTGAGATAAGCCTGATAGTTCTGCCTGCCAAACCAATGCAAACTAGATTACCTCATTTATTCAAACATAGTTCATATTTTATCTTAAACATATTCACTAGAATTTTGACTTTAGATCATATCATTTTTTGTAAGTAATGATACTAAATATATAAAATTAAATGGTGTGGAATTAATGCTGTAAGTTGTATTTCATTTTTGACACGTTAGATTTTTAAAATATTCTAAATTAAAGTGATTTTTATTATGGAAAAATTTAAATATGTATTGCATAAAATAGCTGAGCAGATCTGAAATGTTTAAAATTTACTGAAACATATTTTTGGCCTGGGTAGAAATAACTTTCATAAATAATAAAATTTTGCATGTAGAAGAAATGGAATTTAAACAGTAAGGTTTTCAATTTTATTGCAATAAAAATGCAAAACATGCTTTATAATTAGAAATGATACTGTGTATACTTATTATTTGATCATTTGTTAAAAACAAAATTTAAAACCCTTTTTCCTGTTTGATTCTTTCCTGGGAGTACAATCTATTCCTAAAAAATCACTACTAAGTTTGACTGGTTATAAATGTCTATTCTTAGCCAACATCTAATGATAAATTGATAAATTGATTGTTATGGAAAAATGTCTCCCTAGATATGAACTGTATTTAAAATTACCTCAGGAAAAGTAATTTGCAACTCATCAATACTATATCTAATGATACTAATGCTAACAAAAGTATTTATTTCCATAGGTGAAGAATACTGAAAATGGTAGTGATTTCTTAAATTATTTAATTCTATAATATAAAATGCAATGGAAACCAGTACCTGGGATCTGTTGTGTGCATTAAAGAATATCCGTATTTTGTGGTTTCAGGTCTATGTTTTATATATATATATATAATATTTGTATATAAAAACAGCTCTTTGAAGTGGTCAGGTTCTGAAACATCTACATATTAGGATCTTATCTTAATGAAATATGTTTTTAATGCAAGCCATAATATTTGGCTAGTCTTCATAATGGAAAACCAAAACATGCAAACTATGGGTCACTAAGTCTAAAGACTAAATTCTAGGAAATACAAATGAGAATGTTTAATTATTTCATTTGTAATCTTTAGATAAATTGCCATTTTGCTTAGTAATCTCAAGCATACCTTGGTTTGACAACTATGCATAGGTGATTTAAGTGGAAATGTTACTGGGGAAAACAATAACATGCTGGAGAATTAGAAGGAAGATCTTCACCGCAAATAGGCACAGAATCTGGGGCCACAGGCCAGAGCATCAGCTCCAACTGGAGGCCAAAGGAAACACTGTGGAATGCAAATTATCCTGGAGATAAGCTGACTACAGAAAGTGGTTTAGTGTTACAATATTGAGGAACTAACATTCATTAGTTGGACAGTATCCAATTCTGTGAAAGCTATGGCAAAGCAGTCTCAGGCTTTTGAAAGCAAAACCAATCAAAATGATGTTCTACACACACACACACACACACACACACACACACACACACACACACACACACACACGGATAAAATGAATGCTAGAAGGCCTAGATGGAGAATCAACATTACCCATTATACTTGCCTGCACCAAACTGTATGCCAAATGATTGCAACTTTTATAAAACTAAACTAGATTTGTAAAATGTAAAAAACAATAATGAAGACCAAATAATTTCCCCATAACTGTGTGCTTTGTTTGGAATATATTTGTACCTACAGACTCTTACAATGTCTCTATCCTCTCCTCTCCTCTCCACCCCTCCCTGATCTTCTGCTCTCCTGTCCTTTCCTGTCCTCTTATCCTTTGTCTTCTCCTCTCAAATTCCATCAAAGCCTTCAAAAGAAAAGGCATGATCAGGGTACAACAGAACAGTCTGAGAAACATGAATCAGTAATGATGGATTTGTTCGCTAGGATTAAGGTATTTCAATGCTAATTTTGAGTTCTAAACTTCTCTTTCCACATTAGAGCAGTGGAAGAATGAGACTGTTTGCTCGTGTTTACATTTCAATACTAGTGTGGAACACATAATTGGGAACAACCCAACATTCACAACAATGTATCTCAACAGCTTCCTACTAAGTTGTATTGTGCTCTCAGCCCCTGCAGACAGTAGGAATGCAGGGAAACTCTGGACAATTTATCATTCAGAGAAATTTTGAAAACAATGTGCAATGCGAGAGCTCTGTTCTATTGTCAGAGGGAATAAATAGAATGTAACAATGGCTCGTCTACTTTATTTGAAGAAATAGTCCTGTCTACCTCAGTAATATTTAGGAGTGCATTTTCCCTTTACTACATCTTCATTGTTGCTTATACAAACTGTTCACCTAGGTATCAGCCCTTTCTGTACTCTTTGCTTCACAAAATAGCTATAATTTCATGTATCAGAGAGTAAGTATTGTCCCTCTTTTAAGTTCCTGAAGTTACTTAACAAGAAACATAAAAGGGCACTTGTCTGAAGAAAAGAAAAATGATCATGTAGAAAAAATGAATATAATTCTGAACAAATGTGTTGAAGCCATATACTGTATTGTTTTACACACCAAACTAAATTAATTAATAAAACAAGCAATCTTATTAAGAAGAAGCTCTGGAATGTAGTATTGCAATTTTTGACTTATCTGAGTTCTTGCAGTTTTTACCCCTAAAAATTAACTACCATTTTGAAAGTCACACACACACACACACACACACACACACACACACACACACACCCTACATACACACAGATGAACATGCACAGTTCGACCTTGTATATAGAAGTTAAAGAGCATATTATTCTCAGACACATGGAAATGATCAGAAATATCCTGTATAGACATTTTAAATAAGCTTACAAATATTTGTCATAAAGATTTCATTCTGTACTATTATAGTTGGGTGTGGAATGTCCCCCCAAAGGCTTTTGTGCTGAGGAATTACGTTGTAGCTTTTGCCACTGTTTAGAGGTGAATGGATCATAAGGGCAGCACTAACATCGATTGACTGACCCAGAGGTCAATTCACAAACCAAATGGACTGTTAGCATTTGGAGACTAGTTAAAAGAAAAGAGTCATTAGGGACATTTTAAAGAAAACTGGATTTTGTACCCACCCCTGCATGCTCTCTCTGCTTCACTGATGCTATGAAGTAATTTACATGTCCCCTTAAATGGGCCATAGGGACACCACATATTTAATCAAATGCCCTTCTAATGTATATAAGAGTGTTTCTTGTTTTATTTTGTAGTATTTTAAGAGCATTATTTATTATGTATCTGATTATTTATTTATTATGAGAGTCTATCCCAGGTTAGACTTGAACTCCCAATATACTAGAAGATGACCTTGAACTTCTGCTGCTCCTGCCTGTAACTCCAGTACTGGGGTTAGATGTTTAAGTGACCACCCACTACACCCAGGTTATGCTGTGCATTGGGCAGAACTCTGTGCTTCTTAGGCAAGCACTGTACACTATGAACTTCAATCCCAGCCTGTAGAAATGTTTCTTGATGAGATTATTTTGAATAAGTAGACCAAGGAAAGCCAATCAATTGCCATAGTGGAGATAGGTTCTAGCAATGGGTACAAGACTTGAGATCAAAAGGCCCATGATGCCAAAACTGATGGTGAGTTCTTCCTGCCTGGCAGGCAGCTTTTTGCACTGCTTTCTACTTGTACAAAAAATAAAAAATCAGCTCTTCCTGAGTGTCAGGCCTGATGGTCATGTGACTAGGAGACAGCGTTCTCTTCTGATGTTCTGTTTGCTTCCACATCTCCATATCATGGATCCTGCTGATTTTTGTAATATTTTGACATAACAGTATGATACATACACAAACACAAACCCAATACATTTGAAAGGAGAACATAGAAACTTGTTGAAGTAATTCTTTATTCCAACTATACTAGGAGCTCAAATAGGACTAAATGGTACAGATATAATGTGAATCAAGTTTTAAAAGGCAAGATGAATATCCCCCCACCTCTATCCTGGCCACCAAAATCATGCTACAAGAGCAGTGTTGGTGTCTACTTTAATGGCAACCTTTTAGACGGACAAAGTACCTACCTACTAAATGATTGCTTCTAATTGTTTCAATTTGTCATTGGAATAGTCATTAAATGCTTTCATGCTACACACTAGGCTACAACGTCTATGACAACAGAGTGGACTCAGTCTGCTTTATGTTTTGAGTTCCCATTGAAACAGGCGTAGAAAGGGTTTGAGATTATTCATTCTCATTATTGGTTCTCATAAGACATAGTGGGATCTTTTAAACCTTCATTACATTATGTATACCTTTTGAAATTCCAAACACAATACATCAATTAAAATTTTTCATTACATAAGACATGATGAAATCAGTAATATTTTAAAAGCTTAAACAGTTATTTTTCAAAAGAAAATGATCACGAATTAACTCAATTCATATAAAAGTCCAGGTGCTGATAACAGAACGCTTGAGCAGAGTCAGAGACAGTAGAAAGAACACAGAAAATAAAAGGGCTGATGGTCAAAGCTGGACATTTGAAACCAGAAAAAGTCTATTGAAGAAAATGGAAAATAAATCAATAATTTATTATGCTAAGGAAAGAAAAGGCAGAACACAGAAAACAAAGCAGAGAATGGTGAGATCATAAAACAATCTGAATGTCTCCATGCCAATTCAGAGGAATGATTAATGAAATTAGCAGCAGAATCTTAGAAAATTAAAATTTCTCAAATTGGGCTTAATACTAAATGGTATCTGGCAATTAAGGAAACTGACTCTATAATGAAATGCATCCATGCACACACACACACACACACACACACACACACACACACACACACACACACCAAACACACATACACACACTTTGATGAGGCTTTGAAGAAATTTATTCTTATAGAAAAGCATTTCAGAAAATAAAACCAGTCAAGCAGTTTATGTTTTGAAAGCAAAGTTACAAATGGAAAGCAAAAGGAAAACAACAGATCATGTTAATTTTTAGCATAGCTAAATAAAACTGACCTTTAAACTAGTAAATGCTCATTCCTGTAGCAAGGGCAGGGCCTTGTGAGAAGCCAAGAGAAGGAAAATGAATTTTGTTTGGAGATGAGCCTCTGACAGTTTGCCCAATCCTAAGTGGTCAGACTTAAGCATATACACATTCCCAGCACTCAGTAGGCTGTACATACGTGATGCATAGGGTAGGAGCATGTGTGCATAACAAGAATAAATTTAAAAGTGGTCACATATTTGGGAGAAATTTGGGGTAGACATGGGAAGAATTTGAAAGAGGAGAGGAAGGGATACAAATTAAGTATTCATATAGAAAATAAAAACTCAAAAATAAATTGAAACACAAATGAAAAATACTTGCAAGTATTTTCTTCCAAAATCTTACAGCAAACATCATTTTAATGGAGAAACACTGCAGTTCTTTACTCTGAGATCTTAAAGATCAGTGTTCAATTTATTTGCTCTTCATCCCCTGAGTACACATTGAACAAATCCATCCCAGGAAAACGAGAATGGGGGATACATTAGTGAACGAAGTAAATAAGATCTTGGCTTTCAAAGCACTTACATTCTGTTAAAGAGGATGGAAAAGCAAAATGAAAGTGTGTGTGTGTGTGTGTGTGTGTGTATGTGTGTGTGTGTGTGTGTGTGTGTGTGTGTGTGTGTTTAGAGAAGTATAGTAAGGAAGGTAGTGGTTTAAGGAAGGTATACAAGTAGTAATATTCAACAGTTGGTGTGTGGAGCTGAGAAAGCCTTGAAACAATTAAGTTCTAAGTGCATGTGTGCTATTGACATGGGCACTGCCATGTGTAGACTCATACTTATGGGAAAATGGCAAAGACACCCTGAAGGTCAAAGAGATAACAAAGCCATTGTAGGGATTCTGAGTGCAAAGGTGGAGACTGTATGTGGAAAATGCTCACCATGGTACTCACCCCCTAAAATACTTTTTGCCTAAAGATCATTCCTCTACAGGGACTGCTCCTACTGATATTAGCTCAACACGTCCCTTTGGTCCTTCTGTATACCATGCACCCTGCTTATTATCTGTATATAATAACTTCACTTACTTGCTCAGCTGTATGCAATAAATCTGCCTCAGTTCAACTGTATATGATAACTATGCTGAGCTTCCCAGGGGCTGTGGATTCTCCCACAGAAAGAAAAGTTCACCCCATCCCATCCCAGTTGTTTTGTGTGTCTCTGTGTGTGTTTCATTGCCTCAAAACCCTAGTTAGGGAAAAGTCTCTGTAGTCATACAAAGATACAACAAGGTAGTCCCTCTAAACCTTAAATGTGTTATATTTAGTATTTACTTTAAATTAATATCTTGTTAATTTACAATACTTTTATTATATTTTAACATGAATATTTCATGTGTGTGTGTGTGTATGTGTGTGTGTGTGTGTGTGTGTGTGTGTGTGTGTAAAGCCAATGGAACAAGCCTATGAAAGGCTTGAAGAAGTTTATGTAACCAGGCATCTCAGAATTCCCCAGCAACAGAGAAAGAGACAGGAGTGTGAGACAGGAGTATTTATCTACCAACTACCATTTCTCACAGATTGAGAGATATTGAGCCTTTTGGAGCTGTAATAGGTTTGACAAGCTTGTGTCACCTAGGGCAAGGCTGCAAGACAGAAGACAAACACTAATTAAGAGTGTGGTGCCAGTAGGCACAGCAAACATCTGCTACCATAGCTGAGTATGAACTCAGAGGAAAGAGGATGTAAGATGGCATGGATCACCAAGTGTGTCTGCTGTGAGCAGTGAAAAGACATGGAGAAAAAGGGAAGGCTAAGGGGATAGTGATCTTACAGAGAAGTTTCTACCTTGACATGATTTGCCTTTTAGTCTAAGTTGAATAAGAAACCATTAGAGGGCTATGGAAGCATCTGGTTGGGGCATGAAGAATAGACTGTGGGTGGTGGAGTGAGAGCTACAGCAGAGACAGGAAGAATCTCTAGGAAGCTATTAAGGTAATTCAGGAAAGAAACAAACCTAGCTTACATCAGAGCGCCGCTAGCAATCAGTGGTGAATGATTGGATGCTAGGTGTTTTTCCTAAGGTGGAGCTCCTCTCAGTTTTTCTGTTTTAGAAGAGAAAGCCAACTAATAATGTTTGAGAGTTTCTATTACTGAAACAAAACACCTTGACCAAAGAGCAAGTTAGGGAAGAAAGTGTCAATTTGACTTATTCCACATCACTGTTTACCATGAATGGAAATCGGGACTTAAACACAAACAGGCCAGAAACCTGGAGGCAAGGAGCTGATGCCAAGGCCATGGGATGGGAATGCTGCTTACTGTCTTGCTCAGCCTGCCTTCATATAGAACCCAGGACAACCATGCCAGTGATGGAACCACCCACAATGAACTGGGCCCTCCTCCATCAATCACCAATGAAGCAAATGTCTTAACGCTGAATCTTACGGGGCATTAACTCAATCCAGGCTTCCTCCTTACAGATAGCTCCAGCTTGTGTGTCAAGTTGACATAATACCAGCCAGAATAAATAAGGACTTGCAGTTAAACAAAGCCATTATCTTGTGCTGATAACCTAATTGTATATATTGAAAAATTCCAGATATTATGCAGTCAAGTTATTAGATGCCAATGATAGCATTTGACAAGATGGAAAGCTGGAATTAATTTTGTTAAAGTAGTTTGTATTGTACAGATCAAATATATTTTAAATGCATACATATTTTAAAAATACACCCATATATTGGCAAGTGACTGATTTGGAATATATCGAACAGCCAGGACCTAGGAAAAATGCCTAAAAATTGAGTCAATAAAAGATGTGTAAGATGTGTGCCATAAAATTGAATCAAAGTCATAAATGAATGAGGAGACATTTGGAGTTCATAGGCAACAGGATACATTTAGCAAAGATTATGCCAGTTTAACTCAAAAAAGTAAATTTCGTTCTGACCATGAGGATTTAAACTGCTGATATTTGGATAAAAGAGGAAGAATAATAATGGCAAATGTAGAAGAAAAATTAACAGCGTTTTGTTTCTAGATACGATAATATGTTGGAAAACCATGGTGTTTGGCAATGGTCCAGGATATTAAAAACTAATTAGTATTTCTTAACCATTTGTAGTACTCCCTTGAAATCTCTCTGCCTAATTTCACAAAAAAGAGGCTTGACTGCTTAAAACTATTTTAAAATATCAAAGACCAAAAGGACTAACACAGAATGAGAATACACTTCTAAAACTTGTAACAATGATTTACTATTCATAATAAGTACACAATACTAATTTATCTTAAGAAAAAGACAGGTAAGTTTAGCTCTGCATGCTTGACAAATAGTTAGAAAGCAACCATAAGTAAGGATATGAATCAATGGAAGCTTTTGTAACACTACTCATTGTGCAGCAATTTCCATAAAAAATCAAGCACTCATAAATGTTACTACTTACCATTCAGGTGCAAGAGATAGTATAAGAAACACATTGACATTATAACAGAAATGTACAGGAAAATCATAAAAGTATTCAAACTACAAAGTTCACATAAATATCCATGAACTAGGGATGAATCTTAAATTGTAATACAGTTATGTATGGTATACTTTGGTGAATAAAATTAAATGATAGAACATTCAGTAGCATGAACCCATCATTAAATGTAATTATAATATACTGATTTTATTCTTTGAGAATTACACACATATATGCAACGTATTTTGATCATATTCATCCCCAGTTCTTCCATCAGCTCCTCTCAGAGCCATCCTGTACCCTTCCACCTCTCTCTTTAATCTCACAATCAACTGTTTCTAATAACCTCTTCATTCAGTTTCCTGCCCATATACTTACTGGTGTGGAACATTTGTGGTTGAGCACTACACAGACACATTCTGCACTTTGAACAGTTAGTTGTGAGTGATTACAAGTAGGTGGTTACCAACTATCCACCACACAAAGAAACATTTTTTATGAGGACCAGGAGCTGCACCAAACTGAGTACAAGTGACACCTGCTTATAGGACCTTTGGATACTGCTTCCACTTAGCAAGATTCTAATCAAATATCCATGTCTTTGCTCGCACTGAGTAGCTAGCTAGGTTTCCCATACTGCGAATGATTTTCCTCTTACTAATCAAGTTCAATTAGAAGAGATATTGATTAATGATAAGATACGCATGCCACTACACCCTTAGGACTATCATAGTTTCTGGTCATTGAAATGGTTTACAGGCTTGATGGGAAGATAGAACTGTTGGTTGTTTCCGTACTTTTGAAGACTACAAGGTGCCCTCTAGAATCATGAAAGCTAGTCCTCAGAGAAGGAGCATTCTTCAGGTAACTTCCAGATCAAGGAGCCCTGGGCCTATGTCTGAAGTGCATGGCATCTTCAGCAACAAGGACTTCCATTCACCTCTGTGATGGGGGAAGTCCTGTGTATATGTCAATAAAGCCCTGTTGGCCAATAGGGAAGCAAGATAGGTGGGACTAGGAGTCGAGGAGGACTCTGGGTAGGAGAAACACAGGGAGTCACGATGTAGCCCGCCAGAGAAATAAGATGTCCGGAACTTTGCTCCGGTAAGAGAAATACTTAGATTAACAATTATGTGGTAAATACCTAAGTCTAAGATAGCCTGTAAGAAACAAGCAAGGCCAACAGCTTTATAATTAATACAGCATTCTGTGTGTTTATTTGGGACTGATGCGGCTCTGGGACCAGGCCAGCGGGAAAGCTTCTCTTTACAAATGGTGATCAGGAGCGGGATTGAATTTCCACATAGAATGACAAAATCTTTAAAAGAATTTTAGAAACAAAAGAACAGAGAAAAGCATGGGTTCTTGGTAGCAGCATTTTCTCAGGTGGGCTCTGTTTTGCTAGCAACAAGCAGAGACTCACAGGGCTTGCTTAAGTGAGTCTTCCTGACTCAGCATAAAAAAAAAGAAGAAAAACCAAGGTTCTTTTAAGAGGCTCTGCTAACGATTGAAAAGTGTGTATGTATAGCTGGAAGTGGCAGTGACCACATCGCTAGGCCGGCAGCTTTTGCTGGATCTCAGCATAGACTGAGACAGTAAGCTGGAATCACGCTTATGCCCACCATCTTGGAAAAACAGCAGTTTAAACAGCCGCGGTTTTAACAGATAAGACACGTGGCCAGAAAAAACATAAAGATTTTCAGTAAAGTCAGACTTTGATGAAGAAAAAAAACCTCTAAAGGTTTACAGTGTGTTTCAAAATATGCGTAAGATTGAGAGGAAAAAAGAAACGACATAGTGGTAAAATAAATAAAGAAGTCAGCTGTGGTGGTGCACACCGGTAGGATTTGCTGCTGAGGCAGAGGCAGGTGGATTTCCCAAGAAAAACCCTGTCTCAGAGAAAAATAAATAAAAGTAAAAGAAATAAGATAATAATAATAGATAAATAAATAAGCCACTTAAAGATGGAAAATACACAGAGAATCTGGGTACTGTATGCTATTGTGTTTTTCAGTTTTTTGATTGCTCAGGAAGGAACAACTGCTAAAGTACACTTGATTATAAATGCTGTTGAATTAATCCAACTTCTATCTTTTGAAAATGCCTTGACTTCAAAATTTAAGTATAAGGATATGTTACTTTGGAAAAGAGTTTTTGTTTATGTTTCTACAGAAAATGATTCCTTCTAGGCTTCTGTTGTTTGATGAACAAAGACCCCTGGAAGCAATGGCCCAAGTGATTCAACATCTAAAACAGCTAAGATAATACAGTCTTACAGACGCTGAAACTAAGGACTTATACAGGTTTCTGAGTTTTGTCATGATCCCCATGGTATGAACAGCACCCCCTTCCACCACGAAGCAGTTTGGAATGAGCGATGTCCTAATTCCCATCTTGTTTATAAGTCTTTGTTTTCATTTAAATGGGATTGTTTATACTTGGTTAATGATCACAACCAATCTCTTTTAAAGGAAAAAGGGGATGATGGTATGGAAATGAGTACTTTGTATTAGTATGGTTTTTCATTTATTGAGACAAATTCAAGGTCAATTTTGTGCTGTGTATATTTCTCCTCTTGTTTAAGTATTGTGCTTATATTGATCTTTTAAAACATAATGCATAATTAAATACAGACTATAGACAATTACTTATAATAGTCAAAACTTATAGTTAGGTAAGTTAGGTTTTCTAGATATGCAGAGATATATTTGAGATAGATAAGACAGTTTTCAAACCTTTCAAAGACCTTCAGAAAACAGCATTTAAAATGGTTTAGGGTTTTTCTTGACAATGAGAATTGTCTGCTCCTGGCAGCACCAATTACATCTGAGAGGAAGATGGGCATCAAAGAAACTTGTTATGGAATTTGCTTTCTTTTTTTTTTTCACTTCTTTTTTTGTTATTTATTTTTTTAAATTTTATTTTCCAGTTTAAATTTAGATAAGAAACAAGGTTGCTTCACAAGTCAGTTCCAGGTCCCTCTCCCATTCCCTCCCTCCCTCCCGAGCCCTCCCCCCCCCCCCGTTATCCCCTCATTTCCCCAGGGAGGGTGAGGCCCTCCATGGGGGTGTGCATAGTCTGTCATTTCATATAGGGCAGGGCCTAAACCCTTCCCCAAGAGTTTGGAGTGAGAGTGCACCTCACATTGTTCTATGGGAGTCCAAAGTCCGTGTGTATACTTGGGATGGGTACTGATCTGCTGCCCAAGGCTCAATAGATTCCCTAGGCCTCCTCACTGACACCCACATTCAGGGGGTCTTGATCAGTCCCATGCTGGATTCCCAGGCTGATGCCTGGGATTCAAGAGTTAACCTTTGTCTGGTCAGCTGTTTCTGGGGGTTAAACCAGCCCAGTCTTAATCCCTTTGATCATCAGTCCTCCCTCTCTGTTACTGGCTTTCTTGAGTTCAGCTCAGTACTGAACCAAGGGAGTCTGCCTCTTCTTCAATCAGCCACTAAATAAAGTTTCTGTTTCCCAGACTCTCTGGCCATAAGATTGAAGGCTGGCACTCCCCAGATCTATGTCTAAAATCCATATATGAGAGAGTACATGCCATGTTTCTCTTTTTGTGACTGGGTTACCTCACTCAGGATGGTTTCTTCTAGTGTCATCCATTTGCCTGCGAATCTCATGATTCCATTATTTTTTTCTGCTGAATAGTACTCCATTGTGTAGATGTACCACATTTTCTCTATCCACTCTTCAGGTGAGGGACATCTAGGTTGCTTCCAAGTTCTGGCAATTACAAATAAAGCTGCTATGAACATAGTGGAACAGACATCTTTGTTGTATGAATGGGCATCTTTTGGATATATGCCTAAGAGTGGAGTTGCTGGGTCTTGTGGTAGGTTTATTCCCATTTTTCTGAGGAATCTCCATACTGATTTCCAAAGTGGCTGAACCAGTTGGCACTCCCACCAGCAATGGAAGAGTGTCCCCCTTTCACCACATCCTCTCCAGCATAAATTGTCATTGGTGTTTTTGATTTTAGCCATTCTGACAGGAGTAAGATGGTATCTGAGAGTTGTTTTGATTTGCATTTCCCGGATGGCTAAGGATGTTGAGCACTTTCTCAAGTGCCTCTCAGCCATTTTAGACTCCTCTATTGAAAACTCTCTATTTAGTTCTGCAGCCCACTTTTTAATAGGGTCCTTTGGTGTTTTGGAGACTTGCTTCTTGAGTTCTTTGTAAATTTTGGAGATCAACCCTCTGTCAGATGTGGGATTAGTGAATATTTTTTCCCATTCTGTGGGCTGCCTTTTTGTCTTGCTGACTGTGTCCTTTGCTTTACAGAAGCTTCTCAGTTTCAGTAGGTCCCATTTATTAATTGTTGATCTCACTGTCTGTGCTACTGATGTTATGTTCAGGAAGCTGTCTCCTGTACCAATTCGTTCAAGGGTACCACCCACTTTCTCTTCTAAGAGGTTCAGTGTGGCTGGATTTATGTTGAGGTCTTTGATCCATTTGGACTTAAGTTTTGTGCATGGCGATAAACATGGATCGATCTGCATTCTTCTACATGCCAGTCTCCAATTATGCCAGCACCATTTGTTGAAGATGCTTTCTTTATTCCATTGTATATTTTTAGATGATAAAAGGGCTGAAAGAGAAATCAGAGAAACATCACCCTTTACAATTGCCACGAACAACATAAAATACCTTGGGGTAACGCTAACCAAACAAGTGAAAGACCTGTATCGTAAGAACTTTGAGTCTTTAAAGAAAGAAATTAAAGAAGCCCTCAGAAAATGGAAAGATCTCCCATGCTCTTGGATAGGTAGGATCAATGTAGTAAAAATGGCAATCCTGCCAAAAGCAATCTACAGATTCAATGCAATCCCCATTAAAATCCCAGCACAATTCTTCACAGACCTTGAAAGAACAATAATCAATTTTCTATGGAAAAACAAAAGACCCAGGATAACCAAAACAACCCTGTTCAACAAGGCAACGTCCGGAGGCATCACCATCCCTGACCTCAAGCTCTATTATAGAGCTATAGTCCTGAAAACAGCTTGGTATTGGCACAAAAATAGACAGGTAGACCAATGGAATCAAATTGAAAATCCAGGTATTAACCCACACACGTACGAACATCTGATCTTTGACAAAGGAATTTGCTTTCAACATGGCAAGATTAGCCTTTTGGGCAAGAAACTGCTCTTGCCTAGACTGCATGACTGTTGCTGTGTAAACTGGACATGCCGGACCCACAGGAAAGTGACTGCTGAACTTAAACAGTCCTATAGAGTTCCTGATTCATGGAAGAGTATAAGAGACTTTCTGCAGGACACAGAAAAACTACTGACAGACTGCTGATGCAGATGGACAGTTTGAAATTTCCTGCTTTGCTGAGAAGTGTTCCAGCCACACTGTGGCCTATGGGCTGAAGATGGATGCCCCAATGTTACAGAGGAACTTCAGGTGACTGTCCAGGAAGTGAGTGTCTCTGTCAGTTCTAGAGTTTATATATTATCCTTCTGTGGTCTTTGATAGAGTTGAAGACAGATAGTTATAATTATAGTTTTCCTTAGTTATGATAAAAGATAAGCTACATATAGGACTTTGGAGTCACAAGGATGGGATAAATGATATTTTCTTTAAATCTTACTGAATGTTGATAGACAAAATATTGTAACTGTGTTCTTACTTGATAACTGTTCTGTTATATATAATTTGACTATGTTAAAGTTAATAACTTTCTTTTGTTTAGACAGAAAAGAGGAGACGATGGGGGAAGTCCTGTGTATATGTCAATAAGGCACTGTTGGCCAATAGGGAAGCAAGATAGGTGGGACTAGGAGTCGAGGAGGACTCTGGGTAGGAGAAACACAGGGAGTCACGATGTAGCCTGCCAGAGAAATAAGATGTCCGGAACTTTGCTCCGGTAAGAGAAATACTTAGATTAACAATTATGGGGTAAATACTTAAGTCAAAGCTAGCCTGTAAGAAACAAGCAAGGCCAACAGGTTCATAATTAATACACCGTCTTATGTGTTATTTGGGGGCTACAACGTGGCAGAGCCCAGGCGACTGGTGGTGAAAAACCAAAGCTGCTAGCAAGAAAAAGCCTCCCTCTACACCTCTGGTAAAAGATCAGCTCTGAAAACATGCATACAAGTAATATTATAAGAACTGTCAGGTTATATTTAGGAATATGTATTATCTAATCTGCACACACACACTTATGTATGTATGTATGTATGTATATATATATATTCATAAAATAACAATAAAATAAGAGGCCATGAATTTTAAAGACAATGTAGAGGGGCATAAGACAGGGTTTCAAGGGAGAAAAGACAAAGGAAATTTGTTGTAATTATAATCTCAAATAATATCAAAGCCAGGAAAAAGGAAATTTAATTCAAATGCTATAGGAGTTAAATTAAGCTGAATAGATGTTGAGTTTTGTTAATTTTGGTGTGAAAATATTTTTTTTCGAGGCAGGGTTTCTCTGTGGCTTTGGAGGCTGTCCTGTAACTAGCTCTTGTAGACCAGGTTGGTCTCGAACTCACAGATATCTGCCTGTCTCTGCCTCCTGAGTGCTAGGTTTAAAGACATCCGCCACCACAGCCTGGCAGTGTGAGAAGTTTTTATTTATTTTTATTTATTTACAACATTTTTAGTAAAAAAAAGCCAATATTTTTAGTAGTAAAGTTTGAAAAAATTGAAACCAATTTGGAAAAGGAAAAGAAGCCAAGCCTAAAAATACTAAACCTGCATACATATAATTATGGCTCTTTCTTGTAAAGTTAAAACTCTGAAAAAATTAAACAATATGTTGTTTCTACATAGATATGTATGGAATAAAACTTATAGATGGCATAAATAGAATATAAATTCCAGAAATCAAAATATTTGGGACCTGGCAGAGCAGACAGTGGGAAAGATCAGGGAAGTGGATGCCCTTAGGACATGGATTTCTGGCATTGTTTGTTATGTTATCAATCTGTGGTTTATATACATGTAATAATGTTCTTCAAAGGAATAAAACAGGGCAACAGAGATTTTATATATGTGCATAAGGACCGGTGTGTTTGAATGGGTGTGTATGTGTGTTTGTGTGTGTGTGTGTGTGTGTGTGTGTGTGTGTGTGACAGAGAGAGAGAGACATAGAGACAGAGAAACTGTGAACTCAAAATCTTTAGGATAACTGAACAGTGTGCAGGCCCAGGGAAACTGTAGCTCAAGTTCATAGAGTCAACTGGCAGACCCCATCATATTTTCCTTGAATTTCAGAGATCTTCTTCCCTTTTCATTTTTATTTATGTACATAGTGTTGGATTTCATAGTATGCAATTGACAGTCTCGCTTCCCATTATATCCCTTGTTTTTCTCTGCCTTTAGTCTCCTCCTGCTAATGTATTTTCAGAACTTTGGATGACTGAATGAGTCTCATGCACATTGTGGAGTGCAATGTGTTTTCTCAAATACATTTAAGAGTAACACAGTCCAAAAGCTACTTTTTTAAGAATATCTGGTCACGTAGGGTACTATGGCCTCATATATTTGATACATAATATTAACATTCATAATAAAGATTCCAATTTTATTTGTGTATAATGCATATTCTTTGATAATAATACATATACTGCCTTGGACTTTGAGGTGAGGAGGTGGCTGTGTTACAGAAGAAAATTGGAAAGACTGAAAGTGGCACTCTTGGAGGAGGAACTTTAAAAGAATCCATCTCTCCACAGGATAGGAGCTTAATAATATTCAGCCAATATTAAATTTAAATTATGAATTTGAAAAGTTCAATACTTCTTATTGTGGTGTAATGCTAGCTTCTCTGAATGAGCCATTTACACTTTCAATGTCTATTCCTTACACATGAGAAGGTCTTCATTTGTGTGTTGTAGCAAAGACCATGACCAAAAGCAGCTTAGGGAAGGAAGGGTTTATTTCAGCCCACAGTTATAGTCCATCATGGAAAGAAGTCAGGGTAAGAACCAAAGGCAGGAACCTGGATAGAAGAACCCAGCCCCAGGCAGAGGCCATGGAGGAATGCTGCTACAAGCTTGTTCCTCTTGGCTTGTTTTCTTATACACCCCAGGGCCACTTGTCCTGGGTGGCACCTCTCACTGTGGGCTGGTAATAATCAATCCAGAAAAGGCGCTGGATGATCCAATCAAATAGAGACATTTCCTCAATTGAGAGTTACACTTGATAGATGATTCTGTCTTGTGTCCTGCTATCAAAAAGCTAACTAGCATAGGAATAATTATAGTATCTAGTCCCTAAGACTATTTTCAAAATGAGTAGATACATGTGCATATGCATATTTATGCATATATAGACATATAAGTGTCTATATACACTTAGACCTATGTTCATATATCCCTATACACGTACACATCTGTACATATACACATATATGTATATACACACACATATATATAACCTTAAAACAGCTTCTGGATTATTAAAATGGAATGTTACCATTACCATTAATAAGAGGTATTTAAATTTATATCCATTTCACATTGTTACTATCATTAGTGTTACTAAATTATAATATGTAGGAATGGCAAGATGTGCAATGGCAATCAGTAAAGTGCTTGCCTTTCAAGCATGCAGACCTGAATTTAGATACTTAGTACTCACACAAAAGCCAAGGACACAGGGGTGAGTTTGTAATTACAGTGCCGTAGGAGATGGGTGCAGAGATAGGGGGATCACTAGAGTTCATTAGCTGGTGTAGTGTCCATGTACATGCACACTCAAACACAAACAAATACTGAAGTATGTGAATGCTACAGTCCCTCTTCAGTGATGCTGCCAAGTGGTCAGTCTTGAAATCCTAGACACACAGCAACACTAAAATTACTGATCAGATTGTACTTATATGTGCATGTGTTTATGTGTAAAAATAATAAAGAAAAAGAGCCCATCAATTTGAGAGGGAATAAGTCTAGGTGACATGGGAGACATTGGAGGGAGTGACATAGGGAGATTAGATAGAGGAAAGGAAAGTAGGTAAATAATAGCATTTCATTTAGTTACAATTAAAAATAAATAAATATAACTTCATTGGGCTTCTTTATCATCTTGACAGAATGCTTCTGCTTAGAGAGTGTCACCAGTATCTGTTACCCAATACCTACTAAAGTGTAAGAAGAAATCCAGACTAAAATGCCTCATCCAATTCTGCAGCATTCAGGCTTTTTCCTTCTGTTGATTTTTGAATCCTCAGTCAAATGAAAAAGGAAGCAGTAGGTAGTGAGTAGATAGCCACTTCAATGTTCTATCGGATATGTGTGCTTTCAACCACAAAGTATATAAACACAAAGTGTTCTGTAGTCCTCAGTTTGTAAAGAGAGAAGAAAGAAGCTGTACTATAGCTTTCCTATATTTCTACTGCTTAAAAAACAGTTTTCATTAGGAGGGGTTAACTTAAAATATTTTGTTTGAAGTAAGATTTTCTATAAATAAACTTCTCAATTAAAGAATTTACTTTGGTGATTTCCCTCTATCAAAGAGGTTATTGAGTTCTCAGAGTAAGTAAAATAATATATAATTATGCTTTGTCAAAGCATATTTTCTCCAGCTGAAGCAGTAGCTTCGGAGAGACTCAACTTACCCACAATGAGGAAGTCGCTCTGCTTTCTTCCCCCATGGTATGATATAAGAAGTGACTGTAGTGAAGAACATAATCTAAAGTCTTAATGCAGTAGTGAAGGCTGCACCCATGTGGTCTTCCTTTGACTTCAGAAATTGTCTTAAAACTCTCAGCAACTCTTCAGTGGCCCACTTGATATTTTTCCCCTACAATGTCACTGGGAATAATTAAGCTGTTAAGAGAAGACTCATAATGAAGCAACAAAACACAAAACAATTAAAGCAAATATTTTATGCTCATTTGAATTCCCCTCATTAGTATTGAAAGGTCAGAAAAAACATTTATAATTTTGAAATAAAGAATGAAACATAAATGCTTGTTTCCACCTGCTTTAAAGCTGATCAAGATTGTAAATCCAGACATTATTAGGAAGAAACAATACTTCTCAGGATTAGTGCATGTACCAATTTTCCTTTGCAATTTTCAAAATCTCGGGATTGACAGTGCAGGACCCATGCTAAGTTAGATAACGGTAGCCTATGATCTTCATTTTTTTCAGCGACTTTCCTTCAGCATTATTTATAGTTAAGGCACAGAAAAATAACCATTCTGCATGCTGACTTTTAAGTATATATTCAGATAAAAGTCTTGAATGCATGCTGATTTTTAAGTATATATTCAGATAAAAGTCTCAAGGTCCTGCCACTTGTGACGATCTATTCAAACTTGGTTAGAGCAAAAGACCAAGATCTGGAGATCAGCAAGCCAATTTCGGCTGAAATATGTCCCTGATAGGATTAGTGTGTTGTTTCCTATAAGAATTAAAGTTTGCTTCTTATTTCACTTGAAGCAAATTATTCAGGATCTATTTCTAATAATTAAATGAGAATATTTAAAATGCTTTGCTCCCTATAGTAAGCATATTTCTCTCTAATTTCAAGCATTTTCATGTGTATAACTAAAACTCTAAGCCAATATTCATAAATAGCAAACACTTCTTTTTACTCGTTCATCAATTTACAGTATCTCTGTTACTGTGTTTTAAATATAAATGACTGGCAAAAAATACATTCCAGAGTGCTCCCGCCACTGCATTTCCTTGCTGCTGCTTTCGTGCTTGCCCGCCTACCCGCGATGGCCAGCTTTAAGGACCTCGAGGGGAAGCCTGACCAAGAGCCAGGGCTTTGACGAATTCTTGAAGGAGCTAGGAGTAGGAAGGACACATAGGAAAACATGTGCCATGGGCTAAACCAGACCGCATCATTACTTGTGACGGCAACAATATCACCGTTAAAACTGAGAGTACTTTGAAGACGAGCTTGATGAAACTACACTCAATGGCAGAAAAACTCAAGACAGTCCGCACCTTCACTGATGGTGCTCTGGTTCAGCACCAGAACTGGGATGGGAAGCGGGGTCAAGGATGGGAAGCTGGTGGTGGATTGTGTCATGAACAATGTAACCTGTACTCAGGTCTATGAAAAGGTGGACTGAGGATTTCGTCGAGACCCTAGGAAAGAAGCAGCTGTGAATCTGCTCAGTTCAATGAGCATGTCATAAATATGCACAGAGCTTTTTTTCTTCAGTTTTATTTTTCATGACTGTTTTTCAGCTTGCTTCACATGTCAATCCCAGATACCTCTCCCTCCCTTCCTCCACTGTCCCCTCCAATACCCCAGCCCTTACCCAATGCCCACTCCACTCCCCAGGAAGGGTGAGGCCCTCCATGGGGGATCTCCAAAGTCTCTCATGTCATCCAGGGCAGGTCCTAAGCCCTCCCCAATGTGTTCAAAATTAGAGAGCATCCCTCCATGTGGAATGGGTTTCCCAAGTCAATTCATAAGCCAGGGATAAATACCGATCTACTATCCAAGATCCCGTAGATTTCTGAGGCCTCCTCACTGACACCCACATTCGGGAGTCTGGATCAGTCCCATGCTGGCCCCTCAGCCATCAACCTGGGAACCTTGAGCTCCCCCTTGTTCAGGTCAGCTGTCACTGTTGGTTTCACTAGCCAGGTCTTGACCCCTTTGCTCATCACTCCTCCCATTCTGCAACTGGATTCCAGGAATTCACTACAGTGTTTACCTGTGGGTATCTCCCTCTGTTTCCATCAGCCACTGGATGAAGGCTCTAGGATGGCATATAAAGTAGGAATCAATCTCATTATCAGGGAAGGGCATTTAATGTAGCCTCTACAATATTGTTTAGATTACCAGTTGGTATCCTCCTTGTAGAAACTCTGGAAATCTCACTAGTACCAGATCTCTCCTCAAACCTATAATGGCTCTCTCTATTATGGTATCTCTCATCCTGTTCTCCTCTATTCTTCCCCGACTCAACCTTCCTGCTCCCCTGGGTCCTCCTCTCCCCTCCTCTTCATCCTCTCTCTTTCTCCCAGCTTCCTCTTCCCTCCCCCATGCTCCCAATCCACTCAGGGAATCCTGTCCCATTCTCCTCCAGGGTACCATTCATATCTCTCTTAGGGTCCTCCCTGTTTCCCAGGCTATCTGGCAGTGGCATTGGAGGCTGGCACTACCCTACTCCATATCTAAAATCCATATATGAGTGAGTAAAAATCATGTTTGCCTATTTGTGACTGGGTTACGTCACTCCGGATGGTTTCTTTTAGTGCCATCCATTTGCTTGCGAATTTCAAGACTCCCATTTTTTTTCCCACTGAGTAGTACGCCATTGTGTAAATGTACCACATATTCTCTAATCACTCTTTAGTTGAGGGGCATCTAGGTTGCTCCCAGGTTCTGGCTATTACAAATAATGTTGCTATGAACATAGTTGAACAGACGTACTTACTGTATGACTGTGCATTTTTGTGGTATATGCCTAAGAGTGGAATTGCTGAATCTTGTAGACTGATTACCATTTTCCTGAGGAACCACCATACTTATTTTCAAAGTGGTTGAACAAGTTGGCACTCCCACTAGCAGTGGAGGAGTGTTCCTCTTTTTCCACATCTTCTCCAGCATAAACTGTTAATGGTGTTTTTGATTTTAGCTACTCTGACAGGAGTAAGATAGTATCTCAGAATTGTTTTGATTTGCATTTCCCTCACGGCTAAGGAAGTTGAGAACTTTCATAAGTGTCCCTCGGCCATTTTAGACCCCTCTGTTGAGGATTCTCTATTTAGTCCTGTACCCCATTTTTTAATTGGATACTATGGTGTTTTGGAGACTAGTTTCTTGAGTACTTTGTAAGTTTTAGAGATGAGCACTCCTTCAGAAGTGGGGTTGGTGAATATCTTTTCCCATTCTGTGGTCTGCCTTTTTGTCTTGTTGACTGTGTCCTTTGCCTTACAGAAGCTTCTTAGTTTCAGAGGTCCCATTTATTAGTTATTGATCTCAGTGTCTGTGCTACTGGTGTTATGTTCAGGAAGCTATCTCCTATACCAATTCATTGAAGGGTACTTCCTACTTTCTCTTCTAAGAGGTTCAGTGTGGCTGGATTAATGAGCTTTCTTTTTTACATGCAAATATCTCTCATCTGTCTCTTCATATGCACACAACACACACATAACCTACTACAGCTATGCCTCTCAAGAACTATGATGGTCTTTTAAAGAATAAAGACAACTTTAAAAATGTATTTTCCTATTCTCAGATATAAATATTTCAATTAACATAGTTGACATAAATTATGTAATCTTTTAATATTGTAAATCTGATGATTAAATAAACATTATATCAACTAACTCAGATTATCAGTCTACAATTATTGATAATTTTTGGTAAGTAAAATTCGATATTCCCCTTTTAATCTCTCTTCATATGATCAGTGAACACCCATTTTTCTGCCCTAGAAATAATTCTATGACTGGAGAATGAAAATGATATAGTAGAATAATTTTTTATTTACTTTCCCATATTTGTTATTTTTTGTGTTTTCCAGACTACATTTCACTGTGTAGAACTGACTGTCCTGGAACTTGCTTGGTAGATCTGGTTGGCCTCAAACTCAGAGATCATCTTGTCTCTGCCTCCCTCAAGAGTGCTAGGATTAAAGGTTTATGCCACCACCACTAGTCTTAGAGTCAAAGTTCTTTATAATTACCAAATGTCTGAAATAACAAAAATATAAAACATATTTATGTCACTAAAATTTTATTCAACTGTATAATTAAATAATTTAAAATAAAATTTATACAATTTAATAAACAGAAAAATATTGATCATTATGTAAAAGAGGCATTTCTAAGCATATATACAATTAGTGCTTTAACTATATGAAACAGGAGAACAGCATATGAGATGGAGTATTAATCATAACTTTATAAAAAATCTGTGCAATACTGTATATGTTAGTCTTCAATGTGTTATTTTTCTTCTATCTTTTTGCCTGTCTCTGTTACAACCAAAGTTGGACTTGAATTCTCCATCTTTCACCACAGTCCCTGAGTCCGGACATTACAGGTGAATACCAACATGTAATGCACTGTTGTGTTACATTTCTTTTTTTTCTAAAATAGATCTAGGTTGTTTTCATCAGTAAGGAGGAAAACTTTTAAGACTGGTGTAAACAGATACTGTGCATGTATTTCTCAATGAAATCTGGAGTAATTTTCTTTCTTTCCACAGCACTTGGTAGCTAGCATGTTTTACTCATCAACTGTACTGCTGTCTTCCTTTGTATTCTATGAGCCTTGTGAGGAAAAACACCTGTGTGCAATTTGCAAGGGCACACCCTAAGCACCTAGAAAAAAGTCTGTAACAATCAATGAGTGCTTTTTGTTGGTCTTCATGATAAGCAATGCATAATAGCTGCTACCTATGAAAATAGTGTTAACTATGAATTTGTAACTGAACTATGGCTGTTATCAACAGAATTATTTATCTTCATAGCTAATACCATTGGAGCTTTGAGAAGTTGATACTTTATGAAAAAAATACTCAGGAAAATTGATATTGCCAAAAGAATCCTTAAGCTACATTCCTCTCTCCATGCCACACCTCTTTGATTTTCACATTCTCATTCCCAAGACTGAGTCTGTACATTTGATGATTTATAGAGCCTATGATTATGTAAGTTACAGGACAAAATGGTTCTGTGGATTAAATTAAGACAGCTAATCAACTGACTTTGAGTTAATCAAAGGGGAGATTATTTCAGTGAATCAGACAAATCTAATCACATGACTCTGTGAGAGCACAGAATTGTATTTAACCAACAGGAGAAAAGAAAATTAGTATTTCAAAACATACGAAATTGACTTGCCACTGCTGATTTCAAAATGGCAAAGGACCATGTGAGAAAGAATACTGGGGGATTCAAAAAAGAATAAGAATGTCATGAAGGATATCCATCAAGTAAGCAGAGCGCCTCAATTTAAAAGGAACAGGATTCTGCTAGTGATCTGAATAAGGAGACTCCTGCAAAGCCTCCAGATTGCTCAAACATTGCTTGCATCCTTGTAAGACTAAGCAAAGAATATAGCTGAGCCTGCTTCCTTAGGAATAACAGAAGCTAACTGGAGCTTTTAAATTTGTGAAAATTGCTCTAAAGAGTAGAAGTCTATCCTAGTGGTGGTGGTGCAGGCCTTTGTTCCCAGCACTTGGGAGGCAGAGGCAGGCAGATCTCTGTAAGTTCAAGGTCAGTCTGGCCCACAGAGCTAGTTCCAGGGTAGCCAGGACTGTTTCACAGAGAAACCCTATCTTGAAAACAAAACAAAACAAAAAAAATGAGTGGAGGTCTAACAAGTTAATAAACTACTTATTTTGCATCAGTGTGACTCTGTGTGATTGTGTGTATGTGTGTGTGTGTGTGTGTGTGTGTGTGTGTGTATGCTTGCACATGTGTATATGGCTATTCACATTCATGTGTAGGCCAGACCAATACTTCAGGTATCAATGCTCAGGTGTACCCACTTTCTTTTCTTTACTTTTCTTTTCTTTTCCTTTCTTTTCTTTTTTTTAAGATAATTACTCACTGGGACCTGTACCTCACAGATTATTTTATCTGACTAAACATCAAGCCTCAGAATTCTGCCTATTCTCCCTGGAACTCAAATTACAAATACGCCCTATCATGCCTACCTTTTTTTTTTTAACTTGGGTTCCAGGGATTGAACTAAGATCTTTGTGCTTGCTAGAGAAGACCATGAATAAGTAGGCCATCTTCACAACCTAACTATTCTAAATTTAACCCAGATGTTCTATTCTTCATGTGTATTGATTAATTTTCTATTATTATAGCAAAAAACCATAACTAAGGCAACTTACTGAAGTAAGGGCTTATTTAAGGCTTACAATTCCAGGATGGATGAGAGTCCATCACCACCATAGTTGATAGCATGGTAGGTGGCCAGTACTGTGGGAGAAACTGCAGAACACACATATCACCAATGGCAAACATCAAACAGAAAAAGAATAACTGGAAATGACACATGACCTTTGAGATACCCAACGTGTTTCCCCAGTGACACACTTCAACCAAAAAGCCTATATGTTAAGCTACTCAAATATATAACCAATTGGTGACTAGGAGGATGTTTCATTCAAACCACCAACTATATAATCATGTCCAATCTAAACTATGTAATCTTATGCAGTGGTTTTAAGGCCTAAATAAATAGAGTGCCACAGAAATATGAAGGGTACAAAACTTTTATATTATACAGAAAATTTAGTACTTTTATTCTCTGAGCTGGTCTGATCTATCAGAGTAGCCCACAAAAAAGAAAAGTTTTTCTTACAAACAAAAATCTTTAATCTTTGTCATAGTTAGGGTTTTTCATTGCTGTGAAGAGACACCATGACCACAGGAACTCTTATAGGGAAACCATTTAATTGTGGTGGTTCACCTACAGTTTCAGAGATTCTGTCCATTATCATCATGACATGGGGCACTGTGATATTCAGGCAGACATGGTTCTGGAGATGAGAGTGCTACTTCTTGCTGGTAACGGTTAAGTCAACTGACAGCCATATTTAGTCTTTGAATTCCAAATTCTTCACAAAGCTGTTTGTAAAAATATTTTCTACTCCGGTGGGACTAGATAAAACAGGCCCTGCATCCAGGCCTGCATTCCAGTGCCTGGGGATTGCCTGGAAACAGCACAGAGCTTCCCATCTGGGCAGGAACAGAGCTGCCCAGATTTCAGGTCTTCTCCTCCACCAACAAGACCAGGAAAACAGCAGATCCAGGGACCAGGGGACCAGCTGGTCGCACAGAACTAGGTAAAACAAGGCCTGCATCCAGGCCTGCATTCAAGTGCCTGGGGATCCACTGGGAACTGCACAGAGCTTCCCATCCCAGCAGGACCCCAGCATCCCAGATTCCAGGTCTTCTCTTCCACCAAAAAGACCAGGAAATGAGCAGATTTAGGGACCAGGCGACTAGGTAGGAGGCTAACCACCCCAGATTGCTGGTCTTCTTGTCCACCCACGGGACCGGGACCAGAACCAGGACTAGGAATAGAAGAACTACCAGAGTATTGTACTTGATAGCACCCATCGAAAGGGAACCCTGGTCCACTAACCACCAGACCAGTAAGGGGCTCTTTCTGCACCCACTAGAAGAAGAGATGGGAAAGATACAATACAAAAACACGCTCAGCAACAGAAAAACAAATATGATAATGCCAGATTCTAGAGACTCCATACCAGCAAGACTACAACATTCCAATGCAAACAAAACAGAAGAGAATAACTTTAAAAACAACTTCATGAAAATGATAGGGGCCCTAAAAGAGGATATAGGAAAATCCCTCAAAGATATGGAAGAAAAAACAAACCAAAAATGCAAGAAATGGAAGAAAAAACAAACCAAAAGTGCAAGAAATGGAAGAAAAAAACTAAGCAAAAAATGCAAGAAATGGAAGTAAAAACGAAGCAAATAAAGAAAGAAATGGATGAAAAAAAAAAGGCAGGAAATGGAAAAAAAACAAAAATACAAGAAATGGAAGAAAAAGCAAACCAAAAAATGCAAGAAATGGAAGAAAAAGTAAACAAAAAATGCAAAAAATGGAAGAAAAACCAAAACAAAAAATTAATAAAAATTCAAAAAATGGACAAAAAGGTAAACCAAAAATTGAAAGAAACAATTCAAACAGTGCAAGTATTGAAAACTGAAATAGAGACAATTAAAAGAACACAATCTAAAGAAAGAATGAAAATAGAAAAGCTGGACAAATTGTCAGGTACTACTGATACAAGCATTACCTACAGAATACAAGAGATGGAAGAAGGGAATCTCAAGTATTGAAGATACACTAGAATAAATAGATTCATCAACCAAAGAAAATCTTAAGTCCAACAAATCCTTAACACAAAACATCCAGCAAACATGGGACACCATGAAAAGACCAAACCTAAGAATAATAGGTATAGAAGAAGGTGAAGAAAACCACCTCAAAGGGTCAGAAAACATATTCAAAAGATGATAGAAGAAAACTTTGCCAACCTAAAGAAAGACATGCCAATGAAGGTACAAGATGCTTGCAGAACAACAAACAGAGTGGACCACAAAAATGTCCCCTCCCCACATAATAATCAAGACCCCAAATACACAGAATAAAAAAAGAATAAATAAGAGCAGCTAAGGAAAGAGGCCAAGTAACATATAAAGGCAAATCTATCAGAATTACACGAGACTTCTCCACAGAAACTCTGAAAGCCAGAAGGTCCTGGATAGTTATTCTACCAACACCAAGAGACCATGGTTGTCAGCCCTGACTACTATAGCTGGCAAAGCTCTCAATCACTATAGATGGAGAAAACAACATATTCCATGACAAAACTAGATTCAAGCAATATGTATCCACTAACACAGCCCTACAGAAAGTTCTGGAAGGAAAATTCCAACCAAAGGAAATTAACTACAAACATAAAAACATAGGCATTAGATAATCCCACTTTACCAACAGGCAAGAGAACAAAGGGGTGGAATTCCACATATAATTCCACCACTAACAACCATTCCAAATCAAAGAAGAATGAGCAGTCAATGGTCATTAATATCCCTCAAAATTAATGGCCTTAACTCACCCAAAAAAGATATAGGGTAACAGAATGGATTCAAAGACAGAACCCATCCTTCTGCTGCATAGAAGAAACACACTTCACCCTCAAAGACAGACATTACCTGAGAGCTAAAGTTTGGGAAAAGATTTTCCAATCAAATAGACCCAAGAAACAAGTAGGGGTAGCAATCCTAATATCTAAAAAATTAGTTTTAAAATAAAATCAATCGAAAGAGATGAAGTAGGTCATTGCATACACATCACAGGCAAAATCCACCAACATGAAGTTTCTATCCTGGACTTCTATGACCCAAATACAAAGGCATCCATGTTCATAAAAGAATCATTACTAAAACTTAAGTCACATATAAAGCCCCATACACTTATAATGGGAGATTTCAACATCCCACTCTCACCACTAGACAGGAATACCAGACAGAAAATCAACAAAGAAGCAAAGGGTCTAATAGAAGTAATGACACAACTGGGATTAACAGACATCTATAGAACATTTCATCCACATAAAAAAAGAATATACCTCCTTCTCACCACCACAAGAAACCTTCTCAAAAATTGACTGCATACTTGGCAACATATCAAACCTCAGCAGCTACAAAAAATTTGGAATGGCTCCATGCATCTTATCAGACCACCAAGCATTAAAATTAGAACTCAACAACAACACAAATTGCAGAAACCCTACAAACTCATGTGAATTGAATAATGCAAAACTGCAACGTTCCTGGGTCAAAGAAGAAATAAGAAAAGAAATTAAAGACTTCCTAGAATTCAAAGAGAATGAAGACTCAACATACCCAAACCTATGGGACACTTTGAAAGCAATGCTATGAGGGAAGTTCATAGCACTAAGTGCCCACATGAAGAAACTGGAGAATAGTTATACTAGAGAATTAACAGCACACCTGAAAGCTCTAGCACACAAAGAAACAAACTCCCCAGGGGGAGTAGACACCAGGAAATAATCAAATTGAGGGCTGAAATCAATAAAGTAGAAACTAGGAAAAAATACAAAGAATTAATGCAACGAAGAGTTGGTCCTTTGAGAAAATGAACAAGATAGACAAACCTTTGTCCAAACTTATCAAACAGCAGAGCATGAACATGTAAATTAACAAAATCAGAAATGAAAAGGGGGGCATAACAATGGACTCTGAGGAAATTCAGAGAATCATCAGGTCATATTTTGAAAATCTGTTCTCCACAAAATTCAAAAATTTAAAGGAAATGGATGACTTCCTGGATAGCTATCACTTGCCAAAATTAAATCAAGAACAGATAACCAATTTAAATAGACCTATAACCCCTAGGGAAATAGAAGCAGTCATCAAAAGTCTCCCAACCAAAAAAACCCCAGGTCCAGATAGCCTCAGTGCAGAATTCTACAAGAAATTGAAAGAACAGCTTATACCAATTCTTCTCAAAGTATTCCATGCAATAGAAGCAGAAGGGTCCTTGCCAAACTCTTTCTATGAGGCTTCAATAACTTTGATCCCCAAGCCACAGAAAGACACAACTAAGAAAGAGAACTTCAGACCAATATCCCTCATGAACATTGATGCAAAAATACTCAATAAAATACTGGCAAATCAGATACAAGAACACATCAAAACAATCATTCACTATGATCAAGTACGTTTCATCCCAGGGATGCAGGGATGGTTCAACACAGGAAAATCCATCAATGTAATCCACCATATAAATCAGCTGAAAACCAAAAATCGCATGATCATCTCACTAGATGCTGAAAAAGTCTTTGACAATACCCAACACCCCTTCAGTATAAAAGTATTGGAGAGATCTGGGATAACAGGAACATACCTAAACATCATCAAAGCTGTATATAGCAAACCAACAGCCAACATCAAAATAAATGGACTGAAAGTCAGCGCAATTCCACTAAAATTGGGAACAAGACAAGGCTGTCCACTCTCTCCAAACTTTTCCATATTGTACTTGAAGTTGTTGCCAGAGCCATACAACAACAAATGGAGATCAAGGGGATTCAAATTGGAAAGGAAGAGCTCAAACTTTCACTCTTTGTAGATGACATGATAGTTTACATAAATCACCCAAAGAACTCTACCAGGGAACTCTTACAGCTGAATAACCCCTTCAGCAAAGTGGCAGGCTACAAGATAAACTCAAGAATATCAGTAGCCTTACTATATACAGATGATAAAAGGGCTGAGAAAGAAATCAGAGAAACATCACCCTTTACAATTGCCACAAACAACATAAAATACCTTGGGGTAATACAAACCAAACAAGTGAAAGACCTGCATCACAAGAACTTTGAATCTTTAAAGATAGAAATTAAAAAAGCCCTCAGAAAATGGAAAGATCTCCCATGCTCTTGGATAGGTAGGATCAATGTAGTAAAAATGGCAATCCTGCCAAAAGCAATCTACAGATTCAATGCAACCCCCATTAAAATACCAGCACAATTCTTCACAGACCTTGAAAGAACAATAATCAATTTTGTATGGAAAAACAAAAGACCTAGGATAGCCAAAGCAACCCTGTTCAACAAGGCAACGTCCGGAGGCATTACCATCCCTGACTTCAAGCTCTATCGTAGAGCTCTAGTCCTGAAAACAGCTTGGTATTGGCATAAAGATAGACAGGTAGACCAATGGAATCGAACTGAAACTCCTGATATTAACCCACACATGTATGGACATCTGATTTTTGAGAAAGAAGCTAAAAATATACAATGGAAAAAAGAAAGCATCTTCAACAAATAGTGCTGGCATAACTGGATGCTGGCATGTAGAAGAATGTGGATCGATCCATGTCTATTGCCATGCACAAAACTTAAGTCCAGATAGATCAAAGACCTCAACATAAATCCAGCCACACTGAACCTCTTAGAGGAGAAAGTGGGTGGTACCTTTGAACGAATTGGTACAGGATACAGCTTCCTGAACATAACACCAGTAGCATAGACAGTGAGATCAACAATTAATAAATGGGACCTCCAGAAAATGAGAAGCTTCTGTAAGGCAAAGGACACAGTCAGCAATACAAAAAGGCAGTCCACAGAATGGGAAAATATATTCACTAAACCCATATCTGACAGAGTGCAGATCTCCAAAATTTACAAAGAACTCAAGAAGCAAGTCTCCAAAACCCCAAATGATCCAATTAAAAAGTGGCCTACAGAACTAAATAGAGAATTTTCAATAGATGAGTCTAAAATGGCTGAGAGGCACTTGGGAAAGTGCTCAACATCCTTAGGCATCGGGGCAATGCAAATTAAAACAACTCTGAGATACCATCTCACTCATGTCAGAATGGCTAAAATGAAAAACACCAATGACAATTTATGCTGGAGAGGATGTGGTGAAAGGGGAACACTCCTCCACTGCTGGTGGGAGTGTCAACTTATACAGCCACTTTGGAAATCAATATGGATATTCCTCAGAAAAATGGGAATAAACCAACACAAGACCCAGCAACTCCATTCTTATGCTTTTATCCAAAAGATGCCCATTCATACAACAAAGATGTCTGTTTCACTATGTTCATAGCAACATTATTGTAATAGCCAGAACTTGGAAGCAACCTAGATGCACCTCAACTCAAGAGTGGATAGAGAAAATGTGGTACATTTACACAATGGAGTATCTCTCAGAAAAAAAAATGGAATCCTGAAATTTGCATGCAAATGGTTGGCACTAGAAGAAACCATCCTGAGCAAGGTAACCCAGTCACAAAAAGAGAAACATGTCATGTACTCTCTCATATATGGATTTTAGACCTATATCTGGGAAGTGCCATCCTACAATCCTATGACCAGAGAGTCTGGGAAACAGAACCTTCATTCAGTGGCTGATGGAAGAAGAGGCACACTCCCACAGCTAAGCACTGAGCTGAACTCAAGAAATCCAGTGACAGAGAGGGAGAACTGATGACTAAAGGGATTAAGACTGGGCTGGTTTAACCCCCAGAAACAGCTGACCTGACAATGGTTAGCTCTTGAATCCCAGACTGATTCCTGGGAATCCAGCATGGGACTGATCAAAACTCCCTGAATGTGGTTGTCAATGAGGAGGCCTAGGTAATCTATTGAGCTTTGGGTAGAAGATCAGTATTTATCCTGGGTATACAAATGGATTTCGGGCTCCCATTCAACAATGAAAGATGCACTCTCACCCTGAACTCTTTGGGGAGGGTCTAGGCCCTGCCCTGGATGAAATGACAGACTATGGACACCCCTATGGAGGTCCTTACCCTCCCTGGGGAAATGAGGAGATATTGGGGGGGGTGTCGGGAGGGCATGGGAGGAGGGGAAGGAAATGGTGAGGGACCTGGAATTGACACGTGAAGCGACCTTGTTTCTAATTTAAATTTAAATTTAAAAATAATATATATATGTACCCCCATATGCAAAATATAATATTTTGTATTTGCTTGATTGTTTGTTTGTTTCATACAACAGCTCCATCTTTACCAGGTCAACACCATCTTCCTAGAACAAGCTATCGGTATATTAGGAAGATTGCCCTGGACTCAGGATATGAGGACCGAGGATGCTGTGTTTTTTGACAGTGAGGTTGTTATGCACAGCATCTTGATGCAGAACAGGAGGGTACTTTTTAGTCATTACCATGAATCTGAAAATCAGAGAGAAGGACTCCTGCCACATTACCCTGTCCACTGTGCATCACATCCTGCACTTGGGCCATGACAACTCCAACAAGAGCACAAGCAAACAGAAAACTTTGTTCTTGAACTGAAATGTTTCTTGTGACTAGAAAATTAGAACAAGAGTTGCTGCATCACTCAGGAGACTGAGGCAAGTGAGTCACTAAAAATCCAAGGCCAATCTTCACCACATAGAAAATTCAAAACTTGTCTGGACTACACAGTAAATCTCTCTATTTCAAACACACTAAAAACAATTTCAGTTGCGGATTATCTGGTCTTCCAGATAAAGGAAATTATCCAACTGTCTAGCAATACCCATTAGGCGCCCAAATAAATCATCCCTAAGTGCGATTTATGGTGAAATGTGCTCAGTATCAAGAGTCCCAGTTCTCTTTCAAATGGTTATGGAAGTTAAAATGACCTTTGAATGAACGTATTGCCTCTCAAGTCAGTTGAACAGTCATGGGGCACTATCTGTTAACATTCATGCCCCCAGAGGAAACAGCTATAACATTCTGTCTAAAGCTTCAATCAATCTTTAAAGAATGTTCTTGTTTGTCTGGATTCTTCTTCCCTTGATGAAATACCCTCTTACATTCACTGTCTCTAAGCATTACTAGTGCCTAATGGTGACTTCTAACAAGAGTCCTTGTAACTTGCATTCTTCTCACCAGCCTGGTCCAAGAGCCGCATCAATCCCAAATAAACATGCAGGACACTATATTAATTATGAAGTTGTTGGCAGTTTGTTATGGTTTCTTAATGGTTAGCTCTGACTTAATTATTAACCCATAATTACTAATATATATTTTATAAGGTCTTACATTCCCAAGAATGCTAGATTTGTGCCCTCTCCTCCCAGAATCACATGACGACTCCTACTCTTGACTACATTTCCCAGAATCCTCCTCAACCCCTAATCCCACCTATCTTACTTCCCTATTGGCCAACAGTGCTTTATTTATCAAGCAATAGGACAACATGTACACAGGATTTTGCCCATCATGTCCTACCCTTGTTACAACCTTACTCTTAATAAGTGTCTGTACGTCTTTCTATGAGCTACTATTATAGAAACACCACCCACCTCTGATAAGCAAGCATTATATCAACTCAACTACAACCCCTGCCCTACCCACTTCTACATTCTAACATTGCTAATCACCCAGAATCATGAAAACCCAGTGAGACACAAGCAAGAAAAAAAGAGGTATAGCTTAGGAGAAGCAACCCAGAGAAGCTAAACAATGCCTCTTTTTCCTCCTAAACAGTCAAGTTTTAAATGGAAGATTTCATGTTCTCAGAGAAATGTCCTTCCAGAGGGCAACTGTTTACAACTTCAACATTGCAGCAAATTGCTCAACATGCCTCCTCTTGTGCAAGATGAATTCTGAAAGTGGGAGACTGGAAAGACTGGATTCTTCACATATCCACTCATCTGTCTTATCTTGCTTTATCTGGTAAAGTTCCTTGTGAAGGGACTGGCTCTGAACTTTCTATCAGTTGCTTTTCTCTTGGTACATTAAATCACATGGACATGGACTGGAACAATTCTTCATACGACCAGTAATGATAAATGAAGACTAGTGGTGAAAGTACAAGATATGAGTTCTACATTTAGGGAAGATTTTTCTTGGTGAATCCTTGATGTTTCGCTGTTCATGTGGTAAGAAAATATAGAAAATATCCACCTCAAAGTCTTCCTTTTATACAAATATTCTTATGAAAACAATCCTTTTGATCATTAGAATTTAAACATTCTTGCTTAATCTTTATATACTTCTATTAAATGTCTCATTTGACACAGCGAGTTTCTGAAAATCAGTGGAAGCTTTAATTATACCAGTGAAGGAGAAAATGAAAGGGAAAACCAAAGTCATATAAACATCATCCATGTACCCAAGCCACTACAGAGTAAAGAAATCTCGACAGAAACATATTTTCCCATATTTTTCTCCTTAATAAACTTTAATCAGTTTATAAATTTGCAAAAGTTGATTTTTCTGAGTTTCATGATGCCCCTTTTAGAAACTACTTTGCAGAATGTTATAATGAAACCCTGTGCCTACTCATGACATTGGAAACTTTAAGACAATCAAGGTTCAGAGAAAGTTTTATTAACATGATTTGTAGTTGGTTCAAACAGCATCTCTTAGGATCATGTTATGGGAAACATTTACCTTCCACTGGAAACAAAAGTAAGACTTTCACCTGTGTATCAGCATTTGCAACATCCTATATCAACCCTGCATGTAAAAATAACCTGTTTTAGAGTTCTTTTCTGTTGATACTCTCTTGAACTGTAACTCAAAATCATTGAAAATAGATTATTTTCTCATATGATACAGCTTACGGCCACAGTTTCCCCTACCCCCACTCTAGCAACCCACTACCTCCCTTTTCCCCAGATCTATTCCCCCTCCATTTTTAAAACTCATTCCTTTCATGCAGTTTTCACCCAGCCTTCTTGTCATGTAAGAAACAACATTTGTCTTTGATTCCCAAGTTCTTCATATCAGAACAAAATAGAAACACAGTATTGTCCTAGTTTATTTTAATTCATTCAGGTGATTTATTATGTAGGACACTCTCCAGAGAACATGAGCCCCACACTACATTATATTCAGCTTGCCACTTACTCATTTAAGTCTGTATTTCTGTAGATGCAGTATCTGGTAATATCTTGAAATTCTTAGAGTCTTAGACAGTTCTCTCATAGACCTTCCTCTCTGTGATGATGCTGCAATGATAAACGGCACACTTACTGAAAGTAAAACTAAGTATTTATTGTAGAAATTACTCACAAGAGACCAAAGAAGTAACCCAGATGAGCCGAGTAGTTTTCCGCTGCTGAACTGGAACCCGAAAGCAGGAAAAAGAGAGCAAGACTTCCGTTGTTCAGTCTTTTATACCTTCCCCCATAACACTCCTAGCCATGCCCAAAAGTGGGCCTGACTAGTGATGTAGTTCACCACCTATGTCCGTGTACATCTTTAAGTCCATCTGTATATGTATTTAGTAATGCCTAAAGTGGGTGTGGTTAGCGGTGTGGTAAACTGATCTTTTATTACCTCATCTGTATGCGCCTCTAGTAAGTCACATGGCTAATGGCAGCACACGGCTTCCTCCTACAATTCCCCTTTTAGTCTAAAAAGGATGTTTAAACTTAAAACAACTAACTTGTGTCAATGAACAAAATGTATCAAACATCTATTCCATCTAAACTAAACTTATCTGAAAGGAACACCCAAGTCTGAATACCTCCTTCCAATCCCAACTCTAAAATAATTGAAAACTAACACTAACAGGTGTAAACTATCCTATAATATCAATAGTAGGGAGAGGGCGTGTGGAATTCTCAAAACTACTTCCTGTTGAGATGGGACGATGATACTCTCATGGGGACCTGTGAGAAGAAAAATGTTAGTGTAACAAAATCTCAGTAGATCAGACAGTCTCTGTATGGCAGGAGATGCTTGATTGAAGTTCCTGACTGGAGTTCTAGTGTTGATTGAAGCTCTCGTCTGACGCTCTGGCCAGATTGTAGAAGATGTGCTATTTCAGTTTCTTGGTCTGGAGTTGTGTCGAGTGATGTAGTTTCAAGCCAATATATTGCTTATCAGTTGGAGTCAATGATGTGGGGGCAGTTCAAATGCTTCTAGTCGAATCAGGTAGAGTCAGGGAAGTGGATCCTCATTCTCTTTCTGAAGCATTTGAAGATTGCTGTCAGGAAATCCCTTCTCTGAAAAACTCAAACATTAATGTTAAGAAAGAAATATTTTAACTTTTATATGTATGCATACCGGAAGAGTTGACAATAGGGAAGATGGTAAACATGAAGGAAATTAGACTTTTCAGAAAAAGAAATCCACAGATTACAGTCCCTAATTTTATTTTCTTCTGTCTTATATCAATGGCTCTTTGATATAATACAGAAATTCTAAATTTATTTAAAGAGAAGCCTTTTCCTTGAGAGAAGCCTTCCGGCCAGCCTGGTTCTAGAGCCGCATCAGTCCCAAATAAACACATAGGAGGCTACATTAATTATGAAGCTGTTGGCCTTGCTTGTTTCTTACTGGCAAGCTTTGACTCAAGTAATTACCCCATAATTGTTAATCTAAGTATTTCTCTTACTGGAGAAGTTTCCGGGCTTCCTACCCCATGGCGTTACATCTTGACTCTCTGTGTTTCTCATTCCCAGAATCCTCCTGGACTCCTAGTCCCATCTATCTTGGTTCCCTATTGGCCAACAGTGCTTTATTGACATATACACACGACTTCCCCAACACTGTGGTCTTTCATTTGCAGAAAATTTCACTTCCTGTGGGGAAATGTTGGTAGCAACTTCTTTATTGTCTTTTCTGTGGACATCTTTATTATTTAAATACTCCTAATAATCAAATCACATTTTAATATGCTACTTTATACTGCTTAACGATGAGGTGGAGCTGAGTGAGGCAAACAAGCAAAGAAAAAAATGGGGAAAAAATAGTTGCACAAGAAAGAGTCCAGCAAGAGCTGGCTTTGTATGAAAATGAAATGAAAAGTTAAAGATTAGCCAATCTGATACATTTTCCTATTAGTCTCATTTATTAAAATTATAGCCAACTGTTTACCTTACTGGTTAGTACTTACAAAGGTAATTCTGATCTCATGAGTGTCAGCACTCACTCTTCAGTGTTCTCAGCTTTTACACAGATACCTTTCTTGTCCAGATCTTCAAAGTGAAGAAAAGAAGAAAGAGAAAGAAAAAAAGCATCCCACAGGAGATGACAACATCCTCCACAGGGAGCCCCTCTTAAGATGTTCTGATTGTAAGAACATGCCCAGAAGGATCTGGGAGCAGCATAATCCACTCTGATCGTGCTTGCAGCCTTCTGTGCGTGGTGAGTCAAAGGTCAACTTGATGTCGATGGAGAGGAGAAAAGGAATCCATATTCCGCATTTTGGCAAAGATGTTAATTAATTGTCCGCTCTCATTTCTCAACTGTCAAGCAGCAAAAACATCCTTTCCTTGGGAATTACTCATACTGCCAGCTGCATAACAGCAGAGAGAGTTATTTACCCACATATAGCTAAATTACTAAATTTCGTTATTTCAAATATTAACAAAATAATAACTTCCAGGCTTGAAGAATGAGAATAGGTTTAATGGTATTCTAAGTAACCTCATGACATATTTCTAGTAGAATTTAACCAACTTAGTAGTCACCTTAAGATACAAGCAAATGAAACCATATTCTCATGCCATTTATTGTTTTTCCCAGTCTATTTAGTCTTAGACTCTTTTTACTACTGAAGGTCTGCCAGTTCATAACAGAGGAACAATCCTTTATAGGCAAATGTATATGCACAAGACAAATGAAACTAACTAGAAAATTCAAATTGTACTCCTTCCCTACTGATTAAATCATTAAAACCATTTTCAGCTACAGATTACCCATATGCTTATTTGTTCTTTATTCCACGTGTAACTTCCTTAATCCAAACTTGCTTCATCTCCAGTCTTGTTGCTGTCCTGTCTTCTTCCTCTTCTCCCATCTAGTAATTTAATGCAGTAAGCATGCCATTTTCTTTCTGGAACTTTTATGATTGTTCAAAAGCCAAACAAAAAATCAAGACAAAACATATCATTCTGATACACTTTAAAGCTATTCTAATTATGTTTTTCTGTTTACCTATGCCTTCACAACCTCTACCCTACACAATACTCACTCTTCAGCATGGTCCATATGCTACCAGCTCTTGTTCAGTTACTCCATTAAGTCTTGAAAAAGGCATTAACTTCTTCTTCTATGCCATCAAACATATATACTGAAAATGTCAGCTTCCTTCTCACATTGAAAGTTGTTTCTTTCAGCACAAATGTTGTCATATTTCTGCTTGATAGTCTCCAGTTTCATCAAATCAAGGGGCTTACATTAATTAAGTCCTTTGGAAGAGTTACAAAAAATATTAAAGTATATTGATAAAAGCACCAAAGAATATAGCAAACTAATATTTTATAGTCTTCCTTCAGTGTCTCTTCTGAAGCATTATGGTCTGGATCATGGTTGAGAAACATTATCACTATCTATTAACACCTTCAATAACATTGCTTAGTATATAATTAAAATTCCTCCAAGAAAAGCTGTAGTAAATAAACACAGAGGTTTTAGTAATACTTTATTTACTCGATTGCAAATGAACTTACATTGCCACCAATCTTCTGACTGTTCTTTTGATGAATCCCCTTGGGAATCTTTTGGTTGTTGTTTGTTTTTCTTTTTTCATAAAGAAACAAAGTGCAGATTCCTTAGTATGCAACAAGGGTTGGGATACTCTTCTCCAAGAGTTACAGCTCTGATCTTAAAAATGACAGTGTGACAGTAGCTCATTGCTACAAATGTGCAAAGCAGCTAGGAACATATGTCCTCTCACCTTCACACCAAATCCACACTTCTTCCAAACCTCAGCACTCTGCAGTTTTGGTGTCAGTTTCCTGTAATCTCTCTACCCAGACACATTCTTTAAATTTTCAATCACTCTGAGTAAACCTACAATAGGCAGACTCAGGAGTTGTATGTTCTTCATGGTACCAACTCATGCCTCTCTGTGTGTGCTAAAGATCACAGGTAGGAAACATAGCACTAAACGAAGATTTGCATGAGCCCAATCTAAAGCAGGGGACATGTAACATGACAAAATAAAAGACCCAGAGGTAGATATTGGGGTTCAATCTGAAGATCAGGGAAGCAAAGCAGCCAAGCTACCAGAGAGCTCTTACCTCTACCAGGGCTGGTGTGTTCCTATATTCAAAGTGGTTGGAGAATGAATGTTCTGTCTTCATTGTAACTGAAGAATGGATGCCTGATACTGAGACCTTGCTCCAGTTTTATATAACTCCCTAATGCTGGGATTAAAGGTTTGTGATCCCAGATGCTGGGATCAAAGGCGTAAGCTGTTTCTCTTTTGGACTGGATTAATCTTGTGTATTTCTGGGTGGCTTTGAAGTCAGAGAGATCCATCTACCTCTTAATTCTGAGGTCTAGGATTAAAGGTGTATACTACCACCTCCTAGATTCTGGTGGATGGGATTAATGGTGGGTTCTTTGCTCCTATGGATTGTGGCTGACTTTGCTTTCTGAAACTTTATACAAGCTTTAATAAACCAGAAGTAATATATCACCATGAGGACAAAGATCTTCCAAACTGCTCTAAGGAATTATGAGATTGCTACTCAAATAGTCCAGTCACAGTAAGGACATTTTCACAAGCAAGGGAAGTGTCACTTTTAGACCAGATTGAGAACTATTCCAAAGGGTCTACAGCAGCTGTGGATGTAGTTATCTGGAACAGCTATATATGGGATCACCCAAGTGCTATCTGAAGCTGTCATGACACAAGGAAAGCCTGATATAGCTGTTTATAGCACACCTTAAACTGTGGTGACTGAAGCAGCTTCTCCCTGGGCAAACTCTGCTGGAAGATCAGCCATGCCATTTTTTGTGGTTCCTGTAACTGGAACAAAATCTACTGGGAGAGTTGGTGGCTGTTTTAAAGTATACTACAGTCATAATAACTGGATCAGAATCTCACTCAGCAGCCATGTGATGTTTAAAACACCAGGGCTGTCAAGATGTCAGGAATTACTGGAGAAGCAGCTATTTTCTTGACAACTTCCAGTGTATAGGATATGGCTGGGGTGAAAATACCTACAGCTAGTGCTTTTGAAAGACCTTAAGTATCTGCAGCAATGTGTTCATAGACTCCCACCCCCTGCCAAAAAGGAAAATCATAGCAGTTCTTACCTGGCTTCATCTCATACTCACTGGTTTCCATAACTAGGCAAGGGATGAAGATGGATGGAGGGGAGAGTTCTGTCAGCTGTCAATCACTCAGTTGAATTGTAGGTCTCTAACATTAAGCCATTAAAGGGAAATGAAGACTGAAAAGTGCTTGCAGTAAGGATTTGACTCACAATGTACATTCTTTCTTTAAAAAACCTATCTGGCAATACTTGACCTCAAGCCAATTGTCTTTATAGTGGTTTGAGTCTTCTTATTTCAAGATGATCAAACATAGTAATCTACAGAGCATTTTAAACTAATTCATTATAGCATTTTATCTATATTAAAGCACTAAGAATTTGCATATTTATTAAAAAGCAAACAACTTCTTATATCAACCATGAGAACATTTTATGATTCTGCATCCCACTTTTCACAAAATATAAATATCTCCTATGAAATTAACTAGAACATTGAAAAAAAGTCTCTGCTTTTTTCCAAAGAACTGTGTCACAATTTGCCTTTAATTAAAACAATTAGTACCATCTAGTAATATAAAAAGAGCAAATATTAGTAATTGTTGCTGCCCTCAGCCTTGGTCAGAGAAACTTTTGTAAGGTGATGGTTGTCTATGAGGACACTATTACCTGCTCCAAAGGTTGAGAATAAGTAACTATTGAATAGCCTGCTCTAAATGGACATGAACACCAACCTCTCCTTCATGGAACACCACGGAAGAGAGGGAAGAAAAAAATTTAAGACTCAGAGGATAGGGAGGACTGTTGTGAAAAACTGTCTTCTAGACATGACGTGGTGAACATTCAGCAACTGTCGTTGCCTGCACAAGATCTGAATATGTGCAAACACACAGGGACAGAAAGACATTACAGTAGGAGGGGATTGATCAGGAAGCAGCATCAGGGAGGGAGAAAAGAAGGTAACAGGAGAAGTGAATGTGGTCACAGTACAGGGTCCACTTGTATGAGGTTTTCAAAAACTACTCTAAAATAAAAAAGCAGGATGTCTTCACAAGCCTATGAATATACTGCACTAAAATTACTTGATTATAGAAATGAGTAACTCTTACCCAAATTATTTGTCAATAAAGAGTTTGTTCTTTAAAAGGAATTTCTTAGTTGGCTCTTGACTTATATTATTTTTTAATTCCTTTAATTTTAAAATGTATCTACAATTTGCAAGATTTATAAATTACCCTAGGTTTATGTAATTAATAATATATAATCTTCACCGCATTCTCCTCTATATAAAGCTGACATTATTTTTCATAACTTTAAGCGCTAAACATCTGAGAAGTCTCTTTAAGAAGGATGGTTAGAAAACTTGGTTACTGGTTTTGGAGAGGTAAACTTCTGAAATGCATAGAGGGTAAAAAAATAAATTAAATCCAAGAAACACAATCAATATTAAACAATTAAGCTTGGATTTTTCAAAAAGGCATTATACAGTCTAGCAGTTTCAACCAGTAACGAAAAGTCAGTGACACTGCAAAGTAGCAAACCAAATTAGTTCCATTTGCTGTTTGATTTCATTAGCATACTCCAATTGATTTTGTAAATCAAACTTCCTTGTGTCACTCCTTAAGTGGTACACATTTAAATGATTATGTGTACCTAAAGTCTTCCTCAAACTCGTAGACTCTGAGTTTCCTTCACCTTGAAAGGGCTTTCCTTCTTTTTGTAATTTAAAGAAAAAAATCAGATTGAGAATATTAGATGCTTGTGCATATTACTTATTTATTTAAATTAAACATGTCTAAAATCATACAGAATTTAAGAGTTTATCATATGCTATCTTCAAAATTTGCATAAATATAAGCAAGAGAATTTGAGAATAAAACCAAACTCCTTTTCATGTTATCTTTAAATTGAAAATGTAAATCAAACCTAAGGAAACTTCAGATGATTCTAGTATTGTGCCTATGTTTTTATCCCCACCATCTAGTTACAATCACAAAATAATAAGAGAACATGAAGCTTCATCTTTGATTACAATAAAATTTTTCAAAAGAAGTTTTATATATATATCATATATGTAAATTACATGTAGTATATACTCATAATATGTTACATATAGAGGAATATATAAAAACTGCCTATTAATATAGAAAATGTAGACATAAGTAAATAAGCAAAAGTAAAGAAGATAAAGTTGCATTAAGTCAGCACTTAAAACTCATTATTATTATCTGCAAAAGCAATTATACATTATATATACACTTCAGAGAATGGGTTTAGAGCATACTTGTATTTAAACAACAACTCACCTTTCACTCAAAAAGATAAAGTCAAATTTTATTGCAATTTGCTAGAACAAATACACCTTTCACTTAAAATGATTTTTTCTTTAAAATACATCTTTTAATCACACAAGGTGGCAAAATTGATAGATGTTTTATAGCAGTATACTTTGTAGGATGCACTAACATCACACAAACTATAGAGTACTACACTGCAAACTGGAGATATAATGTTATATTTCTGATTGGTTCATAATCTCATTTATAGTTTGAAATATTGTCATCACTTTTAAAGATTCAAAAAAGCCTTTCAAATACTATTTCATAGCATAGTTCAACCTGCAATAAAATTTATAGGTGGACAAAATGAAGGATCAAGAACCAAGATAAGTCAACTCATCCAATTTAAATTCAAAGTTAAAAATCCCAGAAAAAGAATATTAATCCCAACAGAAACATAAAAAATAGCAAGCAGCCAGAGCCACAATATGAAACATTAACATGACATGTGCTATAGGATGGAAACATGAGGGATCAGGTGAGGGGGTGATAAAGGGAAAGAGCCCTAAAAGAGACAACTGGAAAGGGCCATTTACAAGAATCACCTCAGCTAAGACTCTTAGCAGTAGGGGCTACATAGCCTGAAGTTAAGACTTCCAGGCAAGATATTGGAACACCAACTGAGCCACGTAACCTTCAGCCTACAGTTTGTCCTCCCTATGGAATGTGCTGGGGCAATGGTAACACAGAGATTGTGGTAATGGCCAACCAATGACTGGTCCAAATGAGACCCATGCGAAGAGAGTGAGCTTACCCCTGCACTGCCTAGAGTGCCAGGATGCAGAAGCTGGATGGCCCAAAGATTTAGGATAGAACCAAACATCCCTGGAGGAAATAAAAATGTCAATGTAATGATGCCTAACAATATTCTGCTACATTTCATAGATTGGTGCCCTACCCCAATTGTAAGCAGAGAGGTTTAAACCAACAACTGATGGAAACAGATACAGATCCACAGCCAAACATTAGATTGAGCGCAGGGAATCCTGCTGGAAAGAGGGAGGAAGGATTGTAGGAACCAGAGGGATCAGGGACATCACAAGAAACCCCTGGCTAATCTGGGCTCCTAGGAGCTCACAGAGACTGAAACCACAACCACGAAGTCTGGACTCTGCACAGGACTTACCTAGGCCCTCTGCACATGTATGTGGATCTAGGTCCTCTTGTGGGACTCCTAACAGTGTGAGCAGGGGCTGTTTGTCTCTGACTCATTTGCTGGCTTTTGGCACCCTAGTCCTCTTACTGGTTTACCTTGCCCAGTCTTAATAATAAGGATGTATTTCGTCTTACTGCAACTTGACATGCCATGTTTTGTTGATATCCATGGGAGGCTTGCACTTTTCTGAATAGAAATGGAGGAAAAGTTAATGAGGGTCAGTTGCGGAAGTGGGGGAGGGACTTGGAGGAAAGAAGGGAACAGAAACTGCAGTTTAGATGTAAAATAAATATTTTTAATTAGATATTACATTTTATAATAATATTTTACCTTAAAACAGCTTTGCAATTAATTATTCCTCTAATGATTAGGCATATATATGGGAAATCTGACCTCTTTTTCTGAGTATATTCATTATTTCTTTTCCATTCTGCATGTTCAAGATGTTTGTGTACAAAATATCAGTCGAATGTTGTGTCTAAAGCTTTTAATCTCTAGTCAGTTTTAATAATCATAATGACAACAAGATTAGCCACAATAGCAAATCTTCAAATTCAAATGTCTGATGCTTTGAGATCAAACTTTCCCTGTTAATGGTGCTACTCTAATATGAAAGATATTATCACATTAAGCTCAATGATAAAAGTAGAGACAGCAGAAAAAAAAATGGAATCCTGAGATTTGCAGGCAAATGGATGACACTAGAAGAAACCATCCTGAGTGAGGTAACACAGTCACAAAAAGAGAAACATGGCATGTACTTTCTCATATATGGATTTTAGACATAGATTTGGGAAGTGCCAGCCTACAATCCCATGGCCAGAGAGTCTGGGAAACAAAAACTTCATTCAGTGTCTGATGGAAGAAGAGGCACACTCCCATGGCTAAGCACTGAGCTGAACTCAAGAAAGCCAGTAACAGAGAGGGAGGACTGATGACCAAAGGGATTAAGACTGGGCTGGTTTAACCCCCAGAAACAGCTGACCTGACAAAGGTTAACTCTTGAATCCCAGGCATCAACCTGGGAATCCAGCATGGGACTGATCAAGACCCCCTGAATGTGGATGTCAGTGAGGAGGCCTAGGTAATCTATTGAGCCTTGGGTAGTAGATCAGTACTCATCCCGAGTATACACACGGACTTTGGACTCCCATCCAACAATGTGAGATGCACCCTCACCCTGAACTCTTTGGGGAGGGTCTAGGCCCTGCCCTGGATGAAATGACAGCCTATGGACACCCCCATGGAGGGCCTCACCCTCCCTGGAGAAATGAGGGGATAATGAGGGGGTTGGGCGGAGGGCACGGAAGGAGGGGGAGGGAAAGGGAGAGGGACCTGGAACTGACTTGTGAAGCAACCTTGTTTATAATCTAAATTTAAACTTAAAAATAAATAATAAAAAATAGAGACAGATAATAATGGTCATCACTCATGTTCAAGAAAGATTTATCAAAATAGCAAAATAAAATTATTTTAAATGTAAGTATAAATGTAATCAAAATTTGAACACTTTGACTGGATTTGCCTGTCTAATTCAGACATGCTTCTGTTGCATTCATAGTAAGGTTAAATAGAAATCAATGTTGCAGAAATACCTTAATAAATAAATGAATTGACTCTAACTTGATAAACCTCAGAAAAGAAATGACTGGTAATTGCATTCAAGCATTTTGAATGGTTAAGTTCCCTTGTATTTGAAAGAGCCTGGAGAGAGAGTAGTAAGTAAACACACAGATGTTATTCCTAACTTAGCTTGTCCCTGTGGACTTCTCCGAGAGGCAGACAGAGTACCTTAAGACAAATACTGGAAAACAATGGGAAATTATCCTCTCTGTGCTTCTTAAATTAAAGCTTTCTTTGTCTGAAAGATACGTTTTAAAAACTAAACCTATTATATCACCTAGAGTGTGCAATTACATATCTATTCTTTTGGATGAAAAATGCACAATGTCGCTCTGATTTTTGATCAAAATGTTTAACAGTTGTGTATTGTCAGAGTCTGAAAATGGAATAGCCTTAACTTTACTCAGAGTAAAGTTAAGTCTCGAATGTTCATTCTCAGACCAGCCTGATCCAAGGAAAACAGAAGTGATATCAACAAGAAATGGAGCTTTCACATGCGTTTCACTTTATGAAACAGGGACTGTTTTTAGTGATACAGTTGGAGACAGGCTTTGTTTTCAGAGCTTTAAAAGACATCTGATATAATCTCATAATTACTCAAAGTGGGTACTATTATTTTTGTTCCTGAATTATAGATGAATAAAGTGGAATAAAGAGAGGTAATTGACCAAGAGCATAAAACTAATGAATAAATGGTTATGGATTTGACATAGGCAGTTTATCTCTAGAGCCATGAACCTGGAAACTACACAGCTCTGTTTCTCAAAGGAAATCCTTCAGGTAACTAGGAAAATTAAAACATCAAGCTGCACATGCAGATAAACACAAACCATAAGAACACAGAATGACTTAGAAAACCATAGAGCAATTTATTTCTTCCTCTTAAAGACACTGCACCTATCTAATTTTATGAATACTTTGCAATTTACATAAATTCTAAATTTTAACATAAACATAATATCTTATTTTGTATCTCCAAAATTAAAAGTTTTAAACATTCATTGATTATAAGAAGGAAAGACCACAAATCTATCTCTTACATAAAACATTTGAGAAAAGGAAAATGTAATTAACACAATGGACTCCTACTCTGGATTTTGATTCTCCACGTAATAACTCAGTGAGATCTTCAGAAAACTAGAAACATATATAAACTTTCAACACAAAACCTAACATAAAATTTCAAGGTACCATTACTTTTTGGTGTCTTATCACTTTAACCACTTACAGCTTACTTTATTTAAAATTTAATAAAGCATTTCTATAGCCTCACAAACAAACAGTTTAGAAGTCAAAGAATTTATTCTCTGATCCAAAATTTACTTTTTTTTTCATTTTCAGGATGAGTTTTAAGACAGATATCAAAATGACCCAGAACACAACAATGAGAAACAACCAGCACAATGACATCAGCCTTTCTTTTTCCCAATGTCAGAGGTGTCACAGGAACTAGAGGAAATAATACTAGAGAGCCCCAGAGACTGAAAACAGAGCTAGAGTTGTCAGCCTCAACTGAGTGAGAGTTAATGTTGCAGATAATAATTCAATAGAAAAGAGGAGAGAAAAATGGAAAACCCTGAGGATGGAATCTCCAGTGACAACCAAGCTCTGCTTGTGGGGCCATGAGTGAGACTCAGTGGAAATGAAGGACCTGAAAAGGACTTTGATGAAATACTGGAGAAGATGACTTTAAAGAAAAAAGTGAATGGTTTCAGACAAATTCTGAGCATACACAAGGGTCATTGACATATAACCCCAACCATTAACTGAGGAGTTATTGGTGTTTGATACCTATGGGGAAGAGAAACAGTTTCCTTTAAGATGTGACCTCCAATGAACTGATCACACATAAGGGCAGGCCCCAGTCTTAAGAGTAGCTAAACAACACACACTGCACTCCTTTGGGAAAGAAGCAAAAGAGGAAGCAATTTCAAAAATGTGTGGGAAGCGATGGGAGGGAAGGAGCTTGACAGTAGATATGCTCTAAGTACATTGTATGACATTTTCTAAAGAATTAATGAAATATCACAGAATAAAGGAATAGAACAACACATGCCTTCTAATAGATTGAAAGCCCGATAATAAAAGTGGACCAAAAACTTTGGTTTGGTAAATTTGTCTTATCAATCACAGAATCATTTTATTTTAATCTAAAAAGCTAAAAACAGCTGGTAAGCAATCAGCATTGTTAGAAAACTGGGAAAGAACATAATACACATGAAGATAATTTACTAAAAGAAATTTTAATGTAAAGAACAAGATAGCATCTTCTTTAATTTCCTTCTGTAAAGACTCAAAGTTCTTGCAGTACAAGTCTTTTGTTTGGTTATCATTACCCCCATGGTATTTTAGGTTATTTATGGCTATTGAAAAGGGTGGTGTTTCTCTGATTTTTCTCAGTCCTTTTATCATATGTATATAGTAAGGTTACTGATTTTTTTAGTTGATCATGTATCCTGCCACTTTGCCGAAGGTGTTTATCAGCTGTAGGAGTTACTTGGTAGAGTTTTTTGGGTCATTTATGTAAACTATCATGTCATCTGCAAATAGTGAAAGTTTGACCTCTTCCTTTCCAATTTGTGTCCTGTTGATCTCCTTTTGTTGTCGTATGGCTTTGGCTAGAATTTCAAGTACAATAATGAAAAGGAATAGAGAGAGTGGATAGCCTTGTATTGTTCCTGATTTTAGGGGAATTGCATTGAGCATCTTTCCAATTTGTAGTTGGCTGTTGGTTTGCTCTATATAGCTTTTATTATGATCCTGTTATCCCAGATCTCTCCAAGACCTTTATCATGAAGGGGTGTTGGATTTTGTCAAAGGATTTTTCAGCATCTAGTGAGATGATCATGTGATTTTTGTTTTTCAGCTTGTTTATATGGTGGATTACATTAATGGATTTTTCCTATGTTTTTTTGTTTTGTTTTGTTTTTTGTTTTTTGGTTTTTTTTTGGTTTTACGAGACACGGTTTCTCTGTATTGTTTTGGAGGCTGTCGGTCCAGTCTGGCCTCGAACTCACAGAGATCCACCTGCCTCTGCCTCCCGAGTGCTGGGATTAAAGGCGTGCACCACCACCGCCCGGCTGGATTTCTCCTATGTTTAACCATCCCTGCGCCCCTTGGATGAAACCTACTTGATCGCTGTGAATGATTGTTTTGATGTGTTCTTAGATCCAATTTGCCAGTATTTTACTGAGTATTTTTGCATCAAAGTTCATGAGGGATATTGGTCTGAAGTTCTCTTTCTTAGTTGTGTCTTTGTGTGGCTTGGCGAAAAAGGTTAATGAAGCCGCGTAGAAACAGTTTGGCAAAGACCCTTCTGCTTCTATTGAGTGGAATACTTTGAGAAGAATTGGTATAAGCTGTTCTTTGAATTTCTGGTAGAATTCTGCACTGAGGCCATCTGGACCTGGACTTTTTTTGGTTGGGAGACTTTTGATGACTGCTTCTATTTCCATAGGGGTTATAGGTGTATTTAAATTGCTTATCTGTTCTTGATTTAATTTTGGCAAGTGATAGCTATCCAGGAATTCATCCATTTCCTTTAAATTTTTGAAAATGTGGTGTACAGGTTTTCAAAGTATGACCTGAAGATTCTCTAAATTTCCTCAGAGTCCGTTGCTTTGTCCCCCTTTTTATTTCTGATTTTGCTAATTTGATATTCATGCTCTGCTGTTTGGTAAGTTTGGACAAAGGTTTGTCTATCTTGTTGATTTCTCATAGAACCAACTCTTCCTTGCATTGATTCTTTGTATTCTTTTCCTAGTTTCTACTTTATTGATTTCAGCCCTCAATTTTATTATTTCCTGGCATCTACTCCTACTGGGGGATATTTGCTTCTTTGTGTTCTAGAGCTTTCAGCTGTGCTGTTAATTCTCTAGTATAAGTATTCTCCAGTTTCTTCATGTGGGCACTTAGTGCTATGAACTTCCCCCGTAGCACTGCTTTCAAAGTGTCCCATAGGTTTGTGTATGTTGAGTCTTCATTCTCATTGAATTCTAGGAAGTCTTTACTTTCTTTTCTTATTTCTTCTTTGAGCCAGGAATGGTGCAGTTGTGCATTATTCAATTCACATGAGTTTGTAGGGCTTCTGCAATTTGTGTTGTTGTTGAATTCTAATTTTAACAGATGGTGGTCTGATAAGATGCATGGAGTTATTCCAATTTTTTGTAGCTGCTGAGGTTTGATATGTTGCCAAGTGTGTGGTCAGTTTTTGAGAAGGTTTCATGTGGGGGTGAGAAGGAGGTATATTCTTCTTTAGGTGGATGAAATGCTCTATAGATGTCTGTTAATCTCAGTTGGGTCATTACTTCTATTAGACCCTTTGCTTCATTGTTGAATTTCTGTCTGGTATTCCTGTCTAGTGGTAAGAGTGGGGTGTTGAAATCTCCCACTGTAAGTATGTCGGGCTTTATATGTGATTTAAGTTTTAGTAATGTTTCTTTTACAAACATGGATGCCTTTGTATTTGGGGAATATAGAAATTCAGGATAGAAACTTCATCTTGGTGGATTTAGCCTGTGATGAGTATGTAATGACCTCTTTCATCTCTTTTGATTGATTTTATTTTCAAGTCTAATTTATTAGATATTACTATTGCTACCCCTGCTTGTTTCTTGGGTCCATTTGATTAGAAAATCTTTTCCCAAACTTTAACTCTCAGGTAATGTATGTCTTTGAGGGTGACGTGTGTTTCTTGTTTGCAGCAGAAGGATGGGTTATGTCTTTAAGTCCATTGTGTTAGCCTGTGTCTTTTTATGGGTGAGTTAAGGCTATTAATATTGAGGGATATTAATGACCATTGATTGCTCATTCTTCTTTGATTTGCAATGGTTGTTGTTGGTAGAATTATATGTGGAATTCTACCCCTTTTTTCTTTTAGCTGTTGGTAAAGTGGGGTTATCTAATGTCTACATTTTTCTTGTTGTAGTTAACTTCCTTGGGTAGGAGTTTTCCTTCCAGAACTTTCTGTAGGGCTGGGTTAGTGGATACATATTGCTTGAATCTAGTTTTGTCATGGAATATGTTGTTTTCTCCATCTATATTGATTGAAAGCTTTGCCAGGTATAGTAGTCTGGGCTGGCAACCATGGTCTCTTGGCGTTGGTAGAATAACTATCCAGGACCTTCTGGCTTTCAGAGTTTCTATGGAGAAGTCTCGTGTAATTCTGATAGATTTGCCTTTATGTGTTACTTGGCCTTTTCATTAGCTTCACTTAATATTCTTTCTTTATTCTGTATATTTGGGGTCTTGATTATTATGTGGCAAGGGGACATTTTTTGTGGTCCACTCTGTTTGGTGTTCTATAAGCTTCTTGTACCTTAATTGGCATATCTTTCTTTAGGTTGGCAAAGTTTTCTTCTATGATTTTGTTGAATATGTTTTCTACCCCTTTGAGGTGGTTTTCTTTGCCTTCTTTTTATTATTTTAATTTTAAATAGCTTGTTTCACATGTCAATCCCAGTTCCCACCCCCTCCCCTTCTTCTGACCCCCCACCATCCCCCCCAGCCTCCCATCCTATTGCTGCTTCCTTTCACATAGGGGATATCTACAGTCTGTCATTTCACTCAGGGCAGGGCTCAGGCACTCCCCTAAGAGTCCAGGTTGACAGAGCATCCCTCTTTGTGTTATGGACACACGATGTCTGTTTGTATACCAGGGATAAACACTGATCCACTGCCCAGGGCACCATAGGTTGCTCAGGACTCCTCACTGACTCTCACATTCAGGGGGTCTGGATCAGACCCATGCTGGCCTCCCAGTTGTTGATCTGGGGTCTAAGAGCGCTCCCCTGTTCAGATAAGCTGTCTCTGCTGGTTTGCTGGTTTTGCCAGCCCGTTCTTTGCCAATTTGCTCACTACTCCTCTCTCTCTGTCACTGGGTTCAATTCAGTGGTTAACTGTGGGTGTTTGCCTCTGTTTCCTTCAGTCACTGGATGAAGGCTCCAGGATGGTTATGGACATCAAGTTCATTATCAGAAATGGGCATTCAACTTGGTCTCTCCATTATTGCTTAGCTTGCTAGTTGGTGTCATCCCTTTAGATCACTAGAGGTCACATCTGTTCAGAAGATCTTGACTCATTCCTCTTCTCTGGGGTACCATGCATATCTCTTAGGTTCTTTCCGGTTTCCAAGACTCTCTATCAGGGGAAGTGCAGACTGGCACTATCCTGATTCATGTCTGAAATCTATATATGAGTGAGTACATACCATGCTTTTCTTTTTGTGATTGGGTTACCTCACTCGGGATGGTTTCTTCTAGTGCCATCCATTTACCAGCGAATTTCAAGATTCCATTTTTTCTACTGAGAGATACTCCATTGTGTAAATGTACCACATTTTCTCTATCCACTCTTCGGTTGAGGGGCATCTAGGTTGCTTCCAATTTCTGGCTATTACAAATAATGCTGCTATGATCATAGTGGAACAGACATCCTTGGTGTATGAATGGGCACCTTTTGAATATATGCCTAAGAGTGGAGTTGCTGGGTCTTGTGGTAGGTTTATTCCTGTTTTCCAGAGGAATATTCATATTGACTTCCAAAGTGGCTGTATGAGTTGGCACTCCCATCAGCAGTGGAGGAGTGTTCCCCTCTCTCCACATACTCTCCAGCATAAATTGTCTTAGGTGTTTTTGATTTTAGCCATTCTGACAGGAGTAAGATGGTATCTCAAAGTTGTTTTGATTTGCATTTCCCTGATGGCTAAGGATGTTGAGCACTTACTTAAGTGTCTCTTGGACATTTTAGCATCCACTATTGAGAATTCTTATTTAGTTCTGTACCCTACCTTTTAATTGGATTCTTTGGTGTTTTGGAGACTTGCTTCTTGAGTTCTTTATAAATTTTGGACATTAGCCCTCTGTCAGATGTGGGGTTAGTGAATATCTTTTCCCATTCTGTGGACTCCTTTTTTGTTTTGTTGTCTATGTCCTTTGCCTTATAGAAGAAGGCGAAGAAATACAGCTCAAAGGTACAGAAAAAATATTCATCAAAATCATAGAAGAAAATTTCCCTAACCTAAAGAAGTATATGCCTATGAACATACAAGAATTTTACAGAACACCAAATAGGCTGGACCAGAAAAAGAAGTCACCTCAGCATATAATAATCAAAACATGAAACCTACAGTATAAAGAGAAAATATTAAGAGCAGCTAAACAAAAATGCCAAGTAACATATAAAGGCAGACCTATCCTATCAGAATTACACATGATTTCTCAATGGAAACTATGAAAGAAGAAGATCCTGGACAGATGTCCTACAAACACTAAGGAAACAAGGATGCCAGCCCAGAATACTATATCCAGCAAAGCTTTCAATTACCATAGATGGAGAAAACAAAATATTCCATTACAAAGCCAGATTTATACAATATGTATCCATGAATCCAGCTCTACAGAAAGTGCTAGAAGGAAAACCTAGACCCAACAAAGATAACTACACTCACAAAGACACAGGCAAAAATAATCCCACTTTATGAAACAACAAAAGAAAAAGGGAGGAGAACCTTCACACAGTAACTCCACTCCCAATAAATAAGGACAAGCAAGAGTCATCAATCAATGTTCATTAATATTCCTCAATGTCAACGGTCTCAACTTGCCTATAAAAAGACACAGACTAGCAGAATGGACATGAAGACAGAACCCATCCTTCTGCTGCATACAAGAAACACATCTCAACTACAAAGACAGATGTTACCTCAGAGTAAAGTGTTGGGAAAAGATTTTCCAATCAAACAGACCCAGGAAACAAGTAGGTGTAGCAATCCTAATATCTAACAAACTAGACTTCAAATTAAAATCAATCAAAAGAGATGAAGAAGGACATTTCATATTCATTAAAGGAAAAGTCCATCAACATGAAGTCTTCGCCTTCTTCTATACCTATTATTCTTAGATTTGGTCTTTTCATGGTGTCCCATGTTTGCTGGCTGTTTTGTGTTAAGGATTTGTCGAACTTAAGATTTTCTTTGGTTGATGAATCCATTTATGCTAGTGTATCTTCAATACTTGAGATTCTCTCTTCCATCTCTTGTATTCTGTTGGTAATGCTTGTATTGGTAGTACCTGACTGTTTGTCCAGCTTTTCTATTTCCTGCCATTCTTCAGATTGTGTCTTTTTAATTGTCTCTATTTCAGTTTTCAACCCTTGCACTGTTTGAATTGTTTCTTTCAATGTTTGGTTCATCTTTTCGTCCATTTGTTGCATTTTATGAATTTTTTGGTTTGTTCTTTCTTCCATTTCTTGCATTTTTTGGTTTGTTTTTTCTTCCATTTCTTTGAGGGATTTTCCTATATCCTCTTTTAGGGCCGCTATCATTTTCATGAAGTTGTTTTTAAGGTCATTCTCTTCTGCTTCATTTGCATTGGAATGTTGTAGTCTTGCTGGTGTGGAGCCTCTATAATCTGGCGGTATCATATATGTTTTTCTGTTGCTGAGTGTGCTTTTGTATTGTCTTTTTCCCATCTCTTCTTCTAATGGGTACAGAAAGAGCCCCTTACTGGTCTGGTGGTTAGGGGACCAGAGTTCCCTTTCGGTGGGTGCTAGTAAGTCCAATACTCTGGTAGTTCTTCTATTCCTTATCCTAGTTCTGGTCCCGGTCCCGTGGGTGGAGAAGAAGACCAGCAATCTGGGGTGCTTAGCCTCCCACCTGGTCCCCTGGTCCCTTTGGTTGAAGAGAAGACTTGGGATCTGGGATGCTTGGCTCCCAATGGGATGGAAAGTTCTGTGGCAGTTCCCAGGCACTGGAATGCAGGGCCAGATGCAGGGCCTGTTTTACCTGGTCCCACCAGACCAGCTGGTCCCCTGGTCTTGTTGGTGGAAGAGAAGGCCTGTGATCTGGGGTTCTTGGCTCCTCCCAGGATGGGAAGCTCTATGGCCCTCTCCAGTCACTGGAAAGCACACCGAGATGCTGCTTAGAGAAATATTATATTTATATAGCACTTTAATATTTTCCAAACAGATGTCCTAGTTTTAAAAATATGCTCTACATAATAACTTTATAACTAAGAAGAATGCTGCCTTTCTTTTCAAATAAGGAACTAAGTTTTCTGAATGATGGTGAGCTGTAAAGTTAGTGTCATTAAATGGGAATGCTCAGGCTTAATGCTCTGTCCACGAATATCAGCAGAGGTCTATTCTTTCTGATTTTGTGATCAGTACTTGAACTTTAACAGTCTGACCATATGATGCATATAAATAGAACTAGATGCCCTACTGCCACTAAGGTGTCTGGGACTACAAGCTCTTTTCCTTGCAGTCACTGGTTCACACTCCTTAGTTTTAATTTTCTCTCTTAAGACTATTAGTGAAGCTAATGTGGCAATCTTTGCTTTAGAACAAAATTAAATAGAAGTCATTTGTGTGTTTGATGAATTCACACAATGTCTCAAAAACAGAAACAGCTCTACAATTATAAAATATCAATCATTATCACTGTTTTTACTGAGTTAGTTAACAAAAGTTAGTATCACTAGGCTTATAATGATACGGTTGATGCATCAGTACATATTTTGCCTGTATGTGCATTTATATCAAGTACTTACCTGTACATAAAGGAACTACACCATCATGTCTAGTACGATAACAAAGAGGAGAAATAACTCCTGTTCTTTCCTAATTATACACAAGCGAGAACTAAAACAGGCTCTTCTTTGCATTTTTTGAACTTAAGATAATGCTTTTCTCAATTAGACTTTCCATTGCAATGCTTAAACTATTGGGTCATTTAGTAATGTACTTCAAAGTAAAAGGCTGATAGAAGATTGTACATATGATAAATCTGAAGAAATAAGCAATAATTATAGCTTAGTTATGAAGTGTAATTTCAAAGTACAATGTGAACTCAGGCTTTCCAGGTCTTTATCACTACCCATGGGGAAAATAATGACATCTGGCACCAATGAGGCTCTACCAAAATATTATTCCAAGATACATAGTGATTATGAAATTAACTTCATGGGGGAAATGTCTACATGCATACTGCATTAAAGATAGACTAAACATAGACTATATGATAAACTACTGTAATGACAAGATACCCAAAGTCTTATTGGGCAGGGTAAATATTTGTGCTTCAACAGTTTTTAAAAAATCACTGTTTTCTGAGAAATATTGATAAAATACACAGAGAACTTATTTATTGTTTAAAATAGAACAGTTCTACATTTACTAGCCCAAAATATATGCAAAGTGGCCACTTGGAGAAAAAGTATTTATACATAGGGTAATTTTATTTTTAAACTTATCATTCCTGAACAAAGTCTCCTCTATATGCAGACAACAGCTATGAGGCACATGAATAATGTCAAGACTCTTGTCCAGAAATAAAGGTTATGCAAATAACAAATGCTTTGCTTTTGATGCTAATCACATTTAAAATACACTGATGGTCATACATAGTGAGCATCAAGTTGCAGGCTTTCATCACTTATGATACTCAGATATCTGTATTTACTTCTTGTTCCTAAAGATTTGAATTTTTTTTTCATGTTTCTTCGTTCCTTCCTATCATTTCCAAATCCTACTCCTAGGCTACTGCTTCACAAAGATGTCAAGTCATTATTTAACTTTCCATTTAATACTTGTGTGGCTAATTTGGAATGATGAGAATGTCCTTGTTATTATATAAATAAATAATTCATTGCAGAGTGTAGAAGACAACATTTTGCATGAATGCAAGCAAGTTAAATTAAACAGAAAAAGCTGATGTCCACAAAGATACCTGTTAAAATCTAAACACAAAGAGAAGATAAAGCTAATTTTGAAAATATAATTAGCTGAAAAGGAAGATTAGACACGCACAAACACACACATACACAAGTACATACACATTCACACCCACCACACACCATCCCTTGAATTCCATCTTGAGAGTATATATGTACATATATATACACATATATATGTATATGTATATATATATGTCGTAACAACTAACCAATCTCATGTACAAAAATTAAAATCTTATTACATCACCATAATTTTTGGTCAGTATATTAACAATTGACACATGCCATTCAAATTTCGTAACTGAATTTGTCTTTCTGTCTTTGCTTCAGATTTACTAGCTCTCTCTGTATTGTAATCCATGTCTTCTCCAATACAAATGTATTTATACTAAAAGTGGGAGAGTAGATCAATAGCTTGAAATTAACTTTCAACACTGATCTGACACTTTAAACAATATTATATATTTAGAAAACTGGAAAACAATGTTGATATAGGTGATGACTATAGCAATGATGAAGAAAAGCCAGGAACACACTATATAAATCTTCTGGAATAACTATGGAGAAAGTCTTAAGCACACTACCCTATTGAAATATTGAGTCATTACAACCCACTTTGTCTACCTACCACCATCAGTGGGAGATAGCCTAGCACTTGAACTAAGTTTGCTTAAGTCTACGCTGTAATATTTTTACACTGCTGGGTTATTTTTTATTAGTTATACTTGCAGATAAAACATTCTAGATTAAATAATTATGTTTATCTTCATGCTTTTTAATATCTCATGGAAATTACACAAAAAGAATATTTTTAAAAGTCATGAGTCAAAAAGACAAAGGAGATAAAAGACAACACACATGAGAAGTACATGTTTGGAAGGTGACTGTCAAAGAGGGGAACTAATATGACAGACAGGGAACTGCAATTCCTCCTGGAAATCTCAGAGAAGATTAAAGCCAAAGTGTGGATAAGGATTTGAAAGAAGATAATGAATTGAAAACCATGAAAAGGTTTAAAGCTTTAAATATTTTCAACTAAATCTTTTCCTGTAACTTTCCCATTTAAGCAATTATCTTGTCTCAGCTTAACTACCTTCCCTCAAAAAAATCTCTGGTTTTAGAAAAATTATATCAGAAAAAAAATCTAATCTTGGGGCTATGGTCAAATCATTCTGTAGACCATCATATATTCACTGACTGTCAGAATTTTTATGAGACACAATTGACAAATAATAATTGAATACATTAAACATACAACATAACAGTCTGATAAATGGATACACTGAGACATTACTATCAAAATCATTTGATGATAGTCTAACGACTTCAGCTGTCCCATATTAGTATTTTACCGTGTTACGTTTCTAACTCTGAATTTCAGCCTATTTATTTTTATATTTGAATTTAAAGAGTTTCTATTATGGAAAATATTTGGTGGAGCTGTATTCTTTATTCAAATTTAATCTGACTATTTAATTGAATATAAATTCACTTATATTTCTAATTATAAATACAGTGGCTTTACATTTGCCGTTTTACATTTGTTTTTTTTTATTTTTTGTTAGTTTGTTTTGCCGTATTCAGCCCCATTCTATTTTGTTTTCATTTAACTGAATACATCAATGTCTTTAGTAATTTTATTAAATTTGTGATTACACGTTGATTCCTTTAGGGCTTAAAATACAGACATTTTAATTTGTCAAAATCTTTTGGAGAGTTTTACTGACCTGATCCAGTTAAATCTTAAGCTTTACAAAGATGTAGCTAGATACTCCACTCTTTGGGCTATTCTTTCCATAAATGGTTCGTTCTTGTATCCTACAAACCCTATAACACACACAAAAAATTATTACATGATTACATATTTTCAAAAAAGATGAGAGAAATAACTAACACAAGTATATATTTAGAGTTCCTTATATTATTCTTCCAATTTAATTTATATGCTTCTCTTCCTTTTTTTCCTTTGGATACTCATTAACATATGGTACCATTTCCTTATTCCAATAAAGCTTTGCTTCCCACCCCCGACTTTATGCTGTTTTTGTCAAACATTTTAAACTTCTATATGTTATAAGCTCAGAAAATAAAATTATGCAAGTATTGTTTCCTGAAATCCCTTTCATAGTCGTTTTAACAAAAACAAGAGAAAAAAATTTTACCTGGTATAATTCATGACTTAACCTATTTTAATAAGACACTTTTGTAGGTGTGTTAAATGAGGTGCTGTCCAATGTCACTTGTTTTCAATCTGTAGAACTTCCTTTAATTTTTAATTTTTCAGAAAATATTACTGGCATCAAGTTTTCTCAGTTTTTTGCTTATCCAGGAAAGTCCTTACGTTACCTCCTTGTTGGAAAAGAGTTTTGCTGAATACAAATTTCATGGTTGCTTTGTTGAATTCTGTTCTTTTTACTTTTAGTACTTAGAATTTGTTGTATGTTCCCATTTGGCATCCATAGCTTCACAAGAGAACAACTGCTAATGTTGTTGTGATCACCTTCCTCTCATGGCTTGCACCACTGACCAGCTCTGCCTGTTTTGGGTATTGTGTTTAGATGTGACTGTAACATGGTTATTAAAAGAACCAGAGACTGATACTGGGGTTTAAGCTTCAAGCTGAAGATCAGAAAAGCAAAGCAGCCAGTCACCAGCTCTTACCTCTAGCTCAGTCTGAAGGTGCTGATCCTGGCTCCACCAGACCTCAGACTGTAATCCCTGACTGCTATGTCTCCTCAATGTGACTGAAGAGAATCATGAGACTGAGCCTACTGACAGCCCTGCTCCTATTTTTTATACATCTCTAGTGCAGGGATTAAAAGCATGTGATATTAAGTGCTGAGATCATATTTGTTTGGCTTTTTCTTTTAGCACTGGGTCAATTTTGTATAGACAGTGTGGTCATGAACTAACAGATCTGTCTACTGCTTAATCCTGAGTCCTGGGTTTAAAGCTGTGTGACTGGTTTCTATGACTTGTGGCTGACATTGCTTTCTGAATCCTCAGGCAAGCTTTAATAAATCATAAATAACATATCACCACGTGTGACCATCTTTTATCACTTTTAATTGGGATTATCTCAGCTTCTTGGGTGTGTAGAGTATAGTTATTCAAAAAGGGGAGGTGATTTTAAGGTGATAGAAGGTAAAGAATAGCCAATATTTGAATATAAAGTTTGTCAGAAATATGATACTTGACAAGAATGATGGCCCACTCTTGTACTCAGGTAGCATGTGCTGTGAAACTTTCTGATTTTCTTGATGCCATTTTCCCTAGAGTAGGGAAAGGTGTGATATGTTGTAGATTATATGTCAGAGCCCACAAAAATGGCTCCGCATCATCTAGCCTCATGGACAGAGAGTTCAGAACTGTCCTTAGTAAGTCAAAAGACCTAAAGGTCTAAGGATTGGCTACTGCAGGATGTTTTAGTCTTGGTAACAGATTTCTTATCTAAGTAACTACAGACTTTGGCTCAGGAATGTTTACTATTGACCCTCAAGGACTGATAACAGATGTGGTTACCAATTGCTTATAGGATTAAGGGAAGAAAATCTGCTTGCTCCTTCTGCTATATCCCCCCTTTCGGTTGGGGTACTTAAGAAAGTTGAAGAATGAACTTGGAGCATTCAATAATCACTGGATTGCCATCCTGACTCTATACTGTGTCTCTGACTCTTTCTTAGCACTCTTTCCTGTGTCTCTGTCTCTTTCTTAGCGTTTTCACGTGCCCTTTCTCAATCTACACTCCCCATCTCAAATACGAACCAGGCAAGTCAGCTGGATCTGACTGAAGTCTCACAAAGACAAGACAGGGAGCCACAGTTTTATTAGTTTTGATATACTTTAAGATAAGGACATCAGCCGGGCGGTGGTGGTGCACGCCTTTAATCCCAGCACTCGGGAGGCAGAGGCAGGCGGATCTCTGTGAGTTTGAGGCCAGGCTGGACCGACAGCCTCCAAAACAATACAGAGAAACCCTGTCTCGTAAAAACCAAACAAACAAACAAACAAAACAAACAAACAAAAAAAAAAGATAAGGACATCAACATTTAAAACAATAGTCACTTATTAGCTCAAAGTTCTGCAAGCCAGAAGAGCAAACCCAACTCTCAGGTTCTCTATTCAGTATCTTAAAGACTGAAACTAGATATCTGTGTGCAATGCCCTTATCTAGAGTTGGATTAGAGATGAAACTGTTTTCAGATTTTCCAAATGAGTATAGTGAAAGCCTATTTCACGTGCTTATGTTATACAAGCATTACAAATTCACAATTGTGACATTTTTGATTGTACATTTTTTAAAAAGTTGAGGAGAAACAAGAATAAGTAAATTCTGAGGGTTTGTTATAGTATTCTTCCAATTTATTAATTTCCCTTCATTTTTCTCTCTTGAATACTCATTATTCTATGGTGTCATTTCCAATGACTACAGATTTCTTACTGTTGTAATTTACTTGGTGGCACTTTCATTTCCTTGAAACCAGCCAAGGTTCTCAACAGCAAACAAGAGTCCTTTGGGACCAGGCTCGCTGCTGTTAAGAGGGAACTGATAAGGAATGTCTTATGGAGCTATAGGCAATCCTACTTGTGAATATTTTACCTTCTTGGCCAAGGGAATGATAACAATTTTATCGCCCATATTGAGATGGAAAGAGAATTATATAAAGCATGAAGACCAGAGACAGAGTATTAAAATTATGTGTATTATCAAATGTTCCCTGGTATCTGGTGATGGAGGGCACTTCATAACAAATCAGAGAAAATTGTGAAATAGTTAAGTTTAAAAAAGTAGGACTGGAGAAATAGGTCAGTGTATAAAATAACCTGGCATGCAAGAGTGGGAATCTGAGTTTGGGTTACTAGCACCCACAGAAAAATCAGGCATGTTATTTACCTCTGTAACCCCAGCTTTAGAGAGGTTGGAACAGCAACATCTCTAGATCTCCATTAGTCAACCAGTCTAGCTGAATTGATGATGTTCAGATTCATTAGAGGCTCGGTCTCAGAATATAAAGGATTGGAAAAGGAAAGCATCCATTGTCAATCCATGACCGCTGCACTAGTGCATGTGCATATGCTCATACAAACATATACATACAATGATTCACATACACACAGACAAATTTTAAATCTAAAACAACCAGATCAAATAAGTACAAAGCACAGAGTAAAAGCAAATATTTCCAAAAACATGTAATGTCTATGACGACACCAGGGAAAACCAGAATAGACAAGAATGGGGAATGATAAATAATAAACAGTCAAAGAAGAATAAAGTAACCTTAGAAACTAGTATTATTATGTGATTTGAAATAAATAGAAAGCAAAGTGCATAAAATATTTTGACAAAGTAAAATACAAATTAACTGATAAACAGGATAAGAAAATACTTATCAACTAATAAACAAAATAAGAAAGTCACAATAAAACACTCCAGTAATTTAAATTTTATAATGCCTAGAAAAATAGAGAAAATTCATAAGTAATTTTAAGGATAAAATAATACAATAATATTTCCCTTGGTGGAAAATATGTTTCTAAATTGTTTTTTTTTTGTAAGCGGATTTTTTTTTTATTAAAATCAGGAACAATCTTGTTCCACATGTCAATCACAGTTCCCTCTCCCTTCCCTCCGCCCCTGCCTCCAATTACCCCCTATCTCATCCCCCTCTCCTCTCCAGGGAGAGTGAAGCCTTCCAGGGGGGGACTTCAAAGTCTGTCATATCATTTGGAACAGGACCTAGGATCTCCCCTGTGTGTCTAGGCTGAGAGAATATTCCTCTATGTGGAATGAGCTCCCAAAGTCCATTTATACACTAGAGATAAATTTTGATCCACTAACAGAGGCCCCATAGGTTGTCCAGGCCTCCTAACTGACATCCATGTTCAGGGATTCTGAGTCAGTCCCATGCTGGTTTCCCAGCTATCAGTGTGGGGTCCATGAGCTCCCCCTTGTTCAGGTCAGCTGTTTCTGTGGGTTTCTCCAGCCTGGTCTTGACACCTTTGCTCATTACTCCTACCTCTCTGTATCTGGATTCCAGGACTTAGGCTTAGTGTTTAGTTGTGGGTGTCTGACTCTGCTTCCATCAGCTACTGGATGAAGGCTCTAGGATGGCATGTAAGGTAGCCATCAATCTCATTATTGGGGAAGATCATTTAAAGTAGCCTCTCCACTATTGCTTAGATTCTTAGTTGGAGTCATCCTTGTAGATCTTCCTAGTGCCAGATTTCTCTTTAAACCTATAATGACTCCCTATATTATGGTACCTCTTTCTTGCTCTCTATATTCTTTTAAAACCTATTCATGTGTTATAAAATGAATAAATATTTAGTGACAATAAATTAGATGTTTATATAAATTCTGAAATGACAAGAGGCTATAGAACATTTTAGTAATAAAAATAAAAATATTATATCATGCAATATTGAATTAACTTACACAGAACATTTTAGTAGCATCATTGGAAATAAATGATTGCAGATCAGAAAGACACAAATATTGACTTCTGGATATGGCAAGGCTGTTATACTTTGGAAGTCATGTAAGCTGCAATTATCTGTATAAGATTGGACCCATCAGCAGCTATAGCAGAAGAGATAGTAACTGATGGGTCCCTAACTTTCTCTAACAATTTATACACAGACAATGATAAATGAGAAAGGGAGAGACAATTTCTTTAGTGATACCTTCACTGGTAAAGTACCCTTGCTCCTGTAAACAAACTCCCACCCACACTCTTGTAAACAGTACTAATGAAACTCACTGGGTCATTAAAAAATCAAAAAGCATTATGTATGTGTATGAAAACATCAAAATGAGACTCATTATTATGTATAATTAATATATGGTAATAAAGAGCTTTAATGAAATAAAAACAATGAATAAGAAACTCCCATATTCTGAGAGAAAAGTACAGTGGGAAAAATCCTCTATCCATCCTAAATTTGAACCATTAACGTAAGAATTTGAAACATTTTAGGAATGACTTGCCTTAAAAGACACAACTGCTATACACAATTTCTTAGGTGCATGCTCTGATAGAATATAGGAGTAAACAAAAAAAAAGGATTATACAGTATGCTAGAATATCCAACACTACAGCAAAAAAGAATTACCAAAATGAAGCTAAATTTGAAGTCTCAAAATACTACCTGTATTCTCACATTGAGAGCAAACTATGATATCGATGTCCAAGGGGTCTAAAGGAAGGGAGGGACCTTGAAGAACAGGAAAACTGGAATTAGCCATGCAACCTAGTTTAACAGTACTTATAAATGCACTTTAGTGAATATTGGATGTTAATTTAAGCCAACTGTCTGATATATTAGATGGAGGTCTGAGAATCAATGAATTGTAACAACAGCTAAAACTGGGTATAAAATGACTTTGAATTGCCACTATAGAGTAGAACTCAGAGAAAGGCAGACTGTTACTACAGACAAAAATCAGCATGGGACTGATCCAGACCCCCTGAATGTGAGAGTCAATGAGGAGGCCTGGGCTACCTATGGGGTCCTGAGCAGTGGATCAGTGTTTATCCCTCGAATACTAACAGACATCGTGTGTCCATAACACAAAGAGGGTTGCTCTCTCTGCCTGGACTCTTAGGGAAGTGCCTGGACCCTACCCTGAATGAAATGATAGACTCTAGATATCCCCTATACGGAAGGAATTGGCAATAGGGTGGGAGGATGGGGGGGATGGTGGGGGGTGCGGGAGGAGGGAAGGGAGAGGGAACTGGGATTGACATGTAAAACAAGCTATTTAAAATTTTAAAAAATGTTTAAAAAAGTAATCTGATTTCCTAAATCTGTTAAACATGCATGCTACTTAATTTGTTCTTTCCCTTAATACATGTTTAATAAACCTAAATCCTACTAGTGACAAAGCCAATGAATCATAACTTCTAGCATAAAAAAATCAAAAATCAAATACTGCCTTAGCCAATTTGGCCTTGAATAGGAAACTATTATAGATTATGTACCCTCTATTTACAAAAATTATTTCTTATGGTTCTAGAGATTGAGAAGTCCAGGATTAACTTTAAATAGGTTGTTTGTCTAGCAAGGGGAGGCCAGGGGCAATGACTTCTAGCTGTTTTACTACATGATAGAGTGCAGAGCTCTTTTCCGGCTTTTCATATAAAATCTCCCTCAAAATTAAGTCACCTCCCAAAGGGTATCCATCCTGACACTATCACCTTGAAGGTTAGAATTTCACTGCATAAACGTCAAGGGTTCACAAATATTCAAATACAGCAAATAACACAAAGACTGTTTTTCAAAAGGCCATTTGCCATGTCCATCTGCCATGCAGTCCATCACAAAATGTTGTAACATAAAATTCATTGATGGTGTGATAGTTTCCTTCCTCAATGCCATTCCTGAATTTCAGATTACTATGGCATTCTGCTTAAACTCCTGAAAGGCTTCCCTTGTTCAAAAACCATCTGGAAGTCTGAGTAGTGGTACCAAACTCTAATGGTACCTCAAGTTTTCACTTTGTGTCTTCCCTATTCTTTCTCCATCACCCACATTGCAGCTAGAATGCTAAAGGGATTGTGTGTTTATTTCATCCCAGTTCAAAAAAACAATTTTCACACTGATTAAATATGGCCCAACAATATATATGAAGAAAGGTTTCACTTCATTTTGGCATGACCCACTAAGTTGTCAAAATCTCTTTCTGTTCCAGCTGAGATCTCATTTAAAATCATAAGGATCATCTGCCTGAGTTCTTCATGAACAATGGGATGACAAAAACAGGGGTAAGCAAGAGCTGTGAGACAATGTCTCTTTGAATTGAGGAACTGGTAAATGGGCTGACCACTGGTAGGTTTTGGTTTTCTTTGCCAGTACAGTTGAGGGGGGGGGGTGGCTGTAGTGGCTTTAACCTTTACTCTTTTTTTATATTTTATTTAACGTTTTAATACATGTCACTTTCAGTTCCCTCTCCCTCCCCTGCTCCCCCACCCCTCAATCCTCCCAACCTCTCACCCCCACTCCATCCCCCCTCGGCTCCCCAGGGAGGGCAAGAGCCTCCATGAGGGATTTTCAGAGTCTGTCACATCATCCCTGGAAGGGCCCAGGTTCTTCCCCTTGTGTCCAGGCTGAGAGAGCATCCCTCCACGTGGCATGGGTTCCCACAGTCCTTCTGTATGCCAGCAATAAATACTGCTCTACTCTTAAAGGACCCACAGATTGCCAAGGCCTCCTCTCTGTCACCCAAGTTTGGCGGGAGGGTGTCTGGATCAGTCCCATGCTGGCCCCTCAGTCATCAGTCTGGGTTCCATGTGTTCCCCCTTGTTTAGGTCAGCTGCCTCTGTGGGTTTGCCAGCCCGATCTTGATTCCTTTGGTCATTACTCTTCTTTGCAACTAGGTTCCAGGAGTTCAATTCGGTTCACAGCTGTGGGTGTCTGCCTCTGCCTCCATCAGCCACTGGATGAGAGTTCTAGGATGGCATATAAGGTAGTCATTATTCTCATTATCATGGGAGAGCATTTAAGGTAGTCTTAATGCCAGTTGGTGTCATTCTTGTAGATCTGTGAAGATCTCACTAGTGCCAGATCACTCCTCCAACTTATACTGGCTTCCTTTTTCATGATATCTCCCATTCTTTTCTCCTCCATTCTTACCCTGGCTCAACATTCCTGCTCTCCCATGTCCTCCTCTCCCTTCCTCTTTTCTCCCTCTCTTTCTCCCATTTCCTTCTACCCTCCCCTCCTCCCCCACAATCCAATTAGGAGATCACATCCCCTAACCCTTCTCCGGGTTACCATGCATATCTCTCTTAGGATCCTCCATGCACCCCAGACTCTCTGGCGGTGGGATTGTGGGCTGGCTAATCTTTTTTTTTTAAATAAATTTTTATTTAGAAACAATCTTATTTTATATATCAATCCCAGTTTCCTCTCTCTCCCTTCCTCCTATGCCCCCCACAGACCCCTGCATCCCACCCCTCATCCACTCTCCAGGGAGGGTGAGGCCTTCCATGGGGCAATCTCCAAAGTCTGTCATATCATTTGGGCCAGGGCCGAGGCCCTCCCCCATGGATCTAGGTTGAGAGAGTAACCCTCCATGGGGAATGCACTCCCAAAGTCCATTCGTGTACTAGGGATAAATACTAGCTCCACTGCACAGGCCTTCTAACTGACACCCACGTTCAGGAGATGTGGTTTGGTCCTATGTTGGTTCCCCACCTGTCACACTAGGGTCCATGAGCTCCCACTTGCTCAGGTCAGCTATTTCTGTGGGTTTTTCCAGCATCGTCTTGACCCCTTTGCTTAGCATTCATCCCTCTCTGCAACTGAATTCTAGGAGTTTGGCTCATTTTAACACTTGGCAGGTAGAAGCAGATGAATCTCTGTGCCCAAGACCAGTGTGGTTTTCACAGAGAATTCAAAGGCAGCTAGGGTTACACAAAGAGATCTTGTCTATCAAAAAAAGAAAGAGAGAAAGGAAGGAAGGAAGGAAGGAAGGAAGGAAGGAAGGAAGGAAGGAAGGAAAAAGAAAGGTTTGAAAAACCAAAACTGAGTATAGAGTCAAGTCCCAAGCAGCCTTGGAGGAATTTATTCCCATGCTATTTATTAGTCAAATTAGGCATTCATGGAAAAGTAACAGCAGCACCTCCTTGGAATTTGGAATAAATGGAAATTTAGAACCTCATCCTAATTTTACTGAATTTAAATATGCATTTTAAAAATATACCAAATCACAAAAATGTGTACTGAAATTTGAAGAAACTAACCGCTGAATAAAGTTTCCACATAGCCTCTCCCACCTCACAGGCCCTCTTCCCTCCAGGACATCTTTCTTTGTCTTCACGGTATCTCTTTGTTCTCAGTTGGAGCCTTATCTGGAAGAAAAAGTAAAATAAAATAAAGCTTGTTCTGCTAGCGAAGTCGAAATCTTTGTTCTGAGTTTTAGTCGTGTTATTTTTGAATTGTGGTCTTTGTGCTTCCAGAATCGGTGAGTCATGCTCCTCACAAGCATCTAGCAAAAGAAAGGCCCTGAGGGTACAGGTTAAAGGATTCTGTGAGAGCAAACAGGCTGAAAGAGACACAGACAACATCACTTTAAAATTCCAAAGCGAGAGCTGGAGGGATGTCTCTGCAGTTGAGAGTACTGGATGCTCTTTCTGAAGACTCAAGCTCAATTCCCACCATCTCCATTATAGCTCACAAGCATTTGTATCTCCATTCCCAGAGGATCAAACACCCTCTTCTGGTTATTTGGGTACCAGACATGCACAATATCCACAGACACACATGCAGATAAATCAACCATGCACATAAAATAAATAATGATAACAAAATAAAAATAAAACTAGACTTTCAAAGTTTGGAGTTGTCAGGCATTGCTGGTTCGTGCCTTTAATCCCAGCATTCAGGAAGCAGAGGCAGGCAAGTCTGGTCTACAGAGCAAGTTCCAGGACAGCCTCCAAAGCCACAGAGAAACCTTGTCTCAAAACAAAACTAAAGTTTGGAGTTAACTCAGGCACTTTACGATGTTTACACAAATATATTCAGGCCAGTCCGCCATGTGTGGCAGCCTAATGCTCTAGAGAGAACATTCTCTTCAATTTCTTGCAAGCAGGTGTTGGACATACAGTAAATCATGACAGTTTGTTCTGTTATTTCTCACATCAGTCATGTGCTCCCTCACTCTCCACTCAGGAGCTTCAGATAGCTGGCTCCATGAGAAGGCAGATAAAGACCCCCAGGGCTGAAGCCTGGCCAGTGAGGCTTACATATAATTACAGGACATTAATTACAGAAAAGAATCTAACAGGTTTTTTGTTTGTTTTATTTTGTTTTTAATGTAGCAGGACAGAGATGAAAGATTTTGAGCTGCAAGGATGGTCTCAAGTCCAAATATATCTTCAGTTTCCTCAGTGTCTTTGCAATCCTAAAAACAAAAATACTTCCTGTTTGGTGGTCTTTAAAGTTTTCAGGAGTGACCGACCTTCAGAACATACCAACACCTGCTAAGTAATCTGAACAAACAAATGGTTTTTTATGTTGTTGTAGAAATTGTAGGAAGATAAGTATTTCTACTTCAAGACAGTAAATGGATCCCGGAAAAGCAGAGCAGGCACGGAGTGAGGGTCTGTCTTTGATAGTGTGAACATGAGCGCCATTGGCTCTGGTCTCGGGACCCAAGAATCCAAAGATTCCTTGTTTCTTGCGCCAATGGGGACTTGCATATTTTAAATTTGTAACTAGCACGAGCCCTTCCATAAAGATCCCTCTTTCTCTTTTCTCCTTGATTCACTAATCAGCCTAGGGTCTTGAAACATCCCATCACTCATCAAGTGTCCTAGTCTGGCTTACATGCACACTATACCCACCCATACTTCTCCACACACCCATACCCTGCTCCCCCCTACTGCACACACAATGCTTGTCCCTCTGCAGTTCACTAAGTTAAGTATACTCGAGCTACTTCTGAAGGACTCCGGGGACAAGTCACTGACTCTGGGGTACCTCTGCCGTTCCCTGACCCCTAAGCTTGCATCATTCTCTCTGTAGACACTGATAATAGAGAAGTGTCCACTAGTGTTGGGAATGAAAAGAAATCATTACAAATGAACATCACAAATTATTAAAGAAATGATACTGAAAAACAAATCATCTTGAAATCTTTTGGTTCCAATGGGTGCAAATCCAAATAGATTCTTAATTACCAAACACAAAATAGATTTCCTTTTAAGTAATTAAATGTAAAACTGGACACAACCGAGATAGATGTTCAATCTCAATAGGCTTACATAAATGAAACTGTAACAAGAAAACCTATTTATTATTAATCACACTAACAAATATCTCTTGGAATGATAATATTTGACGGTAGAATAGGGCCTGAGGGCAGAGACAGATATAATTATAGTAATATAAAATGTTAACACATAATATTTTCAGAAAATGGTTTTCTAATATTAATAAAGATTTAAAATTCTTGGCCTTTAGCAGAATAAAGTTGTTAAGGAAATCTAGTCAGAGACATAAGACCAAATATGCATGTAGAAACATCCACAGCTCTTTCATTTAATGTACACATTTAAACCAAAAATTAAGTCAAATTACATTAAGCCAAATATAGATTTTTTTCAAGGAGAATGTAATACCTTTATTTAAAATTACATTAAGTAATATGTAGATTATTTTGTAAAGGAGGATGTAATATGTTTATTAGCTTAAAATCAAATTTCCTAGATGTTTTAATAATAGCATATTTCCATCATATATATATATATATATATATATGTTGCAATTAAAGTAAGGTCTTGCCCAAGAATTGTAATTCTTGAACATTTGGATTAGTTTTACTCCATTAACAAATTGAGTTTTTACTACACCATTACATATACTATATACACTATGTCATTATATAGCTCTTAGCTATGCCACTTAGTTTAGGAATATTCATAATACATTCTAATTCCAGCTTCTATTCTAATTAGTAACAGGTGAAAAAAATAAGACTTACCACTGTGATAGTACTAAAGATTAGCTGGGTGTAAATAGATGGTTCATGAATGTTATGGCTGTCTACACATCTGTCTCTATCTTGTCTTTAGAAATACTTCTAATAAGAATATACAAGAACATACAGTTTTCTGTTGACTTATAATATGTTTACAGAGCACCATAATGATACGGATGTCCAGTTTTAGTCATAAGGAAATGGGAACCTGTATATATGAAATTTTGTCCAAACTCACACAGGCAGTCAGTAAGTTGCAACTCCGAGATAAGGGTCTGGTTTGCTAGGCTCTCAGTTTATGGCTACAAAAGACACATGAATGCTTGAAATTAGGCAACCTGTATAAACCTGAATGCCCAAAGGGTATCTTCCCACTCCAATAGTTTAACAATTGCCTTCTTGTTTCAGAGCTCTTATCTGTGGAAGTATCCTTACTTGGATGAGCCCCAACCCATTGTCTTGATTTCATTTTGTTTTTAATTGGGATTTAAATGCTGGCAGTTATAAGACTTGTTGGCATTTGAAATGCAAAAGTTGACTTCTCTCAACCAGACTGGTTTAGGTACTTTTATCAAGGAAGACACTGCTGATTGTGGTGCCGCATGGCTTAGGTGCTTTTCAAAACCAGAGGTGAATTGATCGTCATCAGCTAAGAGTTAGTTTAGAAAACAGTTTCACTCTGGGAATGAATTACAATCACTAGATAACTTTAAAGATTCTTTATGACCACGAGACTGTTACAGCAGCATCAGCTCTGTGTCTCTGTGTCTGCCCACTCACCTTCAGGAAAAGAGGAACATGAAACCAGAATAGATTCAGCTTATTCTGCATGACGGTTCCAAGCTGTGTGGGAGAGCTGTGTGTTCCTTCTTGCATATCATTGTGGAAGTATATTATAGTGATCCTGCTGGCCTAAGGAGTGGTGGGTGTCATACCATGTGGAGTTACTTTTATGTTTGTGGGAAGATAAGCAGTAGGAGGCTAGCATGATGTGTCTGCGACACATATTGGGTGTGAGTTAAGGATGAGTAGAGTGTGTGCCTAACCAGTAGCAACATTTTACATGTGCTTAAGTGAGACAAAATTCGTTCTCAGTATACCTAGAATTAAATTTGACACAACTCATTGAAAAATCCAAGCACTCCCTTCTAACATCACCTTCACAGTTAAAAATGAATCAAAGGTCACCATAGTAGCGCAGGAGGCACTGAGGCACCAATTGTCCAAAAACCTAGAAATACTACATTACTATCACTACCAAGAAACGAAAAGTAAACTTTCTCCTTTAGAATCAGTACTTTGTTTTAACATGCTGTTTACAAAGGGAGCTTAGGAAGATAAAAATAAACAGGATGAAATCAGATTCAATATAAAATCATGTTCATCTAAAAAACAGAAAGCATCAAACTTGAGATAATTGATAGTAATTTTTAATTACACACTACTATTCACACTATTGCTCTGACAGTCTGTTAGTCAACTTATTAGACATTAACTGTAGCCAATTAATTGTGTATAAACATGTATTATTCTGGCCCAGTGTTGTGTGGCTTTTTTCTTGGTAGATATGAACAAATGGCTATTCACCCCAGATAAAACACCAACCATGAAGACCAAACAAACAAGTCAACTTATATGTAGTTGAGTAAACAAGGAAGTTTATCAGAACTAACTATTGGAGTATGGGGGACAAAAAAGCAGCTGCATCACTAAAACGTCCTCCCTGACATAGTGATGTCCCACAAAAGATGCTTCTGTAGATCTTGGAACAACTTCCAAGCTGCTAGGAAAACCAGAGTCCACTTTCCTCAGAGGTTAGTATTGCTTATATAAATGTGGGGGTGGCTTGTGGATCTTTGCACCTTCTAGGTTTCCTGTACCAGGTGATTTGCAACAGCATTTTTCCTCCTTCCAGAAGGCGAGTTTTACTTTAGATGGACTGTCTGTACAACCTCCTGCAACTCACTAGAACTTATATGCATATGTAATTTTAGCTTATTTTCTAGTACTATCAATGTGCATTTCTATGCATACATCCCAAATACTCAAATTCTAGTTTTACCATCTGTTTCTACAACTAAACTGAATATAATTTCCCTAAGGAGAAATGAGTATTTTAATTTGCATACCGTTTCTAACATAAAAAGTATTCATTAAAATTTGTTAAGTGGAATTTATGTTAATTGAAGAACATAAGGAGATAGTAAGAAAAGAGAAGATGGGAACATGTACTGGATCACCATGGATAAATAGCAACTTATACCATAAATCCTACATATCATTGTTTCTCTTCATGTGTTAGTTACTTTTCTCATTGCCTATTGGAAAATACCTAAAAAGGAGCAAATTAAGGGAGGAAAAAGGACTTGTTTTGCCTGTCAGTTTGAAGATATATTCCATTATGATGTACAAAGTTCAGCACAGGACAATGAAGGATATGGTCATATTCCACTCACAGTATTCATGGAGAGAATAGATACTGGTGATCTTCTGTTTCCTCCATTTTTTCTTTTTTATTGGGTCTGGTAAACCTGCTCGTGGGATGGTACCACCCATATTTAGGGTTAGTCTTCCCTTCTCCTTAAAACCTCTCTAGAAACACCTCAAAGACAAGATGTCTATTGAATAATTTCAAATCCTGTTACCAATGATGATCAACCATATTTCAAATAAACTGATAATAGTGATTCATATCTTAAACCTCAATACAAATTACTCCTAATTTTAAAAACAGTTATCTCAAGGCGTATGGCTCCACATGGAGTTTCCTAGAATGCAGTCTGTAGAATTGATTCATTATTGAATAATATTAAAAATGAAGTTAAATATATTATCCAGTCAACAGCCACATCAAGGATATCTCATAAAGCATAAGTAAAAATGTGATACTCTCTAAAACCTAATAATAAACTTTTACATCATTGAGACATTCAGTCATTTAGCAAATATGCAGTCCAAACTAAAGTGTATCAAATACCAATCAAGATTAGCAGAACTTCCTTCCTTACTTCCGAAAACAGGGAGGTTTGGCAAACTCAGGGTAACTTGCCCCACTGAGGACACTAGAGGAGACTTGAACAGATTTGTTTCTCTGATCTTTCATAAAAGTTTCTGTTAGTTGGTAACACATTCACACAACAGTTGAATGTGAGTGTTAACAATTGTTTTCTCTTGTTGAGTTATTTGGCATGATTTTGATGAGGACTTGGAAAGAGAATGCCACTTAGCTTCGGCAACTGTTGTATAGATCAGCTTTTGGTCCATTTTGTCTGGCATTAAAGGAACTACTGCAGCATGAAGCAATGGGAGATTCTATACCCATACATGGTATTTTTCCAAGGTATTTCAGTCATTATCCTTTATTTGTAAAGATATTAAGAAGTTACAACTCAGTGGAAGCAACCGTAATAAAAACATCAGAAGAGCATGCATAAGAATTCCTAGCTTATATATTGATATCATCTGAAATTGTATGGTGAATCATTAGGATGTGACCATCTTTGAATTGTGGACAAGATGGACAAGAAATCCTCATACAGAGTCGAAGTTTGCTTGCTTGCTTCCATCCCTCGTTCCTTCCTTCGTTCCTTCCTTCATTCCTTCTTTCCTTCATTCCTTCCTTCATTCCTTCGTTCCTTTGTTTCTTCCTTCCTTCCTTCCTTCCTTCCTTCCTTCCTTCCTTCCTTCCTTCCTTCCTTCCTTCCTTGTTTCCTTCCTTCATTGTTGAATTATAGGACCTGACTATGTAATCCACACTGGCTTTGAACTCACTATGTAGCCAAGCTTAACTTCAAACTTGCAGCAATCCTCCTTCTTCAGCCCTCCTTAGTTGTACAATTATGGGTCAAACCCCCACAACTAGATAATATGAAGTCATAACTAATCATTTGAAATTTTATGTTATATGTAGTATCAAAGTGGGCACATCTGGATATTTCTAAGTTATATCTAGACAGCTGAACTCTAGTACCTTTCGGCAACTTAATAAGAATCCGTCCTTCTATCCTGTCTTCTAATTTACAGAGACCAAACATATGGGAATACATTTCCCAGAGTGTCTGGGATATTGTCCACTAGCACAATATCACCAATGGTGATTTAGGCAGAAAGAGAGAAAACAGAGGGGTCTATAGGAAAGACTTTTCATTAGACTACTGTGACCCATCATCTTCAGTGCCTCCATGGTAACGATTCAGGAGCTTGTTGCACTTGATAAAACTTCTGAAACAATACGAAAGCAAGGATATAATTTCAGTTTTTAAAAATCTATTGATTAATAAAGATTTATTGACTACTTCCTAGGAGTCAAGTCCTGACAAGTATCTGTTTGATATAACATATAATTAAAATAAACGCTTCTGTGCCCCACTGGAGCTTATTATAATTGGTATAACTGTCTGAATGCAACAGAAGAAATTTCAACACTCAAACCTACAGAGATTGATTTTTTTCCCATTTCCAGATGGGGAGAAGAGGCAGCACTGGTGTTGCTTTCATTGCATACTGAACGTAAGAGTGTGGTCCTGTAATGTTGCCAAGGCAGTGCCAACTGTCTATGACAGCATATGGGGGTAGACAGTCCCTCCCAGACAGAGTCCCAGTCACATTTGTGAGCCTCCTATATGAGACTAAACTAAACTATAATCAAGATTATATTTTCTCATATTAAAATAGCCTAATTCGTGATACTAAGGAGAATGGATGCTCAGATACTTTGGAGAGTTTGATATGTAATCTAAATGTTTTGATGGATATTACTTCTTAATTTTTGTCTCCTGAATGTCTAGATTTCCTCATTGACAAGTACAACAGGTAGCATGAAGAAACAAAGAGTGAAGATATATTATTTTTATTCTTTTCATCCTGTGTCTTAACAGACATTTATTGGACTGAAGAAGTCTATAGTGAGGAAGTAGTGAATCTATCAGTTAGTCAAGTACCTTCCTGAATGTACAGTTCAAGTCATGTTTTCAAACCAAAGGAGCTTGTATTCATAAAGTTCTGTGAGTTTTGTCTAAATTACCAGTTGCATATTTAATTCTAAAGGAAACATAGATTTGCACTATGCATGGTGGCTGCAATGGTATTAAGCTTTTGATGTTCTCTTTCCACTGATGTGGTTCATCTTTCTCAAGATGTGGTTCACTCCACACATCTCTTTTGGCCCTCAGGCACTGTGTGTGTGTGTGTGTGTGTGTGTGTGTATTCATGTGTGTGTGTGCATGTGTGCTTCTTTGTGTGAGTGTGTGTAGAATAATAAATCATTAGGTCAACTAAAAGATTAACAGGATGTGTTCAGAGGTACATAATGATAAAAAAACCTACATTGAAAATAATCTCCAGTAATATGCCATTGTCCTTTGTAGAATACAAACTTTGTGCTATCCATGGCTGTGTTATATGATGCACAGCCTTGTGCTAGAAAAATAAACAAACAAAACACATTCTCCTTCTTTAAATTGTTAAGGACTGAAACAAATTCAATACCAAATCACAATTTCTAGATACAGGTCATTAATAACAAATTGGTAAATACTCGCAGAGTGAAAAAGATTATTCAGATTTGCAACTTCAATAAAATTCAACACTCTGTAAAAGAATTACTTATGTATGATTGCAAAAACATAAATGCCTAAGGCAGGATTAGAAAAGAAATGAAATCCATTTCCTGATTAAGAAAGAAGCTCCCTCATCCTTTGCTACTGTGTAGATCCTCAGGATACTAGTGAAGGCAATGTCATGATGCTGCCAAAGTCTTTAAATGTCTTCAGTTCAGTCACAGACTGAAAGTAGCAACACTATTATGTCTGGACGTCTGAAATAGTGAATATATGATTGAGTGAATAAATATCATAAATATACTACCCTTGTCTAATCATAAAGAATAAATGGATGATACAGAAGGCAGAAATCAAAATATGAATGGTGTTCACCAGTTAGAAACATTCAAATTAAATGATTGTACACACTTTGGAGTTGACTATTGCATTGAAAACAATGGTCAAAGAAAGCATAAAAAACACACACACTCAGTGCTCTAAATAAAACTCAACAATTGTTTTGTCAGAGACAACAATTATTCTGACAGCTAAAAATAAGGGTCTTAAAATAACCTGTGTATAAAGAAGCCTTTTCACAATTGAATAATACTAATGCCCTTCCTCCCAAGCCCAAACACTCACCAAATTCTGTGGATATTTTCCATTATAAGAAAACACTTTGCAGTTAACCAGGATTGTTTTAATCATAGAGATAGAAATCATTTATTTAGTGACTACCCTTTCTCACTTTCTGTTCTTAGAAGCTTCGTTTAATATCGGTTGACTCAAAATACATAGACTCACTCACTGGCTGTCTCTTATGCTTCCTTGCCATTCTGTGTGCTCTTATGCCTATGACATGTTGTACTACAGATTTTATTTAGTTTGAATATGATTATTACAGCTTGATTCATTCATTAGAATATGCTTAAATTAATTGTAGTCTTTTGCTGCCAAAATGAATTTTAGGATAGTTTTGGTTGTTGTTCTGTGAGGACCTGTTTTTCCATATACACATATGTGAATACACATGTTGTGCATGTTGATTATAATATTCTGCTTAATTCCACATTATCTCATTCATATATGAATCTTTACAGGTTTGTCTCATAAAATGGAGACATATTAATGATTACCACAGATTGGAAAGGAGATAAATATGAAAGGTTAATTAAATTTATAGTTAGAGATGAGGAATAAATTTTATTGTGTCATTACTCATAGGGTTATTAATGTTATCAATAATATATTGTCTATTTCCAGATAGAAAATAGTATTTTAATGTTTACTCACATAGAATATACATTAAAGGTAGTAGATAAAATAATTTTGTATGCATATGTATTCTGTATCCATATGTACACCCATTTTTGTATATATGTGGGCATACATGCTAGTGAGTGCACATGCAATTATGTGCATATGGAGACATTAGATTGATAGTGTTTTCCTTCATCAATTCCTCCATCTCATATAATAAGGAAAGATCTCACAATAAACCTAAATCTAGTCACCCACCTTGTTTCTCAGATTTCATGTCTCCACCTTCTCTGAAATCATAATGTGACATGTCACTACACCCACCCAACTGTTGTGTGGGTTCTGGATAGCTAATATCCATTCCTCATGCTTGCACATGAATGCTTTATGGACTTAGCCATCTCCTCAATTCTGGCATACTTCTACTGCCATTATATAACTATATATGTATTAAAGCTTAATTGTATCTCATGAATACCTAAAGTTTTAGTTGACTCTAAAAAACAAATCAAATGATTTTAAAACTGTGGGGGTGCAGGAGTTTACTCATTGTTCTTGGATGAAGAAAATGAAAGCCATAGAGATGACTCAGCGGTTGTCTCTCTACTGCTCTTGCAGAAGATACAAGTTTGGTATGCACTACTACCCACCTGAGACAGCTCACAACCACCATCTTCAAGAAGGCTAATACACTATTTTGGTTTCTGTAGTCACCTATAATCATTGTTCATATACCTACACATAGACATGCACACAGAGAATACATTAGCACAAAGCAATAAATAATAGAACATAAAGAGTTAAAGTGGGATGGGAAATAGAAAATTGGATAGAGAAAGATGTAGGGAATGAATTAAATTATCCTAAAAACCTTTCAAAAATATGGAAATTACTCATATATATATATATATATATATTGCTAACAAAAAAAAAGCTCAGTGTCAAGAATAGGTTACTTCTTCCGGAGTTGTGGGTCAGTGAGGTTCCAGTACAATAGCTCTTGTTTACCTACAAAAACTTGCTGGAAATACCACAGACTTGAGTCATAGCACATGAAGAAATCGAGATAGTACTGACCTGCAAATTTTATAGATGCTAGTTAACTTTTACAATGTGGGGAGGTGCTATATGATATATGGGGGAGGAGTGGGGGAAACCATCAATTATATCCAGCTATGAACTGAATGAGCTATAATAATGACTGGCATGCCAAGACATGTTCATTCATTTGATAATGGCACAAATATTAGAGAAGTTACCAATCAGTTTTGATTGGTTTAAAATGTTGCGCTATGAGATAAAACCCTTACCTGGCATCATCGTTAGTCCAAGGACTTATGACCAAACAGGTCAAAGGCCCTAGGGGAAAATCGACTATTATTTGCTAAATGGACTTAACATTAAAGTGACTCCTAATGCTAATGTATCTATGAAGCTTCTATTTATAGTGGATGGTAGTTAACACAGAAACCCAAAACTATCCAACATGCATGGAATAAAAGACTGTAAAATGCTCAGCAACATAGGAGACATATATACTAATCCTTCCCCTGAGACTTGGTGATCATTGTGAAAGAAAGGGAAGAAATATGTAAGAGCCAGAGGCTGTGGAAGACTATGAGGAAACTATGTCCTCAAAACAGAGGAGGGAAGCTGCGTATAAGAACTCACAACTGTTTAAAGTGTTGTTCGGGATTGTGCTAATTTAGCAAAGTGGCATTGTATGTCCTCTTACTAGCACTGAGTAATTAGTTATGTGTCCAGGAACAGGAATGGTCTCCTAAAAGATCAAGGATCAATAGCAATCCAAGACTGTATCAAAGGTGCTCTCCTTACGGTAAGGTTGCCATTGTGTTGTTGTTAATATGTCACTTTAATAGTCTGTTTTGTCTTTGTGGAGCAATATGCCTAAGACAAATAAAGGAATTGTTTTGGCTTATATCTGGTTGCAGAAGTTTTGGTGTTCCTTGGTAGAAACAATGTGGTGGAGCATACTAGTGCTTCATGAGGACCAGAAATCAGATTTCTGTAATCCACAATCAACCCAAGTACATGGGGTTGTGAAGCCCACCTTCAGATCAGCACCCTTCGCACTTATTCCTTCCACAAACACTTCATGGTCATTCCCGGGTTGCATTCTACTAATCTTTAAGGAGCTTCTCAATCTAATCAAGTGTGTAATCAAAACTCAACAACACACATGCTACTAATAAAATATATATGAGGATTTATTATTGTTAATTTTCTAAGCTTATATTTACACTAACGTAGTTTTACCTAAATGCTAGATGCTGTTTTAAGCAAGTAGATATCAACACATTATATCTATAATTTGTATGCCACAATTGTGTAGAAACACATTGCATATGCAATATTTGGTCAAGCTGAACCAAAAATAGTGAAATCCACTTACTTGGGAAGTCTTGTTTTAGTTTCAAACAGAACCAAAATGTTTGGTTGCATATTTAGGAACCTTCACACTTCAATCACTAATATTATTTTTATTTAGTGTGTCTTACATGCACCCATGTGACACAAACTAAAATGAAGTATCAGTTAAAATATGATATTAGGTATGAAATGTCAAGGTAAGATATCAAATTAAATACAAATCTTAAAACCAATGATAAAAGGATATATTAGATTACTCTTAGGCTTATCACAAACGTTTAGAATCTAACAGACCCAAAGAATTACCAGTCCTGGGATTAAGAGGACTTTGTGAGTCAATAGGGCTTTGAAGTTATCTGTTAGCATAGATTTCACACCACACTCTTTGCCAGGCAGGCTTGGAACCACTGCCACCAGAGTTTTCAAGTCTACACCCAAATACAGTCTTTAACTTAGAGACTTTAGTCCATTCAGAGTCTTCAGGGTGGATCTTGTCCCTTCACCAATGTAAACCGAGATGAATGTGTGAGATCATTCACTGTGAACTGTAATTCTTTATGTAAATACTGCTATTGAGTTATCTTTTTCTTTGTTGCCTATTTTACTGAAATTCATTCCAGTTTAGTGTTATATATAAGATTAAAATCAATGTTATCTTGGATATTAATTATTATCTAGAAGAGGACAGATTTAAGGTATTCCCAGTTAGCTTTGATCTGTTTTATCTTCTAGGAACAGATTCTTAACTGCCATATGGGAGTGATTTCTAAGACACTCAATTTTTGCATAATAACAAATCAGGAGCCATAATGGTGTCCATAATTAGCATCAGCATGGTGTACTTCTACTGTGGTTTCACTGAAGTTCTACATTTGAAAAGGGCAGCATAAAAACTTGCAGAATATGGGAGAAAGATGTGCATAAAATAGTTTTTTTGGGACTACTTATTCTTCAAAGATCTCAACACTACTTAAGACAACACCACATAGAAAAATATAGGTTGTGATTTTAGAACCAGATCAACCTTTTTTGTTAAATGGTTAATATTTATGATATATATATAATTACATATGTTTATGATATATAATGCATGATCATATATGTATATAATTATACATACTATATAAACATAATAAAATATGAAAATTACATCAAATTTTAGTTATAGACAGTTCTAGTAAATGTGCTATTTCTAAATATTCAAATCTATGTCTTGATTTAATATATAAGAGTATTTTTGCTTTGTTTTATTTTGTTTGAGACAGGGTTTCACTGTATAGCTTTGGCTGACCTGGAACTTGTTGTGTAGACAGTTGGACTGGGATTCAGATATCTACCTACTTCTGTCTCTTGCGTGCTGGTATTAAAGGCATGTGTCACCACACCAAAATTATTTGTGTGTTATAGAATCAAGACACTTTTAATAATTTTAGAAAATGTTCTAAAATCTGTGACTGTAATGATAGAAATCAAAATTCTCATTGACTTACTGCTCAAGCCATGTCAGTGGCAATAATTTTATAGCTATCCTCATGTGGTTTTGTTGTTGATTTAATTTTGGTTTTATTATTTTTAAGAGAGGGTATTGCTAGCTGTCTCAGGGTGAACATAAAGGTATCTTGCTAAGACTTCTTCTCTGGGGGCAATATAGGCAACATCTACTCTTCTCCTAGATCTGATTGAGAAGTTAAAATTCAATTTTACCAAAATTTGTTAAACCTATTTACACAGCATTGTGGAAACCATTGCAGGCAGGACTATAGGTGACCTTTAAACATCAGCATGGAAAGGTTTTCATCCAGTGAGGATGATGGCTTTCCAATGGCTTCATAAGTAGAGCCCTTTCTTTTCCCTAGTCCTTCTCCACCTACATACTGTGCCCCAATTTCTGAGACCCCATGCACAACTCAGGTAGAACTGTTTACAGCTGATAGAGAGTGGTGGTTGTATAGTCAGGTGAGAATGCCATAATCCCCCCTCCCTATCTTTCTAAGAGGGAACATCAACAGTCAACAAGCCCATCTATGAAAACAGGACAGGTGGTTAGCTTGTAGGATGGAGTGCTAGAGAAGCTGTGGTATATGGAAGACAATACAACCTGCTGAGAGACAAAGAAAATAGGAAGGAATGAAGGAAAGAAGGAAGAAAGGAAGGAAGGAAGGGTCCTTCAAGGTAGAAATCCTTTGATTTAGACTACAGAAATAACTTCCATAAAACATTAAATTAAGTTAAAATTCTAAAAAATGAGGTTATTCAGGTTCTTTTCATAGAGTTATTGGCAAAGATCTTTTGTTGTATGATGAGTCAATTTATAAATACAGAAAAATACTGTAGATTTTGCTTGGCTTTGTTGCAATGTCTAAAATGAAGTTCAATATTAAAGAACATGGGAAAAAGCAAGAAATAATTTTGCAATCAAGTGAGAAAAATGTTTTAAAAAACTAACAGTAACAAATTGCACATATATGAATTAACAAAGAATTTAAGATAATTATAAGTCATGTAATAAGCACAAGGAAACAACACAATGAAATAATATAAATAAATAGAAAATACAGAGAAATCTCATAGATATGAAGAATTTAATTAGTGAAAATTACCAAAGAGTTAAATAACGGATTTATTCAAACTAACAAAAAAATCAACAAAGTCTAATAGTGGTCTTTAGAATGAGCCAATCATAAGAGTAAATTGAAAAATGATGAAATGAAATATATCAGGTGGAAGATTAAACAATGTTAGAGGTTTTCTGCAATGAGAAAGGGAATAAAGAGATTGAATCCCTGCTTGAAAATTGAGGGAAAACACTGCAAGTTTAAGTGTACAAGTGTTACGATAACTTGCCATGTTAAATTTTCTTGAAGACAGCTAGTGACATAACTATTGCTTTTATTCATAATTGCTTCATATGCTGTTGTTCAATTAACTTTGCCTTTTCCTATTTCACATTCCTTAATGACATACAATAGTAAAATAAAAATAGTAATGCCATGTGACTGTGAAACATTGACTGAGGCTAAATATAAGATGCTGAATCTGGAAAAATATTTCAATTCTAGTACTAATTTCCCCCTGGCTATGTATTTCATACCAATTATTTAATCTTTTGGAAACTAGTTACCTGATTGTGAGGATTGGAATGAACATCATACATAGCTTGTAGAACAAGCATTTGTTTCCCTGTGTACCCTAAACATAAGTGAAGTTTCATGTTCTTTCCTCATTGTACACTTCTATGCATCAATGTGTTCAGAAGTGCAAAGTTCCATTTTACAAACTCACTGTAATGTATTTTTTTCTGAAGTTCCTGAAGATGAGCAAAGGGTGATATATGGTATGACACAGAGCAATATGCTCTAGAATTTTCTTGGCTTGTTCAATCAATTTCTCTCTTTCTGGCTTGATAATGCCTTCCCAAAAATATTTCTCCTCATAACCTTCTTCTGTGCTTCAACACAGTCTTATATAGTTACAGCCTTTCCCCTCACCCTGTTGTGTCAGATGTATGGTTCCTTTTTCTTTCTTTTTTCTTTTATTTCACAAAAACTTAGCCTTTTTATATATTGAGGAATTCATTTTACCAATTACTCTAATCGTCCCCACATAGTTAAGAAAGCAATACATAATTTTTTTCCTTTTATCCGTACCAAATTTTTAAATGATGGCAAAATGATCCATATCACATTTCTGATACAATCATACATACATACCAATAAACACAATCCCAAGAAATATCCTTGAGGAAAGATTCACAGCTTTGGGATTGCTGACAGCATTCCTTTCATACCAAGGATATGCAACTAGAATATAAAGACATAGTGTATTGTTCTTAGCCAAATATCTAACTTATTGAAAGTATATACTGCAAAATCCAGGGCTTGGTTACAATACAGAAAATGATGAATTAATTGTACCTGTTCTTTCTTCCATTTTAAAGATTCTATCAAAATCCTTGGGCTCTAAATGATGTGCAATCATATTTTTACATTTCTTTTTAAAATTAATTATAAACTGTGCTTCTAAATATCACATTAATCAATTGACCAGCACTTTCAAAAACAATCTTCCTTCATTGGGATGAGCTAAGTTTCTTTCTGCTTCTTAAATGTACTATTCAAAAATAACCAGTTTGATTATTTATTCATGTACATATAAATGGTCTATAAAGGTGATAATTACATGGGGTAACAACCTGACTAGAAGCCATTGGTTTGCTGCTTCGCAGAGTAAGGTACTGACATGATCTGAAATTCTACCTAAAGTACTAAGTGGCAGCTGTTGACAGATCCTTATAAGGATGCATCCCATGAGAACTATTTTTGGGAAAGGTAGGCAGAGAGAGATGCCAGAGTAAGATGCCATGTAGAGACAAGGAAGACAGAACATACCAGGTAAGACAGGGCCATGTAGAAATACATAGGTTAGTATTTGTGGGTTAAAAATTAATACATATCTAGTCAATAAGAAGCCCTAGCTATTGGCCATCAATTTTATAATTAATATAGCATCTGTGTGTTTATCTGGGTCTGACAAGGCTGGCTGGACCTGGGAAGAAACTCCAGCAACAAACTATGACATACAAGTGGCCAACGTTGATATTGGTCTTTCTAGAAATAGATTATTGAACGCAAATCAAAGAGTCTCCCAGCAACATTCAATGCTGCCTGATACTTTAAGGTAGGCTAATTAAGCTGATTTTCCATGGGATATCTTCTTGAAGAAAACCAAGCAATTAGTGGTGAAAACTAATGCTAAGCAAATGCACACATAAAGGATGTAGGCTATAATCAGGGATTAGAGTCAGAAGTCAAATCTGTGAATGAAGAATCATAAAAAATCAAGTTCATGGACCCAAAAAGTTATTGGGTATAAGTAAGGTGAGTACAAGAAAGAAAACAAATACTAAATTAGACAGAACAATGGGACAGAAGCTAGGAGAACAAATTAATTCATGATTTGACACTAGACGGAAGATATATAAAAAAACATGTGCCCTAGCCTAGGTAGTCTTTAATTTTGGGAACATCTGTGAGTTGGAAATAATCATATTTCTAGTGTAAATTGTTTGACCTAAAAGTCATGTTTTAGGAACAAATTAAAGTTGTTGAAGAAAAAAAAATACCCTCAAATTGCCCCCAAACCTCTACTAACCGCTAACCAATAAAGTGGTGTTATTTTCTTTATTGCACTTACTAGCTATAATTCTCTTTTGGTTTTTTGTTCAGAATTTATTGCCTTTTCCTCTCCAAGTGAACATATACAAGGATTTTATGTGCATCCCCAGTACTCCAGACATAGTAGGGTCTCAATGAAATCCTTGACAAATGGATAAAATGGTGCAATGACGGAGAGAACAAAGAAGACACTGAAGAAGCCGAGGGAAGAATGGAGTAAGGTGGGAAGAGAAGCTTGTTTTCTGAAATTCCATCCCTGTTCTTGAGTACTTTAATCTAGACCAGTGGTTGTCAACCTTCCTAATGTGACATTTTAATACAGTTATTCATGTGGTGACACCCATCCATAAAATCATTTTCATTGCTACTTCATATCTGTAATTTTGCTACTGTTATGAGTCATAATTTGAATACCTGTGTTTTCTGATGGTTTCAGATTACCCTTGTGAAAGGGTTGTAGTGGAGACCTGTAGTTGAGAATCACTGGTCTAGATACTTCTTCTTCAAGACATTGGTTTTACTGTAGCTTTCCAGTGGCTGCTTTATCAGCTGCCCAATAGCTCATATTTTCCTACTTACCTGATGAACATTGAGTTTAGTAAATTCCCGTGAGGGTGGTGTAATTGCATAAAAGTCAGTGCCATCTTAATCTTAGAAGTAAGAATAACACAAGTTACAGAGAGAACCTGAGCTTTTAAAGATAAAAATTCTGTCTGGGAAAATGGTTCAGCAGTTAAAAGCAGTTGCTGCTTTTGAGAAAAACCCAGGTTCAATTTTAAACATCCACATTGTAGCTCAGAACCATCTGCAACTCCACTTCCATGAAATGGATGCCCACTTCTAGTCTTCCAGGTACTAGGCATGTAACACACATGCATACATGCAGGCAAAACACCAACAGACATAAAATAAATAAATGAAAATTAAGATAAAATGGTGTTTTCTTCTTCACTAATTAAAATATAGTAAAGAAGGATAGGAGTGTGTCTCTCTGGATAAAGTACTTGCTGTGCCAGCAAAATGATCTGAGTTCAGATCCCCACAGTCCATATAAAATAGTGGGCATGATGATGTTTCTTTATTTATAGATATGGGTAGTAGGCATAGGAGGAATACAGGGGCTTGTTGGCAAGTTAGTATATCTAATTGGTAAGTTTCAGATTCAGTGAAAGACCCCATTTCTAAAATATTAGATGTAGTTTCTAACATTCCAGAAGACATAGACTCATTGTATTCACATATAAGTAACATTGTACAGATTTACAAGCTGTATTTATATATTTAGGAATATGCAAGTACACATACACATAACAAAAGATGAATGAACAAAGACACCATGAATTTCTAAGAGAGAACTTGGAGAGAGGAATGTGATGGAGTAAATAATATAGCAACATTATAATCTCAAAAACTAAAAATATTAAATAAAAATAAGGTGACGAGATATTTGAAGTCTCCTGGGGTTCACTTTTTGTCCAAATGCTCTCTTTTAATTCCACACACATACACCTACATACATGTTCATCACATACACACCCACATACAGAGAGACAGTGAGGGAGACACAGAGAATGACAAAGACAGAGACACAGAAATAGGGTGTGCGAGAGGAAGTGAAAGTAGAAAAAGCTCAAATGGTCATACTTTATGTTATTGTTATATTTCTCATTGATATTAAAATAATAGATAAAATATGATGCAAGATATGTTCCTGTTAAAGATTTTTTTAAACTATATTACTAAAACAGGATGATTTAAGAGTTATCCTCGGTTCCTCAGGTAGCATCAGGTAAACAGGCCGGCTTCCCGGCCTGTGCTCCAGTGCCTGCAGATCGCCTGGGACCTGCACAGAGCTCCCAATCCCGGCAGGAGCCAAGCACCCCAGACTCCAGATCTTCTCTCCCACCAACGAGACCAGGAAAGGAGAGGAGGCTGCGAGTCCAGGGAAGCAGCTGTTCCTCGGGCAGCATCAGGTAAACAGGCCGGCTTCCCGCCCTGTGTTCCAGTGCCTGCAGATCGCCTGGGAACTGCACAGACCTCCCAATCCGGGCGGGAGCCAAGCACCCAGACCCCAGGTCTTCTCTCCCACCAACGAGACCAGGAAACCAGAGGACCCAGGGAGACCAGGGGAGTAGCTGTTCTGGATCAAGTACAACCGGACCCAGCATAGGGTCCAGGGGACCAGGTAAGAGGATAAGCACCCCAGATTCCTGTTCTTCTTCTCCACCCATGGGACCAGCATTCGGACAAGGAATAGAAGAACCACCAGATTATTGGACTTGCTAGCACCCACCAAAAGGGAACTCTGGTCCCCAGACCAGTAAGGGGCTCTTTCTGCACCCACTAGAAGAAGAGATGGGAAAGAGACAATACAAAAACACAGTCAGCAACAGAAAAACAAATATGACACCGCCAGATTCTAAAGACTCCACACCAGCAAGAACCCAACATTCCAAAGCGAACGAAGCAGAAGAGAACGACCTTAAAAGCACTTTCATGAAAATGATAGAGGCACTAAAAGAGGATATTGGAAAATCCCTCAAAGAAATGGAAGAAAAAACAAACCAAAAAATGCAAGAAACGGAAGAAAGAATAAACCAAAAAATGCAAGAATTGGAAGAAAAAACAAACCAAAAAAGGCAGGAAATGGAAGAAGAAATGAAGCAAAAAATGCAAGTAATGGAAGAAAAAGCAAAGCAAAAAATGCAAGAATTGGAAGAAGAATCATACCAAAAAAGGCAGGAAATGGAAGAAGAAACAAAGCAAAAAAATGCAAGAAATGGTAGAAAAAACAAAGCAAAAAATGAAAAAAATGGAAGAAGAAACAAACCAAAAAAGGCAGGAAATGGAAGAAGAAACAAAACACAAAATGGGAGAAATGGAACAAAAAGCAAACCAAAAAAAATGCAAGAAATGGAAGAAAGAACAAACCAAAAAATTCATAAAAGGCAACAAACGGACGAACAGATAAACAGAAAATTGCAAGAAGCAAAGCAAACACTGCAAGGGTTGAAAACAGAAATAGAGTCATTAAAAAAACACAATCTGAAGAAAGGCAGAAAATAGAAAAGCTGGACAAACAGTCAGGCACTACCAATACAAGCATTACCAACAGAATAGAAGAGATGGAAGAGAGAATCTCAAGTGTTGAAGATACGCTAGGAGAAATGGATTTATCAACCAAAGAAAACCTTAAATCCAACAAATCCTTAACACAAAACATCCAGGAAATATGGGACACCATAAAAACACCAAACCTAAGAATAATACGTATAGAAGAAGGAGAAGAAATCCACCTCAAAGGGGCAGAAGGCATATTCAACAAAATCATAGAAGAAAACTTTCCCAACCTTAAGAAAGACATGCCAATGAAGGTACAAGAAGCCTACAGAACACCAAATAGAGTGGACCACAAAAAAAAATCCCCTCGCCACATAATAATCAAGACCCCAAACATACAGAATAAAGAAAGAATATTAAGAGCAGCTAAGGAAAAAGGTCAAGTAACATATAAAGGCAGACCTATCAGAATTACACCTGATTTCTCCATGGAAACGCTGAAAGCCAGAAGGTCCTGGATAGATATTCTACCTACACTAAGAGACCATGGATGCCAGCCCAGACTACTATACCCAGCAAAGCTCTCAATCACTATAGACGGAGAAAACAAGATATTCCATGACAAAACTAGATTCAAGCAATATGTGTCCACTAACCCAGCCCTACCTACAGAAAATTTTGGAAGGAAAACTCCAACCCAAGGAAGCTAACTACAACCAGAAAAACATAAGCATTAGAGAATCCCTCTCTACCAACAGCCAAAAGAACAAAGGGGTGAAATTCCACACATAATTCCACCACCAACAACCATCGCAAATCGAAGAAGGATGAGCAATAAATGGTCATTAATATCCCTCAATATTAATGGCCTTAACTCACCCATAAAAAGACACAGACTAGCAGAATGGATTCAAAGACAGAACCCTTCCTTCTGCTGCATACAAGAAGCACACCTCACACTCAAAGACAGACATTACCTGAGAGTTAAAAGTTGGGAAAAAATTTTTCAATCAAATGGACCCAAGAAACAAGCAGGGGTAGCAATCCTAATATCTAACAAACTAGACTTTAAAATAAAATCAATCAAAAGAGATGAAGGAGGGCATTACTTACTCATCACAGGTGAAACCCACCAAGATGAAGTGTCTAACCTGAACATCTATGCCCCCAATACAAAGGCATCCACATTCGTTAAAGAAACATTATTAGAACTTAAATCTCATCTAAAGCCCCACACAGTTATAATGGGAGATTTCAACACACCACTCTCACCACTAGACAGAAATACCAGACAGAAACTCAACAAAGAAGCAAAGGGTCTATAGAAGTAATGACCCAACTGGGATTAACAGATATCTATAGAACATTTCATCCACATAAAAAAGAATATACCTTCTTCTCACCACCACATGGAACCTTATCAAAAATCGACCACATACTTGGCAACATATCAAACCTCAGCAGCTACAAAAAAATTGGAGTAACTCCATGCATCTTATCAGACCACCATGCTTTAAAATTAGAATTCAACAACAACACAAATTGCAGAAAACCTGCAAACTCATGGAAATTGAATAATGCTCAACTGCACCATCCCTGGGTCAAAGAGGAAATAAAAAAAGAAATTAAAGACTTCCTCGAATTCAATGAGAATGAAGACACAACATACCCAAACCTATGGGACACTTTGAAAGCAGTGCTACGGGGAAGTTCATAGCGCTAAGTGCTCACATGAAGAAACAGGAGAACAGTTATACCAGAGAATTAACATCACAGCTGAAAGCTCTAGAACACAAAGAAGCACACTCCCCCAGGAGGAGTAGACGCCAGGAAATAATCAAATTGAGGGCTGAAATCAATAAAGTAGAAACCAGGAAAACAATACAAAGAATCAACGCAACGAAGAGTTGGTTCTTTGAGAAAATCAACAAGATAGACAAACCTTTGTCCAAACTTACCAAACAGCAGAGAGTGAACACGCAAATTAACAAAATTAGAAATGAAAAGGGGGACATAACAACAGACTCTGAGGAAATCCAGAGAATCATTAGGTCATACTTTGAAAACCTGTACTCCACAAAATTTGAAAATTTAAAGGAAATGGTTGACTTCCTGGACAGCTCTCAATTGCCAAAACTAAATCAAGAACAGATAAGCAATTTAAATAAACCTATAACCTCTATGGAAATAGAAGCTGTCATCAAAAGTCTCCCAACCAATAAAAGCCCAGGTCCAGATGGCCTCAGTGCAGAATTCTACCAGAAATTCAAAGAACAGCTTATACCAATTCTTCTCAAAGTGTTCCACACAATAGAAGCAGAAGGGTCTTTGCCAAACTCTTTCTATGAGGCTTCAATAACCTTGATCCCCAAGCCACACAAAGATACAACTAAGAAAGAGAACTTCAGACCAATATCCCTCATGAACATTGATGCAAAAATACTCAATAAAATACTGGCAAATCGGATCCAAGAACACATCAAAACAATCATTCACCACGATCAAGTAGGTTTCATCCCAGGGATGCAGGGATGGTTCAACACAGGAAAATCCATCAACGTAATCCACCATATAAACAAGCTGAAAAATAAAAATCACATGATCATCTCACTAGATGCTGAAAAAGCCTTTGACAAAATCCAACACCCCTTCATGATAAAGGTCTTGGAGAGATCTGTGATAACAGGGACATACTTAAACATAATAAAAGCTATATACAGTAAACCAACAGCCAACATCAAACTAAATGGACAGAAACTCAACGCAATTCCTCTAAAATCAGGAACAAAACAAGGCTGTCCACTCTCTCCATACCTTTTCAACATGGTACTTGAAGTACTAGCTATTGCCATACGACAACAAAGGGGGATCAAGGGGATACAAATTGGGAAGGAAGAGGTCAAACTTTCACTGTTTGCAGACGATATGATAGTCTACATCAATGACCCAAAGAACTCTACCAGGGAACTCTTACAGCTGATTAACACCTTCAGCAAAGTGGCAGGCTACAAGATCAACTCAAGAAAATCAGTAGCTCTACTATATACAGATGATAAAAGGGCTGAGAAAGAAATCAGAGAAACATCACCCTTTACAATTGCCACAGACAACATAAAATACCTTGGGGTAACGCTAACCAAACAAGTGAAAGACCTGTATCGTAAGAACTTTGAATGTTTAAAGAAAGAAATTAAAGAAGCCCTCAGAAAATGGAAAGATCTCCCATGCTCTTGGATACGTAGGATCAATGTAGTAAAAATGGCAATCCTGCCAAAAGCAATCTACAGATTCAATGCAATCCCCATTAAAATCCCAGCACAATTCTTCACAGACCTTGAAAGAACAATAATAAATTTTGTATGGAAAAACAAAAGACCCAGGATAGCCAAAACAACACTGTTCAACAAGGCAACGTCTGGAGGCATCACCATCCCTGACCTCAAGCTCTATTACAGAGCTATAGTCCTGAAAACAGCTTGGTATTGGCACAAAAATAGACAGGTAGACCAATGGAATCGAATTGAAAATCCGGGTATTAACCCACACACGTACGAACATCTGATCTTTGACAAAGAAGCTAAAAATATACAATGGAATAAAGAAAGCATCTTCAACAAATGGTGCTGGCATAATTGGAGACTGGCATGCAGAAGAATGCAGATCGATCCATGTCTATCGCCATGCACAAAACTTAAGTCCAAATGGATCAAAGACCTCAACATAAATCCAGCCACACCGAACCTCTTAGAAGAGAAAGTGGGTGGTACCCTTGAACGAATTGGTACAGGAGACAGCTTCCTGAACATAACACCAGTAGCACAGACAGTGAGATCAACAATTAATAAATGGGACCTACTGAAACTGAGAAGCTTCTGTAAGGCAAAAGACACAGTCAGCAAGACAAAAAGGCAGCCCACAGAATGGGAAAAATATTCACTAATCCCACATCTGACAGAGGGTTGATCTCCAAAATTTACAAAGAACTCAAGAAGCAAGTCTCCAAAACACCAAAGGACCCTATTAAAAAGTGGGCTGCAGAACTAAATAGAGAGTTTTCAATAGAGGAGTCTAAAATGGCTGAGAGGCACTTGAGAAAGTGCTCAACATCCTTAGCCATCCGGGAAATGCAAATCAAAACAACTCTCAGATACCATCTCACTTCTGTCAGAATGGCTAAAATCAAAAACACCAATGACAATTTATGCTGGAGAGGATGTGGTGAAAGGGGGACACTCCTCCATTGCTGGTGGGAGTGCCAACTGGTTCAGCCACTTTGGAAATCAGTATGGAGATTCCTCAGAAAAATGGGAATAAACCTACCACAAGACCCAGCAACTCCACTCTTAGGCATATATCCAAAAGATGCCCATTCATACAACAAAGATGTCTGTTCCACTATGTTCATAGCAGCTTTATTTGTAATTGCCAGAACTTGGAAGCAACCTAGATGTCCCTCACCTGAAGAGTGGATAGAGAAAATGTGGTAGATCTACACGATGGAGTACTATTCAGCAGAAAAAAAATAATGGAATCATGAGATTCGCAAATGGATGACACTAGAAGAAACCATCCTGAGTGAGGTAACCCAGTTACAAAAAGAGAAACATGGCATGTACTCTCTCATATATGGATTTTAGACATAGATCTGGGGAGTGCCAGCCTACAATCCTATGGCCAGAGAGTCTGGGAAACAGAAACTTTATTTAGTGGCTGATCGAAGAAGAGGCAGACTCCCTTGGTTAAGTACTGAGCTGAACTCAAGAAAGCCAGTAACAGAGAGGGAGGACTGATTATTAAAGGGATTAAGACTGGGCTGGTTTAAACCCCAGAAACAGCTGACCAGACAAAGGTTAACTCTTGAATCCCAGGCATCAGCCTGGGAATCCAGCATGGGACTGATCAAGACCCCCTGAATCTGGGTGTCAGTGAAGAGGCCTAGGGAATCTATTGAGCCTTGGGCAGCAGATCAGTACCCATCCCAAGTATACACACGGACTTCAGACTCCCATAGAACAATGTGAGGTGCACTCTCACCCTGAACTCTTGGGGAAGGGTCTAGGCCCTGCCCTATATGAAATGACACACTATGCACACCCCCATGGAGGGCCTCACCCTCCCTGGGGAAATGAGGGGATAACGGGGGGGGGTTGGGGGGAGGGCACGGGAGGAAGAGAGGGAATGGGAGAGGGACCTGGAAATGACTTGTGAAGCAACCTTGTTTCTTATCTAAATTTAAACTGGAAAATAAAATTTAAAAAAAAGAGTTATCCTCATCTTATTTTACTTGAGGATCATAGAAAATATAATAGCTCATCTACTTTTAAAGTTTAATTTTTATTCATAAAAATATAAAAATATTTCCCTACCTTTAAATATTCCACAAACTTAGGTTTTGTTTGTATTTTCATTTAATATAATGTAAAGTATCCTATGTACATTATGGTAGTGTTACACATTTAGATTATGGACATGTTCATTAACACAAATAACCTTGAGGGCTACTTGAATTTTTTTTAATGAACATCTGTGTTTTCCTTGGTATAAGACACACACACACACACACACACACACACACACACACACACATATATATATATGTATAATCAAAATTCAAGTGAACTATAATCATTTTAAAAGAGCAAGAATATAAAAATATTATTTAGCAGCCAGATATAATCAATTTTATATAAAGTATTATATAACCCTGAATCATAATGACTGTGCTAGATTCTATGGAAAAATATTCCATCTCAAAATATACATGGAAAACTTGTCTGGAATTTGAATGAAGGTTTTCAAATTGTCTGAGTTTAAAAAACAGAAAGCGAGGCAAGGAAGGAAATGTGGACTAAAGTTGCCAATCAGATGACACATTGGCAGAATCCTTCCTCACAATCATAGATGCTGTTAGGGTTGTTCATCAACATACATTTTAAAAAGTTTTTCTAAGTAACACTGTGTCTTTCCACTGACTTGAGGTCACTGTATACATTTCTTAAATTCCTGTGAGACAAGCCAGAGAGAGGAAGGAGAGAGTGGGTAGGGAAATTTGTCCTTTTGTCAATTTTTCAAAGAAGTTTAAAACACCCAGAAAGAGCTGCCTCATATACTGAGACTACCAGGCTATACCCTCCTTAATCAGGGATGACACAAAATCAAGACTTCTCAGGGAAAAACCTACAATAAAGGATAAAGATTGTGACAATGTCAGTGTCTGCAAACATCTCCTGATGCCACCAAGTAAAAAATAATCACCATCAGCAAGTCTCAGGTGCTTATTCAGCTTGTCATCGACCTAAATGACCCTCACTCAGATGCCTGCTGCAAAATATATAGAGATTAAAATGGTAAAACTCAGTTTATAAGAAAAAAATCACTAAAAGTGAGATTCCAAGCAGGGGATATGATTATTATTATCATTTACATGATCTCAATTCCCTACTAGGGCATATGTGCATGAGACTGCACATGCACACGCACAACCAAAGATCATATAAAATGTAATCCTCGTTGTGAAGAATTGAGAGAGAGAGTAAAATGTGATCTAACTGTGAAATTTAGAAGTAGGTCATTGCAAAATGGTTAGGACTAGACAGTTATCAGAGAGAAGGTCCCCTGATTCAATCTGGGTTGTTTGACACAGACAACAGAATGCAGTGTCTTCCTCACATAAGTATCTAGTGATCTTTGATTCATTTGTGTAACATACCATCCTGTAGGGACAATCTCATTGAACTGGTTGCAAAAATAATGGTCTCAGTTAAGAGAATTAAATAAGGTAGTATTGCATGTGTTAACCACAATCTGGAAAATTTCTCTATAGCATGGATATTTTATTGTGAATGTTTTGAAAGGAAGTTAAATCAGAGGAAATACTATGTGTACAAACACGAGAACTCATTCTTGGAATTCTCTAAGCGATATAAACCTTATGTGCTGACAGGCTAGTAAGTAATGGTTTCCTGTCTTGGGGTTGTTAGCTAGTGAAGTCCCACTGATCCACAAACATTGCAGACTTCTGCCATTGCTCTTTATTACAATCCAGAACTTGATGATAAATTTTGTTGCTGAAAACATCACAGATCTTGTCATGCAAAATAGAGAGATCAACCTAGAAATGATCTAGACTCTATCACTACTGAATAACTATCATAGTGGGGACTGGCAAGTGATGTGCACATTTCCAGAGGAAAAAAATAATCTTCATTCTCACCCCACTGTCAACCCGGTGAGCTGGACTGACAAGATAGGTCTACTGGTGCAAGGATGGCATGAACATTAGTTTTTCTTTGGGTTTAACTCCTGCTCCACAAAATGGAAACAGTATCTGACACTGTTATCAAACCAAAAACCTGTGGAGAGTCAAGTCATAGATCCTAGGGAGGACGCACTATCATTCTGATAAGGAACATAATATTAAACGACTCCTAATAACTTATCTCTATGCCCATAAGTTAGTGTATTTCTCTGTCCTCATCAGAGAAGCTTCTTTTAGCAGTATCTGGTGATTATCAAAGAGACCAAACCTAGTCAATGTACGGAAAATAAGAGACTGCAGAGTTCCCAAATGGAACATGTAAATCACAAAACTTCCTGCAAGGTTCAGGGATCATTATAGAAGAGGCAGCAGAGAGATTGCAAGGATACCATAGAGATTGTGAATGACTACAACAGAACAGTTACAAATATGAAATCACAGTGGTTGTGACAGTATGCATAAGATCTGTGCAATCTCAAGCCAAACAAAAATCCCAGCATGGAGAACATGAAGTTCCAACACTAGCTGGAGAGCTATCAAAAATAATAACAACTGGGAGATGAAGGCTGAGTTTTCCTTAAGGGTCTTGTCCCTGATAAGTTGGTCACACACCAACGGTTGGTTCCAAACCGAGGAGTATTTAACTAACACAAATTGGACTTGATGGTCTTAAAAAGAAGAACAAAGAATAATCAGGTGATACTTTGAAAACCTGTACTCCTCAAAATTTTATGGGAAGACATCACTTAGCGGAATTAAATCAAGAACTGACATGCAATTTAAATAGACATATAACCCTTAATGAAATAAAGCAGTCATCAAGTCCCGCAACCAACAAAATTCCAGGGCCAGATGGTCTCACTGCAGAAATCTACCAGAAATTCAAAGGATAGCTAATATCTGCCCCAACCCATGAAGCCAAGTCAAAGTGGAACATCCTGGGGGGAGACATATGAGGGACAGGAGATTCAGATAATGGGAGCAAGACAAACTGACTGATCAAGCTCCATTTATTGAGTATTTCCTACAAGCTTATATAGGGGGATGTGGCAGAGGATGGGGCAGAGAAATGCAGGAGGTTGTTTGACAGGAGACACTAAGGAATGGTGTAGGGTGCTATCAGAGGTAGGAAACGTTTGATAAGTGATGAGCAAGAGATTGCACCAGGGAGTGCAGGGTGTCCTTAAAGAAGTATTGTTAAATTTTGGGTTATCTCTATGGAACCAGGCTTATCATGGGAAGGTGCCTAAGTTCTGAGAAATGGCCTTGGGCCAAGAAATAGAGATTTCTGAGATCTGGTCCCCAACAAATACCAATTTTCCTCTAAGTATTCCACACAATAGAAGCTGAAGAAGGGTCATTACCAAACTCCTTTTACCAAACTTCAATAACCTTGGTACCCAAACCACACAAAGATTCAACTAAGAAAGGGAACTACCGACCAATATCCCTAATGAACATTGATACAAAAATACTCACTAAAATATTGACAAATCTAAGCCAAGAACACATAAGAAAAATCATCCACCATGATCAAATAGGCTTCATCCCAGGGATGCAGGGATGTTTCACCATATGACAATCCATCAATGTAATCCTCCATATAAACAAACTGAAGAACAAAAACCACATGATCATCTCATTATATGCTGAAAAGCCTTTGGCAAAATCCAAAAACACTTCATGATAGAGGTCTTGGAGGGATCATGAGTAATAGGAACATACCTAAACATAATAAAAGTAATATACAGCAAACCAACATCCGACATCAAACTAAATGGAGAGTAACTCAGTGCAATTCCTCTAAAATCAGGAACAAGGCAAGACTGTGGATAATGTACATGCCTCTTCAATACTGTACAAGTTCTAGCTAGAGCAATAAGAAAACAAAAGGATATCAAAGGGATACAAATTGGAAAGGAATAGGTCAGACTTTCACTATATGCAGATGATATGGTAGTTTACATGAGTGACCCTAAAAACTCTACCAGGGAACTCGTACAGCTGAAAATAACTCTCAGCAAAGGGGAAGGATACAAGATTACATAAAAAAATCAGTATCCCTATTATATACAGATAATAAATGGGCTGAGAAAAAAATCAGAGAAACATCACCCTTACAATTGCCGCAAACAACATAAAATACCTTGACATAATGCTAACCAAACAAGAGAAAGACCTGTATAGCAAGAACTTTGAGTCTTTAACAAAAGAAATTAAAGAAGATACCAGAAAAAGAAAGATCTCTCATGCTCTTGGATAGATAGGATCAACATAGTAAAAATGGCAATCTCGACAAAAGCAACCTACAGATTCAATGCAGTCCCCATCACAATGCCAGCACAATTCTTCACAAAACTTTTAAAGAACAATTGTCAAAATTATATGGAAAAACAAAAGACTCAGATAGGCAAAACAACCCTATATAATAAAAGAATGTCCAGAGGCGTCACCATCCCTGACTTCAAGTTCTATTATAGACCTATTGTCCTGAAAACAGCTTGGTATTGGCAAAAATATAGACAGATAAACCAATGCAATTGAATTGAAAATCCTCATATGGACCCACACACCTACAAACATCTGATTTTTGACAAAGAAACTAAAATTATACAATGGAAAAAAGGAAGCATCTTCAACAAAAGGTGCTTACACAACTGGATGCTGGCATGTAGAAGACTGCAGATAGATTTATGTCTATCACCATGCACAAAACTTAAATTCAAATGGATCAAAGACTTCAACATAAATCCAGCCACACTGAACCTCTTAGAAAAGAAAACAGGTGGTACCCTCAAATGAATTGGTACAGGAAACTGCTTCCTGAACATAACACCAGTAGCACAGACACAGAGATCGACAATTAATAAATGAGACCTCCTGAAACTGAGAAACTTCTGTAAGGCAAAGGACACAGTCAACAAAACAAAAAGGCAATATGCAGAATGGGAAAAATATTCACTAAACCCACATCTGACAGGGGGCTGATCTCCAAAATATACAAAGAACTCAAGAAGCTGTTCTCCAAAACACCAAATAACCCAATTAGAAAGTGGGGTCCAGAGCTAAAAAGAGAATTCTCAATAGAGGAATCTAAAATGACTGAAAGACATATAAGAAAGTGCTCAACTTCCTTAGCCATCAGGGAAATGAAAATCAAAACGACTGTGAGATACAATCTTATTCCTGTCAGAATGGCTAAAATAAAAAACTCCAATGACAGTATATGCTAGAGAGGATGTGGAGAAAGGGGAACATTCCTCCACTGCTGATGGGAGTGCAAACTTGTACAGCCACTTTGGAAATCAGTATGGCAGTTCCTCAGGAAAATGGGAACCAGTCTACCACAAGACCCAGAAATTCCACTCTTAGGCAGATACCCAAAAGATGCACATTCATACAACAAGGACATCTATTCAACCATGGTCATAGCAGGATCATTCGTAATATCCAGAACATGGAAGCTAACTAGATGACTCTCAACTGAAGAATTGATAGAGAAAATGTGGTTCATTTACACAATGGACTACTACGCAGAGGAAAAAAGTAATGAAATCTTGAAAATCTCAGGCAAATGGATGGAACTAGAAGAAACCATCCTGAGTGGTATATACTCACTCATATATGAATTTTAAACATAGAACAAAGTAGTACCAGACCACAGTCCACACTGCCTGAAAAGCTAAGAAACAAGGAGGACCCTAACAGAGACATACATGGTCTCCTGGAGAAGGAGAAATGGACAAGAACCCCTGAGCTAATTGGGAGCAAGAAGGAGGGAGTTAGGAGAAACAGAAGAGGAGAAGAGGAGGGGAGGGGAGCTGAGGAGAGAGCAGGAAGATTTAGTCAGCGAAAGAATAGAGGAGGGCAAGAAAAGAGACACTGTTAATATAGGGAGCCATTATAGGTTTAAAGAGAAATCTGGCACTAGGGAAATGTCCAGAGATCTACAAGTTTGATCCCAACTAACAATCTAAGCAATAGTTGAGAGGCTATCTTAAATGCCCTTTCCTGATAATGAGATTGATGTCTACATTATACGCCCTCCTAGAGCCTCATCCAGCAGCTGATGGAAGCAGAAGCTGACACCCACAGCTAAACACTGAGCTGAACTCTGGAATCCAGTTGCAGAGAGGGAGACGTGATGAGCAAAGGGGTCAAGACCAGGCAGGAAAAACCCACAGAAACAGTTGACCTGAACTACGGGGAGCTCATGCACCCCAGAATGATAGCTGGGAAACCAGATCCCCTCAATGAGGTGTCAGTTTGGAGGTCTGGTTAATCTATGGGACCTCTTGTTGTAGATCAGTATTTATTCCTAGTACAAGAATGGACTTTGGGAGCCCATCCACATAGAGGGATACTCTCTCAGCCTAGACATATCGGGGAGTGTCTAGGCCCTGCTCCAAATAATATGACAGATTTTGAAGATTCTTCCATGGAAGGCCTCACCCTCCCTGGGAATGAGAAAGGGGATAGTATATGGGGTCATGGGGGCAAGGGGAGGAAGGGAGGGAGACAGAACTGTGATTGACATGTAAAACAAGCTTGTTTCTAACTTAAATTTAAAAAAGGAAAAAAAGAACAGAAGTTGGGTGGATAGATAGGTGAGAGGGGATTTATCAGGAATTGAGGTTGGTATAAATTTGATCATAAACACTGTATTAAATTCCCAAAGAATTAATACAAGTTTTTCTTTGTAATATTATGTAGTGGCAACCAATTTGATTACTATGGTGATAACTTCTGTAATCCTTCACTAAGTGTAGAAAGTACCTGTTTCTAATTTTACTGTCTTAATGTTTCCCTCAGATCTCCAAGTACAGTCCTAAGTCTTTTGTTATTATTATTATGGATTCCAACCCATGAGATATTCTTATGTATGTCATGTAGAAACCAAGTGGATTGCCTAAGTAGGTTGGACATAGCATGGATTCTGCTAGTTTTCATTATCTCACTGATTAAACCAAATTAGCATTTACTCCAGTGTTGGCCCCAAATATGATATGGGCATCAGCTCAATTCCAGGAGCTGGAATCTCCTATTGTCTTTTAGATGTCTGCTGGTTGCCTCCAGAAGGCCTGACTACAGAGAAGAATGGGTTCTAGTTTGTGTAACAATAGACCTAGGCTTCCCACACATCATGAGAGCTTGTAGGACATGCTTGGGGACCAGTAAGACATGCCTGAAGACTGGTGAGATGCAACATTACAGAGAGTCTGAGAACTTGTGTAAGTGCATTCTAGGACCATCTCTAGGGTTAAAGGAAGTGTTTCCTAGTTAGCTCTATATACATGATAATACATGTCTTCTGCCAGTACCCTGGCTTGTAGAAAGCTGTTTCAGAGAATGCTTGAATAAACCGGTATCTCCAGTATGGACTGAGAGCCCTCCTGAAATGACAAGATGTCTCTGTCTCTCTCTTAAGCCAGTTGGGTAGCTAGGACTTCCATGATCCACATTCCCCCACTGAGGGTTGGACCAAGCGACTGTTCAGCTGGTTCCTAGCACAGCCCCAAAAACATCAGTCCCAAATAGATGGCTCTTGCAGTCCAGACCCCGGCACTCCAGAATCTCTTGGATTGGAAAGGACATGGCCATTCCAGTGTAGATATCTAAACGGAAAAGAAAAATATGGTTGATGTAACTCTCCAGGAACTGATGGCAGAAACTGGAATAGTTGATGGCTGTAAAAGTTGGGAGAAAGTACAAGAAATGCTGTGTACACTGCCAATGAAGATATCAAGCTAACAGAACACACTGCCTATTACGTGGATAATTTCACTGAATATTGAAGATCTTTCTAAACTTTATCCACTGTCAGCCTTGTTAAAGAGGATTATACTGTTGAGAATGAAGACATCCAGAGTCTTCTGTATATCCCTAGTGCTCAGAGATTTACATGCTCCATCAACCATAATCTGAATAATAGAGAAGTATCTTTGTTCACTGAATGTGCTGATATGATACTTTTGGTCAACCTAAGTGACTACTAAATTCTTAACAGAAGCAATTTTACAACTACAAAATGATTAACCTCGAGCCATTAGGCCTCATCCATGTACACAGATCACAGTTTGCTTTTATCTTCATTAATATGTAAATCAAGATTCACAGACTCAAAGCCTAAAATGTGAACCCTACAGTGAATAAAATTGACTATCATAGTATGAAGGACAATGGAAAGTTAGTGAGACAAGACACACATCTGCATATAATCTGTGTGTATCTTCTTATGACCTTGTGAACAAGAGAGTTAGCACAAAATTTATTCCCTTACTTTGTACTTCCAAAGGTACAATGACACAAAATAAAGTGTTTGAAAGTCACGCAGTCTGTGCTACTGAGTTACAGACAACAGCAAACAGATTAATAGCATCATCAGTGATTTCAAACTGCTTATTAGTAGATGGTACATATGGGTCACCTATTTACTACTCATGATTTCTCAGTATGAAAAAATTACTGTGAAGATCTATCTAGCCTGAATATATAAATTTAGTCAAGAGTGATGTCCTGACTTTCTGCTTAGTGATATCACACTGTAGTTAAAAGTTGTCCACAATGTGTACATTTGCACTGACATTTCCAAAGTTGCATTTCAGGGTCCACTTTACCTTTTCCATTATGCCAGTTGTTAACTTACCAACACATCTCTTGTAATTCTGTTATATTTTAATTGCACATTATTTTTTTATTTTTTTGAGACAGGGTTTCTCTGTATTGTTTTGGAAGCTGCCCTGGAACTCGCTCGGTAGACCGGGCTTGGTCTCGAACTCACAGAGATCCATCTGTCTCTGCCTCCCGAATGCTGGGATTAAAGGCGTGCACCACCACCGCCCGGTGTAATTGCACTTTAAATGTATGAGTTCTCCTGAAGAATTAAAATATAAAACAGTAATCAGTTGAGAGCTATGATAGCTATGAGGGCCTGAGAGAAAATATGTAAAACAGTTCTTTTACTGAAGGTCTTTCAGGATGATACCTTGAAGATATATCTGTTTTTATATATCTAATATCCCTAAAATATATTTTATGCGGTTAAAAGAAGTCTAGATCTTAATTCATGTTAGTGATGAAGTACCCATGAAACCAAGACACAGAACATCGAACATCCCTGTGGCATCTGAATCTCCTGTTCTTTCATTTCTAAACAGTTATCAAACAAAATTTACATCCATAGCCTAGAGATGCCAATAGCCTGATTTTACCACTACACATTCTAATTTTTATAACACTATGAACGAGGACTTATTCCAGAGGTATACTCCCACGTTTAACTTCTTTTACTATGAATAAGAGTTTGGACTTTAATTTGATTCTTTGTTAACCTTTAAAAAGTAAACTCAAATTTTTATAAAACTTGAAAGCATTAGAATGATAATTAATACATTTGCATTATTTTTAACTAGATTTACTTTTGCAACAAACAAATCACTGTGTTTGTTGGATCTCTTGTTCCTCTCATTCATAATCATTATACATATAATCAAGAAATACATGAAGATTTCCACATAATGATTTTATATATTATGTAAATCTTTTTCCAAACAATTTAAGAAGTAAGTGAATGGTGGTTATTGGGCCCCAGATAATCAGCATGCTACCTAAAAGTAAATGTTTTCTTACAAATCCTCATTATTAGCCTCTGTCAGTAGACTTCACAATAAATTTCAAGTTGTTTCTCTTCAAGGTGGAGCACAGTTTAATGTTAGATATCTTTCTGTTTTGTAGTAAAGAAGCACACTTTTACATGAGTTAAATTGTCCCTTCTTTATTGAAGGACACTTGAGTTGTTTCAACCTAAGGCTGTTATAAACAAAGATGGTAGAAACAGTTTTTCCTCATTCTTTTGAGGGCATACGGTATTGTTTTTCCCAATAAGTAGACACTTGAAGTGTTTTAGTGACCAGAGAGGAAACATTTGAACTTCAAAAGGATTGTGTAGTTCTCTGAAGTAGTTGTATGATTTTTCTGACCTCAAAATTCAATGAACTCTCCAGTCATTGTACACAAATTGTTTTACTGTTCTTTATACTGTGTGCACATGTGTTTGAACAAATTATTCTGAGCAGTTGTTTCTCTCATATTCTCTTTATAAAAACAGTTCATTTGTATTCTGCCTTCTTCAGCATCCATGATGCCCCCTGTCTTTCTATTTCGGTGTAATCATGTTTGCTCTTCATTGTCACAGATAGTGAAGGTAAGCTGTTTGTATATAATATCCCTACCTAAACATTCATTTATCTTTATTTTGTTTGAGGTTGGGTAAGCTTCTACAATCTTTGTGTGTTCTTTCCTTGTAATTGTTAAATATTTTTACCACTTTAAAAACATTTACCATCACTTGGTAGTGGTGGCTTACACCTTTAATCCCAGCACTCCAGAGGCAGAGGCAGGCAGATATCTGTGAGTTCTAGGCCATTCTTGTCTACAGAGTGAATTCCAGGACATTCGGGGCTGTTATACAAAGAAACCCTGTTTCAGAAAACAACAACAACAACAAAACATTAGTTTCTTTTTGTCACCTTTTTGCAGTGTTTTATTTATTTATTTTTTGGTACCATCAAACTCTGTTATTTTTCTTGGTTGGCAAAAGATATTTTCAAACATTTCCAATATCATAATTTAACAAAAACAAGAATGGATTTTGAGAACTGATGTAGTTATGTAAGACACTGCAAATACAACATAGGGAATAACTCAGTGGTTTCATTTTCAATTGCCAGTTATCTAGCGGATCCATACTTTGTTTTGTGACTCCTTTTTATTATTTTATTTATTTTTATAACAATCTTATTTTACATATCAGTTCCCGTACCCTCTATGTCTATCTTCCCACTCCTTCTCCCCATCCCACCTCCCATTCACTCCTCAAAGAGGGTGAGGCCTCCCATGGGGAATCAGCAAAGTCTATCAGATCACTTGAGGCAGGACTAAGGTACTCCTCCTGTATCTAGGCTGAGAAAGGCATCCCACCGTAGAAAATGGACTCCAAAAAGCCAGTTCATTCACTAGTTATTAAATACTGGTTCCACTAATAGTGGCCCCACAAAGTGCCAAGTCACCTAAAGTCACCCACATTCAGACAGCCTAGTTCAGTCCTATTCAGGCTCCTCAGCTGTCAGTCTGGAGTCATTGAGCTTGCACTAGCTTGTGTCAGCTGTTTCTGTGGGTTTCCCCATCATTGTCTAGACCCCTTTGCTCATATTATCACTCGACCCTCCCTTCCACCGTCACTCCCTCTCTCCCTCGATAAGACTGGACTCCAAGAGTTCGGCCCAGTCTTGAGCAGTGGATCTCTGCATCTGCATCCATAAGTTACTGGATGAAGGTTCTAAGGTAGTCATCAATCTGATTACAGGAGAAAGGCAGTTAAGGTACCCTCTCCACTATTGCTTAGATTCTTAGCTGGGGTCGTCCTAGTAGATTCCTGGGGATTTCTGTAGTGCAAAGTTTATTGCTAATTCTAATGGCTCCCACTATCAAAGTATCTCTTCCTTCTCTCCCTCTCTGTCCTTTCACCAACTCGACCTTCCTGATCCCTCATGTCTTCTTGGGGAGATGGGAGGAGAACTGTGACTCCTTCTTATATTAAACTAATATTTTTTAACAACTCCTACACTTTCTCAAACTCAAAAATGCCTTGCCAATTCATTACAAAGAATCTCCATCTTGTGTGAGTTTGTAACAAGATGCTTGGCATTTGATGGGAAACAGGAGATACACATGGAGGTGTGTGTAAGTTGGTAGGTTTCAAGTTAAACCCTTCTCAGCAGCATTCAAGCCAGAGATTCCTAGAAGATTTTATTATGTTCCCAGTGAATCATCCTGAGGATGCAGTGAAAAGCATCACAGGCACCTAAGCCTCTCCACTCTGCAGAAGGTTTGAAATCCAAGCACATATCACCAGAAATGGAACTGACAGCTGTCTAGAAAAGTCCCCCTGAATTTCAGTGGGCATTAACCTCCTTACATGTTATTGCCCAGACACCTTTGCAAATTTCTCTAGTACCCAGTATTACAGATGCTTTCCTTCTACTAAGATAAAGTCTCAGCCCTACTGCAGGGAAAAATACCTCTTCACAATGTATTGTTTCTTTGACTATACTCTTTTAACATACTATACACTACTACTTAGTCTTCTTTTACAATTTAACAATTGTAGTTGTTTCCTTTTTTAATCTTTGGGGGCCTGGCACCCAGCTCTCAAGTAAATACATGGAGATTTTTCTTACTTATGAGTTCTCGGCCTTAGCTTGGCTTATTTCTCGCCAGCTTTTCTTAAATTATCCCATCTACTTTTTGTCTCTGGGCTTTTACCATTCTCTGTCATATGTACATTTCCTTCCTTTTTACACTTTGGCTAGTTGTGTGGCTGAGTGACTGACCCCTAGCTTCATCCTCTATTTTTCTCACCCCTCCCTCTTTTTTACCTGCTATTTATACTCTCTGCCTTGGCAACTCTATCCCTTTCCTGCCTAACTATTGACCATTCAGCTCTTTATTAGACCAATCAAGTGCTTTAGATAGGTAAAGTAAAACAGCTTTACAGAGTTAATTAAATACTACATAGAAGAATGCAACACATCTTTGCACCATCAAGCAAATATTCCACAGCATAGACAAATGAAACACATCTTACACTAATATTCCACAGCAAATAATTATTTTCAAATTGCTGGTGTCAAGTTTGCTCTTCTTAGATTTCATTTATATAGCATATTTTAGCAATTCCAAAATCAAAACATGAATTACAATGTTTGAAAGGGCTTTTGTAATGTATATTTTATTGGCAAAATATCATGTGCTGTTTGAACTCATAGAGAAGATGGCTGCGGAAGTGGAGTTGCCAGTTCTCCACCACATTTCACCCAAGTGTGACTATATCTAGCTGTCAAATTGTAGTCTAAGACTGATTGTCTGAAGATAGCCTGGACCCTACAACAAGGTATGTCAGAGAGGGGAGAGTGCAGAGAAAGAATCCAATAGTAGAACAGAGGTTACTAATATTTTTCTCCTGTTAAAAAGGTGCCTGAGACTAGAAGCAAAAGCCAAAAGGTCAGTCATTGTATGCACATCAATGGAGAGAAAGCTCAGTCATGAGCTCCAGCCGGCTGCCTCAAGGTGACTCCCCAAGGTGATTTCTGCCTGATGTTTTGAACGCCTGATTTGATGACAGTTTACCATCTATCGCCTCCTATTTATTCTTTCAGTTTGGCTTGCAATATACTCAACAACACCAAAACTACAACTATTGCAGTCCATTATCTGGAACATTCAAAACAACAAATAATGTATGGTTGACTTCAACTCAACTAAGGATTCTATTAGTTAGATCACTGAAATAAAAAAGTAGAAAATAGCAAGAATTATAGATTTAGTTAAAACAACAAAGCAAGGAAGGACCAGACAAGCTTGTTTATCACGAAGCTTGCACAATACTGGGACAGCACTGTCTACCAAATACAATCAGAACCTCAATGAATTGCACTCCAAGGAAGCCAAAATAATATACAGCTTATAGAAACTATTATTAAGACATCACCATCTCAGAAAAGACATTTCATCTTTAAGAATAAATAAAATTATTATAAGAACTTTTTATTACAAGTACTGTGAAACTCTGTTTGCAGACAATATGTTGACCCTTTACTTGCTTACAGGCACTACTTTAAATTTTTTATTACATTTATTTATGTGCGTACATACATGCATGTATGCCACAGCAAACATGTGGTGCTCATAGGAAAACTTGCAGGTGTAAAGACTCTTCTTCCACTATGTGTGTTGTGGGAATAAACTAAAATGATTGGGCTAAGAAGCAAGTACCTCTCGCATGTTGAGCCATCTGCCTTCCCTGATACTTTTTTTCAAGACAGAAACGTGGGTTAGAATCCATTACTCTGAACATCTGTTTTCCTCATATTCTCTTTATAAAACAGTTTATTTGCACCCCTCTCTCTTCAGTATCACTGCTGCGCAGACTTTATCTTTGATTGGGATTGTGTTTGGTTTTCATAGTTACAGGTGAAGACAGTAAGCCTGGCAAAGCAGCAAATACTTGATTTTGTTGCCCTCCAAGGTACTTCAAGCAACTGATGCCTTTACCACTGCTGAGAAGTGCTAAAACTCAGGAGAGCCTTTGCTATTTGCTCTTCTTGAAGTCTATTGACTGTCAGCAGCTCCAGGAGCCACCTGCTGTGCCTGGGGAATGTGATCTAGCTCCTGTGCTTTGTAGTGAGAAAGTGTTCATCTGCTTAGTGATAAATTATTTCCCTCCAAAATATTACTGAAAGATTGTTGCTAATGGCTACTGTTCTTCTTGGGAAAGAAACTCCCTTTTAGCAGCATATTGATATAGATGAGAGTAAGTTTGCCATTAGAGGATTCTATAGGACTGGCAAGAATTTTTTATCATAGTGCTCTTAGCCTGTTGTGACTGCATCAACTAAACAAATATTTATGAAACAACTAGTGCGTGTTTAGCATCATTTCTAAAGGAGCTTCACACATGTTTTTAATGGGACAGGTATGGACTTGAACTTATCACATGGGAAAGCACAGCCCCAAAATATTCATTTAAAACTGGGACTGATAGTCTATATCTCCTAGGAAAATTATGTAATTATCAGTTCAAATAATTTTTCAGAATTAAGTGAGATTATCCGTAGCCCCAAGAAGTTTGTGTGAAATGAGAAGTGAACAACAAAATAAAATACATGACCCATTAACAGGCTTTCATAAAGTTGATGTAGTCATCCATTGCACCAGCTTAAGTAATATAAACACTAAGAAAGACGGTCACTTCCTAGAGATGTCAACCAAGCTCTGAAATGCCAGCAATAAAATGAATACCTATAAAGTAAGTCATGAGTTAAGACAAGATACATAAAATGATATAGATATTCGAATTATTCACAGATTAAAACATTCCTTGTTCCCCAAAGAGCACAGAGATATCTTCAGTAACAGCTCATCATCTGTAACATTTATGGGTCTGAAAGCCATCACTACTTGCAAGACTAAAGAAGTTGAAAAAGTGAGAGAGAGGGTCTTGGTTCCTGCATCTTTAATGAGGTAACATTGCTACGCAGTATCAGAACCCACAGCCTTAAGTATCTCTATATGACAGTGCAAAAATATACCAGTTACATATGAGCTAAAATTTGAAATTACATCTAATGAACAAGTGTGATCTATGCACAAGTTATCTGTGCTCTGCATGGTGTATTTTGATAATTTGCATTGTTTTTCATAAGGCATAGTAGGAATCCCTCCCACCTAAAGCAAAGAAGCCAAAATGCCTGCTCTGCCTTTCCCTAAACTATAGATCATGGTAAGCTACCTGCCTGAGAAAGGAAAAGCAGCAAATTATTGTGGTCTTAGAATAAAGCATAACTTTTTCGTGTTGTATGGAAAATCTGGGAAAATCTGAAAAATTCTTGGTGGTTCCTTCTTTGTACTTGGGATGAGAAACTATTGCACTCCATGATCAATTTTCAAATGAAACAAAAACAAAAACAAACAGACAAAAACCAACATCAAGGATAAAAAAATGAAAATAAGACCTAGCTTGACAATATTTACTTGCTATAAAGAATCTAAGATTGTTTGATGTTTTCAAAAGAAAATAAGCATGATGAACATAGTCCAACATTGCAGCATGAATACTTTACATATGTTGTCATTTATAAATTTCATGAAAAGGGCACCAAACTCAATGAGGATATTCCATTCCAGTCTCTGCTACCTCAACATTGGTTGAGTCATTTATATTCTTTGATTCATTTTTTTATCTATAAACAAAGAGTATGCCATGCTCACTAATGTACTGATAACACAGGGGTATTTAGCAAAAAAAAACCAATTACATCAAACAAAATTTTATGTATGTATTTATTAATTTATTTATTTGAAAACAGATTCTTCTCTCACATAATACATCCTGACCATAGTTTTCCCTCCATCCACTCCTCCCAGCTCCCCAATACCTCACCTCCACTCTAAATCCACTCCCCCTCCATTTCTTCTTCTTCAGAAAAGAGCAGGCCTCTAAGAGATAGCAGCCAAACAGAACAAAGCAAAATATAATAAGACAAGGCAAAAACCCTCATATCGAGGTTGGACAAGGCAACTCAATAGGAGGCAAAGAGTCTGAAGAGCTGGCAAAAAGTCTCTTAGGAGTCCCACGAAAATGGCAAGCCAAGAGTCATGATATGCAAGAGGAGCACCTGGTGCAGAACCATGTAAGTTCTGTGCTTTCAAAGTCACAAAACTAATAAGATGCATTTATATAAATACACGTGGCACTTAATGGTGAAAATATATGAAAATTCTCTGGCCTGCATGCTTTTCCATGATTAGGGCTATTTTATGTTCACTCATCCAAAGATTTGTATAGAAATTAAATAACATATAACATACCATATTCATCTAGCAAAATACCTCGGAAAACATATTCTTCTTTCTCCTCATACACTTCAGACTTTATGGTAATTCTATTTATAAAAGACATTCAATCCTCAAACTATACTGAGGATAATGTAGCTTACCTTTACAAATTTTCATTTTGCACATGTACAAACACTTGTTCTTCAATAAGTATTATATGATATATACTTGGAGCAGCTGACATTTCAATGAAATGTGTATATTTGTGTATGTGTGTATGATAAGTGTGTATGCATGTGTGTGATGTATGTGTAAGTCTGTGTACCAGCAGACACACTCACAAGTTAAAAGATGACATTAGGTGTACAGCACTATAACTATATGCTTTATTCGATTCATGATTAGCCTGAAACTAGTGCTATTTTGGTGACCAGCAACAACAGCGAGACTCATGTGTTTCTCACCCATAAAACTGAGGTTGTAGGTGCACATGGAGCTATATTGGAGAATTTGAACTCATGTCCACTCACTTGTACAAGAAAAATGCTTGCCTTCGAACCTCTCATCAGTCCAATGAGAAAATTAATAGTTATTAATGTAAGCATTTAGTTTTTTTTTTTACTATGATCTCTCTTTTATTAGTGGAAGATACATGTCAAGACCCCCAGGCAATTCTGAAATTACACATAGCATGAATTTTCTATATTGTATGCGATACATTATACTTATGGTAAAGTTTGACTTATGAATAAGGTACAGTAAGAGACTAATGACAACAGTAGTAGGGGAATCACAGTAATATGATGTAACAAAATTGCCAGCACAACTGTTTTTGTGCTATAGGCTCTTCAGTGACACAAGAGCTACTTGAACATAGACACTACTACCATCAAGGCCGATTGGCTGGCCAAGATAGGCAATGAATGACGAATGGCTGAGCAGAAAACACAGTAGACACAAAGGTATGATTCATGCACTGGAAGGCATTGGCGTGTGCAATTTTACCATGTTACTCATAACTACTTACAATAAAATTATGAACTTTTAACTGCTAGATTTTTTTCCATTTGATAGTTTTGTTCCAGAGTTAAACTGGGGGTAACTTGAACTAGAGAAAGTGTCAGATGAAGGAGACTACTTATTACATCATGACTTACGGCATTTTCTTACATCCAGTATAGCATCAACTCTATTTTTTTTCTTTTTTGGTTTTTCAAGACAGGGTTTCGTGTATTGTTTTGGAGGCTGTCCTGGAACTTGCTCTATAGACCAGGCTGTCCTCGAACTCACAGAGATCTGCCTGCCTCTACCTTCCGAGTGCTGGGATTAAAGGCGTGCGCCACCAACGCCTGGCGCATCAACTCTATTTTTTTTCCACTTTTTTTTTTTAATTTTATTTTCCAGTTTAAATTTAGATAAGAATCAAGGTTGCTTCACAAGTCAGTTCCAGGTCCCTCTCCCATTCCCTCCCTTCCTCCCGTGCCCTCCCCTCCCCTCCCCCCCGTTATCCTCTCATTTCTCCAGGGAGGGTGAGGCCCTCCATGGGGGTGTCCATAGTGTGTCATTTCATATAGGGCAGGGCCTAGACCCTTTCCCAAGAGTTCTGGGTGAGAGTGCACCTCACATTGTTCTATTGGAGTCCAAAGTCCGTGTGTATACTTGGGATGGGTACTGATCTGCTGCCCAAGGCTCAATAGATTCCCTAGGCCTCTTCACTGACACCCAGATTCAGGGGGTCTTGATCAGACCCATGCTGGCTTCCCAGGCTGATGCCTGGGATTCAAGAGTTAACCTTTGTCTGGTCAGCTGTTTCTGGGGTTTAAACCAGCCCAGTCTTAATCCATTTGATCATCAGTCCTCCCTCTCTGTTACTGGCTTTCTTGAGTTCAGCTCAGTACTTAGCCAAGGGAGTCTGCCTCTTCTTCGATCAGCCACTAAATAAAGTTTCTGTTTCCCAGACTCCCTGGCCATAGGATTGTAGGCTGGCACTCCCCAGATCTATGTCTAAAATCCATATATGAGAGAGTACATGCCATGTTTCTCTTTTTGTAACTGGGTTACCTCACTCAGGATGGTTTCTTCTAGTGTCATCCATTTGCCTGCGAATCTCATGATTCCATTATTTTTTTCTGCTGAATAGTACTCCATTGTGTAGATGTACCACATTTTCTCTATCCACTCTTCAGGTGAGGGACATCTAGGTTGCTTCCACGTTTTGGCAATTACAAATAAAGCTGCTATGAACATAGTGGAACAGACCTCTTTGTTGTATGAATGGGCATCTTTTGGATATATGCCTAAGAGTGGAGTTGCTGGGTCTTGTGGTAGGTTTATTCCCATTTTTCTGAGGAATCTCCACACTGATTTCCATAGTGGCTGAACCAGTTGGCACTCCCACCAGCAATGGAGGAGTGTCCCCCTTTTACCACATCCTCTCCAGCATAAATTGTCATTGGTGTTTTTGATTTTAGCCATTCTGACAGGGGTGAGATGGTATCTGAGTGTTGTTTTGATTTGCATTTCCCGGATGGCTAAGGATGTTGAGCACTTTCTCAAGTGCCTCTCAGCCATTTTAGACTCCTCTATTGAAAACTCTCTATTTAGTTCTGCAGCCCACTTTTTAATAGGGTCCTTTGGTGTTTTGGAGACTTGCTTCTTGAGTTCTTTGTAAATTTTGGAGATCAACCCTCTGTCAGAAGTGGGATTAGTGAATATTTTTCCCATTCTGTGGGCTGCCTTTTTGTCTTGCTGACTGTGTCCTTTGCCTTACAGAAGCTTCTCAGTTTCAGTAGGTCCCATTTATTAATTGTTGATCTTACTGCCTGTGCTACTGGTGTTATGTTCAGGAAGCTGTCTCCTGTACCAATTCGTTCAAGGGTACCACCCACTTTCTCTTCTAAGAGGTTCAGTGTGGCTGGATTTATGTTGAGGTCTTTGATCCATTTGGACTTAAGTTTTGTGCATGGCGATAGACATGGATCGATCTGCATTCTTCTGCATGCCAGTCTCCAATTATGCCAGCACCATTTGTTGAAGATGCTTTCTTTATTCCATTGTATATTTTTAGCTTCTTTGTCAAAGATCAGATGTTCGTACGTGTGTGGGTTAATACCCGGGTTTTCAATTCGATTCCATTGGTCTACCTGTCTATTTTTGTGCTGTTTTCAGGACTATAGCTCTATAATAGAGCTTGAGGTCAGGGATGCTGATGCCTCCGGACGTTGCCTTGTTGAACAGGGTTGTTTTGGCTATCCTGGGTCTTTTGTTTTTCCATACAAAATTGATTATTGTTCTTTCAAGGTCTGTGAAGAACTGTGCTGGGATTTTAATGGGGATTGCATTGAATCTGTAGATTGCTTTTGGCAGGATTGCCATTTTTACTACATTGATCCTACCTATCCATGAGCATGGGAGATCTTTCCATTTTCTGAGGGATTCTTTAATTTCTTTCTTTAAAGATTCAAAGTTCTTACGATACAGGTCTTTCACTTGTTTGGTTAGCGTTACCCCAAGGTATTTTATGTTGTTTGTGGCAATTGTAAAGGGTGATGTTTCTCTGATTTCTCTTTCAGCCCTTTTATCATCTGTATATAGTAGGGCTACTGATTTTCTTGAGTTGATCTTGTAGCCTGCCACTTTGCTGAAGGTGTTAATCAGCTGTAAGAGTTCCCTGGTAGAGTTCTTTGGGTCATTGATGTAAATTATCATATCGTCTGCAAACAGTGAAAGTTTGACCTCTTCCTTCCCAATTTGTATCCCCTTGATCCCCCTTTGTTGTCGTATGGCAATAGCTAGGACTTCAAGTACCATGTTGAAAAGGTATGGAGAGAGTGGACAGCCTTGTTTTGTTCCTGATTTTAGAGGAATTGCATTGAGTTTCTGTCCATTTAGTTTGATGTTGGCTGTTGGTTTACTGTATATAGCTTTTATTATGTTTAAGTATGTCCCTGTTATCCCAGATCTCTCCAAGACCTTTAGCATGAAGGGGTGTTGGATTTTGTCAAAGGCTTTTTCAGCATCTAGTGAGATGATCATGTGATTTTTGTTTTTCAGCTTGTTTATATGGTGGATTACGTTGATGGATTTTCGTATGTTGAACCATCCCTGCATTCCTGGGATGAAACCTACTTGACATGGTGAATGATTGTTTTGATGTGTTCTTGGATCCGATTTGCCAGTATTTTATTGAGTATTTTTGCATCAATGTTCATGAGGGATATTGGTCTGAAGTTCTCTTTCTTGGTTGTATCTTTGTGTGGCTTGGGGATCAAGGTTATTGAAGCCTCATAGAAAGAGTTTGGCAAAGGCCCTTCTGCTTCTATTGTGTGGAACACTTTGAGAAGAATTGGTATAAGCTGTTCTTTGAATTTCTGGTAGAATTCTGCACTGAGGCCATCTGGACCTGGGCTTTTTTTGGTTGGGAGACTTTTGATGACAGCTTCTATTTCCATAGGGGTTATAGGTCTATTTAAATTGCTTATCTGTTCTTGATTTAGTTTTGGCAATTGATAGCTGTCCAGGAAGTCATCCATTTCCTTTAAATTTTCGAATTTTGTGGAGTACAGGTTTTCAAAGTATGACCTAATGATTCTCTGGATTTCCTCAGAGTCTGTTGTTATGACCCCCTTTTCATTTCTAATTTTGTTAATTTGCGTGTTCACTCTCTGCTGTTTGGTAAGTTTGGACAAAGGTTTGTCTATCTTGTTGATTTTCTCAAAGAACCAACTCTTCGTTGCGTTGATTCTTTGTATTGTTTTCCTGGTTTCTACTTTATTGATTTCAGCCCTCAATTTGATTATTTCCTGGCGTCTACTCCTCCTGGGGAGTGTGCTTCTTTGTGTTCTAGAGCTTTCAGCTGTGATGTTAATTCTCTGGTATAACTGTTCTCCTGTTTCTTCATGTGAGCATTTAGCGCTTGAACTTCCCCCGTAGCACTGCTTTCAAAGTGTCCCATAGGTTTGGGTATGTTGTGTCTTCATTCTCATTGAATTCAAGGAAGTCTTTAATTTCTTTTTTTATTTCCTCTTTGACCCAGGGATGGTGCAGTTGAGCATTATTCAATTTCCATGAGTTTGTAGGTTTTCTGCAATTTGTGTTGTTGTTGAATTCTAATTTTAAAGCATGGTGGTCTGATAAGATGCATGGAGTTATTCCAATTTTTTTGTAGCTGCTGAGGTTTGATATGTTGCCAAGTATGTGGTCGATTTTTGATAAGGTTCCATGTGGTGGTGAGAAGAAGGTATATTCTTTTTTATGTGGATGAAATGTTCTATAGATATCTGTTAATCCCAGTTGGGTCATTACTTCTATTAGCCCTTTTGCTTCTTTGTTGAGTTTCTGTTTGGTATTCCTGTCTAGTGGTGAGAGTGGTGTGTTGAAATCTCTCACTATAACTGTGTGGGGCTTTAGATGAGATTTAAGTTCTAATAATGTTTTTTTAATGAATGTGGATGCCTTTGTATTTGGGGCATAGATGTTCAGAATAGACACTTCCTCTTGGTGGGTTTCACCTGTGATGAGTATGTAATGACCTCCTTCATCTCTTTTGATTGATTTTATTTTAAAGTCTAGTTTGTTAGATATTAGGATTGCTACCCGGCTTGTTTCTTGGGTCCATTCGATTGAAAAATTTTTTCCCAACCTTTAATTCTCAGGTAATGTCTGTCTTTAAGGGTGAGGTGTGTTTCCTGTATGCAGCAGAAGGAAGGGTTCTGTCTTCGAATCCAATCTGCTAGTCTGTGTCTTTTTATGGGTGAGTTAAGGCCATTAATATTGAGGGATATTAATGACCAATGATTGCTCATCCTTCTTCGATTTGCGATGGTTGTTGTTGGTGGAATTATGTGTGGAATTTCACCCCTTTGTTCTTTTGGCTGTTGTTAGAGAGAGATTCTCTAATGCTTATGTTTTTCTGGTTGTAGTTAGCTTCCTTGGGTTGGAGTTTTCCTTCCAAAATTTTCTGTAGGGCTGGGTTAGTGGACACATATTGCTTGAATCTAGTTTTGTCATGGAATATCTTGTTTTCTCCGTCTATAGTGATTGAGAGCTTTGCCGGGTATAGTAGTCTGGGCTGGCATCCGTGGTCTCTTAGTGTAGGTAGAATATCTATCCAGGACCTTCTGGCTTTCAGCGTTTCCATGGAGAAATCAGGTGTAATTCTGATAGGTCTGCCTTTATATGTTACTTGACCTTTTTCCTTAGCTGCTCTTAATATTCTTTCTTTATTCTGTATGTTTGGGGTCTTGATTATTATGTGGCGAGGGGATTTTTTTTGTGGTCCACTCTATTTGGTGTTCTGTAGGCTTCTTGTACCTTCATTGGCATGTCTTTCTTAAGGTTGGGAAAGTTTTCTTCTATGATTTTGTTGAATATGCCTTCTGCCCCTTTGAGGTGGATTTCTTCTCCTTCTTCTATACCTATTATTCTTAGGTTTGGTCTTTTCATGGTGTCCCATATTTCCTGGATGTTTTGTGTTAAGGATTTGTTGGATTTAAGGTTTTCTTTGGTTGATAAATCCATTTCTCCTAGCGTATCTTCAACACTTGAGATTCTCTCTTCCATCTCTTCTATTCTGTTGGTAATGCTTGTATTGGTAGTGCTGTCTGTTTGTCCAGCTTTTCTATTTTCTGCCTCTCTTCAGATTGTGTTTTTTTTAATGACTCTATTTCAGTTTTCAACCCTTGCAGTGTTTGCATTGCTTCTTGCAATTTTCTGTTTATCTGTTCGTCCGTTTGTTGCCTTTTATGAATTTTTTGGTTTGTTCTTTCTTCCATTTCTTGCATTTTTTGGTTTGTTTTTTGTTCCATTTCTCGCATTTTGTGCTTTGTTTCTTCTTCCATTTCCTGCCTTTTTTGGTTTGTTTCTTCTTCCATTTTTTTCATTTTTTGCTTTGTTTTTTTCTACCATTTCTTGCATTTTTTGCTTTGTTTCTTCTTCCATTTCCTGTCTTTTTTGGTATGATTCTTCTTCCAATTCTTGCATTTTTTGCTTTGTTTTTTCTTCCATTTCTTGCATTTTTTGCTTCATTTCTTCTTCCATTTTCTGCCTTTTTTGGTTTGTTTTTTCTTCCAATTCTTGCATTTTTTGGTTTGTTTTTTCTTCCATTTCTTTGAGGGATTTTCCAATATCCTCTTTTAGGGCCTCTATCATTTTCATGAAAGTGCTTTTAAGGTCATTCTCTTCTGCTTCGTCCGCATTGGAATGTTGGGGTCTTGCTGGTGTGGAGTCTCTAGAATCTGGCAGTGTCATATTTGTTTTTCTGTTGCTGACTGTGTTTTTGTATTGTCTCTTTCCCATCTCTTCTTCTAGTGGGTACAGAAAGAGCCCCTTACTGGTCTGGGGACCAGCGTTCCCTTTTGGTGGGTGCTAGCAAGTCCAATAATCTGGTGGTTCTTCTATTCCTTGTCTGAATGCTGGTCCTGTGGGTGGAGAAGAAGAACAGGAATCTGGGGCGCTTATCCTCTTACCTGGTCCCCTGGACCCTATGCTGGGTCCTGTTGTACTTGATTCAGAACAGCTACTCCCCTGGTCTCCCTGGGTCCTCTGGTTTCCTGGTCTCGTTGGTGGGAGAGAAGACCTGGGGTCTGGGTGCTTGGCTCCCGCCGGGATTGGGAGCTCTGTGCAGGTCCCAGGGGATCTGCAGGCACTGGAGCACAGGCCGGGAAGCCGGCCTGTTTACCTGATGCTGCTGGAAGAACCGCCGCTTCGCTGGTCTCCCAGCCTCCTCTCCTTCAAGCATTTAGTTTTTAAGACTAAATTATTTTCTTTCTTTTTGTTTCTCTTTTCATATATTTCTTAGAAAAATTCACAAAGAAAGATTAATCCTATATCATGACAACCACCAGCATTATTTGTTGATAACAGCAAATAAAGATTACTTTTAAAAATCATTTTTTAATTTTCTAAATCATATTTTTAAAAATAATTAATTGGACTTATTCCTTGATGATTTCATACAATGGATTTTGAACATACTAGTCCTCCCCATAAGTTCTCTAAATCAACCCCCACCTCCCTATCTGCCAACTCAGTGTCCTTTATTTAAAAATTAACAACCCATCACTTGCCCCAATTTATACTATTATACGTCTGGGTCTGGGTCTGGGGCCACACACAGGATTGTTGTCAACCTAACAGGAAAATTCATTCTCTCTTCTCCAGAGACCATCAATTGTTCATAACTCCTTAGTGTTGGTTAGGACCTCATGAACCCATTATCACTCCTTGTTGAATGTTGAGTGGCCTAATTTTGTACAGTTCTTGTGCAGGACACCATGGCTGCTATGAATTCAAATGTAGATAATATAAATATAATGTAAGATGTAGATCTACAGTGAATTATCCTTCAGTGCCCCAAATAACCCTTCTAGTTCTTCCCATACTCAAAAACCACAAAGTATCACATGCCCCCAATGTCATGTGCACCACTGTTCAATATCCCTGGTTTACAGAAGGAACTATTTGAATTATATGCACCAGTTGTTCAGGAACAGGGAAGCAGCACCATCAATAAACAAATCTTAGCCATTCCAGCTGATTATATGTTCAGGTTATGGGTTATCACAGCATAGATGCTTTTCTTAACTGACATTTATTTTGCAATTCAAGTGATATTAGAACACAATGCACTTCCCTAAGTAATGTTAAAATAATTTGCTTCCGATATTTCTGGATTTAATATCTATTGACTACAAGACTGCTGTGCTTAAAATTGAGGTTGGATTTGTTTAAAATGGAAAACAAATTGATCAGTTCAAATTTGAAGATAATTCAGCTTGCCTTTAGAAGAAAATGATTGTTCATAAGAAGCATATGGTTCTAATGCCTAATGCCTTTTTTTTTGTAGAAACCATTGCTACAGCCATATAGTTAAAAAAATACCATCTAAAACTTGCTTTAGGGAATAAGATCGTAGTTTGTACCAGAGAGAGAGAGCTCTCTGTGTATAAAGTTGTTTGTCCTGATCGCCTGTTGCCCAGAATTCAGTCTCCAGAGCCCATGTAAAAATAGGAGGAAAAAACCAACTGAAAACAAAAAAACTGTCCTTTTACATCCAGATGTGTACTGTGGCACACACACCCACACCCACATATACATACACACACTAATAAATTATTTTTAAAAAAATGTAATGCAACACAGTAAAATTGTTTTTGAAAATGTAGTTCATTTCTGGTAACCAACAGCTCTGTGATTGGAATTAAGACCCACTCAACAAGATTGAAACCATGTGTGGTACTGGAAACCTAGCTAACTACTCAATGGTAGCAAAGCCATGGTTATTGGAGGAGAATCTACAACCAGTGATTTACTAAACCAATGTAATCCCTAACAATCTAAAACCTTTTGTCATCACTCCCACAAGTAAGTACAGTCTTCACTCCTCTTCAAAGAAATTTCTCTCTGTAACAGAAACCACTGTAGATAGCCACAACCAATCAAAATGTAGAGATGTGGGTGGAGTTCACATCTTAATGGATACACCTTAAAAATACTCGCACACCTCAGGCTCAGAGGATATTATGGAAGACAGATCAGAAAGCTTGTAAGAGCCAGCGAATCAGGGAATTTTCTGTGAGATCATAGAAGCAAGTTACATCAGAAGCTATACCCATTAAGTCTCACCAACATGAGACTTATATAAGCTGAACAAGGACAACATAAACAAACATGCTAAGCCGGGTGGGGAAAAGCCCATGGGGCCTCAGCTCTGGAAGGAAAGCTGGGAGCAGGAGAGGCTGTCCTCCCCCAGGAAGAGAATACCAATTGTTTGTCAAGTGCTAAATGTTTAGCCCCGAAAACATACCTGCAAGCGACATTATATGGATTCAACAAGATACGTACATGTAAGCAAAAAGGATGAAATGTCTGAGCAGCTTCTGTCTGGGCTCTTGAAAACTGAAGTACAGTCAATTATATGCAGGATGGGGCAAGGTTAGTTGGACTTGTGAAATCTTTTCTCCCAAATAAATTTTACTAATGTCGAATATATATCCCTGTTAAGTGTCTATTGCACACTAGAGCTGCCTTCCCATTAGTAGCGTCCCTTCGTTTTTATTCCAAGAGGCTCTATGACTCACACTCATCTCTACATACTGTATAAGACAGCATCCCACTTTCCTGAAACTTCCCATTGTATAGCTCTCGTTCCATTAGGGAGTGTTTCCCAAATGTGTTGGGAATATAGGAAGCAACCAGTGTACTGAGATGTGTAAAAAAAGGGGGGGGGGCTTTCTTTATATTTTTAAGACCTAATACTACTCACTCTGCTGGAAGAATGTACTCCATGGACTATACAGCACTGAGTGGCAAATGAATGATTGTAATGGCTAATTAACCTACTGACCATAGGCTCATAGCTATCAGATTCTGCTATCATTCTCTCTCAGCTGATAACATCTGCTCCCAGCCACTGAAGGTGAGGTTAGGATTTCCCATGGACTTTATTGACTGAGAAGAGCCCCATGTGGAAAGAAAGGAAAGGGAGTTCACTCTTCTCCCATAGCATCCTGCCCTTCTCTCCACTCTGGCTTTATTGCTGCTACAGGTAAGTTAAAAGCTCTCTGACTTGTCACTTCCTGTGCTCAGGCCACTAAAGGAACTCAGTTTTAAACAATGAGTTCTCCCTCAAAACAAAGTCTACCACTGCCCATCAAGTCAAACAGAACAGTAGAGTGGGATTTCTCCTAGCTACCTGCCTGTATATGGGATGATCACCTTCTCAGGCAAAATACACAACTGGGCCTAAGATTAGTGAGGGCTGTGGGCTTATACGGAAGGCAAAATTTCCACTGCATTTTCACCAAAGAAGGGCATCCACCACCTTTTTGTCAGAGTTTCCTGGTTTAGCTTTTGGGTGTGGCTTCTGCTCCCCAGGCCCAACATTACTAAGGAGCAGCAAGGCTGGAGCTGCTGAGCTGAATTTGCTTCTTCAGTCTATAGCATATTTCGTTCTCAACACGTTTTCATTGTTGCATCTCTGCCTTTTTAGATTTGTAACTATGCACAGGCAACTTTAAGTTCACCTTACCTAGAAGTCCAGATTGGCACTTTGGGCTACATGAATTGCACATAGTATGAGACTATTCACAAATGTCATGGTGCCTCTGGGCATCATCTCACCTAACATGCATCTTTGCCATGCTGAAGCATATACACTAACCCCATTATTAATTTCATATGAAAATGAGAACATCCCTATGCATATAGAACACAAATATATCTGTATGTAACAAATGCATGCAAATATAGGAATATGAATACACACATCTGTTGAAAGTAGTGTGAATTAAAATTGTTGGCCTCCTTTTCTTCTTTTTTTTACACTAAGTACATGTAAGTCTAGAAAGTAATCCTCTTGTCCATTTATCACAAAAAAACTTAAAGCAAAGACCAGATTATCCCCCAAAGGCTTTGGTAAATATGCTACAGAAGCAGTCAAAGCAATTATTTAGTTAAATATGAATCATAGGCAGCTTAGGCTTGGTAATTTCAAACATATCACTGCAGAACTCCACGACCCTCTTTACTTATACTTCCTCATTAAGTCTCCTGTCACACAAATGCTCTAAAGTTTATGTTTAATGTTCATGGATGTACTCAATAACCCAGGTTTGTTCTCACAACTTAGCATAATGGCATTTTTAATTGACATGCATCATGTCATATTTCTTCATTCATATGTATAAAATTTAATTCTCAATCATGTTCCAATGTTTTGTAAATTTTTAAGTATCTTCAGGAAGAAGTATTCACCATTCTTTTCCTATTGGTTACATGTATGTGTGTAAGCATTTGTCTGCATGTGCACCTTGTGTATGCAGTGGCTCTAGAGGACTGAGGGGGGTATCACATCCCCTGAAACTAGAATTATATGTGGCTATGAGCATCCTATTGTGGATACTGGGAAGTGAACCCAGATCTTTTGTAAGAGCAGCAAGTTCTCTTAACTAACCTTTATTATCAGAAATATATTAGCTCTGTTCTAAATGGAACTGACATTGCATATCTCTTGCCCTGCATATTACAAAAAGCTTTCATCTAAAGTTGCAGTTCTCAAAGTGTAGGCTGCAATCAGCAGGACCATCCACTACCTGGGAACTTGTCAGGTAAGGAAATTTTCCAGCCTCAGTCCAGACATACAGAATCAGAAATCCTAGGGGGTGGGGCCAAGCAGGCTGTGTCTAATAAGCCCTCCTGACAATACTGACACATGCTAGAGTTTGAAAACCACTGATCTATGGCAAGAGTTCTCACTCTGGCTGCTCATTAGGATTGCCAGGGGAAATATTAAAAAAAATGGAGTTGCCATGGCTCCATCCTCAGAGATTTTTATTTAATTGTTACATGGTAGGGCCCAGTATTTTTAAAGGTTTCCCAAGTGTTTCAAATGTACAAACAGAATGGTGAACTAAAACTGAAGAAATCAAAAGTAGAAGAGGAAACAAAACACAACTCCATGTCATTACAAAAGCCAGTCACCCCATAGTTCATGGTGCAGTAATGATGAAACGCAGTGTGGCTCTTGGTTAATTATGAGTTGAGTTCCCGTATCATTTTAAATGTTATGTGTGAAAGGACAGAGGATTTCAAATAGAGGGGGTGTTGGTGGGTTCACATAAGCAATGTAAAATCTAAAGTAAAGTTTGATGTTACTGGTCCAGCCTGCTATATATGTCTCCTGACAAGGTTCTTCTGGGATGCACCCAGGGACTGATTCCCTCTGACTTCCTTCCCTCTTGACCTCACTGCTCTGGTAGAGAAGCACTTACAGGAGAGCTTTGAGATAGCAGTGAAACTGATTCACAGTCCCAGTGGTCTAGCTGAAAACTGAATCTGTTCCATATTAACCATGAACTTGAGAAACTGGGTAAAATCTTTTGTGCCTCAATTTCCAACTCTAAAGGGCAAAGCATGCATTGCCTACTTCATAGGGGAACTTAGAAGAACATACAGAGGAGTGGGTTGTTAAACATGCTCAAACCAATAGTTGCCCCCATTATTCAGTTTAGAAATAATGTTAGAATACAATGTCCCTGCAATCATCTTGCTAAGAAGCAACAAAATGTGGAACACATTATGCCGAGTTATCATGTACCTTCTCTCATATGTGGAAACTAAGGAAGCAAAAAGGAGAGAGAGAAAAGGGGGAAATGACATGAAAAAGGAGAAGGGTAAAGATGAGGAGCAAATGGGCGAGTGAATATCATTAAAGTATATTATATACACCTTTGAAAAGGTCATAAGGAAACCCTTCATTTCGTACAATGTATATATGCTATACTGTACAAACAACAAAAAGAAATCACACTCTAACATAATGTGGTGAGATAAAATAAAGAGATAAGTAATATAGAGTATCAGGTAAAGGGAAGCATAAGGAAAAGGCATTGAGAAATATAGATAACTAATATCAGGTGACACTCAAGGAACAATTTAAAAATATACAAAGAATGGAGTCACATTTACGCTGAGGACAGACAGAGCCAGAAAAACAGCAACACAAAGGTCCTGCAGCACTGTGAACTGGAAATTACAGTGGACAGCAATTCAGTGTGTCTGGAATTGGCTGTGCAAGATGGAGTCCATTAGAGAGTGAGGTTTCAGAGAAGTTCATAGTCCTGACATATAGAGGCTTTCTTTCACATTAAGGTCAGGGTTCAAATGTTATACAATAATGAGAAGACAGCATTATTGAGCAGAGAAATTTGTTTCATGTTACATACAGCTTCAAAACAGATCACTCTAGCTCTAGTTTACACTGTGGCTTGAGAGATGAGAAGAACACTCATGAATCTTTCATATGTTGAGCTGTAAGTTCAAGAATGTGCCAATACTCCATTGAATCAGAGTAATAGCTGGAGGAATGATGATAAGTGGTCAGATAGGCAAGAAACTTGGGCTCATGAATACTGCATTGAAGACTGTTTGGCATGAAAATGTGGAACATTTACTGGGAAGCAAGAAGACCTAATGATCTGAACACATTGAATTAGAATTATCATATAGAGATTTTGAGGAAAGGCTAGAAGACTGCTAGATTTGTATGGGGAAATATAAAGGATAAAGGTATCAATAAAACTCTAAAAAATATGTATGTCAAGAGAATGCAGGGGATGACTTAAGCATTTAATTACTGTACAGGAAAAAAACAGCAATTGTATTTCCTGGAATGCAACATATTATTTAACTGAAATATTTGCCACAAAGTTTTGCCTATTGGAAGACTATGACTTCATCATTAAAGCAACTCCAAGATACCAAAGGCACATACACAGAAACAGGATTTTTAACATGGCATGATCCATACATTCAGGAGTCTTGTAACATTCCGAGGACAGTGGTCATGAAGAGGTTAAATTTGGAATCAGCAGCTCTTATTACATGGTGTTTTTTCATTTTCCCTGCTTCTAAAGGATAGCTCTTTTGTTGTTGTCTTTTCTACCAACATTTATTTTAAAAAGAATGTGTTATGAGAATTTTATTTTTTATGTACTCTGCAAGTAACCAAATCATGAAATGGTATATCCTCACCTGACTGAAAGAAGTAAACAGAATTTAAATAATCTAAATTCAGTAATGAAATATGATTTCAAGTTCTCTCTGGTGGAAGGCATGGGATGTGTTAGCATTTATACAGCAACCATGTGCACTGTTATAAACTTATATTTTAGTAGAAAGAGTCTGTGTGTTTAGAGATGGGTAAGTTACAGCAAACTTTTGCTTTCGTCTCGTTGTGAACAAGTTCATTTACTTTTTGGAAACTACTTTAACTCATGAGTACTCAATAGTTCCCAGGTACAAAATGTGGTCCTATGACTCAAATTTAAAAAGTCTTTTTGGCAATTCACCCTAGGAATGATCCAAGACTGATGATCAAACAGAGTCCAGATCACTATTTGAGAACTGTCTTTAGAACAAATGAACAGGGACTTGTCTCGTAAAGCCACAGGCTCTGAAGGATGTAAATTAGCACATAACCTATTTCCCTCATCACAGGAAAAATCAGTCTAAGTAAGCCTTCTATTATTGTACCTAAAGGTTAAAGCAGAAGGAAGTGAAGGGAGTGCCCATCTCTGACTCTACATTGCAACATTCCCAGATATGTTATAATCCTAAAATGATTGGTGTCATGTTTCCCAATTACCCAATAAATATACAAACCTACGAATGTTAGTGTTGAATTTCTGAAACCTGAAACTAAGTAGCTAAATTTTCAGTAACTGTGAATTATTAGAAATTTAATAATATTATTTCCATCCATTGGTTTATACATTTAATCTTAATTCTGTATCATTAATTCTGAATACATATTCACTTATAATTTATAAATGAAAATGATAGTAAAAGGTTTCACAATGACTGTCTTCAAAACAAATGTCCTTAGGTAAGAATTTGGTGTGGCATGTATTAAGTATTAAGAAACAAGATGCACTATAAAGAAGGACATTTCCTTGATTGGAATAGAAACTCTTTGCTCTTATGTAAGCCAAGTATCTCCCAGTGAGCTTTTTCACACTGATGTCTTGCTGAGGTAAACCGATATTTTAAGGAAACTACATTGTTGTTCCTAGGAGTTAAAACAGAGTTAAACTAACTTTAAACAAAGAGACAACCTCCTTTCCAATAAAATTTCTCAAAGTTTCTAATTGCATTGTAATTCTTTACTGTGGCATAAGAAAAACACAGCAGCACTGATTTAAAGAAAACCATATCATCTATTAACATCTCCACAGAACATAGTTTGGAAAGTATTGGACTATTCTCATGGTGCAGATACGGAAAATTGTCCTTAGGAATCTTAGTCTTATCTTATTTGTTCTGATTTAAAACCTTAGAAAGTAAGAAGAATGGAGCTAGAAGGAAAATACCATTTTTCCCCTGTGCAAAAGCAGTTCCTGATAAGGATGCCAAGGCAATTCAGCTTGGCTGCCCAGCATCTCGGTTGTTAAATCAAATCACACGGAAGCAAAGCCTTAAGCCAAATAAACAAATCTCCAGTGATGGAGACATGGTGACTTTGACAGGCATATCTGGGAGTATTTATGAATAAAAAAATTTCCTAGGTTCAAAACTGACTGATATGCCTTTACTCAGGATTCTCCAGGTCCTCACTGATAGGCATCAACCATGTGAGAAATAGGTGTCTATTCCAGCTATCTTCAGTGTTAAGGATCTAATGACAGTTGTATAGTAAGGAAATGATAGCAATTTTTTGAGGGAATGAGGTATTTAATTTATAGAGCAGTCTTAAAATATAAAGAAATCACTTTTAGTTTAAAGATAAAGTCAAAGTGATCAAATCCTGTCTGCTCTCAACCATCGAGTTTAGATCTTTGTCAAAACTATGAAGGTAATCTAACTGCCTTGAAAATTCCTTATGATCAGTCTTTTCTGATGATTAAACGCACTGATATTTTGATATTTTGTTAGCAATTGATACTAAAGACATTTCTTTTTCCTCCTTCTTCCCTGCCTAGTTTTTGAAAGTGATAAGTGGTATTCAACAAAGGGAAAGTAATGAGATACACATTCAGAATTCATAATTAAAAGAATTAGATTTGCTCTATAAATCCATAAGACTTAATTTCTGTTTTAGTGTTGGAAACCAAGTTAGAAATGATCCCTAGTTAACTGGAAAATATGTATGTGCATATATATGTATATGTATATATATTTAAAATCAATTATCTGATAATTTCTTAGAGTATATTTTTATCATATTTCCCCCCCTCCTAATTCTCCCCAAGATCCACTTTCCAATTCCAACTACTCAAACGTATCATCTTTTTTATTTGTTTTTAAAATCCAAAGTCTAATTTGTTGCTTCCCATATACAAATGGGTATGGGTCCAAAGGGTCCAACCACTGTAGTGCAGTTGGCCTACAAGGCTACATATTTTAAGAACACTAGCTCTCCCTCCTACAGAACCCTGCTGTTTGAAATGACGTTGTGTCAGCAAAGGAATTCCTTGATCTTGTTTTGTCTTATAGTTTCCTGAGGGAATCTTCTCTTCCTACGTTGCAGAGTACACAACAGCTGCCTTGCATAAGCTCATGAACAATTTCATGCAGTAGCCACGCGATGCTCTTTCATGTTGTGATACTTTGCCTGCAGTCATGGCTGTGATCACTGTGTCCTCTGCCGTGAAGCAGAAAGGAGCTTCACCACGATCTTAGCTTGTACTCTGCAAAGTGTGAACCTTTTTGTGTCCTGTGATGGAGAGAGTGCTTTTCTGAGAATTAGACTAACAAAATATCAGGGTAGAACACAGGGAAGCATAAGCACGATGGACTCTGCTGAAGACTAGCTTCCACTGGTCTCACTGTGAGAGTTCTTAAGGGGAAATTTTTCTATGAAGGGAGCTTCATCTTAAGGAAGTGACTGTTTTGCATACCACATCCCCCTGCAACTGGTCATGACCTGATTGCAGTAGGGGGTGGAACATAGCTTCTATCTCACCAAAGAACAATCCATTAGAGAATTTTTATTAGGGATTAATTTTATTGAGAGACACAGAAAGATGGGTTTGTGCAATTGTCAACGAATCTTCATGGCACCACAAGGGCATGCATCCTTGCTTCACTACGCTCCACTTACTTTTCACACTAAGTTTATTGTATATAGGAAAACCAGCTGCAAGTTTCTGGCTAACCAGTAGGCAAAGGGTTAGCAGGATAACTGCTGCCCCCTTCTTTGCCATCCACTGCTTCTACATGTTGTCATGAAGCCATGACTAAAATATCTCGTCCCTCTTTCACAAAAGTTTGAGGTGCACTTGCAACATTTTTAGAATTTCCTTTTTTCAACATCTCCATCTCAACTTTGGAGATGACCCTGACAGATCTCCATGTGTGTGGGCTCTGACCCCTGGACATCATGCCATTTTAAGATAATGGTTACAGTATTTGTGGGCTGTCATTTACAATTGCAGAAATGCCCCCAGTGAAGAATAACAACTGTAAATTTTCATGATGATTGGGATTAATTAGTCCTAAAATAGATTACCATTTAGCAAATTTTCTCTACTCTATCCACTGAAGGTATTTAAAGAGAGCGAGTAACACACATGCAAGTTTAAATCTGGTAATAATAATACCAATAATAATGATAATATTATCATTTCAATAAGACCTTCGAGAGGTAACAGCAGTAAGTACTACTACCATTGCCTCCAACATCACGCAGAGATAATCTCCTTTCCACCAATTCACCAACCTCTACTTGGCACAAACCACTCTGCTAAGCATTGCTCCCACAATGTGTACATACTACTATCATGCCTCTTATAGCCAATAAAGGTTCCTCTGATGGGTCAACAATTCCACGGTGTACTCGCTGATCCTTCTACCTCTTGCTCTAGATGGTATACTATCAACTCCTGCAAGAACAGATGCCTTGCCTCAACAATAATATAGCATACATGAGTCTCTTAAGTGACTTACAATTGGCCCTTCTAGCATGCAACACTTCTCCTCCCTCCCAAACAATGTTTACTCATCAGAAACTCAAAGAAACCGAAATGCTGCTATGGTCTTTGAGTACACGAGAGAAAATATCCCCTCCATTTTCACACTATATTCTCTGAGGAGGAATAGACAACGTGGCCATGGAACCAAATGTTTGGATGTATTTGCACAAAGCTCTCCTGTTTTTTAATGCAGACATAGGTCTGTGGAAATTGAAGCAATGCTAGCTTACCTGACACATTAGTTTCCACTCCTTCCACCACACTAAGGCTGGCTTGCCTCTTTCCCTTTCCTAGAAGGTTCTCTGAGTCTTGTATAGATTAAGTTTCTGAAAGCCCTGCCTATTCTGGCTGCCTGGCTGATTTTTCCAGATGTGCCTCAACCCCAAGGGTGAACATTGTTTAGGCTGAAGCCAAAATAAAATTGACAATAATTTGGCACATCTTGTAAGTACTCCAGTGTTTTACGAATTTCTTGTTTTACCTGCTTGTTCAGAGACTCCTTGGAAATGGGGTTTACATTTTACTCCTTTATAAACTCAAGGTCATGTTATCCCAGTAAGATTTTCTGAATACTACAATCAGAGATCTTCCTCAAGGCACCCGAACACATCTCACATTGTTTGATTTTGTTTTTATTCATGTTTCTGTTTTTATTCTGTTCATAGAACTATATTTGCATCACTTTATAGTTGATTTTATAACAGATGCAGATTATATACAGCAACAATGACTCAAAAGCTCATGGAAACAAAATTTAAAAATTGTAAAATACATGTGACATATACTTGGTAAATATTTTTATTTTGTAATTGTCTCTGAAGAACTGAAATGTCTGAATCATGGGTAAGGTTGATAAGATTCAGCAGGCTGAAAATTGATTTTTCTTCTGCCTTCCAACTGTTACAATTGCTATTGCCTTATCTTTTATATGTACACAATCTTTAATAAAGATTAAGGCAATAAAGTAAATCAGGCAATAAATACGAATGGCCTCTGGAAAACAAATTTAACTCATTTTAGTTGACTCGGGGTTTAAGACTTACTGTAGCTTGTTTTCAAACACACATATATACTTTAATAAACAACAAAAATATAAGATATTCTACTTTCCAACTTATGCTATTTAACATCATATCATGTTACACATTATACCTCTGACAAAAAGAAAAAAACAAAGTCTATGAAATGAAAAAAATAATTATATACTTATGTAATTTGGATTCACATCTCATCTTTTGACAGTTTATTTAAAAAGATCAAAATGTTTCTTTATAGAAGAATAGAATGCACCTTAATGTTTCCAAAAGAGACTGGTGATATTTTAGCATTTGTTTGAAGTCGGGAAACCTGAGTTCTATTTACAGCTCAGATTGACATTACCAGCTCAGACCAAGAATTTCTCCTTTTCTTCTTTGAGCTCTTAAATCTGCACTGTTAAATAATAATTGCTTTGTTTAATTTCAAGAAGTGCAGAATGTCCTTGAAGTAAGTTTGATAGGAAATGTGCTTCAAGAAGCCCCATGGCTCAGATTTATCAAATATACATTTGTGTAGTTAGCCTGTATATCACAATGACTCAATCACAGAGAAGAAGCAATGGGCACAGCAGCAGGAGCTTGGTCTTTGGTGGGACTAACTAGGAGGCAAAGATGAAAATGTTAGCACGCATCTGACTTTCTCATTTTTCTTTTCTTCTTCTTTTAGTCTACACTATGCACCTCTTATTATTTTTCTTTTTTAATTTAAAATAGATACAATCTTGTTTTACATATCAATCCCAGTTTCCTCTCCCTCCCATCCTCCCATCTCCCCCACCGCCCCTCATCCCATCCCCTTTCTGCTCCCTTGGGAGAGTGAGGTCTTCCATGGGGGATCATCAAAGTCTGTCACATCTTTTGGAGCAGGGCCTAGACCCTCCTCTGTGTGTCTAGGCCTAGGGAGTATCCCTCTATGTTAAATGGGCTCCCAAAGTCCATTTGTACATTAGGGATAAACACTGATCCACTACCAGAGACCGAATAGACTAGCTAGGCCTCCTAACTGACACCCATGTTCAGGGGATCTGGGTTGGTGCTATACTAGTTCCCCAGCTCTCAGTCTGGGGTCCATGAACTCTCCCTTGTTCAGGTCAGAGGTTTCTATGGGTTTCCCCAGTCTGGTCTTGTCTCATTTGCTCATCACTCCTCCCTCTCTGCAACTGGATTCTAGGAGTTCAGCTCAGTGCTCAGCTGTGAGTCTCTGCTTCTGCTTCCATCAGTGACTAGATGAAGGCCCTAGGGTGGCATCTAAGGTAGTCATCAATCTCATTATCGGGGAAGGGCATTTAAGATAGCCTCTCCCCTATTGCTTAGATTATTAGTTGGTGTCATGCTTGTAGATCTCTGAATAATTCCCTAGTGACATATTTCTCTTTAAACCTATAATGGCTGCCTCTATTAAGGTATCTCTGTTCTTGCTCTCCTCTATTCCCTCTTTTGTGTCTCTTCTGTCCAAGAGTCCCTTCCACAGGACAAGGCTATCCACATTTAGGATGGATCCTCTCTAGTCTGTAAAACTTGTCTGGAAGCATTCACATAAGCCCAATGGATGTGCCTAAGTAACTCTTCCTAATTGCTTTCTAAGCCAGCCAGGTTGACCATTACAAATTCCAATGGTTTTCCTACCTCCAGCTGTATGTACACTTCTGAGAAGTCATTTATCATTTTAGTGCTTCATTTTCTTTATTCAAAAGAAAAGAATAATGGATGAAGTCTCAGGTAATTGGTAAATCACTACCCTTTAAAACAAAGAGTTTGGGGCTAAAGATTCAGCTCAATTGGTAAATGGCCATCACACAAGCATGATTATCTAAATTGAAATCCCATCACCCATGTGAAAAGATGAGTATGGTTGCACATGTTGGCTATTCTGTCATTAGGGAAGCAGAGATAGGATTCCAGGAACACAGAGGCTAGTCAGCTTGGATAAATTAGTAATCATGTCATCCCAGTGAAAGACCCTATATCTAAAAGCAAGGTGGATGACTCCTAAGGAACAATACCTAAGCTGACTTTTGAATTCAACCCCCAGGCATATACACACACATGTATGTGCACTCTTACACACATGGGCACCAACATGTGCACAGAGATAAGTTCTGATATGTGTGAAACTACCAACATACAGGTTTTTTTCCACAAATGTAATTTGTGAGTTTACTTCAGATTTTACAAAATCAAATTTATAATATGTGTTTCTTGATCTAACATCAAGGTAACTTTGAAAACACCAGAGAATTCTTAAAAGTTACTCGGAAATGTCTACAATAGATGGCAGGAAAAAATGAGAACTTAAGTGATAAGCAAGTCTGAACTTTCATTGGTAGCAGCACATAAGTTAAATATATCTTCTGCCCACTATGTCTGGAATATACAATCCAAGAACTCCTGTATTTTAAACATAAATTAAAGTTATACATACTTTCTATTTCCTATAATGCTTGCCCAAGTATAATGTCTTCTCCATGGTAACTAAGTACTGATCATGCTCTGTAATTGAAACTTTGCATTTGATGTGCAATGCCAAAATTTGTTTTCTTCCTCCTTGGCACTTTACAGATATGTGATCATAATTATAGTAGATCTTATAATCTTTACAATAATTATGGTTCTATTCAAAATAGACAATAATATTGGATGAAAACATATGGAACATAAATAAGTTTTCTAATCTCTAGAAACAATGATTTAGAATATTTATCACGCTAACATTCAAAGAATAACAAGACTCTTAACAACCAAGAAAGTCCTAAAGCTTAACAGCCAAATAGGAATTTCAGTCCTGCAAACACAGGGAATTGACTTCTGTCAACAATTGGAATGGAAAGAAACATATTCTTTTCAACAGACAGTAAGAAATGTTGTTCAGTCAACTCTGATTTTATTCCTTTGGGACTTAAATTGGAATTTTGAATATTTCAAATGACTTAACTGTTGTGGTATCAAGGAAGCAAAAGAAAATATAAACCTCAGAATTTAACATTCTATATTGGTATATGATACAGGTTTTAATTAAATATGAACCATTTCACTGTATTATTCATAGTTCTCCAGAAGAAAAGAATCAAGAGAATGAAAATAAATTAAAAGTGGATTTATTTAATTGACTTATACAAGATGTTCTAGGTAATCTAACAGTGAGTATGTCTCACACTCAAGTAGCCAACAATCTAGTTAGTGCTCTGCCCAGAGGGTTAGATATCATGCTAATGATCTGAAGGGTTCCTAGAAAGAAGTTAGTCTTTAATTTATTTAAAAGCTTGAAGAAGCTGGATTTGATTTTAGTGAAGGAACACAGCAGTGATGGCAATAGCAATGGTGTGGGTGAGCTCAGGTCAGCAGGCAAAAGCAAACCTTCTTTCTTTACCTTCCTTTTGTCTGGGCACAAGAAGGTATCACCACATTTAAAATGGCACTTCCCACTTTGGATTATCTGATCAAGAATGTCCCTCTCAGCTATCCTTAGAAGCTTGCCTTTTACTTGGTTCCAGATCTAGTCAAACTGAAACCCAAGATAAATCATCACATTCACTAAAGAGAAGAGAAAGGGAACACCACTTCCCTACTGCCTAATTTCATTGGCTGTCTATTAAGTTGTATGTTAAGGACACAAGAATCAAGAGATACTGTGTAGTAGTAGAGGAAAAGTGGTATGCATTGAGAGAGAATCTCTTCAACCCATGGTACACATTAGCATAATAAAAACTCTACAATGGCTAAAATAATAAACCATGTAAGCTTGTCAGATTGTTTCTCAACTCATTTGCCTGGAGCAGCCTTTATTCCATGCAAAGTAACTTAATATCCTCAGGATAAAAACAGAGAAGTGAAGTAAAACATAGTCTTCTGCCTGAACTGACATTCTTTCTTCCGTGCTGTAGAAGCCAGAACTCTCAGCAGAAAGAATGATAAAATAATCAAAATTTAGTACTTATAGAAGCCGTTAGGTTACTAATAAGTCTGAAAGACATATGTGTTAAAGGAGTATACTAAAATTTAGCAGACCTATTTATACAGGTGAGAATATCAAGCTACCAAACTATTTTTCATTGATGGTATTAAGGTGATTTTCTATTTCTTTGTACAAGAAAGTTCTATTTTACAACACCTACTGTCATCTGATTCTTAATTTAAAAAAATAAAGCAAATAATTACACAATGGAGAAAAGACAGCATCTTCAATAAATGGTGCTGATCTAATTGAATGGCTACATGTAGAAGAATGAAAATGATTCATACTTATAACTCAATGTAAAATTCAGCTCCAAATGGATCAAGGACCTCAACATGAAAGACGATGTTCCAGATCTGATAAAAGAAAAAGTAGGGAATAGGCTTGAAGTCATTGGGATAGGAGTGAGTTTCCAAAACAGAACACAGATAGCACAGACTCTAAGAATAGCAAGTAATAAATAAATGCAACCTCAAGAAGCTAAAAAGCTTCTGTAGATCAGAGAACAGCATCCTTTAAGCAAAGCATCAGCTTACACAATGGGGAAAATATTCACCAATGACACATCTGATAGACAGTACTCACTAGATTATATAGAGAAATAAAAACACCAAGAAAATAAAGTATATGGGGTGTTCTCAAAAGATGAAATATAACTAAGAATCAAATTTTAAAAAGTTCACCATATTTAGCCATGAGAAAAAAGCAAATAAAAACTTCTTAGAGAGTTTGTCTTACCCCACTGAGAATGTCCAACATAAATAAAACAAATCATAACACATGCTGATGAGAATATAAAATTATTTGTTGCTTGTGGAAGTACATATTGGTGTAACACTGTAGAAATCAGTACAGAAGTTCCTCAGGAAATGGAGAATCAATCTACTTCAAGATCCAGCTGTATCACTCCTGGGTATATACCCAAAGGACTCTACATCTTACTATAGACATACTTATCTATACTAAAGTAGACATGAGGAAGTCCAGACCCAAAAAGACAAATATTGCATGTTTTCTCTTTTTTTGTTAAAGTTAACTTTTAAGTTTTAGATATATGCACTTTAATTCAAGTAACCACAGACTTTAGATAGCTAGTAAGTTACCAGTGAGGAAGGGTTGGGATCTTCTAAGGAAGGGTAAATAGAATATAATGTTACAAAGAGAAAATGTAGAAACAAGGAGGATTAAATGGTGAAATGAATATAAGAATAAAGGAAGTAACATGGGGAGGAAAAGCTAACACTAACATTTTTGAAAATCTATATAGAAACCTATTACCATAGAAGCTTTCTGAAATATATACATTTATAAAAATAACTTAAATAGAAGAACGATATGATAGGGGAGACAATGTTTAAATAGATAACCTTTTATGTGACCAAGTAAAATCTCCAGTGCTAGGAATGGATTACATGTTGTTGAATCATTAGTCAAAGTGGTATGTAGAGCCTCCTAAACATCATAGGCCAGTTCCAAGGCTATCGGTTCATTTCCATAACCTGAGGAAAATGCCTTATTGCTGAAGACACAACTTACTCATGCTGTCAAACATGAAGAAACCAAGCCAATGCGTCACCAGATGATTCACCCCACTAACTAGGGTTGATGGTATTGGAAGATGCTTTGCTTACATTCTCATAGAGGAACAAAGAGATCATCAATATGACCCAGCTACAAACCCCAAGATGTACAACAGAGACCTGTCTCCAAGATATGTTGGTGCAGTAGTGATACAAATATCGTGCTACAGATTTTTAAAAATTGTATTAAGGCCCCATTCCACAAGATAAAACCCAGTTCCTAACACTGCTAAGTGGCCAAGAACCTGAGACTAGATAGATACAGGGAAAAACTAACAACTCTCATTCTATTAAAGGAATATAGCAATAAAATGACAGCTAATGACATGAATTTGCAACTGATATCTTCTGGGGAAGGGAAATCAGTTTGCTACAATGGAGGGTTACAGACTATACCAATCACACAGCAGGTAGGTCCCATTACTAGAAGTCATTGGCCATGACAAAACAAACTCCAAGATTTTTTTGTGAAATTTTGATGTTTCATTTGGATATTTCTCTGTTAGTTTTTAAAATTTTTTATGTATTTTGTTTTCTGCTTATCTGTTTGTTGTCTTCTTTTTTGAGAGAAAGAACATGATTTCGGGTAGTGTGGAAACAGGGATATTTTGGGAACATTGGAGGAGGTAAAAGAACACGATCAAACGTATCGTATGAAAACTGAAGTTTTCTGTTTACATGTGTAGAAATAAGGTTTACTATTAAGATATGTTATTTCTAAAATACATGTCTTAATAAATTTGACAAGATATTTAATAATAAAAGGTTAACATTTTTATAATATCTCAAAACAGGAATTTATAAATGCATGCATGTGTGAACACTTTGCACACTTCTATTTTCATAGTCCTAAGATACTTGAAGATTTCTGCTAGAGTAATTTCAATGACACAGGCAATGTTTCCATTGTTCTATACTATGACATCACTGTACTTTAAAAAACACATTCATGCAAGAAACTAATTAAAATAGTAAACCAACCTATCCTTTTGATTAAGTGTTATTTTTAATTCAGTAAATAATTTGAGTCTAATGAATCAAACTTGGAACCCTAAAACAAAAATTTGTCTGCTTGCAAGCCCGTGTGTGTGTGTGTGTGTGTGTGTGTGTGTGTGTGTGTGTGCGTGCGTGTGTATGTGTTTAAGTGTGTGTAATAATAGCTTTACCATCTCCTAAAGGAAAGTAATAAAAATGTGGACACAGAATTTCGTGTTATAATCTCTTCTTGACACTGGACTCAGTGGGGTTGGTTTTAAAATTCTGTATTGCAAGACAAAGACCTCTTTTCCAAATCTCAAAAAGTGCAATTTCTCAAGATGCTACTTATGAATATCCTATCCAGTATTAAATACAGCAGTATTAATAAAATATTTGTTAACCAGATTCCAAATTTTCAACATTTTAATAGTATTATTATAATGCCAAAAATTCAAACAAGATAATGTTTTAAATTCCAACTGATTTGTAATAATTAAAAAAGTTTTAATTTGTAATTTGAAACTTTTATCATTATTTCTTCAATATAATCTTACTGAAACAGGAATTTTAGCTTTTCTTATCAACATCTCTCTTAAATTCTTGTCTTTGCTATGATAAATATGAATTGTGACATAGTCGATCCATTATTTCCAGCCATCATAACCACTGATATCAACCACTGTTAGATTGATGTAACCTACATCAATCAAGAAAATGACCAAAGTGGACACTGTTTCCAAAGCCCACTGTCATCATGATCAGCTACTGGAAGGTGTGGTTGAAAACCGAGACCTAAACACTCATGTTTCCAGCCTTGCATAGGATGAAATTAACTATACTGTAACTGGAGCAGTTATTTTAAACATCTCAAACATATCCCCTAGCTAAGATATTTAATTGAACTCTGTAAATAATCCTTCCTATGGATGAGACAATTGTTTTTTAATTGTAATACTTATCTTTTCATTTTTCAACATTTATTTGTACCTAAGCAGAATCACACTTCAGTGACACCTAGCTTGGTAACTTTTTTCTGGTTTTCCTTACCTTCATAAAACTTGAATTCCTGGACTCTGCACACACCACATGGCTTGACTGATCCTATCAAACCAAGAAGAATGTAAAAAATTGTCCCCTCTGGGTCACTAATCAAGAATAGTCATAGCAGGAACTCTAGAAAGCCACCCTCCCTAATCACATCATAAGAGAGTAGTGCTTCCCACTTCATGGTGGTGGAACTGGCTGTAAACCAGATGTCCACTTGCTCACAATACCATTGTATCACTGACCCTGCTGATGAAGAAACCCTGGTAATTTTCTAACCATGCTCATGGCCTCTGGCAAAGACTGGTCTGTTTTACTCTCCTTGAACATCATAGTCAGTAGTCAATTGCTGTGGCTCCAGACTCTGTGAGGTTTTCCCTTCTCTTAACACCTCTGAAATGCTTCAATGTGAACTACCTTGCCATTTACCCCATTGGCCTGACTCACTCTGAACTAACATAAGCCTTTGTTTGGGTCTAGCAAGCTGAAAAATGTACAACTTTGATGCCATTTTACATAGTTCAAATCGAATCGAATTCCAACATTTTTTGATGAAAACAGAGTTCCTGCCAAGAAAACAAATATTGGCAACAGAAGGAAAAGAGCTTAAGATTTTACTGGCAAAGTTTTAAAAACCTGAAATTCCTGTGGGAAATGTTTCCTATTTAGGGTCTTCTACTGGAGAATATAATATAACCTCTTTATAAAACAAGAGGCAAAATAATGTAGTTTTCAAAAGCCTGAATTCGGAGCCAGTAGACCTGTATCTAAGAATGGGCCTTTGTAACTAGGAGTTCTTTTCTTGCTTCTGTCCAAACTGTTAATCAAGAACTCTGTAAGAGAATGAGCATGAGGTGGCAAATGAGGACGTTCAGTCAGGGGCATATGTGACTCAAAAAGTTCTAAGCAGCAGGATGGGCTAGCCCTTTATGATTTCAGAAGGGAATCCAGATAATCACATTTAGAAATGTCTGCTAGTTTCTAAGTGTAAAGAAACAATGTACCTTATCATAAATAAGTTAATGCCCACAGTCAGCAGCTTGGCTCAGGGGATAAAGATGTTTGCTTCCAAGGCTGAAGACCTCAGTCTAATCCCCAGAAAATGTATGATGTAAAGAAAAAACTAACTCCTGGAGGCTGTTCTTTGATCTCCACATATGTACTGTGGCTTTTGAGCACATGCACGCGTCCGCGCGCGCGCGCACACACACACACAAATTTTATAATTGTCTATAATCACTTATTATCTGTATATTTAGTGTTCAGTTAGAAATTGCTTGAAAGTTCCAATATAAACCATCCATATCCAGATCAAAATTATCTAGGAAAAATCATGAAAAAGAACAAAAATAAAAATTACAAATAGTCACCACCTCTTTGGTTAGTATTTAACAATCTTTGAAAGAATATTTAGATCCACCAAAAAAAAAAACCAGTGTTCAAAAATGTTTTCACTTGGGGCTGAGGAAATAAATGGCTCAGTAATTAAGAGCACTGCATGTTTTTTTGAAAGGACCCTGGTTCAATTCCCATCACCCACATGGGAGCTCGCAGCTGTTTGTAACTCCAGTTGCAGAGAATCTAACACCCTCTCACAGACATGAATGCTGACAAAATACCAACGAATGCAAAATAAAAAGTTAAAACATTTAAACGCATTAGGACCCTGCGCCATTTTGCCTTTCTGAGGAAAACAAAGGTGCTTCCCATGGTTGTGTTCATCCTTTGAAGGATTTTATTTCCAGTGAAAAATGGTTGTAATCCAGATAGAATACAGCTGTGCATATTAAGGGTGTTACTGAGCACTGCCCAAAGTGAGGACTAGGAGCAGTGAACATGCTTGCATCTCTGATACAATCTGAGATTTTCACTTTTCTCCTGTCCATGTGTGAATGTTTATTTCTTTAACAAATACTTTTCATCTTGTTAATTTTCCAAACTCAACACATTACATTCTAATAGAGCTATTTTTAAGTTTCTAATTTAAGCAGTAAGGCATTTTATTAAGGGATTTTTTAATTACTTAAATGACTAGTATTTTCCCAGAGACAGTCCAGTGCACTGTTTTCTGCAAAATATATTAGACATCTTGCTTATTGACAACATGGATTCCTCTCTCTCATTGTCTTTTCTCTCTCTCTCTCTTCTCTCTTCTCTCTCTCACAAAGAAACATTTGGTGGACTAAAGAATAAAAATGTTATTAGCTATTCTGTGGTTAGAAAGGAAGATATGATGCACTCACAGGCATGTGTGTGTGTGTGCATGTGTGTGTGCGTGTGCGTGTGCATGTGTGTGTGTGAAAAATCTCATCCCGCCCCACCATGGCAAGATTACAGATGTTTCACAGACTGAGAATCATTGGGAAATGGGTTTATGGAAACAATAATGCAGAGGAAAACAAACACACACCCTGAGGAGGAGGACAATCTTGTCTTGACAAGATGGTGGCAGCATAAATTAGCTCTGTGTTTTGTCTCTTCAAAGAACAATCCTACTAGCCTTCCAAAGTTCTACTCTGTTTCAGTAAGGTATTTACATATTATTTTGCACAATATTTGCACTTGTGTCATGTGCTCTGATTAAATGTTACATGCTCTTGTTCTTTTTAGCAAATTATAAATTATTCTATAGATTTATAACAGTGTGAAACACATTTTCATTTAAGTAAAATATGAAATTTATATATGTGAAATATAATATATACTCTATATATATGTTTGTATGTATGTATCTATGAATGACTAAGAGCTCTTCCAGAGAGGCTGATTTTAGGCGACTGTTAGTCTCTGTCATGAATGATAGCTTTATATTGTTTTATCGTTAATAGAAATGCTATTTTATCCTTAGTAGACAAAGAGCCAAGAAATGAATCACATAGTCTTCTATTTTGGGAGATATGACAATCATCTAAAATTTCTGATTCAGTACAAACAAATAACACAATTCTCAGAAACCTGCTTTTCTCCCTAGAAGCATAAATTACTAGATGATAGATAGACAAATGCATACTTTTAAAAAAAATCCAGAGTGTACTCATTTACAGCATTTAAACATACTTATTTAAACAAAAATTTTTCCCTGTTACATACACAGCTCCTCAGCTCACTTTTTAAAAATCTGTATTTGCAATTAACTGTACTGAGTATAAAAAGTAAAGTGTGCCTTTCACAAGCTTAGTCTTATAAATGAAGAGCTCCTGCAGTAAATGTTAGTGTGCTCTAATATGAAACGTGGAAGTAGGAATATTGTTTACAGTGGTGTGCAACGAGAAGAAATACACACATCCACTTCAGTGGAAATGTGAAAAACAAGCTGAATTGAAACAAAATAAAGTGTCTGTAGATAATGAGTAGGAGAAGGCACTTTCAAGAGAGAGAGAAATAATGACAAATGCTGGAACACAGTAAACCATCAGCATGTCTGTCCTACTAGGATAGACATGGGTAATTGCCCATACAATAATGAATATTAAGGAATTTCTACATTATGAAGTTCAAAGTCTAGTAACAACCTTGGAAATTACTTGTCAAGAATAAGAGTGAAGGATGTGGAGTTGAGGGGAGGAGGAGACAATGGTGCCAATGAGAAGTATACATTTGCGTATCAATTCCACTCCTTTTATAGTAATTCTTTATCTCTCTGCCTTTCATCTTTTTAATTTGAATGAGAGACAGAAGAAGACAAGCAGAGGGTCTCTTGCCTTCTCTTCACCTGCCACCTGCTTACATTGCTCTTATCATACACCTTGAAAGCTGTGTCTCAACTTCCCTGGGCATTTATTCCTACATCTATTGTTTTATTTTCCTGTAACCCCTTTGTCCCCAGTGCCTATCCCAAGCCCTGAAAGGCTGGCTGAATATATCACTGCCCACTTTCAAACTCTGATCTTTCAATTCTTATATGGATGTGTGTTTCATTCAGGATGACAGTTCAATTTATTATAAGCACAGCTTATACTGACAGGATCATATATTCATTTTCATTTTAAAAATATATGAAAGAATAGAAACTGGTGGCTCAGATAAAGGGCTGCCCAATTACAAGGTGGAAGAGGACCAGATGTATTAGTGTGGAGGCAAAGGATCAGGAATCGGGGTAGATAAAATGACAATGACTCAACAGTGTGGGACGACAGTTAAGAGAGGGAACATGATAGTGGGATACATGAGTAGGATCATAAAACGTAAGAGCCATAAGGCACTCAGCATTAATCAGTCTCTACAGATCTGGGCTCAGTACCAATAGGAGTGTGATGATAGGGTCTGCCTAAGGCCTAATTGAAAAGTAAATAAATTAGACCTTGCTACACAGCAACCTTTCCATTCTCTCTATTCCCACATCCAGGGAGTGATCACTCTGGCCAGACACAGAACCACAACCCAGACCTTTCGAGGCCTTACAATCACCCTGCCATTCTTCCATATTCAGAGCTTGATATCTAGATGCCAGAACTCTGAGAATCTGCTTCAAAAGAGTGCAGAACGAGAAAACACAAATCCAATGGAATAACATCAAAATAATGTAATTTCAGAGTGCATGGCATGCTGTAGGATAAGGATGTGTAGTAAGGAAATTTTTATGTGCTTGTTCTAAAAGAAATGTTTAAATTGAAGTCACATTATGCATGTGGCTGCCTACCATAATACATAAATCAGGCATAAAATATGTCACAATGGCCTTGGAAAATTCATAGGTGCAATTTTACGCAATTCAATTTCTTCCGAAGCAATGGCTCTATAACCCTTTTCTTGCTGAGTTTTAACATGTTTCTTGTCAGTTCTGGAAGTTAATAATTTAATTAAGATTGTTTTTTATAGATATTAACCTAACAAACCTAAAAAATATTGGATCCTATGAATATATTCCAATCATTCACCAAATTATTTTAAGTTTATTTTTGAAATTATACTAACAGTATATTTCTTTACCTTTCCTCTTTCCAACTCCTCCCATATACCTCTTCCCACTTTCAAATTCATGGCCTGTTTTCCTTCTAAAATACTAAATGAAATTAGAGACTAGTTCATCTCACTCATGTCTTTTTGTGAGACTAATGGACAGGGTTGTATATATTGATCCTCAGAGCCAACCCTTCCCACATTTCTATGCATTTCTCAGAAAATAGAAACTTCCTCAGGATATTTTGTAAGTGACAATTGATAAAATGATTCTCTCCCTTTCAAAATGAAGACTCAATTCTTTTGGCTTCACGGGAAATCCTATTTAGAACATATCATCACAAACCATGTGATTTTCATGCATTCTCTTGCTCTTCACGTATCAAAACCTGACGACTACATTCATTTGTTCATTCAAAAAATCATCTTTTATGTTTTAAATATGCTATGTAAACATGACTAACAAATGTCTGCTTCCATGGAATTTATCAAAGACAACAAAGAGAGACCAACATTAGATCACAAGAGTGTTCCTAAGTGGCGACACTCTAGACAGGTGGCCAGCAAGGACACCTTGCAAAGGTCTGCAGTGGCATGTAAGGTCAGAGGATTTAAGGAATGATGCAGGTGAAACTGTTATCATTTCCATATGCTGTCCTAGGACATCTGTCAGTAGAAAAGTAAAGAGGGAGAAACAGGGAAGAGTAGATGATGTATGCCTTCGAGTCCTGGTGAAATGCTGGAATCTAATTATGACTCCAAGCAGAAGCTACTAAAATGCTAAGCACAATACTGAAATTGTGCTATTTTTTTGAGGACGATTGTCGCTATTGCATGGAATATAGATTGATTTCCTGGTCCAGACCCTTCATGAATATCATGGTTTCAAACATAACTTGCACCAACATAGTGCAGACCTTTTCCAAAGTATAGAGAACAAAACAAAGCATTTGAGGAAGAAGAAATCAATACCAGAGAGTCCAGGAAAGATACAGAAAAATTAGGGAAAGAAAAATTAGAAAATAAGTTTGGGCAGCATTAGTAGCAAATTGTCAAAACATAAAGGGGGAGAGAATATTCTAGCTCAACTCTATGACACACTTATGCAAAAAAATAGACATTTGTGAAAAGGTAAATTTTTGATATAACAAATAATAAATGCTTATGGAAGTCACTAGTTAAATTAGTCCAACTGGAAGTAAACACTTCCTTTGATTTTAATATAATAAACCTGAATTCAAAGAGATTGATTTGGTGTGTAATATGATGATATCAATAAGCATCCTGCATGATACAAATATGCTCTTCTTGTTCTAAGTAACTACTAAAAATAGAAGACATATAATTAGCCAGAGAATTAGTCTTTAGATAATGCTTTCAAGTGAAGTAAAACATTATTGAATACTCTCCATGAGCAGAGCACAGCACAGCTAAGAATAAAGGTGGCTATATAAAGATGAAAAAGAATGTGCTATGGGCAGCAAGTAATTTAAAAACAAAATGAAGACGAAGTTTATCCTGGAGTTATTGAACAGAATTCTAAAATATGCACTTGCCCATTCAACCTTCAATAATCTGGGACTCTCCTGGCATTGCTTTTGAAACCTGTCTCCCGTTTGCCCACTGGCATCTGGTAGTCACATTTTCTTCCTCTTCTGTATTATAGCTCAGCAAAGCATGCAGAGGGAACTATAGCAATCAGCACATTGTGTTTTTCTTATAGTCATTCTTTGCCTGGCTCATGCTGTTTTAGGTAGAGAAGCTGCACTGCTAAATTAAAAGGCTATGTACTCGCAGCAAGTGGGTTCTCATGACCTAAATGGTTGAAAAGGGACACATTTGCTATGCCATCTTAACTCTGAGTGCATGAAGCCCCATCATTGTTGCACAGGGCACGGCTCCATGCCTTCTGTGAACGCTTGTGCTGAGCTTCCCCATTGCACATAATTAGTCACTTTTTATTGAAATAATAAAACCGGGAAAGGTGAGATGGCTCCGTGAGTAATAGCACTTGCTGCCAAGCCTAATGCCCTGATTTTGAAACACAGAACCCATGTGACAGAACGAAACTGACTCTCCCGAGTTGTGCTTTAACACTCGCATTATGTTGCAGCATGCATTTAACTACTCATATACTTACAAATGTGCATGTGCATGCATGTGTCCATGAGCAGACATGCACACAAATAAAAATATTGTAATTAAAATAAAAGATACAGCCAGAGGTGGTGACATACATCCATAGTCTTAGCACTCGGGAGGCTGAGGCAGACAGATCGCTGAGTCCTCTGTCACCCTGGTCTCTGTAGTGAGTTACAGGCCACCCTGAGCTACATAGTGAGATCTTTTCCAAAATAAGCAAACAAAAAACAGAAGAAAATATTTTGGTATCCGGAGTGCTGCTGATGTCTGCTTCCATCAGCTCAAAAGTGCTCTGAATGTATCTAAACTGTGACAGTGTTTCAGCCACTACTGTATGTTTTAAGGGTTGGTTGGGAGAATAGAGATATAGTTGTGTTATTCAGTGACTAAAACTACTTCCTCTATTACTTGTGATTATAGACGTTAAATGGCAATCAACTGTTTTCATTTTGAAGGGAAACTTTCCACTGTGTCAAACACCATGTTATGTTTATGTTGCCAGGAATTGCAGCAAAGGCTGGTAAAAAATGTTCGAGGTGTGGGATTTTTACATATGAGAACAATTGAAGGAAAACTATAGACTCTTAGCAAATAAATTGCCTCTGTGGGATTCTGAGGACAGCTGACTTCTTTGAGAGTTCAGAAAACATCTACAAGCTGGATTTGACCATCATCACGATAAAAATAGCAAGTTCCCACACTTACATTGATAGGCACCTTGTATTTGGACAATTTCTCCCAACAGAAAAAAATGTAGAAAACCAAAATCTTCATTTCCATCATTTCCCTCCTTGCAGCTGCTTCCTTCCCATACTAATCACATGGAGCAGACAACCACTGCAGATTTGACCAGGGAATGCAGATGGAAATAAAATTCTCCACTCAAGCCTCTGGATATAACTATCTGGTAATGGGACCGAGGGAAAATGGAGTGTTTTTAAAAACCAGACTGAAATAGAAATAGAAAGAAAGAAAGAAAAAATAGTATTTTCTTGGTGTTCTCTCCCTCTCTGGTTCCTATAATTATTCCTCCCCTTTTTCTGTGAGTTCATCAAAATCCACTGAGAGAGATCTTAGGTAGATTTCCAAGTTCAGCTCTCTCTGAATCTAATGTTTGGTTTTGGGTCTCTGTACCCTCTCACATCAGCTGCTGGCAGAAGCCTCTCTGGTAATGACTGGGCTATGCACCAATCTATCAATATAGCAGAATTAGAAATCCTTTCGCAGCATTGTCCTCAAATTCGACCAGTCATTGGTTGGCCATTCCAACAAGTTCTGTACCCCTGTTGCCTCAGAACATCTTACAGACAAAGACAGATTTAGGTCAAAGGTTTTGTGGCTCTACTGGTGTGCCAGTCCTATCACTGGAAGTTGCATGGTTACACAACACCCAATTATTTGTATAAGAAAAAAGAAGTGGAAGATAACATTTTGGCCAAACTGACCTTTCCATACTGTGGACAAGTCAAATCCACTCTGTTTAGATGACACTCTCAATGTGCCTGAGAGCTGGTTTCTAGACACAATTACTCCTTTTGGCCCCAGGACGGGTCCACTTTGGACAAGGCACTTGCTTGAGTAGTCTGGATCAAAGCCTTGTGGCTCTGGAGGTCATTACTCTGAATCTCCAAGTCCTTCCTGAAATTCTCCAAGGGAACTCAAGATACACTAGGAGTTAAGTATTCTGCTGTATTTCACTGTGCATGTAGGAAGACTACAGAATGTTGTAGTTTGTCAAAGCTCAAATGTTAGCTGTTCTCTAGAACTAAAGACTGATATTGTCCTGTCGTGTGATAGTCACCAGTGTATGTGCCTAGTGTCTAGAAACAGAAACTGGGAGAATATAATTGCTTCCATGTGTATTACTTAGTGGGAGATAACTGACAATTCTATACACACAGAAGAGAGTAGTCACAGTGACTTTCTTGTGTTGTTGGGCATGCTGACCTTCAGGTACTTTTTCTTTTTTAATGATGGGACTATTAGACAATGCTCATATCTCCACATGCTGCTTCCATCATTCATGACTAAACTCTTCCAGCCTTGAGTGGGTTTATTTGCTTCAATTTCTAAGTACATTTGACATAAATAACTTCCTAAGGTTGCAGTGTCTAAAAGCATGGGTGCTACATTACCTAGACAACATTTCAACATCACTGAAGGGAATAAGCGTCTATGTGTTGTTTCCAACAAGGTCATCCAATGTCAAAGGGATTTCCTAGCTACCTTTGTCAACAAATACCAACACTTAGCACCTTTAAAATTTTGTAGAAATTGGATATTTTTTCACATAGCAATATCACACAGGGGAACAAAACTAAGTTCGATTTTAATTAGAACTGAATAAATGTGGAATGAAGGAAACAATAATAAATGAATCTGGTAAGTTGTTATAATGGTTAGCTATTTTGGTAATAATTGCTCTTGAAACTGATGAAGTTAATAATTTAAAAAGAAATTCACAGCCTTACCTCCTTTCTAATCTGCTTCCCTTGCAACTGCATTATAATACTGTAACATCCAAAGAAACCCAGAGCTGCCATGAACTTCATTATGTGTACAATCCTATATAGGTTGTCTTTATAGGTTTGTGTGAGACAAACCCAAACTGCTTATCAGAGATTAGAACACTGTGTCTAACCCTAGCCTACCTCTTCAGCTTCATTTTTTTCATCTCCCTTCCCACTGTCTTCTTCCCACTCAGCAGTCACTCCCAGCCTCAAACCACACAAAGCTGAGTGACTGGCAGCTGCTCTGAAATGCCAGGACACTTTGCACCACCTTGCCTCTGCATATACAGCTTGTGCCAGAAAAGCTCTTTCCTTCTTAGTACGCCTAGCAAACACCTACTTAACTTACAGAATTGGATTCAAGTATTGCCTTTTCTAAAGAGTACTTCCAAATCCCTCCTCCTGGTGACGCCTCCAATGGAATCATACTCGACCTTTAAAAATGTTCATGCAGTAGTACATTTAGTATAAGGTACACTTTCTCATTCTCATACACTGCCTTGTAATCACATTCCCTCCTACAGAATTCCCACCATTACAATGGACAGGAAATAAAGCAAAATTATCTGATTATCCCCAGTACTAACATCCTGATGTTTAGTGTTTGTGGAAAAGAACAAAATATAAACAGGAATAGAAGAAGGGAATAAAATTATAAAATCTCAACACTACTAAATATTTGTCATATTTAACAATGTCTAGGCTCCATACCTGCCACCCTTCTCATCCAAGGCATGCTCATCTCTTCATGCATACTCCTGAAAAGGTCTGTGTCTGGTCTCCTTACTTCATCTCTCTCTCTCTCTCTCTCTCTCTCTCTCTCTCTCTCTCTCTCTCTCTCTCTCTCTCTCTCTCTCTCTCTCTCTCTCTCTCTCCCTGTGTGTGTGTATGTGTGTGTGTGTGTGTGTGTACAACAACTTTGTGTTTACCCTTGATATGGTAGCCTGCTACTCCAATCTCAGGATTCAAAGGGCTTCTCCTAGTTCAATATTATGCAGTCACCCTATTCAGACCTATTTCTCACTGAAATCAAGATTCTTGCACCAAGAAATTAGCACTTAATGTGCTAAGGAAATACTTAAATTGTCATGTTTCTATTTTCTTCATACTTTTCAGGAGCAAATTCAAATACATTTTTAAAATATTTATTTCTTTAAATGTATACAGCCTTTTGTCTGCATGTATACCTGTACAGCAGAAGAGGACACAAGATTTCATTACAGATGGTTGTAAACCACTATGTGGTTGCTAGAAATAGAACTCAGAACCTCTGAAAGAGCAGGCAGTATTCTTAACCTCTGAGCCATCTCTCCAGCATCCCAAATATAATTTTTAAGAGGACATATTATCTGATGTTCCCAGTTTATGTAGTCCAGTTTATCCATGATAGGCAGTCTTCTAAATGAAATTTATCACTTCTAAGGCCTTTCAGTTGTTTATGTGTTCATTGCCTGTGCATCCCACTGGGAGGATGAGGAAGGCTGTCTGTTTCATGTTTCAAACCAAGATTTTGAACAAACCAAGCTGCATAATGCATGCTATAGGCACTTAACATACATCTGTAGATAGGAAGAGAGCAAACTATTGCTTACATTCCCCTAGTTCACTATCGTTTTGCCTAGGTATCATTCACCAACTGTTTCTCCTCAGACTTATTATTCCACAAAGGTATCAGTGTCCCTGTTTAGCTCATATTAAAATCCAAGTATTGTGTCCCTCTATTTTCTGGGAATTCATCACTTTAAGTACATCACCTAGAATGCCTAACAGTTCAAGGTTTATCTGATGGGAGTCTGGTGAAATATCAAAGGACCCAAGAAAGAAGTCACAATAGCTTCTTCTGGCTCCTCCCCAGTTTGAACTCCATCTGCTACTCCTTGGGTTCTTTCAAACCCACAGATCCAAAAGGCAGATCCTCCCCTCCTTTTCTCCCTAGGCCAAGAGGTGAAATGGCCTCCAAATGTTTCAGGTCTCCTTGTATCCCTTATAGCACAATACCTTTAAACTACTTGAGTTAGGTTCTACCTCCTGATATGGTTATGGATAAGACATTCAAACTAAAATGAATGAAAACAGTGAATCTTGTTTTTCACTCAGAACACTCCAGGGAAATTTCCAGAAACCTGTTCTACCAACAAGTCTAGCAACATCACTTTCCACACCAGGTTAAGCTTCTGAGGCTCCAGAGCTATGGCAGTCACCAGCCATAGTTAGCACTGATTATGTGACTGTGTTAATGTGACATTTTAAGCTTTTTAATTTAATTTTAATCAGTATATATTTAAATTTAAATTATCTTTGTTCTACCTGAGAAGTGCCAAGGAAAGATCCATGGAGTGAGCCTTAAATCTTCATCAGATTTTGGTTGGTTATATGACAAGCTTTGTGTCACTATTGCACCAATACAACTTGTAGGTGAGTCATCATTATGGACCAATGACTTTGAAGCTGACTTGATATTTACCTTTCTTCTATGGTAGCCTAGAGAGTATGTTTCAGAATCTATATCTGCATCTATATGTGTTTCTTGTGCTTTTATTCGGAGGGGTGTCTTTTTCTTGTTTGTTTTAATTTGAGACAGAAAGGTTGTGGATTCAGATGGAGGAGGAAGAGGAAAAATCTCAAAGGGGCTGGTGGAGAGAAAAATCATAGTCATAATACATCATATGAAAAAATCTGTTTTCAATTAAAAAACTAGAATAATATTTTAATTTTTGACAAATTTTAAATATTTGACATGGAGTATAAGAACCTACACTATTTTCCCTTTTTAAACAGAACACTACGATGGTGCTAGGCAAGTATTGAACTCAAGGTGTCCCTGCTTGAGCCTCCAAAGTGCCAAGATTGTAGGTGTACACCACTAAATCTGACTTAAACCAACCCTTTGCAGAACACATTTTTTAATCCCCATAATATAGTTGTCATATTTTGAAGAACTACAAATATTAAGGACACAATTTTATATATAAATTAATTGATAAATCAATTGAAATGAATCTCTCATCTGTATAACAATCCATTTATTTCTTACCCATTTGCTCATACATACAATACTGCAAGAGTGCTCTAGTCTTTCCAAAACCAAAAATTTCCCCTCCCAGTGGAATCTTCTTATTTGCACTTAGGCATGGCATCAAGTCTTCTGTTTAGAAAGAAATGTCTTTTCCCCATTTTAGCCATGGTTTTGCTTCTCCCACTGATGGCAAACTCCCCAGAAGTGATGCTAAAACCATCTCTGATCTCACTCCTCTCCTCTTAAAGATCAACTTACTAGCCCTGCCTCAAAATACGTCAAGAGCCTGACGACTTTTCCCTGTCTACCCTGTTACACTGGCCTGTGCCTTCATTGTCTCTTTCATGACTATTGCCCTGCTTCCTAACTGCTCCCTCCATTTGTTCCTTTCCACCCTCTTGCAGTCTAAATGACACAAAGCAGCCGGAGCAAGCGTGGTAACAAGGCTATAGTATCCTGTCTGTGCTCTTTTCAAGAACATTCAACAATTACCTGTTTCATATGGAGCACATACCAACGACTAATAAGCCCCTTCAATATCATATCATGATGACATTTATCCTGCCACTTTCTCTATCCACTTCTCAGTTATTTCTAAATACACCAGCATGCTCCTATTATCGCCTCTTGCACTAGCTATTCTCTCAGCCGAGATCAGTTTCCTCCACATGTGGACATGTTTCTTTAAATCTTTAAACCTGCTCAGGATTCAATACCCTAGAATGATTGGCCTGTATCTCACCCCTTGTATTAAATTATGACACCTTAAATCTTATCCCACCCACCCATTCTATTATATTCTATTGAATACATCATTTTATATTTGTTTTTGTTCCTTATTCCTCTGGTATGCAGTTTCCACAAATACATCACACACACAAACACACACACACACACACACACACACACACACATATATATATATATATATTTCAAAAAGGGATTTAAATTATATTTCAGTGTTTTTTATCATTTTTTATTTTAATTTTAAATAGCTTGTTTTACATGTCAATCCCAGTTCCCTCTCCCTCCCCTCTTCCCACACTCCCCTTCCCCCCCTCCCTCCCACCCTATTGTCAAATCCTTCCACATAGGGGATATCTAGAGTCTGTCATTTTACTCTTGGTAGGGTCAAGGCACTCCCCTAAGAGTCCAGGCTGAGAGAGCATCTCTTTTTGTGCTATAGGCACATGAAGACAGTTTGTATACCAGGGATAGACACTGATCCACAGCTCAGGGCCCCATAGGTTGCCCAGGCCTTCTCACTGACACTCACATCAGTGTTTTTTAAGTGATATCAGAGTTCAGCTCCTTTATTCATTTGTAACAGTATACTTGTGTGTGTGTGTGTGTGTGTGTGTACTTGCATGCTCATGTGTTGGGGGATGTGTGTGCGTGTGTGTGCGCGCGCTCTAAAAGTGCTAGGGATTAAATTAAGGGAAATATCCATTCAAAGAACATGCTCTACAATTGTTGTAGACTCTCAGCCAATGGGGGAAGTCCTTCTGTGTATATGCTGTCTTATTGGTTGATAAATAAAGCACTGTTGGTCAATAGGGAAGAAAGATAGGTGAGACTAGGAGTTGAGGAGGATTCTGTGAAATGTAGTCAAGAGTGGAGGGTCGCCATGTGATCCCGGGAAGAGAGAAAGCATGAGGCTTCGTCTTTGGTAAGATAAGATCATATAGAAATATATATTAGTAGTCATGAGTTAAGACAGAACTAGCCAATTAGAAGCCCTGGATATTGGCCGAGAGCATTGTAACTAATAGAGTCTCTGTGTGTTATTTAGGGTTGACATGGTTCTAGAATGAGGGTGGGGGGAAGAATCTCATTACACTCAGGCATTAACTTTTTTAATTCTTAAAAGTTCAGTTTTTCTATGTAAACAAGCGCTTATGGGCTAGTTTATGAACAAAAAAAATACATTTCAGATGCGTGTTACTTACCTAGGATACGGGTCTTTTATGAAGCCATGGATGTATTTGAAATTCCTAGCAGGCAGATACCACATTATGAAGATGGTGACAGTAAGAAGTGATATGTTAAGGAACTCCCATTCTAGCAAGTGACAACTGTCAGCTTACTGCATCTCTAAAGCAACCTGGGACTGCCATTGCAGAATGGACTTCACAGTTGTCTATGATTTATACTAAATAAATGAAACAAAACCACAGAACACCCCACTCAGAAGCACTTAAAGTCCTTCCAGTACAACTTCCCAACCCCAGTTATTCAGTATGAGAGCTGGAACTTAAGATATGCATCAAGAGGTAGTATCAGTATCCTGTACTGCTTCTGCTTACGTGCATGTAAATGCCAGCTGTTGCTAAAGGTCAAGACGCTCTGTGTTGGTTTGAATCACAGTTTGTTTTTTTGTTTTTGTTTTTTTGGTTTTTACGAGACAGGGTTTCTCTGTATTGTTTCGGAGGCTATCGGTCCAGCCTGGCCTCGAACTCACAGAGATCCGCCTGCCTCTGCCTCCCGAGTGCTGGGATTAAAGGCGTGTGCCACCACCGCCCGGCTTGAGTCACAGTTTTAAAGAAAGCATAGCACACCCATTTGCATAAAGCAAGATCGCATAGGTATACTAAATATTGAACCTTGTTGAGGAGTACTATGAGTACTATTGTTGCACCCAGACAACAATTATAAAACAACCCTGTGGGAAAGAGTACGTGAAGTTTTATTATTTAAAATGAGTATTCCTCAGTGTCAGATTCATGAACATGTATGGATACACCCATCATTGTCTTGCTGTTTCCCTTATATTGGAATTGCATCATAGGAATAATACAGGTCCTAGAGCTGAAGAAAATGTACTATCTTTTTTTTTTAAGTCTTATTTTTAAATTTAAATAAGAAACAAGGTTGCTTCACATGTCAATCCCAGGTCGCTCTCCCTTTCCCTCCCCTCCTCCCACGCCCTACCACCAACCCCAATACTCCCTCGTTTCCACAGGGAGAGTGAGGCTCTCCATGGGGGTGTCCATAGTCTGTCATTTCATCCAGGGCAGGGTTTAGACTCTCCCCCAAGACTCCAGGGTGAGAGTGCATCTCTCATTGTTGGATGGGCACCCAAAGACCATTTGTATGCCTCAATGACACCCACATTCAGGGGGTCTTGATCAATCCCATGCTGGATTCCCAGCCATCAATCTGGTGTTCAAGGTCAGCTGTTTCTGGAGGTTAAACCAGCCCAGTCTTAACCCCTTTGCTCATCAGTCCTCCCTCTCTGTCACTGGGTTCCTTGAGTTCAACTCAGTGTTTAGCTGCGGGAGTCTGCCTCTGCTTCTGTCAGCCATTGGATGAAGGTTCTGTTCCCCAAACTCTCTGGCTGTGAGATTGTAGGCTGGCACTACCCAGATCTATGTCTAAAATCCATATATGAAAAAATACATACCATGTTTGTCTTTTTGTGAATGAAGAGTGGATAGATAAATGTGATACATTTACACAATGGAGTGAATATTTGGCAAAAAAAAATACAGTGGAATACTGAAATTTGTAGGCAAATGGATGGCACTAGAAGAAACCATCCTGAGTGAAAATGTACTATCTTTGATAGCTACAGAATAAAAAAAAGGAAAGAAAACAAATGAGTTTACTACCAAGGTGTCATCTTTATCATCATTATCAGAATAAAAGACATTGTTTCCATTCCTAAAATGTTTGAGAAAAATCACTGAGACAAACGATAAATTTCTGCTTAATTTGACAAATAATCATGAGTAGGTAATTCATGCACTCCTGCTTGTGTATATGTGGTAAAGCTCTTCTTGTGCCTTCCAACCCAATGTCTGAGATCTGTGAATATATTACACTATGTGACTTGAGGATTTTGAAGAAGAGACTAATTTAAAAGACCTTGAGAAAGGAAATCATGAGTCCCTAAAAGTAGGAGGTTCTTTTTTTTCAGATAAAATGAGAGAAGAGATGTAACTATGAAAAGGTGGCTAAATATGTAAGAGATGAAACAGTCTCTGTTGACTGTAGCCGGCTTTAAAAATGTGGATGGTGGCCACAGGTCAGTGGATCTCACCAGCTTCTAGATGGTGGTGAAAGGAAGGAAACTGATACCCTGGGAACATTCACACAGGAAAACAGCTATGCCAATTTCTGGTGTGAGATGATGATGATGATGATGATGATGATGATGATGATGGTGGTGGTGGTGGTGGTGGTGGTGTGTGTGTGCATGTGTGTTAAAGATACTAAATATATGGCCATTTGTTCTCTTGTATCTCATACAAAGAAATTCACAATATATTCATTGAGAAGAATTTTGTAACTGTCATCTGATATTCCCCTTCCTTGCAGCACTAAGGTACCACCTATCTTGAGGGAGGGAGACTTTATGGGATTAGGGAGAAACTTGTTACTAGGGAAATTTCAAGGAATCCACAAGGTTGACTCCAGCTAAGACTCTTTTTTTTCCTCAATATATGTTTTTATTTAAATTAGAAATGTGAATGTTTCACATGTCAGTCCCAGCTCCCTCTCCCACCCCTCCTCCCTTGTCCCTCCACCAGTCCCCCAGTCCCCCACCCAATCCACACATCATTCCCCAGGGAGGGTGAGGCTTTTTCCGTTGGGGGAAAAAAGCCCAGGGCCAGATGGCTTCAGTGCAAAATTTTACCAGAAATTCAAAGAACAGGTTATACCAATTATCTTCAAAGTATTCCATGCAATAGAAGCAGAAGGATCTTTGCCAAACTTTTTTTACAAGGTTTCTATTACATTAATACCCAAGCCACACAAAGACACAACTAAGAAAAAGAACTTCAGACCAATATCCCTCATGAACATTGATGCAAAACTACTCAATAAAATAATGGCAAATCGGATCCAAGAACACATCAGAAAAATCATCCACCATGATCAAGTAGGCTTCATTCAAGGGATGCAGGGATGGCTCAACATACAAAAATCCATCAATATGATCCACCATAAAAACAAACAGAAACAAAAATCACATGATCATCTCACTAGATGCTGAAAACCTTTGATAAAATCCAACACGCCTTCATGATAAAGGTCTTGGAGAGATCCCAGATAACAGGTACATACCTAAACATCATAAAAGCTATATACAGCAAACCAACAGCCAAAATCAAACTGAATGGAGAAAAACTCAAGGCAATTCCTCTGAGATCAGGGACAAGGCAAGGCTGTCCCCTCTCCCCATATCTCTTCAATATTGTACTGGAAGTTATAACTAGAGCAATAAGACAACAAAAGGAGATCAAGGGGATACAAATTGGAAAAGAAGTCAACCTTTCACTGTTTGCAGATATTATAATAGTTTACATAAGTGACTCAGAAAAACTCTACCAGGAAACTCTTGCAGCTGATAAACACCTTCAGTAATGTGCAAGGATACAAGATCAACTCAAGAAAATCAGTAACTCTACTATATACAGACAATAAAAGGGCTGAAAAAGAAATCAGAGAAGCATCACCCTTTACAATTGCCACAAAAAGCATGAAATACCTGGGGGTAGCGCTAACCAAACAAGTGAAAGATCTGTATTGCAAGAACTTTGAGTCTTTAAAGAAAGAAATTAAAAAAGACACCAGGAAATGGAAAGATCTCCCATGCTCTTGGATAGGTAGGATAAATTTAGTAAAAATAGCAATCCTGCCAAGAGCAATCTACAAACTCAATGCAAACCCCATCAAAATCTCAGCACAATTCTTCACAGACCTTGAAAGAAAAATTCTCAACTTTGTATGGAAAAACAAAAAACCCAGGATAGACAAGACAATACTGCTCAACAAAGCAATGCCTGGAGACATCACCATCCCTGACTTCAAGCTCTATTATAGAGCTATAATCCTGAAAACAGCTTGGTATTGGCACAAAAATAGACAGGTAGACCAATGGAATCCAATTGAAAACCCTGAGCTTCATCCACAAACCTATGAGCAGCTGATTTTCAACAAAGAAGCTAAAATTATACAATGGAAAAATGATAGCATCTTCAACAAATGGTGCTGGCATAACTGGATATTGGCATGTAGAAGACTGTGGATAGATCCTTGTCTATCGCCATGAACAAAACTTAAGTCTAAATGTATCAAAGACCTCAACATAAATCCAGCCACACTGAACCACTTAGAAGAGAAAGTGGGAGGTACCCTTGAACGAATTGGTACAGGAGACTGCTTCCTGAACATAACACCAGTAGCACAAACACTGAGAACAACAATTAATAAATGGGACCTGCTGAAACTGAGAATCTTCTGTAATGCAAATGACACAGTCACCAGCTAACACTCTTAACAATAGTGGAGAGGGTACCTGAATTGGCCTTCCCCTATAATCAGACTAGTGACTGCCCTACTTGTCATCATACAACCTACATGTAGTAACTGATGGAAGCAGATGCAGTAACCCACAGTCAAGCACTGGGCTGAGCTCCTGGAGTTCAGTTGAAGAGACAGATGAGTGATAATATGAAAAAAGAGTCAAGATCATGATAGGGAAAACCACAGAGACAGTTGAACAAAGCTAGTGGCAGCTCCCAGAATCTGGTCTGAAAGCTGGGGAAACTGCCTGGGACCCTCTGAATGTGGGTGACAGTTATGTGGGTTGATCTGTGGATCCAGAACCTATCCCAGGGGCATGAACTGGTTGTTTTTTGGAGTCCATTCCCTACAGCAGGATGCCTTGCTCAGCCTTGATACAGGGGGGAGGAGCTTAGTTCTGTCTCAACTTGGTATGCCAGACTTTGTTGACTCAGAAAGGGAGGAATTATCCCCCTCTGAGTAGTGAATGGGGCTTGGAAAGTGGGGAAGTGAAGGGGTGAGAAAAACGGAGGGAGGGGGAACTGGAGTTGATATGTAAAATGAAAAAAAATACTTAAAAAATGGAAGAAAAAAAGTCCAACTTTTTTGTTGTACTTCCTCAAAGTTTGGAAGAACAGGTGAATCTCTATGATGGTTCTATCTATGTGTGCATTCTTTTTTACATTTGCTCACACACACACACACACACACACACACACACACACACACACACTACACCATTACATGTGCCACAGTACACAATGTAGAGTTCAGAAGATGGCCATTGCGTAGGAAAAGTGCAATCCCTTAACATTTAATTCTCAAACTTTATGAACTAGATTTCTCAAGAGCATAGTTAAGAATGGAAAATATGTGGGCAAATCTTTACTTGAATACATCCTAAACCAGACTTGGCTTAATAGAGCCCAGTTCCCAAAATTCATAGAACAAGAAAGGTTTTAATTACACACAAATTAAGTTAGAATTTCCATGCTTTAAAATATACATTTAGTCTATAAAATTTTCCAACTCATAAAAACACTGAAATAAAATGGAACTTTAAAATACAAATAAATATGAAGGCAGAATATAAGCAATAGTCACTAGGGTTTTTTTCACACACAAAATTAAAAAAGTTGTAATTGTAATGGTATTTATATGATTCATTTGCAGAGTAGATTGGTTGTTAAAACAGAAATGTTCATATGTGTTCAATGTGCTAGGGAAATAAGGTTGTGTTAGGGAGAGCAGAGAAGGGAACACAGGGTCTCATTTTGCTTATTTATTTTGGAGTGTGTATGTGTGGAGTGTGTGTGTGATTGTGATGAGTGAAATTTGATACTGTGTCAAAAACTCATGTAAAATGGATATTTTTATATCTGTTTTAATAATTATAGTAATAGAATGATTATTTTATTTTTAAATTGAGCCACCAGAAGGATACTGAACATAAGAAGTTAATGTACTGACATCTATTTCATAACTAAGTCCAGTCTGCAATTTAGTTCTACAGAAAATTTTTGGTTTAATTAGCAGTATACATCTATACTTAGTTTCAACTTTGCACAGAGTAAATTTTAAAAAATATATATTCAGCAAAATTTAATCCTCTGAAATTCCAGTGCTGGCTAAATTGTTATATGTATACTTGCATCATAAAATCTTATATAAATAAAGAGGTCAGAATTTCATACTTTTAAAATAAATCTTTTCTGTCTATAAAGTGGAGTGAAAAAGAGAGGAATTAAAATTCAAGCAACTTTATGTATATTTAAATTCCAGACTTGCATGTAAAGATGTCTACTCCCATGGGGATGTACTTTATTTCATATTAAAGTGCCTCTTGCTCCTTTCCAGCAATGATTTAACTTTGAAATTGCATGTCAACAAAAAAAATCTGTGATGCTGTTGCACCAGATAATTAATTCCCCATTTTCTCTCCTCTTTAACTAAACTTCATAAAATGCCCTGTAACCATACTTGAACAGGGTGATGACAATTTAATTAGATCAAGACATCAGCAAATAAGAAAAATGATAGAATAGAAGACAGGTATAAATTATAGTTTGATCTCTTGCTACTACCTCTCAATGAGTCCAGAAGTGATCTAAAATGACTACCTGAGAAGTCAATGGATGTCTACAGGCTCACGTTCTTACTCCTCTATCAATAATGCATTTTAAAAGAAAACAGCCCCCAATAGCACATAGTACAGTAACATTGAAAGAGGACCCAAACTTGAAATCAGAAGGCCCCTGTTCAAATCTCTTTTTATCATTTACTGTCAATGTGGTCATACGGAAATCACTGCAACTCTCTGAGGCTCATATGCTCCCTGTTTGTGAAACAAAACTATTGTGATTTAAGGCAGTAACTTATAGAGCAGCTGAATACCAATTTTTCTGCAGAATATCTAATGGAGTAGTCTGTGAAGCCTGTATAAGGAAACATGGAGAGGAGGGAAGGTAGATCCAGCATGGAGAAGTTCATCATAAAATTTCTGATGATAGACGCAAGTTCATTCAGAAAACAGGAAAGCCAACACATGAGAAAGAACTCATAAAATTACTTCCACTGAGTCCTGAGAAGCAGAGGGCAAGTGTTCAGAGCAATGCACATGAGAATGTAACTAACATCACAAATACGAGGTGCTACCCACAGTGTTTAAAACCCAAGATGGATAAGTCTATGTGGCCTTACATAGAACCACTTAGTAATGGCCTAGGGTCATCAGTCAAAGAGTACGTAGACATAAATAGGAATGTCGTTGCTGTTTGTATCCAAGAAGGGCATTACAGCAGGGCTAATGGGCTACTGCATAAGTGGGGCACAAGATGGTATCCACAACTTGCTCTACGTGTGCTCTGGGAAACACTAAGCAGAGAATGAGCCAAAGCACAAAGCATCCTGATCTCAAGGACTGTTTCACAGTAGAGCATTGTGAAAACTGCTCAGGGACTGAGAGGGTGAATGCAGAGCTACCTACACCAGGCTCTCAAATTACAAACATAACCCCAGTGTATTAGATGTAGTACATGGGGAAATAATTTCCATTTATTTGTATAGATAAATAAATCTCATTTTGCAAATTATTTGAGGCTGCTAAGTCTTGGAGACCTCTCAAAGACTACAACCCTACCAGGATGCCTCATATTCAGTGACATATGCTTTCTTATAAGACCCGCATGCCTTTTCTCAGAAACGATGTCTGGAAAATTACTCAAATTTTCCTTTAGGCATATCAAATGTTGAATGTGTTTGTCCTGAAACAGGCATAAAGACTTTTTAGTTCCACCATGCAACAAGAGGAAGAAAAGAGAATTACAAAAATAAGTACAAATTAGTCGAATTCCTTAGAAAAGGGCCTTAAATACATGGCTCATGCTGCATAGCACTGTCCCACAAAAGGCCATGGGAAAAATGACTAAGGCCTCCAAAAAGTAGTCAAGACTTGACATCAGGCCTGTGATAGATTCCTGTGTCAGCCTGGCTGGAAATCTGGAAAATATTAAAAATGAAATGACTACAGTAGAACCACACATAGCTTCTTGTGATATGATAAGTAGCTAAAGTTAATGAACTCTTCACATACGTAGTTCACAGTGAATCTTTAATCCTGGAAGACATTTGGACAGGAAAAGAATAGAGTGAAGCAGAGGTACTGGTTAGCTTGTTTGGAAGGTCTAGATGGAGTAGATCTGTTCATCCAAGCAATGCACTACATATTCATCAGATTCCCACTGAATAGTGGTATAACTGTTTAATGCTCTACCACATGGGTGGCATGCAGGCTCCAAAGGTGCTCATGGTGTTCAGCAAGATTCGATCAGGAGCTAACCAAAGCTCATCCTCACCCAAAGAGCAGGAGAGACCACAGCTGAGTGGTTGTGAAAAGTGCACACACCATCCAGTGCCCATATCCAACAAAATCATCCCTTGCTCTGGTCAACAAGTCTTTCTCAACACATTCAGCTACATTGGATGCTCAAATCAAAGGGAAGGGTGAAAAATAGAAAGAGCAAAGTCCCATGCTCGGAATGTATTTTTCCCTAGGGTTGTGTCATTTTGTTTGTTTCCTCCTGAATGAATTAAATGTCACCATCAGATTGTGTCCTACCATTTGCCAAGATCGGTCCACATTTTTGCTATTAATATTTGGGAGTCTATTATTTGGCTTACTCATTAACATTCTAGATTTCATCCAGAGATATTATTGTCAACCATTTGGCCTTTGGATGAGAAATCTGCAGCATTTATAGCAACATGGTCCTCCTTTTAAAATTAAAACAAGTTAAAATAGATACGGCTTTCATTTTGTATTTTGTGGGGTTTTTTTCTGCTTCTTGTATTTTTTAATCTATTTAATTTTGTTTGAGACTGAATCTTCTATCACAGCCTGGTTTGGAAATCATTGTGTAGGTAAAGATGACATTAAACTTCTGGCTCCCCTACCTCCACTTCCCAAGTGCTAGGAATACAGGCACATGCCAACATGCCTAGTCAGTGACATGCTGAGGACCGAACCCAGAGTTTCTACATGGTAGGTAAGCAACCCCCAGCTAAGCTATATCATAACCCTTACTGCTTTCACTATAACTGAAAGATATTAAATCACAAAATAGTCAATGAGTTTCTACATGGTAGGTAAGCAACCCCCAGCTAAGCTATATCATAACCCTTACTACTTTCACTATAACTGAAAGATATTAAATCACAAAATAGTCAATGAGTCTAAGCATTGCATTAGTAAAATTTTAGGGGAGCTAAATTTTTTATGCAATTGTTACTCTACATGAAAATTTTCATAAGTATTCTTTCCAGTTCATTCCCATGCTTTGTTTCACATCAAATAACCCATTAAAAGTACCTTGGTCACTTGACTCTTGCATAATTGTTGAGAAATTTGAATAAGAACCTCACCTCATCCCTTTTCTCAGTGACATTCCCAGGTGTTATAAACCATCCCAGATTTATATCCCATAGAAGACTATTCCTTGTCACACACAAATATTTAAAAAATCCTCAACAAAATGACAGAGAAGGAAGAATTCTCAGACAAAAATAACTCAATAGCACAAACCATCAAATTCCATGTGTATTGTGAATTACTGGAGAATGACAGATAGGTGAAGCATTACATATATCTATCACTGGAAGACAAGGGTTTGTCTTCCTCCAACAGTGTGGTTTGTAGATAGCACTGCTAATAGATTAATGATTTTCCTTTAAGGCATATTTTTGATAGCTCAAATGACTTCAAGTTTTTTTCACAATTTCATAAATTCTCTGCCTCTATAAGAACTATCTAGGATGTTCTGTATATCACAGTTGGTTATGATTCACAATAAACAAATTATAACTCAGAAGCTTTGAGCTGTTCCCTACGAAGGTACATTAAAAAATTGCTAGTGATTCCCATGATACTCCAACACCACATTTGATAGAACTTCTAACTATTGGTCAAGTTTTCTCATTGATATTTGTGAATATTTTAGTCTTATTCAATAACACACTTTCCCATAATTTCTCAAGAAATATATTCATTTTAAGGCTTTTTTCCTGACATATTATTTGTGCAACAGTCTTTAAACATTTATATTTCCCTTTGGTAAAACAGAAAATAATATTTAATTGGACTGTGAACTTGGATGAAAACCTACTAGAACTCACAGGAAAAGGTGCTTCTATACTTTATTTTCTTTTTTATTAGTTTAAAGTCACTGTTTCCTAATTCATTCCCAGATTTTATGGTTGAACCAATGTGATCCTAGACTCTCAAACTATTCCTAGAGACAGGATATTTGTTTACTCTTTGTCAATAAAGTGAAATTCTTTTTTTTCCTTTTTATCAATTGTGAGGAAAGTGAATTTCGTTGTTTTTTGATAACATTTAAAAGTAACACCGTTCAAAATCATGGTAAATCTCCAATTCTAAAAAAGGAAAAAAAGAAATTCATTTTATTGACAAGGAGTAAACAATAACACTCTGCTCCCTTGTAGTCACCATTAGCACTTTCAAAGCAATTAAAAAATAGTCCATTAAGGACTCTGGGTGATTTGTAATGTGATTTGGACATTGTGTCATTGGGGTCAGTCAAGATAGATTTTCATTCAATTACCTACACATTCTTCCTCCCCAAGGATACTTGAAGGAGTCATCTGTACCAAGCTCCTCAGTGATTTTTAACTTGAAGTTCATTAGCTCGATGGCAGATTGATGCATTGCACTTAAAACACACTCAAATGTCATCTTTTAAAAAAATCTACTAGCATAGCCTCACATTATGGAGTTAAATTCAATCATTCAATTTGGCTTTTGCTTCTTTGGAGAAATTACATTTTTATCAAATTCAAGCTGCAAGTCTGCCAGAAAAAAAAGTGTTAATCATGTCATTTGCTACCATTAATGGAAGCTTTGTTTTTATACAGTTCTCTGTTCAACTTCCCTCTGCATTTATCTTTTGTCTAGACAGAATACTTCCACTGTATATTTACTTCCTAAAAGTAACATGTGCATTAGAAACATATTAAGCCATCAATAAATAAGTATTTATTGAAAGGCTACCATATGTCTGAAAGACCTATATTCTTTACTCAAAGGACTTATTTCCATAACATAATTTAAACACATTAAATGACATCAGAGAGCCATAGAATAAAACACTAAATTCTGTGCTTCAAAGAATTACAGTAGTTATTCCAATTCAAGATTTGGCTTTCTATAGCTTCAATAATCTTCAGTCAAAAACTATATTAAGAAACTGAAGGAAAATTGCAAGAACAAACTGTTAACAAGTTTTAACTTGCCATTCTGACTAATGTGAAGGAAATGCATGCCTTTTTACACAGCTCTGTCTTTTCTGAAGTGCAAATCATCCCTTGTTTCATTATATCTACTCACCTCATGACAGTTAAAAGATTATATTTCTATCTAATTTTGCTTACAGTGAATTGTCATAATTATGGAACTTTGTTGTTTTTAATTTCTTGTGCTGAATTATGAATAACTGCACCATGGTTATGCATGTATAATAAAACGAGCCTAGCAGTGGTGGCACACTCTTTTAATCCCAACACTCCGGAGGCAGAGTCAGGCAAATCTCTAAGTTCAAGGCCAGTCTAGTCTACAATTTTAGTTCCAGGACAGCCAGGGCTACACAGAGAAACCTTGACTTGAAAAACGACACAAAGAAGAAGAAGAAGAAGAAGGAGAAGGAGAAGAAGAGGAGGAGGAGGAGGAGGAGGAGGAGGAGGAGGAAGAGGAAGAGGAAAGAGGAAGAGGAAAGAGGAAGAGGAAGAGGAAGAACAACAACAACAGCCAACGACTCATCTCTGGGCTTTCATACTCTGTTGTGTTCTGTTTCAGGTACCCTCAGAGGTCTGTAAGGGTTTTTTGGTTTGTTGTTTGCTTGCTTGTTTGTTTTACTCTTTGGGAACCTACCACCGAGCTCCTAAATATATTCTTACTTATGAATTCCCAATCTTAGCTTGGCTTGTTTCAAGCCATCTTTTCTAAATTAAGTTAACTGGTTTCTCTTTTATATTTAGTCTCTGGGATTTCTATCTTTGTTTATTCTATATATTTTTCTTCCCTTCATACTCTGGGACAATTTGTGTGAGTGGATAACTGACCCATGGTATCCACCTCCTCTCTTTCTCCTTTTCTCACACCTAGCTCTTCTTTCCAGCCTAGATTTCTCCTGCTATTTATTCCCTCCGCCCACCATCCCAGACTGCTGATCTCTCCTACCCAGCTATTGGCCATTCAGTTCTCTATTAGACCAATCAGGTGTTTAGATAGGCAATGTAAAACAACTTTACAGAATTTAACAAATGCAACATAAAACAATGCAACACATGTTTGCATCAGTAAACAAATATTTCACAGCATAAACTAATGTAACACATTTTAAACTAATATTATGCAACAAAGGTCTTAGATAATATCCCTCAAAGGGAAAGGTAAGGCTAGTTTATCTGAGCAATATTTGAGTAGAAAATAACAAAATGGGACCCTTAACAAAAAGACTGAAAATGGTAGGAAACGGAACAGATGCTCAGAAGCAAGAAATAAGTCCAGTGTACGGCAGAGTGAATGGTCAGACTGCCTGGACTAGAAGCTGAGTGTCACCGCACAGTAGGAGAGGACATATGCTATATAAAGCAAAGATCAAACGCTGTCTGGCTTTTGAAATTTCCATTCCTTAGAAAAATATAACATTCTAAAACAACAATGGCACATCCTTGTGTCTTAGGTTGTACATATGCACACTCTCTCCGCACCTAAATGTGATTCATTTCCCACCATTCCTTCCTTTGTAGTCTATGGAGTACAAGGTAAATTCTTCTGTGACTCTTCAACGTTGACACTCCTCTACTCTTTAAAGGGCAGCAAGTGCTACAAATGGATTCAAATCAGCATAATTAATCACTGACCAGGCCTGATTATAGCATTCACACACATGGAAGGACTCAGATTCTGGGTTGTGTTTTAATGTTGACACTCTTTCCTGGAAGAAATTCAAATTAAGAACAGTAACAAGTTTCGATCCTGACTTGCATGAATTTACCTTGTAACTGACAAAATACTTTTTAAGTTTAAGTGTGAATTTGATCATCAAATTCTTCTTACTTAAGAAACACAAAAATCTTTCCCTCAAAGGAGTCCCACCATCCACTGTCCTCTCTCTGAAAAGGGAACTGCTTTATTATTCTTTGTGTCTGATTTTCAGTTGTCTTCCATGGCACCAGGGTGGAAGGCAGGTTACAGAAACCTTTGACAATGATGCATAGCCTGGTTTATCTAACATTTGGATTTTGTAGCCTCTTGGTCACCCTTTTGTCACCTCCTGTCACACTTTCTCTGTGCTCCTCTCATCTTGTCTACCTACACTTGGGTAATAGCGTTCCTGCCACTTTAAACTATTTACTGCCTTTACTGCTTGAGCTGCTGCTGGATTCTGAACTCAATCTGCCAATAACCTCCCTGTAACACACGCTCGCTACAGCTTTAATTGTGGATGCCAGTTGCTGAACTCTGCACACACTCAAAAATCCTTTTGTTACTCCTTAGAATTCTGCCTGGCATCTACCCTGAATACTGCTTTAGGAGCATGGGGAAGCTCAACAATTCCCTATCCAAACACTGTGCCCAGTGGGAGGTGCTATTATTTTAGTTTATTTGGAGAAACTGGCAACTCCCCCAGGAAATCAAATAAAACCAGTTGGTTTTTGTTGTTGTTTGTTTGGTTTTGGTTTTTTAGGCTTCCTCATTTTTCTTACATTGACCACAGTCAAAAGTTGTTTCACCTAGCGGCTATAAGAATATCAAGAATACTTAGGTTTTAGTTTAAACTTAAGTCTGTCTTTCTACTAAATGTGAATTTAAAATTCAGGCTCACAAATTTAAAAACTAGCTAATTGCTAAATTTGCTCAAGGGTACCCATATGCTGAATAATGTTCTAAGTATTTTACATGATTTGTTTCAATTAATTTTAAAATAACAAGACTATGACATATATATTAATATCTCTTCATTTAATTAACGAACTTAAATTTAAAAAATATGTTTCAGTATGGGGGAACCTGGGGTGAAAGCAGTAAAGAAACTGCCAGTCGATTATGTATTTCTGCTACACAGCATCTCAGGCCACTAATGAAGAAAATAATCAATTAAGAGTGAGATTAAAATGCCACTGTCCAAGTCAGGCGATGGTGGTGCATGCCTTTAGTCCTAGCACTTGGGAGGCAGAGGCAGGCAGATCTCTATGAGTTTGAGACCAGCCTGGTCTACAAGAGCTAGTTCCAGGACAGCCTCCAAAGCCACAGAGAAACCCTGTCTTGAAAAACAAAAAACAAACAAAAAAAGCCACTGTCCAAGAACTTAAAGCACTGAGAGAGCTTAGGACAGGAAGGAAAGAAGACACTTTATACAGAAGTATCAATTAGAGCAAGCACAGCCATTTTGCAAATAGAGCCCTATCTGGAGCTTAAATGGAGCCCACATCCATTACTCACCTAACAATCAATGGGAAAAAGTTGCCATCCCTTGCATCTGTTAGTCAGGAACCCAAATTAACAAGGACTGGTCATTTTTAACATGTAGCTCCTAGTATCCCTCTGATCGCCATTCTATCACAAATAATACTGTCTAAGAATTCAAAGGAACATGGACATGGTTTTTATAGCAAGCCTCAGAAGTGACACTTGTTATCTCTGTCCCTGCCCCCAGGAAAACAAACCAAAGTCTTCTCTAGTTATTACATGCAATCTAAAACCAAAGATCATAACCAAGACAAATATCTTCATCAGAACTGACTGTTCTCCTTGCTATTATTGAGACCTTCACTAAGGTTATCTACCTAGCACCTAGAAAATCTATTCATTTATTACAATTCTTGTTTTGAAAATAGTTTTTTCATACACTTATTCCAATTACATATTCCTTTCCCTCAACTACTCCCAGTTCCTTTCCATCCCCCACCCTGTCCAGATCCACACCCTTTCTTTAGAAAACAAACAGGTATCTAAGTAATAATAATAATACCATAAATAAATAAAGCAACATCAAAACAAAAACAATTAAGACTAGAAAAAAACGGAAGAAAAATATGATCACTTTGGAGACGTCTTGAGAACTGAGAAGACAGTATATTCTATTGTATTTGGGTGAAATGTTTCATAAACGTCTCTTAGGTCTGTTTCATTTATAACATCTGCCAGCTCCAGTATTTTCTGCATAGCTTTTGTCTGGATGACATATCTATTGGTCACACTTGGGTACTGAAGTCATGCAATATCACTGTGTGAGGGTCAATATGTGATTGAAGCTGTACTAGTGTTTCTTTTATTAGCTTGAATGACCTTGGGTTTGGTGCATAAATATTCACTATAGCAATATCTTCTTGGTAGTTTTTTTCTTTGATGTGTTTCTTAGCTAGTGTTACTGCTTTTGTGATGAAACACCATGACCAAAAGCAACTTGTGTAGGAAAGAGTTCATTTGGCTTATACTTCCATATCATTGTTGATCACTGACAGGATCTCAAACAGGGCAAGAACCTGGAGGCGGAAGCTCATGCAGAGCTTACAGGGGAGTGTTTCTTACTGGCCTACTGCTTATGGCTTGAAGTCTGCTTTCTTATAGAATTCAGATCCACCAGTCCAGGTATGACATTACCAACAATCCAGTTGTATTAAGTTGAAATAAAAGTAGCCTGTACAATGTGTATGTGTTGTCTTTCCTTCTCTCTTCTAGTTACTTTTGGATTGAAGTGTATTTTGTCAGATATTAAAATTACTATGCCATTGTGGTGGTTTGAAAGAACATGGCCCCCCAAGGTAACAGCACTATTAGGAGCTGTGGCCTTGCTGAAGTAGGTGTGGCCTTGTTGGAGGAAGTTTGTCACTATGGGGGCAGACTTTGAGGTCTTTTTTGCTCAAGCTTTCCTCAGTATGACAGTCAAACCACTTTCTGTTGCCTTCAAGATGGAGGGGTTTGAGCTACTTCTCCAACACCATGTCTGCCAACATACTGCCATGTTCCACCATGATGATAATGGACTGAACTTCTCAACTGTAAGTGAGCCACCCTAACTAAATGTTTTCTTTTATAAAAGTTGTTCTGATCCTGGTGTTTCTTTATAGCAATAGAAACCCTAACTAAGACAGTCAGCTTGCATCCTGGGTCGATTTTCTTGGACAAACAAACCACAAGAAGAAAAAATGAAGCAGAAAAAGGAAGAAAGCAGAGTGTACAACCAGGATCTGCTTTGTCTTCTGGGAATGGGGGCAGAGAGTTCAAAGACTCCAGAACAGGTGATCTGCTACAGAGTCCACAATGGGACTGCAAATTAATTGAGGGTGAGAGGAAGGAGAGTAAACATCCCTTACCTGCTCCTCTGGTAGGGGTAGCAGGTAGTTTCCCAGGGAATTCCTGTGGTTCTTCATTGCTGAAACAAATGGATGGGTGGTGAGAGAGGTTGCAGGAGAAGATCTGCATGATCTTCTGGAGGTGGGTGCAGAGAGAAAGAGGAGGCAGCAGCAGGTTAAGAAAATCAGGTAGGGTAGCACACACATGTCCTTCCCTGAAGAATCCTGAGCTCAGAGCAAGCCTACACTACATAGTGAGACAATGTAAAAGAAAACAAGAAAACAAACAGATAAACAACAACAATAGCAAAACCTGCCAAGGTACAAAAAGATATGGAACTATACAAAAATGACATCCCAGGAAAAGAAAAACTATAGCCACAGAGGGAAAAAAATCAGTGGTGGCCAGGGAAGAGGAAAGAAGAAAAGAAGGATAAATTTGAATACAGAGAACGTTTAGGGCAGTGATACCCTTCCTGTCTGTCACAATGTGTCATTGTACATTTTTGTTTTCTGAAGTGAAAGAGAAGTAAGGTGTGGAGTTGAGTAGGTGGGGAGTTAGGAAGGATCTGGGAGGAGATAATAGAGGGGAAACTAGGATGACTAAGGGAATCGGGATTGGGCTGGTGAGGCCCACAGGGGCAGCTGACCTAAACAAAGGACATCACATGGACCCCAGACTGATGATTGGGGGGCCAGCATGGGACTGACACAGACATCCTCCCACTAAACCTGGGTGACAGAGAGGAGGCCTTGGCAATCTGTGGGACCTTGGAGAGTAGAACAGTATTTATTTCTGGCATACAGAGGGACTCTGGGAGCCCATGCCATGTGGAGGGATGCTCTCTCAGCCTGGACACATTGGGAAGAACTTGGGCCATTCCCAGGATGATGTGATAGACTCTGGAAATCCCTCATGGAGGCCCTTGCTCTCCCTGAGGAGTGGAGGGGGGATGGAGTGGGGATGAGGGGTTGGGAGGAGTGGAGGGTGGGGGAGGAGGGGAGGGAGAGGGAACTGAAATTGACATGTGTAAAAAGTTAAATAAAAATATGGAAAAAAGAGAGGAGAAACTAGAATAAGAATACAGTACATGAATTTTTCAATAAAAACTAAAGAAAGTGTAACATATAAAAACAAACTTGAATGGATACTATTTATATAGTCAATAGCAACATATTAATATTGACTCATCAGTTGTAACAAATACACCAAACTAATGAAAAATGTTAACAATAGGAAAAGGTAAGGAGAAATAGGCAGGATGATTGAGTATACAGACTCTGTGTATTTTCAGTTCAATCTTCTCATAAATACACTGCTTAAAAACCTAAGCTCTGTTTCTTTTAAATGGGAGTAGGTGGCACCTAGAAACATATATCAACATCCATTAAAACAGAACAAATTACTGAGCTAGCAATGATGCAGAACTAGGCCTAAGCAATGACAAGATCCCTAAGTGAAGTGGGATGTTGCTCCCTGCAAGTGACTTCCTAGTCTATGATCCACAGAGGAGCCTGGATTTGTTATCTGAGAGGATTTTCCCGTGCTGCCTTTGAAATGGTTAGTGGGCTCTTCATCGAGTCTGGAATCTTCCACAAGCCACTTCTTATTTGTGGAGGTTGGACAGTGACAGGAAGATGCCACAGACCAAAGAGGCAAAAATAAAATAAAAAGATTGTAATTCATGTACTCATTAGCAGCTTGATTCCTTCAAGGACTAAGTGAGTCTGAATAAAACAATGTCTTATATAGGCCATTTCAGTCTCCTTGTTTTGCCTTAACTTCTCTGCAGAATGTGTGAATGTGTGGATTTCTGCTGGAAGGACTGTGTATACAACGGACAGGTCCCGTGAGGCTAGGAAAAACTGCTGAGTAGTGAGATCTCACAGTCCATCTGATCTGATATGAAATATCTCTGGGCAGCCAATGTGCTAAAGACCTCGGCTGCCAGTTAGTGGGCTCTAGGGAAGTAGTCAGAATATGATGGCGTGTAATGTCCACTTTTCTGTCACTAATAGGAAATTACTGAATACACCAACTTCAGTCTCATTGTTTCCTTGCCACTTTGGGGCAGCAGCTTTCTCTGTGCCTTTTCTCCATATTTCCGTCCTGGCACAGAGCTAAAAGCCATCTGGACTTGGGCTAAACCCTCTAGATTTATGAGCCAAAATATCTTTCCCCATTAAACTGCTTTTGTCAAATAGATTTTTTTCCTCTTTGAATTGCTTTCTTGCTTTTTTGAAGGCTGCATGTCTTAGTTCATGTATAGGGTCAGAAGACAGCAGCAGAAGTTACTGCTTTCCTTCCACCATGTAGAGAGTCCCAAGACTAAACACAGCCTACTGGTTACCTTTCCCTGCTGAGCCATCCCGCTGATCCCTCCTCAGATATTTTACCATAGCAACGAAAACTAATATAACCAAATAACTTGGTTTGTCAGAGAAATGTTATCTTGCCTTTGCATTTGAAAACTTTGAAAATATTCATTTGTTCAGGTTCTAGAGGTAGTTAACCTTTCCAACGCTATGGGGCCCTTCTTCTGTAAAATCTCTCTCTATACTTCAATCCTTGGGCACAAACTTGCCAATTTTTGTAACACCTTACTTGAAGCAAGGAATAGCAGCCAACACATACAAACATTCAGCTCTTTCCAATCACTGTTACTAAATGGTATGAACAGTGGTCTGCATGCCAACTTATGGTTGCTTACAATAAATGTCAATGTGTTGCTATGATATAATGCATTTATCCAGTTTCTTAGTCTGTGATCCCAAATGTTAAATTCTGTGTTAGTTACTAAAGGTAGTTTTATTAAAACAAATACCAAAAAAGTAATGGATCAGTGCATGCCTTTCTTACATAAAATTATAGAGAAGGGGCTGCAGACCAAGGTTAACTTTGTTGCATGCAGAATTCTAACACTAGCCTAGGCTCCTCTGTCATTTTCAAATCAAGGATTTGACCTATTGCATTGCTGTTAGGCAAAAGATAACTAGGAAAATCACTCGGAAGGCTGTTTGAAGTTGTCAGTTCTGTTCACATTTCATCAGGAAAAACTCAATGACAAGACAGTCCTTTGCATAGAATTCTGGCAAATGAAGACAGAGCAACAATGTGCCAATTACTTCTGTTTTAAGGACAAAGAGGAGAGTGAATTTTATAGATAGAAACATGGTCAAAAGCGCATCATTTCTTAGCCCCAGCCTACTTTCTTAAACTAACTTATTTCACACCACTGGATGAATTTTCATTCCCAATAGGGAATGCTAACTTATCCAATATTTTAGAAGTCATTTGATCAGAGACTCCAAAGAATAGCTCCTCCTTTACTTTTCACCTACTTATTTTCTAATCTCAGAATCATTTTCTCCACAAGGTAATTGAGTGAGAAATTTCTCCCTTCCAGAAACTAGAAACATTCATGCTGGATCATAACAGAGTGCATTGAAATAGACATGTGAGTTAATCATGTGGGGACTCATAAGTCTCTTTCATGTCACACTTCTACACAGATCATACTTGGAGTTCTTCTGTGTGCTCTGTCTAACCAAAGCACTGCTACCAGTGAAAACTAGCTGACTGGTACTGGGCAATTTTATACAGATGGAGAACTGGAATGCTCACTTTAGAAAGCAGAAACATCCTAAGAAACATCATTATTACTAATATGAACCTGTGTAATAGATATGAAGTGCTGTCTCAGTTTCTTACTTGTTTAATCTTCATAGACAGTATCTCCATTTTACCGAGGAGAAAATTGATGCTAGAAACAATTCACTCACTTACATAGCAAAGTCCCACATTGGCAAACCTCAAACTGAGCTTTCCAGTTCAAAATGCTTCATTCACTTTAACACTTATATTTTCTTCTCCAAGAACAATGCATAATTCATAGGTGACTCTTTCATTATAGTTATGTAGCTAATGCTCCATTAAGTTTTTCCCAGAGTAAATGAACATTCAGCTCCAACAGAATATTCAGGTCTTTACCTGCAATGAGATAGAAGGTACCTGTAGCTTTCATACGATGATTTTTATGGCTCCTCTCTACCAAAATTGCAGATCACATAACTAGATATCTTTGCAGGTGTACAGTTACTCAAAAATAATATTAGCCTTATCCCATTAAACATTTGAGTCATCGTAGCTAATTCTCAAATTCCACACTTAACAGCAAACTCTTGATCATGATTGACTTCATGCAAATATGTTATTCAAAAGGCTGAAAGTTGTTATGGCTTTCTTGGCTGCATTTTATTATAACAAACTCCCACGCAGCTTTTATTACAATATGATTTCTTATGCAAATTTCCAAGAGTGGTGGAGACTGGGGTAACTACACAGTTCCAGGTGTTCTTGCTATATAAGTAATGTTCAGTGACATTGTCCTCTGAGATCAGTAAAGATAATTCAACACAGCAACTCAGAAGCCTCAGTAGATTTCTTAGTTTAAAGGTTGTAAGATGGTAGTAAAATATTGAAAGATAGGGAGAAACAAGAGCAATAACTAAAAGTTAAATTGTATAAAATTTGAAACAATAACTGATAAGTGAAAGCCATGACATTGTAAGATGAAGATTTGGTGAAGCCAAAATAATCTTCTTTTTAATTTTTGTAATGGAAAAAAAGTCCTTGAGAGGAAAATCCACCAAAACCATGAAATTTCCTTTATGACATATGTTTGTCTTCATCAAAACATTCTCCTCGAGGCTTGGTGACCTGTGCAGAAGTGGAGACAGAAAGATTTTAAAAGTCACCCCTTGGAATACTCCAAAGAATCAGTGTCTTCCAGGCACAACAATTCTGACTGATGTACGTATGAACTCAAAGAAACAATGGCAACATTCACAAGACATGCACAGGTTCAAGCCAGACAAAATCCTAATATTGAGTGGAGAAGGATGCAAATCCCACCCTTAAACAAGAAGCTACTTGAATTTAATATCTGTCGGGAAAGAACAAATTAGTTTTCTCTATTGGAATGTCACTGGGTATAGTAACCAAACTCACGGTGTGTCCTATGCCAGGAGTAACTGGTCAACACTGAACAGAGTCGATGTTTATTTGTTTTGAGGTTTTTTGGGGGGGATGTTTTTGGTATTCTTTATTGTTTGTTTTTTGTTTGTTTTAAATTTCATTTTTGTTATTTTTATTTTCTCTTGTTTTTTTAAGAGATAGAATATGAAATTGGTGTGTAGGAATTTTCTGAGAGGATTTGAGAGATACCGAAAACATAATCAAAACACATTGCATGAAAATTGTTGTCAATATCTTTTTAAATCATGCACTAAGTAGAATGAAGAAGTTAGAATAAATCAGTGTAGATGGAAAAGGCTGAAGAAATAAACATCGTAGTTCATGTTTGAGATAAAATAAAAATGGCTATGCTTCCAAATGCTTCCAACACTGATAAAAAATCAAGTGGAAAAAATGTCTTTTGTCTAGGGATAGAAATGTCTTTCTGTATTAAGGTATTAAAGTAATTCATGTTGACAGTCTGTTACACACCTCTATGAGCCTAGTGCTGTATGAAGAGCAAAAGGAAAAGAGGAATGATTCCAATCTTTATGAAGCTCAAAATAGCATTTAATAACAATGATGAATGCACATAAAACAGCTGTATAACAAAAGATTATCTTTTTAAAGGACTAAGGTAAAGATTGCAAGCTCAGTAGAAAAGAGAGCTAGTAAAGCAAACCAGAGGCAAAAGAAAATTTCCTGCAGCATATACTGGATATGAATTCATCATGAAAGCTATCTGGTATGAACATCACAGACCAGAGTAAAGTGATGTCATGTAGTTGCCACAAAAAGGCTCTAGAAATATTATAGTCAACCCACTGCACATAAAATATTATATAGTCTATATCTCGCAAAATCACTTTGGATTGAAAAGCACTTTGGGACTTGATTTTAGTCATAAGATGGTCTTTAATGCTCAGAGTTACCCTCAGTGATAAGAAGTTTAAGAATGGCTCTCCCCCCCCCTCTCTCTCACACACACACACACACAGTACACACAGCCATGTGAGCATTAGGCCTTTAGAAAATGGAATTAAAATCTACAGCAGGAGAAGGGACACTGGCTTTCCTCTGGGGCAGTGTGATTGTCTCCAAAAATAAGCTACAGAATTATTAAACATTTCCACTGGATTCTAACATGTAATAATCAGAAGTTCTCTCCTTAAGCTTTAGATTCATTCCTCACATTTGTAAAGACAATATAAAGATCTGAAATCCCACATGTTAGGAATCTATTCTTTCATTCAGCATATAACGAGTGATTCTAGGTCAGATATTGTTCTAAATACTGCAAGTATATGAAAAGAACAACAGTGAAATTGAAATACGGAAATGGAAAAATAGAATGGGAAGAGGTAAAGGGAAAATATTCATGGTTTCATGATTCACTGAATGGAATCTACTACAGCAATATATCCTTTAAGACAAATAGCTATCCTTAAGCCCAGACAACACCCATAGTTTCTATTTCTGTTGAAGATAGATGCAGATTTAAGGAAAAATGCTCTGAAAATTTAGTGTCCATTACCCACATTCATTTGTTCCTTGTTCCTTGTCATTTTATATTTAGCCTTTCTGGTTCCCTTTGATTCATGTTATACTGAACACACAAGTATATTCGCTTACATATATGCATATCTCACTGGCAAGATTCCATATATGAGAGAGTACATGGTTTATTGCTTTCTGAGAATGTGTGAGCTTTTATATATAATTCCAAATGTTTTTCTAGTTCTAATTTTGTCATGCATTTTTGTCACTTTTTTATTTTGGTGCTGGATAAGTGAATAAAATATATTTGATACTGAAAGTGTAAAATCAATGTTTTACAGCTTTATTTTTGAATGTCAATTCTAACTTTATAAATCTATTGATTTCTATATTCTCTATTGTGGTTACTTTGGTGTGTTATGCTTTCATTTATTTCCAATATTTTTAAAAAATTTGTTTAATTCTTTTATTTATTTTCATACCAACCACAGTTTCCCCTCCCTCCTCTCCTCCTGTTCCCTTCCACCATCTGCCATCTACCTCGTCCCCATCCATTCCTCCTTCCTCTCCATTCACAAATATGGCACATCAAGTTGAGGTAGGACCAGGCTCCTCCCACTGCATCCAGGTTAATTCAGACAACTCAGCATGGGGAATAGGTTCCCAGAAGTCAGTTCAAGAGCCAGGGCTAGGTCCTGTTCCCACTGCTAGGAGTCCCAGAATCAGAGTAAGCTACACAACTGTCATGAAGATGCAGAGGGCCTTGATCAGTCCCATTCAGGTTGTCATTTCAGAATCAATGAACTCCTGAGCTCAGGTCATTTTTTTCTATAATAAAGGGTATTTATTAATGTAAGTAAATGTCTCTAATAATATGATGATATAATGATGAGATCCCATTTTAATAGTCTGATTCACACGTTTATATTGGTTTTCTAAGTAATGAGAACTTCCAAGTTCACAATTTATGGAATTTGCTGAGTCAAGTCATCTGTCAAAAAAGTGGCCAAACTTTGATGCCAACAAAATTGTTTTAGCTAGTAATGGTTTACAGCCTTTGGAAGGATTTTTACCATTTCCTACAACTTGCTCTGTTATGTTCGTTTGTCTCCAGCATAAGGTTCAATGGTATATTCATACATTTCTGGTTATCATCCAGCTCTAAGAACAGCATGCATACAATCAGTAAGCTCTGTTCAAGATTTGGGAGAGGTAGAGGACAAGGGGTACAGAGCTCTATAGATTCTGGCAGATTGTATCTTGTCCCACTGCCCAAGGCACAACCAAGAAGGGCAACAGTTGAGTGGTAAGGATGCAAAGTCAGCCTTAAACCAAAAGAGGAGCTTCCTTCCACCACCTGTGTCCTCAAATGGACTGTTCCAAAACATGTTACTATGTCTAGACATGTGCAACTCCAAAGCAGGATTTTGTCTTTTCCCATCTTCATTTTGTGTTAGTAGTTGTTGAAGAGTCAGCAATACAGTGAAGTCTTGACAGAAGTGGTAGCTACAAGGCAGCCCATCAATCAATCATGTTTTCTTCTCTCCTGTACCTTTTCTGAAGGAAAGAGTTCAATGTTTCTTTCTTCATCTCAAGAACAATTACAATTATATCCTAGATACTTAGTCATATTTTACCAATAATATTTACTTGGATTTTTATAAAAACAAATACATTTCTTCCTTAGAGGACTTTTGAACATCTACTACTGATATTACCCATCTAGAAACATAAAGAAACATCATTTAATATACAACTTGAAGCTAGAACCAAAGACTTAAGTTTTAGAAGATGTTAGTTTTCTAATAGGAAACCTTACCAACTCAGAGTTCAAATGCTGTCTTTATTAGAACATGCTCTAGATGAAAATAAGGAGTAGAATTGAGAATTGAATTTAGAAAAAAAGAGGAAAAAAACTTACTTGAACATTGATCACAAAGTAGAAAATAAATTAGCTCATCTTTTTACTTGATAGAAATGAAGCATAGAAAATTATTGCATGGTTCACATTACTAGATAAACCAGCCATTCTACAGAGAAAAATAAAAGGGGATTTAGAAGAACCTGAAAAACGCTGGCCTGAGCTCACTAAATGAAGTCAGACAGTATAAGCTTAATTCACCAATTCCTCTCTATTCAACAATTGTGACTGGACCTTGAGATTCCTCTTATTGGGGTGAAAATAGCAGTTTTCTCATTTTCAATAGCTTGCTAGAAATGTTAAATTGCAGAGATTACTGAAAGGGAACAAATTCCTATGGGCGAAAAAGGCAGAAGGGAATTATGATTCTTCATCCTACAACTTCACCGACATTGCCAGGCCTTACTTTTCCTTTCAGGGGAAGGAGAAGAAAAGTGGATGGATGCAGTCTGGCTAAAGGATCTTTGTTGATGCCTGTGCAGAGGCCATATCTATCGAAGCTGAAGGAGAAGGAAGCGGGTCATACAGTAGGTAAATACAAGGAACTGCATGCAAAAGCGAGAACAGCACACTAATGACAAGATGATTATGAAAAAAAAATTTAAAATGAAATTTGTTTCCAGGATCTGAAAACACCTAATGACTATTTGACAAGTAATAATATCTAAATATGTTTGAGAATCTGAAGTTCATGTTAGGCATTCAAAATGCAATATCCAAGGAAATATAAGGTTTATTTGTGATTGCCAAGTCTCATTGGAAAAAAAATAGTTGCTTTGAAAAACAAAACATCACTGTCATTGTCTATATGGATGGATATAGTCAACTTAACTTAAAAGAATAGAATTGGAAACTGCATAAAGATTGCCTATGGGTTTTTCAGACATTGTTCCACTAACACAAGTTTGATGCAAACTTAGCCAAACAGAATACATTGTAATTAATTTTAGTTAATCTGTGTAAGTGTTGTGCCTGCATGCTTGTGTGTACACTGCATTTATACCTGATGCCCACACAGGCCAGAAGAAACCTTAAGAGCCACTATACTTGGAGTTACAGATGATTATGAGCTTCCATGTAGGTGCTAGGGATCAAGTCCATGTTATTTGGTAGAGGGGCAAATGCTCTTAACTCCAGAATAAAATGTAAAAACCAATTCAACTTTTTGTGGCAAAGGGATCTCTACCTCACACTTTAATCCTGTGGCACAGATGTCATTTCAGTGACAGAGACATGGCCAGGAAGCTATTATGGAAGGTAAAATATGTCGAAGCAATATGAGCTTCTCTTTCTTTTCTCATGTAAATTTCATCCCCAAATGTCATCCATTTTATTTCCTAATGAATCTATTTACTTTTCTGATTCACATTGTTATTTCCTACTCGAAAGACAATTGTCTTATGTGCATTCCTCAACTGCATATCCTCGCATTAAAAAGGTTGTTCTTCTGCGTAACTTCAGAAACAACTTCTTCAAAATGACCATCTGAATCTGTACATGGTGAACACAAAACAAATAAGTATATTGTATAAGGCTCTGCAAGGTCTACCCACCAAATATGGCTATGAACACTGAGAAGTGCACTCTCTCTTGTCATTTAAAGGGAACTCACAGATTTAAGAATGCTCCATGTAAATTCTGAATGAATTTCAACAGTGCTCATTCTCAAATATGGGTTTTCATTATGACTGAAATTGTTATACTTGGGGATGCAGAAAATATTCAAATTGCAAGAGTTCCATATTGGATGGTAATTCTGGAATTAATTAGGTCCAAAGCATTTAACTAAGATAGACTTAACTAACATTTCAGGAATACACAATTTTTAATTTAAAGAATTTTAAAGGCTTTAAAGATAGTATTCAAACAAAAAGAAAACCATTTTGGAATTCCTTTCTTTTTTATATATTAAAGTTTCATCAACAGTAAATAATTTAATATAATAACATCTAACTAATTTCAGGATGAAAAATAGTAATCAGGAAAGAGATATTGTTATGTGTGGCACATTTTAAACAACTCTAAGTGGCTATTTTCTTCAATTAAGAAGAACTATTTCTGTTTTATTACCAACAAAATTATATCAATCTTATAAAAATATAGTGTTATCCAGACATCTTAGTGTCATGGCCTGAAAGTGCTAATAGGTTTGCTGGAAACAAAACAGAGAGTAAAGCAGAACCGGAATGTTCTAGGAGAAAAATAAAATGTCTTTTGGAATTTGAATTTGCTCATTAAGGTACACAATCATATGCAATATTGGAAAATCAAAGTTATCAAGCAAGAAAAAGACTTTCACTTGGAAATGATACTGCAGCATGTAACAGACATTAAAATAACATTTTCAAGGTAGTTAGGTCATTTCTGTGCACCATCTAAAGAGATGTTTTATAGCGAATCTCTTACAAAGAAATATGGATAGTTTCATCCCAATGTATCTTTCCTTGAAAAAGAACAGAGTGGGAATAAAAGTTATATTCTTCTGTAAGTCCTCTTCTCCTGCACGAACACACTACTTATACCTGTTCGGTGGTTCCTTTTAACAATAGTACTATCTGGAAAGAAGGCCTGTGTGCCTTTTGCATCTGAAAGCATGATGTACGGTGGATTCTTTCAGCAATATTGAATTAGATGGAGGAGATATTGACTTGTGGATAGAATAATTGGTGCCCTCTCAAAGCTGAAGTAATATATTTGTTCATGTTTGTTGGTATTCAATGTTCAATAAAAGTGAAAAATAACCACACATTTCTAAATACTATAAATAAATTTCATACAAGAAATAAAGGGAACAGTCTGTTAAGAAGTAGGACTTAACAATGGAAGCCCCATACATAATGTATTTACTAAATGAAGGTAGAATTTCTTCAGTCATAGTTATCCTAAATATCTGTATGTTTGCCAATGGAGCAGTTGTTTACATGAAACAGATAAGATATAGTGTGCCCTAAGTAAGGAGATTCAGTCAGAAAACCTTTTATTCTAGTACTATAATAAAACTGTTTATCAGCAATATTTGTTCATTTTGTAATATATATATTTTTGTAATATATATATATATGTGTGTGTGTGTGTGTTTGTTTGAACATCACTTGATATTCCATGATTCTAAGATTACTGAATGTCTCTAATTTTTGTGCATAATTGATATAATTTTATTGGTAATAACACATAGAAATAATTCTCCTTATTGAAGATAATGACTGTTTAATGATGTATATATATATATATGGACTTGCACATACATATAATATATATATAACACATATATGTGACATATAATATGTATCATATGTTGATTTTAAATTAAATACTGGGTTATAGAGATTGTTTAGTAGTTAAGAGCACTTGACTACTCTTGCAAAAATCCAGTTCAATTCCCAACAACCACATGGGGGCTCACAACCACCTGTAGTGGAATCACTTTTCTTCTTCTGGTATGCATGAAGACAGAGCACTCACATACATAAAATGCATGAATAAATAAATCTTTAAAACATAAAAAAACAATTTAAATTTAGCATTTATTCTTCTCCAATAGCCTGATACAAGTCTCTTAGCATTCCCATTTCCTGGCTTTTCATAGCTTTGTGTAGCATACTGTACAAATACTGAGGATAGTGAATGGGACCTTCAAGAATATGTGATAAGAAATATCTTTCTACTTTCCCTTGTCTCTTGGGTTTCTTCAGCAATATATATACATACATAGACCACTTAGACTCTTGTCAGCACCCCACAGGGACAGCAGCCGTGTTGAATGAATATATTCAAAGTGCATTATTGAGCCACATACTTATAATCCTAGGATTAAGGAAACTGTGGAAGGAGAATCATGAGTTTGAGGTTAACCTGGGAACTTCTGAGATGAAAATGATTTCTAAACTTTCAGAAACCATGTATTCCATTTAACACATCAATGTAATCTTCTCAAAAACTCCTTGTCATAACTCCCAGATTTTAGATCCTAAAAACTCTGTGATGTAATAAATATTTATTGCTTTAATTACCTAATTAAAATAGTTGTCTACATAGTAATAGATAGCTAATATATTTAACTAGAAACATTCATACTTATTTTTTAAGTATCTTGCTACCTGGGCATTTGTTGCACATGCCTTTAATATAAATGCCTTTAATACCAACACTTAGGAGGCAGAGGAAGAGGCAGTGGCAGGCAGATCTCTATGAGTTTTAGGCCAGCCTGGTCTATAGAATGTGTTACAGGACAGCCAGACTCTTACACAGAGAAACCCTGTTGCAACAAAACAAAACAGACAAACAGAAAAGGATCATGCTGCCACCCTCCCACCAAACATGAATGTATACACAATACACATGTACATTCACATGCACTTGTGATAAATGTACAAGTGAAAAATTGTATTCTCCAAATTATTTTTCTATCCCAAATGCACTCCTTTAGATAACATTTACTATATCTAATTAATTTTCTCCTTATTAGCATTATAATTGGATTTAAGGTTTGGTCTGCCAAGATCATGTGTTGGAAGCATGTTCACTAGTGTGACAATATTAAAAATTGATAGAACTTTTAAGAGGCAGGGCTGCTTGGGTGTGGTTAGGTCACTAACAGTAAGCTTCACAAACAACATGAATTCATTCTTTGAGAAGGCTGTCATAAAAAATATATAACACTGGTCCTGGCTTAGTCTGGCCTCTGTACTTTAGTCTCCCTTTTGCAGGTACCACAATGTGATGTCATCCACAAGGAGCCTTTCATTTATATCAAACTGGTGCTATGAGCAGGCCCTTGAGCCTCCAGAAGGTTGAGCTAAAGAATCTTTTATTTCTACTATGCTTAGCCTCAAGCATGTCATTATGAAAAATAAATGAATGAAATTGCTTTCACTGGAATCTAAAAACTAACATGATTTCAACGTATCTTCAGTGTGTTGCAAAAAAATCAGGAATTAATTTTACTTCTAAAATAATTGTTTATTATAATAGAATACTTACTCTAAATCTAATAGATATAAACTATTACTTAGAACACAAGTTAGAATTCTATTACACAGCATATTATTAAAAATAAGCCACTTTCTCAAACATTTGGTGTTCCCATGACTAAAAGTTTATGCTAGCAACAGAAACTTTCTCATTTCAATACATACAAAGGTAGTCTTGGGAACAATACAGACAAAGTTGTATACCCACCACAAATCATGAAGTATTTTTGCCATCACTGAACAATGGCAATGCTTTTGGACTGAGGCATTTGCTGTAACACATAAACAAACCCATAAAGGTTGATTGCTATACTTTATTCAGCTGACTTGTTTGTTACCTACAAAGACTCCTAAGTGTGATGTCTTGAAGACATTCCCTATAGTTAACACCATGGGGAAGACACTTTTGCACTGCCAATTTAGGTTGCATGTGTGGTTTGCTTTCTTGGTGTTTTGTTGTTGTGGTGGTCTTAAGTAGGGGCACTACAGTTAGGAAAGTCAGGGAAGAGTTATTTGTTTTCCACAGGCAAGCCATCTTGCTGTGAGCAAAGGGAAGCTCCCATCTCAAGCTTCTGCAGGAAGGCACTGATTGGCACTCTGCAGACTCGTTGAGCTTAAGCACAGCCAGCAGAAGCCTGATTGTAATTATTCTTTTTCCTGCTCTTTCTGTATACATCAGGTGCAGCAGGGCTCTCCAGGATGTGCTGTTTAATATCAAGACCCAACAGAGTTAGAGAGTTCTCCTTTCTCACTCTCTGGTAGGGTAAGAAGCACACTTAACATGGCTAAGTTGTTTTCAAGCCAACTCAAACATAGCAGGACTCAGGATCGGAGCCCAGCCAAGTGTTCCTAGTGGGTGGTCAATGCACGTTTGTCTATTTTAATTGAATGATCACAGATAGTTCTAAATCCAACTGGAACTTTAATACTTTTCCATTATAAGTGGCAGCGTTTTACACTAAGACATGGTGGTAGAATCATACTCTTAGAAAACAGCTACCAGAATCTTTCTAGAATCTCTCTGTGTTGAAAGCCACAATTACTGTATGTGACCAATGAAGTGACAATAGAAGCTCCCTTTTCCTAGAGTTTTCTACTTCCAACTCTGAGAGTTGATGGACCATTGAATATCCTTTTGATGAATCTGTTCTCTTTTTAATTATCCAGAGTTACATTTTGTTTCTTCTAACAAAAAACTATGCTTGGTCCAGAGGTCCTTTAAAGAACTGATTCTAGAAATTGTTTTAAAGTCATTTAATAGAGACACAAAATTCATTAATCATGTATAGAGATATTAAACTTGTCCTAAAATTATATATATGTATATATATATAATGTTTATAAATTGTGCAAGGCCAGAAAATAAGAGGACTAGAATTTATGAATGAATGAATAAATAGTTCTTTTCAATTTGTCACATGTAGATTCAGGGTAAAACAGCCAGGTAATTTTCACAGTGAAAACCATGACACATAACAATTTTAGAACCACTGATCTATAGCAGTTGGTGGGAAGTATATCCCTAGCTGTTCTTCATAAAATACTACTCTGTGTGTGTGTGTGAGAGAGAGAGAGAGGGGGAGAGAGAGAGAGAGAGAGAGAGAGAGAGAGAGAGAGCATAGAAGAATCAATGTGAATGGTAATAGCAGCGCTAATTTTTTAAAGAAGTCCAAAGAAGAAACAACCCTTAGTCCATCACTTAATAAATCATGAAATAAAGTACTATGTATCTACTTTATATAGTAGAATATGCACAGACATAAAAGAGATGACAAATACCATACAGGGACATTAAAACAACACACTAAGTACGTAGCTCCAGGAGTAACTTCCAAATAATATTTTATATCTACTAATTGTCCATAATAAACAAATTTCTAGGAAATACAGAAGTGTTTAGCGAGAAGTAGAAAGAGGCTTGCCCACCCACACTCTGCTTGGGTCCCAACTCCCGCCATCCCCATCTCCACAAGTAGAGTGGAGATGCCCCAGCAGGAGGAAAAACCCTGAGTCTGGCCACACCTCGCTCTTGGCCCCCCTCACTCCTCTGCCCTATACATTCCACTTGAGTCTGGGCCACCCTATGCCTCTGCTTTAGTGAGGAGAGGCTAGATCATCCAGAGTTGCAGACACTGAAGCCTTGGCCCACATACACTTTTGGGAGACTAGAGGAGAGGGAAAGACTCCAACTGCAGTCACTCAAAGAAGGGATGAGACTATGACAATATAAAAACACACTCGACAACAGAAAGACCAATATGACACCAGCATCTAGGGACTCCACAACAGAAAGACCTGACCGGAAAAGTCCAACACAGTTGAAGCAGAAGAAAAGGACCGTAAAAACTATTCTTTGAAGATGATTTAAACCTTCAAAGAAGAAACCAGAAAATCCCTTAAATTGATAGTAGGAAAAACAAACAAGAAAATACATGAAATGGAGGAAAAGACAAACAAAAAATTCAAGAAATAAAGAAATCCCTTAAAGAATCTAAAGAAAGCCATGAAAAAACAACCAAACAAGTAAAGGAAACAATTTAAACAGTTCAAGGCTTGAACACTGAAATAAAAGAAATAAAGAAAACACACAATGAGAGGATACAGGGAATAGAAAAGCTGAGTAAACGATCAGGAAATACAGATATAAGTATAGCCAACGGAATGCAATAGATGGAAGAGAGATTTTCAGGTGTTGAAGACTCGCTAGAGGATATACAGTCATCGACCAAAGAAAATCACAAGTCCAGCAAATTCCTAACACAAAATATTAAAGAAACATGGGACAAACCTAAGAAAAATAGGTATAGAAGAAAGTGAAGAAATACACCTCAAAGGTATAGAAAGCATATTCAACAAAATCATAGAAGAAATCTTCACCAACCTAAAGAAGGATATGCCAATGAAAGCATAAGAAGCTTACAGAACACCAAATAGACTGAGCCATGAAAAGAAGTCCCCTTGCCACATAAGAAAAAACGTTAAGAGCAACAAAAGAAATAAGCCAAGTAACATGTAAAGGCAGACCTATCCTAATCACACCCGAATCTCAATGGAAACTTTGAAAGCCATAAGGTTCTGGATAGATGCACTACAAATTATAAAGAAACATGGATGCCAGCCCAGATTACTTTACCCAGCAAAACTTTCAGTCTCTACAGATGAAGAAAGAAATTCTATGACAAAACCATATTTAAACAATACATATCCACAAATCCAGCCCTACAGAAAATACTGGAAGGAAACTCCAACCCAATGAAGATAACTACACTCACAAACACATAGGCAATAGATAATCCCACTTTACCAAATGCAAAAAGAAAAAGGAGTGGGGGAAAATACATATACAATAACACCACCATCAACAAGCCCAAAACAAACAAGAATCAACAATCAGTGGTCATTAATACGCCTCAATGTCAATGGTATTAACTGTCTACAAAAAAATCAAAAGAGGCTAACAGAATGAATCTTTCTGCTGCATAGACGAAACACATCTTAATGTCAAAGACAAATGTTACCTCAGAGTAAAGGGTTGGGAAAAGATTTTCCAATCAAATGGATCCAAGAAACAAGATGGTGTAGCAATCCTAATATATATAAGTTAGACTTCAAACTAAAATCAATCAAAAGAGGTGAAGAAGGTCATTTCATACTAATCACAGGAAAAGTTCATCACGATGAAGTCTCAATTCTGAACATCTATGCCCCAAATTACAAAGGCACCCACATTCATAAGTGAAACATTACTAAAGCTCAAATTACACATAAAACCTTACACACTTACAGTGGGAGACTTCCACACCCTGCTCTCTCCACTAGACAGGACCACCAGACAGAAATTAACAGAGAAACAAAAGAACTACCAGAAGTTATGACCCAATTGGAATTAATAGACATCTATAGAACATTATATCCAAACACAAAAAAATATACTTTCTTCTCAATGCCATATGGAACCATCTCTAAAATCGACCACATACTCCACAGCATACCAAACCACCACAGATATAAAAAAAATTGGAATATCCCCTGTATCCTATTGGATCACCATGGTTTAAAGTTAAAATTCACAGCAATTGCAGAAACCCTACAAACCCATCAAAATTCAATAATGTGCAAGTGCACCAAGGAAGAAGCAAAAAAAAAGGAAAAAAGAAACTAAAGACTTTCTAGAATTAAATGAGAATGTAGACACAACATAGCCAAACTTATGGGACACTTTGAAAGCAGTGCTAAGAGAAAAGTTCATAGCACTAAGTGCCCACATGAAGAAACTGGAGAATAGTCACAGTAGGGAATTCACAGCACAAATGAAAGCTCTAGAACACAAAGAAGCAAACTTACCTCGGGGGAGTAGAAACCAGGAAATAATCAAATTGAGGACTTAAATCAATAAAGTAGAAACTAGGAAAACAATACAAAGAATCAATGAAACAAAGAGTTGGTTCTTTGAGAAAATCAGCAAGATAGACAGATCTTTATCCAAACTAACCAAAAGACAAAGAGAGAGCATTCAAATTAACAAAATCAGGAATGTAAAGGGGGACATAACAACGGACACTGAAGAAATTCAGAGAATCATTAGGTTATATTTGAAAATCTATACTCTACTAAATTGGAAAATCTAAAGGAAATGGACAATTAGCTGGATAGATATCACTTACCAAAATTAACTCAAGAATATATAAGCATTGTAAATAGACCTATAATCACTAATGAAATAGAACCAATCATCAAAAGTCTCCCAACCACGGCTGGACGTTGATGGCACATGCTTTTAATCCCAGCACTTGGGAGGCAGAGGCAGGTGGATCTCTGTGAGTTCAAGGCCAGCCTGGTCTACAAGAGCTAGTTCCAGGACAGCCTCCAAAGCCACAGAGAAACCCTGTCTCAAAAAAACAAAAATAAATAAATAAATAAAGTCTCCCAACCAAAGAAACTCTAGGACCAGATGGTTTCAGTGCAGAATTCTACCAGAAGTTCAAAGAAAAGCTAATACCAGTACTCCTCAAATTGTTCCACACAATAGAAACAGAAGGTACCCAAGCCACACAAAGACACAACTAAGAAAGAGAACTACAGACCAATATCCATCTAAACATTGACACAAAAATACACAACAAAATACTGGCAAATCAAATCCAAGAACACATCAGGAAAATCATCAACCATGATCAAATAGATTTCATCCAAGGTATATAGGGACGGTTCAACATAAAAAAATCCATCAATGTTATCCACCATACAAATAATCTGAAAAAGAAAACCACATGATCATCTCAGTGCTGAAAAAGCCTTTGACATGATAAAGGTCTTGAAGACATCTGGAATAACAGGAACATACCTAAAAATAATAAAAGCAATATGCAGCAAACCAACAGCCAACATCAAACTAAATGAAGAGAAACTCAATGCAATTCCTCTAAAATCAGTAAAAAGACAAGGCAGCCCACTCTCTCCATATCTCTTCAGTATTGCACTTGAAGTTCTAGCTAGAGCAATAAGACAACAAAAGATCAAAGGGATACAAATTAGAAAGGAAGAAGTGAAAATTTCACTATTTGCAGATGACATGATGGTTTACATGACTGACTTGAAAAACTCTACCAGTGAACTCCTAAAGCTGATAAACACCTTCAACAAAGTGGCAGGATACAAAATTAAGTTAAAACAAAAATCAATAGCCCTACTATATACAGACAATAAACGTGCTGAGAAAGAAATCAGATAAACATCACCCTTTAGAATAGCTACAAACATAACATACCTTGGGGTGATATCAACCAAACAATGACAGACCTATTTAGAAAAAACTTTGAGTCTTTAAAGAAAGAAATTAGCTGGATAGTGGTGGCACACTCCTTTAATCCCAGCACTCGAGAGGCAGAGGCAAACAGAGCTCTGTGAGTTTAAGACCATCCTAGACTACAAGAGCTAGTTCTAGGACAGCTTCCAAAGTCACAGAGAAACCCTGTCTCAAAAAACAAAAACAAACAAACAAACAAAAAACAAAAAATGAAAAAGAAAGAAATTGAAGAAGATGCCAGAAAATGGAAACATCTCCCATGCTCTTGGATAGGCAGGATCAACATAGTAAAAAAGGCAATCTTGACAAAAGCAATCCCCATCGAAATTCCAGCACAATTCTTTCCAGATAATGAAATAACAATTCTCACCTTTTTATGGAAAAACAAAAGATCCAGAATAGCCAAAACAACCCTGTACAATAAAGCAACTTGTGGAGGCATCACTATCCCTGACTTCAAGCTCTGTTATAGAGCCATAGTCCTGCAAACAGCTTGATATTGGCACAAAAATAGACAGGTAGATCAATGTAATTGATATGAGAACCCTGAAATTAACCCACACACTTGACTTTTGACAAAGAAGCTATAATAATACAATGAAAAATAGAAAGCATCTTCAACAAATGGTGCTGGCATAACTGGCTTCTAGCATGTAGAAGAATGCAGATAGATCCATGTCTATCACCATGCACCAAACTTAAGTCCAAATAGATCAAAGACCTCAACATAAATCCAGCCACATTGAACCTGTTAGAAGAGAAAGTGGGAGGCACCCTTGAACGAATCGGTACAAGAGACTGCTTCCTAAACACAACACCAGTAACAAAGACATGGAGATCAACAATTAATAAATGGGACTGTCTGAAACTGAGAAGCTTCTGTAAGACAAAGGACACAGTCAGCAAGACAAAATGGCAGCCCACTGATTTCCAACATATACAATGAACTCAAGAAACTAGCCACCAAAACACCAAACAATCCAGTTGAAATGTGGGGTGCGGAACTAAATAGAGAATTCTCCATAGAGGAATCTAAAATGACTGAAAGACGCTTAAGAAAGTACTCAACATCCTTAGGCATCAGGGAAATGCAACTCTGAACAACTCTGATATACCATCTTACACTGGCCAGAATGGCTAAAATTAAAAACACCAATGGCAGTCTATCCTGGAGACAATGTGGAGAAAGAGGAACACTTCTCCATTATTGGTGGGAGTGCAAACATGTGCAGCGACTTTGGAAATCAGTGTGGTGGTTTCTCAGGAAAATGGGAGTCAGTCTACCTCAATATTCAGCAATTCCTCTCTTGGGCATGTACCCAAAGAATGCACATGCATACAACAGGGACATTTGTTCAACTATGTTCCAGAACCTGGAAGCAACCTAGATACCCCTCAACCAAAGAATGGATGGATAAAATGTGATACCTTTATACAATGGAGTATTACTCAGTGGAAAAAAATGAAATCTACAAATTCTCAGGCAAATGGATGGAACTGGAGGAAAACATCCTGAGTTAGATAACCCAATCACAGAAAGACAAACATAATGTGTACACACTCATATATAGATATTAGACATACAGCAAAGGACTACCAAACTACTATCAACACCACCAGAAAAAGCAGGAAATAAGGGGACTCCTTGCGAAGAATACATGGTCCCTTGAAGGAGAGGAGGATAAGAAACCCTGAGCAAATTGGGAGCAAGGGGGGAGAGAGGAAGGAGGTGGGAAAGGAAGAGGAGTTGAAGGGGAGGGGGGAGGAGAACAGGAGGACTGAGACAGGGGAGGAATAGAGGAGGGAAAGAAAGGAGATGCCTTTATAGAGGGAGCCAGTATAGGTTTAGAGAGAGGTCTGGTACAGGGACAATGTTAGGGGATTCACAGGGATGACCCCAGTTAAGAATCTAGGCAGTGGTGGAGAGGGTGCCTATGATGCCCTCCCTCTATAATGAGATTGATTACTACCTTGTTTGGCATTCCTAGAGCTTCATCCAGTAACTAATCGAAGCAGAAACAGACACCCACAGGTAAACACTGAGCCATACTTCGGGAATCCAGTTGCGGAGAGGGAGGAAGGATGAACAAAGAAGCCAAGACTGTGCTGGAGAAACCCGCAGAAACAGTTGACCTGACCTAGGGAGGGCACTGAGACCCTACTCCTAAAGCTGGGAAACCAGAATTGGCCTGAACCAAGCCTTCTGAATGTGGTTGCCAGCTAGGAGGCAAAGGCAGTCTGTGGAACCTCTAACAGTGGAACCAGTTTTTATCGCTAGAGCACAAATGGACTTTGGGAGACCATTCCCTAAGCAGGGGTACTATTGCAGCCCAGATACGGGAAAGAGGGCCTGGGCCCTACCCCAAATGATGTGATGGGCCTCACTATCCCTGAGAAGTGGGTGGTGGGTGGGTTTGTGAGTTGGTGGGCAGCATGGGAGAATGGGAAGGCTTCTAAAATAAAAAAAAATTAAAAAAAAAGAAGTAGAGACATGGGAAGTCAAATAATGTTAATAGATAAGGAATTTCATTGAAGGATAATGAAAAGCTAATATGTTGATGGATGCAAAATATATGATATTTTATTCGCATAACTTTAAATTGCATAGTAATTGTATCTCAGAAAAAAAGAAAATGAAAGCAAATTCCAGTTGAAGTTCAGATCTTTTGAGGTATAGAAGAAAATCATTCTTGTACTAGCATGAAAGGAGAAACTATAAGCCTTTCATATGCTTATGATGTAACCAGGGTTACATAGCAAACAACTAATCCAAAATGTCAGGAGATACAAGACATATTCATTTGCTAACAGGAGCAGATAACATCAGATACCCAATTAACTCATTAGAAAATTGCCTTCAAAATGTTTTCAACAAATTACTTAAGAACAAGTATATTATTCATGTTTCTCCAGAGGAATAGAACTGATAGAATATATGGATGTATTATACATATATACTTATACATATGCATCACATACGTACACATATTCAAGTATGTCACATACATATACACAATCACATATGTTATTTATATATGTATATATTAATTCCTGGATTACTAGAATGACTTACAACCAGTAGGAACTAGATAATGCAACAATGACCTCCAATGACTAACCAGAGGGAATAAGAACAGCTTAGCTGCTCAACTACAGATGTTTCAGCAGTCTGGTGCTGAAATTATTGATGAGTCACTTACACTGTACCCATATTGAAGACTGGAGAAACTGGATTCTGATGTCAGTGGAATAGACAAGACCAAAAGCAATAGACAAGAAAAGAGGAGAGACAAACACAGATGCTTTTTCCTTGGACCCCTGTACTGTGCTGCCTGTAAAAAGGAACCCAATTTGAGAATGTGTCTGCCCCATTTCATTGAGTAGTGTTTGTAAATCTCCTCACACAAACATCCAAAAGTGTGTTTTGGGGTGATTCTAAACCTTATCTAGCTAACAATCAAGTAGAACTATGACACCAAGTATACATACATTTGTGTGTACGTTTCCTAAATATATAAATTCAGCCTCTTTAAGATGTATATTGTTACTTATCTACATATGTTTTCAGGAGTGATTGTTGCATATTAGACAGACAATTGGTGTGTTCTTCCCTTAAGATTTGTTTCTGCTGCTCTCGCCTTTCTTGAGATCCCTATAGTTCTTTTTCTAGGACTGAGGCATCTTGGACTTTCCTCTGTCCACATTAGAATGTTTTTTATTGTTGTCATTACTTAGTACATGGTTAGGTACTCATATGGTGAGACTTCACAGGTATAAATTCTGAGATTTCCTAGACACACTATCTGACAGTGATTTCCCTGATCCTCTTCTCCATCCCTTCTTCCACTATAATCCTTGAGATTTAGGTACAGGGATTATTTTGTAGGTGTATCAGTTGGGTCTGTGTAGAAGCATGTTCTTTTGTCTGGTTCTGTCTATACTGAGCATGTACAACATCCTCTGATCATGTGAGATAAAAGTTAAATTGTTATGTGACCTGCCATGCAGTTCAGCTTAATGCATAGTGCTAGTACATGACCCTGTTGGCAATTGCCAGTAGCCATGTCTCTACAACATGATGCCTACCCAAGCGACCATGGTCACCAGGAAGCCGCATTTGACTCCATGTTCGGAACTTTTTAAAAAACTTTCTCAGTTCTTATGTGGATATACATGACCAGATGTTGGGCACTGTATGCAGACAGGTTTTACTTTGGGCCACCAGCTTACAAAAAGCAACACAGAGATTTATAATTAATTATAAGAGCCCAGGCTTTGGCTTACGCTTGTCCCACTTGCACTTACAATTCAACTTAACTGATTTCTATTCATCTATGTGTTGCCATGTGTCTCACAGATTTTACCTCTCCTCCTGCATGTTTTGTTTCCTCTGAGTCCACCTTTCTTCTTCCCAGAGCTCCCTCTGTCTAGAAGTCCCTGCTATACCTCCTGCCTAGGTATTGGTCCTTCAGCTTTTTATTAAACCAATCACAGTAACATATCTTTACACAGTGTGATAAAATATCTAGCAAAAAGTCTGGGCTCTACTACTCTGCAATTTGATCAATTGTGGTTTTCTAAAATGGTCTGTGTCTGTTGCAAACCAAAGTAGTAACAGTATTGAAAACTGCACTTACTGGCAAGCATAAGCAGAAATGGTTACAATGTAGTTAGGGATTTTGCTGGTTTCCTAAAAGGGCAGTGGAAGATTCTCCTCAACAATCCATAACTGCAGTAGACCTGGGTAGTTGGCTAGTTTCTCAATACCACGCATGATTTCCCTCTTGTTGAGCAGCTCTTAAGTACAATTAGTAAGCTGTTGGTTGCTACCAAGGTATGTGTGTTACTACTTCACCCTTAGGAATATTGTGACATGTTAATTGTTATGGTTCATAGGTGTCAGGGCAGTATAGGACTATTGGATGCTTTCTTCTTTGTAAGATTGCATGGTGTCTTTGGTACCATATCAAGGCATAGCCACCTGAAAAGAGAAATATGGAAAATGATGGGGATATAATTAGGGAGGTGGGAGGAAGGTAAATATAGATAAAGGAGTTACTATGGTAGAGAAGAATGAGGAGTAAGCAAAATAATAATACAGATGTCTGGAAAAGTAATAAAGAATAATGCTATTAACTACCTACTTAATATTACATATGATACATGTAAATCTATGCATAAGTATACATATAAGTAGCTTAAATGAATTTTTTCTATCTGAGCCTACAGTGTTGCTCCAGGACCCACAGACCATCAACAAAAATCTCAGGCATGAGAAGGCCTCTTTAAAGTTGGTTCTCAGAGTTCTCCAAGAGACCCCCAAAACATTATAGACCCTAGTTGATGCTGCCACCCAATAGGTGAGAGGTAAACTAGAGTCTCAGAGCTACATCATTGGTATGCTTTAACATCTAATATTTACTTTTCAGGGTAACACTGTATAACAAACATGTACAGGTTGCTGGTTCAAGTTGCTTTTTCTCCATGATCTGGCTGAAACTTCACAATTCATAGAGACTTCCAACTAGAATCTAGGGCTACACATACTTCATTTGTACTGATTACACTTCCTATAGCTGGAGAAAAGTATGACACAACAGGGAGGGAACAGAAGCAACACTCTCTTGGGACCCTAGGTCAAAAGAAAGTTCCCCATCTATCTCCTGCTTAAGCTTAGTGGGTTAATATTGTCATGATTGTCCCTCTCATAAGTGCCTTTCCTACAGAGAACTAGAAAGTTCCTTTTGTCTTTGATGAATCACTCTGAATTCAGGTTAGGAAGTTATAGGGGAAAAATTATTCATTTACCATTCTGTCTAGTCAAAATACAAATGTCAGCCTCCTTTCTTTTTCTCTTTCCTTCCCTCCCTTCTCTTTACTTTCTTTCTTCATCTTTGTTGTATTTCCCTTTAAGAGTCATTAATTTGCTGTTTCACACATTATGTCCAAATCCATCCTTTGTGACAGACATACCACACAGGGTACTGAGTTTTTCTCAGTCTACCTTGAACTTAAAACATCAGAATGAAAATAAACTTAGCATCAATAACAGGAAGACAAGAGGGAAATCTCCAAATGTTTAGAAATAAAAAAAATACCTCAAAAAACAGAATACTTCAAGGAACATTAAAGTGTGTTTGAACTAAATGAAATGAAAGATACAATATGTCAAAATCTTCACAAAATAGCTAAAACAATATTGTTAGCATCATACTAGCATGTCCAAAAAGCCATCCAGAAAGAGAAAATCAAGTTGTTTTTTATTAGGATAGAGAAAAGAAAATCAGACAATTTCTCAGTAAGATCCAGCTGTACCAATCTTAGGCAGATACCAAAGGATACTTCATTCTAACACAAGGACAATTGCTCAACCATGTTTATTGATGCTTTATTCATAATAGCCAACAATCAAAAGTAACTTATATGTCCTAAGATAGACGGAAAAGAAAGGAAATCTATATTTACAATAGAGTATTACTCAGCTGATTAAAAGAGGGTGCATCATGAAATTTGCTAGCAAATAGATGGAACTAGAAAAATCATACTGAGTGGGGTAACTCCAATCCAGAAAGATAAATATGCATGGAGTCATATATATGTGGATATTAACTATGAAATATAGGTGAACTGGGGGCAAAGAGGACTGGGACAAGAAGATCAGGTTTAGAGAAGGAGAGAAGGTGGGGTTGAGTGACAGAATGTAAGGAAAGACAGCTAGAATAGAAGGGTAGTTGAAGGGTGGTATGGAAACCTAGTGCAGTGAAAACTTCCTAAAACATATGAAACTGATCCTAATGAAGTCCCCAAATAAGGAGGAAGATGGAGTCCCTAGTGGCCATCTCTTTTTACCAAAGGAATCTTCCATTACCAAGACCTGTTTTTATTCAATTGAGTTGTTGGCCAAAGTGATCCCAAGGAAATCCCCCAAACAACCCAGGCTGTTCCCAAGACAATAGGTTGCTTTCCTATTGTCTTGGGAACATTACTGAAGAAGGCCATATTACTGAAGGCCACATTACTGAAGAAGACATACAACTCATTGAACATGGAGAGGTCAAGTCTTCACTCCATGGTCTAGTATCTGAAAATACCATTTATACATCAATTATTATAACACGATAAAAATCATTGACAAGCCATACCTTTAACAATGTATTATCTGATGTCCTATAGGGTGTTACTTGTATAAGCAGCACTTAGTTAGTTCACTGTGATGTGTTTACCACATGAGACGTAAAAAGAGCTTGCTGTTAACATGAGGAATTCTTTTACTGAACACTGGTCCTTTCATTTCATCATCCATGCTAATACTGAAGGATTATCTAAAAGAAAATCCATTTGGAAGGAGGGAAATGTAAGACATAATTATATCATCTTCATTACCACTATTTCCTAATATTGTTTCAATCAACCCCTATGTCAATTATCAAAAAAAACATTGTTTTACCTTCCTTTCTCTCCTTTTAAACTCACTCTACAGAGAAACTCTGAAGTTTTAGCTGAGATTTTAGAAGTTGTCTCATTATCACAGAGTTACCTCCTCACTAAGTTTCCTTTCCTTTCTCAATGAAGGCCTGAGGGATTTTTTTTCCTGTAGATTTGACAGTTAAATCAAAAAACAGCAATAGACACAATGTAACACTGAGATTGTTTTAGTTTAATCTCAATTATTTTTCTGCTTCCAGATAAATTCAGGATGTTAACAAGTTTACAAAAAACAGAAACTTCAAAAGACACTAGGTTCACATACACTTTCATGGTATGAAAACTGCCCCAAATCTTATAATTTCTCCTCATTGTTTCTATAAATAATGAAGTGATACCGTAACATAAACACAAGGAAAACATATATTAAAAAGGAAATTGCCCTTTAGAGATAATGGATGTTATTTTCACTCTATGTATGAATTCAGCCCTCCTCAATACCAATGGAAGTCACATACAAGCATCAAGAAAATATACCTGGTGTGACAGATTTCTGATATATTCCTGACTGACTGCAAAAGAACTCCTGAAGTGTGGGGGTAGAATTTAAATAAAGAATTTAAAACACTAAGGAACAAACAGAACACATGAATCCTTTACCAGTTTCCTTTCCCCTTCAGAAATCTTTCCTAATAGTCACTTCCATGTGACTGGGTCCTGAGACTGAATGTATTTTAAGAGACTTGTCTCAAAGTAATGAAGTTAGCTATCAATTAAGCAACTTAACCTATAACAACGACCACAACAGAAAATTGGGTCTCAGCAACATTTACCTGATTTCACACTATCTCCTAGATTTTCAGCATAAAAATCATGGAGTTTTTTTGTTGATATTTGCAATCAATAAATAGTTTTGATCTCACATTAATCTGCATGTTTTCTACTAAAGTCAAATCTCAGATGAACCTCATTCTCTATGTCACCTCTTTCTTTTCTTCTTCCTTCTTTTTCTATTCAGGTTTCCTCTTTAAATGTAGAGCAAACATTCTCATTTCTTATTCCCATCTAACAATATGGAACCAGGGAATTGTATTGAAGTTGTCAAAAGTTGCTTACACTATAAACTAAATAGACTCACTATTAAAATATCATTGTAGTTTTCATAATAATCAAATACGTAAACATGCACCTGAAGTATTTAAAGAAAATTAAAATTCATACATTTAAGGTCTTACTGGTAAGAGCAAAATGTATAATGTAAATTTCTTATATCCTTGACATTTTAAATATTAAGCATTACTATAACACACTGTGCATAACTCAACAATATTGAAGTCTATATATATATAGTAATTTTCTTTGGGTACCATATCTTGCAAGTAGTATGCTTCACACATACTTCATACCACTGCTACAGAAATTTCCACAGCTAAACCAGGCAAAACAATTAATAAAAAGTATCAAAGAGGGAACCTTCATTTCTATTGAGTTGGTCACTAGAATCATCAAATTAGGAAACCTTTCCTCTCCTATAAATGTCCCAACTGTATGTACTACAAACCATATTATATATTCACTGTAAAATATCTTCCCATTTTCAGAAGTCTATCATGGCCAAATTGTTTCACTTTTCTAAAGAGATAGGGCAATTTCAGAGTGGTATACAACTATGTCTTATGAAAACTACTTAAACCAAAAATATACCTTAAAGAGCATAATTCTCTATTGTTATTCAAAAAATTGTTTGAATGCCAATTTTTCAAAGGACCTATGAATTCTTTGTTTGAAATGATGAACCATGTAGAATATTAGAAATATCTACCTGTTATTCTGGTACCATTAAAAGAACAAATTTTTGCATTATAAAACAGTATGGGGAGCCAGTGGCATTTTTCAGTGGGTAAAAGTGCTTGCCACTCAAACCTGACAATTTGATTCAAGTTGGCTCCATGAAGGTCATGCAAAGGTGGAGGAGGGAAAATACTCCAATGCCATTTTTTTTTGCTTCCACAAGGCTACCGTGTTGCATGCAGGCACAAACACATAATGCATAGATATTTTAAATAATTGTTTTATTTTTCAAATTATAGCATAGTTATATCATTTTCCCCTTCCCTTTCATTAGTTGATTTTATCTTCTCAAAGAATCAGCTCTTACAATTGTTAATTTTTATGGTTTTCATTGTTTCTATTTCATTAATTGCTGTTCCAATTTTTATTATTTCTTCATATAGACTGGGTTGGATTTTATTTGTTCTTGTTTATCTAAATTTTTGTGTTATAAACACTAAATCATCTACTTGTACGTTTTCTGATTTGTTAATGAAGGCACTTCGAATTACAATTTTCCCTTGTATATGTGTTGCAGAAGTTATGGTGTATTGGCTCGTTTTCACTTAGTTCCAGGAAAATTGTTATTTCTGTCTTGATTTTTTTCTTTGATCCATTCAACATTCATTAATGAGTTGTTTAATATCTGTGAGTTTTGTACTTTTGTGCTGTCAATTTTACATTTGATTGAATTCTGGTCAGATAGGATATACAGAGTTATGCCAGTTATTTGTATTTGTAAATATTTGTTTCTCATACCAAGATATGGTCTATTTTATAGAATTTTCCATGTGCTTCTGAGTGGAATGTGTTCTCTTTGATGTTTGAATGGAATGTTGTGTGTTTATCTGTCAAATTCATTTGATGTGTGATGTCATTTAATTCTGATGTTTTCCTCTTTTTTGTTCAGATGAGCTGTCTATTATAGAAAGTGAGGTATTGAATTTTCCTCTTAATGGGCTGATGTTAATGGTGTCTTAAATCCAGTAGTTCGTATTTTTAATGAATTAGCTTTCACAGGATTGGTACATGCATGTTTACAATGATAATATTCCCTTGGGTAGAATGAAGTGTCCCTCTTCATATCTTATGATTAATTTAATCTTAATTTGAAGTTAATTATTTTTTAGGTATCAGGATAACAATTCCTGCTCGTTTCCTGTTCCCATTTGGTTGGAGTACTTGTGTCCATCATTTTATTCTATAGCAGTGTCTATCTTTGATATTAATATGTGTTTCTTGAAGACAACAGATAAATGGATTCTGTTTTTTGATCCATTCAGCCAGTCTGTCTACTGATTGGATTAATAAATAACTTCAGGACAAGAGATAACACTTAGTAGTTAAGAGCACACACTGTTCTTGCAGAAAACCCTAATTGAATTTCCAGCACTCATATCAAGCAGCACACAAGCACCTGTAACTCCAGCTTGAGACAATCTATTGCCTCTTATCTTGGGGCATACCAGCACACATGTGCATATATCCACACACGTGCAAATAATTAAAATGTGAAAAATGTCCCTTTAAAGTCTATTCTTTTCCTATCCTTTAAACCATTCCCTTTGTCACTTTCCTCAAATATATTAGCTAATTTTTCATTCATTCCGAATATGACTAAATGTAATAAAAATATCAAAGTGCAACTGATCCTGATACCACAAATAATTTATTATTATATTTACAATTTTCATGAAAGTTTAAATAACTTCTTTTATAATATGGTCATCTTGAAGCACCTTGAAATCCTAACTCTTAAACTATCACAAGTTCAAGATCAATATGAACTACATTCTGAGTTCAAGTCTAACCTATGCTACATAGGAAGACCTGAAGCACAAAATAAAACCAAGAGGCAATAAATCATTTTGTACATCAAGCTCTACAACAGTATAGTGGAGCTCAACTGAGAGGATATTATACCTTTTATATACTGAGAATCAAATAAACTCATAATGGTGAGTTGTTATAACCATTAACAGTAGTCAAGTCAGTACAATGAGGATAGCCAGAGCTTCTTTATAAGCTCACACTTATACGCAGAATTTACCAAAATTTGCTTTTTAGGGTGAGAACAATACCTTCTAATTGATGGGCATTAAATTAATTAGGGAACACAAACACTAATTGCAGAGAACAGAAAACTCACCAATACACATATCTCACAAAATAGCAAGTGTCTTGGAAAACATCTAACAGAATACATGAGTTCAGTCAGCACATCACTCCAGGGTTTACTGAGAAAACTAATTTCACATAAGGAACATGCACCCTTGGAAGTTTAGACTAATAGTGAACATCTTTTCTTTTTAGTTCTTTCTTCTTGCTTCATTTTTATTTTTTACACTCGTGTTACGTGTGTGTGTGTGTGTGTGTGTGTGTGTGTGTGTGTGTGTGTGTGTGTAGATCAGAGACATTTGTGGAAGTTGTTTCTCTCAATCCACCAACTAAGTCACAAGGATTGACCTCGGATAATAAAGCATGGTGACAACTGCCTTTACTAACTGGAACATCTCATTGGTCCCTCTATTCTCTTCCTCATTTCCAAAACTTGAAAACACACTCAATATTCAAAAAGTAAGAGATAAAACAATTTTCTGACTTTCCCCCAATATAGCTTTGTATTTTCATCTTTTATCACTTTTTACACATTCTGTATTTTTTCCAGTCCCTTTACTTTAAAGGAAGTTCCAAAGCTTATTTATCTGAGAATGTGAAGATGTGAAGACATAACATGATTTGTGGTAAAAGAAATAGTGTTTGTTTGCATTTCATTTAAAGAACAGTGCCGTATCATCTAACAAGTGCTTCCAGATATAAACTTCAGAGGAGAGATCAACAAATCACCCAGCTCTGTGAAACAGGTAACCCTTTTCTGCACTTTTATGAAATCCCTAAACATTCATTTGACAGAGAAAAAAATATATCCAACAAACATTTTACATTAAATATATATAATAAGCTTTTCATAATCAAAACAGAGGGATCAAATGCATGAGAAGGAACTTGCAAAACACACATTTATGAGTTTATCCCCAAAGTCTTATCAAAGTAAAACATTTGATGTGAATAACAGATAAAGACATTATAAATAGAATATTAATGAAAGATGTAACTATCTACACTTGTTACCCCCAATGTCCAATGTTTACTTCTTGTTCACTTATATCTATGTTACTTCAGTAAAAATAATACTAGCTGTACCTTGAAAAAGCAATCTGCCTAGGCTTCCTCTTGTCCATATTTAGTAACAGACTACACATTACAATGTTTTCTAACAATGTCCTCAAGCCTCTCCACAACAGTCTTTGTTTGATAGAGCCCTGGCTTTGTCTTACAGAATTCACTTAAGGTTTACTTTAAACACACCATTTACTATGCCTCTTTTCTGGACATAATAGCTAATACTTAAATTTAGTGAATTAAAGCAATGTGGTTTTTTATTAAAAACAGTGAGAAAAATAAACTTAAAAAGAATAGCAATTGGAACACAATAAAGTTCAAAACACAAAAGAGAGAAGAGTTACATTAAAATAAGTATAATTTAAAAGTCAAATTTAAATGCAAGCAGAAAGCACATGAAATCATGTTTCTTTTAGCCATCAGGAATAGACAATATTATTTGCCACAAAGCTCTTAAGTTTCAGTAATGAAATAATGTAGTGTTTAAAATATGGAGGAAAGCACTGTAAAAGCTAAGTAGTGTTACTATGGCAACAGAAAACCCTTCAACTAGTCTTAGGTCCTAAGAAAAGTGAAAATGAAGCCTTGTTCTGTGGGAAATATTACAGAAGGATATGCAACAGATTTGTAATACTTTGACTTAATAAATAGTCCAGTAATATTTTAAAAAGAATACTTTTTACAATAAATTACATTCCATGTGTTAGAAAATAAACCACAACAAAAATTTGAAAACCATAACCATAATACATCAAAATTCTAAAGATTACACTTGATATCTCAGGAGAAAGACAGCACATTTTAACTTCATTTCATTGATTTTATTTTATTTCACGCAACATGACTTTTTCCTGGAATGCGCCAGAATTGCTGATAGATACAGTGAATAAACTAATGTAGAAGGAAAACAATCACTCATATATGCAGATAACAAAATGAAGATGGAAATAAGATGCTAGTCATACATAGAACTATACACAAGATCAAAGACCTCAACATAAATCCAGCCACACTGAACCTCTTAGAAGAGAAAGTGGGTGGTACCCTTGAACGAATTGGTACAGGAGACAGCTTTCTGAACATAACCCAAGTAGCACAGACAGTGAGATCAACAATTAATAAATGGGACCTACTGAAACTGAGAAGCTTCTGTAAGGCAAAGGACAGTCAGCAAGACAAAAAGGCAGCCCACAGAATGGGAAAAAATATTCACTAATCCCACATCTGACAGAGGGTTGATCTCCAAAATTTACAAAGAACTCAAGAAGCAAGTCTCCAAAACACCAAAGGACCCTATTAAAAAGTGGGCTGCAGAACTAAATAGAGAGTTTTCAATAGAGGAGTCTAAAATGGCTGAGAGGCACTTGAGAAAGTGCTCAACATCCTTAGCCATCCGGGAAATGCAAATCAAAACAACTCTGAGATACCATCTCACTCCTGTCAGAATGGCTAAAATCAAAAACACCAATGACAATTTATGCTGGAGAGGATGTGGTGAAAGGGGGACACTCCTCCATTGCTGGTGGGAGTGCCAACTGGTTCAGCCACTTTGGAAATCAGTATGGAGATTCCTCAGAAAAATGGGAATAAACCTACCACAAGACCCAGCAACTCCACTCTTAGGCATATATCCAAAAGATGCCCATTCATACAACAAAGATGTCTGTTCCACTATGTTCATAGCAGCTTTATTTGTAATAGCCAGAACTTGGAAGCAACCTAGATGTCCCTCACCGAAGAGTGGATAGAGAAAATGTGGTACATCTACACAATGGAGTACTATTCAGCAGAAAAAAATAATGGAATCATGAGATTCGCAGGCAAATGGATGACACTAGAAGAAACCATCCTGAGTGAGGTAACCCAGTCACAAAAAGAGAAACATGGCATGTACTCTCTCATATATGGATTTTAGACATAGATCTGGGGAGTGCCAGCCTACAATCCTATGGCCAGAGAGTCTGGAAAACAGAAACTTCATTTAGTGGCTGATCGAAGAAGAGGTAGACTCCCTTGGTTAAGTACTGAGCTGAACTCAAGAAAGCCAGTAACAGAAAGGGAGGACTGATGATCAAAGGGATTAAGACTGGCCTGGTTTAACCCCCAGAAACAGCTGACCAGACAAAGGTTAACTCTTGAATCCCAGGCATCAGCCTGGGAATCCAGCATGGGACTGATCAAGACTCCCTGAATGTGGGTGTCAGTGAGGAGGCCAAGTAATCTATTGAGCCTTGGGCAGCAGATCAGTACCAATCCCAAGTATATACATGGACTTTGGACTCCCACAGAACAATGTGAGGTGCACTCTCACCCTGAACTCTTGGGGAAGGGTCTAGGCCCTGCCCTATATGAAATGACAGACTATGGATACCCCCATGGAGGGCCTCACCCTCCCTGGGGGAATGAGGGGATAACGGGGGTGGGGGAGGGATTGGGGGGGAGGGCACGGGAGGAGGGGTGGGAATGGGAGAGGGACCTGGAACTGACTTGTGAAGCAACCTCGTTTCTTATCTAAATTTAAACTGGAAAATAAAATATAAAAAAAAAGAAAATACCTTGAAACAAAAGGTTTCTGTGTCAGGCTAATTCCAAGTGCCATTCCTGCTGCATGTGTACAATTCTACTCTTCAAAACTGTCTTGATTTCCTGTCAGGCAGAAGAAGCAGTTCAAGCATTGACCATTGTCATTGTACCATCTATTGAAAGAAGCAAAAACATTCAGAAACTCACTGTTGAAGACTTCCAGCTTTGAATCAAACTCTGTTGAATCCAAAAATCCACAGAGCCAAAACTAACCGAGTAGTCACAACATGTGCTCAACTAATGAGAAAGTCAGTAAGTGACATAGCAAGACATAGTAATGAATGGGGAAGTGCTCAAATCTTTATCTGACATGGGAAAGAGTCATTCATAAGGAGGCCACACTGATCACAGAAATTTCCAACTTGCCTGCCTTTGAATATTTTTGTTACTAATAAGTATATAACATTATATAACAAGGTCATATATAATTCTTAAGATTGCCTGTTGGTTCCTTTGATATGAGGAGACAGGCAGTACTCTCATCGTGAATAAAACATTTAGAGGAAGCATTCAAGGATGACTACTTCAAGCAATAATTTGAAGGCATATTACAACTTCATAAAATATGCACCCTCCAATAAAAATGGAAAGCAAAATTAATAACCATCACAGCTGATATAATTCAAAGCCTCTATTTGGGGTTCATATGCATTTATTGTTTTATTTCACCCTCTGTCATCAAATAATTTAATTTGGAAGATTTCATGATCAGAATACTAAACTTAGCACTGGCTTTCCCTTATATGGTCATTCACATCAGAAATACACAGAACACTATGTCATGTAAATAAGTATTAAAATTTAATGAACTACTTCCTTATAAAATAGCAGTAATTAGTTCATAGACATAACAAAATACAATGGACAGGCACTTAAAATATGACTCACATTCTATTTTAAAGTTGTTTAGTTTCATCAGAGTTAGATAATCACGTTCTTCATTTGTAATGTTAAATGATGAGTCAATTTCTAAGATCCTGAACAATTACCCTTCACCACTGAAAAAGAAAATATTTCCTTGCATTGATTCCTGGGAATTTCATCATTCTATATAGAAGTGCGTACATCCCCTTTCTGGCCAGTTTCATCAAGACAGGAATTTTAGAGTGACTTAGAAAGTATCTTGATTAGCCACGCTGAAGAGGCTACTTGGTGGGTAAGGATTGCCACACAAGCATTAGAACCTGAATTCAGATCTTCAGGATCACATAAGAAAGTGTGGAAGGCATGTGTAACCTCAGCACTGTGGGGAAGAAAACAAGCAGGTCGCTGGGAGCTCCTGGCCCGGACTAGCCACCCAGTTATTGCAAATCAATGAGCTCCAGGTTCAGAAAGAGATTATGTCTCAAATAAAGTAAATGTTGAGTTATTCGTGTTCCAGTAGTCAGTTTTGTAACCATGCCCATGGAACTGGCTCGGGTTACATTCAGTGGGATACAAAGCCGAAGCACAACAAAAACAAAAATGCATGAAAGTAGGATGGGCAGTTGGTAGAAGGAAGACGAATGAAGGTGGAAGGAGAAAAAAAGAAGGTAGAGGGATGAATGTGAGCAAATAGACCATCAATTACCAACGCTTGAGGTTAGTCTAGGTTTATCAAAACTTACCTCCCCACTACCTTCCTGAGTGTTGAACCATTAAGCCCCAGGAAAAGCTTCTTAGAAATGGTTTCATCACCTAGGCAGCTCATGTGATTGCACCAAATGTAGAGCAAAGGTCAAGGTTCCAGGCAGTGACAGTGACAGAAAGGAGGCTGCTAAAAAATGCTAGTGAGTTCCTGAAACCTGAACACTTCATGCCTGATTGCTGCTTTGTAGCACTCATAAATGGCTGAGGCATTCTAGAAAACAACCAACGACCAGATTTTTAAGAGGTTACACAGGATGGCAGAGGAATTAAAACTATTGAAAATGAGATGCTACAAAGAGCAAAAGACTGAAGACAAATGTTTGCGAAGTAGGAACCCTGAATACCAGAAGGATTCAAAATAATCAAGAAGAAATAAAGATGGGAACCTAACCTGTGGCTCAAGGGTTGTACTCTAGCTACTGGGTATTGGCTTTAAAGCCATTTACAACAGTTATCTAGCTTGAACTCAAAGACCTGTGAGTCTCTGACTTTGAAAACTTAGAACCATAGCTAGTGGTTGAGTAACCTATAGCTAAAAGACAGTAATTAAAATACATATGGAAATTTAAACCATGAGCATACTAGGGAAATTTCAAAGAAAACTAAGCTGGATTAGCCTTTAATAGTCTCCAGTGAAAAGCCTTCCTTGTCATTTAATAGTACAGGGCATTCCATTTCCTCTTGTTGCTGTCCTTCATGAACCTGGACATACACATCATTTGTCCATTTGTCCACAACATAGAGAGTCATGGGACTAGCAAAGTCTGTCATCTCAGGATATTATGTTGCCCCATTTGTGTGTGTGTGTGTGTGTGTGCGTGTGTGTGTGTGTGTGTGTGTGTGCGTGTGTGTGTGCATGTGTGTGTGTGCGTGCGTGCGTGCGTGCGTGCGTGCGTGTGTGTGTGTGTGTGTGTGTGCATGTGTGTGTGTGTGTCTGAGCATGACTGTCCACAGAGAAGCAAGCAAGCAAGCAAATCACTTTGAGAGAGACAATTTGTACACTGACTAGCAATCCTTATTTTACCTTAATCTATGGACAGCCTGAAATTTGTTTGTTAATCTGGACTTTCACCAAGACCCTTCTTTAAATAGTTGACTAGTCTCATGATATTCTGTAGATATCTTTGTGATGGACCAGCTTTAAGTTTTCATTGTGATTTTACTAACCTGCATATCTGAGGGTGAAAACTGATAAATGTTAAATGATGGAGGAAATCGTTACCTTTTAGTATAAATAGAAAAGTTCTAGGGCTAATAAGAGATAAAAACAGACACCATTAGTGAGGCAATTTCTTTCTGAAAATCTTCTCATTTCAGTGTGGTCTAAAATACAGTATAAATATTTAATTGTTTATCAAAACTATTCAAGGAAGAGATGAGGTTTTAGGTACTTTCTGAAGGCAGGCATTTAAAACCTGCTGAATTTTCTAATTCAGTTAGGATCCAAAGACTGCAGACTTTGAAATTCTTAGTTAATGAGAATGCATTGCTATTTGTTTAAGTATTTTTTCTCTGAGACATTCTATGGCTTGTAAATTTCACTTATTCCAGATTGCGTGTGTTTGTGTGTGTGTGTGTGTGTGTGTGTGTGTGTGTGTGTGTATGAAAGATAGAGGTCTGAATGGTCTGTGTGTGTGTATATATATATGTGTGTGTGTGTGTGTGTGTGTGTGTGTGTGTAGTCTGTGTGCATGTGTCTATGTGTGTGAGTGTGTCTGTGTCAGTGTGTATAGTGAGAGTTACCCTCTATGGCCCAGATACATGAGCTGGCTTAGGAGAACTCATGATATTCTTCTTGCCTCTACTTTTATAGTGTTGAGATTACAGGTTCATTTTTATGTTGTTTTCATATAATGAAGTATGTGATTCAGTTTTGAAAATTTAAAACTTCAAACCAAAGAATATTTTGTTCTACTAAGATGGACTGTAACTTTCAAACTTGGAGACAAATAAATCAAGCACAATGATATTAAGACAATTCTATTTTCTACACTATTAAAAACATGAGAATTAATGGCAAAGTGAACTTGGATTTTAGTATAACACTTCCTTTAATACTGGAAAGTATCTAAAAACTCACTTTTCATTATACTGAAGAAGTTCAGAAAGTAAATGTATTGAAAGTATTCCAACTTTGCCTCACTCTCAGATCTTTCCAAGCCCATTTTATAGGAAGATTTCACTGGGCCCCCATAGTCATCAATAAAATAATCAGATATTTAACAACCCAAGAATTTACAATTAATCCCGAAAACAATGTATAGGAACCATTCAACTACTATTCTAACCACTAAGAACAAAACTCATTTCTTAGTATTAAAAATCAAACCATTGTTTCAGTTTTATATAACTACAAAGTTACTTTCATTAAGTTGACCTTTTCTAAGGCTAGTTCTAGGAACTGTCACACGTCTATAGAATCATATAATCACCAGCAGAATCTGAGATTCCAAATTGATCCCATCACTTCTAAAATGTCCCTGGAATTACCCTTCATCTTCCCAGCACATCCTACCCTAGCAAGCACTGAGTCTCACTATACCTTTGTCTCTTTCAGAATGTCACATAAGTGAAATTATACATGGTAACCTTTCCTCCTTGAATGTTATATGTAAGTACAAACAAGAGTCATCAAAAGAGAAAATCGTGGGGGAGAGACAGAGATTCTTAATATAATCCTGTAGAGCTCATTACAGTAACCTTGTGGGGATAATGCTTTGACATCTGCCCAGAGGGACTTGAAACAGAAGACAAAACTATTTCTATCATATATGAAGTCAGAATGACAGAATAGAAATGGTACCTCTGTCTCCAGTCAAGGGCAGGAACATGTACAGCAAAGCGGTCCCTAAATACACCTCTCAGAACTACTTTTCTTGTTCGCTTTCAGATACATTCTATAACTTTTGAATTTATTTTAAGCCAGCTATTTATCCTCTTTCTCACTTTGGAGCACAGGGTTATACTGCAGCCATCTAGTGAGATCAATTAATTTGTGAAATCACTTTGACTGCCTTGGACAAAGCTATTTTCCATGTACCTAAGCATAAGAGAACCCTATATGTAAATTATAAATCCAGTTCTCTCTTAGAATACTGAGAAAACAAAAAGCATTATGTACCCAGGATATTAAATTAGTGTTTCTTAACATGGAATTTCCATAACAATGAGGGGTAAGCTTTTCCCTTGATTCCTCATTTGTAAAATATTTTCTCTCCTCCAGTTTTTGCAGAAAACAAAATATGACAGGAAAAAGATGTGTCTTTCAAATGGATTTTGATTAATCCTTGTAAATGAATTGAAGATCATTGTGGTAATAACTCACAATAAAGAACAACCCCATAAATATTAGTTTATGGTGGTGAATGCATAGCTTTATATTAATTAAGAAATTGTCTTGCTGCTTAGGTCTTTCAAGTAATAAATGGATGGAGTGGACCACCAAAAATTATTGCAACTTCCTGGGGCTGTCATTGTCTAGAAAATGATAAAGGAAGTCTTATGCTCTCATTCGAATCTGTGGTATTTTATTGGTTGTTGGGTGGTTTAAATTATCCTTTTTCTGGCTCTTACTACAAGAAAGGTTTAAAAGATTACAGAACTGTTTGATAGAGAAAGGGATCCTCATTCATCATAGATTAGGCTTTTAAAAAATTGAGGGCATAAAGAAAAATAAATATTTATTTCAATGTCTATTCCCTATTGTCTATCACTTTGTCTCCAGAAACATAACAATACAGAACTTCTACATCCATCGCTTCATCACTGTGGCATCACAATCAAAAACACACTGGTTTTCCCTGAAAAGTCTCAAATACAAACCATGAACATCCCTCTCGTGACTAATAAAACAGCAAATATGTGTTCTGAAATAGTGCTTCAGCCACCACAGATCAAAAATCTTTCTGACAGAAATACCCACGGCTAAAAATCTGGTCTGAAACCTACAAGGATTTGGGAAATAGCTGTTCCCTGAACGAGCCTTACAATAATATTTTTATTTTGTCCTCCTATATCAGATTCATGCTACAACTTGGGTCATTTATTTTATAAACTGCTTAAGTCACTGGCTACAATGCACAACAATAAAAACCTGCTAACTCTTATTGGTGTGTCACACTTTCCAATGGTGGCAGTTTTCAAAGAGCAAAGTCACTCCCAAGAAAAACCACCCACTTAGGTTTATCACTTCAAATCCCCAAGAACCACTTGGAGCATGGTTTCACACAAAAAAGCATGTACCCATGGAGTTGATGACTCTTAGTGCTCCTGGATTTGGGATACAGAAGTTGCTGGGGAGTAGCTGAGGATTAGGGACTTGTCACATGAGGGGTCTCTATGTGTGTCAGGCAGGGAAGCAAGCCTGAGAGTGAAAGGTCTATTCTGACTGCCTTCGTCAACCTGGATCAAGACTTCTCGAAGAGTCTGATATGATAAGATGTATTCCGAACAAATATAAAACACATTAAAAATGTAGGGGGAAAAAAGGTTTCCCAATGTAATACAATCCCTGGTTCACAAGGAGGAAAAAAAATTACATGAAACTGACTCAGGGTCATTTCCTCCATGAAGATGGGTTCTAGAGATAGGCTACCCGTAACAGCTTAAGGGCCAAAGGGTCTGGCCTGGTGTTAGGCATACAGAAGGGCCTAAGGGTCTGGCCTTGTCTCAAGCATTCAGAAGGGCCTAAGGGTCTGGCCTTGTCTCAGGCATTCAGAAGGGCCTAAGGGTCTGACCTCATCTTAGTCATACCAATAGTGTAAGTGGTTGTTTGGGCAATTAACCACTTCTCATCCTGTTGGTACAACTTGGAAGAATCTCTGACTATAAGGGTCATTTAAACTATTAGGTACCTCCTGGCCCTGTTTATGGGAGCTTGGGGAGCCCCTGGTTGTAAGGATTTAGATTACTGGCCACTTCAGGTCCTAGTTGTAAGAGCTTGATATGACCTCGCCCAACAGATAACACAGGTCACCAGACTATTTATCATTTTCAATTCTCAGCTTTCTGGATGGAAGAACAGGGTTTGTTTTTTTTTTTTACATAGTTCTCATTGGAAAGACAATCCTTCGCCCTTCACATTCCTGGTTTCCCTGGAGATCTGTGGGAAGAAGGGTCTTTATGCAATGCTTCCAACTGTCAGGCAGTTCAGGGAAGATCAGGGGAAGGACTCTGGAGAGGAATTTTTTAGGTCAAGAAGGTAGCATTGAAGTAAGACAGGGATATGATAAAGAATGCCATAATTTGGTGTGGTAAAGGGAAAGACAGACAGACCCTATGCAAAACCCTGGGAAAGGTGTGTCCTCTGTGCTTGCTTCTCTGCTTTGCATCCTCTTTGACTCCATGGAAACAGTAGTTCCTTTTCATTTACCTCAGGTAACTAATGTTTCTTTATCCACCCACAAAGAAAATTCCTTCCTGAAAAGGGAAATGCTTTTGTTCACTCTAAAAAGCAAAGCATAGATCTTCAGCCTCTACTTTATTTGTATGCCACTTGCAAAAAGTCAAGTATGTGATAAAGATCTGTGTGAAAAAACACAAACAGCATAGACTGATCCTGCTACCTACCCTCTGCCTTTCCTATCCAAGGGAAAGCAAAATGATGCACCTGCTTTTCTATACAGCCAGAGAAGTCCTCAGCTGCTTAAACAAATCCTTCATATGACTCGCAATTTCTCTGTTGGGCATGCACAGATTAGCTATGAAAACACTATATCCACACAAAACTCAGTACATAGATGTCTATTATAGTATTGTGATGAATAGCCAAAGGTAGAAACAGCCTGAATATCTATCAGCTGAAGAGTGGATAAATAAATATAGTGTTATCTTATTAGGAATATTATTTGGGCATAAGCAAGAATGGATCATGTATACACACTAGAACACAGATTAATCTTGAAACACCGTAAGTGGAAAAAAAAAGCCTGTTTAGAAGACAAGAGACTGTTCATCATTTACTGAAGATGGCATGTCCAGAACAGGCAAATCTATAGTGCCAAAGCAGATCTGTCGCTGCCTGGTTCAGGGAAAGTGAGCTATTACTGCAAATGGCAACACAATTTATTTTAGGGATACTGAGAATGTCTCGGGTTAACAATGACGGCATTTAAATAACACAGCTGTGAATATGCTGACTCTATAACTTTGGGTGAATTGTATGGTGTATGAATTGTATTTTAACTAAGTTCATCTCTACAAAGGAAAAAGGAATGAAGTGGGAAAGACATCACCTAGCATCCAGGGAGTCACTACTGTTTTGGTCCTGGAGAATTCACCACAGCTGGGCACAGCATCTTCATGTGCCCATTTTAAAAGAAGTGGGTCATTACTGTTTGGATTAAGAAAAGAAGAGGCATGAACTAGAAACCATAATGATTATTCATTGCTCAATATAATAGTAAGGAAAAAACAAAAGACTTTTTTTGCTCCATAAAAGTAAGTGTTTAGACAAATGTAAATAAAATTCAGATCACCCACTTCTTTGGGTGATTTGAAATCATAAGTAAATCAAATAAGCAAAAGCCAACCGTGCATAAAAAACAGGAAGAGGAGAAGAATTCAAGCTATCACACTACTTCTTCTCTGGTCATTTCAGTACTATCCCTATAGTGTTTGCAGGTTAGGGAGATGAACTTACTTTGACTTTGTACTTAATCATTGCAAGTGATTAAAAGCAAATGACAAGTGTCAAGTGTCAGCTAAGCAATGATTTAACCCTAACATGTCTCCCCAAGCACACCTCTTACCTGTCAAACATAGTATATGTTCATGGTCAAAATTCTAGATTCTGTGGCACTTCCTACTCTCCTTCAAGCCTCATCCACCTGTCTCTGAGTTTTGCTAATGGACTCTATTAATTTGGACACTGATCATTCAGTGTTTTTTTTTTGTTTTATCTAGGGGAAAGAAGAGAACTAATTTAACAAGTTCAGGTTACTCAAACAATCTCACTTTCAAGCAATAATCTGTCTTCAGGACAGACTTTGAACCAAGTCCTGAAACCCTGCGCTTGAGTCTCCCCATAAGGAGTGCTTTTATTTTCTTAAAGTAAAATGCAATATACATATTTTTTAAAAATGTAATACACAGATTAAAAAACAAATAATCCACAACATAGTATAGCTAGAACTTTTTCAATCAAACCTATGCCTACTGTTTGTTCCTCCCACAATTGTCTGCTTCTCAGTCAACTCAATATTTATCTTGAGTTGTGAAATTTCTTACTGCTACCAATCCATGTGCTCGCCTTCATCTGTCTCTCTGTCATTTGGATCTTTCTTTCTCCAAATTCTTGACTTTCTCAAGTTCTTTTTATACTTCAAGTTTCAGATCAAATAATTCATTTTCAAGGACACAATCACAATTTTCCAATCCAAAAAATTCCTTTTGTACTAATTTAGAAATTTAATTTATACTTTTTATTATGTCATTTTAGAGTCAGTTTTCTATATCTGCATCCATAACAGTAGACAACACATGTAGTGTGGGGATGTCATTATTTTCTATCTGTGATGCAGGCATGAGTAATTGGGATTATAGCCAGTTCCATCATTCCTTCACAGATGCCTATTCCAAATCCTTGCTCTATAATCTAGGTAGAAAAACATGACTGCTGCGTGAAAAGAGTGTTACACAAAACCTAGACTCTGGCATGAGGAAAGGGACAGTTCAATAATCCCATTACTGAGGCGGTAAAGAAAGGAAGATCAAAAGTTCCAGGGAAGTCTGGACTATGGAGCTAAACCCTGTCTCAAAACAAAAGAGTAACAGAAGTGCCTCATATTTCCATATTATCAGAATGGGATTGGTAAGGACAATACAACATAACAATTTAGAGTCACGTCTAACACTGGTAAGTGATAGTAATAATAACAAGTGAAAATCTGAACTGATTCCATTCCACTTCTATTTAAACACACCCATTGTCCCATTAATGTTAATCACACAGCTAGCTCGATGATAGGCTGTTGAAGATCAAGGTTTTCAAGTAATAAATATATCAATATAAGAGTAAATTCAGTTCAGACACATCATACAAATTGCACTGTTTTGAAATTGTATGCTTAATAAAACCATAAAAAATTTCAACTATTATTAACGAGCAAATAAAATATGAATTATATAAAAAAATCCAGAGGTGACTTTTTCAAATGACATGTTTGCAGTCAACATAGTTCCTGATGATAGTAATTGGTATTTTTTTCTACAGAAATCTGAATGAAGGACCACAATCTAATTTGTCAGCTGTTTCTGTTTCCTATAAAAGATGGGAATCAGCCTATGTGGAGACCACAGTTAAATGAGTAAAAATTTTTCCATGAAAAAAACATAGGAAGTATAAATAAAAAATGAATGACACATTTCAGGCCTCAACCAGAGTTCAGAAAGTTCACTGTAGGATTATAGAAAAAAACAGGGTTTCTACTACCAAGAGATAAAGCTCAATACTGTCTAAAATCTAACTATTCACCATACTTTTGTTTTTCTTTGAATTCATATTGTCTCAACATTGGAACAGTAACAATGTTAAATGTATACACATGAAAAATAGGCACTTTCAATGCATGTGCCTTCCACACTTTCCTTGGGAGACCTATTGTTAAAAATTAACAGAGTGATTCAGTTCTATGTGTCTTCTCAGTCTCCTGAGTAGTTCATTCTTTTACCCCAGTGTTAACATGTATTAGCCACTGCACTTACCAACATATGCAATGGAATAAAACCAACACAGGAAGGTGGCTTAAAAGTGCAAATATTTTAGTTCAAATTCTAATTCTTTGGTAGAATGCAGTTTTGCCACATTGCTCAAGTCTTATGTCACCATCTCCTTATCTAGAATTTGGTGACAAGAGGACAGAAGCATTGTGCAAAGGCAACAATGTAATGAAAAGTATTAGGTCAAATTTAAGTGTTCAGTAATTATTCATTGTTTTCTTAGTACCAGTTTAATCACCAAATAATGTGGAATACAGTGTGAAAAGTCATTTGTTAAATATTTTGTCCAATAAAGAAAGGGGATTGGATGGAGGGTCAGTGGGGGGGGCATGGGAAGATGGGAGGGAGAGGGAACTAGAATTGATATGTAAAACAAGATTGCTTCTAATTTAAATTTAAGAAAAGATTGTGTGGGAACACCAGACCTTGAGCAGAGACCCACTTCCCCTTCTGCCTGGGAGTAGGCAGCTGTAAGACAATGTTTAGTAAAACCATGTTTACTAAAAGCGATACAATAAGTTCCTGGGAAAGGCCTTCCCACGGAAACCGCCCTGACCTCGACCTTGTCCAAAGACTAACCGCACCTTCAAAAACCCACACACATCCACCTCTGGTGTCAGAGCAGAACCAGCCAGGGGAGAGGAGAGAGCAGAAGCTTCTCTGGTGGGAGCTTTTCTTAGGAAGTTTTTCTTGAACCTTTTTGGAGCCTGTTTAAAGTTTTCTTTATATCATTGAACGAGTCTCTGTGTTGTCAATCCCCGACACCCTCCGCACATTCTCGGACACAGTCCGCACAGCAGACATGACAATTGGAGGTCCCACCGAGATCGTGAAAGCGAGGTAAGTGGACGGGGTTAAGAAACTATGGGGAATAGTTCCAGGAAGCTAGAATCATTACAGTATCAACTAAAAAAGTTACTTAAAGAACATGGGACTGCAGTCAAGTCTAAAACCCTAGAAGGCTTTCTAAAATCGATCGAACGAGCCAGTCCATGGTTCATTACTGGGGGAAGCTTAAATATTCCAGATTGGGAGGAGGTTCACCGTGATCTTCAAAGACTTTTACGAAAAGAGGGATCTGAGTCCTTGCCCCCTACGACATTCTCCTTATGGAGATTAGTGAGGGGAGCACTTTTGACAGATAAGGTTCGTCACCGCCAGGTAGTTCAGGACACAAAAGAGGCTTTTTAGAGTTACAAGAGACTGAGACTCAAGCCTCCTTGAGTTCAGGGGCAGAGAGTGATGATGAAGAGACCGTGACTGAAACTAGAGGCTCCATTGTTAGTGAGGATGAGGAGGAGTCTCTTAGTAACAACAAAAAAATGGGTAGACATCTCCGGGCGCGACCCAAAAAGAAGGACTCTGGTCAGAATCGGTTATATCCTTCTCTATCAGACCTAGAAAATGGAAGTAGCTCAGACTCAGACTCGTCACAGTCTGAAAAGGAACGGTTACTTGCTGAGATCGCGGCCCTTAAAAAAGAACTAAAAAAGATTCTAATTAAGGAAAGACAGGACAGGGAGAGAAACCATTCCCCATACTCTGAAAAAAGGGACTCCTCCTATGAGATAACCCAGTCCTTCTCAGACCTGGAGGGAAGACCCAGAGGAGGGGTCCAATGCTGCCCGGTGGTGGCCCCAGTAATGGAAGTTCCAGATCCGAACAATTCTGGACAGGTCATTCGGCATCATAACCCTTTAAATTTTAAGGATATAAAACAACTTAAAGAGGCAACTTTAAATTATGGAGCACAGGCTCCCTTTACACTTTCCTTAATGGAATCTTTTGCGTCTCTTAATTTGACACCTGGCGATTGGCAGCGGCTTTGCAGAGCAGCTCTGTTGGGGGGAGATTATTTGATTTGGAGAGGTGAGTTTCAGGAAAGATGCAGCCAGACAGCCCAAAGGAATGCACAGGCCGGACAGCCCCAGAGAAATGTGGAGATGCTTACCGGGAGTGGTCAATACGCCACTGTCCCGCGCTACCGTCTCGCCAGCAAGAACGATGCAGAACACTCGGATCCTTCTGCAGTAAAGCTTTAATGCATCTTGAGAGATAGATGATCAGCTTCTTAGAGGGAGACCCCAAGCTAAGAAACCCAGCCCCTTATATAAGCCTAGGAGCTCCGAGTGAGACGTGTAGAGCCGGGATTGGTGGTTTGCACATCACCCCAGATGACGCCACGGGAGAGGCACAGCTTAAACGGTTAACTCCAACTGACAGCAGATGTCAGCGCCATCTTCTAACGGTTAACTCCAACTGACAGCAGATGTCAGCGCCATCTTCTAATGGCAATAGCGATAGCGAGGGCGGCTCCTCACATCTCCCCCTATTCATTTATTTTTGAAGCAATAGGACACCCACAACTTTGGAGTGGAGATAGAGGTCAAATCCCCATGTGCAAATTCGGAACATGTACAAAGCTCCTCTCCAGGGTCTTATCCCCAGAGAGAGCCCTAACCAGTCCGATGTCGTTTTTCTGGGGGAAGGAGATCATGACATAGAACCTTCATGCAAGATGACTTATCTCCCAGGAGAAAGTCGTTATACCGCAGACCTCTCCTGTGCAGTGCTTAGCCTTGCAACTCCTTGGGCTGCTGAAGCCTACCCACTCTATCCCGTGCAATGAGACTAGCCTCGTGGGGTGCAAGAGCCGGGAGGCCAGCGACCTATTGCTTTAACATGGTTAACCAAATGTCAGGGAGGCTCCGTGTTCTAAGGCAGCAAGTGCTTGTGCCACCACCACTTTGTCTCTTTTGTTTGGGCTCTGAGCTTACACACCATCCAAAGCATCAACACTATTCCACAGCAGAGAACTAGGCTAAATGATCCTACCCCCACCCATTCCTTAAAATAAGAAAATGCAGATGAAATCCAGGAGGAGAGGCCTTCCATCAGAGAAAGATCCAGATGCGTCGAATTCACTTGCAGGATCGCCATTCTCAACTCACGGAGTGTCTGCTCAAACTCAAAAGTCCAATTCTGTAATAAATGTTGAGACAGAGCTTGTGACAGGTTAGCTGCTCTTGTAAAATTCTCATATTGTACTGAAGTGACACAAAGGCCAGGCAACTTTTGTTCACATCCCAATTGGGCCATCTGCCACAATATATCCAATTGTTCCTGAACCAAATTAATCTGTTGGTTTACCAACATCAGGCCTCCTTGTATCTGAGAATTGGCAGTGGCCTGTTTATCTAGGACCATGGTCACAGTGGCCGATAGTTCATTAATGGTTTGAGTTGTCTGCACAGTGGCAGAAAGTGCAAGGGCCGAGGCGGTAACCGAAGCAGTAACCGCGGCGGTGGCTATCAGGCCCACAATAATAGCAGAGATCCCAAAAATCTCGCTTTTCCCTAAACAAACTCAAATTACTTGGCGTCTCAACAGGAACTGGAACAAATCGAGGCATGCGCATTACCAAAGCAAAAGGGTGCTTAATAGCATCCCAGCATAATGCATAAAAACAATTCTAAGCAGAGCAATTTATTTCTTTCTGATTCTTACCTAAGGTATCATTACTCACAACCCAAATAAAGGGCAGCTGAATAATTAGTTCTCTTAAAAGGGGTATACTTAACATTGGAGGAGGACCAATCAGATGATCCATAGCTCTGTCCCTCACTCAGACTGTTGCCTAATGCCCCTTTCCAATCAAAAGTAATCTGTCCCTTCTCACTATCATAGGAGAAAGATCAGTACAGCTTCCATTAATTCAAAAGGATTAGCATTAGATCTTTCTGGATCCATATGAATAAAATTATCCTTTAATGAAGAAATCACAGTAAAGCACAAGCTTCCTACTAATGACAAGGTTCTCTCATCCTGAAAACTCTGTATCTGAGGATCTAAAGGCAAAAAGGCAAGCCCCAACTCTCTATTAGTTGTGAAAAATCTAGGGAACACCTGGACATTCTGCATCACTGGCATCGGTAGGGGGAAGGTAGACATGATGGCCCACCGTAACTCTCCCATCATACTAGGAACCATCATCCCGAGTAGGAGAGTCTTCATCACCCACTTGGCCTCCATCCTTCTTATTCTGGAGTTGTGAAGGAGCTCTTCGAGTGAGTCTTTCAGGGATCCACAGGGGGTTTTCTTCCTCCTGTGGAAAAACACACACAGCTCCCCTGGATCTTATTAGAATAGGATCCGGGCCTTTCCAGAGATCAGTCAAGACATCTTTCCATTTTACCATTTCTTTTGGCCTATCAGGCTCTAAACTGTGGCAATCGGCCGCAGTGTGGCCTTGGGCATCAGAGTTCAAGAAATTAAGGGTAAAAAGTGCCATGGATACAGCAACTCTTGGTACCGAGGGTAGAACATCCTCAATACTTCCCTTTTGTTTAATCAGATATGATTTGAGTGTACGATGGGCACGTTCCACAATGCCCTGTCCTTGAGGGTTATAAGGTAGGCCAGTTAGATGGGTAACATCCATTTGCCGACAAAACTGTCGGAATTTTTGAGAGGTATATGCTGGTCCATTGTCTGTTTTTAAAATTCTGGGTTTTCCCCAAGCACTCCAGGCCTCAAGGCAATGTTGAATCACATATGAGGCCTTTTCCCCTGTTAGGGGTGTGGCGAACATTACGCCAGAACAGGTGTCAACAGAAACATGAACATATTGAAGCCTTCCAAAAGAGGGAATATGAGTAACATCCATCTGCCACATCTGCAATGGTCTAATGCCACGTGGGTTTATTCCCATGTGGGGAGTAGGTAAGAATTCGCAGCAATTCTGGCATTGAGTAACAATTTCCCTAGCCTCTTTCCTGGATAGAGCAAAACGACAGCGCAAGGTCTCAGCCGTCACATGAAAGCGCTTATGGAATTCTTTTGCTGCTTGTGCATGGGTAGACAAGGCAGCGGCCACCAGCTTTGTAGCCTTGTCCGCTAAGTCATTCCCTAAGGACATGGGACCTGGGAGTCCAGAATGTGCTCGGACATGGGTAATGAAAACAGGAAATCTCCTATTTAACAAGGCAGCTTGTATCTTCTGAAAGATGTTAGCAACTCTGCTGGAGGATCTTATTATTCCAGCTATCTCAAGGAGATTAACTGCATTAACCACATAAGAGGAATCTGATACAATATTGAGGGGTCCTGGAAAAGCCTCAAGAACCTCCAGTACTATCAGACATTCTACAACTTGAGGTGAAGTTTCATTATATTGTTTAGATATAACCCTATCCTTGACCACATAAGCTCCCATACCAGTTTTTGATCCATCAGTGTACACCACAGTCCCATCTGGGAGTGGGTCTTTAGCTGTCACTTGTGGAAACACTATAGCCTGGTTTAGGGCAAACTGTAAAATTGGATGCTTTGGAAAATGATTATCAATTTGTCCTGAAAAGGAAGTAACTAAAACTGCCCAATCACTAGATGTGGCTGCCAAGGTCTGAACTTGTGCAGCAGTATAAGGCACAATCAAGGAATCAGGATCCCTGCCAAAATGTGTAACAGCTGCTTTTATTCTGCAAAGCGCGAGCTGTGCAACAGCATCAGGGTACCAGTCAATAATCTTAGCAGGGGAAGCATTTGGATGAATCCAAAGTAATGGTCCATGTTGCCACAGGACTGCAGTTGGCAATTGAGCTGTCTTAAAAACACACAGACTAAAAGGTAGTGACTCCTCAATACGTTGTAATTGTGCTTCCTGTAAGGCCTCTTCCACCATCTGTAAGGCTCGGTGGGCGGCAGGGGTAAATTTTCTGGGTGAGGAGATATGAGGCTCACCCTCCAGGAGATCGAAGAGGGGTTTTAGATCAGCAGATGGAATTTTTAAAAAGGGCCTCAACCAATTTATATCTCCCAGAAGTTTCTGAAAATCATTTAATGTTTGTAAGTGGTCTTTGCGAATTTCTATTTTCTGAGGAACTATATTTTTGGGAGTAATCATTGAGCCCAAAAAGAGGCCTGTATCTGCAATTTGAACCTTTTCTGAGGCAATCTCTAATCCCCACTGTTTTAATTCAGCCACCAGCATGGGGAAAGCCTTTTGTAAAACATCTAACTCTTTGTGACAAATAAGAATATCGTCCATATAATGGATAACGATTAAAGATGTAAATTGCTTCCTAATTGGCTCCAAAGCCTCCTGCACATACAGCTGACATATTGTTGGGCTATTGGCCATGCCTTGCGGCAGTACCTTCCACTGAAATCTCTTGTCTGGTTCCATATGATTAAGAGAAGGGATAGTGAAGGCAAACCTTGGTCTATCCCGTGGGTAAAGTGGAATAGAGAAGAAACAATCCTTAATATCTATAATAATAAGCTTCCAATCTTGAGGAAGTGCAGAAAGCAAAGGAAGGCCTCTTTGAACAGGGCCAAAAAGATGCATCTGATTGTTAATGGCCCGCAGGTCATGGAGTAATCTCCACTTCCCAGATTTCTTCTTAATAACAAAAATTGGTGTATTCCATGGGGAGGTAGAAGGCTCTAGATGCCCCAGCCGTTCCTGTTCTTGCACTAATCTTGTGACAGCCTCTAATTTTTCAGAGGATAGAGGCCATTGAGAGACCCATAACAGCTCCTCTGTTTTCCATGGTATGGGTCGTGAAGCCTCAACGGCCCCTAAATAAAACCCAGTCCTTTTCTACCCCGATTTCCATGTTGTGTAATGGGTTTTATTCTGCCTTGTTCTTGCCTACCCAAGCCTCTACCCTTTGTATACCCCATCTTTGCCATAATGGCTGATGCCTGGGGGAGTATTCATTAGTTAGGGTCATGCCCATGGCTTGTAACACATCCCGTCCCCATAAATTTACAGGGAGTGGCAACACATAGGGGGTAAAACATCCCTGTTTGCCCTCAGCATTCCGCCAGGTTAAGGCTGAGGCACTGATGGCAGGAGAGGACTGGTATCCAAGACCTTGTAGAGAATGAGATGAAACAACAGTGGGCCAAGACTTCGGCCACCAATGGAGTGAAATAATGCTTTTGTCTGCTCCCGTATCCATTATCCCTTCAAATTCTTTTCCATTAATTAACAATTTTATTGTAGGTCTCTCATTTAGGGGTATAGCCAGATAGGCTGAATCACTTCCAGAAGATCCCATAGCCCTTTTTTGTAAAGTGTAGGTTTCTCCATCCCCGAGGGAGGGCAGCAACACCAGTTGTGCAATTCTATCTCCCTGCTTTATAGAAAATACACCCCGAGGGCTAGAACAGAGAACTTGAATCTCCTCTTTATGATACGGGTCAACAATTCCAGGATATATAATGAGTCCCTGTAAAGTTAAGGAGCCACGGCCCAGAATAAGCCCAATGGTGGCAGGGGGCAAAGGTCCAGGGGAATGGACTGGGACCGGTTGAACATTCATTTGGGGCATGAGTAAGAAGTCGGAGGCGGCACGCAAGTCCATTCCGGGGGTTCCTCGGAAGCCTCTACTTCCTCTTGATTGCTTTTCTGAAATTGGTTCCCATATTTCTGAGGGCCCTGGGACCATGGGCCCCGTGACCCGTTTTTTGATTGGGGTACCTTGGGTTCTTCAATAGGGGGCAGAAGCCTCCCTTTTACATCCCGGACTGACCTGCATTCGCTAGCCCTATGATAACCTTTACCACAACGATGGCAAAGCTTCGATTCTCTTGTTCTTTCAGGGGCTTGACAATCTTTCTTAAGGTGCCCCATTCTCCCACAATTAAAACAAGCTTTTCGACTAGATAAATCTCTACGCCTGTGCGTTTGTAAAATGGCGGCAGCTAGTCCTGCATTGGTTAGGGGTCCCCCAGCTCCCTGCACACTCTGAGCCAATCTTGTAAACCTTTGCTTTTGCGAGGGGCGATAGCCGCTCGACATTCCTGGGTTGCTTGTTCATAGACAAGTTGCTCAATCAGGGGCATAGCTTGTTCTGAATCACCAAAGATGCGACTGGCGGCCTCTGTCATTCTGGCCACAAAGTCTGAAAATGGCTCTTGGGGTCCTTGGACAATCTTTGTAAGGTGTCCACTGGACTCTCCCCTTTTGTGAGGGCCTTCCATGCTTTAATAGCGGCGGCCGACACCTGACCATAGACACCCCAGATGTAGTTGGTTTGATTAAGGGCATGTTGACCCTGACCTGTCAGCATTTCAAATGTCCACTGCCTCTGATTCTCATCTTCAGCCGTGGCATTAACTCTAGCTTGTGCCTGGGCTGCATCATACCAGAGAGCCTTCCATTCCATGTATTGTCCCATGTTGGGAAGCACTGCTTTCACTGTCGTCTGCCAGTCAGTGGGAGTCATGGCAAAATTAGCAAGCCTTTCCACCTGTAATGTGGTAAAGTTAGCATTGACCCCATAATTACGAACGGATTCGGCCAATTCTTTGATTTGATTGTAATCTACAGGGGTATGTACTCTTCCGCCTTCCGCATTCTCGAATACTGGAAAAGCTACTTGTATTTTTCTCCGTTCCTCTAAAGGTAAAAAGGAGTCAGTACCAGTATTCAGCCGAAGCTCATACTGCGGAGGCGCTGAGGGGCGTGAGCCCGCCGGATTTATAGGCGGTGGCCTCACATTCATTTTTGTTTTCAGTGGCCGGTGTCTATCAGGGTGATATCTTTCTTCCTCATACCGTGCCACCTCCTCCTCTAGACCACCTTCTTCGCTAGAATACAGAGTGTCAGAATCAGAATTATCTAGCTCCAAGGCTTCTAGCTCTACTGTAGGGTATAGACTAGATTCTGGCTTTTTCTTTTTCTTAGATTTGTTAGGGGGTGAATGATCACTCCCTTCTTTCTCTCCCCTTTCTTAACTTCTTGGGGAGGGCCTTTTTTCTTAGACATGTCTTTCCTTTTGCGAGCTCCCATTCTCTCACTCCGTTCAGTTTCTGACATGCTATCCTGAACTTCCTCTAAGGTTCCCTGACTTTCTATTATAGCAGGGTGACAGGCCTCATCCTCCAAGCAGTTTTTAACTAGCTTCCAAATGGCTTTGGTACCTAAGTGGAGATCTCCTTCTGCATGCTTCCTGTCTAGTTCTTTACCTAGCTTGTTCCATGAGGCCACAGTGAGGGACCCGGAACAAGCATACCATGGTGCCACTCTATCTACCTCCTTCACAAAATTTTGAAGTGTTCGTGGTGCAATTTTAAGATCTCTTTGTTTTAGCACAGTCTGTAGGGCAGTAACCACTGACTGTGACAACCCCATCGCGCTAGCGGCTTATCTAAAAACGGCGCTCAACTCCGTTACCAGACTGACAGCACCAGACTGACAGCACCAGACTGACAGCACCAGACTGACAGCACCGTTCTGTCAGCACCAGCCACGATGAAGGAGAAGGACAAACAGGACTAGCACCAAAGCCTCCACTGACCCGTCCCACGGTGATGACAAACTAAGGCCAAAGTCGAGAAAGGGGGTGTTCAGGATAAAGCATACCTCTCTGAACTTACGTCCCTGCAGTTCTGAATCCGCCCCGTCTTCCGAGGGGTCTCCCGCGGCGCCGGCGATGTTGAAGAGTTCCCGGGTTTCGGCACCAGATGTCCCGCGCTACCGTCTCGCCAGCAAGAACGACGCAGAACACTCGGATCCTTCTGCAGTAAAGCTTTAATGCATCTTGAGAGATAGATGATCAGCTTCTTAGAGGGAGACCCCAAGCTAAGAAACCCAGCCCCTTATATAAGCCTAGGAGCTCCGAGTGAGACGTGTAGAGCCGGGATTGGTGGTTTGCACATCACCCCAGATGACGCCACGGGAGAGGCACAGCTTAAACAGTTAACTCCAACTGACAGCAGATGTCAGCGCCATCTTCTAACGGTTAACTCCAACTGACAGCAGATGTCAGCGCCATCTTCTAACGGCAATAGCGATAGCGAGGGCGGCTCCTCACACGCCACCATTCAGCAACAAATGCAATATGACATCGCAGTCTATGCCCAAGTGGCAGCAGCGGCCCAAGGGGCTTGGAAAGCATTGCCTTCCAAGGGAGGAGGGGATCATCTGTCCAAAGTCCTTCAAGGACCTTCCGAACCTTTTCAAGACTTCGTAGACCGTCTCAGTCAGGTAGCAGAAAGAATATTTGGGGGCATTGGGCCTGCGATGCCAGTCATCAAGCAGATGGCATTTGAAAACGCAAATAAGTATTGTAAGGAAGCCCTTCGCCCCTATCGCAATAAAAGTCTAAATGACTATATCCGGATCTGTAGGGACATTGATGGGAACTTCATCCAGGGCCAAGTGTTAGCTGCTGCTATTCGGCCCCAAGTGGGGAAAGAAAGACCTACTCTGGGAGGGAGAAAAACATGTTTTAGCTGCGGTAGGGAGGGACACTTCCGTAGAGAGTGCCCTCAAAATAGTACTACGGGTCTCAAGAGACCTGGTTTATGCCCCGTTGTCGAAGGGGATATCATTGGGCCAATAACTGCTACTCTAAAACTGACAGGGAGGGAAATTTCCTTTCTGCTAATAATAATCAGCGAAACGGGAGGAGGGCCCCGCCCCAGGGCCCCAAAACCAATGTGTACGGGGCAATGACCCCTGCTCTGGGCAGTGGCAGGACTCATTTTCTCCCCCAGAGCAACCCCTTCATATCTCAGACCTCCTTAGAGCCACCTCAGGGAGTGCAGGATTGGACCTCGCTCCCTCTGCCCGGGCAATCCTAACACCGGAAATGGGGATCCAGGCCCTCCATACTGGGGTGCATGGGCCATTGCCCCCAGGCACGGTCGGACTACTTTTGGGACGGTCCAGTACTATTCTTCGAGGCATCCAGGTACACCCCGGTGTTATAGACCAGGATAGTGAGGGGGAGATTAAAATAATGACATCAGTGGGCAGTGGGGTTGTTGCCATCCCTGCAGGAGAACGGATTGCTCAGATACTCCTTCTCCCTACAGCTCCTTGTGAGGCTAGAAAAATTAAAGAGAAAAGGGGCAACCAAGGTTTTGGAAGTACCGGCCCGGCAGCATTTTGGGTAGCCACTATGGAGAACCGCCCCCAGCTTACATTAAAGATAGAAGGCAAGTCCTTTAGGGGCGTCTTAGATTCTGGGGCAGATTTCTCTGTCCTCTCAGATAAATTCTGGCCCCCGCCTGGCCGAAAGAGGAAGGGACAGTGACCCTCCAGGGAATAGGACAGGCTGTGCCCCAAAAAGCCTCAGAATCCTAAAGTGGCAAGACTCTGAGGGCCACACAGGGCTTTTCCAGCCATATGTTTTGCCTGGCCTCCCTATTAACCTCTGGGGATGGGACCTCATGCAAGAAATGGGAGTGGTCCTCACCACCCAGGCACCCAAGTCCAAAAGCAGGGGCCCCCAGATGACACAAGGGAGGGGCTGGAGCCCGGGGAGAGAACTAGGTAAACTAGAACAGGGAGAGGTTTGCCCTGTGGCATCCCTCCCTTTGGAGACCAGGGCCCCAGGGGATAGGAAGGGTTTTGGCCATTTTTGACGAGGGTCACTGTTGCGCCGCCAGCCCCCATACCCATCACATGGCTATCAGATGATCCGGTATGGGTGGAACAGTGGCCCTTACCAGCGGAGAAACTAAGGGCGGCTCACCAGCTAGTTCAAGAACAATTGGAGGCAGGTCATTTGGTTCCTTCCACATCCCCTTGGAATACCCCTATATTTGTAATAAAAAAATCTTCAGGGAAATGGAGGTTACTACAAGACTTGAGGGCCGTGAATGCGACCATGCAGCCTATGGGGGCTCTGCAGCCTGGCTTGCCCGTGCCTGTGGCCATTCCTAGAAACTGGCATTTGATTGTCATTGACTTGAAGGATTGCTTCTTTTCTATTCCCTTGCATTCTCAAGATAGTCCTCGGTTTGCATTTAGCCTTCCTGCAATTAACTTTAGGGAGCCTGCCCTTCGCTTCCAATGGGTGGTGCTCCCCCAAGGGATGGCTAATAGTCCAACTATATGCCAGATTTATGTAGCTGCCTGTTTAGATCCCCTCAGACGTAAGTTCCCTGATCTTTACATTATCCACTACATGGATGATATTCTTTTGGCTGCGGCCGAAGAAAGACAATGTTACATAGCCTTTGCAGAGCTACAGGAGCTTCTGGAGGCCCGAGGATTTATTTTGGCTCCTGAAAAGATCCAAAAGAGACCCCCTTATACTTATTTGGGTCATCAAATTCAACAAACTGGCCTCCGGCCACAAAGACTCCAGATGGATTGTTCAAATTTAAAAACACTTCATGATTGGCAGAGATTTTTGGGAGAGGTACAGTGGTTTCACCCTTCTCTTTCTATTAAAACAGGGGCTCTTAAAGCGCTTTATGATATTCTTCCTGGGGACCCTGCTCCAACTTCCCCTAGACAGATTACCCCAGAGGCCAGGGAAGCCCTACAATTGTTGTTAAGAAGTATAGAGCAAGCCCACCTTCGGCATATAGATTATGGGCAGCCCCTTGTTCTGATTGTACTTTCATCTAGCTTTTTGCCCACTGCTGTGTTTTGGCAGACTGGTCCTACTTATTGGATACATTTGTCAGCCTCCCCTAAGAAGGTAGTGACCCCTTACTATGATCTCATTTTACAATTGTTGTGGAAGGCACAAAAGTTTAGCATTCAAACCTTTGGAAAGAGTCCTGATAAAATTATCCTTCCCTATGGTAAGGAGGAGGTGGAACATCTACAGATCTTCCATGATGGGTGGACCCTGTTTATTACATCTACAGGCACACAGTTTGATAACCAATATCCCAACAGCCCCTTGATGTCTTTTTTCAAACAACACCCTGTGATCTTTCCCAAGATTTTAAAGGAGAACCCTCTAGTTGGAGCTCTTTACAGACGGCTCCTCCAAGGGTTTCGCGGTGGTGGTTTCTTCTCAGGTGCAGAAGAGGGTACCCATAGGGCAGATGTCAGCACAAGCCGCCGAGTTGTTTGCATGCTTGATGGCTTTCCAAATGTTTGAGGGAGAGCCCTTTAATTTATATACCGATAGTGTTTATGTTGCCAACATTGTTAGACCTTTAGAAACTTCTCCATATGTTCTTCGAACCTCCTAGGTTCGTTCCTTATTAGTTCAGCTCCAACATCTTATTTGGCAGCGCATCCACCCTGCTTATGTGGGATTTATTCGTGCACATACTAACCTTCCAGGACCCCTTGCCCAGGGCAATGAAATTGCTGACTCCTTGACCCGCCCTAGGGTCTTATTTACTCAGGAGCAGCTGGCCCACCAGCTCCATGAGCGGTATCATCTAAATGCCCGCTCCATTAAATTTCACACTGGGTGCCCCTTATCCATAGCTACACAGATTACCTCTCAGTGCCCTGATTGTGCCCCTTATCATAATTCTCCCAATGAGGGGGTAAATCCCCGGGGCCTCAGGGCCAACCATCTCTGGCAAATGGATGTCACTCACCTGCCGCAGGCAGGGAAATTAAAATACATGCATGTCTCGGTGGAAACTGATTTTTGCCTCTCTCCACTCAGGAGAGAATATTAAAGATGTTATTTCTCATTGCCTGCAGGCCTTTGCCTACATGGGTGTTCCAGATGCCCTAAAAACGGACAATGGCCCTGCCTATGCCAGCAATCGCTTTGCTGCCTTTTGCAGGGAACATCATATTGTCCATTCTTTTGGTATTCCTCACAACCCCACGGGACAGGCTATTGTGGAGCGCACCCATGCCACTCTCAAACAGTATTTTAAGAAAATAAAAAAGGGGGAGTTTGTTACCTCCCCCAATATTCAGTTATCCACCATACTTTACATTTTAAATTTTTTGACCATAGACCATAATAATTTGTCTGCTATGGAGAGACATTGGAACAAACCCTCCCAGTCCTTGGGATGGGTCAGATGGAAGGATTTGATTACAGGAAAATGGCAGCCACCCACTCCCCTACTAGCTAGGGTCCGAGGGGCTGTTTGTGTTTTCCCTCCAGGAAGTGAGAAGCCCATTTGGGTCCCCGAACGGTGCATCAGGCATGTCGACCCCAATACTACTCCGGATACTAGGAATGCTCACCATGATAAAGATGATCCAACCATTGCTGAACACTCAGGTAAGGGAAATATGGGCGTTGGTGAGGATTCCCCCCCCATGTTGATGCCAGTTAGTCATTCCAGCTCCCTGTTCATCAAATTTTATAACACCAATAATACATTGGGAGCGGCTGCCGCCAATGAGATTAAAAAGTCAGAAACTAGACATTCTGAGTTTCCCCCTCCTAAGCCTGATACCAGGGTCAGGAAGTAGGGGAATCCAAGAGATTCCCAGCGGCATACGCCTTTAATCACAACACACCTTTATGCAAGTTCCAGGACAGCCTCCAAACAATACAGAGAAACCCTGACTCAAAAAAAAATTTTTTTTGGTAACAGTAAAGAGGTACTGGTATTAAATAAAGAAAAAGAAAAAGACAAAGGTATATGGAATGGAAAATTTTGTTTACATTTAAGTTCTATTTTGTGAGTCATCTCTAAAAATTTTTGGCCAAAAGCCTGGCCTCTCCACCTTGCATCTACAGAATTACAAGGAGTAGGTACGGCTATACCCCATGACTGTAGCTCAAATGGAGGAATGATAAAGAACATACATGACTTTTTAACCCTTTTAGTTCAAGGATTGGCTGGAGTTGTTCTTTTACATAGATTTCAATTAAGGAAGCTTCATTGCAACAGACTAATCATGACCTAGGGAAAAAGGATGACTGAAAGATGCATGTATGTTCTGAATGTATGGTGTGGCCACACCGGTATGTATGAAATGTGATTGTGAATGCATGAGTGTGAACTGCTTATATGATTAAAAGGATACTTAAATCCCTTCAAAAATAGTTAAGAAGCTACCTAGATTGCTTTAAATATAGCTAAAAGGAACATCCAGCCAGTCTGTTAATGTTTTAACAGAAAAATTTAAGATGCAAATGAGGCCTTGTCAGCTAGTGAGAGCTCTACAGGTTAGATTGGGAAAGACTGCTCACAGACTTCAAATAATTTTCAAAAGTTATTTGGACACAGTATAGTTTACAATCTTTGAGTGATTTTCAGAAGTTTTTGGGAAATATTTAATGGATATGTCCTTTTTAATGGGCATCTACAAATAATCTAAGTAGTAATCCCAATTTACCTAGATAGTTAACCAAGGAGGGTAGACAAATCCTTCTACTGTTATGGTCCAGCTTCAACAGTTCAAAAAAAAACTTTTTTTTAGAAAATAAAAAAGGGGGAATAATGTCCCCAGTCCCCACATGACTCATCAAATAATACACTCCTCATTTAAAAATTTTATAATGTGAATGCCAGTGAGCTTCAGACAGATTCTGGCATGATGGAACTTGAGCAACCATTGCTCAGGTCAAATGGAGACATCCATACACTAGACAGTGGAGAAGACCCTAATTTGGGGTCGAGGGCATGTTTGTGTTTTCTTGCAGGAAAAGAATAAAGCTTCGGCAACTGTCAGACCATTTAGTGAGATGCATGGAGCAGAGAAAAACTGGACCTGAGACCATGGGAGCCTACCTAAGCCAGTTTGAGTGAGATCTCCTAAATCAGTGTTCCTGATTCTTGATGTCATCGAATCTAGAGCCCAAGAAAGAAAGAAAACAGTCGGTTCGAGATTTCCAGTTTCTCAACAGACCTGCTGCATCAACCTTCCGGACCCATGAGTTTTCATCGTGAAGCCAACAGAGAAAAAAGGACCCATTTAAAGCATTTGGACATTGGTATGGACTATGATGAGTGGCAAAAGCCTCTTTTCAGTATTTGAACAGGACATGGTCACTTGAAATATCAGACTTGATGGTTCCTATTTCTGGAATCACGACTAGGCCAGTGTATTTTTCTGGAGAAATGCAACTTGTCCTAATGTGACAACTATTGTTCATATTTTTCATAATGCTACATGTGTAACATCAATGATTGTGCCCAATGTATCTGTGCAAGTGCACTTTCTAAATGCTTTCCTGAGCAGATCTTAAAACGATTGGAAACTTTATCAAATTGTAAATGTAAATCACATGCGGGTTACCCTTGTAACAGACGAAGGCTGGTAGAATGTTATGGCCCAGATCTGGTGATGTGTATGGTAATGGAGAGGCGCTATGTCAATGGGAGTCCTGGAAATGGTGGCAGTGGCGGTAGGCATTCTGGCTTTATGCCGAGCTCAAACGTGCCTTGTTCCAGAGACAAGAGATCCATAACCAAGTATTGCTTAGCTTAGCCCATGGCAATCCCGATAGCCATGAAGGTTGGTTACAGATGATTTAAGGTTGGGGTATCTCCGATGACGGGCAACCTGTGGGGAAGACCCCTCCCACCTAAAACAGGGGTTCAAGGTCCCCCAAAGACGGGAAAGGGAGGGTGACCCTAAAATAAAAAGGGGTGAATTGTGGGAACACCAGACCTTGAGCAGAGACCCACTTCCCCTTCTGCCTGGGAGTAGGCAGCTGTAAGACAATGTTTAGTAAAAACATGTTTACTAAAAACGATACAATAAGTTCCTGGCCACTTCCCCTTCTGCCTGGGAGTAGGCAGCTGTAAGACAATGTTTAGTAAAAACATGTTTACTAAAAACGATACAATAAGTTCCTGGGAAAGGCCTTCCCACGGAAACCGCCCTGACCTCGACCTTGTCCAAAGACTAACCGCACCTTCAAAAACCCACACACATCCACCTCTGGTGTCAGAGCAGAACCAGCCAGAGGAGAGGAGAGAGCAGAAGCTTCTCTGGTGGGAGCTTTTCTTAGGAAGTTTTTCTTGAACCTTTTTGGAGCCTGTTTAAAGTTTTCTTTATATCATTGAAAGAGTCTCTGTGTTGTCAATCCCCGACACCCTCCGCACGTTCTCGGACACAGGCCACACAGCAGACGTGACAGATTGTAATAACTCCTGTAGCTAGTTGCCAAGGTCACTGATCAGGCTGTTAAACTGATGTACATTAGATGCTTTTGCATTATTGTAGCCACAATACCAGAGATAAACAACTTGAGAGATAAAACTTTTATTTAAGATCATAGTTAGAGAGGTCTTGGTACATTAGGGTAAAAAAGCAGAGTTCACGATGGTGGCAAGGTTGGCAGAGGGAAAGCATGTGAGCTGAAACAAGTCAGGCGATTATCACCTTTAAGTTCCTAGTGACCTCCTTCTAACAGGTAAGGCACCATTGCACACACATGCCATAGGCTCTTCATAAAGCAACATTAGAGAAGAAGGAGCAGTCAGAACACAAGCCTATGGTAGATAGCTCAATTCAAAAGGCAACATTTGGTAATGTATGTATTGTCTATTTTAACTCTTTTTTGTAGAAGTGTTAATAATAAAAGAGTTAGATAAAAGATGTTAAAAGACATAATGATTTTTGGGTGTGGTAGTGCCTGCCTTTAGTCTCAGGAGTTTGGAGACAAAAACAGGTACACCTCTCTGAGTTTGAGACTATCTTGGTATAACTAGTGAATTCTAGGCCATCCAGGGATACACAGTGATGAAATTATATCTCAAAATGAGTGTGTGTATATGTGTGTGTGTGTGTGTGTATGTGTGTGTGTGTGTTTAAGGGTATTTATAAAACCAAATAGGAAATGGAGGGGGAAACGATAAAGAAGAAATTATATGAATATACTGTATCTATTCCTAAACTGGTAATTCTACTCACACTGATGAAGGAGAAGATCTGACACATAACAACTAAGCATAGCAATGTTTATATAGTATATGTATGCAAATGACCAAGAGTGTACAATAGCATCATTATTTTGTAACATACTACATTATGCTGGAGAGATGGCACAGAGGTTAAGAACACCAGGTGCTCTTGCAGAAGACTCAGTTCAATTGGTAGTAACCATATGGCAGTTAACAACTGTTTCTACATCCCAATCCTAGAAGATCTGATACCTTCTTCTGGCTTCCATGGACAGCAGTCACAAACACTGTGCACAAACATTCATGCAGACAAAACTCTCATGAACACACATTTTATATAAAAATAAAATGCAAAAATTTAAGTATGACTGATACCTATAAACAATAATTATTATTTTAATCAATATAAGTAAATATTGTTTTCAATATTATATTAGTGACTATATTACTCAATAAACTATTATTATATTCCATTGTAGAATTGAATGATATTATATTCATATATCATTCCCCACGAATGAGCTAATTCTCTCTAGTGTAAATGGATCTCCCTGGTATCCACTGCTTTGGATATACTTACAGGGTTCACATAACATTTAATTTTAAGTTTATAGGAACTTGGAGAATGATAGTAAGGAAACAGTATTAAAATTGAAAAATAAAAATGAAGATTGTTTCTTAAAAGAAAAATAATAATTAGTACTCAGTGGGTAGTTATTGTTCATACCAGATAGGCAAGAAGTTAGATACAAAGTGACTGACAAAAACTGCAACAGCATTTTGTTTGATAGCTGTGTGCCCTGAAGGTCATCATGACCTTTGTTATTAAACATCTTTGAAGTTACAATTAAGTTGTTCTTGCAATAGCAGAAAGTAAATCATGAGGACATTTCCCACACATGTACACCAATGAAGAGTCTACACCATCAAAAGATCTAAATCATTATACTATCGCTTAGAGGGGTTTTAACACTTCCCCACTCTTTCATGAGACTTTTCTAGGTTATAGGAAGAAATGCTTCACAAAGTAGATCTAAGGCACTGTGATTAGGAAAGAACAGATGGTTACTTTATCCATGTATATGTCATCTGCTTTATAAGTATCCATTAAAACAGTACAACACAGAATTCATTTTACTGCCCCTTGCTTTGAGATAGCCAATTCCAATATTTTTGGAGTGTTTCTTTTGTTTTGAATTCTAAATAAGCTTCTGCTTAAACTATTTGTATCTCGTGGTTGATCTCTTTTCTTCAGGAACACAAAGCTCTAGAGACACACATAATATCATGAATGTGTGTGTGTGTGTGTGTGTGTGTATGTGTGTGCACCTCTACCTTCACGTAAGTCTTAACAATGCACACTTTTATCTCCAATTTACGAATAATAGAAGTTCAGAAAATCAAAATGCATGATTAAAGACACATAGCATAACTAGAACAACTTTAGAATTGTGAATCAAACTCAAGTCCTCACTGGATAAATATGCTTTCCTTTTGGAACAGTGGCTCTCAACCTGGATAATGCTGTGGTCTTTTAATACACTTCCCCATGTTTTACTGATTTCCAACCTTAAAATTATTTCTGGTCCTACGTCATAGATGTAATTTTACTACATTTAAGAATGTAGTAAATGTCTGTGTTTTCCAATGGTCTTAGGCAAAAAGAACCATAACCATGACCCACAAGTAGAGAACCACTGTCTAAGATAATTAACTGCCTCTCAAGTCCATGAAATCACATCATGCAAATGTGCCTGAGGTAAGAGCAGAAACATACACTGACATAGCCAATATACCTTGCCAAACATTTTAAGAAGATTAGGATTCCTTTTCATTAAGAAAGTGGGGCATAAAATTCAGGTATTTAAGTGTTGAGGATTTTCTTCAGTATCCCAAATAAATAAACTAAATGATTAGTGGATACTAGAAAGAAATTTTAATTGTCAAGAATAAGAAAATTGATATAAAAATCTATAGGTCTAGAGCAAGTTAATTATTTTTATTTATGTTTCATATAATAAATAATATGTTATTTAATGGAATTGTATAAGGAATTTTGAGGAGAGTTTCCCACGTGCAATTTAAATATTTCCTATTGGATTTACAACCTAACATTGCACTTTACATCCAGAAGTAAGAAGCAAATTCACCCAATATGATACTCACTTCTCACATTTCCTATATTCCTTAAGTTAGGTTGGTATCACAATCAGCAAATGTCAAATTTTTAATAGCCTACCACAGTAAACATTTATTCTCATTCAATTATATCTGAAATGGGTTTTTTCTACTTTATGACTGGCTCTTTTTGAGAAGTAATTCTCTCATACAATCAGAATAAGCTAAAATCTTCACCTAATATTTATGAATCATCTGCAACAAAAGAAAAACATAGGAGGCACAATCATCCTAGGAGGTTTTATAGATATGACCTTAAGTGTATGTATATTATAGCATTTTATCCTACATGTATTGAACATTATGTACAGTACAGTGTCTGGACAATATGATGCTCCATAACTTAAGTTGGAAGTACAGAATTTTAAAACCATCATAACTTGACAATATCTTGTATTTCATATACATAACCTACTAAGCAGCAAAGCTAGCCAAATCTAGCCAATGTGGCATACTATGGATTCTTCATCATTTACTCTCCTGGTTATGTGACTGACTGGCAACTGTGGTTCCCTGCTGCTGCCTGACCTGGGAGGGATATATATCATGGGATCATATATTGTTCAAACCTTGGTTTCTACTCAGGACAATTCACTTTTTCACCCTCGTAAGGAAAAAACCTTAAATCAAACCACCCACACATTCTTTTAGGTGGGACTCTGTCATGTGATGTCACCTACCTGCTTGGAATGATGCCAGCATAGTGCATAAGGTCTGTTAACAAGTTAACCAGTGTAGCAGTTTCTCTGTCCAAGGATGAGATGAGTAAATAGACAATTAATACTTCAGTCTAGATTTCTGCATATTTGCATCTCTCAAGGACCCTGAATAAATTGGTTCCCAAGAAACTTTCTGACTCCCTAATACAATGTAGTTTCTATCCTGTGTGAGATATTCAACAGTTGTGGATGTTTCATTTAGTTTTTACATTGTTATTAAGAAGTTGATCATAAAGATAGCATAAAGGGGGTATTATTTACCATAAAAGACAAACTAAAGGTTTTATATAGAAAGTACCATCATAGTAACAACTGAAAAACACACTTATTCATTAACTTCAAGAACTTGGAAAGATGCTTTCGCTGCCATTTAATATCCTTTCTCTATAACAATACTTGCCTCAAACAGATGAAAACTCTATTTAAGTCCTCTCTGCTGCCTTGCATCTGCCATTTTGTTACAGATTTACTTAGCTCATTCTCTAAATCACAAGTCTGAGGGGCTTGTATATACCTTATTCATATGGAGGACCAATAAGAATATTGGCTAATGAAATAATTGCTAGATTATAATAATAGCTAGATTGCTAGGTGATACTTCTCCACCTCTTTATGCATATTTATAACATTATCTTCTCTAACGACAATGCAATCTATCAGAGAAAATTCATGGTAGCACTTCACACCCAGTTGCAAAATGCTAAAGCATATTCATAATTTTCCCTATTACTTTACACAGTTTAGTACATAAATGTCCACCCAAATATATAGGGTGGTATTTATGGTTGAGTTTTACCCTGTGTGCCCTTTATATTAATGTAAACTCTTGAACAGTGACCAAAAATCATTACAGTTTGATGTCTGTTCAGTGGTCAGATGAAATGAGTTGGTCTCCATCCAATTCCTGGTAGACAAGTTTCTAAATCAAAAAGAAAAAAAAATACCACCACAATTAACATTACTTTACTTAATAGTTTCTCCCACTGGGGTCAAGGATAAAACTGAATAATAAAATGTGAACTAACCTTGCAATGAAACTTGTAACTCCTTCCAAAATAGTGGTGGGATTAAGATGAAAGAGACGTCGTCTGGCTAGTAAATTCGTGGAATAAAGAGAAGAAACTCACACTGAGTCTGGCTGCGAAGTTATGTAAGTGTATGAAACTTCAGCTTTAACAATGGTCATTTCTTTCACAAATAACCTCAAAATTTTCATCATAAGATATGAATTTCTAACAGACTACCTACAAACTTTTTAATCTGATATTAATTTCTATAAGTAAAACTGAGAATTTAAACAAGAATTTGTATTTCATTTCAAAATCACAATGTAGAAGACACTGATGAATTTTTATAAAGCTGGAAAAAAATAGAAGCTACTCCCACCCACCCACCATCATCACCACTAGACATTGAAACTTGATCCCGATACCTGCTAGAATGAACTCTGTGATCAGAGATACAGCCTCAGCTCTTTTTACATTTTTCTTTTACAAAAGAGAAAAAAATTAAGCAGAGTCATGAGCCTGGAGACATGGGTCTGAAGTTAAGGGTATATACTGCCCTTGTAGAGAACCAAGTCTGGTTTCAGCTCCAAAGAACTGGATGGCATCTATTGGCCTCTACAGGAACTGTACTCGGGTGGACATAAAATCCACAGATAGTCATGTGTAAATGTAATTAAAAATAAACTATCTCAAAAAAGATAGACACAGACATCAACATCCATGGCGCATAATATAGCCAGAAATTTCCAAATAATCAATAAAAAAGACATTTTTAAAAGGGAAAATATCTCTTAAGTTACCCAAGTTACCTTTGAAATAGTTCTGTAGCCCCAATAGGCCTTAAATTTGTCATTCTTTTGTCACAGTCTTCCAAGTTGGGATTCGAGGCCTGTATTATGAAACCTGGCTTCCCTGGAGTGGAAGAAACCAAAATTTCTAGATCAACAGAACTTCACTGAAGGACTTAAATATACAAAGACTTAACAATTTTCTAGTATGAAAAAAGTAAAACCCGAACTCTAAATCTTCATAAAAACTATTATTAATTTCTCCTTGTGGGTTAAGCTCTCTAATAAGTCAGAGCTTTCAAACATGCAGGAATTGTTTTTATTTATTATTAAAAATTCTAATGTGACTTATAAGAGCCCATGCTTATTAAATTTTGTAGAAAAGTCCTCTCCCGAAAGAGAAACAGTTGCCTGAAGATACTGCACTGTTATTAGACTACTTGACTAGTGAGCATGAAGCTGTGCATTTGACCCACAGCATCACATAAAACCCAACATTGTAGCACATACCTGTAACCTCAGCATTTGAGACAGGATATCAAACATCAAGGTCATCCTTGGCCAATGTGGAATACTACAGGAGACACTGTCTTAAAAATGAAGGAGAGGGGAGAGGAGCAAGAGAAGGGAGGGAAAGAGGGAAAGAGAATGTCACGTGGAGAAGAAAAAAAGCAGAAACCGGAAATTTCTAGAATAGGGGATTGAATCTTTTAACCTAAGTAGTCAGGATTTCACACATTTTAAAAAGATTAAAGACTGATCTTTTGTAGATTCTGGAATTTTAAAATAAAACTTTAAATTCAGCCAAGTAACCACTTTCCTTGTGGTATTTCCATGCATGTGTCATTGTTTCTATTTTCACCTCACTTATTGTCCTCCCCCACCCATCCCATTCCAGTCTCACTGGCTCCCTTCTGCCACCATCCAGATGTCTCACAACTAAAGGCTACACTTTAGCATGAAAATTCGAGTTATATGGCTAAGAAGGGCTGTTCTGTGATAGTGTGGTAAGGAATAGGTTGAAGTGAAGCTGAGTCTGTAAAGCGAATGTGCTTTGTATCTCATGAACTGTTCATTGGACAGAATGTTTTCTGTGTTTATTGTTCACTCTCTTGCTACTTCTGGGTAGATTACCAGATACCCTCTTGATGATGGTTTCATTTTATTTTCCGTGTAATTTCAGACTCCTACATCAACATTCATATTTTCCAACTGTGAGAAATCCACAAACAGCTATGCAACTTAGGGTTATTAATTAGAATAAAGTTGGCCATTTGACTACAGAGTTCAGCCTCTTTTCTTGTGATTCGTTAATGCATTGACTGCCTGCAGCCGTTTAAATAATTCCCTTGCCACTTGTCTATGTATTTAAGCAAATAGACTATTACAAGAACAAAGACCTACTTGGTTTTTCTAATTTGACAGAGGATAAAAGGAAGCTTCTCCAGCTTTGTTTTATTTCTAAACTCATTTAGCACCAAGTGCATACCCACACTGACTTCTTTTTTTGGAATAGGTTCATTATGAAAATGGTCTAATAATGAGTAGTTGGACCTAGAGTGTAGATCCATCCCCAAATGAGCCCAGGCTCTCTTCTCATCATTCCTTTGTTTTATAATTATGCTCTTTTTCAGCCCATTCTATGTTCCCTTCCTGCACATAATCTCCTTTGTTCTTAATTTTCTTTGATTACAAATACCTAATTACATGAAGTAATTTATATGATAAATTTCAATACACATGTGTCAACTGATTTCTTTAGTGACTTACAGATGACAAATTTGGTTGATGAGACTCTTTTTATACATATATGTGAGGAAATAGTATATTATCTATATTAGGGAAACTGTAAGTAGCAGTTTAATTTAAAAAACATGTAAAGTTTAAATATCCTTTAAGCCTAAATGTAGAGCTATGCCTAGGCCAAAGGGTTCCATGTGGGTAATTTTAAGGAATCTGACTCCAGGAAACAAGTGTGAGAGATAGAAACAGTGAATCTTGAAGGAAGGAAACCTGTGAAGTTTCTGTAATGTAAAACAGAGTCCAAGTTAGCAGTCTCTTTGTCTCTTTGTGCTGGAACATTTTCTGTAGGTTCTCACAACTATCATGAATGAGCTCATCATTGTGGGTTGTTATATCTTCTGGATGTGGGCCAGTGGATTTCTAAACCATTGCTGCTTTGCAATTGACTGCAGCGCTAGTATCCACACTATTGAATATATAAATGCTACCCATTAGAACATTTAACTTTTCTGCTTTGAATCATAACACTAAGTACTTTTATCTGATATACTTTATAGGTCACAAACCACCCTTACCGTTTTGTAAATAAAGCTTTATTAGAATATAATCATACCAACTTATATAATAATTATGACTCTTTAGCTAGGGCACAGATGGCAAATGCTTCAAATAATACAATAATTACTAAGGGCCTTTTGACAGGATCTTTTGTCCATGTTGAATTACAATGATTGAATTTTTAGCTTTGGTAACAACCCTACTGAAAGAATTTTTTTTAATATATCATTGCTTATAATTACCAAACTAAGAAGATTTCCATTTCTTCCCTATATAAGAGTCAGATACCTTTCTTAAGTCTTATTTAGGCTCCTACTACTACTGAGTCCCTAAATTAATCCATTATTTTAGCAAATCAGAACAGCAGCACATTTTAAATTCACAATTAAAATGTCTTTTTTTCCATTTTCATAAATTTATTTTATTTTTGTTACAGCTGAAAAAAGAATTGTATGCACATACTACATTTTCTTTATCCACTCATCTATTAAGGAAAATAGTTGGTTCCAGTTCTTAGTAGTTATGAACAGTGTGACAATAGCTTGGATATGTGGCATTGTTGACAGAGAGATTTTAAAGCTATATATCCAGAAGACTTGTAGCTGAGTCATATGGTAATTCTATTTCCAGTGTTGTGAAGAACCCTCAAACAGACTTCCATAGTCGGGGTTTACATTCCCACTAGCAGTGATTATACTTTGTACACATCTTCACCAGTATTTGTTATTTTTTCTTTTTTCCCCTTTTTTTATTTAAATTAGAAATGTGTATGCTTCAAATGTCAATCACAGCTCCCCCCCTTCTCCCTCCCAGCCCAATCCCCACATCTTTCCCCAGGGAGGGTGAAGCTCTCCTTGGGGGATCTCCAGAGTCTGACATTTCATCAAGGGCAGGACCTAGGCCCCACCCCATGTGTTGAGGCTGAGAGAGCATCCCTCCATGTGGAATGGGTGCCTAAAGTTCATTTGTATGCCATGGTGAACACTAATCTACAACCCAAGGTCCCAGAGATTTCTGAGGCCTCCTCACTGACACTACATTCAAGGAGTTTGGATTAGTCCCCTGTTGGCCTCTTAGCCATTAGTCTGGGGTTTAAGAGCTCCCCCTTGTCCAGTCAGCTGTCTTTGTGGGTTTCACCAGCACGGTCTTGACCCCTTTGCTCATCACTCCTCCATCTCTGTCACTGGATTCCAAGGGGTCAGTTCAGTGTTTAGCTGTGAGTATCTGTCTCTGCTTCCATCAATCACTGGATGAAGGTTCTAGGATGTCACATAAGGAAGTCACCAACCTTATCATTAGGTAGGGGCTATTAATGTAGTCTCTCTGCTATTACTTAGTTTTCCAGTTGGTGTTATCCTTGTAGATCTCTAGAAATCTCACTGGTGTCAGCTCTCTCCTCAAAGCTATAATGACTCCACCTATTATGGTATCTCTTATCCTGATCTCCTCTATTCTTACCCAGACTCAACCTTCCTGCTCCCCCATGTCTTCTTCAACCATCCTCTTATCCTCCTCTCTTTATCCAGGCTCCCTCTCCTCTCCCCCATGTTCTCAATCTGCTCAGGAGGTCTTGCCTCTTTCCACTTCTCTGGGGTATAATGCATATCTCTTGGGAACTTCTCTGTTTCCCAGACTCACTGGCCCTGGGATTGTAGGCTGACACCTCCCCTGATCCATGTCTAAAATCCATATATATGAGTAGTACATACCAAGTTTGTCTTTTTTTGACTGGGTTACATCACCCAGGATGGTTTCTTCTAGTGTCGTCCATTTGCCTGCAAATTTCAAGATTCCATTGTTTTTTTTCTACTGAGTAGTACTCCATTGTGTAAATGTACCACATTTTCTCTATCCATTGTTCACTTGTGGGGCATCTAGGTTGCTTCCAGAATCTAGCTATTACAAATAATGCTGCTATAAATATAGTGGAACAGACATCCTTGTTGTATGAATGGGCATCTTTTGGGTGTATGCCTAAGAGTGGAATTGCTGGGTTGTGTGGTAGACTGATTCCCATTTTCCTGAGGAATCTCCATATTGATTTCCAAAGTGGCTGTACAAGTTTGCACTCCCACCAGGAATGGACAAGTGTTCCCCTATCTCCACATCCTCTCCAGCATAAGCTGTCATTGGTGTTTTTGATTTTAGACATTCTGACAGGAGTAAGATGAAATCTCAGGGTTGTTTTGATTTGCATTTCCCTAATGGCTAAAGATGCTGAGCACTTTCTCAAGAGTCTCTCAGCCATTTTAGTCTCCTCTATTGAGAATTCTCTATTTAGTTCAATCCCCCAATTTTTAATTAGGTCCTTTGGTGTTTGGAGTAGCTTCTGTAAGGCAAAGGACACAATCAGCAAGACAAAAAGGCAACTGCAGATTGGGAAAAGATATTCATTAACCCCACATCTGACAGAGGGCTGATCTCCAAAATTTACAAAGAACTCAAGAAGCTATTGTCTTATTGCTCGAGCTAGAACTTCGAGTACAATATTGAAGAGGTATGGGGAGAGGGGACAGCCTTGTCTTGTTCCTGATTTTAGCAGAATCCCCTTGAGTTTCCGTCCATTTAGTTTGATGTTGGCTTTTGGTCTGCTGAAGATTTTAGAATAACTACATCTGAGAAAATTTTTAACAAGGCTCGGTGGTGGCAGTGCATACATTTAATCCTAGCACACAGGAGGCAAGTTAGGTGAATCTCTGAGATCAAGGCCAGCCTGGTCTACAGAGCAAGTTCCCACTCATCCAGGTCTACACAGAGAAACCCTGTCTTGAAACTCCCACCCCGAAAAAGAAAATATCTAATAAATGCAACCCTTTTATATGGGATTTTATCTCATTACCAAATCCAATATTTTTCTACCACCATATATTAGGTTTTTCTTTCTGTGGCTGTTGGTTTATTTAACATTTCTATTTTGGCCTATAGTTTTTTGTTTGTTTGTTTGTTTTGGATTTATGAGACAGGGTTTCTCTGTATTGTTTTGGAGGCTGTCGGTCCAGCCCGGCCTCGAACTCACAGAGATCCGCCTGCCTCTGCCTCCCGAGTGCTGGGATTAAAGGCGTGCGCCACCACGCACAGCCTAGATTAACCATATTTAGGGTATCACTTTTGGTTTCTTTTCTAAGAATCTAAATATCTATGCAATGCTACCTTTTTATAATACCACAAATAGAAATAATTATGGGTTAATTCCTTTATTAAAGTAAATGTTAGGTTACATTTGTAAAGAATCTTGCAAGGAATTACAATTTAAACTGTAATTTAAACTATTATAAATATAAAATAGGTATGGTGGTGAAAAGTAGATATTCTTTCTCTCCCCATCCCCATATCCTTCTCTCCCCCATGATTCTCAAACAGAGTGGAATTTTGGATGTCTCAGCTAGTAGAAGTATACTTATCACTCATCTTTTTAGGAATCAGTAAGGCCAAGGGAAATGATTTATTTTCATGGGTCAGCACAAGGTCACGTGCCCTCATCTGAGGTATTTAAGAGAAGAGTAGATATAAACATCAATTAACAGAGATTATTTTAATAAGAAAAGTACAAACATCAAGAGAAAGGAAACAAGAGTTACTCATCTACTAATGACTTCTACATACGCTATTAAAAGCTGCTTGGCCCTAATGTGAAAGTTTCCTCTCTAATGAAGACATTCAGTGACATGAAAAATAACAAAGGATAAGCCCTTTTGCTCTTCTCTAAGAGGGCTTGCTCTATTCACTAGGAAGTGTAAGGAATAAGTTAGTGAATGCAAAATGAGCATTTAAGTATGGACACTTATCTATGGCAAGGGTGAGGCCCACCACCAAAAACTTCAAGGTCAAACTGACCATTTGTCAATTCCTGAAAGAGGTGTAATCAATTGGGGGTTGATGGAACCATCTGTCCAGTTCCACTGAAACAGGGCTCAGAGCCAGAAAAGCAAAAAGAGATAGCTTAGTCCTGGGGAAGGAGCCAGCATCATCCTCTGTACTAAATTCCCTGGAATGTGAACTCAAAGCCTTTCTCCAAACAGCTCTTAAGAAACAAAGGAGTATCTTCCACTGGCTTACTTGAGATTTCTGAATCTCTGGAATTTTTTTCAATTACCTAAAATGCCAATCCCATCAAACTTTTATTCTCTGCATAGAACGTTGAATTCCTGTTTATGCAATTAAATGCATAAAACATTTACAATACTGACTTGAACAAATCAGCAATCATCTTTTTGAATTATTTTCCATCTTTCTACCATACACAGATTTCCTTTCCTCTACCATTCACCTCTGACTGACAAAATCCATTTGGTTATCACAGTACCTTATTTTAGCATTCATGAATTGATAAATATGAAGGTGTATTTAGATACTAAGCACAGAGAATAAAGTTTTGTTGATAATTGTATCTCCAGTAATAATGCCAGTGGTAGATAGCATTAGAGTAAAATAATACAATTGATTTCAAATTTTTAAGATGAAAATGCCTGTAAGGGATGGTTGGTATGAAATCATCTTTCCTTTTGAGGGAATAAGAAGCCATCATATGGATTCTGAGAAAGATTTCTTGACATTTTAAAGAGCTCTAGACATTATATGCTGTGATGACTTCAAATTCAAAATGTTAAGGTTCCTTTCCTTTGTCTGTGAGAAACCATTTCTCTCTGCCTTTATGACAAGAGGAGACAGTGTATTCCACATACAAAATTTAAATATGGGAGTATATAAAAGAAGAAGATATTTAAATATTCACATTATTAGCTATCTCAGGAGTATAAAAAAGAAACAAATATTTAAATGTTCACATATTTAACTATCTCAACTTTGGTAGGTGTTTACATACTGTATTGGAGAGGCACTTTGATCCTGTGTGAAATGAAAAGGAAAAACATGGGATCGGGGTTGTGGTTGTAGCTATTTTACTTATAAAATCAGAACTGGAAGACTGGTGAGATGGCTCAGCAGGTAAGGGCACTGGCTGCTACATCTGACAACCTGAGTTTGATCTTCCAGCTTCTGTAAGTTGCTCTCCAAATTTCAGATTCATACCAGGGCATATATGTGACCACATGCTTACACACACACACACACACACACACACACACACACACACACACACACATTCACAAGATAGATAGATAGGTAGATAGATAGATAGATGATAGATAGATAGATAGATAGATAGATAGATAGATAGATAGATAGGTGGGTGGGTAGATAGGTAGATAGATGATAGATAAATAGATGACAGATAGATTGATAAATGACAGACAAATTGATAGATGATAGGTAGACAGACAGATAGAGAACAGATAGAAAGATAATGTAAAAAAATAGTATATCAGAACAGAAAAAAGTTAGTAGGGTTAGGAACTTAGCCAAGCTCATTAATCAAATGAGCTTGTGAATAGAGATCATGCTAGGAAGTAGGGTTGCAATTACAGTGCAGTTTTCCATCTGCCTTCCTTCCTTATTTACATATAGCATTTGATCAGATACAACACTCTTTCTGCATCCTTCTTCACTCTGAAATAATAAGAAATTACCATGTAAGGAAGTCATTGTGAGGAGGAAAGGCTAGGAACCGGGGACACAGCACTCACCAGAATTATTTGCTGTGAAGACACTCCCGGAGCTCTCTTTCTCTCATTTCCCCACGCCAACCTGTCTCATTTATGAAACCACCTGGAAAATGCAGAATAAAATTAAAGTAATCTTCTGTTGCAGCTTGCTTAGCGATGAGGACTGAAGTGTTAGGGTAAAAAGAAAATCTCTGAGGAGTTCTTCTGTAACTAACAAGGAGTGTTACTGGTTCTGATTATACTTGTCATCTTGGAAGAACAGACCAGTGACTCAAGAGAATGAAAGTGTCCCAGGACAAGGAGTAAGAAAATACATGAATATTGAAAGTCATTTTTCCATAAGATATTTGCTGGGAGATGATTGAAAACTGCCCTGAACCTACAATGGCCAATGCAATAAACTTTTGAAAACTAACCTAGGCTTAATTCCTCGAATTCAATGAGAATGAAGACACAACATACCCAAACCTATGGGACACTTTGAAAGCAGTGCTACGGGGGAAGTTCATAGCACTAAGTGCTCACATGAAGAAACAGGAAAACAGTTATACCAGAGAATTAACATCACAGCTAAAAGCTCTAGAACACAAAGAAGCAAACTCCCCCAGGAGGAGTAGACGCCAGGAAATAATCAAATTGAGGGCTGAAATCAACAAAGTAGAAACCAGGAAAACAATACAAAGAATCAATGCAACGAAGAGTTGGTTCTTTGAGAAAATCAACAAGATAGACAAACCTTTGTCCAAACTTACCAAACAGCAGAGAGTGAACACGCAAATTAACAAAATCAGAAATGAAAAGGGGGACATAACAACAGACTCTGAGGAAATCCAGAGAATCATTAGGTCATACTTTGAAAACCTGTACTCCACAAAATTCGAAAATTTAAAGGAAATGGATGACTTCCTGGACAGCTATCATTTGCCAAAACTAAATCAAGAACAGATAAGCAATTTAAATAGACCTATAACCCCTATGGAAATAGAAGCTGTCATCAAAAGTCTCCCAACCAAAAAAAGTCCAGGTCCAGATGGCCTCAGTGCAGAATTCTACCACAAATTCAAAGAACAGCTTATACCAATTCTTCTCAAAGTGTTCCACACAATAGAAGCAGAAGGGTCTTTGCCAAACTCTTTCTATGAGGCTTCAATAACCTTGATCCCCAAGCCACACAAAGATACAACCAAGAAAGAGAACTTCAGACCAATATCCCTCATGAACATTGATGCAAAAATACTCAATAAAATACTGGCAAATCGGATCCAAGAACACATCAAAACAATCATTCACCATGATCAAGTAGGTTTCATCCCAGGGATGCAGGGATGGTTCAACATACGAAAATCCATCAACGTAATCCACCATATAAACAAGCTGAAAAACAAAAATCACATGATCATCTCACTAGATGCTGAAAAAGCCTTTGACAAAATCCAACACCCCTTCATGATAAAGGTCTTGGAGAGATCTGGGATAACAGGGACATACTTAAACATAATAAAAGCCATATACAGTAAACCAACAGCCAACATCAAACTAAATGGACAGAAACTCAACGCAATTCCTCTAAAATCAGGAACAAAACAAGGCTGTCCACTCTCTCCATACCTTTTCAACATGGTACTTGAAGTTCTAGCTATAGCCATATGACAACAAAGGGGGATCAAGGGGATACAAATTGGGAAGGAAGAAGTCAAACTTTCACTGTTTGCAGACGATATGATAGTTTACATCAATGACCCAAAGAACTCTACCAGGGAACTCTTACAGCTGATTAACACCTTCAGCAAAGTGGCAGGTTACAAGATCAACTCAAGAAAGTCAGTAGCCCTACTATATACAGATGATAAAAGGGCTGAAAGAGAAATCAGAGAAACATCACCCTTTACAATTGCCACAAACAATATAAAATACCTTGGGGTAACGCTAACCAAACAAGTGAAAGACCTGTATCGTAAGAACTTTGAATCTTTAAAGAAAGAAATTAAAGAAGCCCTCAGAAAATGGAAAGATCTCCCATGCTCTTGGATAGGTAGGATCAATATAGTAAAAATGGCAATCCTGCCAAAAGCAATCTACAGATTCAATGCTATCCCCATTAAAATCCCAGCACAATTCTTCACAGACCTTGAAAGAACAATAATCAATTTTGTATGGAAAAACAAAAGACCCAGGATAGCCAAAACAACCCTGTTCAACAAGGCAACGTCCGGAGGCATCACTATCCCTGACCTCAAACTCTATTATAGAGCTATAGTCCTGAAAACAGTTTGGTATTGGCACAAAAATAGACAGGCAGACCAATGGAATCGAATTGAAAATCCGGGTATTAACCCACACACGTACGAACATCTGATCTTTGACAAAGAAGCTAAAAATATACAATGGAATAAAGAAAGCATCTTCAACAAATGGTGCTGGCATAATTGGAGACTGGCATGTAGAAAAATGCGGATCGATCCATGTTTATCGCCATGCACAAAACTTAAGTCCAAATGGATCAAAGACCTCAACATAAATCCAGCCACACTGAACCTCTTAGAAGAGAAAGTGGGTGGTACCCTTGAAAGAATTGGTACAGGAGACAGCTTCCTGAACATAACACCAGTAGCACAGACAGTGAGATCAACAATTAATAAATGGGACCTACTGAAACTGAGAAGCTTCTGTAAAGCAAAGGACACAGTCAGCAAGACAAAAAGGCAGCCCACAGAATGGGAAAAAATATTCACTAATCCCACATCTGACAGAGGGTTGATCTCCAAAATTTACAAAGAACTCAAGAAGCAAGTCTCCAAAACAGCAAAGGACCCAATTAAGAAGTGGGCTGCAGAACTAAATAGAGAGTTTTCAATAGAGGAGTCTAAAATGGCTGAGAGGCACTTGAGAAAGTGCTCAACATCCTTAGCCATCCGGGAAATGCAAATCAAAGCAACTCTGAGATACCATCTCACTCCTGTCAGAATGGCTAAAATCAAAAACACCAATGACAATTTATGCTGGAGAGGATGTGGTGAAAGGGGGACACTCCTCCATTGCTGGTGGGAGTGCCAACTGGTTCAGCCACTTTGGAAAGCAGTATGGAGATTCCTCAGAAAAATGGGAATAAACCTACCACAAGACCCAGCAACTCCACTCTTAGGCATATATCCAAAAGATGCCCATTCATATAACAAAGATGTCTGTTCCACTATGTTCATAGCAGCTTTATTTGTAATAGCCAGAACTTGGAAGCAACCTAGATGTCCCTCACCCGAAGAATGGATAGAGAAAATGTGGTACATCTACACAATGGAGTACTATTCAGCAGAAAAAAATAATGGAATCATGAGATTCGCAGGCAAATGGATGACACTAGAAGAAACCATCCTGAGTGAGGTAACCCAGTCACAAAAAGAGAAACATGGCATGTACTCTCTCATATATGGATTTTAGACATAGATCTGGGGAGTGCCAGCCTACAATCCTATTGCCAGAGAGTCTGGGAAACAGAAACTTCATTTACTGGCTGGTTAAGTACTGAGCTGAACTCAAGAAAGCCAGTATCAGAGAGGGAGGACTGATGATCAAAGGGATTAAGACTGGGCTGGTTGAACCCCCAGAAACAGCTGACCAGACAAAGGTTAACTCTTGAATCCCAGGCATCAGCCTGGGAATCCAGCATGGGACTGATCAAGACACCCTGAATCTGGGTGTCAGTGAGGAGGCCTAGGTAATCTATTGAGCCTTGGACAGCAGATCAGTACCCATCCCAACTATACACACGGTCTCTGGACTCCCATAGAACAATGTGAGGTGCACTCTCACCCTGAACTCTTGGGGAAGGGTCTAGGCCCTGCCCTATATGAAATGACAGACTATGGACACCCCCATGGAGGGCCTCACCCTCCCTGGGAGAATGAGGGGATAACGGGGGGGGGATGGGGGGGAGGGCACGGGAGGAGGGGAGGGAAAGGGAGAGGGACCTCGTACTGACTTATGAAGCAACCTTGTTTCTTATCTAAATTTAAAATGGAAAATAAAGAAAATATTAATAAAAAAAAAAAAAAGAAATTGTTGTAGTCTCATGCCATTGCCTATGTTTAAATACTGGTTTTTAGGACTAGCACTATAAAGAACTTTGGGATTTAACAATTTTTAACTTAAGGTGTTTACAATGGTGTGAAATTGTTATATATTTATTAGACACTGTATTTTTGATCTTCAAATTCTGATCTTTTCAAGCACTACAGATAATATAGTACAATACTCTCATATCTTGCAATGTCTAGCAGGACCCATGAGTTGCAAGTCAGTCAGGACATCAGAAAGATAGACAGCCAACATCTAAACAGTATTCTGAGTGACTGGGCTATGATATTAATAAGGAGGGCTGCTTTAAATGCAGTTTTAGTTTATTGTGTGTCAATATTCTGCAGCTCTATCAAAACGTAAGCTTACCAGAATTTCAGGAGCAACTCATTAACTTTCCACTATGCAATTCTGTAAATGATGGTGGTTGTACTCTTCATGCATAACTTGCCTCATGCTCAGTCACACTCCCTTTAAATGTGAAACCAAAATCCAGTTGCAGACATCACAATTAAGTGTCTAGAGAAGTAGTGAGAGCTAAGGGTAGTAACACTACAGCTGGAAAGTCAGAGAATTTCACAGAATCCTTCCATACTCATAAATGATATAACATTATATTTCATTTAATAATCAATAAAATGGATAGATATTTGCAGTACACATTCTTTTGCATGTTGTTCTTGCATCCTTATCTTTCTCCAAGATTCTAAATTCTAAGGAGACGATGCAGCTAAATGATTAAAATGTTAATTACCAAATCATCTTCCTTATAGATTCACAGATCCAAGAACATCTGGTGACCTTTAGATAAAATCAGAATGAACAATGGCTTGCCTTGATCTCTCTTTCTGAGTATCAAATATGTAAGGCACATGAAGATTGTTAGATTAGACTTTTAGAAAAACAATGTTTCTCTTTTTAAAAGTCCCATAGTTAGCATTATGAGCTGGATTTGTGCTTTTCTTACAGATAAAAAAAAAATGAAGCATACATTATTTGATGAAGACAATGCAGAGTTGAATTGCCTTTAGTGCTAGCTACTTTTTAAATTTAAATTAGAAACAAGCTTGCTTAACATGTGAATCCCAGGTCCCTCTCCCTCTCCTCCTCCCTGGCCCCCCACCAGGCCTCCCTGTCCACCACCCAATCCCCACTCTGTTCCTCAGGGAGGGTGAGACCCTCCATGGGGGGATCTCCAGAGTCTGTCATTTCATTCAGGACAGGGACTAGACCCCCCCCCAAGAGTCCAGGTTGAGAGAGCATCTATCATTGTGGGATGGACACCCAAAGTCCATTTGTATGTCAGGGATAAATACTGATCTACTGCCCAAGGCCCCATCGATTGCCTAGGCCTCCTCACTGACACCCACATTCAGGGGGTCTGGATCAGTTCCATGCTGGCCTCCCAGCCATCAGTCAACTTGATACAAGCAAAAGTCATTTAGGAAGACAGAGCCTCAAATAAGAAAATGCCTCCAGCACACTGGCGCATGGACAAGCCTATGGTATGTTTTCTTGATTAATGTGAGATGTGTAAAAGCCCAGCTCACTGTGTGTCTTGCCTCCCCTGGGCTTGTGGTCTACCAGAAAGCAGGCTGAGATAGCTATGAAGAGCAATCCAGTAAGCTGTACTTCTTCATGGCTTCTGCATCAGTTCCTGTCTGGAGGTTCATCCTCTGACTTGCCTCAGATAGATTGTGCTAGGAAACTGTTAGCTGAAAGAGACCCTTCTTTCCTTGAGTTGTTTTTGGTCTGGTGTATTATCACAGCAATAGAAACCCAAACTGAGTTATCTTCCTAGCACACTTCTCTTTTGCTTACCTTCAAAGGCCCTCTGTGTCTGTGCCCCTTATTTCCCTGGATGGAACTTTGAAGGTTATGGTCAAGTCATTTTTCAGGCCTGTACCTTGAATAAAACTGATTACTTTCCCACCAACTATTGGACTCAAACTACTGGCTTTTTGAGAGGTGAACACTTTAGATAATGGATCTAGCAACAATGATGTATTCCTAAATTTGTGTTTTGACAGAAATTATGACAGTCCCCTGAAGCTCTCTAGATGTGCTTTCCAAGAGTTTACACGCCTATGACCAACTTCATTTAGAAAATATTAAGTGAAAAATTCTACCACTGAGAGTAAAGAATTGAAATCTCATGTCACCTTTATCTACATTACCTAGGATATGAATCATCCAGACTGCTACTCTATCCATACTGTACACACTTGGGACCTTTTAATTCCTTTGTAATCATGTTGATTATCAGGCAAAATGTAGTGCTACAGCATTGCTTACACATAGGATTCAATATGTTCTCTGATTTCAGGCATCTACTGGGGGTTTTCCTCTAGGGATAATGGGAGAATTCTATAATCAAATTACTTATTTACATTTACTTTCAGAAGCAAATATACCTGTGAAATGAGACATAAGAATTTGCTTCTAAAAATGATTACTAAGACCAAAGACATTTTGAAGAAAATATTATAAGTGAAATTTTATTATTAACATTGCTACTTGAAACTTTAATTCTTGAGGCTTTAATAAAGTCTGTGAGTAATAGTGTATAAATGCTCAAATCTCTTTGTACATACCAAAATTTCAACCACTACAAATAATACTAATGTATTTCTTCAGCTTCTACCCACTAAGCACTCCACCTATTGGGGGAAGAGCCCAAAGTATCAGAGAGTATTCGGGAAAATTAATAATGTGAGAAAATGGAGGAAAAAATTGTTCCCCAAGACCTAGTAATTGTTTATAATTTCCATGGAACTAAAAGAAATGAAAAAGCTGGACAGGCAAGAGAGTCCATAGAGTGTATCAGTTGGTGTATTACCAATAATCTCAAGAGGTACCAGACTGTATCAGTATTACATTAAGAAATGAAAACAAAGCATTGTCTCTTAGAAGTAATTTGACCAAGAGTGAGTCCAAATTTGAATTGTACACTTCTCTGTGTTTCATCCATCTTCTGTAGTTTGTGGTGACTGGGTTATTTGTAGACTGCCTATTGTGTGTTTCCAGGTGATGCTTGTCTGTTCTGTGTCTCTGAATGTGTTTTTATCCCTGTCTCTGGACTTAATAAAATCTTTGCTCTGTATTTATTAAGCAGCATAGAAAACATGGCATAAGAGATTCTTTGCAAAGCTCTTTATCATAGAGTTCAAAAAGGAAGAAGTTATTGTATTGATCCCACCTGAGCCCAAATGCATTCTGATATTGCAAGAAAACATAATCAATCTATATTCACCTCAGTTGCAACATTTATGGATAATATTTTTCATGACTATATCCAATCTGCTGGCTGCATTCAGTAACTGATTATCAAAACACACACTTACATGTATATACATTGTTCTGGAAGAGTGTATAATGTGAAAGGTATGCATTATTTTAGGGTGCAAAAGCTGATTGCCTTGGAAATTCAAGGTTTTACATTGTTCTCTTAAAGACAGGTTAACCTTCAGGCCAGGCACACATCTTTAATCCCAGTATTTAGGAGGCAGAGACATGAAGATCTCAGTGAGTTTGGGGTCAGCTGGTCTACAAAGTGAGTTCCAGGACAGTCAGGACTGTTACACAGAGAAACCCTTTCTCAAAAAAAAAAGGTTACACAGTAGGACAGCTAGTTGGGTTTATACATAGATTTAAATCATCTTGATGAGATATTATTAACTTCGCTGTGAGATCGAGACCTACAAGAAGGTCAATCCACTAGACATATTTTCATTAAAAAGGAATCACTATGATAGAGGGAGAAAATAATTTTGATATTTGAGTAGTAAAGATAACCAATACATCTGGAATTTTTGTTAGAGGAGTTTTTAATCACCCAAATACTGAAATTTTATAGATGCATGGATCTAAAAATCAAGAGATACACTTTCAGAGTTCTACCAAAATTTTATTTTATTTTTTAATTGCTGGTGTGACATATTGTTGTCTTTAATCTAGTCTCACACCCAAGAGGGAAAGATTATCATTCCAACCTAATTATACAATAGTAATGCCTAAGTGAGAAACCTCTCCTGGTCACACACACATGATCAGAAAACTGAAATAAACTTGAACCTTCCAGTGAACATTTCCAGAACATAAAATGTGTACTATGGGTTTAACAATAACCCATTCCATTAGGACAAGATATAAAGGAAATTCAGTAAAAGGTTGTCTGCTGTAGAGCCAGGGTTTGGATCCCTGTGATCACAGCATGAAGAAGGCTGGGGAGAGAAGAGGAGGGAAGATCAGAAGTTCAAGACCATCTTTCACAGTACCACCCGGTCTGGACATTTACATCTTAAAGAGATAGTTTCTAACTTTAAGAAAGGACAGAGAGCCTGGGGATCCACTTGACTCTGTCTTCAGCTGAGATAAGAGGTGTAAACAGCTATACCTCACATTGTATGTTCTACCAAAATTTTAAAAACACCACTGCATTTAAAGTAATCAGAATAGGGACTAGCAGATGGTTCCAGGTGTAAAGGGACTTGCTGAGAAGACTGGTGGCCTGAGCTCTATCTCTGATATCTAAATTGTGGAAGGAGAGAAAGAAAACCACAAACTTTACAAGTACTTCTTAAAATGAGACACATGCTACCTTATATGCCATTCTAGAGTCTTCATTCCGTAGCTGATGGAAGCAGAGGCAGACACCCACAACTCCTGGAACCCAGTTGCAGAGAGGGAGGAGTGATGAGCAAAGAAATGAAGACTTGGCTGGTGAAACCCACACAGGTAGCTGACCTGAACAAGGGGGAAATCATGGGCCCTCGACTGGTGACATAGAGGCCAGTATGGGACTGATCAATACCCCCTGAACGTGGGTGTCAGTGAGTAGACCTCAGCAATCTATGGAGCCTTGGATAGTAGATCAGTATTTAGCCCTGGTGTACAAATGAACTTTGGGAACCCATTAGGCTCTGCCCGGGATGATGTGACAAAATTTGAAGATTCCCCATTGAGGGGGTGGGGGAGGAGGAGAGAGTGAGGGAGCTGGGATTGACATGTGAAGCAAGCTTGTTTCTAATTTAAATAAAAAATTGGGGGTGGAAAAAAAACAAATACTTCTTAGACCTCCGCAAGGATCTTGTGACAGATGTACAAATACCTGTGCACACACACAAAATCTGATTTAAAAACTCAGAAAGGGTGCACATTTAGAATGATAAGACAAAAAGAAAAAGAAAATAGCCAATAAACATATGTAAATTTGAAACTAAAAGAATCATTGTGGGGACAACACAGTAAAGTCAAGAGCCCAAAGAGGCTGAAAATGCATACACATGCTATCACAAAACCAAACAAATGCAGGACTTCTCAGTTTCCTACATGAAGTAAAGTTAAGGAATTCACTTAGCAAGTGTTAAAATAGAAATTATTCTTCCCCACTTACACATTGTTACAAATCCATTCACGCCCAGTTAACTAATGAAGAGGAGTTCTGACTCAAATCAAAGGTCTGAGCCCACTGTGTTTGATCACTTATGACTTCTTCCTAGCTGTCTGCTTGGTGCGATTGCTACCAAGGACTTGGAATTGTTTGCATATCTGATTTGGTTATGGCAAAGAAGAGTATCTTGTCATGGTGAACAAGGTTTGAGAATGTTGTAAACTAAATAAGCAAACCGTTCTCAGGCTAGAGTGCCCAGACAGGTGTAAAGCAAGGAGAATGAAAGGTAACAAACCCCTCTTACAGCCTCTACTCAGTGAGGAGGCGCTGACATGAGTCCCACACACGTAAGCTTGGCGGTATTTCCTGAGCTTCTCCACATAAATTACACAGCACCTGCTATGTTTCCTCTTCTCACTTGCCCCCAGTAAAAGAACACAAATAAAAGGGTCAGTGTCTGATAGATTGTCAATAAAAGGATCACCTGGAAGTCCTATTAAGCATTGGATTTACCTCAGAAGAGTATGTGTGTTTAATGTGGTAATAATTTTAACTCATACTATTTTGGAGCATTTTCATTCCAGTAATAGAACATTCTCCTTTTTTCTTATTCAGTTTCTCCCCAACACCAATACTTTCAAGTTTATTAGGATTCTATGATGCACAATGGCAAACAGAAACAAGCAAATGAACAGAGAGATTGAGAAAGGACCTCACATAAGAAACGGAGACTACTTTTATTTAAGTACATAAATTATAATTGGAACACAAAGACAAGGAGGATTAGATGATAATCAGAGATTAGATGACATTAAAAACTTTTTACTAGTTTATAATATAATGTGTCACTATTTTCTCCACATTGAAACATTTCCTCTTGAAGAGATGAAGAATGAATATTAAGATTCAAAGTCAGGCTTGAAAAGTAATCAAAACATACTAAGTTCAGGAAGCTTCCAAAGCTGGTAAGACTCTTGAGTGAGGCTCCTCCTCAACGTTATGACTACTGCTGGGGAGATAAGAGTGACAGGGCTGCAGTTTTCATGAGATCCCCAGTGCTTGGGTGAGCTTGTGTGAGTCACCCATGTTTTTGTAAACAGTTCATTATCTACTCTATAAGTAACAACAGAACGGTCACTTGTTCACTGAGCTAGACTGCCTTTAGTCTATCTATCATGGATGCCCTGCCTGGAGTGAAAATATGTTTATCTACATCCTCCCAAAAAATCTCAAAATACTCAACTCAAATATCTTAAGGTATTAGTTTTAGAGACAATCTCAAAAGCATTATACATGAATGCAATTGGAGACAAGAGAAAATTTAAAAAATGAGAAGCAGAGAATTAATAAATTGTAAATATACTGCAATTAATTATTTGCATGCATTCAAAATTGACTATAATATGGTGCAGCATATAATTCTGACTCATAAACCTTACAATATATTTTTACCACTAATAGCACATACTCAATATGCTGTGTCACACTCTTCACTAACAGGTGGAAATCATATACACAACCAAAGGGATTATGTACATATTTGACTGTACCTGAAAACATTTGTTTGGCCTGCTTTCCACACTCCTATTAAATAGTGGTTGCTTTCTACATTATCACTGACAAACTATTTCCCCATATCTTTTCTCCTAATTACTAGGCACATAGCCATACATCTTTCTCATTTGAGGACAGCATAATGAATGCTCACATGTCTTGAATGATTATATGTTCTCAATTGTCTCTGTCCTAGAAAACACAATAACAGGAGAGCTCCCTCTTATATTCCCAAAGGATAAATGAAACAAATTCATAGTGAAATACTTTTGTTCATAGTACTAACGAATTATTAAAATATCTGATAATGCCTCTTAAAGAAAATTTAAAACATTATATTTCCCAAATAGCACTAAAAATGAGAAACAATTTAAAATGCAAAGGACTAATTTATTTTGGGTTAAATTTTTAAAATTTATTTTATTTGTGTAAGTGCTTTACCCACATACATGTCTGTGTACCATGTGTATATGGTACCTGTGGAAGCTAGAAAAGGATGTTGGAACTCCTGGAACTGCTATGTAGGTACTGAGAGTCAAGCCTGTGTTGTCTAGAAGAGCAGTCGGTGAAGAAAAATCTGGAAAATACTGCATTAATATTTTTAAAGAAATACCCTGCCCCTGAAAAGTAAGCTCAGCATAAGTACAGAAAGAATAAGATGTATTTTGCTTGTCTTAATGTATTTTCTTTTGTCCCGTTTGGCTGTCAACTCTTGGAGACCTGCTCTTTACTAAAGAAGGAGTGGAGGGGAGTGAATCTGGGCAGAGGGGAGGTGAGAAGACCTGGGAGGAATGGAGGGAGAAACTGTGGTAGGGATGTATTGTATGAAAAATCTATTTCCAATCAGAAAAAAAATTTTATAAAAGAACATAGAGGGAGGAGTGATGAGCAAAAGGTCAAGATCAGGCTTGAGAAACCCACAGAAAAGTTGACCTGAACAAGTGGGAGCTCATGGACCCCAGACTGATAGCTGGGAAACCAGCATAGGATTGATTCAGACCCCCCTGAACTTGGGTGTCAGTTAGGAGGCCTGGGTAATCTATGTGACCTCTGATAATGTATTAGTATTTATCCCTAGTATAGGAATGGACTTTGGGAGCCCATTCCATGCATAGGGATACTCTCTCAGCCTAGACACACAGGGGAGGGCCTAGGCCCTGCTCCAAATGATATAACAGGCTTTGAGGATCCCCCACGGCCATGAATTTGAAAGAGAACAAAGAGAGGTTCATGGGAGGTTTTAGAGGAAGGAAATAGAAAAAGGAAATGATATAATTATATTATAACCTCAAAATGATATATATATAGTGTGAGAGTTTCAAAGAATAAAAATTAAATGTTTATACAAAAAATAAAAAAAACAACTATGTCACTACTATCTTTTAAATTACGATTTTAAAGACTGTGATTAGTAGTGACATGAAGAAATATAGAAGAAGAATTGACAGAAAGTAGAAAAGCTCACAGTTATGAAATCAGAAGTCACATGAAAAGCAAAGATAGAAAGAGGTTTAGATGAAGTAGTCTGGAAGAATGTTGAGAGATTACATGACCATGGAACAATGTCATGAGATTTTAAATATTGATCAGAGAGTTGTGATGCACGCCTGTAATCCCAGAACTTGGGAGGCAGAGGCAGGTGGTTCTCTGTGAGTTCAAGACAAGCCTGGTCTACCAGAGCTAATTCCAGGACAGGCTCCAAAGATACACAGAGAAACCTTGCCTCAAAAACAACAATAATGATTTAAGTACTGAAATTTGGAAAATTCCCTTTTCAGCCATTTTCCAGTAAATCTTCATAAGTATATGACATAAAAATTCAAGATAAGGAGTTTATCTTACATGGTAATTGATGTCTATAATCCCTCCACTCTTTAGGCAGAAGCAGGACAACCTTGCAAGCTTGAGGCTAGCCTAAACTATATAGAGTTCTAGGCCAACCATAACTGTATAGTGAGATCTTGTCTGAAAACAAAACAAAACAAAACTCAGGTGAAGAAAACATGGTGGAATAGGAGTCTCCACATCCTGACCTCCCACAAAGCACTTCTACTGACAAGCACTGACATAGAAGAACACTTTTGTGCGCTCTCTAAAATTTGCCTGAGGCTGGAGCACTGCATGTAGGAAAACTACTCCAAGAGCAATTTCACTGGGGAGTATAAAGTCGGAAATTTTACTTTCTCACTTTTTCTGCATAATCCTTCCCTCAGGGCAGCAGAGTGTGATTATCAGAGTCAGAAATCCTGGACTATGATTTCTTCCATAATAAAAAATGAGATAAATACCAGGCTTTCTCAGCCATGGACAATTTCTGTCTCATGAACCCAAAGCTGAGAAGATAAAGAACTGAATTGTCCAGAGTTAGATGCAGGAAGAAGGTAAGTTGCTGAGTAGCAACTTGAAGACAGCTCCCAGCATCCATAGATCTGCTAGGTGGCTGAGGGACTGTGCTAAGAAGTCCACATGGAAACCCCATAAGATAGCTAACTAAGGACCACTCCTGACATAGTGCATGCTCATATCACCCTATTTGCTTCTCTGTGATTTGTTTCCTGTAGATAGTCATGAATAACCCAAGTGATGTTCTGCAGAGGTAACATTCATAGCTGTGAATCTTCACCTTTATTTCCACTCTGGTCATGTGAGGGAAGAGTCAGAGGCTTGACCAATTTGGAAAACTGTCCTAGAAAAAATGAATGGGAGCTCTTCTGGTCAGTCCTAGATCAAGAGAGAAGGTTGACCTGAGTGAAAATCAGAAGTACTACATGAAGTCACTGTTGCAGGATATTTACTCTTACTGTGAAACTCTCAAACTGTGTTAATAAAATTAATCTTGGATCATGGAGCAGAGTCAATGACTAGTTGACAAGAATTAGCCATAGAGAGTATGGATGATCTGTGGAGGTAGAGAAGCACAGGAAGTAGTAGGGAGGGACTTAGAGATTTCTCCGTCTTTTTCAGTTTGGGATGGTTTAGAGAGGCCTTCTCTCTTGCTGGGTCTTCAGTTGAAAAGGAAAGTCAGTTGGTTGCTTCTCACCTTCTCTGATCTAGCAGGCTATCACCCCAACATCTGACTCTGGAGTCTTTATTGGTAAATAGAAAAACTTAGATAAAGACAGCATTTGATAGCTAATGCTGGGACTGAGCAAGTGCCAGCAGTTAGGGGAGGGGTCTGCCAGGCCAAGGTCTGGGAGGTGAGGTGATAACTGTGGGCCACAGGGCACAGATACTAGTTAAAAAATTCAGATGCAACCACAAAGCTGACAGAAAAACAAGTCTCAAGTGACAATCTTTATATGTCAAAACCAATGAGTGCATGCTGAAGACAGTACCTACTTCTTCAAAGGTGATAACAGAAACAAACCGATTAATCAAGAAAACATGAAATCACCAAAGGAAGAAAATAAAGCTCTCATGGCTTACTCCAGAGAAACAGAGATGTGTGGCTGGCAAAGAATTTAACAACACTGTTCTAAAGCACCTCAGTGAAATATTAGAAAAGAGAGATACATAAATAGAGCACAATAAAATTCAAAGAGAGAACACAGACAAACTACCAGAAGTTTAACAAAGACACAGAAACCGAAGGTAGGGGTTGGGAAGAGAAAGAGGCTAGAAAGAAACTCTGGAACTGAAGAAGACATCCAAAATGAAATGGCAAAAGAAATCTTAAAGAAATGAATATTTTAAGTTGCTATTTGGGTTCAGAAGCATTTGAAATTATCTAATTAAATAAAAAATAAAGAAAAACAGAAGGGGAAGAGGGAATAGAAAGGAAGGATAACCAAGTAGAGAGGAGGGAAGGGAAGGGTAATGAAAGGAAAGGGAGGGAAAGAAGAGGGGAGGGGAGTGGAGGGAGGGGAAATAGGAGGAGAGGAAAGGGGACTAAAGAAAGCTGATGCACTTCATGGAACACTGTCAATTGAAGCAGTGTACATATTATGAGAATCCCAGAGACAGATAAAGAAAAACGGAACTGCTGTTTATTTACATACACAGTAACATTCAACTCTGAATCTGGATGGGGAAAGTAAACATTAAGTTCTCCCAAATCTAAATAGCTCCAAATAAGTTGAGCATGGATATTTCGTCATTGAAAATGCTATAATCACACTGTGCTCAGAGGGAAAATGTTGAAAGCATAATGTAAAAAGAAACTTGTCTCCTATAAGTTTATACGTTGATTTCTATATTAGTCAACTTCATATTATCATAACAAAATACAGAATATAGCTACTTATGAAAGGAAGAGAGCTACATTTTGGCTTATGGCTTTAACAGTCCACAAATTCATAGTGTCTCTCCCATGGGGGATTCTGTAAAGAGCAGCACATCACAACAGGAGTACACATCAAGTTATATGTTTCTTAAACCACAAGAGGAGAGACAAAGGAAGGATTGTGGCCCGACCACCCCTTGGATGGCATGCCTCCAACCCAGCATGAGGAACACTCAATTGCAATGTCTGGTATGTTCATCCTGATGACTGAAGCTACGTAGGGGTCTGTGATGGACACACATGCAAACATTTGCTGTTGCCACTGAGGAAAATTAAAGGCTGGTAGAATGAAGCTGATTACACCTAAAGTGGTAAGACAAAGAAATCCCAACCAACATTAACAGGCTGCAGAATGTTGCCCTTTAGAAATGGAGACTTAAAGAACTGTTCTAGAAAACATGCGTTCATCGTGTCTGCACTTGCCTTACATTAATAGCTGAAGAGAGCTCTGCTGGTTGAGCTGAAATGATATTGGTCAAGATGAAAACGTCTGAGGACATAAAAGTCACTGACAGCAGTAAGTATGCAGTCATATGTGGTGGAGTACTTTAACGCTGTAATGGTGATAAATAAGTCCTTTTTAACTAATATTAAAGCTGAAAATGTGAGTGATATCTATGAATATAATAATTTGTTAATGGATATAGGAAATGATAATGTAAATGGTGATATCAGTAATATCAAAATTAGACAGTGGAGAGGTAAAGGCACAGAGCTTTGTATAGGATTGAAATGCTAATGCTGCATTGCTTAGCATTGACAGTTTTCAATACTCTCCTTCAAGGCATCTTTCTTTCGTTCATTCCTAATTTGTCTATATAAAAAATAGAATTTCAATACTGCTTATTTTACATGTATGTAAATGCAAAGACTCTCCAAAGCATCAGGTTCCAAGTGTCAGAGGACGAGCCATCAAAGTTTACAGCTTTTCTTCTTGAGTTATTCAGAATTCAGAAGCACCATTCAGTTTCAAAATAATATGCTGGATAAACACAAGAATGACAATAAAATTAAGTCATGCAAAGTAGTCATGGCAATTGAGGATACTTCAATTTAGCAATGAGAAAACTGAGACTACTTATAAATATCATCACATAGTGATAAACTCATTCTGATTAGTGGGATTCTTTGATTGAAATGCTGAAACAATTTTGGAAAATTAACTTTTCTAAGTACTTGAGTTATAAGAATATAACACAACGACTGATGGATGAACAACAACAACTGTAATTTTGAACCAAAATATTTTTTGAATGCCCACTTAATTACATACTTCCTTGTATACTCAAAAAATGATTTTGGTCAGGTGCTTAGTCAGGTTTATTAGAGTTTTCTAATCCTTCGTGGTACTTGCCTTTGCTTTCTTTCACAGAAAATGTGACTTAAAAACAAAACAGATCAGAAACAGATTCAATGATCTTTCCAGTTTATGTTTTCAGGATACTGTACTACAATTCCCAAAGAGGTTAAGTATATAAGACTCTGTTTATTTCTTTGATTCTTTCAATATTGAAGATTCCTGGGAATTAAGACTACCAAACAGATTCCCTGGGAATATAAAGACCATTCAGGCTACCGGAAGCAGGTAGGAAATCATCAGGTCTTTGCTCTCCCAACTCTCCTCCAAATCCAACCCACCAGTCTCACCTCCTGCTCTGCAGAAGACCACCTGCTTCAGCCTCACATTCCTCTCTGCCCCATCTCCAACTGTTGATAATTTCTTCTATAACTGTCCTCCCCATTTATCCTTTAGTCTTACCTTCCAACTCCTGCAGCTATTTCCTGGGAACCCACAGGACAGGCTGGCCAGAGAAGCAAGTAGTCCAGAGATCTTCACTTTCCCTCCCTTCCTTAAAATATAATCCCTCAGTCTTATCTCCAGCTCTGTAGCAGGTCACCTAATGTAGTCTCTCCTACATCTCTGGCCCCATTGTTAGGGGATTAAGCACATACTGGAGGCACACTCTGTTTTCCTCCCTCCTGGGGATTCCTTCAGTCATTATCATTTCTAGTTACCATTATAACTGTCAGTTCCCAATACTAGAAAAAAGTTCTACCAAAAAATCCAAGTAGCCACACCTGGCAAAATCACAGAAGCATTCCCTTCTAGGCATCCCACAATCCACTATACTCTCTTAAAAAAAACAGAGAGGACAACAGAAACGAAGGAATGAAACACCCACCCAACAAAGGCAAGTCCAGATATCAGCACGTAGAATTATAATTATAGCTAAGCCAGATGGTTAGACTACACTGTAAGAAACAAAAACCAGTAACAGCAAGGAAAACAAATCTCCACTATAGTCCTCTGCAGTAGATCCTAAGAAATAACAACATAGTGAAGCACAAGTCAAGGACCTCAAAACAGCTGTCATGAATATGAGAGAGTCCCTTAAAAAGGAAATGAAAATGTATGAAAGCACAAGTAGTGTAATAAAATGAATAAAAGGGTTCAAGGCTTGCAAGTGGAAATATAAACAATAAGGAAAGCCCACTCTGAGGGAAAAAATGAAATTACAATATAGGATCTCAAGAATGAACCTCAGAGATAAGCTTCACCAACAGAATGCAAGAGACTGAAGACAGACTCTCAGATACTGAAGACAAGATAGGAATAATGGATAACGTGGTCAAAGACAATGTTAATCCAAAATACCTGCAAATACAGCGCATCTGGGAAATTTAGTACACTAAGGAAAGACCAAACCAAGAATTATGAGAAAGGAGAGGAAACCCAGGACAAAGGTTGAGAAAATATTTTCAAAGAAAATTTACATAACCTAAAGAAGGTGGAACATATCAAAATGAATGCATTAATAAACAAACGAAGAGCTTGAAAAGTCTGCTTTTATTCTCTAACCGTTTCTACTCACAGCATCCAGCAAGAGTAGCAGGGAAGATCCTAAGATGATTCTCAGAAGTGACTGGCTGGGATGCAGGGGCTTTGAGTATGAATTTTTCTGAGATTAGTTTCTGTTATAACGCACAATTAGCAGCAGTCAGAAACGGAGATTATTTCTGACTGGTCTGACCTAGTGAACCTTAAAGGAAACCGAAATTTTTCCTGTATTCCTAGTGAAGAACTCAGGTGGGAAAGGGAATGGGAGAAATTCTTCTTTTTGTTTTATTGCATTTTTTTGTTTGTTTATTTTTTGCTTTGGGGCCACAAGACATGGATGAGCTTCTAGAAGCTGATAATGAGCCTTGAAAACACATAGCAAAAATATTGGAAACTTGATCTCACGATCCTAGAAAATTATATTCATCCAACAATCCAAGTAAAAAATCAATTTTTCCATACAATGACCTATAAATGATCACACACGCAATGACACTGATTTATCTACCTAAAATTAACATTTTAGTCTTGAGACATCACCAACAGCATCAAGTCATGTCATGACCAGGCTCAATGTACAAAATTGTAATTTTCAATGAATGATTAAGATAAATCCAAGTCCAAAGACAGTTCAAAGGGTTCACATTGGAAAATGACCAGATGAATTAGAATGGACTAAATGCTAGACTGTATTACCAGAAATACGTTAACATCTACTGAATGAAATATAGACTATTCAACATTCATCATGTGTGACCAGAAATGGCAAAAGTCAGGTCCATCTGACTGCAAAGAGCAGAAGAACAGTAAGCGATAAGAACACATTCACAAGTGAATAAGTTGGTTGAAGCTTTAAAATAACTGTGGTTAATATTTTGTATAGAATAAATCAAAACAATGAAATGAAAAGACATATTAAAGCTTGCCTGCATAGCTCAAGAGAGAATTGGACTATGGAAATACAGATTTAAGTTCTGAACTGAGAAATGCAACCTAACTTTAAAAATCTTTATTATCTCTACAAAAGTTCATGTAAGTTTCCTGAAAGAAAATGACCAAATGGTCGTATTCAGCTCAAAGTACGTATTTTTCGGTTGTAAACCATAGCATGATTTTTGAAAATGCAGGTAAGAGCAAACACAAAAGCCTTGCTGGCAAGTAGCTCAGCGGGACTGTTATTTAGATGTTTCATATCTTGCTATGCTTTTGAGAAGAGTTTGTATTTTTATTCTTCAAATATGAAAAATACAGTATTAGTTGAGCAAAAGAATAACTTGTTATATTTGAGCTATCAAAATTCTGAATGTGCAAGGATTCATATATTATTGATGCTCTTAAAACCCCTAAGTCAAAAATTCCATCTTTTAGGAACTTCATTGTGGGGAACACACACACACACACACACACACACACACACACACACACACACACACACCCTCAAATGTCATTTTGAAAGACACTCACAAATTACTGCCTTTCAACTTCATAAAATATTGTCACAAGTGTCTGTCTACAAAATGTCATTATATGAAAAATGAGAAACTGAAAAAAATAAAAGTAAAACTTAGTCTGTCTTAATTCTTATTGTCCTAAAGGAGCTTAGAAAGTGTTTAACAATAGCTATCTGGTCCCATGCAAATGACTCCACCAGAGCCAAACCCAGATTTATATGCATGAGTAAACTACATTTGTATATTAATAGTTTCTTTTATTTGACTCTTAAACAGAATATTAATTTTTTACATATTAACTAGCTAAGAATGTACTACTTAAAAGTAATATAATAGCTACTCATTAAATTGCTTTTTGTCATTTGGCCTTTGGGAAATAGGACTCTCAAAAAATCAGCTTCTGTAGAAATGCAGTTTTAATAAGTAAATACCTGATTATTACAGAATTCTTAGGATGGTACTTCATTAATTGGCATTAGATAGTGACATTATTGTAAGTAAAAAGTTTATAATGCTCAAATGAAAAGAAAAATGCTAACTAGAAGAATATACTTAGTTAAGAGATATTTATTTGTTTTAGTCATAAGATAGACATAATTTTACTTTTCATTAGGTCACAGTTAACTGTATACATAATGTCAGTGAGGAGGCCTAGGGAATCTATTGAGCCTTGGGCAGCAGATCAGTACCCATCCCAAGTATACACACGGACTTTGGACTCCCATCCAACAATGTGAGGTGCACTCTCACCCTGAACTCTTGGGGGAAGGTCTAGAACCTGCCCTGGATGAAATGACAGACTATGGACACCCCCATGGAGGGCCTCACCCTCCCTGGGAAATGAGGGGATAGTGGGGGAATTGGGGGGAGGGCACGGGAGGAGGGGAGGGAAAGGGAGAGGGACCTGGAACTGACTTGTGAAGCAACCTTGTTTCTAATCTAAATTTAAACTTAAAAATAAATATTAAAAAAGAAAAACATTTTTTACACACAATAAAATATATCAAGTTTAAATCAAAATATAAAAAATCATTTGGGAGTTCATAATAGAAAGTTGTAATAATGCATGGATTTCTCAGTAATTTTTATGAAATAGTATGCAAACAGATTTGTTCACAAATGCATTACAAATCTTTCCCTCTGTACAAAGTCACTATTTCCTCATCTTACCCCTATTATTAAATATTATAGACAAATTTTTTGATGTAAGGTAACATGAATTCCTTCTTCCAAGTTTCCTTTTTAAGTAACTAACAAAAATGAAGTGAACCTGTTTAGTATTTATCATTAATTTCCCTATTTGTAACTTGGAAACTCTCAGCAATTCAACATTTGTATGTATTCCAAGGCTAGTCAGCACAGAATTTCACATTGCTACATATTTCCCATTTCTGGGTCAGATCATGAACTGCACACTAGATATCTGCAGAAAATGACTTACAAATGCATATAATATTAAGACTTTTTGTTTCCCAGGGCCTAACTGTGACACAGAGAAATGGCCAATGAACAATAAATAAATGAGACAATATCTGGGAAAATATATTACCCATATTTATCATGACTAAATATGGTTTATATTTCCTTGAGATGCCTGAGGCTTGCTTTGTTAAAAAAAAGTAGTAAAGGTGAAAAAAATGATATTTGGATAATTTCATGGCCATTTTCTATTCTTACCTGCAAGGCCCTTTCCTCAAAATATACACTAACCTCAACCATTTCTAAGCATTCAGCAGGGGGTAGGTATTACTGGATGGACTGTCTCTCCACAGGTGACTTAGAACAGTTAACAGAAAGCATTGCCCAAAGGTAAATCTGAGTTAGGTATATAAATGTCTAAAATTAATATTCATATGACACTATATATCATGATACTGTATGTCTTCGAAGAAAACCCCACATAGTTATTGCTTAAGTTGCTGGTATGGGTGTTAAGATGGATTCTCAGCGGTTGCTCTCCTAATGAGCTGAGCAAGCTTTTATTCCAGACACACTAGCTTGGCCTCCTCTGCCTGGGGTGTTGCAATAGAAAGCACGGAAGAGACCACCCTTCTCACAATTGCCTTTATTTCCTCTTCCATACACAATTTTGGCATGGAAATTAGAAAATACGAGGGATGGAAGAAAAGTACTCCCTAGCTCCACCCCAGTTGCCAGTCTTCTCATCCTCTTTAAGGGGAACATCGTTAGCCTCTGCTTTTGGGGGCACTGTGAAGTGTGTGTGGTTGTGTTTCTTTCTTGATGTTATCTCCTACTCAAAATTCATTTTTCATACACAAAAAGGTAAGCCATGGAGTCTAGTAGAAATATCCAAAGATCATCAGAATTCCTACTGAAACAGGTATTGCTCATCAGACTCACTCAGTTCAGTCTTTTGGACAACTCCATGATTAACTTTCCTAATCAGCACAGCCTTCCTACAAATTCTCATAGTCATGTGTAACTCACTTGGTTTCATTTCACTATTTTGTGTGCTGTGCGCGCCTTCCTTCCTTCCTTCCTTCCTTTCATTATTTCTATTTAGGAGCATCATGAGGGATAAGTGAATATATACTTTGGATGCTAAACAATCCCAGACTGAAATTCCATCTTCACAGTTGCTGGCTAGGTTGCCTTGAAGTACATGCCTCAACCAAGGTCCAGTTACTATCATCTCTTAAGTGACTAATCCTGACTCTGATGTCATCTATAACATGGAGATCGCAATATTTTGCTGATACAGAAGTATTGGAATAAATAATCTATTTCATCGATCTCATAAATTCTTTTCATATAACTTTTGGACATGGAAAAAAGATAGAAATATGTATTTTTACAATAAATACAGTAATTTAGCCAGGCGCAGTGGTACAAGCCTTTTATCTTAGCACAGGGGAGGCAGAGGCAAACAGATCTCTGTGAATTTGAGATGAGCCAGGTCTACATTGTGAGTTCCCAGAGATCCAGAACAACATAATGAGAGTATAGTTGTGTTTTCACATTTTTTCTGGGCACATGCTTATGGAGGAATGTATGTGTACTTGGTGTATGTGTGTGTGTGTCTGTGAGTGTGTGTCTGTGTGTGTGTCTATGTGTATTTGTATGTGTGTCTGTGTGTGTGTCTGTGTGTCTTTGTATGTGAGTTTGTGTGTGTGTGTGTGTGTGTGTTGATTGTGCAGGTACTTATCTGTATGTGCGCATGTGGTGGTCAGAGCACAACTTTAGGAGCCTTCTTCAATTTTGCCCTGCCTTATTTTTTGAGACAGACTCTCTTACTTAACCTGAAGCTTGTGGATTTTGTTAGGCTACCTGTCCAGTAAACCTCTGTACCTGCCCATCTCTGCCCTCTAATGCTGGGATTGCAAGCAAGTACAGCTGTGTCAGATTTTCTTGTGGGTGCTGGGGATTTGAACTCAGGTCCTCCTGTTCTCACATCAAGGCTCTTACCCAGTGAACCTTCTGCACATCCCTATATATTCATAAGCCTGTATTGAATTAAGCTAAGTGCCCATAGACCAGAAGCAAAGAGGTAGTAAAAATCCTTCCCTAGATCCTGCAAAGGAGGCATCTCCCTCTTGGCTCATTGATTCCAGACTTCCACCATCCAAACCTATGAAACAGGAAATGTCTACTATTTTAAGCTACCAGCATCATGAAAATTTGCCATGGTGGTCTCAAAAAATGAGTACAGTAGTGGAAAAACTGTTTGGCACAAATTAACACTTCAGATTCAAAGGGCCATAATAGAATCAATATAAACCTTGTAATTTTAAGCTGAGAGTGCTATTTTTTACTGGATATGTAGCATTAGATAAATTAAGTAATTATCCAATATCCAACTCTTTATGAAAATGATTTGTTGATAACTAATTTAAGGTTTTGAATTTTTATTTCATCAATTAAAATAAGTATTTATCTTATAAATAGTGTTGTTTAATCAGCGTTATCAATGATAATGATATTAATGGTAACTTTTATACAAGATCCTGTTGCTGAGAACTTGTACAGAGCACCCGTGGTGTCATAACTGCTACAATAGACTACCTAGGGTTCACATTGTCCTTGAAATAACTTAAGATTTCAATGATACAAGATGCACTTTCCAGTTTTAAGAAAACACATACCAGATACACATACATTCCGCAATAAATATGTGCACAAAATTTGTTTACAAATAAATACTCTATAAGATATATCAGTTATTTTCACAGCATATAAATGGCATATCTGATTCTGAGCATTGTATATGGCTGACATTAGTAGTCAGATAATGTAATTACGTAAAAAGTGTAGTATCTTATAATATTGAATTAGCAATGTGTTGGTGTGATAATATACACCAAATAGTATGCAGTAGTCACATAGTCTTCATTCAGTTCATTGGTTTATAATTTGAGAAGTCACAGAGACCCCAATTTGCCCATTCTTGATAAACAGTAAACTAAGAACATCATATATATGTTCCATGCTTGTTTAGACATGTAAATGTACAAAACAGTGTGTGCCAAAGATCCCTGGCAAGTCCACAGGATAAACAGTGCTAGTATTTCCAAAGGGTCGATGATAGGAAGAGTAAAAATAGTACTTAAACATATAATGTTAAAATAAGCAGAGCAAGGAACAAACAACAGCACAAGTCCTAAATCCAAGACTCAGTTTCCATGCTTACTTGGCTCTTCATTTTCTTTGTAAACTTAGGTAGCCTCCTTAACTTCTTGTTCCTCTTCAGCATAACAGTGGGTCCTTCTTAGATCAATATGGTTACTAATACAGGTAAACCACAAAGATATGTTGGCTGGACTCCAGCTGAATTTACTCTGAAGTTGTAGCCTAAAATTTTTAATGTTAATATTGTCTCTTCTCAGCCCTCACTCCTTGGAAGGCTCCCTTATAATCCCTGCACAGGCTTTGATCTGTTTTTGTAAATATTCAAACAAAACCATTTTAAAAAGGTGTCTCTCTCTATTCTGATTTCCCACTTACCATCTGCTCACTTTTTCAGCTTAATTCGACCTTTCAGGGATTTTTTTTATATTAAAATATAATCACACAATTTCCCCCTTTTCTTTCTTATGTCCAACTACTTCTAGCTACTGACTCTACATCACAAATTATAACCTCCTTTTAAAAGTATTATGTCCAGCCGAGCGGTGGTGGCGCATGCCTTTAATCCCAGCACTCTGGAGGCAGAGGCAGGTGGATCTCTGTGAGTTCGAGGCCAGGCTGGACCGATAGCCTCCAAAACAATACAGAGAAACCCTGTCTTGTAAAACCAAAAAAAAAAAAGCATTATGTCCAATGAACTGCAGTTTGAAGATTCTTCTAAAATTGAAGGTAGAGTCGGCTATGATTTCTTGCCTTATTCTAAATATTGGTTCACTTGTATATTTATGAACAGGATTTTCATTTATTTTATTGATGAGGCAATGAAGATTTTATAAGCTTCAATATCTATAAAAGATGGGTGCTCTCTTGCCTGTTTCAAGTATTAAGTGATAGCCTACAGAGCCATTAAAATGTGTATATACGAATACATACTAATGTATACACATGAATAGGTGGAGATGGTAAAGTGCCTGATGTCTAAGTCTAAACGTGGCAGTCTGAGGACTTTACATCTCACATAAAGACCAGACTCTGTACCAGCACCATCCTTCACTTCACAGAAAGCATTGTGCATATGAGGGCTGAGCTCCTATTCTGTCTTTACGAGAATGCAAATTGAACACATCACAATTTTCAAATAGTACTTGTTATAGGACAGATGAATGGCAATGATAGGAAGAAAAAGTAATAAGGGAGGGTGGTAAGATTCCAATGTAACTATAGTTTAGATATTAATTTTCATGAAGTCTCTGTTGTTTCTGAGTTGTCGCTCTCACAATATCACTGAGGAAAATCTACCATCATAGCCAGGGCAAGTGAAACTCCTGTGAGCCAAAAATAATTAGACTGAAAAATACTTTCCCATATTAGCAAGTCAAAATAGCATTTTAATGATGAAATATGAAAGGAAAAGAATGTTCCTGAAGAAAAATGAAGTATAAATGGATTCATAAAATTGCCTGTGAAGATATTTTTCAACATAACGCCAAAATTTCTTCCTAAAATGAAAGTTTACTTTTCTTGTCTTTGTATGTTTACGGATATTTATTACTTTCAAAGAATCAAATAACCATAGAAAAATATTAAGAGCATGGTGATAAGAATAAGTATGGTATGTTAAGAGAGATAAGACTTTTCAAAGAAAACTCATATGCATGAAAATGAGTAAGGGCTGAGTTGAAGAGGAGAAAATAATCTAATAATTAGCTAACTTTTTTTATTACATTCTACACAAAAATGTACTCAGTAACTATCGACTTGATAATAATGACTTAGATACTCTCAAAGACAAATTAATAAAATAAATATGCCAATATATAGCCATATAAATTTAAGTTTTTATTTGGATTTAAAAAGAATTCCCCACCACTTACTTATGAGTGCTGGATTGTAAAATAACTATTGGTAGAATAAAAGAAAATCAAACACTAAAGGATATTGTAAGGATTTTGTGTAGAATTAAAAGTAATATTTTTGGAAGTTATAGTGAAAATAGCACCATTCCACTTTAAATTTTCATATAAATTTTATATATGTTTTGCATCATTATTTTCTGAGTCTCAAAAGTACATAATCAATAATCAAGTATAGAATGTGTGAGTGAGTGAGTGTGTGTGTGTGTATGTGTGTGTGAATGTTTGGCTCTTATGATCATATTATGATACAGAAATAACAAAAAGTTTGACCCTAACTCAAATCCATCAAAAGAAATCAAGTATGTTGATGGACTTGTCTAAGTTCATGGTTTTACGTGAACTGTATCTATTTTTACATTGTGTGTCAATCTACAGAGAAGTCATTGAGAAAGAGTTTATTCAAAAAGACATATGTAAGCAGTCAAATGTAGTCTAAGGAACCAAAATTAATCAGAGATTAATTTACCTGGGCACAATCCTTGGACTCCCAACTGGGTCATTTTCAGCTATGTAAGAAACCCTGAGTTCAGTTTCAGCCAACAAAAATTGATGGTACGTAAACATAAAAATGGAAACCATCTAGATGGAATGTCATCAATGAAGAGTAGTCGCGTGACTTTGGAACACGGAAAAGTCCAGACTATGAGGGTCACAAGTTCTCAAGGCCTCTTCCCTAACTACATTGAGAAGACTTTGCCAATGTGATCGTGGATGGTGACTATGCTGGTTATCCATTTAGTGCCTTGACAACACTCTACAGAGGCAATAATAATCTCTAGATATAGAGGTACTGGTGGATGAGGTAAAGGTAGCAGGCAGAAACTCAAATATTGAACTCAGGGTACAGGAAAAGTATGTCCACTTGGCTTTGAATGCAACAGCAGATGACTTGTCAGTTATTATTATGGAAAGCAGTTGCAACCTGAAGAATAAGTGGAAAAAATGTGGGTTATCAGATTTAATTTCCATATTATTTTAAATTTCACATTGAAAGTCCTTGGGGGTTGGAGATTCAGCTCCATGGCAGGGCAGGGTAGAGTGATTGCCAGGCTAATGCAAGGTGCTGGCTTGGGAGCATAGCTCAAAAAAAAGTCCTTAGAAAAGAATTAAGAAAATGAAATTAATTTGAAATATACTCCCACAGAGAAGTCTGAATTCATTTTTAATGTGTTACTAAATTATTTGACCAATGAAAGTAGAAATTCAGAACACACATATTCTGATTTTTATATGTTATGATATATGTTTAATTTATATTTATTCTGATATACATTTTGATATATGTAATTGTTAATGTTTCCTTTGAGAAGTTAGTAAAGTGGATATTAAGAACAGCAGAGGAATAAACTGTCTTATTGTACTAAGCCCCACATGATTTAATGAGTTAAATAAAATCTTTGACACCTATTCATTTTTTATTTTCATCACAATTATAGTCTTGCCTTCTTAAAAATTATCTTTTAAAATTTTTGGAGATATTCCTGTGTAATTCAAATGACAGTGAACAAGTAAAACGTATTGTCAAAAACTTAAACTTAATTTCTCAGTGCCCTAAACCTAGAACATCATTTTCAGAGCTCCTGGTGGTTGATCACAGTACCAATGGAACTTTAACCTTTATGGTTGCCAGTTTATCTCTGCTTGTAACTTAATTTTGTGTTTTGTCAGTGTTTCATTTTCACAGAGCAATTAAATCATTGCCTATTATAGGCAGCGTGAATGACAATTTAGTTTTATGGTTTAACCACTTAGTGATTTCTGAAACTAGATTAATAGATCATGAGATTGCTATTAGGTGAGTGAGAACTGAAAGCTAATGCCCTTCTTTATTTTGAGATCACCAAGACCATCATGCCCACAAGAAGAGTGTTTTCTACACATCTGAACATGGAAGGCATGCTGGGTCTCCTCACTTGCACTTGTAGCTATAACTGCAGGTTGTAAAATATATGTGTCTTTGTGTGTCTGTGTCTACCACTCAGAAAGAACTTTTCTAAGTCTGTCAGTTGGAGGTATTTTTCTAATTCTAGGAAATATTAACGATTAGATTAAAATTTCAATTAATGGAATTATGCTCTAACTGATGTATAAGAATAAAAGAGTAATATATTCAAGTTCCCAGAAAGTAATTTCACTTCTAATAGTGTATTTGTGATAGACAATTAGAAATCCTTCTTCTAAAAACTCAGATGCATTTTTAGAACATCAACCATATTCTTAAGGAATTCATATTTGGTAAATTTATAGTAAATTTATTGAAAATACTAGTTTTTTTGTTTTTTGCTTTTTTTGTTTTTAAATTTAAATTTAAATTTAAATTAGAAACAAGGTTGCATCACATGTCAATTCCAGGTCCCTCTCCCTTTCCCTCCTCTCCTCCCGCGCCCTCCCACCAACCCCACCAATATTCCCCAGGGAGGGTGAGGCCCTCCATGTGGGTGTCCATAATCTGTCATTTCATCCAGGGCAGGGCCTAGACCCTCCCCCAAGAGACCAGTGTGAGAGTGTATCTCTCATTGTTGGATGGGAGCCCAAAGTCCATTTGTATACCCAGGATAAATACTGATCTACTACCCAAGGCTCAATAGATTACCTAGGCCTCCTCACTGACACCCACATTCAGGGGGTCTTGATCAGTCCCATGCTGGATTCCCAGGCATCAGCCTGGGATTCAAGAGCTAACCCTTGTCAGGTCAGCTGTTTCTGGGGGCTAAACCAGCCCAGTCTTAATGCCTTTGCTTATCAGTCCTCCCTTTCTGTCACTGGATTTCTTGAGTTCAGCTCAGTGCATAGCCGTGGGAGTCTGCCTCTGCTTCCATCAGCCACTGAATGAAGGTTCTGGCCATGGGATTTGTAGACTGGCACTCCCCAGATCTATGTCTAAAATCCATATATGAGAGAGTACATGCCATGTTTCTCTTTTTGTAACTGGGTTACCTCACTCAGGATGGTGTCTTCTAGTGCCATCCATTTGCCTGTAAATTTCAGGATTCCATTGTTTTTTTTTTCTGAATAGTACTCCATTGTGTAAATGTACCACATTTTCTCTATCCAGAAAATACCAGTTTTGTAGTTTTGATTTAATAACAATTATTTCTTGTCACAAAGTTTTTTTTACTATTTGCCTAAGCATAATATAAGCATATGCTATCTATTTCTGTTTATATTTCCTAATTAAAGTTTACATTTTAATGATCAAATAAGAGACATTTACTCCAACATGCCTCTTGAAATTGTGGAAAGGCAAATTTGTATTTAAATAAATTGAACCATTATTTTAACACTTTCAAATTCATTAGTGTTTATATTATATATCAACTTGAAAACGATCTCTAAACTCTGTTCAGGTACCTTGAAGCTAAAAGTGATACTAACTTTTGTTGATGAGAAATCACAAGAATTGGCAATTTCCAAATGAGATTAAATATTTAAATAACTGGACTATTACTTGATGTTCTTAATTTAAATTGTTTTTCTCTTGTTTTTCTAAGGATAGAAAAGCCATCCATGACTTGATATAGATTTATGTTCACTTAATAATAATTTTCCTTCTTAGGAAAATGTGAAAGAGATATGTGACTATCAAAAACTTATTATGAGGTTTTTTCAATTTATTTGCAAATCTGTTAAAATAAAAGGCCTATGCAAGGCAGCCTTTTTTTCTACTACACACCTATCCAGTTTAGCCCATGAAATAGTAGTCATGTAAAAGTTATGATTAATATGACTAATTAAGTGCACAATATAGTGACAAATCAGTGACTTTAAATCTCAAAGAATAATTCTTAGGAGTTTTATGGGCCCCAAAGTAGCTCTATTTATAAGCATTTAATTTGTGAATGTATAAATAAATTCTGATGAGTTTTTTTTAGAGATTGGGAGTTTTATTTATGTGAAGGTAGAAATGATGAATGCATTAAATGCTAAAATAACATCTTAATAAAATTGTGAATGTGTAGCTTGTCCAGTGATACAACTCAGTAATGTTAACTGCTTCAGAGGCTGATGGAGCAGGACGGAGGTAAGGAAGCCTGAGTTCTGGAGGAAGTTCAAGGCGACCTGGACAAATTAGTGAGACATGTTTCAAACTATAAAGTAAAAGGGTGTCTGGGGATACATTTCAGTCTAGATACTTGCCTGGATTGCTTGAAGCCCTAGGTTGAATTCCCAGTTCTTCTCTAAAAGTAAAACCCAAAACTTCTTTATATCTGGTTAATTATTTAAGAGATATTCTAAAGTATGATTTTGTGGATTCTAGGATGTAAAACAGTTAATGGCAAAAATAGAATTTTGTTTGCACTGGATTATTATAACAAGTTTGAAAAGATCCTATTTTTTTAAATATTAGTATGCTCAACCCTAATTTGACTCCTTCCTGGTTTACCAATTAATGTTTTCTCCTACAATGTGAAAGGTGTTTCTATACTTTTATAGTCTGCCTGGGAGGGAGCTGAAATAAAAGTTTTCACTTATCAAAGAGTTAAACTATGTACTATCTTGCTTTCTTTTTTTAAAAAGGTCAATAACTTATTGTCACTTTAATTAAATGAGTCAAGCACAGTTTCCCCAATACCCGCAAATTTATTTTAATCATGTATGCAAACCTCTTATTTCTTTTTCTTATTTGCCCTCCAAAAGTCAAATCCAAGGTATAAAAACATAAAACATTTCATTTCAGGATTTTTACATGTCAATTTGGGGTTTAAGAAATTTTATAAAAAGTTACACATTTGTTCTTTCAGTTCTTAAGGGAAACTGAGTAGTTAGGTTTGTTTGTTGAGTTACAAGAGAATTGTCAAAAGAGGCATTTAGTCTCTCCAGGAGTCTCCTAGCATTGCACATTTTATTCATTTATTTATTTATTTATTTATTCATTCATTCATTTATTTTTGGTTTGCTGAGACAGGGTTTCTCTGTGTAGCTTTGCAGCCTGTCCTGGAACTCACTCTGTAGACCAGGCCGCTCTTGGAGTCACAGTGATCCGCCTGCCTCTGCCTCCTGAGTGCTGGGATTAAAGGCATGCTCCACCAATGCCCCGCTGTACATTTTTATTAATGTAAATACTTGAGAAAATCCATGGGTTAAAGGACTTCTTTGAGAATGCACTAACATTCTTGCTTCCAAAAATATACTTTAACCTTATGGGAAAATATGGATAAAAATTATTTATTTTATAATATTTTTTATTTAACTTTTTATACATATTACTCTCAGTTCCCTCTCCCTCCCCGCTCTTCCGGCACCCCAACCCTCCCATCCCTCCACTCCATACCCCCTGCCCCCGCTCCCCAGGGAGGGTAAGGGCTTCCATGAGGGATTTTCAGAGTCTGTCATCTTATGAAATAATGTTTGTGAGTTTGCCACAGCCCTGCAAAAGCTTTATTTCACACTAGTCAACACTGTATACTGTTATCACTCATGGTGTCATTTTACTTCAAAGTCATCTCAAGCCTTAGCTGTCTTTCTTCAGTTTGAATCAATTTGCTTAATAGTGATGAATGTCCGATTTATGAGCCAGTTTGATAAAAAGAAAAAGGCGTGGAAGGCCTAGTCCAGACAACACTGTGTTATATTCTAGGATAGTTATTTGCTGCATCTCAAGACTGCTTTTGTCCTGTAAGAATGTAATTCCTGTTTTGAAATGTAGGATATAGTACTAACTGCTCTCTTTTTAAAACAAATTCGAGTTCATTTTGCACATAGACAAAAAATGATAATAGCCATAATTTTCCACAAAATGTATTTAGAACCTGTACTGAAATTATACTCTTATTGCTTGAAAGTTTAGAAAGTTGGACACACTTCTGAACTGGCATTATATAGATAACACTAAACTATACAGGTGAGCTGTGGTGGGGTTTGCATAAAATTTTTAGGGGTAACTGGTAAATCTACAGAAGCAATGGAACAGTAATTAATTATATAGGACAAAAAAAGATAAGGAATATATATTATGCTCTATTTCACTCAGAAAAAAAAATGACTAAACTCTTCTTTGGTTGTTAAAATGAAGTGTTTAAATGGCAGCTGTCACTGCTCACCCAATTCAAGAACTTTTACTGCTTTTCTTCAATGTGTTATGTCCATATAATTATGGGCAGAGTCTCAGTGGGATCCCTTGTTCTAAGGTATGATACAACGAAAGGGTCATGAAACCATTGCCTTAACTTGGGTGTCATACTTGAAACAACACTCTATTTTAATCAGATGTGGCAAGCTTCTCTTCAGAAACAAAGGTTTGTTTTAAATGGGCCCAATGCCCAGAATTATGTTAATGCCTGGATCCATGGGCCCCACCCCACTGGTAACAAGGAAGCCTACCACCTGCTAATTTAGGAACTCCAGATATTTTGTAGCCCTTTCATAAAAGAGAAAAATCATGCAAATTTAATATTGGAGTGAGTAAATTATGGTTTAATTACCTAGCTTTGGGATAGAAGAGAAAATATTTCTAAGGCAAACTTAAGATATATTATCAGAATTTATAAATAGAAGTTAATGTTACAGAATTTTAACTGTTATGTTTCATATTACTTTTGATTTGAAAAGTGGGAGAGAAAGCTTATGCAGAACTTAATATACTTACTGCTCTTAATCCAACTAAACCCAGTAACTGCATTAATATGTAACCCAAATTTGAGATTAATTACAAAATAAATTAATAATAGATTGTGAGGAACTTTGAAATGCACCAAGTCATCAGTGGGAAATATATACTCTGAAGAGAACACCACTGGGGTTGTCTTATTATCTGGTATGTGCTTTTCATTTTATTAGTGATTATATTAGTATATAAATGGTAGAAAACCAATAATAACAGGAATGATTCTCGACCATAGATGTGCAAAGTAATTGCTTTCAGTCATCCTGTAGAGTAAAATTTATTATTGTGGTGTGGCTATTGACAGGTTTGGCCAGTTTTGCAGCAATTAAACCAAATATATTTAAACATTTAATATAAGCATCCTTAGGTCTCTTTGCCTTGTTGCATGTAACAACGTATAGGTCTCTTCATTATTTTATAAATTACTAAATCTTTTAGTAAGCTAACATTTAGCCTATGTTTATTAGGTAAATACAAAATTACCACTGAATAAATAGAAGGAAAGTAAAAAATATCTCCATGGCTTCAAGGTGACAACATCTTGAATAAATTGAAAACATTTAGTGCATACTTAACCTTGGTTTTTAAACCATGGAAGCTATGAAATGAAGTAAAGAAGCCTTTAAAGCAAAAGTTAGCATTAATATTTTTGTTTGATTTTTTTTTAAGACAGGGCTTCTGTGTGTAACACCCCTGGCTGTGCCAAAACTTGTTCTATAGACCATGCTGGCCTCAGATTCACAAAGATCTGCCTGGCTCTGCCTCCCAAGTGCTGGGATTAAAGATGTGCAATGCCATCACTCAGTGCATCAGTACGTTTTACATGATTTTGTTTTCTGTGACATGGGGTAGGTCTGTCTCTCACAAGTAATTTTTTATAAGTGTTGCTCAGTAGAGTAGTTTCACTGATTTAAATTAGTCAAAGGTGTCATCACACTATCTCTGGAGTAGTACAAAAGTTCTTTCACCTGAAAAAAGTATCTCTGAACTGAGAAACACCAAAGTATATATGAACTAATGTACTCTTAAACAGGATTTCAAAAAGCAAATTCCATAAAAGATCTGTCTCCTTGCCGTTGTTTATCAGTGTCATGACAGGAAAGTAGTCAATGTGAATGAGGATCCAGAGCCATGGGGAACCTTCGGCTAGCACATCCTTGTTTTTAGATTTTGAAGATATTTAAAACCACTTTAACTGAATTTTATCTCAGTCAGTTAACATTAGATCCTAAGAGAGGAACCAAAAATAATACAATAGAAAAGCCGTGTGTTGGTGGCACACACCTTTATTCCCAGCACTCAGGAGGCAGAGGCAGGCAGATATCTGTGAGTTCAAGGCAAGCAGGCAAGCTTGGTCTACAAAGCTACACAGAGAAACTCTGTCTCAGAAAACAAAAAGAAAACAGAAAGGAGGGAGGGAAGGAAGGAAGGAAGGAAGGAAGGAAGGAAGGAAGAAAGGAAGGAAGGAAGGAAGGAAGGGAGGGAGGGAGGGAGGAAGGGAGAAAGGAAGGAAGGAAGGAAGGAAGGAGGAAGGAAGGAAGGAAAGCCGTGTGTTGCTTACTTATCAGTTTGTTGGTAATGTAATGTTGAAGATCAAACACAGGCCCACACTCACACAACACAAGCACTCTAGCACTAACCCACCTCTCTTGTCTCACGCTTGATTTCATTACTAACTCCTTGCTGTGCCATCACTGATGTTAGTATACTGATCCTTCTCCTAAGTGCAAGATCCCATCTTCCTCGGTTTCTGTGAAGGAGTACAATATTACTCACTAAAAGTTTTCTAATCTACTGGTAACTTTGAAGCATAAATTAAATACAGCACTGCAACTTCATTACCTACTCCAACTCTCCTGTCTTGCCCTCAGTTTTCTGAATGCTTCTGCACGGCAGTCTTCATTTCCTTTTCTCCTCCCACGTAAGAGCTGACCCTCCACTATGGTCTCTATTTCCTGTGACGCTCTCAACAGCTCAATACTTTTACTAATAATTTTAGTGAGAAAGTGTCTTTTGGACGCCAACTTCATTTGTTCTCTTGTAACGGGCTTGCTGTTCACTTTCATTAGGCTGATAAAAAGAATGCATAGCACTGGTCCTCCTTTGTCTCTGACTCCAGAATCACTCTCAGTCAAGAGCCTCTCTCAAGCCAGGCAGTGGTGGCACACACCTTTAATGCCAGCACTTGGGAGGCAGAGACAGGTGGATCTCTGAGTTTGAGGACAGCCTGGTCTACAAGAGCTAATTCCAGGACAGCGAGGGCTACACAGAGAAACTCTGTCTCGAAAAACCAAAATAAATAAATAAATAAAATAAAAAAGAGTCTCTCTCTGGGCATTTTAAAGTTGCTCTCTCTTAAATCCCACAGTGGGTCATTTCCATGCCTTCTTTCTATTTTTCATGAGTTTTCTTTTTCTTCCCAGAGCACTTGTTCTCCTCCCACATAGCATCCATATTTAGGGCTTCGAGCACACCTCGATCCTACTCTCTGGTTCTAAGAACCTAGCAATTTCCAGGAACCTGCTAGAAATTCCTTTTATACCATGGCAGCCAGGCGTTTCTTATCTATAAAGAAAGGATGAAGATGATGCCTCATCTCTGTTTGCTGTAAAGCATTGGTGAGAAGAGATAGTTCAAATATTTTAGTGCAGTTGGTAGCAGAAAGCAAGTGCTTAACTCCAATTAGTTCTAATCTATAGTGTATTAAACAGTGGACAAATCCACCAAAGGGCGGCAATTAATAGGAAGAAAGTCTTGCCTGCATACAAAATTATTAGCACTAGATGATGGCACGATTTGTACAGAAGACTCTATTATTTAAATTGGCACAAGCTGCAAATAGATGAACCTGAAATTTTCAGTCGTTTACACCCATGGAATTTTGTTTTTCACTTAGTTGTATAATAGGTGGTACACAGGCCTAACCCCATTCACCTATTCATAGACTCAGACAGCTGTAGATTTAATGTGCGTACAGTTTACCTACCTAATTCTTGTAGCTGATAGCTGGGTGTTTTTGTTTTGTTTTGTTGGCAAATTATTTTCATTGTATTTCTTAGGACTCAGTTTTCCTGTTTATAATACAAATCTTCTTGCTCATTTCTCATTTGCTACCAAATTGAACCATATGTCTTTTAATGTTTTGTTTGAACTTGGTTTGTTTGCTCTGCTTCTTCTACTAGGAACTGTGTGTTACAGTCACACAGCTGCTTAACTGATAAATAGTAGACTGTCATCAGTTACTTAGTGGCCATTTAAAATTCACTGTGTGTGTGTGTGTAATATTGTCCTCCTCATTACTGTTTAATTTCAAAATTCTTGGTAATTTCATGCATGAGTACTGTATTTACAACATGTCTGACTACCCATCTTCTTCAACTCCATCCTTATCTAGCCAACTCCCTCTCAAATTCAGGAATTCTTCTTTAGTTATTGTGTGTGTGTGTGTGTGTGTACATATATGCATACTACTGTGCGGTAGTCATATTTAGCATTTCTAGTATGTGCATCTGTTTTGGCTGACCAATTAGCATTGTATAACCTATCAGGATTCTGTTCTGTAACTGCTTTCTCTGGACTGAACATTCCATCCTGCAGGGAAGCTCCTTAAACAGGAAGATAACGCTGGGCAGTGGTGGTGCATGCCTTTAATCCCAGCACTTGGGAGGCAGAGGCAGGAAGATCTCTGTGAGTTCAAGGCTGGGCTGGTCCGACAGCCTCTAAAACAATACAGAGAAACCCTGTCTCGTAAAAAAAAAAAACAGTAAGATAAACAACTCAAGACTCAAGAATGCTTCAGGTAGTCCCTGAAATGGTCCAGAATTGCCAGAGTAGGCAATAAAAGCAAACTCTCAGACAAGACAAGCTGCAAAGGAGACTCCTAGACCAGAGCAACTGCCTGGAAGAGGTTTGTACCAACTGAATCACTTGGAAAGTACATTCTGCAGCCTATTAACCAGACTTCATGCTGTGCAGTGAGCTCCAGGTATCCAGGTTTGTAAGCTGCCACCCTTGCTGAGGTGGGCTTTGGTGAGGCAGTGTCTTTGAGTCATTTCTGCTCCTGAAAATGACCCCAATAAAACTCATTGCTTCACTAACTTGGACTTGGTGGTGTCTGCATTTTGGTCTGTCAAGAACTCCCTAAATGGAGTAAGTAAACATGAGTGTGTAGAGAGAAAGAAGGGGGAGGGAGGGAGGGAGGGAGAGAGAAAGAGGTCCCAGAAAATTTTGTCACAAAGCAGGTGCTCATCACGTGTCCCTGGAGAAGACTAATTTGTCCTCTCTAGCAGCCATAAACTGCCTATAGGTCTTCATTTCGAGGTGTATTCTCAATTTCTTAATAAACTGCAAGATGGAATGCAATTTGGGATTCCTATGTTAGCCGTACTACTGTAATTAGTGACCACCTGTATAATTTCAGTCAAGTCAATTACTGTTTCTGTATCAAATCTTATATTTGCAAGTGCTTATAAAGTAAATGTTGTATGAAATTCTTTGAACTTCATAATTCAGTTACCTTCACATTATAGTGGGTTATCCATGACTCACAGAACCCAACAGAATATGAAAAAGCAAGAAAAGGAGAAAAAAATAGAACACCAGAGGCCAGTCACACAGCCACACACCAGTCATGGAATAAGAAGGAAAGAAAGGTATATAGAATAGGAAAGGGTAAAACCCCAGAAGCAAAAGGTAAATGGGATAATTTAAGTTAGAAAAACTGGCTAGAATTATGCCAAGCTAAGGCATCATGAATAAAAATAAGAAGTCTCCATTTATGTATTTGGGAGCTGGGTTGTGGGCCCTCAAAAGAGTAAAGGGAAAAAAAGAACTGCAACTGTAGTTTTCTATACAGTATCTCACTTCTAGATGGGAAGTAGAAAAAAAAATAAATATAACAAAAAATAACTTTATTCTTCCTTGTATCTAATTTTGGATGGGCTCTCAGTTCTTTCCCACAAGTACTAGACTGCTAAATCAGGAATTTTTCTTTGATAGTTTGTCCTTTTAACTTTTAGAGTAGTTAAATTGTGCCTGGCTGTCCCCTATTCCTTGTCATGATAATACATTTAATGCCTCCTAATGGATTCTCTTTTCCATTAGCTTTTAAAAATACTCCTTACTGATCGTCTCATTATGTAAGTAAAACTCCCATTGATCAGAGAAAGTTTAGAAAATTTTGACGGATAACAAAGGAACGAAAAGCTTCCTGGGACTGTGTAGTCATTAGCATTTTGGAGTAGATCTTAGTTTATTTACCATTTTCTGGGACAAAATATGCTAACAAAGGCAGCTTAAGGTGAAAAGAGTCTGTTATTGCTCATTGTGGTGGAGAAACCAAGGTGACAAGAGATTGAAACAGCCAGTCACCACCTGTCCACAGCAAGGAAACAGAGAGTGGTGAATGGCAGCCTATGCCCAGCCAGCAATCTTCCACTTTTTTAGTGCAGTCTAGAACCTGGACCCAGGGAATTGTACCATCCCCACTTAGTGTGGTATTTTTCACCTCAGTACGTCTATTGATCATAATCCCTCAAGGGCATGCACAGAGGCTTGTCTTGTGAATTTGATTCCAGATCCTGGCATGTTGACAATTAACCCTAACCATCAAAGAAAAATGTCCTTCAGGGTACCCATTTTGTAATTATGTAGACACTGTGGTTTTGAGAACAACAATAGCATTGATGTGGAGTACTTTCTAGGAGCCAAGTGTGTTTCTAACAAATCTGTGTATATTAATCTGACTTTCACCAAGACATTCTGTTCATTGCTAGTGGATTATAGGTAACTAAACTGAGGCTGACCTATCTGTTTACATCCGTAGTTTTTCCTATATGAGCCTTAGATTACAATACCTAAATGTGTCACTAAGCGTATCTCTCCCTTGTTAACATTTTAACAAAAGACATCTAATGATTCACTTTCTCCCACGCTTTCGTTTGGGTAAATGATGAAAGAATATTAGAAAATATGACATACCTTTAATAACTGCTTTAAAATACCCACACATTCATTTCTTTCATCTCTACATAAGGTTAGTGCAGAGGTCGGCATTTATCACAGGTTCCCCTAGGGTTCAGCTGCTGGAAACAGCATAGATCTGCAAAGGTACCATGCAGTGTGATAAGGATGAAAGAGACAATTCCAGGTGTCTGCTGACTCTTCCTCCAACACCTGAAGTTACCTTTCTTCACTCTTCAGGGGACATGCAAAATGCATGAGTATAATGTCCTTATTAGGATCAGAAAACAGTAGGGGGCAAAAGGTGATTTAAAACCTGCAACATGGAATATTCAGAGATTTGGTGTTCATCCCAGTAACTAGACTCAAGAGTCAGTGAAATGTCAAGTCACCTGGAATTTTAAAATAACTCCTATAAATGCAGTGAATGAAAGCTGCAAAAAAGAGAAAGAAAGAATGAATGAATGAATGAATGAATGAATGAATGAAAGAAGATAGCGAATCTACTATGTTCCATTCCTTGCTATGGAACACCAGATACATTTGATAAAACCAGTAATTTGTAATAATAATGTCATCACTATCTTCTGTTTAGAATACTATATAAAAACTTACTCTGCATTATAAATAAATATATGAATTGTTTTTTAATATGACATTGTAGAGTCATATATAATGTCTTGCAAGTCTGAGTTCCTGAATTTAATCCTCGGCACCTACATAAAAGGCAAGTGTTGTGCATATGCCTGTAACACCAACATTGGGAAGATAGAAACTGGTCGTTTCTTAGAATTCATTAGCTGTTCAGGCTAGTGAATTCATTAGCCTCAGGTATAATGACAGATCCTGTCTCAAAATATAATATAGAGAACAATAAAGGAAGACACACAATGTTTACTACTCTCCTGCATACACACACATACAAATACACACACACACACACCACGACCACCATCATCATAATCATGTATGCATGCACAAAACATATTAATACATACACCACATGCAAAAGTTTTTTCTTTTTTATAAAAATTTTTCATTAATTATTACATACAAACCACCGTTTCTCCTCCCTCCACCCACCTCCCATCTACCCAACCTGCCCCCATTCACTCCTTCTCTGTTCATAAAGGGGCAGGCCTCCCATGGGAGTCAGAAAATCATGGCATATCAAGTTGAGGCAGGAACAGGCTCCTCCCCTTGCATCTCACCATAGGGAATAGGTTTCAAAAAGCCAGTTCTACATCAGGGGCAGGTCCTGTTCCCAATGCTAGGGGCCCCACAAACAGACCAAGCTACACAACTGCCACCCACATGCACAGGACCTAGGTTGTCCCCAACATAGCTCCTAGCTGTCAGTTCAGAATCCATGAGCTCCCACAAGCTCAGATCATGTATCTCTATGGGTTTCCCCATCATGATCTTGACCCACCCCCATGAACTCATATAATCCCTCCTTCCTCTCTTCAACTGAACTCCTGGAGCTCAGCCCAGAGCTTGACTGTGGATCTCTGTATCTGCTTCCATCAGTTACTGGATGAAGATTCTATGATTACAATCAGTGTAATCACCAATCTGATTACAGGGGAAGGCCAGTTTAGGCACCCTCTCCACTGTTGCTAGGAGTCTTAGCTGGAAACATCCTTCTAGGTCCCAGGGAGTTTCCTGGCACCAGGTTTCTCCCTAAACCCATAATAACTTCTTCTATCAAGATATTTCTTTCATTACTCTTCCCCTCCATCCCCCAACGCAAACATCCTGATCCCTCTACTCCCCCACCCCCAGTTTATTCAGGATATTTCATCTATTTCCTCTTCCCAGCATCCTCCTTGTTACCTAGCTTCTCTGGGGCTGAGGATTGTAGCCTGGTTATCTTTTGTTTTATATCTAATATACATTTATGAGTGGGTACATATGTGTTTGTCTTTCTGGGTCTGTGTTACCTCACTCAGGATGATTCTTTTCTAGTTCCATTCATTTGCTTGCAAATTTCATGATATCACCCCTGCCGCCCCCAATGAGTAATTCTCCATTTTGTAGATATACCACATTTTCTTTATCCATACTTTGGTTGATGGGCATCTAGGTTGTTTCCAGCATCTGAATATTATGAATAATGCTGCTATGACCATTGCTGAGGAAGTGTCCTTGGGGTATGCTTGAGCATCCTTTGGGTATGTGCCCAAGAGTGACATTGCCGGTTCTTTTTTTTTATATTTTATTTTCCAGTTTAAATTTAGATAAGAAACAAGGTTGCTTCACAAGTCAGTTCCAGGTCCCTTTCCCTTTCCCTCCCCTCCTCCCGTGCCCTCCCCCCAACCCCACCCCGTTATCCCCTCATTCCCCCAGGGAGGGTGAGGCCCTCCATGGGGGTGTCCATAGTCTGTCCTTTCATATAGGGCAGGGCCTAGACCCTTCCCCAAGAGTTCAGGGTGAGAGTGCACCTCACATTGTTCTAAGGGAGTCCAAAGTCCGTGTGTATACTTGGGATGGGTACTGATCTACTGCCCAAGGCTCAATAGATTACTTGGCCTCCTCACTGACACCCACATTCAGGGGGTCTTGATCAGTCCCATGCTGGATTCCCAGGCTGATGCCTGGGATTCAAGAGTTAACCTTTGTCTGGTCAGCTGTTTCTGGGGGTTAAACCAGCCCAGTCTTAATCCCTTTGATCATCAATCCTACCTCTCTGTTACTGGCTTTCTTGAGTTCAGCTCAGTACTTAACCAAGGGAGTCTGCCTCTTCTTCGATCAGCCACTAAATGAAGTTTCTGTTTCCCAGACTCTCTGGCCATAGGATTGTAAGCTGGCACTCCCCAGATCTATGTCTAAAATCCATATATGAGACAGTACATGCCATGTTTCTCTTTTTGTGACTGGGTTACCTCACTCAGGATGGTTTCTTCTAGTGTCATCCATTTGCCTGCGAATCTCATGATTCCATTATATTTTTCTGCTGAATAGTACTCCATTGTGTAGATGTACCACATTTTCTCTATCCACTCTTCGGTTGAGGGACATCTAGGTTGCTTCCAAGTTCTGGCTATTACAAATAAAGCTGCTATGAACATAGTGGAACAGACATCTTTGTTGTATGAATGGGCATCTTTTGGATATATGCCTAAGAGTGGAGTTGCTGGGTCTTGTGGTAGGTTTATTCCCATTTTTCTGAGGAATCTCCATACTGATTTCCAAAGTGGCTGAACCAGTTGGCACTCCCACCAGCAATGGAGGAGTGTCCACCTTTCACCACATCCTCTCCAGCATAAATTGTCATTGGTGTTTTTGATTCTAGCCATTCTGACAGGAGTGAGATGGTATCTCAGAGTTGTTTTGATTTGCATTTCCTGGATGGCTAAGGATGTTGAGCACTTTCTCAAGTGCCTCTCAGCCATTTTAGACTCCTCTATTGAAAACTCTCTATTTAGTTCTGCAGCCCACTTTTTAATTGGATTCTTTGGTGTTTTGGAGACTTGCTTCTTGAGTTCTTTGTAAATTTTGGAGATCAACCCTCTGTCAGATGTGGGATTAGTGAATATTTTTTCCCATTCTTGGGCTGCCTTGACATTGCCGGTTCTTGAGGTAGATTGATTCCCAATTTTCTGAGACACTAACATACTGATTTCCAAAGTGGCTGTACAAGTATTCACTCTCAACTCTTACTCCATATCCTCTGCAACATAGGCTATCATTAGCGTTTTTATCTTATCCATTCTGACAGGTGTAAGATGGTATCTCAGATTTGTTTTGATTTGTATTTCCCTGATAGCTAAGGATGTTGAACAAACCTTTAAGTGTATCTCAGCCATTTGAGAGTCTTCTCTTGTGAATTCTCTGTTTAAATCTGTACCCCATTTTTAGTGGGAATATTTGATGTTTGATATCTAGTTTCTTGAGTTATTTATATGTTTTGGATATCAGTCCTTTGTCCAATGTGGGGTTGGTTAAACTCTTTTCCCATTCTGTAGGCTGCTGTTATGTCTTCTTGACAGTTTCCTTTTCCTTACGTAAGTCTTTGAATTTTAAGAGGTCCCATTTATTAATTGTTGCTCTCAGTGTCTGTACTACTGGTGTTATATTCAGGAAGTATACTCTTGTGGCATGCTTTCTTATTTGAAGAAGCCTAGAATTCCATTGTGTGTATATTTCATATTTTGTTTATGCATTCACCTGTTTATGAGAACGAGACTGATTCCATAAATTGACAGTTGTGAATCAGACTGCCATAAACATAGATTTGCAAGTTCTGTGTTGTATGAGGACAGATTCCCTTTAATGTATGTCAAGGAATTATGTAGCAGGAGCATATGGTAGTTCTACTTTTAATTATTTAGACACTTTCACAGATTTGGATGATGACTGGGTTACTTTACATTCTGGCCAGTAATATATGAGGATTACTTTCCCTGTGTTTTCACCAGCATTTGAGATTTTTGGGGGGATCTTGGTGATGACCATTCTCACTGAGGTGGGATAGAACTGCAACATAGTTTTGCATGTTCATGAAGGCTAAATCAATTAACATTTTAATATGTTTATTGGTCATTGATGGGGAAGTCCTATATATATATATATATATATATATATATATATATATGTCAGTAAAGAACTGTTGGCCAATAGGGAAGCAAGATAAGTGGGACTAGGAGTTGAGGAGGATTCTGGGAAAGAGAGGCAGGGAGAGACATAATGTAGCCACTATAGGAGTAAGAGGTCCGGACCCTTTCTCCGGTAAGAGAAATGCTTAGACTAACAATCATGGGTTAAAAACTTAAGTCAGAGATAGCCAGTAAGAAACAAGCAAATGGCCAATAGCTTCATAATTAATATAGCTTCCTGTGTGTTCATTTGGGACTGATGTGGCTCTGGGCCCAGGCTGGTGGGAAGACAACACACTACAGGTCATTCATACTTTGTCTTTTGGAAACTATCTGTTCAACTCATTTGATCACTTACAGACTAAATTAGATGAATTCTGAAATCCTTTACATATTCTTTATAATAAGCCACAGTCTCTGGTTCATACATGTATAGATAAATAGGTAGGTAAATAGATCTACATACAGGTATAGATCTTACAAAAGTCTTTCTTTATTTTCTTGTGTGTTTCCTTTATGGTGTGAAGGTTTTTCAACTTCATTCTTTCCAGTTTTTCAATTCTGCTGGTTAATTTCTAAGCTGTTGGAGCCCTTTTCAGAAAGGGATAGCCTATGTGTATATATTCAATTATTGTCTCTATGTTTACTTTTAACATTTTCAGATATTGCATTAAAGTCTTTAGTCTTTTTTGAATGGACAGGAAAAATAATAATGTATTTTAATTCTTCAATAAGTAGATAAAGGTTTTGGAGCACTACTTACCAGAGAAGCTATTCTTTCTCTAATGAATGTTTTTGGGACCTTTGTCAAAAAACAGATGGTAGTAACAGCATGGATTTATTTCTTAGTTCTCTGTTCTATTGCATTGGTTTAAGTGCATGTTTTGTGAGAGTAGCATGCTATTTTTGTCACTATGGCTCTGTAATATAATTTGAAATCAAATATAATGATATCACCAACATTGTTCCATCACAACTGCTCAATATTTCTTTTGATGTTTGCAATCCTTTGTGCTTCTACGTGAATTTTAGAGTTTTTATTATTTCTATGAAGAATATAATTGTAATTTGATGGAGGCTGAGTAGAGTCTGCAGAATGCATTTGATAATGTAGCCATTCTCAAAAGAGTAATTCCACCAGTTCGTTGAAAGTTAGAGCTATCTCTCTTCCATTGTCTTCATTTTTTCTTTGAAGTTTTAAAGTTCTCATTTTAGAAGCATTTCAACCCCACCATTTCCTTTTTGACAGTTCTGTTAATTTGTTTTCATGCGCACTATTGGTATATAAAATAGTTCCTGAGTTTTTTATATTAATTTTTGTAGCATGCTATTTTATGAATGTGTTTTCAGATCTGAATGTTTTTTGGTAGACAATATAAGGCCTTTTAAATATGGAATCATAAAAAAGGGGAAAATTTGACCTCTTCCCTTATTATTTGAATACCTTTATCCTGTTCTTTTGCTGTAGTACTCTAAGAACTCAAGCTCTATACTGGATAGGAGTCTCTTCCTTGGGAGTAGAAGAAATGCTTGCAACCCCTTATTCAGTTAAATATTGGCTGCAAATTATCCTATATGTGCTTGATTACACAGGTAGAAATTTTCAATTCCATGTTTCTGCAGTATTTTTATTGTTAGAGAATCTTGCACACTATCAAAGGCCTTTTCTGCATCTATCAATTCGACCATGTGATTTCTATTCCTGAATCTATTTATGCACTCTGTCCCATCTATTGATTTGCATATGTTGAATCATCCTCGGATCTTTTGATGCAGTTTGTTTATAGCATATGAACTTATTTAATGTGCTAATCAATTCACTTTGAAAGTATTTTACTGAGAATTTTACAGCTATGTTCATCACAGTGATTGGTCTATGGATTTCAATTGTTGTCTTTTTTTGAGTCCTCAGGATTTGGTGTCAAGGTTAACAGTAGCTTACAGGATGAATTCAGTTGTATTACTGTAATTTGTCCAGAATGATAGTATACTAAACATTCTTTAAAATTTAGGATTAATGGTACAGAAACTTCAAATATCCTAAAACGGTATATACCACTTATAGACATTATATGTGAGTGAACACATACATATATGTATATAATATATGCATATAATGCATATTGCATAATACATATGCACATATGTAATACATATATGTATGTATGTCCATTACCATATACTGTTAACAAGAATGAGTTTCAAAGAGAGGTATAGTAGCTTACTAAGGTTGATATGCTCATCATCCCATGGTTTGACTTGAGGATTATTCATAAAATAATTCACCATCTCTAAAGTCCACAGCAAGAGGACCACAAGAGATCAGGGAGAATATTGAAGCTGTTCCAAGGATCTTCCCTTGGAACAGGCCTTTGCGAAACATGTTTAATCACAGAGATTATCAGCTGCTGCTATGATCAACACCTCTAGCTGGTTGCTTAAGGATATATATATGTAAGTGTTGTATCTATTATAGATCTCTGTGACTCTGTAAAGTATATACTTCATGTTGTCATCATATTCATCACTTCAGAGTGAATATGGAGCTTTGAGTACACCAGAGATCCATTAAGCCTATAATGAGTTGGATTAAAGAATGCAAACATAGGATTCATGAAACTAATACAAACGAGTATCCTTTTCACTAGACAAAGCAGAATATACATATATACATATAAACCAATACATGTAGATCTGTACAGGTTGGTCTGAGTCACCACAATAGAGCATCCAACTCCATATAAAATAAAAGGACAACCTATAAGTACTTGAAGCAAGCCACATTATCTCACAACAATACCTGTAGCTGGCTGAATCTTTAGGAGGTATAAAGTTCAACTACAAAGATAACTAATAAGGGGAAAGTTAATCAAGTAAAATAATAAAGACTCTGGAATCAATTTAAGTACTTAGGAAGTACATAGCATCACACCTTGTGCTGAAATTCCTACTTCCTAATATTACTGAATGCATATACATATGTGTGCATGCAAGAATATTATATATATGTTTGCATACTTGTACATACTAAAAACAAATGCATATAAATGAATATAACTTAGCACATTAATTGGGTTAATATTATTATTTTATGTACCTCTGACATTCAGAAGGAAAGTTCCAATCTTGGAATAAGTGAAACTATAGAGTATTGAGCTATGAAATAAAATGTTCTTATCTTGAATGACCTGCTATAACAATATGTATTAGAAAGTTCAATACAGCAAGATGCAATATTTAATCTCCCACTTCTAGTCTCTTTTTCTTTTTCTTTCTAATATTCAATAGGAAAGTGAAGTATTACTCAAATTAAGGCTTACAAGATAAACCGTAACAATGGCAATGGACAACAAGTGATGGGAACAATAGTCATCCTTCACAACGAAGGTCAAGGAAACTACTTCTTTGTGCACGTAAGCACATGCTTATCTTTCAGGCATTCAGAGCAAAGAGGAATGTAATAGATTATATCATGCTCAATAGTTAATAAAGCAGAAAACCAACTAAGCAAGAAAGAGAGATTTCCCCAGGCTGAGAAAGCTGAAAGTTAACATTTCATGGCTCTACTTCAGAGATGCTTTTGAATCATATTGTAATGAGGCGTTTAAGAAAGAAAAAAGTAAACCTAAAGGAAATTTGGATAAGTATGAAACAATATAAAACAAATGAGCAATTCAAGTGAAGACAATATTTAAAAAACTAAAGGAGACAGGCAGAAATAGGTGATCACAGAAGGTAAGGAAGCATAAAGAAGAGGAAAGCCCTAGAATCATTTTCACAGTTGACCTAGACCTGACAAAGTGCAGCTGTAAGAGTGATATAAAGTTACATGGACTTATCAGATGAACATGTACATTTTCCTTACTAATGTATTTAGCTATTTGCATAGGTCTCGCTGATAAGAATAATTATGATGCAGAGGGTTTTGAAAGTATTTTTTATATGAGAACAGCACAAGCATCACTTCTGTCCTTCCCTCCCCCCAAAGCCCAATTTTTTTCTTGTCCTTCTCAAGTTTATAACCTCTTCTATAATTATTATTTTACACACACACACACACACACACACACACATTCACATAATTATACAAAACTTACTGAGTCCATTCAGTATTACTCAAATTAATATGTGCTTAGGGCTGACCACTTGGGATTTATAACCTATTATGGAGCTTACTGCAGAAGAAAACTGAAGCTCCTCTCCTCTAAAAACATTGATGGCTTGTTCTTCCTTCAGATGTGGAGCTTTGTGAAATTTCCACCAACCACACTGGCATAGTGACTGGTATGGTCACTGTGCAGATCTTGTGCAAGCAACTACATCTTTGAGATGTTATGCATGTAGCTTTCCTCTTGTGCCTAGAAGACACTATCTCCCAGCAGGTCATGGTTCTCAGTATCTTATAATCGTTTTGCCTTCTCATCTGAAATGTTTCCTGAGCCATAGATGTAGGGTTTGTGTTGGGATTGGGCACTTCACAGTCAATTAGTCTCAGCATTTTGACCAGTTTTTGATTATGTAGTAATTCTTCTACCACAAAAAAGCTCATATGATAAGAGGTATGACAGATATACTTATCTACAGGTATAAACATATGTATTTAGAATATAGTTATACTGATTTAGGAAAATGGTAGTAATTTGTTCTCCTTCAATCTATATAGCAATGGATTGTTGGATGGGATGATGTAGCTAGCATCAATTTTCTCCTGTGGAGTGAGCGTTAATGTCAATTACAAAGCCATTAGTTACCCCAAATATAATTGCTATTATTGCACCATTAGGGATATGTTGCTGGGCTGGTCATTGTTATCCAAGCTTAGCTTCTGGGTAGGACTACTAACCAGTAGTCTTTTCTCTCTCGGAGCCATGCAGAACACCTTCTGGTATGGTAAGAGCTAGCCCTAAAGGAGGAATGTTTTAGGTTAGTACCAGCTCCACTGTTCCAGGTCCTTTGAGCGATAATGCCCTTGGTGGCTTTAAGTTCTGGGGGGCAACCAAGGGCAGTTGCAGTAGCTTCTACTGTTTAGGGGTGTTACTGGACACTTCTGACCCTAACCAGAACTTAAAAGGAGCTTTTTCTTGGTTGGTATGGGGTTTTGTTAAATAGTCTATGAGTCCTGGGGACTCCATTTTCCAGAACTTCATTTAAAATATATAGATGCATATCTATGTATATGCACACATATAAATTTGATATGCATTTTATGTACGTTAATAAATAGTATGGCTTCACTAAACATCTTCAGGGCTGTCTCGGCTTCTTCTTCTCTCTGTTTGTTTTACACTCCCTTCCCTTACAAGTGCCCACTCAGATACCATCTTACTCCCGTCAGAATGGCTAAAATCAAAAAAACCAATGACAGTTTATGCTGGAGAGGATGTGGAGAAAGGGGAATGCTTCTCCACTGCTGGTGGGAGTGCCAACTTGTGCAACCACTTTGGAAATCAGTATGGAGATTCCTCAGGGAAATGAGAATCAGTCTATTACAACATCTAGCAATTCCACTTTTAGGCATATACCCAAAAGATGTACCCTCACACAATAAGGACGTCTGCTCAACTATGTTCATAGCAGCATTATTTGTAATAGCCAGAACCTGGAAGCAACCTAGATGCCCCTCAACTCAAGAGTGGCTGGAGAAACTGTGGAACTTCTACACAACAGAGTACTACTCAGCGGGGGCGGGGGGAACAATGGGATCTTGAAATTTGCAGGCAAGTGGAAGGCACTAGCAGAGACCATCATGAGTGAGGTAACCCACACACAAAAAGACAAACATGGTATGTACTCACTCATATATGGATTTTAGACGTGAATCAGGGGAGTGCGAGCATACAATCCCACCGCCAGAGAGTCTGGGAAGCAGGAAGGACCCTAAGAGAAATATGCATGGTAACCTGGAGAAGGGGAATGGGACGATATCTCCTAATTGGATTGGGAGCTGTGGGGAGGGGAAGGGAGAGGAAGATGGGAGAAAGAGAGGGGGAGAAGAGAAGAGGAGAGGAGGACATAGGGGGAACAGGGTAAGAATAGAGGAGAGAAGGATGAGAGATACCATAATAGAGAGTGCCGTTATAGGTTGGAGGAGAGATCTGGCACTAGTGAGATTTTCAGAGATCTACAAGAGTGACACCAACTGGCATTAAGGTTACCTTAAATGCCATCCCCTGATAATGAGATAGATGACTACTTTATATGCTATCATAGAACCCTCATCCAGTGGCTGACGGAAGCAGAGGCAGGTACCCTCAGCTAAAAACTGAACTGAACTCCTGGAACCCAATTGCAAAGAGGAATGACGAGCAAAGGAATCAAGACCCGGCAGGAGAAACCCACAGAGGCAGCTGACCTAAACTGATCCAGACCTCCCCCACCAAGCCCGAACCTGGGTGTCAGAGAGGAGGCCTCAGCAATCTATGGGACTTTGGAGAACAGATAAGTATTTATTCCTGTCATACGAATAGACTCTGGGAGCCCATTCCACATAGAGGGATGCTCTCTCAGCCTGGACACATGGGGGGAGGACCTAGGCCCTGCCCGGGATGATATGACACACTGAAAATCCCTCATGGAAGGCCTTACCATCCCTGGAGAAGAGAAAGGGGATGGAGTGGGGGGGGGTTGGGGTGGCCGGGGAGGGATGAGGGAGAGGAAGCTGGGAGTAACATGTATAAAAAGTTAAATATAAAATTGTTATAAAAAAAAAGTTCCCACTCAGTGTTTCCCCTTTCTTCCACCATAGCACCTATACTCTGCTGGCCAACTATCTATAGCTCCTTCTCTTTCCCCCACACTGTGTTCTTCTCTACTTTCATGACTTCACTCTTTACTACAGGTTATACAATCACATCTAGAGATTCAGAACTAGGATTCACAAATAAGAGAAAACATGCAACATTTGCCTTTCTGGACCTGGGTCACTTCATTCAGTATATTTTGTCAGCTCCATCCATTTACCTGAAAGTTTCATGCTTTCATTTTTCTTTACAGCTGAACCAAATCCATTGTGGGTATGCACTCCATTTTCATCATTCATTTGTCAGGTGGTAGACAACATAGTATTGCCTTTTAAGGGCATATTTAAAAGGATTCCTTCATTTTTAAATGACATTTTGCTGTTCAGTCTTGATATTTTGCTTAAGTGGAGATGTAGTGAAAATAATTGAAGTTGTGTAATGGTATAGTTCTAGATAGGAATTTAGCTTTACAATATGCTGGATGTTTGACCTTGAGCAAGTTAGCCACCTAGCACTCAGAAATTTCATTATTTATCCTGTGGAGTACAGTTATGAGACACATGTTAATTTGGTAATGTGAAGATGATAAAATTTTATCACCTTTTGGCATTGTAGGCATCGATGATATTTATTCAGTGGTAAAATTACCCAATGGCACACAGCTTATAGCCCCACACTTAGGTGATCCATGTTAAAATAATTTATATATCTCTGAGTAGTAATTGACTATTAGGTTGGTCTTTGAATATAATGTGTACATGTAGCTAGACAATTATTTGTTCAAAAATTCACCTATTTCAGTTCTGATGGAATTGAGGCACTATACTTTAAAATAGTAAATGAAACATATCCATGTAGTGCAATAAAATGTAATCTTCAAAATAAAGAATTTTATAAAGTGTTGCACTATGAAAGCCTCAAGGAAAATAATCCTGTATCAAAACAATGAAATTGTTTCAGTTCAGCATTTTATTCACTGACTCTTTGAAATATGAACAGCATGACTCTGAGATCTAGAAAACATTAGTAAGTCAAGACATAAAAATGAGACATTTCACAGTAGTCCACAAAGCATGTTACAGCTGGAATATGACATATTGTTCCATAAGGCTCATCGTGGCAGTATCAAGTAGTGATTGGATCCTGGCAGTATATTAATGCATTGATGGTATCATATCCTAGTGTTCATAGTTGGAGGAAGCAGGTCACTATGAGAGGGGTGTGAGAATGCTATGAAAGATGTATCATGTACATAGACTTCTTTCTTGTTTTGTCTGATACCCAACTGCCATGAGGTTGAAAGTGTAGTTTACCATGCCTTCTCAACCATGATGCCGTTGCCTCACCACTGCCCCAGAGACAAGAATCAACCCACAAAGATTGAGACTTCTGAAACTGTGAGTCAAAATAGGTCTTTCCATATTTTATCCTGTTTATCTCAGATATTTTGTCACAGCAACAAAAGGATGACCAACACAAAGGATAAACAAATAAGGGTTCTTGGTTGGTTGCTCACTGAAATATTTAGAGTAATGAGAATGTAAGGCACAATATAGTTATGTCTATCTTCCATGAAATAATACTTCCTTGTAGAAATACATGAACATCTCAGTCTTATTCTAAGAAATTTATAAACACCTAGATTCTTCAGGATGAATAAGGAAGAGTTATACTCTCACCAGGTTAACTTTGGCTTTTCCAAATCAAATTGAAATTTTTATCTCTGTTTTCAACAATTAAAATCAAATTTAGTCATTCTCTGATCCTTGCCCTGCTATCTGATATTCAACAACTTTCAAATATTTATAATTATTATTTTAGTTAAATAAATTTCCATAATATGACAGCCTTAATAGTTTAGTTCTCTAAGATCATTTTATAGTCTTCCTAGTTTATTGTGTAAAACACATGATATTTTGATATTATTGCTTAGGTCAAGCTGCCAATTAAACGCTTACTTGCAATTGTTTAAGGAAGTTAATATCTTAAATTCAAAACTATAGCTTGATATTTAAAATAGGTTCCTAGAAGAGTGCAGAACAAAACTGGGTTGTGGAGAAACAAATTGCTCTGGCTTAATTGCGTTGGGCTTTCCAAATTTCTTGATAGTTGAGCAGTGCTGGATTCTAGTACATGGTTTTGAAGTTGCATGGTTTATTTCAGAAGTATCTGTGAGGTTGGTGAACCAATTGTGGAAGTATAAATAGCAGTTAATTCTAGATTTTGTTGTGAAATCCTATTTAGCTGAAGTCATGAAAATATAATTATGATGGAACACAAATTGATACCTCCACCAAGTTTTAACAGACCATCACTGTATACCAGACCCAATTTTACCTGCTAAGGAAACATCAATGAACAGAGTACACAAGCTTCTTCATCCTCAAAGAGCTTATATTCTTAAAGGGTGAGACCAATATAGTCCAGGACCAATTTATTTATTAGGTAGGACAGATACTGTATCTAAGACTAATAACACTCTTAAGTGTACCCGCAAACCTCAATTGGTTGTCCAATATCAAGAAGTCAGCCCTGAATTCACATACATACAAGTAATGTTATACATACTGAGAAGGTTGTTTTTATATATTTAGTAGTGTGTGTGTGTGTGTGTGTGTTTAAAGAAAAATAGGCCATGCATTTGGAAGAGAACAAGGAAAGAAAAAAAGGGGGAAAATATCTAAACATTAGAAAGAAATGTGAAAATTATGACTGTATATCTACCTCACTTATGTTTATCTTTTTACCTATAAAATATAACTTAAAAATCTTATTGCATAATGGCTCCACTGAAGTCATATTATGGATCTATACAAAGCACAGTGAGCAAATGAATTACACACAAATTAGAAAGAGTGGTTCGTGGAGAAATGAATCATGTTGTGTGATAGACTATTTAGATTGTTTCTTTAAGGAGCATTTAAGAAAGCATTAATGAAAAACATTTGTGTCTTTACAAGATGCAAGAAAGGCAGGTAAAGAGCTCTGCAGATCTGGAGAAAGGAGGATTCTAGACACAATCAAATCTAGGAGTAAGCAAATCCCCCAAGTTAGTGATCTACCTCTGCGGTGGCTAATGCTCATTATCAGCTTAGCAAGATTTGGAATCACAAAGCATACCTGCTTCTGGACATGCTTGTGAGGGAGTTTTAGATTAGGCTGAGGTGGAAAGACCCACTTTAATGACAGCACCGTTCCATGGGCCAGAGCCCAGAACTGATAAGAAGCCCAAAATATTCTGAGCACCAGCATTCATGTCTCTCTGCTTTCTAACTGCAGACCCAATGGGACCAAGCTGCTGCAAGCTCTTATCACCATGATTTCCCTGACAGGAAGGACTTCATCCTCTATGATCAGAAACAAACCTTCCCTTCTTGAAGTCGCTTTTGTTGAGTATTGTATTATAGCAACACGACATGTGACTAATATAGCCTGGGATAGGGAACGTGCAGTAGTAGGCCATCATATCTACCATAGTGAACTGGTGAAGATGACACATCCCTATTTAGATTGGTCATCCAAGAAAGTTGTGATTCTATTCCAACTCATGATAACTGAAAACTGATTTATTTTCTGGAAATAGGTTTGTTACAAATATTTTGAAATAAGAATGAGGCCACTGGGATGGGCCCTAATGCAGCGTTTCTGGTCCTTTGGAAAAAATGTCATGTGAAGACAGGCACATACCATAAAAAAACAAGTGGGGCAGAGACAGAAAATGGAGTGAGGAGGCTGTAAGCCAAAGAACACTGAAATGTTGGCAGAAGACCCACTAGAAACTGAACAAGCAGGAGAGGATTCTCTCTAGAACATTACAAGGAATATGACTCCCCTGACATCTTGATTTTTGGACTTCTTGCCTCCAGACTTTGAGAAACAGATTTCTAATGTTTCACATCATCCAGATTGTGACACTATGTTAGAGAAACACAGGGAAACCAACACTCTGACTTCATTTTAACAGGGTCCTGTTGGCTGAATGATGCAAATAAAAGGTACCAAGGCAGGGAGTGGCTAATAGGCCTTGCTCAAGTGCTGTGGCAAGCAGGTTCTCAGAGTTCGTAGCAGGATGTTTGTCAAGGAATGATCTAGGAATAATGTGTGTGGGTGTTCCGGAGTGGGGAGAATGAGGTACTTAACATTGGACAAAGGGAAAGAGGAACAGCCAAGTAGTTACAAAAGAACTCTCAGGTAAAGCCTGAAAGAAAGTGATACTGGATGCTGGGGATCCCATAAGAGCGATGTAGAAATAACGAAGCAGGCCCATTTTCAGCTCCCTGGTGATGAGGCCCTTGTGGGAAGAACAAAACTTTTAGGAAGAAAAAACTGGGTAGGCAATTCATCTGTGAGCAGAGTACATTTGTAAGATGCAGAAATGAATGCATTGGTCCTGAGGAAAGGGAATATTACCAGCATGAGCAGGAGAGAAGCAAAACAAATATATTATTATTTAGAGGACATAGGATTTTGCTGTATAAGCAGTGTGTGTGTTTGTGTGTGTGTGTGTGTGTGTGTGTGTGTGTGTGTGTACTTGTGTCTTGGCAAGAATCTTCAATTATGACACTCTGAATTTACCATACAATTATTTGGTGGCCATAATATTCTGTGACATAATTAAAGACAGCAATATTTTAATTCATTAATTTTCCTAGTGAATAGAATAAATCAGAGCTGGAGAGATGACTCAGATGTTAAGAGAAGTTGCTGGGCTTCCCAGCCCGTGACAGTTCACAACCCTCTGTAACTCACATCCCAGCGGTTCCAACAAACTCTGTTTTTCTGGGGCACCAGATGAACAATTGGTGCATATACACACGTGCTGACAAATTCATACACTTCAAATGAAAATTAACTGATTATTCTCAAAAAAGAATCACAGAAATATCAAAGGACAGTAAGACATACAATGCCAGGAAGGTTGGAGAAAAACATCATTTAAAATCTGCAATATTGAACTCTGGATTCCATATTCTTTGGATTAAATATTATTTAAATTGAATGACGGTGGCTATTCTGCACACTTCTTCATGGTCTCTTGCCTTTATTTATCTATGAATCACTGAGTTTGTGGGCAGTGAGAAGTAGATCTAGGTTTCTTAAATCCACACCAATTTCCCCATAGACACACAGGTAGATTGCATTTTCCAACTTATCCAACATGACTATATTTTTGGGAAGGGATTTGAACACAGATAATTAGGACCATATATAAGCTTATAAATAAAATGATTAAAAACAAATTAAGTTTGTTTTTATCTTCCATCACCAGAGATCTAGGACAACCTTGAAAGCTACATATGAAAATGGAAGGCTGACCATCACCCTGACTCAGAAGTTCGGACCTGAACACCAAATATCATTTATCACTACCCTTCTCCACTTTAGTTTTCTATGATTATTTTATGATCTTCCTGATTTATTTTGTTAAAATGATCTAAAGATCTAGAAAGATCTCAACCACTAGAAAATAGTTTTCAGAGAATATTTCTGATTACTAAGATCATTAAAGATTTAGAATTTTATTTTATGATATCACAAGAATAACTCACATCTTATTTAAATTTGATATTGAATATTTTTCTTTTTTTGAAAATAGATTTTTTTCTCACATAATATATCCTGATCCCTTTACTCCTCCTAGTTCATCTCCACCTCCCCTCCCATCCTGACTTACTCCCTTTCTGTGTCTGTTTGGAAGACAAAGATGCTCCTTAGGGATAATTATAAAATAAAATATACAAGATAAAGCAAAAAAACTAATACATTGGGAGTAGGACAAAGCAAGAAAACATAAGGAAAGGAACCCAAGAGAAGGTACAAGAAACAGAGACCCTCCCTCATTTGTACACATAGAAATCCCACAAAAACACTGAACTGGAAGACATAATAGAAATACAAAAGACCTTGTGCAAATCAGAGCAGACCCTGTGCATGCTGTTTCAGCATCTTTGAGTTAATATGTACTTCAACCATGTTAATTTAGAGACCTATCTTTCTTGCTGTACTCCATCCCATCTGGATCTTACACTGTTCCCACTTACTCCTTCTTTTTATCATTTTTTTAAATTTTAAAAACAATCTCTTCTCATTTTACACACCAATCCCAGTTCCCACTCCCTCCCTTTCTCCTGCTTTCTCCACCTTCCCTACACCCTCCATCCACTCCTAAGAGAGGGTAAGGTTTCCTATGGGGAGTCAATGAAGTCTGGCACATCACTTTGAGGCAGGACCAAGGCCCTCCTCGCTATATCTAGACTTAGCAAGGTATCCCTCCAAAATGCCAGTTCAAACACTAGGGATAAATCCTGGTCCAACTGCCAGTGTCCCCACAGACTGCCCAAGCCATTCTACTGTCATCCACATTTAGAAGGCCTAGTTTGGTCCTATGCAGGTTCCTCAGCTGTCAGTCTGAGTCAGGGAACTCTCACTAGCTCTGGTCTGCTGTCTCTGTGGGTATCCTCAAATTGGTCTTAACACATTTGCTCATGTTATCACTCCTCATCTCTTCAAGCTGATCTCTAGGGGGCTCAGCCCAGTGCTTACCTAGTACCTGAACTGGTCTTCCCCTGTAATTAGATTAATGACTACCTGAATTATCATCACAGCATCTTCATCCAGTAACTGATAGAAGTAGATGCAGAAATCCCACCTCCTCTTGGCAGCGTTCCCTGAGCTCTGAGGGGAAAAATTTGATGTAGAAATCCCCTTAAAGACTGAGTATACAAGGTCTCTCATTCTCTGTATAATGTCTGGCTCTAGGTCTTTGTACTGTTAAATATTTTAACATAAAAATGTATGACATTATTGGCATGCATATAGTTGATCATCCATTGGGACAAATACTATTCTGTTGATTATTAAGTGATGAGGATATTGAATGGAATTATATAAATAACTAATGATTTCAGGTTTAAGTATTTCCTACTTAAAATATGTCATGGAAGGACAGGAGATTTCTCTGCATCAGCAGGAACCTATTAAAAGTAAAGATTTCCAGGAAAGGATTCCTGATAGTCTGGCTCAATGAATGACCACTTCTAAATGCCTCACTATGGTGAAGATGGTTTACAGTATTTGATGTTGGCTGGATCTTTTATCCTCCCTATGAGGCTGGTACCCTGATGGACAACACAAGCACATAAAGAGAGGAACCCCTGCAAAGAAGCATGGTATTTGTCAAAGTGGAGAAAAAAATAACCAGACAAAATTCATTGGTAACCATTACAAATTTGTGTTGGATTCATCTAAAGGAAAACATGCCTTCTCCTCACTGGAGCTGTTTTCTAGAAAGTATAAATGCTTGTGGACTTACCTCTGCAAAGAGAGCAAGTGTCTCAAAGGCCATTCCAATCTCTTCAGCAGTGTAAGCACGCACTTGGCACAGGACCCTGTGGAGTTCAGAGGGCAACTCTCCAGAGTTGGTGCTTTTCTTCCTCTCTTAGATCTGATATCAGGGTAGGGTGGTTAGGCTTGGCAGCAGGCACTTTTACCTGTTTAGACATCCCTCCAGCCTCGAAATCTTTCCTTATTTGATCTAGGTTCCTGTCTTTCACCGTGTGTGTGTGTGCTTCACGCTTCCCTCTGCAGATTTGAATTATTTAAAATGCTGCTTACTGGCCAAAAACAGATTCAATTGGTAATATAACAGCCCATGCCTCCAATCAAAAGCAAGTCACCTCCAACTCATGAATCAAAATGCCAAGGAACTGGACTCCAGGGCTCTGCATTTTGATTGGTTGTTGTTTTCTGTAATGGTATTCATCTGTTCCATGGCCAAGTTCCTTTGATACGGATTTAGGACTACAATTATCTGTGGGTATAGGACAAACTTTTGGAATGTATTTAGGGATTATGCTGGTTTAGTAAAGTAGTGGTTGTGGGTACTTCTCCAAAATCCACGGCTTCATGAATGCTGATTAGATGGCTACATTGCAGTACCAGGCATAACTTTCTTCTCGTTAAGTGTCTCTTAAGTCCAATAACAGAGCTGTTGCAGAGGTATGGACTTCAATCAGAGTGAATGCATCTACAAAATGTCCCATAACAAAGGGTCCTAGAACACTGCAGAAGAAGGGTCAGGAAGACAGCAAGAGCGAAAGGATCAGGGATTTAGCTTGAAATTGTATCTCTTGGTAATGTGCAAAGCTATACCCATGAAGTCTCACCAAGATAACTGAACAAACAAAAGTTAAACAAAGACAACAACAATAGGTGCACTAATGTGTACCTGGAAAACCCATGAGGCTTCAACCCTACACAAAGAATTACATCCAAGTAAGTAATACTGAGAGTAGGAGAATGTACTTCTCTAGGAAGAGCATACCAATTGTTTATCTAATACTAAATGATCAGTCCTGAAAATGCACATACCAGTAACATTATACTGATCAAGCAGGTTATGTTTAAAAATATGTGTGTATGTATGTGTGTATAATGTAGCATTATATATATATGTGTATATAGTAACACATATGTTATACAACATGATATATGTTATATAGCATTATGTATATATCATATCATGTAATGACAATTATAAGAGAGGACATGAATTTGAAGGAATGCCAGATCCTCTGGCAGGTAGGGGTGGGTGTCAGTCCAGCTGGTCTCTTCCCCGGGCTGAGCAGGATGTTGAGTGCTGATGACTCAAACCCTCCCTCCTACTTGGAGAAAATACACCTGAGTTGGGAGACTTGTAGAAGCAGTATCTCGATTTATTCCAACACACAGGAACTTATATAGGGCTGAAGTAGGGGATGGGAATATTAAAATGTGTAAGGTGACATGAGGAGTAAGGGCCAATAATATTCCACCAAGCTGGCAGGTATTTAGGCAGGGGACAGTCTTACGTCAGGCCTTGCTGAGTTATCCCCACATGGAGGTTTCAGGCCAGAGACGGGTTGCTAAACTCTAGTCAGGCTCAAGAGGTTACAATGGGCCTAGAAGCCTTTTTAGGCCCAACATCTCCCCCTTTTGTTTTTGTAAGAATAGTGGAAATCAAGGCCTCTGCTTTAGGTGGTCCCTCACTGGGAACTTTAACTGTCATTGAGTACCAAGCATCCATCTCATTGAAAGACCACTCTATGACTTAGGTTATCTCAGCCTATCTGAGAACTTACCTGTTGCTGGTCAGGTGGAGGGCAGGGGAGGGATGCTCATATGAGGACTGCCAATCATAAGGAGCCTGGCTCCTGAGTAGTGAGCCTATGATAATGAACTTTGACCTGATGAAGTTTTACTGCCTCTAGCTGTTGTCAAACAAATTGCATGACCTTATTAATCATGCAGGGCCTGACAGTGAGGATAAGGATAAGGACTAGGAGAGGCCTGAACAGGGGGAGGAGGTAGGGTAGGAAGCCATTTAAACCAGTCCACAGCGGGTTGTACTGGAGGTCCTGCCTTCTCCTCTCCAAGTCCTCCTGAAGCCTTTTGATCTTGTCCTGCACAATTCCTGATCTGTTGGCGTAAAAACAGCACTTTTCCTGTAAAAAGAAGCGTATGCCTCCCTTTTTGGCTGAGCCAGGCTCAGGAAGTTATACTGGGCCTTGCATCTGAGTCTTTTTTAGGCCCAACAAAGAAAGAGAGTAGTATATTGGAGGGTTTAGAGAGAGGAAAGGAAAGGGGAAATGATGTAATTATAATCTTGTAAATAAAACTAGAAAAGAAAAGAAATATCAAGGAAGAGGAACACAACAGAACTTGTTGGCTTATGTATGTAAAAAGTAATGACTCTCTCAGCCTCTATTCCAGTTTTCCTTGGAAGGCTTAATCAGCTTCCTAAGCAAAGTGTTTATCTTGTTTGCTCCTAATCCACTGAGCTGATAGGGAAGGGCATAGCTTTACCAGTGTAACCAGGAGGGTAGGACTATAAACATGCCTGAATGGTGTAGATTCCTGAATGTTTAGCATTGGAAGTTAAACCCTCTGCTTCACTTTTACTGATGTGGCAATGGTAACTGTGCAGCCAGTTTCTTGGGAGGATAAATTCCCACACCGTATGAGAAAGGTTTCAGCACATAGAAGGTTGTGTTCCTTTATTTAAACAATGTTAAAGCTTGAAAGTAAGCCACGGGAAAAAATAGTCATCTTATATTTTCAACATATTGTTCTTTCACCTAATAATGAGATTGTCTCCAAGCCTTGTTTCTGTTTTTTTAGTGCTAGTAAAATTTTCTAATTGATTCCAAACTGAGAACAATATGAACCAAAAATCACATACACTCAAGAATTTCATTTGTTTCTTAAAGATGTTCCAAGGTATGTCATAATTCCAGGTGATTTCAGAAGGGGTTTATGTATTTTCAGTAACTACAACCTTCCTTTATCAAGGTGACTAATTTGGATTTTATAGGTCTGATTTAACTGTATCAATCCTATTAGCCAATATTGTTTATATAATCATAGATATATTACAATGTATATATTACTATCTTAATATCACAGATTATATACACTTGACTTGAGTTATTTTGCTAACTAAGCATTTTAGAAGGTATATCTGGGGTTTGATCAATATAATTTTATGGAAAGAATAACCAATATTTTATTTCTAGTTCTAATTGTGTTATTTAGGAGAAACAGCACACATAATTAAAGATGAAGAAACACAAAGTCACCTAACTGGTGCTGCTGAAATGATGGGACTGACAGTCTCGGAAGAGTAGTGCAGTACATTTAAAGAATTTTCAGTACACAATATGAAAGAAACCTAATTTCCTAGATATCACCGAGACACAGATTGCATGCCAGCAGCATTACTGCACAGCTACACAGAATTTTCCCCTAGTGGATATCTGATTTGAGAGTTTAAATATAGATGCAAAAAAGCAGGCATTTCTGAAGAAGTCTAGCAGCGTTTATTTTATTCAGTTGTATCCTTCAAAAAATGTTGCACTAAGTCTTGTTCTGATACTCTCCATTTAACAGACAGTTTGGTCATGAGGAATGGTTTAGTTTGGGGAGTTACACTAAAGAATCACACCCTGAGTGACTATTGTACATAACAACCATTATTCCACAGAAAAGCAGTGACTGACTATCTGTGAGACATTATTCTTTATTGAAAATAGAGTCTTCTCTAATACAATATATACCAACCACAGTTTTCCCTTCCTCCACTCCCCACATATCCCCCCATCTCCCCTCTCCCCCAGATTCATTCCCTCTCCATTATCCTTCAGAATGGAGCAGGCCTCCAGGAGACAACAACCAAACATGATACAAAGACACAATAAGACATGGCAAAAGCCCTCCATAAAGGCTAGACATCAGAGGAAAAGAGTCCCAAGACCAGGCAAAGGATTAGAGACAACCTACCCCCACTGTAGGGGTCTCACAAAAACACCAAACTAACAGGTATAACATATATCAGAGGACCTGGTGAAGATCCATGCAGTACCCATGATTGCCACTTCAGTCTCTATGAGCCCATTTGAGTCATACTTAGTTGGTTCAGTGAGCCATGTTCTTCTATTATCCTCCATCCCCTCTGATTCCTACAGTCTTTCTTCCCCTTCTTCTGCAGGTTTTCGGATCTCCCCAGGGAGTGACCCAATGGAGAACTCCAATTTAGACCCTCTGCATAATGCTGGCTGTGGGTCTCTGCACCTGCTCCATCTGCTGCCAGAGGAACCTCTCTGATGATAACAGGACAAGTCACTAATCCATGAGTATAGCAGAATATCATCATTGATGGTGGGGGTGGTGGGGCACGGTTGTGTTTGAATCTACCCTAGGTCTCTGAGATATCCAGTCTCTGGATTTTGGCCATCCAATATAGGGCATGAGTACCCTCTTATTGTATGGGCTTCAAATTAGAGAAGACATTGTTTGGGGACTCCAACAAGTTTACTCACCCTTCTACAATCCTAGTGTCTCATGGAGTCATCTGCAGAGGGGATTCACATACAGTGACTGGCAAATAAAAGAAGGAGTAGCTAGAATCTCTAGGGAAAGTTCTGTTACCATCCCCAATTCCCTTTTATACATGGATATTGGAAGCTCTACAGCAGGGGCAGAGGGGCACATGGTACTCCTCAGGAAGGAGAATAGGATAGATTTTGCATGTGAACTCGAAACAAGTGGGGACAGGAGAGGAGGGATCAGGTATGAAGGGGAGAAGGGATGGAGGGAGAGAGTGTGGGCAGAGAGAGCTGGAATTGGTTGGCATTTGTGGGAAGGAATCTTCCCAGAATCTATGAGGGTGACCCTACTGAAGACTTCTACTATTGCAGAATATTGCTTTGGGTAGAGTTGTTGGCTGAAGAGGTTTCTTGGAGATCCCCAAACAACCCGGGCTCATTATAGGATGGAGGGAGAGGACATTTACACAGCTCGTTGAATATAGAAAGAGAGAGCTGGTGCCTGCATGGAGCCTCCACCCCTATGTTCCAGTGTCTTTGGTGCAGAAAGGTAGGATGCAGGTTACTTAAGGAGAAACCTGGACCAACCCAGCCACAAAACCTTTGACTTACAATCTACCATGCCCACAAGATGTGCTGGGGCAACAGTGCTGCAGAACTTTTTGGAGTCTTCACTCATGCTTCTGTGAAATTTTGGGGTCATGCTTCTGATTTGTGGCTACCAAACCTCTAGAGCTTGTTGGAATCTTACGTGGTCTGTTGTTAGCACTCTTTACACAGAGGAAACAGAGGAAGGCGTTTATTGTTGTAGACCAGGAAAATGCTCATGTACCAGTTCTTCTGTATTACAGACATTTGCTTCCATACATTTCTAGATGTTGGATAAGTGAAATCACTGTATCAGCATGCTATTTCTAAATGGGTCATTTTCTTTCGTTTTAAAAAAAAATTATTCTCATTTTAAATTATATAGCAGAGACCTCAATAGATAGATGATATATAGACAGATGATGAGCTGATGGATGGTTAGATAGATAGATGATAGATAGATAGATAGATAGATAGATAGATAGATAGATAGATAGATAGATAGATTTTGTGTGTGTGTGTACTCATGTGTGTGCACACTGTATGCGTAGTAGTGGAGGTAGCCACAGAGGCACTAGATCCCCTGGAATAAGAGTTACAAGCAGTTTTTAACTGCCTGGTATTGGATACTAGGAACTGAACTCCAGGGCTTTGCAAGAGCACTAGATACCCTTAGCTGCTTAAATATCTCTTCCACCGAAGAATCCTTTTCTTCTTTGCTAACATCAAGCTTTTTGGGTATCCTCTTGCAGGAAAAGTGGCTAGATAACTTCTGGAGTCCCGTTTTTAATAGTAATAATCCCATTCTTGAGGGATCCACTTTCATTACCCAATTATCTTTTAAAGTCTTACAATATTGTCCAATAGGAGCTTGGGATACATCATATGGATTTTGAAAGGATAATTTTAGTCCACTAAAAATAACTCCCTGGTGCATGGGCTAGCTTGCTGAAACCCATTCCCTATGGTGGGATGCCTTGCTTCGCCTTAATGCAGGGGTGAGGGGATTGGTCTTGCCCCAACTTAATGTGCCATACTTTGTTGACTCCTCATGGGGACCTTAGTCATTGGAGGAGTGGATTGGCAGTGAGCAGGGAGAAAGTGAAGGGAGTGGAGGAGTGGTGGGAAGGAGAACTGTGGTTGGAATATAAAATGAAATTCAAAGTAAATTAATTAATTAAAAAGTAGTTCCTAAATTTCTTCATATTGGTGCTGTATTGAGATATGCTGCATAGCATAATCTGAAGAACTATGTAATAAGAATCTGGTTAGCTAAATGGGAGTTAGTTGCCCATGACCAGAACAATAATCCATGGCCAATGAACAGGACCAAAGAGTTTGCCCAAATTATTTCATATAGTTATTCTCCAAATCAAGTGTAGGAACCATCTCAGAGAAGCAGAAGTAATTAGTGTTGTTGTCTAATGTTGGTGTCTGTTAACAGTTGCAAAGGAGGGAGAGGCAAAATAAGAGGACAGAAGAATGAGTGTTTGAAAAAGAAGAAAATATTCTGTCCTCCCTTTTAAGACCTTGATAGTTATTACCACCTACTTCTGACTGATCAAACACATTTATTAACAGAGTGCAAGTTAGCCTGCTTTGTAAGTCTGGGGCATACTAAGAATGTCAGTCTGGGCAATGTTTTCATATTTCTGGAGTCCTGAATCTAGAGTCTGTGGTTTGCAACTGTGAAGGTTTACACTGTCCACTTAGTAGTGTCTGCAGTCACCCAGGAAGCAAGATTTGGGCATGTGTGTTAGAAAGAGTCTCGACTGGTTAATTGCAGAGGGGAAAACCTACAGTAACTGTGGGTAGCACTGTGCCAGCAGCTGCACACTAGCTTCAATTCTTCCAGAGGAGCTGCTTGATATTCCTCCTGCCATGCCTTCCCAGGCATGATGGATTCCAACCTTAAAACTAAGAACTAAAATCCTACTTTCCTTTCTTAAGTTGCTTTTGTCGGGTATTTTATTGCAGCAATGAGAAAAGTAACTAATGCAGTAAGGTAACTGTGTTTGTGTGAGATCAGAATGCTACAGAAAAATCTTCCATCTCAAACATGTATAGTAAGTGTTTGTGTGCATGCTGTATTGAACTTAATCTGGAGTTATGAAAAGTAATTTAATTGTGGGATCCAAAACAGAGTAGCTGGGAAAGTTACACAGGGAAAACAAAGCTTGCTAGTGTTTTCAGATCTCACTAGAGTTGGTATGAATGTATGCAAACATTTGAAATTTTTTGGTTAAAAAAAATCAGGGACATTAATCCATTACAAAGGGTCATTAATCCATTGAAAACTCATTATGTCGGAAAAATTTACCATTTAATCAAGAGAAGCTGTTTGAAATATGCAGATTTGAAAAGACATCTGTGATATCACATGATCCTAGCATTCAGGACATTGAGGCTGAAGGATTGCCATGTGTTCAGATAACTTTTGCTAAATTGTGACACCTTGGGTCACAGTTAGATTTTACTCAAGTACGTATCTTTACATCTGCTAAGTTTCCAGGTCTTTAAAACTGCTGAATGTATTGACCATCTTTTGAATTATAAAAAAGAGTGGATTACTTGAAAAAAAAGGAAGGAATAGAGGATACCAAGTAAGTAGGGCAATCTAATCTGAGTAAGATTTTATAATTTCATACAATCTAAAAAGGTCCTTCTCACAATGTTTGTGGTCCCAGTCACTACCAATAGAAATGCTTTGACTACCCACAGTCCTTCACCAGATGAGTCCAGTGTCTTGATTTCACTTATATTTGGCTTAAATAAAAAATTACATGTAAAATTTTGTTCAGATCAGCCTTAATGATTCAAAGTGTAGACCTGTTAACTGATGGTGTAGCTGTTAAATGAGACCAAAAGGAAGAATAGTGACTATTGAACAGAGTAAAGGAAGTCCCAAAATAACAAAGGATGGGGAGACAGTTGCAAAGTTAATTGATTTAAAGGATAAATATTAAAATATCAGAGCTATAGCCCAGCAGTGGTAATGCCCACCTTTAATCCCAGCAAAGGCAGGAGGATCTCTGTTGAGTTCATGTCCAATCTGGTCCACAGAATGAGTTCTAGGACAAGCAGGATACTCAGAGAAATCCTGTGCCCCCGGCCCCAAAATCTGAGCTACACTTATTCAAAATAATTGTCAATAACACAGATGAAGAGGCATCATGGCACCATGATTGCCACTGTTCTGGCATGTTCTATTTTCAAGGAGGGCTTTGAGAAAGTTAGAAAAGTGCTAATCCAAGGAAATCGGGAGAGATGTGATGCTAGCTGTTGATACTGATACTGCTGAATTTAAAAAGGCAGTCAAAACCTGTGAGAACTCCTGAAACTACTGCTCAGGATACTATAGTTTCTGCCAGTGGGGACACAGATATTGGAAACATACAATTTTGTTTGTTTGTTTTGTTTTTGAGACAGGCTTGCTCTGTGTAACAGCTATGGCTTTCCTATAACTTGCTCTGTACCAGGCTGGCCCCAAACTCACAGAGATTTGCCTGTCTCTGCCTCCAGAATTCTGGGATTAAAAGCGAGTGCCGCCACTGCCCAGCTGGAAACATCATTTCTAATGCAATGAAAAAGGTTGGAAGAAAGATCCTCATCACAGTGAAGGCTAGAAAAACAGAGTGGTAAATTATAAATTATTTAAGGCATGAAGTTTGGTAAAATAATATATCTCCACATATTTTATTAACATGCCAAAGGTCAAAATTATAAATTCCTAGATGCCTGCATCCTAGTGTTGAGCCCATTGTATCTACTTTTAAAATTGTCTGCTCTTCACTGGAAGTCCTTTCAGTAATCACTGAAGAAACTGATTGAGAAACTCTAAGTACAGTGGTTTTCAGCAAGGTAACCTTGGTCTTCAGTTTATAACAGTCAAAGATCCAGGTCTTAGGGTCAGACCAAGCTTAAAGGTATCACTGTTTGCTACCAGTGATGCAGTATGTGGAGAAGGAGCACTGACTCTAAATCTTGCAGATGTTCAAGCTCATGAGTTAGGAAAGGTTGGAGAGGTCAATGTCACTGAAGATGGCACCATGTTTTTGAGAGGAAAAACTGGCAAAGCTCAAATTGAAAAACATATTCAAAGAATGCCAGTGGTGGTGTACAGCTTTAATCCTAGAACTTGGGAGGCAAAGGCATGAAAATCTCTGTGAGTTCAAGGCCAGCCTGTTCTACAGAGTTAGTTCCAGGACAACCAAAGCTACACAGAGAAACCCTGCCTCGAAAAACTGAAAATGAAAAACACATTTTAAAAAATCACTGAGAGGTTAAACACTGTAACCAGTGAAAGTGAAAAGGAAGAGCTAAAGGAGCATGAGGCTAAATCTACAGGTGGAGTAGCTGTGCTGAAAGCTGAAGAAACCAGTTATGTTGAAGTGAATGAGAAGAATTAGAGATGCCTCCAACACTCCAACAGCAGCTGTTGAAGAAGTAATAGGAGGGCGTTTCACTCTGCTTTGGTGCAACCCAGCCTGGAATTCACTGATGTGTGCTAATGAAGATCAGAAAATTGGTGTACAAATCATTTCAGCAGCACTCCAAGTTCCTGCAGTGACTATTGCAAAGAATGCATGTGTTGTAGAAATTTTAATTGTTGAGAAAATTCTACAAAGTTTCTCAGAGTTGGTGATGATGCTGTGCTGGGAGATTTCGTGAACATGGTGGGAAGGGGAATCATTGATTCAACAAGAGTTGTAACAGCTGATTCACTGGATGCTACTGGGATGGACTCCATGTTAACTACAGTGAAATTTCTAGAGAAGAGCAGGACCCTGGGATGGGCACAATGAGAGGAATGGGAGCAGGTCTGAGATGGGGCATGTTATAACCCTGAGAATAGTGGTTGGCCTTAGCAATCAACTGAGACAGGAAGGTTTAAGACATGTTCCTCACCAATAACTTTAGAGAAGTCACCTCAAATAAATGACTGAGTAAATGGCTGACTGACCACTAGACCCACAAGTTACTAGCCTCAGTCGACAATCTATAATGGTTTAACGGTGTCATTGCCCATGCCTAGATATAATTTATTTCGTATTTTTGAATTCATGCATTCCTGATACTGACTGCAAGAGCCACATACCAATGTTCTGCCTTCAACTTAAGTCATGGAGGTGTTTTTGCTATTGTTTTGGTCAGAATTGTCACCAGATGAGTAGTTTAAAAAAAACAGCCTTCCTTTGGAGAGCAAGAATAACTGTGCACAAAGAAATCTCCATTGATGTGATAACCTCTGTGTAATAAACTTTTGTTTAAACTTAAAAGAAATAAAAACGGCCCCACTGTAAGGAAGTTGTCCCTGGACACCTTTTCGGATTAGTTACCGCAGGACGGTAAAGTATGTTCTGATAGACCATGCGGTGTGATCTATATCTAAGTCTTCATTCCAGTGCACCCCAATCCTTAGAATTCTAATCATTCACTACATACTAGCAGTCTGAGCGTTGTGCTTCACTGGCGGCTCTGCAGATGTGATTTCACCCTGATTACCTTGATTTGTCAGTGTATTTAGGCCTCACAGCATTTAAAAATGTAGCTGTCTGCAGATACTTGATTGGGTATTAGAGGACTGTCCCTGATGGGGAAAGCTCAGTAATTTGAAACCCTCTAAGTGCTTACATGCTTTTGAAGAAGAAAGGTCATTTTATGTGAAGGAGGTCTCCTCTGCTGTTTGCATTATCTACTTACTTGGTTACTGAGAGATTGCAATATGTAAAGTCTGGCCAACGGTAGTGAGTGATGTTATTTTGTGGGCTGAGAAAGAGTTCAGGAATGGAAGGAAAGAACGTGGAATTTTCAGGGGACACAGGATTGCCTGGAATACTCTACATCTCCTGTCTGAGGATGGAATGAATAGGAAAAGATGTGTGAAATCTTAGGAAAAGGTTTTGGAGGCCAGGTATTCTCGTCTCTTCTCTTTCCTTTCTCCTCTTTGTGTCTACATTTTAGGCCTGGTTTCTGGAACTATAATTGGGAACAAAGGCTATGAGACAATGCTGCTATTGCAGGGGGTTTTGTGAGCAAGCCTGAAACATGCTGAACCCCCATTGTACCGCGTTTTCCTCCAAATTGCAACTTACCCTGGGATTTGAAACATTTGCCCCTGAAGGAGAGAGGAGACTTTTCTCCTGAGGTTGAAAACTCAGGTGGTAAACAGGAGGTAAATAAAAGGTCACATATCCCAGAATAGACACTTGGAAGATTCTTAGATATTTGAGGGCCCCTGCCAACAATAAAAAGGTCCGTGGGTGGAGACTGATCAGACAGACTGCAGAAAGAAGGAGAAAGAGTGAAGAAAGAAGGAGGGAAGATCATGGATGTGGAGCTGCCCACAAGCTGCTTAGAGGGCTCTGCGGCACAAGCTGCTTAGAGGGCTCTGCGGTTCCTTTCAGTGATACAGCTGCTTTTGACTTATCTGGGTTGTTTTCCAAGTAACTCCTCACCTATACTTTTGTTGGAATACTCATGGAGTCACTAAATTGGACATTGGTACAGTTCTTACATTCTGACATGAGTAGAAACGTGTCTACTCACTTGGTCTCTCCCCAAGAAAAGTCCATCACTCAGCAACTTCCTCATGGTATACAATTTTGTATGCTGCATTTCCTTTGGCAGGAACTATTTGCTAATGTTTACTGGCTACTTGTATCTATTCTGTACACCCATTTTTCAATGTTTTAAATAAAAATTTCATGGTACTTGGAACTTGATTTTGGTTACTGATTTGAAAATAATCCTTTGATCAGGAGAGTTTGCTATTAAAATTTTGAAATTTTCTTTTCCTATTTAATTAGATACTCTGATTTTTCACATTTTTAATTTCTCTTTATTTGGTAAAAACTCATTTTCCTTAGATTAAATAGCAATAGAGCCAACTCCTTCTAGTGCAATATATTAAACTCCTCAAAAGCACCACTCTAGTGTGTCTGGAGCTACTTTGTATAAAGTGTCTGTGCTCCTAACTCATCTGCTTTTGTCTTTCTCCAAGTAGGAGTTTAATACAATTGCGTATGTATGTGGTGTGTATGTGTGTGGGGGGGGGTGGCAGGCAGATACAGAACTTCCTTTCCTTTCAAATCAGACTCACCTGAGAAAATATTGGCAAAATCATAGATTTCCTAGTTCTGAGTGGGACACTTACGTCTTAATCAAAAAAGAAAGACTACGCCCATCATATCAAAAGTGACTTGGGAACATAATGTTTGGGCTTACAATGTGCATAGCTGCTGAGGTACACTACAAGGTTGACACACAGTTAAACTATATAAATAACAATTTCTCATCTCGTCATTGCTTTTTAAAACCATCAGTGAGTACAGATGTCAATTTGTATTTGACTACTCATAGGAGCTTGTAGCTGTCACGCAGTAAGGAAATTCAAGCAGTCATACTTGAACCTATGAAAATCTACTTGGTCAGCCACTAAATCTCTTTGACTATCTATTCCCCACCCCAAAGGAATTATTATATATGCAAAGAACTATGGATTCAGTATAGTTTTTTTCTAACACAGAAAACTAAAGCTCGAGATTTACTTTTAAGACAGTTTTTATAATCTGGGAAGATATATGGACAAGCAGATTATTTAAAAGAGTCAGAGATAAGCAGGATGAAATAGGCACTGTTAGAAGTACTACTAAAGTGCTGTGGGAGCTAGTCACACTTTTCCTGTGACAACATACCTAGAAAAACAGCCTCATGGGAGGAAAGGTTTATTTTGGCTTTGGGAGGCCTCAGCCCGTGTTTAATTGGTTGTGTTGTTTTGGGTATCTATAGTGGAGAACAATACCTGTGATTGTATGGCAAAGCAAATCTGTTCACTTCACAGTGTCTAGGAAGCCGGAGTTGGGGTATGGGGGGATCCCTATATCCTTTACAAAGTCACACCCTCAAGGCTCTGACGTTCTTATAGCAGATCCGACCTCCTACAAGTTCTCCTGCCACTCAGTATCAACAGTGGCTGGGGACTGGCCTTTAACATAAAGACCTTTGGTGGATACTTAGGATCCCAATCTTAACAAAGAAGATAATGGATGTGGTGTGAATGTCATGTTTTACAAGAACTTATTTTCTCACCTTGGATAGATGAGAAAAGACATCTTGGGAAATATGGCCTAGGACTTGAGTTTGAAGTATGAATGCAATTCTGCTAATCACTTTGTAGTGGGAATGATCAACTAATTATGATGACCTTTAACTTCTACAGATGTGTTGGGGTTGAAGTTACGAACTTTTGAAGTTATGGATCCCCACGTGACACTAGATCATTATGAAGTTATACAAACTCATGCGACTTGGGAGACTTGAGTAAGGACACGATTCACTTGTTGGTTTCATGCAATCAATCTTAATTACTAGAATATGCTGATGTAGAAAATACCTCCTTAGCCATTTGAAGTGATGAGATTTTATTGCAGAAAAAAAGAAGGAAATAAGTATACCCTTAACCATTTCGTTAACCAAAACTTTCCAAAGAGGTGCAATAATTGACGAAGTTCACGTGTGCAAACTTTACCACCGCAGAAAAAATGCAGGTAGAATCAAGACAGTTACCTACATCCTTTATGGGAATATTTATTGGCGCCATGAAATAAAAACTGCTGAATTTCCATGCCCCATTTTTTGGAGAAGGTTGCTTTCATTATTGCTGTGAATTTGTACAAACCGAGGTAAGTTTGAAGGAACATGAAATAGACCAAAGGCAGGAAATGTTTTAGAAGTAGGCGCCCGTATAAAGAACACGTGGAGTAATTTGCACCTGTAAAAAAGACCCTGGCAGAACTCCCAGCCTGGTACCTCAGTCACCTACAGCAGGGGGTGGGGGCGAGGAGAGAGCAGGGAGAGGCAGGGAGAGTGAAGAGACAGAGTGAAGAGAGAGAGAAGGGGGGAGTGGAAAGGGAGAGCCGAGAAAGACAGACAGAGAGAGGATGAAAGGAGAGAGAAACAGAGACGTGCTCCTAGCCTGGAGAGAGGTACCCTTTGTCTGACAAACCCTGCAAGGGAAGCCTCCTGTAGCCGCCCGGCGCTTCCCACCTCCAAGCATCTGCGGAGCGGCTAGGTGGAGCCCGCGCCCGCGGAGCCCTCGCGGACTCCAGATCCGGGTTTTGCTGGCCACCCCTTTCTCCGACTGGAGCCCCCCTCCCAGGTCCTGGGAGCTCTCGCGCCCCTCGCCCCGCCGGTGCCTCACTCCGGCCTCGACTGCGTTGGCCCCCAGCGTGCACAGTGCCCGTCTGCGGGCGCGTCGCCCCTCTGCCGGCTCGGACCGCAGCGCTCGCTGCAGTTCCCAGGAGCGGAGCGGAGAGGCAGATGGCACGGCCCGGCCGGGAGGGCGCCGCCACCGCCACCGCCGCCGCTGGCATCTCGCGGACTGCGCGCTGCCTCCGCTCCCGCAGCTGCTGCCGCCGCCACCGCCTGTGATTCGCCCCCCTCCCCTCTCTTTCTTCTCTCTCTTTTATTTATTTATTTCGTTGGCCTCGGTCCTCTTCCTCCGGGAGTGCGCGCACGGGCCACGGTATGCTGTGGCAGGAGCTCGCCCGTGTGTGAGTGTGTGTGCGTGTGAGTGTGTTTTGTGTGCGCCCCGGGGGACAGCTTGTGCGTGTCTGGAGGGCGCTCCGAGCCTCAGTGGCTCCGGGGGAGTCCAGAAGAGAAAAAGAACCGAAGCCGGCGGCCGCGGCGATTGGCGGTGACGGCGGCGGCTCGGAGCCCGGGCTCCGCGATGAAGCTCCCGCATGCCCGCAGCTACCCGGCACGGCCGGCGAGCTGATCGGCCACCACCGGAGCTCGGGGCTCGCCACCCCCGGCAGGAACGCAGCCCTCGGCGGCCCGGCGCCCGTTCTCCCCGCGCGTCCACGCCGTGCACCCGGGAAGGAGTTTGCGCGGCTGGCTCCTGGGCTCTCGGAGCGGGTTGCGGGCAGCGGAGCGGACCCTCTCCATCCGGAGCACCTCGGGGGCAGCAAGAGGAGGACGACGAGGAGGGCTGGGCGGAGAAGCCACTACTGGTCCTCGCCGCTGCCCCTACCTATCCCCTCCCTCCCGCTCGGAGGCGGAAAGGGGAGGACGAGGAAGAAGAAGAAAAAGAAAGAGAAGGGGGGGTGGGGTGGGAGAACTGGATATAAAGATCGGCTGGGGGGGGATGGTGGAAGATTTTTGGTCTCCTCAGCAGCGGCTTTTCTTGCGGCGGCGGCGGCGGCGGCAGCGGCAGCAAGAGAAGGAAAGGCAGCCCGAGCTATGACTGCCGCATGTTAATAGCTCCCGCTTGGGTCCGCGGGCTGCAGCCAGAGACACAGCCTGACTCCGAAGTTGTGCAACTGTGCCCTGGGAGAGACATTTGAACCCTCCTTCTCTTTGCTCCGCTTTTGCCCCCTGGGGCGTGTGAAGCGAGGAAACGTAGAGGAAGACTAGCGTTTGGCTTTCCCGGCTTCCCCTTTCTCCATGTCTGTGTAGAAGAAGAAAGGAAAGAGACACTTTTTGTTGTTTCTTTGACTGGGGTCTCCACCCTCCTGCCGTCTCTGCGTTTTGATTATCATTCTTTGCTTGGTGTGGCTGGGGTGTCTACACTGGGGCCGGTCCAGCTCCCCCCCCCTTTTTTTCTTTTTTCTTTTTTGCCCCGAGGCTCAATGGATGGATTGTGGAGAACTGCACCGGGTTGCAGGTTGTTGAGCAACTGATGGGACCATCTCAGGGACCGGCGGTTACGAAAGGTAATTTATTCTTTGCACTCTTCATAGCAGTGGTCGCCCTGCTCGGGCGCAGGCGGCGGCATCCGCTGGGCGGGCAAGAGAGGGGGTGCGGGGTTCACGTACACTCACCCTTCCACTCACACATTCGCCTTCGCACACTCGCCTTCACATGCACACTCATCTGATCGTGATGTGGGGCGGGAAGGGAGCCTCCTGGCTGGTGGGCGCTGGGGTTTGGCATGGGTTCGAGGTTCTACCTGCTACTGGGCGATGTGGTGACAGAGGGAGATGTAGGGGAGAGGAAAACCCGCGCGCTGGCAGTCGCATAAGCCGGGTGACAGGAACGAATCCCACCCCGAACATTTTCCCTCCCTTGTCATCCAAATGTTGTCCTTTGGTAGGAGCAGAAATCAGCCGAGGGGGCGAGGGGGCGCCTTTTCTCCACTAGGCTGGAGCAACACTGGAGGTGGGAACCGGTTGGAGGACAAACAGGGACCGGGTGAGGAAGGAACTCGGTCTGGGGTGATGGCGAATGCTGGGGTGGTGAGCCTGGGGTGATTTGTCTGCCTTGGAGCATCCAAGGTGGCCCAGCTTGCACAGGTCGCGCCCCTCAGAGTGGAACCGCGTTGCCTCCTCTTGTGTGTCCCTTCTTGTGTGTCCCCTTCACAGCAGTTTGGTTTAGACCTGAGTGCCTAGGTTTATTGGGCGACTGTGGTTGGAGAAAGCTGCTACTTTCGTGGCTGGCACTGTCTTTAGCTGTGCTGGGAGTAAGCACCCAGTGTAGAGAGGGTGTTCAATGGTCGGTGCTTCCGAGGCGTTAGGGTGCGGTGGGCAGAGCCCTGGTGACCCTGGTGGCAGGGTACAGGTAGAAGAGTGGGCATCTTGGTGCTTTGCTTGGCAGATGAGCAGTTTCTGGTCTGAAACAGAGTGCGGGGACCAGCACTACCAAGCCTCTGGTTCTACCCGGGAGGTGGCAGCTGAGCATACCAGATGTCCAGCAGTGCAGCCCTGTGTTTGTAGGGGTAGTGGCCAGGGGTCGGCGTACGTGTTATCTGTGTGTATAGGATCCTGTGCGCCTGGGGTGGCTGGCGGGGAGACCGGTGCAGGGATGAGAGACCTGAAGCTACTTGAGTGGAGCTTGTTCATAGAAATCGCTTGGGATCAGCTTAGCTGGAAAATCTGGTTTGAGGAGGCCCAGAGGGCCCCTAGTAAGGTTGCCAGGAAGCCCGGCGGCAGGTTCCCTCTCCCCTGGAGATGTGTGATATGCTTGGAGTCGCTGGTGCAGCGCTCCATGTACTCCAGATTGGCCTTGATGAAGACCTGCTAGAGCAGTCACCTCTCGCAGATTTGCGGTAATCAACTCTAGCCTGCACAATCCCTGGTCTTTGGAATTATGTGGGCACTTTTCTCGCTCGGATAGAAACCTGTGTTGCTTTTATTGATGATCAGTGATAGAGCAGTTGGGCAAACTGGAGGCTTGGGAGCCACCTCCCGAGTGTCTCCTCCCTGAGGCTCCTCTGGTCCCTGACTGCAGTAGTTAGAGAACATTGTAAACAACAGTGTAAGCATCTTTGGCACTGTCTCCCTCAGAGGCTAACCTGCTGGTGTGTGTTGTGTTTACTTTCCTGAGCGAATTACTCATTAGGAAGTATAAGGCTGCTCGCCCCTCTGATTTTACATCTTTGCAGCCAGCTGCTGGGGAAATGAGGAGACACAGACTCTGGCAGGAAGGAATACTGCCTTCTGTGTTTTGCTCTGAAGTAAATAGGAGGTCTGCTAATTTTGGTGTCATATGGGCTGTCATCACTAGTGAAAGAATGACATCGTAGAATCTGCTAGGAAACGCATTAGTGTTTTTGCATTTGGAAAGCCAGCTGCATTTGCCTATGAGAGAGCAGAGGTTAGCCAGTTTCCTAATTCATTTTTCAATCTGGAATGGTCCTAAGGGATCAGCAGTTCTGGTGCCCAAGTTATCTGTATTCGGATTACAAGTGGAATTGCCAGTTGTTTTCCAGTGTCACCAACAGAGGATAGCAGATAATTTGTGTAGGAATCAGGAGGATGTTAGGCTGAAATCCTTCTCAGGTTTGTTGTTTTCTGGTAATCTTTTCTTCTCCTTTTAAGTAATGGGAGAATGGGTAACAGATGCAGAAAGATAAACACATTTTGATAAACTTGTGCTTGCAAAGATAACTACTTGTAAAATGTAATATCTAAAATATATTGCTTATCTAGTTGTATATTACTTCTGACTACTTTGATGTTTGTTGAAAATGGCTATGAACCAGTTTATTTTAAAGAATATGTCTTTGTAAATGTGTATTTCATTTATAAGTACATTTTTATTAAGGTTTTTGACTACTTCACAAAGCATAGGTTTCAAAGGACAAGTACTGATTCATTCACTGATGCCTAATTTTGAAAAAGTTATATTTTATAGCATATTTATAAGAGATATTGTAAGTGACCCTGATTAAAAAAAACAAAAACAAAACAAAAAACCCAGAGAGTTATGGAGTTATGGCTTAACCCCCTAGATTTTTTCTAGTTTTTTCCCCTTTTGGGGGGGTTTAGTGTGAACGTCTCTGTACCCAAAAACATTTCTGAGGACTGAGGAATACTTTGCCTCACCTTGCAGCAGCTCTTACCACGGTGGTTTGCAGTCTTTGTCCTGGAAGACCCCATCAGATATGCTCTCTGTTTCTTAGCAGCATGTGTTTCCTGGCAGTCATACATTCCACAGGTCCTGATGTCATTAGGTCCAGGCCTGTCAATGTAGTTCTCTGTCGAAAGGTGAATATGTCAAGAGCGTTTGAATGCCATTCCATACCACTTGTTTATCATTAAACATCCAATAATCTGCTACTCTGGGACGTGTGGTTAAGTGGACTACTTCTACACACCTGGAGTAGGAGGGATGAGGAGTGCAAAGGTTTGTGTGAATTTTTTAGTTTCTTAAGGTAGAGATATTAGCCTGCATCAGGCATCTCTGGCCAGAAGAATGATAAGCCAGCCTGTGATTTGTCAGGAAGGGCTTTTGATGTCTCAGTTTAGGTTGCTTCAGAAGGAGAGCCCCTCTCAAAAATATGAATGAAAAGTCTTTCTGAAATAATTTTCTTTGTAATAGTCTCCTTGCAGTTTGTACATTTGTCCCCCCAGCGGGAATCATGGCCAGTGTGGGACTTACTGGCTCCAGCTGCTGTGCCTGGCAATTGTTTCTAGGATTCAGCAACAGGCGACAACCTTTTTATGGACTTGATTTACCTTTGATTCTCAAGGAGCTATCGGCAAGGAAACCATAAGTAGTTGATTTTAAAAGATTATAAGATCACAAAGATTGAGGTTAGTCAAATCATAATGCAAAACTGAGATGTTTTTTAGACTTGATCTGGGCCACTTTACAGTGTGGTTGACACTCTTGGACAAGGGCTAGAGGATAAAAAGGACAGTTCCTGGTAGCCTTTTGCTTCAGAAAGCAGCAAGGAACCAGAGTGTGGTTTTTGTATTTGGGATCATGCGCTGACTTTGAGATATGTTGAGATGCTTTCATTTAGCCTGGTGTGAGTGGTGCTGAGAGTGGTTGGCAAGAAAGGCAGCTAGGCTTAACCTAAGTTTTGCCTTTGATTCCTTAGATTTGCATTACATTCAGAGCATGCATTTACTCACTTAGAGTAGAATGAAACTGCATTGTAGCTTATCCCTGTTTGCCGCTTAGGGCATATGTATCTTCAGATCAATGTTGCTTTGTGTCCTTTTGTTTTAGGCAAATGTACTTGCTTAGTGAATGCCTTAGTTTGTAATAAAACAAAAGCAGTCAAATATAAGGCCATTCATATATTTTTCATTGTTATCTTTCTCATACACACATATACACCATCATTATGTGTATATGCACATGGTTATGGAGATTTTAATTCTTGCATACAAAACTCTAGTATTCTATTCATTTTGAACTTGATACTGATACTTATATACATTTGAAAAACTCGTCTGAACTTGTCTCTAGATAACATTAATGATTTGTATGCTGTGCGGTCTCTCTCCTACCTCAAAATGTGTGGAATAATTTCCTGATGTGGATATTAATAAAATTAATTCTACTTTGTAAGTAACCAAATGTAATGTTTTTCTTAGAATTGAGAAATGTACTCATTCATTGCCACCTCCCCCCCAAAAAATGTAAAAATAGACAATTAGTTGTCTTACTCTGAAGCAACTGAACTCCATTTATTTGCGGGGGGGGGTATAGTAATATAGCATATTTCATTGTGCTATATTACTATAAGCCTATTTTTTTCTTTTTTCTCCCAACTGTGGTAGAGCTTTAACCTAGTGCCTTGTATGTGTTAGTCATGAAAGTTCTCTATCACTGAGCCACATTCTTAATTCCAGAGTCTATAAATATTAATATATAATGAAATTGTTCATATCTTGGTATGTCCTATTGATATTATAAAAAGAAACTTAACTTTAATGTTAATGAATGTCTTCATCAGAGTCAGTACAGATCAAGTGAAGTTAAAATTTTGGCCTATATTGTTCAAAAGTTTAAATGAAATAATGTTAATGGCAATCCATTTTGTATTGAAAGCTGTCTCTAGGATGGAGAAACAGATCTGTCTTGGGAAATTTGCAATTCAGTTGTTTTGTGTAGATCTGAGAATGTTCTTAGACCAGTACTTTCTAAGTGTGTCTCTAGGAACTCAGGGGCTGTGAGACCCCTGCGAAGAGGAAAAAATATTTTCACAGTCACACTTTAACATTATCTGCCTTTTGTTCTCCTTTTAAAACCTGTACACTGGAGATTTCCAAAAGGTGTGTGGATCATGATTATGTCATTGTTCTCATGGCCTACAACATGTGCACGTGTGTACTCCTAGCTTTTATGAAACTTCTGGTTTACTCAGACATAGACAGAGACAATTTCAGATAGCATATGAGTAAAATACTTTGCATCATTCGTTTTAAAGAATGTAAAGGAAACCTGTGACCAAGAGGACTGAGATCCTCTTAAACTTTTCCATCATCTGCCTGCTTTACACATAACCATACATAACCCACATAACCATAAAAGGGAGCATCTAGGAAGAGTAAGCAAGTACAGTTCAAGCTTCCAATACACAAGTAGGTTAGAGATATTGTATTTACCAGTTTACGTAGCATTATCATTATTCTGTTCCTCAACATTCTGTGAAAAACACGATATTTACTGTTTTGGTCATCACATAGATCTCCAGTAAGATCTGCTGACTGGCACTTGGATAGTTGTAGAGGAGCCTAGAGAAAAATTTAAAGTGTACTCATGAGGTGCAGATCTTTTTGAGAAGCTTTTTGACTTGGGGCAAGACATTTGATCTCACTGCACCTCAGTTTCCTACTTTATTCTAATGTGGTTTACAGTTGTATCATATTCACAGACTATTGTGAAAATTTAGTAGGGAAATGCACTGAAAGATTTGAAAACATAATAATAAATAGCAATGACTGCTGTCTTTATTGCTGTCATTATTATCATCGTCATCATTAATACCAGATCTCCCAAGAGTCCTAGGAAATGTTAATCAATTCCTTATGTGATTCAGATATGCAGTTATGTTTCACATCGGTATGCATTTAAATCTCACTAAATTAAAAACTTTCATGTAAAAGATAATCCTCATTTTATTCTTGTACATTATGATTCATGGAGAGTTGTTGACTATTTTTTCATAGGAGAAATTAATAGAAGACCTTTGTCAATTTGAGCTAAGGCTGAATTTGGGTAATGTGAATGCTCAATTAAAATAAGTTTCAAAGACCCTAATTGAATATTTATGCATCTTGGGAATTATTAGGGAGGAAATCACTTTTCTGAAGTGATATCAAGACGACTCACTACACACTTAATCTGTTAATCACTACCTAAGCACCACAACAGGCCATTTCAGTGGGTAATTATATCCTATGGTTCAGTCTTTATGTGACTGGTTGAAATTCCTAACTCATGGCGAAAGAAGCTTTGCATACAAAATTAGCTTACTAGGTGGTAAAGTTTAGCCAGAGAACTCTAGTTCTTAAGAATCTAGTTTTTGGACAACTATTGAGAACTTTATACATATATGCATAGACTGTATACACTTTTGCATGTTTTCCATAAGGCCTATCACTGTGAATTCAGGACTATAACACTCACTAACCTCAGCACTGGGATTACTGCTTTCACAGTTTTACAGTAAGTAAATCTTACTGCACAGATAGGCAGAGCAAAAATCTGTTTGTAAGTATGAGATTTCCAGAAATGGTCTTTGGAATGGAGACACCTGATTATACTCTTTAGCATCAAGGGAAACAAAGAGAGTAAATCCACATCGCTGGTTTGGGAAGAAATAAATGTAACTGTCTGCTCTCTGCTCCAGGGAGCATTTGACTCCTGGTATTTGATATTATCTATCATGGTGTTATTAGAAATATCCTTGAGTACAGTCTTTAAGAAAATATAGCTAAACCAAATATCATTTTCTTAATTGAAGAGATCTTGAGCTATGAAAATCAATAGTATTTTTGTAAGCAGCAAGTGTTTGGGGTCTAGTATTTCTCTTACTTACTGCTCTTTCTTCCATATCCCCTTTGTTAAACATTTAAATATCAATTTCTGACTGTTTCCTCTTCAACTAAAAATGTTAAGTTCTGCTACTAATTCTTCACACAAAATAATCCAGACAGAAAAAAGAAAGTCTTTTTGACATTGACCTAGCTCTAGCACTATATCTGAAAATTGACTTTAAGTCATGAAGATAAACATTTAAGACATTTCAAGTTAAACAGCAGAACTTCTTTTCATAGGGTGTCAACAGCTCTTTAAGCATTAACTGCCTCAATGTTGTAACCAAATCAAGTCATCATCCACTTTCAAGATTTACAGATTTCCATGCTTTTGAAAGATTTATAACCCCAAAGTACAAGTACATATAAGATTGCTATACATGAATTATGCAAAGGAGACCTTACAATTCAGAGCCCAAAAATTGCCTTAAAGTATCAAAAGACTCAAAAATAAGCACAGAGTTGAGAATGAACATCTGTACTTCAGTGACAGTTGCCAATAAGATCTTCTTCTTCTTCTTCTTCTTCTTCTTCCTCAACCTCTTCTTCTTAGTGTGTGACACTTCTAATTAACTTTTATGTGGAGAAGGAATAGCTACAACACAGCAGTTTAGGAACATGTGATGGGTACCACACAAAACAAAAAAATCTGCATGTTGAACAACTGGCTTACTAAGATGCAGCACACTTAAGTGTTTGAAAGTATGACTCAAGAAAATGAAAGCCAAATTAACAAAACAAAACAAAACCCCTGACAGCCCCTTCTGTTTGATCAGCCTGTGTTGGTGTTTATGCATCCCGCTGAGGCAGAGTGTGTTACTATTCAGGACAGCCCCCAGTGGCTCACAGTAGCCTGAGCCTGTGAGAATAGGGGTAAGACTCAGCCCAGTTTTTGATGTTCTGCTTGGGTGGGTAACTTGAATACTAAAATGCATTCCATTGACAGCTGACCCTGTGAGAGGGTTTTCAACAGTCTCCTGTTTTGTTTTGGTTTGGTTTCATTCTCCCTTCCTTTCCTCAGACCTCTTCTAAATAAAGACTTTTGGTTGAGAGGAAATGGGCCTGACTGATGGTCATCTTTCCTCATGAGATTTGATTTCTGGCAGGCAAGAGAGGCCTCAGCTGATTTCCATGAGCATTTTCTTTCCTTCAAATTTTCAGTATTCTTGATTTGTCAAAGGCTAATAGTTGTTGTTTGAACCTTGACTCAGAATACTGATCATGACTTCAAGGGATGGACAATAAACCTATTGAGAAACAGTGCTGGTTAACACAAGACGTGTATATGGCTTTAAATGTTCGATAGAAGTTTTCTGAGGAGTTTGAATTCTATTAGGAACAATTGACTGTGGAGGGAGAACTGAGGCAAGTATTTTTTTTAACAATAACACAGTCTTTTTCAGTTTAGGAAAAGTTCCGTTAAATGTCTCTTTCACTTTCGACAACTTTCTGACTGACAGCCACATGTTTCAGAGTCATTCGGAAGTGATGAACTTTGTGTGCTATCTCAGTTGTCATGTTCACTTACATTCCACATACAAAGCTTAGATGAGATGTTATATTTACTATTTTTTCTTTTAACTGAGAAGACACTTCAAGTTATTTTAGGTTGAAATGATTGATTTACTGGGAGGCTACTGTTTTATTTTAGGTAAAATATTTTTGGGGGAAGGACAGAGGTTTGCCTAAATTAGTACTATTTAGCATGTTCTCTGCCTCTGGGCTTCTGCTTCAGGTGTAAACCCCTGCCTACTCTATAATTTCTCTTTACTGTAATGTTCAGATGTTTTGGTTTTTGTCAAAGTCAGATACTTATTTTTTACAGCTGTCTACTATAGCTTGAGTATCCCCAAGCAGTAATTCCCCTTTCTGAAACACCCTGTCTTCTAAATATTCAAAAATTCCTCAACTACCAATATGAAGCCACGGAAGAAAGTTCTTCACCTGACCTTAAATGCAAAGACATATTAAAAATTGCATTCAGACAGTACATAGGAAGCACAAGGGAATTTCGTGTGTATACTTGGATATCATTCCTGGATGCCTCACTGTATACATGCAGATGTTAAGGAACAAGCAAATATTCAAACCTCTGAGCAGCTCTGTCAAAGCAGTTTGGATCAGGAATACCACATCTGCACTACCAGCAAAGCAAAGTTGGTAAGGCTGTTCCATTTCCTCTGTGGATGGGAAGATAATTAACTCGGATGGAAGGCTCAAGTGAGACCAGATAATTTCCTATAAATAAAGAGAGCAGTTCATATCATCTGAATGTTCACTATAGTGACACTTTATTAATTGATATCAAACAATCATTGGGATACTTGCTAGGAAAACCATTAATTGTCTGTAAGTAGTTAGAATGATCTTGTACAATGGTTTCATACTTCCCATACCCAGAAAACCCAATAAGATCATGCAAATCACGGGTTAGGAATTTTCAGCTTTTTTTTTCAGAAACACCTACTGTTGCTGAAACTGTCACAGGTCATAAAGGCTCTGTAGATGTGAAAACACACTGAACACTGAAAGATGTCATTTGCAGAAGAAATGTGCCATTTTTTCATTCAATGGTGGAGTTGCTATGGAGTCCCAAGGGCAAACTGAACTCAGATTTGAAGAATGCTAACTTCTTCTTGTTTATTGTTAGCATTGCAGAGAACAGTGCTGTTCTTATAGGTTTTCAGCCAATTATACAGGCACTCATGTGAACAGAGTTTCATGGATGCCTGATCATACAGTACTCGGGATGGAATTAACTCAATATTTGAGTTCCTCAAAGTCAGAATCTTTACAAAAAGAAACACATAGTATACCCTTAGTGAAGACATAATAGAAGAAAAGTTATCCTAACAGAGACTGGAGAAACAAAATTATGGTATGGGGAAAAACACAGAGTGAAATAAATGCAAACAGAAGTAGAAGGACGAGTATGCATTTATGAATATGAATCCATCCATCTGTTTGCGCATTTACACTGGCTAGTGTACTCATTATGTCACCCCTCAGATGGAAATACATGTTTATTCAAGTAAACCCTCTGTTTGGAGGCAGACTCTTCAAATATATAGCAAGTGGGATGTTTCAAATAATTGAGGCTAAGTAACTTCATCTTTATGCAACAACTCCAAAGAAACTTCATCTCAGTGTATCTAATACTAATGTTTTCCAACGACAGACATATAATCTATTTCTATTATGTCAACATAAGAGTCTGAATGACCAACCGAGATAAAGTGGCACTTTAAAATGTTTTTATATGAGTGTAGGGTAGAAAATGTATTGCTTTTTTTGTATATGGGTCTGAATAGGTATGGGTGGGCATGTCTATGTGTGTGTGATTGTAATGTGTGATATAGGTCAATGTATGTGCACTATGCATGCGTAGGAGCCCATAGAAGACATAAGAGAGCATCAAATACCTTGGTACTGAAATTAAAAGTGATTGTGAATCACTGCATGGGTCCTCAGAATCAAATCCAAATTTGAGGAGAGCATTAAGCACTCTTAACTACTGAATCCTCTCTATAGCCCCCAACTTACTTTTTTCTTATTTTGAGAAACCGTCTCCTTGTGAACCTGGAGTTTGTGAATTTGGCTGGACTAGCTGGCCAGTGAGTCTTCAGTGACCCCTGCCTGTGTCTCCCCAGTGGTGGCATTACAAACTCACAGCCACTTGTGGTAAGCTCTTTAATGTTTGAGCTGTTTTCCCAGATCTTATTGCTTTTTAAAACCACTTCCTAGTTCAGCTGTCCTTGAACTCTCCATCCTTCTGCCTCAACATTCCTATTCTAGGCATGTGTCATCGTGCGTAACTTGTATTTTATCGTTTTTCCTTTATTTAAATTAGAAAGTTATGTTATTTTCAATTGTTTTTGTACTAACTTGGTGTAAGTAGTAACATCTGAAGGCAATTTAGGAGAAATCTTAAAGGTTAATAGAAGTTTAATTGGAAGAACCCCTTGAATAGCAACCTTCGTTATGGCTGCAGGTCCCTAAAGAAGAAAGAGCATTAGAAATCATTATGCTATCAACATTGTATTTTGGTGATTTGATGGTATTAAGCAAACTTTGGAAGCATTTCCTTTTTTGGTGCATTTGATTAAATGTGTGATCTTATCTTGGTGAAACAGCCTGCTGGGCTGCAGACAGTAGTGTTCAGAAATGAAATTTGCTCAGAGCCTCTGAGCAGACATTTATTCAATGAGACCTTTCTTGAATAATAGATGGCAGTGAGATAGCAATAGAGTGCCTGTGTGTTTTGTGTGTGTTTTCTCCCTGGAAATTAGGGAGGGTGGAGACAGAGCAATGGCAACACCAAAGGTAATGGAATACAAAGGGACGCATCACCTTTATAAATGAGATATTAGCCTGTTTTATTAGAAATGGACAACATTACGTATGAAAGTCACAGTATTGGTATCAGAGGACACTGCTTGCCATTCTTTATGGATGTTAGTGTTAAGTTAATTTTCACTATTGTTTTAGTGAGTTTCATTCATGCTTTCTTGGGGCGAAGGGTCTCATTGAGTCCCAGTAATGGCTGAATTTTGACTCTCATTCATCTTTGGTAGCATAGTGAGTATTTGAAGGCCATATTTAAATTTTATTTTATTATTACATAGCACACTCTGAGTATTGGTAATAGAAAATTAAGACAGACACCATTTAATATGTTAATACTCCTTATCTTAGTTAGGGTTATTATTGCTGTGATAGAACAACATGACCATAATAAATCTGGGAGGAAAGGGAGTATTTGACTTATATTTCCATGTCACTGTTCATCATTGGATGAAGTCAGGACAATGACTCCCAGAGGGCAGGAACCTGAAGAGAGGAGTGATGCAGAATCTTTGGAGGAATGCTGCTTACTGACTTGCTTCCCCTGGCTTTCTCAGCCAACTTTCATATAGAATCCAGTACAACCAGTCCAGGGTTGGCCCCACCCACAACGGACTGGGCTCTCCCACATCAATCACTAAGAAAAATACCCTACAAGTTTGCCTGCAGGCAATCTCATAGAGACTTTTTCTCAATTGAGGCTCCCTTCTCTCAAGTGACTCTAATTTGTGTCAAGGTGACATAAAACTAGTCAGCTCACTCATAGTCCACAATACTTGCGGAGTTACTTTGAACTTGCATTTTTACATAAGCTGCCCACATCAGTATTCTGTACATGTTTCACTGGAATTGAGATTAAAGTATATATGCAATTATACCATGTTCTCCAATCTCTAAATGCCATTAATGTTTTTAACAGCATCATTTTCAATACTTTAAAATATCCCTCAGTACATTAGATTTATTTACATACTAGCTTATTCATGCTGACTGTCATTTTTGCTAGGATAAATGCTGTCACAATGAGTATGCTAGTGTTGAAACCTTGGTAGATTCTCCACTTGTTCTGTAGCTCAGATTGCTTACATTAGGTTAGAGAGTGGGCACATCATAGTTCATGACCTCAAATGTGAGTGTACCTTCCGGGTGAGTGGTCCTCTGCAAGTTCTTTCTTTAAAATGTCTTTTTCTTACCTTACTTACCAATTATTAATCTTTTGTTATGTAGCCCAGTAACTTTTACCCTCTTTTCTTGGTAATTTTTAGCAGTTTCCGAGTTACCTATTTACCAGGATGTAAAGCTAGGGTCAGTCCCTTATAGATATTTAATACTTGAGTAGGAATATGGATCATAACTTTAACCACTGGGGTTTTCCTGAATAGGCCTCTTATCACCTCAATTCTTTGAAACTGTCATTTTACAAAAGTCACTTTTTATAGAACGCCTGGTGGAACATTGAACTGATCATTTGATGTATCTTTGAAAATTTAAGAATTAGAAGTCAGATTAAATGATTAATAAACACAATTAAGTAAGTGAGATTTGTGTATGAAGGAACAATGAGTTCAGAGCTAAAGTATGTGGCTTATAGTTAGTAAATGTAAGCGTAAGTATTGTTAGACATACCTGTGGTTAGACAGCTATTCTTAGGAATGTATTAGGAACAAAATTTGAGGTGTTTCACGGTGCTTATGATGCACATTTTGTAACTTGTGTACCGATACTAGAATTTCCTTAATTTGATTTTGTTAGTTCTATTTGGGAGTGTGTGTATGAGTATGTGTGAGTGTGTGAGTGTGCCTGTGACAGTAACAAACAGCACTATTTTAAATAACACTGCTGGGACTCAGGTTTCCTTTTGTGAACATGTACATTTCAGGTAGAGTTCCCAGAGACAGAGCAAAATTTGGTTGACTTTTCCTCTCGGTGTTTTGTGTAACTCTGTACCAGTACATATTTATGAGACAGATTACAATGCTTGATAAATAAGTGATTGTATAACTGCAAGACTGTGCTCTGTGGACCTTCATGAATCAAATAAACATGGAAGTAGCTATTAAAGTTTTTGTGGCAAGATAAATTTAAGTGATGTTGAAAATTGCTGTTTTCTGCACTTTGGTTTCCTTAAACACTAAGCTGTGAAGAGCTAAAAAGACTGGTGGTGGGGGTGTAGCTTGCCTGCTGTGAGGCAGTCTTTCTTCTTGCACTTTCTCTGGTTTCAGGCACAGTATTGGCACCACAGAGTTGAGTTCTAGTGATCACAGAAACTTCTGTCCATCCCTTCTTTAAATAGTTAATGGGATAGTGATGCTTTCCTTTAAATTGTCTAGAGTATAAAAAAGTGGAGATGCTCATTCGAATAGAATTCTGTTGGGGGTTGGGTGGGGATGTTTCTTGTGGGTAGAGAGCTTGCCTCACAAGTGCAAGGACTGAGATTCTGTTCTTCACACGCATGCAGGTGGGCCCGTATACCTCCCTCCACACACACAATAAATCAATCAATAAATAAATTTTAAAAGATTGGACTATCCTTGCTTGCAAATTGTATTTTTAAAAACTAAACAAATAACCCCCACCCCATTTTACTCAATAGCATTCTTTTTTGTTTGTTTGTTTTCTTTGAGACAGGGTTTCTCTGTGGCTTTGGAGCCTGTCTTGAAAGTAGCTCTTGTAGACCAGGCTGGGGAACTCACAGAGAGCCACCTGCCTCTGCCTCCAGAGTGTTGGGATGAAAGGCGTGCGCACCACCGCTGAGTGACTCAACAACATTCTTAACATTGTTGATTTATAACAATTTCCCACTACATCTTCCTTGAAGAGCCAATGCATAGTATTGCATGTGGGAACTGGATGTTTTAAAAAGATGCAGTAGATTACATATTTTTGTAGTAGTTTATGATAAATGTAATATAATGAAAGTATTACATTAAAACATTAAAGATTATAATACATTTCTCTCACAGTCTTAATTCCAGAACTGATAAGGCTGAGAAAAAAGAATTGGGAGTTTAAGGCCAGCCCTGGCTGTTAAAAATATGTTATCTCAATGTTTACCTTGCCTATTATATATTTTTTCAATAAATCATTTCAGCATTTGGTAATGCTTCTTAGACCAGCGTTCTTTGCCTGGTGTTTAAATATCAGATTCATTTGAGATCCAGTGTTTTGGGTTCACATGGCTATTCTTTCAATTTAACATTTCTTCTCTTAGAAAACAGGAGTATGTACACTGAATACTGAATACTTAATGCTATTCCATTTTTTCCACATGCCTGAATGTATTTGCATACAATTTTACATTATTATAAATTTTCAGTATTAAATTGTATTTAAACTCTAGAGAAGTTGAACGATGTTTTTTGAAGGTGAGTATATGCATCTAGGAAGATGTAAAGTACAGTGATTAAAATGTCTCTCTGAATGCATATTGAAGAGAAGAATAGAGCAGAGTTTTAGCAATTGGATAAACACAGTTTAAAACTTTATACTGTGAAAAATTATGTTCAATGGCCTAATTGCCTTATCTGTTAAAACAGAGGTAAAATATGCCTATTTTCATAGGTATAACAAGCGATTATAGCAAATAAACCAGGGCGCACACTGCAAGCTCAATAAATAAAACTCATTATTTGTTTGAATTTTTAGATTGTCATGTTTTGCTAAAGTTGATCTCCTCCCCTAGGTACACTTCTACTTTTTCTGCTGTTCCCTAAAGAGTATCTTCACTTAAGTTAACTTTTTCGCTTCTGTCCATTTATTCCAGATATGCTGCAGTGTCCTAGGAGCATAACACAGCAGAAAGATCCTCTGACTTTTTGAGACTTGAAAAATGGTGGAAATTAGACAAGAAACAGTGTTTCTATTTTTTTTTAAATTTAGTTGAAGTTGTTGAGCACTCAGTGGTGTGAAGATTTAGATGCAGTGTTAGATCATATCTAAGGTGGGGAGTGGATGGGTTTCTCAAGGCAAGAACTGGGTATCAGCCCAGGGAATATGCTGCTTCAGACTCTCTTATCAGAAGGGCACAAAGTGTACCAGTGGAAAAGAGATGGGGCAGTGGGAAGGGAAGACAGAAGCATTGTTTTGAATTGGCTCTATGGACATCACATCTGAAATTGTCATCTTCCAGAGTGTGTTGGTTCGTTTTTGTCATTTGGGAAGAGGCAACCCAAACTGAGGAATTGTCTAGATCTCATGGTGAGCTTATCTGTGGTGGTATTTGCTGATTCATGTAGGAGGGTCCAGCCCACTGATGGCTTTGATACCTCCGGGCACATGGTCCTAGGTTTTAGGAGGAGCCAGTTAGCAACAGCATTCCCTCCTGGTTCTTCCCTGGGATGTTGCTTGAATTCCTGTCCAGACTTCCTTCCACGATGGCCTGTTACTTAGAAATCTAAGAAGAAATTGACCCTTTTCCTCCTCAAGTTGATTTTGATCAGTGTTTCATCACAGCAACGGTAAGCAGATTAGGGTGCGGAGGAAGGCTAGGGAAGAAATGTCTCAGTGTGAGTTGACGAGCTGATGTTGAATTTTAAAATATTATACACAATATTTGCTCTACTCTATTAGAGATAAAGATGCATACTAATACAAAAAGCAAGCTGTCATAGTTTAGCTTTGGCGATATACATCTGTGTGAATCATGGTTTGAAGCTCGACTTCTTTGCTCCAGAAGCTTGGTTTGCGCTCACCCTTATCTTCAGTTTTTTCTCCCCCTCCTATTATCTTGTGTCTTTTGGCTTGGAGGAATCTGTAGTGGATGTAGCCGATGTAGCACTACCTGTGCTAAAGTTGAACAGTAACAGCAGGAAATTAATAATGTGGAAAGAATTGAGAGACCCATGATACTGTCACCCATCCACTGAGAATCATTTTTTCCTCTGTCAAGATTAAGGCTGTTATTAAATTTTAGGGCATTCTTTTGGTGGATGGTGATATAACTAATTTTACAGGCATTTTGAGCAAATTATTTAATATTTATGAAAAGCAAAGTATACTCTTGAGAAATAAATCTAGTGTAGGAGTCATTGGGCAAAATAAAAATAATTATTGTTTAGGAAAACTGTCTTAGTGGAATAAATTTGTTTACTGGAAGAAGTGTACTGTTTAGATATGGGCTCAAGTCTTCTTCATTCAATTATGCATATATATTTACTGAGATATTTCTCTGTGACACATTCAAACATTACCGTGATAAAGAACAAAAATGGGAGAAAACACAGCATTTCCTGAAAACTTTGACACAGGGAGATCAGACAGTCTAGATATGGAAAGGTTTTCTGATTCAGTGAGCACCAAAGACTGCACAGAAGCTGGTGAGGCAGATAGCTTTCTTTAAAACAGAACACCTTAGCTTTAGGCTAGGGAAGAAAGGAGTCTGTTAACAGTCTGAGGAGATCTCCTGCGACAGAGGCTTGGGCAAATATGTATAATATCTGGCCAAGATATAAGCAGGAATCCAAAGGGGACAGTAAGGATGATATGGGGGCCCCAAATGACAACACAGTCCAAGCCCCTTCCTACTACTGCTCAGTTGAATGGTGTAGATGCATTAGCCTTCCTCTGGCCCCTCATGGTCTTTGCTGCTATGTATTGATGTATCTTCCAGATTTAATGCCTGACTGATTGTTTAATCTGTTTTTTTTTGTAGTTTTGTTTTTTTTTCTAATCTGAAAGTTAATTTCCATTATCTGGAGTTATTTGATACAATAAAAATATGTAAATGTATGTCTGATTTAAATGCTATATTAAAGTAGTGAAGTCAGATTGGAACTTCATTTAATTTAGTTGAGATTGTTTAAACTATAAAGATCATGTATATTTTTCTAAGTTATTTATTTATAAATTGCATTATTTGAAGTTAGTAAAAGGGATTCCTACTTTAATGACACCTAAGATAACACTAGTTCATTTATCTTGCAACAGCACAGTGGTTGGAAATTAAATAGCAAATGTAAACAGTTTGGCTATATTATTTTAAAATTTCTAAGATGTTTCAAGTTTTCTGATAGTCATAATGATTTAAATACTTCCTTTTGTCCTTGTGTTCTGTCCTCAGACTCCTCCTTATTCTTTTATACGTACCATTTCTATCATACTGGCATGGAATTTATTGTTTTGCTTCTGAGACAGATTCTCACTATGTAGTTCAGATTAGATTTGAACTTTCAGTCTTCTGATTTGGCTTTCTGAAAACTGAGATATCAGGTGTCTAATAGGAAGCTTGACTCTCATATGGATTTTAGATGATTTCTTTCATTTTGTACCTGGATGAAAATATAAATTCAACTGATGGCTGTGACTGGTATTGTTTTCCATAACCTAAAGGGCGTGATGACTTGAATGTGGATTGTTTTTGTTTTAAAAGATGAAGGTGTAATATGTCAGATAAACATTACACAAGAAATGGTTTTAATGACTTAAAGTTAACAATAGATGTTCCAAAAACTTCATTTTGTCATAATTGTGTATTTGAAAAAACATGAGCCTTAGAGTAAGGTGAAATAAGCCCACACGTGGCAGCTGTGCATCTTTGGGTAAGTTCTCAAGCCTCAGGTTACTCGTTACTTCCTAGGGCTAAGTATGTCTATTGCAGAAAAGCTTAAGCATTAAATTCGTTCATATAGTGTAAATCCATCTAACTCATACAGTCATCAGATTAAAAGTCAGATGAGAAAATAAATTCTGCCACTTTTACTTTACATACAAGAAAGCTAAAACAGTGGTTAAAGTTGCCAACCTTCACCCCTGTCTGTCGCCAACCTACACCCCTGTCTGTTGCTTCCAATCTTTGTGCAGGATTGACATTGCATTTTACAGCTGTTGCTCTCAGTCTGCATGGCCTGCCATTCATTCTGTCATGTTACTTCAGTACATCATACTATCATTTCTATCTCAGCCTTATTCTGAAAGGAATGATTATCTAGTAATTTGTGAGATGAAAATGGAAGCCTGAGTACTTACAGGCATTGTCAGATAAGAATCCTAGAAATGCTTTTATTATTCATTTCAATTTTGAGTATCTACATCCTATAGGCATGTATGGTTAATATATATGAACCATAAAAATACAGTTTTCTGATTAGTCTTCCAAAGCCTTCCCTCACTCCCAAGACATAGCTGCCTCTAAGTTCTACTTTAAGGAGATGAAAAAGAAGCATCATCGTAGTAAAGAATTATGTGACGGAGGGTGGGGGATGGGCTCAGACACTTTCATCACAAATGAACATCTTTCCTTGAATGAAATTGCCTTACAAATATGTGAAAGACAATTGGGGATTATAACTGCTGAGAACAACCATATGTGTGTGAACTCAGAGTTGGTGCCCTTTAGACTTGGTGTGTGAAAATTTGCCTTTCAGAAAGAAAGATGTTGTCAGTATGTGTGCCCTCTCAGAGAAGTGCTGTTTCAACAGGAGACAATCCCATCCCAGTTCTCTAATGACGACATGTAAAGGACATACAGATTTTGACCTTTCCTGACAATTGAGAGAACTCATTTAAAGAAGAGGAACCGCTCTCAGGTTCTTATTCTAGAGGACTAAGTATTTGATTTCATTTACAACACTTACTGCTCTAAAAATGGATTAGTGGTTTTTCTTCATTTCTTGGTCTCTTGTTAGAATTTCTACATATACAACTAAATTGTTGAATAATTCAATTTATTTTTATCTGAATGGTGTATTAAAAAGAACTGTTAAATGCAGAGTGACATATTTAAAACACTTTAAAATTTTATTTTGAATAATTTTGGGTAATTGTTGTAGCAAACCAGATGTTGCTAAATTCTTATTTAATTGGAGATAAAGAATATCTGCAATATAGTTTTGTCTGGCTGTCAGCTTAGATAAATGAACCCATTTCAATCTGCATGCTCCTGGAGAAGGAAGGAGGGCATACAATAACATTTCTCTAGCTACATTTGTTGAGAATAAATATTAATCTTCTCTGTGGTAAAGAACATAGTTTGCCTTCTGCATAAGGACCAGCAACCCAGGGAAGCCTTTGCAGTTTTTACCTTAATGAATTTCACTGCTTTGTACCTTTCTGGAGACATTGTATTAGATTTCACCTTTCATTCATACTTTGCACTTTTGATGGTGCATATTTATCTTGTCTGGAGGCTTCTTCTTGGGACACTCTTGAGCAGTTTATTCCAACCATAAAGGTAGGATCAAGCAAAAATATGTTGTCAGTTCCAAACATCAATATTGTTCCTAAATTCTTTAAAACTGTTGTAATTCACAGAAAAGTCTTAAATAAAATTGATTATTTTATTTTTTATTGATTTGAAAGGATGGCCACTGGGAGTTTGACTATACTTCAGTGAGTATATGAGCGGCACAAATTGAACTTGTGTTTTTTTTTCTCTGAGAGGGAATCACAAGGGTTGGGGGTGATGGGGTGCATTATGTAAAATTCCCAAATAAATGTTAATATTTTACTTGTTCCTTTGTTTTTCCTGTTTGGTTCTGTATCGTTGGTTACATCAAAGTGCTCATGTGGCTGTGCTTACATCTCTGAAATCTTGCCTCAAGTAAAACATTAAAGTAATACACAATTCAGAAGAACTAGACCAAACAAAATAAGACATAAGGCTGCAGAAGTTAATTTCAGGCTCTATTGGTAGTGCCAATGAAAAGAATGACAGGAAGCAGGGATACTTGACACATGTAGGGATGGGCATAGTAGAACAAAGATGATATTCTGGTCAGTTTACTGCTCAGGGAAAGAAAACTCAGATCACAAGATGAATACATACATCCCTTTACAAAGACAGCAATATTATTTTCTTACATTGGAGTTTGAAATTTAAATACAAAATGTCCAATGGTCATTGAATGTTATTAAATTCAGTAGTTATGACTAGATCCTCAATACGTTGGTTGTCCTCATTGATTTTTCTAAAATGTCTAGAAAATATATAGGGGAAACTGTTAAACTATAGAGAACGATTCTCAGTCATAATAATTACTTGATCTGACTGATCATTGCAAATTATGTGACTGTTTGCTTAGATCAATTATCAAATGATTAAGAAAGCGAAGTGTGTCGGAAGAACTCTGTATACACCTCTAAGGATAATTCTCAGGGATGAGGCTTAGAGTTACAACTGAATTTATTGTTCTTTCCTCTATTTCACCCGTATCTGGTTTCCAAAATGAGATCTGAAAGGGTCATTCTTGAAGACTTGTTGAAAGCACTTCACAAAATTGTCTTCAAAGAGACCTCAGAATGTGAAGGAGGAGGGTGAAAGAAATATGTGGTTTGATTTTACATTCTCTTTTATTACAACATTTGGGAAAAGTGTAGCAAGTGAGTGTAATGTAAGTCTTTGGTTATAGATAAGTAGCAGGAGAGAGAGAGAGAGAGAGAGAGAGAGAGAGAGAGAGAGAGAGAGAGAGAGAGAGAGAGAGAGAGAGAGAGAGGCAAAATTGCTTCTTATGGGTTTCTCATTGGCTTTCTTGCTTCAGTGGCTTGATAAATGAGAAACAAAAACAATGCTCCAAGCTTCTGGACCACAGTGGTTTTGCACGTAGGTGGAGAACCAGATTGGCGAGTGGCGGTGTTGGTCGAATGCCTCCCCTTGTACTTAAGATTTATTTTATGTGTCAACATTGTGGGTGTATAGCCCACACACTATGGGGTAACAACCTGTATTTCATTTTTTTCTCCTATGGTACTATGGGTGGCGTCTGAGTGTTTGTCACTTCGCGAATGGGCGTTTTTTACTTCCCTTGTCATTCTGATACTGGTGAGCTTCTGTCTGCTTAAGCAGGCCTGGTGAAACACCATAGGAGGAGTGAGCGATACAGAATACAAGTGAGAGCAGAATTCCAACATAGCCCAGGAATAAAAGGAAAGCTGTGTTTTGTGGAACTTCCTGAGTAGAAACAGAAACCTCAGAAATGTGGGTTTACACAGTACCAGGGGTAAGTGTCTTCTTGTTTGTTAGTCTTGTGTTCAAAACCTTGGTGCGTTGTCTAAGCTATGTTTTATTTAAGAATCACTAAATAGGTATCTTAGGACTTAGTTTGAAATGCATTTTTAAAGCATTGCCCTTCATTTTTTACAAAATATTTTTATGTGTATATGAGTGGGGACCAAGAATCAAATTTGAGGAAAGTTTCCTACTAGCTACTTTCTCACTACATGATTCTAGCTTGCTTAAAGAACGTGGGAGCTTTCAATGCATTTATTTTACGCAGCTACAATTTGTTAAATACATTTACATCTGAAATATGTTATTTTGGTTCATATCACCTTTAAAATAAACTACATGTTACAGATATATAGGAGCAGTCTTTTAATTCTTCTCAGACTTATGCTAGCTTTGTTATATTAAAAGCCCATGACTTTAAAGCATGAATTTAATTTAGTCAGAGATACTTAAATTTGTTGCTTGCTGTTTTACTTGAATGTAAAACCAACATGAATTGAGTATATCAGATTCTTTGTAAAAAAATAATGTTACTTTGTATTTAATTGTTAAAAATTGTACGTATCCACTGGGAAAGGTGCATAACTCTAAAGAAAGGCACAGTGTGTATTGATCAAGTCCAAATAAAAAAAACATTTACATCTCTCTAAACACTTATCATATCTGTGCATTGGGAACTCCCAAACTCCTCTCTTCCAGTTCTTTACAATGTGTAAATAGTATGTTGTAAACTGTAGCTGCTTTGTTGTGATACAGGACAGAATTTAATCTTCCTATAGAACTGAATTTTTGATACTCATTGTCTTACCTTACTTTATCTACCTCCCCCTCCTCAAGAATGGTCAGTGTTTTCTCATCTTTCCAGTGGATTCAACATTTCTAGCTTCTACACATGTTAAGGTCATGGAGTATTTGTCATTCTGGCCTTAGCTTGTTTCAGTTGACATATCTTCCAGCTGCAAGCATTCTGAGGCAAAGACAGTGTTTCTCTCTTTGTTTTTAATGATGGAACAATATTCCATTGTATATTTCACTCACATTTTATTTATCCATTGACTTTTCAGTAGGTACTTTGTATCTTGGCTATTATGAACAGTATATAATAAGCAGGAGAATGTAATATCTCTTTTGTGTGCCTATTTTAGCTTTGGCTTTATACCTGATAGTGGCATAGCTGGTCCACAATATTTCTATTTTTAAGTGTTGAGAGCCTTGTGCAATGGTTGTAGTAATATATATTTTCCAAATGAATAAAAGTTCACCTTTGTATCCTTTCCAGCCTTCGTCATATTTTGTCTTTTGATTATGACTGTTTTATCTCAAGTGATATGATATCCCACTGTGCTTTTAGATAGATTTCTCCTTATAAATATAAATATGGTTCATATTTTCATTTTTAGTGCTATTTGTTTGCCCTCTTTTGAGAAATGTCTATTTGGATCATTTTTATAAGACTATTTTGTCTCATATGCTGGATATTTATGTCTTGTCAGATATTGTATCCCCCTTTTTTCAAATAGGCTCTTTGAACAATTGATTGCAATAATGACTGTCAAGAAATTTCGGAGTTTGACATATCCCATTTTCTGTTTTTATTTAACTGGTGATATCTTAGGAGCCTTATTTAACAAATATCCTTGCCTATATGTCTTGAACTTTTTCCTTATGTTTTTCCTAGTAGTTTTATAAGTTTGGATTTATGATGCATTTTTGAGTTCATTATCCTGTGTGGAGGGATACAGACACCTGATTTTATTTTTTCTTCAATAATAGATCAAATTTTCCTACTAGTGATCCAAATGACTCTCCAGTGGGTGTTTTTGACACTTTGGACCAAGATCAGTTAGTGGTAGATGCATAGATTCATTTCTGCCCCAAGGGTCTAGATATAGGTATTTGTTATTATGCTCTTTGGTCACTGTAGCCTTGTGTTCTGTTTTGACATCAGATTTTGTGATACATCTAGCCTTGTTCTTTCTGTTCATGATAGCTGTACTGCTTAGGATCTGTTGTGGTTTGACATGAATTTTAGAGTACTCTTTTCTTTAAAGAATGACATTGGTGTTTTGTTGGGAATGGCTTTGTGTTGTGTGGACATTGTATTGTACTGATCTTTCCAATCTATTATACTCAGCTTTGATTCCACTATTGGTCTTGGCCAGTGTTCTATTATTTTCATTACAGAGATCATTCACTCTTCAGCCTATTCTTAGAGATTTGTCATATAAATATTTTTGGTGGGTAATGTGAGTAAGACTGCTTTCCTGATTTCTCTCCAGCATTTGATACTGGTGTGTAAAGTGCTGCTGGTGTTGCTTTTGCATGTGTATTCGGCCACATCATTGAATATTTGATCAGTTCTAATGCTTTTTGTTTGGTGGAGTTTTGGCATTTTTCTATACTTGAAATCACATTATCTGCAAACCTAACTGCCTTCTTACATTTCACTATTTGATTGCCCTTTATTTTCTTTTCCTTCCTAATTGCTCTAGGTATGGCTCCCAGTGCTATGACAAATCATAGGGTAAACTGTTTTCCTAAAAGCAGAAAAGAGAACCTAACGAATACCGTCCTGTTACCTAAAATGCATATATAAAGGCATGGTCATTCTTTGTGATCCTGTTGAGGTGTTGAGAGAGGATTGAATAGTTACTTGATTCGGTGTCTTCTCCTTTCACATATTTTACAGATTTCTTCCGGGCTCACATGTGTTCTACTGTGCTCTTGGGTCCTGCCATTCTGTTACCCTGGGCAGGACCTGCAGGTGGGAAGTGGTGGACCCCAGAGATCTGCAGTCACTGTTCCCTTACTTTCTTTAACTGATTAGTGAAACTTCTTACTCTTATTCCTTTTGCAAGGTTGGTGGAGGACTGAAATAACCTGGATGCAAGAGGATCTGTTTATAAAACTTGACCTCATAAATTTGACAGCCAGCCATTCCTGCTGGCAAGAAGCCTCAAATATTGTAGTCAATGGAAAGGCAAAGCACCACTCTTTAGCTCTCCTGTAACACACGTATCCAGGTGCCTCACAGCCCAGGACTGGATTTTTAGGTTCAACTCTTATGAAAAGAAGAAAACCAAAATCACATCATTTTACAGTAATGTTCTCCTCATGGAATTAGTAAGTTGCTTTCTGTGTTTTCAGAGTATTTGCCTATACACTGACAAAGCAATCTGTGTTGCCAGGAGTGGAACAGTAAGATCTGTATTATATTGTTTCTTACGCCGCCTCCTGGATATCACAGGCATCTCCTTGATGATCAGCCTTAAGTTCTTCAAGAGTATCTGACCCCCCCCTTATTACTTAAGGGATGGATAAAATTGTAAATTTAAGGAAGACATTTAGTTTGACATCATTACAATCCTATCATTCTGTGTCCTTTATGTATTCTGATAGAGGTACTGCCCTTTCTGCCCTTATGTTGGGCAAGCTCAGTGCTGTAGACAGTATGATATAACTGTAGAGAAATATGAGTCACTGTGCTTACTAAGTAGAAATCAAACCTTTGTATTGATAAATGTATCTGTGCAGCTAACATTAAATATCACCTTGTAGTTCACTTTAACAAAAATAGCTTAGTGTATTTTACAGGAGTTTACTGAGTTAGCACTTTTACTTCTTACTATATGTTTAGTGACAGTATTCTCTCTTTACCGTGCCTGCCTCATGCCTAGACAACTGAGGTCTTTTCTTCCCCATCTGCATCAGCATCAACCACAGCTGACTAAGATCATTAAATTCTGTTCCGTGGATCACAGTAGAATAAAAAGGCCACAGAAATTTCCTTGAGTGTCTCAATCACCTCTTTCTGTCCCCTTTTCTCTTACCCTTATCATTTTTCTGTAACAGTTCTCTATAATTTCTCTTTCTTCTCACTCTTTCTCCTCAAGAATTCCCATCTAGAACATATGATGACTTGTCTTAAATTACATGGGAGTTCCTTTCCCAAGCTAAGTTTGGCTTTCCATTCCAGCTCAAGTTTTAGGTGAAGAATTAATGTATCTTCATCCAGTCTTTTTTTCCACCAGTGTGAAGCTCAACCTTCTCCTCAAAGCTTTATGAAAGGTGTCTCAGAATCTGTAATCTAACTGACTGAAACTATTGGTGGCTTTTTGAAAGAAAGTATTAGTATTGTGGGTTTGTTTTAGCAGTAAATACATGATGGATCATGTTACTAACACTAAATAAATCATACGATTTTCAAATGGGAAAGTACTTTTATTTAATTAAAATATATTGGCCAGGTGATGGTGGCACAAATCTTTAATCTCAGCACTTGGGAGGCAGAGACAGGCAGATCTCTGATTCAAGGCCGTCATGATCTATAGAGCGAGTTCCAGGACAGCCAGGGCTACACAGACAACCACTGTCTTGAATACATATATATATATATCCTCGCTCCAATTCCTCTCATATCCCCGATGAACCACAGGCCCTCTTTTTCTCTAATTATTGTTGTTATACACACATGCCAAAAGTATATTAATAAAACTTGTCGAGTCCATTTAGTAATGCCCATATTTGTTTGCTTTTAGGGCTGACTACTTGTATGCTTTTAGGACTTACCACTTGGTATTGGACAGCAATTTAGCAGCTTTATCCTTAGGGAAGACTAATTCTACCTTTTTCAGCTGTTGTTAATTGCCTGTAGTTCTTCATCTAGAGGTGGGGCCGTAAAAGATCTCCCTCATCCATGCTTCTTTATTAAAATTTTATGTTGAAATGTCCCTTCACTTTCCATAATGTAATAAATTTCTTGTTCTCTATATATTTGATTATTTTACTGGTAAAATAATTGTCATATTAATTTTTTGTCAACTTGTCGTAGGCCTAGACATACCCAGCAATAGGGAATCTCAATTAAGTTAATTTCCCCCATCAGATAGGCCTGTAGGTTTGTCTATGGGTCATTTTTCTTGATTGCTGATAGCTGTGTGAGAGCCCATCACTATGGGTGGGTCAATTCCTGGGTATAGAGGTCTGGTGTATATAACAAAGGTAGCTTAATAATCCATTAAGCAGTGTTCCTCCATGGCCTCTTCTTTATTTCTGCATCCAGGTTCTTGCTTGCGTTCCTTACTTGGCTTCCCTTGAAGATGGACTCTGTCCAGTAAGATGGGATAAACCCTTTCTTCTCCAAGTTTACTGTTACCGTGGTTCTATCATAGCATCAGAGAAGCCAACTATAATAGTTACAAATAAAATTGAGTTTCAATGTGGGTACAGGGTAGTTCATTTTATGTCCTTATTAAAACTCCCAGATGAAACTCAAATAGCACTACCAAGATGAATAAGCTCAAAAATGTTAATTTGTTTATTTTGCAGTAAAAACAATGACTAGTATTTCTACTCCCAAGTGCCCAGCAATGATTTGAGGGCGATCAGGAGGGAATGTTGCATGAGCTTGGAATCTTACTTCCTTTGAAGATGGACAGATGTTAGTAGAGAAAAAGCAAACAAATAAACAAATCTAAAGTAACTACTTTATAAAGTCTCCTTGCTATTGTCACCTTTAGAATAAACTGAATTAAATGACAGTTGTTATTCTCTCAAGGAATGATATTGGAGCTTTCCTGACGGAGAAATGGAAATGGTACCCAAATGTCAAACCTTATTGGATGTCTTAGCTCTTCAGCACCAGATGTTTTAATAATCTGCAATCCGACATGTTATATATCTAAAGGATCATAAAATCCTTTTACTTTAAAATTTATTTCCTGGAGCTTAACATGCATTAGTATTAGCACATAATAGACATTTCATAAGTGCATATTGTTAAGAATAAAGGGACAATGCTTTGTCTTTGTCTTGCTTGCTGAAAAATAGGGAAGTGTCCTTTTTTCTCCCCTAGCCACTCATTTTATCATAAAGTATTTCTTATCTCTTGGAATTGTATTGCAATCATAAAATGGGGAAGAATGGTCCATTTAAAAGTTCTTTTCTTGACTGAACCGAGCTTTAGAATTTTATAACTGATGAAATATGATGTTTTTCTTTCCACATTCCAATGAAACATTTAGCTAATTCGTTTCTTGTCCATGAACCCTTCTATGTAGAACTATTGCTTTTTCTCAGCAATTAATGCTTAGTAAATCTTAGTTGTTAAACAGTCACGAGACATTGTGAGATGCTGCTGAAATGATAATTGGGCTCTCTGAAATGTGCACTATTTGATGTGCTGTTACATCTACACCATGCAGTCAACCACTGTAAAATTTTATGTTACCATAACTAGAGCTTGTTTTAAACTTTTTTATTTTAAATCAGTTATTAGCCTAGTGAAGAGTTGTAAAAACAGTACAAAGAGTTCCCACATACCCTTTAATCTTTTGCACTTGATGTTACTATTTCAGTAACCATAGTCAGTTATTAAAATCTGAACATTAACATCAGCACAATACCATTAGCTGGATTGCAGATCCTGTTCAAATGTCACCAGCTTTCCCCATTAATGTAGTAGGAGTCATTTTTTAAAATGTGTAATGGAGTAACTTATATTTAAAGCTCTTTAAGACTGATCTCTTTGTTATTATTTACCTTTAAAATATGTAGTGATAGAATTTTGACAAGCCCCTTATTACACCTGATGCCAGCACAATGGTCTTTCTTTCCTTCCTTCCTTCCTTCCTTTTTCTTTTTTCATGTCATGAATTACCTTTTAATTGGCAGCATGTACATAAAGAATATCATTGCTATTTTAGGAAATCATTAGATGTCACTGATATTATGAGGTTCAGTATAGGCCCATTTTGGTTTCATTTTCTGTACTGTGGAAGGTTCTGTGTTTATAAAAGAGTCTGTGCATGGAGAATCAAGGTAAATATTCTAGTACAATGCTCTGATCTCTAATCCTATGAAAATGATACGACTCATTCATCACAGTTCCTGATAACCATTATTCACACAAGGGTAGGAAGGAAAAACTACATGTAAATATTCTAAATTAACATACGACTGAGGAACTTTGAGTGCATCATATCCTGAGTGACGGAAATATGGATTACTCCCAAAAGACCTTCCTTACTCGTTAGCATGTCCATCCCACAATGTCATGATATTTGGTCTTCATGGAAATATGGATTACTCCCAAAAGACCTTCCTTACTCGTTAACATGTCCAGTCCCCTGTGCCATGTTATTTGCATTTCTGTTTGATCTTGCACTGTAGCATAAATTAAATCACCCTTACTGTGTCAGTAACAGTTATAGATTGTCCACTCATTGAGGGCAAGCTCGTTTCTTATTGATCTTCATGGACTTCAGTTAAGCATGGTATCTGTCGCACTTACAGGTCCAATTAATGACTCTTTAGGGCACACTGTAATGTGGAAGAAAAACAAATGCCAAAGAGCTGAGCCCATGATATTCTAGGGTGTATGCTAGGCCCTCTCTGAAGGAGATAATCCCTTCAATCTCACATCAGCCACTTGTTTAAGAAAGTAAAATTAGGATTACAGCTGTCTTGGCTTACTTATATGCCTACCTATTCATTGTGTATCTGTTTATGAATAACAAATGCTTATATAACATGTTCTCTGCCAAATGAGATACACAGAGATAATTTCAAACACAGTCAGTCCATGAAAATAATTACTCCAGTAGCCTTATCTATACATTATTAGCTTTATAATATGATGTTGAGAGAACTGTCATTTTGAGCTAGCAATGATTGTGTTAGATATGATTTTTAATGTCAATGCTGGAGATCTTGCCTCTTTTATTTATTTATTTTTCAACCCAATGCATGGTCAGTTGAGTTCAGCAAGAATATCAAAATAAACTAAGCTGACTTCAAGTGACTTTGAGGACCAAAAATGTAGACTATGTTTTATTTTAAAGACTTATTTCATCTTCTGACTCTTGAAGTTAGAGAGACAGAATTTGGAGTTGACTCACCCAATCACAAACCTATAAAATCAATTTCTTCCCGAATCTCTGAAAAATCACGGATTTTGACAGGGCTAAAATAAAAAGACACAGAAAGACATTTAGTATGTTTCAAAACAAATGTATTTGGCTCAAAATATGGAGTTTGTGGAAATATTATAATTCTTTGCAAATATGCCGTCTTTGAAGTGTGCATTGCTGTATGCTGTTATATAGTACTTGACAAGCTACTGAGGATACTAATTGGGTATCATTATGGAGAACTTAGAAGCTACATTATTAAATACATCATTTAACTATTTGCTGTTTATTTTTCATATTGTAATTTAATTATAACATTTTTTCCTTCCTTTTCCTCCTTCCAAGTACTCCCGTATATCCTTCCCCACTATCCTTGAAATTCATTGCCTCTTTGTCGTCAATTGTTATTGTATTTGTGTATATATATATATATGTACATATATGTGTGTATATATATAACCTTTTGAGTCTATATAATGTTACTTGTACATATGTTGTCAGGGCAGACTGTTGGTACTAGATAACCCATTGGTGTGTTCTTCCCCCAGGCAAGACCACCTCTCCTGCTCCCAGTTTTACCAGATACTTTATGTTGTTTGTCAAATTCATTGGTGCCCTTGTTCAGCTCACATTTGGACAGTAGTGCTTGTAAGACTTTACAAATGAAGCTTCTGATGTTACTGGGAGACACAATCTCACAGCAAAGTCCCTGATCCCCTGGCTCTTACAGTCTTTCTACCCCATCTTCAGCAATGTTTTCTGAGCCTTAAGAGCAGTAATATTTTGTAGTTGTTTCCATTAGAACTGAGCTCCACAATTCTGCATTTTGATAAATTGTGATTTTCTTTAGTGGTCTCATGCTGTTGCAAAGAGAAATTTCCTTTGGTGGTGGTGGTGGTGGTGGTGGTGGTGGTGGTGGTGGTGTGTGTGTGTGTGTGTGTGTGTGTGTGTGTGTGTGTGTGTGTGTGTAAACTACAGTCATCTCTTGATTTTATTTATTAGTTTTGCTTTAACGCAAGATATTGTTCTTCATTTACAGAATGATTTAGACAAATCATGTAGCTCAGTGTTTTATTCGTCAACCAACAAGAGAAACACATGTATAGAAGGATATTCCCCTATCAGTAGAACATTTACTTAGCAGGAGTCAGGTCTGGGTTTGATCCCAACATCATAAAACAACATCATCAGTTTAAGCAAGAAATACTTATGGCAGTGATAGGAGAATGTCAAGAAAATGAGGGTGTTTGGAGTAAGTCAGATTAAGATATTAGGAAAGAGAAAGCTACTAAGTAACAGTCATGTTAGTGTGCTTATCTTCTGCTTCTGTGGTGGGAAGAATACTGGTATAGAAGCATTTCTTATTTTATTAGGCTTTAGACTAAAAATACTGCTGAAACTCAGCTAAATTTTAAAGGAGTGCTTGTAAATATGCTTTAAGAAATTTAACCACTTGAATTTGTAGTTATTTATTATCTTTCCATAACAGGAAATGTAGCAATCAGTAGTCCTAATCGGCATTATGAGACCATAAGCCACTTTTGCTTTATAGCCCATTACTCTATCCATGCCACCTTGTGTTACGTGTTTCCTTGTTGGCACAAAACGGAAGCTTCATAGCAAATGTTCCCATTGTAGGTATTCATGTCACCTGTGTAAGGCAGGGAGCACAGCTGGGTCAAGTTGGTGAAATCAATACTAGGAAAGCTATCCCCGAAGGAAAACATTCCACTTCATCAGCGTTTGAAACACAGACACTTGTACACAAAGGGTGTCTGGGGAGGAAATAATCTGATGTAGAAACTACCTTGAACAAAAATCAAAGTTCTTTTCCTTAGGTAAAGAAGTTCTTTTACATAAAGACTATAAGTAATCGCCAGAGCCCTGTGACATAGTACTTGTGCCACATGGTGGTCTCTGTGCCTGGTACATATTGTACCATTATTCTTATTGTGACACTACTGTATTTACACTCCTGAAAGTCATGAAGCTCATCCTGAGTGTGATTAAAATGAAACAGTAACTTGTAGTATTCTCAAATGTTATTAAGGTTCTAAATGCTGTAGTTGTTCCAACCTATCCACGGGAGACTATATATCTATATATGATACAAGTGCGTGGGACTATAGATAATACTGTATTTTTAATTTTCCTCTATGCATACTGACCTATGATAAAGCTGAATCTAGAGATCTGGTAGAATATGAGATTAACGACTGTAACTAATGTTAACACTGACTGATTATAGCAATATGCCATATTAAAGTTATGTGAATGTACTCCTTTTCTCTTAAAGTATCTTACTGTGCCGGATTCATCCACCTCATGATGGCGTGAAATGATCCTACAGTTGACTCTCGTAGTTAAACCATGGGAAGCAAACCATTGTTTGATGGGGGCAGCTCTGTTTTTGAGTCTGTAATGTGTGATTAATTTTATAAATTGTTCAGAAAGTGTAGTTAGAGATAGTTCTTTTGTTTTTGTTTTTAATGTAATTCACTTGAACTTTTTTCACATTGAGTGTTTCTTCAGTTTCCAAGTTATGTTTGAAAAAAGTTGTCAAGTTACTGTTCGTTCCAACAATCTATCACAGAGGAGTTTCATAACAGTCTTTGTTTACAGGGCCATTCAACAAAATTGTTACAGTTCAGTAATTGCGAGTTTGCTTGCTGATATGCAGAATAATGCCTTGCAGCTTATGAAACTTGGCGATCATTACCTAAAGGATATAGAAGACAAACTCCCAGGGAAAAATGATGATTTAAAATAGGCAGTGTGGCCTTGGCCCAGTTAGGCAGGTTTGGGACCAGTGTTTGTTCCCAGTGTAAACACATGTTCACTGTATTAGACAACTAAAAAGGCAAAAAAGAATCTCTTTTTTTATCCAGTAGTAGAAATTAAGAAATCAATCCCTGAGATGATTGCAGCAGTGTGCAGGCCAGACCAAGGCATGCCCAATTACCAGTACATGGCAATTAAACTAAATCTACATGACCCTCGTGGACAGACTTTCATGACTGCTATTCTTCTAGTCTTGACTGACAACTGAGCTGGGCAGAACAATGAAAACTGAAAGACTTGCCTTGGCCCTGGTGAGAAGGTTTCATGAATGAAGTAGCTAAGAACTGACTAGTGATTCACACAGGAAAATAATTTATTGGTGCCGTGGGAGGTGAGGTGGTGGGACACAAACCAAACAGGCAACCGGGGTTGGGCTCTTCTCCTGCTATAGAATGAGGTGCTTTGTTTCCATCTTGCCTCCCTCCTCTATGCTCTTGGCTATTTAAAGCTCATCATTTAGGGTTCAGAGTACAGAAACTGACTTCAGAGTTAAGTTGTTGTCCTCTACTCTTTCTTACACATAATACTTGGCAGTGCCCCTTGTAACCATGATCCTACTTTATTTCTCAAAAATATGTAAGGCCTCTACTCTTGGGGTACAATCAAGGCTCTTTATTTCATCCTCTGAATCAAACCTGTTGTTTCACATATGAAAAATGATACATTTAAATTGATAAGATGTACCCACAGCCTCAGGTAAACCTGCATTTTAATTTACCATACCTTGAGAGAAATACATTGAACATGTCATGCTAAGGAAGTCGTCAATTCATTTTTCTACAATCCTGAAATGAGAGTGCTAGCTCACAGTAGAGAAGAAAGGAGGCACCGTGTGGGGGGAACCTTGTAAGAGAGAAACATTGGGAACAATCATTGGCCCATCATCATGTACATAGGATTTCTCTCCCAGAACTTTGTTTTTCTTTTTAAAATTTAAATTAGAAACAATACTGTTTTACATGTCAATCCCAGTTCTTTCCCCTTCCTCTCCTCCCCTGCCCCCCACCAGTCCCCTATCACATCCCCTTTCTGCTCCCCAGGGAGGGTGAGGCCTTCCATAGGGATCTTCATAGGCTGTCATATCATTTGGAGCAGAGGCTAGGTCCTCCTCATGTGTCGAGGCTGAGAGAGTATCCCTCTATGTTGAGTGGACTCCCAAAGTCCATTCATGTACTAGGGATAAATACTGATCCACTGCCAGAGGCCCCATAGTTGCCAGGCCTCCTAACTGACACCAAGGATCAGGGGTTCTGGGTTGGTCCTATGCTTGTTTCTCAGCTATCAGTCTGGGGTTCATGAGCTCTCCCTTGTTCAGGTCAAGCTCTATATGCCCATACCACCTTGAATGCACCCAATCTTTTCTGGTCTCGGAAGCTAAGCAGGGTCGGGCCTGGGTAGTACTTGGATGGGAGCCATTTATTTCCTGTGTGATGCTGGTGTCAAGTTTAAATTGCTGTTGTGTGCTGAATATTTTGAATAATGTCTACTGCAGGGTAGGTCACATTTTTGAGTGTGCATATATTATATTTATCATATTCTTCTCTGGATATTAGCAAACCAGGAGCACTGAAGGTATAGGACTCCAACACTGTAGTTTACTTGCTTAGGTCTGAATCCTAGCTCTGTAAGTTACTGGAAAGCTCATTTTTGTATAGCAAGTTTGTTTATTTTTAAGAGTGGAATGATAATGGCACTTGCTATTTAAATTATTATTGTTATTACTAATTATTATTGTAAGGATTCAAACACTGAAGATATGGAAAACTTAGAATGCTTAGATCATATTTGGCAGATAGATCATGTGTTTTAAAGTAGTTATAGTGTAGGTAACAATACAAATAATATGATGAAAAGATAGTGCCTAACTCTTATCAGGGCAATTAGCAGAATATTGTTCAAGGAGAAGACTCTGCAGGTTACCAAGTTGTGCAAGGTTGATTTTGGTGCTCTGTCATCTTGAATGTTTAGTGACAATGATTTGATTTCAATGGTTTTATCATGTGACTCCGTGAAGAATTGTGTCTGTAAGTTATTTATATAAACTTTAATGCAGCCTTATTCATTTTATAATCATTACTCAAATTCATAATGAAAAAGGTATTTTATTTGAGTACCTTAATGAAATTGCATAACTCTCTCAAATAGTATCATGCTCAGTTGAAGCTTTTGAACTCAGCTTTTTCTAAGTGCTTCAACATTCGTTTTTTATTTTTTCTCTTAAGTGCATCCTATGTAGGCAAATCCAGTGAGACAATATTCTCTCTCTCTCTCTCTCTCTCTCTCTCTCTCTCTCTCTCTGTCTCTGTCTCTGTCTCTGTCTCTGTCTCTCACTCCTCTCCCTCTCCTCTCTCTGTCTCTGTCTCTCTGTGTGTGTGTGTGTGTGTGTGTGTGTGTGTGTGTGTGTGTGTGTGTGTTGGGGGACTGACCTTAATCTCACAAGATACATAGCTTAAATGGCTATAAAGTTATGATCCACCTTGTTTGAACATCCTGAGTCTGGGCCCCCATGCATGACATGGTACTTGATAAGACAACTCAGGCCTTTCTGCATGCTAGACAAGCGATGTGTCAACTGAGCAACAACACTACTCATAAACTATTATTCTTGCTCTTCTTGTAAAATCTGCCTTTTTACGTTCTTACATCTTACTTTCTCGTGGTTCTGCTTGCTTGCTTTCTAACACCATTAACCATTTGACCTTTGGACCCTTACTATGCTTAATATTTTATTTCTTCCTTGTGGAATAGTAGGTTAATACAGAAGGTGGTAAGGGCTAAGGAAGAAAAAAAATGGAGCAGGATGAGAACAGTGTAGGCAATTAACTGGGGGAATGGAAGACAGATACTATATTAAATATCTCAGGGTAGGTATCATTGAGAAGCTGAAATGTAAGCAACGACTTGAAAAACATCAGAATATATCAGGAAGTTTAATCAACCATAACAGGCCAGTAGTAAATTTGAATTATATAGAAATAGGGAAATGATTACACAATAGAAAGACATAAATTTAAAAAGATACAAATAAGGAAGTGTACCTCTCTCTCTCTCTGTCTCTCTCTGTCTCTCTGTGTGTGTGTGTGTGTGTGTGTGTGTTTGTGAGTGTTCTTTCTACTTGTTTTTTTAAAGCATCAGTAAAGTATGGATGACAGAGCTTTAGCCCTGGTGAAGAGGCCATTTATTATAAAAATGATACGAATGTAACCAAGTCATAGCCCCAGTGACAGTCAGGATGTACTGATAAAGTTATGAAACAGGACATTCTTAAATAGTTGATGCCTAAATTAAGATGAACAGCAAAAGAGAAATAAACATGCTTTACTTAATAGGCATCTATTTGTGGGGTAAGAGGTAGCGTGGTTTTACTGTTTTAGAAGGTCATTAAAAAGTGGTGAGGAGAACTCCTTTCAGTATCCCTCAGTCCTTTGTGGGTATAGCCTGGAGATAGTGTTCTTGAGGTAAGAAATGGATTTGGGCTAGAATTACATATTTAGGATATCTCCTAGTGGGGTTGCAGTGAGGGGAAGCATATGGATTGACTTCTTCTAAGAGACAATGCAAATTGTAGTAGTGCAGTGTGTGCAATGATGAGTCCACTGAGGAGTGCTAAGATTGGGGGGATAGGGAATAGAAAATGAAACCAAAAAGAATAATCAAAGAACTTGATGCTGAAGAGAGTACTTCAGACACTCTTGTTCTCTGCAATTAGTGACCTTTTTCAGAGCCCTTTAGATGAGGGTGCTGTTGCCTGAAAGATGATTACAGTGGTCGGAAATAGAGGGGTGACAACAACAACAACAAACATCAAGTGTGAATTCTTTCCAAAACAGGAGACTTGTTCATGATGAGATTTTATGATAATTATAGGAGGATTATGTCCTTTAAAAAGAAGTTCCACTGAGAAATATGTTCTTTTGTGGCTGACTTCTTCCACTTAGCCTGTTTAGGTACTTCCATATTGTAGCGTCAATACTGTTGGTTTCGTTTTTTTCTTTTTAATGAAGTTTCCATTGTTGTACTACATTTACCTATCTATAACTTGATGGGTATTTGTATGTATTGCTTCCATAGATAATGTTGCTATAAACATTTGTGTATTAACAAAAAGGGTTCCACTGAACTGGCAAGAATGGTCAGTGAGTAAAGGCACTTTGCCATGAAGCCCACAATGGGTTTTGTCCCTGGAGCACACCTGATGGTGGGTGTTGTCCTCTGCCCTCCACACATGTGCTATAATGTATGTATCTGTCCTTCCCACAACAAAACCAATAAATAAAAATAATGTACTGGTAGCTATATGAAAATAATCCAACCTATGGTTATTTAATTAGTTACAGTATAGAACCATGGACCCCGTATCACCATCCACATTCGAGCTGTTTTGAGTATAACTAGAGTGCTGGGTAAGATGTGGTCCTGGAAACAGTGCTACAGTAGAACATGGCCTCCTCCTTTGCCCATTTACTAGCAAATATGCTGCCAAATAAATAAATAAATGCATGAATAAATAAATAAACAAATAAATAAGGACATTGGGAAAGAAAAACGAAAACTTCATTAGTGTTGAAAGATGAATTACAGGCATTGGTGAAGATCAGTTTGTGGTTCTGCCTGTTTCAGTTCCTGTTTTCTCACATAAGAATTGAAATCCCAAGCAAAAGCCCTTTATCAACACTCTGATGAGATAGGAGTCTCAATTTTCTCTTCTATACACGTGAACACAAAATCTACTTTATGACAATAAAGTGCAAATGAGAAAATACATTCTTATATATCCAGCATAATGAGTCATTGCAAATTCTTTGAGAACGTTGGACACTTTCAGAGTCCAGATTCCCATGTCAAATATGGGCCGTGCACACCTCTAGTGGCTTCTCTGGAGACGTGTAGTAAATTAAAGATCCACTCTATACTGTTTACCTGTATTTGGGATAGAGAAAAGTTGAATTAGTTCACCTCTATTTTCTCTCTTTTAGTACAAGTTCATGTATTTTTTAAAAATAGCACATCCTTTCTGATTGCAGGAAGCACACTATACATTATGGTGTGTTGTCTTTAGAAAAATAATACTGTGTGCTGGACCTTGCTCACTGAAGGGTTGTGAGAATGAAACTGAGCACTGAATGAGTGAGGGATAGAAGGCATAGGTATGGCAGGTTCTCCTGAAGACCTTGTTTTCTAAGGGCTGGCTGAGGTGGCACCAGAACTGATAAAATAATGAGATAGTGATAGCTCAGATAATACAAAACAAATCCTAATCCTATTGGTCACTATTGGAAGACCACTTTCCTGACTATGGAAGCCATTAGAGATTAATACACACTTAATTAACTCCTGTCTGGTCCTATATTTTTCTGACTTTCCTGATGTCAGTCTTTAAGAGGATAGTAGATGGGACCTTAGGTATTTTGGTCCTTGTGGTGATTCGGAAATTAATAAGTTCACTTTCTATGCAAGTACTCTATACTATGTGGGCTGGTGAATAATGAGTGTGTTTCTGAGTGATCTTAATTTTTGTTGATATGTTTTCTTTATTAATGTCTTCAATCATGTGATAATGAGCCTTTTTCCTCTTGAATGTGAACATGAGGCTCCTTGTATCTTATTTATTTGTGTTGCATAAGATGAAAATTTATAGCTTTCAAGATTATTCTTTTTTATTTGGTACTGTATGAAAATACCTTTCTATTAATGGTTGCTAACTTATTAAGAATTCCAGTATTTGTCTGAATGGAATAAAATTTTTATGAGTATGTATCAGTGTTATGAAAACAAACTAGATTTAATGATTTCCAGTCCTCATAAGTAGAAGTCATTTAAGATATATAGACTCATGTTGTCACCCTTATTAGCTATATGTAATGCAAGATAAATTTTACTAATAATTTTTGAAATATAATTGTCATAAGAAGTGATTAGTCATTTCTTAATCCAATAAAGTGTATTAGAGCTTAGGTTTCCTAAGTATGCTATATATTAAAACTGCTTGTCTGTATGAAAGCATAGTTATAAGTCCTTGTAGGTTTGAGTTTTCTATTTTAGGTAAAGAAGAATATGAATTTACTTTGTATCAAATGTTATAATTGTATAACTTTTTTGAATGTTAATTCATATATAATAATCACTATTTTAAATGAAATGTTATTTGTTCATTTACAGTTAATTTCTAAGACCTATTAGTTTAGTATTTTAAATTTTTATGGATCTATTTATTTCCTTTTTTGTCTTTGTGTGTGTGTGTGTGTGTGTGTGTGTGTGTACTACATGAATGTTTGTGTCCCACAGAGCTCAGAAGAGCGCATTAGATCCCCTGGAAGTAGAGCTACAAATTATGAATGGTTGTGAGCCACCATGTGGGTGCTGGAAACCAAACTCGGATCTTCTTTGGGAGCAGCAAGGGTTGTTAATGACTGAGTCATCTTTCCAGCCCTTAACACTTTATGTGTTATTAGCTTTCTATCAAGATTTAAGGTTGATTTTCATATGGTATTTTCTTTGAATACATGAATCATAAGCATTCTGTGAAATGCAACAGATCTTTCTGTTATCAGTGTGTGTATGTGTGTACTTGTGTGTATTCATGTTGACTTCAGGAAAGTTAGGTATTTATATTTTTCAATTTTAAGTAATTTAAAATATTAAAACATTCTTATCTTTTGATACCATAATTCTTACATTGAAATTCTAGTTTTTTGACATGAGTTTTCATTGGATATTTATTTAGTGACACTAGAGGAAGTTGTATTTTGCTACACACAGGGGAAATTATTGGTAGTTTTATTCTTCAATCCAAGGAATAAATGACATTAAATGTGATTAGAGACATTACCACCAATATATCTGTGTCTTTGGTCTCTGATTCTAACCCATGTTTCTTTCTCTAGAACCCTGTAGTGCGTTCCAGTCTCTACTTTGAATGGTCTGCATATTGGTAAAGACCATAAATACTAGAAAGTATAGATTGGGTGAGGAGGGTGGGGGAGAGGGGAGGGAGAGGGAGCTGGGATTGGCACGTGAAACAAGCTTGTTTCTAACAAAAAAAAAAACTGGCCCCGGGGTTGGGGGTGGGAGGGAGATCTGGACTATTCTGAAAACCAGTGTGGCTTCCTATTAAAATTTTCACTAGTGTAAAAAAAAAAAAATAAAACTAGAACTATCAGCTTAAAGAAGCTAAACCAGCCTGAAAATAATTAATACATGTGAGCTTTTCTGCAGTTATTAGTGTTCTGGAAATAGCTCACCAAGTTGCATTATCTATTTGAAAACTCTGCAGTATCTATTTTTAAAATCTGGTCAGGAATTATAATTCTAGTGCATCAGATGTTACACAGTCCCTCTTCAGGAACCATATGATGTGATTCGTATGTAAGGCCTGTGTGTCATCAGATGGTCGTAGCAAAGTGCTGCAACACAGCAAAATGCTTTTCTGTGTGACTTTTGCAATAGCAAATGTGGGACACTGAGATGAATAACTTGACACTTGCTCCTTTGCAGCCCTGGGTTTGTGCCGATCCCGTTCTTTGGAGGCCCACACATCTTCCTTACAATTGATTGATTTTGAATTTTTCAAAATGATTAATGTTTTCATTTGAATGGTAATGCTGACTTTGCAGAAGATGTGATCTTTTAATTAGCAGATGCTGAGATTAGCATTAGGACTGAGCAGTAATTAGCGTTTGTTCTTGTAGTACAGGAGCACAGACCGAGTGCTGCAGCAGATACAACTATTGTGCCTCCTCGACAGTGGCTCTTTAGGGTCTTTTTGAGAATAGGTTTAAAAATTACTGACAGGCTAATCACTTTGGGACTTAACATTTCAACAAATGATGGATCTACCCAAGAGAAAAGATATTTCACTTTTCTTGTGTTATTGATAGAGATAGTTTCATTTGCATAGTTTATTTAAGTACCTCATAACAAAATTAAACATTATTTTTGTGAAAATGTGATTTTTCATCTTTGTGTATAAGAAATAAAATAGGCATATGAAAGTGTCTTGGAAAAATGTAAACCCTTAACATATCTTGCTTCTATTAGTAACACCCATTCCTTTGCCATAGTTATTTTGTGAATCAATCTAGAACAAATGGTTCCAATTAGAGGTTGTAAAGAAAGAGTTAAGAATTGGAGGTTGGTTTCAAGAAAACCTGGATGCTAATTCTTGCAGTGTCTCATTCTAGGGAAAATTACCTAACAGCTCAGTTTCAGTGGCCTCACCTGCAGAATGAAGTTGGAAGAGAATTATTGTTAAGAATAAAACAGATATTTAAACAAAAGCATGCAATCCATGTTAATAATGAGTAGTGGTCACTGGTAAAAGTATTATGTACAATCAACAGTCTTCATCGCCATATATGGCCTACATTTAAAAGTTACAGAAAGTAATGTAGTATGTTTATTATTCGAACAAAATGACTGTTGGACACCAACTAGTTACAGAGCACCGAATGGACCTCTATCTTGGATGTGTAATGGACATACCAACTTCCTCTGCAGAAAGTCATTGGTTCTAGTCCTTGAGAGAACCCCAGGGAGAGGCTGGGTGTTCTCAGTAATACTGCTCCTGTGAAGTGTATGCTATTTTTGTTGTTGTTGTTGTTTTGTTTTCAGTGATTTGTGTAACAATTGGTAGGGGGACAAAGTCAAGTAGGAATGATGATATATCCACACAGACCCAAGTCATTTTGTCCACATACACAATGCAGGGTCTATTTTTAGGCCCCTGATAGAAGACGGAGGGAGGGTGATGCATAGATCCTAAACATATGATTTACTGCTTAATATATGCCAAACTACAACCTATGAAGTTTTAGCCATTATTATTTAAAGAGTAAATTATTGCTGATCCCTAGAGCCTAGAGAGACTTGGTCCTACATATAATGCCCTTCCCCCACACCCCATTGATGGCTATTAAAATAGCCCAAAAGTAAATGCATTTGCATTTGTTACTATGGATGCTGCTCTCCCAGGAGACAACAAACAGAACACTTGAAACTCTTGAGTGAGCAGGATGATTGACTGTCTAAATCTCCATCCCCCCTGCTTGCTGCCTGCCCACTTACATATGAACAGAGCAAGGCTAACACAATAAGTCAAGGCAGATTTCCAGGGAAGAAAAGAGGAAAACCACAAGAAATGCATTTTATTTCTGAGGAAAAAGTGTAAGTGCTGTTTGAATGTAAGGAATTTTTTGCTTCGAAGGGAAATAGGATTTTTTTGAGGTTATCACTTTATTCCAAAACAGAAAAACAAAACTACACCGAAGTAGAAGTGTTATTACTTTGGAATTAGAAAATAGGTTCCAGAGGCAGAACTGACTGTTTAATTTACACTCATCAATCAGAGTATCTGTTTGCTTGAGTGCATCCTAGGAGACCACTTCAGTTTTCAGACCTTGCTAGTTAGGGTTGTTTTAGTCCATTTGTGCTGCTATAGCCAAAATACTCGAGAATGGCTCATTTATAAATAACAGAAATTCCCTTCACAGTTCCACAAGCTGGAAAGGTTCAGAGATTATGTGAGATTAGGTGAGGGCTTCTCGACTCCACAATAATAACTGACTGCTTGTGTCCTTCTATGGCAGGAAAGAAACACATCTGGCTAGAAACTAGAAAAGCAAAAACATTCTGGCTGCTTCCTTAATACAGTTCTGGAGAGTTCAGCATTCATATATTGGACAACACATAAAACTCCCCTCACCATTACCTGACTGAGTCTTGGGCTCTGATTGAAGAGTCATGTATATAAATTCAACCATAAAAGGCATGTTTTGCCAATTAAACTTGAAAGACTTTTGTTCACATTTGTGTGTTTGCTTATCCTTTACTCGGTGATGCTAGGAACAGAAACCAAAGCCTCAATCATAGCCAACAGGCACAGTGCCATCGAGTTACACCTGCAACCATACCCAAGTTTGATAGAGAATGCCACCTACTTGTCACTGTAAAGTTTCCTGAAACATATGTAAAACAGAAGGACGTATGTTTAAGGTACTTTCTTCTTACTCTATTGATATTTAAATAAGTTCTAATATATATTTAAATAAGATCCAATATATGCGTCTATCTCCATTCCTCCATGCCTCCCTCCCGCTTTCATTGATTGACAACCATGTGTCCATTCATTCGCTCTTTTTTTTTGTTTGTGTATGTGTGGTATATCCACATGTGTGCACATGTGTGAATGTGCATCTGTGTGGCCCAGATGTCAATGTAAAGGATCTTCTTTTATCATTCTTCTTTTATCATTCTTCAATACATTATTTGGAATCAGGAGCTTAATATTTTGGTTAGATTAGCTGAAGAGAAAATCTCTTGTATCTGCCCTGTCTCTACTGCACAACACTGAGGTTCAGTAAAGAGGATTGCCTTTGGGAGAAGTGGAGCATGGCTTCTAGTATGTCAACCATGTTCCAGTGATTGGCCCCACACCTGTGAGGACTTAGGTAGCACAAATTTGACTTAGTGGATTGTTTTGCAGAAATAAAAGGGAGGGCAAGTAGGTGAGAGAGCCTGGGGAGTTGGCAGTGGATCCGGGAAGACTTAGAGGTGGAGTGGGGGTGAATATGATCTATGTAAATTGTGGGAAATTCTCAAAGAATTAATGAAAACAAAATATTGCGTTAGTTTTGGTAAACATCTAGGGTTGGTGTTTTAAATGAGAATCTGTGGTCCAGTAGAGTTTCTAGAAGATCTTGAGTGATAAGCAAAGGCATCTTTAAAAACTTTATTAGGAAATTAGATACCACATAGATTCTTGAATTGGGAATCAATATACTGAACTACTTTCATCAGTTTCCTGCTTGTATAAATTAATTTGTAATTAACTTACAATTGCTTTTTAAATTTTTATGCCTGATGCTGGAAAGAACTTGCATTATAAACTGAGCTTTGCAAATTTAGATCTTATTGAATTTGTAAGTTATTTAAAAAACCAAGAATATGAGCTTCAAATTGGTGGTGAATTCTCACACACATTCCCTTTAAATCTGAATTTTCTGTTGTTTCAGTAAAATCACTAGCTCATTTATAGCATTTTGTGTAGACTTCTAGTGAGTGCAAAAATATAACTAGATAGTCCATGGATTCTTACAGTTTTGCTGTTACATTACTCTGTTTTGCTTACTAGTGTATTGCTTGGTAAAAATGTGTAACATGTTGCATAGTATATCTTGGAAATTACTACATTGCTTTGGTACTTGGTGCAGTTAGCTTTGTGCAGTATTACTGGTCATGTAGTTCCTTTCATTCTATTATTCTTTGAACACAATTCCAGATGATCCAAGTGCTGTCTCCCTGTCTGTTTATTTTCCCCCCCTTACTTCTTTAATGGCAAACTCCTCAAGGCTGCTCGTGTTCCTTCACTTGTGATTCATTACAATCAGAAGCTTCACAAACTCTTGTTTTTACCCAGGGCACCATCTCTCACTCCATCCTGTTCCCTGAGCAGCACTTATTCATCATTTTATTTGCTTGATTATCTGTTTAGTATTTGACTCCTTGTCCTCATTGTAAGCTCAGTAAGGAGATGATTGTATCTATTATGTGGCACTGTTGTATATCCATTGCCCGCAGAGGACTAAGCATGTAGTTGGTGCTCAATAAGTATGTGTTAAATGAGGTGAATGAATATCTTTCAGACCAATTAAGTTGTGCTCCAGTGTTTCTTAAACACATGTGTGTTAATTGCCCTAAGGAAGCCTGTAAACTGTTTGAGAGTTTTCACAATTTTTAGAATTATTCCATTTTTCTCATATATTGATTTATATTTGAAACAAAGGATATACTTGATATCTTAAACAGTGTCTATTGATTTTTATATAAAGTTGGCCTTAAGATTAATGTCTGAAACCTCCCCCCCAAAAGAAAGGTCTGGATATGTTATCATGGAGTTTTCAAGTGAAACAGTTGCATAAATTTTCATGAACATTAGATCTTCAGTGCAGACAATGACACAGAAATTCTCAGTATACATGTTATCATTGCCTGAAGGCTGTTGGTGAACAGTTTTCTCTGCACAGCTTAGGAATGTGCTGTTATTTGTTAGGTAAACACAATATAGTGGGAGTTTCATTTTTACAGACTGTCATGCTCTTAATGCCTCATTAATACATTTGTGAATGTTAATATTAAAGTATTTAACTATTTTCTGATTGAATTTGAGAAACAATTCATGATTGAGTTATTGAAGAGTTTATATGTGCAAGGCACTGTCCACAGGCACATTATTCATACATAATCTGAGGTTTAAGGAGTCTGTTTTTAAGATCGGCTGACAAAAGGACAAGAGTTATAAAAAGTTTGCACATAGCATTAGGAATATTGAAGGGAAGCAGTTTTAACCAAGTAATCCACTGACGTCATGTTTATAGATGTGGGTGTTTATAGATGACCAAAGTTTCGGTAGGTGAATTGGTAAGATACCTGTGTCCCTGCTGTATATTGCTATGAAGATTTGACTTTCAAACCAAATGGAGAATAAATAAAAGAATCAAGTGATGATGATGCTAATTGATTTGTTTCTAGTGTACTTCAGTCACAAACTCAGTCCAGACCTGAAGTAGAGTGGCTGTCTATAGGCTTCTTGTACAGGCCAAAAGCAAGAACATATTCAGTTCTGTGTGAACTGACATTTTATCCCAGCCTTCTGCTGAGCTGAAGAATATTGACATTGGTGACAGACTTTCAAGGTCTGTTCACAGAGTAGTCTTTCCTCTCCTAGGCAGTGATAGCTAATGAGTGAAGAGATCATCTACCGTTTTATTTCTCTTGGGAGAAGTCTGTGCATGAGAGAAGAACACAGTTCTAGCAGTAGCTATGAAGACAAGTGGTCTATGTTTTAAATAAAAAATGATTGTAAGAGTTAGCTTAGAAATTTTCATTTTTAAAATTGACAAATCATGAAAGCCTTATTTTTAAGGCAAACTATTTAATATCCAATTTGACCTGCCTATAAACATTTGTGTATGTGAAAACCTTGATAACTAATATTAAAAGGCTATTGTGTCTGATTTTTTTGAGTGAAACCCAAGGTTGATTTTCACATTGTCATTATAAAATCAATTAAAGGAAATTGTTTCCCTATGCAATCTAATAAAACTAGCCACATTATTTAGACTGAATTTTATTCGGCTTAACTTTACTACTGAAATGCCTTAGTGAATTACTGTCCTTGGATTTATTAACTTTTTTCTCTAGTAAGCTAAATTTGTATCACATTTTAAACAGAATGCAAAGAGTCGGATCATTCATTACCATTAGATCTACTTAACTTTCCCAGCCTGTCATATTTTATTGAATGAAAGTTTGTGGGTTATGCAGTTCAGTTTGAGACCTTTATCTGTGAAAGTTTAATAGCTGACTCCAGTAAACAGTGATTTATGTAGTAGTAGATATGATTAAAGGGGAGGGTGTGTTTCTTATTGATCAAACAGTATAGTAGTGGGGATTAAGCATGTATATCACATCAACTACTCGCTGCACATATTTTACTTCTAAAATGTTTTGTTTATATAAATACCCATTTGATTAAAACCTAAGTAATTGTGACTTGAAAAAATCACAGGCAACATGCAGATTTTTTTCTTTTTTACAAGGTCTACATTACTATAAAACAATACATATATTCATCTATATATATGTGGGTTTTATGTTCTCTTATGTGAGTTTGAATTGCTGGTAACGAGAAAATTAAACTGGCATTTAATAAGGTGGCTGTGCAAAGAAAGAAATAGTGTGTAAAACACAACCAGTTTTTGCTGTGAAAGTGACTCTTCCTTGAGTTGCATAGCTGGTGACAGAAAGATGGAATCGGCCCCCATTAAAACAGAGTTTTTTTTCTTGGTAGACTTCTACATTCTGGCGGATTGAGGATGGGATCTGAACAGTAGCCAACAGTGATGGGCACAAGAATAATCTTTCCCAGTGTATTCATGGGTGTTGTGATCACAGGGCTGTTCTGATTTCTGTGCCTCTCTCTGCTTTCCTGATCTTGCTTCTGCCACTCATGTTTGCCTAGTGTGTTTTAAGCTTAGTGTTTTGCTTCTTGTGAATGAATTTGTTTAGAGATAAGCGAATAGTTTACTAAATAGGGAATTCTCCACATAACCTTTTCCTTCTCCTTACTGTTCTGCAGATGCTGATTTGAAGAACTGCCCTGGACACTGGTGAGTGGGTTGTGCAGTGCCCAATGAAGACGTGGCGTCTTGGTCTTCTCTCTTTTCTTCTCTGCACCTCTTCTATCTGAAGCACATTCGGTTTTGCTCTTTCATTTGGCTTCCTTTGACAGACTGTCAAGGACAGTGGAAGAAAAATCAGATAGACGTGTGGATCAGTGCTATTACACATGTAAGAGTTTTAGCCTCTGCTGAACCTTGAGTGCTACTCAGCAAATCCTTCCTGTCTCCTTGTCTGCTCCCTTTCTCATCTATCAAGTTCTTTGTGTTTGCATGTGCTGCTCTTTTCCTAAAAGGCTCTTTTAAACGGTTTTTTAAAATAGACGAAGCCTAGTCATCCTTCAAGTCAGGACTGGTTGCTACCTCAGTTTACTAAGCTTTGTGGTCTGCCTCTTGCTCTTCCATGTCTCCCCCACATTGTCTCTGTGAACTTCAGTGAGTTTCTTTCTTTCTGCTGTGTGTGTGTGTGTGCTGTCATTAGGTTAAACATTACATGAAATTACTGAAGGCCATATCCATTCTTCTCGAATTGTTTCTTAGTTCATTGTTTGGCATAACATTAGCAATATTCTGGATTTGTTAAGTCAATCAGTGCCTGTAAAAATGTCATCCACAAAGTGCCTCCTGCTGGAGGAACAAGAGCCACCATCTTAAAATTTGTCACAATGACTTCCTGTTTATAATTATCAATGATAGTATTAAGTGGCAAACAGATGGGAGAGTGAGGAAGTAGTTCAAATGATAATTTCCTTTCTTGCTCTCTGATAGAGTAGTAAAACACTTATAGAATATATCTCTATTTTTGAACAGAGATTTCAGGTGATAGGAGTTCATAATATCTGCAAGTAGTTCTGGCCACAGTTTGTTAGCATCTGTGTATCATCACACATGAGCTTTCTTTGTGTTTCTTTTCTGCTCTTATCACATCTTTTAATGTTACTGTCTTTTGCCTCCTGACAGTCGATATCTTCTACATGATATCTACAATGCTCTTAACACTTATTTTCATCAGCTGTCTGCCAGCTGTTATGACAACAGCTACCTTTTCTTTTGTAGTAAAAGGGTGGAGCTTTTGAGTTGACTTACAGCTTCCAATAGCTTCTCATTCTGTTCCCTTGCTGCCTTGAAACCCCAAGCCCCTGATTAAGTAAAATAGCCCAGCTGCTCTCTCTGGTTCCTACCAGGTGATTGGGAAGAGTTCTGGGTAGAATAGTGAATAATCGGATCAATTAGAGGGCAAGCTCTGGGGTGGCTGACAACCTATATCAGATAGCAGGTGTGAATTTAACCACTGCTACGTTTACATATATTAAGGATCATTAATTGATGCTTTTATTTCAAATAATCCCACAAAGTTGAAGAGCTGCTTGTATCTGGGGAGGTTTGCTTCGTTTCATCACATATTTTTGTTTTTATTTATTTAGAACTTGATACCATTTTTTTAAATAATTTTTATTTAACTTTTTACATGAGTTACTCCCAGTTTCCTCTCCCTCCTCTCCTCCCCTACCACCCCAAGCCCCCCCACTCCCCACACCATGCCCCCTTTGCTCCCCAGGGAGGGTAAGGCCTTGAATGAGGGATTTTAAGAGTCTGTCGTATCATCCCGAGCAGGGCCTAGGTCCTCCCCCATGTGTCCAGGCTGAGAGAGCATCCCTTCATGCGTAATGGGCTCCCAAAGTTCATTTGTATGCCAGGAATAAATACTGTTCTACTATCCGAGGTCCCTTAGATTGCTGAGGCCTCTTGTCTGACACCAAGGTTTGGGGGGGGGGGGAGTCTGGATCAGTTCCATGATGACCTCTCAGTCATCAGTCTGTGGTACATACGTTCCCCCTTGTTTAGGTCAGCTTCCTCTGTGGGTTTTGCCGCCGGGTCTTGATTCCTTTGCTCATCACTCCTCTTTGCAACTGGGTTCCTGGAGTTCAGTTTGGTTTTTGGCTGTGGGTATCTGCCTTTGCTTCTGCATTGACTTTAATACAGCTAAGTCTAATGCAGATTTGATTTTACTTTATCCAATGCAAAAGAGACTTACTGTTCCCCAGCTAGGATTTATAGAGCTATCATTTAACCCATTTTATAGTATAGCACTCCTTCTTTCTAATTGAGATTTCAATGTGTGTTTATATGACTGTTCATGGTTCAAAGTAGAAATTAACTCTTTTCACTATTAATAGGATTACTAATAGTACAGAATCAGCGTTCATCATATGCTTATGGGAAAGGTATTCTTCATGGTATATATATATAACCCAACATCATTTACAATGCTTACTACATTAATATATTGCCTTCCAAACAAACAATATATGTGATAATATGATGGTGTGAAGCTTTCTTTATAGAAGGAAGACACTTGTACTTACTCCTATATGCTTAAACAAAGTTCTTATGAAAATATATGCTTCCAGTACATATTAAGTAACCACTTTTTAAAGTTAATTGATCTAACCATTAATTTGGAACATATACCTTTGAGTTCTCAGACTATGTCAGGTATGAGCTACATCATGAGGGCACCGTAGTGACCACAGCACATGAAGAGATGTTCTGTGGCTACTCAATGAAGTTTTCATAAATGGGCGTCTTGAATGCTTTCTTAAATGCACACTGAGATGTATTTGTGTGATTATATGTGTAGCATTCATTCTGTAAGTATGTTTCATTCTTCAGCATTTGAACAAAGGATTGTAAAGCTTGGGCAAATAAATCATCTATATCAGTTGAGAGAGGAGTTAGAAATTATTCAAAAGGTGACTCATCTATTGTTGCAATTTGAAGTTGTTGAAACATCCACTGTTTTCAGGGGAGTTTTTTGAGCCTGTTGTACAGTCTCCCAAGTAAATCCTAGAAGTACATTCATATATCATTTAATATTTTCAATTATATAAAAGATTCTAAAGATGCATTCCCTTAGCATCAATCAGTTTATCATAATATCTTTTCTTAGATAATAAATGAAATGGTACCAAAAGCTTGAATGAACACTGATATCTATCATGTCAGGAACAATGGAAGGACAGTATATTATAGCATCTATCGAATTTGCTATTACTTCTTTTAATAGCTGAGGAAATCTAAAGTTCATGAATGGTGAATGGTTCCCTAATATCTTACCCTATCTAATGAGGTCTACTGTCTTTCAAACTTCATTGGAGTTTGCTTCCATCTTGCTATCATTTCACTCTTAACTGGATTTAAACAAAGTTGTTGAAATAGTTGTTATGAGAACTGGACTGTCCAAATAATTATTTAAACTTTACATAATGGAGGTACCCATGAGATGGCTTAAGAGATAAAGATGCTTGCAATCAGCCAGTCCTGATGACCTGAGTTCAATCCCTCAGAATCCCAAACTGGTAGAGAAACAACTCCTACAACCCATCCTATGACTGCTGCATGACTCCGTGGCACATGAGTACATACACATATGCACCACACAAATAGAATTTTAAGTGAAAATAAAATTTATAGAAAACACCAGCCTTATCCTTACAGTTGTTTCCCTAATCAGAGACTTAACAAGGAAGGAGCCAATGGCAGAAATGTTTAAATTAATAGTATTTTAAAGGCATGCAAAACTGTACAAAACAGCATGGATTGTGTTTTGGAGAAGTTTATGCTATGGACAGACTTCAGCAGGAAGAGTGTGATCCCTTGATGCGAAGCCCTTTGAATGGTGTGGTGTGGGAATTCCGTGTGTGCATGAAACACTGAGCTGAATCATACTTATTCGCCCATTCCTATGTTTCAGCGGTTAGAGCAAATGCTGTTGCCGAGTAAATTTTTTGTCACTCTTATAGATTTTCAGATTACCTTCTAAAGCAGGCTCATGGTGAGTTGTTGAAATGCTTCATTTTGGAGAGTTGCATATGACCAGACATGCCTTAAATTGAAAAGTGAAATTAAATTACTGCTTATGTAACATTTCTGTCCAGCACTGAATCTAATGTCTAGTACTTTCTGATCACTCCTCTGTGATTTTATTTCCACTGTCTTAGCCCATTTATTGTTTCTTGAAGGCAGTTTAAGAAATAAATTTCACTACAGCTTTGTCATCAGTTTGACTTACCAGAAAATGTTGAGTTAATACTAAACTGTCAATTGCCTTTGGGTGGAATTTGATAATAATCAAAACTTGACATGGCATGATTTCTTTGGGGGTCCACCATGCAAGGTATTTGTAATGTTTCTCGGCTACACTAGTGAGTCAAAATCTTAAGTGCTCTATTTGGACAACTTAAATTAGCTATTTTGTGTTTGTCTAAAAATAATCTTTCTTCTTTGAGACTCCAACCAGTTTTTCATCTGAAAGTACACCTAATCAATTTCAAAGACAAGAAAAAGAAAGCCTGATCCTGTTTGAACATTACTCCTCCTCGAAATGTTCCGAGGACTAGAATTTATTTCACAGTTGTGGCTAAGCAGGCTTCTGGGCTGAAAGGAAGGGGGATGAATAGTGTCTAAATCTACTTTAGAAGAAAGCTTGTTTATCGAGCTCCACCTCATTTTCTTTTATCTGTCAGTGGGTAAATAATAGGTAGAATTTCTTGGTTCATTGTATTGTACGTGCACAGCATACAGCGTAGCATCAGCTAACTGTAGCAATTTTCGTTCTTCATCGGCTTCTCTATTCTTTTTGAGCTCCCTTGCCCATTTCACCTTGCCTGCAGTGTGATCCAGGCAGCATTATGTACTTTGGGTAGTTAGGTTCCCTATGTCTATCTTCCCATTTACACATTCATTCTGGAAATAATGTATGGGTTTCTTTCGGCATGAGATAAGGTGAAGCTTGCTATTAGGTATAAATAGAACTTTTGGCGTTTTGAGCATCTTGGTCAGCAATTTTTTACCCTTTTTCATTCATTTATAAGGTTTCATTGTATCTTGTGGCGTTTTCCAACAATATTAGGGAATTAAACAGCAGGGAAATGTCTTTTGCAAAAGGAAGTTCTGTACTGGGTGGTTTGTGGCTCTCTATTGTATCCATGACCTTAAGAGACTCAAATTCTGGCCTGTATTGTTTCTTCAACATCTCTTCTTCTGGGGCTTTCTTTTGAAGAATCATATGGTAGCTATTCTTGTACTCCATATTACAGGAAGGAAGTGAAACAGAGAGGAAAGGGAATGTGTATTTCCAGCTGAATCAGTACCTCCCAGGAAATCCTGTGCAACACTTAAGATGATTAGCTTGGATGTCCTAATACAGCTTCACCTACCAAATGGGAGAGTGGAAGGTGTTCCTTTAGCTGAGTGTGTTGTCCATTAAATAACAAGAAGTGAGGGTTGGTTATGGTCAGTTAGTTAGCAATTGTGGTCCTTGCTCAAGTACTTGATGAGTTCTTTGGGGAAAAGTTAGGTCCAGTTTCCAGTCATGGTCATTGCTCCTGTGCTTGAAGAACATTAGTCTGATTTTGTTTCCTTATCTTTCAGATGGACAAAACAATGTCACACTCATGGTTAGCATATGAGGATTTAAGAAGAATACAATGGTTTCTTTAAATATTTTTCTTAGTATTAGGCCAAGAAAACTGCAGAAGTTTCTAGTATACATCCTAATGATGATCCACGTTGTTTTGAGAACGCCTACTTTAGTGTCTAAGAGAGGCTTTTTTTTTAACAAATGGTACCTCTGTGCCTTTTCTCTACTCTGTAATGCCTTAAAGTACAGTGCAGTCTTTTTTTTTCTTCAAGTCATGTGTACAACTAAAATGGGGTATTCATCCCTCTTTGATCAGGAGAAAGATTTGATAAAGGTATGATTAATGTCACTGAAACAATCTTTGTAACTAAAGGAGCACTCTAGGAAAGGGTGCCAGGACCTTGGACACGTGGTAGGACCATGTCCTTGTTAGAGGAACAGCTCTGTTGTCTGATCCGAGGTCCTTTAGCTCCGTTGTCTGATCTGAGGTCCTTTATGCTTCTAACGTAGTGTGATGATAACCGCTTGACTCCAGGCTTTTCACTTGCTCATGACTTCTTTTGCCGTTTGGCATCTTTATATGTAGCCTCATATGTGGCGAAATGGTCACTTTGGCAGTACTGTTACAGTTTATACTACCCTTTTCTGCTGCCTGAGATGTTCATTTGCCTTTGAGTTCCAAGAACGGTAGGTTATTCAGGTGTAACCACTTCTAGTTGATGATTCAGGCAGTGAGAGAGTTTAATGATACATTAATACAGTCGAGCATGTACACTGGTTCTTCCATGTGGCAGTATGTTACTGATATTAGAGTTCCCCAAAGTAACACCAAGAAGATCCTAACTCTGATATTTGTTAACCTTTATCCCTGAGGCAATAGTGAGCACATAACTCTTGCAAGGGCTTAGTGTACTGATCTATAAGATAGAAATATTAGCAATGCCTGTTTTGTAAGGCATATAGAGAGATATCAGGCATGTGAATTGTCAATAGTATATCTGGTGGATATAAGCGTGTCATTCTATTGTTATTACTATTATAGAAATGGGCTCAGGAAAATAAGTGATCATAGTTTCAACCAGTTGCCTCATAAAAAACAGTCCCAAATCTCATGGGTTACATAGAACACAAGTTAGTATGTTCTTATAGCATGTGCATAGAATAGCAAATATGAAGGACTTGCTATTCTGTAGTGATTGCACCGGGGGCTGGTGGCCAATGTGCTCATATGCTTTAGAGTTCAGGAGTCTGAAAGCTTCTGGAAGTTCCTTTGTTCACATGCTGGTTTCTGGGATGTGTTGATGTAAGGACCATGCTCAGGTTGAGCAGGTTAGAGTATGGACGTAAGGTCTTCCCAGGTGGTTTAGAGTTCTCCTAGCTTGACAGCTGTGTCAGGAAGAGGAAACATTTAGAGAGGTGTCATTCCAGGTGGCCACAGGAAAACTGTGTGGTATTTGATGACTTCCCTTCAGAAGACTCATAGCATCATTTCTGCCATACTTTATTTATTGGAGCATTTAGCATCCTGCTGATGGAATTAGTGGAGAACACAAAAGCTAGAGTTCATGAGGAGACTTCAGTGTCAGACACTTGGGGTTATACCAAGGTCCTTCTTCTGCTCATTGTGCAAGAATGAATGGAATAATCACCACTTAAGCTGAATTTTTTCTATAAATTACTTTGAGAAGTGTCATATCCACTATCCTGTGCTCATCTGATATGGGCAGGAAATTAATGCATTAGTGAAAGCTATAATATCAATATAGCTTTTATTCTTGTTAATCTAGGGACTGTAACCCTCAGATCTAGGATTACTCTTTTTACTTTTACTTGAAAAGTTATAGTAGGTCTCATGGGAGGGGCAGCTCTAATTTTCACTAATGTAAGTTTCTTTTCCTAATGTTGCAATGAAGAATAAGTTGCATGTTTTTAAAGTAAGTAGCACAGTATCAGACATTTAAGTCTGTTACACGTGTTCATTGACTTTAAGAAGCTGTAAACATTTTGTTATTCTTGTCACTGTATTTACTGACAGTTCATCATTACATAATCACTATGTTTTCTCTAAAGATTTGAAAAACATAGGAATTTTGATATGTTTGTTTTATTTTTGATATATTCCTTTTAATGCCAAAATTCATTATAAAGAAATATTTAAGGGATTTTAATTTTTGTATGACAGTGATTGACTGTTCTTAAGTTCTGTCTAGCAGTGAGGGTTGTAGTTATAATTCTATTCAGATGTGAGTGCCTCATTAATTTTTCAAATTGATCTTTGCTATTTATTTGGATGCTACAGCATATCATCAAACTCAGTTAATAGCTCACTTATTCACTCTGTGTTCTCGATGTTTCCTACTGGGATTCCAGTTGTCTCAAAACTTCAAGTTAATTACCTTCTTGGATGGAGTTACTGATAGTTTTGATAGTTTTTTTTATAACCCTTATATTATAGCACCAAGAGGTTTATTAAAAACTTATTGAAGACAAAAGAATAAAGTAGCATATTCACTTTTAGATGGTACACTCCTTTGTTCACTAAGACTGTTTTCTCCCTTTCTGGTTGTAACCAGTGTTAAACCACAATTGGTTGAATAACACAGTAATTCTGTTTTTGCTTGTTTTTCTTTTTATTAACTGATTGAATCAAGTGACCTCATACTGGAACATCTTGCGTGAATATGTGTCTAAATGTGGTCTGAATAGCCAGGGTAAATTTGCCTTTTGTCAATGCACTTCCACTCGGAGGGAAGTGAGAAGTGCTTCACATGTTTCTTTCATTACTCATTTCAGTCTGAGACCCTTATACTAAAATTTCTGTGAGTTAGCTTTATAAATCATTGGAGACTCTCATTGTTTCCTCAAAACATACTCAGGTCTTCAGACAGGACTCTATAGGTAATTGTTTCTGGCTGTTTGCCTAAAGGTGATTGGCAAAAATTTTGTTCGTCCTTGGCAATCAAAACCTGCCAGAATTTTGCTTTGTAGCAAAATTATGTTATGATTGTGACACATGCACAAGACTTTATTTTTCTTGTTTTATGGAGCTGGATGTACCAAACTGCTGAGATTCAGTATTTATTTGGTTCTTACTTTTGTATTTGCACAATGAATAGCACATTCATTATCTGGCTTCCTGACCATCTCAAGCCTCATGGGTGTTTACTCGGTCTACTCATTGGGGCTAAGTAACTGGTGTTGTCTCTTCAGTGGTGAACATGATGCTCATTTACTAGGAAAAAAGACAGGAAAATCTTTGCACCAAAGATTTAATTCCAAGAGGGACTATTGTCTCATTTCCAAATAGGGCAGGGAATATTTTGTGCTGTAGGTTCCCCATGGGTATTCATTAAAGCTTCCTGGCTGGGCTGCAGTGTTGATAGCTGAAAGAATGGAGAACAGATTCGTTTTTAATGGCAAAACAGTGTTTATATGATCAGTTCACTCATCTATGTGTGCCTTTAGATTGAAAAATACACACACCGTCCCAATCAACACCACTTGCCTTACAGATTGCTTGGTTTATTATAGAATTATTTTGTAATTTATAATTAAGATGAAATTTGAAAATTTGCCTTTAAATTAAAAAACTTTTATATCTGTTAGAGTTGAACAAGTTAGTCTCCAAAGACATTTGTAGCTCTAGATTGCTATGATTCTTTGAATACTTTTAGAAAATGAAGCTTCTTACTCTGTTTTAGCCCAACATAATTAAGAATGAAAGTAGTTTTTTTTAATCAATGTGTAGCATAAACCATTGAGATATATTATCAATATTAGCGGTTCTAAAAGGGAAGCTTTTCTGCCTTCAGTCCTTCCTGTTTCAACCACTGTCCAACCCCATGGTACCTTCGCCAGAGGCAGGCGATCACTTCCATTCAGAATTTTTGCACGGAATCTCAGTGGGAGAAATGTTGACTGCATCACCTTTCACTATCACTTCTAGAGGATGACCAACCAGTCTGACCTTTGATATTGGTGACAGTAGAATCTTACAATTGGAAGTCTTAGCTAGATCCAAATGCTGTATCTTAGAAACCAGAAACACGGTTTTTCTATTAAATATTCCATTCATTTAATGCAATTTTCAATATTTTAAAAGTTGATTAAGAGATATAGCAGAAAAGAGCAAAACTGAGAAGGGGAAAGAAGAGAGAGAGAGAAAGAGAGAGGGGAGAGGTTCGAGAGGAGTCAGTCTACTGATCTTTTTGCTTCACAGGATATTCAGTTGAATAGTTCACTGGTATAGGCCCCACCCCTGGGGGATTTCCACTTACTCCAAACTGCAGAGTTGTACAAGTATGAACATGCCAAACTATCATTATTCTTGGACTTTGACAAAAATTCCTTAGTAGTTAAGTAGCCACTACCATGCTTTGAAGTTCATGAACTAATTGTTATCTCCTGAATCAACATCGGGTTGACAAGCATCCAAAAATTAATTTGATCTCTTGGTCATCCACCCACCTGCTGCTCTTCACCTTGTAGTTTTCCTGTGATGCTCTGTGTGGTATGAAATGCATTGTTCTATTGCTTCACCCTCTTGAGTGATGGGATTTTAGCCATGTACCATCATGTTCAACAGAACTCTTTTGTTTTACAGCAAGTCACTTTTCATCTGTGAGTCTCCCCACTCTTTCTCTCTCCCCCCTTGCTTTTTTTCTTGCTTTGCTTTGTTCCTGCCTCAACACTGCTGTCTTCCATCATTATCTTAATTTCTAGACCTTTTCATTGCTTCTTAACATTCTGTACTTTATATAATGAAAGAATTGGATGCATAATTTGTGGGAAGTAGCTCAAATTATAGAAAAAAATATAGAGACCTACCCATTAAAAGACAAAGTTATTGCCTATCATTAGAATGACATTGTCTGTTTGCTAACTCATTTGCTGCTGGTAGGAGTCTGTGTTGATAACCCATTGTTGTTTCTCACTTCCATAAAGTTCCTTAGGTAGAAAGTTCTTTCTTAACAGATTCACAGACTGGAACACTAGGATTTCTGGAATAATCCAGCCCATTATTTTGTTAATCATCTATATATTTGATTTCTGACAGTATAATGAAAAAGGTGTGTGTGTGTGTGTGTGTGTGTGTGTGTGTGTGCGTGTGTTTTGACGTTTTGACTTTCAATCTATCATTGCTTTTGGTCCTGTGGCAGTCATCATGGTCATCATGGTAGCCATGGAGATAAAGAAGGAAGGGAGGAAGAGGAAGGATCTGGGTTACATAACCTCTTTGAAGCCACAAATACCTTCCTCTAGATATCATTATCTATAAGTTGCAGTACTTCCCCATAACTCTATTTTCATCAACAAGTTTTGGAGTCAATAAATGGACTCTGGCAAATACTCTGCATACAAAGGTTAGCACAAGGGTTCATAATCTATGGGTCCCCACCCATTTGGGAGTTGAACAACGCTTTCACTGGGGTCACATATCAGATACCCTGCATATCACATTATTTCATTATGATTCCCAACAGTAGCAAAATTATAGTTGTGAAGCAGCAAAGAAATAATTTCAAGGTTGTGGACCACAACATGAGGAACCATTTTAAAGGGTCATGGTATTAGGAAGGTTGAGAACCACTATTCTAGCACATCTGAATTGAATTCTGTGTCTTCCATTTCACAGACAACATGTCAGAAATGATCTTGTCAATTACCTTGTTGAACGTAGGTGAACTTTATCTTACCTATGCTCCTGTTATATGTATCTGATAGGTTTGGAGAAATTGTAATTATACTTACTGATAACTTTTTTATATTCTGAAAAGAAATGAAAATAGTTTTACTGTGTTTTCATAAATGTCTATTAAGAGTATTTATTTTTACAGTAGCATTACTGCTGTCCAGAGGAATAGTGAAGGGGAAATCAGATGCTCAGGTGCATGGTAGACTAACCTTTCAGGTTTGACTCAGAAATGTCACTTCTGAGGTAAATGAAATTATTTTCCCAATAACTTCATTTGAATTAACCTGTGAATCATGTAACCAAGATAGCACATAGCAACCTATAAATTCTTTGCTAAAATTATACAAGCCATCCCCTAGTAAGTTGTTACAGAAGCTTTTAAGACTAGAATTTAAATGTGTCTATGGGTAATTTGAAGATTTTGCTACTCTTTTTCTTTTGCAAGCTGAAAATGCAGTTGTCTGAAGTCACACTGCCTTCATTCTTCTACTCTCCCTCAGTCTTTTGGTACCTTCAGGGATTAACTTAATTGTCATATCTCTTTTGTATCACCTTAGAAAAGTTGTATAGTGCATAGGAATACTTTTTTTCATTTCTTTTGACTTACTTTTTTGTGATGTTTTTCAGTTGGTTGTTGTCTTTGCCTTTGTATTTTTTAACTGCCTTTTTATGCTTTGTATTATCTTAAGTTGTTAAATCATTACTCTCAAAATTCTTTATTATGCATAAGTTTGACTATTGCATTAAGTTATAAAACTGTTTTTAGTTTTTAAAATTTAGATGGTAGAGAATTTAGTACTGATTACAGAACTGACTACATTTTCAGAATCTAAGAAGAGTTTTCTTTCTTTGCACTAGTACTAAAAATTACCATCACTTTATTGTTCCTCATACATGGGCTAATACAAGTGTTTGACATTTTTAAGAATACTATTTAAAACTTTTCAAGGATTGGCTTTTTATTTTTGTATTAAATATTATGATTTAGTAAATAAAAAATTAACAGGGAAAGCACCATTTTACGTTTGCTTAGTCAATGATTCATTTTATGTTAATATTTTCAATCCATTAAATACAGTCTTGAAATACGCTGAGTTTATAAATTCTGAGGAAGACTGAGGACATCAGATATTAAAATCACACTTTAAACGCAAGGAACCAGTTAAATTTGAAGCATGTTTGACTGTCTAAAGTCTCATAGTCTGTCATTTTTTTTCTGGGTAAAGAATTTGCCTATGAAAAGTTAAATTCAATATTGCTATCACAAAGAGTATAGCATTGTTTTGATTCCCTCGTTTCTTATGCTTCAGATATAACACACATACACACACTACAAACTTTAGCATCAATCAACACATGAAAATTTATGACCATATTTTGAAGCTGAGCACAAAAGCGTTCTGAAAAATCTTAATGTATATTCCATAAATCCAATGACAAATTTTCTAAATAGTCTTAGAAGCACGTTCATTGTCAAATACATCCATTGCTTCTATTTCCCTGTATTGAATTTCTGAGGATTAAGATGTGGTATTTTTATTAAATCCATATTCCTAAGTTGACCACTGACACACTTTTCTTCCTGTGACTAATATCCTTGCAGTCCATGATAGATCACAATGTCAAGAAACTGATCTTATTCCAATATTTAGCACTATAGGCCAAAAATTTCTGTTGCTTCCAAGTTTGTAGGAGGAAAAAATTGAAGCAATGATTTAAAACCATAATGTGAGTATTTGTGATTTCTAACGAATGTTGTGTATCATTGTGTGTTTCAATTCATCCTTTAGTAACAATGTACAGGATTTTCTAGGCAGTCAATAGTGAATTGCATAGTACAGTAAAAGTAGGCTCTGGATAGTACTTTAGGGGAAAAAAAGAAAAGTATTAAAATTTAATTCCCCCAGAAGTTCACTATGTCTTTTAATCTTGAAGTAAAAGTCAACCAAAACATGATAATGTTATTATATAATCATTACCTTATATGAACTTTAAAACTAAAGATTATTTCATCCATTTTTCCTGAAATTTGAAGCATCGCTTATTTATCTTCTTATCTTATTAATATGGCTAATTACATGTCTCCAGTCAAGTGGATTTATTTCAAAACTGATTCATGCTATATTAATTCCAATAATATCCACCACCAGTATCCTCTCACTGTCATATCATTTAAGAAATTAAAATGAATGGCAAAATAGTGTTAAAGAAAATTACCACCACTCAGAATTGGTTAGACCTCTTCATGTTGCAGGCAACCCAAAGACAGTATATTTTCCTTCTACATAGACTTTTGCATTATCTTAACAGTGCTTGTGTGGCATGAAGACTCATGGAGTTGAGAGCTGGTCCTGCATTCAACTCTGAAATCCCCAGAAAATGGCTTACTGATATGAGGAAGGCAGGAATGTTTGCTTCACATTTCTCTAAGACCTGAACATTTTTTCCTTTGAACTTGTTCATGTGCTAAAATACTACATTTTGCTGGAAATGCTGGCAATTCTATTATCCAGTGATGCAAATCAATGCCGACTCAAGTAGGCTTCCCAGGCACAGCCATGCAACATATTAGATTTCCCTTTCCTCCAGTTTCAGAAATCATTACTTTATGACTCAATTTAGGAAACATTTGAATAAATATTTGATATCTAAGACTATACTAGAGGCTTCAGGGACTTGCAAAGAAGTATAAAAATGGAACTTCAAATTTTACTTGTATCTAGGGGACATTTATGATGGTGTCAAAATATATGATAAACATACCATATACATTACCATATATGGTGACAAGCAGGAGAGAGTAGTATGCTTTAGATAGTTCGAGATGGCTTGTTGAATAAGAAACTACTAAAGATACAAAAGGATTACCAAGTACCTGAAGCTTAGTGGTTTGGCGCTTTTAGTAGTGAGAGATAGTACAGGTAAAGGATAAAATGGACTACATACATTTTGCTGTCTTCATGTGTTAAAACACTTAGTCAAGACATTGTCAAATATAGAAAAGTGTACATATTGCTATTTTCTTTTTCAGTTGTCAGTGTTTAATTCACCTATCCATGTATAATAGCATAAAGTGAGAGTAAAGAGTATGGTTTGTCTTAGAAGTAGAGTGTGATAGTAAGATAGTTCAACAATACATAGTGCAGCATTAAATATTACTTTGGAAACTGCATCTGTTTGACTTTGGAAAAGCTATTAAATGTTACCTTATTTTCATATTCATATATGTGAATATCAGAAAGGTTATAGAATGTTGAAATAAATTGTACTGAAAGCATTTGGCATAATGACTTACCTAGAATATATTTCTATCCTGGTTGATTCTGCAGCTGCTCAGTTCCAAATGAACCCACAGAGGCTTATACTCTTAGCTACCTCTCTCTAATAATTATTAACCCATTTCTATTAATCTATATGTCTTCACATGGTCTTGACTTACCAGTGATGCCAGATCCTCTTGCTTCCTAGGCAGCTACATGGCATCTCCCTGACTCCACCTACAACTTTCTCTATCCCTGTTTGGATTTCCCATATGGATAAATCCTGCCTGTTCATTGGCTGAAACAGCTTTATTCATCAAACAATAAGAGAAACATATATTTATAGCATACAGAAGGACTTCCCCATCAACTCATAGATCTGTTTAGGGACTTTCTAATATTAAACAATTAAGCCATATCTCCATTCATATTTAAGGGGAAAGTATATGAATATTGAGTTACCAACGTGATTTGATGACTCAATTGATATTTTGAAATTGATTGGGTGTTTCTGTATTGTGGTCCTGAATGAAAGGAAAATAAATAATTGACTAAAGAATTACGATCAAATGCAATACATAACATGGTATTATAGTAGAGCATTTTCAATGGCATCTAAACCTACTGGAAGACGACATGTCAGGAGAATAAATATTTATAGTGAATTCTGGAAGGCTGTAGGATTTGCCATACTGAAAACAAATATTTGAGATGAAAGGGAATACTTGTCAAGATCCAAACCTCAGGGTAGCGGTCTTTCAAACAGCTGAGTTCACCTGGGCTAGCCAGTCGTAAAGCAGAGATGACAGAAGGACTTGGTGTGGCATACTTAGAAGTTTGACTTTCAACATCATCCTGTGTTGGAGGTGGTACCCTGCAATCAAGACTTGCCTATGAAGATTATATTTAGTATACAACAGGTAAAGCCATTTTTAAAATCAGTGTCACACCATGTGGTATGACTTTGAGTATAGCATTATATTTTTCTTTCTTACACATTATGCATACATAGTATATACACAATGCAGTTTACATGTCCTTATGTATTTTTTGTGAAATCCAGTATGCTCAACGTCTGAATTTCTTTACTAGAAATCTGTTTCTCTGTAAATGCTACTTTTATCTTATTTACATTTCAGTTTTATCAGGAACCAGTGTTAAACTCACTACTGTGTTATTCTTTAGTACACTCGTTTATTTTTTTAAAAATGGATGTCATTTCTTTTACATTCTCTGAACGGTGCATTAGTCATCACCCTTGTTAGGATTTACTTATGCTAAACTGAGCTCGTGTGGGATGGCAGCTGAAACTTCTGTGGCTTCTCACCTTAATTTTCCCTCCGTTGGGCTCTGACCTGTACACAGTCACACTTATTTATAATAATTAGTGGTAAGAGAATTTACATTTAAAAGAGAAAATAGGGTTGAGGACTTCAATTTTCTCTTTCTAGTATCATTTTAAATTATGTATTTCTAGCATTTCATCAAAGGATCAAAAACTCTTGTATTTTTTTGACATTGAATAATGTGGAATGACTTACATATTTTTGTCTTTTGATGGATTTATAGCTTTTGTTAAAAATAAAAAAAACTGCTGAAAATCAATCATCAGAAAATATTTCTTATCTAACGATGAGCATCTTAGCTGTCGGAGGGAGTTTTAGAAAGTAATGTGCAGTTGTATTATAATTTTGCATATTTAGATGAGCTTAAACTCTAGGACAAATATGAATCAAAAATTTCAATATTTAAAAACTGTTGAGTGCAGTCTTGATACATTTAGCCATTTCAGAGACATTGCTAAATTAAGTTATGCACGTGAAGTCATTGACAAAACAATTCTTTTTGTTTTCTGCTATGTGTTTCCTAATATGTTTGATATCATTATCCAATGGAAAAAATGAAATATGTAAAATATTTAATAAAAGTTGAAAATTGCTGTAAACATAATTCTAATTTACCCAGCTAAAGCTCAATGAAATGTTTAAATTTTCTTTAGCATTCAAAAGTTTGGTATGGAATCAAAGTTGAAAGTCTCAGTGGTTGGAACTTAATCCTTTTATAACTGTAGGTGGCTATCAGTTATAGAGTAGTTTTCAGTACTCAAGTAGAGTCAGAAAATGTTTTTAATTGACTAAGCCAAGTGTAAGAGAGGAAAATGCCCGAACATCTAAATCTTGTGCATATGAGTGGCATTGTCTGCAATGCATTTTCAACAAAATGCCTTACTTAAATGATGCATGGTATGTACTAAGACTGCCTGCACCATATCACTGTGATTTCACATAATCATTTCATGTTTTGTACATCAGAATTGGTACATTACTTTCCAAATGAACCAAGAGAGTTTCTGGGATGGACTAAGTAGATGTAAGTACTGAAATGGCAAGTAGCACAGTCATTATAAAGAAGAGACCGGACAACGGCAAACAGTGTTATGTGCTGGCTTCATTGCTGTAGATAAAATATATGAGGAAATAAAATATCAGTTTTGTGTAGATTTTCCCATTTCTTCTGGGTTAATTAGTTAATTGTGATAGTTTCTAAATAAATAGAAGTAATTTTTAGTAGACTGTTCAAATACATAAAATCTTTGTGTGGTGTCCTTATGCCAGGAAGGACTAAGATTTTTAGGAAATTTTCACAGTAGCATCAGATGCCCTTAATCTGGCCAGTATTAAGAACTAAACTGCTCCATAAATAATTGTGGTTGGTTTCTACCTTTCATTTTAGTCAGCCTAATAACAAGTATTGCTCTATAGATAATTGTTGATGGTTTCAGACTCTGCTTTCATTCAATTAAGCTGGTAACCTTTTCAAGAAACTGCCTGGGAGGAAGCCAAGAATTCCAGTCAACTGATTTTTTTTCAGGGAGCTGAACTGAAATCATCTTAGCCTAGAAAATGTTCCATGTAGGCCACAGCTGCGTTAATTAACCTTTTATTAAACTACGCTCCCTACAGTCAGAATCCCAGATAGCCAAATGCAGTAAAGAACCAAAATCTAGATTTAGATTTTGCTCAGAGTAATTACACACTTTGAAAGATGTAATAAAACAAGGCCTTGGAGACGCATGAATTCTGAAGAATGCTGTGTGCATAACATGAAAATCCAGAGTTTCCTCTCCCTGTTTTCCTTTGTACTGTTAGGCATCTGTGTACACAAGACAATTAAATCTCCTGTGTGTTACACAACTGTACTTTCTGTCCATGAGGGCAGGTGCTGTGCATGGATAGCATTAGGAAATGTGGTCAAATACACTATTTCCTGATGAAATGGACAATTATCATCTAGAGTTGTGCACTTAACCTGTGGTAAATAGTACAAGTACTGAAATTCTGCTGTTTATCTCTTGCATTATTTAGAATGTGGAGAAAGAGAAGGATACATTATGTTCCAAGTATATGGTATGTCTGGAAACATTGTTTGATTGTGTATAAATTATCTGGAGTTAATAGTAGTATAGTATAGAGTGGGGGCTGTGATAGGTCTGCTTAATCCTGTAGTTAGTAAAGTTGTCTAGCTTTGGCCAGTTATCTGTAGAGTCTTACTTTCCCCACAAATCAATGGCAAGAAAGTATTGGGGTTGCATAATCTGCATATCTAAATGCAGGAAGGTTTACAAAAATCTTAAATGCCTAAAGCATGCTCATTTATAGCTCAGGTTTTTTTTTCTTTTTTTTTCCCCTGTGTTATCTGTCAGATGTGAGGTCCTGGTGTTGATCCACAGCCCCACAAGAAGATCAAACAAGGAAACATACTAATTCATTTTGAGTACTGTTATCAACTACTGTACTGCAGAGATTACTTGTGCTGGATTCTATTATCTGTGTCACCTTGATTAATATTTAATCCCTGAGAAATTGGACTCTATCAAGGAAAAGTTTGCTAAGAACTAATAATGAATATTGGATTTTGATAAGAGAAACTTCATTGTCTACTGATGTCTACTGTTACACAATTCAGATCCTTGCCCACATAGTTTCTATTCATTGATTCTTTTCTTGCATTGTGGCAGAAACAGCATACACCTGAGTTTTCTGCCTTAAAACTCTGTATTTTTAACTCCATGCTATAATAATAGGAGTTTGTCTCTTTAGTCCAGTTAGCAGGAGGAGTGTAGTTAAGTACAGGGGCTTTGAACTACAGGGGAAGAATGTAGATAGTTTACTTTGCATTGTAAATCACCTGGAATCTGCCTGGGTAAAAACTGTATATAATCAAAGATTAAAAAATTCAAAGTCTTACGTAGTTTTCTTAGGGCAGAAAAAATGATATGGCTGGCTTACATGGGCTAGTTTTAAAATTTATGGTCTTGTACAATGGTGAATAACTGAAAGCAATGAGCCGGTATTTGAATAAAAGCATTACAGCATATTGTGGAGGTCAGTTACTTCCAGAAAGTGGGAGACCCTGGCTCAAAGAGTAAGATAATGTGCAAAATTAGCTTCAATTGATGACTTTTTGACCTTTGATCTAATTTAAGCATTACAAATCAGTCTTTGAAATTTTCATTTTTGGAGTACATCTATTCCCTCTACCTTGAAAAATGCATATGTCAATATACATTGATAATTTAGAACCATTCCCCATGGTAGTATAAATTTGCTATGAAATCCTGACATGTTAACTTATACATTTAATTAAAGCCATTATGTATCTTTACAATTTTTGTGCAGGCAGCTACAACTTGATAACAAACTCAACAGTACCTTTTGTCACATTAAACAATGTATTTATTATGCCTGATTCTAATATAATTCTGTTCCTGGAGGTTCTCTGGCTTTCCTGCTTCCTATAGCCTCCTACACTATTACACAGTAGTAGTTCAGGTTTTTTTTTTCCGAACCTGGATTTGGCTCTTTATTTCATAAACTTTTTGACTTTGGGATTACTTTAGCTAGGGCCATATCATCTTAGGCTTTTTGAAGATTTACTAATAAATTAATTTTTAGAATGTTACAGCTAACGAGATGGCTCAGGGGTTAATGTAACTTGTTTGTTACACTCATGGAAGACCTGAGTTCAGTTGCCAGCACCCACATGGTTGCTCACAAACATCTATAACTCTAGTTCTGGGGGCGGTTTCTGATGCTTCCTAACCTTCCTAGGAATATGGTACACATACTTTACACAAAACACACAAAATAAATAAATATGAAGTATGCTTATACATGTTCATATGATGGAACTAGCCTGGCTTTTATTTAGATTGATTAATGTGGAGAGGGAGGCTCTACTCTTTGAGAAAAAGCTATTCATTTTTAACATGATTTCTGTTGGAGATAAAGAGCTGTCTTTCATACATTAAGTGATGCACTGTACACTTACCTGACATTTATGGACAGAATTTGTGTGTAGAAAATATTCTTCTCTGGTCCTCCATTGAGGTTTTTTGATTTCTGTAGATATTTCAGACATGAAAGAATGTAGTAGTAAGAATTTGGAGTGACTGGTTTTTCTAATTTTAATAATTTAGAGATTAATGTTATTCTTCATCATTCCAAATGTATTTTAAGCAAGAGACAAACATCTTTTTAAATCTAAATTATAATGCAGTAACTCATGAATAAATCTTTCATGTCACTGTTATTTCAGAATTAAATCGTAAGAAGTTTAGTGAAGAGTTAAACTTCACAATTACCATTTTGATAGCTAAACTATTCTGGGATACTAATAAATCCATTTCAGTTTAGTTTTGAATTAATATATTTCTAAATATTTATAACATTTGCACCTTGGTATGTGGATACCACCCCAGAAAATAGATAATAAATGTAAGAGAAATTTACAATAGGGAGACTCAAACAAATTCATTAATGAAATAATTTTAGTCCTAGGTAGAGGAAATTTAAACTTTACACTCCTGCAATGTATTATTAAGAATGTTTCCTACAAACAATATCAGTGTATAGTAAGTCCCTGGGCTGTGCTGTATATGTCATCCCTGAGCATTTAACTTTTTTTAAGGAAGGTCACACTATAGGTTAGCGGGACTGAGACTCTCACATTCTAACCTGTGCAGAGTTAAGTCATAAACACAAGTACCCACCATACCTCTTCACCTTCCCTGAATGTGTGACTAGCTGAATTGCAGGAGGCTGTCTCATTCCTCACTTCTCCATTTCCTTGGGGAGCTGGGCTGTCCTGGGTTTGATTGCTTTATACCACATGTCAGTTTTCCCATTATTCTTTTGATTTTAGTGTACTCAAATGCTGTATAACTAACGGCACAGGCTTAAGTGAACATTTAAGATGAGTGGATATTCCAAGCTCGGTCAGCAGGGATGCTGCCATTTTGTAGTATCAGAGTCGGGACTGGGAAAATAAAGGCTCTTCATTCTCCATCCCTCATGTCAGGGAATGACTTACAAAAAACTTGTAATCATCTCAGTCAAAAGACACAATTGCAGCTTTCTCTAGAGTCAAACTTCTGCTTGTATATCACAGCAGAATACAGAACTTCCTCTCACACTAGTCCCCTCTTGTCTTGCTGATTCATGTAGCCAATTAGATATTTTCCTGTGCTTGTTTTTTGCCCAGGACCTAATAAAGCTTAAGAATTTCTTGGACCTGAACTGTTCGTCTGACATGAATGTGATGTGTTAAAGAAGTTACAAATCCATCATCATTTCTCCTATTAATGTTGTATGCAAAATTTATTTAATACCCAGTTGCTGGCAAAGCTCTTCATTGCTTTTAAACTATGGAAAATAAATGATCAAATCTGGGGGGAAGATAAAAGTACTTTGTTTTCAGTCAGTAGGATGTATTTTGAGAGTGCTTCTGAAAATGGGTAATTTTCTTAATTCATTCACCATTTGCCCTTTAAACTTAGAGCTTTAAGGAGAGAATGGAAAGTGATAATGTATCCACTCTTCCTTGAGCATCCAGACAGTATCTTGTTCAATTAAAAATTCTTGTTAGGTCAGACATAATGGATTCTTGTTGTTACTTTAGTATTTATTCAATGAAAGAGATCGATATTTTTGTCCCAGAGGGAGCTACAATGATAAGAGACTATGCAGTAAGTCTCTCTGTTCATTACAAACTTTGGGCTGGCAACTGGAAAGTATCTGTTGTATGTGTAATTTTTAATTAGAGCATCAAGGTGTAGTGGAAATTCAGACGTTCTGTTCTCATCTGCAGTAATACATGCATTGTTGGTAGCACTGCATATCCTCCTTCTTCTCTTGTATGTACCTTTGTTTTTTCTTCTCTTTCTCTTTTTTTTTAAAGAAGAGACTTTCAAAAGAGACAGAGAATAATCTGATTCTCATTTTGAGACATTCGACCACATGTTCTTGGACCCATTCGTTTCAGGGTTGAATAGGTTAAATCTTGTCATGGAACTTTGCAGACTGTACCAGATAGGTAGTCAAACGATCATTCTTAATTATCACCTTTGCCAAGTTTTAAATGTGTCTGTGTTCAAATTTAATGGAACTGATTTGGGATTTTCCTGAAGCAGGGTATTAAATAAAGCCATAATAAAATCTACTTTGCTGCTTCAGATGCCTTCCAAATATGGCCTAATGCTTGCTTCAAGTACTAATGTCATCTGCAGAAGAAGCTGTCAGATCCAACTAGCTCTAGATTTAGTTAGAGCTATTTTTTAAAAATTAAACCAAGATGCAAGGCCCTGCCCCGCTTCCAGCAAAAACTTACAGGAACCATCACGTTGAATCTTAAAGATGATTTTTGAACTCGCCTCTTTAATTCATGTGAATTAAAGATTTGAATTACATGGTAGATTTGAAAGGTGACATTAACCTTTATAAATCATTTAATTTTCTCTCTTGTTTAACAGATGAAGAATCTGAGACAAAGAAAAATTAAGTGGTATGTCCAAAGTCACACATCAAACTGATGGTAGGAAAACCTGTTCTTCCAACTTCTAGTTTTCCTTTCAAAATGCCTTACCAGAGAGACTGTTCAGGCATAAAAAATAACCACTGTTTCAAATTTGTTTACGTAAGCAGATTCACTTTCAAGTCTTAATTTACTTAGGCATTACCATAAGACAAGCTATTTAGAACTGTGTAATTTGAAAAAAATAAAAATACAAAAAGTCCAATTATTTTAAAGGTTGTAATGTATAAAGGTTATATGTTGGAGATCCAGAAATAAGAGTTAGAACTCTCAAGGCTAAATGTAGGACTGTACACTTGTGAGTACAAGGACACTGTCTACTTTTGTGTTTTGGGGAAAGAAAAATTAAGTGTTCCAATTCAGGATATTGTTGCTGGAATAATTGTGTTCTATAGAGGCTAAGATACTTTGAGAATACTACTGTGAGGAACACAAACATCTCAAACACATTAATAATATTTGTACAGTTAATAAACTGTTTACTTGAAATCAGACGTTCCTAGAGGTGCAGATGTATCTAATCACAAGGTTCTAAGCATATTAGGAGTGACTATGGCACTTCAGACTTCATTAGAGGGAAAAGATGTAAGATGCAGAAGTAAATGCAGTCACTGTCAGGAAATTAATACTATCAAGTGTGCTTATGCTATTGTTGTCAAAGGCAGAGCAGATGTAAGTGCAGTGAACTAATGGAAAGTGCCCTCACATCTGCCTTTTATGGAAGTGGATGCAGTAACTAAGCAAGCATTCCCTTAGGAACTAGAGACCGGTGCTTACCTTGCCCCAAGCACCTGGTTTTCTTCTTATGAGTTCTTCATTATTTCAATCATTGCCTCTTGTCCCGTCAAAGGGCTAGGCCTGGAGCTTACTGCTAAAGCTCTTGTCTAGTTAATGTGAGACCCTAGGTTCAAGTAGCAGTGCTGAAAGAAGAAGAAAAGGAAGAAAAAAAGAAGAGCGGGAGGAGGAATAGGAGGAGGAGGAGGAGGAGGAGGAGGAGGAGGAGGAGGAGGATGAGGAGGAGGAGGAGGAGGAGAAGAAGCAGAAGAAGAAGAAGAAGAAGAAGAAGAAGAAGAAGAAGAAGAAGAAGAAGAAGAAGAAGAAGAAGAAGAAGAAGAAGAAGAAGAAGAAGAAATGTGTAGTACTATTTTGGAAAACATGAAAAACACCTAGTTTACAATTTTTTTAACATCAGACATTTAGAAAATTATTTATTCATGTGACACACACATTCCATAGAAAGCATACCTGATTATACACCAAAGAAGAGAACAGTAATTGATGGTAATTCCTGATTGACTTTTATATCTTAAAAATGTGTTTTAGAATGGTATTTTGTATCTTGTTAAATCAGCAAGGAGACCTACCTGATGTAGAAATAAAAGTACAATCCAGGTCTTCAGAGTTCTTGTCAGAAAAAAACACAAATGACTTGTGACCAAGAAGCTAAAATAAGATTGTGAATATCTGCACCTCTTCTCTTCACAATTAGATCTGTCTAAGGCATAGCTCTTCCACTTTGGATGGAATTGAATGTTATTATATTCTAAAAAAAATTAACCTCACGTGATATTTTGCAATGGTATTGACTGTGTAACTACCCTAGGGTTCTTCTAGTGTAGAATAACAGTATTAGGATTCCTAAATCTTTTAGTTTTAAAATCACTGGAAAAATACAGAATAAATTGTATACTGTGGTATGTCCATGTGAAGTAGTCTTTGATAACACCTAATGCAGCATCTAACAACAACCATAGATAGTAGTTGAAGTCGACAGGGGAGCAGTTCTTTGGATCTCATAACTCCCAACATTCCAGAGATGTTAAACACGTGCAGATTATGCACTGATTTCCTGTTCTTTGTTTTGTTTGTTTGTTTTTTGCTGATTTGTTTTGTTGGCTTGTTTTCACTGTGATGATCAGAGAAGTAGGATTCGAGGCCCTTCCAAAATTAACGTGAGCTTCCTCAGAACTGGTACAGAGAGCTATAATTCATCACTAGAAGAGACAGAAATTTTTTTCATCTGTCACAAAATTCCTTAGTGTTCTCATTAGCTAGAAATGGGAAGGGATTCCTATTTAGGAACATCAGTGTCATCAGAAAAAGAATGGGTGAACCAGAGATAGGAACATCCAGCTTTACAGCCATGCTGTGCATTTTTGTGATGCAAAGTGTCAACAAGCAAACTTTACAAACATATTAAATTTAATTGCAAGTAGAAATGTGTTGTTTGTTTAATGCTTGATACTTATTGAGTTCACAGTTCCATGCGAATGACAGCTGCTGGAAATCAGTTTTCTTCAGTGGAGTCAAGGATACACCAAGACAAGTCCCATTCTTAGCAGTAGTTTGTCAACAGAAAAAGGACTCCATGTCTCTCCTTTCTTTGTCTTCTTTTTTTTAAGAGAAAGAAAGAACATGAGGAGTTGGTAGTAACGAAAGGATGGGGAAGGGTTGGGTTTGAGAAAAATTATGATAAAAATATACTGTATGAAATTTCCAAAGAATAAAGTCAATGTGTGTGTTGTGTGTGTGTGTATGTGTTTGTGATTGTGTAATACTGGGAATTACACAAAATACTTGGTTTCTCATAAGATATGAAAAAATTATAGGACACTAAAATATTTTATGTTGCCAACTATTCTAATTAACTCATTTAAAGGAGTATTTCTAAAGGGCTATTTTTTAAGGTAGGGTTTGTGATTGTGAGTTTAAAATTTAATGTGTTTGTATTTGGAATTTAGTATCAAACTGAATTTTTTAATGGAAAAAAAACAGTATGTTCAGATGTCGTAATTAGAAAAGAAGGAAATCAATACCTCACATTTTAAGTGAAATTAAAGAACTTGTAAGTTAAAATCGTATCACTTATTACACAAATCCTTGTATCTATGTATGCCCTAAAGTCTATATAAAGAAAATTATGTAACAGAATTTATTTTTGTCATTTCAAATGACAAAAAATAAATCCACAGTTGTGGTTTTTATTAATAAGTAATGCCTTACTCTAAAATTACATAGACAGGATTGGATATAATTCTCTATAAGGAGTGTACATTTTGAGATAAATGTAAGTCAATACTAACTTTGTTGTTGCCTTGACGGAAATTTTATTTAGAATTGAAAGCTCTGTTTTGAATACCTGGCTATTGTATTGTTTGCTTATCTCAAGTATGATAAAATACTTAAAAGATGGGTGTTCATGACTGAGGGTGGATTAATGAAATCCACGAATGCCCGAATAAAAGAATAACAGGTATTTATTTGGAGAGTATTTACACAGTGAAGGTAAAGAGCTGCTGTGGTCTTCTGCCCCTGGAGACAAAGGATGCTGGGATGCAAGTCTCAGACCACCACCCTGGAGAGCTTCCTCAGAGTAGCACCTGAGACCCCTCCCTGAAGGGGCTGGTACCTTAAAGACTTTTGGCTGAATGAGTTCTCACAACACATGACAGAGTTGATTTAGATCACAGTTGGGGAAACTGTTGTAGCTCATGTTGGCTGAAAAGGCTTTACATTGAGAATGGCTTGCAGATCAGAAACCTGAAGTGATTGGCTCTACAAAAGCTTCATTCAGGAAGTAGAGAGTTTCAGTGGCAAGCTGTTAGCTCACAGTCCATAAACCCTGTTAGCACCCTTGTTAAAATTGGGAATAACCCCCTCCAAAACCCACAGACTCTATCAAAAGGGAACACATGATCCTACAAGGGCAGGGCCGTTTCACTACCAAACACTCCATTTACATTCGCCTTATTCACATCATCTCACCTTCAATTACTTTGATATTTTCAAGAAAAAAAACTTAGTTAAAGTAAAATTAACTGAGATTTCGTAGGATCATATCCTATTAAAGTGTTCAGGTTTCTGTGATGCATATATTTTGCCTAGATACTAATTTGAAGAAACATGAAATCTGCTTCAAAATCCTAGGTGGTTCTCTCGAATGGGACAGTATGTAGTAATGTGGATTACAGATTGGGTACATGAATTTTCCAGTGTCTCATTTGCACAATCTATATCTCAGTGTCCTCATCTGTAAGTGAATGAGAATGAAGTGCTCTGAGAAATATTCTAGAGATTGTATGAGAACATACAGATAAATGCTAAATGTTAGCACTCCTTATTTTCTTTGCTACTGTTGTTGCTGACAGAGAGTAAGTACACATGTTGATCCACTCAAGACAAGATTTTAGTTCACTGCTGTGGAATTTAAATGGTTTTGCCACAGAAAATAAATATTTAAGTAGAACCGTTGTTGTTCCTCTGAAGCCCTCTTTCCCACGGATGCTATTTGGAGGAAATTATGCAATGGAAGCTCTTTTCCCAGATGGCAGAAGCGAGCCACTGCTCCGATATTTGTACTGGGTTTGGGGGAAATCTGGTCTCTGAGTGAGCATCAGATACAGAGTTGCCCGTGGTCTAGATATATCTGACCCCCCAGCCCTTTCTGCAGTAGTACAGAGGTGGGAACTTGCTGAGAAATCCACTTTTATGGGGAGGGCAGGTGGTGAAGTGTGTGGCACTGAATTGCTATCATCTTTTCCTTGCCCAGTATTAAAAGACAAAAGGAAAAGAAAGGTGGCATTAGAAAATGCATGTGCAGTTTTATAAAATTTGCGATAAAAATTGGTTTACATTCCATGCTCCACCCTCTAACATGTGACCTCTAACAAGAAGAGGATGGCTTCAATTACCAACGCTGCCCATAATAAAAACATTAAAAATTGCTAACTGGTGCTTTTACTGTTAACCATATTTGCCCTCCCTCAGAGTAATTTTCAATGCAATCCTCATTTATAGTTTGTTTCTAATCTATATCTTGGTACATATTTTACAGATTCTTCTTTCCATGGTATCGTCTGACCTTGTAAGACAAATGAGCATAGTAATTAGCAGTAAAAATTCCTTTTCAACAAATAGCCTATTGTCTTCTTCATCCCAGTTACAACAAAAGAAGCTAGGGTGACCTTTTTCATTAAACAGTGAATCTCCCTGCAGTATCTTAAATGAGCAGGGTTGAGAAGACTTGGAGTGTATGGTTAGCCACTGTAGAAGATGAAGGTGCAAGATGCTTAGTGTATTTGACAAGGAAAATATGAGTTCAAGTATGGAAACCTGGGAAATATTTGACAACAGAATCCTGACATGGGGAGCTTTTTCTACTTTTCATCATTATGAACATCTGAGAGTTTAATGAGGAAATATCAAAGTGATGAATGTTAATATTATATTATAAACCATGGGTGAGACTGCCATTCCCAGTATGCATATAAGGGGTTAGTTCCAAATTGTTTCTCATTAGTGGAAGACAAAAAGCGAAGACTGCTGCTCTGTGAGCTTTAAACTATGTTGGCTCCATGTTGAAAGCATTCATGTTCTTACGACACAGAATTTCCAAAAGAGCTGGTCTCTGTGCTGTGCTCAGCAACTTAGAGCCATCATTACTAGCCCAGATTGCTTTAGAAACTGTGCTGAATAACTAACTCTCTTTGCCATACGATTTAGCAACAACATATTTAATGTTCACAGCGTGTCTTCTGTATGCATTGGTTGGCTTGCTTATTGACCAGTATGTTGGCCTGAAACTAAACACTAGGAGAAATTTTTTAAGATTCTGAAGCTGGAAAGATAAGTTTGGTCCATGAAGTACTGCCTTGCCAGAATGAGGACCTAAATTTGGTCCTCACAACCCACTTAATAAAACTGGGATGCTGGGCTCTCCTTTTTCATCCTAACATTGAGGTGGGAGTGGATGGGTCAGGGATAGAGTGGGTGGGTTTGCAGACAAGTGGATTCCTTAGACCACCTGGTTAGTGAGTTACAGACCTGTGGGATAGACCCATCCTATCTCAAAAAAACATGTGGATTGTACCTTAGGAATGCCACTTGAGGGTGTCCTGAGCTTGCATAGTTAAACATGTGAACCCTGGTACATATGTGCACCCCTCCCACATGAACAGCACATACAGATTTGTTTCTGGAATGGCTACTAACTACTTTGTGACTTTTAGGAAGTCACTGTTCATTTTTCTGCACTTTCTGTTGTTTTGTTAGGTAGTCAAATAAACAGCATTTTTGTCCTTAGACTTCCTTCAGTGGATAGACAGGATGTGCTACTCTGACCCGTTGCCCTTGCAACCAAGCAGGTTTTGTGTAACAGTTTTCTTTGGGGTTGAAGCATTCCATCCAATAGTAAGGACTTTAAGCCCAAAGGCAAACAAAATAGCTTCAGGAAGTCCCTGAAGCTGACCAGATTCACTAGTCCCCAATCTGCAATAAAAGCTGAAAGCCAATCTCAGGCAAGCCAAGCTGCAAAAAAGACTCCAAGAGCAGATCAATGTCCTGGAAGAAAGCAGAAACAAGCCCAGATGTGTGGACAAGGTTTAGACCAACAGTGTCAGTTGAGTAGAACACTCTCCAGTGTGTTGACCTTCCAGCAGGCTGTTCACTGTGCTCTAGGTTCCCAGCTTTTCTGATGTATTAATGCCAGTAAAACTCATGACTCAACAAGTTGGACTTTGGAGGTATCATTAATATGGTCTGTCATTGGCTCCTTGTCTGGGATGAGTAAAAATGTGTTCTGTCTCCCCAACTTATTTTCTCTCACACATTTGGGGTGACCATTCTTTATTAGAGGAATTGCTGTCTGTGCTATTTATATAACTGTGTTGCATTCCCTTATACCACCAGAGCATCTTTGTCCTCCTTCCCAATGGGAGCTTATTTGAAGGAAAGAGTTCTACATATATCAAATTTGAATAGTGACTGTCATAATACATTTCAATTACTTAACAACAACAAAAAGCTGTCTTCCAGCGGTAAGGAAGTCTCCCAAGGTATGTGATTGGGGTGGGGGCTGAATACTGTCTGCTATTATTTTAGTAGGCTGTATGTATCATATTGATCAGGACGTTCATTTTGACTAGGCTGTGTTGTACACACAACAACTGAAAGTAAACACTGCATCTCTTGCTCTCTTTTTTACTCATATTCTCAGTATCCTACTGTATTTCTGTGTTCCTTGAACATCTGAAATTGACTATTTCTGAAGAAGCATGCATGTTTTAATTTACCGTCTATGTCACCACTTCCCGTTTTTTTTTCTACTCTACACACTTGACTTATTTATATAACCTACCTGGTCCCTGTAGTCCCATGAGTGGGAACACTGTCTAGACAGTTCAAGATTGAGCACTTAGTTACTTTTTATCTAAAACAAAAGTGATGTCTGTTGGCCTAAGGGGAAATCTTGTTGAATCTATTTATTGCCTTAAAAGTCAAAGTAGAAAACCAAATAAGGATTAAATAAGTAGGCATTTCTGACTCAACTTTTTATCATTAGTTGTCCAAGCAGAAGATCTGAGACTATTCTGAAGGCTGGAGACAGACATCTAGGAAAAGACAGTGAATAGGCTCTGGAGTTGATACTGTGGTGTGCCAGTGAAAAGCTGCAGGAGAAGTAAAATGAGAAGTATTTCCCTGGGACAGAGAGTGTTGGACAGTAGATTATCCTAGTCTGAAAACCAATCCATTTAAATAGAAGTTATGCTGCTGTGGAGAAAGGAGTATATTTTATTTTGCCTTTCTCAGCATTTGTATTGACATCCTCAATGAAGAGGGCTCTTTCACATCATAGCTAAACTCAAGAGCTTCCCAGACAAAGCTCATTACAGGCACATCATTCGTAAGACTAGACATTTTCAAGCTGATTGTACAACTTCTTACATTTGTCCGTATAACACTCCCAGAAGGGGTGCTTTCTTTCCATTTGTTATGTGTTTACCTCCTTCAAATTTAAATCACTATCATCAGATTCTGCCCTGTATGGAGTTATCAAATTCCTGTTAGGCATTGAATTACAGGTTTCGATGATATTTATCTTTTATTCTCTTTCTGGGTTGCACAGTGCTTGGTTCTGTAGTTAGAATTGTGACAGATCTACATAAGAGAGCACCTTGTATTATGAATTTTAGAACCCCAGCTCTTTATTTATGATTCATGTTAGTCAACCTAGGCACGAATACATAACCAAGCTTCATCTTGTGTAGAATACCTGGTTTCCTCAGTATAAAGTCTTGCCATTTCTTGAAAGTAGGGGCATTTATTAATACAAAGACAGTTAAAATTTAGGAAAGTCTGAATTTTAATTATTTTTTCATCTTAACTATAAAAAGTTAACCATTTTAATTTTAACCATGAATCTTAGGCATTGATGACATCTACGGGTGATCTTTTAAGAAATACGAATTTTACCTCAAGAGATTCTAGTGTGAGAATCAAACAATGTATAATTGTAAGAGAAATAGGAAGCTTTGGATTATAAATAAGTTTAAATTTTTATTTATTTACACAGTTATTAGGAAATAAATTCTCAAGTACTATTCATTTATTTAAAAAACTCTGCACTACTTTTAGGAAGTGTATCTTTTCAGTTTTTTGGTAATTATGGGTGGAGTTTATAATTTACACATCATATTTACAATAATCATTTTAGGAGCAGTCACCTGAGTTCACATTCTGATTTTGCCATAGAGTGGATGCATGATTTTTTTTGGACAATTAAGTCATTTATATTTTTGAATAATGTAACCTTGACAATTCCAAGGGCCACAGCCATTTAACTGAGCTTTAGAACAGTTAAAACTGTTGAAGGACACAGTGAATTTCTGAGACTGCTTGGACTTGATAAAGGCACATAGCATACAAATTGCATGGCATAGTGCATGGCACAAACAGACATAAACAACCATTATTTCTGTTCTCCCTTCCACCCTAGTTGCTTTATTTATTCATTGCATAAGTATATACTTAAGTAACCTTCCCCCACCCCCCCTTTGGATAAAGCTTAAATAATTTTCCATCACTGCATGTGTTGTCATTAAGCTGACTGTCATTTCAGGGATGTAGTGGTAAGAATGCCAAAGTTGGAGTCTCGAGATGTCATATCCCGCCCCAGAGTCACACCTTGCCAGCTATGCTGTTCCAAAACTCTCATTTGTAAAATTGACGTGATGATATCTATCCTTTGAATAAAAAATACTGCTGTGAGGATTAAATAAATTAACAGATGTCAAAATGTTCCATGTGATCTATAGCCTTCAATAGATTACCAAAATTAATGACACTACTGTTTATGTTAAGCCAGGCAATGTAAACACTGCCAGTGGATGGGTACTTGAGGAGAATGCAGATCCTCTATCCTGTGGAAGCCAAAGCAATATGCTAACCCCATGAGTGAAGAGATCCAAGAATATAGAACGACTGGATAATTTTCAGTTGTAAGACTTTGTGACTTAGTAGTTATTAGTTGATGGGGCTCCTAAGAAGTTTTATCAAATAAGATGATGTTTCCTCTGGATCTGGGTACAGTACTTAAAATCATCTATGACATGTCTGATTCTTTCATTTTTAAAACTGTTATAACTGGGTTTGGCTGTGTATAGTTATGGCATGAATCATGTTAATATTCTGAAAGAAGGTATTTTTATCTGCCTTTTTTTTTGTTCTCCACCATGCAGCTAAGGTATAAAATTCCAACCCCCCCCATCTCTCTCTCTTTCCCTCTCCTTCTGCCTCTCTCTTCTCAGGGGAATTTTCCCTTCAGATTAAATCCCAGGAGCCCTAAACAAAGATAATTAATAAGCTAGTAGCAAATTGAATTTTAGTTTTCGAAGAGCAGTAAGACATTTCTTATGGTATTTCTGGTAGTCTTTACTGTTTCAAATAAGGAACATGACATTAAATTACAAATGTCTCAGGAATCATTGCAGCAGTATTTTCAATGAGAAAGAAACACTTCAGTACAATTTTTTAAAATCCTTTGAGTACATACATAAAAGAGAGAAGATAGGAGTCAGGTACAGTAAAGATCATGCTGTGAATTTTGTAGTTTTGCATGTAGACATGCCAACTTTTAATTCACAGAGAATGAAACCCCTTTAGAAATAAAATCTTCGTGTGGATATAATTTAATGCTTTAAGTATGTCGTTGTTCTGTGTCTGTTCATAATCATAAAAGAAAAATATTTCAGACTTCAGCAGATTGTTTCTGTCTAGACTGGTTTTAGGAAGAATATTACATTATGTGATAATGGACACTGTATTTAAGCTTTGGGGCAGATGCATTATAGTTTACATCTGCTTGGACTCTGTTTTGAAGCCAAGTGTATCACTACCAAAACTTTCTTTCCTTGTGTGCAACTAAATTGCTGTACCCATAACTAACCATTCATTATATTTCTGAGTACTAGCGTGCTTTCCATTAGATGGAAATTTTCATATCACCCAGCTGCCTTTCCATTCATCTCTTTTAAAGGACATTGACTGATCATCTGATGCAAGTGAGCAACAGAGATTTTCATTTATAAATCTGGTTGAGGAAAATATCTTTAAACTGATAATGTTTGAGATCATGCTTAAAATATTAATACTATCTCCATCTATCTGGTAAAGTTGGATTTTGTGATGTCTAAGACTGTCTAATTTTGTTGGTTTTTGAGTAACAGTGTCACCTGTAGCTGGATTGTCATACTTTTTCATGGATTTACTTCTCTGTTTGAGAACTTATATGTTTCTACTGATGAGTTTTCTTTCACTTATTGATCTACTTTATTTTTTTTTAATTTAAAATTTTCTTCAGTCCCGCATCCTCTTATCTCTCACCCATGGATTGTGGCAAAATCACTCAGACTGAGGAAATTAATATAAAGTATGTTGCACTGTGGTTGTGCCATTTTATCTCCTGGATCTACTTTCCTTTTTTGTAAGTTAAGAAGAGGTGTGTGCCAACTACTTCATGGGTAAAGAAAGGGATTAATATTTCATTGTCACGTGCACTAATCCAAATGAGGAGATTTTGAGAACTGCGGGCTCTATTTGGGGGATTAAGAGTGCTCTAATTAGCTATATTTAGTCTGTGATCTTGATATTCATAGGGAAAAATAAATGCAAATAGTTCTTGTCTCTGTCAAATGAACTTGAAATATTTTAGTTCTCTTCTTTCTTTTTTTGGTAGCATGATGGAAGTAACAGAGGTTTTCGTAGATCTATTATGTTGAGAGTGCTCTTTATTGTTTTTGTTTGTGTTTTGTTTTTCTGAAATAGGGTCGTACTGTTTAGACCAGGTTGCCATTCATCTGTGTTGTCTGTTTTGTTTTCAGCTCAAGGTCATTGTGTCCCAGCCTCCTGAGGGTTGAGGTTAGCCACCATGCCTGGCTACAGTGGCCTTTCTATCCTATGTTATTTAGGCATTTACTGATAAAAATTGAACGTTAAATACTGTTTATTTATTTAAGATTTTCCTTAGAAAATAAAAGCTTTTTATTATCTGATATTGATTTTTCATGAGAAAATTACTTCAAAGGAAATTCACTTTCTAAATTTGAAAACTATTAATGTTTAATGACTTCAAGTGTATCATGAAGTTTTTTAAAAGGGAACAGACAATTAGCCATAGAAACGCAAATGAATTTGCATATTTTAGAACGTCTGTGTCTAATGAAAAAGATAGAATTCCATCTTCTGTAATAGATACACTACTAGGATTCTTTGTAGCAGTTAAAGTCGTGGGTGCAAAACTTAGATGTGTTTATCTGTTAAAAAACAAAATATAGTCTTGTATAGACCAAGAAAAACGTGGCACTAAAAACATGCACTTTTACTGAAATATATTCATGAACAAGAAAATACAGTAAGCTCGCAATTAATATTAAAGTTTATTTGTATTTACAACTTTGAGTAAATGCTGATGTTGATAATCATATATCTACATACATAAATATATCAGAAATCGCACATATTACTTTATTATAAGGTTTAGTGATACTTTTTTTAATTTTTTTGGTTTTAGTTTTCCAGACTGGGTGTCTCTGTAACTTTGGAGCTTGTCACTCTGAAGTCCAGGCTGGCCTCAAACTCACAGAGGTCCACATGCCTTTGCCACTCAAGTGCTGGGATCAAACGTGTGTGCCACCACCACTCAGCCTTTCTGTTTCTTTTCTGTTGAATTTTTTAAATTTTAGTACCTCCAGCTGAGTTGTTCTAATAGCCAAAAAGTTAGGATGCTCAAATGGAGACGTTGGACTTTACCATTGGTGCTGCTTTCTTGTTCATTTTCCAGCTGGCATTTGCTCTGAATCTGACTGCACATTTCAGTTCTGTTTGGTGTCTCAAGAGTAAAATCTCTCATGTAAGACCCTATCCTATGATGACGAATTGAATATTTCAGAGCTGAATTCCTCTAGGACAGCTATATTTTCTTAGGGCAAAAATTGTTAATTCATAGTAAATTAAGAATGGGCTTGGGGACTGAACTCCTGGATGAAGCTTAAGGTGGATAAACAGGTGTTTCAAACAGAGGAAGAGTTGGAGTTTTGAACCTGCTGACTTAGATATTTCTTTTCTTTTTGTCCTTGTGAATGCCTTAAGGCCATGGGAGTGAATTCGGGAGAAAGTAGGTGAGATAAATTGGTAGATCTCTGTCTGAATCCAGCCAACTGTGTGTTGATTGTGTGTTCCTCCTCTCTGTATAGGGCGGTGTTGGTAACCAGAACCGTGACACTGACTTGAGAAAATAAAATATTTTCATTTGGCTGTACTATATAAGAACAGCAGATATAGTGAAGGTTTAGAATGCTTTTTTAGTGTAGTTTGTTTCTTTGTACAGGTCAAGAACTTGTCTCCTAGCCTCTAGATTGCCTAGTTCTAATTTTCATTTTGTCATTCCAACTTTAAATGCAATGAGTGTTATTTTTGTACTTATAAGGAAATTCATAATAAAATAATAAATAATAAAAATAATTTATCCCTTCTAATTCATCAATATGCTAGACAATTCTCTGTCTTGAAGATGAAATGCTTCATGGGTAGTGTATTAGTTACTTTCATGACGCTGTGACAAAATGTCTGACAATGGCAGCTTAAGGAAGGAAGGGCGTATTTGGGCTCTGTGTTTGAGTATGCCATCCATCATGTTGTGGGAAGCTTAGCCAGAGTGGCTGATGAAGCAATTACTCATACTGCACCTGCAGTTAGGAAACAGAGAGCAATGAATGTGGACACTCCAATTGTGTTCTCCTTTTCATTCTGCCTGGGAACTCAGCCCAGGACACATTTCTGCCACATTCATGGTGGATCTACCCTGTTCAGTTCAGCCACCCTGGAAACACCCTCATACTAGCACCAGAGGTACAGCTCATGGGAGATTCTTAGTTCAGTCAAGTTGAAAATGAGTACTAGCCTTCTTTGGTCTTCAGTAAAGAATGCTGGTATGTGAGTATGGATTTTTTCTTAAAGTGCTAGCCTTGGTTATAGCATTTTCCATTAAACCATCTTCAGAAATAAAAACTTGGGGACAATGTTTAATGGCTTCTTTCACAAGACCAAATTTAGAACTGTATAGTAAGGTTTTTATAGTACACTTTAAATTCACATTTGGCTGTTTTGTTATTGATTGATAGCCATTTAAATATCCTATCTATTTTCTGTTCATCATCTATCTATATCTATCAATCATGTATTTTCTATCATCTCTCTCTGTGTGTGTTATGTGTTGTACTTTGGGAAGTTGGCTTCAGAGATTTGAAAACTAGATTGGTAGACCTTTTAAAAGTCCTTGATAGCTATCAGCATTTTATATTTTTGAGGTACTTTTGTTTGAGTTTTTGGGCAATTTGTGGTTTTATGAAAGAAACCCCAGCAGAGTTTACATTTAAAATAGTAAATATTTTTTAATTCTGATGTTTATGCACTCTATCTTAAGTTGACTAGAACTATTTATTGTAGGCACTAGATTAAAGTTATACAAATTCAAACTCCAGGTGGAAGTTAAAAAGAAAATTCTCAGATAATTGAGATTCAGCATTGATCACAGAATCCAAAACATATATTAAAAGATTGGGACCCTAGCACAGGTGAGTGGTACTTGGCAGTTCACTGATTCATTGTTGCTTGACAAACTGATTTTGGTAATCAAATAATTAATGGCTAGAGATAGTTTTCCTTTGGAACTAAGCATTTCGTTTGTTTTGGTTTTGTTGTTTTGTTTTGATAAGAGACTTATCTCACAACAGTCCTCTTAGCCCTCTGGCTCTTACAGTCTTTTCTATTCTCTCTTCCAAGTTATTTCCTGAGCCTTAAGTATAGGTGTGTGTTGTAAATATTTTTTACTGGGACTGGGCACCCTCAGCCATAGCTGTTGTCTGTATTCTAACTAGTTGTGGCTTTCTGCAATGGTATCTGTCCCCTACAAATACCCTTTAATAAAGGATGAAGTCTGCATTTGCACCTGGCTGTACTGGTAAGTATTTAGGATGCAGGCAGAAATTTTCCTAGTTTAGGAAAATGAAAGTAGTGGGTTCTGCAAGAGTCCATGGCCTCACCATTTGTAAGTAGTTGGCTAAGTTTCCAGTACCAGGCACAAATTTCCTCCTCCTTTAATAGGTCTGAAATCCAAATAGGAATTGGTTGGTTACCCCCAGAATATAAGTATAATATTGCACCTTTCAGGGTATCTTTGCATTCTGGTCATTGTTGTGGTTCATAGGCCTTACATTGGGATAGGACTATTGACTCCTTTTTATCCCTTAGCAGCTTGCATATGTGATTTAAATACTGTATGAGCAGTCCTCCAAAAGCAACTTCTAGGTCAGATCCAGATCACGTCCTCCAATTTAGTGTCTAAAGTGTGTGGTTTCTTCATCACCAGGGTCTTACTTTCCTCTTTTGGAAGGCAACCAAAGGCAACATCAATAGCCTGTATTGTTTTGACAGTCTCTTGGATTCCCTTACTAACAACTGTAAAGGAAGTTTCCTGTGCCTGATACTGAAAGTTTTGTTAGACAGTTTGTAGTTTGGGGGAGAAACATTGTCACAGCAAGAAGTTTATCTTCAAATATATAATATATGTGTGTATGTATGAGTGTATGTATATATGTATATATATGCAAGTATATGTGTTTATGTTTATATGTAATTTTAAGTAACTGTAAAATAAGTATATGTAAAATAATAGTGGTTCCTCATGGCTTTTTCAGACATCCTTAGGGAGGTGTTGGTAGCTCTAGGAGTAACTAGATGGAATAATGGATGGGAAAATGATCAAATTACCTTGCATTAAATCCTCACAGAATTAATAGAATATATTATTATTAAAAGAATTGAGCATTTTTTCAGGGATTTATCTCAATAATGCTCAAAATAGACACTCTGGTTCTATGTTTCTGATTCTTTTCCCTTTTTCTTTGCTTCCTGGCTTCTTTACTCTTTCTCAGCAGTAAGTCCCCTGCTGGTAGCCTTTGTGAGAGCTGCCCTCTCAGGCCTGATGATTATAAATTCCTTAACTTCTTTACTCTTCAGAAAAGAGGGACAATGGGCTCATATCTGCAACTAATTTTCAAAAATGACAGAGCATAGATTTTCAATTATCCACAATAAAACAGACGAAGCACACTGAATGTTTCAGCCTTGACTGTTCAAGGATAAAGGAAAGAAAACCATAGTATTTTTACAATTTATGGATTACTACAAAGTTAAATTTCAGATGCCAAAGCCTTAAGTTTATCCTCAGGATTTTACTAATTTCTTACTGTTCTCCAAAGGCCTGGAGTAGTTTATTTACTACCAAGGGGACAACTATAATTACTTCACTGCCTCTTTATTTTTGGTTCAAATTTGGGAGCACTATGCCATGTCCTTAATCTCCCCGTACCTTGAAATGATCCATAGTCAAGGGTCTGAATTCTAGGATATTACCTTTTTAATCTTGTAGCTATGTAACTTTACCAGCTTGTGTATGCAACCACAAGTTTGTGTTCCTGTCCTGGGACCCCAGAATATAATTGACCCACTGTATTCTAAATTTTTCTCCTTGAAGAAATAACCTGTCCAAACCAATTTCTTTTCATCTCCTCTGATCTAATGTGAAGGGATATTTATGGCCTTAATTTCAAGTCTCTTATACTCAACTGCTCAAATGTACACTATGTTGCCATTGTAAGACATCTTCCAGAAATTAGCATCACAATGCAACACAATGTTACAGAAGCAGGTATTTAAGGCATACAGCCATCTTCCTTAACCAGGGAAACCACTAACTCCTCTTCTGAAATATCGCCATCAGGTTATTCTGCCATGTTAGGTCTACTTCTAGAAGAAACAAAGGCCAGTTACTAGTTTTATATTTATCTAACTTAACTAATAAAATCTGCACTCGTAGGCACAAAATAGTAACAAACCTAAATAAAGTTTTGGTACCTATATTACAAGCGTCTTGTGAATGAAGGGCGAATCGAGAAATATATCTTCTTATATGCCTAAAAGCATGCATGAATCTTGCAATCAGTGTTTTTATTCATTCCAGACATTTTAATATTATAACTTAAAATATATTTTGGTTTAATTTTTTGCAGAAAGTCTAGAGATTTTGTTGAGCAAAGCTAAGCTTCATTTAACTAGCTGTGAGTGCATTTTTATGTATCATATGGTGATATGGAAAAATTCTCCTCAAAGTATTCTATACTTTTCTTAAGATACCTAGACTAAAGGTGAAATTGCATGCTATTGGGATATAGAGGATACAATATAAAACTGAATAAAACGGAGCCATGTTATTATGAGCTGTTAAATACATTGCTTGCATTTTTCCTTCCTTGCTTTCATTTCCCCTTCCTCTGTTTCTTCCTTCATCTCATTCAAGTTGCTTTCCAATTAAGCCCATCTCTATTTTCCCATGTATTATATTGATTTCATTAGTCTTTTGTAATAACTTGCCTGATCACATTCTTACTTAATAAAATGTGTTTATGATGTTACTGGCCATTCCTTTTGAGTATGGTTTTGGGAAACAAAAGAAGGATGACATACTCATGCAAAAGAAAAAATGACCTTTGACGGTTTAGCATAGTACTTTATTACAAATTTGCCATCTGGTATTTTACAAATTAAAAGACAAATGGTAATTACAGCATAAGTTTTAACATTTGGAAAACTTTAAAAATTGTAGGTTTAGCTTATTGAGTAAATTTGCAACATGGTTATTTAGAGTGTTTGTACATGTTTTTAGTTTTCATCTGGGATACTACTTGTAACTTTAAGGTAAAACATATTTATACATAAATACATATATATGTACACATATATGAATGATCCCATCTATGCACTGATCTATATGTGTATATGAATGAGAGATTTGAAGAGATATGCACATTTGTTATGATTTGTGGGCAGACAGAAACACGTCAGGATTTTTCTTGAGGAAATATATTTTTGATGAGTCTCTCTCAAGGGTTCTTTGTTTGTTGGTTTTTGTTTCCTAGACTTTAATTCTAGATTAAGGAAGAAACGAAGAACTGGTTTTCATGTGTTCAAAGCCTCACTGAGCAGAAGCTGCTTTACAGGTCCACTTTGCTGATCTCACTGTCCATATCGCACATGTCTTCTGTGTCCTCCTCCTAAACTCTATGCCCCAGGGGTGGTGATTATGACAATTCCTCATTGTTTTCAGGGTAGAAAAATAACTTTTAAATTCTACTTGCTTTGTCCTGTTCTTGGTGGTTAAATATCATGGTTTTTTGTTTGTTTAATTTTATATTATTTCCCATTATGATAGAAATTGTCAATTTGTTTACTTATTTGTTTATTTGTTTTCTTTTTTCAAGACTGTCTTTGTAGCACACTTACTGCATTTCTGTGAATGTGAACTTATTTAGTGTGGTACTAAATAAAATAGATAGAGGACTAGTCCTGATATTAAAAAAAAATCATTGTAAAAAGTAATTTACCTTTACCTGTTACCTGGGACTTAAGATTTCACTTTTGTCCTTCCCCCTTTTCCACCTATTTCTCCCTCCCTCCCTCCCTCCCTCCCTCCTTACCTCCCTTCCTCCCTTCCCTCTCTCCTTCTCTTGTTCCCTCCCTCTCTCCTTCCCTCCCCTCTCTTCCTCCCCCTCTCCCTCCCTCCCTTACTCTCTTCTTCCTTGCTTCCTTTGTCTTCTATAGCTCATTCGTAAGAGAACTATAGAACAATGCTTAGTTTGCTCAGAGTCACTTAAATCACAAAACTAGAACTTAAATATATTAAAATACTTTGATTTATTTAGCTAGAGAATTAATCATTTTGGTCTATTGTTTGTGGTATCTTGGCATTGAAATATGGTGTATTTTTAAAATATGACAAGTTAAAACTTGATTTATATTTTTGGCTCAGTTGTTAGAACCTATAAAATATTGTACATGGTTTACAATGACAAATTTATGCCAATCATAGGAAACTATTTTTTTAATGGTTTGAAGCCACCTGTTTTATGGTTTTCCAATAACTAAGATTTTCATCTTGCCATGAAAACAAGTTTCTGTTAGCAAGGATATTTCAAAAGCATTCTTATTTCTTACAGACATTATAATCTTGGTGTAAATTTTAATTTTTTATAGAAATTATTGAAGTATTTTAAGATAGTGACAGAAGTTCATTAAATACAACGAAGATTTCTATTTGACCTTAAGGTGGTTTCTATGTGACTGAGGCAAATTACCCAGCAATTGGGAGACTAAAGTAACAGAGTGATTCAGTTTTATATGATTACTTCCCTCTTCATGGAAGCCATTTGGGGCTCACGAATTCACTACATTCATTGATTTAAAAATATATTGTCTCTTGACATTCTCTGTGACTTGCATAAAAAAGAAAGGAAAAAGAATGATCCTTTCTTACCCATAATTTCTAGATACATAATATGGGAATCATATTTCATTGCAGGAAATCCATTGCTTTTTTTAAAGTTCAATATTTCTATATACATTTCCCTGTTTTCCTTTTTTTTCTTCAATTTGCATGTTACTCTTTCCTTACCACCCACCACCTCCTTCTAATTTTAAGTTATTTTTTTCAGTTTTTATAAATAGGATCTCTGTTTGCTTTGGCAATCATAAAGGTTGTAGACCTGTCTCATTTTATAAGAACATCACACCAGCAGTAAATTCATTCTCCATAGTGGATTTATTTAGCATGTAAAAGACCATGTTCCTTGAACTTGGGTAGGCTACTGTTTTCCACCAAGGTAAAAATTATTCTGAACTACCTTCAATTGGGGCTGCTAGGAGAAGAATGTCCCTTGCTGTGTACTCTCTAAGGTAAAAAGGTTTTTACCCAGAATACCTTGCTTGGTTATGTGCACCTGAAGTATTCCTCCCCTCTGAGAAACATCTCCCATCTTATCACTAAGATATTTTTATATCACCAAATGTATAGCTCTAGTTGTGTGACATTTTAACAGTGCTCCTGAAGACCACGTTAACAAAGATGTTAATTAAAACGACACGTGTTTCTTATTGAGGTGTCAAAAGTAATTTTGGTTCTGTGTAACATCACAGGCTGCATTAATGAAGTCATATTCTCCTTCAATGCTTATGGTGGATAATTTCTTTTCTAATCTGTAGTAGTATCATGATATGAGGTCCTGATGTGACATTATTCGTTGGCAATAGTATGGTAGAGTGTATGGTTGTTTTCTTAGTCAGTAAAGGCCCCTTAAGCCCCATTGGTTAGAGATAGCTCACATAATACTTTTCCCTGATCAGGATGATAAATGTATCTGGCTTCTTCATTCTCGAGAGAAGGAGCTGTACAAGGTATAATGTGAGAATATTCTGTGGCCAAATAATGTCTTCCACACTGCTTAAAGTAGGCAAGAAACAGGCCCCATTGTTTTGTGTAGAGGCATGAAAATAATAAGGTCCATTTGAAAAAATCTCCCCTGAGATTTACTTGCTCTGGTTTAGTTCTAGAGTTTTTCATAAACTTTTAGGACAGCACAGACCCTTTAGTGAATTTCTTTTCATGGATGGGAATTGGATATTCAAAATTTACCATCTGGGGATACTTCTTATTCAAGGAACTGGTAAACAAGAGGATGGAAACAATGAAAAGTTAAGGGAAATTACACGCATTTGCTTGTGTATATACATATACACAGAAGTTTCTGATGCCTAGCTATATGACTATTGCTATATATAGATGTATAGATTTTGACATGTACCATAGAAGAGAAATTGTACTAATTTAAAACATCCATATCTTCCATTCAGTTGCTGACTTTCTTGAGCTTTATTCACATGTTCAGATGTCTGGTACTGAGCATCTTCAATGAAAATGATGAACTCAGCATGGACTCTGTAAAATAATATGAATTTTCCAATGAGAAATGTTAACATCTCAGAAATGTTAGCTAATTATGTTTCATATCATCTTTCTTTTTTATGTGTAACAAGATACTTACAATTTATGTTTAATAAGGTACTTATAATTGTACCAAACTTTAAAGTTGACATAAATAATTTTGTTTGACTGGTCATTTGCAACATTGAGACTGTTATATTCTCTACAGTAGATTTTAAGAATATACATTACAGCAATAACTCTCTTTACAGCATAGTTGTAATTTATACTACTATGTAGCAGTTAACTAGAGTTATATGACTTTTTTTCTCTTACACCATTAGAATGAAAAATTCTGAATCCATTTTTTTAAAACCTTTAATTAGGAAAATCTTTGAGTGTTGTCTTACAAGGGATTCTCAACTTGACTATTGTCTATTGTAAGGTTGAGCAAATACTAAAACTAAAGACACTATTGTGTGAATGCTTTTTACTCTTTCGACATTTTGGAGGACCCACTGCCCAGCTGCCAAATAAATCACACCAAGAGGCTTATTCTTGGTTACGACTGCCTGGCCTTAGCTTGGCTTGTACTGGCCAGATTTTCTTAAATCACCTTGTCTACCTTTTCCCCATGGGCATTTATCTTTCTTACTTCTGTATATCTTTCTTTGTTTCTTACTCTGTGGCTGGCTCCTGACACCCTCCTCTCCCTGTTCTCTTGTTGTTCCTCTTCTTCCTCAGTTCTCCTATTTATACTTTATGCCTGCCAGCCCAGCCTATCCTTGCTCTTGCCTCGCTGTTGACCATTTTACTCTTTATTAGACCATCAGGTGTTTTAGGCAAGCAAAGAATAAAAGCTTCATTCCTAACAAGGAACACTAGTAATTTTTTATTATACTGTAGGAGACAATGTCTGGGCTCATACTAGATCCAATAGCACTTCAGAACTGTGTATCTGTGGGTCATATTTTTTCTTCCAGTTTTTGATAACTTTCTATAAAATAACTAAGGAATATTGCATGAATTTTTTTCAGGTTCTGAAAGTATGGTAAGATCTCTCAATTTAGCAGGTTCCATTATTTTATATGTAAGCCTTGTGGGAGAAATACTTAACAACATTTTCTTTTTTTCCATAGATACTGAATCTCACTCTTTAGTTCAGGTTGAACTTGAACTCCTATTCTCTGGCTTTAGCCTCTTGAGTTCTGGGATTAAAAGTGTGCAACATCATATCTGGCTAATAATGGGTATTGAGTATCTTCACTCTAAAAGAAGTGTGGTGCAACTTCATGTGCACACTAAGAATTCTATAATATTGTATGTGAAGGGTTTTGTTGCTGGGTTGGTATCAAGGTTTCTCTTTCCATATCCTGCGGAGTCTCTTCCTGCACCAAAGAGACCAGAACCTCAAAACTCCATGCAGGCACCAACTCAGTCTCTTTGCATCCACTGAGTTATGTGAATGTTTTCTTGGGCAATAGGGGCCCATTGTCAGTTTTAGGAGAGCGATTATCTGTCCTAGAATGAGCCTGGTTTGTTTGGAGATCTTCATTGGATCCCCTGGTTCAAGAACTGTACCAAAAATTCTACCAAATGACACCCTAGCACACTACTAGAAGTCTTGTCTGGCCATAAAGGATGGCCAGTTCAGACTCTGTATCCTCCATTACTACAAGTCCTCACTAGGGTCACCCCCGTAGATTTCAGGAAGTTTCCAATGTATTAGATTACCACACAACCCTGCAAAAGCCTTCCCTATTCCAGTTGTCTCTCCCCACACTCCCTCCCTCCATTCCCCCCCCCACCTGATCCCTTCAGCTCAGACCTCCACCTACCCCCAGTCAATCCACACTCCCCAAAGAGGTCTGTGGATTTTAGCTTATTGTTTACTTAACAGTTATTATTCACTTATAGGTGAATATGTACCATAGTTATCTTTCTGAGTCTGGGTTATCTCAGTCAGAATAATTATTTTTTTCTAGTTGCATCCATTTTGCTATCTTTTAAGTACCTGTGGCCACTAGTGAAAATATTGATCTTGTTGCAAAGGAGACATTAGAGATTAAAGAAAGAAAAATTAGTACACATGTATTTATGATGCCTTACAGAACAGGAACTTTACTATGTTTATTTTAGTTTTGAAGGTCTGACATTTTATTTGAGTAAATAAGCATACACAGGTTCAATAAATGACTCAATAGTTTAATCACAGGAGCAAACAAATACATTCTCATATTAAGACACCAATTTGTTGTTGTCTTGTTTTAAGTATTTGAAAATGACTGTATTTGAAAATGACTATTGTTAAAGCAGGTGTATAAAACTGAATGTTCTACATAATAAGAATGGTATATGGTGACCACTTTTTAAAACTAGGGCATGGTTTTAAGCATGTTACATCTCATCTGCATTCTTGAGGATAACTCATAAGTTTATATAACATAATGACTTTTTTCTTGTTAGGGTATATATCTTCTTTGTTGAAGATATCACATGGCTTTTTATGTTGGGGTATTGTGAATAATAAAGGAATACTGCTTTTCAGTATTTATTGGTTATCCTAAAGTTTAAAGTGTAGAGAAGTATATAGCCCTAATTAATACTGACACCAACATGAAGCTCAATCGACAAAGAAGTTTAACGTTCATGGTGCCTAGAATTAATTAATAATTAAAATTACCTTAAGTGTTATTGAAACATACCCATTTTTCATCATTGTTGTAATATAAAATACCAAAGAAAGCAAGTGCATTAAATCATGTTTGTTTGCTTCATTAATAAAGCAATCTAAAGTTGACTATGAAAGGAAATATAGTAACATTAAACAAACTGGAAGTTTTGAATCTACAGTTGTAAGACTAGTAACATTAATTATAGCTTGTATGGAAGGTACTGACAGTGTCTGGGACTGGGAACATAGTTCAAATGGATAGCTACCTTGCACATGTATGTTTATATAGAAATATGTTGGTGTGCACATGTATTCATAATTCGTGTCTATTTTAACTGTTCATTTTAAGAATGTCTACAATGCATTCCATTCATGACTGTGCTCACAGCCAGCTTATGGTTTTATTGGAGGGAATAGTATAAATGGCAAAGAGAATGCCTGGGGCCTTTTCTTTGTCAATACTAAAGTTACAGACCTGGAGTCAAAGGGAGAAAATCTCCAAAGCCATGATTTAGCTGGAAGGCAGGAACTAATCTAGTTTATGAAAGTGGAGATCATAGGTACTTTTTATGTTTTCTTTGATGCCTGCTTTCAGAAAGCTCATGCTTCTTCAGATTGCACCATTGCATGACCCAAATAGAACCTTCTTGACTAGCTAACCAAGAGTCATTTTAACCAAATGTATACCTGAGTGACTTGGCTTTATCTTCTGACCTGTGGTTTCCTAAAGTCACAGGTTCAGTTTGAAGCCCTCAGATTAATCATCTTCTGTGCTTCCTCTGTCTCAGTCCCACCTACTGCTAGTGATCAAACACTGGACACATGTCTCAGATGAATGGAGCTGAGTAGAAGCAGTGCTGGTGAGCTTATGAGACACATTACATGGTGGATAGAAGTCCTTGAAATGAAGGCCAACTCAAGTGCTGGCTGTGTTGAGAGGGAGGGCCATGAGTTAACTTGCCAAAGGAAAGGTGCCTATACCAGAGTGGGCGTGATGGACACATTTTCCTTCCTGTTTTTGTTTTAAACCAGTCTTACCTGGCATGTTAACAGGGACTTGCATGAGATAAGATTCCTCAACAGTTATTTCCTAATGACATCTGATTGTGAAGGAAAGATTTTAAAATTTTTATCTAAAATCTCCATAATTTTGATGAATTTGCATAAATAATTTTAAAGTTATTTATTTGTCCCCCAAATGGTATTAAAACTATTTCTTCTCCTGGAAATGGAAATATATAAACATTAGAGTCACTCATAATGTATATTTATGATTCATTTTAATTATTATTATGTCTATACTTACGCTGGATATATAAACAGTAAGTGCTTTTCCTATGTGTTCCACATGAGACTTACTAGATGTGTTGGTGAGAAATAAATTCAGAAGCAAATGTTCTAAATTATGGTGTATTTGTTGAAAACACAGATGAAAGTAAACAGATACATATATATCCATAAGTTTATATGTATCTATTTACATTTTAATGCACTGACCTGAGAACAAATCTGCTAATAAAAAATCCTTATCTAGCCAGAAATCAGTTAAAAATGGGATTTCACTTATATAACAGGTGTGTGTGTGTGTGTGTGTGTGTGTGTGTGTGTGCACGTTTCCATGTGTGTGGGCATGGGTCGCTGTGTATGAAGGTTTGAGGTTGATTTCTGGATTCTCCCTTAGTCCCTCTCCTTGCTTTATATTGAAATAGGGTCTGAACCCAGAGCTTATAGTTTAAGAAGTCTGGCTAACTATTGTGCTCCTAGGATCTCTGCCTCCACCACCTCAGGTTCCTCTCCTCTCCCTGCCCCAAACCAGAAATAGGGACAGGCTTTTATGCCACACCCCCATATGTGTTCTGGGGGGTCAAGAGTTTTATCCCTTGAGTCATCACCACAACCCCAGTATTAATGTGAAATTCCAGTCTTGATCTTCCTCCTTGTTATTCAGAGCAGGTATCTGTCTCTCTTTGCCAGTGTTCTCATCTTATAGATGGGAAAATGCTTACCATTTTTTAAGAATAAAATAGGGCATGAATTAAAAGCTTATACCTAGTACCTAGAACATATAAATTATCCATTCCAGGGTGAATATTATATTCACATTTTAACATATCTGAAATTAGATACAGTATGTTAATCAGCAGTGTATATATTCAGTTGACGTTACTTTTCTTAACGTTAAGTAAAATATGTATCAAAGGTATCATGCATTGATGAAATGTGATTCATAGCATGTGGAATTCCTTTTATTACATGTATGGTAATGTCTGCTGAGTATGGAAGTGAAGACTTTTTCCCTTTGTTTTCTGTAGACATATTATTTGGATTTTTAGCCATTGTTCCATGTTAACAGCTGTCCAAATCTTGGTCTAAGCTGCTTTGTAGTTTTCAAATCTAATTTTATACATAACTAATAAAAACAAAACCAAATTGAAAACAAAATGAAACAGAAGACTGAGTGACTCAGGACAAGTCTCTAGGTTAGCTGAGAGATTGCATTTGGAAACAAAGACAAATCCAGTATGTTTTCATGGGTAATGTCTGCAAATCTATGCTTGGGGGAACTCAGACCCTGCCAGGCGCCTTTCAGCAGGTTTAGGAATTCAGCAGATATGTGACAAGCAGATCAACTATTGCAAGATAATGTCTTTCCCTATAGTTTGATATATAGATTGCTTAAGGATTTATTATACATCCACTCTAAGGATGAGAGATACTGGATTAGAATTAAAGGATTGACTTGGTCTTCTGTTCCCACAAAACCAACATTAGTTCACGTCAAAACACAGTGTGTTCCCAAAGTGTAAATAACTGAAACTTAATTTAGAAATGAAGACTCTCATATTTCTAGAGTATATTATCATTGTGAGAGACAATTTTGCATACAATTTTGTTTTCAGAATGCAGCAGCTTAGCACTGGGTAAAGCATGTCCAGCCATGCCAATAAAGTGTTACTGTTTGAAAGTACGAGTACTCATAATTTGTATTTCTATTTTTGACTCATACTTTAAACTTATATCTGTGTAATTCCCCTGAGCCTCAAGTCAATATAAATAACATGAACATTTCAGATCAGTGTATAATACCTTAATTTATAAAAACACTTTTAAATTTGAGTATTTTTCATGCTTGATATGCTCTATTGTACATATTGCTGGAATAATTTATCCAACATTTTATTCCTTGGGTAAAATGGGTGAACTCTTACCCGTCATATTAAAAACTGTTACTGAAGAGATCCCCAAAATATTTCTGGGTGAAAATTCTTTTTTTAATGTTTTCTATATATAGACCTGGGTTTTATGGCTTCATTTACCTATAGTCTTCATGGTCTGAAAATATGAATGAAGATTCTAGAGATAGGCAGTTTGTATATTTAAATTTTTAATGCCCTTGAATTTACAAGTGTGCTGAAGCAGGCACATCAGGTTTGTCTCCAATGCTCCGTGAATCATGGGTTTGCAGACATTCTCAATGAAAAGTCAATGGATTCTTTTCTTCAATTCAAAATTTTAAATCTTATTTTTTTCATTTCCTTGTAATCAACCATTACTATATTTTAAATCATTTTCTTTTCAAAGATTATTTTTTAAATTTTACTCACTAGTATGTATATGTGTCTGTGTGATCAGAAGGGGATGTATAGGCAGTTGTGAGTCATCTGAAACAGGTGCTCTGACCAGTACTTGAGTCCTACAGAAGAGACGTAATCTCTCGTAACCAATGAATCATTTCTCCAGCTCAACTCATGTATTTTAATTTGTACACTATTCTGGATAATACAGAATAATTGCATTCTCTGTTTCACCTAGCAACTGATTCATCCTTCTTCTCTGCACATCCACACAAATTATGTTCCCTGCCAGTTAGGGGCTCCAGCCTTCTAGGTCGTCCAACAAGGATGGTGGTACTACTGTGCCTATTGTCTAGTTCATTTTACTTAATGATGTCCCAATTATGAACATGCCTACAATTTGAGCATGTTAAAAAGAAGTCCTAAACTAATTTACAGTCTAATGGAAAATGAGGACTGAAAAATGTTTACTGAAGTTGCTAAGATGTATGGAAAGAATCATTTCTATGTCCATGAACTCATGAAGGAGGAAAATAAATATGAAATGTGTGGTAGATGTGTCCTGTCCCCTCAGGTAGCAAGAGTTGACTCCATAGTGTTTGGTGGCTGATTCATTGGCAATGGCATTAAAGTTTTGGGTTGAAGAACTGAACAGGACATGTGTCTATTCAATGTACAAGAAAACGTTGTGTCTTCATGAAGACTTCATGCAGAATACTCTCAAACAGGTGCTATCAAATCACTTGTTTGTAAGTAAGCAATAAGGGATAGTTCAACTGGTTCAGAAATGAGCTGGGACTAAAAAATGTAAAATTTACTGGAGAGGCTCTGTATCTTAATAAATAGCCTATTAAAAAAGTGACATACAAGAAGAATATGAATTAGGCCAAAGGGTATGACCGAGCGTAAGCCTTTAACTGCGTTGGAATTGAGCTGTTATAGAAGAAGATGCTTAACAGAATTCTATAACCACCAAGTACAACACAGTTAGTAGGACATAAGCACAGAAGGCATGTGTTAATCCAGGTAGTGTGTATTATCTTGTGAGAACATATGATAAGGTCGGGCAAGGTCTTACACACTGGAAAGTAAAACAAAATTAAGCAAAGTAAAGCAATTGTTTGCCTATGTTCAGGCAACATGATGACACAGCAGTGTGGTGACCATCCTGAGTGTGGAATGGTTTACCTGAACTGAGAGAATAATTGTAAGTGGAGGGATTGGGATTCAAATTCTATTAATAATAGATCACTTACCTGACCATTAGGAAACTAACTACTATGGAAATGAGAAACACAACCTCATAGTTTTAGCCCCATCACTGGGGATATGTTTCAGAGTGTTCATGTCATAGACACCAGGTGTTCAATCACACTCAGTAGGCAACTGATGCATTCGGAATCTGCACAGAATGTGGACCTGGAAATCATTTGCTGCTGCTGAAGTGGTAGCATCCAGCAAAGCAGCTGTGGGTAAATTCAAACCATAAAGTGTGAAAGCCTGCTGAAGAAACTTATGAAGTAAAGTCATAGTTAATTTTGCATGTTCTCTGATGTTTCATAAGAAAGTGAAGATAATCCTTCATGTAGTAGCAAAAGATGGAGAAAGATTTGTGTGTTGAACAAATGGAAGAGTATGGTGAAGGTCATTGGAAGACTATCATAAGTTATCTAAAGATAAAGAAGAAAGTGGTGAAAGAACTGAAATCCACTAGCAGAATGAAATCAGCCTGCCTTCCTTCCTCCCTTCCTTCCTTCTATTCTTCCTTTATTCATTCTTTCCTTTTCTCCCACATTCTCTTCCTCCTTCCTTCCTTCTCTACCGTGTAACCCAGGCTGGCCTGGAGTTCAAAGCCATTCAGCCTCAACCTTCTGAGTGCTACAGTTATAGGTATGTGCCACCATGCCCAGCTCGTAGAAGTAATTCTAATTGTACAGATGGTAAAGGGCTCAATTAGGAGTATAGTCCTTGGATCTCATTCAGAACTAAAATTACCTGTTACCAGAAATCTTAGTGTCCCTTTGTGATCACCAGATGATACCTGGCAATTCTGGGTCAACTTTTGTGGTTCTCGGTGCAATTAATAAATGAGTTTAAGAGTAGACTCAAATGGAAGATAAAAAACAATTTTATTAGCATTCAAAAAACCTCCAAAACAAAAACAAGGCAAGCTATAAATTTCAGCAGCTACTGGAGGGGGATAGTGAAAGGAAAAGCAATGCCACTTGAGTCATATGGGCATAAAGGTCAAACACATGAAAGACAAGCAGCCAAGTGGCAGGCAACAGAGTTTTAAAGAAAGAGTAAGGTAGCCCAAAGTGTCAAAGAAAGTGTGCTTAGGTTCTGACTAGCATCTCTGAAAAAGGAAAAGAAAACAGAAACAGGAAGTTTTCCCTTGCTAATCCAGAGCATACACAGAAGGGTGGACAGACCCTATTAACCTAAGACAACTTCATGGTAAGTTATAGGGCCTGGGCCCTAGGGTAGGAATCCTGGGAAGGAATGTAAATTATCTCATTAAAATAATAATTATTCTGCTTCTATGGCATGACTTAAAGTGTGGTTACCTTCCTAGTCATGATACCTCAGCAAAGTGATACACTTGATTCAGATGGAATATCAGGTCTCTACCTAGACCCAAAATTGTAATCTCTTGATCCGAAGAAGTTTTTTCTTAATGGACTTCATTGGCGAGTCAACAACACTTCAATGAGGTATAAAGAAAAACAAAAACTTCTGACCCCAATATTCCTCCAAAAGCTTTTGGAAATAAGACTTTCATCTTGCTCCAAGTATGATTACAACTACTGACATTGTCTGCTTCTGACATGTAGCCATCGACATCTTCATGGTGCATGATCTCAGAGCAGATGATACCTCCTCTTGGTTCAATGACACTCTAACTCTGTACCACTTCACTGTGTAATTCCTCACTTCATCTTGTGAAGACATTGTATCCTATCATCATAAAAGGAAGGGTAAGGTGGGAGGAGAAGATATTTGAAATGGGTCACATTGTCATAATATTTATTACAGCACAGATAATTATAACTAATTGACTTATTAAAAACTGTCATATATTATAATGCATGAAAAAGTACAGTTCATATGCAAATTTAGTTGCTACTATGTACAGTCATTCATGAAACAACTGAAGGTTGGACTACTATACAAACTTAGGAAAACTGTAGGACAAAATATAATTCTAAGAAATTAAGTTTGTTAATGACAATGATAAAATTTTGCCTCAATTTTGGGTTATATCCTGAATGTATACAGTTCTTATTCTTATCCCCATTTCCAATATTCTGCTTTCTTGGGTCATTGTCCTTTCAGTAATGTGGCAAGGTAAAGAATAATAGAAGGAGGGCTTGTGAATGAGAACTCTGAAGTTCTCATCAGTTTTTATAGTGCTGTAATTGCTACCCACACTTCATTCTCAGTGTGATGTTTACTTAAGGTAGCCTCTGGAATGGCAATGGTCCTACACTGCTATTGCTATTCTCTCACACCCACTGCTGTTACTGACCATGCTTGGAGTGTTTCCAGCCACCATGCTGCATTCCTCTGCATTTCACACTACAATCTTTTCTATTTTTTTTTTTTTTGGTTTTTCGAGACAGGGTTTCTCTGTATTGTTTTGGAGGCTATCGGTACCGCCCGGCCTCGAAATCACAGAGATCCGCCTGCCTCTGCCTCCCGAGTGCTGGGATTAAAGGCGTGCGCCACCACCGCCCGGCTTCACACTACAATCTTAAAATGAGCCACTTTCTATAAAAAAAAGTTGGTACCAGAAGTATCAGTCCCTTAGTACTATGCAACCTGTGTACTTTACAGTCAGAGACTGTAATTGCTTCTTATTTCTTCAATTATTTGGGGTAATTTTGGTACAGATTTATTTTAGTAATATTTTAATAGTGAAATATTTCAAATTAATGATTAAACTATGTGAGAGTTGTATAAATTTTTCTTATGTTTTCAAAAATGAAGATATTAGTGCCATGAGACTGTAATAGTATTGAAAGGAGTTAAGATCAGATTAATTCCATTTATTCCCTGTTAACCAGTCTGTGTTTGTGATCCTCCTGCTTGGACACACAAGCTGCCTGCTCAACTCTGCTTGTAGAGATAACCCTTAATTCATCTGAATCCTGTTTTTTAATCATTTCATTAAACAAAAGCCTTTGAGTCTTCTTTTGTTGCTGAGAACAAATGGTTAGATTTTAGAAACTGTAGCTACTTTTGTTATTCACAAATTCCAGAGCCTTTCAAAATTTATCATTCCCATTCTCTGCTCTGCACACAATCAGTCATTATGTCAGCAGCTGCCCAGGGAGCCTCACTGCAATCCATTCAGCCAAATAATAACCACCAGGGCAACCATTTCCACATTAAAAATAATACGAAAATCAAGTCCTTAAATTGCAGAGTCTTTTATTTCTGTACTTAAAAATTAATTACTCGTATTTAGTAAAAGTCCCATTATGTGCTTTGGCAGGTAGGAAAAGCAATACCTGCGTTGAAAATTAAGTTGATTCGATTGATATGTTTTAATAATAGGGAAGGTTATAAAAGGTCCCATTTCCAAGTAAATGACTGCAAATGATTTATTAGAGGCCACCATAAATTAATCACATGTCACCTTTTTCGTAGTAACTGGGCAATCAAAATTACAATCCTTTAATAACTATACATTTTGAGAGACTATTAATGCATAGAAGTAATAAGAATTCTACCTTTGTATGTTCAAGATAATAAGCAGACTTGTATTAAATAAGTAGATATGATGTGTCTGTGAGTACAATTGAACATAATTTTCTTAGTTTGTGGCTTGTCCTTACCAATTTTCTGGCAGGAATCTGTTCCCTATCTTTCCTTTCAATCTTTTGAGATGTTTCAGTTCTGTCATTGTAAGGTACCCCATTGTATATTACAATTAAAACTAAATACTATTATTTTTTACTTGCATATGTCACTGTGAAGCTGTCTCATGGGTACACTTCCATGGAATTCCATTGTGTGAGTTCAGGTTCTCACTACTCTGTGTCTGAATCGCCTATGCTCTATTAATGTCTTAGGTCAAGGCTTATGCTTCTGTCAGCATCCTCAATTAATTTAATTCTTATTCTGAAAATAAAACTAATGAGGTAGATTGCTGACCACATGGTTAGTTCTCAGGCAGTGTGCTTGATGTCACCAATGGAGTTTTGCCACCATCTGCTTATCACATGACATTTTTAATGCTAGTTTTTTTGTTTTGCTTGCTTGTTTGTATCTTGGTTTTTGGAGACAGGGTTTCTCTGTAGCTTTGGAGTCTGTCCTGGAACTTGTTTTGTAGATCATGCAGGCCTCAAACCCACAGAGATCCATCTGACTCTGCCTCCGAAGTGCTGGGGTTAAAGGTGTGCACCATCACTGCCTGGCTGTTTTTGTTTTTACTGGTTTTCCTTCCCAGATTCAGTATCAACTTGAACACATGAACAATGTATATGAATTTTATTTCAGTTTGGGTTACATGAGAAGTACATATTTCTATTTGGTGACTTGACAACTTGCTTAATGTCATTAAACACATGTCACTCTCTACACATCTATGTATAGTTTATTATCTATCTATCTACCTATCTATCTATCTATTGAAAGAATCTAGGTAGCATTTGAAAAGTAGTACCTTATATTTTCTCAATTACTGGCAAAATTCAATAATTAAAAACCTAATAGTTCATTAGTAATTTCAAAGCAATAAAGAATATTTCTTAAAAGATCACTATGAAAATGTAATTTTTATGGCAGAATAATTATGGACTACCCATTATTCTTATCTGTCAGGTGCCCATGTATTGCCATTTTTATCATCAGATAGTAGGATCTTCTTTTTGGTAGGCAAGCAATCACAGCCTGCTGAAGAATGAGTATCTCATAGATTTATAAATATTATCAAGCAACACTTATTACTAATAGATAACTTTCATAATCTTGCTTATATTTGTTTTATTGAACTGTGACTATTAAAATTAATTTTCACTGTGTTGCTTATGTGTATGTATTATGTATTCCATATATACACATGCATATATAATACCAGTGTTTATCTTCATGTAACTCCAAGTTTCTAATGCTAATGGCTTTCTTCCAGTGTTTTAGCACAAATATTTCTAAAGAGTACTTGGATTTTTCAAATATTTTAAAATCTGCCAAACAATTACATATACTAGAAATGCATAAATCTTCCAAGTAAATGTGAAACAGGATTAATATGAAACTGGAACAGGCTTGGATAATGAATGCCAAGCTTAATGTACAATCTATTTTTGAATAAATCATACAGCAAAATTGCAGAGTGTGTAAATTACATAGCCATCATAAATCAATATCCTTTAGATTGCTCTGCCTCAGATAAGGGGTACTACAGAGGCCACATCTTACTTGCAAGTGAATGAGAAAAAGGAGTTAAAGTCAGAGGGGAACACCCATTAAGGAAAGGAAATGCTCAGAAAATTATTATAAAAGTTGAGTATACAAATTACATGTCCCTGGGTAGTGGTTATCTTACAATCTTACACAGAGGTCATGAGTGGATGAGATAGCTTTGTGCTGGTTTATACCATATGCCTCTTGCAGGGCTAAGTTAAGAGGCTTGAACTATGCTTGTAAATGTCACTAATGCTTCAGAATGAGTTATCAAAAATCCCAGCGTAGTTAAATTGATTTCCTAATGAAGATTTTGAACTTATCAATAGAGTGTAGGAGCACTATCTCTGCTAAAATCTCAGTTTCCTGTTAAAAATGTCCCTCCTAGAAAAATAATTTTCATCTCTTTTGAAAGAAAATTTATTTATGAAGAATCACTTCATTAAAAATACTGATATTACCTTGTAATCCAGTCTTCATTAGTACAAGATAAATGAAGAAGACATTATCCAGCCATAAAAAGATTGTGCAAATCACAGATTTTGAAAATATTATCTATACTGGCAATATAAGTTTTATGAAGAGATGTGAACACATTAAAAGATCTTTTTTACAGGATCCTATTAACTGCCAGGAAGTTTTGCCAAACAGACTTTAAGGGGGGAAATCAGGCTATCCTAACTGTCCAAATGTTTTCTCCCATTTCCAACAAGCAGCTGCTGGGAGTCCCTGCCAGTAGTAAACCTTTCAGGCAGAATGTGAGCAGCTGCCAATCTTGTGTCAATATTTTAAATACATTTACAGCCATCTTCACTGGTGTCAAAATTTCCTACTTCCCACAAAAGGGCTAGCAGTTATCTTTCCTCAAGGTTTGCCTCCATTTATTCTCCTGGTGGGGAAAAAGCCAACTCAGCAGTTGTGGTAAGAATCCCCTTGAATATCATCAGAATAAATATCAGTGGCTCTGAGGAAGACTGCTCTGAAATAATGACCATACAATGACTCTTAGGACTTGGAACATGAAAATATTTCAGCAAATATTTAATGGCCAATATTGTAGACACTTATTGAGTTTTAAAAATCACCCTCTGCTGGAGCTGGAGAGATGGCTCAGAGGTTAAGAACACTGGTGGCACATCTTTCAGAGGTCCTGAGTTCAGTTCCCAGCAACCACATGGTAGCTCACAGTCACCTAAAATGAGATCTGGTATCCACTTCTGGCACACAGTGCAGGCATACATGCAGGCAGAACACACTATACATAAAAGATAAATAAATAAATTTAAAACAGTTACCCAGAGGATAATTTTCTATGTGATTTCCAGATTATAATGTAAAGATTCTATCATCATGTCTAGTCTCAAGAGGCATCTTAGAAGTAAAACCGAATGATAAATATTTGTTGTTAATGAAAACATGAACTCAAGGGGAAAATTGAAGTAAGTTTATGTTTGAGAACAGGTTCCATGATATCCTTAAGTAACTGCATCTTTTATTGACAGAGTGAAGATAAGAAATGGTAGAGTGAGAATATGAAGCAAAGAGATGGGAGGGTGAGTGAAGGTACTGTATCAGAATTCACTGATTGGAGGAAAAAATTTTCATAGAGCCTCAGATAGTGACATATAGCCTACTAATGGAGATTTTGGGGGAATGGTCTAATGTATTTAACTAATAATCAGGGATTGGACTTTTCTCTCATTTTTTAAAAAAATAGTTTATTGGTTATTTAGGTACTTATTGTGAGATTGTGTGTGTGAACATACACATACATGTATGTGTGCACTATGTGTCACAGTACACATAAAAAGTAAGAGGACAACTTGTGAGAGTGTGTTCTCTCCTTCAACCATGGAGGTCCAAGTATTGAAGTTGAGTCCTCAGGGTTCGTGTCAATTTCCTTGATCCAAAGAAACATCTCTCTAGTCTAGTATTGGGAATGTTTTAATTAAAAGATGGAGGGTTTGTGGAACTGAGCTTTCACTTCCTTAACAAAACTTTATTTTATATATAATCCTTCAAAGCCTTGGTCGTTCCATTTACACAGTTCCAGTACCTTGTATCATATATAGTTAACGATTAGAAAATACACATACAAAACAAAATTCTGCCTCATTCATTAGATCCCAAGACACAACTACAAAGTAATTTGATTAAAAAAGAAACCTACTAGAATTTGAGCAGCTAATGTGATCATGTTTAGCATAGTCATTCTAGAAAACTGCACAGTTACTCTGTTGGTGAGGGCATTTCTGATACAAAGTATTTGTCACTTCAACATATTTATTTGTCAACAATAGATGAGATCTCAAGATAATAATGGATGATTAAACAATATTTATCTCATTGCTCCTCTGGAACCTTAGTGAACCAACAAATACAAATATCAACAAGTATGACTACCTCAGTGGAGTCCTGTTGCTAAAGAATTAGCACATCACCTTTGCCGAGAGAGAGAGAGAGAGAGAGAGAGAGAGAGAGAGAGAGAGAGAGAGAGAGAGAGAGAGAGAGAGAGAGAGAGAGAAGGAGAAGCATGGTATCATTTCCTTCTTCAGTAGTCCTGGCTTCAAAAGTGGGGAACAGACTTGCCTGCTTAGAAAGCATGGTGCCAGTCTTTCCTGTGTACACGTCCTTCCTGTAGAGTCAATGTGTAGACTCAAAACACAGTCTCTACGTCTTCCTAGGCTGAGATAAGCACTAATGATAGAATGAATTCTACCTGTTTAGAATGTCTCCCTGGACCAGGAAAATCCTACGTTAAGTGTTGAAAAGTTCAAGCTGTTACCTGTAAGCTTGGATTTACTCATATCTGTACTCTGCCCCCCTTCCCTAGCAAATATAGTATTAAGGAATCCCACTCTCTGTGGGGGATTTTTATAAACCCAGGAATAGATGTGACTGAAACATTTTTTTCTGTAAAAATACTGTGAGATATATATATATATATTTATATATATGTATATATGTGTGTGTTATTTCTTTATCTGGAATCATATATTTTTATTAGAAAGGCTGATTGGTTATTTATTTATTTATATATTTTGTAGTTCAACTGACATTTAATGTGTATGACAAGTGTGTTTCCTTTTAGGTTAGCAAAGATTTCTTTTGAGTTTTTTTTTAATAAGTGTTTCTGTGTTCCAAAATACTGTGAATTATATAAATGGTTTTGCCATTTTATTTCATGAATGCTAGTCGTTACATAAAGCATGTATTTGAAAGGAAATAAAAATGCGCTAAACCTTGCCCAGCTAGACTGTAAATGTATGCACTTACCTGTGACGCCACAGCCTTGCCCCATTCACAAGGCATTGTGTTCCCTATGAAGAGACTATGTGAGACTCCTTGTTTTTCCAAGTGTGAACACACTCATTGTCTGGCTTGGTTAGCAGCTGTGACTGCTGTGCACAGATGTGACAGACACTCCAGGTAAGTGAGTGATACAAGGTTGTTTGTGTAGCATCTGGTGATAACTGTAGAATATTGGTGGGGTAACCCTTCTAGCTAGCTCGTCTGAAGCAGTCACAGAGGCAAAGGATTCCTTGTACGCATTGTTTTTTTCCCTTCAGGTAACTGAGTCAATCTTGTTTCTCATTTTGTAGTGAAATGGCATTTGTTTTTAATCCAATAGCTCTGCTGTTCTCAAGGGAACAACCACACTACTATTTTAGATGAATGCCTCTGTGTACTTCAGGCAATGAGGCTCCCAGCTTGTTTGTTTATATTATTGAGTACACTTATTAAATATCCCTGTCTTCCCCATTCAGGTTACACTGCTGAATAATAAACTCCTGAAGGGCAACAGACAGTGAAGGGATCCATATCATCCTTTATTTTATTTTTAAAAAATACTTTTTTATGGTTATGTCTGAGGATTTTGTGTTTGTAACTTGTCACGTTTTAACAATACATAAATCCCTTTTTTTAAATTCCAATTTTCTGTTCCTTTTTTATTCTTATGTCACTTATTCCTTGTGCTAGCACCTTTTGGTGTTCAGTTTCCTACCTTTAAATAAGCTCTCCAGGCTTTAACTGGTAGAATCTTTGTGGTGTGTCCTCTCATTGATTTGTGTCTATGAAATGAGTGTGACTAATACTGTTGATACTTAGTGACATCATGGACCACTGATAGGAAGTTCTTCCCATCTAAAGCATCATGTGAAGGGCATCTCACATTTGTGGACGTGGACCAGTTTACAAGTACAATCCTAGTGCCTGCTTTACCATGCTTTGCCTTTGAATGCTGTTATTCCAGATGTGAGCAAGGATTGCAGGATCCTGCATCATACTTACAGCTTTAATTTGGCAGGCAATATCATTTAATTTAAAAGTCAACAACTAACATTTTGTTATTCACCATTTACTTATGTACCTTGTGCATTTTCTGAAATAATTCAGTGGGCTTAATTTATTAGAAAAGATGTTTTACATAAATTTTAAATGATTTTATGTTAAGTTTCTGATATGCAGGTTATACTAGGGTTACAACACATTATTAGTGACTATCTTCCTTGAAAACCAAGAATTTTTTATTAGGTTTAAGTTATGAGATGGCATCCTTGTGCTACATTTCTATATTTTAACAAAATATTGTTAGAAAAGCACGTGGATTCTTGTTCATGTTTAAAATGTGAACTGGATCTCTTGCATATGGTGCTGTAGAACATATGGGAGGGTTAATGACGCTAGTATTACAAATTGGCAGAACCCATCCCTTTAAAAAGTAAGGACCTTTTATTTGGTTTCAGTAATAAATTGTAGTTTTGAGGAGATGTGGGTTCAACCTTGTGCTGATATCTTGCTTGTACAAATAAAGCCTGCCTGAAGGTCAGAGAATGAAGTTTGCCACTAGCTAACCAGAGAGGTCTGGAGGTCTGTACAGACAGACAGGAAGTTAGATAGGTGGACAGAAACAAGATATAAGCAGGGAGAAACAGAAACTTGTTCTGTTGTCTGATGAGACACTTAGGAGGTAAGGTGTGGTGGTGGTTTTCTCCTTATCTATGATTTCTCAGCATTTCCCTCTATAGCTAACTCCTGGTTTTTATAATCTAGATCAAGATATCACCACACACTCTTAGTAGATAATCTGAGTTTTAAAATGAACCACAGTGTCAACATTTTCATGCAAGTTTCCCAATTTAAAAATGTCAGTAATACGAGACAGAGAGGATGTAGATTCAAATGAGATGGTAGATGGGAAGGATCTTGAAGGTGTTAGGAAACCATAATCAGAACACACTGTATGAAAAATTCTATTGCCAATAAAAAACTGAGAGGAAAATTAAAAATAATTTTTAAATAATATGTATTAGTTACTTTTCTGTTGCTGGGTTACAAAAAATCCAAACAACTTATAGAAGGAAGGTATATTTGGGCTTATGGTTTCAGAGGGCTGCGAGTCTGATAGCTCACATAGTGAACCACAAGCAGGAACCACAGAAAAGGAACTGGGAGGGGGGTGTGCCTTGGAAACCTTAAGGGTTTCCTAGTTACATACTTCCTCTAGCAGGGCTTAAACCTCCCTGATATTGCCACCTGCAGACTGAGTAGTCAAGTATCGGAGCACATGGTACTAGTCTCATTCAAACCATGACAGTAACTGATTTTGATTGATTTTCTGTAATTGTTTAATAATTCATGGTTCATATAGAAATGAGCTGCAGGACTTTCCAGAAAGCCTTTCAGTTTACTACCTGCAGAACTTGCCCTTGCTTTGAAAATCATGAGACTATGTTAGCATGTAATAATATGCAGTACTCTGAAGTGTTCTTGCAATAATCAACCGAGTAAGAGTTGTGTAAGTTGAGGTTTAGAATTTCCCTATCGCCCAAGAAAGTTTTCTGCTTTTCCCGTTCTCACTTGTTCCCCATATCCTCACTTATATACCAACTTTCTATTTACAGTTTATAAATCAAAGATTAAGTTTTTCCAATAAATAGTGTTCAAGGTCTGCTGGCACCACTAACATTCTCCTGCTATATGGCCAAATAAAAATTCAATCCTTCCTGTAGTCAAAGAACCAAGGAAAGAAATAATATACTTATTCAATGCATATGGCATGTATAATATCTCAGACCCATTATTTATTTTTTGTAGAAAAATTCTGTTTTTAATGTAGTACCTTCTAGATGCAAGGCTCATAATGTGTAGAGATACCATGCTCAATGTCAACTAATTAATTGTTAAGGGGAAATTTGCAACCATACTAATAGTAATCCAGGTTATTTTTCTAATACTGTGAGCCTGGAGACATGCCTCTGAAAATAAATAATGAAGAAAATATATTGCTATATGCTTTTAAGAATTTATAAAATTTTTAGTCACTCTTTAGTTGCTTAACACCATGTGATATGATATGCCAACCTCAAATCCAAGCTATGAGTTTGTGTTTTATTGTTGAATTACATGTTAGAGGATTAAGAAATACTAGCCATACTTGCCTTACCCAAATCTACATATCAAGTAAATCATGTGGACAGAATTTAAATTGAGTATCTTTAACATTAATGATAGTTTCCAGGTTTTATTTTGTTATTATATTTTACTGCTTCAAAATTAGTAATTTATTTTCAAAGGAAATTATTCTTTATGTATTGTACTTCCAGTGACAAATATGCTCATGAATTGTAACTGTCAATTAGTGAGTAGAAACGTGCTTTTAAAATACAAAAACAGTGTGAATTAAGGCATCTCTCTGTAGAAAATATAATTTAACTTGCAGAAGAAAACCAAGTTAAGGTGTCTTTATGGTACCTAGTACATAGTCCTGGATCTAATAATTGGATAATTGATAGTAAGCCTTGTTCAGGTGATTGAAGGTTGAATTGTGAAAATACTTTTTTCCCAGTCTCCTTTTTCCTTTCTGAAACATTTGAGAGATTGCAATCAAACTTCCAAATTTTTTTTAATTGTTACAATTGTTTTAGAAAATGTAGGTTATCTCTAAAACCGTGACTTCCAACTATACACTCCTAAAATGTTTTCACGTGCTCATCTGGGAAGGAAAAGCTGGAGAGTTCAGATCTATTGGAAAAGAGCAGCAAGGCTTGCTCTAGTGACTTTCTACTTGGACAGAAAAGGTGAGGTAGAATACAGGGGACCAGAAGAAGGACAAAGTATGCATATGGTGGCCCGCATACGTTAACCTTATACAGACTGCTTGTGACTGAAAGTCACCCTCCTAGCAACTCCTCCTCTTCATTGTGGGGAACAAGTATAGTTGGTCAAAGTAACACAGCTTCTCACCTAGTACTCTTAGAGAGGACTAGATGATGGAAATACACCAGGAGGTTCTTGTCATTCCTCATTCTTTCTAACACTTGAGAGACCTGTTTGAGTTAATTAAAGCAACATTTTTGTCTTTCTAAGTCAGTGTTCTGAGGTATGATTATTATTCTTAACCTGTTTGTTATCTCCAGCTTATTACTAATATGTTAATGGAACTTGACAGCTTAATGGCATCTGAAATTCAGAGGAAAATCAAACCATTAGTGAGGTAACAGCCAGCGACAAAAATAAACCCTGCATAGTCTGTATATTAATTAATAATGGGAACTATTTAGGATGAGAGATTAATGGAAACATAAAATAGAAATTATTAAAAGGCAAATGTAAAACCTAATGGAGTAAGAATTCTAGGGATTTACCAAGCTTTCAAAAGACAGCAAAAGTGAGAGGAATAAGAGAGCACACACTCAGCTGTTCTCACTCCTCCACTTCTTGCTGTGTTTGAACAGCTAGTCCTATGAGAAGATACTGCATTGCTTCATTATTCACTTGTAAAACTCTTACATTTCGCTTAGCTTCACATGCTAACACAAGACAAGTTAGTCAAATTAAATGGCTCCCAAGTAAGTATAAAGATACAGAGAAAATATTTTTAACAAGAAAAGTCATCGAGTTTTAAATATTTATTTTTAATCTGTTTTTCAAGAAGGGTGAGAATGTTAGCACAAGTCAAAATTTAATGTGCCTGTTGTGTTATTTAAATGGATCAGAACACGCTGTATTGAAAGATGCCTTTGTCCACTGGAAGGTTCAGATATCCCAAGAAAGATTTTGGGGACACCTTTTTGAATACTTACTTGTTTAGCTCCTCCCTCTTTTGGCACAGTCAATAAATTAAAAAGCATCAGTTACCACTGTGGTGCTACCAGTGTGTCATGTACTTATTGTCCATTGAGGTACTTCTACCAAAACATTTACCTATTGTTCATTAGCAATAGTCATTTATCACATACAGAATTGGGTTCTTAAGTAAATACTTTGCTTGATAAATCATATGTAGTAAAGCAGTGGCTTCACATGAGACTATGAACCTTATTTATTCATTGGAAAAGATGGAGGAATGGAACGAGATGATGCTTGCAATCCATTGGTTCAGAGTATTAGGCTTTACATAATTTCACATAATCCCACAATAGATTTCATGGACATTCTCCACTATAATTTTTTCAATGAAAGATAGGTTTGGTTGTCCCATAAATCACCTTTCCAAGAAAACTAACTGTGCTTGCAGTAGAATGGCAGATGGGACAGCTTTTGCACCAGTGGGGGGGGTGTTCTTTCCTGGCAAGGATATTGAAGAAAGAAGGAATTATGCTAATCCACCCATTTTTCTCTATTGCAAGCAGCTATATATATCCACACACACACATAAAAACACACACACACACACACACACACACAGTATGCACTCAAGTGAGGATGTAAATTTATCATTTTTGGCATGTGACACATAGTTCAAACTGCACAGAATGTGTGTGCATATGTACTGTATATACTGTTTAACAGTTCTTATATGTTTTTATTTAGAAACAATCTTAATTTACATAACAATCCCCCTGTTCCCTCTCCCTCCCAACATCCCATGCCCCCCCCCAACCCATCCCCAACCACTCTCTAAGAATAGTGAGGCCTTCCATGGAGGATCATCAAAGTCTGTCATATCATTTTGGGGAGGGCCTAGGCCCTCCTCTGTGTATCTGGACTGAAATAGTATTCCTCCATAGGGAATGGGCTCCCATTGTCCATTTGTGCACTAGGGATAAACACTAGTTCCACTGTTAGAGGACTCATGGACTGCCCAGGCCTCCTAACTGGTACTCACATTCAGAAGGCTTGTTTTGGTCCATTGCTGGTTCCACAGCTTTACAACTGGGGTCCATGTGCTCTAACTAGATCAGGACAGCTGTTTCTGTGGGTTTCTCCAGGATGCTGTTGACTGTTTTGCTCATCCCCCCTCTCTCTCAACCACTGGATTCCAGGAGTATGACTTACTGCTTAGCTGTGGGTATCTGCTTCTGCTTCCATCATCCACTGGATGAAGGCTCTAGGATGACAATTAAGGTAGTCATTGATCTCATTATAGGGGAAGGGCATCAAAGGCAGTCTCTTCATTACTGCCTAGATTCTTAGTTGGGATCATCTTTGTCGATCTCTGAACATTTCCCTAGTGACAGATTTCTCTTTAAACCTATACTAGCTCCCTCTATTAAGGTATCTCTTTTCTTGCTCTTTTCTGTTCCTCCCCTGGTTCAACATTTAAATATTATACATGTAATGTATTATTAAAAGGTCTTCTGCTTTCTTAATTTCATAAAAATTACATGACAGAAACGATTCCAGGTATACATTCTTGCTGTCCATTTTCTGAGATTATGTGCAGATTATGAGAGCACTCACAAAAGGACAGACATTTGAAGTCTTTGTAAAGCCAATAGTGAAAGAAACAAAGCAAACAGCTCAATGGGATTCACCATTACAAGATCATTTATTAAATGACGTATGACCATTTCAAGATCATTTATTAAAAGACCGCACTTAAGGATGAGTAGAGAGATTAGGCTGTCCATAGTATTGGCTTCCGGCTGTTTTGTTTTTGTTTCCTGACTTTTATATATAAGGGATGCTATTTAGTTACATCCTGTTGTGATGAAACACAGTGACTTAAAACAGCTTGTGGAGGAAAAAAGTTTCTTTCGGTTTACACTTCAAGGTCACAATACATCATTGAGAGAAGTCGGAGGGGACATTCAGGCAGAGTAGGGGCATGAAACAGAGGCTCTGAAGGACTCTGTGTGCTGGTTTCACACAGCCCCATGCTTACTGGCTGTCCCAGAGAATGAAACACAGTGGGCTGGGCACTCCTACATCAATTAGCTATGAAGACAGTGCCTCACAGCTCTGCCAACAGGCCAGTTTGATCTTCACAATTCCTCAACTGAGGCTCCTTAAAATGTGGCTAGTTGGTAGCAAAAGGTAACTAAGAAAAATGCTTTGAAGTAAATTGTGATGCACATTGTAGTTGCCTTCTGCACTGTCAGCCCTTGAAAGGCAGCAACAGGATAATCACAACAAGTTTAAGGCCAGCCTGGTCTATAACACCTTCTGGGCTATCTAGGACTACACAGTGATACTCTCAAACAAAACAAATAAGCAAGCAGAAAATCCAAGGTGCCCACAAAAAGTAGAATCAATTTTATTTCTGTCAAGAACAGTAAGCAGTACTGTTCCAGTTTTTAACAAGGACCTGGCTTATTCCTGGATGTGTTAAAGTGATCTCAGGATACACAATTGTATCCTACTCTTAAAAAAGAATATTTTATGAAGATTATTTAATTTAGGTAATCAGATGGTATATTGAAAGGGCAAATTCAAGTTAAATATTAACTCCATTGTGTTAGCAGGGATATTTTCTACTGTCAGTAGTTTTGCGGTCAGACAAAATTTAATTTTTCTCCATGTTTTATTTTTTGAAATGTAATATGGATCTGTACTCTTTATTAGTTTCCTCAATGGGTACCTTTTAAATAATTACTAGATTTACAAATGTAATTAATTTTTAATGTGTGGATGTGTATATAATCACTTGTATGGTGTATGAAGGAAAGATAACTGAGGAAATGGCATTTCAGCTGAGATTTGAATATGTGCTGGTAATATTTTAAGAGTAGTATGGGGCAGAGTGTGGTAAGAAACTGTTCAGAGCAAAGAGAACAATCCAGAAGACAGGTCTAGTCCTCAGAGAAGAATGTCTGGGTGTCTGCACAAATGTTTTTTTTTTTTAATTTAAAAATAACTTTTTTTTCTCAGACACTGTACAGAAAACAAAACAAAGAACAAACCAGAATTTAAGAACAAACAAACAAACAAACCCAACAATATCAAAAACTAAAAGCATGAGAAACATAGATACACACACACACACACACACACACAGCTCATAAAGAACACAAAATCAGAAACTATAGTATGCAAGCACTATGAAACAAACAAACAAATCTCCAAAAATACCATTGATTTTGTTTTGTGTTGGCCTTCTAGTACTGGTAAGGGACTTGTCCCTAAGTGTTATTTGCATACCCTATGAGACTCCACTGGAGAGAACTAAGTTCTTCATTTGCATATCCTTGTCCCTAGAACTCCCCATGGTGTCTGATCTGGTACTTCACACCATGGGGGATATTTGCTTTTCTAACCATTTCAATACCACCTGGGATGTTATTTGCTTCTCTAACTATTTCTTCTTTGTGTGTGCCCCTCCTCCCCCCACCTTCTGCTGGGAGGCAGAAGTAGGCAGATCCCTGAGTTCCTGACTAGCCTGGTCTACAGATCCAGTTCCAGGACAGCCAGAGTTGTACAGAGAAACCCTGTCTTGGAAAAAAAAAACACATTAAAAAAAAAAAACAAGCTGCATGGAACAGTCACTTAATTTACCTGCACATTCTGTATACCTAGTCTTATTGTTCTCTCTTACAGGGCCTGTTAAAAAGTGCAGGTCCTGTAAGTTCTGTGGAGAAAAAATATTGAGGAAGGACCCAAGTTGGGCTTGCTTTCAATTCTTGGATACATACATTAAATCATACTTTTCATTTTACCTTCAACTCAAGGAACCAATGAGGGAAACTTACAGACCTAGAGACATAACAATTAGCCATACTTGGATTAGACTTTTAGAAGTTGTTTTCTCAGCCCACCAATAAAGTAATTATCAGCCTTTGCTAATAAATAGTCTTCAAGTTACCCTGTTTCTAGTAGTTCATTAAATGCCAAATGAACTCATAGTTTGGTTCTACTTTCCATGGTCTGAATGTGTGTTCTGCAAAGTTGCTGTTGAGAAGTACCACACATTGCCCTTCCATCAACTGCCTATTTACTGTAGAGGGTATTATGTACCAGCACTAGTGCACTGACAAAATTACAGCAAATAATAGTGTGTCACTGCTCTCAGGAAATGTGTTTCCATTCAGGGAAGACAAATTATTGAAAAACTTTATAAATAATTTACTAAAAATAATTCCAGATAATGATAACTGAAAAGTTTCTACACCCCGATAAGCCTCTCTGCCGATGCAGCGATCCAAATCAAACCAAATTAGAAAAACCCATATTTAATGGATACAGTGCTCCTGGATGACCTTCCAGGTCCCCAGACAGGAGATGGGAAAGAGAGACTGGAAAACCATGAATCTGTTTTCCGGGGGACAGTTTAAATGCCCTATGGGAATGGTTTTGAGCATCTCTGGGGGAGGGGGTCATCATTTGGCAGAGATGTATCAGGGTTTGGAGGGAGATAAGGGAGGGAGCTTGGGTGGAACTTCTACCATAATATCCCAGAATCTTTGGGTATATGATGTCAGGGGCTGGGTTGGAGCTTCCCCCATAACAATACTATGCTTAAATTAATGCAGATTATGTATATGTAGACTGACTTGAGAGTGAGGGTTATGTAGATACTATTAAGAAATAAGTGAGACACAAATTATAAGAAAAAGGATTGTTCTGTCCATAGAGTGAGTCATCTATTAGAACAAGTGCAACAATGCCAAAACAAATGCTGTTTTTAGGTATAGACAAGCCTGCGTGTCTGGTTTAGTGTCATGTGTCAGGTAGGCATGAGTTTAAATTCCATAGGCACTTTAAAATGACAGTGTAATAAATATGGGATTTAGATAGTTACAAGAAGTAGGAATGATATAGCTGATTTATCTTGTGAAAAGATCCCAGTGACAGGCTGGTTAGATAATTAACTGAAAGCGAGCTAAGGGTGAGAGTAGGAGGCTCCAGATGAGTGGCAAGGGTATTGTACTTTCCCAGTGAAAGACTACTAGTTGGTAATGTGAGAACTTTGAACTAGGAAGGGACTTGTGTTGATAAAGGAAATGGATTAGATTTTTTTCCACTCTAAGTCATTTTCATGTCAAGACTGCACCTTGGATTCATTTAAGGATTCTATAGTCTAACTGATGGAAGAGCTGGCCACCAAGGTTGAGGAATGAAGTTCTGGGTTTGAACTCTTGGACCCACATGGCAGAAGGAGAGGAGTGACCCTCACACATTGTCTTCTGTACTCCACACTTGTGCCAGGGCATGTATTTGTATGTACACATAGACAGATGGGATGGGAGGGAGTGGGGAAACGGGAGGAAGAGAGAGAGACAGGGGTAAATGGAAAAAAATGTTTAAAAATACAGTTTGATATCTACTTAGGTTCTGATATTACTTCAGTGCTCTCATCTTCCACCCAAACTATGTAATATTAAGTGATTCAGCATATTATATCTTCCTAATTATATAGAAATTAGTGTAAATTGGTTAATTTGAGCATTTTTCTTAAAGTGTTGAAAGGTTTACGTTTCTAAGTTTCTTTCCATATTCACTTGTTAGGCCTTTGAAGGAATTTATTCATTATAAAATGGAGACAGAGAGAGAGAGAGAGAGAGAGAGAGAGAGAGAGAGAGAGAGAGAGAGAGAGAAATCCTGAAATGTATGGAAGTTGGGAAAAGGGTGATTTTTAAATTCCCTAATGTCTCTTTAGTCTGTGGCTAGTTAAAATTCATGTGGTGGGAATGCATGTTCTTCTAATATCTATACATTCCTAGAATTACATCAAAGGGAAGGTATGGAAGCCTAACAACTGAGAGACATGCAGATTAAAGAAGACATGATTATTTAAAATTTTGTGCGTGAAAAATATATTTTGAGTCACATTTGATTCGACTGTTGATGCGATCCTCACCCAGATTTTCATCATGCTTTAATTTCAGGAGTGGTTAGAATATGGTCTGCTAAGTTCCTTAAATAATTATAACAGGGACAGAAATCTATTTCCTTAAGTCAAAAAGCTATTGCTGTGTTCATTTTCTTCTCGAATATATTTTAGTAGATTTTCTTTGTATATTCATTTTAGTACAGTTTTGAACTCTGAAGTGTGATTGCAAATTAGTTGAGAGATAAATCCTGTCACTTAGCCATAGTTATGGATTGGGAAATGACAGACAAAGACTGAAAATTACAATGTTCCCCCCTCCCCACCCTGTATACAGTAAGTTAGATCTATAACAGTTTTATTGACAGAATATCTTCTTAAATCATGAATTCCTCTCTAGTCCGATCTAAATACTAAAGACAAGTGATGCAATGTTATGCACTATAAAAAGTACTTGGCATTCATCTGAACTGGTGTGTGTGTGTGTGTGTGTGTGTGTGTGTGTGTGTTGTCTTTCTTCAGTACATCTCAGTAAAGGCTCATGCCAACTATTAAGATATTAATTTTCTTTCTGGTTTTGCCAGTTGGCAAAAATGTTATCTTCTCAACTAACCCACCTGATCAGCAAAAGGACCATCACATCTGCCCTGCCTGAATCTCCTCATTGTGCTGAGGAAGCATGAGATAACTTTGGAAAAGTTTACGGGCTGTGCAACAGAGCAGTAGTAGAGTTTTCAGCATTCCTTCTCAGAACCAGCAAATGCACAATTAACCCTGGCTGCTCTGTACAGCAATGGAGGCACTGGAGTCAGTCATTGGGTTAAGAGTCATCAGCATACTCCATCAGAATGAAAGCTCTAACTCTCCAGTTCACTGGAGCTCTAACTATAGAACACAGTGCAGTTTTATCAGGACTGAGGAACTGCATGTGTAAAGAGTCTAAAATATATTTTCTATGATTTTTTCATTGGGAAATTTAATTTTCTAGGGGTATTTAAAATATTTATGTACTCTAATTTTACGCTGGTGTAACAATAGCAACTACATTTCATATTTGTTTGGACTGTTTCTTTTGTTGCAGTCCCATGTTAATTCTGTTATTTTTGTTGAACCAAACCTGAAACTGAGAGTTTAACGTACTTACCCAAAATGACAACTGAATGGTGTCTTCATTAAATCAAACTGACTCCCCCTCTTCCAGTAGCTATCAGATGCTAACAGCTCTTCAACTAGTGTTGAGATTTCATGCCAGCACCCCCTGCCCCCAACCCCCTGCCCCCCCCCCGTCCTGGGATTTTTATCAGTCTATGGCTTACTCAGATCATGTGAAATCTGTCACAATCCTTATAAGTGTGATTGCCCTGTGATATCTGGTAAACACAGTGTCTTTCATCCTATTATCCACTTCTGGCTCTTACAATCTACCTACCCTCTCTTCCTCTATTATCTCTGAACCCTTGTGGGAGGGGTGTGATACTTACTTTCCATTTAGGGTTGAATATCTCACAGTCGCTACCATGCACTGCTTGTTGACAAATTGGGAGTCACGTGTGGTTTTTGGTTACCTGGTATACTGGCTAGTTTTGTATGTTAACTTGACAAGAGGTAAAGTCATCAGAGAGGAAGAAACCTCAGTTGAGGAGATGCCTCCTTTAAATACAGTTGTAAGGCATTTTCTCAATTAGTGATCATCAGGGGCGGTCCCAGACCATGGTGGGTGGTGCCATCCCTGGCCTGATGATCTTGGGTTCCACAAGAAAGCAGGCTGAGCAAGCCAGGAGAAGCAAGCCAGTAAGCATCATCCTTCCATGGCCTCCACATCAGCACCTGCCTCCAGGATCCTGCCCTATTTGAGTTCCTGTCCTTGACTTCCTTCAGTGACAAACAGCAATGCTGAAGTTTAAGCCAAATAAACCCTTTCTTCTCCAGCTTGTTTTTTCATCACAGTGTTATGTTGCAGCAATAGAAACCCTAATTAAGACACCTGGTATGTATATATTATTTCACAGTTTTGATACCAAAAATATTTATAATCAGGAGTATTCACTGAATTTTTTCTGATATTATAACATATGGAAATAAAAATATTTGGTAGTTATCCAATGTTATCTCTCATAGTAAGAAAAACTGCTTACATATTATACCTTAATCCACAATCTTTTGCTAGGTAGATTTTACTTACCATGAATTAATTTTTCAGCCATCCAGTTATTCAATCTAAACGTTTTTTCTTTAGTTTTTTATTATTTAGATTTTAAATAGCTTGTTTCACATATCAATGTTAATACTTTGAAAAAAATCAGTTTCAGGCTGGAGAGATGGCTCACTGGTTAAGAGCAACCACATGGCAGCTCACAGCTGTATGTAACTCCAGTTCCAGCAAGATCTAGCATCCTCAAACAAACATAAATGCAGGCAAAATATCAATGCACATAAAATAAAAATAAATAAATTTTTAAAAATTCAGTCTCATAATTTACTATGAATTACCTGATTTGTTTTTATATTACCAACAAAAGGTGTCTCTGCAAAACTCATTCCATTTTTTATAAAAGATCATTAAAATATTTTCCTTTGATATATAATGCTGCAAATATAATTGTAGACTTATTTAAGGCAAAAAATTGCAAAAATATAACAAAACTGAATACACAAGATTCAAAATTAGTTAATGATGTTTTTAAACTATAGGTTATCTAGTCACCAAAAAGCCATATAAAGTAATTCAGTGGGACATTAAGTAAATATTTTGGCAACTATAGGGCTACTAAGCAATTCTCCAGAAGAAATTTCAGTGAAATATTCAATTAAATTATTTGCCAAATTAGGACTATCAGGTTAATATTAATGCAGAATACATAATTTGTTATAACTAAAATTTACATCAACTAGTATTGAATTTGCTTTTAAGATGAAACTAACTGTACGGAATAAAAACACCAATCTACATTCATGAACTTAATGGTGGATAGGGGTTTACATAGAAAAGCTAGTTTTCTCTTAGAAATTTTAGGATTTTCTGGGAGATCTTCCTTGTGTGCTTTCAGGCAAAAGTGCAGCATAGTGTGTACTAAGATCCAGCTCACATTGATGTTAATGGGAATCTCTCAGTTAAATTTCTTCATGCTGTGCTAAAAATGTACCTCCTGGTGTTTCCGTAGTTTTTCGGCTATCATTGATGCTAGAGTAGAGTTATTACGGTCTACAGTATAAATATATATTTGGATAGTTTAAAATATTTATTTGATAACGTGTTCTGTAGATTCTTACACAGAGCTCAGACCGTGTCTTTTACCTTTTAATAATGAAAATCGTGGTGCTTCATGAACAAAACTATATGTTTTATTTCAAGCAAAACAGAGATGGACATTGCACTTTGAGTTCATTTTCCTCCTTGCTTTGATGCTGAAAGGAAGGCACTCAGGTGTAGAGCGAAAGCACACAGAGGGTTAGTTAATTGAAAGCTCTAAGCTAGAGGGGTGCTGGGAGCTTTCCTCCTTTCCCCATTGTCTTCATTTTAATCTACATATTAGCCAAAGCTTTGGAAGCATTCTGCCTAGTGCTAGGCACACAGTGAGTTTTACTAAGGTCTTTTCCCTTTATTTTGCTGGTTACAGTACATATACCAATTCTGAAAAGTGTGTTCCCACTGCTTTCATTCTTTTTATTTTACTGTTTGATCCTGGAGGTCCTTTTTATCTGCATGCTGTTCAAATTTACAATGTAATGAAGTAAAACCTTCAAGTCTACATTGGTCAGATATTTGCTCTCAAAGATGTTGGTATCAGGTGGTATCATTTACTTATAGAACCTGGTGATTTTGTACTTTGCTAAAACTTGGTTAAATTTATCACTGATGAATAGTAATAGAGCATTTCATATCTAATACTTTCCAGCTAGGGACCTGCAAGGAAAAATCATTGTAGTTTGTTTTTTTTTAGTTCATTAGCATTTTTATTTGTTTTATAGAACTTTGATGAAGGAAGAGTCTGAAAAGCTGTAGGAAGGACGGATAAGACACTCTGAATGTCTAATTACAATAACTGAAATAGAACACTGCTGTTTGATAGAATGTCCAAATCATGGGAAACAAAATGGATGTTATTTATTGAAAGTATTTCTGATTTGGGTAGAAGAATGATAGAATAATTTTATAACAAGCCCCATTCATAAGGTTTAACCTTAACCACTGTTGTTGCTGTAAGAGTGTGTATGACACAGGCTGAACTACTGTTACCTAAATTAGAAAGTTAGTTAAAGTGGAGCTGAGGAGTTGGATAAGTCAGTAAAGTTCTTGCTACATAAGCATAATGAACAAAATATGGAACCCAAGCACTCACCCAGAAATCCAGGCATAAAAATATTGTGAGGAAATATTGTGAGGAGGTAGAGCAGGAGACCTCTGGGATTTGCTGAGCCACCAGCATAGGTGGCTCATTGAGTTCCAGATTCAGTGAGAGACTCTCTCATAAAACATAGTGCAGCAATAGTTTAAGAAACTGGATGGTGACTTGTACCTTCTACAGTTACACACACACACACACACACACACACACAGAGGGGAAGAAGAGAGTGGCAGGGAGAGACAGAAGTAGAGAGAGAGAGAGACAGAGAGAGAGAGAGAGAGAGAGCTTTCAAATAAAAAGTCCAACTTATCTGGAGTATGCTCGGAGCAGGAGGTCTGATGACATATTAAAGTACTTTACTAACTTGAGTTAATCTTCTGAGACATGGACAGTGAGTTAAACAAATTGATGGACATGCTCAGCAGTTGATGTCAATATTAAAATATTAAAATAAAATGTTCTTAAACACACGAAAAAAAGAATGATTAAGTCATTTATGTTTCACTGTTTTGTATAAGATGTTGACTCATTTTATTGTACAGGCTGACCTTGAACTTGGGGTCCAATTGATCCATACAAATAACTCTAAAAAGTAGCTTAGATTTCAGGTGTGTGATTGGACTGGGCAAGAATTTCTATCTGTGTTGAAAATATTGTCTAGATACTGTAAAACCAGCCATATAGTTATATTAAGATAGAAGTTTTCTGTTGAGACACTAGCTAAGCCAAGACATTGATACTGTATTCTTAACCACTGACGTGATACTTAAGGTCTAAGGTCAGGCTATATAAATAAAGAAAATCAGGTAGAGCAATAGGCTGAGTAAAAGAATACAAATAAAGGAGATAACAGAAGAATTTGAGGGTTTAGGAAAAGATTGATGAAATGATATAAAACAAAGAGCTAGTTTTAAGAAAGATGAATTAATCAAAAATAAAATGTTCCACTGAATTATAGATACATAGGCTAAGAAATGACATCTTAATTGTTAATCTGTGAGTCTGTTCAATAATTTTAGTGATGGAATTTGGACTATAAAATATTGAAATATGAATGAGAAATGAAGATGTAGAAGTGGCTGTTGTGAATGTCAAAATATATTTTGAGAAATCAGCATGGGTAGGAATCAAATCCAATGGAAAGCAACATGGGTTAGGAGTTGGGAACATCTTTTATTGTTGATTTGTTTCATTGACTAGATAAGAATTCGCATACACTAATCATTAGGAAATTTGTTTAATAGTTATCCCATACTGGACCACTTCTGACAGTTAAATGGGCTATTAGTAGTCACTGGGGGATAACAGGCACAATTGTGCTGTTAAATAAGTACCCATTAAATGTTGAGGAAATCAAGCTTAGGAAATATAAACTGTAACCCATTGGGAAAACATCCCAGGGCAGCATCAAAATCTTTTAGGTACTTCATGATAGATGGGGTTTACTTTCTGATATTTATTCCTCAAATACCCATGATATTTTTATAAGGATTTGGTCACATGCATAGGTATAAGTTGAGATCTGTGCCAATTGTTTCATTATATATAACAGGGCATTTTTACAGGAGGAGGAAATAGCAGAATGATAACATGTAGCATATGACCTATATCTTTATTTCTTTCTTTTTTTGTTGTTTTGTTTGAGACAGGATTTTTCTGTGTAACAGCCCTGGCTGTCCGGGAACTCATTCTGTAGATCAGGCTGGCTTCGAACTCATGGATATTTACCTGTCTCTGCCTCCTGAGTGTTGGTATTTAAAGACATATGCCACCATCACATGGCAGCCTAAATAATTTTTAAATCGAGTATATCTAACATATAAAATATTTAACAGCAAGAGCACTGCCAGTTACTAGAGAAAATTGCCCAAACAACAAGATTTTCACAAGTATTTATTTAGTTGTTCTGATTAACTTTTCATCATTTCAGATGTAACTAAACAAGGCCACATAAGACTTCAATTGCATATTCCAAGCTATTATATTTTAAAATATGTTGCTTCCCAGAATGGTGTGTTAGTAACGTTAGTCAGTATTATTTGTCTCCTTTCAGTCTAATCATCTCAGTTGTTTTGGGTCGATAAACAACTATTGAATTTTCCCACTACTTCTCCTGCCTCGTGTATTATTCTGCTTCGTCTCTCAAGCTGAGCATTGACTCCAGTCAGTAGTGTGGAGTGATTACATCTGCCCTGGGTCCAGTTGTGCTATATGTAAGAAGTCCATCCGGGATGCTTGATTGCTATCTCTATCAGGACTGACATCCTTGAAAGTGCTCTGTGCAAGAACTCCATCCTGGACACTTGATTATAATCTCTTTTAGGATTTGACCAGCTTCTAATAATCTGGACTTTGCATGACTTGAATGTTTGCCGTAAGGAATTTTTTGTTTACCCAAGATGCTGACTTGCAAGAGGCAGATTTATTGTTTCTTTTATTTCCTTCCTTACCTTCTATACAAATAGATACGATGATCCACATTTAAAGTTCTGTCCTTAGCGCTGGAGTGTAATACTTCTCTACTCCTGACAATCTTTTAATGAGATAGCTTTAACACCCTTTTAAAGTGAGAGAAGCTTTACAGTTGAAAGAAAATAGGCGAATTCCGATGGCTAATATAAACTCAGTTCTTCAATAGCCTTGAACTCTTGTTCTTAGGTGATCTTGAAAGCTGATAGGAGCTATGTCAGATACATACTTCCTGCAGAGATCCAGGCTGTAAAGCCAGTCTACTAATGTCTCTTTCAAACCCTTTCTTTCTTTTCTTCACTTCCCCTACATTTCTATTCAACTTTATTGATAGTGATAGGCATTTGTCTGTCTTGATTTGAAAATGATGATAACAACAGTTACCCACAGTAGGCACACTTATATAGTGAATAATATAATCTCTAGATATTTGACAACAATTGTCTTAGCTATAGTTCACTATCCCTTCAGATGTCTCTCCCTGTCCATATATCAAACTGACAATCTACACAGCACTTTTAAAAACTCTCATGTCATGTCTCTTTTTTTCTAAGGCAATCAGTGCAGTTTTGTGTTCTCTTTGATGATACCTAGATGCTTCAGGTATTTGATATGCTTTATGATTGTCAACATGTGGCATTGCTTAATATCATAAAAAAGGTAGGAGAATAACTGCCTTTTCAGAGATGGGTGACAAAAGAGTTTTGCATGTTGTCTGAGCTAAATTGAGTGTATTAGTAAGGGGTACAGAAATATTACCCATGTTGCTCCTCATTGTTGGCTGTCTTTCTGAAATCCACAAGTAGATTGGTCCATTCTAGTCAACTCTTTGTTGCTGTAACAAAAGTTGGGATAATCAAATTAGAGAAGCAGTTAGATTTGTGCTCACAGTATTTTGCAGAAAGTAAGTTGCCTGTATTGCTTGGAAGGAGGTAGCACTTTCACATAAGAACAGAACTACTGGGCTTAGCATCAAGAAATGAAAGAAAGCGGCCTGAGTTAACACATCCTTTCACTCTGTGCCGTCATGACCAGAAGACTTCCCATTAGATCACATCTCTTATAATTAATGACTGCCTAATATATGACAACTTTGGGTAGATAACCTTTAAATACAGATCTGCTAGTGACACTTAAGGGCCGAAGCACAGCAAGTTCATTTGTGTATATTTCCCTTTTCCTTTGAGTCTGTTTGGCCCCTGCTTCATTGTTTTCTAAGTGAGGCTCTTGGACTTTTTGGTCTCTGTGCAAAGGTCTGAAAATATCTATTCCATTCCTCATGGTATCTGCCTTGAAAAACCAAAAAAAATTATAGCCTTTTGCTAGATATGTAGGATGATTTTTCTTAATCTCAGGATTATAAATATTTCATTGATTACAAGTTATTTTTATAATTTGACTTATTTATGGGGATTTTTGCTATATAGACAGTTAATTTTTAACAGTTAATTTGTAAGTGTGTAATGGAGTGTTCAGTTGGAGGATTATGCATTTTAAACTAGAATAACTTTATGATAAGACTTTTTCAATTTTTCATTGCTACACATAAGTTCTTACTGGAAATATGAATATGAAGCTAGCTGTGGCATTCGGACATGTTTCTTGCACCAGAGCAGGTATTACATTTCAAGTCAATCTTTTTTTTAATCTGTATTTGAACAGTAGGATAGCCAGTTAATCATTTTAGTAGTACTGCTAATGAAGGTACCATACTCTAGGGTTTTACCATGGTCTAGCAAAGGTAATTTATCATCAGAATTTACAGACTAAAAATCATTGTTTTAAAATATTTAAACAATTTCCCATGTAATCAGTTCATACAAATGCAAAGGATAATCACATACACTTCACAAGTTAAATGGGAACAGGAATTGTTACCCATGAATAAGCAAATATTTGGAGACTGTTTTAGTTCTGTTTTTCACTCCCATTGGAAGTTGATTTGGAAATGAACTATTTTTTTGACAAAATGTGAGAAGGAAAACTATAGTCTTCTTGGACTTCATTTAAGAATGCAAATATTCAAATACAACAGGAAAACATCCCTGATACATTGGTACTTTTGAGAGTCAAGTCTTGTGATTGAAAAGGATAAGAAATTTATCAAATGTGAACTCCACAACCTTGTATTTTTCTATTTTATTTACTAGCTTTTAAAAATATTTCACACATTGATTTGTAAGTACAGTATAATAACCTGCCTGGCAAGATGACTAAATGGGTAAAGATTCTTGCTACCTTTTCTGGAGACTTGCGTTTTATCCCCAACACATACAAAGTTCATAAGCGAGAATGGACTTACAGAAGGTGTCCTCTGAATTCCAAAGGCATGCCTTTATACACATGTATCTACCTACCTACACACACACACACACACACACACACACACACACACACACACACACACACAGTTTTGGGTTTATAAAGTTTCAATTTAAAAATTGTTTATAGATGTCTCCTGATCTCAGGACATACTTTGATATAGGTATTTAAAGAATGCTAACATAGAATGTGTTTCTTTAATCTTTTATCTTTTTTTTTTCCTGGAAACCCAGGTCATTGGAGTAAAGAGAGTTATTTGGAAATCTGTTGATAATTCCGGTTTGATTTGTGTCTGAAATATAAGTGCATAGACCGGTAGCTGCTAATAACTAAAATGAGCTATGGGAACATTCTTTCAAATATGTGGTTACAGGGTGACACAAAAAAATAAAAATAGCACTTAAATTATCAGTAACCTTATGATACATTTGAGTTAGCTTTAGCTTGTAAATAAGGTTCTCGACTTAGTAGGGCAGAAAATCAGCCCATTTCACCCATCTCATAATTCCATTTACAATAGAACATTTTATGCCCTTTTTGTATAATTAATATTAATTAGAAAATGCAGGTAAACTAAATGGTAATAAAAATAAAGCTGCCACCTCTGGTTTTGCAGATCGATCCTGACTTAGAAAAACATGCTCAAGTGTGAGATCAAGGTTAAAGAATTTACTGTTGCTGAAGGCTCTGATGATTGGATTGTTGGCAGGGTGAAAGACTCTGTGTTCCATTAATGGGTGAACTTCTCACCCATGTGATAAATAGTATACTTTACAGAGAAATAAAATGATGAGATTTATTTGCCCTCTTCAGTGTAATGAGGCGAGGTGCATATAGCTATCCTGACTTAAAAAGCTGCCATTTTACCAATATACATACATAAAACTGGATTTTTTGAGTCTTTGTTCGTCATCAGCACATGAAAAGCGTACTTAATCTATATTTTCTGTTGTCACTTTTGTTAAGGAAGTGAAGGAAAATGCATAGTATTGTTTTGATTCTGACAGTACAACGCTGGTACTGCTGATAGCACTAGTATTTTCAACATAAAATAGTTTGTTATATGAAACTTGGAATAAGATTTGCATTCTGATATTTTGAATTCGTATGAAATGTTTTATTTTGTTTTAGTTAGTGTTCTGCTGCTTAAAATACATACAAGTCATCACAAGGCATATAATACTATATACAAGGCATTCTAAATTGAAAGCCGTCCTAGTTGCTTTGAGCAGTGTGTAATCTTTTATTTTTTTCTATTCTTCTTGTCTTTCTCAAACCTATAATTTTATTGAGCTTTATGGTCTTAGTAACACTCAAATATTTTTCAATATACTGCTTAATTTGCAATTATTTTTAAAGAACTTTCTATAACACATCTTAGTTCTCTATCCAGGAATTTACTCAAATATTATCCAAGGTCACTTGTGGAGATGTGGGTCTATCCTGGGAATTTTCCATGAATTGTTCCAGAGTTCTAGAGTGAGCAGGAAGGAAACTGTGAAAATGATACTGTGTGGGAAAGAGCTGCTAATTGCAGATATTAATTCCTTGCAGCAAAGCTTAGAGGAGTATATTTGGCATAAATGGAAAATGAAAGGAAAAATATTAAAGTTTAATTAGGAAGAAAGAGTTAGAATCCTGGCTGTGGAAACAGGCCCTTGCTGAATGTTGTAAAGGGGAAACTTTGATTCGGATGTAAGCATAGGTCCACTGCACAAATCTGGGGAAAATGCCTTCAAAGTAAGGTTCTCTTCATGCATCTTAGGATGCTGAGAATGATGTCTGATGAAGTTTCCTGGCGGATTTCTTTCACTTTTTAACATTTTTTAATTGTGAGTAACCAAGAAAAACTGTATAATGTATAATTAAAATTTCCTAGAGAGGATTATATACCTAGATCTTGTTAAAAGTTAGGGAGCTTTAACAGGACTGCCCTATTTGTCTCATTGGGATTAGAAAGAGATTTTGAGATTTTTTTTCATCCTAATAGAGTAAAACATGATGAAATCTCATTTCATACTATATCCTGCCCTGGAATTTATTAGAGATTTTTGATATTCAGAATATTGCCTTCCTTATTTCAGAAGTGAATGACTGTTACACCCCACATAAATTGAATTCAAAACTTTCCCTCTTAAAACATATTTAGAAATGACTTGTAAATTAGGGGAAAAAGTAGATTAGTCTCTGCTGCCCTTTGGCTGAGTGGTGTCTTAAGATAATAGAAATCGTTTATTAGGAATAGAGCTAGCTTAATATAATGTTGGGTTAATAGTTACCATTTTTAGTAAAAGCATCTAAAATGTCTTCATTAATCAATCCTTTTATCTATATAGATAATTTTCTTCTGGATAGTGAGAATGAATTTTCATCACTAGAAAGAGGGATACCCCCCTCCCAGGTAGCACGACTCAATGCATTTATTCCATTTCATCCTGTTTTACCCTTATGATTATTCAGTTTGTTAAAGAAATGCCGTTCGCTGTTTAATATTGTCATTTAAAGGAGCAGGCTCAGCATGCCCCTTGAAATATGGTTGTACTTCATCTTCCTTTGCTCATCAGCTAGTGCAATTATAAATGCATGTGTATGGCATGCAGCTATTCAGGACAAATTCCCTTAAAGGACAGATATGTCTGTAACGCAGTTTATTCATCTATTAACATCCCAAAATGTCAAAAGCTTCATTTATTTTTAAGAGTACAATGTCAGGTTTTTTTTCTTAGAGCAATTTAACCAGCACAAAAAGGAAGAGATTTGACAGTTGCAGCTGTCAGGGAAAAGATTGGCTGATGATTTGAGGAAACTGGAATAAATGCTCAAACACATGCCAAGGAGTCTTTAGCTTATGTCTCTAGGACAGGGCGCAAAGTCAGACAGTAAGAGCTCAGTCATCAGTGAAGGCAAGTGAGCATGCTTCAGCGTTCCCAGACTGCAGCTCTAAAAGTGTTTGTCATTTTACAGGTAAACACTACCTTTAAGCTCAGATGTGATTCTCATCTCCTTCCCCCTTTCTCTCCACCAGGTTTTGAGTCGGGGTCCCAACCTGTCATAAACTCAGGCAAGCCTTAATCTCATGGTCTTGGAGTCTCCCAGGTGCTGGGATATGTAGTAATGGATTGCCACATATGATTCTAAAGTAGCTCTTGAATTGCCGCCGCATGTATCATTGTGATTACTCAGGCAAAGAAGTTTACAGTGACGGTTTTACTCTCACATACCTGAACTGTAACCACATCACTTCTAATTTTATTGATAATTAAAATTTACTCATGGTGAAATTCAGTAATTCTGAATCTCTCCCTCTCTCTCTCTCTGTATGTGTGTGTGTGTGTGTTGTAAAATTTTGGGTAAAGAACAATGAAAAATATATATACATATACACACACATATATGCATACTATTCAACTGTGAATCTGTAACGTTTCAACTGTCCAATTTTTCACAATTAAGTTTTCCTCCTTTTCCCTCCCTTCTCCTTTTATTCTTCCTCTTCTTCCTCCCTCCTCCCCCTTTTCTATTTTCAAGACAAACTCTCACTGTGTAGCCCAGGCTGGCCAGAAACTTGCTATGTCAACTAGACAGAGATCTGCCTGTCTCAGCCTCCTGAAACCTGAGATAAAAGCTGTGGTGCAACTAACTGCGTTTTTGTTGTTGTTGCCTGGCTATGTTGTTATTGTTACTTGCTTTTTTGTCTTAAGCGCTCATTAATCTTTCAGCCTTGTAGCTTTTTATTCCTCTGGGTATCTCAGTTCTCAATATCAGATATATAAAATACAGAAAATGCTTCCAAACACTTCAGTAACATTCAGACAAGGGAGAGATTACACAATGTACAAAACTCGGTTTCAAACTGCAGTTGGCATCTCAACAACCGCCTCTTAAATAAACCCCTCTTAAGTGCTTTGGTTTTGTGGGAGAATGAATTGGGGTGCCTGTTTTTCATCTTCATTCCAAGCGAGAGTTGGTTGTGAGCAATGGTTTGGGCGTTCCTTGCACTCTAAGGATTGAGCATGGTTCCATGTGGCCTTGTTGTGGGTCTCTATGCAGCCATGGAGGACCGGTGAAGCTGAACTTCTGCTGGCTCTGGGACTGCCGTTCTCCCGGGACTGTACAGCGCTCTGTAGCCTTCCTCTCCCTTAGGCAGAGTGGAGGGCACTGGTTATTGTGGTGGCTTGTTTGCCTCAGTGTGTCAGGGCTGGGAGGCGGGAGGGTGAAACTGGACTCATTATGCCTTTCAGTGTATTCGTTTGTTGGTCCTCTGTCAAGCTGCCAGCCCTCTCAGTGGGATAACTGCCCTTTGTATAATAATCTACCAACATTCAGGGTGGCTGCATTCACTGTACCCATTCTGCTGTGGAACTCCATTACGACTGGGTTTTGAATGCAAAGCTTCATGATATCTGGGTATAAACAGTGTGCCGAGCAACAAAGACATCTTTTGTATTTCTTAATCTTCTTATAATCCCAGTTTTTTTTTCCTCACAAGCTTTGAAGAGGGGATTTTCTGAAAATAGAAAGGAAAATACGCATAAGTCACCACTCTGTTTTGCCTTTTCACGAAGTAGTATTTTAGTGGGGGCTGTATGCTTCTTCTAATGTAAAAACCCTATTTGTTCCTTAGGCAAAAATGGGTGAAATTCCTGGCTCCTTTTCTACCTGGGGAGGTGTGAATGAATCAGCCTTTGTTTTCCAGGGTTGCCCTGCCTGGCAGGTTGCTTTATTGGTTATTCCTGGCAAGCACTGTTGAAGTGCCTGTCTGATGCCTGCAAGCTCCTTCCTCTCTGTCCACCTGGCTTCTCTGTGGGTCTTATTTCTGCTCTCCCTTCTCCAAGGAAGCTGTTCTTCTGACCTCTTGGTGACCACCTCCTTTGGCTGCTCTGGTTTTGTTGTTGTGTTGTTGTTATTTCTTCAGGGCGTGTTGAGGTATTTAGGGATAAGGTTTACTGACAAAATCTCCAGGCAGCAGACCAGGGACAGTTACAAATTAAGCAGGGAACTTGCCTGCCTTCCCTCCAAGCTCGTGCCTGCTACTCCAGAGAGAAGGGAGAGCTGAGTGAGGCTCACAAAGCCGGTGGAGAGATGCTGCAACCCTTTCAGAGAGGCCTCTGTTTTTTCTTTTTTTTCTTTTTTTGTTTTTTTTTGTCATTGCCTACCTTTCTGGCTTGCTGGGGCTTGTGAAGGTCAAGATACCCTGCTTTCTTTTCCTCGTGTTTCTGTTGAAGCCTTTCACTCAGATGGAAATAACTGTGTGCTCACTCTCTTTTGCAGGGATTAGTATAAACAGGTGTTTAAATGACCCCATGAGAATTCCTTGGACACTTGTGTTCTGTGTGTCAGATGCAGGTTTTCCTTTAACCAGTGTGAAGAGATTGGACATACACAGGTCTTGGGAAGTCAGCTCTTCCCTGGGAGATTCCTTGGTTTTTTAAGAGCTCTAAAGAGTCTTTTCGTCTTCTGTGTCTTGGTTGTTTGGGCAGAGCACTGACCTGCATAAATTCTTCATGAAGTCTTATACATATGTATGTGCAGATCCATACATGCACAGCTTTATAGTGATAACAAGTACAAATGAGTATGACAAAGTCTTTTTTTATTTTCATTTTTTTCATGGGGAGGGTGTTGGGTTTCTCTTTGTAGCATGGGATGTCCTGGAATTCCTTTGTAGACCAGGCTGTCCTTGAATTTACGAAGATCAGTCTGCCTCTGCCTCCCAAGTGCTGGGATTAAAGGTGTGTGCCAACAGACCAGGCTGAGTTTGAAAAAGTCTTGTCTTTTACACAACCGAATTGCAGGGAAAAGACCCATTTCTCACTTTAGTATCTTCAGAGTATTGTTTTAGAATTTCTCATGTCAATATAGAATTGAGGAACCTAAATGGTTTTATGTGGTTTTCACAAAATTTGTAAGTATATGAGACAATGATTTGGGTAGATGTATGTATATGAGCAGAAAAGAGGAAAGGAAGAAGGGATAAAGAACAGATAGAAAGAATGAGATCAACCTGATTGCAGCTTGTATCTGCTCATTGATTCACAGATTATAGAAAGATACTAGGCCTCCAAGTTCAAGGATCAGTAAGAACACAAAAAAGTAAGTCTATATGAGAGTGTGCATGTTTATTGAAGTGATTTAATTATAAAGTTTTTGTTTCTTTCAATAGAATTTTTAGAAAGCTATTTCATATATAGATGGTTCTTTATTTTGTATGTCTGTAAATGAAGAAGGTCTGCAACTTGTAATTGGCTTTCATCTCGGAAAATCCATCACAAACTGCAAATATAATTCAAACCCCCTTAATTCACCAAATATCTTTACTACCAAAGCTTAGCCCACCCTACCTTAAGTATGCCCTGAACACATTCATTATCCTACAGCTAAACCAAGTTGTGTAGTACAAAAGCTTTCTTCTATGATTCTGTTATCTTTCATAACTTATTAGTGTTCACAAGGTGAAAAATAGAATAGAATACTGAATACTTGTATGACTATGTTTTCCTACCATCATGAGGGAGAAATATCATGAATTGAACCATTGTTACATTGAAAATGGTGTGTAAGTCAGTTTTGTATGGATTATACTGTATGCTAATTGCCTTGCATTTATTAAAAACAAATACAAAATAAAAACATGAAATGAAACTACTTCTGAAAATGTGTAGGTATACTGAGAAAATATAACAAAGTTATGAACATATGTCATATTATACAGAGCTCAGAAATGCCACTTTAGTGTTCTATAATCCCCCTTAACACACATGGAAAGGCATATCTAATCAATACCATAGCCTTTGTTTATGAGTCCTGGTGATAATTTGAGGAGCTCTATAAAAATTCTTGTATACCCAATGAGTATTAATCAGATTTAACTACTGCACAAATGAATGACCCTTCATCAGAATACATAAGGTCTCAGTTCATCCTAATTTTTAATTTAATGTTTGCTTTTAATTTTTGTGATTTTTATATTTAAATTAAAAACAAACTTTTTTCACATATCAATCCCAATTCTCTCTCCTTCCCCTCCTCCCCTATCACACACCAACCCCCTATCCCATCCCCTTTGTGCACCCCAGGGAGGATGAGGCCTTTCCTCTATGTCTAAAATCCATACATATGAGTGAGTACATACCATGTTTGTCATTTTGTGACTGGGTTACCTCACTCAGGATGGTTTCTTCTAGTGCCATCCATTTACCTGGGAATTTCAAGATTCCATTGTTTTTTCTGCTGAATAGTACTCCATTGTTTAAATGTATCCACTCTCCAGCTGAGGGGCATCTAGGTTGCTTCCTATTTATAACACTTATCATAATGGTGAAATGGATAAGGAATCAGAAAAGCCTACCTGTTCCAAGGAACTAGTCACTTTATATTAACATAATAAGAGAGGGGCTTGTGAGATGGTTCATGAAGCTTTTGCTAAATCTAACAACCTGAGTCCACTCCCTAAATCTACATAGTGGAAAGAATCTGGTTCCACATTGTCCTCTGATCTGTGCATGTGAACTATAAGGCATATTGTTTCCTCTCTCTCTCTCCCTCCCTCCCTCCCTCCCTCCCTCCCTCCCTCCCTCCCTCCCTCCCTCCCTCCCTCCCTCCCTCCCTCCCTCCCTCCTTCCATCCCCCTCTCTCCCCCTCTCTAAATTTAAGGAAAAAGAAGAATACTTGTAACTCACAGCGTCATTTTTTTCAGGCTTAATCAAAGCATGTGTATACAACTCTTACATACACTCCTTTGCACATGCCAGGTTTCTATATGTTTGTTTAGATGATGGGTGGTAGTGTTCTGAAAATCTGCAGAATGGATTTACTGAATGTGTAATAAATGCGTGCTTATTTTATTTCAATTTAGTTAACAATGTAATAAGAATTATTTTATATCGAATGAAATTTCATGAACTTTAAGGCAGATATTATTCCCACTACTCTTCATTTTCAGAACTGGAAGCACAGGACAATGATTGGGTTTTATATGCTTGATCAAGGAGTGGAATGTTTTATAACCTCACTGTAGCTTGAATATTTAAGGATGACTTATAACTGACAGGAATTGACTATATTAATACCAAATGCCACCCACTAGATAATCACTCATATCAGGAAAATTTTCATGTGTATTTTAAGTGCTAGTAACAATGTCCACTTTTGAAAATCATGTTTTCCAATTTTGGTTTCCTTTGAGTTTGTTCTAGTCACAACATACATCTGTACAGATATTTTGAATGGCTTACTACAAAACTGTCTGCCCTTTTTATATCCCCTGGATTTGGCAAGGATGGTTCTGCTGTTTGGCATCAGCTCTGTATAATGATGGAGCCCAAGGGGACAATCTTAGGCCTCTTTGTCCTTGGGATTTGAAGATCAGGTGTTTTGAAGGCAGTCTTCCATCATCTGGCTTAATCTCTGAGGAGTTGTCTGGCAGGAATTCTTCAGGCAGGGAAAAGCTTTCAGTTCGATTAAAATAACTTGGAGAGGGGAGGAAGCATTGCTGGATTCCTGGTTGGGATAAACCCTTTACCTGTTTCTGCTTGCCTTAGGGAATGGCGAGTACAGGTAGCTCGAAGTATCTAGCAGTCCATCCAGGGTGCCCTGTTCTCTTCAGGACACTGTGCAGTAGTGTTGATGCTTGCACCTTAGACAGGAGATGCATCAGAACCATGAATTCTCTGATTAAAATGGAATTGTATATTCTTTTTCAAGGAATAATTTTTATCAACCATACCTGACTGATTGCTACTTGGCAGAGGGTGGCCATTCTTGTTCCATAAGTTTTAATTTTCAAGTTCACTTAAAAATAATACCTTTTTCATAGAATCTTTATTTCACTCTCTCTCTCTCTCTCTCTCTCTCTCTCTCTCTCTCTCTCTCTCTCTCTCTCTCTCTCTCTCTCTCTCTCTCTGTGTTCTCTCTCTTTCCCTCTCCCTCCCTCTCCTCAAGGAATAAGATTGTTATAATTGGGCTCACTTTTGGAGAGCAGAAACACCAGAACAGACATTCAGAAGTACTTGCTTTCCCTAAAGCTTTGTTGTTCAAAGCCCCTAGAATAGGATACCCCAGACATACTGAGCGCTTAGTAAAAAGGATGAAGGAAAGTACCATATCCCTAGCTCTTTTTAAGGCAGAGTGGAAATTGTTATTGCTGTTAACTAAATGCAACAAATAAACAGTGCTTTTCTTTTAAAAGTTTTTTCTTGTACTGTGGTACTCTTGTTCATCTTGGAGATTTGGGTCCAATTTATTCTTTACAAGTGCCTTTTTAAACTGTTTTTTTTCACTAGAGGTTAGTAACAGTGAATGAATTATAAACAGTGATAGATCCAGAGCCATGGAATTTTTCTCTAGATTTTATTCATTTGTATTCTCTCTTCCCTGACTCCTCCCCCTCTCTCTTTATTCTTCTCTCTATTCTGCCACATCTCCATTAATGTGTGTGGTGGGAGTTCAATGATACCACTGGTTGTGTTAGTTTGAGGAATCATGGTAACTGATGTGAAGGGAAAATTTAGCAATTATTTTAAAATTGTATGTTTTAAGGATAAATTCATGAATGCAACTGTAAGAAAATAGCATTAACTTTTAATATATGTGTCTTATTTTTTCTCTTACTTTTTGTGCATGCCATGTCTTAGTGTATATTTTCATTGAAAAACAATATTGTTAAATGTACAATCCATCAAATCAATATAATTTTGAAAATATTTTATATTTTCAAAACTAATTTTTGTGTGACTAGTAATATGAAAATAGTATATCATATTTTTCTTTGCAGAGTTTAATATATTATTACAATGTTAAATCATGACTCTGTAGAATAAGTATCAAAGTAGAAATTATAAACATCCAATCTTATAGTCCACAAGCAAATGTTCTTATGTGATTTCTTGCTTATTTTTCTGGGTTTTTCTTAGTCTATTCATACTCACACAAATGCTAATGTATTCATAAATTCAGAATATATACATATGAATTTATCTTCTCTGTGTGTGAAATGTTCCTAAGATATTTACTCATTTAAAATAAGAATTTAGAATTTTTACAAAATTGTAATTTTTTACATTTAAAAATTTATTTTAAAAATTTTGTCTGTTAGTATACATAGATTTATTTTTTTACCATAGGAATCATACACATACATATGTGTATGTGATATAATTTAGTTCTTCATTCCAATTTATTTGGACTTTTGCATTGCTTTCTGATTTTTCTACACCGAAGATAGCAGAAAATGTCATCATGCCTTGGTGAAAACTGGTTTGGAGAACTTATTTGTAAAGATGGAAATGCAAGGGTAGTTGTTAAATTTATAATGATGCTTTATCAAAGATGACCAAAACACTTTCAGAAGAGTATCATTCTTTCTCATATACAGTTATTTGTAATTTAACGTATTGATTGAGTAAGTTCTCTGACCCAAGAATTCATAATAATCATATTCTTTGTAGAGATTTGTAAAATTAAAGAAATGCTAATAAAAGAGGAATGCTCTATTTTATATTATAAACCCCATTGCCTAAAGGTAAACCTTGTCACTATCAGTATATTAATTCATTTATTTACAGTACCTATTTTACTCTTCTTAAGTCTTATAATGCTGCTTTCTCACAGTTCACAGTTCTGATTTTTTAATTTTGCATTAAAATCACATACTACATCACAGGAGACCTTAAAACACCAATATGGCAGTCAACTGATAGTCCATTATATCTCACTAATGTGACATATTCTTTATTTTGATACTTCTCGTCACTACAGTTTTGAATTTCTGGCACACATGAATGGGAATTAAAGGGGTATTATTATTATTATATTTATATTTTATTCAAATTCTTTTTTGTAAGGGGATATCTTTGATAAATGGTCTTTTCTGTGTTTTCAAATGGTCTGTCATAGCAAGCAGTGCTTTATAACTCATGGGTTAAATACTAGTGATATTAATGCAGATTTTGGTGCTCTTTTTAAAATTGTTTCTTGGGACTTTTTGTGCAAGCTATGGGATGAAAGCAGACCTATCTCAGCATTCTCTTGAGCTACTCGAAATTTTTTTCCTTTTTTTTTATTTAACTTAGAAACAAGCTTCTTTTACATGTCATTCCCAGTTCCCTCTCCCTTCCCTCCTCCCCTGCCCCCCACCAACCCTATATCTTCCATGGGGATCTTCAAAGTCTGTCATAGGATTTGGAATTTTTATGGTAACTGGTGTTTCAGAGGACTAAAATGCTGTCGAGTTCCTGAATTACATAATATTTTGTATTCATTTTGCATTTATTCATAGTTATGGCTTACATTTTCAACTTGTGCTTGTCTTATTAAGTCTGAAAGTTGCTCAGAATAATGAGACAATTTATGAACAGTTGGGAAACCAACAATAGACTGTTGAATTTTTAAAACATTTCCAATGGTAGTGGTATCTTCAGGCTCTTTCTCCATGGAAATTCTTTACCTGTAAAGTTTCTTCCACAAATTTCTTGTATCTGCATGTTCCCCAAGGAGACCATGTCTTTTATATTTATTCCTCACAAATCCCATATTCCCGCATCTTCTAGTGATAAGCCATATGCATCTGAGAGAGTTGATACATGGATTCATATCTTCTACCTCTTTCATTGCTGATATAGTGGATCTTCTTGTGGTTTTCATCATTTGAGAATAGTCTACAAGGATATGTTTCAGAATCTTCTCCTCACAAAAATTAACCATGCTTCAGTAAGTTGAAACAATCATGGTTTTAACCCACTTAGTTGTCTACTCATTTCCAGGATCTCATTTCTTGCTGTGATTGTCCAGTGCCTCATTATGACTAAGTATTTCAATTTCAAATGTCACAAATTATATCTACATCTCTGGCTGTATTATCTTATTGTTCCCATTTAGGCTTTCAGGAGCCTTATAAAATATAACTACACTTTCCCTTTATTTCTATTAGGTCACTGAATTGTGCTTTTTCTTGAATTCTTTCAAGTGTAGCCATGTCTTGTGTTTGCAGTAGTGGTTCTCAACTTTCCTAATGTTGCGACTCCTTAATACAGTTCTTCATGTCGAAGTGACCCATAACCATAAAGTTATCTTGTAGCTACTTTGTAATTGTAATTTTGTCACTATTATGAATCATAGTGTAAATATTTGTGTTTTCTGATGGTCTTCTGTGACCCCTGAGAAAAGTTCATTCAACCCCCAAAAAGTACATGCTGAAATACGGTTACTGAACTACTTACATCGCCTATTGTATGTGTATTATTATTTTCTACACTTACAAACTTAAGATAAAATGTAATGTATAAAATAGGCATAACATAACCTGGGAGTCATGTGACTATGATCAGTTTCTATCTGGTTAATCAATTGTATAGTAACTATAGCTCTTTATGTGACAACATGGCATTTTCCAATATTTATATGATGAAATTAAATGAGGGGAATGTTAGACATTGTGATGCAGTTAGCCTAGCCTGTGGGCTTCATAAAGACAATTAATCACAATTATTGTAGTAGAGAGAGGCAGCTGGTCTCAAGGTGGATACTCAGTAAGGACAAGGAAGTATATACCATATAAATATTCTGGACAAAGACATGATGTTCATCCCAAGCACGACTAAATTGTACATTTGAGATTTCCTCATCCTGTTTAGAGCCTGGCATGATTACAAACTTACATATTATTAAATTCTGGAATTCGTGATTTAGTCTTTTCAATTTATGGTGGTTTACAAACTAACATATTGTTTAATTCTGGCATTCTTGATTTACTCATTTGGATCTATGGTTGACTAACCATAGCTGAGACAACAGACGATGAATCTGGGTTAGGGGAACTACTGTATTCTCAGAAGGCTTTCTCTCTCTCCTTAAATCACATCATCTGGCAAGATGCCTTCTCTCAAATCAAAAGCAATGAGCTGTAGCTAGGGTCATTGTTCTTAAGTTTGCTCACAGTATAGCTCTGGAAAGCCACTTCACTCATCTAGTGTGTATAAATTATGGTATTTGAACAAGGTCATCCTATTCTTAAAATTTAGACTCAGAAGCTACCCTTAAAGAGTTTTTCAGTCAGGCGAATTTGGTAAACAAAACATATTGTTTCCTTCTCAAATTTACAGTGTATTATCGTAACACCTTAAAGCCTGTGAGAATTCATATTGGAAAAATGACTTAATGTAGTTTAATAATTTCATTTGTAACCCATTTGGCAATGGAGACTTATACACTTAATTTTTTTCCTGTAGAATTTGGGCCCAGATTATCTTTTGTATTATGCATTTTGATCCTTTATTTTATGACCCTATAACTTCACTTTTATGTACTTGTTTAGTCACTCAGAATATTTAGGACAGACACATTTCAACATTTCCATAATTCACCAAGATGGATTTGTGTCCTCTATCTTGCATAAATAAAATAATACAACACTGTTTTGAGATCACTATTTTGTATATTATGTGAGAGAGATAGGAATGGAGAAGGCCCTCCCCTGCAGTTGGTCTGATTTGTGTTCTACACTGTAGCAAATAATTCCTTGTTCTATAGTCATCACTCAATGAGAATGTAGATTTATTTAAGAAATTCCTTCAATGTCACTTGAATGAAAGAAGATGCAGGTTTCTTTTTCTTTTTTTTTTGTCTTTCCCCATGTGCATGTATGTGTAAGAATTACCAACAGTTGCTTTGCATAATTTAGTAATTCTGATGTGTTGCCTGAGCAAGTAGAAGTTAAATAGATGCATGCAAGTAGCGAATTGTAAAGTTCAAAGAAACGCAAACTTGATTAACAAAAGTCACTGTCAGAGACTAATTGTAATTCTGCAGCTTAAGAATCCTTGAATAATGTCCCTCCAAAGGTCAGCCAAAAGTCATCATTCTTTCTACTATTCCCTTGAAGAGAATTTTTAAATGTAGGTTTTTCCTGGCATCAGGAAAGTTGGGAGAGACGAAACCATTTCCCCCACTCCTTTGAATGTTTGTTACATGAATTAAAAGATGGGGGAAAATAATACTTGAGCTTTCTGTGGTCAATAAGAAAGCAATCTGTCTTGGAATTATTTAAATAAGTGTACTGTGTACCAAACAGAGCTATGTATATTGTATACTTTTTCAGAGCTATGTAAATGAGACACTTTATTTTGGTTCTACATTGTTTCATTGTCTTGTTTACTTTTTCAAAAAAAAAAGATTTCTAAATTTCACTTTTTCATATACTGTTAGCATATTAAAGATTCATGCCAATGTAATTAGCTATGCATCTTAAAATAATTATGTTGGTTTTATTATAAATATGGGATGTAATTTTCCAAGACCATAGCAGAAATAATGAATTAGTATGTAGACACATTTTTCTAGCTCTAATGATTAAATGATTGCTTCAGTAGTGTAATTTTTTCAACTCTACATAATTAATGACTCTGAATAAGCAATTAAATTATGTTTAATTTTGATAACTGTTATGATTAAATAATTACATATTTTGTTATTTCTAAAAATTAATTGTTTTATTGGCTGTGATGTTGATTGAGTTCTTACACATTTAATTTATTGATTTTTGTTTCATAAAAAAATGTTTTCTAATGCAAACAGAAAGCTCATGTTGTCTTCATGGCAAAAACTCTAGATTTATTCTTGGGCAAGAATAAAGCTAATGATCCATTGATTTAAAAGAAGGCATTATATACATTATTTAATTTCCTGTGAGGATGGTCATAGAAAGTAATGGAGAATAAGTTCTTCTGGCATACTCATATTTGAATCTTTACTGCTCCTCTATGAATGTTCATTATTTTATTAATGACTTGAACAAAGACACCAAAGAGTGTGTTTCTGCATCTGCAGAGAATTTATTTGGTGGCAAAGTGTATTTCTGAAAGAGGTTCCAGTATTGGTTTGTGGCATCTAAAAAATTCTTCTGAGTTACAAAGAACCTTATGGGATTTTTTTTCCATTCAGGAAACCCTGTGAGGGATTATGCTGCTGCAAGATAGTGGGTTAGGAACAGCTCATGTGGCTATGGATGGAGGCTTTTTATTCATCCATGAAACATGATTGAGAACTCACTACATACTAAATGCATCAGGTCCTGTGCTCAGGGAATAGGAACTCACAGCAGAAATATACAAACAAGTTCAGCAGTAGGGAGGCTATGTGAGAGTAGGGTGTGTGTGTGTGAATTAAAGTCACTTAAACTTAGGCTTTAGTTTCAGACTTTGGTGATCTGTAGTCCTAACGAATTATGACAGCTATGGTCATGTTGTAAACATCTAAGACCAATCTCAATTGCGCTATGGAGACTTTTATTCAAATAAAAAATTATATGTAAAATTGAGCAACAACAAAAATAAATGAATAAATAAATAAATAAATAAATATAGGATTTGGACCACTCTGAGAAGACCTGATTAGGAAAATGAAGGATTAAAAGAGTTCTAAATCAAGTCATATAAAGGAATATTTCCAGAAATAGCAAATTTCTTGAGGAGCATGATAGCTTTTTGTAGATGTTTGAAGGTGCCATAGTTCATACTCTTGATAATCTGTTGTTTGTTGTAAGTGGATGACATGTTTGTGAGTGTCAACTTTTCCAGCACCTTGGATAAAACAAGCATATTAGAAACCTCAAGCATTGCAAATGGTATGTGCACTATCCTTGAGATTGTTAATGAAGGCAATTATTAAAAATTTGTCTGTATCATCCTTATACCCAAGTGAAAATTTCTTGCTTTAGAAAGAAAAGCAGGTATAGTTATCCTCCCCCAACCCCATTACCAGGTAAGGAGGCATATTATATTTGATCCTCCTTTCCAGTGGAAGTGACTTCCTGGGACTATGAAAAGGTATATTAGGACAGTAGGTATCACTCAGTGTATTACTGAAATATTAGATCACATTGCGTTATAGCACAGTATTCCTGTTTTGAGTATCTAACAACTGCTTAGAGTTCTGTTTTGAACAATAAGCATGTAATAGTATCCAAATCTATCCAATTTTAGACAATGACTACAATATATGCAAGAAAGTGTTATATCTCAAAATTTACGCTTGCAGTCCCTGGAGAAGTAGTGAGCCTTCCCAGTGAAAAAAGCTAATCACGTGCTTCACATCTTGATAAGCTGAGAATTAGAAAAATCTTGGACATTCTATTAGCAAAAATGTTCAAATCTGTTGTTCCTTAACTCAGATTCAAAAGCAAAAGTTTAGTCCCCTTGGCCTATGGAATCTTCCCTTACTGATCCATTATTATGAATCTTATGTCTAGAGAATTTGATTTATCGTGATAAAAAGGCAACTCAGTGCAATCTGTTATTGTTTTAAAAACTGATATGAGGGACTGGAGAGATGGCTCAGTGGATAAGAGCACTGGTTACTCTTCCAGAAGAACCGGGTTCAGTTCCCAGCACCCACATGGCACCTCACAACAGTCTATAATGACAATTCCAGGGGATCTGACACCCTCACACCAATGCATATAAGAGAAAGTTAAATAAATTATTTTTTAAAAACTGATGTGATTCTTTATTACCTGTGTTTCTGTGTAAGCAGGCTACATCCAGAGTGGCTTGTCTTTTCTCAAAATAGATTGCAAGTGGGTTATCCAACCCTCGTAAATCATTGCTTTGTATGTGAAGTGGGATTGCGTTTGTGCATGTGGAGTCTAGAGGTTGAGGTCAGGTGTCCTCCTCAGATTGCTGTCTGCCTTATTTTATTGACGAGTCTCTGAATGAGCATGGGAGCATCGTTTCACTGGCCTTGCTGGTCAGTGACTCTCATGGACTCCCTTATCTCCACCCCTCAACCCAGATTCCACTTTCTCCCAGTAGGGACCAACACTCAGTTCCTAATGCATGAGTCAGGAGTATTCAAACCACAGGACCATCTTTATGGATTGCTAATGACTCATTTCTTATCTGTCATTCATCAAAAGTAAATATGCTGATTTGAAAGTGCATCTCTGTATGGAAATGTGGAGAATACCCTCGTTTTTTTTTGTATTGTTCTGAGTTAAAATTGAGGTATATATAAGAAAAATAAAAAGCCAACATAGGAGGATCTACATAAGGGTCCCTGAAACTCTCTGAATGCGCAGCACAGTTATAGGTACCTGTGATGCCAGCAACCCTAAGGTGGAGGTAGGAGGACCATCCAGGAGAATCTTTGGAAACTCACAGGATGGCAAGCTTGATTAAGCAGCAGGAAAGAGCAAGAAACACTTTCTCAAACAAAGCCTGTAAACCTAGTTTGTCCTCTGACCCTCACCCCATGTTTAGCGTGTGCATGTCATCACACACAGTCACACCAGCACACATATCCACTCACACTCATACACAGAGAAGTAAATTAATAAAGAAAAATGCCTCATAAAATCAAAGCTAACCCAGAGCAAAATACGATTATTTTTGTATGCACATAAAAATGTTCGTAATGAAAATAGTTATACTGTGATTCTTTTTCCATGTGATTGAGGGTTTCTTTTACATATAATTATGTCATAAAATTCAAAATTATTACAAGGAAAATTTGTGGATGGGAAGGGAATCATTTGTTCCTCTTTGTTTAATTTTCTTTCTTGGGACAAGTCATTCTGACTTCTAGACATCTTGTAAATATTTTTCTAAGAGTTCATCTGTCATATCATACAATACACACTCTTGATTAGCACAAAGCACAGTTGCGGAAGGAGATGTGACTTGTCCTAATAAGCACCTGGAAGCATTGTGGACACATATGCATTTCCAAAATACATCGGCAGAGCTTCCGTTCTTTTGGGCATGGAAGTATAGTCTTCAAATTTTACAAGGCAGAATTAAGGTTACTCAATGAATGAAAATAAATTAACATAGATGCTAGAATATGAGAAAGGGCTAGTCACGAGTATAAAATATGACAGATATAATAATGATTTTAAATAGCTAGGTAAATCATGACTATATCATTTTAATTGATAGTATTCCATAAACTGCAAGACTCGATAAGCTGATAAATCTACGTTTTAATATTCAGTACCTAATTTTTTTGAGTAAAATATTTCTGTGACTATTACTGTAGCAGTTATGTAAATCTGTTTGAAGAAGTAGAGGAATCTGCCATCAGTGCCAAAGTAATTACACAAATGGGGTTTTTAAAAAACTGGGCTTTAAATTCTTATTTTAACCACATTCTTCATGTATTTTCAAAAGAGTTTTGCATTTGTAAGCTGTTATGAGAATGATTATTTGAGATAGAGATCTTTACTTAGCTATCCTACTTTAACTGCATACAGTTAAAAACATGTCATCATTGGTGAAGTAATGTTTTGTGACAAGTTGTTAGGTTCCCTGTTCAACATGTACATTACTACCCTTAAAAACAACAAAGCAGACTGAAGGCTGGGCAAAGCTTAACGATGGACTTCTCAGAAGCAGCATCTATGAATTCCTTTCCTCCATGACGACTGCATCAAAATGTTGAGTGGACAATAATGACAATGGCTGTTTTTAAGTATATTCCTTGTACTAAATTTTCACGGTATAATACTTTAAACCAGTTAATTGATTGATTAGTCATTTTGCAGTAAGGAGGGTTGAATCAAGAACCTTGAACATGATAACAGCTGCTGTTCTGAGTTGTATTCCTCGACACTGTCTTTTTCTTCAAGCAGAAAAAATTCACAGAGTTACTTAATTTGGGATGGAATTTGCTTTGTGGCCCAAGACGGCTTTAACCTGTGATTCTCCAGTTTCAAACTCTTGAGTTGTTCAGATAATAGGACTGTACCTTAAGGCTGGAGTATTTCAAATAATTGAGCTTTTACTGTTTTCTCTTTAAATGATTATAGAATAATTTAACTAACTTTTGGAGGACAGCTTCTCAATATGTAGCCTGCCTTTGCATTCCCAATTCTCTGCCTCAGCCTCCAAAGTACTAGAGTTATAGACCTATGTCACCATGCAAAGCTTGGCTCTCTGTGTAAGGTTAACCATCCCATAATACACAGTTCCTTTAAAAGTGCTGTCAAGTACACATTTCAGAGGGTTCCGACTCTATTAAGCAGCATATATTAATGCCTGTCATTTGGCTATTGTGAGGATTAAACATGACTAAGTTTCATACAAAGTAAAGCAGTAAAAGCCAAAGTTCTACTTCATTATTTCTGTTAAAGTTTCTGAGCCATAGGACTTTGTTCTGTGTAATGCACATTTCTGTTACCCGTCATTGTGCCGTGTCAATCATACATATCTGTTTAATAAATCAAAACAGAATTGAAGGACTCAGGAATGGCTTTTCACCCCACACTGTATGTCTCCTCCTTCCCGAGTTAGCCACTGAATCCTTAAAAGTGTCTCAATTGTTTCACTTCTCTTACAGATTTTTAATTTGTGTACACCTAGAAGCAGCACTGTGTCTTTAAGTGACAATCAGCCAGCAATATATTTAGTTATGTGGAATGTTCATTAAATTCACAAATATACATTAAGTTCTCCCGCAGGGGTTAGTTGATGTAGACAGAGTCAGACAGGCAGCAAAGAGAAAAAATTAAACATGTTAATATCACCTGGAGAAAATAATTGAGCATCTTAATATAGGTACAAATGGATATTTTCCAGTTAGTTCCTCCATTATTGTCCATTTTATGCTTTGTATTGTATATAGAAAAGCAGTGATAAAATATGAAGTTTGATTTCTGTGCAAAGGTGTGTCTTCTCCAAAGCATGCTGCTGGAATATTTTTTTCTGTTTAGGCAAATCTAGACTTTCACAATAATTGTCTTGGCAGAAGTCAAACCTGAGCAGAGTGGAGCAGGACTCCTTCTGTTATTGCTAATTACTACCTTGTACATACAGGCATCTAGTGATCTCAGTGCAAAGTTATGAATTGAAAACATCCACAGCCCTAGTACCCAGACTTGCAGTGTAACATGACTAAACAGGAACTTAATCTTTCCATGTGTTTGGCCCTAGGTTAAAAAAAATCTCTTTTAGGAATCTTTAATGGTCTAGTTTCTCTAGTTTAGGGAATCAGACACTGGCACTTTCCACGCAGGCGTTTCTTGCAACTTTGGGTAGAGTGACTCAGGTGGTTCATGCTCTCATTTACTCATACATTGTTTCATGTGAGAAAATATACATACATATTCTATGTTAACATGTGATAAATTTCATATAGCTCTGTATGTGTATGAATATATATTACACACAAATCTCTCTATATATGTATGTATGTATACTGTTTCTTTTTCTTTTCTTAAATTGTTGTAGTGACAGAGTTCTATATTGTAGCCCAGTCTGACCTTGAACTCAACAGGTAGCCCAGAGTAGCCTCAAACTCAAGATAATCCTCCTGCCTCAGCTTCCCTAGTGTTGAGAGACTGAGACATAATTCCTGACTTTTTATAAGATGTTTTAAATTCATGTTTATTTTTAATAGTTGTTTTGATATTCATAGATTTATATGACTTTTTCATAAACAATATGTACTAAAGTGACCAAGGATGTATCAATAAACAAGCCTCAAGTGCCTTAATATTTACATAGGCAGTTTCAAATTAGTTATTTGCTATGTGAATCATCTATAATTTTGAGAACAAAGGGAAGCTGCTTATACTGATTTCCCCCACAGCCATTATTTCAGTGTCTACATTTAATTTCGGTTTTGAGTTTGTTGAAACCCTAACAAGCAAGGAGGGAATTTGATATGCTATATTACTAAATACATGTAGTGAAACATTCCATAGTTTTTGTTTTGTTTTGTTTTTCATAGATGTTTTGGATAAAGGTGTTGGAGTTGGTGATATTATCTTAGAAAGAGTGTTTGTTTTTGTTTGTATGTTTGCTTATTTATGCATTATTGTAGAAAGGAAAATCTGTTGGGGTTTTTTAAGTATTATGATTGCAATAAAAAAGAAATACTTACAGTTCAGAAATGCTAAATAGCATCCTTAACAAATTAGCATAATATGTCTACTATAAGAACAGTAATAAATGAGCAGGAGAGGAGAGATTCTTTTTACACTTTTTATTATATATTTAAATTAGAAACAAGCTTGCTTCCCATGTCAGTCCCAGCTCCCTCTCCCATCTTTCCATTCCCACTCCCTCCCTTCAGACGCCCCAGCCCCCCACCCCTCCCCATTCCATTCCCCAGGGAGGGTAAGGCCCTCCATGGGGAATCTCTAGAGTCTGTCATTTCTTTCCAGGGAGGGCTCAGGCCCTCCCTAAAGTGTCCAGGTTGAGAAAGCATCTCTCATTGTGGGATGGGTCCCCAAAGTCCATTTGTGTACCAGGGATAAATACTGATCTACTACCAAAAACCTCATAGATTTCCTGAGTCTCATCACTGACACCCACATTCAGGGGGTCTGGATCAGTCCTATGCTGGCCTCTCAGCCATCACTCTGGAGTCCAAGATCTCCCCTTTGTTCAGGTCAGCTGTTTCTCTGGGATTCACCAGTCTTGACCCCTTTGCTCATCACTCCTCCCTTTCTGTCACTGGGTTCCAGGAGTTAAGTTCAGTTAAGCTGTGGGTATCTGCCTCTGCTTCCATCTGTCACTGGATGGAGGTTCTAGGATAATACGTAAGATAGTCATCAAAATCATTATTAAGGAGGGGCATTAAAGTAGTCTCTCTACTACTGCTTAGTTTGCTAGTTGGTGTCATCCTTGTAGATCTCTGGAGTTCTTACTAATACCAGATCTCCCCTCAAACCTAGAATAGCTCCCCCTGTTATGGTATCTCTCATCCTGCTCTCCTCTATTCTTCCCCCAACTCAACTTTCCTGCACCCCCATGTCCTCCTCTCCCTTCCTCTTGTCTCCCTCTCTTTTTCCTGGCTTCCTTTCCCCTCCCCCACCCTGTGCTCCCAATCTGCTCAGGAGATCTTGTCTCATTCCACCTTCTCTGGGGTACCATGTACATAGGAGAGATTTTTTTTGTCTTTTATTCTGTCCAGAAAGAGATAAGGAAAACATAGAAGGATTTTGGCAATGACCATACATCTATAATTCACAGTTTACTCTCCATTTTTTAAATTTGAGTTTACTTTTATAGTAATGAATTTTGTTGCTGTAGGTTCCCTATTTTCCCATAATAACTGGCATAGATTGGCATGTTTCAGGTACTTTTCCTTTTGGTGTGGAAAAGTACTCTGAGGAGATGGGGAAGCAAAACAGCACATGCTTGAAGCAGCTAGTCCATAACTGAATCCATAGTTAAGGAAAAGGCGGGTGAAGTCATGCTTCTCTTCATCATGTTTGTTCACTTAATAAAATCACTCAGGGCATGGAACCACCCAAGGTGGGCAGGTCCTTTCTTCTTTACTTAAAACAATCAAAGTGTGACGAGATACTGACAAGTAATGTTGTACATACTGAGAAGGTTGTTTTTCTGTATTTGGGAGAATATATACACATATGTGTCTATAGGCATGTGTGTAAGAACAATTAAGAGAAGGAGGCCAATAATTTGAGAGTGAAGTTGGGAGAGTACATGGGAAGGGTTGAAGAAAGGAAACAGAAGGGGGAAATGTTGTAATTATAGTTTAATTTAAAAAGTTAAGATAAACAGTATAAAAATTTAAAAAGTAATATCTCATTTGTATGCCCATAGGTAAATCTCACAGATGATTCTAGATCCTGTCTAGTTTACATTTAATAAGAGCTTACATACAACTATGCTTTGTCTTTCTCAGCTTCTTTATCAAATATACTACAATACACTAACAGTAGCCCTAAGTATTTGTGAATTCTAAGTGACCAGTCAGTGTACATTCTTTAATCTTCACAACTTAATTATGAGACTACTGAAATGATTATTTTTCATTGAGGTACAAACTGAGCTACATGAGAGTTAATGACACATATTCACAAAGAGTGATTAGAGGATCAAGACGGGGCCCCATTTCATGCTTCCCACATTGGTCAACCTGTTATCCAGTAATCCATGCTGCTTCTGTTAAATGGATTTGTACTCACCCCATTGTTTTAAAAAGTTTGTTAGGGACTTATATACTTTCAGGACTGAAAGAAGATTACATTGATAGAAAATATCGATTGTTAAGCTTTTAGAAAAATAGTGTAGTATCAAATGAAGCATGTTTATATATTTTATATAAACTCATTTATTCCTACCTCATAAGGCTTGTGTATGAGGGAAGGAGTGAGTTTATGCTGTAGTGTGACCTGAATGGGACATAACCTTTGAACTCTAGCTCAATAGGCTATTGTAAGAGATGTAAAATTTTCAAAATTATTAATCAGGTATGTGAATAATATGCCCATTACCTCTGGGTTCAGAGAGGCCAGGACAGTAGGTTCTGAAGAAATTAGCATGATTTATGAGTAGTTCCAAGTCATATTCATTTCAATTTATCAGCATGACCTTGCTGTGACTCCTTTAAAAAGCTCTGGAGTTCACCTTGAATCTGTGTCCTGCCTTGGTTGGAAAAGTTGCATAGTTCTGAGGCCTCTTTTCTCTTTTCAGTTTACATTCACTAGAGCAGGTCAGTCTCTAGTTTCTACTTTCCCATCACTCACAGTCTGAATTGATCAGAATGTTTAAGGTCAGTGGACCAGAATAATTTGTCCTTGCTTCCTTTGTTAAGGTCCTTCTGAGTCAGAGCATAAAGATTCCTTTTGTGAAAACGGGAATATGCAAACTTCTTTTGTAATATTAATGCTCTATCTTCTGGGGGAATGTTACATGAGGAATTTAACTAATATTGAAAGTTCTCATCTTAAAACTTGGTTCTATAAAAGTGGATGTGTTTGCTGTGCATAAATTTTAAGGGTCACACAACATAAAATGTATTTAAACAGATCCCGTCGCCTTGAGCATGGCATTCTTGTTGAATTTTGATTTTCTTATTTCAGTTTTGACTTAAGCCTCTTCCAAAGCACCTTTCTCTCAGTACCATATATTGCACTCTTGGAATATATGCATATCTATGTCCATCCTTATTTGATCATTTCCTCAATCCTTAATAATGATGCATTAGTCATTCCCCAAAGATCGGCTCTTTCCTTATATAAGCACAGATATAAAATGGCACAAAAGCATTCTCCAACTTCTAGGGTGACAGTAATATCAAAATATGGAAACCAGCACTTTGTCTTTCTGAAAGTGGCAGTTCTAAAATTAAAATGGGCACTTTTCATGTGAAGGGCATACATGAAGTCCTTAGTGACCATTCCTATTTGCTCATGCCTTGAGTGTCATGGTACAAGTTGAGCACTCTCGCTTTAAAATATGTGGATGATGTTTACTTGCTGAACCATTCACCTGTCTGCACAGCTGTGCCAGTCCTCATAAGAGAGTTATATCTAGCAGAGAATAAAAGATAATTCTGCAATAAATGTTTCCAATATATGTTGGAAAGATAGAGTTTAATCATAGTTCTTTGACTTCAGCGATAACATTCAATGTGATCGCATTAAATTTTGAAGTGACACCCTAAAGTTATCACTCTGGAATTTTGATTCCAATTTTTATTTTATTTAAAATTATAATCTACTATTTTGAAATTATTGGACCTTCACAAATGGACATAAGGATTCGTAGCAGGTATGTTCCTGTGGATGTGAGCACTTGTGTGTAAAAGTTTATGGATTTTTTTCTTTTCAAAACTTTCATCCTAATTTTTTAGCTCCGCAGACCATAGAGTTCATTGATTTCCCTGCATGGCTAGCCTGCTGGTGAGTTCCAAGGTGCTTCTAACAAGTCTCTCCCCTCCCCTGCCCCTGACTATAATTAAGTTTGTGCCCTCAGAACTTCTGTATGAGAGCTAGAGAACTCAGGTGTTCACACTTATATAATAGGTTCCTTCTCACTGAGTAGTCTTTTCAGGTTCTAAAGATGCTACTTTTGTGGGGAAACTTTGACATTAGATGATCCCATAGACACTGTAGTATCTGACAGGTTCAAAGGATTATACATATTAAGTCAGTTCTGTTTCTTTTATCTCCAATCCATTTTTATCCATTGCCTTTCCTTGAAATTGGAAGAAAATAGCATACTTGTGATTATTTACGTAGATTACAAACTGCCTAACATTCTTATTGAGACCAGTGATGGTTAGAGATACCAGCTTCAAAACACAGTGATTTTAGGAAAGAATCCATTTAGACCTAAAAAAAAAAAGCTGTACATAGATTTTTTTCTTTTTTGCAAACCACTTAAAGCTATATCAAACACACTGGGCACTGATATTATTAGTGAAATGGGACACCATTTCAGCTAATATGGTAAAAATGACTCTACACATTAAGAAGAAAAACCCAACATTCTTCATCAGAGGAAAAAATTCAGTTATGTGACTAATGACCATATACACAACCCTTTTTCACATCTATTGCAGTAATCGGATTGCTTGTTTCATTTTGCAGACTTTCTGTAATATTATAGTAGAGCAAAACAGTAAATTGCATCGGATATTTGACAAAGTAATTGCTTTTAAATAGTTCTTCAAATTCCTTCTTCACTTTCTTTGCTTGGTTTCATTTTAAATTAAATACAAACTAAAAAAAAATTTCTCACAGTTTCTTATTTACCAAAATGCTTACAGATGTATTTCATCAATTTCCATGCACAGGAAAAAATGTTAAGTGTAAAAAACTAACTGTGACTGGAACGATCTATCCTCAAGGCTTGAAAGACAGTCACAGCATCACGTGTTTATTCAGTAAATATTCTCTAGCTCTATCATGGCTTCCTAATCACAGTCTGGCAATTTGACAACAAAATTCAATGCTTTATATATTTTTCTCTTTTTTTCTCCTTTTTAAAATTTAAATTAGAAACAAGCTTGTTTAACATGTCTATTCCAGTTCCCACTCCCTTCACCCCCCCCCCATCCTCTGCCCCCAACCAACCCCCTACCCTGTCCCCTTTCTTCTCCCCAGGGAGGATGAGGTCTTCAATGAGGGAATCTTCAAAGTCTGTCATATCATTTGGAGCAGGGCCTACACCCTCCCCCATGTGTGTAGGCTGAGAGAGTATCCCTCCATGTAGTACATTCCCAAAGTCCATTCATGTACTAGTGATAAATATTGATCCATATCAGAGGCCCTATAGATTAACCAGACCTCAAAACTTACATCCACTTTCAGGGGGTCTGGATCAGTCCTATGTTGGTTTCTCAGCTATCAGTCTGGGGTCCATGAGCTCCCCCTTGTTCAGGTCAGCTGTTTCTATGAGTTTCTCCAGCCTGGTCTTGACCCCATTGTTCATCACACCTCCCTCTCTACAACTGGATTCCAGGAGTTCAGGTCAGTGTTTAGCTGTGGGTGTCTTGTGCTGCTTCCATCAGCTACTGGATGAGGGCTCTAGGACAGCATATAAGGAAGTCATCAATATCGTTATCAGAGAAGGGCATTTAAGGTCGCCTCTCTACTATTGCTTAGATTGTTAATTGGGGTCAACCTTGTAGATCTCTGGACATTTCCCTAGTGCCAGATTTCTCTTTAAACCTATGTTGACTCCTCCTATTATGGTATCTCTAGTTTTCCCTGATTCAATCTTCCTGCTCTCTCATGTCCTGCTCTCCTCTTCTCCCCTCCTGTTTCTCCTAACTTCCTCTCCCCTCCCACGATGCTCCCAATTAGATTAGGAGATCTTGTCCCTTTTTCCTTCTCCAGGGGACCATGCATGTCTCTCTTAGGGTGCTCCTTGTTTCCCAGCTTCTCAAGTGGTATGGATTGTAGGCTGGTACTCATTTGCTCTATGTCTAAAATCCATAGCTTTATATATTTTTCAATGAAATGGTGGTGTTATCTTATGTACAAAAAAATCACCTATCTAGTCAATCATAGTAACACTAATTTTGAATGCTACCAAATATATCCACTACACTATTTGTTGGCATTAGGTAATTAATGTGTTCTGCAAGAAGTAGTTACATATTACTTCCATTTATAAAATAAATTAGTAATCTCATCTTGATACTGTAGCATCATCTGACTAAATTGATTACCTATCATTATTAAAAGATTTTACTTGATGTTTGATGCAACTTTAATATGAATAATAAATCTCTTTTCTTAATTTACTGCTAGTCTCTTTAAATTTACTAAGTGTTATATATATACTTATCATTACTAATTTTTATCTGTACTTTGTAGTAAATATTCAGCTCTAGTGTCATTTATGTAGCTACATTCCCAAACAGACTGACTGGTTTTCAATTGACAATGGTATGTGTGAAACTAAATTTGTACTCTTTCCACATTGTAAAACATGTTTTCTAACGTTTGACACTCTTTTGAGTGAGGTGTTTTTCACTTTCAAGAATTAAATACATCAATTACTCTTTCATTCACACATACACGTCTATCATCTATCAACCATATATATATATATGATGATATATATTGTATATATCATCATCCATCATCCATCCAATCATCTATCTATTATCTTTTTATCTTCTATCATCTACTTACTTACCTGTATAGCTCCTGTTATTTCACTCTTCAGGCCAGAATTGGTCAGTGCTTTCTGCTCACATAACAAAACTAGAATTTGAATGACAGTTTGTATAGCTTTGCTAAAGTTCTTTTAAGGACATTTTCTAGGTATCTGCCTCCTTGTCCAATTCTTCCCCCACTAAGGTTGCTGTAGCCCATTATCCTGTCTTCACCCTTTCCTTAGGCAAGATGCATTAGGTCACTTTGCCTAGAGTCCTCTTGCTTACCACATTCTTTCAGAATTTTACTTGATCAGTGAAAGATTCTGTAGGCATACTATTCAAAACTGCATGGTGCCTCTACCCTTCATCACTGAACATTATGAAAAATACTATATGTATTATATTCATTTATAATCTTTCATTTTTCTCACTGTTACAAACTCATGTGTATTGCTTTGATTATTACTTTATTTACAACACCTAGAAACATCTTTCAGTTGTCAGGTGTGGTGGTATGCTCCTCTAATGCCAGTGCAGGAAAGGTGAGAGGTAGGTTTGCAAGTTTCAGGTCCACCTAGGATAGTTGAGACCCTGTTTCAAAGAACAACCATCTTGCTAATAAAAACCAGCAAAACAAATCGAAGAAGCAGTAAAAGAAGCTCAGTACATTTGTCAGTTCAATATTATTGAATGATTGAAGTTTGTACCACTTAATGTGTATGAAGTAGTAACTGATGTTTTTTTGTTTTTGCAGTATGTTTTTTTCAATGAGGAGGAGGTGATATATACCAATCTCATTTCTACAGGGTCAGTTGTCCCCTGTATTACCAGTTTTTGCCAGTCTGTCAGTGGGTTAGAGACACAGGAGTGCAGGTGCTTCTTTCTTTCATGCTATAAGGAATTGGAGGCAGTACACAGCATCGAATTCTGTGCATGACCTTGAAAGAAAATAGTCTATACTTTCAGTAGATCTAGAAGCAAGAGAATCTCACATCTTCAAGTTGAAACTCTTACATAGTTCCAAAATAACTTTGACCATAGTTGAGAACTCTTAATGCAATGTGAAAGTGAGCAGCTTGTTACAGGTAGAACTAAAAGGACAAAAATCATAAGTGAAGACAACACTTGCAAAAGATTTATAGCAAACAGGATTACTTGGCACAGAGAAGGGAAATGACTTGAAGCCTGTGTCAAAGAGCACTGAACGGTTTCTGTCCTAACTAAAATCATCACCGAAAAAATTAAGAAATGGCCTCTGCTCCTATCTGTAAATGTTTCCTACAAGACACAGTTGTTCCATATAAGGATAGACAAACAAAACATTTTCCATTACTACTTATAACATTCTAATTTAATTCTTCAAGCTTAAATGTATCTCCTGGTTATAAGATATTTCAGACAAATTTTTCCAATGATGAATAAAGAACAAAAAATTATGATACTCATTGAGCATCTATATTAACGCTACTTAAAATAGACTATTTTTGGAGTATAGTGTGCTGTCTGATCATCGACTTCTAAAGGATGTCAGTTTTTTATGTTTAGAAATACAGTAGCATCTGTCACATTTTCATGTTGAGTAATTGTGAACTTAAGTCCTCTCGTTTCACTTTCAAAGCGATAGAGAGACAGATACTTCCTATAATCCTCTCATCAGCAGCTAAGTTCAGGCAGGAGCAAATGTAGTCACTGATGACTGTGTGACTGTGGATCTAATAGACATGAGGGCCTACGCAGAAGTGCTGTAGCCATTACTAGTCTTATGAACCCATGTCCATTGTCCCATTTGATAGGTAATAAAATTGTATCTGATGTGCATCCTGTAAAGAGCAAAGTTATGTGAAGGTTAATCTGTTACAAGCCTCATAGTTTCGTTTCTTGTATTTATTTATTCATTTGTGTGGGTGAATTGTGGGTTCTGGAGTGAAGTCAAGGCTTAGTAACCCATGCATTTTCCCACTGAACCATCTCACTGTAATCGTGTGTCTATGACCCTTGATTTCAAGTCAAGGTCAGCCTTATAATAGCATCATATGTGAGATGAGTCTTGTGCAGCAGCATCATCTATATGGACTCAGTTATCAATAGATGTAAGGTACCAGGAAGAAGAACAGTATGATATTAGATGAGGAGAAAAATATGTTGTGTAAATTACACGATTGTAAAATACTTTTGAGGTAAATCCTGAAGAGTAAATAATAGATGAATCAAAGAATATAGAGAAACAAAGCACAGTTAAGAGCCTGACTTGGCAGTTACATAGTGCTGATTGCCATTCTAGTACCCGTAACACGTTAATTTTTATATTTGTCTCTACATCTTAAAATCTGGGCACTAACACTCCCCTGCCACTTAGTGCTGTGAAGAGAAATTGAACTATGTTATGAAAAAAGGCTTAGAGCAGTGTCTAGCAAACAACTTTGATACTATAGTAGGAATAGCTCCAAATGACAGGGAGAAAATGGGAAACATTGAAGACAATAGATTATGATTTAAAAGATTAAAAATAGTAGGAATGAGTGTTGTTGTGTAAATAATAAATGTGAATGGAACTGAAGAAATGGAATAGGAGAATCTATGAAGCAAACCATGAGCTGTAATATGAAATTCTGAGGATGGCAATGATTTTGTGACCCCAGCATGTATTTAAAACCATACATGTTTTTTAAGGGAAAACACATCCTGCCCCTTCAACTGTTTCTTTATGTCTATTGTTACACTAAGCTTTGTGTTGTTGTTTCCCAGTGAAAGGCTTAGCTTCCTAGACCTTGGCTCAGATCACAGCATAGTTGATAATAGTGAGCCATGAATGTCTCCTAAGTGCATTTTCCTTTTGTTTATGCTCTGTGTCATCCATACAGCTGTGTAGCTTGAGGAACTAGAGATACTTCTTGGAGAACTGTATTGGGTGGCCAGTTTCACTCAGCTGCAATTAAGTGGGGGCAGCATCTGTCCCAACACTGTTTTTGGCTGTGGTGTGTTCACGCAGGCCTGGCTGTATGCTAAGGAGAGTCTTGCTTTCTGTTTGTCTCTTAAAGTTTCTGATGGTTGGATTTTTTAAAAGTAATATTAGGTTATTTGACATTTTATTCTTTGTTGACTCTGATATGTACTGATCAGTTGGTGGTACTCTTTTGTTTCTTTTGAAACACCTAGAGATGTATACACATGGAGGCTGTGAGGCCAAGTAATTGAAACATGCAACTCATTTCTATGCCTTTTGAATGTTTGAAATATAAGTTGATTTGTGACTCCAGCTTTAAATTCCCCCATGCTGCAGTTTTATCATGTTTTAAATGGGGATAATGTTATTCATTTTATAAGTTATAATTAAAATCATATGCATAAAAATAAACTGTACTGCTTACAGCCCTAATGGCTAAAAATGCTTTGTTCTTGTTATGTGCCAAAGATAGTTCTGGGTATTTTACATGTGCTTCTTGATTTAGTCTTCTCAATATCATTTAAAAGTAGCTCCTGGTTTTAATTTTATAGATGAACAAATTGATACATAACAATCTAATATCATATCATGCTACTAAGCATAAGACTTGGTTTGCAAACTAGTAGCTTGACTCCAGAGTCATGTGTTGTTTAATGGTATGATGTAGATATATTACATACTAAAAGTGTAACCTATGATAAAGAGACAAGTTTGTTCAGGATAGTACACATCTGTATTCCAACGACACTGAGGCAGCAGAAGAATAACAAGTTTGAGGCCAGCCTGGACTACATAGCAAGACTCTGTCTTCCACCACCTCTAACAAAATGACGATGGTTGGTGGTGGTGATGATGATGATGATGATGATGATGATGATAATGATGATGATAATTACAGAGTGTGTTCACTCATCCAATAAATATCTATCCTGTTCTCTTTGGGTTTCATCAATGGTAGAGAGCATATGGAGCTTAAAATAGTAGCATAGAGATTATATCACCACATGTTTATTATACTTGAGGATTTCGATGCTGTTGCTTAAAGTTTTTCTGATTTTTATGATAGCTTTCCATTCTTTTTTTTTAAGAATTGCCTCATATATTTTGAAAGGTTGTTTTTTTACATATCAATTTTGTTCTTTATTTCTTTTTCTCTTTATATTAGAAACAAGCTTGTTTTATATGTCAATACCAGTTCCCTCTCTCCCCTCCTGCTGCTCCCACCCCCCATCCTATCTCCTTTCTATTCCTCAGGGAGGGTGAGTACAGCCATGGGGGAATCTTCAAAGTCTGTTATAACATTTGGAGCATGACCTAGGCCCTCCCCCATGGGTCTAGGCTGAGAGAGTTATCCCTTTATGTGGAATGAGGGAGCAGGAAGATTGAGTTGGTAGAAGAATAGAGGAGAGTAAGAAAATAGATACCATAATAGAGGGAGCCATTATAAGTTTTAAGAGAAGTCTGCCACTAGGGAAATGTTCAGAGATCTACTAAGATGGCCCCAACTGAGAAACTAAGCAATAGTCAAGAAGCTACCTTAAATGCCCTTCTCTGCTAATGAGATTGATGACTACTTTATATGCCATTCTAGAGCATTCAATCAGTAGCTGATGGAAGCAGAAGCAGACACCCACAGGTAAACACTGAGCTTAACTCCTGGAATCCAGTGGCAGAGAGTGAGAAATGATGAACAAAGGGGTCAAGACCAGGCTGGGGAAACCCACAGAAACAGGTGACCTGAACGAAGGGGAGCAAGTGGATCCCAGATTGATAGCTGGGAAACCAGGATAGGACTGATCCAGCCCCCCTGAATGTGGGTGTCAGTTAGGAGGCCTGGACAATCTATGGGGCCTCTGGCAGCTGGTCAGTGTTTATCCCTAATGCACAAATGAACTTTGGGAGTCATATCAGTTTTCTGTCCATGGCACTTGCCTTCTTAGAAAGCAGAACTCTTACTGACTTTTCTTTCATACAACATGATAGAGTGTTTAGAACATGATAGGTTTAAAGTGAAAGACATAGAGTGTTTGAGTGGCTAAGTAAATGAAGGCATGAATGTGAATGGAGAATCACAGGAGGGTGTGCTCAGTGGCTCACCATAGACACAAACAGGTAAGAGTTAAAGAGAAGGATTTGGCATGCAAAAGTCCATAAGCAGCACAATTTTATAATTGCAGTGGTGGTTATTTCCATGTAGCTTGTGGTAATGCTGAATATTACTCCTGCCTAAATGTCAGCATCAAACTTGGATGAATGTGTCATATATGATATTATCATAGATATGACAAAGAATCACTCTGTATTCATGCTCTCATGAAGTTTCCCATCGTTTCTCTCTGGTTGAACTTATGGAAGGGCTGTTGAAAACTAGGATGCTTTTCTCAGAAAAGCCTAGTAGAATAGCACAACAATTTGCAAAACTTAACCCTAAGTTATTTTTCTCATCTCCCCTCACCTATCTTTTTTGGGGGGCACAGGATTGATACAGAATTTCTCTGTGTGTCAGCCACGGCTGTCCTGGAACTCACTTTGTAGACCAGGTTAGTCTCAAATTCACAGAGATCTGCCTGCCAATGCCTCCTAGGTGCTGGGATTAAAGGTGTCCACACCGAGCTCTCATCTTTCTATTAAATAATGAAAGTAATTAGATCTTTCTGTTTTTGTAACAAACATTCCACAAACCTGTAACATTTTCAACATATGATTCTAAATTAAGAAGAATGATGGTGGAAGGAAGACAATATTCATATAACTGCCAGAGTTGTCTTTTTATTCTTTTTTAAGACACATCACTCCATCAACAAATTGATTCCTTATTCAACAGACAAAACTAGAGTTTTCATTTTACCTAAAATTCAGTTTCGAAAGATATTCCATATTCCATATTTCATACTCCATACTGATAATATGGTAGCTATTTTTGCTATCAGAATGTAATACAAAGAGATAATTATTTTTTGGAATATATATAGTCACTACAGATAATAACAACATTCTAGACTGTTATCAGGTTATATATCTATGGAACATTTAAGTGGCAATATGCTGGCCAGCCTTACCCTTAGTCACATAAACATCAATTGCTATTGACATAACATAAGGTCCTAAGTAGAACAACCTGCCATGTGGATGCCTGTGCTGACATTTAATAGTATCCTGTATCATTTTTCTCAAAAGGAAATAGCAGGATGTTGCCTTGTAATATTTTACTACTGTGTAATAAAATGCAGATATAATAAATACCATCTAAGCAAATAAAAAAAGATTTGGACAGAAGCCATTTTGCCTGCAACAATTACTATATAGCTCAGGCTTTTAAATATTTCTGTCCTAAGTGGACTTAAATTATATCAACTTGCATTCTACTGTCTTTGACTGCACTGAAACAGAAACCAGTGTCTTATTTTTATTTGCCATTTAGCATTAGGCGATGTTTTAGTACATTTGTCTTGGATCTCCACTGGTCTTATTAACATAGTGCAGATTGTGATCCCAATTAGTCTTTGATTAGATACATTGACCTGTTATGTTAATGCTAGATGTTGCTGGGTTGTTTTTACCATGATATTCATATTGATAATGGTAAAGTTTAAATAGATACACACCACAACTTGTGCACTATAAAAATAGTTACATACCACAACATGAGCATTGTAAAGAAATCACAGCATTTATTGTGACTCCCCTGGGTGCAGGAATACCCAGCCTCCTAGCTCCATTAGCCATCCTGACTTCAGGCTTCCAGGTGGTCATTCTTTGTTTATTAGATTGATTATTGAATGAAAATGGCTGGAAACAATTTTCTTTTTATTTATATTTTCATAAATTTTTGTGCGTATGTGTGTTTGTGTGTGCGTGTGATATTCAGGGAGGCTATAAAATGAAATATTTATCCCGGAATTGGAGTCACAGATAGTTGTGAGTTAGCAAGTATGTGCTGGGAATAAAAGCTGGGTCTTCTGGAAAAATAGCGAGTGTTCTTAAACCATGAACTACCTTTCCAGACCAGTGTGTGTGTGTGTGTGTGTGTGTGTGTGTGTGTGTGTGTACATATATGCTAACTATGCAAATAGGCTTACTTAGTATATATTTTAAGTTTCCATATATTCTTATATAATACAGATTAAAGTGAAAACTGAAAATATTGAATTTTGACTAGAACAGCTGTATTCCCATATAATTCTTGCATGCAGGGCTGAGGCATTGAATCTGGAGTGTAGTCTGAACTAGAGTGAGGTTCTCTCTGAAGAAACTAAAAAAAAAACAAGACAAAACAAAAAATGGAAAAGAAATGGAGAATCAATGCTATAGTATTTAAAAGCTATTACTAATCATTTTACTAAACATTGGAAAAAGACATTTTATAGTAAAACTGCTGGGAACACAGGATTTCAAACTTACTCTCTTCTAGAAACATCTACTTTACTTTAAGGCTTGGCTGGACTCCAGGAACCATAGCATGCTACTCTTGTAGGTGGAATAAGAATACAGCAATCCCATAAGAAGAGAGCTGCATGCCTTATGCCAGTTTTCTCATAAAGCAAAACGAATTAATTTTAAATACTATCGTTAATATGTGGCATAACAATTTCTATTTACAGTTACAGGTAATATTATAGTTTGAATATTTAAACTTATATGAATTTGAAGCTCTAATTCCTAAGGGGGTGAATTAAAAACAACAACAACACTATTTTAGATAGTAGTACTCCCTTTGTATCTGTGGGATATATTCTCTTTTTTGTTTGTTTGTTTTTGGTGTTGGTTTTGTGAGGTAGACTTCACTCTGTATCTCAGACTTGCTCACAATTCACCAATTGTCCATGCTGTCCTAAGTTCACAAGAGTCCTGCTGCTGAGGCTTATGCTTTTTGAGAATACAAGCATATGCTACCATAAGAGGCTTGGAATACATTTTTTAAGCAAAATAGTTCCATTTAGTGAGATTTAAACTGAATTTACTACTTGGTGAATTTGAAAATTTAATTCCAATAAATCATTTCTTTGACTCACAATTCTGAAATGCACATCGCAGTATAGGACTTTTTTACTTTGAAAGAGCTGTGTGAGTATCTTACAGGTGAAATTATTCATTCTGGAAATAACCCTTCTGTATATGTATGCTTTCCCTACAGGAAGCTAACTTATTTAGCAGATGATAGTTGAAATTGTTTAGGAGTAAGGATATGAGATTTCCCTCCTATATGTGTTGTAACTCAAAACCTTAAATATAGTTTTGTATACTCTGCTTTTTATATGCATAAAATGTGGATGCAAAGCAGAATTATTTTAGAGATAAAGTTGTTTGTTTCTACACCTCTGTTTACCTGAGGCTAACTATAACTTAAGGATATTTAATAAAAAATTCTAGAATGAGTAATTAATAGGTTTAAAATGTTATGCTCTTATAAATAGTGCAATAAAAGCTTACCTTATCCTACTTTGTCACAAATGAGATGTCAGTCATTCATATTTCGCATGCTATGGACTAAGTAGTTACTTCATAGCTATGGTGGTTTCAAATTCACTGTGGTGGTATTGAAGTTATGTTCAGGATGACTGAACTTATTTGCTGATGACCCCCAAACTACAATGTTGCCTGTGTAGACACTTCAACCTTACTTAAGAGAATTCAAAAAATGATTCCTTAACTGAAACGATAAAAGTAAAGCAAGTATTTTTATTGGTAGGACATAACCATGCTTATATGCTTGTTCTCAGAGGATATATTTGTAGTTGTATCATTTTATGATTACTGAGTGCTGTTAATCCCTTCATGTGCAGAAATTTTAGGTTAAATTCTATCATATCTCTACATAGGAAGGAACAGGATAGAGAAAAATGGTATTAATCATGGTTTTTGATATTCACTGGGCTCTTGGAAAGCATATTCTACACCCTATGGGAGATACTTGTGATGTCCATAAAATGAAAATATTAACAGATGCATGTGTACTTTTCCTTTAAACCTTTAACCTTAGGTAGGTTTTATTATCTTTCATACTAATACAATATTTCTTATTGTTTCTCAGTTTTTATGAGCGTTTGTTGGTATGTGTGTTGATGTATATGTAAGAAGACAACTTGGAAGCGTTGAGTTTCTGCTTCCTCTTTGTAGGTCCCTGGTATTGGACTCAGGACATATGGAGTGGCAGCAAATGCCTTTACTCTCCAAAGCTTCATGAATTTAGCCATGGATTTTATAGTGTGTATTGGTGACTAAATAAAGACAGTTTTTGAAGAAATATTTATGAAGAGTAGAGGCAAATATCCCACTTAAGGTAGTTCCCAAATTCCAGAGGTTGGCTCACTTGATAATAAAAGTGTTTTGAAGCTATTTGTAGATATTTGTCTGTTTTCCTCCGATCTCCAGATGTTTATAAGCCTGTCTGTATATGGTTTTTCCTTCTGATCTCTGCTTGACAGAGTCTGCATAGGAAATAAAACATAATCATGTCTCTGGTGGAAGCTTCACCATGGTTGAGCTCATCAAACTTTAGTGCAGTGTGACCTTTTTATAAAACACATTCCTTGATTCCTGATTGTAAGCCACATTGGTCCTGATTTCCAGATGTTGACTTCTCAGATAGAGAACTCATTACTGTGGAGCACAAAGCACACTATTTTAAAGACATCAGCAGAGAAGATTTTCTGCTTGAAATCTTAGACAAAGTGAGAAATAAAGCCTCTTGCAATGAACTGCAATCGGTGTGGGATTGGGACTGAAAGAAAGAAATGCCAAAGAAGGCAGAGGAGCTGGGCTCTGAAATCTGATATCTGACATGTAAGCTAATCACTTTTAGTACTCCAGCCAGGCTGGGTTCTTTTTTTTTTTTTTTTTTTCATTTGTGCAGAAACGTTTCTTTATTTTTGTACTTTCTGCTTTTTGATCCCACCCCTCCACACACAGTTGGCACCTTCCCAAAATACTTTGGCAGAGGTCGCTTCCCAGAAGCCTTTTAAACTTTAGTTAGAATGCATTTATTGATTTTATTGAATGCAGAGTTTTGGGGAAAGTGCATATAAGAATCAGTGTCTGGCCGGGCAACCCAAGCTATTTTAAATGTCTGGGAACACTTCATTAAATGCAGGTTCTCATCATTTGCAAAATAGTAAAGGTTTCTTCTGTGTTTTCTTGGGTGGATATTACCTGACTTACCTAACCTCGTAGAACTAGAAGGTGAAAACCATTTTTCTATAACTGACATTTAGAGACTCTCAGTAGGCAAAATTCAGTGACTCTTTAAAAATCAAATTATAAATCTACAGAAAATGTTGCTATGCATGATAACCTTTTCTTAGACTTTTTCTTTATACACTGTGTAGTATATACAGATCACTATGTTGTGTGACTTTACCATAAAAGAGAAATATAAAATATACTTTTCAGAATAATTAACAAGTGATCTTTTCATATTACTGTTCTACTCCACTTGTATTCTTTTTTAATTTCTAGCTTATAGTTTAGACACTAAATAGTAATGAAGTTCCTATATTCATAATTCTAATATGATTCATGAAGTAACATATTAATTTCTTTAATGCTTTGGCATTCCATAGTCCTGGTACTGAAGAAAAGGAAATGAAATAATTATTGAGAATGTATATAATACATATTAAAGCCAGTTATTTTACCTTGCATTTCAAAATAATGTGGATGGGATAAATGAACATGCCTAATGTATTCAAATGGGCTTAATGAATGGGCAACACTTTAAAAGTTGACTTTTTATAAAAAAGGAGGGTAGTGATTTATTTTCTCCTCTATGATTTTAAAATATACATTTAATAGAAGCAGAAATCAGTATCAGTTGGATGTGAGTATATTTGGAAAATTAATTCTATATACTTTATGTATTGTGGTTTCCTATTTGGAATTCTGTTGCCACATTCTCCTTCTTGACTTAGTTTTACATTTTGAAGAATATGAAACATTAAAAATTGTTCCATTTTACTGAAGCTGAAACAAATCAGTGATATGCGTAACCTCTTTTGTACTACAGCTTTTTAATGCTGAGTCATTATGACTAAATTGTTTATGAAACAAACTACAAATCTTTCTTTTGTATTTCTAAATATATATATAATGTATAATATATGCATATATATATTTGTGTGGTTATTATTTCATGATAAAATGATAGATTGATTACAGTATTTGCTACTAGAAAATGATCATTTAGAAGTATTGAGGGTAGGCACATTCTATTATAATTAAGCTTGATAATTCCCATTATTAGAGAAGTAGGGAACCTTGATTAGTAGGCAAATATGTCATGCATAATTACAGTCATAGCAGAGCCATTTTGAAAAGTAAAAGCACAAGATAAAGTATATGATTTCTTTTATTTTGATAATTTGAGAACTGTTTCTCAAGCAGAGAATTGAAAAAGACATTGCAGAGGAAATCATCACTCTGGATCATCACTAAGTCTTGTAAAGGTTGTGCAAACAGGCTTCCAGTCTTTGTAATGCCATTGTGTTATGGAGAGTAAAGGGGAGGTTTCTGCCCAGCTGGTGATTCATTTTGCTGATAGAAGCTTCCACTGTGAACTGAGGTCCTTTGCTTTTGGGCTTGCTCCAGCCTTCAATGGTTACATCTGTTACATTCTACCATCTTCCCTCATCATTGGAGGCCTCTCATTTTCTTTATGTGGTAAGATGCTAGAATTCCCAAGGGATGAATGTTTGCATGGGTTTCCTCCTTTTTAGGCCTTATGAGCAGTATGTCATTCACCAAACCAGCAATAAGCTAAAACATTTGTGAGGCCCATGTCTTCCAAACTACAAGAATGAGATCCCTATGGCTGCCTTCGTGTAGTTTTACTTTCTTGATACAGATTAACTACCTTTTGTTGCTTTGTTTTGTTCTTGTTTTATATGGATATTTTCTTCAAGGATGAAAAAATCATATTAAAAGAGACTCCTGGAAAATTACCACACAAGTACACTTGTCTAGACTAGAGTCTGCTGGGGTTAGAATGTTTGTTTTCTATAGATAGTTCCCAACTTGACTTAAAGTGATTTTGTGTATCAGTTTTTGAATTATGATGGTGCAAAACTGGTAATCATTTTGTAAAAACTGAATTTTTCTCTTTTTCACCTTTTTAAAGTTTTTTAAATTTGTGAATTTACATCTTGACCAGGTCAGACATCTTTTACCATTGTTTTGAAATTTTGGGAAGCCTCAGTACCTTCTTGATCCCACGCAGCTACATGACCATAATAGTAACAAACTCTGCAGGGCTTTGTTGCTAAATTTTATTTTTCAGTAGATTATGTATAACATATGCTTTTTAAACTTAACATATTTCCAACTTATAGTGCGTTTTTGTGATATATTGCCACTGTAAGTAGGTGGGCACCTACTTATACATAGACTTCTTTTTGCTTAAGATTTTGTCATGTCTATTTAGATTTAAAAAAAGTCTTATAAAGGAAGCCTAAAAGAAATAAAAGACCCAGTCCTTGATTTGATTTTCTATGAGGAGTTAAAACTGTCAGTGTTTGTACTGTCCTATCTGAACCTCTAACCATAGTGTATATAGCAGTTAGAGTTGTTTCTTTGTCTTTGTCATACATATCCAAGGGTGGAGTAAGATTTGGTATGGTAGTCTATGGATAGAGGTTGGAGTGATGTGGTTACTCTATTTTCCCCTGTTACCCTGTCTTACCTATATTAGCATACCTTACCTTATTATCCTCTTACCTATATTACCATATCTTACCCTATTACTTACTTTATCTTACCTATATTACTCAGTCTTACTTTATTACCCTTCTTACTTATACCACCCTAAATATTGTTACCCTATCTAATGAATGGAGACAGACAAGATGACTGTCATCACCAAATTTCAGAGTTGTACAAGGAAATATATTGGCTATTATTTTTATTAAGAATTCTGTGTCTTGTTATATTATAGTTCTATTAGCTGTTCCAAAGATTTTATTTTATCAGTGGAGGAAAAATTTATGAGTAAATATGTTGAATCATCATTGCTAATAATGAACATAATGAATAAAATGAGACATTTTGTAGCATTAAACAATTAATGGGATTTTATAACTGGATTCATGATATTTTAAAAAATTAGTAATCATTTTAACATTGGCCTTTGATAAACTTTATATATCCTTTTAGTTAGTGTTCCTTCCCTTTTTATAACTGAACATTTGGATGCTTCTTCTATTTGATTAATGTGGAAGCTCTTCTAATTGATTTTTGTGTCATTATTCCAATGTAAAAATTTTATGGTATAAGTTTGCCTTTAACACTGCTTTTTCTGCCTCCTGTAAATTTTGATATGCTAAGTTTGATCTTTGTTCAACCTAAATTTTTTTCTCGTTATCGGTAAATATTTAGGGATTCCTAATCTTCATTACTGATTTGTTTTCCATAACACATGTTTATAATATCAGTCCTTTTACCTTTACTAAGGTTTGGTTTACCTTCTAATGTTAAGTCCACTGAGTGCTCAAACAGAGCTCGGACAATTTACAAGCAATCACATCCAGGATCATGTTGTTGTTCAGATAATCAATGCTTTATCTTGCATTAACTATTCCTAACCTGTTAGATGAATCATTAGTTTCTCTTAACCTGAAGCACTTGCTATGGAAACTTTATAATTTTGTAATTGATATTGGGGGAAATATTTGCCAGCTTACTCAGGCCTTCTCAAAGTGCCATCTCCAGCACTTGCATGATATGAATTATGGTCTCCTGAACCCTGTAAGACACTGCATTTACAAACTGGTCTGTACAGTGGAATTTTTCACAAGGACTGGACTAGATACCAAAAGAGGGTAATGTGAGAAGTTATTTGATTGGTTTTTTGTTGCAGTTGTTGTCATTTTGTTTGCTTTTTAAATAATATTTGTGATGGGTAAAAAGAGTACATTCTACATTTAGAGAGGTTTGAAACTTAGTTTCAACAGGGATCACTACGGTACATTTGTAGCCTATCAAGAAGTAACCCTCATTGGAGAAACAAGGTTTTAGGTAATTGGGTTACTATTTGTAATGCGAACTTGAGGGCTAACATTTAGAAAAATCACCTTATGGAAAATGTTCTTACTTGTTTTGTTTTACTTTAGGTTGTCAGTGAACAGTTTGAGAGGGTAGGCTGGGAGTGTAGCCCAGTGGCACAATCTGTGTTAACTTGCAGAGGCCCCAGGTCAATCCCCAACGTCTCTAGCTGCTCCAAAGCCCCTCTTAAGAGCTTGCAAAGTGATTGGAGGTGCATGTTCTTGTCACGTCTGAACTTCCTCATGGACCATTCTGGTGCACTTCAATAGCTGGTTTTGAGTGTCCATTTTAGATTAACTATATCAAATAAAAGATGAATTTATCCATATTATGCCACAATAAAGACAGATATCCGTTGATGAGGATCCTGTCTCTGCTGCTCTGTCTACTGTTTTTTCTTTCCTTTGAATTGTCCATGCCGTTCTTTAGGCTTCTTGTTTGTGTGTCCCTTTCATTGTGTTTCTAAGTGGCTTTAGCAAGCTAGTCTTTGTCCTGTGTGCTCTAAATGAAGTGATTCTCAAGAGTAGAACAGAGTGATGTTATATAAGAACTTCACTGTGCACTGAAGACTGTCTCTGCTTATGGAGAAAAAAGAAGAAAACAGAAACAACAAAACAAGCCAACAACAAGATCAAGGGAACCAGGGTCTGTAAAAGCAGGAGGGAAACAAATTCAAGGACATACATAATGGTTGGCTTTCCTTTATCGTCTCAGTATATGTGAGGACAACCCAGACAGTTTCCAATGAACAATGTCTACTTTTGACATGAAAATGTTAACATTTTGTTTGCCGAGCCAGAATGAGTTAGCTGCTTGTTCAACTGGGGAGAAGTAATACAACCTAGGAAATCAGAGCCTTGATTACTATGTAATCCTTGCTGTAAGTGGTGTTCAGAACAGATACTTGCCTGGTAGTATGGCAGCATAAGGAACCCTTGATTGGTTGGTTTGCATTTGAGGGGAAGTGAAATTTGAAGAATTAGCCATCTCTGAATTCAAAATGTATTTTCATGGCGATGGCAAATATTTGAAAGGGAATGATAATTGTGGGCACCTCTGCACTGTGTCCCATGATTTTCCAGGTATATAAAAACCCTTTCAAGATGACAAATACCCATTTTTCAAAGGCAAGGAGAAAGTAATCTATCAAGTCACTAGTTATTGAAAGAATGCAAGATTTGTTGCAGGAAGGTTATTCAGTGTAGTTCAAGCAATTGATTATAAAAGAGTTGCTTGTTTGAGTAGTCAAGCATGTGATTCAAATGTGGAGTTGGTTTTCTTTTGAATAAAATTTTACTAGGTATTCAAATACTACTGAACACTTATTAAGATATGGCAAATCCTCCTACTTTGTAATTTAAAATCACTAAAAAGTCAAATATTTACATTATAGGACAGTTTCTACTAATTTATACTTGATTTAATTTTAGTTAATTGTCATTTTTATTAATGAGAGTTCAGTATAATTCCATGGTATTGATTTTCTGCTCCATATCTAATTCCTTATCCATTTGAGGGCAAGACAGTTGAACAGATAATGTTTTTATTATTATTTTAGGGTGTGTATACTTACTAATTCCTTTAGAAGAAATGATACTCCTAATACAATTATATAAAAGTAATAAATTTTATAATAATTACTAGATGTGTTAATTGTGTAAATTCTTAAATACTCATGAGAAAGTTTTAAAATGGATGTTGCAGAACCATAGGATACTTTAAATTGCCTAATAAAATGTTTTGAAGGACAACATCCTTTTAATATTTTTGACAACAAGTTTGGTATACAGATTCTTATTTTAATGATTAAAAATGGAATTTTGGTGATTTTTCAGAAAATGAACAAAATATTTGCAAATTGTTAAAATAGCTTGTGTGTGTGTGTGTGTGTGTGTGTGTGTGCACGCACGTGCATGCATGCAGAGGTAACTATACAGGAAGTGGGTTTATCTGTATATGTGTACATATATGTATACATATATATATATATATATGTGTGTGTGATAACGTAACCAAATGCAATAAGTGTGTCTCTGTTCTCTCTCCTTCGTGGTTTTCAGATGGTGGAAGAAAATGAATGTGTCCCAGGTCTTAGAAATAAATGTTTTAAGAAGCCCTGGTTTCTTGGAAATATCAAAACTAATTTGAAGTCCTGTGTTTTCCTTCAAGCAGAAAAATATTTACATTGTATACCTAAATATTTCACCTACATTCCCATTGAACAGTCTTATTTAAGAACATATCATGTCTCTTTCAGGTTTTCTTACTTCCAGGACACTCTTAGTGTTGTGGGGAAATAGACTTCTTGAGTAATAAAATTTTATTAGTTCTGTGGTTAACATGCTAAATGAAAGTATTTTATCATCTAATTTCATTTTTGATTTTATTTTTTACAGAAATGTTTAATTCAGTAAGTCAGAAGACAAAACCATGGATTTTTAGCAATCAAAGAACAAATTAAGGTAATTCATAGATAATTACCATTGAATATGTTCGCTAAGAATTTAAAAATGAATTTACCACATTTAAACTCTAGTTAGTGTATGTTTTAGTAGACTTAATCACATTGAAAATGCAGCATGTTTAAATGTTTTTATATATTTTGAAATGATATTTTAATGTCTCATATATTTTTGGAAAACAGTTTCTCCTTCCTGACAATAAATAATGTAGTTGAGCATATTTGCTATTGTGAAGAAATTCATTCTAACTATATGAAAAGTAATTTGGCTAAAGGAAGTAGTTCTTGTGACTGCTACTCTCTAAAGGCATGATGACTCTATTTATTAATAATATGAAACAACTATGCCAAGACGTTTGCTCTCATTGGTACACGGACACCAAGACAATGCTTTACTGATGTGATTCTTGTATAATTCATTTTACTTACTTTCAATTCTTTATACACAACTGAATATGAAATTAATAAATGAAGTCTAATCATTTTATACCATCAAGATGTTTAATATGTAAAGCAGATTGTTTTAAAATATGGCATATTATATATAAGTATATTAATAAATATATTTATTGATTTTAACATGAAAAATTTTCAGAGTATAAAATTAAACTGGTACATATTTTCTCAAGAAAATTATAAAATATAAGACAGGTCTTTTAATTCATAATCATTGGTAACACTTGGGATTTATTTTGTTCCTCCTTTTTTTCTTTTTTTTTTTTTCTGCTTTTGAGATAATTTCTGACTAGGTAGCCCAACTCAAAAACCATATGTCTCAGCCTACTGAGTTCTGTGATTACAGCCATGTAATCTTCTTGGAGCTATTCAAATTAACTTTTGTAAAGTGATTTTAAGTTAAGTTATTGTGAATATTCAGGAAAAATTAGGGCTTCTGATTTTCTTATTATTCTTCATATTAACTGATTAATATTTCTTGAATTTTGGGTCATTGAAATAATAATTACTTATTATAAACTAACATCAATGTATTTTCTAAGACTATAATTAACCTTAGGCACAGTCATTGACTTAAGAATATGGAAATATTACAAATGCCTTTGTAGACAGGTAATTTTTAAACTGATGTTCAGTGTCTTAAATTTTTTTAACTTCTTTGTCACTGATATTCCTCTGATATCATTTGCATATGTAAACAAAAATAGCCCTCTTGTTGAGAGTAGGTATGATTGAGTCACTCTGGCTTGATTAGTTCATTATATTAATATCAAAATTCTGTAGACACTCATCTACTAAGTTAAAACTGAAGTTAGTTCAGTCATACAGTCAAGTAAATTAATTTAACAAAAAACAGGTTTGTTCAATAATGCTTTATAAAAATATTGAATCAAGTATTACCTAGACACTCTCATCAAAAGCTTGTACAGAACTGAGGGTGGTGGTGTAGGCTTTACATCCTAGAATTCAAGGCATAGGCAGGCAGATCTTGGAGATATTTCCAAGCAATCCAGAGGTACTCTGTGAGATATTTCCGCAAGCGTAGGATAAAGGTAAGATGAGAGTTGCTTAGATTAAAAGCAAACAGGCAACAAAAGAACAAATTATGTACAATGAGAAAACCAGTCTTCCTGTGGGCAAGGTCTGTATAGTCCTACCTGTTCTATCAATCTCCATCTGCTTCATTGTGTTCTTAAATACATATTTGTGTAATGTGTACTAAGCTTTCTTTTTAAAAATATGAAGTCTGCCTTGACAAGCCCTGAAAGCTACATAAATGTCACACAAATCAAGAGAGAGAATGTGTTCAGCACACTGGATTCCCTCCGCTGCTCCTTTTGTAGCCCACCCCATTGCCCACTCTCAGTACCAACAGCCTCTAGACTCCATTTTACTGTGAGGCACACAACAGAGACTTGAGAGGCATGGGGAAGTGCTCCTTGATTGGAGAGAATCTTTACATCTGACCTTTCTTGTGTTCTTACAATGCCTAAGCTTCCCTTCCTTCTTTCATAATAAGGTTAATGAAATTTTCTACTACATAGCATTGAAAATAGAGTTCAGCATGTCAGAAATACTGTGCCAATGCTTGAGACTAAAGAGGGAAGATACACTGGAGAAGGCCACCTTTCCATAGTAAATACCTTCTTTGCACATGCTAAACCACATAACATCAAACAAGAGTTTTCAAAATACTGAAGGGTGTTTAGTAATGCCGTTCTCACAAAAGTTTAGTTGTTGCCTCTGCTCTTCCAGTTCCTCAGTATAAACATTTGGAGTAATGCTGAGGCAGTTTCCCACATGTGGTGTATCCATCAGCAGGTTCTGCCAGACTTCTTATCACCACCTTAGCTACTGCCTTGAGTCCAGCCTCAGCCCTCAGCTCCATAGAAAGGAAACAGTGTGAGATGCTTTTCTTTCACCCATCTTTACCACCTTTGCCATAAATCATGACTCAAACTCAGCCCCCTGGGTACTCCAGTGGGCTTGGCTTCACCTTGCGCTGAAACCTCCCCCACTCAGGGATTTAGCCTTTGTTTTTTTTTTGTTTGTTTGTTTTTGTTTTTGTTTTTTTCTATTCACTCTTCCCAGATACTCATCTCTCCTTACCTAGAAGATCCCTTTCCATGCTAGACTTTACTGTACAAAAGTTTCAAATTTAAAGTACCTGAGAGTCCTCGGTTGCAATGTCGTTTTGTTCCACACAAGGATTTTTTTCCTTTGTTCTTTAAATTTGTTGGAGTAGGGCCTGGAGAGATGTCTCATTTTTGATAGCGCCTGCCATGCTAGCAAGTGTAAGAATTTGGATGGTGCATAGTCTGATCCAGTACTGTGGAGGTAAGAGATGGATAGATCCAGAGAAGCTCTCTCTCTGTGCTGCAAGTCCAGCCAAATAGATGAACTTCCCGTTCCTGTCTCAAAAACATAAATATGGGAAGAAGTTGAAGAAGACACCTAATGTCTACTCTGGTCTTCACAATAATGTACACAGACACATGCATGTGAGCACACATACACTCATAAGTATATATACAACATACCCACACCAAACACAAACATGCATATAAACACACATTCACACACATGCAAACAGACACAATAAGAAACATTTCCTATTTATATATACCCATTTCTGCTTTTATATATCTTTAAAAATGTATCACTGGTCTTGCTCATGGGATCATATAATAGATAGCTGGAAATATCATAGCTGACAATGTGAATATAAGAAATAGATTATCTAGAATATTCTTGTAATAACTCAATTGCTGTCAAGCGAAAATCTAGTTTAAAGCAACTGCTAGGATTCAGTGGTGGTCACAGCTTTGAGAATGTTTCCAAAGAGAAGTTGACAAATCTTCATGACTGCATTTGATGATTAGTGGGAAGCTGAAATCAGAAATAGGTATCAGGATGGAAACTGACAATACCGTTAGTGGTACCATGAAGTGACCTGTGTGGATAGCAAAGTTTAAGTTTTCTTGAAATATAAACATATACAGGTGTGTGTGTGTGTGATATAAATGAGTAATTCATATATAATATATAGTACATAATGTATTTTATATAATTATATAATTTTTCATGTAATTTATATTCTGTAACTATATAACATATATTCACATATTTTATGCTTTATATGTACAAATATAAAGAAGAAACTATACGCTGTTTTATGGAACTAGCATCCAGACTGATGCTGTTTTCATTTTTGAGTGGAAATTATTCCTGAAAAATATGTAATGTGCTAGGCTTAAGGTCACTAGTGTCTCTTACTTTTACTCATTTGTTCATTGAAAATTAAAATGGATTTGATTTGTTAGGAAGTTACATTTCTAATTAAGTTCAACGCCGCACAGAGTGTGCAGGGTGGTTAAACTGGCCAGGGCCAGAGCGAAAGCTCATTGAATATTCATACTATCATTCCTACTTATTCCATGCTTAGTGGTTGTCACAGGCTGTCAGCCACATAGTTAGTGCCCCTAACAATCCACATGCAGACTCGGCACCTTTGCAAATCTGCATAAAGATACGTCTGACATTGGATAGATAGCTGCCATCAGTAGAAGACAGCTAAAATTGTCAGCCATTTACATCACAGAGCAGACCACCATGAAACAGTGATTAGAAAAGGCAATATTGACACACAACACAATCACTTACTAACCCAAACAAAAAATAAATTGGTATTCACAGTTTTGTTTTCTTCAAAAAAACGAAAACCAAAAAGCATAATGTAACCTTCACGAGTTACCAAGTATCCTGGCATCAGTTTATTTGGTGTACATAGGTTTATTTGGATAATTTTTACTTCTGGAAATATTTTATAAAATGTCTAAACTTTGCCTTACTTGGTAGTGTATGTACAAACGTATGTATGCAATTATTGAATGTATTGATCACTTCATTGAAGTACTAGAAATGGAACCTAGAGATGTGTGGATGCTAGCTAGCTAAGCACTCCACCACTGAACTATAACTCTGGCCCTCTTTGTTTTAATTTTTTAATACCTATTTTAAGAGAATGCTCACAAGGCTACCCTAGCTGGTCTGAGTGTATTCTGTAACCCACATATACCTTAAACTCAGGGATTTTTTTACCTTTGACCTTGCGTTTTCTGTCATGAGAAATATGCATTAAAATTCTGTGTCAGAAGTCCTGCATTGAATTTGTCTAATTTGGGGGAAGGCAGGATCTCACCATGGGCAACACTGACTCATGATTGTTTTTGAATATATATTTGAGCTTCTTGTCGGTTGCATAGTTTGAAATTAGATATTTTAGGAATTTTAACAAATATAATTTTAGAATCATAACTAATGTTTATCTATTTCTGTCTTAAACTTTTGTTAGTGTGTTTTTGGTTTGTAAAATGTCATGGACTATAAAGCCTGTGGCAAATTCATGATTACCATAAGAGGACATCAACCAATTTTATCACCTAAAAATTTCCTCCTTTCCTCCCAGTTGATCACCACATGTGTATTCGCCTTTTTCCTAGAAATCATAGATATTCTCTATTCCTATTGTAGGAATTTTCAGAATTATGTACAGTATGTTGGCCTCTTAAGGCCAACTGTGTTCGCTCAGCATAATGCCTTTGAGATTCATTTTTGTTGACTGCATCATTAATTCATCCAATTTTTATTGCTTAGTACTATGCATATCATAGTTCGTTTATCCAGCTATTATAAACATTTGGGCTTTCTAATTAGGAAGTGATAAAAACGAAGTCATGTAAACACTCAGTATTTTGTTTGTGTGTTCGTACATTTATGCTTGCGATTTTGTGCCTAAATTTTAAGAGTCATCTAAGGTAAATACTCATGTACAATTGCTAGATCATAGAGTTAGGTTATGTATTGAATCATATTGTTTGTACTTTATTTTCCTACCACTTTTTATTACTTCTATTTAAATTTTCATTGTTAGAAAAATTGATATTGTGAAAGCTATGCTCTTAAAGTTGTGTGTTTTAACAATTCTAACACTGGCTTAATTATTGAAGGTCTGAATGTTTTGTTGTTCCCTGAATGTATGTGGAAAAATTATTTCACTTAATGAAAAATTTTTTCTGTGACATTTTCCATTCCCTTTTGTGAGTGTGTCTTGTTTCTATAGTAAACGATGGTAGATTAGTCACCTACAATAACAACAGGTTCAGAGTTTTCTAGACTCTATACCACATTGACTTACTTAATTAGTGTGACTTCTCATGTCTAGTGCTGTTTACATACAAAGGACCTCAGAGGAAATATTTTACAATGTATAGCTTTGACGATATAAGAACCACACATATTAAAATAAATGAACTTTAGAAGAAGAATAAATGTAGAATCTAAGCATGAAATTGCTACTAACTACTCATAACAGGAAACACAATAGCAGAAAGCCATTTTAAAAAGTTGGTTATAGAGCATGTTTTATCCTGTCAGGTAAAAGACTGTTTATGTATCCCAGAAAGTGAATTACATACAACATACAAATGTGGTCCTTCTGGGAAGAAGCCTACATTCAGGTTGTCTTCACTGTGTGTCTATCTTGATGTTGCCTTGCTGTGAGACCCAGAGCACATCTCATAATCTCTCTGGATTGTAGTATTCTCATTTGTCCAATTAGTGAGGACAACACTAAATTATCCATAAAGACCTTCTTGCTCTAAAAAAATATATGATGTTGCAGTTCCTTGATGACCTTATGTCATTGAATCACAGAGTTTGTCTTTGCATTTAACTAATTGTGTCAGAAGTCAATGGTAAGCACATTTTAAAAGGACTGAGAAGTACAATGAAAGAAAAACAAATAAGGGCATTGGAGAAGAGTTCACAGTATTTCTAAACACTGAATTTTACAAGACTACCAATTAATATAGCACTTTCCCAAATGTGATATTCAAAGAACTGAACATAAATTTTACATATGTATACATATATATATATATAAAATATCACTTAGAAACAGGAAAAACATGAATTCATAGCACAACTATCATTTTTATGAAATTTCCTGAGAACTGTAATTTTTCATTTTTAACAGGACTTTAAATATCAATAATTCATGTCTTTAATTAGCACCCACTTAATTGTGAAGCATAGCCTTGATAAATTCGTGTTTAAAAGGAGTAAGGATTTAAAACTATTTTTGACTTTTTTATTTGGGTGTTTTGCCTGCATATATACAAGTGTTCCACGAACTTCAAACCCATAGAGCCTGGGGATCATCTGGTCCTCTGGAACTAGATTTATGAATGTTTGTTAGCTTCCATGTGGTTAAGGGTAGCCAGTACTCTTAACGTATAGGCCGCATCTCCAGTCACTGAGTGTGTATTTGCAATCAAATATTTTCAAACATAATAAGAGACTGATGAAAAAGAGTGTTTTTGGTTATGTGTTATTCACAGTAACCATTGATTCTTACTGACGAGGGGTGTTGTTGATCCCAAAGAATAAAAAAATCATTATTATTTATTTATTATTGTCTAACATGTGTAAAATACACATCATATTGTGGCATAGTAATGCTGTCTTGATTTGAGAAAATCAGATACACACTGGATATAAATATCTACAGGTGGCTGTGTGATACTTCACAAGTACTGTAATAGAAACTTGAAAACACATTTCTTGAAAATAGTTCAAGGCCTTAGATACTGGTGGCTGGTGCGTAAAACTTCACTGCTTGAGAATAGAATACATATTCTAAGAAAATGTACATCTCAAGATCAAATTACTTTCTGAGTAACATTTAATTTATTTGGAGGGACATTCATTTTTTTGTGGATAATGATAGAGTATTAGTAAATAAGAGTAATTTAAGGATTCTGAAGGGTTTTTTTATATTATATACTTAAGATGTCTTTAAAAAATAGTCACTGAAGCTGGATGGTGGTGGCACACAGCATTTGGGAGGCAGAGGCAGGTGGATATCTGAGTTTGAGGCCAGCCTGGTCTACAGTTCCAAGACAGCCAGGGCTACACAGAGAAACCCTAACTTAAAAAACCAACCAAACAACAACAACAACAACAGTAGCTATTATAGTTATTTTTGAAGGAACATGTCTTGAAATATGAGAAATTCATTGAAAATAGGATACAGTGATCAGATGAAAATGGTTCCCACAGCCCAGTATTTTCAGCTCTGATGAATGTTCTTACTGAACAACCTTCAGTGTATTTCGTACAAGTCTTTGATGCCTCTGCCATTTATCTGGCACATGGTAGCCAAACTTTTTCTTATTTAAAATATTAAAAAGTTTACTTGAATAATCTTCTGTATCTTTTCCATCTAACCAGAGCTTACCGTACATACTTTCATTGAATTCTTAAGAAGTATTAATCAAATAGAATATAAATTAGGTTTTTTTATTTAGGCTACTGCCATCTTCAGTGTTCCGAGAACAATTGTAATTACCTAAACTGTTTATCTACAAATTGAATTCCTGGGGGTATCATCTCAAATTGCTACTTTAAAGTACAATGTAAGCAAGCAGTTATTTGTTGACTTTGTTACCAAAAACTGTGAATGGCTAGATTTTCCTTAGCTTGGTGGTGATGCATATGTAATCATGTAAACTTACCATCGTGTGAATGATGAGCAAACTGTGTTTTCTAAACCCATATATTTGATTAATTATATTTCAGTGTTCTTAGACACAAGTTATTAAATCTCTGGTAACTATTTCCACTAATAAAATTACTAAAGTATATTTGCCTTGATTCAGTGTCATTAAGAATCAACTGCAGGACTGAGGAGATGGTTCAGTCATTAAGAGCTGTGACTGCTCTTCTGGTGAACCTGGGTTCAATTCCTAGCACCCACATGATAGCTCACAACTGTCTGTAACTCCAGTTTCAGGGGCCCCGACACCCATGCACATAAAATAAATGAATTAAAAAATAATCAACTACATTCAGTTGGCAATGCTTTTTTTATCAGTATATGGATAATTTAGTAATAAACAGTTGAAAATTAAAGTTTGATTCTTCATCTGGATGTAGTATAAATATACCAGGAAAAACGTGCTTCTTATCTTAGAAACCCATTGATGCTGTAGTTGTTATCCTGACATCACCATTAAAAGAACTGGTGCTACCACCATAAAGAAGAAAGACACATGACAACCCTGCTGTTGATAGAGGTTTTCCAAACAGCTCCTCTTAGCTTTTATTCTGACATATGTCTTTCAGTTTCCTTCTCTCACTGCTGAATTTTTTCATCTGCATTTAAAGCATACCATTTTACTGTTGATCCTTCATGTTAAATACGATGAAATTATAAGAGTTCTAAAAGGTCATATAAGTCACTTACTGAAATACCTCAACAAACGAAAGCCTTCATCTCAAAGACAGCCCAGCATAACACAATGTGAAATAAGTCAGAGACTGGTAATTTACCTGAAAATATTTTTTATGGAAATTGGATCCCACAGATCACCAGGAAACAAATTTGATAAAAAGCAGTTTTGAAAACATTGTTGCAAAAGAGAAGACTGAGTGGAGAAAAGAGTGTCACACACAGTTTTCTCATGCTGTCTTCTTGCTGTGTTGTTCTAATGCTAGAAGAGACGCAAGGAATAATGAAATGATGGTGCCTCTACCCAGCACCTCTCTTTTACAAAAGTGCATGTTAATCTCCTGTCTGAATTGAGATTTTTCTAGATTGTAGTTATCAACTACTTTAACACAGAAAGGAAGGATTGGTTTGATGGAGAAATGACTATACATAGCTGTGTTTCCCCATTCACACGCTTGGATTTGTCTTCTTGGCACATTCATGTTCAAGAGATAATGGTAATATATTTCAATGAAAGAAAATAGAAATTATTTTAATTTCATTGCTAATGCCCTAAATCAGTACAAACTAGATGTTTATAAAAACTTTATGACAATATATGCATCAGGTCACCTAGTATCAATTTGGTATGTTGATCTGGAGTAGAAATTTGCATTTTTTACATGTCAAAAATACTGTGCATGTGTGTTTGTATGTACTACTGTACACATGGGGAGGCCAGATGACAAACTGCTGGAGTGTATTTTCTTTTACCATGTATGTTCCAGAAACTGAACTCAGGTCTTATACTTGGTGGCAATCTTCGGTATTCACAGAGCTGTCTTGCAAGGCTAGAAAATGATTTTCACTGTATATAATATGTTCCACTTGACGTGATTGAACCGAGTTCACAACTATTTTGTCTGTTGAACAGTTTTATCTACAACACATCGTGTAATATAGGCAGGAAAAGAAATGAAACGTTTCTTTCTAAGCAATGGTTATTTACTTGTAGCTATCATTATTATATATGTAGTTGCTCAAATCTGACTACTCTTACAAAAAAAATCTAGTAGCAAGGATGGCATTCATCCAACTTAAAGAATATAGGAATCTTTTATCACTGACCTAAGTTATTTCATCTCCTTAGTTGTGTGTGATAACGTGTAAAACAGCAAAGGCATCATCTTTAAAGTCTTCAGTCAGATGTCTTAGCCTATGTAGATTCAGCCATGTTCAGTGCTACTTGGTGAAATCCAACTTTCCTTTTGTCCTTCCACAGCTTCCCTGGGTTTTGCTTAGCTGGTTTCCTCACCTTTTCAACTTCCTATGTTCTTTTATTCTTTTAACTGTATTTATAGAACACAATTTAAAATATATATTTGAAACTCAGGGCATGTCTGTGAAATACATGATATATTTAAAGGTTCCTTTAAATTTATCATTTATTTAAGTAGTCACATCAGAACTGATGTCAAGAATGTACAAAGGATTTTTATATTATTATTTTTTTTTTCTGTTTTGCATGTACTTTTACCATTTCTAAGGCTGACCCTAGCTCATTCTCAGGACCATATCTGATGTTTACATTCCCATGTGACTTCTCTTTTTTAATTCTTTTTTTTTTGAATTCTTTCTGTCTACAAAGGAAACAATAACTTACTCTAGGATCACTTGAATTTATTCACATATTCTAATTAGAAATAAAAGTCCTGAATGGACCATTTGTAGTACAGGACAGTCCTGTGCTTGTAAGCACAGATCCTCAGAAGTAGAGATTGTCTATAGGCTCATTAAAATTATTATGTATTCAAATATGAGAACAATATATGCAGCAAAAATGTCTTCATTTAGCTTATACTCAGACCTTGTCTTAAGGATCTTTGATCTTTACATGAACTGTGTGTAACTTTCAGCATTAGGCATGATTTAAAAATTACTTTTCATATAAGATATCAACAGTTAATATGTAAAGGTCAGTGTAGATGGATCTAACCTGACTTGGAAATTTGCTATTATTACTACACATGGAGTATATGAAGTAAAAGATAACATTTTTAAATGATTGAAATCATGTAGAAAACAATATTTTATTATATAATTATTTTATCTTTTAGGTGGGTTCTCTTGATTTGTAGATCTAATTCGCACATGCTATTTGTGGTACATATTTGCAGTTATATAAGTTTGTAGATGAAGTGGGAAAATATTTTAGCAAATAGTGAAAGAAACATTCATATGTAGCAAATGATCAAAAATGCTAAACGTGAAATGCCTCTCATACCAATCACATCAGGATATCTTTTAAAATTGGGCCTCAATAGTGCCTAAAGTTTAATTCCTGAAGTTGCATAATATATCTTTCTGACTCTAAATGTTTAATATTTAAGACTTTTGTTCTTTGAAACTATTTCCTTTGGGATTTCAGATAGGAGAAAGAATGCTGCTCATATATTCTCTTATATATGATACATGAAACAAAAGCTACCAGAGTACCAAATTATAATTTCCTGATTTAAAATGTGGCATTGATTAACACATTTGTCCTTAAAAGTGGATGAAAGCATTGAGTACCTAGTCACACGATTGTGCCAGTGTTCTTTTGTTCTTGGGGTGGGATTAAAATGACCATTAAGAGAGAATTTATTTCTTGAACGAAGTGTCAGGAGTTCACCGACTTCTGCTTGAACACTTCTAAAAAGAAGGGAGAAAAGGAAATGATTCTGGTAAATTTACAAATATCAGATGAATATGTTGAATGTATTCATAAATTAATGGTAAAAATATAAAGGGCTAATTCCATGTAAAAATGGCAATGTGGTAACTGTAAAGACAGGTGTAATCATTATTATATTTGAGGAAATAAAGCACACATTTTCATTTACTGCATGAATATGTCAAATGTTTGCAGAATTTTGCCGGAGTTGAAGAAGCATGTGAAATAGACATCATTTTTTTAAATTCAAAGCTCCTATAGTATATATACAGAAAATGACTATATGCTTTGTTTTCTCCAGAGGATAAGAAAGTCAACTAGGAATTCTTGTGTTTGAACCAGGTCTTTGTAAGAGACTCAGCACTATGTATTGTCCTGGTGTTCCCTGTGAAGAGCTGCAATGTGAGGCTGGGGTAGCCACAGTGCTTTATTCCTCCCAAGCCAGCTACTGTGCTGCTAATTAGAATTGGATATTGGTGGTCGTGAAATGTGGGAGACCATCAATGTTACTTTGTGTTAAATTTTAATCGCACAAGTTAGGACATTCAGAATTATGGTTTCCATGGCAACCACAACACTGAGCCCTGTGTGAAGGCATTACAGTGAGGGTCTTTGATTAGGAGAAAGTAAACCAGAAGTGAAACAAAATGGTCCATATGTGTAGCTAAAGTTACCAAAGGGGGCAGGAGAGGGAGGAAAGGAAAAGAAAAAGTACAGTTCCCTTTTCCTTAATTATGTTTGCTTAATGGTAGATCACGTGTTCACGCAATACACTGAACAGTCTGTTAGAGTTCTCATGTGGATGCTTGTTTTCATTGGACTTTAATGATTATTTCTCTAGCACCTTTTGATTTCCTAAAATTTATCTCATTTACATGCTTATTTTCATATAAGGTAACTGATGATGCTGACTTCTGGGACCTTCTGACTCTTTCTGCAGAAGGAGGAAAGGTTTTTTTTCACTGAAAAGTTTTTCTTTAAACATTGTGAGGTATAATCACGCATACTTCATCTATGATCTTTCCTTGGAATGGTGGTGTTATGGTAGCTATTCATAATTTCACTCTATTATACACGTGCAGTCGTCAGCACAAAAAACAGTCTAATACAGAACAGAAAATAAGTAATACAAGACATATTGAGTGTTAAACATGAACAATATGTTCAATAAGATAAGTGGAGTCACTGGTCACAGAACACAAAACATGAGTATGGAATGTTTCATTTTGAAGCATATGTTCTGTCAACAATGGAGATAATAGTTACAGGATTATGTCTAATTTAAATGAAAACAGTTGTGCATTAGTTATGCTTGAGCCTTGTTTGTGTCCTGGAAATAGAGTGGTCTCCTTAACTGGAGGTTTTCATGTACTCAAGTAACACTTTGTTAAACCACTATTAGGATTTAATTTTGCCGAGATTGACATCATCTCTGTTTATCTTTCAAGGAACATATGGTCTAGTGACATTTCGATAAAGATAAGGAAAAGGACAGGCTTCACTCCATTTTTAGTCTTGAAATATAGAAAATTCTAACCAGACTAGTAATTCTTGTGATGTACTCCAACATTACACAAAATATGTTCATATTAGGTGATGTAAATTCAGTATTCTTCTGTGAATATTTAGGTGTGGAGGAGTGTTTTTGTCTTACACTTTAATAGCCACTTTACAGACCATTAATCTGTTGAAAGGGACACAAAGGTGTTTACTAAATGGCCTGAGATGATCCACTTTCTACCTGTCAGCTTTGCAGACTGCAAGGACTACCCTAGGAGCTCACCTCCACAGCACAATCTTAGCCATAGTGAACGTGAATAAAGACAGACATAACGCTGCTTCAGTGATACTTCAGTTTTGGGGACATGTAATCTTTATACCTCAAAATATGTACATTTCAGTTCCTTGACTTATTGGAACAATCACAAAATGTGAAAACACATTCTTCACAAGAGAAAAATGAAGTAGTGTGGCAGGTTACTCATAGCTATTCTGCTATACAATGACCAGTTGAATTTGGGGGTAATTGGGTTTTTGTTTTTTGTAGAGACTTTGGTTTTTTGCTTATATGGCAGCTTTAAAATTATCTACTTACATGACAAAAATTTGTTCTTTATTTCTTTTGCATTTTTTTCAAAATTATTCTATACATCTTCCCTAAATATACCATATTTTATGATCTTTTTCTCTAAAAATTAATGGTAATACCATCTGCCACTCAACGTATACTACCTTTTCCCCACATAAAACTTTTTTTTTTTTTGGTTTTTTCGAGACAGGGTTTCTCTGTGGCTTTGGAGGCTGTCCTGGAACTCGCTTGGTAGTCCAGGCTGGTCTTGAACTTACAGAGATCCGCCTGCCTCTGCCTCCCGAGTGCTGGGATTAAAGGCGTGCGCCACCAACGCCCGGCCCCACATAAAACTTTTAATCAAAATGACAAGTAAACAAGAATTTGGAAACAGCAGAATGTTGATTAAGTACTTGTAAAATGTGGTTTGCTGCGTTAGCAACAATGAGTTTTCTTTAGTCAGACTTTAAGTTCCTGATATAAATGACTGGGAAGAGGGAAACAATTCATGGTTTAGGGGGGTTTCAGTTCATACTCATTGGCACTGTTTGTTGAGCCAGGATAAGATGATGCCCTGTGTGTGGCAGAGGCCACTCATCTCATTAAGAACAGGAAGCAAAGAACTAGGAAGGAATCTGGGGTCAGGTATTCACATTCAGGCCTCTGGAGACTTATGTCCGCCAGTAGGCCAATCCTAAAGTTTGTACCAGCACCTCCTTCTAACTGCTCAGGATATGGTCAACAAAGAGGATCCTTCATTCTTAATTCATTCTTAAAAGTGTCCCGTCCAGGAAATAAACAGTCACACACATGCCAGGATACTGACATTCTTCTTTAGGTAGAATGACGCTACTACGAAATTTATAATATGGAGTAATACACTGAATTTGAGCTTGTGTTTCCGTTAGTGCACAGATAGAATGAAAAGATGAGAGGAAAAAATGAGCTTGTTATATCATTCTCTCTCCTTAAACTAATATTTTAGAAAGTCATCTTTCTTCAATGTAGCAGAATGAGTAAAGTTTGGTGAAGTATTTATTCTCATTTTTTTCTTATTAAAACATGAATCCAGAAGGACAGGATTCCAGTCCATCATTTTCTGTTCATTCACTTATTCAATTGCATCACAAAAGTTTTAGTTATCTATTAATGTTAATATACCTTGGCCACCATACCTAGTAACAGCTTGGTGGCTAAGTAATCTAAAATTATTTTCTTACAGTTCTGGAAACTGGACATCCCAAGTTCCAGCTGCTTTAGTTTATAACAATGCTTGTCTGTGCCAGCAGCCAGCACTCAGCTAATAACATGAAGACCTCTCATTAATTATGAAAGCTTAGAGTTGTTCCTAACTAGATCTTATGTCTTTCTTAAAAAATATTTTTTCTTAGATTTATTTAGTCAGAGATTTTATGTATGTGAGTGCTTTCTCCATCTTCATGCATATCAGAAGACTAAATTTGATCCCATTTCAGATGGTTGTGAGCCACCATGTGGTTGCTGGAAATTGAATTCAAGACCTCTGAAGAGCAGTCAAGTGCTCTTAACCACTAAACCATCTCTCCAGCCTCTAGCTCTTACATCTTAAATTAACCTGTTTATATTAACCTAAGTTTTATATCATGGCTGTATCCCCCGTTTCCTCTCCATCTGACAGGTGACTTTACCCTTCTTTTTCTTCTGAGTCCTTTGTGTCCTGGGAAGACCTGCCTAGTCTCTTTCTAGCTATTGGCCATTCACCTTTGTATTTCACCAATCACAACATTAAATTATCACAAGTGTACAAATATCCCACAACGTTATTTCTTGGTAAGGATTTTGTTCTTGATTTAAATGCAGCTGCTGTCTCTGTCCTCACATGGCCTTTTCTCAGTATGTGCAAATGTTTAGAAAGTCATTTTGTGGCTTTTCATATAGAAAAAACACTCATGCTATAAGCCGTCACCCCTTGACAAAATAAACAGTGTGCATTTTGTTTCTCCCTGATTTTCCAACACAAATTCTCAAAATACTGGTTATTTTTGAAATATGCAACTCTTGGTTCTGTGCCTGAGATGCCTTATGCCTGGTGACTTCTGGAAACTCTCAGCATCTGCCCCGACTGCCAGGAAAACCAAATATATGACTGGTAGCCCAGGAGACATTCAGGCTTACTTTACAGTATCCAAGTATTGGAAGTCTGGAGATTGACTTGATTACCAATTGCTAATCAATGGAGTAAAGAACTTCTGGTTTGTTTAACTTGTGCTTATGTGGGAGAAATGGGACCTACAGATAGCATTTGATGCTTGCATTTCTCTCATGTCACCTTTGCTTATGGATCAGCTCATGTCTGTGTGCATGTGTGTGTGTATGTTTTAATTTCTATGCCTTCATCATACAACTCAAGTAATGGTGTAACTTTGGATCAGTGTTCTACCAAGTAAGTATTTTTCTCAGAGTTTTGTTCAACAAGGTAATTGAACCTAAGGAGGGTGACTAAGGAAGCTGATTGATCAGAAGCAAAGATGGAATCTCAGACCTTTGCCTAGTATCTGAAGTTGGCATGGGGGAGGGTTACCTACAGGATGGAGGCTTTAAAAGAGGAATGTGTTCTGATGTTAGTAGATGGGTCATAATTTCACTGTTCTTTAATGTAACTAGTTTTAATCTAGGAGACTCATAGAATTGATTGATATTAGTGTAAACCATATGCCTTCTATGATTAGAAATATCTAGAGGAGAAGTAACATGGAGAGAAGAGTTTTATTTGGCAAAAAGTAACAACATTGAAACAACTTTTTTTATTTATTTAAATTATAAACAGGATTGCTTCATATGTCAATCCCAGCTCCCTCCCTCTCCTTTCCTCCACTGCCCTCCCAGCCCCCCCCAAACCCCACCAAATGCACACTCTGCTCCCCAGGGAGGGTGAGGCCCTCCATGGGAGATCTCCAAAGTTTGTCACATCATCAAGGACAGGGCTTAGACCCTGCCCCATATGTCCAGGCTGACAGAGCATCCCTCCATGTAGAATGGGCTCCAAAGGGCTCCATTCATATGTCAGGAAAAAATACTGATCTACTACCTGAGGCCCCATAGATTACTGAGGTCTCCTCACTGACACCAAATTTAAGAGGTCTGGATTAGTCCCATGCTGACCTCTGAGCCATCACTCTGGGGTCCATGAACCACCCTTGTTCAGGTCAGCTGTTTCTGTGGGTTTCACCAGCTCGGTCTTGACCCCTTTGCTCATCAATCCTCCCTCTCGGCAAATGGATTCCAGGAATTCAGTTCGGTGTTTAGATGTGGGTGTCTGCCTCTGCTTCTATCAACCACTGGATGAAGACTCTAGGATGGCATATAAGGTAGTCGTTAATCTCATTATCTGGAGAGAACATTTAAGGTAGCCTCTCTACTATTGCTTAGATTGCTAGTTGGTGTCATCATTGTAGATCTCTGAAAATCTCACCAGTACCAGATCTCTCCTCTATTATGGTACCTCTCATCCTGCTCTTCTCTATTCTTTCCCTGACTCAACCTTTCTGCTCCCCCATGTCCTCATCTCCCCTCCTCTTCTCACCCTCTTTCTTCCAGTTCCCTCTCCAAAACTTAACTTTTCACATAGAAGCTCTATCTGTAAATTCAGTCACAGTAGAGATTGGCGCATCAGCATATAAATTTTAAGGGGATTAAATCCAGTTCACAAAAGCTACTCTGTGTAAGACTTTATGCTCAAGCTGGACAAGAAAGTAGTTAACAGTTTGCGGTGGTAGGGCATTTACAGTCCATTCATGGTGTCAACATTACTCACATTGTACTTATTATTGTGTAATTGTGAGCCAAAATAATGTTTCCAAGAAAAGAAATATTCCTTCTAAGAATGCTATTATATTAAGGAATATATATTTATATGCTATATAATTAGAGAAATCTTAACTGCTGGATTGCTTCAGAGAAGAGAAAACCCACCTGAACACTCTTAAGGTATCTACTATAGAAAGTAAAAGCTTGTGGGAAAAAAAGAAAAAACCAAACAACTTTTGCCTGTAGAGAGCATGTTTTTGTAATACTTCCTGGCTTTCTCAGGGCAACTTAAATTTGGTCCGCAGAAATCCAGAATTAGCCCATGCTCTATAAACCTAAGTCTGTTGACCTTAAAATAGTTTACCGAGGAAAAGTATAGCATCACATTGCTTTACATTTCTTTATGGTTCAATGTTTGTTATTGCAGAAGATGCCTCTCTAAATGCTAGTGCTAAGAAGTACGAAAGACTTTTAGTAAGTGAATGTTTTGTCAGTGCTCTGAGTTAAAACCAAACATCTTGACACCATGAGTAATTTAGTCTACTCAATACCAGGTCACTTTTGTCCTTTTGCAAAGTATGCCTCATAGTATCAGACAAAGGGAAAATCCATTCATGACTTCGAAGATCAAGAACAAAGTACTACAGTAAAAATATAATTATATGGTATATAATTATTTAATTTTAAATTATTTAATTTATGTATTAAATAATAAGCCATCTTTGAATTCTCCGAAAAGAAGATGGGGCCCCACTTCATTGATTCCACTTGATTCAACTTGATGTCTTTGAATTTGCAAACACCACCCTAAAACCGATTTGGGGCTATACTTCCCTAGACAATTCTAGACTATCTAGTTGAAATGGAGCACCTTTTTATTACACCCTGACCAGAGCTTCAGGTAACAACTTCAGTCAAGCATCTCTTGTCATGCAGAGAATAGGTACAGCTAGTCCCCTCCAGACTTTTGGTTGCTTTAATTTTTTTTCCTACAGGACCCGGAGCAATCATCATCATTCCATTTCAGCAGGAAGTAATCCAAAGAAAATAACTTCCCCTTTCCCTACTGTTGGCATTAAGGATATTTGGGTTCCTTTTTTCTTTCTTTTCTCTTATTGCTAAGAAAAGGGGGGATAATTCACCTGTTTAGAGTTGGTTTTAGGTTATATAGGTTTTGATATGGAAGGTGATGCTCAGACTTGGGTATCTCTTTTAAGTTTCAGGGTCTGGATGGGAAGGGTGTGGTTAGGATGGGATATTCATAGATTAACGTATCTTCCTGTGAACTAATTTTAGCAGCTATTATCTGTAGATAGACTAAATTATTAGATGCTTGTGTGTTGACTGTATAGGGTCTTCTTTCTGTTTACGATATTTTGCATACAAATATAAAACTATCTTGATGTATATAACTTTGTATGTTGATTCAACTTAGAATATCTTATCATTATGCTCTTTACAGTTCTACCTCTGGCCAAGACATTTCAGTTCTATCTATGTTATTGAGAATTATATAAATAGTTATGTTCTTTGAAGTCATTGTCCTTGCTAAATTATTTTGGGAAGCTTCAGCCATTGTACAACCATGTTTCTGAGAATTACAGATTATTATCACCCATATTTCTTATGCCTAGGAGATTAGTCAGACATAGATATTTGATCTTCAAACACTTCATAGATCTGCAGAATATGGCATTTAAATGTTTTAATATTAGTACTTCTCTGTCATGAGACACAATTGCTTCTGATAGCACTAACCTATTCTGCAGTATATGTTGGGCACTGATGACACTCCTTCCGGAGTTCATTCTCTCCTCAGTTAATGACCTCTTGGGCAAAGAACTGCCCCCACCTTAACCACTGACGTTAGACATGTGCTTGAAGGAGATTACTTAAAGAAGACTGCTGAACCATGTCAAGTCAGATAAGACAGCCTTTCAACCTCCATGCTTCTGTATTGGTCAGTTACTCTAGGCCTTAGTCAAAGCTGGTTGTCCCTACACTGCTGTGAGACTTTGGGTGACTGTCCAGGGAGCCTGCTGTTTCTGTCTTCGCTGCAACTTTTTGGAAGTTGTTGGACTGATTTCCTGCCTACCCTAGTATTGTTATTTTCCTTCTCAGGTCTTTCATGAGGTTAAAGATTAGACTGTCATGATTATATTAGGTAGAAAACTTTAAAACTTTCCAGCTTAGGCAACTCTATAGGAATCTCTGTTATGCCTTTACCCTAGGATTGGATGTGTAGTTCTTACCTTTTGCTATGTTTCTTCACTGGCAATAGGTCTTAAGTGTTTTTTTCTTACATTTCCTTCTCCTAGAGCATACTTGATATTTGCAATCTTCGTATATAGATTTGTATCAAGCCTAAATCTTTTAGACTAAAAGAGGAATTGCAGTGAGGTATTCACACACACACACACCCCAACGTGAAGACTTGACTAATCCATACTTATAGCCATAAATATGCATGGAAATATTATTTCCAAAAAATTATTATGTTTTGAGAACTTCATACAATGTATTTTATCATATTCAGTTCTCCCTCAACTCTTCCCAGATCTCTATTACTCAACACACCCAACTTTATAAAATTTTCTTATTCTGTCTCTCGTGAAATCATCATATCAGACTTTTTTGAACCTGGGCCTCTTGTTCAGGCTGCAGACTTAAAAACCAAATTTTAATTAGAAAGGTTCATGATTGTTTTATAGCGAATAAATATTTCTGGCAATTAAGGGGATATGATGCTTTGTAGGTTTTCATATTTTCTTTTCAGTTTCCATTGTGTGTCAGGAACTCAACCTTCAGTGTAATTATTATTAGGGAAATTATGTGCCTTTTTGTTAGTATCAGTAATGAACATCATTATCTAAAAAGTATTTGTAAATTCTTAGTAGCGTGAACCATGACATATGAACTAGATAGTTCAGATATGCATTTATAATAATATTCAAATGGATTATTCAACCTGAGGTTTCTGGTGACAGTAAATCCTTTTGGAAGTTACATTGATTCTTTACTGAAGCATGAGATCTTTCTGTTAAGCTAAGGGCCATATTAAGCTATATGTTATTAATTTCAGCTGATTTCAATCTTTTATAGTCCTGAGATGAAAATATAAACTGAAGATTATAACTAACTGTTATAAATATGAAATGTAGATTAAGAGCAAAACAAAACAAAACAAAAACAGATACAATTAAAACTTGGAATCACTTTCTATTACCCTGTGTTGTCAGTCTTGTATTAGAAGCAGTGAATGTAAGAGTTAGATTTTTCACATTGCCAAATGCTGGATTTCTAAACTAGTAACATTACTGTATTTAGTGGTCAGCCATAGCAGAAAAAGCATGCATTTTGATGTGTGCAATTCAACATCTGGTTGTCACTAGAGCCCTAAGCAAACGTAATACACACATGCCAGATGTGGCTTATGGTTGTATTATTTTTGTGTTTTTCAGCCAAATGTGTTTGAAAGACGTCAGAAATATTTCCAGGAGTAAGCAACATTCAATTGTTGTTTATGGACTCCTTCAATGAAATCATAAAACCATTCATAATGAAAATAGCACCAACCGAGAAGGCCCTGAACACCTGCTATTTGCATATAAAATTACTGTATTTAATTTTCACATGTATCCACTCTGAGAACAGATTTTGTTTGCTTCTCCCGTAATAGGTGAGAAAAAGAAAAATGCAAATTATATGCAGAACTACACAGATAAAGTAGTAAAGCCAAGCTTTGACTTTGACATAAGGCCAAGATGCAATACGTACTGTGCCCTTCAGCAACTGTGCAAAAATTCCTAGTGTGATATGTGACCCTATCTCTGAGCATAACCTGGATATTTACTATCTCTGGGTTAAGGAAACAGATTCTTACAATATTCAATTAGAGTTACATGTTGTTATTATATTAGTTAGCAATATACTGAAAAGATGAAATGTATTGATAAAGGAGACAGACAAGATGCTATTTCATCTATAGGTTATCCTTATTGATATACAGATTTTATTCTTTGTTTTAATTGTATTTAATCTTTCCTTACTAATAGACGATAATACACTTTTTTAGAAAGAGAATATTTTTGTAGTTTGCATTATTTAAATTAGGATACAACAGAATGGATGTGATTAGATATTTGATATTATTAAATATTGGTAATATATTTATATAAGGGAAGACAACGGCTAGAAATATTTTAGCTAATACTGCATTTGTATAAAAGAAAATATTCAGCATAGCTTATTCAACATTCCAGGTTAGTAAAAATATGAAACACTGTTAGTATTGTTCTGTAATAGGTGAGCTTATCTGCTATAATGGCCCAATGATGTCATTGGCATTTCCTTCTGCTATTAGCAGTGAGCCACAAGCCACAAATCATTCTGTGGTTCCAACTGTCAAAAAACAGAGTGAATGGTTTTATATTCCAACTATGGTTCAAAATAAAAAATTAAATATTGTGATTATAATTACTTTAGCCTGATTCACATAGATTTTATTGCATTCCTGTGGCATTCTAAGTAAAATAAATAATTACATATGTAATTCAACAAGATTTCTGTGCTTTAGTTTCAGTGACCCTATTTGGAGTCATTGCCTAATTCATATAAAATGAAACTTTATGAACTTTTATTAAAATTTTTAAAAATTGGGGCTGGATAGATGACTCAGTGGTTAAGCACACTGCCTGTTCTTCCAGATGTCCTGAGTTCAATTCCAAGTGCCCTCCTGGTGGCTCACAACTATCTATAATAGGATCTGATACCCTCTTCTGGTGTTCAGATGAACATGCAGACAGAACACTCAGACATTAATAATCTCTTTTTGTAAATATTGAAGAATTAGTAATATAGACAAATTGGGATACTTTTTCTAACTGGAAGCCAAAATGAGTCACATTAAAATTGCACAGCAAAGAATTACACTCGATCAGTATCCTTCACAAAATAACATTCTTTGATGATGCAGAACTATATATGGCCTTCATAAATATAAACTTCATTTCTTAAAATCGATGGGAAAATCATTTGTCCTTTCAGATTTGAATGAATTTGAGAGTACAATATCACAATCATAAGTTTAATCTGTCAATCTCCTTCCTGAAATCATTGATGCTTTGAGTCACAAGGTTCTCTTTTCTTCTTAACTCATAACATCGTGGTGATGTACATAAGAAGCAAGAGAAAACGGACACGTATGAATCAGTATTTGATTTCCATTGAATCTCATTTTTCCTTTCAACATTCCATTTGAAAAATTTATTTGTTGTCATTATAGAATTGCCTGAAGAACTTGAAAACAGCAGTATAAATTCAAATCTCTAGAGAACAGAGGAAGCTGGTCTAGCTCATACGTATTGCGTATAGTTACCTATTAATTTTACAGATGCATACATTTGAAGCAATAACCAACCATAAGCACATGAACTCCATAAAGCACCAAATGGATTCACTGGAAAATTAATGAATTAAATGTTGGAACATGTAAATGAAAGGATTCTTTGTAAATCTGGAACTCAAAATTTTAAGTCAGTGTTCTGTAGTAAACACTCTGGAAAGTATTTATGAAGATTTCATTACTGAGGATTCATAGTAACCATCCAAATGTATGTGATGCCGCTATTACATTGCTTCTGGGATGCAAAGCTAAAGGGGACAGGAACAAAAGTTGAAAGAAAATAACACAGAAAAGTGAGTTAAAATGAAAGTATTTCTGATACTTGGCCTTTTTCCTTTGCTGCTAGGCCCTTCTCCAAATGGTATGACAGACTTTGAAGATCCTGCATGGAAGGCCTCACCCTCCCTGGGGAGCAGAAAGGAGATAGGATAGGGGGTCCATGGGGGTAGAGGAGGAGGGGAGGGAGAGAAAACTGGGATTGACATGTAAAACAAGCTTGTTTATAATTTAAATTTAAAAACAAAAGCAGAGAAAAAAGTGAAAGTTATTTACTAAGACTTATAACTTGGATCTCAGGAAATTCACCAAAGTTCAACAAACTGTATTTCTTTCAACATTAGATTAAGTTAAAAAATTTATTGGCATACTATTTTGTAAGAATTTTTCTTTGTCTCCAGTGCATTCCACATTTCGTGAACTAACTAACTTGCCAGACCTCAGTTAGCAAATTAAGTTTATTTTAAAGTACTGGCCCTGCAGTGGGTACAAGTAGCCTACGGGGACATTAGCTGCTCTATTCACCACCCTTTTGATATCTGTAAAGACTTGACTCGATTTCTGACTGAACAAAGATTGATTTGGTTTTTCCTTTTGTGAGGACTGAATACTAGAAAACCCACATCTATTTCTCTTCTTCTATGGGGAACTTATCTGGACACTGGCCATACATTCTGTTTAAAGGGTCATGGAAAGGGTCCCTATTCAACCAGTGCTTAAGTTGGAAATGAATGTTTGACCCTACATAGACTGTTTCTGTAAGGTAAAATGAACCAGTAATTGTATACTAAAAACTCTTAAAGCTAACAGCATATGATTTAGACAGAAATTCAAATATAAGTTGAATTTTAAATTTTTCCCTCAGAAATTCAGTGAAAAAATACATTGAAATGTTTGATGGAAACATATCTTATTACCCCTTGATAAGTCCAACATGCCATAAAACTTATTTAGGAAAGTGTGTAATTTATTCTTGCACAATTATTTCAAAGAAGACCGTAGTAATATGAAAAATTATTGGTTTTTCAATCTGAAGATCCTTCTAAAATCTTAATACCAAACTTTCTCCCATGTTTCATCCTGCCTCCTAATCATTTATTTATTCTTTGTAGTCATGTCGTTCCACCCACACGTGTTTAGAAGTCTGCATCAGTGTCTGTGTGTTTATAGATACTCACACTAAGACAGCCATGTGGAGGTCAGCTGACTTCTCCTTCCACTGTGTGGGTTTCTGGTCACAAGGCTTAATAGCAAGCACTTTTACACACTGAGCCTCCTTGACAGCCTTCATCTTGACTTTTAATATATCATTGTTGGCAATCATTTTGGTAGCAGAATCATGTTATTGAAATATTCTGTATCAAGACTAGCATTGCCTCACTCATTATTTTGCTTTTATGGTTACATTTTTAATCAAAGTTAAGATATATATCACTGAAAAAAGTTAATTTGCTACAAAATTGAAGCTACAGGTATGTTCATCCTCAGCTTTTCCTTCTAGGAAGATTCATATCATTTAGTTTTCAAAAGTTTTATGTAGACATAAAGCATTATTGCAGCCTTAATTAATTATCTAACTAACTAAATAATTAGAGTCTCAAAATACTCTCAATTTTGTGACCAAATAAAGGAAATGCCATCAGAGACTTCTTGCAAAGTAATCTAGTTATAGGTGAAGTCAACTTGTTTAGCAAAATCTTAAAAAGGATATGTAATATACCCTTTTAAATGTTAATTTGAGGGCACTGGAGATAACACTTAGTGCTTAAGAGCTCCAACTGCTTTTCCAGAGACCTCAGGTTTATTTACAGCCCCACATGGCAGCTTCAAACCCTCTGTAACTCCATTTCCTTGGAAATCTCATGTCTTCTTCTGGCCTCCATAGGCAGTAAGCATGCTTGTGGTGCATAGACATACCTGAAAGCAAAAAAAAATCAAATATGTAGAATATTTTTTTAAAAATACAATTTAAGCAGCAAAAAAAAACCATTTCAAAGAACAAAATTCAAATGATTTGCTTCATAAGGGTAATTGAAAGAAGAATGGGTCTTCTCATGCCACCCTTAAAGATGTGATCTATTAAGACATTTTAGACGTAATTTGAAATTCAAATAGTTTTCAGATTTTTCAGAAGAAAAATTACTATTCTGGACCCTAATTTAGGGGAGCAGAGAGTAAGTATTTTCTGATCGAAATAACATGCTAAGTCACACTGTTGTTTATTTGAGTGAATATGCTGGACTTTCATAATAATTACTCTGACGCCTTGAATATGTGTTTTTAATTCCTTTAAACTCTAAGGGAAAAGAAAAATCTATGCAGTTATTTGAATTTTCTCTTATTTACTTCTTCAAGCAAATTAATGTAACATTTTAATAGCTTGTGTTTTCTTTTAATTTGATGAATCTCTAAACACAACTATGAAGAAAATCAGAAAATAACTGTGCTAGATAGTGTTACCTAAACTATAAATAAAAGAGATAGCTTAATTAACAGGACTCACTGCAAATGGTTAGTTCAGGCCCTGGAAGAGCAATTATTCTCTTAGAGTCTGTAGGTCTGTAGAGTCCATAGCAGAGACAAACTCCAAGAGATTACAAACTCCTCCAGCTTATTAGTGATTTTTAAAATTTAAATATTTTCTGAGAATTTTCTGTCTGATTATTGTAGTTACCACATTTCCACCCTTCCCTCTCACCACTGTAACTGCATGGCTCTCCCACTCCTTCTCAAATTCACATATTCCTTATTATTGATAATTGAGTATGGTTGCATCTCCTCATCCAACTCCTCCGTCATGTTGGTACCTGGAGCTGGGTTGGGATAGTGACCCTTCCTGCATATCTGAAGAGTCAATTTTAGTGCTTGCAGGATTTATCTTCTGACTGAGGGAGCCTTAATCCTCCACCCCCCTGCATCCAGAGTTCATTGCTGAACAGAACTGCTGATACAGTTGTGGAGTGAAGGAAGATGACAGGAGGAAGTAGGAATGCCAGGGGATCCGTATCAAGCAACTGAGACCCCATCTTGGTGAGATACCAGGAAGTTAGGATCACAGGAAGTAAGTGAGGTTAATGCTGCATATGCTCTGCCTTCTTGTGAGCATTTGTTTAAAAATACTAGTCCAGTTAAAAACCTAACACGACTATGTGAAATATTAGACTCCATATAGTGCTGCTGTTGAGGATGAGAACCTGTGTGACAGTGTTGGTTGAATGCCACAGAGACAGTCTTGCCTGTGAAACACATTCAGATGTTTTTGTTTGATATAGTGTTTGTTATGACAAAAGAAATCTCCTGTTCATGCATTACATTCGGTGGTTGTGAATCTTGAATTTCCTTTTCTTGTGGAAGAGGTTATCTGTCTTTCTTTTTATTTCCTGACATCATGTGTATGGGATAAACAGGATAATTGTATGGCATTATAGAATAGTTTTTATTTTTTTCACCTTTGTGTTTTCTCATGAGACTTGAGTTAAACAAACTTAGTAACAGAGAAACCACGGAAGTAATATGAAATTCTTCAGAACGTCATAGGCATCCAGTGATGTCACTAATGGTAACTGTCATTCCTACCTTCTCCAGAATGATAATCGAGTATGCAAAGTACAATTATTGTAATTGGTTTGCCAAACTTCTATTTGCCCAAAATGTAGCCTAATATTTCCAATATTCTAAGATCTGTGCTTGTATTAAAGAATAACATCCACCTTGTAGATTTGAATCATTAGTGGAACTTTTGTGATTTCCATGTAATTTCCTTGATAGCTCTTTCTCTATCTCTTGCCAGAAATAAAAATTCTCAGTTTTCTTTACCTTATTAAATCTGTTTTCTCCACATTCGTGACCTGTCAGAAGTTTCAAGGACATTCTAAACCTAGCTGCAAGAATTCCTTGCAGCTTATATTGTATTTACAAAGTGGCAGGAATTACTTTGGATGTTTCAAAGATTTCCCAAACACTTTCAGAAATAATATTACCGAGAAAGTCACTTCAAAATTTCGAGCAATGGAAGTAGCAAATCTATTTAAAGATGAGAATTCATTAAGCCTTTAAGACTTGTCTAGATTAAAATTTAGGGCCGCGTTAACTGTCAGTCATCTTGTCAATAAATAAAATCAAATCCAGAATAGTATGCCACTCCTCACAGTTCCACCTCAGAGGACTGGAGCTGTAAGTCTCAGGGAAGCCCTTTGTACAGCCAGTGTTCCAAGCCTTCCAGTCAGTGAATCTCAAGAAGGCTGACAACAAAGAAGGACCTGGAGGTTTGCTCCAGGTAGAGTAGAGTTTGCAACAGTGACTTTTCTCAGTTTCGCAGGCTTTTCTTCCTTCCTTTTCTTCAGTCTTTTTGGAGCCTATGTTTAGATAGGGCAATTGTATTGTTCTGTCATAAAAATAACTAATTCTTTCTTTTTCCCTTTGTTGTTGGCTCTGAGGGCATGCCTCAAGTTTCTAATATAAATTGTAAATTTCATATTCTAAATTTTTTACTGAGTTCTTCTTTGCTTTTCTTTCTTTGCAAATAGTTCCTGTTTGTTGTTAAGACTGTTTTCTGTTTCTTTTTATGCAGTTTTGTAATAGAACATTCAGGCTTTAAGATGATTGCTCTAAAAAATCTCCAGGGGGGAAGTAACCCTAAAACCTGTGAATCTGGACAATAGCAAGTTTGAGGTATTCCTGGTTCTCTATATGATTAATGAGTTTTTTCATTGTATGTTGTGCACTGTGTTATGAGTGTATAGATTTAGTTTAAATCTGTTTTAGTTGGATTGCATTGTTACAACTCAAACTAGGGAAGTTGAGCACTGTCTTATTCTTAGCCTGGGAATAAAAATTCAACATTCTCAGCTAGGCAGTAGTGGTGGGTCCTTAGTCCCAGTACTTTCGAAGCAGAGACAGGAAGATCTCTGTGAGTTCAAGGCCAGCCTGATCTACAAACCAAGTTCCAGAACAACCAGGACTGTTACACAGAGAAACTCTGTCTCAAAAAGCCAAGATTCCTTGTTGTTTGTTTTTGCTGATATGGAAGGAGATGGCATCATAGATAATTCTGCTTACTTTCTTAAACTAAGGTTCTTTATGTATAAAACTTTCCTAAAGTATCACATTGCTCTCATCTTGGACCATGAACTCAAGGCAACTAACACTATTGGTTTGAGGTGTTTTTTTTCCACTTGCTTTCTTAGTTCCTTTCTCTTTTTAAATAACCTTTTAGAATTACTTTCATTATTTTGTGTGTTGTGTGTCTCCAGCATCTATGTTTGTGCTCCACATGTGTACATAGTGCCTCTGATGGCAATGAGTCTTCAGGTGGGCTTTTGGAATAAAACCTGGGTCTTTTTAAAGAACCATAAATGCTCGTAACCTCTAAGCCAAGTATCCAGCTCAGTTTGAGGCATCTTGGATTCTGTTTCTCTTCACTGCTGAAAATATTTGTAAAGTGAAATCCCAACAAACAACCTAATAGTGTTCCAGAATTAAAATATTTCTAATATGGCCAGCCTTAGCTTTCCATCTTCTGGAGTGTTCCTATGCTGTTTGGTTGATAATACAGAATAATTTAATCTATTCTTAGCTGGAAGAATAGACAAAAATCTGACTGTGATTTTCTTCCTGGAAACCAAGATCTCTTTGGGTTGCTTTTGTATATTTGTAACAAATATTCCATGATGTGATTTATAAACACAAGCCAACTATTTGACCAAGGATTTCATTAAAAAGTGAAAATATTTTAATGCTATGTAAAAAGTAGGCTTCTTAGTTGTGTTTTAAGAGAGTTGAAAAATCATTACTTTCATCCAGCTTTTACGCATATCGCCCCCTTGGGACTTACAAGATGTTATTTTATACTTTTCAAGGGAAACACTTAAAGTACTTCTTATTTGTTGTTGCATTACTTTTTGCAAGAGAAATTCTAAACAGTGCTTTACCTTCTGATATTGCAAATTACATCAGTTTTGAATCATTTTCCTGAGTGTACTCTGATTTGGGATTAAGACAAGTGAGAAGATTCTGCCTAAAGTTTCACTGTTAGTGACAGTTATTAAAGATACATGCTCTATTGAAAAGAAATACCAGGGTATAAACCCAGGTTAGTATGAAGCTTTGTGTGAAGTAGGATGTCTACACGGTTGCTCATACTTTTTGTGACAATAATTCTCATTTTTTACTGTTCTATTTCATCTTGTCTGTCCCTTCTAAGACAGGGAGTATTTTGTCTTTCATGATCTAGATGAATTTATTCATTTCTCTTGCATATTTTTCCAAGTGGAAAGAAAATATTTTCATTTGTTATTTCCTCACAGTTTGATAGTGATAAACACATTGAAAAGCAAGAAATAATTGTTGTTTTTCTATGGGAAAAAAAGAATCCATTCAATTCTTGTAGCAAGCATGTTCTGTAATTCTTCCCAGTGAGTAACCTGAGCATGGGTACCACTTCCCTCAATGAAGCTTACATTTGGTTTTAGAAATCCAGGAATATGACCATTAGGAGGCCTGGGCAGTCTATGGGGCCTCTTGCAGTGGAACCAGTATTTATTCCTAGTGCAAGAATGAACTTTGGAAGCCCATTCCTTCATGGAGGGATACCCTCTCAGCTTAAATACACAGGAGGGAGGGCCTATTCCCCGCCCCAGTGATATGACAGAATTTTATGATCCCCTATGGAAGGTCTCACTCTCACTGGGGAGTGGATAGGGGAGTGGGGGGTGTTAGATTGTTTCTAATTTAAATTTTAAAAAATCAAGGAAAAAAAGAAAGAAATCCAGGAATAAGTTCATACTCTGTCAACCTTAAAATAACTTACCTAGAAAAGTTACTAAATATTAACTAGGATAATGTGCCAAGCAAGACCTAAATAGACTTGGTTTTCTAGAACTTATTGTAGTGGAATTTAGTAAATCGTGTACTTTTCAAATAATTCCTGCATATTTGGTAGTTGGGGCTAATTTATATTCCTGGTAAATGTTGTTAAGTATGATGATCTAAATTGTTATCAAGTTAAATGATCCACTTGTGACTGAAAATTATCACTATGAAAGACAATTGTAAGAATCACAATATTACCCCCAGAAGTCCAGTTCTGTCTTTCATTAAGCATCCTATGGGGCAGAAGGTGTCACATGGATATATGAGCACAGGAACTAACTTACTTGAAGAAATTGGAATTCTTTTAAGTTTCTTGTCTTTGTGTCCAATTAGTATCTGTTAAATTTCATAAACTCTTCAATACCAAATGTTTCAAAAATGTATGATCTATGGTCTCTGTTATAATATATAAATAGCAGCAGTTGACAATGTTAATTAATTTGAATAATCTACTTTAATTTTGGAAGTTTTACTTTCTTTTAAGAATGTGTGACTTATTCTCAGAGACAATTTTTATTTGATTTTATCTTTTATTTTCTTTTGGTAATGGGATCAAAGCCTATTTCAGGTAACGTGATCCAAATGAGTGCTTCCCACAATGAGATAATTATACTCTCTCATTTAGTTCACTCTGCTAGGCCATTGGTCAATGAATAGTTTTGAAATTGTATTAAAAAGCAGAAGACAAGAGGCAGAGACAATGAAAATATCATATTGGGTTTATTTTTGCAAGAATAGATTGTTTTTCCATTATTTCTATCTACAATAAGAGTTGTGTTTCCACTTATTTTTCTTCATAAACCCATAGTTGTTACAGGAGGTGATTTTTTAAAAATATTACAATAGCTCTTTCAACCAAAATAAAATAAGATTTCATTAGTTTGTCACCAAAGACAGAGGTCAGTTTTCCAATGTTAGTCTTCACAATAATGATAATATAACATTTAAGTTCTTCTCTTGAAGGCTGAGACTTGAGTGAAGCCTGGTGATTTTGATTTTGGTGTTGGTAACCCACCTAATTTTCCAAATACGTGTGGTGTTCCTAAGTAAATAAGACTGAACCACTGTAACAACATAGTAGCTTTTTACTAATTATTGTATCTCAAAGGGAAGGATGTGATATTCTTATTTATAACTATTCTTATTTTTTGAATAAAATAACAAGATAACTTTAAGTGTTTCATAGTGGTGACAGTCTTCATCTAGCAGCTTCAGTAACAGGGATGTTAAAGTGCATTAATTGTTCGAGAATAGATATTTTGGCATATTGTTATATTTTCAACTCAGACATTAACATCAAAAACATAATTTGTTAAAGCCACTTACAAATATATGAGTATTTTTATTAATCACCCACTCATATTTTGGCAGTTATTGAAAAGCAATATCAGTAATTATTATTTTTTCTCATGTAGAACTTAGGTGGTCTCCGTGGAAAGATGAATTTTTCATCTTAATATAATGAAATTCATTTTCACCAATGTTAATATTAGTTCCTTGTTAATGTTAACATTGAATTTGATAGGAATTGCTAATCTAAAATAGATTACATGAAGGTGTCAACAATGTTAAAATTGATATAACATATCATTGTATGCTGAAGGTATATCATCTTTAAAATAATAAGTGTAGCTTGGCATGGGGGTTCATGCCTGTGATTCCAGGACATGAGAGGTGGTCACATGATGATTAGACACCCAAACCCAACCTCAGCCCATTGTAAATCCTAAGCCAGTCTTGCCTACATAAAACATTGTCTGCAAGAAATAATAATCTTAACTTTTAAGTTATGTTAAGTTATACTGTCTTTGCTACTTTTACGTTTCTGACATTCTATAATATTGTTTTTGTGTCTCTTTCCCTTCTCTTCCTCATCTTTTTTCTTTTCTTCCTTCTCAATTTTATAGCCAAAATATCGAAAGTAATTTTTAAAAATATTTATTTAGTTTTATTGTAATTATATGGATATTTTGCTTGCCTAGTGAAGTCATCTGTGAGTATACAACAAAGGACAATGACTATCCTTTGTCAGGGGTCTATCAGTAGAAAATGGCAGTGAAGAATAGGATTCCTTTGGCTCTCTTTGATCCATGTCTGGGTGTTGATGGATCAACTCCACAGGAGGCAATCATACCTGGCATTGTAACCCTGCATAAAAAAATGGCACAGGAGGTTCCAGGCTATAGGTGGAACTTAATTCTGTCTCTACCTACATTTACATAATTTCAGTGTGCTTCTAACTGTGCTTTTGTAGCTATAAATAATCGATGGTCTCATCCTTGATCAGAGAAGCCTCTTTCAAGGGAACTGTGGGGAATGCAGAGATGGTGGCCGAACAAGGTGCTGAGAATGACGATATTTGGGTGCTCAGCCCTAAACAAGACATTTACCCTGACCCCCTAAGGTATGATTCTTAGGGAGAGATGGTGAAGAAGAAAGATAGAAGATAGAGCTAGAGGACAGGGAGAAAGGCTGTGGAATGTCACCTTCTTGATTGTTCACAGCCATTGGAATCACAAACTGTCAGTAACTGGAGATGCCTGTGCTGGATCTGAAAAGAAATAACTTTTTTTTTTTTGTTTTTCGAGACAGGGTTTCTCTGTATTGTTTTGGAGGCTGTCCTGGAACTCGCTCTGTAGACCAGACTGGCCTTGAGCTCACAGAGATCCGCCTGCCTCTGCCTCCTGAGTGCTAGAATTAAAGGCATGCTCCACCAATGCCTGGCTAGGACTTTTTTTTTTCAAGATTAAGATATAGTGATAACAAAATAGCTCATCAACAATACAAATGAGTCATTATTTATTTCTATTTCAGTGTGTGGAAAAGGAAGTAGAAATGGGTATTTGAGAACTAAATGGAATCGACACCTGTAGAAATAACATTTGCAAAAGTTGTTTTGCCTGAATAGTTGGATGCCACTGAAGGGTAACATAGTGGGGCCCATACTGGTGTGCCAATTGTTCATGTTCCCCTGGTGATAGTGAGAGGGGGGGTTAATTTTTGAGAAAATTTAGATAAACCTCCTTAAATGTTTTGTTTATTTTTTTGTCTTTGTTTTTTGTTTTGTTTTTCAAGACAGGCTATCACTGTGTAGCCATGGCTGTCCTGGAACTCACTTTGCAGTTCAGGCTGGTCTTGAACTCACTGATGTCTGTCTGCCTCTGCCTCCCAAGTGGTGGGATTAAAGGTGTGCATCACCACTGCCTGGCCTTAGCCTCTTTACCTTTTTGATACTTAC